>NC_140774.1:167386130-172186130 GCF_044657685.1 Stegodyphus dumicola | reverse complement strand
CATATTGGTCGCTTCCGAAGTTGCATAATCAGGTGTGAAGTTAATTAAACCCATAACCTGTAACATCAAGGATGTGTCATGCACATCTGAATCTATCTCGTAGGCACCGATGGTCATGATACTTCTCCTGAGTAAACCTCCACCATTCACCAATGTCACGTTCTCTTCCCCTACAGAATCTCCATTTGCTTTTAGGACTCTGAGTTCTTGGTGAATATATCCTTTGGAGTAGAGAATTTTAGCGTTTGTATCGAGTATGTGAAAGTTATACGTGGCATCTTCACTCGTATCTTGAGTGTTGTGCGTTTCTTTGATTTCTCTATACTCAAAACTTTCTATATCTCTGATGACGTCTTCTGACGTTTGTTTCAACTCCCAAATATTGTTCATCTTTATTATATGCAGTAAAATTATTTTCGCTTCATATTCTTTCCAAGGATAGCTTCTAATTTAGCTTCGTTCACTACTTTTAAACCTGTGCCTCTTTTAATCGTTTTATTAAGGATTGACTCCAATTTACTATTCACTGCTTGCTGCACCTCTTGTTCAACCTCTTTCTTAGCTAGGTTCAAAAGCTTTCTCCCAAAGAAACCTCGCCCTTGTATCCTCTTGCTTGCTCCGTAAAGTCTATGTCTGTTCATTTATTGTAAGTACAAAAATTTTCTTCACTCCACCAGCAACCTGTAAAGTACCCTTTGATTATTGAGCTCAATAGGTTCACCATCCTGATTGGTCAGACGCATCCTGATCCTATATATGTGGTTACTCTTTGTCTTAAAAAAGATAGGTCTGTCAAAATCTTTAGAGAGCAAACTGCCTGGCTCTTGAGCCGGTGTGAAAGAATGGATAACTTCTGATGCAAATTGGTTCAAATAAGCTCCCTCTATTATATCACAATGGATATGAATATCATCGATGCTTCGAGAAATATTAGCCACATACTTGGCTTCTTGTTTCACTTCTTCGTAAATCTTTGGTTCAAATCCTAAAATCTCATGAAGCTTACTCTTTGATAAATCAAGCTTGTAGTGTTCTTTCAGTTTTATCACAAATCTCTGTCGAGCGAATATCACGCCAAACTGTATGGGAGGACTTTCGTCCTTGAAGTACTGCATCATGTAATCGTTTAGCTCCCCCAGAGTATAATTTCCATCCGGAATAGTTAGATCATACCAAAGGCTTCCATCATAGAATGAAAGCATGTTGTTCTCATAGGCCTTGCAAATGTTGTACCATGAAACCCATAAGGAAAATGATTGCAAAGCAACCCTCTTGATTCTCAGAGGCGTAGCGTATTCGACAGTAAAGTCTTCTGACTTCGGGTAGTCTTTTGAGTTTAATATAAGCAGAGTCATTTTATTATAAGCATTTTATTTTTTTTTATTTTAATGGGCTTTTACCTATTAAAATAACACACATGTTTCATTAAAGTAGCACTTTCTTCTCATTATGATCACTTGGTTCTTGAATTAGGGAGTATAAGATGTCCCAAGGAGGGTGTCCTCTATTTCTCTTTTTTATGTATGTCATACTGAAGTAGCCACAACGCTCAGATGTGGGTTTCTGCAGGAAGCTTGAATTGTACCGAACTTCTTTGTTTGATGTTCTCAGGTAATGAAATATGTTTGCCGGGATAGTGTCATCCTTTAAAGTAGTACTTTTATATTTGTAGTCTCCGAATGAATCAAAATATTCTACAAAATTATTTTTTGGATCGTTGTAGTAAGCCACCCAATGTGTTCCAGGCCCTGTCGACAAGTCTAAATTAATAATTCCACTTTCAAACTTTCTCATCTTTTTGGGTAGCAAGTCTGATGTGAAGACGCCACGAAATCCTCTCTCACCATTCATGCATTCCTCAATCATTTTGTTCGAGATTCCCAGTTTTGTAGAACGCCTTTCCCCTTTTTTTCTTTCCCCCGCAACCGGATCCGCTCACTTTATCCATAATCTTTTTGGCTCCCCATCCAGCTGCCCCCGAAAGAGCACCGGTAGCTAAAGTAGTAAGAATGGGAAGAAGAAAAGGCAAGAATCCACCATTTGTCTCCAGTTGTGTTTTGCTGATCTTTATGCGTTTGCCCTTCTTTAGTTGCTCGATCTGTGTTTGTGTAAGATATAGATCATGATTTGGCGCCTTGGAGGTATTGATCTGTAGAGTGACCTCCTCTTTTTTCTTGTGTGCAGTCTTTAACTTGTTGATCTGATGATCAGTCAGATGCACTTTTATTTTAATGTAGTTACTCATTTATTATATGTAGAGAAAATTTTAGTTAGCTCAAAAACTTTGCGTAGTAGCTTTTTACAAAATCATTAGTTAGCTCACCCTTTTTCAAAAGCGCATCCAACAGAGTAACGATTTTATTGTAGAGCGTTTTACTTTTATTCCCTCCACATCTTTTATCCGTCAGTCGCGAAAGCAGCTCCACCCTATCGATACCCTCGCCTGAATAATAATTTCCATCCCTGAGTGTTTTGAGTGCTTTTGTATAGTTCCTCATCATTTGAATTTTGTAGTCGAACTTGTCCAACTCTTTTCTTAAATATTTTTTCCTATCTTCATTATCTTCTGCACTGTTCTTCCATTCTTTTTTCATAGGCCCTTTTCTAGTTCCGAATTCTTTATTTCTGTCGTTGGCGCGTTTTATGATTTCATTCAGCTCGCCCTCACTTTTGTTCACTTCCGATGGTAGTTCAAAACCCTCTTCCCGAATGAAAGACTCGTCGATATCCTTATTTAAGTTTAAATTATAAATCCTGCGCTCCAAATCTTTTATTCCATAATCCAATTCTGGAATTGTTGTGGACTCTAACGATGGAGAGGATATTTCCTGTATTGCATCCTGAACAGCTTTAAGGTGTTTGTTTCTAGATACTTCCTGCTTAGTCATCTCTTCTGTCACAGGCTTATGAAACTCTGTTAACATTTCTCGAACACCTAATTTTTCTTGAAGCTGCTGCTCGTTTTTTCTTCTAAGATCTTTTTGTAACTCACCCAATCTTTTTTGGGCTAGTATCTGCCCCTTTATCTTTTCAATGCGTTCCTTTTCTAATTGATTCATCTTTATTACTTAGCAAATAAAGTTTTGCCTTAAAGTAAATGTTTTTGCCTTAAAGTAAATATTTTTTGCCTTAAAGCAAATATTTTCACCTTAAATAAAGATATGATTCGAATAAAGAATTACACGCAACCTGAAGAGTTTGCATATGCTGATCAGCATCCTTTGCTACCCAAACATCCCTTCAGACTTTTAATCACCGGACCTTCAGGGTGTGGTAAGACAAACTTGCTTCTTAACTTCATCTATGATTGGTTGAAGTTTGACAATCTCTACGTATGTGCTAAAGACATCTTTGAGCCCAAGTATTCATCTCTACAAGAAACATACACGCAGTTTAATGATATAGAGGAAGATGATATTCTTAGCCTTAAAAAAGTTAAGAAGGTTGATAAAGAAAAAGTTTTAGAAATGTTTCACAAATTCAAGAAGGAAACATTATTCACGTCAGAGTTGGGCGATTTTATAACAGTAGATGAACTTGATCCTAACGTTAAGAATCTAGTTGTATTCGATGACTGCGTGACAGAAAAGAAGCAAAAAGTCATAGAGGACCTATTCATAAGAGGTAGGAAGAAAAATGCGTCCATCATCTATATATCTCAATCATATTACTCAACACCCATCAACATACGCAAGAACTGTAACTACTTTATCTTCTTTAGACTCCAACCAAGAGAGGTTAAACAAATCCTGAGGGAAATCGATGGTAGTCTCACCAGCGAGGAGTTCGATAGTATGTACAAAAAGTGTGTCACGAAACCTCATGATTTTTTCATGCTTGATTTAGTTAACCCTGAAATGAGGTATAGGAAATGTTTTTCTTCTTTAAATAAAACATGGAACAAAAATTAGAGTCATGCTTGTACGCATACAGAAAAAGCTACAAATTCTACAGTGATGTTAGTCTGTCTCTGACAATTGCGAAGTTCTTGTTTGGTACTTCGAGTTTGACAGCTTTCGCTCTGCTTCCCTTAGCATCCTTGAGCATCGTGGCCAGTGTCATAGAGATTATTGATAAATCCTTGCATGTCGCAGAAAGGAAAGAAGAATACAAGTTTGCCTACAAGTTTTATAAGTCTTTACTAAATTGCTTGAGAGCAAAGACTATTTCGGAGGAGGAAGCTTTGATTAAAGAGCAAGAATTTATTAAGGACTTGAAGTACTTCCCCATGGAAAAATATTTAAAGGAGAAAGGTTTGAACGGGTACGAAAAATAATTTTCTATTCTTAATAAATGAGCAAACAAGATAGAAAGATTAAAGGTGGAGATTTAGTCGGTTGGATGCAAGATAAGCTCAATCCACCAGAAATGCATCTTCCTGGTTATCAGTACTGTGGACCTTTTACAAAGCTTTCTAAAAGATTGACTAGAGGGGATCCAGGAGTTAACAGAGTAGATAAAGCATGTAAGAAGCATGACATAGCATACAGTCAAACAAAAGACACTAGACAGAGACATGTTGCAGATGAAGAGCTTTTAAAGGATTTAGATGCCATTGAAAACCCAAACAGCGGATTTTATCCACTCGGAGAAAAACAAGCTAGGGCTATCATCCGACCTATCATAAAAACCAAAAGAGTTTTTGGACTAGGTGCTATTGTGACATATTGCTTGATTTGTAAAAAGAAGACAGGTACACTAAATGTTGAAAATTCGGTAACAAGCAACGGAAGGCCTATTATGAAAGGAAAGTGTGAAAAGTGTGGATCAAGGAAAAGTTCTTTTTTAAAGTTGACGGGGTAACTCAGAACACCCCTAGACTGAGAGATGTGTACTATGATCCTGAAACTGGATATTGCGGCATCAAGGAGCTTCAGAGGAAGGTGCATGTTCCTAGAAAGGATATCGAAGAGTTCTTACACCAGCAAGATGTTTATACCAAACACAAACCACTTATCCGTAAATTCAAAAGAAGGAGAACTTACGTATCACACATTGACGACCAATGGCAAGCAGACTTGCTATTTTTAAAACCATTATCAAGTTCTAATGATGGTAACAACTACTTACTAACAGTCATAGACATTTTTAGCAAATATGCTTGGGCTATACCAGTTCGCAGAAAAACGGGAGAAGAAGTTACTATAGCGTTTAAAAAGATCTTTAAGGAAAGAATTCCTCAAAAAATTCAGACAGACAAGGGGACCGAGTTCATTAACAAAGAGACGCAACAACTGTTTAAAGAGAATAATATTCACTGGTTTACTACTGAAAATGTCGAAATCAAGTGCTCCATAGTGGAAAGGTTCAACAGAACTTTAAACGGTAAAATTAGAAAATATTTAGCAGCAAACAATACAAAAAGATACATAGATGTATTGAGTCAGTTAGTAAAAAATTATAACAATTCCTACCACAGAAGTATCAAAATGACACCTGTTGAAGCCAGTCTAAAAGAAAACAGTGGTGATGTGTATCACAATTTGTTTAAAGAAAAGGTCATACATAAACCTAAATACCAAGTAGGAGATAAAGTAAGAATATCAATATATAAGTCTGCCTTCAGAAGAGGTTATCAAGCAACTTTTACAGAAGAAATATTTGTCATTTCTGAAGTATTAGAAACTGATCCAATCACTTATAGAGTTCAGGATTTAAATAATGAAGAGGTTAAAGGTACTTTTTATGAAAATGAATTGGTAAAGTATGATAAGAAAGACAACGTATATAAGATTGAAAAAGTCATCAAAAAGAAAGGGGACAAATATCTAGTAAAATGGTTAGGCTATCCTGAGACTAGCTGGATTGATAAGAAGGATTTAGTTTATTTTTAATAGCCGACGAAAGCTATTAAAAATTATAATTCACTCATTGGGGTCATCGCACCCATATTTGTGCTCCAATTTAATGCATCGAAGATGGTTCTGCAGATTTCTTCATTCTGAGCTAGCGTTGTCATCAGTTTAGGTAGCTTAAGTGGGACCTCATAACCACCTCTTTTCCGTAACATTTGGTATAAAATATAGTCTTTGCTAATTAAGTTCTTACGCTTCGGATACAACTCTATGTATTTAGAGATAAAAGATGACAAATCAATCATAAGCTCTTCTTCGAAAGGAAAGTTATACTTACTTATCCATTTATAAAGATTTGTCATTCTGCTTTTCATTCTAGCTGTCTGCGCCTTTTCGAAATATAAATCTTCTAATTTGATAGGGGGTTTATTTGGATTATATCTCAGTTCTTCACCACATGCTTGGCAATTGTACCAGTCATCACCAATTACATATTTGTGTTCACACTCTTTAGTTTTCAAGTCTGAAGAAACTTCTGTGTCTGGACTAAACAATCTCATTATTTCCTCCATTTCTTCCGTCATGTCCATATTTATTTTAATAAGTCTTCCTTTTAACCCCTTTTAAATTGATTGATAATGTTGTTGTCATGTCTATACATAAGTGCATGAGGTGCAAAAATCAAAAAGTCTTGGTGCTGCCAGTTCTGGAGGCGGATCTCTATTGGCGGAGTTCGAAGAGGCATGAGGGATTCAGGACAGCAGTTGGGATAGGACCAGTTGGTGATACCCTTGAAATGTTCAGTACGTAGCCGAGCTATTATAGAGGAGAGGTTTCTTGGGGGCCTTACCAAAATGCTGATCCTTCGCCTGGCGTCTGTACAGGTGACTTTTTGAGGTTGCTCTTTATCGCATAGTGACCGTGAGCCAAGGTATGGATACCATCTGGTAATATGTGCCGCTTGTCATCATCTCCTGAAAGGGCAATCTTATTTACTTGTATGGAATGAATATTATGTTTTGTGCTTCTAATGAGATTCATAGATCTGTACTGTTTTTGATGTGAGAATAGACAGTTTTTGTAATCCTCGAAAGTAATTCTATTTTTCACTACACATTTCTTAATACCTTTTGATTTTTTAACTAAGTCTTTTTCAGTTTTACAGGCATACATCTTAGATATTAAGCCAACGTACTCTTCCAAGATCCCCCCTGCATTTTCATCCTTCATCTTCCCCAAAACCTTTTTATTAACTCGCGGCATTCCATACCTATTATCCTCCGGATAATCAAACGTGTCAAAATGTTCAAGCATTCCTTTCATATCTTCATAGAAATCATCAGTTTTTATATCATAGATGAAACTATCCGTATCCATGTACAACAGTATAATGTTTTTCCCATATTTAGGTGCCATCACATTATAGTGGAAGTCGTACATTAAAGTTTTGGATAAATCTAAGATACTCATTCCAACATAGATAGGTTTATCAAAGAGTACTGCAGTTTTGTGCATATGTATAGCGGCTAAATTTTCTTCAAATATGGTTCTTCCTTTAAAATTTGGTTTAGCAATAAGTTTTTCGGCTTTCTCCGCATCACAGCACAGTTTGATATCAAGCCTTTTTCTAATATTTTCCATTGTCTTGCCAAACACAGAGTTGTTCATGAGTTTATAGAAATCTTTTTCAAAGTCATTAGTTGCTTTAGTTCTCATTTCAGTGTTCAAGTCGATATATGTCTTCAGCCAAGGTGCTTGCTTATACTCTAATACCCTGTGTACTTTCTTCAATTTTAAGCCCATTTGTAAAAATTGTTTCAAACCCCTGTAATGAACCACATAATGATCTTTGTCATATAAGGTTGTTAGTAATTTTGTATGTTTTGAGCCATCAGGAACTCTGTTCTCAGCTCCTAGTGGGAGGTCTGAATGGAGATCATGCAAATATTCAGGATATTCCAAGTCGCATTCTAAGATATAACCCACATCTGAATCGTCGGGGATCGCTGTTACATCTATATCGATATCCCCCCACTTGAAGCCGCCATATGGTAGAAATTGGCTCATTGCCCATCCATACAAGTTATTGGCATCTAGGTAGATTAAATAATTAGATTCTTTACTTCTGTCATAGTCTTTCATATATTTATTATTAGCTTTCCCATACCTATTACAACACTGAGAAATCCCACCTCTGGTTCCTTTTTCTAACATTAAAATCATGTTATAATCAGTCAATAATTCTAATTCCTTTCCAGTGGTTTTTAACATAGCATCCCAAGAGAGACCGGGTGCAGTGAAGTACCATGCAGGATCCAATTTGTAAGTCCTTATGCAGACATCTCTAAAATGTTCCATAATATCAGCTAAGATCAGTACATCAGTCTTCACATACAAATCAGAATACTCACCTAAATTTTTAATGTTGAAGGTCTTCCATACTGTTTTGGCATGTGCATAGTCCTCGTGTGATATATCCGACTCAGTCATTTTGTTGTAAAATTCTTTTTTGTTGGGTAGTCGTGTTTCGTCACATTTATCCCACGAGTCCATATAATCATACGGATACACGCCTTTTCTGGTAACGAGGTCCAATTTGTCCTTGGGAAAGAATTTGGCTGTTTCTCTGAATTCTTTCACATTTTTGGCTAAACTATCAATGCTGCTAGCCATGAACTTAAAAGAATCCAGAAACCTCAACTTTATTCCGGGTAGCTTGACCTTTTTACCATCACCTGCATCTACCCATTCCGCTCCAACCTCTTTGCTGAATGAAATGTATTTTTCCTCAGTGTTTGGAATGACATCGATATTCCCATTATCACCACCTAGCTCTTTTATGAATAAATGAGAATCGTACCCAGATAAGTTGTGAATGAAGACAGGAATGAGGGAAGGGTATTGGTACATTAAGTTACATAATTTATGAGCTGGCCCTCTATAGTTTGATTCATGTTTGGATGGATCGAGTAAATGGTCATGATCCATTACTTTTTGGAAGTCCTCAGAGTCTTTCGGCGAATATGGTGATGGTACTTCTTTGATGTTAAACCCGCAGATATGACATATATGGGTTCTCTTGAAATGCCTGTCATCTTCATCAGTAATTTTGATTGGGTGCTTCTTATCATAAATTTTCTTTATCTCTAAGGCCTCAGCTTTCAACGTTTCGTAAAATACTTTAGTTGCATTTGGACCTCTATATGTGATAGGCGGTTTGTAGTCTCCGTGCTTATATTCAATGTAAAGTGAGAAACTCATGGGTTCATGTTTTTGGTACTTCTGCATGTAAGAGCCCTTGGGATCTGGCTGACATGTATCTATCTTAGTTGTTAAACTTTCAAAATCTGCATACATTACAAAAGGTGCTCGTAGCGATTTATGGTAATGTTTGAACTTTAATTTTGAATCTTTTTCAGGCATTACTATTTTAACAGCCTGATTTTTCTTACAATCCTTTTCATGCGTTTGAAGATCTTCCTCAGAGTGAAAAAATAACAGGCACCTTTCACATGGGTATACTCTTCCATTATGCTTGGTTAATTGCCCACATATTAATTTGGACATGTCTTTTATCCAACAGTAATGACTGTTCCCTTTCTCGTTTCTTATGTAAAGTAAATTGACATGCTTATCTACTTTATGCTTAGTTATTCTTAACGGGTATATGTTAGTCTTTTCATCGTATGAGTATATGTTCACTGATATGTTATTCAATTTTTCGAACCTTTCGAGTACTCTGTCTTCCATCTTTACTGGGTATTCAATGTCTTCGAACTTTAGCTCATTTTCATATGGCTTATATTTGGTGACTCTTTGGGCATCTTTTTCTGCTGGATGTAGTGCAGACAGTATCGCCCATTTAAAACACTCATTATCATTCTCATTTTTTACGTTTATGACTGCTTTTTTAGCTTTAATCACTTTTGACAAATCAATGTAGGATGATCCTCTCAGTGGGGTGTACTTATTGATCCTCACCTCAAGACTTTTGATTCTAGCAAGCGTCCAACCTGAACCCCTTGCAACAAACTCCTCCATCTCCGTCAATAATTTTTGGATAACTGATCTGTAATAAGCTACCAAATCAGTTGATTCTAAGATGACTTCATTTTTTGTTTTGAAGTTTTTCTCCATTTCTGTCATCGTTTCATCTTTCCCTTTTTCATAGTCACAGAGAAATTGGAAATTAACCTTCAAGCCATGCAGCCTCTTCAGATGTTTTGTAATAAGACCCCGGACCAGTGATGAAACATCGTTCAAGAAGTCTTTGGGAAGCATCAGATTGTGCTCATTTTGGACATCATACGTCACCAAACGGTTTTCAAAAGCCGTATCAATTTCATTGGGGGTATATAGCCTTCTCTCTCGCGAATCTGAAAACAGGTCGGAATCAAATTCGAAGTGACGGTTGAACAAAACTCTTTCTATGTATGCTTTGATGTCTGCCTTCCTCCGTAGTTTGGAATAGCCTGCGATGCCACGCGATCGACAAAATTCACGTAGTTGGTTAATGGTCATATGATGCAGCCCCTGCATATTGTCAAAATCATCTCTGTGAACCTCCTGGCTGGCCTTCTTAGGCTTATAGTTTTGATGAGCTTTAGTTTGTAAGTGCTTATTTATGCTAGATTCCTTTATTAACTTTCCGCAACACCTGATTTTTAGCTCCCTCTTCTTCTTTCGCTTGATAAACAAGTCATTGTGGAACCTGGAAAAGCCGTTGTGGTATTGAATGAGGGCGATCAGTTCCACCTTTTTAAGTTTCGAGTATCCTCGAATATCATTTTCTCGACAGTAATCTTGTAACTGTCGAACTGTTTTTGATTGAAAATCCATTTTGTCTTTCTATATACTACAAACCTTCTCTTTAAATGCTTTTATTATTCACTAGGTATTATTAATCAATTACCCATTGTCTCTCCTTTGACGCTCTAGAAGCCATACATAATGGTGCACTGATGGTATAAATTAATACCCTCACTAAATATACCATGCCAGTGGATTATGTGGGGGACGAATGTCCCCTTGCAAAAGAAGCATGCGATGAAGAGGAAAAGTGGCGTTTGTAAAAGCGGCGTTTTGGAAAAGTAGCGTTTGTAAAAGTGGGTTCGATTTTAATGGAGGGTTGGAGAGCCATCACATTCTAAAAGTGGGTTCGATTTTAATGGAGGGTTGGAGAGCCATCACATTCTAAAAGTGGGTTCGATTTTAATGGAGGGTTGGAGAGCCATCACATTCTAAAAGTGGGTTCGATTTTAATGGAGGGTTGGAGAGCCATCACATTCTAAAAGTGGGTTCGATTTTAATGGAGGGTTTCGCAGTCATTGTTTCGCCCCCAAAGGTCACTGCGCCAGCTCTCTCATTTGTACACTACTGATATTGCTGTTGAATTGAAATTTATGTGGTTTAAGTGCAAAGAGCATGATATTTAATACATAAAGGTAATACACAAAGTGTTGAAAAAACACTCCTTTGGGTGTAATATAAAATCTGAAAGTTTTTTTTTTTTTTTTTTTTTTTTTACTTCAGAATTACAAATTTAGTAATCGTACAAAAAATTCATTAAAGTACAAATATTTTTAACTTTTTATTAATGTATATAATATTACGATTTGCTGCGTGCCAATACTGAATGCTGCAAGTGTTTTCTGTAATACGAATTCTATAGGATTCTGCATTATGTCTGCATTTTGAAAATATTTATATTAATCAATATTTTTCATATAATTCTGCACGGAAATACTCATCGCGTAAGCCGTTAACATCAAAATCGTTTTTCTAAACTAATACTTTATTTTTAGGTAAGAAAAATACAAACGTTTTGCTTTTCAGTTTGCCTCTGGGCAGGACCTCTGATTTCAATATCAAATATGTATGCCAATGGTCGTACAGAAAAAAAAATCTGGCGTTTTATTTTTCACAATGAGTACAAAATTGTACTATACATAGGTATTGGGACCAGCGGGATATACAACAAGGTAGATGCAAGCTAGAATGCAGGTTTAAAAGAATTCCCCAACTCAAGTTATAAAGGACAATGAATCTTTAACAGGTGAGGTTAAAACAGTCTTAGTCTTGGACATTAATCAGCTCAGAAGTTTCAGAAATGGTTACAATAGGAATGTGTTAGGTCAACAACGTACTCCAAATGTTTATAGTTCCTTTGTGCCATTTTCCTTAGTCTCATCAGAAAGGTTCAAGCCGATGCTCTCCTGAAAACCACCTTCAGCTCTCGCTGCAAAATCTTGACTAACTCTCACGACGTAGCTACTCCTTCGCTGAACAGGGCAAGGCGCGGTTTGCTCCTTTGCTAGGCAACGGTGTGAAACCAGAATAATTAACAGCATGACCTTGTTTCACAAGGTTTCTCCTCTGGTATGAAAGAGGCACGATTGCATTCCGAGTCCAGTCTCCGTGGTCGTAACCATACATCTGCGCGACCTTGTTACAAATTATATGTATAAGAGGCTAAAACGTTCAGAAGTGGATTACTAAACGTCGGAAGAACTGTTTAGGATTTTAAGGTTAGAATGAATCACCCAGAAGTCTACATTTATATTATTCAGGGGAAAAAAGAATAGTCAAAACAATCATTAATACGTAGCGTATTCGGAAACTAAGTACCGTTTCATTCTAGCGCCGTCGCAGCGCTGTGGTAGGCTTCCCGCACATGCGCACTAGTCTTTCTTGTTCACTGACTTTCAATTGTCGTCATTTTGGTTGCTCTATGTTGTGTTTTCAGTTTGCTGTGCACATTCAAAATTTTAAGACAATGAGTTCTCCCGCTGACTGTGAGATTCGTGCCGGGGTTAAATTTTTGAACGCAATGTTTGATGCAGGTCGAACAAATGTCCACGCCGAGGCTCGGAGTGGTCGGCCTTCTGTTGTCACCGATGATTTGGTAAGGAAAGTTGATGAAGCAATTCATGAGAACAGACTCTTCACAATGACAACTCTTTCAGAGGCATTTCCACAAATTTCACGTACTGTTTTGTTCGAAATTGTGTCTGACCGCTTGAATTATCGCAAACTGTGTTCCCGATGGGTTCCAAAAATGCTCACTGATGTTCACAAAACAAAGCGACTTGGTAGTGCCCTGACATTTCTCACGCGGCACAGTGATGAGGGAGAAAACTTTTTAAACCAAATTGTGTCAGGTGATGAAACTTGGGTGTGTCATTTCACACCAGAATGGAAACAACAATCGAGGGAGTGGAGACACTCATTCTCCGAAAAAACAAAAGTTCAAAGTCAAAGAAAAGACAATGTCATCACAAAAAATCATGTGCACTGTCTTCTGGGATAGGCGTTTTGCTTACTGAATTTCTTCCCAGAGGTGAAACCATTAATGCGGCATGATATTGCGAGACTTTAACAAAACTAAGGCGTGCCATTCAAAAAAAAAAAAAGAAGAGGAATGCTCAGTAAAGGAGTTGTGTTGCTCCATGACAATGCTCGGCCCCATACTTCTGGTGTCACTCAATCGTTAGTTCGACAGTTTCATTGGGAGCAGTTCGATCACCCGCCGTACAGCCCGGACTTGGCGCCGTCCGACTATCACTTGTTCCTGCACATGAAGCGCAAGCTTGGTGGCAAGCGCTTTGGATCTGACGATGACACGAAAAATACTGTGGAGTCGTGGTTATCGAAACTGGCGGGAAGTTTCTTTGACGATGGTATACAAAAACTGGTCACCCGCTATGACAAGTGTTTGATCATTGGCGGAAACTATGCTGGAAATTAGTTTAAGACATGTATTTTCATGTAAAAATAAAATTGGATTCGAAAAAATTGTTTTACTTTTTTTTTTTCAAAACGGTACTTAGTTTCCGAATACGCCTCTTAATTCGAAAGTGAGGCTACACTATTCTGCCCATTTATTACTGAAATATTTTGTAGCACACCTCGAATGTGAGTCAAATGCTGCTTGGATATATAATAAATATTTATCTTATATAAAGCTTTTAAATATATAAACAATCAATGCCTGCTTAATTGCTAAATATAGCTCACTTCCAGTCACTCACAAAGAAAAAAAAAACTTCTTTTTAAAATAATTTTTTTTAGAGTTTTCGATAACAGAAATACTCCAATTCAAGAAATAAGCTAGAACAAAATAACATAGCCTAAAGAGTAATAAATTGAAAAGGAATCTTTGCGTTGTCTTTAATCTGAAATTGAAGAATAAATGAATTTTAGGATTTTTTTAATAACCGACAATTTTACGTCCAGCATTCAGCACTAGAAAGCTATCAGTGTAGATGACTTTCATTCCCACTTGCGAGGAAATTGGAAAAATTAAGACGTCAGAAGTATCAGCCGCTCTCCCGCTTTAAATAACGTTTTCACTAATACGAATTCTCCACTACCTTGGTACCAGCTCTCCGAAGGAAATATTCATTAACTATTACACGACACAGCTGAATGAACTGTAGAGGCGAAGTAGGAAGGGGTGCTGCAATAAAGGAAAACATCAAGTCGAGCCAATCACGCGGAAGCCCCGAAAAACGGAGATTGCTGCATCCATCGTGACACATTAATGCAGTGCTCCATCTTAATTTTTTTCGACTCTCCTTTCTTTTAAAACTTTAAAGCAATTTTAATCTTGTCAGAATGTCTTTGGGACCGAATTAACTGTGCTCCGTTGCTAAATTAAATAGGGGTGGCAGAGGTTCGATTGAGGGTACTTGGAGAAAAGAAAGGGAGTAATGAAAAAAAAATGTGCAGCAAGGATATGGAACACTCGGAAAAGCGCTCTTGAACACAATGTACCAATGATTGTAGAGATTTTCTCGCTTCTGAAAGGAAGTCTTGCAGTTAATTGATGGTGAAAGTTGAATAAATATATTAAATGGGATGCATGCCTTAATCGGTTTTCCGAATTAAAATCGAAGAAGATTTGATTTAAATTAGCTTAAATGCTGTTCACTCAATTCAAGTGAGAGAAGATACGGGATGTGGCAATCTTCGCTTTTAAAGAATTTTAATTTATTTCGCAATCTGAATTCTAAGTGAACATCGAATGGTGATATAAAAATACGAATATTCACTTTGACATATGAACAAAATGGATGAATAAGAAAGCAATTAACTCTCAAAAAGCTGTTCTAAGAATAAAACACTTCGCAGAAGTATTCTACACACATGTTTCAAAGTAATACCTAACGCTCAAATAAACAAAATACTTGGAAACTTGTTAGTAACACTTTTCATCTTCAGTATGTGGGCTGTCTAAATAATAATCTCTCACATCACAAGTTACTAAATTACTTGAAATAATATATTAATGAATGAGCAAATAAAAATGATCAAGTTTCATAAACCTAGACTGCATAGAGACCTGGCATAAAATGAAGAATATGGGGGCATGTAACCAATCCTTTAACATAAGCTGTTGGACAAACTGTGACAACAAGGCTATCTTCTGATGAGTAGCCAGAGAAGCTTTTAGTAAAAGCCAAATGGTCCACTTGAGAGGTTGTATTAGACTCTTGCTCTGTAATTTTCTTAAAGTTAAATGTAATGTCCGTGTGTAACTTAAACTTGTTAATACATACTTGTTACACTATGCAGGACTCTTCTATGACCCTATCTAAAACGACCTCCTCACAAAGTGACGCCCAACTTTAGCCAATCCTTTAACATAAACTGTTAGACTAACTGTGAAAACAAGACTGCCCTTTGGAGTATATAAAGACATCCTTATTATATCTTATTATATACATGAGTGCATACATACTTGAGTTTTCAGTTCGTGTTGCGAAAAGAAACGTAAAGAATTTCTTATCCATATTCAAGAGTTTGTGTCTATCTATCTCTAAAACCTTTTGCTGTTTTCCAAAACTATAAGCACTCAGAACATTCATTCCCTATATATTTTAACGATATTTAGGCTGTTGCTATCTAATCTGTTTAGGCCTCTACTGAGCGCTCAGTATTATCATAGACAACATTAAGCTTTAGTATACATTATGTTACATTATAAGACACCACTGTCTTCGAGCCTATGGGAGATTTCGCCTGAATTAAAGAGATTTAATTTTGTTTATTTTTGTTAAATGGCATTCGAGACACATTAGAATTTTTTGAAGCAGGAAACGTGAAAATTGTGAAATGCTCTCGTCGGGACTCGAACCATGGACCTCTCGAATACGCGTCGAATATGCCTCCAATTACATTATGAAGGCATGCGTAAAGGAAGAAGAACATACCTTATTAACTCCCACTTTTAAAGGACCATAGGGCTTACAGGACGCAGTCGCCAAATCCTGGTGGTAACGCATTGTCGTCCACCACCTTCACATGAAAAATATGCAACGCCCTCGCCAGAACTCGAATTCTGGACGTTTCGAATACGCATCGAGTATACTCCCCATTATACCACGAAAGCATGCGTAAAGCGGAGAGAAAATACATTATAAAATGATGCACAAAATGTCATGTAATGAATGTGGCTTTTAAAATATGCAATGCATAGAATATTACAAAACTATTTGCATTAAAATGCTCGCTGAAATATGCATAATTAGCTAAAAGATACAAAACTTGATTATATTGTCTACTGATACCTTTTTAAGAAAGTCTTACTTTCATATTTTTGTTAACTGTCTTTAGGAATTATCTTAATTAGTGAATAGTCATTTAGGATATCTAGAATGTCTTCAGGTCTGAAATCAGGTCTCTGGAAACATTCTAGGTCCCCAGAAAATGCTATATGAATTTCTGGATTTCAGATCCATGTGAATTCCTATCGATATTCGAATAATCTCATCGATATCTAGAGGTTATTGGTTCTTGAACGTTCAGTGAAGTCGCCACAAAGCCCAATATTTATTCCCCAATTTCTTTTTGTGATGCTATGAACAAATGCAGTGGAACTTCATGCGGCCATTACAACTTGTTTCCTGAGACTGAGAGAGGATATGTGACATAAATGTATCAGAATCTAGCCAACAACATCCCACCAAGAAGCATTTATTGAAAACTAGCAGTATCGCTGCCAGCCTTCGTCTTTCTTTTAGATGTACCGGAAAAATGGCTGAAGGGAACACCAAACGTTAAATCAAAAACTGCGTAGAATTTTACTCTGCAGAACAACTTCATAAAAAATGTTATTACGTATAACAAACTTACAATGAAATAAGCAATATCCCTTAATACAAATATTAATTATCCTAATAAATAAATTAACCAACTTCCCTTTGCAAAATCTTCAGAACTCAAATGGTATAAAGGAGTTTAAAAACTTAACTAGAATTTTTTCCTAAAAAATCACTCAAAACTTTTCAATATCTTAAAAACAGTGAAAGGAGCAATAAATAATATAAAAGAATACAAAAAACAAAAAATTCTGAAAAGCAAAGTATAATTAATGATATTTTATCTTATATTTTCAAGAGAAAATATTACAATGAAATAAGCTATATCCCTTAATACAAATATTAATTGTTCTAATAAAAAATTAACCAACTTTACGTTGAAAAAAAATCATGCAAAACTTTTCAATATCTAACAAACAGTGAAATAAGCAAAAACTAACATGAAAGCAACTCAAAAAACATAAAATTCCGCGCAGAATTTTACTATGCAGAACACTTTATCAAAAAAAAAAAAAAAAAAAAAAAAAAAAAAAAAAATCAATAAAAATGTATTATATATATATATATATATATATATATATATATAATGAAAAATTGTTGCCAAACCCATATTTCTAAAAGAATGAAACTATTCAAAATGATGCGATTTCATCAAAAATCTATCAACAACAATAAGACAGGAAAATTGTTGCCAAAATCACATTTTTTAAGATGTGAGATGTGAGAAGTGTACTCGGAAGCTTCATTTAAAAAATTCCTTAAAAATACAAAATATTATAATTTTTTCAAAATTCTTTCTCAAAAAGCAGTCGCAAGGATGAAAGTTTAACTTGTCCAAAAATCAAAGAAAAATAAACTGTACATTTAAAAAAATAAACGTTTTTAGAAAAACTCCCGTTGAAAAGGTGATCAGCTCACTTTGTTAAATAAATTCGTAGTTAATCGATCTATTGAAACACGAAATTTATTTTAAGTTCGTAAAATAGCTAAGTGCCTACGTTTCATAAAGATGTAAAAATGGAGTATATAGAGTAAAATCTCGCTTTCCTATAGCCCATTATGTCTCAAAATGGCGCGATTTCGTCACAAAAGATAAAATAAAAACATTCTAATTCGACACAATAACACGCCGAATAAATACTAATTCAGAAGTCAAACAACAAAAATCAGCGTTAATTTACAAAATTTTCACAGGACTAGTTTCGATGGTTTTACCGAACCATCATCTTCAGCTGCGAAACCGCAAATGAACAAGATAGGAAATAATGTTTAGATAAGATAAGAAAGCCTGGACAAGAATAAGCAAGTGGCGCCATCTGTTGGCGAAACCAGAACTAAAACATAATTTCTCTAAAAGCCGAAGGCAAATTTGGATTGGAATTAGGATCGTTAACTAGAACAGAAAAATTTTTATGAATGTGAAATGCCTCTAGAAAATCCAGTTCTCCAATGGAAGATGTTTTTTGAATAATTTTGGCAGCAGAAAAATTGAAAGTGTGATTTTCGGACCAACAATGTTGAGCAACAGAAGACTTCTGTGTTTCCTTTTTTCTAACATATGCCTCATGTTCTTTGACGCGAAATTTTAAGGCTCTCTTAGTTTGACCAATGTAAATTAAACCGCACTGGCAAGGAATCCTATAAATACCCCAGGAATTCATATCCGGAATGGGGTCCTTGAGTATAGAAGTCCGAATTTTATTGATGGGAGAGTAAACAACCCGAAAGTTAAATTTCTGCAAAATATGTGCAACTTTATAGCTAATTGATGGAAAGAAGGGAATGACAACAGAATTTTTATAATCTCCTAAAACAAGAGTGTGCCTTTTAGTGTGTTGAGATGAGAATTTTGAACTGCTTGATTAATAATGTTGGGTGAAAAACACTTGTCAATAGCTATTGCTTTTAAATAATTTAGTTCTTCATCAAGGGCTAGTTTGGAGGAGCAAACTTGAAGAGCACGGAAACATAGGAATAAAATGAAGCTAACTTTATAGTCGGATGACATGATTTAAAGTGTGGTGGAAAGCAAACCGATGAAGGGTTACGGTAAACTGTAGTACTGAAGTTGGATGTGTTACGTGTGACCAGAATGTCGAGAAACGGAAGAGAATTGCAAGTCTCAAGTTCAAAAGTGAACTGAATAGCAGGATCAATACAATTCATTGTTGAAAGAACTCTATTTAAATCATCTTTATTACCTTGAAACAGCGTAAAAGTATCGTCTACGTAGCGGAACCATGCCGGGAAGTTTAAAGTTTCAAATAATTTTGATTCATAATAATGCATGTAGATATCAGCCAGGATGGGACTGAGGGGGCTTCCCATGGCTAATCCCTCAGTTTGCTTGTAATATTTATTTTGGAAAACAAAATGTGCTTGTTTCAAACAGAGTTGAGTGAGAGAAATTAGCTCATCAATTTCGATGCAAGAGAAATGAAATTCGCGAAGTCTGGTTTCTAGACATCTTAATGCACCCTCCACTGGGACATTGGTGAATAATGATTTTACATCAAAAGAAACCATGAGTAAATTACGAGGAGAAATGTTTTTAACCTTTTTTACAAACTCTATTGAATTTTTTATGGTGTAAATGTTATTGTCTAATAGAGTGGAAAATCTAGAAACTAAATATTTAGCTAATGGATACGAGGCAGTACCTAAATTTGATACAATAGGGAGGAAAGGAATACCACTTTTATGAATTTTGGGAAGAGCATATAATCTGACACAATTCGCAACAGATGGGATAAGCAAATGTTTTAAGTTGCTTGAAATGATTTGCGAAGATTTGATCGCAGTTTTTATTTTGGATAAGTCCGAAGGTGAAGGATCTCTAGGGATCGGATTATATGGTCCTTCGTTTAAGAGTTTAGTGACACCATCATGTAAGTGTTCTTATCCATGACGACTATCTGGCCACCTTTGTCGGCCTTTGAAATGACAATATCCGGGTTAGAATGAATCTCGCGCATTGTAGCTCTTTCTCTCGCAGTTAGATTTGGTTTCAAAGGTTTATTATTGAATTTCACATTATGAACGATAAGATGCCTAATCATTTCTTTCTGTGAATCTGAAACTTTACTGAACTTGAAAGCTTTTTCGATAGGAGCCAAAATCTTTGGAATCGAGGGTTTACAGGTTTGTGAGAAGTTAAAATTATATTTTAGAATTCTCTCTTGTTCTTCTGAAAGACTAACATTAGAAATATTAACTACTGGCTTGATGTTTACAATGGGAAGATTTTTTGAACTACTTGGACTGGAAGACTGTAAAAGAACTTTTTCGAATTTAACTGCAAGGGTGTTTTTATGACGGTTAACTGCATTCTCCGTTCTAGACCAAGACTTTTGTTCAAGGGCAGTGAATTTTGGATAAGTTTTAGCGAGTTCCAGATGAAGCTTATAGAGTTCATGTTCAACTTTGGACAATTGTTGACGTGTATCCCTTATCACGGACCGAAGTAAGGCAAGTTTGCAATTTAACAGAATTCTTGAAACGCGACTCGAAGGTTTTTGATTAGATTTGATTTGAATAAAATTGGGGATCAATTTTTTACATTTACATTTAAGTAAAAAGTCAAGATGATTCAGGAATTTTTGCCGTTTCAGGCGTAATTTAGTGAAACGATTAACGGATGTAGGCATGATAAACAATGCAGAAAATCAAACTAAATTAACTGAGCAATAATAAAGTACACACAAAATAGCAGAAAAATCCCTCACTGAAATGAATAGAAAACAAAATGTTTGTAAGCAAAATGCATGAAATCAGACAAGCAAAGCACAATATCCAAATGTACAAAACATAAACATAACTTGAAAATTGCAAAAATGTACTCACCGAAACTCCCACAATGTGAAACTCCCATAATGTGAAATTCAATAATAAACCTTTGAAACCAAATCTAACTGCGAGAGAAAGAGCTACAATGCGCGAGATTCATTCTAACCCGGATATTGTCATTTCAAAGGCCGACAAAGGTGGCCAGATAGTCGTCATGGATAAGAACACTTACATCGATGGTGTCACTAAACTCTTAAACGAAGGACCATATAATCCGATCCCTAGAGATCCTTCACCTTCGGACTTATCCAAAATAAAAACTGCGATCAAATCTTCGCAAATCATTTCAAGCAACTTAAAACATTTGCTTATCCCATCTGTTGCGAATTGTGTCAGATTATATGCTCTTCCCAAAATTCATAAAAGTTGTATTCCTTTCCTCCCTATTGTATCAAATTTAGGTACTGCCTCGTATCCATTAGCTAAATATTTAGTTTCTAGATTTTCCACTCTATTAGACAATAACATTTACACCATAAAAAATTCAATAGAGTTTGTAAAAAAGGTTAAAAACATTTCTCCTCGTAATTTACTCATGGTTTCTTTTGATGTAAAATCATTATTCACCAATGTCCCAGTGGAGGGTGCATTAAGATGTCTAGAAACCAGACTTCGCGAATTTCATTTCTCTTGCATCGAAATTGATGAGCTAATTTCTCTCACTCAACTCTGTTTGAAACAAACACATTTTGTTTTCCAAAATAAATATTACAAGCAAACTGAGGGATTAGCCATGGGAAGCCCCCTCAGTCCCATCCTGGCTGATATCTACATGCATTATTATGAATCAAAATTATTTGAAACTTTAAACTTCCCGGCATGGTTCCGCTACGTAGACGATACTTTTACCCTGTTTGAAGGTAATAAAGATGATTTAAATAGAGTTCTTTCAACAATGAATTGTATTGATCCTGCTATTCAGTTCACTTTTGAACTTGAGACTTGCAATTCTCTTCCGTTTCTCGACATTCTGGTCACACGTAACACATCCAACTTCAGTACTACAGTTTACCGTAAACCTTCATCGGTTTGCCTTCCACCACACTTTAAATCATGTCATCCGACTAAACAAAAGTTAGCTTCATTTTATTCCTATGTTTTCCGTGCTCTTCAAGTTTGCTCCTCCAAACTAGCACTTGATGAAGAACTAAATTATTTAAAAGCAATAGCTATTGACAGGGTCTTTTCACCCAACATTATTAATCAAGCAGTTAAAAAATTCTCATCTCAACACACTAAAAGCCACACTTTTATTTTAGGAGATTATAAAAATTCTGTTTTCATTCCCTTCTTTCCATCAATTAGCTATAAAGTTGCACATATTTTGCAGAAATTTAACTTTCGGGTTGTTTACTCTCCCATCAATAAAATTCGGACTTCTATACTCAAGGACCCCATTCCGGATATGAATTCCTGGGGTATTTATAGGATTCCTTGCCAGTGCGGTTTAATTTACATTGGCCAAACTAAGAGAGCCTTAAAATTTCGCGTCAAAGAACATGAGGCATATGTTAGAAAAAAGGAAACACAGAAGTCTTCTGTTGCTCAACATTGTTGGTCCGAAAATCACACTTTCAATTTTTCTGCTGCCAAAATTATTCAAAAAACATCTTCCATTGGAGAACTGGATTTTCTAGAGGCATTTCACATTCATAAAAATTTTTCTGTTCTAGTTAACGATCCTAATTCCAATCCAAATTTGCCTTCGGCTTTTAGAGAAATTATGTTTTAGTTCTGGTTTCGCCAACAGATGGCGCCACTTGCTTATTCTTGTCCAGGCTTTCTTATCTTATCTAAACATTATTTCCTATCTTGTTCATTTGCGGTTTTGCAGCTGAAGATGATGGTTCGGTTAAACCATCGAAACTAGTCCTGTGAAAATTTTGTAAATTAACGCTGATTTTTGTTGTTTGACTTCTGAATTAGTATTCTAATTCGAATTTCGAAAAAATCGCTTCGAGGTGCACTGGCTATTGTCTAGATGCACCTATGTACCAAATTTCGTAGATATGGGTCTATTAGCTTACGCGCAGCACGAACGAAAGACACACACACACCATAACAGACTCTTTCTTTTTTTTTGTTATACGTAGAGATATCGCTATAATGGCTATGCACCCGCATTTCAATGAGCCGTTAATAGTTAACATTTACATGATAATTTTATTTTAATTTTTAGAAACCATTTACACTCATTTCAAGAATCACCCTATAAATAAATATTTTATCGCTAATATCTATAAACAGCAGTGGTTTCAAAACTTTCTCTTACCCTAAATTACAGGATTTTCTCACAAGGAGCGTTGAAACATTTTTCACTCCTTAGGGGGCGGCATCTTTAAAAAGGTTGAGAATTACTGATGTAGAAACTGTTTTTTCCTTAGTATCTGTAGTGCAATACAGTTCCATAAAAATTATAACGCACATAAAAGTTTCATTAGATGCCTGAATGCAATATTTATATCGACATATTTACACATTTCTTAAACGACAAAAGCATAAAAGCAGATTCAGAGGAAAATATTATGTTTCATTTAAGGTTTTAACTAAAAAAAAGGGGGAGGAAATAATTATTTGATTATAATTCTTAATTAAATTTAACACTAAAAGGGAATAGAAAATATAATAATTAATGGACATCAAAATGGGAAAAAACTAGATTCTTTCTAAAACAGTTCAAGAAATGAAAAGTTGTAAGCAATTTTCTTACATTGTCAAATATGAAACAAAATAAAAAATAAATAATAGAATTAAATGCAATTTTAACAACACTAGAGAGTTGAAAAAGGGGGAAACTGTTGCATCTTATTATAACGTATTTATAAAAATGAAACAAACATATTTTTCAAAATTTCTCCTGTTTCTTTAAGAGAAAATTAAATAGCATAGGATTAATTACAGTAAAAAAGAGAGATTTCCTTCAGATTTAATTAACAAATATTATTTTTATTTACAAATCCAGAAATTTATTTAGCATACTTTAAAGCAAATATTTTTAACGCATTCAGTTTAGTCAATGTCTGACACACTTTCTTGAACTTCCATTGAATATGAAGCATAATATTGAAAAACAGCTAAGAATGCAGATGCACCAAATGCCTTTCAGAATATTCAAATTAAATAGTAATGAATTATTTACCAATTCAAGCAATATATATATATATATATATATATATATATATATATATATTATTATTATTATTAGCATCAAGGAGCGATAACTCAGAAGAGCTATTTGTCTCGAAACGGGAATTTGCTTCGAATCATTGTAAAAAGTTTTAAAATTGTTGCCAATAAATATTACCGCCCTGTATTATATTTAAAGAAATTAAATAAAGAAGAATGTGCATGAATGTAGGTATTTTTCTAATACAATATAAAATGGTACCTGTACTAATATAAAATAGTACCTGTGAAAAAAACGGCGGGACCTAGAGCTATCAAATTTTAAATAATGTAATCCTCCACCCGAATATGGGCACCTGGAAGCCCGAATTTTAAATTTCGAATGTGTTTTAATATCTATTTTACATTTTGTAAGACTTTAATGAGTTTTTGATTAACAAACTCAACGATTTCAAAGCGAGCAGTGGCGACACGCTACGCAGAATTAAATAATTTCATCTCCAGCGCGCTAAGATGTCTATCGGAAAATTTAGCCCGCGGGAAGGCGCGTGGGGTGTATCATACCCCAACCCTACATAAAAGTGGAATATTCCTAACTTGTGAAACTGAAATTCTGTGCTGCTTTCAGTAGCTGAGTTTCTAGTTGTGGTTGACTTTCAGAACCGCTTTTACTTTGCCTGTGTGTTTCAGAAAAAGATTTATCAGTATTTTGTTGGAACTGGGGTATGACACACCCCACGCGCCTGTCCGTGTAAGTGTTTTTCTGACCGAATATTTAGTTCAGAAATTTATTTCTAGAGTGTAACAGTTAATATTTTTACTCGCAAGTGATTTTAAAGTACTTGACATTAAATGCTTAAAAATTTCTAACTGCATTATGGTAAAAAGAATGAGTCCCTATGAACTGGAGATGCAACGCATGCGAGATTTATTAGAAATATTTGAAAGCGATGAAGATTGCATTTCGGAAACTGAAGATGAAACTAAGAATATTTTCTACAATGTTTTGGTTTCGAAAAAGATAAAACATTAATTCCTGATATTCCTAAAAAAGTAAAAACTGTTCGTATGCTTTATATAACGATCATTATAACATTACATCATTATATAACGATCATACTATAGATGATACTATTGGAGAAAATAAAACGTTAGGAATTATATGTTTTAATAATATGACTAAAGTAGCAGTGGATATGGGGGATGAAATGTCAGCCAATTATTCAATTGCCAGAATAACGAGAAGGTGGCCAATGGTAATTTTCTTTCCTGCACTGAATGTTGCTGTAATAAATGCTTGAATTATATTACATTCAACTGCTAATCCACCAACAAGAAACAGAAGTCTGTTTTTGAAGGACTTAGCATTACAATTAATGAAAAAAAGTATTGAACAAAGATCAGAGATAATTACTTTTCCAAGAAATTGACGTACTGCATGCAAAACAAAAGCAGAAGTTTCGATGAAGAATTAAAACAAATACATGAAATTAGAAACAACTAAGTATGAAAGATGTGTTAAATTTTTTGCACTCGCGCCAAGGACAGAAGAACGTGAATGCAATGTTTAAAATGTGAAAACATTCTGTGCCAAGAACACATGAATGTATTTCGTTCAAAGTGTGAAGAAATAAAAAAAGCATGGTGTATTAGAGATGCAATGAAACTTAGAGGCATGATGTTTATTATTTTCATTTATCTTAATTTTAACTCTAAGATTATTTCGGAAATTAATTTTTTGAAACCCAATTATTATTCACTTATTTATAATACACGAGAACAAAAAAAAAGTTTTAAAACTAAATAATACTATTTTTATTGTATTTTAAATATTGGGGTATGTGATACCCCACGCGCCCGTTCTAGTAACTTTGCTTGGTGCGCCTTCCGCCGGGTTAAGGATATGCTGATTTCATATATTTTTAGCTTAAAGGGAAATCAGCCGAAATGCTTTCGAAACGCGTAAATGCGTAAATGAAAAAAACAACCTGCCACCTTTTGGGCGTAAGATAAAATCCGAAATCTTTCCAATTTTTTTTTACTTTTTTTAAAATAGCCATTAGAAATATAAAATACGGATTTTATTTAAAGGTCGTCGTTTCACTTTTAATCTTTAACTTGGCTTATACGCGTGTAAAAGAAACTTAAAGTTAAATTTACTGCTCTTATTTCAATGTGATCTATTTTTAAACAACGGCACGCAAACCGGAAATTTTACTGACTACATCAATATAAATGGTTGATTAACCTTAATACACTGCTGATCATTAAAATTGTGACACCAGGAAGGAATCATCTGACGATCGTCAAAATCAAAATCTCTTTTGACGAACTTCAAAGAGAACGTTTATGAAGGAAACATCTCTTTTGACGAATCGTCAAAATCGCATGAAAGGAAGAAGATGTTGGGATACGGAAATGATTAGTGTTGCAGAGCATTTACACGAAGCAGGAGGAAGAAACAACATCTGAAGTACTACATAAAGAAAAAGTTGTGTAGAAGATTTCTCATTCGCAAAGCCCTTTGTAAGGTATGAGTTTGCTCAGAATATGGTGTTATGTCTTGAATATTAAGAAGAAATGCTTACCATCAAGTGTCGAAATTCGATAGAGACAGGATCGTTGCATATCGAGAGTGCGGATTATTGTTCCGTTATATCGCCCGTCACAGTGATCAACATCGAACCACTGTCGTGATAATATGGAATCAATGGCTTGCTAAGGGTCATACTAAACGGCATGCACGATCTCAACGCCCTCCTATGACTAACGCATGAGAGGAGAGACATATTGTGAGGTCAGCCCTGCAAAATACTACAACCACATCACGGACTGTTGGTCAGGAAAATTTGTATGTTTGCACAACTCCTATTACACATTCGTTCGGTGCATCGACGTTTGCAGAATCATTGATTAGCAGCACGGGGGGCATTACTTCGGCTTTTCTTGATAAGGTAGCATAGGGAAAGACGGCGAGTCTGGTGCGCCGAACAACAAACAGGAGTGGCACAGGTGGATACAGGAATGGCACAGCTTCGTCTTTTCAGACAAGTCTCGATTCTTTGTGCAGTATTAGGATGGCCGTATACCAATCTTTAAGCTCCGAGGAAACCGCATGTCGCCCGCTTGCATTCGATATCGGTATAGAGGCACTGCACCTGGTGTGATGGTTTGGACAGCCGTTAGGTACACGACACGCACACATCTAGTTTTAATCGACTGTAATTTGAGTGCAGATTGGTATATTTCTGACAGCTTGCGTCCAGTGGTTTTGCCCTATCTTCAAGGCCTGCGAAACGCCATCTTCCAGCAAGATAATGCAAGATCAAATGTTGCACGTCGTGTTACGACTTTCCTCGATGCGCAGGGTATTTGATTGCTGCTCTGTCATGCACAGTCTCCAGACCTGTCACCCATTGAAAATATCTGATGGAAACATCTGGTCATGGGTTGGTGAGAGAATGGTCCGCCATCTCTCTCCATCTAAATACGATTGATGAAGTGTGGCATCGACTTGAAGCAGCATAGAATAATAGCCGTTTCTGTCATTCAAGCCCAGTTCGACTAGTTCGACTCCATACCTAACGAGGTAAGGGACGTTTTAGACGCCAAGTGGGGCAGCTGTTTCTACTTATTTTGAATCTCTGTAAATTCCCAAACTGCTTACAAATTATTTTATTTTCATGCCACACCGTTTACGTACAATAAATATCTTTTTGTTATTTGCTTTCCTTCATGGCGTTGCAATTTTAATGGCCAGCAATGCATAAACAACTAATTTAGTCTGATTCCCAATTTCATATGAAGCTTTAATCTAAATATTTGACCACAATGTATCTAATGAATTCCTAATCGTGATAGAAATAGACAAAATAACTAATGGTATTTATAGAGAATAACGGCTTTGAGAGTCAATTATCAACTGTCAGACATATTATCGACTTAACTACAGTCAACTTGCACAAGTAATTATCGCACAACTAGCTTTTATTTTATCACTCCTGGGGTGTTACAATTAAGAGAGAATTACAGAATACCAAGAGAAGGGCATCATTGCCTATAAGGGTCCTTAAAATGAACAGTGGACAATCCCTAGAAGTGGATTCAATTGGGCGTAAACCCTGCGGTCGACCCTGGGCTTTGTACAAAGTATGGTAAAAAAGTACGCTGTGATGTCTCGCAACTAAATCACTGGTCTGGTCGATTCAAAAAACGAAGAAAGATATATCTATAAGGTATACTCCTTAGATAGTATCTATAAGGGTTCACGTTTTCAACAAAAGATGGAAAAAGGATTCCACTCTGCTTCCAATCGATTATCGACGATGATGACAGTCCCCCTCGTGAAGATCGAAGATGATCAACCTACCTAAAATCACACTTAACTCCACTACGTAAAACGCCCATAGCCCCGAGACAGACGAGACAGCACCAGTGCGATTGCTGCCGAGATTGAGAGGACCACGGAATAGTCTATGGTTCTAGCCACTGTGAAGTGTGATTATATTCCCCTTGTGTCGAGACTGTCTACGTACAGATCCTAGCCAGCAGGGAAGATTATTTCCTCCGACGACTCCGGGGTCGTTTAATTTAATTAATAAAATTTAATAATTAAGTGACATTCCTTGTAGTGTGCGAATATCAAAATCACGCTCGCTAAAGCAATAGAGACGTTTTTTCCTCCTTAGATAGTATCTATAAGGGTTCACGTTTTCAACAAAAGATGGAAAAAGGATTCCACTCTGCTTCCAATAAAACTGATCTCCTGATATAGTCAGATAGATCTGCACTAACCACCACTGATAGCAAGACTTCGTTAATCTCAGCAAGTTATACATTACAGGTAGCCTTAACTAGATACTAAAATTTGCCGGTTTATGTGTTCTACGTGTACAGATCTACTTAAAGGCTTACTCTAACTGTTGCACGATTCCTTGACAGAAAAGTCGCGTAATTAGGGTATGAGCGGTAAGTTGCAGACGACAAAGCAAGCTATAAACAAACTGATTGTTATTAACGGATATTTTCGTTTCCTGAAAAGAGAGAGAATGCCTTCTGTTGCCTCAGTGAGCTAAAGCGTTTTCTAGCAGCAAGATGCTGGTTGAAGAGGACCGGATTTGGGATTGTAAAGCAAAGTCTTCCTTGCGCTTATATCTTATATCTTCCTTGCGTCTTATCCATAGGAACTAAAATAAAGGAAACTTGAAAATTTTTATAAACAAATTCGATGTATGAGTTCAGTGATAGCGGTCACTTTGAAAAAAAAAAAAAAAAAAAAGAGTGTGACTTGAAGCATGGAGCCATTTTGTTTACATGGCCCTTGAACTGTAAATAAAACAAAAGACTGGTGGGCACTCTGTTTCTAAGACTATTATTTTTTAACAGACGTTTTACCGAGATTTTCCGACGAGCCTATCTATAACAATGTGCGGAAATGTGCGGAAATGCCCATTGACAAAATTCAAACTGTATGCAATATTAAAGAATAGTGCGATGCATTTTAAGTGCTGCTTGATTATACTAATTGATTTGACGAAACTCTGCAGTGACGGACCTTAACCAATTAAGATCAAGCGAGGCATAGCTGCGTCAAAGGTTGGTTTTTAATTAGTAATTAGATCATAAGCAAAATTGGATAAATATTATCAGGAAAGGGATTTTTTTTATGATGAAGCCTAAAGCTTGTAAAGAGGGGTGAGAAGAGAGCGAGAAGAAGAAAGCAGAAATTGTAATTGATGTTCTCATGTTCTCCTCGACGTTTAGAAAAATAAAAAAGGGGGTAGGAGAAAGAAAGAAAAAAGAAAGTGCATATATTAACTGATAGAAAGGTTTATTGGAGTGAAGATGCGTTGGATCTTTTATGACATTCCAGTCTGAGCAACAATTTATGACGCGAATCAGAGGCAAGGCAAGAAAATACTTAACATAAGTTTAGGCTGTTAATAATATTTAAATTTTGTTCACAATATTATTTGCATTCGCATACAAGCACTAATAATGCAAGATTATTGAGGAAAGTGGCACAAGAGTAATGCGATTTTTGAAATATACTTTTTTTGTAAACTAGAAGTAAAAAAAGTAATAAAATGAGGTAAGTGGTGTGCGATATAAACTTTGTTTCCTATTTAATTCTGATACTCTAACTAAAATTATCAATGTCAGCTGATTCCAGTTAAGAAAGCTCTTAAAATGTTACTTTTTCCATGAAAGCAATAATAATCTTCTCAGGAAAGAAGGCACCCTAAATAAAGGAATTATCAGCGCGAAAACGCAGTAAACTCTCCCATAACCCAAATCAGCATATTTAATAAAATAAAGAAAATACGAAAAAAATTCCAAAAAAGAAATAAAAATCTTTCAAAATCCTATAATAAGGAACCAAAAAATATAATAATAATAATAATAAATTCAAATTATTCTGCATCACAAACAACCTTCTGCGTGTAATCCGAAATATTTTACCTGAATACGTATTAGGGAATGCAAATGGATTTTTTTAAAAGAATGTTTTTAGGAGTAAATACCCCTGCTTCAAATATTAAGAAGACACAATATCCCAAGCTAGTGATTTGGAAACTCCATTTATAGGATTTGCTTTCTGAAGAAATATTTAATGCGAAAAGTAGCGAAAGTTAAGGTATTATATGTCACCAAAAATATCAGGAGACTCCAAAAGTAACATTGCTACGCTTTTCTCGACAACGCAATGCTTTCAGGTAAGAGTGGTAATTGGAAGGAAGCAAAGCTAGAGTAATTACCCTAGAGAATCTACGAAATTCAGTAATTGTTTCTTTTTCCATGGCGATAAATGGTTATGCTTCTCAGGTCCTTTCGTTTCTGCTAAAAGCAGACGTTTTCTTCTGCTCGCGTTAATTCTCTTATCGAGTCTCAGGAGCTCGGGACGATGTAACCCACTGGAGGAATCAATACGAGGAATGTATAGCCTAATCCTGCAGCCAAATTGTGTTTTGTAGTAACTCGGTTATCCCTACTTTTTAAAAGGTTAGTGTTTGGATTTGAGAAGCTTATTTATTCCCTTACCTTTTTAACGGGACGTCCAGTCGACGCAAATATTTTGATTGCGCAGAGAGGTTACGTAGTTGTTGCAAGTAAATGCGAATGTACAGACTAATAAGAATCTAAGCTAATTTCAGCTAAAAGCGAATATTTATCTATTAGTTATTCAGTTTCCTAAACTCATCGACAGGGACTTTTGGCATGTATGATTAGATTCAAATGTAGCTTATTAAGCATTAAAGTTCATAGATTTTAAGTAAGATAGAATTGCTTCAATGAGTATTAAATAATAAGATAAAATGTTGACTTTTTTAATTTTCATCTAATTTTTGCCTGCATGGGACAACATTAACGTGAATGTCTCATATCTGCTTAATCACGTGGTGGAGGGTACTGTGTTGTTGTGACTTATCTCACTTTAGAACTATTCCACGAAATTCAACCTGGCAAGGAGTTAAAGATTGCTCCTGTCATTGGAAATAACCTTGAGCACCAGACAGGTGACAGTGCTACTTTGTTTATTCCCCCCCCCCCAAATTTGATGGAGAGCACTCCAGGGGTGGTCTTCAAAGGTCTCTCACCCTTCTTCCCCTATCACAAGCCTCTTGAGAGGACTTACGGTCAGTCGCATATTCAAAGAGTCCCCATGCCCTACAGACACTATATTTTTACATACACCTGCGCCTTTTCTGGGATTAGTACCCAGAACCTTCTGTACGGCTCTCAGAATCACTAACCAGCATTCCGGTTGGGCGGTGAAGGGTTTATATAAAAGCATACCGACTAAACGCAATAATAGCTTTTGAACAATAAAGGCAGTGTCTAGAAGTCAAAAGGAATATTTACACATTAAGTTATTGAAAAGGAGCAATGGGAAGAATATTGATGATTGTACTTTGCGTATTCTTATCGAAACTGTAAATGTACACTGCGAAAAAAAAAAAAAAGGGGACAGTTCCTATATCTCCCCCTTCTGGGCCCATTGACAAAATTCAAACTGCGTTTTCATGTCTCGAAAGCGTGACTTAGGATATATATTAGATTTATATATAGCATTGTTCTGACATAGTAGGTATTTTGACACAAAATGGGACTTTTCTGAAATAACAAACCAATTTTTTTCCATGTTTCGATTCTACGACTCAAATTATGCCTAGATATTAAAATTTTGTAAAATTTGGTGCGAAATTTGCGGATAAATTCAAAGCTTGGCACAATTCTGTCAGTTTTCGACAAGAATAATTCACCTGGCGAACTTCTTAATATGTGGCAACCAATTATCCTTTCCCTTCCATTACGTCGGAGCTGAAAAAAGTCACCCCTTTCCTGTCTTTTTTACATTCTGCAGAAGCGGAAAAAAATTCATATCGTTTCTACTTCCAAATAATTTTAGCAAAGTGCCTAAACACACATTTGATATTTTATCGCTTTCAACAAATATGCCAAATTTCAAAACAAATATATAAATTCAAATACATAAATTCACGTATATCTTCGAAAATTTCCAATAAAAAACTGTAATTTTTGCAGGTATGCTTAGAAATACGTCTACTTTAAGATGATGGTAAACAATTTATAGGTTATAATTCAAAATCATTTTCGAAAAATTTATTAAAATTATGTAAAAATACAAATTTTAAAAATAAATCATAAAAAATGGGTGAATTTTATTTGGAACGAACCTAAATTTCGAAATGTGAAAGGAAGAATAAAATAAGTTTAATAAAGAAGAGAGATTAATAAATATACAGTAAGACCCCGCTTAACGCTGTTTCGTTTAGCGCTGTTTCGGTTTAGCGCTCTTTTATTTCAACCCGGGGATTCCACGAAATCGCTCGCAGCATACGGGGATTCCCCGAAATATTATGCAGCGATAGGTTTCAAATACATATCCGAAAGAGTGTACTTGTATTTCTTGTTTGGTGCGGTATTGTACAGACATATTTTGAAGGGGTCAATGTGGAAGATGTCGAAGAAATAATTCAAGAAGCAGCGGCTAGTCTTTCTAATGATGAGCTCAAGGAATTAACTGAACAAGAAGAAAACAAAAATGTTGACAGCAGTGATTAAGAAGAAGAGCAAAAAGAACTTTCGATGGCGTTTGTGAAAAGGAGTTTGTCTACCATAACTGAAATAATGGATCAATTCATTGAAAATGATCCGAATTTTGACAGGAGCTCAAAAGCGTGGTGTTAGAGATGCTCTATCCGTTTATGAAGAACTTTTAAGAGAACAACGCAAAAGAAAAAGGCAAACAACATTAGATGCTTTTGTCACAAAAAGGCAGAACACTGAAAACGCGGAAGGCTAACTAAATATGACTGACTGAGAATTTTATTTGTTTTTTTAAGAATATTCGTTTTGTTATTTATATTTTGTTTTTATTTTTGCAAGAAATAATAATGTGGTATTAATTTGGGCTTTAAGAAATAAATGTTTGGTTTTATTTTTGTTAAAAAAACATACTTTTTAAATTTAATACCTAACCAATTTCCTAGCCATCTTCCCCTAACCCCAATATTTACATGTAAAGATAGCCTCGTTTAGCGCTGTTTCGCATTACGCTCTACTTTGATGGAACGTATCCCCCGCGTTAAGCGGGGTCTTACTGTATACCAAACTCAATTAACATGGAGGAGCTAAAATTTTGAAAGCTAATTGTTTTAAAAACTACTCGTGTGATTTTTACAAAACTTAATAGTTTAGCATAATGTGAGTCATAAAATTAAAATATGGAAAAAATATGTTATTTCAGAAAAAGTCCGGTTTTGTGTCAAAATACCTATATTAGAACAATGCTATATGTAATCTAACACACATCCTAACTCATCAAAACTTGGTAGTTTGGCATAATTTGACTCGTAGAATCGAAATATGGAAAACAATTGGTATGTTATTTCAGAAAAGTCCGATTTTGTGTCAAAATATCTATAATAGAACAGTGCTATATATAAATCTAATGCTTTCGAGTCATGAAAAACGCAATTTGGATTTCGTCAATCGTCTCAGTAGATAAAGCCTTCGAGCATTATCTGGGTAAAGGGACGGATGACTTCGTTAAAAAGTTCTAAAGGAAACTAGCTGGTATTCACATCACATACGGAAGGAAACACAAAATATTTTTACTATTTTTTTGTTATTAAGATCGAATAAATGTTTTTGTCGCATCCAAAAATCGGAGATACCGATTCTGTACCCGTCCAGAAATTCGATTTACAGCGTATGTTAGCTTTACAGGAGCACGGAAGGCAACATAACGTTTTTCTTATATTAAGGTTTGGATTACGAACCTGAGATAACATATCTATATTTATGTACTTTTGTCGTCCTTCGTGTCTAAAATTACACTTCACAATCTGAAATCGGCAAATCTGTCAGACATCGGAATTCCCATTAGCATGAGTTCTACAAATATTCGTAAATTTTGTAACTCCCATTGATTTTAAATACATTGCTTTAAAATACTGAATCATAAAATCTTCACTATAGACCAAAATGTATTGCATTTTATTTTTGACATTAGAAGCTTTTGTAGTCTAGAGTTCCTTTTCTTCAGTCCTATCATTCAACTTCGTCCTATGAATGGGTATCCATTATCTTTGTCATATATCAGGAAGTATCGACGTGGAATTGACGACGCATTATAATTCGGTTTATACGCATATTATTCGGTTTATTATTCGGTTTATTTTTAAAATTGTAACAGTACGTTGTTCATTGTTATAACAAATGATACAAAACAAAAATGACTTAGATTACTAATGAAAATGCTACAAATGCTAATGCATTTTTCCCTTTCTTTCTGGTTTAAGCTCATCAGGCATGTTAGGGAATCCCCGAACGTATTGGTCATTTCGCTATCTTATTGCAAAGGATGTTGCCCAGAGTGCACCACTAGGTTATTTACAAGAAATAAATATTATTTTTTGTAAATGTCCGTGATTTAAATTATAGTTGTGCATGTAATTTGCCTGGTGCGTATCCAAATTTGCATTTCTTATTCCAACACGTATTGCATTATGAAACTGAATTTTCACTGTTCTATCACATCTTAAGTTGCATCATTTTTTATGTTACACTTTATAAATTTCTCAGCATTTACCTAGAAATTTTTATCAATCTTTTACGATATATCTATACACTCATGTCCATAAATTAAGGATAATGCAAAATCAGGCAAAGGAAGAGTTAGAAGCAAAAAAATTTGACTTATTTGTAAAGCTTATTTACTAAACAAAAAAGGAAAATATCAAAAAAAGATGCTATATGTTTGATATTAAAAAAATTATCGAATTTTTCTTCCTGGAGCAAATTACATAGAAAACATATTTATAAGAAACCAATATTACATGGTTGGTATGATTGTTAATACATCGTATGTCTCCCAGACGATGCAATACAGTCCGTACAACGCCTAGGCATGTTGAGTATCAAATTATCGATCTGATCTTGGGGGATATTACACCACTCAAAAAGCAATGCTCTCCGAAGTTTCGGTAGACATGTAGGAAGAGGTTGACGGGCTGCAACTCGTCGTCCAAGCATATCCCACACGTGCTCTACTGGATTCAAGTCCGGTGAGAATGCCGGCCAGTCCATACGGGTGATATCCTCCGATTGAAGGCATTCGCTTACGATGTTTGCACAGTGAGGACGGGCGTTGTCATCCATAAACACAAACTGTGCGCCCATGGCGCTCAGAAACAAACGTATATGTTGTTCCAGAATGACATCCCGATAGATTAGGCTTGTCATGGTTCCAATTTGAACATGCAGGTCAGTTCTGGAACCCAGAATAATTCCAGCCCAAACGAGCACTCCTGCACCACCGTAACGGTATCGTTCAATGATGTTTTCTTGGTGGTAACGGGTACCTGGAGCTATCCATATGAAAGTCCAGCGAGAATCAGACTGCAAGCTAAACCTGGATTCGTCGGAAAACATCACACAAGCCCATTGTTGCGGTGTCCTCAATGCATGCTCTCTACTCCAGGCTAACCGTAGGCGACAGTGAGTTGCAGTAAGTGGAACGCATCTGACAGGTCTACGAGCATATAGTCCAGTCTGCCCTAAGCGTCTGTACACGGTCTGCCTTGAAGTTGTCGTACCAGTAGCTGAAGAGAGCTGACGAGACAGGTCTGTGGCTGTGCTCCGCCTGTTTCTTTTGGCAGTAACTGCCAAATACCGGTCCTCATTCGGCGTTGTAACTCTGGGGCGACCTGTGTCGTAACGTCTACTCACATTACCATCATCTTGGAATCGTTGCCAAAGCCTGGAGATAACACTCTGGGCAATTCCAAGTTCGTCTGATACTGGCGGGTTGGCGTTCGGACCCGAAGACAGATATCCAGAACCGACCGCTGGCGGGAGGTGACATGGTGTCTGTTCTTAGGAGAAGAACTGCCGGCATCGTCCCGGTTGACGGATGTCTGGAACCGGCTGGAAACCACTGGGAGCGGCGTGAACTGTGCGCGGGAGATCGTCCTGAACAGTGGTGGAAGGCAGAAGACCCAGCGTTCGATCGAAGGGCCGGTGTTGTGGGATGGAGACCTAGTCTCGTCTCCCACAGCTTAGCGTCGGCCTCCTCGTTGCGCCCGCTGGAAACAATGCTGTCATTAGAGTATAAAGCTGGTTGTCTTCGGACGACTCTAGGCTAGAAAGCTGGATTGCATAGGTTAACGACGCTGAGCAACTAACTCTGTGGTTCGACTTGACGGAATTTCCGGAACCGATCCTTCGGGGGAGGAGACCTGGGGTTCTTCCAGATCACTGGCTAGACTTGTGTCTAGACACCTTCGGCCTGCAGCGTAAATAATCAGTCTTCACAGTGACTAGAGCCATCGTTTATTCGATGGTAAGTTCAGGCTTGGCATTGACCGTACTGGTACTGTCTTGTCGGACAGTACCAGTACTGTACTAGTCAGTCGGACAGTACAGTACCAGTACTGGTACTGTCTTGTCGGATGGAACTTAACATACAATAGTATACTTACACAGTCGTGGCCAAGTCACACGAAAATAGTTGCATATGCCGATGACGCGGCACTAATAGTACAAGGCCCCACTAGAGAGCAATTGCAGAGAAACTGCCAAGAATCCTGCGACCTCTTTCAGGAGCGATGTGCAACGCTGAAGTTGAAGATTGCCGAAGAAAAATCCCAAGTTTTATTGATTCCAAAAAAGGGAGGCTCCCTAACGCGACAACCACGCATCACGCTCAATGGGAAACGACTTGCAATCAAGCGAGAACTCAAATACTTAGGAATAATATTTGATGACAAATTGAATTGGATAGCACATGTGCTCTCCCTAAAACAGCGCACAGCAAGCATCGCTCAGCAGCTCAAGATGATGAAAGGATATCGCTGGGGTCTCAACCCTCATATCCTCAAGATCCTCTATAACACCGTCACTGAGAAGATCGTGACGTATGGAGCAGCTGTCTGGGCCTTACCGATGCAGGGCAGAAAAGTAAAGCATTTGCAAAGCATCCAACGGCCGTTTTCATTAAATATCACGAGAGCATTCAGAACTTCCCCGACCAATGCACTGGCAGTCCTGGCTGGCATACTACCCTTGTCCATTAGTGTCGAGAAGGAAGCTACGTACCAGATAGTCAAGCAACTTGGCCAAACAACGCAATTTGGGGAAGAGGTGTTTACTGCAGATAACCTCGAAAGAGCAGTCATCAGTCTTGACAGGCACCCGTCTTTGCAAGGACGGGGTGTTAATGTCAACCTAAAGCAGACCATAAGATCCACGAACATAGATGTTACCTATTATACGGATGGATATAAAATAGACGACAATGTGGGCTGTGCATATGCAGCACTTAAAGAGGGTAGAATAGTAAGCCAATGGAAGGGGCATCTGGAAGCGCACAATAGTGTCTTCCGAAATAAGGCCACAGCTATAAGCTATGCACTGCAAGCGATAATTCAGCAGAGGCTATACAATAGTTACATAATAACAGACAGCCTGTCTACGTTATGCGCCATCCTTAACCCCACCCACAGTTCTCCAATAATAGCAGCTATTCAGGAATACCTCCCTGCTCATAAAGAATTAAAAATTAATCTAGAATGGACGAAAGCCCATATCGGGAATCATGGTAATGAGACTGCAGATCGGCTTGCAAAAGAAGCAGCCCATAACGTCGAAGCAGTCCCAGTACAAATCCCATGGCCGGTTTCTCATTTAAAACGGAATCAGTGCGCCACAGCTCTAGCACTCTGGCAGGCTGCGTGGGACAACGAAGACACAGGCCGCCGAGCGCATACATTTCTGCCTAAAGTAGATAGGGAACTACTGGTTGCACGGCCACAAATGGTGTATTACATCACAGGGCATGGGCCCTTTCCAGTATATTTTGAGAGATTTGGAATCTCCAATTCGGATCAGTGCTGCTGCGGCGATCTGGGCACAGCAGAACACTACGTTCATGAATCTCCTCTCACGGAGGGAATGCACATTCCGTTTCCGCAGACGAACAGGGAGGCATTCAACAGATTTATGGTCAAGCAGCGACACCAGACCAACAAAATTATTCATATACTTGATAAGCTAATGGACATAGGTCCAGACTTATGCCATGTGTAAATATAACTGGTCAGTATGTCAGCAAATTTCAATGTAAATCAGTATCATTCAAGCCAATGGAAGGGGCGTATGGAGACAATGGAAGGGGCGTATAAGACATCGACTGTAATAAGTATCTAGGTATATAAGTAATCTAGGTATGTCTGCGATGTGTGTATATAGTGTGGGCAAGCGTGTCCTAATGTATGTTATTATTATTATTATTATTATTTTTATTGTGCTAGGTGTATATACTAGCTCTGTCTTATTATTCCAAAGCAAATGAAGGTAATGTCATGTAGGTATTTAGAAAGTATATGTATGTAACAGTGCTGGATTGCCTGTCAGCAAATATGTATTAACAGAAGCATGTAAATAACTACTAATGTATATCTGCCCTTGTTTAGCCATGTACAATGCTATTCTTGATTCAAAATCACTGGACCCGGGTACTTTGGACGGGTGTCTACCCGGTGGCATTTGGTTCGCGGAACTGCCAACCGGATGGTCCAGGCGTTGGGTTTGGGCGCCTTGTGCAAGCCTCCCATGTGGCCTCTCTGGCTTTACTCTGTATAAGGGCGGACGTGGCCCTATATGCTAATTAACTTAATAGTAAAGGGGTGGTGTCCACGTCCTCCGTCACTATCACTATCACTATCACTACTGTCTTGTCGGTGTCCTTGGTGGTGGGGACGTTACATGGTCGATATTTTGACCGTCTGAGAGGGTATGATTCCTGTCGGTCGGTGCGGAGGGCCGTATGAACTCGAATTTTGTATAAACGATGACAATTTTTGCGTACTGCGGGAGGGAGTGGTGCCCCCTCTCGCCATTTGGGTACGCCCACATTCCAGACGGCCGATAATTCTACCACGTAAAAAATCATCCAAATGCGTTCTTTGTGTCATAACTATTCGGTTATTGCGCTGAAATGATGCTTATAAAGCGCCTGCGAACAATTTTACTTCTTTGCCTGTATTCCTTATATATCACTCTCTTACACTCTCGTCATTGTGACGTACCATCGCTGTCATCTGGTTACTTCCTGAAATTTGCATATGATTCTTTGAGATGTGTGTAGTGATTTTACAGATGATATATTTATTTTAGAGTTCTATATCCGCGTGACTCCGAATTATCCTTAATTTATGGGCATGAGTGTATGTATTTATATATAAGCGTATATAATACTTACGTAATAGGAATTAAAATACTTCCTTTGAAAAGCCTGTAGAGAATTACACTCAATCTAATTTCTCTGATACTCGGCTTTAAAATCTAATTCTTTATTTGTCCCTTTTTCCATTTACTTTCTCGACGTTCAGAAATAATAAACATCAAATAAATGATGCCGCTTTTTAAGAGTGATACATAAAACAGAAATTTTTGTTGGCAAAATTAAACACGAGAGTTGTGTGTTATAGAAGGATAGCTGAAATAAAATCCAATACATTTTGCTTTCCTACTTTAATAACTTTGTGCTTCAAATGTTTCCAAGGCATTGTTGCTTTTTATAAAATAAAATTAAATTAAGGCTGTTGGCAGATTTGTTTGTAAGTAAACTGAGAACCCTAATGAATAGCATGTTCAATAGGAGGGGAAAAAAGAGATATAATTAAGAAAAAGTACAATTTTCTAACAAAGCAAAATTCTTTTAATTTGAGTAAAATAAATTACGTTGCATAAATTCCTTAAGAATAAGCTTTAATATGACGTTTTTTAAAACCTGAACAAAAAAAAATTCTGAAGAATTATTTGCCAAATTAATTAAAAGAAAGTAGCCTTGTTACTAGACATAAAAGTAATAAAGCTCCAGATGTATAAAACTGATATATAGGTATGAACATACATAAAATCATTAAGACATCGACTGCATGTCTTCTTCTGCTGCTGGTTCTGAGCATTAAAATATTAGTACAAAACTGATCACGAATTAGAATATTTAAATTAAGTTTTTAGCGATAATTTACATTAGAATCATAAATGCTTATAAAATAAGGCCTGCTTTTCAAGTTAAAGTTAGTAATGTTTTAAATATTTGAATTAATATTCTGAATTTCTAAGTGACTATGAATAATGTTTGTCAAATTTTAACGCAGAATATTTTCATATCTCGCACATCTGAAGTGTAAATGAAGAATGTATTGCATTTTTTCAATACATATTAAGGTACACGTTTTCAGATACACTCATGTACTGAAACAGACACATTACAGAAAGATTATTTTTTGTTTCTTATATTTTAAAAAAAGGTTTGCAGTTTGGCAGTAAGTGTATACATGCGCTTATACCAACGTTTTCTAACCTTGTTTTGAATCTATGAAAGAAATATTCCAGTTTTCTATCAAAAAAAGAATCTTAAAAAATCAGTTGGGTCCTCGATGACCGAACCCGAGAAATTCTAATTATTAGCTCGATATACTTACCCCTACACAGTAAAGAATATAAGAAAATAATTTATTTGGTTTCTGATAGATAGAGTTAAGCGTTGCGTAATAGCACACAGTGCAGTTAGAGGGCAGCTAATCCTAGAACGTAAGTGAAAAATAAAACGAACTTGCTTTAAACTTGGCAACAGTCTATAAAACAGCAAGAAAAATCGTTATTTTTTTGGCATAGGCAAAAAGAAAAGCAGTTCCTTGCTAGTCTGAGGGTCTTATGTATGCAGGCGGTCGATTCTTGAAACCTATTAGGCACACTTGTTCTTGCAGAATACGTTTTTTTACAAATTCATGCATTAATAATGATGGCGATGTCTACTTTCCTGATTCTAAAAAATGCTTCAGGGTTAATAACCACGTAGTCACTAATACCAGAACCGTCTAGTAACGAAGTACAGGAGATCCGAAGGCATATCAGGAAACGAAGGCAATCAAATACGGTGTGTAAACAATGGTGCAGATAACAACCCTACCATTAAGGTGTAGGAAGCAGAAGTGCCACCTCAATATCTACACTCCCATCGCTTCCTCTTGGGTTTAAATTACGAAACTTTAAATTTATTTTGAACTCAGCAAAAATTAAGAAATGCGTATTTCTGACATTCTTTCTCGCAAAATTGAAAGAAAACTGAGAAGATAAAGCATATTCATTAGCTAATACTCGCGATATAAAATTTCGAATATAATAATGTGTCGAAGTTCTGAAAAGCTAAGATAGAGACGTTAATGAAATTTGATATAAATGTACATTTATTACAGAGAAAGAGATTTATCATTCAAAGTCCTTTAATATAAGCATGATTGTCACTAAAGCTTATAGTGCAGGAATGACCAAAATCCATGCTGTGATATCAAACCGAAATGATTCTAATGTGGGGTACGAACCAGATTCTTTAAAAATTTCTCAGCACTTTTATTATTGCTTCACAACACAGTAAGCCGTGTTACCTTTTCTAAAAATCTAAGCTCTCATATTTTTGAATTGAATTTTATGGGTTAAATGCGAAGAACATGATATTTAATAAATAAAGGTTCAAAAGCGCTCCTTTGGACGTAAGTTGAAACCTGAAACCTTTCAGATTTTTTTCCTTGAAATGATACATCTCAAGAATTATCGTGTGCATTTGGAAATTTTTACTTGTTTTAATTAATATATTAGTTCTTATCTTCTAAAATAACATTTCTGAAAATGATCACCTGAAATTTCCCACCGCTCGATAGAAACATAAATAAAAATAACAAAGAGAAACATTTATTTTCGAATAAAGAACTGTTCGTTTTTTGGGGGGAGGTGTTCTGCTTTTTGGTTTTCGCAGATCTTCATTCTGAATTGAATATGGGATGAATGTTTAGGTACTTACATAGGCACAACCACTTTAATAGAAGTCGCCAAATTTTGAGAATGGGCCAAGCTCTTTTAACTATTCAACAAGCTGTATTTTTAGAAGCAAGAATAGCGGTTAGGGAAGATTATTTATAATGGCAAGTCCTACAAAAATTAATGGGCCGCAGAAGGAGTCTTTTAGTGGAGTTATTTCTAGAGAAAACTGGCTCATGTTTAAGTTACAAAAAAGGAAAACCTCGGAAAACTCCTTTATATAGTTTCTTTAATCGCGGGCAGCTGAATCTAGAACAAACTATTGACATTTAAAGTTCCATGCACTGGGTCAGTGAAGTATATAAAATAATGTATATACGAAGAAAATAAAGCAATGCACGCATGATGTTAAATGAAAGATAAAAATGTAGCTGCAGTTCATTGGCACTTCATTGGCACATCATTGGCACATCATTGATGATGACCACTTCATTGGCACATCATTGATGAAACGTGTTTAGCTTAAACATTAAATAAAAATGCATATTTTTCGAAACTTATTATTTTTTTGGGGGAGGGCTGAATTGTAAGCATTTTAGCTTATAATACAATTCTGAAGGTCGTCAGCATTACAGAAATTTCTATGGAGAGCTATGTCTATTAAACTGGGCTTTACACTCACTCAGGTTGCATTTTCTGGTGGAGTGGATGAAACAGCAGAAGCGCAGGAAAGATTTAGCATAAGAAATAACGTGCTAATTAAAATCAATTTCACTTAGGGCAGATATATATTTTCGATTAGAAACCTAATAACTAAGTGATACAAATTACTTGCAACGATTTCATATATATCAATTTAAATGAAGTTTATGTTTGGAAAACAGATTTCTAAAGTTGCAAATTCCCATAAAGAAAGTTTTGTTCTTTGTGTCTTTTGAAATTATTCTTGGGAGCAAGTAACATACACATTTGTTAATGATGAATAGTACCCATTCTCGGAAACTAAGAAAAAATCTTTATACTTTTCATTCATTTGTGTCTAGGCTCAGGGTAGTGTATATATTCAAGTAACAGCCCCTAACCTACACGGAGGTGAATCACCAAGTGACAAATGTGCTGAAATTCTCAGCAGGAAATTTTTCAGTACGTTCTTCGTATCAAAGTAAAAGCGGTAGCTTCATTATTTTAATAGCCCAGGTTGACGGATAGCTTAATCTGCTTTTAAGAGAATGGCGTGAAGCGGGTTAAACTATTCCAATTATCTCCGTGGCTCAAAATTTATGCCTTCATTTTATGTAGGCTCTTTTCAGCTCATTTTCATTTCAGAGTAGCTTCACCTAGCTCGCCTTCTTGCAATAAAGAGAACAGAGTGTGCAACATGAAGCGACTGTATGCATATTTGAGAAACCATTAAATAACGCTACCTTGTTTTTTGGAAGTGAATTAAATTTTCTTGCTTTTTTATTTCTTATTATTTTAATTAAGTTTTATGTTAAACAGTACGTTCACATATACTGTACATTCTGCAATCTGTGGAGAAATGTAAACCAGAAGAATTATATTCTCAAAATAATTTCATCATTGATAATACTGAATTGATGAATAAATACAATCCATCATAAAAATTTTATTTTATTTACAGTGCTAAAATTAGCATTAATATAAAAATAAATCTTAAAAAACATTGTCATGTACATTTGTATATTCACATTTCTACTTTTCCTTGTACAAAGGAGTAAAAGAAAATGTACATCTCATAAATTTATGTATTCATTTTTCAGTAAAAATAATACACAAATGAAAACTATTTCTAATCAAAGTTAACTATTGACTTTGTTTGAATTTAATTAGCAGAGTTTCTTGAGAAATTTATTTGAACTATGGGAGTTGAATTTATAAGTTTCATTTCAAACGAAATAAGCTAAGAAACGGAAATTACGTATTTCACATATAATTTTCAAGCTATTAAATAAAAATGAAATTAAAAGAATTATGAAAGAAAAAAGACCAGTGACTTTTCTCACAAAATTTTAGAGTAATTTGTTCCCAGTGTTAATGGCATCGGATTACGACACGTTGAAGCGTTTCAGATAGCTTCTGTAGAAGTATTCCACAGAATTTCTATGACATAAAATTATACAAATATTCAAATTAATATACGTGTTTTAGTAATATCATTGAAAAGTGTTAAACGTTTCCTATTCTTAACTTCCATACGGTGAAAACTTTTTTCTATTCTTTAAAGAACACTATTATTCTATCAAAATCCTTAGGTATCATGAAAATTAAATTAAAACACACTGCAATTTAAGAAGATACACTTATCGCTACAAAAGTACAAGGGTAAAACAGAAAGAAAAAATCTGATGTGTACACCACATAACTTCCTTGTACGGAATATCAAATTATACTCATTTTTACTTGCATTTCATTTAAAATTATTAGATTGAATTAAACCTACTTCGCCGACAGTGCATAAACCACAATAGAATAAATGCATTCTTTAAAATTCACTTTGTTTACCATAGCGACATTTTGGCTCTAGGTTTACTTAACAGTATTATATTTCGTTTATATTATAACACAGAATGCACAAAATTTATATCATTTAAAGAATTATCCAATCGTCGCCACATGTTATATTCAAATACTATAACAAAGCTAGAACGATGTATAAAAGAAATTAAGCAAACAAAACAAAAAAGAAATATTTTTTCACAGACGATTGAGTATTTCTCATTCAATTAATTTCGTTTCACTTAGCGACAAGGCAAAACTACATAAAAACTCAAAATATCTGTATTAAAAATTACGTTTAAGTAAATCTTAAACGCTTATTTCCTGGAAGAAATTCCAGAAAGGATTAAGCATGATTTAAATAATAAATGAAGGCGTTATCTTTGTTGTTGCGAAGCTAAGTATCTCTAGATTGGCAACAAATCCGCTATCCTGCTGTTTCAAATGTAAACAAGAGCAATGCCCGCCATCAAAACATTATTAGACTTAGCGGCACTTAAACAATTTTAAAATTGTTGATAATTCTAAGAATATTGCATACAGATTTACTAAAGGCATAAAATCCTCAACCGGAAGATAAGAACAACATAATTCAATCATTTTTAAAGCAAAAAATGTACAATTTACAAACATATAAGTGTAAAGAAACTGATATCACTGAGCCGGGTAACAGAATGGATATATATATAAATATATTTATATACGTTTTCTGCGCAAATTGCAACCAAAATACGAGGTGCACATCTACATGTTATAGCAGTCCTAAATACAAAATTTCAACGTTCTGAGGCTACTCGTTTTTGAGTTATGCGAGATACGTACGTACATGCGTTCGTACAGGCGCCACGAAAAATTCTCTCCAGAATTTATTTTAAAGCAGTTTTATAATTTTTTTGGAGGAAAAGAGTTGTTTATTCTGTCCTTACATACAAATATCACGGAAATACATCGTTAAATTGCATTTGAAAGAGGTCAAAATGGGATATTTTCGTTGGAATATGCTGCCTGAAACCTTTCGCGATTACAATACTTCCTTTTTACTTCGTACAAGGAAGTAAAAAGGAGATGAAGATTTCGAGAAAGTTCCCGAAGTCTATCTACCTAACATACCTCCGTAAAGGATATTCTAATGAAATATGGCTTATACTGATGCTACACATAAAAAAATCACATACCAGCATTCAATGATCTAATTGCTTGTCTGCTGGTGGGCCCATAAATGAAAAAGAAAGGAAAAGAGTGATACCCCGTGTATTAAATTTTATTTTGTTTACTTGATAAGCTGGAGTCCAGTTTGTTAAAATAATGCTTGCTATCTAACATTACTTTTTAAAATATTAGAATAAGCAGACTGACAACAAACGTATACAGAGCGGATGACATTAGTATGATTTATTTAGTTTTGTTTGATTCTTTTTTGCTTTAACCTTAGATATCTTAAAAATAATTGGCAACAACAGAGAAATAATCTGAAATTGTTGTATGTGATATAATGTACATAAAATCTCCAGACTATAAGTTGATTGAGCACTAAATTATAACGCAATCAAATTTTCCAGTGGCTTAAAATTTAGTGTTTGAATTAAATACTAAAATTTGCATTAAGCCTAGAACTCCTTTAACGCAAACTACAAATCATGTTAGTATACAAATCATTAAAATTCTAACAATTTAAATAAAATTATTACTTAAATTATTTAACTTATGTTTTTCTAAAATGAAATCATTGACAGGCTGTTGTGTTTCTTCATATGTACTTATATAGAATGTTAAAAAGTCAAGAATGTACTGCTTTAAGACCGATAACACATTTTGAGGCATTTCTCCCGCCTTCTTATCATGCCTTCGTGGGGTAATGGTCAGCACACTCGGCGCGTATTCAGAAGTACGAGGTTCGAGGTCTTCGTGAGGGCACTGCTCATTGCTTCAGTTTCCTGGCATCGAAAAAAAATAGCCTAATATCTCTAGAAAGGTGCGCGAACTAAAAAATGCGGTGGGTGATAATTCTCCACCACCAGGATTTGGTGACTGGATCCCCTAATCCCCAGGCGCCCTTTAAAAGGGGGTATATAAGGTATTTCTCCCACCTTCTTAGCATTCCTTCGTGGTGTAATGGTCAGCACACTCGTCGCGTGTTCGAGAGATCCGAAGTTCGACTCCCGGCGAGGGCATTGCACATTTATCATGACTCCCGCTTCAAAAAAATCATAATGTCTCTACAACTTTCTAATGAAACCAATAGCATATATCAGTGTAATTAACCCTTGAAATTATGTCAATCAGTCAGCTGTTTTGATTGGGGTAAGGGTTAGCGATGCCGACTGCCGTATCGTTGGGTACGGTCTTAAACCTTGCAGAAGTTCTGGATGTTCGTAAGAGTATTATAGTGTCTGCTGGGGCAATTAAAACAAAGGCAAACCAGTAGTATTTTCCAGAAATTTGGTGTTTGAGGAAGAGTTGGAAGACTCTTGAATTCAGCCGTCGTAGGTTTCTTTAATAAGAAGTGGGACGTGGTTTTACACTTAGTGAGGCAGGATTATTACCTGTAAAACTATTAATGCATTTAGTCCGTTTTTTAAAAAGATAAAGATTAGGGTTCCAATGAAGTAAAATTACGAAAGAATCTTATATTCTCTTTTTTTAAGTTACAACAAAGAGATGTGAAGAATTATGGGGATAATAAAAGAGTTTATGCAGTCAATAGTTATAACTCTATTTAATGCGAAGACAAAATTAGGAAATTTTTAGAATTACGACATCGGATAAGAAACAGAAAGTTTTTAAACTGATTAAGATCTATAAAAGCATGTCATTTTATTTAACAGTAATTGGGAAAATGTATATAAATTACTCAGAATATTTGTCAAGATTTAATTACCAAGAAGAAAACACGCAAATAAACGTATTGAAAATGCAAAGCAGGGAATGATATGCAAGTAAATGTTTGGAGTAGTTGGAATTTCAAAGCGATTTCAGTGTGATACCTACGTGAACTGAGCAGCTTTCTTTCAAATGTCATGATAGCTGTATAAACAGAGGTATGTACCGGAACGTTAAAACAGTGTTTCTTAATTAGTGTTAAAGAGACCGTCTTCAATAGCAAAAGGCCAAAAATGAGCATGCTACGCCATCTGAAGGTTGTCGAAGGATCGGCATACTACAAGAAGATTTTTCTTAATAGCAGCTTGTTTAATACCTCGTGAGCGATGCATGTGTAGAGTTCTCCAGATAACTTAATAAATCACAAACCATATATAGTAGCCCATAAAATGTTACATCAGTACAGGATAATAAGCACCTCATCCGCAAGACAGCGACGGAGAATGTAACTTTTTCTTGATAGTTGGCGGAATCTTGGAACACTGCTAAAGATTACCACTGTCAGTTCAATAACTCGCCGATCGTTGACCAAAAAAATACCCACATGAAAAATGCTCACAGAATAATGCTCACAGGAAAAAAGCCGGCACAGTAATATGCCCACATGAAGACAAAATCTCACACGGAAAACTGCTCTCTTAGAAATATGCTCACACGGAAAAAACCTCACATAGATATATGCTCACATGAAAATATGCTCACACGGAAAAAAACCTCACATAGATATATGCTCACATGGAAATAAGCCCACTGATAAGTAAAATACGTAGAAATATCCTTACATTAACCAATCAATAATTAATCGATTTGAACATCGTACATCTACTCGGATTTTTCAAAGAAAAATTATTTAAATTATCAAAACATCTGTGGTATATATATCAAAAACTGCATATCTTATGTATAGATTCAGTTGCTACATAAGATTAGCAAATGGACCGTTTTGAATTATGAAAAGGTGATTAGGAAGGTAGAAAAATTAAACAGATTAAAGTGAAAAATTATTACAATTTTAATTGTTAAAAATAAAATAATAGTGAATATCAGTTACACATTTTATAATATAAACATTTAGAAGAAGAAGCAAACATAAATAATTATTTTATTTAAGTTACGTAAAATACCTTATTATATATAAATCATAAATATACATTTCAAAAAGTTATAAATACATAAAATTACTGAATATTAGCTAATATATGTAAATATCTAATTTTATCATCGATTTTATCCTAGTTTCTTGCATGATTCGCAATTACCAAATGTATGTTTTCAAGCTTTTTTTTTAACTTCAGCAGCCCTGTATTTATAATAGCTAATAATAAAAGTTGAGAGCCTAAATCTTTTTTCAGTCCGTCAAATAAAACCACATACTGTGATGCTACAATTAATTAATGAATTTAGTACCTTATGAAAGCTTTCGTAATGATTTGTTTTTTTTAGGAGATCTTTCGAAGACTGCTTCAAAATGATTCCACACTTCTATTAGAAACTGTGGTCTTCTAGAACTTTTTTGGCTCCAAACTTAAATAAATTTAAATATTCAAATACATTGAAATATCAATTTATGTAGATACACATCCAAAGTATGCAAAAATAGAGTTAAAAAGAAACAAAAATTAACTATTGGCAGGTTACAAGGCTATTGGCATTAAAAGGCTATAACAATTATTGGCATGCTACAAGAATAACAATGTCGTGCAGAGGCAGTGGTATAAAATATTATAGTACATGCAAAATTTTACTATAGTTTGCACTGTTTTATATACCGTCCCTAAGAAGGATAATGTGAGCATTTGTTCAATAATTTTTTCAAATGATTAAATAATTTTTCTTTTAAAAATTAAGTAGGTGTACGATGTTCCGATCGATTAATTATTGATTGATTAATGTAAGGATATTTATACGTGCTTTATTTATCAGTGGGCTTATTTCCATGTGAGCATATATCTATGTGAGCGTTTTTCCGTGTGAGCATATTTCTAAGTGAGAATTTTTCCATGTGAGCTTTTTTCTGTGTGGGCATATTTCGGTGTGGGCTTTTTTTCCTGTGAGCATTTATACCTGTGAGCATTATTCTGTGAACATTACTCCTGTGGGCGGTTTTCCTGTGGGCGTTTTTCCTAGAACCCTCGCCAATCAGCTACTCCGTGGATTTTCATGCACACAGTTCTTTGCGCAGGATTTGGTTGAAAACCCATCATTGCCTGCTGTTGGAATGGACTGCCGATTTAAACAATAGTAAAACGTCAACATTAATTGGCAACATATCATCGTTTTTTTGCTGAATATCTTCTCAACCTGTCACAACTGCCGACTACGAGTTGAACGGATGACGTGAAGGCCACCTGATAGATTGCTTTCCCAGCGTCATACTGGATGACAGTTAAGCATGAAGTCTGAAGTGCCATTGAGTATGATGGAAGATTTCGTTTACTAAGAATTGAAGGCACATTTACAAGAAGTCATTACATCAGGGAGACTGTGAAGCTCAAAATTTTGTTTTCATTCAGTAAAATTCTGGAGGTATGTTTCAACAGGCCAGTGTCCATTCTCGTCTTGCTAAAAATGTTCAATATGTCTTCTCAGAAGGCCATATAATACTTTTTTCTTCACCTGCCCATTTACCAGTCATATGCTGCACATTTAACATCACTGGACTTCGTAGGCAGCCAGCTTCCTCCTGCCACTTGTGCGACAGTCAATAAAGAACAATTTTAGTCTCAGTTAAAAGCTACAGAAGAAATATTCCACAGGTGCACATTTGAAACTTGTTTGATTTTATGCTGCGATGAGAATTAAATCATCTTTCAGAACATGGCTTTATCACGAAATACTGGATTTTGTCATTTTATATTCATTATGTAAATTTAATCGTGCTTTTGTATCATTGCAGTTTATATGCGGAGTAAATTTTATTTAATTTTGATAAATGCATCATGATGTTAAAGTCTTAAAAACAATAGTTTATGTGTGCTAATTCTATTAAATATTTCATGAAACACCTATAAATAGCAATATTTAACCAATAAAATAAAACTTACTGTTAAAAGCAACCAAAATTATCGAGAAATATGTTTCATGGAATGAAAACTCATGACGTACTATACAATTGCTATGCAACAAAATTTGCTATTTGAGGAACATACATGCTTTCAGGCTCAGCTGGACTTTTATTTGAACATTTCAACGGCATAAGATCCTACTAAGTGAAACTAAGTATTTTTCTATAAAGTGGCTAATAAAATGTTACTACCACAGCAAAACACACTTAAAAATGAACAAACGAACAATAACAGGCATTTTACAACTAACCCCTTAAGGCACACATTAATTTCTAATTTTCGGTCAAAAAATCACCTATTTTTTTTCTTGCATAATCATGCCAGAGTTAGCTTCAAATCAAAATCTCGGTGGTGCAACGTTTGGTTGATTTATACTAATTTGATACCAATTCCTTGCTATATCCAAAATCTCGTTGTCATTATCTTCCGATTCACTTCCATCACTCAAGAAATCATCACTCTCATCGCTGAAACTGTCTGATAAATTGGCATATTCAAAATTGTCATCGTCAGAGTCGCTTATTATCAGATAACTTTTTTTAAATTACAAAAACACTTAGTAATATAATTTGCAGTTAACTGCTTACATTTATTACATTTACGTAATAAAAATGGATATATTACCTTTTCCACACCAAACGACTACTTTATAGCAAAGAATTCCTAGCAAACTTATAGCTAATCATCAAAACGCGCCACGTGGTTTACACAAGAAAAATGCTGAATAGTGGTGCCATCTATGTCAAATAAGTTTAATTATAATCTAACCTATTTATTTTTACTGGAACGGATCTCAGACAAGCATTAGAAATAAAATAACGCGAGATACAAGGGCGCCCGTGTGAGACACGGGCATGTGCAAATTTGCCGGAAACTTTCGCCCGTGTGAGACACGGGCAAATGCGTTAAGGGGCTAATGTTATAAAATATCTGCTAATAATCGTTGATATTAAGTAATTTTATTTGGATAATTTATTTTGAAGCTTGTTTACAAATGTTGCTGAAACGAAAATTTTACCCCAACGTAATCACATCTTTAGTGATTTGTACACCTTGTAATGACTGTAAAACGTAACTAAAGATCTACATTTTTCAATTTTGAGTAAACTCAGCCCCTTGGCCAATAAAACAGCCATTATATATAAGTCTGAGCAGCCGAAAATATTACTGATATAAAGGCTAACTAACAATATTAAGGTGAAAACATTAATATGCACATGGGCTTAAAAGGCATATCTTAGTAAAAAGTTATAAATGTTTGAATCGTTATAATTATAAAAGGATTTTTCGTTCTTTCTTTCTGATAAAGAAGAACAATATGAGTTTTTATGCGAATAAAATTTATATTAAACCTGAGTGGAAATCATTCATGAGATGGTCATTATTCTTTCATTTTAAAACTTCTGAAAATATTGTAAGCCCTGAGAAACATTTTCAGAGTAATTTCGTTACCTTCAAAGCAGTTTCGACATAACAAAATAAGCTCGACACAACTGTCACCAGCACATCCATGAGAATGCCAAAATTATAACTCTTTGACGGTTACTTATGAGCTTTCTTTCTATGCTTGCAGTTATTCTTCTAGCCACACCATTCCTCCTCCCCTCTAAATACCTGTCATAGGAACAACTCTTTTGATCGTTGGATGGCAGGGCTGAAGAAAGGAGAAGAAAAGAAATAATTGTTTTTGTGATTCTGCCTTTTTGACCATTTCTTTCTGCTTCTAATAACAGGAACAGTAAAAGGAGATAAAGGTAAGGAACGAAAAGAAGGGTGGTAAAAAGAGACAAGAACTATTACTTTTACTAATAATATCAGTTAGCAAAAGAAATAAGAGCAAGAAGTGTCTGTGTGTGATCAGCAAAAATGTGATGAATAGGGGGGCAAAAATATGTGATAATAGATCTTTGTAGTGGGTAGTGACACTACTTACAGTTTTTACTTCCAAGAGTGATCTTTCACCTCGTTTTGCTCTGAAGAGTGTATTTCTTAAAATAATAGAATTTGCTAAAGAATAACTGAACAGCGTAGAGCGTAATGTTTTTCATATACATAATACATAAAGACACTGAGACATCCGACAATATTTAATTTCCATGAATGTGATTTCATGAAGCCATGGCTGCTGAAGGAAATAGACTTTGAGCATTCTTACTTCATTAGTTGCTTATCAGTCAGTTCTGAAAGAGCTGATAAAATTATTATCAGTCTCTTCTTAAAAAATAACTTTAAATACTAATAATTTCCTTTCGAATGTTGATTATCTGATTTTGATTACACTTAAATAAATAATAAACAATTTTTTAATTTAATTAAAAAATTGTTTATTATTTATTTATTAAATATTTTTATTTTTTATTTATTTAAAAACTATATTTAATATTAATATATATGTGATGTACCAGCTTTAGTCGTAGCTTAAATTATCAGACGATAAGTTTAAAAAACAGGATCCATTTATTAATATTCAGGAGAAATAGCAGTTATAAAAATGAGATATCCGGAGTAAATAAAAAGAATTACTAATAACTTTTTGTATGAAGTTTACTGCATCGTGACATTTAATAAAAAACCCCGATATTCCTTTTACGAGTCTTTTTATAGCCTCTGGAAAGGCGGAGCTTCCAAGAAATGACGTCAGCCTCGTCAGCCAATCCAGTTCGCTTTAAATATCTCGAGAACGTTCTATAACTGTACGTGTAGAAAAGGCGGGAAAAAACAACTTGACTACGGGGCTGTGCATTTAATTCCACGTACTTCCAAATAAGAGAACGTCGTCATTAAAAATGAAAAGAACATGCAGTTAGAATTTTAAGTGTATTCTTGACTATGGAAATGTATTATTACATATATATATAAACCAATATCATCAAAGATTGAAGTAAATATATAAATTAATCGTAAAAAATTGCCTAATATTTGCGCAAAAGCTGCAAAGTAATAAAATAATAATTTATTTATTAATGGATAATTGAGTATATTATCTGCTTTGAGAAATGTAGTTAAAATTTAGTTGAAAGACGTGACTTATAATCATATTTTAAAATGAATCTTGAAAAACTTTTAAATGAAACATCAAATAGGAATCATGAATAAATAAATTGAAAATGGAAACTTTTTAAAAATTTTGAAAATGGAAACTTAAAAAAATTAGTAATCAACAAATCAAATAATTATCGCAATTGACGGGAAATCGGTTGACTTTCCAAAGGGAACAAACAACTCCCGACCAATCAACAATAATTAATAAATGCGAAGGTGTTTCATCTTTTACGCAAGTAAGAATTATGATGCCAAACGGATATTTAGTAAGTTGAATTTATACCAAGTAGGTACTACTCGTACCTTTCTCAAAGGAAGTAATATACTCAATTATCCATCAGTATATATATATATATGATTTATTTTAAAATATATATATGAATATTATAAGTGATAATTAATGGTACTTACGTGTTACTTAATTTTAAAATAAGATCTTGTGGAATTTGCCAGTAATAGTAGAAACTGCGGTAAAGTTTCTGCTTTCTGCAGGAATACATAATTTTGCCGCAAATTTTCGAAAGCGAACAACAAAAGAGATGTGTTGGAGAGATAGCAGCTGCTGCGCACATTTGAGGGATACCCTGTCCCTGTGATGATTTTGAAAATTCTGTATTTGTGCACATGAATGACGCAAAAAATTGCAGAAAGATTTGGAAAAGGATGTAAGTGTTTTAATTCTTTAACGTATTACATAATTTTCCTTTAATAATTGCAAACTGCATTTTAAATTGGAAAAGTACATATATATATATATTTTTTTTCATTTGATGATAATGTTTGCCAACTTACCGTAAATATTGACAGTTTATGAATCTTTTTGAAGAAAATCGCAAAAACCACCAATATGCGCCCGATAAGTAATATTTTCCTTTCCCTCTGTAAGAAATCATACGTAAGTACATAATTAACCTTTTGCTACTGCTTCTGATGCAAACATTGTCAATGCATAAGCTGCCATTGACAGGTGAAAGTAATGCAAACGCTCTAAAAACCCATTTGTGGGAAACCAAGAAGAAGGAAATACAAATTAAAAAAAATCCCTATCATATATATTTGAAAATTTTCCATGACAATTCTTGATCTCAGGTTGCAGCTCAAAATTGATAATATTGCCTAAATCGATTAAAAAGGCAGGGCTAGAATGCCACCGTATATTCTCGGCTTCTAGAAACCAGGTCCAAACAAATGGACGAGACATAAGAAATTTGCAATTGGTTATAAAGTAACTTGCTACGTTAATGGTGTAGCTCCGCTTCAATTTGAATACAGCACATCCCGGGGAAACTGTCCTAGGTTCTCGCACCTTTTGTCTCCTAATACCAAACCACTGGAAAGAACTTTCGTTTCGTCAGCATTTTAAATTCTTCTATTCCGAACGGGCACTTTACATACTGGGTGTCCTGTTAATGCTGCGACAAATATCTGAGGGAGATAGAGCACATCATAAGGATTAAGAATCGCTTAGGAACCCCTGCCTCGAAACGTCACTGTACGCTGCCAGGAGAGTGCTAGTGGAAAGTGAGGATTGCCTCATTCGAGCGATACGAACAGCATTAAAAGATACGTTAACGGAGAGCCTGCGAACATGTGTTTCCAACATGATGGGGCGCCTGCTCATTTTTGACTGGATATTCGTAGCCATTTGAAAAGATCATTCCAAATCGATGGATTGGGCATGGTGGACCGGTTCCCTGGCTCCTAGATTTATCGAGCCTTGATTTCTTTTTGTTGGGAACTATCAAATGTGTCATGTAGCACGATTTTATTGTGTCTGAAATAGATCCCATGGCAAGACTCGCCTGCGCAGCTGCTACAATCAAAGAAACTCCCGGTGTGTTTGAAAATGTCCGGCAATCAATAGTACGTCGGTGTCAGGCATGTTTGTCGTCTGATGGTGAAAACTTCGAGCAACTATTGCAACATTCAAACTGTCGTATACCATCTGTAGAAATCAAATAAATGTTTCAAATTAATCACTCTCATTTTCTCCCTTCCCATCTTCTAGCTCTGCTACCACTTAACCCTGACACTTCCGGGTAGGTGTTCCTATGGAATTCTTAATCCTTATGATATACCCTACTTCCCTCAGAAGTTTGTCGCAGCATTTGTGGGACACCATATACATCCAAACAGTAGTGCCTTCTCGGGCACTTCAACTCTGGCCTATCGGTGCCGCTAAAGGATTTGAATTGGGTATATTTTTCATATTCTTTAGTACCGCTGCCAGCGTAGCTAACAATTATGCTGATCAGATGAATTTTATGGATACTGATGATAGAAAATACAACTACACAAACAGAGTTCCTATTCAGATGAGGAAAGGACAAACACAGTTTTCGCATGGCTAACTGAGATGCAAAAAATAAACTCTCTTAGTTTTGAATTATTTATAAACTCCTATGAAAAAAGTAGCTTACAAGTTCCCAAATTTATCTTTTAAGAATAATAATTAGAATAAAAATTTACTTACAAATAAAAATTTGTAAGTGAAGCAATATTTTAAATCTAATTGAAATGGCAACTAATTTTAATAGGAAACAAATTTAAAAACGATATATTTAAACTACACTTTTATTGGTTAAGAAAAAAATCTTTAAAAGAAGTACATATTAAAACTCTTAAATATTGCGATTCTCAACTTAATTTTACAAAATATATTTGAGTGACAGGTCACTAATTTTACATTTTTCAAAAATCCCTCTTAATTAAAGAAAGTACAATGCAGGTGGAATTGCTTCAAAATTTAGCATGGATGACACAGCAAAAATGGAATGCTAAATTGTCTCCGATAATTAAAAGAGGGACAATAAGGGTTGTTCCGAGTGGATGTTTGTAACGTATGAAAACTAAAATCGAGCAACCATGCTTTTCATTCATCTCTAATAAAATAAATATCCTTTCAAATGGTATGAGATAAATCTTTAATGTTCTTCAGAACTGAATTTGCGAATAACGAAACATCTCGAAAATTCAAATTTTCGAATCTTTTTCAGGATTAGTGGGAGTGTGTCCAGGATTTCAGTGTCTCTTCAATATTAAATACCAATTCCAAGGAATGAAAATAAATATGTTTCTATATTATGAAAAGTGAAAGACTTAAAATACAATAATAATAATAATAATAATAATACAATAATAAAATAATAACAATAAGTCATTGTGCAATGGTAATTTAGATTTACTTTAGATAAAAGGTTTTAAAACAATTAGAATAATAAAGTGTTAGGAAAATATTTTTAAAGGAAAAAAGAGTAATAATAAAATATTGTTAAAAGCGGAAAAAAACTGCTATATAACGTAAAATATGTAAGTAAACAAAGTCGGGAAAAATAGCACAAAACAGGTGAAAATTCAATTATCCCTGAAAGGCGAGTATTAGGTGTATTGTTGACAATTGTCAAATAAACTGTGTTCAGCTTTCAAAAATGCCAAAGGAAGTTGTCTATGATCTATGGTTCATTTTAGGCTTCATTGGGTCATGATAAAAATAAATATTTTTGTCTTCAAATTTCTCATATATATTTAATTTTACGCTTGGTTAAATAGAATCACTTTGGTACAGGATAACAGTAATTTTATTTTAGTTTTTAATACTTTATTATAATTTGGAATTTATGTTGCATTGCAATATATGAGATTCTATTATGCATTGCTATTATAGTTAATTATTTTGCTTTGATAGTTCTATATACAGAGAACTTTATTTTCGCTTAGAAATATTTTTATTTCCTTAAGCTGCTAGTCTCTATAAATTACGTGTAACATATAATACTTCAAGTGCCCCGGTATTTTCATCGGCGCATATAACAGTTATGTAAAAAATGGTTAATAAATTTTATATCTTCAGTATCATAAATTTAATTAAATAATATTTGCATTTTAATGCTTTAATAACTATTTAAACCAGCAAATAGAATATTCAGTTTCCATACAGAATGTTCCTCAGAAAACTAAATTTTTGGATTTTTATGACATGTACTTTTTAATTTATTCATGCTTGTTAACTAATTTTAAATAATATTTTACATTCCGTAAATGGTAATGTGTTAATTAGTTTCATTATATGACGCATTTATCAAACTGTTTCATATATCAAAATTGTCGTTTCTTTCGGATATTTCCCAACGTCCATGTATTGTCATATTTTAATAAAAATCATTTATATATGATGAATAATATACTTGGACAAACTTACTTACTTCAAAGAAATGGGCAATTGTGACTTACTTTAAAAGTTTAGGAACGGCAAATGTAATTTACAATGCATTTTTTTTTTTTTTTTTTTTTTTTGTAGAAGAGGAAATATAAATTCTATAACATCATTTTCTCTTTGAGATCATGAAAATTTTATTAAATCTTATTTAATCGTAGGTATTCTTTTTTAATGGAAGGCTCCTTATGTTAATATCACAAAATAGAGGTAACTGCTATGTTTAATCTTCGACACTATTTAAATATATTCACACAACAATGCCTGAAAACAGCTGTACACTCAAAAGGAATTAATTCTTAATAATTCGAATATAATAGAAAAGAAATTCAATAAAATAATTTATTTAAATTTCTGAAAATACACGCGTTCATATGACAAACATTAAAGCTTTGCTACTATGAGGGTAATACAATGAGAAGAAAGCCTTACCAGGGTCAAAAGATTCTGCTGGATATTTGATTAGGAATTCAGTATTTCACAAAGGTACTTGTATATGAAATTTCTAACTAACCACTCAAGCGCAGTCAAACTTGTCAAGTACTATGTGAAAAAGTTCCAGAAATATTAGAAATTTCAGCCGTGGCGGTGTGGCCTGCTAACATATAGCAAGCCACACGGCCACGGTTGAAATTGCTAACATCACAATTTAGCACCTGACGGCTCACACTCTGTTTCTAGCACTGTTGTTAAGCATAGAATATCCTGATTACTAAGATATTCAGCTTCAAATAAGCGGAGATGGTTCTTGAACTAAACATTTTCTGTGTTCAAGTCCCACATGAAGACCAACTGGTTAGAAAGTGAGGATGCATTTCTTAAGCCTGCGCTATTATCAGCCTCCTTATCTTGATTCGGCATTTCTCTCCCTATTTCACACTGCTAAAAATTAATTCATAATGACGAAAATATAATACAGAAGTGTATTACAATGACAGCTTTCAAACCTTTACGTCTAATTCATATTCATTTCCATTTGTAGTTTACAATAGAAATTCCTTAATAAAGCTACTAAAATTCAAAATAATTAACTGAGTTAATTGCTTAATCAATTAGCGTGAGATATTTCATTATTTTATTTACTCAGTTGAATGCAACTCATTATATAAGAGGTGTTAGCACATCTTAGGCTAACAATGTCATAACGGGACAGAATCCTAATCTAGTAGTTTAATTATAACGTTAATGCTAGTGTACATTAGGTTAAACTACTAAGAACAATATGGCGTATTTATCTCGTAACGCATTTGCATAAAATTATGCTTTATAGAGTGATAGAGCTTTTAAATGCAAACATCTTTCTTGTATTGAAAAGCTTCTGCTAATACAAAAGTTAACGCTTAAAAGTACATTTCTCTGATTACGATTGCTACAAATGATATTTTCCAGTATCATTAATAATATCTCCGATGCAGCAAGGAACAGTTATTTCCTCTTATACGCTAAAGCCACCAGAGAGGCAATTCCGATATGTTTGTATATGCTCCCTTTCATCATATCCTTTCGTTTTGTGTACTCTGTTCAGGAGACAGGTCCACCACATTAGACAAGCAAACATCGAATGTCAACAAGGTTTAGGTCTTACAAAGAGCTCTACAACAGCGAGGAATCCTCCGTTCTTCCAAAGCATTTCACGATATTATCATCATTGAGAGACAGCAGTTGTAGTATTACCATAGAGAGTTAAGCTACATTGAGCAACGCTAAGCCCACATAGGAAGGGGAGGCAACACTGTGTAAACACAATCACTGTCCATGTTTGTTCATAGATATCTATTTCCTTCACAAACGGGGAGTTCAGCGGAATAGAGCGCTGAGTCACTGAACGGGAATAAACGCTTCAGTCGGATTTGAGTTATTGTTATTGAGAAACAAAGGTGTGGAATGCATAATATATTCGCCACCCATTCGTTTGTTCAATACTTCTGGATACCGTTTTATCTCTTGAGAGTGATACCACAAACAGTTACTGCTGGAAGTTGTTGTAACTGTTATTTGCTTATTGAAATGCTTCATCCTGCATATATTTGTCAAATAAATTTGCTACAACAATACCATATAAATAGAAACGTCCTTTTCTTTATTGTGAATGAAAAGCATACTAACTCAACTATACTCATCTTAGACTTTGTTTCAAAATCCTGACTTTAAATAGCTTATCAGTATGCTTCTTTTCTTGAAAGGTGTATCTTTCCCTTGTTTATTTATTTACTGCTATTTTCAAGAGTCTAACACAACCGCTGAGGGAAACATATTAATATGTTTCTACGCAACTTTTTTTTTTTTTTCCGTGGATGTACGTTTTGTTAAACAATTAGTGAATCCCATTATATTACTGACCATTTTTCTTCTGTAGAAATAAAACGTAAAGACACTATTATCATATTTAATTTTAAATCATTAATTACTAAACAAGAATATGTTTTAATGAACATAATTAACATTGCTCAGTAACCAATAAAAATTCCTCTCTCATAGACATGTTATATTAATTTCGAAAAGGAAAAATTATTTTTGTGGTCGAAACAAATATTTAAAAAATTATATATAATTTATAAATCTTTCACTGCCACACAGCTACATGATTTGTAAAAATACAGAAAGACTTGAACTTTCATATAGATTTTACGCGAAACTCTGCATTTGTAATATCACAGGTTCGATATTTTTGGCTAATCACGATTTTGACGTCGTTAAATTGATTTATCCTTTCAGATGTAGAATCTGTTTAATGTATAATATTATAAAACAATACAATATCCCTGAAACTGTTCAATGAAAGACATATAATATGTATTTGATACCAAAAGATATGTCACTCCAGGTGTTTAAAATTTTGAGTTCTGTTTCAAAACTTAGATTCTCTGTGTGATGAGGAATTTTTATTTCATTTCTTGTAACATAAACATTAATATGCGTAAAGGATTAGTTTGTTTCAAGATATTTCTAAAGAAGTGATGATATAGTACTTTACAAGTATAAAAAATTATTCATTGATTAACTGTTAGGTTATAAAAGAATAGTCGGTGCTAAAGTACATATTTTATACCGTTTGTATTCTGGCTTAACTTCTTAATCATAATATTTAGATTTGATACACAACTACAGAATGGCGCATGAAGTGTCACATCCTTTTATTACGCTATGAAAATCTTAATATGTTGTTATATAGAATGTTAAAAATGCGTATTCTTGCTCTTTTAATTAAAGAGAATCTGCTAGATGTTGTGAAAAGTTAGGATCGGAAAGTGTTATGATAAATTAGCGCATTTACAGCAATGCAGCAGTTTTCAAGATGGTGGTTGCTGATCGGTCGTGTGTTGCGCAGAAATTGAAAGTTTCAGTGTTATTTTTGAACAAAAGAAAAGTTCTATGGTGACACAAAAACGTATTCCTGAAGACTTAGTCCATTGCATGACGAAGTCCGCCTACGTACTGCAAATGCTGTTCTTGATTTCCTAGATAAGATATTTAATGTACTTGTAATATTTATCACATCAGTCTCCAGAATGCTATAAAGGTATAAGATAATGATCTCCAATCATAGCAGGATATTAATACCTTCTTTTTATGGGATTTTTAGAAAGATAAGATTTTGCAAAAAAAAATGCAAATGTAGAGCAATTCGAAGTTTATTCCTTCTCTTGTCGTTCCGGGTAACAAGCAGTTTTAAAAGACGTATGTTGGAGAATTCTGCAAAGGTTGGTTTGCAAGAGATTGTTCAACAAAACGACGGACACATTGAAAGTACTCTGCATTAAACTAACTTTCAGGCAGTTAACTACGTATTTATTTTTTAGCTCTTCGATTATCAAGAAATCTATATTAAACAAAATAAAAGGCCATACCATTTCGTCAGACACTTCCTATGTGCTTCAATATTAAAATCGCAAAATTTATATCATAAATTATTTCATAAGAAAACTTTGATATAACGTAATGTCCATAATTTTTTAACTTTTCTATAACAAGTAAAACCTAAATACAAGCTTTTGTACATCTCTATAACAGGTATTAGGTAATGAGATTAGATGCTAGAATTGTCTAAGTGATGTTGTAAAACTTTATTGAATATATTGCATATGACAAAATACGAAATATTTTTACATAAAAAATATAAAGTATTTTCTTTCACAAGGAATTTATAAATTATCATCTACATGCATATCTTCTGTGCCACATTGGAGTTTCGATATATATAGATAAATATTTCTGTCAGACTGCAAAAAAAAAAAGAAATTATTCAAATATTGGTACTCAATGAAGAAGCTGGCAATCAAGGCCGATTTAATATTTCTTTCTATTCTCGTTGATAAAATTTTGAACCAACTCAAATAAAATAGCACAAAAAAGCCCTTGTTCTTGAAGAATGACATCAGAATCCTTACAATTTTGAACACAGACAAAGCAGCAAGGTAGCTAACAAGAAGTAGAAGTTCAAGATGAACTCTTGATTTAGAAAGATTTAGTTTGAATTCCTGTGTAATTTCCATTGAATAACAATTATTTTCTCAAATTATTAGTGGCTGAAGCTTTTATGTAAGCTTCATTAGCTTTATAAAAGATTATATGTAAGCTTCATTAGCTTTATAAAAGATTATATGTAAGCTTCATTAGCTTTATAAAAGATTATATGTAAGCTTCATTAGCTTTATAAAAGATTATATGTAAGCTTCATTAGCTTTATAAAAGATTATATGTAAGCTTCATTAGCTTTATAAAAGATTATATGTAAGCTTCATTAGCTTTATAAAAGATTATATGTAAGCTTCATTAGCTTTATAAAAGATTATATGTAAGCTTCATTAGCTTTATAAAAGATTATATGTAAGCTTCATTAGCTTTATAAAAGATTATATGTAAGCTTCATTAGCTTTATAAAAGATTATATGTAAGCTTCATTAGCTTTATAAAAGATTATATAATCCATATGACGGGGATTAATTTTGAAATCGCACGATTTGGAGACTTTTATTATAAACAGTTACTCTTTATAAGATTTAAGGAGAAAGTAATTAAATGGAAAATTAAGGCAATTAGTAACTAAATGGAAAATGGTAACTAATTAGTCTATATTAGCTATTAGTAATTAAATGGTCTGATAATTAAAGTTAGTATTTTTATTTGCATGTTTTTTAACCCTACAAAGTGAGATCCTGCTTTCAAAATAAAAAATGGTTTAGCCTTTAGCCGCAGAAGAGAACCTTTTTACAAAAAGAATCTAAGCAATAAAAAATTAGAAAATAATAAAATTTGGAATATTCAGATCCTGAAATTATGAACTCAAAATTAATTCGAACATAAATTTTGAGCTTTAAATTTTTGAAAATAATCACAATTATACCGAAAATTTGGTCCTAACTGCAATTAATTTTTTTTTCCTGAATCTCCTAAATATTTTTCACGATTCTTCAAGTAAAGTACTTCAAACGCTATTCACGGAAGACCACAAACAAAACGTTTTACCTATACATTACTTATACTAATACATTACAATAAATCCACGTATTTAGAACATTCTAATTTTCATAATTATATTTTATATTTTGAAGTCGTAAATATCACAACATCTTACCGAAATTATGGTTTTAGTCTTATTAATTTTTCTCACTCAATTCCAGTTTCTATAGCAACTGGTCTTCACAACATTCTCTAAAATAAATATTTCTGTTTGAAATAAAATAAATTCACATTATGTAACTGATATGTTATTTCACCTGGTTTCAAAGGTGTCCTCCAGCAATTACCAATTACTCGTAGAAGCCTTTTGTGTAAGATTACTGGCCTTTTAAGAACTGCAGTTATATATTCCATAATAAAATAAATAACTCTATAAAATTTATCCCATTTATTTATATGAATGGTAAACTTAAATATCTGTTTTATAAGACGATAAAATGAACAATTATATAGAGGTTAAAGTTAATCCTCTGATTCTTAAAAAGTGCTGTCCACAACATACTCTGCATTTTGCATTAAATTATTCATTACATAACATTCCTACACCATATTTTCAAATGAATTTTTTCGCATCAGTTCTTATAAATGCTACCCTTAAACATTTGGCATTCATTTGTATAAGTGATAACTTTAACGTTTTTTTTTTACTGTGTTAGGCAAATTTTGATTGTATTAATGGAATCTAATTAATTAATTAAACTGATAAGCTCTAGAAGACTGTACGGGGAATTATCCTCTGGTCTTAACAACAGACAGGCAAAGTCAGAAAAAGGGTGTAAATGATCCTTTTATTCGATTACGAAGAGTTCACATTTGACACCACTTGGGTTTGCATACGCCAACACTTCTGGCTTAACTTAAACAAATGCTGTTGAACTTAAAACAAAATGTAATTTATCTAGCCTTGCAGCTCACATGATAGTTTAAACGCAGAGACAGGCTCTGGCTCGTAGACGCCGGCAGGACAAGATTAATGGCTAGAAGCACTCAGCGCCAAAGAATCAAATCGCTGTTAAGTCATGGTAACAACGTGGCCTTAAGTAGTCATAGCACGCTCTGAAATCAACTTCTGAAACCTTCACTTAAATAGCATATCTTTCTCCATTAATCTGAATAAACGCGCGCTATCTAATTTAAAATCTGTCGGGGAAGCGTGGGTGAATAGGAGAGCGACAGGAAAGTTGCTTTAGATAAAAATTAACTATTAGTCAAAATAACTAAATAAATCCTCACAATTAAGGTTCTTCATAACTAAACTTGTTGGCGACTAGAGTTTATTTATTTTAGGCAGTTAAACTTTTAGCTGTATTTACTGCCGACGATTACAGTTTTTCTCACGAAAGAGTAGTTTTTCAGAACTTCTGGATGGGAGCGGGGATTGAATTACTTGGCCAATATTACCCAAACTAATTCTTTTGGCAGGTTGTGAATAGCATTTACAATGAGAAAGAGCTGTTAACCCGTCGCTACGAGTGGCTTCATTTACAGTGTGTGAAAAAAGGAAATAATTGGCATCGTCGCTTCACTTTTGCGTTGTGGAGGTTGCAAATGATGGATAAATGGTTTTTCGAACGAGGGTCGTCGAGTGAATTCTTTAGGGGAGAATTAAGAGGGCAGGAATGCCTTTTGTCTCTTTGTTATTCTCGGTAGTTAGCAGGGATCGAATTTCTGATTAACACGCGTTTGTTTGACTCAATTCTAGTTGCCAAGAATATTCTAGTTGCCAAGAATATTTACTTTGTAGCAACATTTGTGTGTTTATTCATTGGAGGGACTGAAAATAATTAAAAGCAAAATAAGAAATTCATCCTGTTGGTCAAAGCTTAACTTTATCTTTCATCCTGTAGAATTTTGGTCGATAAAAACAGTTTTGTTCGAAACTTGTGCGGAAGTTAAAATTCAGTTTTAAGTTTGGTTTGTATTTTAGCAAGAGATACAAGAAGGACCTGGGGACCAGACTGTCTTGCTGCGGGTTTGCCTGCGTAATCTGGCTGGGGCTTGCGTTTTCATCCCTGATAAGATGTGAAACCAGGTTTTGAACCAATTTTTTTTTTGTTTTTGTTTTTTTTTGTTTGTGTGTGTGTGTGACGGGTTCTAACTGGTAGAATGTCGCGAGGATCTGCTTAAAAGCTGGCTTATAGATCCATATAAAAATAACTGATATTATCGAGCTATTTCAAGCAACGAAAATTGTGCTAGATTGAATGACTAGAACCCGACCTTGTATACCTGTTTAGTTCGTTTAGTTCGAGATGATTTAACACAGACAGTGCTTCTCATGATAAAGTCTTAGAACTCGAATCTGGTGTGAACTCAAAGTGGAACCGAGCCATTAAGTATCCTTAATCACTCTCCGGCAGCACTGATTGATTTTGGGTTTATGTAGACATTTACTAGACGGTGTACAGAAATAAGTACTGTAGGAAGATCAACTAGACTTTGAAACCTCCCTAATATTCTTTTGATCATTGCAATCTCTTGTAAGAGAAGTTTGATGTTAGGGCTTCGATGTGGGAGTGGTGATTTTTTTGTCTTCTCTATTTTAATTGTTGTAAGACTCTCTAAAAGATTCTTATAACAAATATTCTTAGTGACTAAGTGATGATCAATAACCATACAAATTTGGAAATAATGGAATGTAAAAGTAATATTAAAATAAGACATTATATATAAACTGAGGTTGTTCTATTTAGCGAATTGAAAAATATTTGTTTAAAATGCATCTTAGTGAAAATATTGTAGGGAACTAATCAATTAGCTCAAGTACTTAAATGTTTATTTAACCTAGAAATTAATAAATGTGTTTAGTGACAAATATTTTATGTTTTATTTTTATAATTCATCTGGTGGTCTGTACAGTTACTCCATTTATTTCAGTCTAAAGACTTTTAGAAACATTCAGATTGATTTACTTAGGGTATTGTTAATCATTTTTAAGAATTAAAAACGCAACACATGTACTAACCGTGATTTATGCTTAGTATTATTATGGATGATTATTGATGAATTGTTTGGTTTATAAGATATTCCTCCTGCCTTCCTAGCGTCTCTTCGTGGTGTAGTGGTTCTTCACGCTGGTCCAGTATACCAGAGGTCTGTGGTTCGATTCCCGGAGAAGGCGGTTTCTAATTTTTAATCTCTCTGGATTTCCCAATTACCCTAATGTCTCTACAGGTTATTTGGAAGTGCCGAGAAAAATAGGTTTGACTTTTTGAATTTATTATCTGAAAGGAACTGATTGATCGATATATAATGAATATTTGCCCCTATTGTCTGTGCCATGATGCATTAATTCAGTTATTTTAAGTTTGATAATTTACTTCTTTATTTTGTCTGACGCCAGTGAGATAAATAAATAAGTTAGTTTAAAAAATAAAATAATATTGCAAAATTTCCTTACGTAACACTTTTATGACAGGTTAAAAGAAAGAATTGCGCAGAGATAAAAGATAATCATCTGATTCTGAAACAGTGCACCTTATAACAAACTCTAAATTCATTTATTCATTACACAACATTTATTAACCATAATTTCAGATTACATTTTTCAAATTCATTCATATAACATTTGACATTTATTCTTATAAATGATAACCTTAAGCGTTTCTATTATGAGAGGTTAAAATGCAGAATTACTCAGCGATAAAAGGTAGTCTTCTGATTTTGAAACAATGCACTTTTTACATTCAGTAATTCATTATACAACATTCATTCACGATACTTTCAAATTACTTTTTTTACTGCCCACTTCACGTTTTAATTACATTAAACAGATTCAATTATATTATAACTGAATCTTTTTCAAATCATTAATAGCTTCTTTTTGTATTCATAATAACACTATTCAGTATAATAGCATTTAATATTTTCTGTATTAATACTATTCAATTACTATTTTATGCACTTATTTCTTTAATATTCAAACTTATTCCATTATTGTTAATGTTCCATATTTTTTTCATTCTCAAAATATTTCATTCTTAAAAATAATTTTGGAATATAATACTTTAAAATATATAAATGTAATATTCTTCCCTAAATATTAAATGAATGATTAAAATATTGAAATAATGATTGCAAAATATAAAAAAATTCGCTTCTTAAATTATCCACCATAAGTACTAAAATTAAATTTCTATTATAATAAGATTATAATTTTCTTTTTTTTTATAAAGCAGGGAAACACTTAAAATTCTATCCAGTAAGCATCTGCATTTTCCCAGCCGTAACCGAAATGCGAAATTTCTAATCCAATCGCTATTCAGGATTAAAACAAAACGTTCTGAGATTATAAATACTACTGCAACTATTACACACTCTTTGTTTGCTCCCTACGCTTGCTAGCTAAAGGACGTCTCTTATTTGGCTGCTTTTATTCGTTACTACAGATGTAATGCGTCATAACCAAAAATGCGGAGTGCAGATTATCCTCATTATGGTGTGCCATGGCATAAATTAATCAACAAGTAATTGAGATACGTTTGGATTATCAAGTGATTTTGCAATTCTCCAAAAGTTCCTGGCGACTTGTATTACATAATCGATATTTCAGTGTTCTTCTAACTTCAACCACTCGGGACTGCAAATTAATTAGTGTTTTGCCTAGTCAAGCACTCATCTAAATATCAAATTATCTGTAACGAGGCAAGTTTTCTTCAAACGTATGTGTGCATGTGTGTGTATGTTTATAAATACTTACAAAAAATATATAGTTTATTTATTATCATGTTATACAAAATAAAACAAAACTGAAAACCCGAAGGTGTATGGTTCCTTTTTATGTATCTCAGTGTTTTCGTAGAAATATATATTGTTGCATGCCTATGGATTCGTAACAGATTGAATGCACAAGTCCGATAAAAAGGTTAATAAAATTTATTTTTATCACAATAAATATAACAAAACGCTGGAATTTTCCTCTGATATATTCGTACAAGTGTTCACAATATCAGGCAATAATAATCAATGGAACGCAAATACGTTAAATAGAACGCAACTTACACCGTGTTTAAAGAGAAAGCTAATCCGATCGCACCGCGAATTCGCAACAATAACAACAGCAGCTAACTAAGCAACTGAACTGAGACGAGTATCGAGTATCGTAATTTACTCCTGGCTTATAGCTACTGAGAGCTTTTACCAGTATATTGAAATTCGTCACAGTAACATTTGCTATGTTTTCAAAATAAGGTGCTTTGAATAAAGCACCAACGTACAGAGGTGAGAATACATATGAATAGTCATGAAATTTCAATCAAAGTGATGTTAATATTCGACAGTAAAGACTAACTTTGGCTTCGCCGAATATTTACAAAGTTTCTAACTTAGCAAGTAAATGAAAAAAAATAAAAAAAAATCTTGATTAAATAAAATATAGTGCTTCACAAGTTCGGATGATAATTTACATCTGCATGTAGAAACATAAGGTTGCGTTTGCGCCAAACATAATCTAGAATTCTATATTAGTGCTCGAAAAATAATCAACGACTACTATTCTAACTTCTAATTTATCCATTATGGATTTTGCTGTTTAAAATTTATTTAGGAACACTTTGGCCTTATTTAAATGATTTTTAATCCATCCGAAGAAAGGAAATTCATTTTCTATTGATTCATCCTGAGAAACTTTTCGGGACCACGCTGAGGTAAATTCCGAATTATTTTTCTCTCCGTTATTATGTAGTAAAATCATCGTTGTTGAGATTGAATTTATTTTGTTTCTAAGTATTTTGTGCCTCTCTTTTATTTCTGGCTGCTTCAATAGCTTTTTGGGTGTTTTTTGGGTGCTGGCTACGACCCTTATATGACGCGACGTGATTTTCTGAGCAAAGAGGACACGTTCCGGGTTTTCCGTCTTCCTTCTTTTGTGGTCAGGTGTAGGTTTCGTGGAACTGTACGCATTTTAGTCACTCAGATTTGCAATTGCGTTTGTCTCGTGACTGCCCGTACAGCTGGCACTTACGGCACTGCACGGGCCCCGGTTTGGATCGATAAGTTTCTATAGAGACATAAAGTCCTCTGAGTTTTTCAACTCTATAAACTTTCTTTCCTCCTATGTTTCGTTTGAGATCAACTTGAAACACAGGGACGTTAACTACTTGGCCGTTTCTTACCGAAGTAAGTTGGCGAACTTTTAATGTATGTATTTTTAGACTGTTTAATTCTTTTTGAATGATTTCTGGATTTGTGTTGTTAGGAAGCTTCTTAACAACAACTTTTACAAGTTTTTTCGAATTTAACTTAAAGCCATGAAATTGCATATCTATGTAAAGCGATAATGGTCTATTTCCTAGACTCTAATGATGAGTGAGTGATTAGAAAGTCCTCCACGAAGGCATCCCTCCCTTAAGGCAGATAGCCCTCGAGTGCTTTGCCGTGATCTAATAAACCAAACCAAATTAATGATGAGTGAATCGCTTTTCATATTGCCACGTTTAATTTGTTATATTGTTCTTTTCCATTACTTCTTTTATTACTTCCCAGCTGCCCGAAAACTCATCCATAACAATTGGGGGGACATTAATTTTAGGTTGATAAGGAATGTTGAACTGAGGCGTTCTCTCTCTGGCTTTTTTATAGCTTTCAATTGGCCGTGCGATATAGTTCTCAAAACTAATAACAGGATATAATTACGATTACAGCTGACAATTACATTTATTCAAATTAAATATAAACTACCGACGTAAACTTTTATTCAGTTGTGCTCCTGTAGTTTTACTTTTCCGGCATAGCTTTCTCTCAATATTTGTCTTGTGCTGCATTGTACGGGAAAATAAAACAATTTTAACTATAATTCTACTAACATTAGCTATCTAAATACAAAATATGTAACAATATTTTGCTCAGTTCAAGAAACTAGTCGTAGTAGAATGTCCGCTTAGTTCGCACGTGGTGCTCGCTCGTATTGAGATTTATTTCTTCATTCAGTGTATTTAGAGGGATTAATTACGTACATAATATATTTTTATCAAATCCCAAGTTGTTAGTTCTAAAAATTTTAACGTGTTTCATCAGTAAAATTTAAAGGTAAATTTAATTTCTTAAACGAAGTGTATAAATAGGATAACATAACAAAAACGATGCTTCATTATAATAAATATTTAAAAAAAATAATAAAAGCATATTCTTTAGTAAACTTTGCATGTCTTGGACCGAAATCTTTTCCACACAGAAGTTTAAAATTCCATGTTCTAACCAATTATCTGCAGTTTGATATTTTACTAACATGAATGGCATAAACTAAACGCCCATATATTGCATTCAAATATATAACATTATCCTTTATCTGGAGATTTCGGTAATACAATTTAATTTGGTATTAAAAATACCCAGGATACGCTGAAAATATTGTTTCTTACTCTGTCAAGACAGAAATTCAAAATGAATGTTCAGCCTCAACAATGGGGGATATTTGTCACTGCGAACTGCGAAACTCCTTTGAGGGAATTCCTGTCTACTATCTCGCGTATAGTAGAATGGTTGAACGCACCCATTCAGAACTGTGCCACAATTTATTACGTCATCATGAGCTGTGAAATATTCAAACAGGAATATAAACTACCAGAGGATGAATTCTAACTCGAGAATTCAGCAGGTTTATAATGCGGCTAGAAATTATTCATATCGAATTCTTCTTGCTAATTTCTCAAACTTCAAATACTTTATTAATGATTAATATGTAGCAGAAAATTAGTAATACATATATTTCAAAACTGCATCTCACGTGTTTTCACTTGTCTGAGCACGTCTTCGCCATATGCAAAGAGATTATGCTTGCTTTTCAAATTAAAGCCCAAAATATTCAGAAAATTCCTTTGTTTGGGCAGATAATTTATACGCGTTACGTAACTGGGTCAAATGTGATATTTTTATCTATCCTGACTTATTTAACGCCAATTATACAATAGTTCAAACTTTTTTTAATATCATTCTCATTATTCTGGAAAGCAGGAAGGGTAGAGGTTTTTTATAATTTCTTTATACTTTTTCTTCTGAAGAAGGGTCAACTGCTGTAGTATAAGAATATAGAATTTATCTTTAAATATTGTCTAAAAGCTTAATTATAATATATCTGTTCCACCCAGATGGCGTAGTAGTTAGGGGAGGTAAACCACTGAGTTGGCTTCCGACCCAGGTATAGATATATCCATGCAGAATTGGGCAGCCCTGGGCAGCCCCGGCTGAGCAGACGACATTTATAAATGCAAAAAAGAGATATACGTGCGCATACAAGGCACTTGAAGAAGAGTACAACAATGTACAAAGAAATATATGCATGTGCATTCAAGGCACTTGAAGAAGAGTGCAACAATGTACAAAGAAATATATACATGTGCATACAAGGCACTTGAAGAAGAGTGCAACAATGTACAAAGAAATATATACATGTGCATACAAGGCACTTGAAGAAGAGTACAATCAAAATATATGTATATACATATAAATACAAACTCATATACAGATATATAGTACACACTTACATACATAGATATTCCGAAACAAATAAAAGTATATATACTCTCACTCATATTGATATATACACCCATACATATACGTTATCATGAAAGTTAAAGTTTACAAGAAGCATGCCATTGAGGTACGCGTGATCCTTAGTATAAATTAGGAACCATAAATAAAAGATATAAAGATGTACAGATACATTACAGCATTCAGATACAGTACGAACTACTTTGTGTATGAAAACCTGGCACAGCATAAATACAAAATTCCATATTGAACATACATATGACATACTATGTTGTTGACATATTGAACTAGCTTATATAGAATTTTATGATTACTATCTTCCAGTGTCAGAAGAGTAATTGCTAGTACAGTAGTCAATTATTGTTTTCAGTTTCCGCTGGGCAACTCTGTTACTTTGTAAATTGGTTCCAGAATCTACAAAGTAACAGAATTCCCCAGCGAGACTGCGATACCGAAGGGCCCGAGTTCGAATCCCAGAAAAGGCGGGGATGTAAAATTTATGTTCCTTCACAGAAGGCAAAGGTGGCCTCCTATTAGGTGCCTCTACAGTAAAATGGCCACCATTTCTGGCCTTGTGAGTGACCAATGCCATTCTAGGCAAGTGCCCACCATTGGAGAAAAAGTAATACCTCTGTTTTTACAGCACAGTTTATGTACCTTCATAACCCCTCCCCCCCAAAAAAAAGCTAGACAAAGCAAACGAATTTATTGTAAAAATAATTTAAGTTGCTAAGCATTTAGTGTTTTCGTCAGTAGACTGACTGCAGATCACTATGAATTGATTTCGAAATTAAGGGAAGGAAAAACATTATATAAAATGTCTGGATTTATTTTTATGAAAGTATGTGTCTAATTGGAAGCAAATTGGTAAAAAAAAAATAACTAGGCAAGCAACAAAAACAGAAAATTTTATACTTGTAATTTAATTTTTTTCAAAATCTTTGCCATCTGAGGTTTGTTTTCTTAATTTTAAACAAGTAAGTGTGTCAGTGGTTTTGTATGAGAATTATAAAAAAACAGGCTAACAAAGGCTAATTTGTGTGCGAAATACATATCTTAAGCATGCAAAAAGGGGAAAGCCTTACTTTAAAAAAAACTTAATGAATTAAATACTTGTTTTCTATATATTATGGGTATTATGTACAAGAAATTTTGTTCTACGTAATACAAATATTACTACATTTTAGATTTTAACTATAGTCAATACCCGTATGTGAAATAACAGACGACATCTATTTCGGCTATAATCAAGATCAGTCGTATAGTCGCCTTGCGAAATAACGGACCACATGCACTCTGGCTATAGTCAATACCCCTATTACCTTCCGCAATATGTAAAAGCTTTCATTTTCTTAGGGAGACTAAGAGACTCTATATTCTTTGTGTCAGAGATATAAATCAACGCTTTGCTTCTTTAACCTCCTGAAGCACTTCACTCTTATGTTTTTGGGGACCACCAGCGGTGGAGCGGTAGAGCCGCTGAACACTGGTAGTTCGGTCCAAGGTTCTAATCCCGCGAAGGGGCTGGATGCATGGGTACTTTCACAGCTTTCCCCATGTGTAACGTGTATACGAGCCAGTCTCCTTCAGAGAGTACTCCAGGAAGACATCTCTTCTCCTAGGCCATCGAGTGCTTGAACAGAAAAGCTGCTAAATGTACCCTTGGTAAACTACTTTAAAAAGAAATCATAAGCGTTTAAATTTAGAAAAAAATCTGCATTCGTTCTGCATACTTAATTAAGGTTTTTTTTTATGTATTATTTTACTTGTCTCTCTATTTTACTTCGCGACTCGATCAAGCATACAGAAACATTTCATAAGCAGATGTTTTATAAGAAGATTAAATGGCTGCATTATATGTCAAAATCTTTTACTGTTTTGACATCATTTCTTATCTGCTCTGGGTCATTTACTTTTATAACAAAATATTTCATTTCTACAACGTACATCGGACTGTACATCAATTCTTCGCTGACTTCTTAATCAATATTTCTTTTCGCACCTCATGTTCCGACTCGAATAGTCAACTAATCCAAGCGAAAAGGATGAGAGGTAATGCAAAGAATGAATCTTGCATTTGTTTAGGATGCTATACGTTCTGTTCATACACTCAGAATTTATTTTATCTGCCATGATGCTAGATGGTTTGGTTTAGTAAATTACGGCAAACTATTTAATGGCCATTTGTCTAAGGGGAGCGTTTCCTTCGTGGAGGATTTTATAAGGAAAACTAACTCGTATAAATGTTACACACGGGAAAATCACGAAAACGAACCAGCAGTCAACCCGTTCGCCGTACTTCGATTCCAGGCCGAACTACTAGTTTTTAGCTACTTTATCGCTCAGCCGCTTGTAAGCCATGTTATAAGAAGACATATAATCATCTAGATAAGAATTTTAAGATATAGTATTATTAAATTTACAGTGCTTAAAACCAAGTGGTACGCGACATGAAATAGCATTTAAAGACTTTATTTTTAACCGAAATTTTATATCTGCATTAAACTCTTTCTGAAAAAATTTCTATTATTCCTGATGAATATTTATATAACATATATACTCGTTACCGTTTATTTGTCTCATAAGTTTATATGAAAGGATAATTTATTTGAAATTTATATGTTATATGCTATTTGAATTCTTATAATTTAAAAATATTAAATATTTCAATTTCTTTAAAATATGGATAGAATTTTAAAGAAACTGATAGTAGATAAATAAAACTAAACTTTTACCAACAGTAATAATATGTAGTAATATAATATTAGCTTTAATATTCTGCAAACAAAAAATACTTACATCAAATGGTACAAGATATGAAATAGCATTTAAAGAGTTTATTCTGCCAGAAATTTATGTCTATATTAAATTATTTCTGAAAATTTACTTATTATTTCTCATGAATATTTGCAATAGATGCATAGTTATTACCATTTATATGTCTTCTAAATTTATATGTTACAATAATTCATTTACGATTTATAGGTTACATGTTATTTGAAGATATATTTGTATCTGCTATACGTTCATTAGGTTTTATCTTTAATATTCATGACACTTTTCTGCAAAATGTTATCTATTGCACACGAAAACTAATTTAGAAAACCCCGAGGTACTTACATCACTACTCCTGGAGATGATCTAACCCTTTTACCTTAGAGATCACATTCACTATCTCCAGTCACGTATTTCTATAAGTCCTCGAATTGGACATTTTTAGTGCAAGAGATCTTTGAAAGAAGGAAAAACGGTACAAACTCCCTGCCATCAGCTTAGAGGAACGTGCTTAGGCTTTGGTGAGAAGGATATCCTTTACAGATGCAGGACGCGTCATTTCTGTTTCTTTTTTCCGATACACTACACCAGAACTGAGGTCTTATAATATACTTTCCAGATAAAAAAAAAAGCAAAAATGGTTTTGAAATAGATATAAGAACTGAATTGAATTACTAAATTCTTTATAATTCTGACTCTTAACAGACTTCTTAAAGATAAGAGCTGGTACTTAAAAGGATCGAAGAAGTATTTGAGTTTTCAGTTTCTCTCAGCTTATGTCTTCAGATAACGGATTTTGATTCAAACAAGTGGAAGAACTGTATAAAGCGTTACCTCGTTTCATAGCTATGTGTTATTTTATTGAAAATCGATACAATTCTGTCTTCTTGTAAAATCTTAATTAACAATCATAAATGATGAATTAGATTTGTTTAAATTTTTTTTACATCAACATTTTATTGAAAATCGATACAATTCTGTCTTCTTGTAAAATCTTAATTAACAATCATAAATGATGAATTAGATTTGTTTAAATTTTTTTTACATCAACATTTTATTGAAAATCGATACAATTCTGTCTTCTTGTAAAATCTTAATTAACAATCATAAATGATGAATTAGATTTGTTTAAATTTTTTTTACATCAACATTTTATTGAAAATCGATACAATTCTGTCTTCTTGTAAAATCTTAATTAACAATCATAAATGATGAATTAGATTTGTTTAAATTTTTTTTACATCAACATTTTATTGAAAATCGATACAATTCTGTCTTCTTGTAAAATCTTAATTAACAATCATAAATGATGAATTAGATTTGTTTAAATTTTTTTTACATCAACATTTTATTGAAAATCGATACAATTCTGTCTTCTTGTAAAATCTTAATTAACAATCATAAATGATGAATTAGATTTGTTTAAATTTTTTTTACATCAACATTTTATTGAAAATCGATACAATTCTGTCTTCTTGTAAAATCTTAATTAACAATCATAAATGATGAATTAGATTTGTTTAAATTTTTTTTACATCAACATTTTATTGAAAATCGATACAATTCTGTCTTCTTGTAAAATCTTAATTAACAATCATAAATGATGAATTAGATTTGTTTAAATTTTTTTTACATCAACATTTTATTGAAAATCGATACAATTCTGTCTTCTTGTAAAATCTTAATTAACAATCATAAATGATGAATTAGATTTGTTTAAATTTTTTTTACATCAACATTTTATTGAAAATCGATACAATTCTGTCTTCTTGTAAAATCTTAATTAACAATCATAAATGATGAATTAGATTTGTTTAAATTTTTTTTACATCAACATTTTATTGAAAATCGATACAATTCTGTCTTCTTGTAAAATCTTAATTAACAATCATAAATGATGAATTAGATTTGTTTAAATTTTTTTACATCAACATTTTATTGAAAATCGATACAATTCTGTCTTCTTGTAAAATCTTAATTAACAATCATAAATGATGAATTAGATTTGTTTAAATTTTTTTACATCAACATTTTATTGAAAATCGATACAATTCTGTCTTCTTGTAAAATATTAATTAACAATCATAAATGATGAATTAGATTTGTTTAAATTTTTTTTACATCAACATTTTATTGAAAATCGATACAATTCTGTCTTCTTGTAAAATCTTAATTAACAATCATAAATGATGAATTAGATTTGTTTAAATTTTTTTTACATCAACATTTTATTGAAAATCGATACAATTCTGTCTTCTTGTAAAATCTTAATTAACAATCATAAATGATGAATTAGATTTGTTTAAATTTTTTTTACATCAACATTTTATTGAAAATCGATACAATTCTGTCTTCTTGTAAAATCTTAATTAACAATCATAAATGATGAATTAGATTTGTTTAAATTTTTTTTACATCAACATTTTATTGAAAATCGATACAATTCTGTCTTCTTGTAAAATCTTAATTAACAATCATAAATGATGAATTAGATTTGTTTAAATTTTTTTTACATCAACATTTTATTGAAAATCGATACAATTCTGTCTTCTTGTAAAATCTTAATTAACAATCATAAATGATGAATTAGATTTGTTTAAATTTTTTTTACATCAACATTTTATTGAAAATCGATACAATTCTGTCTTCTTGTAAAATCTTAATTAACAATCATAAATGATGAATTAGATTTGTTTAAATTTTTTTTACATCAACATTTTATTGAAAATCGATACAATTCTGTCTTCTTGTAAAATCTTAATTAACAATCATAAATGATGAATTAGATTTGTTTAAATTTTTTTTACATCAACATTTGATAAAAACGTATCGCTGCGTGCATACGGGTTCGTTATGAATCGAATGCACAAGCCCGATGAAAAATGAACAAAATTTATTATTATTACAACAAAAATACTTAAATTTCCTCAGATATTCGTGCAGTATTACAATATCTCACAGTAGTTATCTTAACTACTCAAACGTTCAACAGAAGTTAATTCAAAACAGCTAAAGAAAGCTAATCCGCAAATTCGTTAAAATCAACAAGAGCAGTTTTCTAAACTAACTCTTAAAACAACAACAAGCTAACTAAAATCACTGACTGACTGAATTGAGAGGTTTTCCTCCTTTTTATAAGATTTTTAAATCGCGCGCGAGAACTTTGAGAGAAAGCTAATCCGCGAATTCGCTACAGTCAACAAGAGCAGTTGTTGACTGTAGCGAACAGTCAACAGCCGAATAAACAAAGTCTTAAACAAAAAGTCGAATAAACAAACTCTTAAAACATTCTCTCTACAGTCGAATAAACAAACTCTTAAAACAACAACTAGCAACTAAATAACCACAACAACGAACTGAGAGGTTTTCATTCCGCTTATATAAGCTTTTGGCTAATCTTTGGAATATGGTAACAGGTAGTTTGGCGACATTTTGGAAAGGCGATAAAATATGAGAAGTACACAGTTCGAATCACAGATTATTTTGTCTCAGAGAAATGAGAGATCATGAAACATGTAATGTGACATTTTCCGGAAAATTCCATTCGGGATTTTAGCTAATAAGCACTTAAAAATAATTTCGCTGCTAAAGTGCAGAATTGTCTACTTATTCGTTTGACGCTTTTTACAAGAGCAAGAATAATTGGATTTTTGTCAATTTTCTTTGACTTTTTAAGTGAAAATAGGTCGATGTGTACATGTATAAAGTCAAGAGTGTGCGCAATGCCATTTTTGTGCAATTCTGAGATTTTTTTTTAAAGTGAAAATAGGTCAACGTGTACATGGATACCGTGTATATGCAATTCTTATGCAAAACCCGGCAAACAATGGACGATTCTACACTTTCTCCCAATTTCGGAACTAATCTTCGTCATAATTAAGCACTTTTGTTCCATAAAAGTTCTAGCATAAGCGTAATTCGGCTAGCAGATTTGAAAAAAGTGGCGAAAGTTTCGCCAAAAAATCGCCAACTTACCATAATCCGAAGATTGAAGATTCACAAAGCTTTTTAAATGCGCGAGAACTTTCTAGAACTTTCTCGAAATCAGAAGGAGATATTTATTTATTAAATGTTAAATGCACATGCTCTTGTATTTTTAAATTTCCGACTTAGCTTTCCTTTAATATTCATCATGCGCTGCAATGCGCGGGGAATAAAAAAATTATTTATAATTCTACTAACATTAACTAATTAAATACCAAATCCGTAAGAGTATCATAGAGATTTCGCCTTTCCTAATTTGTAGGATCGCAAACGATATTAAATGTATGTAAATAATATTTCATTAGCTATGAATTATGAAAATTCAAATAAAAGCTCTCCGTTACGCTTAGTTTAATAGACGTTTGTCGAAATACATTTTATTAGCAAGCAAAATATTGATGTAGAGCGTAATTGTTTTCCTCGTCATTTAAAAAATGCTATCAAATTTGACACTTAAATAGTTTAAGGATTCTGAGGAAAGCGAATTTCCTGGCTAATCTACCGTCAGTGGATTAAAGTTCCACATAATGCAGAGGAAGCGTGTGAGAGGACATGTGCTCTGGAAATTAATCTCTTGTCGATGCTCCTGGTATTGAGTTAACGAGAATGAGGTAGTTAAGTGTAGTATGCTCTCAGATGGCCGGTTACTTGAGAGTGAAACCTCACGTACAAAGGGTAGAATTTTGTGAATTATTATATTAGGTGGAAGTATAAAGCTCTGAGATTAGTTCATGAATATAGTACTACTGATGACGAGTTTACAGAACAATATATATGTCGTAATGGTAATGACAGTAGATGATGTCTACGTTATCTCCTAAAAAATATTATAAGATAAACCTTAAATTTATTTCGTATTTGATTTCTGTTATTTCCTTTATATGATGAAGATGTACACGGTGTCAAAAAAAAAAAAAAAAAAAAAAAAAAAAAGGTCAGTTCTATATTTCCCGTTCTACTGGTCCGATTGAAGAAATTCAAATTGCGTTTTTCATGTCTTGAAAATGCGACTTAGAATACGTATTAGATTTACATTGTTACATTGTTCTAATATAGGTATTTTTGCACAAAACCGGACTTTTTCTGAAATAACATGCCAATTGTTTTTCCATATTTCGATTCTACGACTCAAATTACGCTGAACTACCAAAGTTTGTAAAATCGCACCCGAAGTTTTTAAAAAATTAGCTCTCAAAATTTTAGCTCCTCAGTGTTAATTGAATTTGGTATATATTCGTTGATATCTCGTTTTCTATTAAACTTATTTTATTCTTCCTTTCACATTTTGAACTTTAGGCTCGCTTCAAATGAAATTCTCCCATTTTTTTGTGATTTATTTTTAAAATTTGTACTTTTAAATAATTTTTATAAATTTTTCGAAAACATTTCTGGATTATAATCTATAAAATTTTTAACATCATCTTAAAGTAGATGTGTTTCTAGGCGACGTGCAAAAAGTTAGAGTTTTTTATTCAAAAATTTTTAAGACATACGTGAATTTACATATTGCAGCGTTTTGAAATTTGGCATATTTGTTATAAGCGATATTAACGCCAAATGTGGTTTACGCACTTTGTTAAAATTATTTGAAAGGTTGAAAGATGACTTTTTCCGCTCGTCTGCAATGAAAAAAAGGAACGGAAAATAGGTTGCTATAAATTAAGAAGTTCGCCAAGTGAATTATTCTTATTCACTTGGCGAACTTCTTAATTTATAGCAACAAAATATATTATGGGACAAACCGAATAAAAATGCGCCAGGTTAAATTTTTGAAGTTTTCCGTAAATTTCGCACCAAATTTTACGAAATTTAATATTTAGGCATCTATTGAGTCGTAGAATCGGTACATGGAAAAAAATTAGCATACCATTTCAAAAAAAAATTCTGATTTTGTGTCAAAGTACCTATATTAAAACAATGTTGTATATATAAATCTAATACATATCCTGAGTCGCACTTTCGGAACATGAAAAATGCAATTTGAATTTCGTTAATTGGCCCAGTAGAACGGGAGATATAAGAACTGTCCCTTTTTTTCGCAGTGTACATGTTTGCCTTCAAAATCTTGACTAAAATCTACGCTAAACACAAAGTTGTTGCTTTGCTAATTTTATAATTTACTTTCGGAGTGTTTTCCTTCTGTTTCAATATTTACTATGCTTGGCAATGCATTTTTATTCTATTCAAAGCTAGAGTAGTTCATCTGATTACCACAAAGCACACAAGAACTATCTGCCTGAGCCATAGGAAGCCTTTGTGATGGATGATCTAATTGAAACTGTTTCGTATTTCATTAAGTACAGTAAGACCCCGCTTAATGCGGGGGATACGTTCCATCAAAGTAGAGCGTAATGCGAAACAGCGCTAAACGAGGCTATCTTTACATGTAAATATTGGGGTTAGGGGAAGATGGCTAGGAAATTGGTTAGGTATTAAATTTAAAAAGTATGTTTTTTTAATAAAAATAAAACCAAACATTTATTTCTTAAAGCCCAAATTAATACCACATTATTATTTCTTGCAAAAATAAAAACAAAACGAATATTCTTAAAAAAAAAATAAAGTTCTAAGTCAGTCATATTTAGTTAGCCTTCCGCGTTTTCAGTGTTCTGCCTTTTTGTGACAAAAGCATCTAATGTTGTTTGCCTTTTTCTTTTGCGTTGTTCTCTTAAAAGTTCTTCATAAACGGATAGAGCATCTCTAACACCACGCCTTACTTTTGAGCTCCTGTCAAAATTCGGATCATTTTCAATGAATTGATCCATTATTTCAGTTATGGTAGACAAACTCCTTTTTACAAACGCCATCGAAAGTTCTTTTTGCTCTTCTTCTGAATCACTGCTGTCAACATTTTTGTTTTCTTCTTGTTCAGTTAATTCCTTGAGCTCATCATTAGAAGGACTAGCCGCTGCTTCTTGAATTATTTCTTCGACATCTTCCACATTGACCCCTTCAAAATATGTCTGTACAATACCGCACCAAACAAGAAATACAAGTACACTCTTTCGGATATGTATTTGAAACCTATCGCTGCATAATATTTCGGGGAATCCCCGTATGCTGCGAGCGATTTCGTGGAATCCCCGGGTTGAAATAAAAGAGCGCTAAACCGAAACAGCGCTAAACGAAACAGCGTTAAGCGGGGTCTTACTGTATGTTTGAAAACGACGAAGAACTTCGTGCAGACAGCCCGTTTGATCAGTTCCAATCTGGGTGGGTTTACAGCATGCAGCAGTCAAACACACTCGCAGCTACCTGGAACTCTATTATCCATAACTGCTGAAACATATTACACAAAATACTAAAAGATGAAAATAACAAAGAGTGAATTACACGCTTTCTTTATGCATAACTATTTCATGACAATATTAACTCCTTTTATTTGTAACCCTAAAGGATAGAAGCACATTATCGTCATATGAGTTGGGTCACCACTCAGTATGAAAGCTTCCTGTTACTAACGTTTCCTCGACTGTGTGTTCTTGCTTCCAGCACGGTCAGCGCTGGGCGAAAAACCAAGCCTGGGCAAAAAGAAACTGCGAAGATAAATCAATGAGTCAATCGATGAATCAATCAATGAATCAAATTGGACATCTCAGTCGGATTAGGTGAACGCAGTTCTCAGAAAACAGGCATCCGGGAGGTAACGCTATTCTGGAGTAACAGGTAGGCGATTTTCTACCGAAGTATGCCAGAGCATTTGTGCGTGGTAGCTGAGCGAAGATCAGTCAAGATGAAATATTATCTATTATAGGCAGGTCTTGGCTCCGTAGATCCCTTTGAAACATGATGTAAGTCATCGATGAAAAATGTCCAGTCTGAGCATTTCAGTCTTCCCAAAGAATCACTCAAAAAGAAGTCGTTGCAACAGTCATAAGTATTCCTGTAGTTGCCTTCAATATATCTTTCCTCGGGATTCCTAATTTCCCTCATTTTATGCTGGTACAATTAGGCAAACAGTTAAGCATCTCAGTCAATGAAAAAATTCCTCGTGTTTGTTAGACAAAATTAACTGAAGCTATTTCTTGTCTGATAAGTTCTTTTTCAGGTTACAGTAAATAATTTGGCGAGGAATCCACTCACCAGTAAAATCTGATGTCATTTCTTAGGCGGTTATCACACATGGCTACAGTCCCTGCTAGACGGGATTTTTCTTAGAAACGAGATTCTGATAGCAACTGTATAAACGGGAGGATTCCTAGAAAAAAAAGCCTCGCCTAGCTATGAAGCAATCCTGCGGCTACGCGGGATTTCTTCAAACATCACCGAAAATGTCTCGGATCCCGGGTAGAGACAACCAATCGGACGAAAGTTCTGCTCTGAAGGATCACGTGATCCCGATTTGAGCGATAATCGATTACAATTTGGCGTTCAAGTCTTTGTAGTAAGTGAGAATGGTAACCTGGCTATGTATGTTTCCTGGAATTGTGCGAGTTTTGAGAATTGTCCCTTTGGACGTCAAGTCCCGCGTAGCCGAAAAGTAATATGATTGGGATCTTAGCTGTTTGAAAAGTAATCTGATGCAATCTTCAGATGTTTCTTCATAATTCTAATAATTTAGAAATTTAATTTAAATTGACCTCGTCACACTAGCCGGCAAGTGGAAGATCTGTGGTTCGATTCCCGGCAAAAACACATTTGAATTTTCTCATATCCTGCCTGAATTCACAGTATAAATTGTTTGTCTAACAATAATAATGAATTGTATAAGTTGTTCATCTAACAATTTATACAGTGAGGCTAAAAATAATATATGGTGGACGATAATTCAGTATCGCAACGAGCTCGCAGATTGGATATCTGTTTTATCTCCCTAATAACATTTAAATAAAGAGGCGGGGTATGTAAGGAATTATTCTTTTTTCGCCATATGTTTCTTTAGTCGTTTCTGTTTCCTTTCATCCAGGCAAAAGACGTAAGTCACAACACCATCTAGTTAACTGCTAGAGGGTCCATGATTTGATACCTGGTTAAGCAACTGTTAATGTGTTATGTCTCCTATTCCCAAAATCCAATATTTACAGATTTGCTTGGAAAAGATTTCATAATTTGTACTCCTGTTACCTTACTGTCAGTTATAGAAAATTCGCTAATGCTCTTAATTTACTAAATAATATGCTAAAGAATTTTGCCGTTCTTTTTATTGAAAAGAATTTCTTATTGAAATTTTGCCGTTCTTTCTTATTGTTTATATTAAAAAGCATGAAGCGTAAGGAACTACTTTTGAAGCTGGAAGTAATTTATTTAGTTACTTATTTATGGCACCTTCATATAATTCACAACTGCTGTTTTAATAAAAATCTGAAGTATGTTTCTCGAAAAGAGCTGTCGTCTTTCATATTATTTTGAGCTCACTGCCTGGCATTTTATGTTCATAATTGTTTCCGCTTTTCGTAATTTGTATATGGTGATTTATCATCTGTAGTCTAATAGTCCCTCCTTCTTTTAACCAATAATTATTAGAACTTAATATGTCATCTATCATTTTTCTTCCTTACGTCTGAATTCGGTGCAATTTGTCATTGTCAGAAGAGTCTTAAAAGTTAAGAAAACTATAAAAATGGGGAGGTATAATGCATAAGATAATATAAAAGTAAGAAGAGTTCGACGAAAATTCTGAAAATGATGTGTCTAACACATTCCTTATAAATGCTAATTGAATTATTGGTACGAGTGTTAATAAAGTAACTAACTTTAGCAATATATTAGTTGCTCGATGTCTATAAAGAAAACTAAAAAGACTTCTAATGCTTTAGCATTTTTTATTAATTATGTAGATTGAGGCGTGAGATATATTTTAGCAATTTTACAAAGTTTCTTGTACGGAATAAAATTTCGCCTAGTCAGTAGGAATTTTCACTCAAACGAAATCAATAGAAAATGCTGCGTTTTGGATAATTAGTCAAATCTTTTCAGATATGAATTCTTTGAGTCAGCTTTAATATTCTTGTAAGTGAGATTTAATGTACATTAAAAAGTAAATTGAAATATCGCATTAAAAATAGGAGATTTATGTTTGCAAATACGAAGCTTATCAATTTTTCTATTGCTTACCAGTGCTGGTCCGAAGATCATGTTTTATGCTTGTCTGTAGACAAATGTATTCTTCCCTGGACGGAAGAAGTCCTCTGAAAACGTTTATTCTCCTTAAAAGCTTAGGAGTTTGTTTAACGATTCCAAATCTAATCCCTGTTTACTGTCAGATTTCAAGAACTTGTTTATGTCTAATTTGCCTTTCTTTCACTTCTCAGTCAATAGGTGGTGCTAGAACTTATTGACCTTCCTATCATGTCTACGGCTAATTGCAATTAACAAACTAATAATTTAAGTCAAACTGAAGAGTATAAAATATAAAAATTCACAAATCAATCACATTTGTGAGTTTATCAATTAAAGTATAAATTTAGATAGCAAGGTCTGTCTATAAGCTTTAACTCAGGTCCTTGACTCACTCCAGCAAACTCAGTTAAGTAAGGCAAAACCCGATTCAAATCAATTTAGAGTCTGGACGAATTTAATTGTGAGCCAGTCCACAGCCACTGCTGAGACGTCTCTCCTAAATTCTGTTTGTTACCCAGGATATAAATACGCTAATAATTCGTATCTTATTTGGAGTTGATGAAAGTAGGTATAGTAGCACAGATAAAGTAATAAAAGAAAAGGTTAAATAACGATGAAGCCCTATTAATAATAACATAATTCGTTTATTGGAAAATCCGTAATTCCAACAAAACAAATTAATATTAAATTAAAAAGAAAAATGTACTATTTGCTTTATTAAAAGCTACAGACAGAATCGTTTCAAACTGTAAAGCGAGAAATTAAGTTTATTCGCAATTCATGCGTAAAATATTCATATCACGTCTTTAGAAGCATCTTTCAATTCGGAGATGTTTAAGCAAATATTAAGGACTTTTGCCAATTAAATATTTAAGGAAAATATCTAATTTATTTTAGTGATTGTTTGTATGTGTAAAATGCGTAAATATTAAATTAATTTAAATATGTATTTTTGTGGGTGGAATGTAACAAAATAATTAAAATTAACGAGAGGGAAACGTTTCTCAAAAGCACGTGTATTTACCAAAAATATGAATTATTGCAAAATAAGAAAATTCATTTTTAACCAATGTTAATATGCAAATAGTTTCTTAAAAATTGACAACAATTATACAAACGAATAAAATAAAATCTGAAAGCTTTTCGATTTTACATTACGCCCAAAGTGTCGTTTATGAAGGTACATTTTTATGTTACCTTTATTTATTAAATATCATGTTCTTCGCACTTAAACTGCATAAAATTCAATTCAATACCACTACCACAAAATATTTAAAAACAGTATATCTTTAAAACTTCCGATATGCAGTCTCGAGCGCTGGAGATAATTGTTTTTTTCGTATAGTGTTGCTGTTGCTTCCTTTGAAATCGTTGAGTTTGCTAATTAGAAATTAGTCAGTTTTAGAAAATAAGAAACAGGTAATAAAGCAAATTTGAAATTTGCAGGTTCCCATGTTCGAATGGAGGATTGCGACATTCAAAATTTGATGGCCCTGCGTATCATCGTTTTTTCACAATGCGAGAAACATACATACATTCATGTAGATTCTTCATTATTTAATTTCTTTAAATATAATACAGGGCGATAATATTAGTTAGCAACAATATGAGTGATTCATCCGTTTCTGGTGAGTCAATGCATCATCCCGTTTTATGAATAACGGATTTTTGAGCTAACACGCCTTTGGTAGAAAAATAAGTTTGCAAGGATTGTTCAATACCTTATCTCTCATTCTCCTTTTCGGATTTCCTGTCAGAAAACAAATTTTAGTTCGCGCATATTCAAATGAGGTAGAAAGAGGTTGCACTTAAAGGAAATTTTAGACTGTTAAATCAGAACGTGTTCTGCCTCGTAGAGGCCACGTTAATAGTTGAAACTCTTGATAGCAATCGGTCTGCTCAGCTTCAGCTTGAGTCTCGTTGTGGTTTATGCATCCAAAGAAGTATATATTATCAATAAACATGTTCTGTTTGTTTAATGAAGACATGTTTGAACAATAGTCAAATTTTTTATACTATTTTCTTGAGAAACTTGACAATAAGAAGAGCCATCTATTTATTTTCGGGCTTATAATCATTTAGTTCCTTTTATTAAAGTGACATCAGTCATGTAAAATAGTTTAAAAGTAAATATAAATGTTTCATAGATTTAAAACGTTACGGAAAATGCAGCTGAAGTTTAGTACGCTTTATAGTGTTTATTATTTCTGTTATTTGCCTTTCGTATTATTTGTCTTTATAGTCCACAGGGGCTTTGTCCCTGAGGGACTATTGGTTTCGTATTGCGATTTTGTGAACTAAGGTTTGGTTTGGTTTTATTAGATTACGGCAAAGCACTCGAGAGCTATCTGCCTTTAGGGACGGAGACCTTCGTGGAGGACTTTCTAAGAGAAACTGTCTCGTATACACGTTACACATGGGGAAAACCACGAAAACGCCCATGCAGCCAGCCCGTTGGTGTGATTCGAACCTCGGACCGAACTATCAGTGTTCAGCGACGTTACCGCTCGGCCGTTTGTGAGGCCTTGTAAAACTAAGGTGGTGTGGTGTATTTAATTATGGCAAAGCACACTAGGGCTATCTGCCTAAGAGGAGGGATGCCTTCGTGGATGACTTTCTAAGGGAAACTGGCTCGTATACACGTTACGCATGGGGAAAACCACGAAAACGCCCATGCAGCCAGCCCGTTCGCGGGATTCGAACCTCGGACCGAACTACCAGTGTTCAGCGACTTTACCGCTCGGCCGCTGGTGGGCTGTAAAACTAAGGAATTTTTCATTAAAAAAATCAAGGATTTTAAAGCGAGCGATGGCAACATTGTACAGAAAAAACATTTTTATCTCCAGCGTGTGAGACCGTGTACCTGAAATTCTAAAAATATGCTCAATTTAAAACTATTTAGTGAACTGAATTTTATGTTTTAAGTAAGAAGAACATGATGTTTAATAAATAAAAGTAACACACAAAATAAAAAAAATAAAAATAAAAAAAAATAAATAAAAAAACCGCCCGTTTGGGACGTAATTTAAAATCTGAAAAATCTGCAGTTTTTTTTTTTTTTTTTTGTGTGTGTGTGTGTGTGTGTGTGTGTAGTATGTATTTTTGTAAGAGTATGTTTGAAATGAAAATTCTGACTTGAACGATGAGAACTTTCTATAACGGATTTGCCAATTTTCTTTCCTTTCCGCGCATAAAGGGAAGTTTATAAGTTGAATAAAATTTCCCTAAGTGCCCCTTAAATAGCTTAAACAAACCACCCTCTCATCTAGTCGTATCATTTTTATCTCCTTTATAAATAAATTGCTTAATACCGTTATGTGAAACGATTTGTATTTCCTTCTCCCTTAGGAGAAACAATTTTTGCTTCTCATCATCTCAGTAGCGTTTGTTTAATATTTCCATAATATACATACATTAAGCATTATTCTAACGATGTAAAAGACCTGCCACTGAATGATAATGAATTCTTCCCCCCAGAATAAAAATTTTATGTAATTTTTACCATTATAGAGTGAGGAAATTTGTGACATTTGGTTCGGATGTCGTCAGTAAAAACATACTGTATTTAGCTTTCATTTTTACATTAAATTGTGTGACATTATTTTGCATCATATAATACAGAATAATATAAATTTAGCCAATATTCCAACATTAAATTGCATTACGTAATTTTAAATCTAAGAATAGTTAAATACTGAGTAAGATATTACATTAAACTGCTTTATTGCGTTCTAAATTAAATTATATTTCTTAATTTAAGATATCCGACCTCTTTCGGGTACCATTTTTTAAAAAAATGAGTTTTATTTTAACTATAAACGTATTAATTTGAAGATAAACATATTAATGAGTGAAAAAAGCTTAAATTGTAATTTTAATTTTGAAAAACAATGAAAAAAGGGATAATTTATGCTTAAATTTTGCCTTTACGGCAACAACCATGGTAAACAATATATACATAAATATGCAGTTTTTTAATTTGTATTTATGTTTACACTTGGTTTGTATGCAATGAAGCAAAATAATTAAAAAAATATTTATATATTCTTGAGATATATGTCAAAATGTATAGTATTTACTGTATATTTTCCTATTATTGCATCCAAAATCTAAAAATAAAAAAAGTAACAATTCAAATTCTAATTAATATTTCTAAAATCTTCCGCTTCAGAGCATGAATCAGATTATATGAAACATGTATAAAAAGTATAATTTAATTTTACCCATAAAATATTGAGTTACGGCTATTGCCATTGGCAATATTTACAGAAAAAAACATTTTTCTGAAAACAAGTTTAAAGTTTTCATAAAACAATTTCTTAGTGAAAGGAGCATCCCTGATAAATTAAATTCACTTGCTTTGTAATTGACACCTTGTGTTTTTCACACACGTTGCACATTTTCTTTCGAACAAAGCTTAATTTTTTCTTTGGGTTTTTGCAAAACTTGTGGAATGCCGCCAAGAGTCATGATTTTGCACTTTATCAAGTTTTCGAATTCCCTGCTCAGAGTAAAATTCAGGGCACATACCTAATCTTGAAAATGCTTCAAGCAAAAAATATCCATCATCAAATAACGTACTTACATATGCTCCTAACATTGATGTTAGCAAGTTAATGAATGTTTCTTTCGGAACAAATTTTGCAATAAAATGCTATTAAAACGTTCCTTGATATTTTGAGTTTTGCCATGTATGCACATTTTTAATAACTCGTGTTTATGTAGTCAACTCCATATATATAGGTTTAACTAAATTCAAAATATATGTTGATATACCAGAAGTTTTTGGCACATTTTTTTTTCTTTTCTGCAATCTCACATTGATAGTTGCACCAACTCGTTGATTGAAGAGGGCACTGGCTTCGTAGAAGAGCTACAATGGAACAAGCAGCTAGTACAGCCTGCTGCATCTCAATTAAGTTTCCAACATTACTTCTAATTGAAATGATAAAAATTGACTGAGGTGACACAATAATTAACCGCATTACACACCATAGCCGGATTCCTGGCTGATAAACTTGACGAAGACGACTCCAGTTGGATTTTTCCCGCATAACACTCCTTAGCCGGATTACTGGCGGATACCTGATGAAGACGACTACCACATTGCACACCATAGCCGGATTACTGGCTAATAAACTCGACGAAGACGACTCCAGTTGGATTTTCCGCACCACACTCCTTAGACGGATTACTGACGGATAAACTTGACTCCAATTGAATTTTCCCGCAGAATAATATAAAGTATTTTCTCCTTTCGATCTAAAATCCTCATCAGTCGCAGACGGAATGAAAGATCGCACCAAAACACGGACGCTAGCTCCGCTACACCTTTCTCCTTTTTCTTTGCAAGCTCAAATCACTCTCCACTACAACCCATGAGAGCAAGAGCCGCAAGGGGTCCAGCCCCCACACTCTTTCTCACATATTTTCTTGTGCAACCTCCCAAGGAAGTTCGCTTCCTCCGACCCCAATTTTCATAGGCGTACAAAAATCATATAAAATTAAATTTCACCAACCCGACTTTCACTTTTATCAGTTAATCGAAAACGACATCCCCACAACGAATCAAGACCAAGCCAATTTGACAAAGCAACCGGACATCTGTGCTCGGGGAAACGTAGGAAAATAGACAACTCGATCCCCCAGCTGACAACAGAAACTAACGATAAGAATCAAATTTCCTAAACTTACAGACCACCTACTTTCCGGAGAAAACTGAAATAAAACCATTGTAATATACAGAGAAAGCAACTGAAAATGAGTAAGCCGATTTACGACTTCCTCTACAGCCCCATTAGTAAACAAACTTCCCAACGAAGATATATGCAAACACCCTAACTGCATTCAGTTCTGTTAGTAAAAAGCCATAAAACAGATGTCGAAACGAAATGCTCAAAAGAAAGGTTTCCTGTCTTTGTTACAAAATCTGCAGTTGCAAGAATAACCAGCTTAATAAAGCTTGTAAGAATTTACGAATCTCTTTTTACAATTTCAATTATAAATGAATACAAATAAAAATACTTGATTAAGATAACTTGAAACAAAACATTAATATACCTAATAATTCGAGACATAACAGAAAAGAAAGGAATTCTTAATTTTCTAAGTAATTAATATATTTTGTATAATTTTGCAGTATCCTTATTCCTGAGTTTTAGGGCCATAATTCTTACTAAAACAAAACCGGGCAAAATTGCATACATGCTTTCTGCTACTGATAAGTACTGTTGTTAGCTTTTCTTCTTGTATTAAGCACAGTCATTTAATGGGCATCAAAGATTGTCTTAGTTATCCATAATAGTTTTAGACTAAAGAAACTGAAATCAGATTTGGGTACTCGAGATATATGTGAGTAACATTTGCATGTAAGTGAAGAATTTTATACTTTTAAAAAATCTAAATTTTAGATTTTAGATTGTAGAATCAGTAAGCTTATTTTAAAGTAGGGGACTCGAAAAAATGTGCTATGCCCTAACTAGGACTCCAACCCTGGATCTCTCAGATACGCATCGAGTATGCTTGCGATTACACCACGAGTGTATGATAGATGGAGGGAGAAAATACCTTATAAAAATTTCAAATTGCAGTCCATCATTTCTAAAATTTGTATAGTGTCATTAGAAGTTTTGATGCTGGAGACTGGTAAAATATGCTTGAAACCTGAACCACTCGAAATTGCTTCGAGTATGTTTCTAATTACGTCACAAATGCATGCAGAAAAGAAGGAGAAAATACCTCATAAATTTAATAATAATATTTAACCTGCACCCAAAAGTTAAGACGTCACTTTGCAGGCTTTAAGTTAAATATGAAAAAAATTTAAGCTAAACAGTTACCGTTAGTTTATTGGTTTAATCTCCTAAAAGTTTAAAAAATCGAACATAATGTCAAAATATTTAAAACGAGTTCTAAAAATAACAGTAATAAATGAAAAAGAAAAAAAAAGCTTTTATGATATTTATTACACATACATTATATCGCTACACGTAAATATATGCACTTATTTTAAGGAAGTCTGAACCTTCTATACCGACAATGTTTAAATTGACCATTTTCGATATACCTTTTCTCAAAATCTGCTGTAGAGATAATTTTTAAATTTATTTTGTAATTAAATTATACCTATTGGATTATATTAAAATAAGCTTTGGAAATATTTAGAGTTTTAGAGTAATTTATAGAAGCTCATTTCAGTAAATATTAAGAAGCATAATAAATAATCCATAAAAAATGAACATATCTGTGACCAGTAGTTCCTGAGAAAAGGCACATTGAGTACAAAAAATCACATTTAGAGAAAAACGTAATTTTGCGTTAAATTCCTCATTTATCAAAGCGTTCGATGATAAATTAAAACTAGATTTTACAGTTCTAATTTTCGTAGAGATTAAAGTATGGTATTTTTAGAAAGCCAAACAAGTAGAGAATTTGAAAATACAAAAATTCCGAATCAAAATGATTTAAGGATTGTCTGCTTCTAACACCCCTTAGAAAAAGATTAAATAATTCAATATTTAGTTGTAAATTTGATTTCACTTGATATCTTGCACATGAGGCTTTCAACAAAATGTTCCCTCAAATTAAAACGCGTTTTGTTATTCGTAGGCAAAAAATCTGCTTGCTGAAAACAACAAACATCTCGGAATAGGTCTTCTTTTAACGTATTTACAAATCAAATTGTTGCGATGAAAGTAACTGAAATATACCTAATTTAAATCGTCTGCTTAGATAAAAATTAGTAAACTTCTTCTCTAAATCGAAGCATAGATGGTGATTTGATGCTTTGAGAAAATACCGGAACGCTAGCAATGATAAAAGGAATTACACCCTCATAGTTACTGAATTATTTGCATAGTTGCAGTAGAATAAATATTCAAGAAAAGCATTTTAAAGAGTAGTTAATAATTTAATATTACCACAGACTCTCGCGTGAAGAAAAGAAGAAACAAACGTTCCAAGTATTTGAATAAGTAGGACTAATATTTGAAAGTCTCACATACAGTGAAGGTATTCCCGTTAATGTTAACTCAGTTGTTTCATTGTTTGCGGTTTCGAGAATTATTCGTATCTGCAATTTTTATGCGCTTTTTTTGCCCTAAAATGTAAATACTAAGATGCACAGCTAAAATAAAAATCAAACCAATAAATATCAACTTTATTTTCATTCCGAAGCCTTGGAAAAATGTAATGGTTTGATCGTAAAACATTGTCTAGTCAACGCAAACTAATAATTGCTTTATAGTAGTTAAAGGAAGTAAAAAGATACTCATCATGCCGAATACGTACTTGAGTGTAGAAAAATATATGAATTAAGCTAATAAATAAGATGGTGGAAATTCACACATAGCATAAAAAAGAGTAAAACTCATGACACTCATAATAAAAAATATGATGTGTACACCACATGACTTCCTTGTACGGAATATTAAATTATACGCATTTGTTTCTTGCATTTCTTTTAAACTTATTGGATTTAATTAAATCTACTTCGCCGACAGAGCATAAAAAACAATAGAATAAAGGCATTCTTTAAAATTCACTCTATTTGTTTAACATAGCGACACTCTGGTACTAGGTTCACTTAACAGTATTATATTTCATTCATATTATAACTCAGAATGCACAAAAAGTATAACATTTAAAGAATTATCTAATCGTTGCCACATGTTCTTTTCAAATGCTATAATAAAGCTAGAACGATGTAAAAAAGAAATTAAGCAAACAAAACAAAAAAAGAGACAGTTTTTCACAGACGATTGAGTATTTCTCATTCAATTAATTCAGTTTTCACTTCGTGACAAGACAAAAATACATAAAAGCTCAAAATATCTGTATTAAAAATTACTAATTATTAAAAATTAAATTACTAATTATTAAAAATTAAGTAAATCTTAAACACTTATTTCCTCCAAAAAAATTCCAAAAAGGATTAAGCATGATTTAATTCGCAATAATAAATGAAGGCGTTATTTTTGTTGTTGCGAAGCTTAGTCTCTCTAGATTGGCAACAAATCTACAATTCTGCTGTTTCAAATGTAAACAAATATGTCCGCCATGTTATTTAAAACTTAACCGCACTTAAACAGCTTTTAAATTGTTGATAATTGACCAAATATTGCTTCCAGAATTACGAAAGGCATAAAAACCTTAATCGGAAGATAAGAACAACATAATTCAATCATTTTTAAAGCAAAAAATGTACAATTTACAAACATATAAGAGTAAAGAAACTGAGATCACTGTGCCGAGTAACAGAGTGGATATATACATAAATATAGTATTTATATACGTTTGGTGCGGCCGATTGCAACCAAAACACGAGGTGCACATCTACATGTTATAGCAGTCCTATATACAAAATTTCAACGTCCTGAGGCTACTCGTTTTGGAGTTATGCGAGATACGTACGTACACCGTACGTACATACGTTCGTACAGGCGCCACGAAAAATTCTCTTCAGAATTAATTTTAAAGCAGTTTTATAATTTTTTTGCAGGAAAAAGTCTTTTATTCTGTCCTTACGTACAGATATCACTCAGAAACATCGTTAAATTGCATTCGATAGCGGTCAAAATGGATATTTTCATTGAAATATGCTGCCTGAAAATTTTCGCTATTACAATACTTCCTTTTTACTTCGTAGAAGGAAGTAAAAAGAGTAGAACTCAAGACACTCACTATAAAAAAGAGCAGACAACAAATTCAACTTCGATAAATCGACGTTATTAATAAGTCAATAACAGTGGAAAAATTTATGAAGAATATGAAGTTAACGTTATTTTCAGCTAATAGAATTTATTTCTTCTGCTTTCTTCAGTTCGGTTTATCAAAGGTCATTTCTTTGCACACTAGCGTATACGTAAATATCGAAATCTGGAAACTATTAAAAATAGGTACTAAGTATTATATCTATCAATTAATGTAAATTAGTAACAGTTTTGCAGGATTATATTTCTTTTCAAAGCACCATTCTATAGTAATTTTTCTACTTTTTCAAGAACAGAGATACACAAACAAGAAACCCGAACTAATAAAATCTCATTAAAATGTCAATTAAAAATCATTAATTATTCTGTAGAATCTAAATCTATATAAACCAAGCGTTAAATCGTTAGCATAATTCATACTATTAGAAATTTTTAAACAACTATTATTATCATTTATTAACTAAGAAATATTAAATATTTAAGTAACTATGCATTTATAACTTGTAGATTAATTAGGGTTTTTGATGACAGAAATGTGAAAAATTAGCAGTTTCCTCTCCAGTAGTCGAACTCCGGACATCCCACATACGTACCAGTGTGTGTTTCACCGTAACATAACTACCCTCAGTACACTCTTCCCAAGTAACACGGTGGTGTTGAATGACCTAACACATAGCAATCTTCTCGCACGTCATTTTTGATAAATGTTCCATTATGACCTCTTTAAGACGCCCAGATGCCCGGAAATTCCTCTTTTTCAAACATTCCCAAGTCTCACATCTTTAACTACAACTCTTCTGACGAAAATTCGTTGTTTTTGGCCCCTTTACATACGCTATAGCGCAATTACCAGCTTTCAAATCAAGAACACCCGTAAAAATCATATTAAACTTAGCGTTATGAAATATTTCTTATGCAGAATAAGTGAGGAAAGTTACTGTTAATTAAATGTCAACTAACTGCAGTTTAAAAAGAATTATGACTCCCATATTTTAATAAAATATTTCTTTCTATTTGAAGTTTTGGGTCTTAACTTTGATTTACAAAATCTTCACGGTTTCGCTAGACAGAAAACATATAAACTGTAGAAACGCCGACAGATGCATGTATTTACGACTTAAACTTTTTATATATGCTTATATGACATTGTTTGCTATTACATTAGTTGAATACACTTTCTTAAATCATAGCATGTCTGATATGGAGGTAAAATATGATTTGGTTTGCCAGTGCAAACTGCTCAGAAATAAAGAAGAGAGAATAAATGTACTCCTAAGTATGACACAGTCTTCGCATTTGGTGTAATTTATTTCTACGTAGAAATTAAATTAATTCTAGAAAATATATAGCATGATAAATTATTGTATCAAATGGGCAAAACTTTGTCCTGAACAAAAGTCAAATAAGTAAGTTTTTAATGACTATCTTATCGCACGGGGATATGTTGTGTAGAAAGTGCCAGTAATTAATATTAAGGACATTTTGGATATTATTTCTAACTACACAAATAAATATTAAGCTAAGACATTTGAGTATTTTCTACCCTAGGCTCAATCTTTCGCCTGGGTAATAACATTTTGCTGCTCATTAATAAGCGAAAATTTGAAACGTAGAGTTTTCATAGCATAGTATTTTTAATTTTAATTCCCATTTCTGTATTCTACAAAGTGTCATACTATTCATTGAAATAATTTCCCATTGCGATATCGTTAGCACCTAGTTCTATTTTCGAAGAAGACATGGATGATTGTATTTATTTATATCTCTTCTCCATCTTGCGGATGCCATATCGGTCGCCGTCCATGTTTTACTTGGACATTGCTCTCAGAGTTGAGATGACTCAATAACGAATGGATTTGGTCAATTAATGATAAGTATTTAACTGTGAAATGTTTGATAGTTGGCTAGGAAAACCTAAAGCAAAAGTATTATAAAGTGTGTTTTAGTATTATAAAGTTAAAAGTATTATAAAGTATTATAAATTTCTCGTCTAAAAGACTGTTTAAGAATTACTAAAAGACTGTTTAAGAATGAATTAAATAATATAATCTTTCTGAGTACGACAACTTTGGTTAAGCGATAACTTTTGATAACATTACGTGGGTTTAAATTTTAAGAGGGCTCTTCACAAAGAAATCCCAGTTTAGAAACTTTTTCTTCGTCTGAACAAAAATCAAGAGAAACAGGCACTGTATTGTTATCAAATTTGTACATAGCTAGATGACTACATAGTTTTTGTACATAGCTAGATGCAGTTATATGTATGAAACTGCTGTATATTTCTGTTTCTATTCACAGCATGGCAGGCTCATACTATCACGGAGTTCTTGGGAATCCGTAGATGTTATAGATGCCAGCAATTCGGGCACTCCCAGGATCTCCACCGCAGCAAGAAACAGTTCTGTGCCTTCTGCGCTGGGTCGCACAACACCAAAGTCTGTCAAGCAGAGTCACCAGCCTGTATCAATTGCGGGGACTGTAACTACCGCAACGGCACCTCCTACTACTTTGAACATCCGGCATACCACCCGGAATGCCCGATGTACCAGAGAGCCGTCTACAACACACGCTGCAACACACAATACTGAAGCTATAACATCTCAGCAGCCTACCAATGCTATGTTACTACCTAATGCGTCTGAAGATAGCAACACTATCTCACAAGAGATCCTACCGACAAATATCGACAACCCAGCCAACCTGATTCTAACTCATTCCTCAGCAGGCTCCATAAAATGCACTCAAATTAACCTCCAACGGGCAGAAGCAGCTAATACGCAACTAGTGCAGCATGTCCTCGATCATGAGATAGATATCATCCTTCTCCAAGAGCCTTACTGCAGAAACGGCGCAATAGCCTGCCTACCACTCTCATGGAAGATCTTCCAGCGGAAAGCGCAACTTAACGAACTACCCCCGAGAGCGGCGATTATTTGTTGTAATCCACAATGGTCCCCACTCATTATCAAGCAGGCACGAGATCATGTTGCAATTCTTCTGAATTATAATAACTCCCAGATTATCCTATCATCCGTCTACAGCTCTCCACCAGAAGACATCAGCAATGCAGTAGATAGTATAGCAGAAATACACAGAAAACATACTACCATTCCTCACGTAATAAGTGGAGACCTAAATGCGCACAACGTCATTTGGGGATACCCAAATACCTCACCGAAAGGAACAGCGTTAGAAGAATTTATAATGACAGCCAATCTACAATTAATAAATACTCAGAATGCCCCACCGACGTTCGACAACTCATACAACAAAGGATGGCCTGATTTAACAATAGCTACAAGTAACATAGCCAACAATATAACAGATTGGAGGGTCATAGACGACGAGAGTTGCTCTGATCATAAATATATCCACTTTGCAATTAATACCGACACAAGCATCACTATCCTTAAGCGCTACAAGATCCCAGGCAATAAACTGCGTGCATTAACAAAGGCTTTCTCGGATACCCTACAGAGTGAAGAAGAAGTAATAGACCAAATAAATAGCCCAGAGGGATTAGACACTTATACAGATCATCTCCTCAATACATTGCGATGTATTTGCGACAGGCTCCTGAAGACTCGCACTGCTAAACGCATACAAGGCATATGCTGGTGGACTAAAGAACTACGCCAATTACGGCAAAAGTGCAGAGCCCTAAGACGGCGTCTCCGAAGTGTAATGGACGAAGCCACCAAAATGGCATTGCTGACCACATTCCGCAGGGAAAGGGCGCATTATAAAAAATGCATACTACGAGCCAAAGTCAATAGCTGGCGGAAATTTTGCACAGCTAATACCAACGTCTATGGAATCCTGCATAAACTAGCTACAAATAAAGTTTACAAGCCTGACCAGCTTTATGCCCAAGCAGCCAATAACTCAGACACCACCAATCTTGCAGAAACCACAGCATCTGCTATCCTTAATGCAGTTTTCCCAGCAGATAACCCGGATGATGATTCAACAGAACAACAGAAGATACGGGACAACCATTCCATTCCTAACACACCAGACGACATTCCCTTCGACTCAGCTGAAATACAGCAAATCTTCCGTTTTCTTCCCATAAAAAAGGCTCCGGGACCAGACGGTCTAGACTATGCTATAATAAAGGTGGCTTACACATCCCGCCCTACCTTCTTCGAGAAATATTTCAGCAAGCTCTTAAAATACCAAATCTTCCCAACTGCTTTCAAAAAAGGAGAAGTGGTCCTGTTCCTGAAGAAGCAGAGATCCCCAGATGACCCAAGCTCGTTTCGGCCAATTTGCCTACTTTCGTCTCTGGGAAAAATTTATGAAAAATTACTGGTAAACAGACTTAAATTCCATCTCGAGCAGACCAACTTCCTCAGCCCTCGGCAATACGGGTTCCGAACTGGCTTGTCAACCACGCATGCCCTGAGTCATCTTAAAGATAGCATAGAACAAAATAGAGGCAGAAATCTTCACACGGCATTCATATCCCTGGACCTGCAAAGCGCCTTTGACACCCTCTGGTGGCCTGCTATAAAGCAAGCACTTAGAGAGGCACAATGTCCCAAAAACATCTTTAACATCATCACGGACTACCTACATGCACGTAGCCTCATAGTAGCCAACAACAATGGCCTCACTATCAAGCGGCAGGAAAGAGGGTGTCCACAAGGCTCTTGCGCCGGTCCGTTGCTCTGGATAATCACCTTTAACTCCATACTACAACATGAATGGCCTTTGCACTCAGATATTATAGCATACGCCGACGATGTAGCCCTTCTGGTATCTGGCCGCACAAGAGATGAACTGGAACGGAATGCCACAGAAACCTGCTCGATATTCACGGACCTATGCAATAAACTTAAGTTAACCATCTCTCGGCAAAAGTCCGCAGCCATCGTAATTCCACGTCCTGGCACAAATCCCACAAGACGTCCATGTATAAAGCTACTGGGCAAGAACTTAAAAATAACGAAGACGATTAAATATCTAGGAGTCACTTGGGATCAAAGACTCACCTGGTTACCGCACCTCCAAGAAATACGTACAAAAACATCGACCATCGCAAGGAAAGCCAGGCAATTTCAAGGGAGAAATTGGGGACAAAACCCCCATATCAGGAAACTATTATATCTGACAGTGGCAGAGAGAATAATTCTCTACGCAGCAGTCATATGGGCACAACCAATGAGCAGCCGAAAGACCAAGCTACTGACCACAATTCAACGGCCGTTTGCATTAAACATCTGCGGAGGTTATCGCACAACAGCGTCCAGCGCCGCCACGATACTTGCAGGCCTGCTGCCATTACACATAAAGGCAGAGGCAGAGGCTACCTATGTACGAATCACTCATCACAGACAAGAAGCCATATATGCAGGAATTACGTTCAGAACAACAGACTATGAACTCCCTGGCAGTGTGCAACACATCCACCCTGCCATCAAAGGTAGAGGGATCCATGTCAAAATCCAACATCAGCCATCGCACTCCAGACAACGCACTTCCTGTGCGATTACACAACTGTTTACTGATGGATCAAAACATGATCAGGGAGTGGGCTGCGCGTTTGCTCACTACGAACATGGCACACTAGTAAAGGAATGGAAAGGACATCTCACTAACAGCAATAGTATTTTCCAAGCAGAGGCACTAGCAATATTGAATGCGCTACGACATGCCCTCAACCTTTCCCTTACCAATGCGACTTTTTACACAGATAGCATGTCAGTGCTACACGCACTCAGAGATCATCACTACACTTCATCCATCATCATAGATATACAGCAACTTTTACGCAATAATCATCAAGCCCGCTTTAACATGGTATGGGTGAAAGGACACTCCGACAACGAAGGGAATGACGTCGCAGACCGACTGGCTAATGAGGCTGCCAACAACATCCATGCTCAAACTATAAGTGCCCCTACCCCCGTCTCACACCTCAAGAAAACTCTGCGTAACATCTGTAAAGAAAAGTGGCAAGAAGAATGGAATAGTGGCGACACAGGGAGAAGGACGTATAACTTCCTACCAAAGGTAGACACGGAACGTCTTATAACAATAGCCCCACTGACACAGTACATAACGGGTCATGGCCCATTTCCATCTTATTTTATGCTTCATGGCATCTCAGCATCTGACAATTGTGTCTGTGGCATGCTAGGTTCTCCCGAGCACTATCTATTTGACTGCAGTCTAACAACAAACCACCACTTACCACATCCAACGAATGATAGAACACTTTACTATCGTTTCATAATCAAACACCCGCCAGCTATAAGGAGCATCTGCGCAGTTGTACAGCAAATCAACGCCCTAGGGCAAGACATTTGCGAGCCACAGTAGCATGGTACTGCAGACAATGTACTCAACTATTAGATATTCGCAGTATGTACACATTCTGTAATACACATTCCACATTCAATTTCGAGCCTCGTGTTAACATCTGCTTTCAATAGCCACCAACTTGCAGATATAATGTTACTGACATGTTTATCAGTGTAAAGCACTGGGCACCCAATGGAATGATGTGTTATCGTAAATCGAAATATATAATATCCGTTCAATGCACGAATGTAGTGTATGCAACGAAATATGTAATTCATGCAACAGAAGCCCCTAATGAAAGTATGTACATTATGTATTATGGGAACTGAGCATATTTCCGCACAGCACTACTGCTTTACGCACACCTTACTATGTCTTATATGTTTCCTCTGAGTGTAATATTTGCATTTATGTGTTCTACGTGTTTCCCTATGTATTCTATGTGTCATGATATGTATTTTCGTGTGTGTTTCTATGTCTTTATGTTACGTAATTACGAGTGTGTTTTTATGCTTTTACGTTTAATTTTGTATATCTATGTGTTTCAGCTTATATGAGTGTTTTAGTGTTTTAATGCTATCCTTTATATTCTTTCTAAGTTACTTTGTGTTATTAACAACGTCCTATGTAAAAACTACCCGACATCTAGCCCCTGTATGGCCATGTAAACTCCTGGTGCAGCCTCACGGGGCTCCAGCGAGTTGCTTCTTCGAGATAGTGGAGGACGTGGGACATATGCCTGTTTACCTATGTTATACGTCAAGCGTCCCCGTCCTCCGTCACCTGTCACCTGTATATTTCTGTTAAAGTAACATGAAAAATCTAGAGAGGCAAGCTACGCTGGAAACGTAGGAATATAAGAGAAAGTCCATTTTACATTGAGTAAGTGGATCTCTCGGTAATTTTGAGAGATATCGCCAAGCTGGCGACGATTTTGGCGACTTATTTTGTCCCACCTTTGTAGAGAAATCGCCAGAAGCCCAAGTATTCGAGAGCTCAGGACGTAGAATCAGAGTTAAGGTATTGCTCACTTCTTATGCCTCCAGCATCAAAAACCTTAATGACTGTACAGTTGTGATCGAACTAAAAGGTGATGAATGATAATTCGTCACCATCAGGATGTGGCGATTGGGCTTCTTCATCCCCACTCGCACTATAAAAGAGGGAGTATATATATGGTATTTTGTCCCTCCTTTTCTCATTCCTGTCGACTTTCACCGGTAAATATCAACATTCACATAGTCTCTTGGTGTATGTCCGAAATATTTTCCAAATACTTTTATTTCTGACTTACACCGGTCAATGTCGACATTCACCATGTACTAATGGTGAATGTTTATTATATAACAATATTATATTTTCTTCTCCGTAATTCAGTCACGAGTAAACGCACTTGAGACTTGAAATACGAACTTAAGAACATGAGAACCTAAAACACACAATACATTCAAAATGAGAAAGGAAAATAATAGAAGTTAAAAACTTACTTATTTATACAATACGTTCTAAATGAGAAAATAAAATAACAGTAATAAAAAACTTACTAAATTATGTGATTCAAATCTTATTTATTGCAACAACTTAAACTATTATGGCACTTTATGACCTCTCTTTTCGACTTTCACCAGAGCGTATCTGTGATTATCGACATACACCGGTGAGGGTACGAATATACAAGAATGTAGTGAAATATTCGGTCTTTCACCGACGTATTTGGTGAATGTTGATATTCTCCGGTGAAAGTCGACATTCTCCAATTTCGTTTTTTCATGGTGACATTTACACACTTTTAGAACGATTTCCAAATTGAATTAAAAAAAGTAAAATATTTGGAATATAAATTCCTGGTACCAGCTTATTAGCTGAAATGAGAGACACCGTCTGTTAATATTAAATTTATTCTTCCTTTAAATTATAGCATGTAAATAAGCTATGAATTGAAGAATACGTTTTCTTAGCTTTCGGAAGAGAAATATTCATGTTTCATTATCAAAAACTATATAAAATGTAAGTTATTATTATTTCAAGTGTAATTATATTAAATAAGATTTGAATCACATAATTTAGTAAGTTTTTTATTACTGTTATTTTATTTTCTCATTTAGAACGTATTGTATAAATAAGTAAGTTTTTAACTTCTTTTATTTTCCTTTCTCATTTTGAATGTATTGTGTGTTTTAGGTTCTCATGTTCTTAAGTTCGTATTTCAAGTCTCAAGTGCGTTTACTCGTGACTGAATTACGGAGAAGAAAATATAATATTGTTATATAATAAACATTCACCATTAGTACATGGTGAATGTCGACATTGACCGGTGTAAGTCAGAAATAAAAGTATTTGGAAAATATTTATTAAGTGCAAAATAAGGAACATTATTAATTGGAAACGGAAAAACTATCATTCATTACTTATACACGGAGAAAAGGTCTCCAGACCAATACCCAAACATTATACGTACTCTTTCTAATATCAGTATGCCGGGGCATGTGTTTTAACACAGAAAAGTTTGTAGAACCCTGTATGAAAACTATTTAACAGGAGTTAAATGAAATTATCGGATGACTCGGGATGAAGCATGGATTTGCCTAAATGACTGCAACAACAAAAAAAGAAATGTCTGTTTATTTTCGAAAACGAAGAGGAAAAATTGTGCAGATTGCGTCAATGCAAACAAAGTTTCAGTTAGGAGTTTTTGATTGTCGCAGGTTTCAATGTGATATTAAAAGTAAGATCAGTGAAAAAAACGAAATATTACAATCAACTCAACGTACCATCAAGAGAAGGTTTTCCGTCCAATATTTACAGAAAAAGGCCAATTCTTTATACCAATGACTTTCAAAAAGTGCAACTTCCTCGGTAATTTACCACTGCATTCTTTGAAAAATGAAGACTGATACAGGTATTGTATACTATATAAATTTTCAATGTATTCTTGTTAAGTCTTTCGACGTATCACCTGTGGAGGTTTGCGTCTTTGGTTTCTTGAAAAGAACTCTTCCTAAGCGTAAACGTATCACGTTTGACAGACTCTGAAATTTAGTGGAAAAGGAATTGAAATCAATAACCCCTGGAAATTTTACCAGAAGCCCTTTTATCCTGGAAATCTCGATGCAAACTTATAGTCGAGAGAAAAGGCTATGAGATCAAACATTTAGAAGTATTCTCTACGTTTTAAATATTAATTAAACAGCCTCAAAATCGTTTTAAAAATGCGTGTACATTCTGTCAATTTTAGGGAGTGTACTTTCCTTTCGTAAGGGGTATTGTTTATTTACCACCTATGTATTCAGAATAATTTTCCAGAAATTATTTTCAGTTTATGTTACATTTCCTGAAGTTCAGTTGTGACAGATTTGTTTTTTTATGTTACCCCTTAATTGAGACATTCTATATGAGTCAAATTCATTTATCCAATATAAGTAACCTGAATAATATTTTTTTTAAATATCTTTCAACATAAAATATTTAGGAATGTCGTCCTCCAAAAAATATTTGATGCAGAAATGCTTGCTGCTTTATTATGGTTTCCGTTTCCAGCATTTTAAAACACTGCAAAATTCTTTTTTTCAAGATGCATTTTCAAGATTACATACTAGCGGACAAACCCGCCGCCAGATGAGCAGGCTGAGACCAAAGCAGAATTTATAAGTTCTGTATACACCTGAAAAGAAAATGCATAAAAATATTTCAATGTGAATGAAATCAGTTCATTCTTTCCGAGAAACAACCAATTAGTAAACAATATTTTTGTTGCCAAACCAAGAAACCAAAACTTTTGAAACTTCAGGTTAATACGTATTTGTATGACGTCATGATTTAAAATTAATGTAATATAAAAAATAATTAACATGCATATCGTCTGTTATCCTAACCTCAAAGCAAAAAGTTGCTAACAGCAGGTATTTAAGATACAATAACACGCCGACGACCAAATATTAATTTAGAAGTCAAACAACAAAAATCAGCGTTATATTTGCGCTTTTGCAGCTGAGGATGATGGTCCGGTAAAACCATCGAAACTAGTCCTATGAAAATTTCAAAATATAACTCTGATTTCTTTGTTTGACTTTTTTGTTTGTTTTTGTTAAATTGAGCAGATATTTATTTAAAATGCTGGAATTAACGAAATATTTTCGACAAACAATGACGTCACATTCAGTCGCGAGCTTTCTTCAAAGTCAGAACATGACATTATATTATAAAAATAAAAAAATCTGAAAGCTATCAGCTTTTATATTACGTCCAAAAGGACGTTTTTTTTTGAGTTTTGTGTATCTTTATTGATTAAATATCATGTTCTATGCATTTAAAACGCATAAAATTCAGTTCAACAACAATATCACAAAGTATTTAAAAACAGCAATATATTTAGAATTTCCGATACATGGTCTCGCGCGCTGGAGATAAAAATGTTTTCTTTTTCCGTAGAGTATTGCCATTGCTGGGTTTGAAATCGTTGAGTTTGTTCATCAAAAAATCGATAGAGTTTTACAGAAATTTAAATAGATTTAAAAAAATCTGAAATCGTTCTGATTTTACATTACGCCCAAAGGGGCATTTTTTTAACGTTTTGTGTGCTACCTTTATGTATTAAATATCATCTCAACAGCAATATCGCAAAATGATTTTAAAATGAGCATATCTTTAAAATTTACAATACACAGTCTCGCGCGCTATAGATAAAAATGTTTTTTTTTTTTTTTTTTTTTTTTTTTTTTTTTTTTTTTTCCGTGCAGTGTTGCTATTGCTCGCTTTGATATCATTCAGTTTGGTAATCAAAAATTTGTTAAAGATTTACAAAATATCAAATTGATAATGATAAATTCCAGATTCCAAATACCCATATTGAGGTGGAAACGTACGTTCAAAATTTGTTGGCTCTAGGTACCCTTTTTATCACAATGTGAGAAACATACATATATTCATGCAGATTCTTCATTATTTAATTTCTTTAAATATAATGCGAGGCTCTAATATTTGGTGGCAACAATTTGAAAAGTGAACCGACATTTAAAGTTTTCAACACAAAATGCCAAAATGAAATTAAACGCCCTTTGGTCTAATAAAACAAATTCGAAATTCAAAATTGGGCTTCCAAGTGCCCATGTTCGGTTGCAGGACTACGCTATTAAAAATTTGATGCGTTGTTTCTTCACAATGAGAGGAACATTCATGCAGATTCTTCATTATTTAGTTTCTTAAAATACAATACGTGGCGATAATATTTGGTGGTAACAGTTTGAAAAGTGAATCGACGCAAAATGCCGTTCTGAAATTAATGCCCCTTCTTGGTTAACGTTCTTTGGGCTAATAATACATTTAATGCTTGGCAATGCTTGTAAAACTTACAAATTTTTAATTAACAAAAACCTGCGATTTTAAAACGAGTGGTGGCAACACATTTCGAAATAAAGCAGATTTTTAGCTCCAGAGTTCGAGACCGTTGCCATTTGAAAAAACGAGGCCGAAAACTAGCTTTTTCAGAATGTTTAGTTAATATCTCGGGTGATCAATGATACGAAGTTGAGGATGATTGAAGTGGCTTCCCATGAATTTTTGGAATCTGGGAGTACATCACTCGAAACTCAGCTCTTTGCCTTCCCGGAGGAGATAATGCCATAAAAAAACAAACAAACGCGCAGAGATTTTAAAAGTATACTAGATTACGTGAAATAAATAGACTTGGGTTCAACTTCAATCATTATTTATGCATGTAAAAGAATATAGGAAATCCAAGACGAAATATAGCAATTAATACTTTTCCCATTTTTGTTCACTTATTTACTTTTTCTTAAATATTAAAATATTTAATTATTTTAAAATTCATTAATTGCTTTGCCTTTCCTCTCAAGTATTAAACTATCGATATTACCTTCTGGCAAATTAAAAAATAAATAATGTAAGTCTGCGAATTTGCAGTTCCATTTTTTTATTTAAATATATTATTATTAAGAACTTAAAACCGATTACCATATTTAATAGCATGAAAACACTTTTTTGGGGGAGATGCAATGCTGTGGAATACTTATAGCATATTTGAAAGTAATTTAAATTTAATTAACAATGAATAATGCGTGTTAAATAAAATGGTTTTCTTGAAAAATTTCTCTCAAATTACAGTTTCTTTATTACATTAAAGGACATGATAATTAAACTTTATTGTAGCTTAATCTCTGTTTCTTTCATTTGTAAATTATTTATTTAGAAAAAAAAATCTATTTCGTTCTGGCATCTTCTATACAAGTGCAATAAATATTGAAAGCCTTAATTTGTTTTTCACTTTCCATCTCTAACGACGTCTATGTAAAAACGAGTCATAAAATTTTAATGAAGTATCTTTATTCTTATTTATTTTATGAAACAAAATTAAGATATACAACGACAAAGCGAAATTCAAAAATATTTATTGGATTTCTATTTTAATTCTCTTTGATATTATAATTTCTTAAGATGAAGAAGAAATACTTATTATTTCATAGCATCTGTAGTTTAATTCAATTTGAAGGAAATATTTAAAAAAATGTGGAGTCGTATTTAATTTGAAATTAAATTTAAATCATATAGCAACAGATGAAAATCAATAAATACAAAAATAAAATATTTAAATGTACAGCTAGAAAATATTGACATTTTTTAAAATACAAGCGACATTTTATTTTCAGAACTTTATTTTTAAATACTGTTACGAAATGTACAGGAGCGGTAAGATGGCTTCCCCGTAAAGCAATTTTAGGGTTACCATAAAATAGAAAAAAAGAAGGCAAGGTTGCCATATTTGGCTAGAAATCGCCCATTTGGCGAAAAAATTGGCGATATACCATGGGCGGTTGGAGAACCTTCTGGAACGAATTCTTACAGGTTTAGCCCAGAATGTTCCCAAACACCATCCAAAAGCTATATAAACCCTGCTCGTCCGCAGTCACTTAGTGTGTGTGTGCCTCGTCTAGAGTGCGAGTTACTCAGTATCGAGTTGGTGTCTCGTCCAGCGAGTCAATCCCTGCGGTGTCGATGAGTTGACACCCGGGCAGCGAGTGCCGAGTGGGTCGTCGAGTGCACCGAAGGAGTCTGTTAGTGTATCGCGGTTAGTGCATCGTCGAGAGAGCGTGTTGAGCTCCGTTAACGACTGAACCGAAGAGTCGGGAGCTGTGCTCTGAGTGTCGTCGAGTGCATCGCGAGTTGTAGCGTGGAGTGTCTCGATAGTACGTGGAGTTCAGAGAACGAACAAGCAGAGTCGGGAGCTGTACTCCGGAAAGCAGAGTCGGGTGCTTTGCAGGAAGCTGTCTCCACCGTGATAGCCTGATAACCTGAAGGCTGTGTCACTGATCGTGTCAGCGTGTGTATAGGAGTTCATCGACGACTGTAAAACGTGTTTTGGAGCTTTCCTAACAATACTGGCTAATAAAGTGTGTTTCGATACTTCATCAAGTGTCGTCGTTATTCACTAAAAATCTACGAACCCCGTACGAACGTGAAGGAAGAAAATAACGTAACAACTGGTGTCAGAAAAGAAAAAAACGCAATAAATGTCTAAACTTTAATAGGGTTAGTTTAAGAAACCTCTATGGAGGCATGAAAACACATCAGCGGTTTTTGATATTATACAGTGTACGCATAAGATGCGGTATGTTGGTTCAGGTTCGTGATAAACTGAATGCACAAATCCGATAAAAAGTCAAAAAAATTTATTCTTATCACAATAAATATAGCAAAATGCTGAAATTTTTCCTTACATATACTTGTACAATATCACAATGCCACACAGTAGTTATAGTTTAAACTACTCAAACGTTAAATAGAACTCAATCCAAAATGTAGAGGATGCTAATCCGATCTCACCGCGAATTCGCTGCAATAAACAACAAAAACTTAGTAAACAACTAATAAACAACTGAACTGAGATGTTTTCCTTCGGATTTTATAAGCTTTTTAATCATTCGCGGGAACATTCTGGTATTTTCTCAAGATTTCTGGAAAGCAAAAGAGTGATATCTATTTCATAAATTTTATATGAACGTACTCCTGTATTTTTACTTTTTCGGCGTAGCTTCCTCTTAAAACTCGTCCCGCGCTGCATTGCACGGAGAAATAAACAATTTTAATTACAATTCTACTAAAAGTAGCTACACAAATACAAAAATCGTAACAATATAATAAAATACATCCATTATGTTTAATATTACAGATAGAATAAGGTTTAAATAATAATAATATGAATATTACTTTATAAAATGTATTTTGTACTTGGCAATATTTGTCAACGTCAAGAGCGTTAAAATTTTGAATTTCTGCTATTTGAACAGATTGAACATCTGAAAACGTATCTTTTATTTCAAATTAGTGTTGTGGAATCGAAATTTAAAAAAAAAAATTATTAAGTTTTTAAGAATTTTATAATTACTTTAACATTCTAAGGATCATTGAAGGCACAAGAAAATAACATTAAAGCATTATATTCTTATTTTAGGCCAGATATTTCAGAGAGAGCACATCGTACTTGCAGATGTTAAGGGGAGTCGGAACCACAAAATCTTCAAAAAATTGTGATTTCGGATTTTTGCATTTTTAAATTCTCTACACTTTTATCTTTCTAAAAATACCATTCTTTAATATCTATGAAAATTAGAACTGTAAAAAAATATAGTTTTAATTTGTCATCTACTGCTTTGATCAATGAGGAATTTTTACATAAAAACGCGTTTTTCTCCAAACGTAATTTTTTTATACTCGATGTACCTTTTCTCAGGAACTACTGCTCACAGGTATCTAAACTTTTTATGCCTTATTTATTAGGTTCCCTAATATTTACTGAAATGAACTTTTTGTAATAAACTTAGGAAAAAAAATTAATTTTTTTTGTGTGAGAAAAGTGCTAAATTTTACTATGCCTAACAAAATATGCTGTAATTTACTCTAAAATTCAAAATGTTTCCAAAGCTCATTTCAGTATAATCAGATAGGTATACTTTAATTACAGAAAAAATTTCAAGCTTGTAGCTACAGCAGATTTTGAGAAAAGGTACATCAAAAATGGCCTATTTAACATTGTCGGTATAGGGGTTACTGATACCCCTTAATATTGCCCCGCTTTCAGTAATTAGCTGCTTCCGTGGACAGATTTTGGCACGCATAACTCCTAAAGTTTTATAAGTAAATAACAGTATGAATTAAAATATTCAAGAACAGGGAATCTAGAAGCAAAATATAGCCTGATAAAAAAAAAAAGGGAAACGCTACTTATAAAATGCCAAATCCTTCTACATTAAACCTCATTTCATTGCAAGTAACGTTTTTATGAAGTAAAAATACATAACATATACATAATGTATAGATACATAAACAAAATCAATGCTAAAAGGAGAAACTATAAAGGGAGAAGAAGGAGAAGAGGAAAACAAAAATGTTATCTGTAAATGTAATAACGACTTCATATAGCCGAAACCTCTTGTACAAACTGAAATATAGTCCTATAGAACTATTGCACAGAATTGAGCTATAGTGTAAAAAATATAAATTCTCCTTTATTTTGTAGAGTAATTAGGTTTTATGAGGGTGGAGAAGGACAGGACAGGACTAAGTGTAGGAAGCACCAACACATCGCCATTGGCAGAACTGGTGTCGCTCCTTCACACTAATCGTCTTGACAAGAACACCTCCACAGGGTGTACTTAAGCCACGCATCGGTGTTAATTGAAACGCTTTTCATTCAGGCATAGAGAACTTGTGGGCCAAAAGATACAGTTGCTGATGACAATGACATTACAATGCCATGCATTACAGTTGATGGTGAAATATAACTATAAATATATGTACACAAAATAAACACAAATAAACAAATAGAATTGAATGGGAAAAAAATAAACATAATTAACTTGGTTAAGTTATTGTGATATTAATGGGATGTTTTTGGGACTGTGTAGCAGTTCATAGATGGTTCACAGCCTTCGCAATCCCCCGAACCTGGATCTCTTGAACGCGCGTCGAGTGTGCTATCGTGTTACACCACGAAGGCGTGCGGAAAGGAGGGTTGGTTTTGGTTCATGTGATTACGTCACAAAAATAAAGGGTTATCTGCCTAAGAGGAGGGATGACTTTATGGAGATCTTTCTAAGGTAACCTGGCTCATATACACTTTACACTTCGAAAAATCCACGAACATGCAGCCAGCCCGTTTGCAGGATTCGAGCTTCAGAGCAAATTACCAGTTCAGCGACTTTATCGCTCGGCCTCTGTTGGGCTACGAAAAGGAGGGAGAAAATTCTTATATACTCCCCCCTTTTTAAAGGAGCCACAGCAGAGTCGAACCTGGACCTCTCGAATACGCTTCGTTGTCTTACCCTTACCCAACGAAGGCATGAGGAAAGGGGTTGCGAAATTATTGTAACTTTTCAGATTTCCTTCAAAAATTTTGTATGACCAAGATTGACATAATGCTTCTTTTTTTGAAACGAAGAGAAAACCCTTGGTAATCAACAAAGAATTTCATAGAAATTAATTACAAACTTTTATTTTTTCATTTATTTATTTATTTATTTATTTTGCTGAAGGTAGTTATTTAATCGAATACAACATTTATACTTATTTTCCGCAAAATAACACCTATTTAAACTGTGTCTCTGCACCTTTTGTCGAAGGCGATTTCGCAAAATCGCATACTTTTCTTTTTTCCGGAAATTCTACAATTTTAAATGAGCCAAATAAAATGTTGGGACTTATAAAAATTTGGCAGAAGATAAATTTCATGTTACTGTAATTAAAGGTAGAAAAATTAGAGAACACTGTGTTTTGAAAAGCGGTGAAAATTAATTATCCGAAAGATAAAGGATAAAGGGAAGCTGTTATTTTGAGCCAATAAAAAATATTGTTATTAAAAATGTCGCAATAGATGGTAAAACAGTTAAAGCAATAATGCTTTGTGCAAACCTAATTTACAGAGAGAAGGTCGATAAATTATTAAATAATTTTTCGCAAATTTTGCTGCTTTATGCAGTTGGACTGATTTCTTAAAAACTGCATAACATTGTGCAAGCATTGCGAGAGATTACAAAAAAATATTAATGGTGTCTGAAACTGAAGAAAATTGGAGAATGAAACATTGTCTTGAAATCTACTACTCTTGTGTATTTTTAATGCTGATGAAACCTTTTATTCCTAATAAATAAATGAATGAAAACAATATAGTTTGTATTTAATTTTCTTGAAACTCTACTTCTGTTTTAAAACTGGCGGACACAGGTGGACACTGTATTATGCAGGTACACAATGTGTTTTCAATAGCAAAAACATTTTGCAGGTTAGAATATTAAAGTCACTGAAACAAATATTTTAGCTGCAAGCACTAATGGGTAATGAGGAAAATTATGACTTGTAATGAGGAAATTCATTAAATTATGACTATATTAAAACATATTCAAATATATTCGTGCGCAATAATTTCACAGGAATATATTTGTATGCATATTCCTCTGCATTTCCTGTGAATTCCTGTGCAATAATTTATTGCTGGTGAAAAATTGCAAACTGAAAGATCTGGAGATAAATGTATAATGGCTTTCACTAATAAACAATTATTCTACCATTTGTCAAATTATAATTCTTTAATTCCGAAAATAGTTTTAGTATACTGTGCAAATGAGCTATCATAAAAATCGAAACGAATATAAAATAATTATAGGCTCATGAAACGATTCACATAGCAAATTTGAAGAGAAAAATAATTATGTTCCTCAACCGTATGGCCTCTTCATATGGGAAAATCAACTCGCGTGACTCGACTTTCGAGTTTGTTCCTTTCTGTGGTCGCTCACTGTGCCAGGAGCTTCCGAATACCACTTCGGAGGATTAAAGGGAAATTTGCTGTTGTTGTTGTAACTGGCTAGCCGTCAGGCTAGACCGGATCCATGAGTCCAACAGCATTACAATTTCCAGTACGAAGGTAAGTCTTTTCAATAGGTCCTCTTTTACAATTCCCAAACAAGTAAGAAGATGTCCAGGTGTGAATTGATCTGAAGATTGGGTCAATGAGTCCAAGAGCATCACAATTTCCAGTACGAAAGTACGTCTTTTCAAGATTGCATTTCCACGGTCAAATCTAAGGCATTTTAGGTGTCCACTTAGGAGCAACCCTCTCAAGTCCTACTAGTTGCGTCAACGTGGCGAGGGGGTGACAATGGTCGGAACGGGCACAGTACGTCGGGAGGTTAGGGCCATCCTGACCAAACTTAATTTAAAGTCATACACTTAGGCATAAAGGCCATTCTTTTTAGCCCAGCTAAAACTAGTAGGTGATGTAGAAGCGAAATCAGCCTTCTACATTTTGGTGCTCCACGTTTCTTGACGAAAGGAATCTGTACCTCTCTCCTTTTTCCATGAACCAGACGTCCAATGCAAAAGGAAAATTGCATCTTGCAAATAAATTATTCGTATCTATTTATCTACCTAATGGTAGTAAGCACGATTTTATACTTTAAATGTTTTTCCATTTATTGCCCTGATTATTAATCTATCAGTAGGCCTTCATACAGGAAAGAATTCTGCAAGAGTGGGAAAATAGTTAAGACTGTTGAATACTGGGATCTCAAACCGGGTTCGACCAGTGGCGAATGGGCTTGCATGGTTTTCCTAATCTGTTATATGAATACGAGGTACGTTTTCTGAAAACGTCCTCCATGAAGATATCCCTTCCACCAGATCGATACCGCTTTTGTACTTGCCATTTTCAATGTATTAAAAAACACTTTACTGAGACGAAGTAAAATTTAATTATACTCGTATTTCGCTTTCCCTCCTAATAAGGTGCATTTAAACCTAATTTAAACAAAAAGTAGTTGAAACTTTAGGGGCATTACGTTAATAATATTGAGGCGGCCTTTCGTAAATACTGAAGTTTTAAAAGATAATGTTTCGCCCAGTTTCCGAACCTAGTTTTTTTTGCTGGCTAAGCACCTAAAGTTCTACACGAAGATATCTCTTACATTAGATAGACAGCTCTCTTGTGCTTTTCTATTTTCACTTAACGTACTTAAACCAATACAGATTAAAACCTAATGATACTTTATTAACTCCTAACAATGGGTTGAAATTAAAACTAAAATGTATAACTTAAAACAGGTGGTAAAAGTAAAATTGTATAGCTTAAAACAGGTTTTATAAGTACCTAAATATACTTAACGTGAAAGGAAAACAAAAATTTGCATCATCGGAACAATAATAAAAACTGGCTCTAACATTCTCTCAGGCAGGACATCGGCTTTCTTTCTAACAAGCAGGAGTTATATTAATTAAAGTTTTTTTTAAACTTCTCTTTATTGCTTTTTATTTATATTTTTAGTACCTCATTCTCTTGATTCCTAATCTGAACGAATACATGAGATAGAATCGAGACAAAAGATAGCATAAAAATTTACTTAAGAATTATAATAATTCATGTTCGAGGATCTATTTCTGCTCTAGACTAAACACAAATTTGTGTTTAGTCTAGAGCATTTGTGTTTAGTCAATAGTTATTTCTCAAAAAGTATTTGATAATGTAATTTGAAAATTGTAATCAATCGAACAAATGCAGATTTTAATATTAATGCTTTTCTAACCACTAATTTATTGAATTAAATATGTTTTCAAAGATATTTAATAAGAATAATTTTTATTCTCAGTGTCTTATTTTTCTGCATAATTTACCACTTTTTGATTCAAAGAAAATTCCTTATTTACAATCATTTTTTTCTTTCCAAGGAGAATTAATAAATCCTAATTTAGCTGTAGATTACAGTATACACGGCATGCTAACTTAATCAAACAACATATCAGTATTCAAGCAAAAAGAATGACTATTTAAATAGTTTATTTCAGATATCTATTTTTTGGTTCAAAGCATTTTAATTATAGAAAAGTCATTATTTTGCAGTCACGAATGGATTCAGGTTACATCATCACTGAAACTATCAAATGATAGTAGAAGATGACGATAGTTTTTGAAAAATCACAAAAATCACTTGACAAACCAAAAATTTCTTTATTACTTTTTGATTGCAATATGGCATGACACATCACAATAAAGCCAATCTACACCCCACAATTTTGATGATAACGCATTGCATTTTCAATAGAAGCAGCTAAATAAAAGACGTCCTTTGGATAGCAAGCACAGGGATAGAAAGAGGGAGGGTTGGATTGCAATGGTATTTATAATAAAAACCTTTTCGTTAATCTGATCGGCTAAAACTTATAGCAATGCAGATTTGAGATGACATAATGCGGAATTAGTTTTCAGATATGACGCAGATTCGAGAAATCTATTACTAGAGAGGAAGTACCCAAATTAAAAATTAGCAGTTAAAAGACTTTTTAAGTTATAATTTTGATTTGCATATTCTTTATTGTCTATATTGTCTTACATGTATATATCACTCCTTAAATTTATTACTTTAAAAATTTATTACCAGTTACAAATCTGTCAAGATTTTTCTTATATATATATATATATATATATAATATATCAAGCAAAGTAGTAATTATAATTTTAAAAAAAAACAATTTTGGTCTAGAAAACATCTTGCGCAATATGCTGCAAAATAAGTAAAATATAAAAGTTGTAGTAAGCTCGCCTAAAAGTTACCAAGAGCTGCTGCTCCAAAAGGTTCAACACGTTTTAAAAAAATTAATACATATGAAAATCAAAACAATAGACATGTAAAACATTAAAAAAACAGTAACAGATAAAAAGTAACAGATAAAAAGTAAGCGGAAAATGGTAAATTAGCCCAATTTGACTTCCAAACTGGCTTTTCAAGGCTTTTAAACTGGCTTTTAAAATCTATAATTTAAAAATTAAATTGTTAATCTTTAAGCTTGCAGGCCCAGCCCGTATGTTTTTGTATTTTTAGGACTAATAGCTCATCGCTATTTATTTTCGTTTTTATTTTTATTTTGATTTTAGTCTAGATTTAGGAAGTTTAGGAATTGTTTAACATATTTTAATACCTTAATGTGTTCTGTGCGGACCGTCGGGAAATTGGAACAGAGAATTGAGACTATTAAAATTTCCAAGACACTTTGTCTAAATTAAAAAAAAAAAAAAAAAAAAAAAAAAAAAAAATTAGCGAAAAAGTTTCAATTGTCTGTTTCGGCGAAACGCGTAATGGGGTTAGCTTGATTCGACGTTCAAATAAATGAAATTTCCCTTGAAAAGCCAGTTTGGAAGTCGAATTGGGCTAATTTACCATTTTCCGCTTACTTTTTATCTGTTACTGTTTTTTTTAATGTTTTACATGTCTAATGTTTTGATTTTCATATGTATTAATTTTTTTTTAAACGTGTTGAATCTTTTGGAGCAGCAGCTCTTGGTAACTTTTTGGCGAGTTTACTACAATTTACATATATATATATATATAGTAGTATATTCTTTAGTATATATATATATATTTACTAAAGAAATATTGACTATACTATCTCCTAAGATTAATTTTAGTAGAATTATCTTAAAAGAGTGAATTCATAGTTAGTAAATTTCATGAATAACAAAATTTCAGTTGTAAAAAGAAATAAATTAAAAGCAAGTAATCATTGCCATTGATCGGAAATTAGTTGACTTTTCAAGGGGAACAAACCAACCATGAACAATAATTAAGAAATAAATACGAAAGTGTTTCGTCCTTTACTCAAGTAATAAGGCGATGCCAAACCGGCAATTCAAGCTAGGCCAAATATTTACGTGAATAGAAGGGATCAAGAACCAATGTAGAGCACCAAAGAACTCATTCCGCTTAAGTATTTTCGCTAATTCAATTTTGATTGAAAAGCAATTTCTGCAGTAAAATTGATAAATTGTCTGTTAAAATTTTTTGAAATTTTTTTTGAAAATACTAGTGAATGGAAATTAATTAATTTCTGGCTAATTGTCGTGCCGTAACGAGAAAGTAATTAAGAAAAGGGAAAAAAAGGATTTTCACTGTCAAAGAGTTATTTGACAGACTAAAGATTATGAAATAACTCATTCTGAATGAAGCATTTAGTTGACTTTTCAAGGAGAACAAACCAACTCCCATTCAATGAACAATAATTAATAAATGTGTAGGTGTTTCGTCTTTTTTTCAAGTAAGAATGATGATGGCAAACTTCGAAATTAAGTTAGGTCAAAATTGTAGTTCCGCGAAGTGATGGGATTCATAATCAAAGTAGAGTATCGAAGAACTCATTCTGAATGAAGCATTTTCGCTTATACAAGATTCTTTATAAATTTTGAAAGAAAAGCAAATTATGTAGTAAAATTAAAAGATAGTCGAGTAAATATCTTCCGACACTTTTGCTTTTATGAATGTTAATTCAAAACTATTTTTATACAAATAAACAGTAGTAATCGTAATTGGAATTCTGAAATAGAACTCAAAGTAATTGAAATAAACATGAGAAAATTAAGAAACATAACAATGCTATCTTTACAAAAACATATATATATATATAATTCATAATAAGTCAAGTCACGGGCTTTTTAATTTACTTTTAATTACTTTATTTTAAATATATATATTATATAGCAATAATATATAAAATAATAATACAGAATTTGATTTTAACCCGTAACAGGGGACGAGCGGTCGGAAGGACCGCGCCACATGTTCCTCCCATCACCCCTATTGCATGCTTTGTCCAAGTGAATGGATTTTTGCCCTAGCTTCACGTTTCGTGACCTTCTTACTGACCCCTTCTTATCGGAATGCTTTGGCAAGTGTATCTGTTGAAATTCTTCTAGAGCGGTCTGTGAGACCTCACCTCCCTCTCAGTGTTTCAATTTTCGGCAGTAGTGAACACATGGCTCTGAAGTTAGGTCAGCGGAGATTCATTTATCCTTTTGATCCACGTTATGCAGAAGAACTGAAAAAATTCTAGACGGAGTTGGAAGTGATTTTAGTGAAGAACATGACTGTGCAGAAAATTTCTGCGAAAAAGGCGAGCAGTGGTTTTGATGTCATCATTGCATCATTTGATAGAAACAGACTCGGAAACACAGAAACCTGAAATAATTGGTTTTTATAACAGAACCAAAGGTGGTTTTGATGCTTTAGATGAAAAATGTTCTGTCCATTCCTGTAGTAGGAGAACAACGCGTTGGCCTATGGCTCTTTTCTACCGGTTAGTAGATATGAGTACAGTAAACGCATACATTTTGCACCAAGGTTATAACCAAAACCCTGTTATGACCAGAATGGTGTTTTCGAAAGAATTAGTGAGAGAATTAGTCCAACCACTACTACACACGAGAGGGAAAAATCCAAGAATAAATCGAGAATTGCGCCTGACGATAAAGCGGATTTTAGGAAAAGAAGCTGAGTCTAAGGATGTGGAGCAGTGCACAAAAGAAGCAAAATTAAAATCAAGGAAAACATGTCGTCTGTGCCCCCCAAGCAGGAAAAGAAAGACAGTATATTTATGTTTATCTTGCCGAAACCCTGTTTGTTTGGAATGCACGCAAAAGTTATGCAATGAATATGCTAAAGAAGACGAAAACTAAATTGTTTACTATCAGAAAATCAGTGAGATACTGATATATTAGGTACTATCAAAATTTTTCTGTATTGTGCTACATACAATTTTCTGCGGTTAAAATTTGCTTTGAATATTAACTAATATAGATAAAATAGTTAATTCAAAATAGATGCATTCTTATTCTTAGTTTTATAGAATTTAGTGCAGCATATGATTTTCATCGAAAAATTTGAGGCTATGGGGAAATTTTCTGGGAAAACTTTAATTTCACTTTAAAGTGTAAAAACATATTTTCCTTTCAGAGACACACGCCCACATGTTCACACGTCCACGTAACAGGAGACTGCACGTCCCTTGTTATGTTCAACTTTTTCACCTCCCCTGTTACGGGTTAAATTAATAAAAAAAACTTAACAGATTTTGAATTGGTAATAAAATATAAAAGTAATAAATTTACGGAGTGATAAAGTTGAAGATATTGTAAGCTAATTTCTGGAAAAATGGAATAAATAATCGCGTTTGTTTAAAATATTCAGTACATAATGCGATGGCGTTATTTCAAGAAGCATATGTTTTGATCTAAGAAGAATGTTTATTCAAATGTTCTCCCGCTTTCCGTTAGAGTTTAAGAGTATGTTTTTATAATTCATCATCATTAATAGCAATCTACGATGACATGTAATTAGAGCATCATAAAATATCAACCTCCAGATCAAAATATGATCATACGAATTGTTATTTTTGTACTTGGAATATTCTGAAAGGGAGAAACTTTGCGATTTTGCCAAGAAATGAGCCTTTTGGAAATAAAAGGATTCGAGCACAATTATTCTTCCAATCTCACCTTTAATTACGTGGAAAAAAAGTACCATGATTAGTTTGAAACGAAGATAAAACTTTTGTTCGAACCTTTAATTAAACCTAGAAGGAAATTAGAAGTAGTTAAAATAGACTGAAAGAAATAATTGTTCCATTTAAATGCCGGTTTTGATTGATTTTCTATTTCAACAACAAGAATTGTACCGATTTCATCAATAAAGCTAAGTTTAATTACATAGCTACAACTATAAATGAACAAACTATCATAACCAGTCAGATGAAGGAAAATAAAGCATGCAACTATGAAATTATATTCTTCAATGGCAATTATTGATTTCATAAGATCGTGAGACAGGAAATTTTGTTAAAATTAGCAACGCTAGTTTAAGAAAAATCTCTTTACTCATAGCTTAAAGCGTAAATGTTACACGTAAATGTATTAATTTTAACACATTATACATGTAAATTAAAAATATGTAAATGAAAAATTATAATTTGAGTTAGCAATAGACCCTTAATAGTTTATTTCGGGGTTTACAATCTCTGCTATAAAAATAGTAATCTTTTTCTGCAATGCGTCATTTTGAGACTAATCCAAGCCATATGACTCTTATATAGCACTGATAATATCAATGGAACTCAAACTGCCAGTAATAATTTAGATTAAATAAACACGTCGAACAAATATTAATTTAGAACGCGAACAACGAAAATAAGCGTTATGTTTCCATATTTTTACAGGATTAGTTTCGATGAATTTACCGAACCATTAGCCTCAGCTACTAAGTGCAAATGAATGAGATTTTTCCAGAAATTAGCTTACAGTATCTTCAACTTTATCATAGTCAAAAGCTAGGATAAGATAACTAAGAAAACTAAAGCATAATTTTCTTAAAGGCTGAGGGTGAATATGAATTGGAGTTAGCGTCGTTAACTGGAACAAAAAGATTTTTTTGAACGTGAAATGCCTCTAGAAAATCTATGGCAGATGTTTTTTTTGAATCATTTTGGCTGTAGAAAAAGGGAAAATGTGATTTGTCGGACCAAACGTGTTGAGCAACAGAGGAGTTCTGTGTTTCTTTTTTCCTAACATATGCTTCATGTTCTTTAACGCGAAATTTTAAGGCTGTCTTCGTTTGACCAATGTAAATTAAACTACACTGGCAAAGAATTCTCTGAATACTCTAAGAATTCATATCCGGAACGGATGACCTCAAGTACAGAATTCGAAATTTTATTGATAGAAGAAAAACAATCCCGAAAATTAAATTTATGTAAATTACGTGCAATGTTTTATGGTTAATTGATGAAAAGAAAGGAATGACAACATAATTTTTATAATCTCCTAAAACAAGAGTGTGCTTTTTGTTGTGTTGAGACGAGAAGGTTTTAACTGCTTGGTTAATAATGTTGGGCGAAAGATCCCTGTAAATAGCTACTCCTTTTAAATAATTTAGTTCTTAATCAAGAGCCAATTTGGAGGAGCAAACTTGAAGTGTACGGAAAATAAAGGAATGAAATGAAGCTAACTTTTGTTTAGTTGGATGTAATGATGATGACATAGTAATTTTACAACGGTATGGACTATATAGTGAAATGCATTGATAACTAAAACTAACTCATTCCTATTTAAGGCTTCAACCTGAACGTAATTGCACTTCCTTTGTACTCTTCCTGTCTAGCTGGACTGCTGCCCGCTGCTCTCATCTTACTGAAAAACTATCAAAAATGTAAATGTGTCAAGATAGGCACGAGTAGTAGGCCAAGTCGTTTGTGACCGCAACAAGTTTACAGAAATAAAAATTGAAAATTGTATCTGCCTCGGATGTCATTACGGATTTACTATTCTATTCAATCAAAATTTCTGCTGTTCACTACTTCTAAATTTACTTCATTACATATAGTATATACATGGTATTTTCGAAATCGACAGTTGGATTCAGAGGGGTGATAGTAAGCATTAAGATGATGAAAAATTTGCTATATAAAATATCACAATTCAAATTAATGGGAGGAAAAATGGTGTGATATCAAATGGGGCAAAAGGGGACAATAATAAGCAGAAAACACTTAAGGCAAGATTACAGAGTATTACAGTTTAAAATCATAAAGGAGTCGACGAGGCAGTTTTTTATGAAATGTTCGAATTTGAAGCTGCGAAGACACACAGCCGACACCCACGGATGAAGGTTTGCCAGACATGATCAAACATACACAGTGTGCTGGCGATGTCTGCTGAAGCGACGAAATAAGTGGTGTCAGATCCTCCAGTGCATCCACAGGCATCTGATAATCGATTTCAGGTGGTCCAGAAGAAGAAATCCAAGGGACTGAGGTACGCAGAGCGAGGACGCCAAGCAACAAGTCCGCCGCCTCAAATTCACATTCCGAGATACGTAGCATTGAGGTAATTACGCATCGCAATCGCAAAATGTGCTGAAGCACAATCAAGCATAAACCACATGTTTTAACGTACAGTGGCCGGTATTTCCTGCATATTCGTCCTGTATTCCTGGAGGACGTGCTGTAGGAAAATAAGGTAATTTACTCCATTGAGGCATTAGGGCAGAAGGTGTGGTCCCAACAGATGATCTCTGATAATACCAGAATACCTGCTCAGAAGTTAATAACGTGTTGCACTTTTGACGAGACATTGCTGATGGGAATTTCGAACAAGAGTTCGTAAAGAGGGCGAAAAGAAGTTGGATCTTCTGCGCGAGGAAGGGGTGCATGTTTTCAACACGCAGGAACTTCCTCACCACTTTATAACAAATATTCAGGTCAGCTGCAATCGATCATGCACTGGTCCACTGGGAAACGGCAAAACTTTGCAATACTCGGCTTTCTGTTTGAGGTTTGCGCAGCCTACGTTCTTGCGCTGAATTACGCCATGTTATTTGGAAGATCCTCTCTCGCTCAGCAGTCGATCGACGTTTGCAAAATGTATGGTGAGGAGAACGCCTCATCAGTTATTGCTCTTGGTACATCATCTGTGCCAAACTTCCATTGCCACCTATTCGGCCATAAATCAGAGGCATATCCACAAATTCCTCTTTCGTGTAATCTGATATGTTGTTTTCGAATGAAATTTATCACCCGCGAAATCTGCAACGCCCGTTAATGAATACTTGCTCGTTGCTTTTAGTTTTGCGATAGGCATAGGAAATTTGCATACGAGAAAGTTTCTTCTTCTCATCCGCTACTTTTATTTTCTCAAAGCGCATAGGAAATATGCATAAGAAAAGGTTTCTTCTTCTCGACCCCAGTGCTCCTAACCTTCGTGTTTGTACTGGCACTTTCTGTGAAAAGATCATCCTCTAACTTCTAGTTTTGCGATTTTCAACCCACTAAATGCGGTTTGGGACCTCATGTTCTATGGTAATTTTTCATCCTATCGATGCCTACTGTTATCCCCCTGAATTTGTTGTTCGAATTCGGAAACAGCCTGTATATTTATATCTATATCTATATATGTAAAGTATGAACATGTAACTTTGTAGGGTTTATATTTATTTTAACTAACATTTATTTTAAGTTTAAACTACCTTTCCTGTCAAGCCTTACTTTCCCCTGGAACTGCCAATGCCAGAGTATGTAAATTTTAGTAGAACGCGCAAGGATTCAAATTATCAGCGGAAGTATTCTGAGTTAAATAGAAAGGAAACGAGTTCAAGGTGTTCTTACTTCACGAGCGCGGAGGTAGTTAGCCAGAAATTGAAGAACCCCGCGTTTCGGCCTGTGTGCTTGCCTGGAAGTATTTTTAATCGTTCAAGTGATCTTCAAGTTTGCTGAATTAGCAGCGGTATTGTAACACGCGGTGAGGTTAGTTACTTTTAGAGAGCCTCGTAGTTAGAGTCTTATCTTTAGTTTCTTTTCAGGTTATTATTTTTATTTGACCGCCCAGTTGGCGCAGTTTGTGAGCGTCAAGAGCACGCCCTTGTAATTTATTACTTTGAATAAAAAGGGACTTAAACCCTTAACAAGACTCTGTCTTTTATCCAGTTTTCACAGTCACCTCTTGGTTGAGTGCAAGTTGGAGGCGCGCAACGCTACAACTTAATATTGCTGTTTCATTTTCTTAAGAAAAATGTCATCCAAAAATTTCTATAAATGATAAATTATGTAGTTACCGTATTGAATAACAAAACAGAACGTACAATATTAATGTTTTTTTTAGGTAATTCATTTCGTTCAAAAGATGTAATATAATGGCATGAATAAACTGTGAGTCAATAATTAATTTAAAAACATATGTAACAGAACAAAAATTAACTCATATAATTAATTTTCAATAATTATCTTTTAAATGAAACTAAACCTGGAAATGTTTAAATTGTAAAAGTTACAAGATGTATCTAGAATTTATCTAGAATAACAACAAAACTTACAAAAAAGAAAAAGAACCTACAAAATTTATGTAGAATTTTTTCTTTTGATTTTTCCAATTTCAGACATGGTTCATTATTTTTAACTGCACAAATCACAAGCACACTCTACAGACACACAAAACGCGCCGAGTAGCTCTTTATCTCCCGCTCTAATAAGCCTATTGACGAAATTTAACATGCGTTTTTCATGTCTCGAAAGCACGACTTAGAACACATAATGGATTTATATATAGCGTTGTTCAAGCCTAATTGTTTGCTTTTTTTTTCACAATTCAAAATTTACAATCATCCATATTAAATTCGCAGATATTTTAAATTTATTATTATTTTTTTAATTTTTGTTTTTTGATAATTTTAAAATATTTTTATATTATAACTTTTGCTGTCACTAGGATGTTTTTGACGCTGAAGACGTGAAAAATAAACAATACCTTCTCCCGGACTTGAACCTGGATATGTGCCTAGTGTGCAAGCGTTACACCACAAAGGCATGCTGGAAGGAGCGAGAAAGTACCTTATAAAATTATAAAACTGCTATCATCACCTTAAAATAGATAAATTTCTAGGCACAGATGCAAAAATTTAGAGATTTTTATTTAAGATTTTCGCAAGGTATCGGTGAATTTACATATTGGCGAGTTCTCACATTTTGCATATTTGTAACAATCTATAATAAAGCCAAATCTGGTATACGCAATTTGTTAAAATAATTTAAAAGAATAAATGATGCACGCTTTTTCTTTATGCTCATGCATAATGAAAAAGAAAGGAAAATAAGTTATTACAAAATAAGAATTGCGTCAAGTGAATTATTCTTGGCACAAACTGGAAAAAAGTGCGCTAAGATAAATTTTTAAATTTCTCAGTAAGTTTCTCATATAATTTTACAAAATTTAAAATGTAGGCATAATTTAAGTCATAGAATCCAAATCTTGAAAAAGAGATCGGTATGTCATTTCAGAAAAAGTCAGATTTTATGTCAAAATATCTATATTTGAAACATTCTGTGTATAAATCTTATGTCAATCGGCCCAGGAGAACCTGAGATATAAACCTGTTCCATTTCTTTTGTGCAGAATGTATGTATGCATTCCCAAGCTGTGTGGTAAAAAATGTATAAATATTTTTACCTAATTCATTGTCTCTAATATTCAATAAGTTAAGCAGCGGAAGCTTTCTATTTCAAGGTTTAGTAGTACCAAAAAAAAATTAACTAGCATAAGTTTTATTTAAACAGAATTTTTTTTAGACAGTAAACCTGTAGCTCTTAATAAGAGTGGCCGCAAAATAAATCAATAAGATTTAATCACTGGTAATTATGTTTTTCAAAATTTCCTCAAAAATATCATTCACTCTTTTTTCTAACTTTTACAATTTAAACATTTCCAGGTTTAGTTTCATTTAAAAGAACATTATTGAAAATTAATGAGTTAATTTTTGTTCTGTTACAAATGTTTTTAAATTAATTATTGACTCACAATTTATTCATGCCATTATATTACATCATTTGAATGAAATGAGTTACCTAAAAAAAAACAAAAACATTAATTTATAATCCATATCTTTCGTGTAATTAGCACACGTGCTCGATTAACTTACATTCAAAGAGTTGTATGGCAACTCCATTTACTGGATATATTTTAATGCGCTGAAAATTCTGGGCTCTCAGTCCGAATGAATATATGCAAACTTTAAAGCAAATATGAAATAGAATAATCTATATGATGCTATTCATAACATTCAGACTGCTTTTACATGAGGGCATCTTATTGAAAGATCCATTAAAATATGGCCTACTGCATGGGAGCTTTAGATATTAATTCAGCGACGTAATATTCTAAGGTTTATGAAGAGTTTCAATCATCCATTTTAAAATCTATTCAAGACACAACCTGAGGGATTCTTATATCCTTATTTAAAGCTCAGTGATTAATACTAATGCTCATAGATCTCCTACGCATGGTAAAATTAGTTTTCGTGCCTTTCAGGGCCAATAAAATTAAGTAATAAGTCTAAAGCTAAACAAACTAATAATAATAAGTCTAAAGCTCAACAGCAGTGATGTATAGAAATCAAAGGGTTGCATAAACCAGCCTTCAATTATAAGCAATTATTTTGAAGACCACTTAACCCATTTGGATTTATTCAACCAGCTTTGTCTTAGTTATATGTAAAATATAGACTGTGAGGAACTCTTGTAGAAGTAAGCATTATTAGATTCAACCGCATCTTATAGGTTCTAAGAAAAGAGATTTCATAAATATTTCTATCTTCTAGAGTAATCTATGCTTAATATGAAAATTATATAATTAATCTTCCGTCTTTGTTACTGGAATACTCCGCCTGTATTTCCTTCCGAATATATAAGTTAGAAATTATTTTTAAAATTAGGTGTATTTTTTATTGAAATTACGGCAAAGGACACTAGTGATATCTGCCTAAGGGGAGGGATGCTTTCATGGAGGACTTTTTAAGAAACGTTACACGTGTTAAAAACGTCCATGCAGTCAGCCCGTTTCCGGGATTCGAACCTCGGACCGAACTACCAGTGTTCAGCGACTTTACCACTCGGCCGCTGGTAGGCCTTTTAAAATTAGTAAAATTTAAAAAGTGCTTGTTAAACTAAAGACAATTTTTGGTTTTTGCTTTTACAAAACATCAACTGAAATTATTTAAGAAATACTACTTTAAGAGTTAAAGCAATAAGAATCAGCCTAATATTCCTAAAGTTGCAGGTCTAGATTCGAATGTTTAAATATAGAACCTTCGTCTTCAGCTATAGGCAGGAAAACGCATTTGCTCTTTTGCAGCTGAAGAAGTAGGCTCTATATTTAAAACTTCAAAACCAGTCCTGAAAATTTATGAATATTGCACTGACTCTTATTTTTATAACTCTTCTAATAATCGTTATTTGACGTGTTATTTTAGCTCAAACTTATTATTAATTAATATTATGTTGTTGTTGTCTTGTCCATACTACATTGAAAAATGCTTGACAAAGCCTACTCCAAAGAGAGGTTGGACTTCGATTTTCCACCATCAATTTTGAGCGAGAACACCTTTTTAAGTTTGTACTCTAACCCCTCTCCCCTTTAATCAATCCACACGAGAGGACTTCCTGCACGCCGCATATTTAGAGTGCCATATTGCCGCACCGACACTTTACATTTACAAACATCCATGTCTTCTCCGGGATATGAAGCTGGGACCTCCGCAACAGTAGTAAGCTCTCCTACCCTTTATACCCTTGATTAGATAATTAACTTGTTGCAATCATTTGCGAGGTTGAGACCTTGGAAACCGAAGATGTGCATTTGAGTGTTTGCCATCAAAGTCTGAGCTCGAATCAACACCACGTTTTCGGTTTTATCTGTTTAGTGCACTCTCTGTGAGTTTTTCACATAACTGATTGCGCAAATTTTGGTCTCGTTCATTCGCTTTCCTAACACTATTTAAGTTCAAATTGGAATTCTAATCTTCCTCTTTTCTGCCTCTCAGAGTGGATTGCAACCCTGTGTTCTATACCAATTATTGTCTATCTGGATGAGTCCTATCACCCCTCTTAATTTGTAAAAACAATTTAGAATAATCCTGCATAATACCGAAGGAGGGCTAAGTAATAGATTCGTATGCACACATAATACAGAAAAAAGCGATATAGATATAGTGCTGCAGTTAATCAAATTATAGTTCTGATTAATTTTAGTTGTACAACAGGAAAGTAGTATTACAGTTGCACAGTATCCACAGTCTTTTCCTCTAAGGTCGTCAAAACGTTGATTACGTTACATAACCGTCAGAGCTCTGAGAATATAACTAGAATCTATTCTAGTAAATTTAGAAAACATTGCTAGTAAAGTTTATTTAAGTTCAGTCCTACAAAGGTTTCTTAAAACTACACTTTCATGCAAACGTTTACAAATTATTTGTGTATATACTGCACATTAAGTTTTCTGCACGCATTTTGAAGTTTATTTTATTTCAGATGCAAACATTTTAAGTGCATTTATTCATTTATATACACAAGCGTAAGTTTTATTTTTTAGTAAAATTTTAGGCAAAGCAGTAAAACATTAAATGTAAGCTTAGAAAGATATACTGTATAAGAGTTGTCTGTTAAAGATAAGATTTAAGTTGTTTGTTACAGATAAGATTTAAGTTGTTTGTTAAAGATAAGATTTAAGTTGTTTGTTAAAGATAAGAGTTAAGTTGTTTGTTAAAGATAAGATTTAAGTTGTTTGTTAAAGATAAGATTTAAGTTGTTTGTTAAAGATACGATTTAAGTTGTTTGTTAAAGATAAGATTTAAGTTGTTTGTTAAAGATAAGATTTAAGTTGTTTGTTAAAGATAAGATTTAAGTTGTTTGTTAAAGATAAGATTTAAGTTGTTTGTTAAAGATAATAAGATTTACGGTATAAAAGTTGTTTGTTAAAATAGCAGTTTTTAAACTTTTCATTAAAGCTCAGTCAAAACATGACTTATCATAAATGTATATTATATTCCATGAAATTCTAATTTTTGATTACGGCGATGTTATAGTATATCATAAGGATGTTATTAGCAGGAGACTTAACATATCAACATAGCGTAATCGGGAAAAGAACCCTTAACATTTTCCAAATTAATGTAATTTTTCATCGCAACCACATATGAGAGAAAAATGCTTTATTTTTTTTCTTCCCTCCATTTGAAAGTAAACAAAAGGAAGAACCGTCCGCTCAATTTGTCAAGTTACGGTTGTGATGAATTACTATTCTCCACATTTTACTTTGTTCGCCCCTCTACTATCTCCAGAAGTTTCTGGTAGGGAATTTTGAAAATCGTCGATGCTTTTGCCATGAGTCAAACCCGGGATCTCCAGTTTCTATTAGAATATACGGGTTACTATTTCACAATAATACATGGGCCTTTAGTTCCTCACATAACTCTATACTTAAAAAGTAATTGGGGCAGAGGATGTGAAACCAGTTGCGAAAGCAGGATGTTGATGAGTCGTTCCCTGCACTTTAGGTGATTGTCACTGTAGACACAGCAAGTTTTTGGGACACAAAGATAATGCGAAATGAATGTCTATAATTTTTATTTTTCAAAATATTAAAATTTTTGGCAGCTGTTACAGTCTGAAGGCTAACTGATGTAAGCATAGACGTTTATTGCTATCTCTAATCGTTTATACAACTGAAAGAAAGACCGACAAATATTTTTAAACAATATGAGATACTCTAAACTGTAAGAAATTAAACACTACGAAGTTTTTAACATAAGTTACAAAACGAATTTTTAAAGTTTAAATATTTGAGAAAAAATAGTAAATCAAGAATAATATTTAAAAAATATGTTTAATTAAAAAAAGATCGAGAATTAAAGAAAAAAAATGATAAAAGTTTTATTCAGGCAATGACTGAGAAAAATTTACGTTTTCCTTGCAGTGATATTAATCTGAACAGGAATACTTGTTTTAGAAATACAAAGCATTATCAACACGAACATTTAAGAAGTTGTTTTCTTAATTTCAGTCCACATTAAACAGTTTTTGTTAGGAGTTTTAAACATTAAGAAATTTCCATTATGAAAAATGCAGAAAAATATTTCAGGCAAAATCTCAAAATCTCCCAGTCCATAGTTGAAACTTAATGCAGAACACTGCACGAAAAGAACGAGCACAATTATTCACAAGCTATTTGCAAATCAAAGAATGATTAAAATATTGCAATGCATATTTTCTTGCCTAGACTTACAAAGAAGTACATATTTTATGGAAATGTATTACTGAAGGTTATGGAAATACTAGGCGATATTTTGAGGAAATTGTCATACAAATTTATAAAGAGTTTCAGATTTTAAATTACGGCCAAAGGGACGCTTATTAACATTTTGTGTGTTACCTTTATTTATTAAGTACCATATGCTTCGTATTTAAACCATAATATTCAGCTCAATAGCAATAACGCAAAGTAATTTTAAAATGAGCATGTCTATACAATGAGATACATTCCGATGACCTCATTGTTCACGTGACTTATGTATACCTTTTTTAAACATAAAATGCAGATGACATCAGAGATCACGTGACTTATGTACAGCTAATGCAAACAAGCAAGGTCATTCTTTCTCTTCTTCTCTTGCGGAATATATCTCATTTCCGATACACAGTCTCGCGAGCCAGAGGTAAAAATGTTTTTTCTGTATAACGCTGCCATTGCTCTCTCTGAAATCCTTGAGTTTGTTAATCAAAAATTTATTAAAGTTTTACAAAATATGAAATCGATAATAAAACAAATTCCAAATTTGGGTTTCCAGATGCCCATATTCGCAGGAGGATTAAGTTATTGAAAACTTGATGGCTCTAGGTATCGTCGTTTTATCACAATGTGAGAAACATATATATACATTTATGCAGATTATTCATTATTTCTTTAAATACAATACAGAGCGACAATATTTGGTGGCAACATTTGGAAAAGTGAAACAACGCTTGTAGTGAATCAACGCAAAATGTCAAAACGAAATTAATAGTCCTTCAGGGCAAAATTTCTCCTTTGGACTAATAATATTATGAAATGATATTAAATGTAGCAATATAATCTATTCTGCTAATAATTTAGTACAAAAAAGAAGGTCCCATAATTTTTTTAGTCATTTATGCATTTGATAACTATCTGTATCGGCTACGAAGTAATTAAACTCAATTTCTTAATTTTGCACATTTAATTAAAATACATTAAAATTCAGCTTTTATTTTTTATCATTTAACTGAACTGTCTTAACTTTTAGTTTCTTAAATTACAGTATGCCTAAGACATTCAGGTTTATTGATTACTTCTTCGGTAGGATCACCATGATATTCCTGCAATCTCCCATTCTTTGAATAATTTAGAAGGATAACTTTTTGTCTAACTTTTCAAAGTTTACGTTAATGAAATTCATACAACTTTTTACGGTATAGGAAATTTTAATTATTCTTTATCTTCATAATATCAGCAAATAATACCGGATGTTCCTTGCGACATCTATAAATATTTAATCAAAAAGAAAGCTCTTTCGATGTCCCTTTAATGTTTTGGCCAAACTGTTTAATCCTTTGCGCATATTTTTCCCCCTTGAAAGAACTAAGCTGCAAGTGAAAGGCCGTCAGTGCAAAAACTCAAATAACCTCCCATTTTAACGCGGCTTTTAAACCTAAACAAATCAAAAAAGATTCACCCATCAAAATACAAATGCGTTTACCAAGTTAAAGATCCGGACATACGAGGATCAACCCTCATCCAATTGCGAACATCTCCGAGGCACAAAATAACAACCAAAAAGCAAACCCGTTTGATTGATGAAAAGGCCCGTTAACAATGCCTCCCTCATTTGAATAACGCGCAATAAAAGGAGAAGAGAGGACGCAGCTTAGGGATATCTGATCCGCGGAACAAAGATTTATCAAGCTGTGTGAAGAGGAAAGGATCATTAGGAAAATGGCGGTAGAAAGAGATTAGGACAAAAGTTTTGGAACGCGGTGTTGCAATTTTTTCTTTGCTGGAGAAACTGCGGCGATTTTTAACGGCTCCTGTCTGGGGTGTGTCTTTTTCGCGTCCTGATGAGAAGTACACTGCAATTAAACCGAAGTTAAAGCATTTAGTTTAAAAGTGCGTGAAACATCCCTGGAACTTTTAAGCGAAAACATTTTAATCAAATCCCAAATAGCTACGAAGCTATTTGAGATTTGATTAAAATGTGAAAATGAAATAGTTAAGCAACACAAGATATTGTCAAGAGAGAGGGTGTTAAACTTTTGTCGAAGCAAATCACTCGCTCAACAACTTGCTTAAATGAGAAAATATCTATGATTTTTATTTCTTTCAGCTGAAGTAAAATAAATAAAGTTAATGCACATAGTGATTTGGCTGAAATAAAATCAGAATTTGAAATGAACAAAGTACTGCATATGAAACGTTACTAACATACTTTTAAATTATGTCAGTAATTATGTTGCTCATGAAAACATTTTAACATGTTAAAATAGTCATTAGCGTATTTTAAATCTATTCATTTCCTTAAAATATAAAACTGATTAACACTTACTGCATTTATGTGTTTTCCCCCCTAGTGTTACTTTTTTCTGCTGAATACGTTTTAATGCTTTTAAAAGACTTACAATTAATGAAAAACTTAACAAGACTAAAATTTCATTTCGTGAATTTCTTTTCTTTGTTCTGCTGCTCGAGGCTAGGCAGCATAAGCTCAGGAAATGATCAACTGTTGAGTTTCCATCCGATTGCAGGGCAAATACTATTAATCTTTTAACATTAGATTCTATCTTAATGTGTCAGTTTATTTAGATGCTTTGTTAAATTTTTAAAAATATTGAAGTAAGATATCATGGTATAGGTAATACGTCTAGAAGATTCTTGATACTATTTTCGATGTAATATTAATCTGAGGAAGGATTTCTTGAGAAGGTCATCGTCAAACTGAAAAAGAATTCTTGATGTAATGTCCCAAACTAGCTGAGAAGAAATAAGTATCACCTCCGCGAGGCTCCCCTGGGAGCAATCCCGGCGCTCTGGCTAGGTCAATGACCAAGTATCAAATGATTAAATTTATAGAATTCTGTGAAGTGAGGTTCCTTCCAGAATCAGTAGCCAGAGTAGCCGCCATTGTTGAAGATCACCGCTGCCACACGCCTCGGCGTTCATTCAAAGAGACTTTGGATGTGTTCTTGGGTGCAGCAGACCAAGAAGCTTCCACACGTTGTCAAAGTTGATCTGGTGTGGGAGCTTGGGATGTAATCTGGGTCAATCGTTCAGCAAAAAAATTAACAGTCATCTTCAGTAACCAGAATCATTATTTATACGGTGATACATTCAGTCTTGGCAAGGACCATATGCTACTGTCTTATCTGTCGCTTGGTTATGGGGACGATACAGGGTTAGATTTGCAAGTCTGTCAGGGGGAATTGGCTTTCCCTGGTCAGCACTGGGGGACAGACCCCCTTGACTTCTGTTCTCTTTGTTGACGATAGTGTCACAGATTTAGCGTTGTAATTATCCAGACTTTGCGATTTTCTGTCCCCCTGGGTTGATCGGAGGAGGGGTTAGTCTCCTCGAATCGCCTCCAAGGATTGGGACGTTTAACTGCGTATGGCCTTTCATAAGTTGGGACTGGGTTGCCCCTTCTCCTTGGTTCATTGTGTCTTGGACAAGGTGGAATCATCAATATTTAACAGTTTTATCCGCAAGACCAATGGTGATGGCATGTAATCAGGGCTGTAAAATTCTAAATTTTTAGTCCTGTCACACAGAACTTGTAACCTTTATGCTACAGAGAAATATTACTTCAGGACCCTGAAACAGAAACTGTTTCTTTAACTTCTAGCAGAGCAAAATTGTCATCAGGGAATCTGAATGAGTTCACTATGTGATGTGACTAGTCTGTGTTGTGAGTAGGTCAGTTGATACGAGTTTAAAATTGCTGGATAATAAGAATTTTGCTGCGCAAGAAAAATTACCGCATTACTGCAATTACGGAGCTGGTACTCAAATTTCCGTGAAAACAAATATTCAGCATGCTTTTCTAGGTATTTTCTAATAAATTGCGTAATTTACTTTAGAACTGATGAATGCGTTAGCTGAAGAAAGATGTTTATTATTTCATGCATGTAATACATGCAGTTGGAAGACAGGCCGGTTTGGTTCAATTGATTCAGGAAGAACAGACGAGGATGCATGTTTAAGGGTGGACACTTGTGTTAGGAATTTTATGAGGAAAGTCAGCTTGTTTCGTTATTAAATATGAGAATAAATACGGAAATAATCATTCAGCCCGGCTATTTAATGAATTTCAAATCTGACCTAGATAAGAAATTTCACTATTTTTACGACTTTCTTACTTTTTCCAATGCACAGGTCTACCTGTTTTCAGCAGCAGAGCTCGGCGTGACTTGGGTGGGTGACCACACACGTGACTGGCCTCGACGAATCATCTTTCTTCGACTACTGAAGAAATATCACAGCTTGTACGGTGGTCAATGAAGAACTCACGACTAGATGATTGAACCCTCTTTCTCCCTGATCAACTTATCCAACTCACGTGCATTAACACATTTCCAGCTTCACCTTTATCGGTGCGGTGTAAATCACTCAAATTTACTAATACTTCTCAACGCCTTAGGGCATATCTCCAACAGAGACGGTTAAAGTAGCAGAGGCTACTAATTGTCGCCTAACCATTCACTCGATCTCGATCGACCTGGATTATCGAACTTCAGTTGAGTTAACCTAACTTTAGTTACGTCTTTTCTAGGCTAACATTTACAGGAATTGGAAAATATGTTTACGTGCATTGCAGCTGATTAGATCTTAAGCTGATTAGAAGACATGACAAGAAATTCATAGTTAGTTAAAGCTATTAAATAAATCTCAGTATGAAAAACGTTAATTTAAGCATAAAAGAAATAGAAAGATAAATTAATTCTTTTTAATTCTAATTATTTGAATTTTGTTCATTCGATATAATATGTAAAAGATGGTATCAATGTTGTTTTGAAAATTTGAAGCTATTTAGACATTGTTAATTTCTTTACTTTATAAATTATACTGCAAAGCCTACCCCAGTAGAAATTTAATTCCCGTATGTTTTTCTTTTGCTTTTCAGGGTGCAATTCTTTTCTTAGAGTTTTGGTTTCCAAGAAGTTAGACTAGAGTTTAGATTAGGAAGAAAATACATATTTTAACATTACATACTTTTGAGTTGCGGTTCCTGAATTTAAAATGTTAGAAAAATGCATTCTGGATTTACATTTTCAGGGAGAGAATGAAAGTGATTTATGTTCTTTTCCCTTTACGGCAACTAAATTTGAAGAGTAGCGAAAGTTTTGTAGAATGCTGAAGGCGGAGGAAAATGTTTTCTTCCGAATATTTATATACGGAAAGATTTGTTTTTTTACATTTTCAAATAAAACATATGTTCCATAATACATGAAACTGAAAATTCAGAACCATTATATTGTTTGAGGAAATACAGGTTAACATCTAAATTTAGGAAACATTTCGGTGTTTTGAAATGTTTCATAAATTCAGTATTACTACATTACCTTCATTTTTTTTTAAATTACTTATATTTTTTTGCTTTATACACATACGTCAACTCTTAGGTATGGTATCTGTTACATAAAGCTAATTCTAATTCGAGTAATTACAGTAAATTTTAATTCTAACAGAAAATTTTAATTTAACAGTAAAGTTTAGCAGCTAATTTTAATTCCAGTAATTTTCTTCATATATCATAACTAGTTAGTTTTTAAACTAGGTGACGCATATTAATTTTAAAGAACATGTGAGCAAATGTTTTATTATTTTTCAAATCTAATTTCACATTTCATGTTTATCGTTCATTTAAAAATAAAATTAAGGGTCATTTTTAGCCTACTGACGACATTTAAAGGGAGAAAGAAAATTAGTTTCGATATCATTAATCCTAAAGTATTTCATAGAGACATAGAAATACTCAATTAAGTCAAAGAATTTATTAAGATTCCGTTCTAATTCAGTCTAAAATTCAGAATATATTACGTTTTGATTTTTTTTAAATTTCTGCATGATGAAAGATAATATGACCCTCCGTTTTCTTTGACAGACAGATTCCTTCGGCATGCATACGGCTTCTTATTGAAACAATATCCTTTTAATATCGAATTTCAAACAGAAATGGTTTTAGCAATTATAGAGGAACTGTTTGAAAATTGAAACCTTTGCTAACATGTAAACACATGTAACTAATGTTGCTAACATGTATGTAACATGTAAACACCCGAAATGGTTTTCGAGAGTCACAGCAATTTCCTCCCACCCCATCCATTAATGCACAAAGAGGAATAAAGATTTCAAATGCCATCCTTTCTACTTCTAACAAATAAAGATAAGAAACTACAAATAAATCCTTTGGGGACAAGCTGTCTGCAATAACTGTTAAATGCATTTGGGGAAACTGCACCTGCTACTATATTCCTTAGGGGAGGAAAGAAAGCAACATCGGAATTTCGGCCGTTTGTGGCGGTTGTGGTAGTTTGAATGGAAGGCCGTCTGGGTCGTTATGGTCTTCAAAGAGTTAAAACATGTATATGTATATATATACTGACATATATATCCTATAACTGATGAATACTATAATATTTTATATTCAATAGCTTGAAAATAGATAAAAATATTGAAAAATCCAAATTTTATGTTTTTAGGTTTACACAAAACAACAATAGCGTGTTTTTATTGATCAAATCTTGTAGGGACGTTTTCTGTTTTTCCACGTAAACTAAATTAGATCCTATAGTAAACCTGGGGAATTCTCACACAGGCGTAAATAAATACCATCACAGAAGGAGGGTGAATGTAATCCTTTTTTAAATTCAAAATAGTTAACAAAAAGGCACGATCTTCGTGCGCTACAATGGCACCTCTAAATTTGCGGTGAAACTAAAAACGTAGAATATAATTGAAGTCAAAATCTAAAATAAGTAGTGCTTGATAACACGTGAGTTACACCCAACAGGTTGCCTCACAAAAATTTAACAGGCGTGATGATAATCCGAAATGGCCAAGAGGCTTACTAGCGTAATAGCGAAACAACAACGAAACGTGCGCTGGCTAACGAAAACATGCTCTGAATAAACTCAGAGATTACCCGTTTACATACTCACTTCACTTCACTTTAAATTTACATTCTGGCGAGAAAATTTTAGGGGAAGATGAGGAGTTCAGTAAAGGTATCAAACTTAAAATAAGTTTCTCATGTAAAATAAGGAAAGCCCTACAATATTAAACACAAACACATAATTGCTTATGTAAACAGTCGCCCAGACAGGGAAGTGGTTAGTGATTCTGACTGTCGTACGGAAGAGCACGGATTCGAATCCTGGCCTAGGTATGGATGTAGTTTGTTCTTCCCTTTATAAGAGGCTGCAGTGGCCTATCTGTTAAGTGCCTCCATAATAAAGAGTCCACCGCTTCCGGCCTTAATAGTGGTCAAAACCGCCATCAGAAAAAACAAATTATGACGTCATACGTATACCCATTAACCTGATGTGTCCAAAGTTTTCGTTTCCTATTTGGAAACAAAAAATTGTTTACGAATTGGTTGTTCCTTGGAAAGAATGTACTGATTTCATTCACACTGAAATGTTATTATGCATTTTTTTTCAGGTGTATATAGAACATAAGAATTTTGCTTTTGCCGCAGCTTGCTCATCCGACAGACTTGCTCGCTAGTAGAGCAACATTATATGCATTTAAAAAAATAGAGTCTATAAACGGTTAGAGTCTGCCATTGGAACACACACAAAAGCACTACTTCTTCAACACTATGCATGTAAAATGACGATATTAAACATATTTTGTTTGAATACAAATTAAGCAAAGAAAAAAAAATCGGTCTAATACTAAACTTCTAATGAACCATGTAAACTTAACTTTAAACATTACTAGTATCAAAAAAATGATTTTACAAAGTTTCAATATTAAATTATTATAGTAGAAATTCGAAGCTATGAAAAATGTCGAAATAATAATAATTCATGCTTGGATCCTTGGTACTTACTATCCGTAATACCCTGGCCTATTATTTTTTTATATTTGAAGTTTTGTGAAATCCAATAGTTGTATAATAACAGATTTTGTTTTCAACAGCTGTGGTGGCAGCATATAATTAAGATGGAAATAGCTTTGGTCGCCACTTTAGGCTTTTCCAAATACGTATTCGATGTCTGGTTACAGGTTGCTCGGAAATATACAGTATTAGCATATAACCAAAAATAACCTTTACATCATCCTGTCACATGTTTTATTAATCCGCGCATATTAGAGGCCTTAAAGATATTTAAAACTCATTTACCAAAACTTGCCGAAATTAATTTGGAACGAAAAATTAATATTTGCAACTTTTCTCAATCTGTATTTTTTCTCATTCTAACGTTTTGAGTATTTTGGAAAGATGCAATTCAGAGTAATTTTCGTATTCCATAAAATGATTAATTCAGTTTAATGAATAATTTAAAATTGAGCGTGGAATTTTACTCCTCATTTTATTTAATAATATGACCCATTCTACTGAAATACACTCATGTCCATAAATTAAGGATAATTCGGAGTCACGCGGAAATCGAACTCTAAAATAAATATATCTCCTGCAAAATCACTACACACATCTTCAAGAATCATATGCAAATTTCAGGAAGTAACCACATGACACCGATGGTACGTCACAATGACGACAGTGTAAGAGAGTGATATATAAGGAATACAGGCAAAGAAGTAAAATTGTTCGCTGACGCTTTATAAGCATTTCTGTGCAATAGCTGAATAGTTATGACACAAAGGACGCATTTGGATGATTTTTTATGTAGTAGAATTATCGGACGTCTGGAATGTGGGCGTAGTCAATTGGAAGTATCAGACGAACTTGGAATTGCCAGAGTGTCATCTCCAGGCTTTGGCAACGATTCCAAGATGATGGTAATGTGAGTAGACGTTACAGCACAGGTCGCCCCAGAGTTACAACGGCGAATGAGGGCCGGTATTTGGCAGTTACTGCCAAAAGAAACAGGCGGACACAGCCTCAGACCTGTCTCGTTACCTTTCTTCAGCCGCTGGTACGACAATTTCAAGGCAGACCGTGTACAGACGCTTAGGGCAGATTGGTCTATATGCTGGTAGACCTGTCAGATGCATTTCACTTACTGCAACTCACTGTCACCTGCCATTAGGCTGGAGTAGAAAGCATGCATTGTGGACACCGCAACAGTGGGCTTGTGTGATGTTTTCCAACGTGTGCAGGTTTAGCTTGCAGTCTGATTCTCGCCGGACTTTCATATGGAGAGCTCCAGGTACCCGTTACCACCAAGAAAACATCATTGAACGACACCGTTACGGTGGTGCAGGAGTGCTCGTTTGGGGTAGAATTATTCTGGGTTCCAGAACTGATCTGCATGTTCAAATTGGAATCATGACAAGCCAAATCTATCGGGACGTCATTCTGTAACAACATGTACGTTTGTTTCGGAGCGCCATGGGCGCACAATTTGTGTTTATGGATGACAACGCCCGTCCTTACCGTGCAAACGTCGTAAGCGAATGCCTTCAATCGGAGGATATCACCCGTATGTACTGGCCAGCATTCTCACCGGACTTAGATCTAGTAGAGCACGTGTGGGACATGCTTGGCCGACGAATTGCAGCCCGTCAACCTCCTCCTACATGTCTACCGGAACTTCGGAGAGCATTGCTTTTTGAGTGGTGTAATATCCCCCAAGATCAGATCGATAATTTGATACTCAGCATGCCTAGGCGTTGTACGGACTGTATTGCATCCTCTGGGAGACATACAATATAGTAACAATCATACCAACCATATAATATTGGTTTTTTGTAAATAGTTTTTTTCGTAATTTGCTCCAGGGAAAAAAAACGTTATTTTTTTTAATAATATCAAATATATAGCATCTTTTTTTGCTCTTTACCTTTTGTTTAATAAATAAGCTTTACAAATAAGTCAAATTTGTTTTGCTTCTAACTCTTCCTTTGCCTGATTTTGCATTATCCTTAATTCATGGACATGAGTGTATTTAGAAATTCTTACATTATCTAACTTTTCTACATTCTTGAAAGCTAGCCTACCCTTATAATATATACATACCCTTATATATTCACTAATTATTGACTGAGTAATCTCTTAACAGGTTATGAGGTTATTATGAAATTACTATTTACATTCTTTGATCTAAGAGGAATTTTTCTTGTAATATTAATTAGCCCAACGCAACTTTCTTACAGCGTTCATTAAGCTAATTGCATGACGATAAAGTAATTAAGCCTTACACTAAGATGTCCGCTATTTTAATTCTCTTAAATTGATATCAAATGTTTATGATAAATATCAAATGTTAAAATGCAATTTGGAAAACATTTGCTTCTATGTTTATAAGTACCCGTAACTAATGTTTCAGAACTTTATGTTTATTATTACGACTTTAGAAACAAATTTGAAGAAGTTTTTAAAACTAGTTTACTTTAAATTTTAAAGCGTCATTAGCCAAAGTAAAGAAACATTCATATGTGATAATTCGAAGGTGAGTTTCAAAAGCACAAAAATATAATGCGCATATTAATTTTATATAAATGTGAGGCAACGGTCTATGCGTATTTGATAAAACGATTGGTTGGCTATCTTGGCAACCAATTGAGAGTTTTGGAATTCGTTTTTAAGTATGATCGCAGACAATCTAGGACCAGAGAATTTTGGAATTCGTTTCCAGTGGTATTGCTAATTGTAATAAAATTATATGAAAATAAAGAATATATTATTATTGTGAAAAATTGTGTGCAATTATTTACTTACGAAAAAGAAATTAACATAAAAAAAATCTGAAAGGGTTCAGATTTTAACTGTCGCATAAATGGATTTGTTAAGGTTTTCTGCATTCTTGCTGAGCTCGCAGTCTACCAGTCTGCTGTTGCAGACAACAATTCCTTTGCACGTATGCCACACACAATGCAGCGAAATTGCAAAACATTTAAGCAGCATAGCAGCATTGTATCAATTTTCAGTTTTTCTTAGTCAGATGACTTGCAGAAGTTTTTGTGCCTTATTATTATTAATAACTTTTTTAAATTAATTAATTGAATACCATAACCTATGTACTTACGCCACATAAAATTCAGTTCAATAACAAAATCACAAAATGTTTAAAACAACATGTATTTAGAATTTCCGACAAACGCTCTCATGAACGGAGATAAAAATGTTTTATTCCGTTCATTGTTGCCATTGCTCACTTTGAAATCTTTGAGTTTGTTAATAAAAAAATTCGTTAAAGTTTTAAAAATTCAGGATTCCAGTTTTATTCGGATGGAGGACTTATGTTAACCAAAATTTGATGGCCCTAGGTACCATCGTGTGTTTCACAGTGAGAGGAGCATACATACATACACACAATCCTGATTCTATATTATTTAATTTCTTTAAAAATAATGCAGGTCTATATTTTTTGGAGGCAACAATCTAAAAGGCGATACAGCCGTATATAGCGGACGACGCAAAATGTTATTTCGAGAATAATTCGTGCTTACGCCCTTTTGAGCTAAAAGTTAAAAAATACCGGAGTTTGATCTATCTTTGTTTATTAATTTCATCAAGTCTTCTGAAACTCTTAGCATATAACGGGTTTCATTAAAATTCCTCACCAAATATGGATTTAAGCTACCTACACAACTTTACCGAACATTTTAATGGGCAAACATTCTCTATAATTTTAATTGCTTTGAAGATAATTAACATTTATATAGCTCTAAATATGTACGGCTCAAGACGCATTATATTAGAAACTGAGTTCTAAATCACTAGATGAACACAGCCGCTTAAATTTGAAAGCAGATTAAGTTTCTAAATCAACAACTTAAAATCTTTGAAACAACAGCTTGAAACGTTTACATAATGTCACGTGGGTTTCGAGAAAGATATCCTATGAGACATTTATAGGTTTTACTGTACTTTCTTAAGAAAAAAATTTGTTTCGTTATATCTGTCGTCGTTTGTTGTTTATTTTAAGCGTGGTGATAAATTCCAAAGTTTTGAATTCATATAATATTAATGTTTATTTTGGTGGAGATGCTGAATAAATATTTCAAACGCATTGATAAAAGAGCTAAATCGTTCATTAGCGAAATCTTTCATGTGAGAAATATGCTGATATTTTATAATTAGTAGTTATGACTAAATAATATTGAAACGCAGAAATGAGGCCATAACTGTTGTTAAGAAGTTTTAAAGAACCGCTGATTCCCATGAAAAATTTGTGTTTCATTAAGCAAAATATTGTAAGGAATCAAAACACAAATATGCGTGATCCTATTAAATACGTTTCAGTTTGTATATGGAGAAAGAAAATTTTTCCGTTCGATAGTCATATGCATGATTAGTATGTTTTCTTACGTAAGTCTACTTAGAAGAGCCCAACGTAATGTAAGTTAACCATTACCCTCAGAATTATTTGTATAATATGTGATGAAGTTATGTTTGCTCGTAATTGCTTCAACGTTCTTTGTACGTTATTCCTTTTTTACTTCCTTGTACGAAGTAAAAAGGAAGTATTGTAATCGCGAAAAGTTTCAGGCAGCATATTTCAACAAAAATATCCATTTTGACTTCTTTCAAATGCAATTTACGATGTATTTCCCTGATATCTGTACGTAAAGACACAATAAAACACTCTTTTCCTCCAAAAAATATAAAACTGCTTTAAAATGAATTCTGAAGAGAATTTTTCGTGGCGTCTGTACGAACGTATGTACGTACGTATCACGCATAACTCAAAAACGAGTAGCCTCAGAACGTTGAAATTTTGTATATAGGACTGCTATAACATGTAGAAGTGCACCTCGTGTTTTGGTTGCAATCGGCCGCACCAAACGTATATAAATATATTTATATATATATCCACTGTGTTATCCGGCTCAGTGATCTCAGTTGCTTTACTCTTATATGTTTGTAAATTGTACATTTTTTGCTTTAAAAATGATTGAATTATGTTGTTCTTATCTTCCGGTTAAGGTTTTTATGCCTTTAGTAAATCTGTATGCATTATTCTTAGAATTATCAACAATTTTAAAATTGTTTAATTGCCGCTAAGCCTAATAATGCTTTTGATGGCTGCCATTGCTCTTGTTTACATTTGAAACAGCACGATAGCGGATTTGTTGCCATTTTAGAGAAACTTAGCTTCGCAACAACAAAGATAACCCTTTGATTTATTATTTAAATCATGCTTAATCCTTTCTGGAATTTTTTCGAGGAAATAAGCGTTTAGAATTTACTTCGTAATTTTCAATACATATATTTTGAGTTTTTATGTGTTTTTGCCTTGTCGCGAAGTGAAAACTGAATTAATTGAATGAGAAATATTCAATCGTCTGTGAAAAACTGTTTCGTTTTTGTTTTGTTGGCTTAATTTCTTTTATACATCGTTCTTGCTTTATTATAGTATTTGAATAGAACATGTGGCAACGATTAGATAATTCATAAAATGATATAAATTTTGTGCATTCTGAGTTATAATATGAACGAAATATAATACCGTTAAGTAAACCTAGCGCCAGAGTGTCGCTATGGTAAACAAAGTGAATTTTAAAGAATGCATTTATTCTATTGTTGTTTATGCGCTGTCGGCGAAGTAGGTTTAATTCAATCTAATACGTTTAAATGAAATGCAAGAAAAAATGCATATAATTTAATATTCCGTACAAGGAAGTCATGTGGTGTACACATCAGATATTTTTTAATTCCTACTATTTTCTCATACTCTCCGTATATCCTGTTCAAATTTTCAATCGTTAATGAAATACTTTTTATTCATCCACTCAAGTTCAAATACAGTTTTTTTAAACTTGTAGTGGATGACACTCGGTGCTAATACAAATTTTTAACATATTAGAAATTGTTATTTTTTGTATTTTTATTTATTTATTTATTTATTTATTGTATTTTTTAAATATTGCATTGTTGACCTAAGTAGGGATTGACTTATAATATTTTTTATATTATTACAATTGTTTTTCAGATGTACTTTAATTAGTGGATATAATTTTTATTCTTACGATTGAACTGCATTCTGAATTAAAGCGATACACCTTGAGATTTTCTGCAAAGTTGTGATATCTTTATTATTTCGCAATCAATTTTATCATTCTTTACCTGCAGTAAAACAAGTTCGTGCTTTTAATTGGTATAATTTTAACCCTATAGTAAATACTTTTCACTGAACTAAAGTTTCAGTTTCCGCACGTATTCCATTTTTCTCCATCTGTAAAGATCTCTGAAGTATTTCAGCTACAATTAGAAGTGAAGTAATATGAGAAAATTTAGAATTTTCTATAATAACAATATCTATTATGAAAGATGATTTTAACTCAGTTCATCATCAGGACGTAGTTTCTTCTAAATATGATAAGCAGGACCAACTTGAAAAGTTTCGACTATCAGGCTCTAAATTCGTTTGAATTCTTGAGATACATTAAAAAAAATTAATTTAAAAATAATTTTTTGTAGAGAGTGAACCAAATAATTTCAAAATCAAATTTTATGTCACTTAATAGCGAATAAATCTAAACTGCTGAACTTTTATACATTCTCAAGGAAACTGAATAACAGGACAGCAATGAACCTTAAGGTGCTTAAACTGTAACATGGGTCAAAATATATTGCCCTCTATGATGTGTATTATAGACGACAAAATATCTATGTCACCTTAATTGCTATTTCACAAAGAATTTGTGACAAAGAATTATATTATCAATTATCTTATATTTACGTTTCTTAAAACATACAGTTATCGCCTTAACTCACATATACACTTTTTCACTGCAGAAGAAGGAAATAGATATCATCAATTTTCATGCTATTTGAATTATATACTTTATTACTGCAGTATACGAAATATACGTATTCTAATGCATTAGCTAAATTATGCAGTTTACCATTACAATATCCGAAATACATTTTTATATTATTCTATAAAAATGCTTTGAATTTTCATCTCACAATTTTACTTAAAATATATATCATTGAAATAATTTATTTCAATGATATATTATTTCAATGATATAAATTATTATTATCAATGATATAAATGAAATACCGTATATACCCGCGTATAAGTCGAGATATTTTGGACAAAAAAAGGACTTCAAAGTGGGGTGTCGACTTATACGCGGGGCCATAAAAAATTAAAAGAATCCAAAGTACAAAAATTTCTTTATTTAATGCAGTTGTTTTCTTCCCGCACTCAAATTGGACGACTTATCAAATAAGTCCCTTACTTGAAGTAATTTCAAGACTTAAATTATGTGACGAACTAATCACAGAGTTTCATACTTTAACTAGAGTAAGTTTCGATTAAATCAAAGAATTTTCGGCCCCCGAACACAGATCAATATAGAGCAATAAAAAAGTTTCGCCAACACGCCAAGAAAAGAGAAATGCATATAGTTTTTACGTACGTATAAGTCTTTATAATAGTTATTGTTCATTCATGAAATACTTTTGTTAACAGGCGCACAGGTCAAAATTTAAAAAAATAGCCCACGCAATAACTGAACAGTTTTGAATATTTCTTTTAACTTTTAAAAAGGGAAAATGCAGATAGATTTAATTAGATTAAGTTATTTCTTTCGCGGAAGAGACTAATAACTGTGCTGTTTCTCGTCAGTTTGGGGTTGACGAAAAATTGATTCGCGATTGGCGCAAGAATAAAGTTACAAAAATCCCGAAATCGAAAAAGGCGTCGCGACATGGAAAAGCTCCTTTTCCAGAACTCGAAAATGACTTGTATGCTTGGGTTTTAGAGTGCCGGCAGAATGGTTTCATTGTCACTAGAGCTGGCATACGTTTACGAGAAATGAAGCTTGCAAAACAAGAAAAGTATGGTGTTCCAAACACGTTTCGTGCATCAACACATTGGTGCACTAAATTTATGAATCGCGATGGTTTGTGTTTACGCCAACGCACCAAACTGGGGCAAAAGTTACCATCTGATTTGGAAGCAAAGGTTATGGAGTTTCAAAAATACATTATCGATGTAAGAAAAAGGACTTCTTTTGAACTTTCCCAAATAGAGAATATGGACGAAACCCTCATGTGTTTCGATCTACCAGAAAATAAAACAATTTTGAATAAATGTAGTACTTGAAAAACATTTTTCGAAGTTTCTTGATCGATTTCGGAAGTGGGGAGTCGACTTATACGCGGGTTTCTTATTTTCTACGAATTTTTTATGTCGAAGTGGGGGGGGGGGTCGACTTATACGCGGTTATATAAGGTAAATTATTTCAATGATATATATTTTAAGTAAAATTATTCATTAACTAAATTTGCATTGTTAGTTATGTGTTCGTTAACATAGATTTAACTAGGTTAGATGAAGAGGGAAACGTGAACTGTTTCAACTTCTAGTAATAAGAGTATTTTATAGATGACGAAATACAGCTATATTAGCCAAAGGAACACAGATAAGTAATATTAAATTTCTGAAAACGAGAGAAAACTAATAAAATCACTCAGAAAGCAAAGATTAAAATCTCTGAATAGCAAAGTCCGTAGCACATTAGTCTAAGCAGATTCTTCAAGTAATTGAGAACTTCAAAGCTTCTTCTTTTGATCTTAACTAAAGGAGGAGAGAAAAAAGCGCAAATTTCTGGAAAAGTGCGCTTTTTGTATCATGTGCAATACTGGCATAGATTTATGGCTATTTTTATGTAGAATACTAGCATCTTGTTATAAGTGCTCACCTGAGATCAATATACATGCACAAACATATTTGGAAAAGCAAATTTTTATATACAGATAAATTAAGAAAATATACATAACAAAAAGTAGCTTTGAAAAAAATCCCCGCAACATGCATAAAGCTAGATGCATGGTGATTAATGTGTCTTACGTTACGTTAGGTATTTCTCCCGCCTTCGTAGTGTAGTGCTCGGCGCGCATTCGAGTGACCCGTGGTTCAAGTTCAAGACATTACTCATTTTTCATCTCCTGCTTCCAAAAAATACTAATGTCTCTACAGTGGCGCCCGAACTGAAAGAGTGGTGGATGATGGTTCTACACCCCTAGGATTTGGCGACTGGGTCCCCTATTCCCCAGCCGCCCTTCAAAAGGGGGAGTATATAAGGTATTTCTCTCGTCTTCTTAGTATGCCTTCGTAGTGCAGTGGTCAGCACGCTCGGCGCGTATACGAGAGGCCCGTGGTTCGGGTCCCGGCGAAGGCGTTGCTCATTTTTCATCTCCTACTTCCAAAAATCCTAATGTCTCTACAACGTGACTAAAGAAAAGGTACTATACACATTGGAAACAGATTTTACTGACGTTGATCAATTCTTGCATACGTAGAAGCACAGTAGATTAATAGTATTTTCAATTCAAATCTTTATTAAAGAATGCATTTGCTGTCCAAACCTATCAGTGACTAGGATTTCAGAAGTAGATAGCGATCGCGAATGAAACTGTGTAAGAGCTGATTTCTCAGTTTGAAGCTCTGTCTTAACTTTCGGCGTCAACTTGCGTACACCTGCCTGTTGTAGTTGAATTCCAGCAGTATTCTCACTGCGAAAGGTCTGCAGATAAACTGTTTCTTAAATGCAAATGGTGATGAAAGCGCATGCGTCAGAAGGGGTGTACCTTTTTTCGCAATTTTTTCTTCCTGCTCATTTCTCAAAATACACAGAAGAGTCACCACGCAACAAAGATTATGTTTTACAGTTTGGCATTTCAAGTAGTATTTTGCATATATGAATTGCTAAGGTACAGCGGCTTCGCCCTGCTGACATTGCGGTTAAATCAGAGGCCGATTCCCTACATAATGCCGTCGTATCCAGTGAGTGAAGCTGCGAATATTCAGTCACTGTTCTTATAGGTAATAATTCTGCTTGGTATGCTAAATCATTTTATTAAGGAATATACTATTTGAACTCGCTCAAAGGAAATAACCGCAGCCTGTACCTGATTCCATCTTAGTGTATAGAGAGGTATCTTAGTCTAGATGGCCTGGGTGAACAAAGAAAATATTTTGCTGTAAGTTGCAATGAATAGGATGGCAGATAACTGAGTGACCGTGCTTTTCATAGTCAGAAGGAAAATAAGTTAGCCTGCACAAACTAGTTATTGTGCTTACCACCGTAGCCTCTTACTCAACCAGAAACCAGCAATTTCTTATAGAATAGTTGTTCAAGCAGTACGATTCGCTCTGCATACGAATGACTCGTATGAGCATATGAAATCTTCTGCATATGAGCAGGCGTTGCTGTCGTTGGATGGTGAGCAGTTTACTCATAGACATGAAGTCTATTTAAGGGCGACTGGAGATTAGGGGACTCAGTCACCAAATCCTGGGGGTGGAGAATCATCGTCCACCACCTGTTTTAGTTCGGGCGCCACTGTAGAAACATTAGGACTTTTTTTTGTGAGGCAGAAGACATGAAAAATGAGCAGTGCCCTTACTGGGACTCGAATACGCGCCGAGTTTGCTGACCACTACACCACGAAGGCATGCTAAGAAGGTGGGGGAAATACCTTATTGTTACCACCTTATATGTTAATTAAGTATTAAATTACTTACTTTAAATTACTAAAACAAATAAAGCGTGAAAACATCTCCATTACATGTACAATATGTTTAAAATTCTCAGAGAAAGCGTTTCAATGGTAAAAACTTTGAGAATAGATAATAACAATCGCGCCACTTTCTCTTATTCATTAAGTTTTCTTCGAAACATAAGTAAAAATACACATGCTTAAATGCAAATAATTATAAACGTTTTTTTACTACATCTTAAAGTTTTACGGAGTTTCAGTGTTCTAATAAAAACATTATTAGAAACCTTGAATAAAACATTACTGGAAGTTATTTTCGTCATGGATTGTTGATATTCATTGGTCAATTGCTTTCTTCTGTTACTAATTTCTAATTGTCCACATTTAAATATAATCGCAAACAAAGCAATTATTTTTAATGCAAACATTCTTATATTTTAGCAAGTGCGAATAAATGTTGATCAAATATGTATCTTCAAATCTTTGAATAAGAATTATATCAGACTTTCATTAAAATCTTTGAATAAGATTTGTATCATATCATGTTTATTGGCTACATTTGTAGATTTCTGATGCTTTATTCACTCTCGTATTATAATGGTAATAAAAATAAAAGTACACTCATATTTCAAATGACTAAAAATCTTCAAATCTTCGCAACACCGTATTTGCAGCAAACACATAATTGGAACATGTTCGTAGCCACATAAAATAGATTCGGGTGTCCCATGAGCCAGCGGGTTGCAAGTTGGCGACTACTGGCTTATAGATTCTACGCCTCGCAGATAAGTAGTTATTTTCAAATGATTGAACCCAAAGCTGAGAAAAGAGCTATAAGCCGCTACGAAATAATTCAACAAAGATTTATTTAGTACGTGTATGTTTTAGGAGGATTTTAGGATGCATATTTATAATGATTTTTAGGCTACTTACTCCATACTATTGCCTTTTAATCCTGCAGACCATGTAAGCCCAGCTTTAATTCGTATTTTGCAACTGAATCACGCTTTGATTAACCTAGGGAATAATTAGATCTCCGAATAAGCTTACTGACATATACGTTTCTCAAACGAAAGGATCATTATCCTCCTTTACGCAAAAGTATTTACTTTGATAGCAGACTCATTCTTTATTTCAATTTATAGTAGAATTGTACTAAATTCTATATTCTTCTTTTACCTCCCTAACGATAATATAATTGCAGTATTGCGAAAAGCTGAAATTTCAAATTTGGAATTCAAATATAAGGCCTTGTATTTTTATTTAGAGCTGTGAGCAATTTTGTACACTTCGGGCAATTTTGGACTGTCTGAAACAAAATCTTTATTTCTCTGACACGTTACTGTATTTATAATTCTTTTCAAATGCGCAAAATGAATTTCTAAAAATATATACGTTTATAAACAAAAATGTTGAAATTTAAAATGCCATACGTGAGGTAAAAATTATTTTATTTCATGAGATAATAAATAATACATTGGTTCACGCATTGACCTTTGTTCCTGTTACAAATTATTTAAATGCCGGTATAGAGTTTATTGGTGATATTAATAAACTACTCTTTTTGTAATATGGAATAAACGAAAATCAGATTAGTTTAGTATCTGCAATAAGTGAATTATTTTCAACAGAATAGTAGCTTTCAGTGATTTTTTAGCTCTTTCAAGTACCTTGAAATAAATGTTTGAAGAGGTTTCTTCCTTTCAATTTCTACATTTGTTATCTGGAAAAACAGAAAGCATTGCCATTTTAGGGAGCTATTTGTTGCAAGCATCTTGCATAAGTGATCCTATGAAATAAGTTCAAAGCTATGTCCTCAAAGATTAAGTATTTTCTTTATTTAGTTAAATAAGTGCACATGTCTCTCCATGTGTTTAATTCACAATGCAATAGTCTCATAAGAATTTTTTTCTTGCATTTGGCTTTAGCAATTTAGAACAGCTTGTTTTAAGTATACGATGTTATATATTTTAAGTATTTTATTTTACATATAAGGTTTTATGTATTTTACTTTCAAATATTTTGAGTATTTCATGTATTTATTTTAAACGTAAGATCTAATGTCATATATCCATAATATCTAGGGAACTAATTTTTAAATATTAGACATATTTTAGCTGCTTAGTTTAAACTTATTTGAAGTGTTATACTAAAATCTGTATACCAAAACCGGATTTAATCTCCTTTAATCTTGCGATGTTATGCATTTAGTATTTTGTCAATATACGTTGTAATATCCCAGTTAAAATAAAGCCCTTTGGCTGCTAGAATACTGGAAAAATTATGTAGCGACTATTCGCTGAGTTCTTGTAAGTAGAAATTCCGAAGAAGAGTTCAAATACCCTTCTACTAAAGTTAAAAATAATTTACATACGTCCCCTCTTGGGCATACAAGAAGCCTCCACCTGGAACTCAAAAAAGAAAATATTAGAGTAGCTAATCTATATACTACATAAAGAAGAAAGTATGTGTGTTTGGTTGTCCTCTAATAACTCAGTCACTACTACAGTTAGCGGGGCCCACCAGCGGCCGAGCGGTAAAATCGCTGAGCACTGGTAGTTCGGTCCGAGGTTCGAATCTCGCGAACGGGCTGGCTGCATGGGCGTTTTCGTGGTTTTCCCCATGTGTAACGTGTATACGAGTCAGTTTCCCTCAGAAAGTCCTCCTCGAAGGCATCCCTTCCCTTAGGCAGATAGCCCTAGTGTGCTTTGCCGTATTCTCAATACTCAATACACCACACCACCACACCACACTACAGTTAGCGTCACTAAACTTTCCACAATTCTTTTCTGGGTCCTGTAAATGGCAAAGTCTACTTGTTTCCAAAAACATATAGCTAAAATCAGATATATTAAATAAAAAATTAGAAAAACGATAATTTTCGTCCTCAGTTTTCCTAGTAGCAACAGTCTCGCAAGTTGGAGATGAAAATCTGTTTTATTTCAAAAGTTATTGCCACTGCTCGTTTTACAATACTAGAGTTTGTTAAAAAAATTCTAAGTTTAACGATGAAATAAAAATAGCATTGCCAAACATTAAATACATTATTCTCGATTCGAAAAATTCGCGGGAAGCCATTTCGACTATTCTCATCTTTGTACGACTTTCATCAGTCAAAATTCTAATTGAAAACTCTGAAATTTTCGCACTCATTTGTCCGCGTGGCAACAGTCTAGGACTTTGGAGATAAAAATGCTTTATTCCGAAAAGTGTTGCTACTGCTCAGTTTCAAATCATAAAATATGTTAATAAAAAATTTCTGATTTTCACAAAATCTATACATTTAAAGAAGAATGTCTGTATGTGTCTAGAAATGTCTGTATGTGTAACTAGAAAGTCCGACGGTCATACGAAATGACCGCTGTTCTACGTATTATAAATTGTAATTATAATGATTTGTGCAAAGGTGTCTGCTGATTCAAACTGAATTATCCAGAGCAGGCGGCGAGGACGCCCTTTTGCTTACTGCCCCACTTAGTTCACCCTTCTACTTGCTTAATTGCTTAAAGTAAAGTGCAATGAAGGAAACCACTGACGGTACATTTCTTAAGAGCCACCGCTAGCTCAATAAATAAAGGTGATTTAAATAATAAAATGTTAATTCACATGTAAAAGATCTCTTTGTACACAACATTTCTTGCGTAGATCTTTCTATCATTTTTAAGCTCGCCGTTGAAGAGGACCATCAATTATTTTTAATTTTACGTCCGTTCTTTCCCGAACTTTTCAACAGGCAACATAATCTAATCTAATCAAATAAGCCGTACCGCCAAAATTGGCACAACCGGCAATTTAAAAGAAACAAACTGAAAGGTAACTGGATAAACACTACAACAGAATAAGGACTACTTATCCAAAAACTCATCCTCCGCTGGAGATGAGTCGGTGCCGCCAACGGGTCATCTCGACCTTCATTCAGAATAGAAACCACCTATTTCTTAACATAAAATGACTAAATTTAACTCAAGACAACTGCTAACCTAAACAACAATTATAAAATACAAATATTGCATAGCTTAACGAACAATAAGCATTTACAGTTTTCAGTAAATTATACATTGTATGTATACAAATTACATTATAATTTATGCAATTCAACTCAAAAATTTAAGCAATTAAACAAAAGGATCGAAATATACATAATTATTCAAATTGGTAATAATTTTTATAAGTCCTAATTTAACTTTATTATTGCTATATAGATATTTTTCATTATTTATAGATATATTTCGAAAATATTCTCCTCTAATTTCCTTCGTTAAGGCACAGTCCCAAATGTAATGTCCATTAGATGCTCCAGATGCATCCTGACCACATCGGCAATGAATATCCTTCCCATGAAACCTTTTTAGATATTCTGGAAATTGGCCATGTCCTGTTGGCAATTGATTTAGCAATCTATTGTAACTTAATCTTTGCTCTTTGACAACAGGAAATATTTTACAAACCTTTCGTCCAGTTATGTCATAATGCCATCTTTGTTGCCATGTGTGGAGAATCTTGTCATGTAGTAACATATCTCTTAATATAATTAAGAGATAAAGGAACCGTGATATCAATATCTGTATTACATAAAGCTGACCGTGTCCAAATGCAGGCTCAGGTAAAAAAATGCCAACGCGCTTAACCGTTTGGCTCTGAGACTTATTGATGGTCATAGCAAAGGCAAGTTTTACAGGAAATTCTCTACGTCTCAATTAAAACGGCAATCCTGTGCCGTGGCAACTTCACCCCATTGGCTAGTACAGTTACGCAAGCAACCAATAAACTATCGGCGACAAACACTTAAGCCGCATATATATAAGATGTTTTGCCACATTTAATCGACTGAAATTGAATATAGGTGAAATTTTGGATCGAACTTGACCTTTTACGACTATTTGATTAGAAAGACGAAAATCTTTAAAAACTGCGTGCCATTGTTTCTGATATAATGAGAGAGAATTACCTTATTTTTTTATCGAAATTTTTTATGTGGGTTTCATACCGCATCAGAGTGAAAAGTGTATGACAATGCATCGTATTTTTTGCATCTTTATTAGAGAAGGATTACAGTGGTATCGTTCTCTCTATTCTTAGATGCATTACTCTCAATCTAGCCTAACTGGCATCGGGTACTTCCGCTAGTACTGTATAAAATTAATCAACCGAAGCTGAACGAAATCAACTCACGTAGTTGGTCCTTAATTAAGGATCACCTGCGTATGCTAGGCAAGTATTAAGTACAGCCGTAGAATAACAAGCTTAAATAATAGCATAAACGTGGCCGAAAGGCAAAATACGCTTTCCTACTGAGCTAACCTAAGCTTAAAAACCAGTTTATACCTTATTTGTATAAAGCGTAGTACTGAAAATTCATTCTAGCACGAAAACGTAGGTGAGAAATTAAGAATGTGAAATAAAGGTTTGTTCAAAAATAGAAATTACTATTAGCAAAATAAAATAAAACCCATATAACATTTTAAAATTTTCTGTAACTAATAGCCTCTTCGAGGTACTAAACTATAATATGAAAATTTCAGCTTAAAATTGAAAAAAGTAATGCAAGAAAAAACGAAAACTCGTGAACTCGATAACATTAGATTTTGCCAATTTTTGAATTAACCAATGATGACAATCCGTAATATTCATCTTATGATGTTCAAAAATTGTAATTATACGTTTGTTTGGTTTGGTTTATTCAGATTACGGCAAAGCACACTAAAGCTATCTGCCTAAGGGGAGGGATGCGTTCGTGGAGGACTTTCTAAGGGAAACTGGTTCGTATACTCGTTACATATGGGAAAAACCACGAAAACGCCCATGCAGCCAGCCCATTTGCGGGATTCGAACCTCGGACCGAACTACTAGTGTGCAGTGACTTTACCGCTCGGTCGCTGGTAATTAGGCAAGTATTCTAAAAATGTCGGTACAAAACTCAATTCAGGGAAGTGTTAGCAATGGAATACTGATGTACAAATGGGGAAACTTGATCATATCCACTTCAACCTATCACCTGCCACTAAGAGAATAATTTCAAATGAACTGAGACTAAAATTGCAATGATAACATACAGACAAAAACGCGAAGCTTGATAAATGTTTAGCATGTTCTGAAGAATAAGTGACAAGCAAGAATTTTAGAATTTGCGGTTATTTCTTTTTTGTCGTCGGATTTCTACATGAGCTGCAATGTATTCTGAACGCACTGCACGTTTTTCATGTTTTCTACTTCATTCATAATACTCTAATGATTCTACGAGTGGAGCTCTAACTAAAAAAAATGGTGGACAATAATTCGTCACGACCAGGAATTGGCAACTGGGTCTCATAATCCCTAGTTACCCATTATAAATAGCCATTCTCTGTTTAGGTTTATTTTCTCCGTCCTTCCAGCTTGCCTTCATGGTGTAACGGTAACACATTAAGCGGGTATTCGAGAGGTCCACGATTGAGTCTTGGTGAACGCATTGCACGTTTTTCATGTTTTCTACTTCAAAATAGTCTAATGATTCTACGAGTGTTGCTCGAACTAAAAAAAAAAAAATGGTGGACAAAAATTCATCACTACCAGGAACTGGCGACTGGGTCTCATAATCCCTAGTCACCCCTTACAAATAGCCATTCTCTGTTTAGGTTTATTTTCTCCGTCCTTCTAACTTGCCTGCATGGTGTAACGGTAGCACATTAAGCGGGTATTCAAGAGGTCCACGATTGAGTCTCGGTGAACGCATTGCGCAATTTTCATGTTTTCTACTTCAAAATAGTCTAATGGTTCTACGAGTGACGCTCGAACTAAAAAAATGGTGGACAAAAATTCATCACTACCAGGAACTGGCGACTGGGTCTCATAATCCCTAGTCACCCCTTACAAATAGCCATTCTCTGTTTAGGTTTATTTTCTCCGCCCTTCCAGCTTGCCTGCATGGTGTAACGGTAACACATTAAGCGGGTATTCAAGAGGTCCACGATTGAGTCTCGGTGAACGCATTGCGCAATTTTCATGTTTTCTACTTCAAAATAGTCTAATGGTTCTACGAGTGATGCTCGAACTAAAAAAATGGTGGACAAAAATTCATCACTACCAGGAACTGGCGACTGGATCTCATAATCCCTAGTCACCCCTTACAAATAGCCATTCTCTGTTTAGGTTTATTTTCTCCGCCCTTCCAGCTTGCCTGCATGGTGTAACGGTAGCACATTAAGCGGGTATTCAAGAGGTCCACGATTGAGTCTCGGTGAACGCATTGCGCAATTTTCATGTTTTCTACTTCAAAATAGTCTAATGACTCTACGAGTGGGGCTCGAACTAAAAAAATGGTGGACAATAATTCGTCACGACCAGGAATGGGCGACTGGATCTCATAATCCCTAGTCACCCCTTACAAATAGCCATTCTCTGTTTAGGTTTATTTTCTCCGCCCTTCCAGCTTGCCTGCATGGTGTAACGGTAGCACATTAAGCGGGTATTCAAGAGGTCCACGATTGAGTCTCGGTGAACGCATTGCGCAATTTTCATGTTTTCTACTTCAAAATAGTCTAATGACTCTACGAGTGGGGCTCGAACTAAAAAAATGGTGGACAATAATTCGTCACGACCAGGAATGGGCGACTGATTCTCATAATCCTTAGTCACCCCTTAAAAAAATGAGTATACCTCCTTCAACGGTACTACACTAGGCACGTATTAGAGAGGTCATTTTTAGAGTTTCGGTGAGGGTACTGCATATTTTTCATGTCTGCTGCATCAAAATAATCTAAGGACTCTACAACATCAACAAAATGTATTAGAGTTTGGCATATTTTTTCCTCCAGTAAAGTAAATTTCATTTCTTGTTTATAATACTATTTTCTTTGCATTTTAGAATTTATTTTGAATACTTTGCATAGGAAACCCATACTTGTGTTTATATATTATAACAACGTCTGCTATAAATAACCCCTTTCTATTATATATACATATTCAGATGTACTCCGGCCATTGTTGTACGTTTTCACTATATCCTCAATAGTTATGCTTTTGTTAGTTGGAAAAATATTTTTGCGCTTAAATATGTTTCTAAATCACGAAACATTATTTTCTTTGCACTTGTCGAATTCTTTGTTTTGCTTGCGAAGCAGCATTGTAAGAATTCTGCTTTCATTCAATATACCCGCATTCAAAATCAGAAACAAAACAGATGTTCCCATCTTGTGAATAAAGACATTATTCTTCTTTACTTTTCGAAAAAGTACAAAGAAAGGCGATGCCGTAGGATCCATAACTTTTACTCCCGGAAATTCCTAGTGGGATTGTTTATGTCTAGAAATCGACGTAGATCTCAGTATATGCTAGGGATTCACATTCAGTTGCTGTCTTTTGCTGAAATTTTATTCAGAATATTGCTTTGTAGGGAAGGCATAAATCTATCTCTAGTGAATCTGATGAAAGATTTCAGCTGAAATACGTATTTCTTTATCTCGCTGACACCTATTATTAGTTATGACATATTACATACTGAAACATAACAGGTATATATATTTATTATGAATTTTACTACTTCACTGTAAAAACTCGTCGATTTTGTTGTGATTTATCTCACTTGCCTGATTGTAACATTAGAACAAAACCACGGAATTCATCGTGGCTAGGAGCGCAAAATTGCTCCTGTCGTCGGCAATAGCCTTGAGCGCTATACAGGTGACAGTACAAATTTGCTCAGCTCCGCCCTCAATTCGGAAGGAGAGCACCCCGGAAGGACGGGTCCGAAGGACTCCTACCCTTCTTCCGCTGCCACAACCTCTCGAGAGGACTTTAGGCTCACCGCGTATTTAGAGCACCGCCATGTCGCACAGACACTATTCATTTACAAACATCCATGCCTTTACCAGGATTCAAACCTGGCCCGTTCGGTACGGCAGTCAGCTTCGATAACCACTACCCCGGCTGAGCAGCATTATAAATGCTTTATTACAACATACACATACTTATATGTTACATAATAAGTATGATAGCAATAATATAAATTCTACGAACCTTTATTGCCCAAATTTGTAAAGGTGTTATCGAGACATATTCGTATTGCTGGCGGTGCACTAACAGTACTATACCCAAATATAATTAATTTCTTCCATACTAATTACGGAATATTATCCTGGGTATGTCATAAACCTATCATAAAATAGATAAATATGAGTAGCAATAAAAATGTATTAAAGGAATTTTTATCATATATTAGTTGAATATAAGCCATGCAACTGCACTGTGGATGTAGAGGTACAATCTGCCTAACCTAAGAAAACTTTCGCCAGATAGTCTGCAGCTGTCCGTTGCCGTCGAAACGAGCCTTGGCCCATTTTTCGTAGGGGTGTTCTTGAAGATTTACTTTTCAGGTTGCCATCTTGGCGCATTTAAGGATAAATTGGCAACCCTTGGTTCGCCCTTATTTGAAATATACTAGCCCTGTTGCTATAGAGACCGCAACCGGCCAGACACTGTGGCGGAAGCTGTTTTTCTCGTACACAGACAATAGAGAAGCTGGTTGCCATATTTTTAGTCACGGGTTCAAATATTGGACAGAAAAGAATTTAAATGCATAGTATCATTGCGGTATGGGGGCACTTAAAATGTTGTCTAATTCAAAACTCTTCTGTTTATGATGGAGTTCTGATGTTTATGATGGGGAAAAGGGTTAAAAGATCCGTGCCACGAACTGCTCTCCATCATAACTAGGATGGAGTTTTACTTTTCCCATAGGTGTAATTTGAACGCCATCTATGATGCATCCTGGCAATGTTCTCAGTGATAAGGTGGCTAAATTTTGGCCTCTTCCGACGAATGCATTTAACTACAAGTATCCATTGACTTGAGACAGCAGCAAAAATAATATCTAAGTTATATTTCGTTCTGAAAAGTTTTCATTTCCACATTTTAAGACATATAGGTGCATGTCTCTAGACTGAGGGATTTCAATAAGGGATAGTTTAAAAAAAAATAATTCTCATGTACGTAAGAAGACACTTCTCATATCTATCCGGTTGTTGAATTCTTTTTCGCCTTGTCATTCTGCGGTTGCGGTTAGTACATCTGACGCTTGAATAATGTGGAGGTTTGCCTGCACACCACCACGAAGGCATGCTGGAAGGAGGGAGAACATATCTTATATACACCTTCTTGGGGGTTAGGCGGGCTAATCATCAAATCATGTTGGTGACGAATTGTTGTTAACCACCTTCTAGTTCGGGGCCATTTTTTTAGAGCCATTAGGTTTCTTTTCATGCAGGAGACGTGAAAAATATGAAATTCCCTCGCCGGCATTCGAACCTGGACCTCTCGAATAATTAGCCGATTGTCCTACCATTACACAACGAAGGCATGCTGAAAAAACAGATGAATTACCTTATATGGAAAATACGCATCCTCTGAGTTAGATCCAACTAATACCTAAGTTTATAAACTTATGAATTTCAGCTGCCTGAATTCTGTTCTACTTTCAAGCAAACTAATAACGTAATTGAGATTACCTATTAGAGAAAAAAAAATAAACTAAGAAAGATATAGTAAGATTTTACTATTAGTATTAAACACTAAACGTGCAGAAAAGCTCGCTCGAATGTTGTAAGTTAAAAAAATTATAATTTTATCTGTCTGCAGTTTTTTCTTCGTGCATTTCAAATTGTGACAGTGCGTTATGATATCCATAGAGTAAAAAATATTAAACATTTGCAAATTCAGAAACTTATGTCATATAATATTTAATGACATTAAATACACTTTTGAAATAAGTAGTAAATAATAAATCTGAAATTGATAAATATTAATGTTCTTAAAACTCGTATAAAATCTTAATATTTGAAAATTATAAAATTATAAAATAGTTAAAAATTACTCCTTCTGCTTATGACTGAAAAATATTGAAACTTTTATAAAGGTTTGCATTTTTAGAGTATATTTTAAAACTTTAAAAATACAATATGCTATTATAAACTCCTTTATTTTACCGTATACAAATGTTTTCGCTGCAGTTCTAGAGAATGAAACATTTAAAGACTATGGAATTATTTAATATCAAATGAACAGAGCCAAAAGCATTAAAGGTATGGAAGGATGACAAAATGCAAAAATGTTTGAATGATTTAGAGAAGAAAAATGTCATCATAACTGTTTAAGTCATGTATATCAATGTATATGTTTATACTATTTTGCCTAAATGTCCTATGATTTATTTTGGAATATTTTAATTTTCTTTATCTTAAGATTATTGTAAATATTTTTACTTTCTTTTATACTTACTTTTGTACTCTGCATTATTTTTAAACTGTCTGTAATAACTGTGATTAATTTATTATATGTAATTATTCATCATTCTGGGAAATGTATTCAAATTCGTTAACAATGAAAGTTGATCAAATTTTAATTTAATATTTATTATTTCTGAACTGCGGTGCAATAATCCATTTCATCTCTCTTTCACCTGCACGCCTGCATACTGCTTATCTACGAGTAATTGATCGCGATAAACTGGCAGAGATATCGCGCTCAACAACCGTGATATTGTTCAGAAAATGCTAGAGATTATAGGGAAATGGAGACAAAGACAGGTTTTTAAAAGTAATTTCTCTTTTAAGACTTCATAAAAGTGCAGATTAAAGACTGCTATGTTATAAAAACTACCTGCTGAATCAAAATCGTAAAAAACAACCTTATATTTAGCGTAGGTATAATGAAACACTCAATCGATTTCGATGGCAGAATCGAGATTGAGTGTTTCATTATACCTACGCTAAATATAAGGTTGTTTTTTACGATTTTGATTGTCACATTAGCGTGTTTCTCTTCTAGTCTACCTGCTGAATCTTTAAGAAGCGCTAAAGTGATTTGTGTGAAGGATAGCATATTGCAGCTTTTTCACGATGTTGGTATCCTTGCTGGTTTTTTAATTAGATTTACAGGCAGACAGGTTTTAATTAGATTTACAGGCAGACTTTCTCCATCCATCGTTGAAGTTCACTGCTATGGACTTAAAATTGAAGATAACAGGGTGGAAAACCATTTGTATTTATTAAAAGAAATTTTGAGGAAAATTAATTTATATTTTGTGTAACTTCAATGATAAAGAAAAATTGTTTTAAATGCATACAAAATATTCATAATAAATCTTTAGCTTTTATTTAACGAAACTTATAGTATAAACAAAAAATAAATATGCAAGATAGAAGAACTGAATTAAAATTTTATATTAACGTTACCAGTTTCCTCCAGTTTCATCTGTTAATTTTGTGAACACAAATTGTCTTCGCTATCATAGCTGTCCCTTTCTCAAATGAAATGCTTTTTCCGCCATTTTATTTTTAGTGTGTTCAATCACTTTTGCATTTTCTTGTCCTTCAGCATGATTTTACCGATCTTTGACAGGCATATCAATTGTTAATGTATTCTGAAAACTAAGAGTGTCCTTTATTGGATAACCGAATTCAGTGCTAAACTTAGAATAAAGTGTATCTCTGAATTTATCACACGATTATAGATCATTCGGATTGTTCGTTATGTCTACGTCCTGTATTTTTGTTATGCTTAACTTTTATGTCAGGTAAATTTCCTTATTCCTTTTTAAGGAATAATGTGAGTTTCTCCCCTTCAGGAAATCGATAAAATCTATTATTTTAGGAAACATAGTTTCCTCGGAAATTGCATGTTTTCGGTTTGTATGTTTCACTCTAAGGTCGACTAAGCTTCTCCGTCAACGTCCAAAGCTCATTTTAATTGGTTATACTGATTTTTTTGTAATGCCTTGGAATGAAGAAAAGACACTTATGCAAACTTGGATATAATTCCATTGCCCGTCTTGAAAACATCATACTCGATAATGGTAGGCGTACTATGTGAAGCTCCCTCATTTCGCAAACGAAAACATCTACGCATCACAAGCAAAAACATTAAAGTACCTGCGAGATAATGAGTTTGGATATTATAATTTCCATGTTCATTAAAATGCTTTTAGAAGTCTTTATGACAATTTACAATTAATCCATAGATACGTGTAGAAGCACCAACATCCTAACACCACGCTCTCCTGGGTGAAAGCGCATGCTAGGATGAGTGGCAACCAAAGATGCAACATCAGGGAATATTATTATCCACCAACAGCCCTTTAGCCACGTTCATACTTGAAAAATCAACTAAAATGCAAGGCAAAAATCAGATGGCAAACAGGGTCTGAATGTCGCCGCCGCACTTACCACTACATTACTACTTTACCTTACTACTTTACAAGGTAGCCGAGCTTACTACTCCATCGGATAAAGTACTGCTATATCACACAAACGCAGCATCACGTCTTCGCAACTAACAATGTTTATTACAGGATACGGATTTCACAAGTATTTTACTACATGTGGGGTCGACAACACCGATCTCTGTGTCTGCGAGGACACTGTTTCCCTGGATGGTGTCGTCGCAGATGTGGTCGAGAAAGAGAAAATGACATTAATTATGAAGAGGAAGACGGGTGTGTTACAGGTCATAAAGGGAGACATGTTGAAATGGAATGTTTTTAGGTCTCGTTGAATAGGAAAATATTAGGAATCATTATTAAATTATTTTCATCTAGGTATTTCCTTCTTCTTTTACCTGATCAATATGTATATGTTTCTCACCAGGCCGAAACCTTAGGAAATACAGCTAGAAACGAATAGTCCGATCCAATTCCAGCTGAACAGTACTGATTAGCATTGTAATTGTTTATGAAAAGTATTTATGTTTTTAATGTTTGTATCAAGTAACTCGAAATTAATTACCTAATCAATTTAAGAATAAGAAAATTCCGTTCGTTTATTTAATTGAATAGGGCAAAGCATATGCGAGCTGGCTGACCAAGACTCTTTCCTAGAGAATTTTCTGGAGAAAATAGGCTCCCACGTATATCACACTTAAGGTTTACCACAAAATTGCTTATAATGGTAAGCTGTAGAGGGGCTCGTACAATCCACTTGTTAAATTTGCACCTAATCTACCATTTTATGTATGGACACAATATGGCGAAATCGTTTTTAATTCTTTGATACTCAGAAATATCTTTTCAGTAATTTCTCAGCGTCATAAATTTTATTCGATTATGAGAATCCCTTTGGGACTTGTACAGATGTCTATAACACTTGCTGTTTCCTTTCATATTATATTGTGTTAAACTACCATAGTAATAACCATTTATTTATATCTCAAATTGCGAGTTCTGAGAGTTGCTGTCATGCTCTGAGCATTAGCTCTTTAATTTATCTTTCAAATTATAAAACCCTCTTCACTTTTTAGTTCAACATGTGAGTCGTTACCATCTGCCCACTTACCAAAGAAACCAGCAAATCTGCCCACTTACCCAGCAAGAATAATCGAGTCTACTGCAAGTTTATGGTATAACAATACCATTTGATATTAAGATCGCTCAGATTATAGGCAAGCTTTCAAAACTTGACACCGATCTCTGCTTGGTCTCATATATATATATATATATATATATATTACTTATTTCTTTTAAAATAGGAGCAGTTCTAGAGTCAGAATTCATTTTAGAATTTTAGTTTTGTATACTACATCTGCAAATGGACGTCCTGCAATGCATGTTGTAAAATTCTGCAAAACTGGTAAAGTGTTGTCTTCGTAATGTATGTTTGTAATGTGTACTATTGAAAATGCATGCTTCGCTGTAAACTAATTTGGGTACCTTAAATTATATGATAATTATACACATTATGTAATTATTTTCTGAATCATAACGGCAACTATACCTCACAATGCTATTTGAAGTATCTCCTAATATTAAATATACGGGAACACGAGACGATACCGCCTAACCTCTTCGTAAAACGATGGTAACCTTTTCGCCTCACTCTATTGTCCCTATCACTACCTAGAAAAAAATTATGAAAAATGTTTTCACTCTAAATAAGGTCCTAGCTTGTATAAGGTTTGCACTCAAAAGTAAGATCCTAACTCATATGTGTTTGTTCTTAAAAGTTTCAGAGCATTGCGGATTATGTTTGTTTTCTTTACCTTCTTGGCAGAAAACTCGGTCACCGAACCAAAGCTTACACTGAATTCTCCTCTTTCCATATTCCCGAGATCTGCTGAAGAACTGATGGACGCAACCAGGAGGCCGCTGTTATAAAAGACAACAAAGAACATGAATAAGCGTGATGAAGGAAGTTGGAAGTAACTACTTCTTCCAGCTTGGCTCGCGGACAAGAATTGTTTATTGTTAGTACGCAAAATCGTTTGTCGATTATAGTTACAGATATGGAGCCTTTTCGTCTGTAAGCAATTCATAATGTAGAAGCTGTTACTATTGCCCGTTAGATGGCAGTATTACTTTATTTTTTTTAAATGGACATAAATGGTTTTTCCCTCCGGGTCTTAATTTATTATAGAAGTTTTAAAAATTAGTTTTAATTCTCATTGGTGAAACTCGAAACAGTAATATATTAAATGTAGTAGTAGAACAAAAAAAGAGTATCAAATGTAATAGCAAAAAAAGTAGCTAGAAAAGAGTCACAACATTACATTTTAAACTTACAATTTTTAGGTGCTGTAATTAAATTTTCTGAAACAGAAAGATTAAAGCCTTAATACGAGGGAAATAAGTTGTTTCTTAAAAGCAATCAACTTTCTCATGCGAAATTAAAGGTCACAACATAAATTAGAGAACGGAGCGCTCGAATTTCACTGATAAGGCATCTAGATAAGTTCAGTGGGGAGTGGTTCTAACACCATAAAGTATAAAAATGTGAAAGAAGAATTTTATATGCTAAGTATGAACTACAAACGTAGTCTTTCAGACGTAATTTAAAAGTTACAAATTTTAATCCTATTTTCGGGAAAGAATGCGTTTTTCTTTTTAATGGAAATATTTTTTATTTTCAGTTGGGTGGTTTGAAAAGAACAGTAGTTGAAAGCAAATGTATTTTAAATTCGTCTGAATGTAAGTAACATTAGATAATTATGCACTCTCAAACAGATAAATCTTTTTCACATTAAATTAAAGCCTCTTTCCATTTCGGTAAGATTAAAACAAATACCTTTATTTACTTTCTTATTTCTAATAGAAGGCCAAAATAGAAAAAGAAGTTCAAAGACAGTCCATAACAGAAGTGGCCAAAAAGTCATTGCCTAAGAGTCACTGTCGTCTCTGGCATGCTATTATCGGATAATTTCGTAGTCATAACCACCAAGTGTCCCACAGCGACGAAGGTGGACTCTGTTCTTGGGTTTCATAACATCGCAGAGCAGGCAAAATGGTTGAGCAAACAGTTAGATAAAGATGTTGCCCAGGCAACCATGAACTGTAAGTAGCTGGAAAGGCCACACCAACACGTCATGGGTATTCTGACAGGCAAGCTAGATCTTCAGCTTTCCATTCTTTCGTCTTAAAGCTACCGGACAATGAAAAGTGATATTTTAGTTTCAGAGACTGTTTTACGTTTAGCTTTATTTAAAGATATAAGTTTGAGTTTGTTGATTGTAATAGTGATGAGAAGAGCGAGGAAATCTGCTTGTTTATTTCCATATATCTCGTTGTGTCCAGGGATCTACTTTTTTCTAATTTTTTCTAATTTACCTTTTTTAATAGCCTCCGAATGAATTATAGCCACTGAATAACTTATATTGATATATGGGCTTCTAAAGAATCAATGGCTGGCCGATATCATCGTGGACGAGATAAAGGTCTATGAAACTTGCCGAACTATGAAAGAGTACAGACTATTTCGCCGATAAACGTTCCCCAGGGTACATCACTTGAAGGTAGGTCTATGTTGCACCCGTAAGAACAATCGCCCGAACCCAGACTTTACATAATATCTCTATAAAATTATCGCTATTTTATATCTTATGTAATATCTATTTTATCCAAATATTAAGTATAATAGTTAGAAGTTTCGTAATTCACGTTTAAACTTGTTCACGTATGAGTAACCTCTTGATGAATAATTTCGTATATGGTTTATACCATGTAGTTGCAATTTAAATAGAAATTAAAATATTGAGTTTCTTGAAATGTTCAATTAATAGCTTAAAATTACACATAGCGCTAAATATAAATTATCTGAAAAAAAGCTAATAACATAAACTTGCTTCAAATCGAGAATTACAGATCTAGTGTATATTGTCTCTCTTTGTAATAAAAACAGAAAATGGTTTAAAGAAAAATAACAGGAAAAGGTTAAAAAAAGGGCTCTCTACTTTTTAAAGAAATCTCTTAGGATTACGGAATGTATTCTTTCCTAGGCATCCTTCGAGAATTCAGGGGTTGCAGAATACGTTTCAAGTATCATTACATGCATGTTTACTCCGGCTTGTAGTTCCATGAAAAATTCTACATATGTCGCAGTGAAAGAATCTGAACTGGTTCTGTTTCTTGACAAAAACTACGTTTTCTAATTTTTTTTTGTTCCACTGCGAGCTCTAGTCTTTTTTGAGGATCGGCCACTACTAAGGCCAAAGTAGTGACATCCTTATTATGGAGACATCTAATAGGTAGGCCGCTATTTCCTCCTATGAAGAGATGGACAAATTAGATATATCCCTTCTAAGGGATTTGGACCCGGGCGCTTCATTACGACTGTTAGATTCACTAACCCTTTTCCGGTCTGGCCGGCCGTCTGAGTGAATTCTTACTAACATTGTTTTATGATTTGGTAGTTTGATTTTCTTGTACTTACATCTCTGAAAACAATTTTAATTCAATTAAGGGAACCAATTAAAGCATTTATTAATACTTTTGACCACCATTATATAAACCTGAGAATTCTGTTTAATATAGCACCAGGTTTTGGAAAAAAATACAAATGAATCTATTATTGATGTTATTTATCAGAATGCGTTTTAAAATGGCACAAATAATAAACATATTATCAAAATACCTTTTTTTATGTTTCGGATTAAAAATGTTTTAAACTTCAGGATTACTAGATATGTTCACACAAAAATGTTTATCAATATTTTTCTTTTATTTTTATCACTTATATTTGTTACAGTATAGGGCTTTAGGTGGAGTAAAATCTCTATAATAAAGTAAAATGTCTGTTAAATATATCTGTTTGAGTTAAAGCAAATCGAGAATATTATCTCTTTTCATTTACAAATTGTATGAAAACACTTTAAATATGTACATAAACCTAAATTTTAGTTCGTTTAATTTATAGAATTTCATACAATACTTTCGGAGAGTTTCATAATATTAATGTAGCAATATTTTAAGTTGTTTCCTAGCAGAAAAGTTAAAAAAATAAGTTTTTCAAAAAATGGGTGTAATGTAATGTAAACACAAACAGAAACAGAAGAATATATTGTAAAGTATGCAAAATAAATTGCAGAACTAATCTCGTTCGAGCACTTAATAACAAATAGAATGTTTTAAAACCATCTTTCGAACATCACGAAGAATATTCAAATGGTACATTGTCATTTTAAAATTATTTAGTGGTGTGTATCTTTAGACATCAACTTCCGGGTTCGTAAACAGAAACTTCCGGTTCACGGCGTAGAACAAGTACAGCCATAATTCTGCTTCTATCGATCGGAGAGGCAACATAAATGTAGTTTTGAGAAGAATCGTGTGTAAGCTTTAAAATAAACTAACACATTTGTTTTGAAAAACTTCATCCAAACTGACGATTGAAATGTAAACGGATACTTTAAAAGTTTCGAAGAGAAATATTTTAATAATTAAATACGGTTGCATATACGAATTTTAATAAACTTAAATTGTAGATCAGTACCCGAGAACATATCTAATATAAATGCTAAAAAATTTTGATGCAAAAAGATTTCGATACCAAAAACTAACTTTCGCCTAAATGAAATGAGAGCTACTAAGAAAAAGAAGACATTAATAATTAACTTAACTCCGAGTCTCTATGTAAATGTAATGTTTCACTTATCTGAGATATATCATCCTGCTTCATTGATAACAGTGAGATGGCCACTGCCCAGATCAGAGCCATTGCTTATGAAACTATTTAGAAAAGATATATCAGTAATCTCTAGATGCATGTTTACACCGATGGATCCATGATTGAGCGATGTACTGGAGCTAGTTTAGGAATCTATTGTAACCCTTTTGCATTCTGTAAAGTAATGGTAAGAGATACTACCAAGTCTGATGTTGAAGTTGAGGTTATATTTATTTCTCTGAATCAATTAAGCGCTCGGAAGAGTAACTTTCATCAGGCTGTTATTTTGTATGATAGCAAAGTCGCTTTGCGGCCTGCCTCCAACAATAAATTTTATTCTTCCGAACGGATTTACGACTGTAGGAAGATTCTCAACACTCTGGCTGGCTCACCTGTCTTGCAGTGGATTCCTGCTCATTGTGGCATCGATGGAAATGAAAGAGCTGATTTCCTGGCAAAAGAAAGAACGGCTATTTTACAAACAACTAATAACCATATGAGTTTTAATTCTGCAAAAAGTCCTAATTAAATTAGAATTTAAGAAGCGGTTTGGAAGTTGAGGTTATATTTATTTCTCTGAATCAATTAAGCGCTCGGAAGAGTAACTTTCATCAGGCTGTTATTTTGTATGATAGCAAAGTCGCTTTGCGGCCTGCCTCCAACAATAAATTTTATTCTTCCGAACGGATTTACGACTGTAGGAAGATTCTCAACACTCTGGCTGGCTCACCTGTCTTGCAGTGGATTCCTGCTCATTGTGGCATCGATGGAAATGAAAGAGCTGATTTCCTGGCAAAAGAAAGAACGGCTATTTTACAAACAACTAATAACCATATGAGTTTTAATTCTGCAAAAAGTCCTAATTAAATTAGAATTTAAGAAGCGGTTTGCCTCCTACCTGTTAAATGAAGATAAGAGGAAGGCCTGGGAGTGTCTCACCAGTTCAAAGCCAGTTATTCCAGATTTTCCTCATCTTGTAGCCGTGGCGTTAGCCGTGGCGTTATTTCGCCACGGCTACTAGGCATGCTTATCTGAATGCCCATCCTTTTAAAATATAACTTAAGGTCTCTTCAGTCTGTACTCTTTGTAAATCTGGACAGACCATGGATAAGGAATATATTGAAGCATGCACTGGATTATTATCTTTCAATTCTATTTTTCTTAAGTATTGGGAAGCAAGATCAAGACTAATGCTTATTGGACAAATATCTAGCATTTGTATAAATTAATATCATCCTCTTTTGTTCAATTAACATTTAATGAAGAGTATATGAAGTTTGCCAATAAAGGTACAATAATAAAGATTACTTAATTTTTAAACTGTAATATACCTCTTTAATGAACATTACAGAAAATATGTATTACGGAATTTTATACTACTATATAATGCAAACACATAGTGAGATATCTTGGACCCGTATCTTAAAATCTCATATAGCTACAGCTGTTCAGACTCATATCGGTACAACGCTGATGGTATGGCTTCATGCAATTTCATTACGTGTGTCCTAAAAGAGCATATCAGTACAATTAATAAAATAATTAACAGTTACTCGGTTATTAGAGTAAGGGTATGAAAAATTTTAAAACTAGAAGAAAATATTTTTGGAAATATTTCAGATTTTGTATAAGGTAAGTCTAAACTTTAGGCAAAGAACATGATATGTGTCTGAAAACATATATATATTCAATACGGCATTTCTTTATCCGACATTATAGATAATGTAAGAAAAATTAAATTCCTCACTTCCCGTACATAAATCCCTATTTTTACTTTCTTGTACGAAGTACAGAAAGTTGTGTAATCGCGAAAAATTTCGGGTGTCATTTTTCAACTAAAATATCCATTTTGACCACTATCGAATGAAATTTAAAGGTGTTTTTGCCTGACATCTGCACTAAGGAATGAATAAAGAACACTTCTTCCCAAAACGGATTATAAAATGGATTTAAAATAGATTAAGAAGAGATCTTTTGGGGGACGTCTGTATGTACTTACGTACTTATGTATGTGTCTCATATAACTCAAACGAGTAGCTTTAGAATGTTGCAGTTTTGTACATGGAATTGGTATAGCATGTAGTTGTGTCTCGCTTTTTGGTTGCAATTAGCTGCACCAACACAGACGCATATATATATATATATATATGCATATATGTAAGATATAACAATATATAGCTGTTTGAAAAAAAAAATAATTGGCGACCTCAAAATTAACATTCTAAATTTAGTGATCTGCCCCTAAATGCATCTCTTCTCACAGGTTCCTGATTTTTCTATCTTAATGCAGATCTTAATGCGTTTTAATGCAGACACCTCTTGTCCAATCAAATTCATTGTAAACCCGAACTCTGAACTGAAACCTTTCCGATTCACACCCTTCTTCCTCTGAAGTTCTGTGATACTCTGCCCCTTTTTTTTCCCGCATAGCTCTCCTGCTGGCAAGATGCATTCAAACTATGCTGCTGCTGTTTACTTACTTAAGATGACGTTCTACTTCAAAATGCAACTTACAGTATTCAAATATAATTAGGAAACATCTTGTCTGAAAACGGATGATTTTATATGCGTAAAAAAATAAAGATTGTGATTTTTCAAGATACGTTGTGCTAAATTGCGTCATTATGCTTTACACTCTGCCACTACGGTCTTCTCGGTCATCTACACAGTATCATAAGCTGTTAAAAAGTTCCACTGTTTTCATCTGCATAATTGGAATCATTACACACACACACACACACACACACACACACATATATATATATATATATATATATATACACTGTTACTCGGCTCGGTAAGCTCAGTTTTTTTTACTTCTTATACGAATTAAAGGATGTATTGTAATATTGCAATCACGAAAAATTCCGGGTTTCGTATTTTAGTGAAGATATTCATTTTCACCGCAGTTTTCGAATGCAATTAATTGTGGTTTTGCCTGACGTCTGTACATAAAGATAGAATAAAGCACTCGTTTTCCCCAAACGGAGTTATAAAACTGATTTAAAATGGATTTAGGAAAGATTTTTTTCGTGGCGTCTGTACGTACGTATGTATGTACATTGCATAATTAAAAAATGAGTAGCCTCAGAACATTGAAATTTTGTATATAGGACTGCTATAACTTGTAGCTGTGAACATATCTTTATTGCTGAAATCGGCTGCAGCAAAAGTGTATATATACATAGTATATATATATAATTTATTTACTAAAGAAATATTGATTATATTATCTCCTAAGATGAATTTTAGTAGAATTATCTTAAAAGAGAGAATCCATAGTTAGTAAGTTCAATTTCGAAAATTGTTTTAATGTAACTTGAACGTAAATTGTTAAAAATGTTTAACGGGGACTTGAATTAAATCACGAATAACAAAATTTCAATTGTAAAAGGAAATAAATTAAAAGCCAGTAATTAAATTAAAAGCAAGTAATCATTACCATTGATCGGAAATTAGTTGACTTCTCAAGCGGAACAAACCAACTCTCGTTCAAAGAACAATAATTAAGAAATAAATACTAAGGTGTTTCGTCCTTTACTCAAGTAATAAGGCGATGACAAACCGGCAATTAAAGCTAGGCCAAAAATTTCCGTGAATAGAAGGGATCAAGAACTAATGCAGAGCACCAAAGAACTCATTCCGGTTAAGCTTTTCGCTAATTCCATTTTAAGTGAAAAGAAATTTCTGCAGTAAAATTGATAATTACTCGAGTAATCGTCCCCCGACACCCTCGTGTTTATGCAATTTAATTCAAAACTATTTGTAAAAATGAAACATTGGAAATTAGCATTATGAAACAGAACTCAAAGTAATTGAAATAAACATTAGAAAATTACAAAATACAAGAAAATATATAGTATATCTATATATATATAATTTTAAAAAAAGAAATTGTAAAGCTAACAAGTATATATATATACCCATTCTGTTACACGGCTCGGTGAGATCAGTTTTTGTATTCTTATATGTTGGTAATTTAAAAATGATTGAATTGTGTTGTTGTTATCTTACGGTTAAGGGTCGGTTAAGGGTTTTATGCCTTTAGTTAATCTGCCTGCATTAGTTGTAGAATTATCAACAATTTAAAAGTTCTTTAAGTGTGGCTATGCCTAATTTTGTTTTTACCATAGAAGACATATTTGTTTACTTTTGAAGCTTAAAAGAATACTGAATTAAGTCTTTGTGGACCTTCAGCGTTTTAATGCCGATTGGGACCAAAACTAAACTTTTAGTTTTGTGCACCAAAAAATCTGCCTTCTTTCCCAATGGCCGAATTCCTTGTTTTTGCGTAAAAACTGTAATTTTAATTGTAAAAAATATTTTTAATTGTTTTATCTGTATTAGCGTTTTATGTTTTTCTATATTTTTCAATTCTTAATGAAGATGTTTTCAGTTTTTATGTATTTGTGTCTTGCCGCGAAGTAAAAACTGAATTGGTTCAATGAGAAATAAAACTCTAATGAAATTCGAGGAAATAACTTTAAATGAAATGCAGGAAAAAATGTCTATAATTTAATACGCTGTAGAAGGAACTCATAGTCTGTTCACATCAGACTTTTTAAATGCATTTTTACAATAGTACATGAGCTTATTTGCAGCTGTAGAAGGAAGTCATCTTCTGCCCCCATCAGACGTTTTCCAGTGCATGAACGTATTTGCAAATACGCATACTTTCATACAGTGCATCTACAGATTTAATATATCATATCTCATCCCTGTACATCACCAGAACTAATTTCAAATATTTCAGTTCCATTTAGGTCTATATTAATTTTAATTAATTGATAAAGTATTCCTGACATTACTTTTAGTTACATGTTTGAATATCATAATTAACAATAATAATACACATGTAGAAATGAGAAACGAATCCGTGTTTAACAAAGGTTCCTTTTTGTTGAGCACAGAAACTTTAAATTATAGAGTTTATACGATCATTTTCACGCTTTAATCAATTCAATATATATCACACCTAATAACTGGCTTATTTGTATTACTACATTGACTATTATTGAAGACTTATTAATTTTGTAGCATTAGTATGTATTTTAGGTATTACAATTTATCTTTATTGATGAATAAATTCTTTTAAGATCAAAGTAATCCACTTATTTACAGCATCAGATTTAAAAATGTATTACTTCTTTTAGATCCTAGAAACTTTTATGTTCACAAACCAATTTTCGTTTTCATGATCAAAAAGAAATGCTTTTAAGACCACTTATGGTTCCCCAAACAAAAGTTTAAAGTTCCCGAATACATTTTTTATTTGGCAGACATTCTTTACAGAAGAATGGTTATTTTTCATTAAAGGAAGGTTTGAAAGGTATGTTGGCTTGATCAAATATATAAGCACCAAACATAACAAATTAGGAACATTGTTAGAAAATAATATTGAAATTCAGTATCGTTTCTCTTTGTTTATACTGCGAAAGTCTTAAAAATATTGAAAACTTTCCAGATAATCCTTTCTATTTTAAGGTATTTCCCCATAGTAGTAAGGCTATATAAACGAATGAAATATTCCTCATCTATTTGCTTTCAGTTTTTTAGTATCAGATATTGTAGATATCTGAGAACAAAAAATGATTTATTCTCAGATAGACTGGTGTGCAAAAATTAAGGACGAAATCAAAAAATTAGCATATCAGCTGAACGAAGAGGCAGAGCGGACAGAAAGACCAATCAGGAGATTAAGTAAGGTGATGTACGGTAGCACATGCGCAGATATGAAGGTAGAGGTAATGGGGGAGTGTCCGAGTAGTATAAAGCATGTTTTCGGTGTAAGATCAGTATTTCTGGCAAAGAGATTGCACGCCGTATAGCAGTTAAAATCACACCGAGTTGCTGCCTCAGCGAGAAATGGCGAATAATCAATCTGTTAGACGACATCTGGATGCTTTTACCCGAAGTCAAAACATTGGGAACTTGGAGGAAGGCAGCAGTGTGACAAGTGTGGCTGCAGAGTTCGGAATTGCTCACAGCATCGTTTCACGACTTTGGAGACAATTTCAAACTACAGGAACAGCTATCCGGGGGTTTAGTAGTGGTCGTCCACGAGGAACCACACCCGCAGATGACCGGTATATTGCCTTACAGGCCAGAAGAAACAGGCGGCAGACAGCGGGAGAAATCGCTAGACACACGACACAGGCCACTGGACGACTGATACCGCGTTTTACCGTGGCCAGAAGACTGCACGGTGGTGGTCTGTTTGCACGACGCCCTGTACGGTGTGTACCTCTAACGCCTGCCCATCGGAAAAGGCGTTCTCTGTGGTGCCAGGAACACCGGAATTGGAGAGACAATGAATGGGAACGAGTACCCTTTACAGATGAGAGCAGATTCAGTCTGAGTAGGGATTCTCATCGCGTACTCATCTGGAGAGAGCGGGGAAGCCGCAATCATCCCTCGAACATAATTGAAAGGGACAGGTATGGAGGTGGCGGTGTTCTCGTTTGGGGAGGCATCATGCTTGGTAGTCGTACAGACCTTCACATCTTCGACGCAGGTTCAGTCAACGGGACCCGTTATTGTAACGAGATTCTTCTTCCATATGTGCGTCTTTTTAGAGGCGCTATGGGTCCGCAGTTCCTTTTCATGGACGACAATGCACCATGTCATCGCACAGTAGCTGCCGAACAGCTCTTAGAGAGTGAGGATATTGAACGTATGGATTGTCCAGCGCGATCTCCGGATCTCAATCCCATCGAGCATGTATGGGATTTTCTAGGCAGACGCTTGGCAGCTCGTACCTTACCACCAGTAACGATTCCAGAGCTTCGATTGGCGCTGCAAGACGAATGGGCAGCAATGCCTCAACAACTCATTGGCATCCTCATTCTCAGCATGGTCAAACGCTGTGAAACCTGCCTAGCAGTAAGGGGAGATCATATCCCCTATTAAAGACCGGATGTTTCTTGCTGGACACCCATCACAGGGAGGTTTCGGCCCTCAGTCGCATTGCGCTCCATGCTACTTTTTCAATAAAGCTTCTTTTTATCCCTCTGATTTCTCTTTTAGTAAGTGTTACTTACATTACTCATGGTTCTTACGTATTGGAGATCTTACGGTATTAAATGTGTTGATTTGGAAAGCTTTTGTACATAGTTATATTGAAAAAACCGTCTCGTCCTTAATTTTTGCACACCAATGTATATTTAATTTTCAGACAAAAATTTTAAATTCATTCAAAGGAAGAAGTAGAGAATTGCACAGTTGTAATTAAATTAGAGGAAATTTGGAAGAGTTTTCTTCTTTATTTTTCAGCTGGAGCAGCTCCTTTAATGTAGTAATAAATCTGTTTTGGACACTATATGACTTCAATGCATGACTCATTATACTACACACATTTACTTTCGCTGCATTTCATTTAAACTTATTTCCTGGAATTACATTGCAGACATATTTCTCACTGAATTAATTAAGTTCTCACTTCGCGGCAAAGAAAAACACAAAATATCTGAAAACATCTTCATTAAAAATTGTAAAACACAGAAAAACATAAAACACCAAATACAATCAAACCAGATGGAAAAAAATTAAAATTAGAGATTCTACGCAAAAGCAAGGAATTCGGCCTGCGGGTAAGAAGGTAGATTTTTCGGTGCACAGAAAAGAAAATTACCTTTTGGTCCCGCTCGGCACAAAGACGTTGAAGGTGCTGAAACTGATTTAATTCAATATTTAACTGAGTTTCAAATGTAAAAAATTGGCGGTTCGATATGATTAACTCCCCAATTAAACTTTTAAATTGTTCATAATTCTACAACTATTGCATGCAGATTTAATGAAATCATAAAAACCTTAACCGGAACATAAAGATCACATAATTCAATCACTTTTAAAGTAGAAAATTGCATAATTTACCAACACGCAAGAATAAAAAACTGCTCACGGCGCCAGGTAATATATATATATATATATACGACTGGTGCAACCGATTGCAACGAAAAAGAGAGGCCCACAACTGCATGTTATAGCAGTCGCATATACAAAATCGCATTTTTCTTATTTCTTTTGTTCTTGAGTTATACATACATGCTTACGTAAGCTATTTTTCTTGACGTTTGTACATGCTTACGTACGTATGTACAGACGTCAAGAAAAAAAGTATATTTTGTATCCATTTTAAACCCAATTTACAATACTTTTTGGCATTGCCTGGTCTTTATTCTGTCCGTACGTATACATGTCATGCAAAAACACCTTTCAAATGGTTTTGAGAGCGGTGGAAATGGATATTTTCGTTGAAATTTGTTACTCGAAATTTTTCGCTATTACAATATTTCTTTTACTCCGTTCAAGGAAGTAAAAATCCTGAACAGTAAATACAGCTGTGTTTAATTTACTTGTCGAAAGGAGGATGTTTCAAATTTCTGAAATTACGAAGTAATAACCAAGAGCCACAACAGCATTTTTATATTGTGAAATTAAGAATGTGGGTTAGTTATGACTATTCTAAACAGATTTAATACGGTTTATGGATTAAAACTCCTTTATGTCAAAAGAGTTACAGAGTGAAGACAACGTAAATATTGCTTTTGTTATCTTTTAAGATTTAAGTTAAAACTCGTGAGGTTTACCTTGTAGAGACATTAGGTTAACTATAATAGCCGGAGAGATGAAAAATTAGCAACCGCCTTGAAAGAGAATCAAACCACGGACCACTGGAATACCGGCCCAGCGTGCAGAATCACTACACAACGAAGGCACTCTAGGAAGGCGGAAAAAATAACTTATAAACTTCTTAAGCGAGGAAAGCCTTAAAAATGGACGTTTTAAGGAAAATAGTCTTATACTCCCTTTATAAAAAGTCTAAAGTGTACACCACATGACTTCCTTGTACGGAATATTAAATTATACGCATTTTTTTTTTTTTTTTTTTTTTTTTTTTTGCATTTCATTTAAACTTATTGGATTGAATTAAATCTACATCGCCGACAGCGCATAAACCACAATAGAATAAATGCATTCTTAAAAATTAACTCTAGTATTTGTTTACCATAGCGACACTCTGGCGCTAGATTCACTTAACAGTATTATTAATTATATAACAGTTAACTTATATAATAATTATATAACGGAAACTAAGTTAACTGTTATATAATCCAATAATTATATAACAGTTAACTTATATATTTCGTTCATATTATAACTCATAATGCACAAAATTTATATCATTTAAAGAATAGAAATATCTAATCGTTGCCACATGTTCTATTGAAATACTACAAGAAAACTAAAATGATTTATAAAAGAAGGTAAGCAAACAAAACAAAAATGAAACAGTTTTTCACAGACGATCGAGTATTTCTCATTCAATTAATTCAGTTCTCACTTCGCGAGAAGGCAAAAGTTCATAAAAACTGAAAATATCTATATTAAAAGTTACGAAGTAAATCTTAAACACTTATTTCCTCGAAAAAATTCCAGAAAGAATTAAGCATGATTTCATTGGCAATAATAAATGAATGCGTTATCTTTGTTGTTGCGAAGCTAAGTTTCTCTAGATTGGCAACAAATCCACTAGTCTCTTGTTTCAAATGTAAACATCAATGGCCGCCATTAAAAAAAGGCTTAGCGGCACTTAGACAACTTTAAAATTGTTGATAATTCTAAAAATATTGCAGATAGATTTACTAAAGGCATAAAAACCTTAACTGGAAGATAAAAACAACATAATACAATCATTTTTAAAGCAAAAAATGTACAATTTACAAACATATAAGAGTAAAGAAACTGAGATCACTGGGCCGGGTAACAGAGTGGATATATATATAAATATATTTATATACGTTTGGTGCGGCCGATTGCAACCAAAATACGAGGTGCACATCTACATGTTATAGCAGTGCTGTATGCAAAATTTCAACGTTCTGAGGCTACTCGTTTTTGAGTTATGCGAGATACGTGCGTACGCACGTATGTACATACGTTCGCCACGAAAAATTCTCTTCAGAATTAATTTTAAAGCAATTTTATAATTTTTTTGAAGGAAAAGCGTATTTTATTCTGTCCTTACGTACAGATATTACGCAAAAACATCGTTAAATTGCATTCGATAGCGGTCTAAATGGTTATTTTCGTTGAAATATGCTGCCTGAAACTTTTCGCGATTACAATACTTCCTTTTTACTTCGTACAAGGAAGTAAAAATAATGAAAACCATATGTGGTTATCTCTGTACCATAAGGCATACATTCTTTACGCAACAAAATACAGTGTGCAGACTAGGTGCCAACTGACCATGTTATGTAATAAGAAGGGCAGTTGGCAACCTAAGAGGCAGCCAGCTTCTGAGCTAAGAAGCTTCCGGAAGGTTTGGACAATGTTTCGTGTTAAGTTTTACCAATAAGTCCCTAAGTAACATACTCTAAGAATAAGATTTTACTTACACTTGTCAAACATCCGCTTTATCTTTTCTTTGTTTTATCTTTCTAGAGTAAAACACTCTTAACAATCACGCAACAAGAATTAAGAAATTTTTGAAAATTGTAGCTACATAATGTTACATTCCGTATTGTTTTGATTAAAATCTGCTATTAAAAGTTTTCCTTACCAAAGCTCTTAAAACTTAATAAATCTTAGCCTAATGAAAGAAATGCATTAACACAAGACATGCGCGGTTGTTTCACATTTGAAGGATTAAAAAGTGAAAAGTAACAGATACGTAGTAGCGATGATAAATATGCAAAAGCAAGAATTAGGAAATGCTTGAAATACATTATATTAGATTTAAGTGAATTATTGTAAATGGGATCTAGTGTTTCATTTTCAGTTGCATTTTTTACCTTATACTATGATCCATATTTATGGATTTATTTTTGCATCATACTTACAGAAAAGAAATGCTAGTCACATCAAATTTTTCTTACAAACTCAGCGAATGTTTTTTAGCTGCTAGAGCAAAATTTTCGATAATGCAGCACTTTTTTCTCGTTTTGCTATTTCTGCAAATATGGGCTTCTGAACATCATTTTTTGTAGTTATGCTTTCTTATATCTTCATCATACTCTGTAATAAGACTACATACTTACAATAAAATAGTAAGCGGCATACAGTAAAATTACATCTTCCATTAGTATACGAGATTCATTCCTTTTAATTAGATGAAAGTAATCTTGATATTATAATTCCTATTTTGCGCTTAATCTGCCCGAGATAAGAAGGCACTAGCACATATGGATTAGCAAACCCTAAAAAAGGCCTTTTAGTCTTTCTTTACAGAATTAGGATGGTTGCAGTTTTGGAAAATTCACCACCAGGTAATTAAATTAGCAAATATTTTTATAGAAGTTGACTTGAATTTAAGGTTATTTTCTCCCCCCCCCCCTTTGAGCATGCCTTTGTGTTGTAACGGTAGCTCACTCGGCGCTTATTCGAGGGGTCCCAGCAAGAGCGCTGCACATTTCTCACATCTCAGCCTTTAAAATGTATTAATAACTGTACAGGGGCAATGAATTTAAAAGGTGGTGGACAATAATTCGTCGCCACTAGGATTTGGTAACTGGGTCTCCTAATCCCCAGTCGCACTTTAAAAAGGGAGTATATAAGGTAATTTGCTCCTTCCTTCCAGCACACCTTGGGGGTATAATGGTAACACACTTGGCACGTATTCGAGATGTCCAGGTTCGAGTTCCGGAGAGGGTATTGCAGATTTGTCGCGTCTCCAAATTCTAAGAAAACCTAATGATTCTACAAATTAATATAATTAAAACAATAAACATTTCAAGATGGTTTAAAAAACTATAAGGACTGCTAAATAAAATTTATTTTCTTTTTACCAAACCATTATTTCTTCCTAAATTTTATGACCTAGCAAAGTCCTGTGTCTTGAACCATTCATAGATTTTAACGAAGAATTTATAGTTTTAAAAAAAAGAATAGTTGTTCTTCAAAATGTTAAATGCTTGTAATGGCATGAAGTTTTATTCTTAAAAAAAATGAATACCTCTAAATCATAATTTAATGTATAAAAGCTATCCAGTATACTTTGAAATATAACAATGTTTATACTTCAAAATTCCAGCCAGTATTTCTGTTAATCTGAACAGTTAATAATTCTCTGATTCACTCACAACGACCAAAAAATCAAGTTTTGAAAATCATGATTCGTTACCTTCAGTTGCGCTTAGAACGTAAGGAACGATTCACTGTTTCCATCTCAGTCACTGCTAATGACATATTACTCACCACCGAGGGTTCAGCTATAGAAATTCTGCCTTATTGCTTTTTAATTAATAATTATTGCCGTAACATTTTAGTTTACTACCAGTTTCCTATTAGAAGTCAGTTCAACAGGGATTAATGACTGCATAAGATTAATTTCAAGTTGAAGGACACAAATTTAAAATTGCTTAAGGTTTGCTTAAGTATGTAAGGTTTAAGTAATTGCTTAAGAAAAACATTGTAGAGACATTAGGATTTTTTTCGAAAGCAGGAAAGATGAAAAATAGTAAACGTCTTCGCCGGGAATCGAGCCACGGACCTCTGAAATACCGGCCCAGTATGCAGAACCACTTCACCACGAAATCACGCTAGGAAAATGGGAGAAATACCTTATAACATGCATCATGGATTTTCTATCTTTACTTCGCAATTTATTCCTTCCCAACACAAGATTGATACGTTTTTGTTTCAAGTGATGCTTTGCACATGATAAGTAAAATTTGCAACTGATAATTTTTACCGCTTATTTTGCCTTAAAACTTCTTACAAATTAAAAAGCCTTCACTTGGTAAACAATATTCATTATTTATAGGCTTATTATCCTGTAAGTGTATTTTACATTTGTAGGGTCATTAGGTAATTCCGGAGGAAGAAATCCGAAAATTCAGCGATACCCAACTGCTAGTCGGTCGTGTTTCAAATTACACCACAAACCCTGTGGTAAAGAAGGAGAATATGCCTTATAACCTCCTCTTAAAGAGGGACTAAAGGGAAAGCGACGCAATCACCAAATTCAAGCGGGGGGGGGGAGACAAAATTTCATCCAGTGTACTTTTAATTCGGAAGCCACTTAGCAGACGTTTTCGGAGCAGGAAACATGAGAAAATCAAATACATCCTAGCCGAAATTCGAATTATGCACGTTCTGATGCTAATCGCATGTCCTTTTAATCGCATAACGAAGAAAGGCAGCAAAGAAGAAGAAAATATCTTTCATACTCAACAAGCATACATGGGTTACGTATCTATGGAAAGTCTGTGTTTACAAACTGTAAAAAAAAGACTCTAAAATCTTCACGCGATACGTTTCCCTAGCTTTAGCAAAAATGTTACGTACACATTGATCTGAAACTTTTCTCATCATGAGATACTTTCTTAAAATGGATTCCAATGTGCTAAATAAAATAACCACAGATTCCAATGTGCTAAATAAAATATTCACAGATTCCAATGTGCTAAATAAAATAACCACATTTTCTGCTACGTACTTAATAGTTACTCATATATCTCAGCTCAGGAATATTCCCACTCTGATAATCATTCCTTTTGTGGGTGGTAAATGGATAAATTGATGTCGAAATTCTGCAACCACTTTGGTAACTGGGAAATAAACTGTAACACTACCACTTTATATCTCGCGCAAATACTAAAATAATTTATCATAAGTAGCGAAAACACTAAACTAATTTGGAACATAAACAATTTATCATGGTTTGGTTCAAGTTGGAGTTTTGGGCTAACATAATACAGATACTAGTCTTTTTATAAGAGTTTTATAAATTGCTGTATTTCTCACCATAATCGTATATTAAGATATATAACATTTTATAAAACTTCTGTATAAATTTAAACATTGTTTAATCTTTTTTCTACGAAACGTTTCGTCTCCTCTCATAACAGGAAAGAGAACAAGGCTGAGAACTCCACAAGGTAATTCAGGTATGTACGTAAATACTGGTATGATACAGATTTGCACAGATAATACACAGATTGCAAAGCTTTCTATCTCCTTCTTCAGCTTCAAAACAAATGTAATTTCTTTTTTTTTTCTGGAAATCTCGCCCATCGTGTGACAGTTATTAAACACTTCAATAGCAAGGACTCCTAAATTATTTACCAAAATTACATAAATTAACCAATGGCTGGTTACTCGTTAAATAGATCTGTAAGGTATTTCTACCGCCTTCTTAGCAAGCCTTCGTAGTGTAGGGGTCCGCACGCCTGGCACGTGATCCAGAGGTTAGTGGTTCGATTTCCGGAGAGGGCGTTGCTCATTTTTCATCTCTCCTGCTTAAGAAAAAACTGCCTAATGTCTGTACAGTGGCGCCAGAACTAAAAGGGTGGTGGATAATGATTCTCCACACCCAGGATTTGGCGATTTGGTGCCCTAAAAATCGAAGTCGCCCTTTTACCTTTTGAGGCCGGGGCTTTGGTAACAGTAAAAGCTACCAAAGGACGGAGAATCTTGAACGGAATGCTTCCCCCCCTTTAAGAAATCACCTCCTATTTGCAACAAAGATTATTGTGTACAGTTTAATGGATTCTCAGAGAGGTGCATCTATGTCGCAAAAGGAAAACCTTTGAAAGAGATAAGTGGTTAAAACCCTAGGGACGTCAAATTTGACATTTCACCCCACTTTTCAGCCTGGAAAATGGGGGAAAAAGACATGGCCACTAAAGTGGATAACCCCGTCTTTTCAAAGAGAGTACACTATGGCCACTATAATGGCCATACCGACTTCAAAAGGTTAAAAGGGGGTGTATTTAAGGTATTTCCCTCATCTTCTTAGCATGCCTTCGTGGTGTAGGGTTCAGTACGTGTGACGTGTATTCGAGAGGTCCATGGTTCAATTCCCGGCGAGGGCGTTACTCATTTTTCATCTTTCCTGCTTCAAAAACTACTTATGTCTTCTATGAAATTTTAATACTGAGCTTCTGGTAAGCAACGTTCTTGAGCTGAAATAGATTAGCAACTCAGAGTAAATTTTATAAATTTATAATCCGTACTAGTTAAGTTCCCATTCTCTAAAGAATCGGAAATCAAACACGCAAATTTCGCTGAGATATGAATTGCATGGAAACAAGAAAAAGAACACGGACCTCCCGAATTCACGTCGAGAGCGTACTGACCACTTCACCACGAAGGCATGCTAAGAAAGCTGGAGAAATACCTTATATACTCCATCTTTTAAAGGGTGACTGAGGATCAGGAGACCTAATCGCCAAATCCTGGCAGTGGGGAATCATCATACACCACTCTTTTACGCTCATGTCCATAAATTAAGGATAATGCAAAATCAGGCAAAGGAAGAGTTAGAAGCAAAACAAATTTGACTTATTTGTAAAGCTTATTTATTAAACAAAAGGTAAAGAGCAAAAAAAAAAAAGATGCTATATGTTTGATATTATTAAAAAAAATAGTGATTTTTTCTCCCTGGAGCAAATTACAAAGAAAACAATATTACATAGTTGGTATGATTGTTAATACATTGTATGTCTCCCACACGATGCAATACAGCTCGTACAACGCCTAGGCATACTGAGTATCAAATTATCGATCTGATCTTGGGGGATATTACACCACTCAAAATGCAATGCTCTCCGTAGTTCCGGTAGACATGTAGGATGAGGTTGAATTTGCATGGTGAGGACAGGCGTTGTCATCCATAAACACAAATTGTGCGCCCATGGCGCCCCGAAACAAACGTACATGTTGTTCCAGAATGACGTCCCGATAGATTTGGCTTGTCATGGCTCCAATTTCAACATGCAGGTTAGTTCTGGAACCCAGAATAATTCCACCCCAAACGAGCAGTCCTGCACCACCGTAACGATGTCGTTCAATGATTTTTCATGGTGGTAACGGGTACCTGGAGCTCTCCATATGAAAGTCCGGCGAGAATCAGACTGCAAGCTAAACCTGGACTCGTCGGAAAACATCACACAAGCCCACAGTTGCGGTGTCCACAATGCATGCACTCTACTCCAGGCTAACCGCAGGCGACAGTGAGTTGCAGTAAGTGGAACGCATCTGACAGGTCTACGAGCATGTATACCAATCTGCCCTAATCGTCTGTACACGGTCTGCCTTGAAATTGTCGTACCAGTGGCTGAAGAGAGCTGACGAGACAGGTCTGAGGCAGTGCACCGCCTGTTTCTTTTGGCAATAACTGCCAAATACCGGTCCTCATTCGGCGTTGTAACTTTGTGGCGACCTACTCACTGTCTACTCACAGTACCCTCATCTTGGAATCGTTGCCAAAGCCTGGAGGCGACACTCTGGGCAATTCTAAGTTCGTCTGATACTTTCAGTTCGGTACGCCCACATTCCAGACGTCCGATAATTCTACCACGTAAAAAAATGATCCAAATGCGTCCTTTGTGTCATAACTATTCGGTTATTGCACTGAAATGCTTATAAAGCGCCTGCGAACTATTTTACTTCTTTGCCTGTGTTAAATATTTGCATAAGTCGCCTGTAGTAACGGCAACCGCCGGCAATAAAAGGAGGTGCTTTCCTTAGTGGCACCGCAGTTCCTTTTAGTTCGAGCCAGAATAGACCTGCCCGGGGAGAAGCCAGGGGATGAGAGATTCCGGTTTCCGCCCTATTCCGGTCCCCGTCTTGTTGCGGATCCAGTCCTGTTCCGGTTTCCGTCTTGTTCCAGTCCTGTTCCGGTCCTGATCCAGTCCTATTCCAGTTCCAGCGTGGCCGTTTAAGTCCAAAACACGTAGGAGCGGATGTCTGAATTCAGCGAAATGGAGATATACGCCGAAAGGGCTAGATGGATTCTGTCTTTTAAGGGAAAGTGTTCTTCACCGTGCCGGCATAGCTGTTACTTTAAAGCACTTTGAAGTTTTCCACCCAAGATGTTAAGTTTTTGTTTGTGATGTTAAGTTTTCATCAGTGTTGAAGTTCCAGTTAAATAAACCTTTAAGTTTTAGACAAGGTTTTTATGTTCTTCAGAAAATTTTAGATTCGAAGTCAGATACAACACATAGGATTATTATCGGAAAAATCAACATTTGGCATCAAGCGACAGGATATTGTCTGCAAGGTAAGCAACTTTTTTATTTTTGAATCATGGAAGCTTTAAAATTAGCAAGAACTCAATATAGAAGACTATTCAGTAAAGCTTGTAATGAATTTGACAATGAAGAAACTAAATTTAATCAGAAAAAAAAATTAATTAAAATAAAAGTTATTTCCGAGAAAGCTAAAGTTTTGTTTGATACTGAAATGAAAATATGAGAATTAATGTTTAAAGAAATTACAGATGAGACTTTACTTATTAAGGAAATAGATGAATCTGAATTATATTTCGATAGGTGGAGACTTCTGGAAAGTAAAGTAAAATATCTTACTTCTGGAACCCCGAATGTAACTTTAATTGATCCGTCTTTTGTTCAGAATAAAATGTTACATTAACCGAAGATTAAATTGCCTATGTTTGACGGCAACGTGAAGAAATGGCTAGGATTTTGGGGGCAATTCCAAAAGATTGATAAAGATTCTACATTAGATAATAATGATAAATTTGCTTATTTAGCACAGGCTATGGAGAAGAATTCTCCTGCAGAGGAAATAGTTAAAAGCTTTCCGCCAACTGGCGATAGTTACAAGAGCGCAATCGAAGCATTGCAGACGCGTTTTGGTAACAAAGATTTACTAACGGAGATTTATATTCGTGATTTGCTAACCCTTGTTATTCAAAAACAAGGTACACACTCTTTGCGGAAACTATACGATGAACTCGAATCTAATCTGAGAGCCTTGGAGATATTGGGAATAAATAGAGGCAAATATTGCGCGATATTATATCCATTGGTAGAATCAGCATTGCCGAATGAAGTCTTAAAAACGTGGGAGAGACTTAGGTTTTCGCGTAAAGGATCAGAAAGTTTAACCGGCGAAAACGCCGAGTTAAGAGAAAGGGAATCTGATCTTGAGCGCCTTTCATGTTTCTTGCGCGGTGAAGTTGAAAGTGAGGAAATAATTTCTTTAGCAGCTAAATCTTTCAATGTTTTCGATCGATGGGCTCACGGTAATAAGAAAGGGAATTCGGGTTTAAAGATAAGAGAACCTCGCTTAAAACCTACGGCAGCTGAACTGTTTACTTCTTCTAATGAAGCTAGAAAAGGCTGCATATTTTGTTCTAGTATAAATCATGGTTCTGAGGAATGTTTTCAGGCGCGTAACTTATCATTGTCGGAAAGAGAAGTTTTGGTCCAAAGGACACGCTCTTGTTATCTGTGTCTGAAATCTGGACATTCTGTCAGGAGGTGTAGATTAAAAACAGTTTGTTTTACATGCGGCAAAAGGCATCATATTTTTCTATGTAAGGGCCATTCACAAATGAGTGAGACAAGGGCAACGGAACAGCCTCCAAATCAGGCTGAAACACTCGCCAACATTTCTTCAAGGTCTCCTAAAGTTTTGCTGCAAACAATAAGAGTAATAATTAAAGGAGATAAAAAATCTCGTTCGGCTCGAGCTATAATTGATACTGGTTCTCAAACGTCGTATATTCTGCAAAGCGCAGCTCAAGATATGGGTTATAGGTATACGGTAAAGGAATACCTTAGCCACGCATTATTTGGCGGTACGACGACCAGTTTGTGTGAACATAAAGTTTACAAAATTCATTTATCTAATATGTCTGGCTCTTACAGTTGTAATTTTGATGCGTTAAGTCAGCCTGTTATTTGTAATAGTATACCTTCTATTGGACAAGGAATATGGCTTAAAGAGCTTGCTGACTGTGGAATAAGTTTAACAGATCGTTTAGAAGGACCTATAGAAATTTTAATAGGAGCCGATGTTGCAGGACGATTATTAACGGGGAATCGTAAACAAATTTCAAACGGTCTTGTAGCTATTGAGACAAAGTTAGGATGGACGGTTATGGGAAAAACCGGGGAGTTGAATAGTGAAGGTTCAACATTCTTAGTTACATCAATGTTGAATAAAGAGGCTTGTATTTCTGATTTATGGGCCCTCGACTCGCTTGGTATTACGGACCCATCCGAACAAAAGACTAAATTGGAATTGTATGAGGCTACCAGGCAACATTTTCTTGATACTGTAAAAATAGAAGATGACCGCTTTGTAGTGTCTTTGCCTTGGTTGGAAGGGCACCCTCCCCTGTCGGATAATTTTGAGTTATCGCTTAAAAGGTTGCACGGTACGATTAGGCAACTTGAAATAGATAATCTTCGCCAAGAGTATGAAAATATATTCCAAAAATGGCTCAAAGAGGGCATAATAGAGGAAGTACCCGTAAATGAATTAGATTTACCCCATCATTATTTGCCACATAGACATGTTGTTAAGGAACATAGTACTACGAAGTTACGGCCAGTATTTGACGCTTCGTCTAAAGCAAAGGGTTTTCCGAGTCACAACGATTGTCTTGAAAAGGGATTAAACATTATTTCATTTATTCCTACAATCTTAAATAGATTTCGCCAAGAAAAAATAGGGGTGATTTCTGATATTCGTAAGGCCTTTCTACAAATTGGCCTGAATTTTAGTGACAGAAACTTCCTCCGATTTCTTTGGATAAAGGGTGAAGATGGCTTGAAGCATTTTCGTCATTGTCGAGTCGTATTTGGTGTAACTAGTAATCCATTTTTACTTGGAGCTGTTATTCAATATCACCTAAATTCAATTTTGGAGAAAAATGATGCAGATGTAAAATATTCTTCCAACATTATTGTTAAATTAATGAATAGTTCCTATGTTGATAACTGTGTAACAAGTGTCGGAAGTGAAGATGAATTACAGCGCTTCATGAAAGTATCTTCAGATGTTATGGCAGAACGAAAATTTGAATTGCGGGGTTGGGAATATACCGACTGTAGTTTAGAAACAGAAACTATTGCGAATGTATTAGGTTTGTTATGGGAAAGACAAGGCGATACTCTTCAAATAAATGTTGCTAATTTACAAAATCTTTGTTTCGAGAAAGTTACGAAAAGAAGTATTTTGGCAATAGCCCATAAAGTATTTGATCCCATCGGTATAACATGTCCAGTCCTTGTATTACCTAAGATGTTATTACAGCGTACATGGGAAACAAAAGTAAAATGGGACGAAGAAGTTAACACCGAAATTAAAAGTAAATTTTTGAAATGGGTAAAAGACATTTTTCTTTTGAAAAACATTAAAATTCCAAGGTGGATACGATATCAGCCAAAACAGTGTTCAATCCATGTTTTTTGTGACGCCAGTCAAGCAGCGTATGCGGCAGTAGTTTTTATTCGTGTAGAAGAACCTGAATCAGTTAAAGTCCAGTTGCTTCAGGCTAGGTCTAGAGTTTCCCCTTGTGGTAAAAAGGAAACTACTATTGTAAGATTAGAATTGTTAGCAGCAACTATTGCATCTCGTCTTGCTGCAGCCGTTCTAAAAGACTAAAGAGGCCAGAAGTATATTTTTCTGGACAGATTCAACTACTGTCCTTGCATGGATAAAAAGGGAAGAACAATGTGGAAAATAGAGTACAGGAAATAAGGCTTTTGACACGTGTGGAGGATTGGAGGCATATACCTGGTCACCTTAACCCTGCAGATCTTCCAAGTAGAGGGTGTTCAGTTCGCCAACTCTCCCGGTCAAAATGGTGGGAGGGTCCGAGCTGGCTTTTAAAATCGCAAGAAAATTGGCCGAGTGCCGAATTTATAACTGATGAAGCGGAAATAGCCAGCGAGAAAAAAAAGGCAGTGGTTTCATCTCTAGTGTCTACTGAAAGGTTTAGTTTGAGTGAGCGATTTTCTAGCTATCGAAAAACAGTTAGAGTTGTTGGTTGGATTCAACGATTTTTCTTTAATTGCAGAAATAAGAAAAAAAAGGAAAGGTGAACTCACTGTTGATGAAATTGATTTTGCAGAAAAGGTTGTTATTCGCTTGATTCAATCGGAATCGTTTCAGGATATAGAAGACGCACGCTTACGAACTCTTAGTCCATTTTACGATGCGGGAATTGTAAGAATTAAAACTGGTGCGTTTCGAAGAGATGACACGTTAGAGTTTAGAACACCTATAATATTACCAGGAGAACATCCATTAGTTAGGAATTTAATTATTGAAGAACATAAAAGTAAAGGACATGCAGGTGTACAATATATACTGAATACCTTAAGGGAAAGGTTTTGGTTGTTATCTGGCAGAAGAACGGTGCGTTCTGTTTTGAGTAAATGCATTACTTGCAAGAGATATTCTGCTGCACCTGTTGACCACATATCAGCCCCACCGCCAATAGAGCGAGTAAATGATTCAGCAGTATTTCAAGTAACGGGTATAGACCTTTGTGGTCCTTTATTGTTGAGAAACAAAGAAAAGGCATGGATTTGTGTTTTTACATGCGCCGTTTATAGAGCGGTCCATTTGGAGTTGCTGACTTCTCTATCTACAGAAGTGTTTCTTCAGGCTTTTCATCGGTTCGTGTCACGAAGAGGTAAACCCACAACTGTGTACAGTGATAATGGAACTAATTTTGTAGGAGCTTCAAATGCATTTAAATTAATAGATTTTGAACAAATTAATCGGCAGGCAGCCAATGAGCGGATAACATGGAAATTTATTCCCCCTGGTGCTCCATGGTGGGGTGGTTGGTGGGAACGTCTGATCGGAATGATGAAGCAAGTCCTTAAAAAAGTTCTTAAACATGCTTGTTTAAATTATGAAGAAATGTACACGATACTGTGTGACTGTGAAGCGATTCTTAATGACCGACCGTTGACAGTAATTCCTTCCGATCCTGAATTTAAAGCTTTAACTCCTGCCGACTTTTTAAAAGAAATTAGAACTAGTAGTTTGCGGGATATAAAATACGGTATTAAATCAAGTAATTTACAAAGAAGATTTCAGTATATTCAAACTGTACGAGAAGCATTTAAAAATAAATTTCGTAAAGAATATTTGGGGATTCTCAAGGTTTCGCATAAAAGAGCTGAAAGGAAAGTTACTATTAAATTAGATGATATTGTTTTGATCGGTAGTAGTGACAAAAGATTTTTTGGCAACTTGGTCGTGTCATAGAACTACTTCCAGGACCTGATGGAATAAATTGACTTGCAAGAGTAAAGACCCGAAATGGAATCTTGCTTAGAGCAGTTCGAACTCTGTATCCTTTAGAGGTAGCGCAAAATGATGTACCCGTGAAGCTGCAGAATGAAAAACAAGATTCTTTGTCTGAACTTAAACTCAACATAGATGATAAATCTGTCAGGCCTGTAACACCATCTGGTAGAACTGTAACTCCGCCGGACAGACTGGTATACTAAGGCTCTTTGGCATTTTTTTACTTTGATGTGAAAGTTCACTTTTTTTTTCTTTTTTTTTTTCCCTTAGGTGGAAGGATGTTAAATATTTGCATAAGTCGCCTGTAGTAACGGCAACCGCCGGCAATAAAAGGAGGTGCTTTCCTTAGTGGCACCGCAGTTCCTTTTAGTTCGAGCCAGAATAGACCTGCCCGGGGAGAAGCCAGGGGATGAGAGATTCCGGTTTCCGCCCTGTTCCGGTTCCCGTCTTGTTGCGGATCCAGTCCTGTTCCGGTTTCCGTCTTGTTCCAGTCCTGTTCCGGTCCTGATCCAGTCCTATTCCAGTTCCAGCGTGGCCGTTTAAGTCCAAAACACGTAGAAGCGGATGTCTGAATTCAGCGAAATGGAGATATACGCCGAAAGGGCTAGATGGATTCTGTCTTTTAAGGGAAAGTGTTCTTCACCGTGCCGGCATAGCTGTTACTTTAAAGCACTTTGAAGTTTTCCACCCAAGATGTTAAGTTTTTGTTTGTGATGTTAAGTTTTCATCAGTGTTGAAGTTCCAGTTAAATAAACCTTTTAAGTTTTAGACAAGGTTTTTGTGTTCTTCAGAAAATTTTAGATTCGAAGTCAGATACAACACATAGGATTATTATCGGAAAAATCAACAGCCTGTATTCCCTATATATCACTCTCTTACACACTCGTCATTGTGAAGAACCATCGGTGTCATCTGGTTACTTCCTGAAATTTGCATATGATTCTTCAAGATGTGTGTAGTGATTTTACAGGTGATATATTTATTTTAGAGTTCGATTTCCGCGTGACTCCGAATTATCCTTAATTTATGGACATGAGTGTAGTTCGGGTGCCACTATAGAGACATTAGGTATTTTGGAAGCAGGAAAGATAAAAAATGAGCAATGCGACTGCCGGAAATCGAACCACGGACTTCTCAAATTCGTGTCGAGCGTACTGACCACTACACCGCGAAGGTATGCTAAGAAGGCGGAAGAAATACCTTATAAAAATTAAATAAATAATATTAAATAAAGATTAAACGAAGGTGGATAGAATATTTTATTGTTTTGTTTTATAACATGACTCACACTTTGGGCAACAGTCAGCAGTAAATGGACAAAATAGATCAAATCAAGAAATTAATCAAAAACAACAATATACTCAATGTTTCGAGTAAAAACATTGTTTTCCCCAAACAACATTTTACCTGAAAGCAATTTGTTTTATCTAATTACCGCAAAGCACACCAGGGCTATTTGTTTAAGGAGAGGGATGCCTTCGTTGATGACTCTCTAAGTACCTTGAAATGGAGTGTTGAGTACTTTACAGGATAGACGAAATCTGGAAAATGCGATGCGAAGTTGCGCATGTCCAAAACATGTTCTGATAAATGTACTTCAACTTTTCCAAAAGTTTGTCCCTGGTAGTTATTTATAGTTACTGCAAATGAAAGCTTGACAGGAAATTGTCTCTTATTCTGTCTGAGTTTTAATTCCAGATCCGAGGTAGTTAACTAGCGCCAGAGCGGTAAAGTGAAACTAAGCGTTTGAACTGAGTTCGATTCTTGACGAAGGGCTCCGCATAGACATTTTCGTGATTTTCATCATGTGCGTCACGGCTACCAGCCAGCTTTCCTAAGAATATCCTCCACGAAGGCATTCCCCCTCATAAGCAGATATAATACCCTCGAGTGCTATGTCATAATAAAATAAAATTAAAACCAAAGTAATCCAAACCCAATCCAAATAATAATTAGAATAACAATAAGCAATATCTAAAATAAACAACACTCAAGTAAGCAACTCATACTGTTAAAGTTCATTCGCCCCTCGTTCGTTTATATTAAAATTAACGTCATTATAATTAAAAGTAATGATGAAATGGTGAAGGAGAACTTTGAAATCACTCAAATGTATCTCGAAAGAAACATCAAAAATTTTAAATTTTATTCAAATTCAAATATCTAATATCCATATTCATTTTTCTCTAACCACACACTCCAATTATGTACATTTTCTCAGATACTTGGCATCCCTGCTAAACTTTCCCTGCTTCAAATATTCCTAGGTCTTCAGAATCGAGTTCTGGTTATTGTTCAAATGAAGCACTGTCAGAGTGAAATTAAACGAAGATTAATGCGTGCTAATGAGGATGGATTCTGATGACCACTTTTAACTAGCAAAACGAATCTCATCTCATCCGGCAGTTAATTACTGAAATGAAGTCTGAAGTCTGAGATACGATGACATGAGAAGGTAAACACTTTTCCCCCAACTTAAATATTAAATAAAGCAAAATCTTTTCTGCAATAGATTCGATGAAAATTAGGTACCAATTTATTATAATGACTGAGGCATCTATGTAGGAATTTTAATAACGCTAAATTGTTAGCTTTCAACGTTATTTTAAAATCTAATAGATTGATTATATTCTTAAATTGGGGAATATTAATTTATCGTTGTGAAGCAACGTTATTTTTTTTAATTTTGATTAAAAGGGACATTATTTTTATAAAATATTTTCATATATGCATTTTATTATTAAAATATTTTATGATAGATATCTCATCTTTGGTAATTTGTATATCGATTAACGGGCGAAATATTTAAAATTAGATATTTATTTTAAGGGGACTCGTACACCTTAAAACCCATAAGATCTTCGAATAGGTGACTGTTGCAAGAATTGGGATAACTTATTTATTTTAAAGGCAATTACTTCCAACTTTTTACAGCTGACTACATAATATGGCTGCTTTCTGAAATAGTAATCATAAAGTTTGTGTTGCCACAAATATTTTTATAATTGAACACGATTTATGACAAAATGTTTCGTCATGTTTCCATCTTGCGCGCACAATTTAAAACATTCTGTTGCATAATTCAATTCCATATTTAATATGTAGCTTTCAAAACATTTGGAATCTACTGTGAACCAAAAATTCTAAGAATTTCATGTTATTTTTTTTTATCTTGAATTGAGTTTATAAAATGTATTTTATTAAAAAAATCTGTAATATTTTCGAGCCTAAAATGTTTTAATATTAAAATATTCATCAGAATTTTGGTTCAGTTAAAAAATAGTGCCTATACTATAAAGAATTCCATCAAATTTCAAGTATGTACCATTAGCCATTTTAAAAATATCATGCGCGCAAAGTGGAAACATGACGAAAAATTTTGTCACAAAGCGGATTAAATTACAGAAATATTTGTGGCAACACAAACTTTCTGATTACTAGTTTCCAAAGCAGCTATATTATGTAGTCAGCTGTAAAACGTTGGGAGTAATTGCTTTTAAAATAAATAAAATGTCCCAATTGTTGTAACTCACATATTCGAAGAGGATAAGTGGTTTAAGGTGTATGAGTCCCCTTAATATATTATATTATTATTCTTAACGGAATATTTAATAGCTAATTACTATTGAATTTTTAACCTAAAAGTTATAATTCCTGAGTGGATAAATTTAGGTAGTAAACGAAAATTTGGGTTTACATCTTTTTTTAAAGTAATCGAATAAATTCCTGTACTATATGAGCGTTCATGTATAAGATATGTAGCAGTAAAATGCTCCAAATAGCATTTGGAATCGTTAAATTAAAAAATGTGTAACAAATAAAAAATAATGTTACCTATATGCATACAATTTAAGCAATTGTTTTCAGCTTGAGATAATGTTAGAATGATGAAATAGATGAATCAATACTCTGAAACATTTTCAGTTTTTAGGATAATTTAGGATAATTCGCATTCTGAAGGATAACTCATTTTCTGGCTCTCTACGCTTTCTTCATAGCCATTTAGGTAAGCTTATAAAAACCTCTGAGAATCTTTAAAATGAATGATTGAAGTAGGATTTTCTTATACGAATGAATCAAGAGAAATTAAAAATAATCCAATTTATACAATTTAAGCAATTGTTTTCAGCTTGAGACAATAATGGAGTGATTCAGTAGGTGAATAAATATTCTGAAACATTTTAGTATTAAGTAAAAATTGTCATCTTTATTACTGCACATTTAGGATAATTAATTTTGCTACACATTTGGGATAATACACATTCTGAAGAATAATTCATTTTATAGCTCTGTACGTTTCCTTCGTAACCATCCACATACATTTATAAATATCCATGAGAATCTTTGAAATGAATGATTGAAGTGAGTAATTTTTATACGAATGATTCAAAACGGAACAAATATTTGATGCTATATCTGGTGTAGGTAATCATCCTGAACGATGAGAGATTTCAACTGAAAAATAATAGATTTGAAAAAATAAGCAATTGAAAATTTGAGTAGATCGACATAAGCTGAAGAAGTTACAGTAAATTATAAGAATAAAGTTTTATGTCACGAATTTCATATATTAATGTTTGTTTTAATTTATCATTATTCAAGATTTTTTTATTTGTATTCATTTATATTTGAAACTGGTAAAAAGAGTATTCTTAAATTGTTAAAAGCATTATTTAGCTCGTTATTGTTGCAGCTGAAGTTGTATAACAAAAGACAGGAAACTTTTCTTTTGGGCATTTATTTTGATATTTGATTTATGGCTTACGTTGACATTAGAACTTAGGCAGTTAGGGTGTTTGCCGCATTTCTTCTCTGGGGGTCTCGTTTACTAATTGTACATCGGCTTACTCGTTTTCGCTTGCTTTTCGCTTTGTGTATATTGCAGTGCTTTATTTTAGTTCCGATGAGAACAGAAGGGATTTTGTGAGTTTAGGTAAATTGATTTTCTTCGTTATTACCGTTGGTTAGAGGGAGAGGTCCATTTTACTTTCCCACGTTCAGGGTACAGATGTCCGGTTGCATTGTCACATTTTTCTTGTTTTTAATTCGTTGCGGGGATGTAATTTCTCAGTTAAAGATAAAGTAAAATCCTTGGGTTGGTGAGACTTAATTTTATGTAATTTTGTAAGCCTTATTTTATGTAATTTTGTTGAACTTATGGGGGCTTTTGTAAGCTTCATTGGCTTTTGTATGCCTATGTACTTACCGATATTTTTTAGGAGGCTGCACAATGTGAGAAGTCATTCAGGATTCGCAGCTGGAGTGATTTAAAGTTTCGTTAAGAAAAGTTCGAAGGGTATTTGCCCTGTGGCGGGGCTTGTCCTCTTGCGGGGGCTAGCGCCCGCGGTCGGGTGCGGTGGTTCTCTCGGCTTTTAGCTGATGAGAGTTCTGAATAATGGCAAGAGCTAAAAAAAATAGCCTCGCCGTTTCTTCGTGTATTTTCCGAGAACCTTGAATAGTCATTTTCGATGCGTTCCAGATAGAAGCATTTGTTATAGACAGAAGGCGTTGATAGAGATAGAGAATTGTCCCAGATAGAAGTTTGTTTCGAAGGTGCTCTACGCGTTTTACGTCCGAAGGTTTCGACGCGTTCCAGTTAGAAGTACTTGTTTTATTATCCGGCTGCGGTGTGCGATGCGGGTAATCCATCTTGTAGTGTCTTTGTCGAGTCTACCGCCACCCTTTTCTTTTGAATTCCCGTTGTGGGGTTGAGGAATTTATTTTGTGTCGTCGCCGTCTTCTTGCATCATCTACTTGAGTATTAGTGATTTACATCTTAACGAACGACGATCCTTCTTCAGCCTTATATGGACTAATAGAGCTCGAGAATTCTGCATTGCTTCCTATAAGCGGTTGCTGAGTGTGACGAAGGGTTTCTGTCTACTAACTGTGAGTTATCTTATTCTTTTTATTTGGAGAGAATCATAGGTTGTGCCTTAAGTAAAATTTTTAATTAGTGTGATTAAAATATACAATTTCCATAATTGTAATTTCTGTTTGTTAGTGATAAAATTTTTAAAATAACTATAATTAAATTTAATTTTTAAATTTTTAAAAGTTAAAAACCCTAAATTTTTAAATATTCAACAAAAGAGTAAATTTAATATTTCCTGAAAATTAAACCTCATTTTCACATATAGCGCAGAAGAAAGGTGAAAGCCAATTTATACCTCAGTCGCTAGCAGAAATGTACGTAGATTACATACAACTTTACGTGTTAAATATAATACTTATATGTTATTTTTATTCGTATGTGTTAAATGTTAATGTTGATTTTTATATGTTAAATATTTATCCCTATCTTTATGTGTTAAATGTTAATGTTAAACTTTATGTACTAAATTCTTAGCTTTATCATAATTTAGTTAAATAATAACGCGTAAATGTAATCCTTATGTAATTCTTAAGTAGCAATGAAGTTTCAAAAGCTCTTAAATTCACTCATTTCACAGTTTTCCTATTGGTAAACACCATATATATTTTGATAAGTAATTCTTAAGTAGCAATGAAGTTTCAAAAGCTCTTAAATTCACTCATTTCGCAGTTTTCCTATTGGTAAACAACATATACATTTTTATAAATTCTTAAGTGCTAGATATAAAATTTTTTTAGTTACTTACATTTAAGTTTACACTTCTAAAATTTTGTTACTTTATGGTAGGATTTAATAGTTCTTTAAAAGAAGATGAAATATATTTAATCTGCTTACAAAAGTTTTTATGTGCAAAATTATTAATTCTTACCATACAGAAATACGTCTATATTACATAAATTCATATAACTCTATTAGTTCAGGTAATATATGATTTACTCAGGCAATAAATTGATATGCATCAAAGCGACAATCGCTTTCGAGTGTTTGAATTTCAGCTACACGAAATATATAAAAATACACTACTGCAACAAATCATAATACATCATAATTTTTTATATTATGCTGCGTAGAGGAGGATGGCGGTTTCACGGTGTTTTTAAAAAATCTCTTAGGATAAAATTCACGAAAATCCAATCTAAAAGGGTGAGATAGCAAGAACATAATACAATATCATCTATTCACAGCCTGACCACTCCAGTGCTGAAGAGCACTTAGCTCTAGATACTGTACTGAATGTAAAGAAGCATGGCAAAACATTTTTGACCCATTTTAAAGTTATGCATGATGCATCTTTGTATTATGATAAGTAAATGCAGAGGAAACATTATTCACATTTATTTCCTTTATTTTATAGGATTTCAAACCATGCTGTTATGATAAGAGTAGGAATAATGTTAAATTTACATTATGCTAACGTCTTTATTGTAAAAGCAATTAAATGTATTCTACAACTCTTAACATTTAAAAATTTCAACCCTGATCTAAAATGTGCCATGTTTATTTGTAAATAAACCGATGAATAAACTGAACTTCTTTAGAGATTCATTTTATGTTAACGTTATGTTTAATGATGATACGATTCTAATGATTCTTTCAACCACTGTGGACTTAAGTTTCAAAAGCGAAGACTAGGCTTAATTGTTAAAAGAGGCTAATGTGAAGTGGAAAATCTAATACAACCAAATGTTTCAGAAGCTCAAAACAGCTCACCGTCATTAAAATTGTTTGATGACGTATATGAAAGAAACCTCGGCTCCGTTCAGGGAGCCATCGTATCGTTTACATTCCCAACTTTCATCCGTTTACTCCATAGACAATCAATACTTTAATTTCCTGGGGCGTTTGCATTTATTTAATAATTAGGAATTTCTGAGATCTGAAAATCATTAATTAATTTGCTTAATTCTTAATAATTCACAGTTCTTCTTGAAACTTAAATTGCCTCTGGTTGAAAGATTTCAAATTATTTTCATTAACTATTAATATTAAGTCATATGGTTTCCTCTTATTTTAAAAAAAATATTATATTATTTCAAATGCACGAGTGCTTTTAGTAGTACCAAATTGCCTTATATTGCCCAAACTATTTTGAAACAATGTTGTATAACAGTCTTCAAAATGTAATTGTAACGCAGATTTTGTTTCAAAAGAGAGAGTACATTATTAACGTATTATTAAGCTGGTACATTTAAAGGAAAGCATTTGCTGTATACCTTATAAGACAGAAGATTTAGCATTGCAATATATTATTTTATACATATTAATTATCTAACACATACGTAGATACTATTTACCAACCGGATTAACTTTGTAGTATCGAGTTATTAATGGGTAAGAAATGTGAAAATAAAAACTCTGCTATAAATCGAACTCAAGACTAAATTAATGTGCTGCCCACTGCGTTACAGAGATACTCGGAAGAAAGGATCATCAGTCCTTAAAATGTAAATGATCAAAATATACTGCTGTCTCAGATAATCTGAGTAATAAATGCAACTGCATGTTTAAATGACGGAAAAAGAAAATCAAAGAAATGCTTCTATAAATTGCAATTAGAGAGCATCGCCAGATATAATGAAGACTACACTAAGTTTAAATGAAAGTTATATATAATTTAAAATTGAGTTCGACTGATAAGTAACACAGTTTACTTAGACCTTAAAATTTCTTTTAAGAAACGCCTACTCACTTCCTTTTCATATATATTTTGAACGGAATCAAGGAATTTTCTGCGATTGTTATCGTGTTGTTATCGTGTTTCTGCGATTGTTATAAAGAGGTTAGAATACCGATCAGGTAAGTGGAAAAAATACCCAAGTAGCACAAGACGTTGCAAACTGGTCCTAGAGGTTCCAAAGTGGTCGTGGTAACTTGTACGACGTCTTTACAACGTTGCGAAGACACAAAATATTTGCCGTTGCATCTTGGCAATTTGTCGACGTCGCTGAAACGTCATGATATGACCGCTTTTAGACGTGGTCGTTTTAGCATTTTTTTCATAGTTCATCAGCGTTACTTTTAGAATGAAAAGACACTAAATCTGCCCTTTCAAGTATCTGAAGTCCGCATAAGATTTACTTTAGAATGTTTCATTACTTGTTTTCATCTAAATACATTAATCTAAGGTAAATTCATTTAATGAAATAAAAATTTAATATAAATACTTTTGAATTATTAAATTTAATTAGCACTAAAAATAAGTGCTAAATTATTGTTTAGAATTTTGTTAAAAAATTTAATATTTAAAATATTTTTATAAATATATAGCAAAATATTTAAAAATGAAAGTAAGTTATTAAAAAGTAAGTTATTAAGTTATGGATTTTATATACTTTAAAAAATCATATTTCCGAAATCAATGCTAATCACATGTTAGCAATTATTTCACTACAGAAATATGACTTTATTTATTTATTATTTTTGAAGTAAGGACGAATTTATTTGAAGTAATATGGTGACATTATAAGAAGCATTTTATCACATACAGTGTAAAAAGTACAATTTTCGCGAAGATATGATACTGCGTGAAACTGTATTCACGGATAAAAATGAGGTGATTTTAAGAATTCCGAGAAAACGTCCAATGTTAAAAGACGATGCATATTTAACGACTGCCCGATACATATGACGGAAAACTCATGGACAGTCAGGAGAAGCAGACCTGTACATTATTTACTGGGTGCTTATGTAAACGAACATTTAGAGATTTGATTACCCATTTCAATACTCTACCATGATCAATTCTGACATTTCGTATTCAGCATCAATTTATTCTTCATGTTTTTTTATTGTTTTTAATGAAAAATGCTTTAAAATGTCTTAAATGTTAAAAATTATATACCATTTATCGTTTACACTCTCTCACCGACACTTTACGTTTCTTCAGTGTTTTCTTCTCCTATACCTTTAAAATCTAAAACATCAAAACTTATTTCAATAACGTCTTTTCTTACGGTCAAAAATACATACATATTTAACTCATATGGACACATGTATATTTTCGCAGGGTATAATCAAATGATGTGGTGTCCACATGAAATATTTCTGTATCAAAGTCGTGTATTATGTCATTCGTTCCAAAATGCGATGTTAAGCAATATCATAAATATTGAAATTCAACATTTTGTGCATAGCTGAGAAGAGAAATCATATGATGCTCGTAAAATTGCAGTTAATGTTTGCTTTTGTATTTTTTAAATTAGAGAATAAATAACAACTAAAAGTGTTTTATTCAATTACTGACTCATTTTTCTAACCTTTACTGAAATTTTTAGAAGCTATCTCTACGTTCTGATCAATTATCGTATTTCTTTAATGCTTATGGTGGACACAAGCTGTAACAAAACGTTAAACATTAATTAATCACTTTGGAACTTTTCCTAACAGTAGTTGGAATTAAAAGTCTAGTAATTCTAGGCGAAGCAACAAAGCTATTTGAATCTGACAGATAAAATGTAACTAAGTTTCAACTCTTACAACAAAGCTGGTATTGGCGTCTACTCGGATCAAAGGCTGTTTAGGTAAGTGATTACGGCAACAGACAACCGTCTACGACGAATCATGCTAGTTATGATTTCTTTCTTCTTTTTAAATCTACTTTGCCAAAAATTCTGCAGTTCTCACTTAGGAAGGAAGAAGGCCAAAATACATAAAATCTTAATTTTCATTAAAAATTGTGAAATACAGAAAAACTAAAACACTAAATACAGATACAACAATTAAGATACAATAACACGCCGAACAAATATTAATTTAGAAGTGATAAAAAAATCAACGTGAAATTGGTATTCTTTAAGTTAGAGAATGAATAACAACTAGAAGCGTCACAATGAAAAATTTGAAAATATAACGCTGATTTTTGTTGTTTGATCTCTAAATTAATACAAATACAACAGTTTAAAAATAAATTCTTAGAATTACTATTTGATTTTCCAAGCCAAATGAAGCAATTCGCCCATCGGGAAGAAGACCAAATCTTCGTGGCACAAAATTGAAAGTCAAATTTTGGTCACACTGCACAAAACTCACTGAAGTTGGGACACGAAATGAATAATTCACTATTCGACTAAAAGTTTTAAATGTAAACAAATTGCGAAGCTGTTAGGCTTAGCTTTATTGAAACTTTAAATTATTGATAATTCCACAACTACTAAAACGAATCCTTTAAAAACCAAAGCATAAAGTAAAGAATCAGCATAAACTATAAACTGTTAGTAACAATAAATCAAGTGTTCCTAAGTAGCATTTCTTGCCATAATTTAAATTTTTACTTCTATGAAAAATTCAGCAAATAAGCAAATAATAGCCTATATAAATAGTCAAAAAGCAAAAGCTTCATTGATTGAAAACTGGACTATAAAATTAAGTTTTAAAATGAGATCGATACTGTATTAGTTATTTCATTAAATTCTGTTTCACAAAAGATGACTACGAGCTAATTATTATTAAATACGATTGTACAAAAAATTTACTTAAATACCGTCAATTGCTTTAACATCTTGAAAGAGGAGAATAAATGAATAAGATGAAAAGAATTTTCATAGACTATGGTTGTGAGATTTAGTTAAAATTTTAAGCATTTAAAGTGGAAGAAGATATACCTTAACAACAAAGAAAGCCTTAGGTGCCATTTTTAAATCAGTGTTAGAATAATTTTCTATGGAATTATCGCGCTATTCCATGGTGTAAACGGTTGACTAATTCAGCGAGCACTAGAAATATTCGTGGCTCAAATTCCAACTACAGCAGAGTTACTTTTTTTCCTGATTCGAAATGTCTAATCACCTATATAAATTTACAGAAGAAATGATTAATTGCATTTGAATCATTGAAAAATATTACTTCTAGCTTTTCAAGGACCGACAGTTCTAGTTTAAAAAATCATTTTGGTTTATAATTTAAAAATATTCATGAAATTTAACAGCTGAAAAAAGTAACTGTAGTGGTTAAAGAATGCCATGATTCAACAAGAATGTTATGGCAGCTACAGAAATATAAAGAGAAAAAATAGAATCCTATAAGGCTTATGTCACCCTTTAAATTTAACAATTTCACATCTCTTTCATAAGTGGGCCAGAAGAAGTATAAACTAGATATAAAAGGTCAAAAAGTAAGAAATCCAAATCTTTTCCTCGGAGAATCCATTAAGGTCCATCTTATTGCCAGCATGGCTAAAGTTCAACTATTGATTCCTCTCCAAGGGAAGTGGAGGCTATTTTAGCATCAGTTCTTATCACATTTGATGAGGCTTTTACGAATCCTCACCAAGACACCCTGTTACATTTTGTGGCATAAAAATTGTTTTATTTTTTTCTTTCTTTTATCCATTTTCCGCCTAGAGGAACGATTAAAGAAACTTCACAATCTTGTTTTAGTTTTTACTTTTGCGTTTCATTTTTTTAATTCATTTTCAGTTTTGCTTTTAGACCTGGAGTTATGTACCGTTATTTTTAGGCTTTGTTCAGTTCCTTTATTTGGTTTCATGTGTTATATCACACATGTTTACTTATGCATAGGAAGGACTCTTGCCGTAGGGAAGAGGGTGACATTTTCTCTTAAATAAATTTTCATAAAAATTCAAATAATTTTCAAATACCTTTCCTTCACTACTTTTTACATAAAAATTTCCATAAACATGTAATTTTTCCGAAAACGATGCTTTTTATTTTCACGATCGCTTGTATGGAATATATTTGCTTGCAATATATAAAACTCTTAATATTAATTACTAAATCTTTTACAAATATATTTGCTTGGGCAGAAGTCTAATTTCAGTATACTGGGTTTGAAAGAATATCATATTTTTCCATTAACGATAAGCCATTTTAACTCAGTAACCGCTTCTTCCCAGTTAGAGTATAAAATAATCTAAAAATAAGAATTTTATTTAAGAAAAATCTTTCTGCAGCAACCATTAATGCCCTACAATGAAGAAATTCCCGAATAATTCCCTCATAAAATGTTTGCTACTCCTGTATAAATGAATTTCACTCAGCATTAGCGCTGTTTACTAACATTCTGTTATTGTTTCAGTTATTGAGAAATTTGTTATATCTATGGAAAAAAGTAGAGGAAACTTTTGCCATATATATATACAAAAGATGTCTTAAAAACATTTTTATGAATTAAATTAATTTTTTTTCATAGCAGTATTTGCACGTGATACGTTGTGGGAAATAATAAAAAGGGCCGTTTCCTTAGTGTGGTTATGGCTACATTCCATATATTGCTGTTTGAAGATATTCTAACATTTCTGATATATTAACTAATTAAAATGGCTAAAATTCTTTAAAAGCACCTTTACTTTTGTAGCTTCAATTTTGGGCTAATGTTTTTGTACATAATCTGGAAACATTTCTCATTGTAAGCAAAAGTTTTGGCTAGCAGTCGAAGAGAAAACAAAACATGAAGAGAGTTTTTTTAATATTTTTTGACACAGAGAGTTTAATTTTTTTTAATTCAAGACCTGTAGAAAGAGAAACATATTCGTATAAAAAATTTCAGAAGCTAATTATGTTGTAAGTTTCGAGGGTCAAAATGAGCAGAGTCAAATATATGATATTAACATGCTGTGGAGAGATATTTAGAAATGGGCAAACCTCATTTTCCTTCTCGTACAAGTACATTAAAATTCTTGAGCTCGAAATAAAGGTTTCTACCCGAGGATATAGAAGATTTAAGAAAGATTTTATTCAAATATACAGGTTAATTTTCAAATAATCCTGAATGGACAAATTTAATCAGCACAATAACGCGCTTTTAAATGATTAACCAGTACAAATAAAGCCATACAAACTGTCACCCCGACGGAGTGAAATTCTGAAAAAGTAAATTCAGGAAATGCTCTATCTCAAAATGAGAGAGCTCGGGAAGTCAAACTATACTTCTCTCATGATTTTGATAGAAACTTTAAATAATCCTCGAACGTGTATCAACTACAGTAAGCTGAATGTTGTTACTAGAACTAAATACTATCCTATGACTAAAATTGAAGAACGCATGGAAATAATTGCAAAGGCAAAATCTGTAACACTGTTGAATTTATTGACAAGCTATTTCAAAATTTTGCTAACAGAAAGGCCCCTAAAGTTGTGCGAAGGTTAAAACTAGTTTTGGGCTCTTCAGACCTCTACGTTTGCCCTTGGTATTAAAGAATACCCGATATTTTTTTCAACAGATTTAGGACTGAAGTTCGGGCTAGATGTGAGGAATTTGCTGTATCATTTCTAAATGTCATTGCTATTTACTCAGAAAACTGGGAAGAGCATTTTAAAAACTTATCTTCCGTCCTAGATATAATACAGAAAGCAAATTTACGACTAAAACAATCAAAATGTAAATCTGCATATGATTAAACGAAATACATAATCCCTATTGTTGGATGAGGACAAGCTCTAAGGGAAGTATAAATCTGATCGTAATGAATTATCCTAAGCCCAAGACTGAAAGCGAAGTACGTGTTTTTTAGGACTAGTAGGGTATTATCGGCAAATACATAACGAAATTTTCCGGAATTGCTTCATCTCTCGTTGACACTTTGAAAGGGGTTGCAAAAAAAAGACATATGCAAAGGTCTGAAAATTGTGACCAAGGTTTCAAAAATTTTAAAGCTGTTGTCATGTAAAAAACCATTCTTTGAGCTCCTGTCTTATATAAATAGTGTATTTATCATGCAAACCGATACCTCTGGAAATGGTGTGGGAGTAATAATATCCCAAGTAGATGATGATCAAAATGAGAATCCTGTCCTGTATATAAGTAAACAATTGACTGAATTTGTAAAGAATTATTGTACTGTAGGAAAGGAGAGTGCAGCTTAATCTATGTAATAATCTATCTTAAGTTGTAATTTTATGGTCAGCAAGGATCTTCGTTTCAAACTGATCATAACACTTTGGTCTGGCTGCAATTTAACGCGAAATGTAATTCTAGATTAATATGCTGGGCACTTACAATACAAACCAATACTTTTACGTTATCCATCGCAAGGGATCCTTGCACAAAATGTATCTGTTCTAAGCAGAATTTAGCAATACATTGTCTCTTAGCTTATGTAATCAAATTTACATTTTATTTTGTTTTATTATTTAATGCATGCTGAAATGGTATAATTTTAACATTATCCATATTTTTCCCATTTACATGTGGTGTAAAACTACATGTTTTAAACTCAAATTTCGGCCTGGAGTTTGCCAACGTCTAAGAGAACTTACCTTCTTATAAAGTAAAGGAGAAATTCGAGTTGACGAACTTCCGAATTTTACAGAACAAATTTTCCCTTTTGAAAAGTCTCTCCGTTCCGGGAAGAAGTTGTGACAAAGCTTATGTAAAGAGCCTCGGGCAGTAGCCATTTTGGTTTACTGCCGAGGGGTTTGCAATGACCTTCTACCCTTCTACAGTTCTTCGGAATTCCCCTGTCCTTGTACGGATTCAGCTGCCATAGAGTCAGCTTCGACAATCCCAAAAATCAAAAAAGGAAAAAAATTACTAACACAATTATTCACAAGTTTTTAGCAACTTATCCATGAGAAACATAAAATTTGCTATTTTAAAGCAAACTGTTTAACACAAGTGTTAAGCTGAATACAAAATTTTAGAACAAAATAATAATTAAATTCAATATGCCACTTGTACGGTAAGTAGAAACTGAGCTCTCATCACTTATTTACGTGTACGTCCTTTGAAAACAAACGCAATGTTATTGTCTAACCACCAGCAGAAATGACTTTTCAATTATACATGTCTGGTACATGCTCGTACAGCGATGGCTATAACAAAAGGGCTATTATTTTTATTGCAGGATTGGTGGTTACAGGAAAGAGAAAATTTAGAGAAAATCAATTTGTCATTAAGTCCACCAAGCTGGCAAACTGAAAATCAGTTCTTCAAGACAGACCTACGAAAATGGATTGGGGCTCTTTTCTGTGGAAACAGACAGCTGCAGACTATCTATCAAGAGCTGTTTATGTGATAGACGTACACTACGTTGTCATAGGCGAAGTCATTGTTCTAAAAATAAAGTAATATCTTCAGAATTTAATAAAATTTCATATTTTATAAACCAAAATTTTTTCTCAAAATTGTTTTTGAATGATGTATTTTTATTCAATTAAATTAATTTACCGTACTTTCATCCAACATACGAGTCCAATACAATCTTTTGTGATCCAGTTTGGCGTCGTGACGCATAGATTGGATACCACTGTCCTATAACTTTAATAAAAAATAAATAAATTCTTTTTAATTAATCATTGTTCTTCGTATGGTGATATGGTTATACATATGATTTTAAGTTCTTTTAAAATAATCCCACATACTTTTGTATTAGGAGAAGTGTATTAACTTGGAGCTTATCACGTTGATCAAAGCAAATCAATGTTAGGTAAACATTTCATTTTAGTGCAGTAATAAAAGTCAATAAGGTAGAGTCAGTAGTAAAAAATTACAAGCATGTTTTAGGGCAATAGTATGCTCTACATTAAAACAATGTTGAAGAAGCAGAAAATGTAAAGTACTTAAGACAATTTTATAAAACCCGAATCTTTCAAATAACTATAGACATTGCAAAAGCATCCAGATGGCTGAATCTTCCATTTCCAACAACATATTGGGTAGAGCTATTTTAACGAAAATTAAAAACTCTAAAACTGTGTGCTTATGTAACGTCTAGAATAATATTTTTATAATTAGTAAATAATTGAATTATTGTTATTCCCAACATACATAATTTTATATTTTGTAATATTTTAATGCAATATTTTGTAAATTTCTATGAATTTTTACTATGTTTCGGTACTTGGGACAGGGTCGAAGGCAAATTAAAATCATTATTATACAAACCTATGAAAAAGAGTGCTGCGCATGACTAAAGCCATCCAGAGGCAAATCGTATTCAATATGCTATTCACCATTCGTATTTAATGTCCTGATCACTAAAATATTGTACTTTTGCAAGAAGCAACACCTCTGTGTCATTCAAGGAAAATAAAATGCATTATGCACCATTTTTAACTCTGCACTATGCGTGCTCTCCGGAATATATCTTTTATATCTTCTGTCCGATGTAGAAGCGTTTAAAGCCAAATCATTATAGCTTATGAATTATGCTTCCTTATACAGAATAAGTAACATTCAGAGTAAGTTTAAATTCCGAACCTCTCTATATACTTTATAAGGTATTTCTCCACTTTCCTAGCGTCCTTCGTGGTGTAGTGGTTCTGCACGCTGGGCCAGTATTCCAGAGGTCCATGGTTCGATTCCCGGCGAAGGCGTTGTTAATTTTTCACTTTGGCTGCTTCCAAAAATATACCTAATGTCTCTACAACTTACACCTAATGCTTCCAAAAATATATCTAATGTCTCTACAACCGAACTAAAAGGGTTGTGGATGATGATTCTCCACACCCAGGATTTGGCGACTAGGTCCCCTAAAACCCTAGTCGCCCTTTAAAAAGGGAAGTATATAAGGTATTATTAAACTGATTGATTGTTTCTTTCAATACTGGTAATTTTTCCCACTTTCCTAGCGTCCTGCGTGGTGTAGTGGTTCTGCAAGCTGGGCTGGTATTCCAGAAGTCCGTGTTTGATTCCCGGCGAAGGCGTTGTTAATTTTTCACCTTGGCTGCTTCCAAAAATATACCTAATGTCTCTACAACTTATCCCCCTGCAAATTATCTTCAGATTAAAATTTACTTTAAAGAGCCTATAAGTGTCATTACCTACCCAATAATATTTAGGTATGGATCAAAAAGATGGAATATTCCATAAAGCATATTCCATAAAGCGGAAAATCTAAAAATACATTACACAGGATGCCTGCGCCCAGAAAATAAAATTTTTCATGCTGGAAATTTAATAATTAAATATGCAACCAAAATTGTAATTCAAAATAAATAATGTCAGCTAACAATTCAGATTTTAGATCTTTGCTACATGCAATACCTAAAAAAAGAAGCACACAAGAAAATAATCTGACATAGTTAATGGAACTCTGTTCTCCAAAGTACGGAATAAAAGCAACAAGAACACACGAATTAATTACTCATTGGAACAAACAGGAAACGATGTCTCAGTAACCCCTGTTTAAATCAATTCATGTCTGAAAATATCACTTTCTGAGATATTATTAAGACAGAAATGTGTCTTGCTCAGACATCTGTGGTTTCGGCAAAAGCGTTCACCGGAACACTAAGTCTTCTCATACCCTTTAACACAGGCACATCGCTACGTCCAACCTGTGAACTCGAGTTTCGAATATACATTATTGATAATCGAAAATTTCATCACAGAACACATCGTCACAATGTTGCCAAATATCTTTCGAAACAAGCTCAAGACATCTGTAAACAATAATCGTAACGAATTACGAAAAAGTATTTATATTAGTATACACATATTTCTAAATAACAATTGCATGAAAAAGTTTCGAAGAGTTTGATAGATGCTTCACTGGATCACTAGCATCACGGCTCAGGATCATATGTTAAGGTCCTGGTGTCCTGGTCTATTTCCTGTCCTATGTTCGTTCAGGATATACGTCTGAAACATAATACATATATTACTGATTACAAGTCTTTGAATAAGAAAAAAGATATGTTGTTGAGCTTTTTAGTAAATTTAGATTAAATTACTGTCATGAATACTTAGGGAATAATCTGTAGGAAATTCATGCGTAATAACACTTAACATACTACAGCAGGAGTTATGAGATCATTACTGAATATTAAATTTAACGCTAAGTTAATTTGTAACTACCCTAAATGGACACCTCGTTCGCCTTGCATTTCAATAAGGCAGGACTAAATATATAAAGCATTATTATGAAGCAATCAGACGTGCTACGGTATACGTCAGTGAAAGATCTCAGCTTTATAGTGAAGTATTTGTGTAATCCAAACAGCAGAAAGGTAAGTGTTTTGATGCAACAGAAACAAATTGATAATAAATGCAAAAATATAAGGTTTTTAAACTCATGTCGTAGCATTTTTTAGGACTAGTAGGGTATTATCGGCAAATACATAACGAAATTTTCCGGAATTGCTTCATCTCTCGTTGACACTTTGAAAGGGGTTGCAAAAAAAGACATATGCAAAGGTCTGAAAATTGTGACTAAGGTTTCAAAAATTTTAAAGCTGTTGTCATGTAAAAAACCATTCTTTGTGCTCCTGTCTTATATAAATAGTGTATTTATCATACAAACCGATACCTCTGGAAATGGTGTGGGAGTAATCATCCCAAGTAGATGATGATTAAAATGAGTATCCTGTCCTGTATATAAGTAAACAATTGACTGAATTTGTAAAGAATTATTGTACTGTAGGAAAGGAGAGTGCAGCTTAATTTATGTAATAATCTATCTATAAGTTGTAATTTTATGGTCAGCAAGGATCTTCGTTTTACAAACCAATATTCTTACGTCATTCATCGCAAGGGATCCTTGCACAAAATGTATCTGTTCTAAGCAGAATTACCAATACACTGTCTCTTAGCTTATGTAATCAAATTTACATTTTATTTTGTTTTATTATTTAATGCATGCTGAAATGATACAATTTTAACATTATCCATATTTTTCCCATTTACATTTGGTGTAAAACTACATGTTTTAAACTCAAATTTCGGCCTGGAGTTTGCCAACGTCTAAAAGAACTTACCTTCTTATACAGTAAAAGAGAAATTCGAGTTCACGAACTTCCGAATTATACAGAACAAATTTTCCCTTTTGAAAAGTCTCTCCGTTCCGGGAAGAAGTTGTGACAAAGCTTATGTAAAGAGCTTCGGGCAGTAGCCATTTTGGTTTACTGCCGAGGGGTTTGCAGTGACCTTCTACCCTTCTACAGTTCTTCGGAATTCCCCTGTCTTTGTACGGATTCAACTGGCATAGATAGAGTCAGCTTCGACAATCCCAAAAAACAAAAAAGGAGAAAAATTACTAATACAATTATCCACCAGTTTTTAGCAACTTATCCATGAGAAACATAAAATTTGCTATTTTGAAGCAAACTGTTTAACACAAGTGTTAAGATGAATACAAAATTTTAGAACAAAATAATAATTAAATTCAATATGCCACTTGTACGGTAAGTAGAAACTGAGCTCTCATCACTTATTTACGTGTACGTCCTTTGAAAACAGACGCAATGTTATTGTCTAACCACCAGCAGAAATGACTTTTCAATTATATCTAGTACATGTCTGGTACATGCTCGTACAGCGATGGCTATAACAAAAGGGCTATTATTTTTATTGAAGGATTGGTGGTTACAGGAGAGAGAAAATTTAGAGAAAATCAATTTGTCTTTAAGTCCACCAAGCTAGCAAATTGAAAATCAGTTCTTCAAGACAGACCTACGAAAATGGATTGGGGCTCTTTTCTGTGGAAACAGACAGCTGCAGACTATCTATCAAGAGCTGTTTATGTGACATACGTACACTACGTTGTCATAGGCGAAGTCATTGTTCTAAAAATAAAGTAATATCTTCAGAATTTAATAAAATTTCATATTTTATAAACCAAAATTTTTTCTCAAAATTGTTTTTGAATGATGTATTTTTATTCAATTAAATTAATTTACCGTACTTTCTTCCAACATACGAGTCCAGTATAATCTTTTGTGATCCAGTTTGGCGTCGTGGCCCATAGATTAGTTACCACTGGCTTATAACATTAATAAGAAATAAATAAATGCTCCTTAATTAATCATTGTTCTTCGTATGGTGATATGGTTAATCATTGTTCTTCGTATGGTGATATACATATGATTTTAAGTTCTGTTAAAATAATCCCACATACTTCTGTAGTAGGAGAAGTGTATTGCCTTGAAGCTTATCACGTTAATCAAAGTAAATCAATGTTAGGTAAACATTTCATTTTAGTGCAGTAATAAAAGTAAGGTAAAGTCAGTAGTAAAAAATGACAAGCATGTTTTAGGGCAATAGTATGCTCTACGTTAAAACAATGTTGAAGAAGCAGAAAATGTAAAGTACTTCAGATAATTTTATAAAACCCGAATCTCTCAAATAACTATTGACATTGCAAAAGCATCCAGATGGCTGAGTCTTCCATTTCCAATAACAGATTGGGTAGAGCTATTTTAACGAAAATTAATAACTGTAAAACTGTGTGCATATGTAAAGTCTATAATAGAATTTTTATAGGGCAAATTAAAATTAAAATCAAATTAATATCATTATTATACAAACCTATGAAAAACAGTGCTGCGCATGACTAAAGCCATCCAGAGGCAAATCGTATTCAATGTGCTATTCACCATTCGTATTTAATGTTCTGATTACTAAAATGTTGTACTGCTGCAAAAAGCAACATCTCTGTGTCATTCAAGGACGATAAAATGCATTACGCACCATTTTTAACTCTGCACTATGCGTACTATCCAGAATATATCTTTTATATCTTCTATCAGATGTAGAAGCGTTTAAAGCCGAATCATTATAGCTTATGAATCAAGGTTCCTTATACAGACTAAGTAATCTTCAGAGTAATTTTAAACTCCGAACCTCGGTATATTCTTATCACCCTGAAAATTCCCTTCGCATTAAAATTTACTTTAAAGAACTTATAAGTGTCATTATCTACCCAATAATATTTAGGGATGGATCAAAAATAGACAAAAAAAAATGGGATCAGTCTGCATATTCCATAAAGCGGAAAATCTAAAAATACATTACACAGGATGCCTGCGCTCAGAAAAAAAAATGTTTCACGCTGGAATTTTAATAATTAAATATGCAACCAAAATTGTAATTCAAAATAAATAGCGTCAGCTCACAATTCAGATTTTAGTTCTTTGCTACTTGCAATACCTAAGAAGAGAAGCACACAAGAAAATAATCTAACATAGCGAATGGAACTCTGTCTTCCAAAGTACGAAATAAAAGCAACAAGAACACACGAATTAATTACTCAATGGAACAAAAAGGAAACGATGTCTCAGTAACCCCTGTTTAGATCAATTCATGTCTAAAAATATCGTTTTCTAAGATGTTATTACGACACAAATGTATCTTAAGACACAACAACACGCCGAATAAATACTAATTCAGAAGTCAAACAACAAAAATCAGAGTTATATTTACAAAATTTTCACAGGACTAGTTTCGATGGTTTTACCGAAAAACCATCTTCAGCTGCAAAACCGCAAATGAACAAGATAGGAAATAATGATTAGATAAGATAAGAAAGCCTGGACAAGAATAAGCAAGTGGCGCCATCTGTTGGAGAAACCAGAACTAAAACATAATTTCTCTAAAAGCCGAAGGCAAATTTGGATTGGAATTAGGATCGTTAACTAGAACAGAAAGATTTTTATGAATGTGAAATGCCTCTAGAAAATCCAGTTCTCCAATGGAAGATGTTTTTTGAATAATTTTAGCAGCAGAAAAATTGAAAGTGTGATTTTCGGACCAACAATGTTGAGCAACAGAAGACTTCTGTGTTTCCTTTTTTCTAACATATGCCTCATGTTCTCTGACGCGAAATTTTAAGGCTCTCTTAGTTTGGCCAATGTAAATTAAACCACACTGGCAAGGAATCCTATAAATACCCCAGGAATTCATATACGGAATGGGGTCCTTGAGTATAGAAGTCCGAATTTTATTGATGGGAGAATGAACAACCCGAAAGTTAAATTTCTGCAAAATATGTGCAACTTTATAGCTAATTGATGGAAAGAAGGGAATGACAATAGAATTTTTATAATCTCCTAAAATAAGAGTGTGGCTTTTAGTGTGTTGAGATAAGAATTTTTTAACTGCTTGATTAATAATGTTGGGTGAAAAGCCCCTGTCAATAGCTATTGCTTTTAAATAATTTAGTTCTTCATCAAGGGCTAGTTCGGAGGAGCAAACTTGAAGAGCACGGAAAACATAGGAATAAAATGAAGCTAACTTTTGTTTAGTCGGATGACATGATTTAAAGTGTGGTGGAAGGCAAACCGATGAAGGTTTACGGTAAACTGTAGTACAGAAGTTGGATATGTTACGTGTGACCAGAATGTCGAGAAACGGAAGAGAATTGCAAGTCTCAAGTTCAAAAGTGAACTGAATAGCAGGATCAATAGAATTCATTGTTGAAAGAACTTTATTTAAATCATCTTTATTACCTTCAAACAGGAAAAAGTATCGTCTACGTAGCGGAACCATGCCGGGAAGTTTAAAGTTTCAAACAATTTTGATTCATAATAATGCATGTAGATATCAGCCAGGATGGGACTGAGGGGGCTTCCCATGGCTAATCCCTCAGTTTGCTTGTAATATTTATTTTGGAAAACAAAATGTGTTTGTTTCAAACAGAGTTGAGTGAGAGAAATTAGCTCATCAATTTCGATGCAAGAGAAACGAAATTCGCGAAGTCTGCTTTCTAGACATCTTAATGCACTCTCCACTGGGACATTGGTGAATAATGATTTTAGATCAAAAGAAACAATGAGTAAATTACTAGGATAAATGGATAAATGTTTTTAACCTTTTTTACAAACTCTATTACATTTTTTATGGTGTAAATGTTATTGTCTAATAGAGTGGAAAATATAGAAACTAAATGTTTAGCTAATGGATACGAGGCAGTACCTAAATTTGATACAATAGGGCGGAAAGGAACACCACTTTTATGAATTTTGGGAAGAGCATATAATCTGGCACAATTCGCAACAGATGGGATAAGCGAATGTTTTAAGTTGCTTGAAATGATTTGCGAAGATTTGATCGCAGTTTTTATTTTGGACAATTATAGAAGCCCCAAACAGGCTTATTTTTTGCTTTCTTTTTTGCACGTGGTGTGGCCGCCATTTTGTGATTGTAGGAGTTTCGTTGAGTACTTTTTTGCAATTTTCAAGTTATGTTTATGTTTTGTACATTTGGATATTGTGCTTTGCTTGTCTGATTTCGTGCATTTTGCATACAAAAGTTTTGTTTTCTATTCATTTCAGTGAGGGATTTTTCTGCTGTTTGTGTGTACTTTATTTATACTCAGTTAATTTAGTTTGATTTTCTGCATTGTTTATCATGCCTTCATCCGTTAATCGTTTCACTAAATTACGCCTGAAACGGCAAAAATTCCTGAATCATCTTAACTTTTTACTTAAATGTAAATGTAAAAAATTGATCCCCAATTTTATTCAAATCAAATCTAATCAAAAACCTTCGAGTCGCGTTTCAAGAATTCTGTTAAATTGCAAGCTTGCCTTACTTCGGTCCGTGATAAGGGATACACGTCAACAATTGTCCAAAATTGAACATGAACTCTATAAGCTTCATCTGGAACTAAATCATATCCAAAATTCACTGCTCTTGAACAAAAGTCTTGGTCTAGAACGGAGAATGCAGTTAACCGTCATAGAAACACCCTTGCAGTTAAATTCGAAAAACTTCTTTTACAGTCTTTCAGTTCAAGTAGTTCAAAAAATCTTCCCATTGTAAACATAAAGCCAATAGTTAATATTTCTAATGTTAGTCTTTCAGAAGAACAAGAGAGAATTCTAAAATATAATTTTAACTTCTCACAAACCTGTAAACCCTCGATTCCAAAGATTTTGGCTCCTATCGAAAAAGCTTTCAAGTTCAGTAAAGTTTCAGATTCACAGAAAGAAATGATTAGGCATCTTATTGCTCATAATGTGAAATTCAATAATAAACCTTTGAAACCAAATCTAACTGCGAGAGAAAGAGCTACAATGCGCGAAATTCATTCTAACCCGGATATTATCATTTCAAAGGCCGACAAAGGTGGCCAGATAGTCGTCATGGATAAGAACACTTACATCGATGGTGTCACTAAACTCTTAAACGAAAGACCATATAATCCGATCCCTAAAGATCCTTCACCTTCGGACTTGTCCAAAATAAAAACTGCGATCAAATCTTCGCAAACCATTTCAAGCAACTTAAAACATTCGCTTATCCCATCTGTTGCGAATTGTGCCAGATTATATGCTCTTCCGAAAATTCATAAAAGTTGTTTTTCTTTCCGCCCTATTGTATCAAATTTTGGTACTGCCTCGTATCCATTAGCTAAATATTTAGTTTCTATATTTTCCACTCTATTAGACAATAACATTTACACCATAAAAAATTTAATAGAGTTTGTAGAAAAGGTTAAAAACATTTCTCCTAGTAATTTAATCATGGTTTCTTTTGATGCAAAATCATTATTCACCAATGTCCCAGTGGAGAGTGCATTAAGAAGTCTAGAAAGCAGACTTCGCGAATTTCATTTCTCTTGCATCGAAATTGATGAGCTAATTTCTCTCACTCAACTCTGTTTGAAACAAACACATTTTGTTTTCCAAAATAAATATTACAAGCAAACTGAGGGATTAGCCATGGGAAGCCCCCTCAGTCCCATCCTGGCTGATATTTACATGCATTATTATGAATCAAAATTGTTTGAAACTTTAAACTTCCCGGCATGGTTCCGCTACGTAGACGATACTTTTTCCCTGTTTGAAGGTAATAAAGATGATTTAAATAAAGTTCTTTCAACAATGAATTCTATTGATCCTGCTATTCAGTTCATTTTTGAACTTGAGACTTGCAATTCTCTTCCGTTTCTTGACATTCTGGTCACACGTAACACATCCAACTTCAGTTCTACAGTTTACCGTAAACCTTCATCGATTTGCCTTCCACCACACTTTAAATTATGTCATCCGACTAAACAAAAGTTAGCTTCATTTTATTCCTATGTTTTCCGTGCTTTTCAAGTTTGCTCCTCCAAACTAGCTCTTGATGAAGAACTAAATTATTTAAAAGCAATAGCTATTGACAGGGGCTTTTCACCCAACATTATTAATCAAGCAGTTAAAAAATTCTCATCTCAACATACTAAAAGCCACACTCTTATTTTAGGAGATTATAAAAATTCTGTTGTCATTCCCTTCTTTCCATCAATTAGCTATAAAGTTGCACATATTTTGCAGAAATTTAACTTTCGGGTTGTTTATTCTCCCATCAATAAAATTCGGACTTCTATACTCAAGGACCCCATTCCGGATATGAATTCCTGGGGTATTTATAGGATTCCTTGCCAGTGTGGTTTAATTTACATTGGCCAAACTAAGAGAGCCTTAAAATTTCGCGTCAAAGAACATGAGGCATATGTTAGAAAAAAGGAAACACAGAAGTCTTCTGTTGCTCAACATTGTTGGTCCGAAAATCACACTTTCAATTTTTCTGCTGCTAAAATTATTCAAAAAACATCTTCCATTGGAGAACTGGATTTTCTAGAGGCATTTCACATTCATAAAAATTTTTCTGTTCTAGTTAACGATCCTAATTCCAATCCAAATTTGCCTTCGGCTTTTAGAGAAATTATGTTTTAGTTCTGTTTCTCCAACAGATGGCGCCACTTGCTTATTCTTGTCCAGGCTTTCTTATCTTATCTAATCATTATTTCCTATCTTGTTCATTTGCGGTTTTGCAGCTGAAGATGGTGGTTCTGTAAAACCATCGAAACTAGTCCTGTGAAAATTTTGTAAATATAACGCTGATTTTTGTTGTTTGACTTCTGAATTAACAAATGTATCTTCCTCAGACATCTGTGGTTTCGGCGAAAGCGTTCACCAGATCACTAATTCTCCTCATACCCATTAACACAGGCACATCGCTACGTCAAACCTGTGAAGTTTCGGAGATACATCACTGATAATCGAAAATTTCCTCGCAGAACGCATTGTCACAATGTTGCCAAATATATTTCGAAACAAGCTCAAGACATCTGTAAACAATAATCGTAACGAATTAGGAAAAAGTATTTATATTAGTACACACATTTTTCTAAATATCAATTGCATGAAAAAGTTTCGAAGAGTTTGATAGATGCTTCACTGGATCACTAGCATCACGGCTCAGGATCATATGTTAAGGTCCTGGAATCCTGGTCTATTTCCTGTCCTATCCTCTCTTATTTCTGTCCTATGTTCGTTTAGGATATCCGTCTGAAATATAATATATATATTACTGATTACAAGTCTTTGAATAAGAAAAAAGATATGTTGTTGAGCTTTTTAATAAATTTAGATTAAATTACGGCCATGAATACTTAGGGAATAATCTGTAGGAAATTCATGCGAAATAACCTGGCATTACATAGAATTTTTACATGGATAGTTCAATTTTATGCCCTAAGGCCATTCGCGGTAGTTAAGCCTATTAGGATGCAATCACAGCGTTCAGCCGAAGGCGAAAATATAGAAAAGGCAAAGTCAAGGGTTAAGTTTATCAATTCTAATGAGAATGCACTAGCGAAGTAAAGCACTGAGGTTTTACATAATTTCTGAATAAGCTATTTGTACGAATTGAAATAATTCTTGCATTTAAACTTGTACTCCAAATTAAGATTTAGCTTTAAATTAATGTAGATAATTACTGAGAGAATTAGATTTTTATAGCGTAGTTTACGTGAGATGAGATCACTTGGGGTCACGTGATACGAACCGGCGAATCAGGATGTTGAACCATGAAAGCATAGTAAATTCTTAAATGTCTTTTTACAAATTTATTCTCTTTATTTATTAGCTTTTTACAAAATTTTAAACGCTATTAAAACGTTATTATGCCTTCAAAATAAAAAAAAAAAAAATCTTAGAACTAACATTTTTTAACATTTTTATGTGTATACTGTAGGTTGTTTTTTATGCGTATACTGTATGTTGTCGCCAATAAAGTCTACCTGGCGAGATTTAACCCGCTGAAACGGAAAATTACCTATATTTACTTGTAAATGTGACATTGTTTGTTCTAGGGAAAGCATATAAGAAATTTATAAAAGTATATGCTTTCGTACAACACTGAAGTTTCAGAGTTGCCCTGTTTTCAGGGCGTTTTAAAGAACATATTAGCCAGAAATTTTATTTATAATTTTAAGAAATATACAGTTGTAGTTAAGTTTATGGACAATTTAGGAGTGGTATTCTTTTCAAATGTACACTTTAATTAAAACTAAGAGATTTCTATAAATGAAAATGCTTTACAAATGCTTGCAAAAATGTTAGTACGAATGACCATGTTTAATGCAGCATTTTCCCTCAGCGGTAATCTTCCTCGGAAATTTCACAGAATTCAATAATAAGCAAGAAAGAAAAACTGATATGCGAAAAAGAATATCTAATTAAATTACATCATATTTTTAAAATACATCCTTAAATTGAAATTGTATCTCCATATGGCTCATATTTAAATTAAAACGTTGTAGTTACATATATCTAACAAACCAAGCTTTTGGAGTAACTGTTCCATTTGTTGCCAAATTTACGTTGTTGATTAAATGCTTAGTATTTTTAACCACACTTCCGCATTTTCTCTAAAGAAAACTTAAGAAATTAATACTTATGCACTGGGAAGAATAATAACTAACACAAAATACCTACTTTGTCTTTTTTTTGTAATCCCTCATTCATGAGTATTTAATATTTTATTCATTTCTTTCAGCCCCAATATATAACATTACTTATAAATCAATACGGAAAATATTTATTCGATTAACATGTGAAACACATCGATTTGATTTCTGAAATGCAAGAATAGCATTCAAAATCTTCATATCGGTCAATTTATAATATATTTATGCATCTCATTGCTTCTGTCTTTATTTAAGTGTGGATATTAACACAAAGAATTTATTATTTAAACTACAGCATCCAAAGCAATATTTATAAGTTCTATGTACTGAAAAACTGAAAATAAAATGAGCTGTTAGTTTAATGTGCTCTACACAAAGTTGTTAGCTGCCACCAAAACAAAATTTATGAGTTCCATGTACACTTGAAAAGAAAGTGCATAAAAGCATTTCTATTATGAATGAAATCAGTTCATTCTTTACAAGCAACGACCAATTCGTAAATATATCTTTTGTTGCCAAATCGGGAAACAAAAACATTTAATGCATATATTTATGACGTCATTATTTAAATTTAATGTAATATAACAACTTTCTCTCAATGAAAGAACCAACGTAGCTATAACATACCGTGTCAATCATCGTAAACTGAAAAAAAAAAAAAAAAAAAAAAAAAAAAAAAAAAAATCTGAAATGTTTCAGATTTTAAATTACGTCCAAAGGGGCGTTTTTTTAACATTTTGTGTGTTACCTTTCTTTATTAAATATCATGTTCCTCGCACTTAAATCATAAGATCCAGTGCAACAGCAATATCGCAAAATAGTTTTAAAACGAGCATATCTTTAGAATTTCAGATACAGAGACTCACGCGCTGGAGATAAACATGTTTTTTCTGCACAACGTTGCCATTGCTCGCTTTGAAATCCTTGAGTTTGTTAATCAAAAATTCGTCAAAGTTTTAAAAAATAGGAAATCGATCATAAAACAAATTTCAAATTTCAAATTTGGTCTTCCACATGCTCATATTCGTTGGAGCATTACGTTATTCAAAATTCGATGACTCTATGTACCGTTATTTTATGACAATGTGAGAAATATACATACATTTATGCAGATTTTCATTATTTAATTTCTTCAAATATAATGCAGGACTCTAACATTTTGTGGCAACAGTTTGAAAAGTGAACCGACATTTATCCGTCCGACGCAAAATGCCAAAACGAAACTACTAGTCCTTCGGGATTCAAATCCCTTTGGACTAATAAAAAATGTTGCCAACAACAGCTATTTAGGTACTTTTCCGTTTTGCCGGCGCAAATCTCGCCAAGCAGACTTTATCGGCGACAACATACAGTATACACATAAAAAATATTAAAAAAATGTTAATTCTAAGAATTTTTTATTTTGAAGGCATAAACATTTTAATATCGCTTAAAATTTTATAAAAAGCCAATAAATTTGTGAAAAGATATTAATTTAAGAAATTACTATGCTTTTATTTTTCAACATAATGATTCGCCGGTTCGTATCACGTGACCCCAAGCGATCTCATCTCATGTAAACTACTCTACAAAAATCTAATGCTCTCAATAATTATCTACATTAATTTCAAGTTAAATCTTAATTTGGAACACAAGTTTAAATGCAAGAAATATTTCAATTCGTACGAATAGCTTACTCAGAAACTATGTAAAACTGTAGTGCTTTACTTCGCTAATGTATTCTCACTAGAATTGATGAATTTAACCCTTGACTTTACCTTTTCTATATTTTCGGCTTCGGGTAAGCGCTGTGATTGCGTCCTAATTGATTTAATTATCGAAAATGGCCTTAGACATAAAACTGAACTATCTGATAAAAATTCTATATAATTATATGCCAATATTGAAAGAAACAGTCAATCTGATAAGAAAAGGCTGCGCCTTGTTTTGAAAATGAGGCGTAAAAGGTTACCAGCGAGGATAATCGGTTTGGCATCGGTTGTACCATTATTGGCGACTTTATCGCTTGCGCCGGCAAAACGGAAAAGTACCGCTATTTATTTAAAATGCTGGCACTAACGAAACATTTTTGACATACAATGACGTCACATGAAATCGCGTATTATCTTTAACGTCAGAATATGACCTTATATAACCATAATCTATTAAATGTTTGACATTGCTATTTTTATTACATATTTTGTAAAACTTTCAAATTTTTTATTACCAAACTCTAGGATTTTAAAGCAAGCAGTGGCAACACAATTCGAAATAAAGCAGATTTCTAACTCCATCGTACGAGACTATTGCCACTCGGACAAAAATTAGCGTTTTGAAAACTTTTACTTAATATATCAGCTGATTAAAGTCGTACGAAAATGAGAATGCGTCGAAATGGCTTCCTGCGAAATTTTGGAATCTGGAGGTAGTACCTCTTTCAAAACTCAGCTTCCCGCCGTTCCAGACGAGATGATTCCACAAACAAACAAAGAAATAGAAGGGCGAAGATTTTTAATGGTATATAGTCCCCTAATTTTTCAATTAATTATGATTTTGTGAGAATTTGTATAAGTTTCCTATCTATATTACAAATTCATGTAAACTGAATACTAAAAGACTGATTTCATTAGGAATTCATCAAAAGAGAGTTATACTTTTTCCTGTTAGTAAAAACGAAATACCTGGAAATTAGCTATTTTGGTACATACTTTCATATATTAAAATCATATAATAAAAAGAAATAATTCAAACTTAATTTATTTATATCTTATAATTTTTAAATATTGTAATAAGTAAATAATGGAAAAGTACCTGTAAAAGCAAACAAACGGAACTTCAGATTTTTCAAAAATGCTAAACGTACATCATAAGAAGAAAACTTGCAAATTATGTGCGCTTTGAAGCGAAGAAATTAAAAATGTTTTCAAAATCGGCAGAAGGTGAATAAGTAAACTTTATTTAAAAACAGTACTAGTTTTCATTAAGTTATAAAACATAACTTACAACTGCATAAGTTCATATTTTCAGACTATTTTTAAAGAAACCAGTTAAACTGAATGCATTTTTGAAATTACTGCAAATGCTAAAAGCAGCATTAACTTTCACTCGATGCTCATAACGAATGATTATTATATTACTTCGTGCTTCTATTTCTTAGATAATATTTAACACAAGTATTCCTATCGCTTTCCTTTCCTTCTCTATATTTCAAAGTGTAAAAATTCTTATATTGGAAGAAGAGTATTGAAACATAATTTTGGTATTGAAAGAAATGTATAATCACAAGTATGCTGATGGAGAAAAATATATTGCATATTAATGCATCCCAGTGAAATGAATATCCTTATAATTAATTCAGAAGTCAAACAATAAAAATCAGCGTTATATTTTTAAATTTCTCCCATCAATAAAATTCCAATTTCCATATTAAAGGACCCCATTCCGGATATGAATTCCTGGGGTACTTACCAGTGTGGTTTAATTTACATTGGCCAAAATAAGACAGCCTTAAAATTTCGTGTCAAGGAACATGAGGCATATGTTAGAAAAAAGGAAACACAGAAGTCTTCTGTTGCCCCACATTGTTGGTCCGAAAATCACACTTTCAATTTTTCTGCTGCCAAAATTATTCAAAAAACATCTTCCATTGGAGAACTGGATTGTCTAAAGGCATTTCACATTCAAAAAAATCTTTCTGTTCTAGTTAACGATCCTAATTCCAATCCATCTTTGCCCTTTAAAGAAATTATGTTTTAGTTCTGGTTTCATCAACAGATGGCGCCACTACCTTATTTTCTGTACAGGCTTTCTTATTGTATCTGATCATTATATCTTATCTCGTTCATTTGCGCTTTTGCAGGTGGTTCGGTAAAACCATCGAAACTAGTCCTGTGAAAATTTGAAAATATAACGCTGGTTTTGGTTGTTTAACTTCTGAATTAGTACTTGTTCGGCGTGTTATTGTGCCTTAATCCTTATAATTTTAAAATTGCGTAAATATGTCATATCTCACACAATTTAATTGCATATAATTTTTCATCTACGGACGAGTGTGAGACATGATCCATTGCTTGAGAGAAATGAAAAATTATCGATACTGTATTTATCCTATACATATTATCTATACGGACTAGACATATTTAGGTCCCAGCAAAGTAATTTTATATGATTTTATCTTAAAAAAATCTGTTACTTTTCTTGAGATTGGATGAAATCCTATGTTTTGACACAAATGCATTGCTCACAGCTTAAAAGCTAGAGACATTCGTCATTAAGTTGAGGGATTCCTGCATGAGTAAAACGTTGTTCAGGGATGCAGCAAAGAATATACTACAAAATTTCGGCGTGAAATTGTATGTTGTAGCTTTCCGGATAATATAGATTAATCATCTAAATGCAATCATTTCTAGAGGAATTAACTCTGCACCAACTCGATGGATAAACTCTCGATAGTTAAACTTGGCAGTTTGTCACTCTACATAATGTGTATTCTTGGGTATTTCAAGACAAGCCTTGTGCACATAGTCATCTGATCCAAACTCGTATAACTACGACTAATTTAAAATTGAAAAGAGAATTTATCTAGCACACGTTACGGCAGCCCAATATAAATTTTACTGTAGTAAACATAGTTGGAATAATAGCAGTTATGAAGGATGAATGGGGCGGTAGCAAACATGAGCAAGAATATTCAAACAGCAGGCTGTTCGATAATTCAGAGAATAATGAATCTACCCTAGTCACCAGATATGAACCCATGTGACTGTTATTGTTTCGGCCATTTGATAGGGAAATATTCTGATACTTGTTACGGCAGTAATCATGAAATGCTTGCAATAATTTTATCCCTTTTCCAAAGTATAATGACGCTCTTTTCCCCTGAAGTGTTGTTGAACTTCCGATATTATGGAAGCATGCCTTTAATAGGAAGTACTATTAACTATTTGGTTCAATATTGTATTAAACTCGCGACTATCTGAAAGCTTCAGTATAATTCATAATAAAGTTACCTTGTTTCTAATGATGTTAACATTATGCTTCTTTTCAAATATTTTTGAATGAAAATACATAAAACAGGAAGTTGGTAATAATTTTCATATGTCATTAAATTATTCAATACAAACTGAAATCGTAACTACAGTTTGACATCAGTGTCTCAACTATTCTCTGAAGAATAGCATAAATAAAGTTAAACTTTCTAATTTTATTTCCGAAGGGACAAGATGTTTTATTATTCATTACAAATATATAAAATGAACGCATTATAAAATAAAACAAAATGAACGAGCTATTCCATTGGAAAGAAATATTTGTACTTGTACACATCTTCTTTCTTTAAATAGACAATATGGTGTGTATTTAATTATGACAAAGCATACTAGAGCTATCTGCCTAAGGGGAGGGATGTCTTCGTGGAGGACTTTCTAAGGGAAACTGACTCGTATACACGTTACACATGCGGAAAAGCACGAAAACGCCTATGCAGCCAGCCCGTTCACGGGATTCGAACCTCGGACCGAACTACCAGTGCTCAGCGACTTTACCGCTCGGCCGCTGGTGGGCCTAGATATACAATATGAATTCTTTGTTGAAAATTTATGCATATAGCTAAACTTTAAATTCTCAGCAAGAAAGAGGAATATAATTGCAAGATTTATATTTATTTCTGCTAAGAAGAGAACGTTCTCTCTCAAGAAGATTCCCCTCATTTTTTGTTTCCACCCACTCATACCCTCACGCCCTCATTCTATTTCGCCCTGTTTTAGCATTATCTTAATTTTCATAAGCTATACTTTAAGTATATGTAATTTTTGTGATGTTTTCCCCTACGATCAGAGTTTAAATTGGGCTGGAGCTCACCTGATTCCGGCTCCTATGCTTCTTAGTTTTGGTAATAAATCATAATTCTACCAGGAGCGCACCGGAGCCCTAAATAAGAAGGCTGCGGCACTTCATTTATGTAATTGAATAACAAAATCAGTAGAAATCTGAACTCGAAAATTTCATTTTTAGCAATAAAATTATATTAAAAATCGCTTATTAAATTTTAATTTCAATCTTTATATTTAATTTAATTTTAATTATTTAATTACTTTAATCTTTAATTATTTTAATAAATAATAGTTAATTAATTATCTAATACTTATCAATGAAATTATAATTAATTAATTTGATAACAATTAGCTATTTAATCTAAAAAATATTAATGAGTTTAATAGTGATTTGATTGATTTATTTATTCTTGTTCCTCTTTGCTGACGGTCTTCCATAAGGGCTCCGGTACTTCTAATTTTAGGAATTAAGCCCTGATTGCTTCAGTTACATGGTTACAATTACGTAAGAGATTGATAAATCTGTTTGAATGGAAAGAGAAACAATTTTCCGGGTGCAAGAGGAGGCTTGATTTCTGGGTCTATGTATCAAGAGGACAGCTTATCCTCATACTAATGAATTTCAGCTTGGTGAGTTCTGTCAAAATTGTCATTTAATTACCTCTACTGCATGCCTTCTCTCAGGCTGACAATTTGATACTATACGACTAGAGAGAAAAACGTTCAAGATGGGAATTTCACATAGTTTGTTGTAGACATATATGGTTATTATATACATTACATGGATTTAAACTTACACTTGACTTACACTGTGTTAAACACAACTTGACTTACACTGGCTACACGACTTACACTGACTTACACTGGCTTTACTTACACTGACTTACACTGGCTTGACACAACTTGACTTACACTGGCTGTTGTAGCTAGATTGCTATTTTTTTTATTTCTGTTATAGCCTGCAATTTATGATCTTTTTTCTTATTTGTATGTTTAACATTTGATAAATAATATTTTATTTAACCTTTCTTGATGAAAATCCACAGGAACGCTTGGATTTTTTTTTCCATTTTTATCACACAGAAGCTTTATTTACAGCTACGTACAACAATTATATGCTTACATTAGAACGTTCATCATGTTTTTCCTGTTGCCACTACATCTATATCAAAATTCACAATGCGGTAAGAAAAAAATAACAAGCTAAAAGTAAAAAGGCTGCGCCCTCTCGTGGCCAGCTTATGGTTACAGTTAATTTTTACACAGTATGACTATTTATGAGGCTTATTTTACAGTTAATAATTATATTACGGTTTAGCGTAATAATCTCTTTAAAAGATTATGCTGATTTCTCCTAATTTGGTATGCACATGAAGCTTGCATTTTGTACATTTTTATGGTGCAGGTGAGAATGTCATTTGAGAATACAGGAGTGCTCTACTTATTACACTGCAATGCTCGCAGACCATGAGTGTTAGACTCCCTACGGACAATAACGTGTTAAACTCCCTACGAACCATACGTGTTAGACTCTCTACGGACCATACGTGTTAGACTCCCTATGGACCATAAGTATTAGTTCACTTGTCCCAGGGCTCCCCTCTTATTCTCAAGGCAAGGTTGACAGCCGATGATCCCCAGCACACCTGCAAGCAGCTCGCCTCTGTGAAGTTGTTGCGTATTGCACAGACGTAATAAAACTGACAGGTTATTTTTTTGTATCTGCGTCTCGTGCAGTAAAACCTCACATTGCCAACGAAGGCTAACCTCCCGGCTCTGATGCCGTGGACGACGTAGTGAGTTTCAAACCACTACTGAATTCACGAAATAAGTTTCCGTGCAAGTGAAATAAAAGGACGAGCCATCATGGAACAGCGGCTCCTAGCGCCTTTCCAAGGTTTGAGCTATCACTGGTGGATTCGAGTTAGGTGCAGTTGAACATTCTATGAACATTAAAAAGCTACTTGTTTGATCCTGCCAGTATTCATATGCTTGTCTCAAAGATTAAGCCATGCATGTCTGAATATATGCTGTATTTAAGAAAACAGCGAATGGCTCATCTAGTAGTAGCTGATCAAAGCCCGGAGAAAAGATAAGTTGTATTTCTGTTCTGAGCTAGATTGACGGAACTGGTTTGCCTGTCAGAACCCACAATTCGGCTTTTGGCAACAACATATATATATGTAGAGTCCACGTGGCGGCAGAAGTTATATTTACGATTTCTTCTTGAATTAGAAATATATTTTAATACAACAAATCGCGCATCAAATGAACTTACGACGCACAGAGTGCAAAAATACAAGGAATTAATAGAAAACTGCTGAAGTCTTACATCTAGTTTTGAATTTTAATTCTTGTTGCCAACTCTAAGAGAACATTCTTGGTGACTCTAAATATAATCAAACTCTATATTAGTCTGATTGATTGCTTAGCAGACTATTTAATATTTTTTTTATTTCGTACACACACACACACATATATTTATATGTCTATATAAATCATTGATTTCAATAGAAGTTGCGCACCATCGTTATTTAAAATTTTGAAACATGCACTTATTGAACAAAATAAATAAATAAATAAATGAGCAATGTCCTTTGAAGCTGAATTTAGATTTGTTGAAGTACTCTGTAGCATGACATAGCACAATAAGAAAAATCTGCACTCCATAATTTTAATTTTGACGCACAGCATTTTTAATAATGAATAGAAGAAGCCAAGAAAGAGACGTCTTTTAACCAGCAAAAACGAATGTGTAATAGTTGCAGCAGAAAATCTCAGAGCACTTTGTTTTAATCTTTCACACAGATTGGATACGAGTCTACTGCAATACAGTTAGTGCAGCGAATCTGGGACTTGAAGGGGGTTGTGCTTTGATTGAAAATTAGAAACTTAAAGGTCTATGTTCCAACTAAGTTTAATAAACTATGTTCCAACTAAGTTTATTAAACTATGTTCCAACTGAAACTATGTTCCAACTGAAACTATGTTCCAACTAAGTTTAATTTGACAATAAATTTACGTCATATTTTGATATCTTAAGTATCCCCCCTTCAAGAAGAAAACTGCTTCTTGTTGTATTGTTCTTGAATTTTATGGAAGAATGGTTACCAGAGCCTCAAGGAGGTTTGAACTTCTACTTACACCCCAATTTTAAGGGAAAGCACCCACCTCCGGAAAACGGGTCAGTTCGGTCTGAGGTTCGAATCCCGCGAATGGGCTGGCTGCATGAGTGTTTTTTTGGTTTTCCATATGTGCAACGTATATACGAGCCAGTTTTCCCTAGAAAGCCCTCCACGGAGGCATCCCTCCTCTTATCCAGGTAGCCCTCGAAGCTTTCACATAATCCAAACCTGCTTGCAATCAGGTTTCGCTAAACAGTTTACCATCCCGTCTGCGTAAATGTTGTTTGATATGTTTTATGTCAAATAATTAAAAGAAGGATGAATGATTAATGAAAAGAAAAAATTTGATTCTTTTAGAATTATTAAAAAATATTAAATATTCTTTAAGATTTCTTATAATGGATAAATTATACAATATTTAAAGCATTTTTATAAAATATAGTACAAACATGTAATTCAAGTAACAAGAAATGTCTTTAAAAATAATTCTGTAAAAAGTAATTTTATTACTCGTGTTAAGCAATAATGTAAAGTGACATGAGCGCTGAAAATGTATATTTAATTGCCTTATCCAATTACGTTATCTTTTGGAATATAAAGAAATACTTAGTGATGATGGAAATGCTTTTAATTGCTTTATCGAAGGGCGTAATTACAAAGTTTTTCCTCAATTTCTTAAGGTAAGGAATTTGCTTTGAAAAATTATGATGGGACGTAAGCCAGCAGTTAAAAAAAAATTTATTTTTGGAAGCTAATAATAAATGGCTTTCACGTAAAAAGATAAACTCAATACTTATAAAGAACGTTTAAGGAATAAATTATTAATATTTTGTTAAATTTTTAAAAGACCGTTTATCGTAATTTTTTTAATTTGAAGGATTATTTATATATGTGACAAAACTTTTGAAAAGATGTATTTTCTCGGAAATTCAAATTTTAAATTTAAATGTTCTATTATATTATGGGAATAATACTTTGTTTAAAATTAGTCTAAGAACGTATTCTAGATTGTTAAAACTTTGAGTTTCTTCCCTCAAAAGTAAATTAAGAAAAACGTTTTTCGGAGATTAAAACAAATAATAGCGTAAAAAAATTAAGATATAATACTTAAATTTATGTTCTACAATGTTTTTCATTTATTACCAGACATTTGTCAAATGCTGCAAGAATTTTCAATTGTCTTTCTTTAAAATAAGCAGATAGATACATAAATCTATATTTTTGCTAGTTTTAATTAATAATTGTTTGCTATAAATATTTGTAAATAAGTATTTAGTTAAAATTAAAAGTAAACAGGCAAAAGAAAATATCATAAATAAGCATATTAATGATACTACAAATTTTAATGTTTTTAAATCATAACTAAAAATTGAGCCAAAATAATATTTGTTAAATCTTATTCATTAAATATAGCAGTAGAAAAGACAAACAAAAGGGGGGGAATCTGCATTATTATCTTCAGACCCTTACGTAGTCAAGAAGAGGTGAAGATTTCTTATGACAATACTCTTTTTCGAACAGATATATTCTGTTCCTTTAAGCTTAAAATTATCCGTATCACTGAATTAGCAATATAAATATCTTAAAAGATTATATTATTAAATATTCTCTGTTTAGTTTTAATTTTAACTTACTAGATATTTACAAATTATATCTTAGCACCATTATGCGCAAAAAATGACTTTTAGGCTTTTATATTTTTTTCAATTTAAATATATATATGTATGTAATAATAAAATTCCATAGTCAAGAATACACTTAAAATTCTAACTGTATATTCTTTTCATTTTTAATGGCGACGGTCTCTCTTTTGAAAGTACGTGGAATTAAATCCACAGCCTCGTAGTCAAGTTGTTTTTACCGCCTCTTCTACACGTACAGTTATAGAATGTTCTGGAGATACTTAAAGCGAACTGGATTGGCTGACCAGGCTGACGTCATTTCTTGGAAGCCCCGCCTTTCTAGAGGCTAAAAAAGGACTTGCAAAAGAATATCGGGGGCTTTTTCTTAAATGTCACGATGCAGTAACCTTCATACAAAAAGCTATTAGTAATTCTTTTTATTTACTCCGGATATCAGATTTTGTAACTGCTATTTCTCCTGAATAATAATAAATGGATCCTGTTTATTTTAAACTTATCGTCTGATAATTTAAGCTACGACTAAAGCTGGTACATCACACACACACACATATATATATATATATATATATATATACATGTGTATATACACACACACACACATACACATGTATATATATATACATGTGTATGCGTGTGTGTGTGTGTGTGTAATAAAACCAGCATTTAACAGCACAGATGTAGGAACAATAAGACTTAAGAAATTCTGATGACGAAACATGTTAATGGCGTACAACGTACATCCATACCGAAGAGGAAGATTTTTGACTAAGAAACTTGACAGTCGAGGACGATTAAATTCCTTTTTATTTAAATTGACACCTATGGCCACAATGTAGTTGGCACACTATTCGTGTGTATTTCCAGAATATCTACGTCTTTGATACTATTGCGGTACGAAGAGAGTTGCGAAATTGCGTTTAAGCAGCGCAGAAGGCGAAGCTAAACGTGTCCATTTATCCATTATGAAAGCTCACAAAGAGAATGGTTTAGGTTTAGGTTTGAAAAGTTTTAGCTTTCAAAATTTGAGTTTAAGTTTCGAACAAGCTATGTGATCAGCTTTACGCAAGCCCTGTTTCGTAGAAATGGCGCAGTCAGGAGCGTCATTTCTACTTTGAGGACACAGAGAGGAAATACCGAAATTAAAAATGAAGAAATAAGAAGCTATAACTAAATTAAATTATAAAGCAGTTTTACAGATTTGTTTAACTTACACACGCATATATGTATATATATATATAATGTTGTATGATCTTAAATCCATTTAGAGCGAATACAAGTTATTATTACTTGCGCAATTGCTGCAAAGTTAGTTAATAATAATTTATTTCCTAAACAGTATTGATTAATTGATTATATTATCTCCTAAGTTTAATTAAAGTAGAATTATTTTAAAAGTGTGCATCCATACTGGTAAATTATATTTTGAAAGATGTTTTGAATTAATTTGAAAGCAAAATGTTAATAATGTTTTAACGGGGACTGGAGTTAAATCATTACGAAGAATAATATATCAATTGTAAAAGGAAAAATTAAAACATGTAATCATTGTCATTGATCGGAAATTAGTTGACTTTTCAAGGGGAACAAACCAACTCCCGTTCAATGAACAATAATTGATAAAAAATACGTAAATACGAAAGTGTTTCGTCTTTACTCGAGTTATAAGTTAAAGCCAAACCGGCAATTCTAGTCAGGCCAAATATTTCCGCGAATAGTAGGAATTATGAACCAATGCTGATACTCAAAGAACTTATTCTCATGAAGCATTTTAGTCAATTCAATTTGGAGTAAAAATCAATTATTGTAGAGAAATCCTGTAAAACTCGAGTAACCTTCATGTACATTCACTTATCTTATTTATATTATTTTCTATATTATTTTTATATTATTTTTTATATTTTCTTTGATTTGTTTTTACAAAGTTTGCATTATTTATCTTTTTTATAATCTTCTATGTTTATTTTAACTTTACTTTGAATTCGATTTCATAATGACAATTTCCAATGTTTAATTTATACAAATAATATAGTACTCAAATGCATAAAGATGAAAGTGTCGGGGACGGTTACTCGAGTTTTACAGGATTTCTCTACAATAATTGATTTTTACTCCAAATTGAATTGACTAAAATGCTTCATGAGAATAAGTTCTTTGAGTATCAGCATTGGTTCATAATTCCTACTATTCGCGGAAATATTTGGCCTGACTAGAATTGCCGGTTTGGCTTTAACTTATAACTCGAGTAAAGACGAAACACTTTCGTATTTACGTATTTTTTATCAATTATTGTTCATTGAACGGGAGTTGGTTTGTTCCCCTTGAAAAGTCAACTAATTTCCGATCAATGACAATGATTACATGTTTTAATTTTTCCTTTTACAATTAAAATATTATTCTTCGTGATGATTTAACTCCAGTCCCCGTTAAAACATTATTAATATTTTGCTTTCGAATTACTTCAAAACATCTTTCAAAATATAACTTACCAGTATGGATGCACACTTTCAAAATAATTCTACTTTAATTAAACTTAGGAGATAATATAATCAATTAATCAATACTGTTTAGGAAATAAATTAATATATATATATATATATATATATATATACATAAATATATAGACAAAAAACTAAATTCAAAAAGATATGAAAGAAATAAAATTTAATAATTAATTTTAAAAAATCCTAAAATTCCCAATATATACGTAAAACAAAATGTCAACCATTTGTAACCAAACCAAAAGAATTCCCAAAAATTACAGCTATAGGTAAATATGTAAAAAATGTAAAATATATATGGGAAGAGGAATATAATCAAACTCTTGATTCAATGTTATCAAGAGGAGGTAGTACATCGGATTCAAATGAATCTCTCCCCGCAGGAGAAGCACTGCACTTCTGTTCATGAAAATTTTCTGATGAACTATTCTTAATTATTTAATTATAACAGTTAGCCTGAAAATTTCTTACTTTCTGTCTATAATTGATTCATTGGGATAATATTGTTTTAAAAAATGGGTGATACTGTTTTATACATATATACACATATATGTAGAAATCATCGACGACCGATGCTGACTTAGAATACCCAGTGTGGTGACGTCATCCCTGCTTAGTACAGTGCGGAGCAGTCGAGAGAACTCGAGATAGCGTCCAGACGTGGAAAAGAGCAGAGGCAAGCAGACGGCTTGTAAATTCTCCAAGAGTAGGTGGAAACAGACGGTTTCCTTTGATGTTTAAGTTCCTTGTAGTCAAGCAGATCATATTATCTAAAGCTAGAGATGGATGTTGAGGATTAACGTATTCTCTCAAGACATGAGCCTACGTGCCTGTGGAACTGAGGAACTGATAGTTTGTGAGAAATGTTCATCATTACATGAATCCTGTGGGGACTGAGTATAACTATTATGCCATCGCCTGAAATATTAATTTTTACTTAACTTACCTTTTTTTTTTTTTACTTTTATTTATTTCTTGTTAGTAAAATAAAGCATTTAATAACGCAATATTCGTGCTCTCCTCATGTTTTGAAAGTACATTCTACATATATATATATATATATATGTAAGATAAAAATGTATGAATCAGAATTATAATATAACTATAAACATTAATTCTTCCTCTTTATTCTAAAATCGTAATAACTTATCTGCATTGCTTCATTCAAATTAATCATGCGATCTTACGTAACCGTTAATACCAGATGCCTCTTGACGACCAATCACCGAATTGCAAACAAAAACTTTCCTCTTCGCGTGCTTCCATCTTTCATAACTACGCACTTCAGCTTTTGCTCTCTACTCTGCTAATATATAATTTCGCTGGCTTGCTTTCTATCCCAAAAATATCAAAAATGTAAATCTTCTGTGGAAAGGCACGACTAGAGTGCCAAGTGATTGTGGCCACAAATATCAATTGGAAATAAAAATGGAATTAAAACTGCCTCGACTGCCAAGCTCTTTAAATACTACGCAATCAAAATTCTTCTTCAATATGGATTTAGATCACCGCATCTACAGTGTTCCGTCAATTTCCTTTGCTCTTATTATGACATATATATATACAGTTATATATATATATATATATATATATATATAATAATAAAATATAAAAAATATATAATAATATACATAAAAAAATAGGACGGCTTTGCTCTATGCGAATAAGCAACCTTTAATTTACTTTCCGCAATTTCAGAATCTTTCCCCTAGACCAGTACTTTCGAGAACATTCCAACCTATTACGTAACCGCTTCTATAAATACAGAACTCTCGCCATTTTGTGTCAGAGAGACCGCTTTAACCTTCTGTTGCTCAGATCTGTGCCCTTCTGTCTTCTTTGTTAGAATTCTATGACGCATTGAAATTAATTTATTTAGTAAAGAATGATAATATGCTTGTGAATTGAATAAAGATGTGGAATCAAAACAATTAACTTCTGTGTCTTCCAAAGCTTCACTCACGTGCCTGACTGCCAAAATATTACAGCTTATTAATTAGCCGCTAGGATTTATTCTGTGTGGAAAGAGCTCCTCTGGATTTATTTTTCTAAATTCATCGTCTACGGTAAAGCAGGTTCAAGGACATCATATAGTGTCAATCATCATCTCCCAGTGCTTTGCGCTTTCGTCGGCTACGAAAGGTGGTGCTTCAAATCTGAGTTTTGTACAAACTGATTATCGGTGGTTCAAAATTGGAGGCAATATCTAATGCCGCGATGTGAACCATGCAAGAATCAATAGCCAATATCGACGTAACAAAATTCGATTCTGTTATTTTTGCTGGATCTGTTAAAGTGATATTCCTGTGGATAATTACATTCTGCTATTTGAACAAAAATACAACGCAAAAAATATTCAATATAAGGAAAAACCGCTAATATTTTCTGAGTTCTTGAGAGGAGAAGTACTTGCATATTTCTTTCGAGAGTGTTTAGACAAGGACTGGGAAGCAGTGAAAAAGAAATCCAGTACATATTTTTCCAGCGCAGAGGTAGTGACATTTAATGACTTGCTATCCGTCACATACGAAAAATTTAATAATATCAACCCTTATTTTCATAATATATAGATCTAGTTTGAAATTGACTGATGCTACAATGGTCGAAGCCCTCAATCAGGGTCTTCCCGAAGCCCAGCACATGTGATTAACTATTCAGAAAATAAATACACCAAAAGAATGGATTGAACTAAAACTCAAGCTGATGCCAATAAAGCCAATAATTTTACAGGAATATTAACTATCCAATCAAAATGCTTTGAGAGCCAAAACTAACTCAGTTTGACTTAATATTTCATCCTTAAAATTACGCACTAAAATTACGCTTTGGCTTAGCCTGGACTGCTGTCTGTCTGCTGCTGCTTTCTTGCTACAAATTTATAAAAAATGTAAACGTTTTCGAAATTAATGGATTTATTTTAACTGATTTAATGGATCATATGGAGAAGCAATTTTACTTTTCTCGTGAACTATCACTGTCACTCATCAACGTTACACTAACCTAGTGCTAAACAGCTCTTCTCATAAAATGTTGAAGAATGAACACCCGAAGGATGTTTATGAAACTTTGAGGATAAGTTGCTTTTGTTCAAATAAATCTGTAGTGTTTGGTAAAATTGGGTGATAGGCCGTTAATTTCCACTGAAGAGAAATCTTGATTTCTAGCTAAACCTTGTGGATTTTATCATTCGGCTACAGTAATCAGGTAAACAGACAATAGTGTGCAAAACGTACTTAACTTTACTCATTTGTAATAATTCCGCAAAACTTCAACTGAGAGACATGAAATTCATACTACGAGGCACAATGCACTACTTAAAAGACGATAAACGTATAATAGCAAAACGATTAATAGGATACATACAATACGGTATAAGGTATTTCTCCCGCTTTCCAAGCGTGTCTTCGTGGTGTAGTGGTCTGAATGCTGGGCCGGTATTCCAGAGGTCGGTGGTGCGATTCCCGGTGAAGTTGTTTGATCATTTTAGATCTTGCCTGCTTCCAAATTAATAACTAATGTGTCTACAGCGGAATGAACAGTAAAATGTTTTACTTGCAGATTAGCGTTGGTGCAGTAAAGTGTCTGTGAAAGGGGACAACAACAAACTAGATTTTTGGTAAGGGACATGACCTCTCCTAACTGCACCGTACCCTCAGGCGTCTCCCTATATTCTAAGTATTCCACAGATATTCAATGGGATTTATATCAGGGGAGCTCTCTGGTCAGCCCAGTCAAACGACAGTTTCACTTTCCATAAGCTCAACAGCATCCATCCTATGTGGATGTCTTGCGGAACGGTGCTGTGTGAGTCTGTCCTTAGAAATGGCGCCGAGAATCGTTTCTCAGGTGAAACTACGTGTATCAGTAAAGAGGACATGACTCTGTTAATTAGATATTCAGTCTTTGTATTCCCTACACCATTGCAAAAAGTGCTGCCGATGAGATGAGGCCCATTTTATGCACGTTTAACTCTTTCGCATCGAAGTCGCCCCAAACGCCTGAGCATTCAGACATCAGCTGGACGCCCGAAACGCTGAATAATTTCCTACCCAGTGCTTTCCCCCATCACGTTCCTGCATTACTCATTGCTTTCAGGTGTTGTTAAATCACATGTCAATCATTCTTTTGAAGCTACTAGAAGTAGCTTCCTTGTTTCCTTTGTTCCTTCCTTTCCTTTGTTTACTGTAAGTGTTTAGCTTTTGATGCCCGAAGTTGCAATCCCGTCCCAAGGGGGAACTTCACACAGTGTCAAAGCGTCGAAGAAAGAAGTTCTCGCTTTATTTAAGTAAGGCTATTGTTAGCGCTGTAGTATTCAACTTGTCATGGGGGAAGGAAAAGCATTCCAGGAGAAATTCTTAGATACGGGTGTTTTCGATGTTTGGGGAATTGAATTTCGCCCTCTCTCGATGCGAAAGAGTTAATATGGCTGGGGAATAGGTTATCTTTATGAAATGGTCTGGCCAGAGTAAACTATAACACCTCTCATTGGGTTGTCGAGTGCAACTGCTAAGCAGTGACAACGACTGTCTGGTTTTGATTTGTTTCCCCTGCAAAATGATATATCAGTTATCCTCACCCTCGTTTTCCTAAATGGATCACCACCAACATTTCTTACAGCTATACCTTAAAAAGCTTTCCAAGCTCGTGAAGCAGAATTTTTACCGTTTCCAAATTTTTGAGTGACACATGTGAAATTAAACCTCTCTTCAAACTTCCCATTCATTATGCCACCTCTAAAGGCGTTCTGATGATTTCTTGTAGTCATACCACAAGTACAGCCTCAACTTTTCACTTGTAGAAAAATGACTCGAAATACACGTCTGTCTGTGCTTTTTAAGGTGACTTGCAGGGCCCGCGCTGACTTCTTGACGTATCCCCTGACGTTATAGTGATAATATCTGCATATTCATGATTTCTGTACTCAATCGGAATTTTCATTGTACTACTTGCAAAAAGCATGCTTCAACAATTCGATTGTTCGTATGTTCAAAAATGAATTTGCTGCTTAAGTTTTTTACCCTAGTGTTATTTAATGTCAACAGAATTTTAAAAAGCTTTAGCTAGCAGTGGGCATTGGATCTCCCTAAAGAAATGTTATATATTCATTAAAATCCATTTTTTTTTATCTTGGATCAGTCTGTTTATAATGTGGTTGGTGCACAAGTTCTTGCCGTTATTGGTGCATTACTTCCCATTTTGTTTGAAGATTATCATGAACCAACTAATATAGGTAGTTTTCATCAAAATCAGAATGTCTTCCAATCAAAATCCAAACTGAAGGGAAACAACTAAATAAAGAAAACCGAAGGCTTCAGATTGCAAGGCTGTCAACCCAATGAAGAACGGTATGGAATTACGCACCAGTCTAATGTATCTATATATCTATGCACATTTTAAGGAATTGTATATAGATCTGTACGTATAGGAATCTTAAAATGTGGCACATTTCCTGAAAATTATGTGTTATCAGTGAATGAATGCCTTTTGAAGAGGAGAAATAAAAATATGAATCTCATCTAATTAAACTTATTTTTACGAAATCTTTGAAGAATTGCAACAAAGAGCTGTTAAGGAACAAATTATAATGTAATTACATAAAATAACAGGTAATAAGTAACTGAATGTTAAAGATTTGTTGAACTTTTAAAAATAGACAACTCCTATAATTCTAGATGAATCCTTCACATAAAATCAATCCAGTTAAATGTTAATGTATTTAATCTTGAGGATACGATTCTTGATCCCTCCTTCTACTCTGATATATTTTATTAAGAATATAAGAAATGTTATTTTAGTTTTAAACTAACAAGATTTTTTTCAGTTACTTAGCTTTTCTAACTTCTCTCATTTCCATTACCTGCCAGAATTTTCAGCTTCTCGTGATATGAAAAGTAGGATAGAAAGTGACTATTCAATCGAGTGTCTGAGTTACTTCAGACAAAGCGTGTTCTGCCCTTCGGCCATGTTGTTTCGATGATATATGAGCTTGCTAATTGACGGCCGTGCATCTTAGTTTATGTACATCGGTGGTAAAGGTGCCCAGCTCACGTTAAATATCTCTGTTCAGCTCCGGTTGAATATTTAGTTTTAATTTTCTATTTCTGTTTTAAGTTGCATCTAAAAGTACTGGCTAAATCTGTAAGCGCCAGAAGTGCAGTGTGTAAATTACTTATTGTGATGAATAAAAGGGTTTTTTCATCCTTCACGTCTTGTCATTGATACAGTTTGAACTTGGAGAATAGTCCCACTACAGTTCAAATAAATATCTAGCCAGCAAAATAACTTTATTTAGCTATAATCTTACAAGATGATAAACAAATACACTTATACTTGCTTTGTTAAATTTTAAATTATAAATTTTTAAGTTTCAGAAATAAAAGTTTTACTAATTACATATTATCATATAAAGCTTTCAAAAGAAAAGGAAAAATCCAAAATTCCAATGAGTATTCTTAAAACTAACAAACTTTTGAGTATTAAAATATTTATGTAGGCAGATATTCCTAAATTAAGGCTTTCTCTCGTAAACATCTTGCATTCTTCAGAAATAATAAGGGGGAAAAACGGTATAGAACGATATAAAAATCGAATTATATTAATTAAAAGGACATACATATATAACGTCATAGTTTCTGTATCTCAAATATGTGAAAAAATAGAAGTAATTAATAAAACGAAAAGAACGATGAAAACCATATAAATCTAATTTAATTTCTGTCTAAACTATATCTCATCATAAATTCCCATTTTCGGAAATTAATTAGAGTCTCTTCCATGGCAATGTACAATGTTAGGAAAAAACGGCTTTGCAACAAATTAATATTATTAAATGAGTAAACATATGTTTCACTAATAACTCTTTTGCCACCAAAAACTAAAATAAGTTTTTAATTCAAATTTTGTTCTGCACATGTGTTTTAAAAAACAAGTAATTTGCCTTCTAAGTAATTCTTAATATAAAACATTCAAATTCTTAAATAAAATAAAGTTAAGCTATTTAAGATTTTCTACATTCCTTTCCTTTTTGCGAAATAAAATGTTTTAAACAAAAATATATTAATGCAAATATATTATTTATTACTTCGTGTTTATTTCCTTGGTAAGAGATAATTAATATGTTAATTCAAATTGATGTATGAAAAGCCCGTAAAGAATTTCTCATTAATTATTTACGTTCTGAGATATTTGAAAACATGTGTATGAATATTAAATGTTTTTTTTTCAATTAATCTTCGAAATATTTAATTAACCGTAATTATTATATCGAGGAATGCAGAACATTCAACATAGTGTTTTAATTTTTTTTTTAGTAAAACGTGTTTTTTTCTGTGAAGATATTTATAGCAAAATTTAATCTTAAGCTTAAAGAAAGAAAAATTTTCCACGTTATGCTAAAATATTGCAAAAATTATTGAGCTGTGATATTAGTTTTATAACAGTTTTTTAATTTGGTTATTTATTACATGGATTTATTATATCTATTGCTATTTTATTAGTTAGAGCCCTGACAAAAATGTTGAGAAAAAGATAATCTACTCTAATGTTTTTACTGAATAATATATTCCTAGTTAGTTTCGCATTACATAATTAAATTCGATTTATTTTAGTTAACTAATTTATAGTTTATGAAAAACTAGAAAATTTACTTCTTTATTCTACTTTATTTATTTTTTTAATATTCTCTTCGTATATGCAGAGAAATTTTCCTTTCATTTTGATTGGCTGCAATACAAAGATACGTTTCTTGAAAAATTCGAACATAAAGGTATTCTTTATTTAAATGCTAAAGAATGTCTTTATCGTGTTTCTTTTTAAGTCTCTTTTGTTAAATAATTCGTAGATAAAATTCCGACGACTTATGATGATGCTTAGAAACTGTCTTGTTATTATTACATATATTTCTTTATTTCCAAGCGCTTTATTCTTAAAAATAAAATTAAAAAAAAAAAAAATCTGAAATGTTTCAGATTTTAAATTACGTCCAAAGGGGCGTTTTTTAACATTTTGTGCGTTATCTTTATTTATTAAATATCATGTTCCTCGCACTTGAACCATAAGATCCAGTGCAACAGCAATATCGCAAAATAGTTTTAAAACGAGCCTATCTTTAGAATTTCCGATACAGAGACTCACGCGCTGGAGATAAAAATGTTTTTTCTGCACAACGTTGCCATTGCTCGCTTTGAAATCCTTGAGTTTGTTAATCAAAAATTCGTCAAAGTTTTAAAAAATAGGAAATCGATCATAAAACAAATTTCAAATTTCAAATTTAGTCTTCCACATGCTCATATTCGTTGGAGGATTACGTTATTCAAAATTCGATGACTCTATGTACCGTTATTTTATGACAATGTGAGAAATATACATACATTTACGCAGATTTTCATTATTTAATTTCTTCAAATATAATGCAGGACTCTAACATTTTATGGCAACAGTTTGAAAAGTGAACCGACATTTATCCGTCCGACGCAAAATGCCAAAACGAAACTAATAGTCCTTCGGGATTCAAATCCCTTTGGACTAATAATTCCTTGTTAAAATACTTGAAAGTAAAGAAATTTTATTATTAGAAATTCGGTGTAATATTTTCATCAAAACTTCAAACATAACTTAAATACGGAATTTTGAATATTTTAATAGGAACCGCTTGGGAAAGTTATTTTCTGATACAAAACTTGCTTAGCAGAGCTTCAATTATCTGAATTGACCGAATTCCGGAGCACTCTAGTTTCAAGCTCAAACCAACAATAGTAGCGTTTATTTATTTATATTTTATATAATACACAATTTAAGGAACTAAAAGATTGGAATAAGTGTCGGTTATTTTTGAAAATTAAACTAATGGCAAAGTAAATGTTTATGCAAAACATTCTGGATATTAAATTTTAAATAATGATCCGATTAATCTATATATGCAAACATAATCAAACAACCAAAAATATATAAACGATAGTTACACTTATTATTTTCTTAAATGGAGATATCCCGTTTTTTTCTGAGACGACTTTGTTAGTTAAATACTTTTAAGCATTTCAATTAGTCTGGAGAATATGGCAAAGTATTTTATGAAATTTGCCATTTTTCTTTGGCACCATAAATAGCTCTGAATATATGTCAGGTAATCTTATAGTAAGAACTTTAAATGAGATCTTTGATAAACCTTTTTTTATGATTCATATCATAGAAACCATTATACTCTAAACGTTCCTTACAAAATCACTTGAAATTTTGCACAAAGAGTTTTTATACTATTATGCATGACGTAGACTAAGAGTTAAAAAAAAATTAGCCTTACAGAATTTAAATTGTGTAATTTTTTTCTTTAATAGTATATGCAATTTTTTAAAATTTGTGTGTCTTTACTAGCATATTTAGCCATACATTACTAGTGAATCAATATTTATCAAATATTCTACTTCACTATATGTTTATGGTTAATATACATAAATAAAGTCAAAAATATGTTTCTATCGTCGTTATTTTCTTGTCATAAACGTCAACCATTGCTGACGAACATTAAAATTTTTATTAATTTTGATGTAAAATGTTCAGTTTTTGTCATAAACTTTACAAAATAATGAATTTTGCATCACTTTTCTAGTAATTATATTTAAATGTGTTAATATGCATACAGTCCAAAACAAAATCACATAAAATCAGAAATATAATAAACATTTTGAAAAAAGGCCTTTCAAACGAGGTGGTTACCTAACCCTAAGTGCATTTTGTCCTGAAGATTTTAATAAGAATATATTAAAATAAAAAAAATAAAAATTTGAAAGGTTTCAAATTTTAAATTACGTCCAAGGGAGCGTTTTTAACGTTTTGTGTGTTACCCTTATTTAGTAATATCATGTTCTAAGTACTGAAACAATAAAATTCTATTCAACAGTAATATCACAAAATAATTTTAAAATGCGCATATCCAACTACAATAGAGTCTCGTGCGCTGAAGATAATTTTGCTTTTCTTTTCCGTGCAGTGTTGCCATTGCTCGCTTTGAAATTGTTTAGTTTGTTAATCCAAAATTCGTGGAAATGTTACAAAATATGAAATCGATAATAAAACAAATTTCAAATTCCAAATTTGGGCTACCACATGACCATATTCTATGGAAGATTACGTTATTCAAATTTTGATGGCTCTAAGTACTGTCGTTTTATCACAATGCGAGAAACATACATGCATTCATACAGATTTTTCATTATTTAATTTCTTTGAATTTAATACAGTGCTCTAATATTTGGTGGCAACAACTTGTAGTGATTCGTCGTTTATAGTTTTCAACGCAAAATTCCAAAACGAAATTAATAGTCCTTCAGGGCAAATATCCGCTTTGCACTAACAATTTTACCCAGTTAAAAATATATATATTCCAGTTTATTTTTAGTTCCTCTTAAATATATTCTCTTTCTTACTAGTGGTCATATTTTAACTGGAACATTTCGTTTAATGGGAAATTAAGAATGAAAATGTTTTAAGATTTGTATTCATTTTCTGATTTATTTTTATGAGGGGCGCAAAACTATATCATATTTATATCATTGTTGCAAGTAATAAAAACAATTACAAAAGCCTATGTAATGGTCCTCTTTTTAGGTTTTTGAGAAAGCTTTTAATTATTTTTCTAATTACCGTTATGTCGTCTTTTCTTACATCAAATTACTGACCACATTGTGACAGACTATTGTGACGTTAATTCTGAAAAGTTGAAGGTAGCCTTCGCTGTAGCAAATACTATGAACGTTATTTTTGCTTGTGTGACGACATGCCTTTAGTCCCGCGTCGCGGAATGGTGCAGAGATAGTTATGTTTCATTTGTGTACAGTAATTACTGTAACTTGTATTTGCTTGCGAATAAAATAATTACCGCTGGGAGTTGGCGGTAGATAGCTGGTAGATCTCCTTCCGTTTTGTAGGCATTACCCTGCTTGTTCATACCTCAGGTCAGGAACCTACGCATTGGCGTTCAGGGTTCAGTAACATCAGAGCAACCCCCCGAAATTCATCGTGCCAAGGAGTGTAAGAATGCGCCTGTGGTTGGCAAGAGCTTTGAGCCCCATGTAGGTAACAGTACGACTTTGCTCAGTGGCCCACCCCTCGTTTTGATGGAGAGCACCATTTTGATGGGGGAGACGAGTCTAAGGGTCTGTCACCCCTCTCGTTCCCTTCCACCAAACCTTTCGAGAGGATCTTCGGTTCGCATAATTTGAATGTGCCTGTACCGCACAGATGCTGTACGTTTAAAACCATCAGTGCCTTCTCTGAGATTTGCATCCGGGTCCTTCTGTACAGTAGCCAGCGTCACTAACCATTTTCCCGGTTGAGTGGTTGTTATGTATTAACCACATAAGGAAACATATTTCGCTTAAAGTTTCTATATCTTATTGTGTTACAGGATGAATAAGAAATTTGTCAACACGTTTTAAATAAATGAAGTTTAATTGTGTACATTGAATGGAAGAGTGGTAAGAGGTATATTAAATATAAAAATTCATTTTCTTCTCATTTTTAATAAGACTCACACAGCGTAGCTTTCCCTATTAACCAAGATAGCAATGATTATGCAACAGTTGTAGCGTCGACAAATGCAACGTGCACAATTTACGATAGACAGGTCTCGCAAGATGGAGGTTAAAAATGTTTTTTTCCCGTCTGTTATGCTGCTGCTCGCTTTCAGACTGTTCAGTTTGTTAATCTAAAATTCATTAAATTAAAAAAAAATAAAATAAAAAAAAACACATAAAGTCATTCTAAGAAAATAATGATTATTTTTATTTAACTAAATCATGAAATGAATACATTAGCATTTTAACGAAACCGATTCAAAAATAAGAAACACATACTCTTAAAACCTGCATATAATTGTTTTCAAATACTTGGTTTGTTAACCTACAACAGACAGATCCAATGTGATAAATTAAATACCTTACATTTTTGCCATGCCACATGGCAACGGACTCGAATTAAAAGTGAAAATCCGCATTTATAGTAATACAAAGCAAAATCCCATTTCAAGACAAACAAACTTTTTGGGTTAAAAGAAACCTTGATGATGAAACATTCAAACGGTTATGCGAAATTATCGCTGTCATCCTTGAGTGCAAAGCCAAAGCCCAGCTGAAAGGATGTAAATATACAAGGATGCAATTAACTTTTACTTTAAGTCATTGTGTTGTATCATCTAGGAGGAAACTCAGCGTCGCACGTGTTGAATATTATAAAAACATTCAAATTAGTAAAATAGTGTCAAAATGTTTAGATTTATATTTCAAAAGCTTTCACATACACGTGCATAACCGTGCAAGGAAAACTGATTATTTTTGCTTTAAATCAATTTTGTACAACATATATATCTCATTTTTTTAACAAAAACGCGAATTTAGTAGACTAAATCCCTCAAGTAAACGCAATAAAGCAAACTGGATTTTTAATTCAAATAGTATTTTTATGAAATTGGATGATAATTTTCATTTTTAATTAACTGAAGTTATTTCTTTTTTTTTTACGTATGCAAAAATACTAAAATATCTCTTAGAATTATAATTTATGAAAAAAATAAATATATGTAACAATATTTTATAATTTTCATTAAGCTATGCATACTTTGTAAATCCGTAGATAGCATGTAATATTATACACACATACGAGTACATATATACATACCAATAAATGTCTACCAAATTTTGCTTTCAAATTCAAAGCTAAATATTATTAATAAATGACCTTCTGAAATATTTAAGCAAGAATTTCCCTTAACTCCTCCGTGTTAAACTTCTCATGATTATTTAATATCGCATTGTTAACGGTTATTGAGAATAAAAATTTCAGCTCTGAAACAAGCAAATTTTATCTCGGTACTTTTACGTAGTAATTCTAATTTATCTGGTCATTATCTGATGACCGTAAGTAGACGCTTAAAGATTTCGTGCAAACAACATATTTTAAAACTAAACTACATCTGCTCTAATCCCTGTTCGGCAATTTCGAGTATCACATTCCCGACCTAATATGCGTTGTTCACATGAATAGCTATAATTAAGCTCTTGATCCCTAACTGCTGTTCATAATGTGTTTGATTAACATTTTTTCACAAATTAGCGTTTATCAATCTTACAACACAGATTACTGGAACCAGAAACAGTTCTAGGTTTAGTTAGAAGTTTAATATAATTATTTTGACTATTTTAGACATGCATAGAGATGCAAAATGATGTGGGGACGAAAGGCAAACTTCTATAGAAATACATATATGCGATTTCATAAAACTTTGTGTAAATTAAAAGCCTTGTACTAAATAAATATTTAAATAAATTTCAAACCAAAGAAAATGCAAAACTGGTAAAAACATAAATCAAATCAAGTATTCCAAATCAAATATATATATTTCAAAATTTTTGAAAAAACGAATTAATTTTAGAAGAAAATTTCAGCAATTTTAATAAAATAGTTTACAACGTTTTCTAGCAGGTTTGCATTTTCTTTGGTTCGAAGTTTATTTAAATATTTATTTAGCAATTGTTTCCAATTTCCCCCAAAGTTTTTTTATTGTTTCTTAATTCTAAAATCTTTTTTATAATGTTTATTTTCACAGTATTATTTGTTTCAAGTTTACTTCGGGGCAGATTATAGCTTGAGAATGAATTAAAAAATTTCATTATTGCACTTTTAACACAATTTAATTTTAATTAAATTTTTTTTTATTTGGCACTTTTTTTGAATTGTTTCAAGATCTTTTGAAAATTCTTTGGCTGTTGTTTCTTAAAAAAGACCAAAGAATATTCAACAATATGTTTTATAACCTTTATTGTTATTTTACTGAATTCTTTTGTTTTTGTTTCACTTTCGATATATGTACTTTCTGTTAGACTCCCAACACTCATTTTTGGTTTGATTTTTTGTATGATTATAATCCTCTCAGTTATTTAACTAATTTCGCAAGACACTGCACGACTTTATTAATTTACAATCTTAACTTGAAATTTTTAATTTTGATGGCGTAGAAGTGTTGATCGCTGATGAATAGGAAACTGGAAGCGAAGGGAGATTAAATCTTTATTTTTTTTATTTCTGCATACATGTTGCGGTTACAATCAAGTTGGCACATTAATTGTGCCTATTCCAAAATGTCTGTATTTTAGATAAGCTAGCGGATTATTATTGGTTGTTTTAGTTCCATTTACATCATCAGACTTATGTAAATGTCATATAAACATGGATTAGTCTCGAAATGACGCATTGCAAATATAGGTTACTATTTTTAGAATACAGAATGGAAATCATTTCAGGCTGCTAATTTAATCTTTTACATATTCTTTATTTTTCTTACATACATATGTGATGTACCAGCTTTTGACAGGAATAAATATATCGTTGAAGAATCATAAATGTAGTCGTAGTTTAAATTATCAGACGATAAGTTTAAAAAACAGGAGCCATTTATTATTGATCAGGAGAAATAGCAGTTACAAAATCAGATATCCGGAGTAAATAAAAAAGAATTACTAATAACTTTTTGTATGAAGTTTACAGCATCGTGACATTAAAGAAAAAGCACCGATATTCCTTTTGCGAGTACTTATATAGTCTCTGGAAAGGTGTAGCTTCCAAGAAATGACGTCAGCCTCGTCAGCCAATCCAGTTCGCTTTAAATATTTCCAGAAAATTCTATAACTGTACGTGTAGAAAAGGCGGGAAAAACAACTTCACTACGGGGCTGTGGATTTAATTCCACGTACTTTCAAATAAGAGAACGTCGCCATTAAAAATGAAAAGAACATACAGTTAGAATTTTAAGTGTATTCTTGACTATTTTTTTATTACATATATATATATATAGAGAGAGAGAGAGAAAGTGCCAAAATCGTTTTTTAGGCATGAGATTAAGAGTGTGATATAGTATATTAAAACGAGTGAATTAAGTTTTTTTGCGCAAAATATTGACTATGATTTTTTTTTATTGTCTTGCATTAAACATGATCCAAATGGTGCATGTCATAGGGCATACTCTTCTGTATTATTACCGTCATCATCGCACGTTAGTAAAACGCATGTTACTAATATTGCCTGTACTGTACGAAACTGTATGCAATGCACGGAATAAAATATTTTTATCTCCAGCGCGAGAGTCTCTTTATCGAAAATTTTAAATATATGATTTATTTTAATATTTTTAGCCCAAAGGTGCGTTAGCCCAAATGCTCTCGAAACATGTATGTATGTGCAAATGAAAAAAATGCCTTTTTGTCGCAATATAAAATCTGAAAACTTGCAGATTTTTTTAATGTTTTTGAAAATGTGATTAATTTAAATTGAGCTTACTGCTTTCATATGAATATCTGGTGCATTTAAACACATCTCAGATACACCGAAATAATCATATATATATATATATGCATATATAACCGCATCTTGACGAACATAGATACATGTCTTTGTTGAAATTGAAATGGTTTTCGTTTATCTGCTAAATTTTACCATTTCGATGCTTCTTCTCTGAATCGAAGTGAACGACAAAAATTAATACAATCAAATTCTGCAGACTTAGCATGTGATCTTGTATATGTATTAATATATGAATAAAATTCCCTAAGAATATGCGCAAAACTTTTCCTGTTTCCTTTCCTTTCATTTCGCAAGCATAATAGAACTTTCAACTGAACTTTCAGCTCATTCTAAATAAGTAAACATACACTACTCTGATTTTTACAAGAATTTCAAACATTAGAACCGTTTCAAAGATACGGCATTTCGGTCCTCGCTCTAAACGCAAGTAATTCAATGCAGTTGGTGAAGTAATTGAGCAAAGTACAAACTCTTAACATCTGCTCATGCAGACTGCTTCCACAGTTTACGACAAGAATCATTTCCACTCAATTGAATTTTGTTGCAGCGAAGAACTTGCAAGTAATTTGCATCCAAAGGAAATCGGGCATAACCTTCTCCCGGAGAAATGAAACGTGTTGCTCGAGGTAAATCCAATTCGGGAGCAGGGAATCATTCAGTGAATTGAGGCATAATTCCAATGTATTGTGAATTTCTTTCGAAAACTCGGAACGGCCATGCGTTCCTCTTTTCCTTAAAACTTTCCACAAAATAACTGAAGAAGTAGTTTGTAAGGGAGAACTTATGAGTGAACTATTTTGTGAAAGAGAAGAAAATCCTTGGGTAAATTAAGTTGAAAAGTTTTTTATACTTTATATGGTTGTTGCCGGGAACGAAATACACCTGATGATTCAAAATTGTTGAGACGTAAATCTTGGAAAATGATTTAGGATTCATCTTCTGTGAATTGCGTCTAGACTTTCTCTTTTTTGAAAATCAAAATTTAATATTTCGTATTGGAAATTGTGCTTGTATTTTTACCAAGCACAAATATTGGTTTGCGCTGTGAAATCAGAAACAGAAATCTGTTCTATTGTTTATGTGACAGCTGCTCATAAAAGTTCAAAATTTATCTGACATACGAAAAGGTCATTTAAATATAAATACTTAAGAATTTTCTCTCAACTTAAGTTTCCGTATTAGATTTTTATTTTTTTACATAATATGCATATAAATAAGTTCCTAATGCAACCCCGTTTCTTTGCATTTTCCAGATTGTCATTTTTACTTCCTTGTACGAAGTAAAAAGGAAGTATTGTAATCGCGAAAAGTTTCAGGCAGGAAATTTCAACGAAAATATACATTTTGACCGCTATCGAATGCAATTTAACGATGTTTTTGAGTGATGTCTGTACGTAAGGACAGAATAAAATACTCTTTTTCTTCAAAAAAATTATAAAACTGCTTTAAAATAAATTCTGAAGAGAATTTTTCGTGGCGTCTGTACGAACGTATGTACGTACGTATCTCGAATAACTCAAAAACGAGTAGCCTCAGAACATTGAAATTTTATATATAGGACTGCTATAACATGTAGATGTTCACCTCGTATTTTGGTTGCAATCGGCTGCAACAAACGTATATAAATATATTTATATATATATCCACTCTGTTACCCGGCTCAGTGATCTCAGTTTCTTTACTCTTTTATGTTTGTAAATTGTACATTTTTTGCTTTAAAAATGATTGTATTATGCTGTTTTTATCTTCCGGTTAAGGTTTTTATGCCTTTAGTAAATTGCAATACGTTTAGAATTGTGAACAGTTTTAAAGTTTCTAAGTACCGCTAAGCCTTTTTTTATGGCGGCCATTGATGTTTACATTTGAAACAGGAGACTAGTGGATTTGTTGCCAATCTAGTGAAACTTAGCTTCGCAACAACAAAGATAACGCATTCCTTTATTATTGTCAATTAAATCATGCTTAATTATTTCTGGAATTTTTTCGAGGAAATAAGTGTTTGCGATTTACTTCGTAATTTTTAATATAGATATTTTGGGTTTTTAAATATTTTTGCCTTCTCGCAAAGTGGGACCTGAATTAATTCAATGAGAAATACTCAATCGTCTGGGAAAAACTGTTTCTTTTTTGTTTTGTTTGCCTAATTTCTTTTATACATCATTCTAGCTTTATTATAGTATTTGAATAGAGCATGTGGTAACGATTAGATAATTCTATTCTTTAAATGATATAAATTTTGTGCAATATGAGTTATAATATGAACGAAATATATAAGTTAACTGTTATATAATTATTGGATTATATAACAAACTTAGTTTCCGTTATATAATTATTATATAAGTTAACTGTTATATAGTGAATCTAGCGCCAGAGAGTCGCTATGGTAAACAAATACTAGAGTGAATTTTAAAGAATGCATTTATTCTATTGTGGTTTATGCGCTGTCGGCGAAGTAGATTTAATTCAATCCAATAAGTTTAAATGAAATGAAAAAAAAAAAAAAAAAAAAAAATGTGTATTCCGTACTACAAGGAAGTCATGTGGTGTACACATCAGATTTTTTCTTTAGATTTTATATGTCTGAAGAAGGACTCAAAACGACGAAACTGCAAAACTTTATAATGTCGTGTGTGTGTGTGTGATTATGGCAAAGCCTCGAGGGCTATCTGCCTAAGAGGAGGGATGCCTTCGTGGAGGACTTTCTAAGGGAAACTGGCTCGTATACACGTTACACATGGGGAAAACCACGAAAACGCCCATGCAGCCAGCCCGTTCGCGGGATTCGAACCTTTATAATGTCGAATCGATGTTTATGAATGTAATGAAGTTTCTGCTATTCGCATTAACAGCTATACCTGGGTTGGTTATCAGTTTCATACTTCAATGTATTTAATCGTTTTCCTTCTAATATTAAGGTTCATTTCCCATTTTTAATAATTGATAAAATATCACTTTTCCTTTATATTTGGGAATCTTTTATGTGAGTTTTGTTCCATTTATTTATCATATAACTTATTTTGCTAAAACATTAATAAAGCAAATATATATCTATAAAATTAACCTATATTCTAACATTTATTGAAATGCCATACACGAATCAACTCAGACATTTTATACGTGTATAAAAAATTAATTCGATTAATATTTGGGTTTCCTTCTGGGTGATTTTGATGTCTGTTTGGGTATTGATGCATTTACAGTTTCACTGTAAGTATTCCATTTTATCTCATTCATTACATTAAATATATTCCATAGTGTTGCATGTGTTACGTCATTGTATTCCATGTGTTACGCCATTGTGTTCCATGTGTTACGCCATTGTGTTCCATGTGTGTTTATTCGCTTGTTTTTATATTTTTTACTACTTCATTTCTATGTTTACACATAGAATGTTTACACATAGAATGTTTACTACTATGTTTACACATAGTTGTTTTTATATTTTTACTACTTCATTTCTATGTTTCTATTTTTACATAATTTTCAAATAGAATTTGCGGTGCAATATAAGTTTTTAAATACTTCATTGAGCTCAAACTGGCAAATCAAATTTAAATCTTGAGCAGGAGAAATGTAAAATGAGCAATGTCCTCACCGGAACTCGAATTTGGACCTCTCGAATGCGAGCCGAGTATGCTAGAGTTACACCACGAAAGCATGCTGTAAGGATACAGCATGCCTTACTTGAAAAAGGGAGAAAATACCTTATAAACTCCCCTTTTTGAAGGGCGAGTGGGGATTAAGGGATCCTGTTACTAAATCTTGGTGGTGACGAATTATTTTTCATCAGTTTTTTAGTTCGGGGGTAAATGAATTTTAAATTTTTTGTCTGATCACTGTAAAGTCTTTAGGTTTCTTTGAAACAGGAGACCTGAAACTGTGCAGTGCCCTAGCCGGGATTCGAACATTGGCCTCTCAAATACGCACCGAGTATGCTACCGTTGTGCCACGAGGACATACTGAAAGGCGGGAGAAAATAATCCTTATGATACAATGTAATTTAATATCAGGAAATTGACCAACGAACGTAAAATCTTGTGTTAATCAACACATACAAATCAGGATGCCATTGAAAAAGACTGGATTATTTATGAATTTTGAATAAAAATATTTCATTGGCTCTCTTTCATTATTTTTCAAAATAATATTTGTATTTTTGAGGAATGAATACCTTTTTAATAGTAGCCTTATCATGTCCTTTTTCTCATACTTTCCATAAAAAACCTTTTGCCATTCTATAGCATACGATGTAATTACATACAGTAACTAGCTAAAATATGTAATAATTCTCATAATTTGGAAAAAAAAAACGCCAAGCATCCTATAAAATGCCTAAATATTCCATAGATTGCCTGCGTTTCATGCTTTGCTGGTGACATATATACAAGCACACACAAAAATACAATTGTATACCAATTCAGAAGTCAAACAACAAAAATCAGCGTTATATTTACAAAATTTTCACTGGACTAGTTTCGATGGTTTTACCGAACCACCATCCTCAGCTGCAAAACCTCAAATGAACAAGATAGGAAATAATGATTAGATGAGATAAGAAAGCCTGGGCAAGAATAAGAAAGTGGCGTCATCTATTGGTGAAACCAGAATTAAAACATAATTTCTTTAAGAATGCATTTTTAAGCTGAGGATGGTGGTTCGGTAAAACTGTTTTGCAGCTGATAATGGTGGTTCGGTAATACCATCGAAACTAGTCCTGTGAAAATTTTGTAAATATAACACTGATTTTTGTTGTTTGACTTCTGAATTGGTATTTATTCTGCATGTTATTGTGTCTTAATTATACAATTGTATGTAAAAGGTTAAAAAAATATTGAACATTTTTACATGAGTAATAGATAATTATAGAATTAAATTTCATACTGAAAATCGAATATGAGAATTCGAGACTTTCTAAATGTTACAGAAATAAAATCCCACGTAGAAAGATAGTTACAAATAATCCAAGTAACTAAACAGGAGACGAGAAGATTTTTTTTTTTTTTCTTATTAAAAGAATTCTTACTGAGAGGGCAGAAAAATAGCAGATCTGTAACACTGTCGTAAGAATATTTACAACATTTATCATGTTTTCAACTAAGTTTTATTTCTTAACTTTAATTTCGGCAGTAATCCAGCAGGCCTTTTAATGTTCGTTGGTAAAGTTGTATTCTTATTTTCCCCGTCCTAATTTTTCTTATACAATGTTTAATCTTTTTTGGCATAGTGTGTTGAATGGCTATCTTTAACTGCTTTCATTTTATTTTTTCTACATTTGATTATTAAGCTCAATTTTATGTTAGGTTTTCAAACTGGTGATTTAAATATTTATATTTGAATTTTATTTTAAATGCATAATCCTTTATTCTTCTTCTACACAATGAATAAAATTTGCATTCAATTTTTTTTTTCTTAATGTTTTACGGCTTTCGGCAATACCTAAGGGGTCTTTAATTTTTCTTTTGTTCACAGATAAACACCACACACATACTTTGCACCTGTATATTATATTTTTATATCATATTATGGAGAAAAAATACGTAGAAATATCATCAACAAAAACTAGTGAATATGGTTGATATTAATTTTGAATAATATATTTTTTTCTTAAATAGTTAATTTCGCAGCATTTTGCGGGTGTTAAGTAATTATTAATACAATATTATCCAATTCCTGATCTAGATATATGCATATATTATATAATAGACATTAATTATGTAGAAATAATACCAAAAGTTGTGAATCTGACTGATATTAATTCTACATATTTAATCTGTTCTTTAACTTGTAGGGTTTATATTTATTTTAACTAACATTTATTTTAAGTTTAAACTATCTTTCCTGTCAAGCCTTACTTTCCCCTGGAACTGCCAATGCCAGAATATGTAAATTTGATTAGAACGCGCAAGCATTCAAATTATCAGCGGAAGTAGTATGATTTAAATAGAAGGAAACGAGTTCGGTGTGAGAGATTTTCTTACTTAGCGAGCGCGGAGGTAGTTATCGAGAATTGAAGAACCCCGCGTTGTGGCCTATGTGCTTGGCGGGAAGTAGTTGCAATTGTTCCAGTGAGCTTCAAGTCTGCTGAATTAGCTGCGGTATTTGTAAAACGCGGTGAGTTAGTTATTTTAGAGAGCCTCGTAGTTAGAATCTTGTCTTTACTTTCTTTTTCAGGTTATTATTTTTATTTGACTGCCTAGTGGGCACAGTCTGTAAGCGTCAAGAGAACGCCATTGTAATTTATTACGTTGAATAAAAAGGGACTTAAACCCTTTATAAGACTCTGTGGTTTATACAAGCTTTCACAGTCACCTCTTGGTTGCGTGCTAGTTAGAGGCGCGCAACGTTATATTGGCGCCCGAACACTTATCGAACTGAAATGGCCGAAAACTGGATGGAAGCCGCTGGACAACACCAAGAAATGACAACGCAGTTAGAAGGATTTGGATACCTGGTCCAGACTTTGAGAGCATCAATCAAGCCAAACGTCTATTTCGACGGAAAAAATTCGGTGTCCGTATTTTTAGAAGGTATAGAAAACCACTTTCAGATCTACCCTGTACCTGAAAGACAAAAACTTGCCATCGCCACATCAGCACTAAGAGGACAGGCCGCGCTATGGTGGAAAAATATAGGCAAATTTCTTCTAGGTGAATTTGGAAGCCCGACGTATACATTTGAAAATTTCAAAAAATCGTTAGTAAAGGCCTTCCCCATAGTGAAAGATCGCGCACGGCTGGAAGCCGAGCTATATAGTTTTTATCAACGGGATACAGTACAATTGACGGACTTTATTTTACGAAAAATCAAGCTAACGGATATGCTGTATGGGAAAAAACCCGATGCGGAGATAATTAAAATAATATTACCAAGATTGTTACCCGCTGTCCAAGACTACTTTGAAATTAGAAACCCAACCACATTGCAGGAACTTTTCGAATTGGCGGTGAAATTTCAAAATCGCAGAATAGCGGAAAGAGCGAGAGGGGAAACATATTCTCAAAGTACCAGAAGGAAGGAGGAAACCAGAAATGGAAATCGCTCATATGGAAGAAAGAACTATCAAGCTAACGCATCGAAACTCGAAGGTCAAGGCCCAAAAAGAAAATTTGAAAATAAGCATCCGCGTACCCAGAAGACACAGATTGAAAGGAAAGCTTTAAACGACTAGAGGGGCCTGTGAAAGGAAGGGTCCAGACCCCGGAAGTTTTAGAAAAACCCTCAAATAGACATCTAAATACAGTCATCGTAAAAAACTCACAGCTACCAATTATACAAGTCCTGGTTGGCGATGTACCAGTAGAAGCCCTCATCGATACAGGGGCAGAAGGAAATTTCATGAGTGAAAAGTTCTTCAAAAAGAATTTTTATAGAATACGACTCTTTAAAACCAGAAATACGGAAATTATAGCGGCGCAAGGAAAAACATGTCACTGCATCGGGAAAGTATCATTAAACGTACAGGTTAAAGAGGAAAATCTCAAAGTATTAATTTTTGTGGTGAAAGACCTCCAACACTCTCTTATTTTAGGTATGGACTTTTTAAGGGCCGCGAGGGCCAAATTAAATTTTCAAGATAGTTCCGTGGTGCTGGAGATGGACCAGAGGGTGGTGGAACCGGTGGAGACACCTGAATTGGACCTTAGCCATTTGAATGACCAGGAAAGTAAAGCAATACAGCAAGTGGTGAGTAATTTTTCTCATTTGTTTTCAGAAAAACCGGGAAACTGTCAGATCGTGACTCACAAGATTCAATTAAATGCCGAAAATCCTTGTAGGACTAAACCGTATCGCTATGATAAACAAAAAGATTTAATCATCGAAGAACATATTCAGGAGATGTTAAAGAATAAAATAATAACGCCCATAAATAGTGAGTACGCGAGTCCAGTCGTACTATGTAGGAAAAAGAACGAGTTTCCTCCTTCGGATAAAAGGGCTTGGAGGTTTGCTATCGATTATAGAAAACTAAATAGCATAACTAAATTTCCAGTTTACCCTTTGCCGGTTATAGACGAGATCATTACACAGATCAAATCGACGAGATATATGTCTACTTTGGACTTAACGTCTGGCTACTATCAAATAGCTATGAGATCCGAAGATATACATAAAACCGCGTTTATAACAAAATCGGGCACTTATGCATTTTTACGCATGCCTTTTGGGTTGTGTGGGGCCCCATCAACATTCCAGAGAGCTATGGACATTGTTCTAAAGCCTGTCCTAGGAAAATCAACTTTAATTTATCTAGATGATACAATTATAACGAGTAATACGTTGGAACAACACATTAATGACCTCGAACAAGTTTTTAAATTATTAAAAGAGGCCGGTCTTACAATTAACGCCTCAAAATGCAAGTTCGCAACTAAAGAACTTAAATATCTCGGTTATAAAATTTCGCAAAAGGGTATAGAAACGCAAGATTCAAAAATAAATGCTATTAAGAATTTCCCACCGCCCAACACCGCCAAGAAACTTTCGTCTTTCCTTGGACTATGTTCTTACTATCGATCTTTCATAAAAGATTTCGCTAATATTGTTGAACCACTCTTAGTAATCAAAAGAAAAAAGAGTAAATTTACGTGGACAGCTGAAGCTAACACAGCTTTTGAAAGATTAAAAGAAGCGCTTATTAATGCCTTTGTTTTAAAATTCCCTGAGGGGGAGGAAAACCTGGAAATTGCGGCAGATGCATCAGACTATGCGGTGGGTGCGAATCTTATGCAAAATAACCATCCGCTGGCATTTTTTAGTAAAACATTGAATCAAACGCAAAGGAATTATACAGCTACAGAAAGAGAAACATTAGCCGTATTAATGGCTGTACACAAATTTCGAGTTTATTTCGGCAAATCGCCAGTAACTGTATTTTCGGATCATGCGGCTGTTGGTAGACTTTACTCGGGAAAAAACCTAACGCCCAGGTTAATAGGATGGGCTTTAAAACTCCAAGAATTTAATATCACAATAAAATATAAACCGGGTAAGGAAAACAATGTAGCTGACGCACTTTCTCGTATAAAACTGGACGATGAAGGTAATGAACTTAAATGCGCTGTGTTGACTTCAAAAATTTTAGATTCTAGAGATACGGTTATTACTGAACTGAAAGCTGATCCTGAATTTGGAAATATCTATGCTTATTTGAAAGACCCCGAAAGCTTTGAGCACACAGATATCGATGCGATAAGAAATAGAGCAAAAAACTATGAAATAATAGATAATTTATTATTCTATACGAAAACAACAAACGAAAATCTTGAGTATAAGCCAGTCATCCCAGCCTCGCTTCGATTAAGCATTTTGAAGGAGTTGCACGAAAAAAAAACAGCGGGCCACCTCGGGGTCAGAAAGACTATAAAAAGGGTACGCGAGGCGGTATATTTCCCGCAATTATACAAAATAGTAACGGCGTATGTCAGGTCCTGCAATCAATGTCAGTTAATAAATGATATTGATTACAGCCCGGCCGGGTACTTAAATAGCATTCGCGCTACATTTCCGAATGAAATTTTAGGCATAGATCTCCTTGGTCCCTTCCCCCAGAGCGAGTTAAATAAAAATCGTTTTCTTTTAGTAATAGTAGATCATTTTTCAAAATGGATAGAAATTGTTCCACTTAAACGCGCGTCAGCCAAAACAGTCGCAGATGCATTCTTACACAGATACATTTTAAAATACGGTGCACCGATAAAAGTCATTAGCGATAACGGAAAACAATTCATTAGTCAAATATTTGAAAACATATGCAATGGACTTGGTATACGCCATATCAAAATGGTTCCGTATAGACCACAGGCTAACATAGCAGAAAGAGTTAATAAAAACATTGTAAAAATAATTCGCAGTTACGTTAGCACACATCACAAGCGCTGGGATGGCTACATAAAGGAATTAGCTTATGCTTTAAGAACGGCACATCATGATACTACGGGAAAAACTCCAGCAGAATTATTTTTAGGCAGAAAGTTAATTACGCCTTTAGATAAATTATTTTTTGTGCAACAAAGAGAGCAGTAATTTAGACAACAAGACGTGCAAAAGTTGATTGATCAGGCACTTAAAACTTCGGATACGGCAAGAAATAGACAAAAGTTATATTACGATAGAAAACGCCGTGAAGCAGATTTTAAAGTTGGGGATAAAGTATTGAAACGGAAATTTTCTTTATCAAGTGCCCCAGACAATTTTATGGCAAATTTAGCTCCAAAGTTTGAAGGCCCCTATGTAATTCAGGAAATCAAAGGAGTAGTCTTATATCTTAAAAACGAGAGAGGGGAAATCTGTAAAGCAAGTCCCGACCAGGTGAAAAAATACTATAATCCAAATGATTTTGAAATCCTTAAAAGTTTCTTGCAGGACTCAAGTCTAAACGAAATAGAAGGGCCAGAGACTGCAACAACTATTCCACCACCCAAGAAACAGAGAACTGAAGAGAGACCTAGCACTTCTACAACCCGGACGTCGGTATCAAAAAGAAAAAATGATTTTCGAACTCCGGCGTTTAAGAAAAACAAAAATACAGATGAACCGGGTAAAGAAACCGTGGTAAAAAGAAAAACACCACCTACAAAGGATGGCAGGAGAAATTACACATCAAGGAGAACGCGCACACGGCCACAGAGTCAGGTGCCAGCAAGGCCGCCGTTCCGGAAACTGAAACGCCAACAGGAGGCACAGAAGTACGAGGAACAGAAGAAATTCAAGAAGGACTCCAGACCGGAGGACGTCAAGACCAGCCGTCCCAGGCAGAAACGCAAAGGCCAACAACCAGACGATTACTCCGTCAAGAGGCCAGCATGTAGAGGACGCAAAAGAAAGAGCAACGGGGACGACACTCGGAGATCAATAAGGAGAAGATTGACATCCATGAAACCTCTAACTTGGGATCAATTTTGCCAAAAACGGATGACGGAATTTCAAGCATCGAAAACTCAAAGATAAGTTAAAACCTTCTATAAATATTTTTCTCTTTTGTTCCGAAATGTTATGCATAAGTACGAAGTTCTATGTTTTGACGAAAGTCAATATGTCTCGGTTGAGACTTAGTTTTGTTTTACTTTATTTAGCTAAGGCAAAAGTATTATTTTCTTTAAGTGTAAAAGCTAAAAACAAGCATTTTCTGTTGGTCGAAAGACTAATTCTGTTATGTTAAAGCCAAAATTTGGCCGGAGATAAATTAACTTCGTATTCTTGTACTAATAAGAATTTTAGTTTCAGTACCGCCAGCTTGGCGAAGAATGAGTAAAGTAAAAATTTATTTTCTCTTATTCATTTTATGGTAAATTGTAAAAAGCATATGTATTAAACTTTTGTAAATGTATGTAAATACTTGAATGTTATGTAAAAGTAGAATTTAGTCTAGAAGCATAAAATTGTAGATGCTAAAAGTGAATGCTTAAAAGCAATGAAGTCAAAATTTAAGTATTAAACTGTAAAGTCATGCTTTAGAGCGAAAGCCTGCATGTTTAAAGATGAATGAGGGGGAAGCTAGAATGAATGTGTTTTGTAGGGTTCTCCACCTACATTTGAATTTTTAAGAATATTAAAGTAGCTCATTGAGTTGTAGAATGTCGAATAAGGTGTGTCTATTTGGTTGTTGAATTCTAACAAATCATGGTGGTTAGGGGAAGTGTTGTAAGACTAAAACACGAATATTCCCGTTTGACACCACACACGGTGGAGAGCCAGGGTAAAGTTAAATTAATGCTTGAAAAATTGAATGAATGTGAAGTAAGCAATAACTAAGAAAAACGAAACGTTAAAAACAAAAATTTATTGTGTCAAGAAAGTGTAAATTATAATGTATGTAGAAAGATACTGATACTTATTCCTTCCAGATGCTGGAAGGAAAGACCAAGATTGATTGATGAAGTCCAGGAAAAGTTGCTGTAAGAAGAAAGCTTTGTAACGAGTAACAGAATTTTAATATATAATTGTTACATAAGATTTTTTTTGTGTAAACGAGGCTTTCGCCAGTTAGTTCAGAATTAGATAAACTTACAACAGGTCGTTTGTAGGACCTGCTTCCAAGTTTTCCAAATTCTGGCAGCGGCAAATGTAGGGTTTATATTTATTTTAACTAACATTTATTTTAAGTTTAAACTATCTTTCCTGTCAAGCCTTACTTTCCCCTGGAACTGCCAATGCCAGAATATGTAAATTTGATTAGAACGCGCAAGCATTCAAATTATCAGCGGAAGTAGTATGATTTAAATAGAAGGAAACGAGTTCGGTGTGAGAGATTTTCTTACTCAGCGAGCGCGGAGGTAGTTATCGAGAATTGAAGAACCCCGCGTTGTGGCCTATGTGCTTGGCGGGAAGTAGTTGCAATTGTTCCAGTGAGCTTCAAGTCTGCTGAATTAGCTGCGGTATTTGTAAAACGCGGTGAGTTAGTTATTTTAGAGAGCCTCGTAGTTAGAATCTTGTCTTTACTTTCTTTTTCAGGTTATTATTTTTATTTGACTGCCTAGTGGGCACAGTCTGTAAGCGTCAAGAGGACGCCATTGTAATTTATTACGTTGAATAAAAAGGGACTTAAACCCTTTATAAGACTCTGTGGTTTATACAAGCTTTCACAGTCACCTCTTGGTTGCGTGCTAGTTAGAGGCGCGCAACGTTATAAACTGACAAGTATTATATCTGTATATGTATGAAATAGCACCATGAGTCTAAATTGCGTCATTCAAATTAATCATGTGATCTAATGTCTAATTAATGCAGATGCCTCTTGTCCAATCAAAGTAACTGTAAACCAAAACTTTAAAAAATGAAACTTCTGCCTTCCTCCCTTCTTCCCTTTGCGTTATTCTCTCGCTCTTTCTGCTTGTGCTTTCCTTTCGGCCAGACGCTTTGCTGCAATTTAAATAAATATGGAATTTCATCCGGCTCGACAGCTCCTTCTTCAAATTGAATGGACTTTCTAAACATCAAGTATCTACTGCATCAGTATTTTTACGCATCTACATCTTGGCGTTCTTACAACAGTGCCTCCCAATTTCTGCTTTTATTACATTCTTCGGCCAGTTCTAATTATGAAGAAATCTACACGGGTTTGTTATTTTATGTTCACAGTGAATCATGGGAAAAGTCCTGTTTTACCGAAACTTTTAATGCAAGTTTTCGCCGCATTCATAATCAAACCATTCATGTCGTTTCATCGAGCCGTAGTTTTATTACATATACGTATGTATATATATTTGTAATAATAAAATTCCATAGTCAAGGATACACTTAAAATTCTAACTGTATGTTCTTTTCATTTTTAATGGCGACGGTCTCGCTTTTGAAAGTACGTGGAATTAAATCCACAGCCTCGTAGTCAAGTTGTTTTTCCCGCCTTTTCTACACGTACAGTTTTAGAATGTTCTGAAAATATTTAAAGCGAACTGGATTAGCTGACGACGCTGACGTCGTTTCTTTGAAGCTCCGCCTTTCCAGAGGCTATAAAAGGGCTCGCAAAGGAATATCGAGGGCTTTTCTTTAATGCAACGATGCAGTAAACTTCATACAAAAAACTATTAGTAATTCTTTTTATTTACTCCGGATATCTGATTTTGTAACTGCTATTTGTCCTGAATAATAATAAATGGATCCTGTTTTTTAAACTTATCGTCTGATAATTTAAGTTACGGCTACATCTATAGTTCTTCAACGATCTATTTATTCTGGACAAAAGCTGATACATCACATATATATATATATATTGTTTCATAAGAATAAATTGAGTTTAATTAAAAAAATTAAATTTAAATACATATTTAATTAAGTATTCTTTGCGCCATTGCTGCAAGGAATGAAATTTAAATTTAAACAAATTTAAATTCTTAACAAATACGTATAAAAACAAAAAAGTAAAAAAGCAAATTTAAATTCTAAAAAAAGGAAAAAAGCCAAAATAATTTAAAATAATTTAAAAACATGCAAACATGTACAAGATTTAATTCTCGAACTAATCTACAATATCATTTAAATTCAGAAGCATAAGCAAATCAAGTGCAAAATCTATCCATGAAAATAAATCTACTAATTTAATAAATTAAAATTAAATTAAACAATTTTTTTTTAAAAATGCATATGTGAATGATCGTAGAGTAGGCAGGAGACAGCCTTATCAAGGGGAAGTTGCCTCCAAACCTAATTTTAAACCTAAGAATTGAATGAAACCTAAGAATTTAAATTTGTTTAAATATATATATATATATATTGTAGAATAGACATACAAAGTGTATTTAGAATTCAAATTATATCTTTGGCCTATATTTTATAAATGCATATGGTTAAATTTTGCAAGATTCTTTTTAAATTCAAATTTTATGTATTAGTTTTTCCCTATTAGAAGAATTCATTTTAAACATACGAAGGAGATAGAATACGATCATACTCGTTTTAATTCGGAGTTTCTCAGAAGGGCTAATCTGCAAAATTTGCAAAATTTAACTTGCTATTTTTATGTCCTCTATTTTTCTAACTTACTCTTTTGGGGAAAGTGCAGAATCGCCCACTGCTTGGCGCGTTTTTAAGAATTGCGCATTCCCTTTATCCATGTACACATTGACCTATTTTCACTTAAAAAAAAAAAAAAAAAAAAAAAAAATGACAAAAATCCAATTCTTCTTACTCTTGTAAACAGAGTCAAAGAAATGCCAATGAAATAAGTGAGCGATTTTGCACTTTAGCCGTTCTTTTTATGTATACACTATTCTCTTTCTTTTTATTTTACACTAAACTGTAAGTTGTGATTGCATACGTTTTGTACAAGTTTTTGAAAGTTTTATCTCAGTCCTCTCAAGCATTAACATTTTCTTCAATTGGTAATAGATTTACACTTAATTCCCTAGGAGATAATCATAAACAGAAACTTAATAATTAAATTTATGTACTGTATATGTAATGAAACAGACCTAGAAGTAATAGTATTGTAGAAGTACTAATTGCACAGAATGCTAATCCATAACGAAAAGCAAGCACAGCAGTCCTGGCAGATAAAATATTCATTTTTCTTTCGGACCCCAAACAAATTGAAACACTGTTCCTACGTTTTAGAAATATTTACATTTTGGATATCTTCGCTGTAAGAAGAAAATCAGCAAGCAGCAGCCGATCTAGGCAGAAAGATAGGAAACAAGTGATTTGTGCTCAGGATGAAATCTTAACTTAGAATGAGCTAATTTCGACTGCCAAAACATTTGATTGAATAATTAATATTCTTGTAAAATTATGATTGACTGAGTGAGTTTTAGTTCCATTTACATCCCCAGGGTTCTTTCAGAGTCATACGACATGGATTATTATATGTTAATAATATTGCTTACTGAGTGAATGATGAGTAACTTTGTTACATACCATCGCTGTATCATTTAATATTATTTAGTATGAAATTTGACTCTCATATCCTTTATACTTGATGGTCAAGCTTTGGACCGGTTTGTCATTTGATTGAATTGCAGCGTTCAGCGAACATTCATTAAAGTGCTACTATGTTCACTGAAACACACGTAAAGTCTGCTAGAGATACATAATATGCGTTTCTAACCAAATATTATATATTTCACGGTCCTATTTCCTGCCACTGGTATCCGATGCTATACTGTGAAAATAATCGTTTGGATATCGATCAAAGATCCTATCCTTTCAAAGATTAAGAACTGTATTCGACCTCTAAATCTTATAATCAATTCGATTAATTATCTCAAAATTAATTAATTTCACTCCGCTTACACAAATATCTTAAATCATTTAATAACACATTCTTGTCATCGTAGAGGGTAAATATGTTCTCGCCAGTAATGCCTGTTTCACATAAAGTGGACACCATGTTAATATCGAGAATTGTTACGAACAGTCACGTTTCATGAATGATGAATATTTGCCTTCAGCCAAATATTTCAGTCAATATTTTGGCCATTTCAGCCATTTTAAATTTAAACTAGTTGTCTGAAAATTCAAAAGTCAACTGAAATCTAATTTCTGACAGAAAGTTCTTTAAAAACTAAATAGAAATAAATACATGTACTCAAACATTTTTATAAAATCTTCATGATTTAAAATAGAAATATGCAGTTTCAAAAATTTTGTTAATGTTTTACACAAACTTTGGCTTGGTTAAAAACAACAAAAAAGTTTTTGCACTTTTCTTTTCTTCCTTCACGTTCTTACGGCGCTCGTGTGGATTTGGAGTGAATAATGACAATACTTCTTGATGAAGTATCGAAACACACACTTTATTGGCCAGTATTAATCAGGACATCTCCAATAACACGTTTACACAGTCGTCGAAGAACTACAATAAACACGCTGGAACAATCAGCGAGACAGCCTTCAGGCTATCACGATGAAGACAGCTTCACGGCAAAGCGTCAGAGTACAGCTCCCGACTCTGCTCGGTCGTTCTCGGAACTACACGCTACAACTCGCGATGCACTCGACGATACACAGAGCACAGCTCCCGACTCTTCGGTTCAGTCGTTCCAGGAGCTCAACACGCTTTTTTGACGATGCACTAACCGCGATATACTAAGAGAATCCTACGGTGCACTCGACGACCCACTCGGCACTCGCTGCCTGGCTGTCAACGCGATCGACTCTGCAGGGATCGACTCGCTAGACGAGACACCAACTCGATACTAACTATCTCGCAGTCCAGACGAGGCACTCTTTACTCGCCCTCTCGACGAGGTACACTCACTCGCCCTCTTGATGAGGCACACTCACTCGCTCTCTTGATGAGGCACACTCACTCGCCCTCTTGATGAGGCACATTAACTGACTGAGGACCAGCAGGGTTTATATAGCTTTCGGCTTGTGTTCGAGAACATTCTGGGCAAAACCGGTGAGAATTCGTTCCTGAAGGTTCTCCATCCGTCCATGGCATATCGCCAATTTTGTCGACAAATGAGAGATTTCTATACAAATGTGGCAACCCTGCCACATTTTGGCATTGCCTGTATTGGAGGTGTTCCAAAATGTACAGGAGCGGTGAGATAGCTTCCCCGCAAAGCAGTTGCCATAATATGGCATAGGGAGGCAAGGTTGCCACATTTGGCGAGAAATCGCCCATTTGACAAATTTGGCGACAAAATGGGCGATATGCCATGGACGGATGGAGAACCTTTTGGAACGAATTCTTACCGGTTTAGCCCAGAATGTTCTCGAAAACAAACCGAAAGCTATATAAACCCTGATGATCCGCAGTCAGAGAGTGGTGTGCCTCGTCGAGAGGGCGAGGGATAGTGCCTCGCTAGAGTGCGAGATAGTCAGTATCGAGTTAGTGTCTCGTCTAGCGAATCAATCCCTGCGGAGTCGATCGAGTTGACAGCCGGGCAGCGAGTGCCGAGTGGGTCGTCGAGTTCACCGAAGGAGTCAGTGTATCGCGGTTAGTGCATCGTCGAGAGAGCGTGTTGAGCTCCGGGAACGATTGAGCCAAAGAGTCGGGATCTGTGCTCTGAGTGTCCTCGAGTGCTTCGCGAGTTGTAGCGTGGAGAGTTTTGAGAGTACATGGAGTTCCGAGAACGACCAAGCAGAGTCAGGAGATGTGCTCTAGTGCTTTGCCGTGAAGCTGTCTCCACCGTGATAGCCTGATAACCTCGAGGCCGTGTCGCTGATCGTGTCAGCGTGTTTATAGTAGTTCATCGACGACTGTAAACGTGTTTTGGAGCTGTCCTAGCAATACTGGTCAATAAAGTGTGTTTCGATACTTTATCAAGTAATGTCGTCGTTATTCACTGCAGTTCCCCGTACGAACGTGAACCCCGTACGAACGCGAAGGAAGAAAATAACGCTACAACTGGTGTCAGAAGAGAAAAACGTAAGAATATATAATTATTAATGACCTAAAAGTTTGACATGTATATTAGTGAATCATTGAAATTAACTTTACAAAAGATATGTAACATAGGTAAAACAAAATAATTTAGGTTATCCTTACCAAGTACGAAGAAACCTTTCTTTGTAACCATAGGGCGTATTATGCATTCAAAATATTTTAAAACAAGAAATGCTTGCAGGACTTTCTCAGCTTTTTGTCACATGATATAAAACAGCCAATCCCTGTGGATCATGTTGAGGTTACCATGTAGGAAAGAAATTGTTCCTCCATTGTGAACATAAACAGAGGTTTTTCGCACATTTTTCAGACGATTTTCATTGTAATTACAGAAATATTTTACCCATAATTTTTATGCTTCAAATGTTCTATTTGATAACCTTTGTTCTTCACTACCTTCATATACCGAAATTTCCAAGTCAATAAAGCCTTTTGTAGTGTCAAAAGAGGTATTTTACCCCGTTGCTTTCGAACAGTATTCCAAAGTATAAGGAGGTTGTAGGTCGACGTTAGGTCATTTTGTACTTTAAAAATCCAAAACCTCAGAAATACATTGGAGATAAATTAGGAGATTTAGTAGGGATTGAGTGAAGAGTATGGCCTTGACACCCGTTTCGTGTTCCATGTTTTTCTGGAAATTAATTATTAGGAAATTAACAGGAAAATAACTTGAAAATATGGCATTTCAGGAAATTAAATTTTCTGTATTTTGATGTGTCGTTGCTTATTTTATCTTGATGTAATTCTACTCACTTATCTCGCCGTGTGTAAAGAGTAGATATTTCAGATTTGAAAACCGGATACAAAATATGTTCTTGATAGCATCTGGAGTTAATATTAACATTTTTCTTCATCTCTTTATTTTCAATTTGCCGTTATATGAAAACCCAGCAACAATGATTAATCCTTAGAAAAACTATCTTTAGATGCTTTGAACATTGTTCTAAAATTTTTTCCTTCTCTCTGATGATAATAAATGGATCTTTTTTATTGCGGTCATTTAAATATACCCAAAGATTCCTCTATTGGGACAACATTTTTCCATTTTTGTCCGTATAATTTTTTCTCATATAGAATTCTGCTACTGCTTCTGCTTTCGGCGATATGCAGTAGACAAAGACAATTCATATTACATCTTTTCTCCTTTTTAAGATTCAAAGCAGCATTAATTACATTGTTTGCAGTTGTCAGTCAGCATTTTAATGATTTTTTAATGATTTAATAATTTTTTTTTTATTTTAATGATTTTGATTTGCAGGATTTGCTTTTAACTTTAAAGAAATTTGTTTTGCAGCATTCGAAGCATTCCGTTTTTTACTTGCGTACATATCTGGAACAATGTTTCCACTTAAGGGGTGATGGAACCCCAAAATCTTCAAAAAATTGTGATTTCGGATTTTTGCATTTTCAGATTCTCTACAATTTTACCTTTCTAAAAATACCATTCTTTAATCTATATGAAAATCAGAGCTGTAAAAAATCTAGTTTTAATTTGTCATCGACTGCTTTGATCGATAATTATTTTTACATAAAAACGCGTTTTTTTCCAACGTAATTTTTTATACTCGATGTACCTTTTCTCAGGAACTACTGCTCACAGTAACTGAACTTTTTATGGCTTATTTATTAGGTTTCCTAATATTTACTGAAATGAGCATTTTTTGATAAAATAAGAAAACTCATTTTAAAAATTTTATGTGAGAAAAGTGCTAAATTTTACTATGCCTAACAAAATATTCTGTAAATTATTCTAAAATTCAAAATGTTTTAAAATCTCATTTCAGTGTAATCAGATAGGTATACTTTAATTACACAAAAAATTTCAAGTATGTATTTACAGCAGGTTTTGAGAAAAGGTACATCGAAAAGGGCCAATTTAACATTGTCGGTATAGGGTTTGCTGGTACTCCTTAAAGTTAAATTTTTACTTCTTTTCCTTTGTTATTGACAATATTATCTATCGTAGCTTTAGACCGAGAAACCCCATGACATTTACAACGTTTTTTATTAATTAGATACGAACAATTTTCTTTGTAAAGAACATAAACATAGCCTTCCATCCACTGCTTCTTTGAAAAAGGACATTTTCCATGAAAACATAACTATCAAGTAGCAGATGATAATTTATAATTTTAGAAATATAGTTACAGCTAAGGAAAAAATTTCCAAGCTGAAGATGTTTTTAATTTATACTTTTAGAAATATAGGTACAGCTAAGGGAAAAAATCCAAGCTGAAGATGTTTTTGCAGGAAAGCAAAATCATCTAAAATATATGTCAATAGCCTCTGTAGACTATTAACATAGAACTCCAAGTTAAATGCTGATAGCTGATTAGGTGAAATACTAAGCAAATACTTGTAAAAGAAAGGGAAACTTAGCATGTCCATTATTCATTGATAAAGCATTTGTATTCTAAATTCTATTGAAATAAGTTACATTTAATATCATCTTAATAATATCACATAAAGAGTCTAAGTACTTCTATTAAAATTATGTTACAGGTCAACGATGTTAAAATGTCTTTCCTTTTGATAGAACAACAAACGGTATTCAAAATTCTATAAAAAAATAAATGCGTGCATTATGTACATGATTTCAGAAAACCTGTGAAGAAATGAAATTTGGTAAGAAAAAATAATATGAGTAACTGGAAGAAAAAGTTTGGCACAGATTTTGAGTGACAGTCCATCGATTCCTACGGCGATTTTTCTTGCTCGGAAATAAAAAATAAATTTGAGATATCAGAAGCAATTTCGTTTTGCTTAGGAAGGACAGTTTTATGCGTCAGGTAGCTCTTCAAATTAGTGGCGTTTTAATCAAAACCTTGGCCACTCCCAAAGTTGTTTTTTTTAACTCGATTTTGTTTGCAATAGTAATTTATATTGTGTTTTGGTTTTTGTCGTCATGGAAAAGAAGTTAGAATATTGTGTGAAGAGTAAAGATGAAAGTGTACTAAAAGTGGAATCTTTGTAAGAAAGGTTTCAGTATAAAATCGCAATATTAACATCAGCTAAATTTTATGTAGTAACAAATTTTGCATAAAGGCAAAAAGTTTAAGAACAGCTACTGGAGCACTGGAGGTATTTACAGACAGAAATAGACAATCTGAAAATTAAAATATATATATATATATATATATATGTGTGTGTGTGTATATGATGTAATAAGAAATGTCATTATCGGAACAAATCTGAAAAGAATAAAGAAATTCCAAGCCGAATATTAAAGTAAGGTAATGAAATAAAATGTGTTTATACAAGTTTGAAACTTACATCCTAAGTAGCACAAACAGGATTTGAAGCTTTTTAATTTTCATTGCTGCATTTATTAAAATGTGTATTTTAAATAAAATGGAAATTAGAAAATTCTTTGGAGAAATATCAAGATTTGCATTAAATTCGACACTAAGTCATAATGCGAAAATTCTACCATACTAAACACTTCAGATGAGAATTAATCATGTTAGCTGAAATTTATAAACTTCGTTTATATACTGCACTTATATAAAGAAACGTACTTTTTACATCTTCAGTTAAATTTGGGAGCCACTTACAAAAGATCATTGAGCGCATCTAAATTGACGAAATGTTGTAAGACAAAAGTCTCGAATAAAGTTTGTTTTGCTTTCTTATTTATCTTAGATATCGAGGGTTGTCTGCCTAAGGGAAGAGATGCGTTCATGGAAAGTTTCGTAAGTGCTACTTGCTCACATCTAAGTTATATGTGGAGAAAATCTCTAAAATAACCATGCAGTCAACGCCTTCTTTTTTCGGGTTCGAATCCAGATAGATATACGAATACTTCTGTACCACTACCAGGACTGAAGTACGGAAAACACTGGATGGCAGTTAACAATTTGGAATCATTTGTTGCTTGTATATTACATTTATATGAATAAATTTATTTAAGAGACATAAAATAAATATTAGAAATCTGAAGAAAAGAACGACAACAGCATTTGATCGGTAGGTTTCCTAAATGAAAAGGTCCTTAATGCTAAAATATCCAGAAATATTTCATGTAAGAACAAAAGGAAAAATATTTCCTTTTTGGATTTTAATTTGCTCATTTTAAAACAATTTACCGTTAATGAAAAATATTCAGATATTCATACATTCAATATTAATTAAAATCAGTGTTCCATTTTAGCACGCGTATTATACCACCCACGTAAGATCGTTTTCTCCCTACATACGTCACAGTATTATGTTAAACGACCTATGATATTAACGAATATATTAAATTAAATGTCGTGTGCACTAATACTAATAAAAGAAATTCAGTTGAATTTGGAATCAATGTATAACTCTTTTTTTTTTATGAAATAGGTAACGAACGACGTTTTTCTTTAAAAGCAGAGCCAATATGGACTACCATTTCGCTGTACACCTTACTGTAGACGGATTTTCGACCTGTGTTACAAAAGCAATTCTACGTTTCATCACGTGACCCTGTCCAGAATTTTGTCCTTGCATTGATAGTCGAGCAGATAAGTGCAGGCCCAAACACGTTTATCCTATCTATTTGAGTCAGCTCATGCAGCACACAGCGATTGAACTTGTACGTCAAGGTTATGCAATGCATAGCGCAACTAATGGGCATGGAACTAATGTCTAACTCTGGAGTGTTGCATACTGATCTTCTTCTGCAATTCTCTCAGGTGGGCCTCTTCAGCATCAGTAGGCTGTCCAGAGCGCTCTGCTTCTTGAATGTCATAGTCCTTATATTTAAACATTCGGTACCAAACCTTTACAGTGCCATATGATACAACATTAGTAAAGCTGGGCACATGATTTGGTGATATTATGTGGCTGACTTTTTGAAACAGAACTAGAAGTAAATGAAGGTTCTAATCTGGCAGCGTGATAGTTCCATTTCAGACACGTTGTACATAATGAAAACGATATTCTTTCAAATGCCAGAAATCGTTTGCCAAAATATGATTAAACTCGCCATCTCGAACTGATCGTGCAGATGATATTTGTGGTGGCGGGAAACTTTCGTTAAAACCCCATATTAATTTAGTATTTTATTCTTAAAACCATTTTCATGTGAAATGCTATCTTTTGGACACTGATTATTTACTTTGCGTTATAAAAATCTAGAATTAGCAGCTGGAGGGAACTAATTAGATTCAACACTTATTACACTAGTTCTTAATTGTACTCCTGTTACTAAAACATTCGCATTGATTCGAAATTTCACAAATGGCACTAGCTTTGTTAATTTTGAATTTTAGCCCGTAAAATAAAACAATACTTCACGGCCAATATAGCAAATAATTCCTCAAGTTAACTCTGCTTGTTGTGAGTTTATTGATGTTTACTTAGATATAGGTTAATTTCTAAGACTGTGTTTCGTCAAAATAAACCAAGTTTTACATAAATTAAAGATATATTGTTAGTTAAAACTTTATAATTTTACTTTAGAAATAAAAGGTCATCTTATGTTTAAAATAATATGCTTATTCTTTCCAAATATTAGAAGCTTAGCTCCGGGAAGCTTTTCGAGTGTAGTAAACAGGTTGGTAACCTACAAGTAAATAACATATAGAAATTTAAAAATGTTGACCAGTTAATCACCGTACATAATTATAATTAATAATATTTTTTCCACATTTAGTTCTGGCAACACGTTAAGTAATAGATTGTCACGCATCACTCGACAATTATTATTTTTTTGCTTTGGATAACTCTTAAATAGTTTCCTCCTCTTAAATATTTTCCTCAACCTAAGCTCGAAATCTAAGCTTAGCAGCTTAGATTTTTAGGCTTTAGCTCCCCCCCCGGGGGTCGACGTAGAGGACTCTGCGAAGCTACTGGCTAGGATCTGTACCTAGGCAGTCTCGGCCACGGGGGATAAAATTTATGAACTTGGTGGTTCTGAAGCCCCCGGGAAAGGTAATTTATAGGTGGCCACGGGGACGGGCATGTCCTGAGCGGTGTGGAACCGTAGCTAGAGGGCTTGGTTCCCCTCGGTTTGCTGGGTAACGGCCCACTGCGACGGGTTCGCCCATGCGACTGGTAGGAGCATTAGACGACCGCTGCTGCCTGGTGGTTTCCAGGTGGTGCGCTGCTCCCCTGGAAGGGTAATAGTGCAGGTTGAACCTCCACGAAGTGCCCAAAGGGGGAGTAGACCTGTAGTTTGATTTAGTTCAAGAGGCAGGGAAGCCTAAAATTTGTTGTTGTTGTTAGGCTTTAGCTGGATATGCCTTCACAACATAGCCAAGTTTCTGTAATCCTCGCAATCAAAGGCAGAAAGATCAAATGAAACAGAAAACGTGATAAAGTCTACTTTTGACTTAGAACTCACTCACGTGATCTCCGTCCCATTTAAGCTATCATATATACCACCCACAAAATACCTTTAGGGTTATTCTTTTAATTCTTACTCCTGTCAGCGCTTTACGAAACTCTACGTATTGCAGTAAAGTTCACGTATATCGAGTCTAGATTATTTTATAAATAATTCATGAGCCAGCTTAAAATGAAAGCTGACAACTTAGCTCTGCTAAAGCTTTATCTGGATGTACCATGACGACACAACCAAACCTTCACAATGTTCTGAATTAAAGGTATATAGATGAAAAGAAATGTGATAAAGTCTCTTTTTTGCTTATAGCTAACTAAACCTAAATTTTATATCTATAAAACTTTATCTTTCAAAATTTATTTCGTAGAAATAACTGAGATTTTTGTGAAGTTTTTCTTTGTAATGCTGATTTCACTTGCATGAAATATCACTTAATTTTTAAAACTGAGAGGTTGCAGTGCAAGGCATAACTTCATAAAAACTATTAGATGGAAAAAATAGTTTTGAAAATCTCCACTCAGGAGAGAAAATTTTATATTTCAAAAACATTTGAAGTAAAAGAAAAGGAAACATGACCATTAAATAAAGTTGAAATTGTTAAAATTTTGATAACCACTTTTATTGTATTACTAGCAGCTACGCTGTCAGCCTTAGTCTGGCTTTTAAATGCACCAGAAAATATGCGTGAAGGGAACAGCAAACGTTAAATTTAAAAACTGCGCAGAATTTTAATCTGCAAAACAACTTAAAAAAAAAAAAAACTTTACAAAATGTACTACATATAACAAAATTACAATGAGATAAGCAATATCCCTTAATACAAAAATATTAATTATCCTAATAATTAACCAACTTCCCGTTGCCTTCTCTCACCATACGTCCAGTATCCAAGAGAAACATTAAATTTAAAAACTCCACAGAATTATCGCCCTCATTTTTCCAAGTGGCAACAGTGCTGGTTTTCAAGAGTCAGCAGTCCAGTATATAATTGAATGAAAAACTGTTGCCAAAACCGCATTTCTAAAAGAATGAAACTATTCAAATGTTGCGATAAAGTCTAAAAGATAAAATTGAAAAAAAATTCTGATTCGAATTTTGAGAAACTCGTTGCTTCACGACTCACTACCCACTTTCATTCAGTTCTGTTTCAGAGTAGTCATAGATTTTCATGCGCAATTAGTCCTTGAATCGTTTTTACTGCAGTATCGATGCAGTCATCCTTATCTTCGTGTTGATCAGATACCATACATTCTTTCCATTAAAAACAATTAACAAAATATTAGTAACACATAAACTTATACAACAAATAGAGGGAATGTAGATTGGTCAAATATCCCTCTGATCAGCTGTCGTTTGAGAACATTGGCTTATAAGTACTGCAATGTCATTAGTAGCAGTTATGTTGGACTGATGGCATTTATAAAGTCGCTGCCATCATCAAAGAAAGAAGTGTATACTGAATAGCTCCACCATCTCCCAGCTGAATCAATGTTAAAGATTTCATAATATAAATAAATCATTTCACTGATAAAAGATATCCATCGAATGCTGAGAACCTTTGAATTTTTCTAGGAATCTGTCAAACCATTTGGCCTAAAACTAAGGAGAGATTGGATTCGGCTTTGAATTTTTAGCCTATGTTTTTGTTTGGAGATATAAATGCATACAATCTAGGTACAAAATTTACTGGAAAACATTTGAAATTAATAAACTTTATGAAAGAGGATATTAACCTGAAAATTCTGAATACAGAGATTTAAAAAAAATAATTTATGAGTCCAAGGACGAAACTACAGTAGACGAAATAATGTAAAAAGTTCTCTTCTCGCTAATGAAGCTGAAAATTTTTAGTATAATTCATATAAAATTGAAGTCTCAGATGTTTCGTATACTAATGAACCTGGTATAAATCTACTTTCTCAATCATATATAACGGAATTATGAGGAAAATGCGGTAAAATTCTGGCATATTATAAAGCGAAAATAAAAAGAAATAAAATTGGCAATGCATATAAAGGTAATTTAAGTTAGGAAAAAATTTACATTTTTTATTGGAAGAAAGAACTCCATAATTCTAATGCTAAGAGAAATATTTTAAAAGAAACATAGAACATTTCAATGGATATTATTTTGTATTCATATTACTTATGGAGAAATTCATGAAACTTCCATGCAGCTATTTCGCTCACTGTGATGTAAACCCACATCGAAGTAACTGTGTTCTGCAGTTTTACTGCACTTATTCGATGCTGGCCTTGTAAATTTTAAAATTTTCATTTGACACCTTGCTGACTGTGACGAGGTCATATTGAATTAATTATTTACTACGTTATGGCAATATTTAGATATTTGCATCAGATTCCTTTGGTGACAGTTTCACTTTTTCGCCAACTTGTGTTGTAAGGTGAGGAGCAGATTTCATCAGACAACTGTTGTAAGCGGAGGAAAGCATTGCATCAGACAACTGTTGTAAGCGGACGAAAGCATTGCATCAGACAACTGTTGTAAGCGGAGGAAAGTATTGCGTGAGACAATTAGCGTCTTCACTTCTGTTTGCCTGGGTAGCTGATGGTATTTTGCGATTGGTTGCCTTCTGACGCTGGATCTTTTTTCATTGGGCGGCAAAACTTAACTGTGGAACTTTATAAAAGGCGGTATTTTTTGTCTACGAGGAGGGAGGAGAAGGAGGAGATTGTGAAGGTGCGAGATGGAGTTGCTGCATAGAGAAAGACAGTAAGATTGGGGTAAAATGCAAACTTTTGGGAGTTTATCGTGCAAGCTTTCTTTGGTCTCCCAGTATGTATTTGTATTTGTATTTTGTATGGGCGCAGCCCCGGCCCCCCAGCCGATTTAAATCGGCCACATGGCCAAAATGGGACAGGCCCGGAAAATAATAAAATCCACAAAGTTAGTAATAACATGAAACCAAGACAAAACAACACAGAACCATTCATACAAAACATAAAAAAAACTTCTTGTAAAATCTTGATCAGCCTTCGAATGAGCACAAAATTATTGAATAGGTCAGAAGATCTTAACTCTCAATTCCGATCTTTTCTTTATTGCCATTAATAATTTTCATTATTTCTTGAGCAAAATCTTTAAATCTGTTACTGTTTACGATCATTTCTTCAATCTTCTTGTCTCCATACTTAAGCCTCACACCCCGGGTAAGAATACACGACTCGACGAAGTGATCTGCGTCACCGATCTTATCACAAATGAGGCATTTATCGTTGCCCTGGAGAGGGAATCTATGTAAATAGAAGGGAAATCTTCCATGATTGGTTATAATCTGGTTGGCATCAATATTCATATAACATTTCATTCTGTTTGAAACTTCAATAAAATTCAAGAACCTATTTCTTTTAATAGAGGTAGACCAAACCTGCTTGCATTTATCATAGTAAAAATTCTTCATAATTGAGATCATCTTTCTTCTAGCCGGTTTACATCAAAATAATCCATACCATCCCCCAGGGCAGCCTCCTATGCCAGTGCGTCCGCCCTCTCATTGCCAGGATGTCCAATATGTGCCTTAATCCAGTGAACATGGATAACATGATATCCTAATGCTCTTTTAAACAGATCTTTAATGTCTTCCAAAATTTCATTTTTAGGCTCTGGCCGGGAGAGAGCCGTTAGCACAGATAGGGCATCTGAGTATATATGTATACAGTGTATCCTAGTAAGTTCTCTTAATATCCAGTTAAGAGTTTCCCTCAAAGCAGCCATCTCAGCCTGATAAACTGAATTATGTTCAGACATTTTAAATTTCTCTACATGTATCTCAAGTCCATAAAAATAGACAACAAAGGCTGAACCGACTCCCCCCCTCGAAGCCAGAGCCATCCGTGTAAATTTCAATTTCCTGTAGGTCCAATTTATAGCAATCAAAACTAATGCTACAATAGTCCATAGGAGAAACACTCTCTAGATTAAAATATTTAATAAAATTGGCACAAACTTTAAAATCATTATAATTAAAAGAGTCTCTCAATCCATTACTTAGTAAAAATTTTTCAAAATAAAACTGGTTAAAAATCGAGAGAGGGGGCACACCGGCAAGTATGCACAGAACCTCCGTCGAGACCGTCCTAAAAGCTCTGGTAACAGCCAAGAGCCAGCCTCTCTGCAAAGAGTCTAATTTAGTTCTTAAACGGAGGAGCTCCCCTGCCCGGACACCCCATGCGCCAATTCCATATATGATCTTGAGAAGAAAAACGCTGATATAAATTTCTCTCAGGGTGGCACCTTTCTGAGCCAGAGTACTTGGATTAAAATTATAAACATAAAAAGTTAAAACCTTCTCTATCTTTCGTTGTATATCTTTAAAATGGGAAATAAAATTCAATTTCTGGTCTAAAATAACACCCAAATATTTTATCTCATCCTTAAAGCGTAGATTTTTTCAATTAAATTTCAACTTAGGTGGTCTAGTATGAAAGCCACCGTTTGGAAAGAAAATAGCATTTGTTTTATCCAAATTAAAGCGAATAAATTGTTTATGGCTCCACCTATTAAATAAATGATCTATCTGGGAAAACCTCTGTTCCAACTTTTGCAAAGAAGAATCATACACCAAGACCAGAATATCATCGGCAAAGCAGTTAATTTCAATATTTGGTAAATCGATAAGTATTTCATTAATTATAAGGCTCCAGAACAGGGGAGCGCTGCAAGAGCCCTGCGGGCATCCTTTCGTGATCTCATATTTCAGGTTAACACCATCACTATTACCTTGAAAGAACACTTGTCTATTTCTTAGATAATCTTCAATTAAGTAGTATAATCTTCCAATAACATCTAATTTTCTAAGGGCAGAAAGGAGTAAAGGCACCATGTATGTCAAATGAGACAAGTGACACATGAAAGTCCTTCTTCTTTTCCCTAATCAACTGTATAGTGTGATAAAGTGCAAGTTCAGTAGAACGCTCTCTTCTAAATCCATATTGTCTAGGGCTAATAAAATCTTTCTTGTATAGAATAAAATTAAGACGATTTGTGAAAAGTTTATCTAAAACCTTACCAAAAACTTTCAGAAGACAGATTGGACGATAACGACCTTCACTCTTCGGAACAAGAACAATTTTTCCAATTTTCCAACAGTCAGGGAAAACAGAAAAAATTAAACATCGATTATATAAAATTATAAAAAAGGAAGGATATTCACAAAACAATTTTTTAATAATAGTAGCACCTATCCCATCCAAACCAGGAGCAGATCTTGTTCTTAATCTTGAAATCACACAATAAATTTCTTCGTACGTAAAAGGGGAATCATAAACTTCTCTATAATCCTGACTATTTTCTTCATGTCCTATATCTTCTTCATAAGAGTCTCTCATCACAGAGTCCTCCACTCCACCGGAATGGCCCTCATCCAATTTCAAAGCACTGCGGATAATTCAGTCATAGTACTGTTCGACTGAATCATTATTCTTATCTTCCCTATCCAAAATAATATGTTGTCTTCTTTTATTTGTAGCAATCCTGTAATACTTATCATAATAATATTTACTATTCAAAAATATTTCTTCTCTATATTGTCTTTTAGTAAACTTAATCTTTTTCTTATAAAATGCAAGGTTTCTTTTATAATCCACTTTCCTTTTAATACGCAACTCATCAGGAATGTTTTTAACTTGGTAGCTTTTCCTAGAGGCTCTTAATTTCCTTCTAAGACTGTCCAATTCATTAGTCCACCATACGGTATAGTTCTTACACAGTCCAGTCACATTAATGTGACCATCTGTCAAAAAGCCAGAATAACCACCTTTCGCAGAGCGGACTGCTGCGAGACGTGCAGGAAGAGAGTCACATAGGTCCCTGAAGGTGTTCTCTGGGATGTTGAGCCATGCCGACTCTAATGCCGTGGCCAGCTGCGCTAGATTACGCGGTTGAGGATCCATGGCGCGAACAACTCGATCGAGATGGTCCCACAGATGCTCGATTGGGATTAAGTCAGGTGAGTTTGCTGGCCAGGGGAGGACGGTAAACTCATCCTGGTGCTCTTCGAACCACGCACGTACACTGGCAGCTGTATGGCACCTCGCATTGTCCTGCTGGAAGATGCCATCATCCTGAGGAAAAACAATGCGCATGTAGGGGTGAACATGGTCCGCAAGGACAGATGCGTACTTGTATTGATCCATTGTGCCTTCCACAATGATCAGTGAACCTAGAGAATGCCAGGAAAACATTCCCCAGACCATAATGCTCCCGCCTCCAGCTTGGACCGTTCCGGCAATGGTTGCAGGGTGGTTCCTTTCAGAGGTTTCACGCCTTATACGCCAACGTCCATCTGTCCGATGGAGCATAAAACGCGATTCATCCGAAAACGCAACCTGTCGCCACTCAGTGGACGTCCAGCTGCTGTACTGGCGTGCAAATTCTAGCCTTCGCCGTCGATGAACAGCAGTCAGCATAGGTGCACGAACCAGGCGTCTGCTTCGGAGGCCCAGACGCAGCAATGTTCGCTGAATAGTACTTTGGGAGACACTTTTGGTAGCCCCTTGGTTCATTTTGGTGGTCAGTTGCTCAACGGTAGCCCGTCTATCTGCCCGAACGCATCTCCGCAACCGTCGTTCGCCTCTGTCATCTATGGCCCGTGGTGCACCACATTTGCCACGTCGCTGATTTTGGACAGTCCCATTTTGCCATGCACGGTACACTTTTACCACGGTGGCACGCGAACAGTTCACAAACTCAGCCGTTTCGGAAATGCTTCCACCCTTGGCCCGAAAACCAATGATCATGCCCTTTTGGAAGTCGGATAAATCGCTTCGTCTCTGCATTACGCCAACGATTGAAATGTTTTCCGAAGCCCTCACACACCCTTTATATACGCTCAACTGCACTGTGCTGCCACCTGCCTTCTGTGATTGGTTATTTAACTCTGACATGGAAAGTACGTGGTGGTCACATTAATGTGACTGGACTGTGTTGCAAGGTCTTCTTAATCAATAGATATTTATTCATATTACTAATCAACAGTCTCTCCATTTCACTAATACAATTATTCAACTCTAAAGCGTTGGAGGAACAACTAACTTTGTCTTCAATATCAAAAATATCCCTGCGACTCTTCTTCACCATTATTTCAATTCTTTTAATGTTTCTATAGTACTTCTTTCTAATGTCCTATTGACTTTAATATCATTCAAATTGATCAAAATATATCTGTGGTCGCTAAGGGTATCCAAATTTAGAACTTCATATTTAACATTACTGATATCCATACCAGATGAACAAAGTGCAAGGTCAGTCCAGCCACTCCCCACAGAGGAAAAAAGGTTGGAGTAAAATCTTGAATATTTAAAAGCTTCAAATTATATTGTACAATAAAATCATAAGTTAAAACTCCTCTTTGATCCATTTCCCTAGCTCCCCAATTAAAATTCTTGGAATTAAAATCACCAACAACTATAAAATCATAAGTATAGAGTTTAAAAACATTTTCAAGTTGAAATAAATGCATCTCCAAATCCTCTGCAGGTGAAAAATAAACTGAAATAAGAGTTAATTTAACTTGATCCAGGAAAACAGTGATTGCGACAATACAATCCTGAAGTACATCTACTGTAAACTCTAAATTGCTATCCGCAACAATAATACCAGTCCTGCCATTATCAATTCCTACAACTCTCCAATTTCCAAGTAGATGAGCTTTCTTACCCTTAATAGTATAGGGCTCTTGCAGCGTAATCACATTCAAAGGCTCTTTAATGATATTATTAATTGCAGAGAGCTGGCAAGAAGCGGCCGCACAATGATTTAAATTAATATTTAAAATATTCATGTATAACAAAATAAAACCAATCCACATTAAAAGCAATATTTTAAAATCAATATGTACAAATAAAAACGGTATTAAAATCAATCAATTAAAATCCAGTAAAAGTCTTGGTAAAAGTTCAATTGACATAAATAAATAAAATCAACACCAGAAGGTTCAAAGTCTTTATTAAAACCAGAGCAGCTTACCAGGGGTGAGGGCAAAATCTTCTTCTTCTTCTTCTTTACTGGCTTCCAAAATAAAATACTTACCCAAAGGCCAATCAATAATAACAGAAAAAAGTAAAATAAGATAAACAATATCACACTCCTTTTTAGTATTGAATTAAAACAATAAACAAACAAAAAGTCCCCGCCGACACCTAATCTCTCAATAAAATCTAGATGTCCAAATGATCCTTTATAAATTTCATTTCCTCTAAGTATACGGAACAATCCTTAGAAAAAGCCTGATGGTGTACATCAAAATCTGTGTGAAACTTCCTATTGAATTCCACACAGTTAATGCAAATAAACTCTTCACTTTGACAATCTTCCTTTCCATGCTCCTTAGAGCAGGCGGCACATATTTTGACATTCTCACAAAATCTTTTTGAATGTCCAAAGGCCAAACAGTTAGTACAACGTTTAGGTCTTAAAAAGATCTTAGTACTATAGGTCTTCCAATCAATCCTTAATCGTTGATCTTCAATAGTGTTACCCTGGCATTCTCTAGTAACGTGATACACACGATGTGACACGAACTGCTCTGAGGCCCTCATTCTAAATAACGGCTTGACACAATTCCCCTCACAACAGCAATTTCTTTTCAGTGCTTGCGTAATCTTATCGTCTGATACTTCTTCTGAAACGTTATAAATAACAATCTTTGGTCTAATAAATTTCCTTCTTCTTGATCTTACTAAAGAACACATTTTCTCATTATTCTTAATTACTTCCTCTAATCTCTTGCATTCATTCCGATTTTCAAGTTTTACCACCATATCACCGTTCTTGCGACAAAAGGAAATAACTATTCCAATTCCTATCTTTTGTGGGTCTACATTGGATTTAACTTCTTCATAAACATCAACTCCATCCTTCATCGGGCGTAAGATGACCTCATTTTCTCTTAAATTATCTTCTCTATTCATTTCTCTCTTCCTCCCATTTCTTTTTGATCTAATTTCAATCCATGGTTCTTCTCGAGTAGTTTCATTGGTCATCTTCTTAATTTCATAGACCTCTTTTTCAATCGCATCCAATTTACTCACTATCAATCTTTCATTATCATTTACATTATTTGTCTCTCTTTTAGCAATCCAGTCAGTTATAAAATTTAGACCATTACTTAAATTCGCAATAAGAATCTTCGGGACTCTCTTTTCCCTCAACGTGTCAACGATCTTATTCATATTACACATAACCATCAGAATATCATATTCATTACTTGCAAAATCTAAGATGGTATCAGTAACCGAAAGTACGTTTTGACTCATCTTTGGATCAGAAATTATATTATGTCGGCTTGGGGACAAACAAATCAAATTACCTCATAAAAATCAATGCATATAGATAAATCCTAATATAATAAAACTCTAAAAACCCTAAAAGTTCAAAGTTAATACATCTATAGTGTTAAAACTTCTTAATAAAGATAGAAATCAATTTCCAATACAGCAAATTCTCATCAAAAATTCATAAAAGTTCTAAAATTCAATAAAGTATCCATAAAATGCTAAAATCAGTATCTGCAATGAGTGAAATAATTTTTACAATGAAAACGAGAGTTCTAGCATAAAAACTGAGCAAATCGACCAACGGGCTGAACGACGTCGAATATGGTGAACCAAAAAAATGTTAGATCTGTCCCTCCATCGTGCAAAAAAGACTTAATTACATGGTGCACCAAATGATTATTCATTCCAATAACATAAATCTTCTAATATAAACAAATGTCAGCCTCGTTAGGTCTAGCTCACTCTACAATTTCAAATTCAAATATATTCAAAACCATGAAAGATAGAACTGTGCTTTTAAATATACAACTAGATAGAACATGTAAGAGTCTAAAACAGCCGACAAATTAAAATTGCAGAAAAAATTCATCATATAATCAATGTAAAACCTACTCGTCCATGCAAGATGGGCGTTCCGGTGTAGACAGAATTTAAATTCCTCATATCTTGAAAGAAAACCAATTTCAGAACTTGCACAATACCTTTTTCGAAAGCGGAACACTTAATTAAAAATAATTATACACTTTCACAATCCACAATCAACTTTTACACAGAAAAATAGCAACTTTAAGCGGGAGCACATAAACAACCATCCAACATGGATTCCAACATATTCCAACCTCTCCCAGTATGTATGAAAGAAGCGAGTTTCTTTCTCTTTGATGTTGTAGCTGCAAAATTTAAGCTAATCTCCTTTTTTCCCGGGCTTGGCATTTTCGCCCAGCATCCCGATGAAGAGTACCTGCATGTGTTTGAGCTGAAATACACCAAGTCTTCGAAGGGCTGTGTGGAAGAATTGATCTATCTTTTTTTGTTCTGAGTGAGGAGGCCTCATATCGTCATGTGACATACCGGATTAAAAAAAAGGAATATCTCTTCAGTATTGTTAGTATCCAATAAAGCAAGAATTAAATCTGTTTTCACGTGTTTGTCACTCTCGTCACGGCGGGCTATAGACCTGGATCTTGTCCTGGGGTAAGTTGCCACTATATTCCTGTTTATCATAACATGTGACATATACGTTTGCCACCACAACCAACGAAATAATCATTACCACACTGACTGTAGCCATGTAAAACAGATTAATTTTTTGATCACTCTTCATTGCACATCATTTGTGCTATATATTCAATATGCCACCTGCATAATTATTATCACGTAAATCATACAATGTTAATATCCTGATAAAATAGACAATATAGATAATGGACAATGGTGTATAAGACACCTTTGCACAACGAAATTGATTTCCAGAATTACTGCTCTATGTATTGATAGCCAAATTATTTGCCTTTCCCTTGTCATCTAGTCAATCATCATTTTACATTTTCAGTGTTTCATATTGAATGGGACAAAAAGAAAGCATACATGTGAAAGCTTTAATTACTATATTTAGATAAATCAACTTTACAGTTAATCTTATAGTTATCTAAGTTTTTATAGATGTTCCGTGTGTGCCCTTCTGCTCACGCGGCAAATATGTATGCGGTATTCTAGGTCTTGCAACACTCGTGACAGAATATCCTTTGATTATGATTCGAGCACTTCAGATATTATTATTTGATCTATGCTTTCTCTGTAAGTTCTTTATGTCCTTAGTACTGTGAATGCTGGCTGAATCTTTAACTAGCAGACTATTTTGAATACTTTATAAAAATTATTTGCTTTTAATTGATTCATGTTCTTATAGTTACTAATGTTGGCGATTTTGGCGTCAAGAATATAAATGTCCAAGACAAATTTATGTTATTTCTCTTCAGTGGTGATTAGAGATGGGGCTTGCTTTTCCATCTGGAAGAAATGACAAAATGCAGGTAATACGTTAACTTTCGTAAGGTACAGGGAATGTAGATGAATGAAGTAATCCTCTGATCTGCCGTCGTTTAAAAATATTGAACCATAAAAATTGCAATTTTATCAATGTCAATAATACTGAAGTGTTGGTTTTTAGAAATATCGATGCAAAGAACCTCAAGAGACCACTTAATTATTTCAGTATATTCCTGTTCGAACAGTGCTAGTGATCTCCTTTAAAAGAATTCATATCGCTGAAGAAAGTCGTTATAAAATATTGTGATCCTTTGAATCCATATCTGAATATATTTAAATGTAGTGTTATTGGGATGAAAGAATGCATGATTGTTTGCATGTCGCCAATAAACAAAACATTTGCTTTTCTGCCAACAATCCATTTATACGAGTAAATGAAGTTTTCCAAATTAGAAATAATTATTTTTGACTCCATCGATATATGCACCTTTTTTAGCATTGTCTATCTACATCTGTTAACTCAGGTGATCATGAATTTTCGAGTCATTCCGGCTTTTCTTTAAAGAAAACTGTTAGATCCTTATTTCGTGAGTCCTCTACAATTCTTTTCTTGTACTCCAAGGAATAGCTCTGTTTTTTTTTTATTAATTAAAGACTTTGAAGGCAGAGTGGCAATACAAATTATTGAAAAGGATGGTCCACAGAATAACGCTTCGAAAACCAGGCACAAAATTAGCAAATGTTTCGTTATTTTGCATGTGCATTAAATAAAGCCGTTAAACACGATGTACTGAATTACTAAGATACAAAGTAATCATAACCACATCCGTTGTCACGAGTTGTTATGATTTATTTACGATTGTTAAGATTGCACGTGCGCTGTGTATGCAATAAATTTAGTCATTCATCGGTAAGGTTGACGTCCGTCTACTTGATGATATAATGATCTAGAGGCCCATTCATATGTAACGATGCTCTCGCTTAATTCAATTGTAGAGTAACACGACTGATGACAAAGAGATTTGGTATCTTGAACTACAAAGAAATATTGCATTAACAATAAATGTCTTTCTCATATCCGAAATCGATATAATGAAAAATGAGAAATCGGATCTCATATGACTTTCTGCGCTGAGCTTCGATTCTAAATTACGATTTCTAAACTAGGCAAGCATCAGATGTGGGCTCTTATTAACATTAAGCACTACTTGTTTGTAAGTTATGATAGTATCTGAAAATGTATTTTTTGAAAATACAAAGTATATAAAACTTGAAAATGTATTATTTAAAAATTTGAAAAGATATTAAAATTTACGAAAGGAAATAATATTCTCACCCATTTAGAATTTTTAGAAACTTTGAAAGTTGTTTAATGAGTTATTTAAATAAGAATCCGATAACAAACGAATTTAAAATTCCGAATTTCATATAGATGTTTACGGTATATGTAGGCCTTTGCACAAAAAGTGAACCAAAGAAATGAACTGAATTCTCCAGTATTCATGATTGTTTTATAATTGCCATTGACTAATACTGGAAAAATTGTAATAACTAAAGCAAATCAAAGATAAACAATTTTAAAAGCATAAAATGTTTTCTTGATAAAAGGAGTGAATGAAAAAGGATTTTAAAAAATGAAATAAAAAAATTAAATAATGAATTTATGATTCAAAAGAGGAGAATAAATTATTATATTTGAAATTTAACAAGAGCATAAAAATGCGTATATTTAAATAAAACTCTGCAAACGTCTTCTAAAATCTTTTCATTACGTATTCTATATGTCTTTTATGAAAAATAAAATGGTTTTTCTCTTTTTGCTAAAACAGAATATTAGGAAACCCAAATTTTAAAACAGCTTGGAATAAAACTTATATTTTAAAAGCAACTGAATATTTCATATTACTGCCAAAAGAAGAATTATTTATTATAATATTTGTGAAAAATAAATTAATTTTCCGGAAATTCAAAACTACAGTTTTTTGCAGCATTTTACATAGAGTTCTACTATGAATATATGAACTACTATGAATATAATTTCTTGATAAAAGGAGTGAGTGAAAAAGGATTTTAAAAAATGAAATAAAAAATGAATTTATGATTCAAAAGAGGAGAATAAATTATTATATTTGAAATTTAACAAGAGTATAAAAATGCGTATATTTAAAGAAAACTATGCAAACTTCTTCTAAAATCTTTTCATTACGTATTCTATATGTCTTTAATGAAAAATAAAAAGGTTTTTCTCTTTTTGCTAAAACAAAATATCAGGAAACCCAAATTTTAAAACATCTGGGATTAAAACTTATATTTTGAAAGCAACTGAACATTTCATATTACTGCCAAAAGATGAATTATTTATTATAATATTTCTGAAAAATAAATTAATTTTCCAGAAATTCAAAACTACAGTTTTTTCAGCATTTTATATAGAGTTCTACTATGAATATATGAAGATTTCACAGATTACGTAAATTCATCTCCGTAGCCTTGAAAAAAAATATTATGATCAATTTTACAATTTGATTCTTGAATAGATAGTTTTATTAATTCTTAAACTTGCATATTACAAAATGCATAACTTTTTCCTAAATTCAAAGCTTCAAATTTCCAGCTTTCAAATTAGCTTTTCAAATTCTAGTTCCCAGCAATTATTTCAGCTTTCAAAATTCCAATTGCTCACATTCATTTTAAACCTAGTGTCTTGGGCTTGTAACAATATGACATGATGATGGGAGACAAGCAAATTATCTCAGTGAAGAAAGGCAGGTTATCTCAGTATGTGCCTCCAGATTGAGTTGACCGTTGATATTGGTACATTTAGACGGGTCTTTAATTAGCAACAGAGTTTAGCTCTAGTTTTAACACGCATTCTGAAAATTCATGCTTTCGATTAGGGGCTCCTTCTTGGGATTAAGGTTTACTCAGAGGAAACTCACAGGAATTTTGATTCATGCCCTTCGGCAGAAGGTTTCGCTTAAAATCTACCTTTATCATAATATCTATGGAATTTTCGAAATGTGACAAGTTAAAAGCTAGTTCAATATAAATTTCCAAGTAAACAAAGATTTTGATTTTTGTTTGCAAAAAAAAAAAAAAAATGTCAAACAAGCTTTTACCACAAATCATTTTGACTGAATTGCTGTAGGCTTTTGTACATAACTAATAGAATTTTGTTAGAAGACAGATGACTCGTACAGCTGACCTAACAGCTGATTGTTCTTTCTCTTCCAGAATTTCGAATGGAAATGAAATCATAATGCCCCTAGTTTCGAAAGAAAGGGGTAGATTCCTGTTATTTGAGAGCTTGCAGTCGTCACTAGAACTGACATACAACAGCAAACTGTATGCGTAAAGCTTAATGAAAAAGGCCTTAATTTCAGTAAGCCAAGGGTATGTGTTAGACTATCTTCACAACAAAAGATCGCTTTAATTGGTGCAAGGTCATTGATAATTCAAGTGAACACCAATGGTCCCATATTCTCCTCACTAATAAAAGGACGTTTAGCTTAAACATGTTTGCATCTGGAGGGTATCAGAAACGCAATCGCTTTCTCCCAAAATTATGGAACGTGACCATTTCGGTAATATTTCCTTGAAGGTATCAGGAGGAATAATGATCGATGGACTTGCATCCTACACGTTTTCAACAGCGGATTTATGTTTGGTCAGAGAATGAGGATTACATAATAATAGAATCTTATACTAGAAGACTGCATATGGATTTGTCCTTTCACTTATGAATGACAACACTCGCCCACATCGATCAAATCTCCTTGTAGAATTCCTTGAATGTGAAGACACTGTGCGAATACCGTGGCCAACAAAATCTTCTGACTTTAACATTATACGGAATTTACGCGACTACCTTGGAAAAGCAGTTGGACGGAGACGTCCTCTTCCTAGAGATGTAAATGTCCTGAAGACTGCTTTACTTAAGAATGGAAAATAATTCCTCAAACTGTAGTTAACATCGTTATTACCTGTATAAAAATCTCATTCTAATATTGTATGCAAGGTATAATTATAATTTACGGTTTCTGAGAAATTTATGATATCATGCATGTAAAGAATAATTTGGACATCAGTGTGATTAGTTAATTTGTACAAATTACGTTGGTTATTGATCAGGTACATTCGTCTTTGGAGTGATATTTAATAAAGATAATGAATGCTACCAGTTTGAATAAAATATATTCAACGCAGCTAGAAATTCATCGGTTTGGGTAGACACATCTCTTTAGTATCCAACGAATTCTTACAAAAGATTTGGTAATCAACTAACTGTAAGGCTACAGTCTTCGAGTTTAAAGAATATTGTTAAATACTGGTTTTAAGAAATACAGCATAAATTACTAATAAGTTTGTTAAAATTTTGTATTAGCATTCAAATCGAAAATTTAGGTAATAGTTTTCGTTTCCTGGCGTGGTATGATATATATTATGTCATGGTATAGTAATACGGCATAATATTTGATAAATATTCATGCCATTTATACGCAAAACATTTCGCTGGTATTTACGTCGTGTTTACGCCCCTAGGTAATCACTGAGCTCTTGTATTTCAACGGAAGTTCAAATACCCTGAACAGTAACTGCGGATATGTGACTGGCCAAACCTATCAAGATGAGCATTACACAGTGATAGAACCTTAGATAAGACTTCCCAGTGAAGCATGTGTATCTGAACTTTTATTCAGAAACATATTACTCGTCCACATCGAGCAAATTAAGTTGACAACTCAATGGACATTTGACTACTGTTAGTCAAAGTATCTTAATTGTGCTGACTCTCGGGCTGAGTGTAATGCAGTTGGTGGTGTGTAACGAGAGCCTATTTGTCTGAGAAAATCCGATACGAAGGTACTTTTACTTTAAGAAGATAGTTCTTGAGATACTTTGCTTTAACCAATTAACCAAGAAAATAGTGACCTGATTAGGAAAATTTCAAGTTTTCATTCTTAAACTCAAAGTATTAGCGAACGCAATTTTGATATTTTCTGTTGTTTTCACAAATATTTTGATAGTTTTCGGCCAATAATTTCCCTTGTACTGTAAATGCTATCTTCTTTACTTGTCATCGATGTGCGAGGTAAATGTAATGAATAACACCACTTTTAATGTATAATGAACTTACACAATATCTTTCGCTTTCAGTAATACAGAATATGCATTTATCTTCTGTTTCAATTTACTATATCTAAACTCACGTTTGTGAAAATTGCAACACCATAAAGGACTTACGCGAGTGAGCTGAACTTTTCAGGAAATGCAAAGTAGCGCATGATATGCAAATGATTAGAATTGCAAATCCGTAGCGCATGCGTATGCTGAGCAGCGCCCTCTGAACGGCTGATGGATCCGAATAAATAGACGGCTGTATCGAGGCGTGTATGGTTATCGGTGGTTATCTGCTAGTGGTAAACGTTAACTCAATCTGTACTTATGCCTCGTCGACGAAAGAGAGCGAGATTTGAACAACTTACAGAGTTTGAACGAGGGAGAATCATCGGCCTTCGTGAAGCTGGATTGTCGTATCGAGCAGTAGCCTCTCGTGTGCAGCGTAACAGCAGCACAGTGATGCGCGTTTGGAAGCAGTGGACGGACGAGTGTCGGACAACTCGGAAATCCGGGAGTGGACCCCGAAATGTGACGTCAGCTCGCGATGATAGACACCTGGTCCGCATGGCGCGGACGGACCGTACAGCTTCCTCTAGACAATTGGCAGCACTGTGGTCAATAGCTACAGGTGTTTCATTGTGTGCTTCATCAATTCGTAGACGTCTGCTGCAGTGTGGACTGCGCGCACGGACTCCTTTATACAGGATCCCCCTAACGCACGACCATCGCCGCCTGCGGCTACAATGGGCCAATCAGCATAGAGACTGGCGTGCTGATTGGCAGCATGTCGTGTTTTCTGACGAATCCCGCTTTAATTTGTGGTACCATGATGGCCGCATTCGTGTCAGACGCTATGCCGGTGAACGCCACCTTCCGGAGTGCATTATCGAACGCCACAGTGGACGAACACCCGGAGTTATGGTCTGGGGCGCCATAGCATATCATAGACGATCTCAATTGCTACAAATTGTGGGCAGTCTGAACAGCAACCGGTATATCCGTGAAGTTCTACAGCCCGAAGCTGTTCCCTTCCTTCAAAGCTTGCCAGGCGCTGTATTTCAACAGGACAATGCCCGCCCTCATACTGCTCGGATTGTTAAATCCTTCTTTGCAGCGCAGCAGGTACAGCTTCTTCCTTGGCCTGCGTGTTCCCCGGATATGTCGCCAATTGAACATGTGTGGGATGTCATTGGTCGGCGTCTTGCTCGTGATCCTCGTCCTGTTGCGTCTGCAGACGAACTTTGGGTACGCGTACAAACGATATGGAATGCTCTTCCTCAGTCAGACATTCAAACTTTGTTTGACTCCATGCCACGTCGTGTAGCAGCACTTATTGCGGCGCGTGGTGGCCACACAAAATACTGATTCTGATCTCTTGTTCTTGTTTGTTTGCTTTGAACATTTAATCATTTATTTGTACCACTACCACTCAACTGTGTATTAAATTGCATTCAATTATGACGATTCCTTCTTGGTGTTGCAATTTTCACAAACGTGAGTGTACTTTACAGAGTAATTGTTCAGTTACCTTACTATTTTATATTAGTTGAAATGTTTGCTTCCTAATTTAATTTTCCTTCAATATGCATAAAATTGAAGATTTTTTTTTTTTTTATGGAGACTCTATCCCCTAGTTAATCTTCTAATCTTCTACTTAATGAGCATTATCTTTTTCTTTTTAAAGTTACTTTTTTTCTCGTTTATTTTTATGTTTTCTTATTTAATCCTTTTCCTATTCTCGATAGATTTAACTTCTTTTGTTACAGTGAAAGATTCAGAAAGAAATGGTTTTCATTATTGGGAAATGCCCTTCTATCCTTTAAGAAACGTCTAATAAAGATAGAGCCACTGATACAACAGATACTTAAATTTGTTAAAACACAATTTTAACTCTTACCTATAACATTTAAACGCTATTATATAAAAGAAAATTAACCACTTATCTCACTTTATAATGCTGCATTCTCTATACCTTTACTGAAATTGTACTTTAATGTCTTATTTACGCGCAAAATAAATGCTTCTTTTGAAACGGTACAGTTCAACTCTCCAGATTACAAATTTAAGTCATTTCTAGTTTTGCTTATTATAACGTATTAAAAAATTTCCAGAAGTTTTCAAAACAATTTCGCCGGCATAACGAGATATTATTAACGAGAACTTATTGTAATTAAGATCTTGTGCTTAGCTATGATAATTGAATTTGTATGTCTCTAAGTAAGGAGCTGTATTGATACACACCTCGTTAACTGGAGAATGAAATTAATTTTTTTTTGTTATTTAAGCGAACTTATTTAATAATATTAGTAGCCTTCAAACTAAGTTTCAAGTTTTAATTTAATACATTATTTAAATTAACATAATTATCAAATTTTAGCTTGTTAAGTTGTCCAACGAGTAAAAAGCTAAAACTATTGGTTCGGTTAGGTTATTTAATTATGGCAAACCCTCGAGGGCTATCTGCCTAAGGGGAAGGTTGCTATGAATGTTACACATGAGGAAAACTACAAAAACACCCATGCAGCCATCCCGTTCGCGGGATTCGAACCTCGGACCGAACTACCAGTGTTCAGCCACTTTACCGCTCGACCACTGGTGGGCCTTCTAAAACTATTGAAGGTACTAGTTATTTAAATTTAATTCCACGTTTTTGGTGTTTGAAATAAGTTTTAATTTGAATAATCATAAAACTTACATATATTTCTAATGATTTATCTGAGAAAAGTCTACAGTATTCTTTTATGGGAGTCAGGCAGGCATATTCTCGGAAAATACAGAATGGTTATAATTAAAATTTCACTTTGAAATGGTCATGAAAGGAAAAATACTGGACCATATGTTATCAAACTCGGTAATCGTGTAAAGGGAGGTCATAGGAATATATATTTCGCGAAAAAAATATAAAAATAAGTTTATAAACTCACCACCAGAGGGAAATGGCGCTGTATGCGATATTATTAAACGAAATAAGACATGAAGACAGCGGTTTAAAATGTGATAAATCGTTTCTGAAACATGTTACAAAGCATGTTCAGTGTGGCTTCCGCCATTAAATCGTATTACTGCATTCTCAACAGCAAGGGACATTTCGGTGTATCGCAGATATCAGTTCCGCCAAATTGTTTAGATTATCACCATAAATAGTGCTTTTTGAGATAACCCCATAACCAAAAATCACAGGTGTTGAGGTCTGGTGACCAGGGTGACCAAGAATTGAGGAGGTGTTTAGCTATAATACGTTCAATCGTTAAGTGTTACCTAAATAACTGTGTGACACATGTACCAATGTGAAGTGGGTCCCCGCCTTGCATAAAAATCGTCGTGTCTAAAATGCTATGTTGCTGCAGTTCAGATATCACGAAACGTTTTAACATTAGCACTAAGCGACCTGCAGACGCAGTGCATGTAACAGGTTCAGCTGTCGATTGCTCTTCACAGAAAAACGGTACAGTTATGAAACTAGCTGTCATACCATATAAAGCTGTGACTTTAAGGAGAATGCTATGGAAATGGGTAGATAACATGAGCGATTTGGAAGAAACCGATTTCCGGAATGCACACATTTTTGCGAGAGATTTGCTATCTCACAATCTCTAATTGAGGTTTTCACGGACGGATTTTCTACGTTATACGGATGGCACACTTGACTTTTATCGCCTTTAAATGGTAGTTTTGTTCAGGTCAAAGTTCCTTAAGAGTATACAGCATGCTAAATCCGTGTAGCAAAAGGTTAAGTTAGATTCTGACCCTTATTTCGTTTAGCAATATTGCATAACCATCCTGAGTATTAAACGCTGCTCGAAGCTATGATGCCATTAAATTCAAAATCAGAATTTTGCACTTGCTTAGTCTAATAGCTTACGTATATACACTGGTGTGCAAAAATTAAGGACGAGACGGTTTTTTCAATATAACTTTGTACAAAAGCTTTCCAAATCAACACATTTAATACCGTAAGATCCCCAATACGTAAGGACATGAGTAATGTAAGCAACACTTACTAAAAGAGAAATCAGAGGGATAAAAAGAAGCTTTATTGAAAAAGTAGCATGGAGCGCAATGCGACTGAAGGCCGAAACATCCCTGTGATGGGTGACCAACAAGAAACATCCGGTCTTTAATAGGGCATATGATCTTCCCTGACTGGCTACGCAGGTTTTACAGCGTCTGCCCATGCTGAGAATGAGGATGTCAATGAGTTGTTGAGGCATGGCTGCCCATTCGTCTTGCAGCGCCAAAGCTCCGAATCGTTACTGGCGGTAAGATACGAGCTGCCAAGCGTTTGCCTAGAAAATCCCATATATGCTCTATGGGATTGAGATCCGGAGATCGTGCCGGCCAATCCATACGTTCAATATCCTCACTCTCTAAGAGCTGTTCGGCAGCTACTGTGCGATGACATGGTGGATTGTCGTCCATGAAAAGGAACTGCGTACACATAGCACCTCTAAAAAGACGCACATATGGAAGAAAAATCTCGTTACAATAACGGGTCCCGTTGACTGAACCTGCGTCGAAGATGTGAAGGTCTGTACGACTACCAAGCATGATGCCTCCCCAAACGAGAACACCACCACCTCCATACCTGTCCCTTTCAATGATGTTCGAGGGATGATTGCGGCTTCCCCACTCTCTCCAGAGGAGTATGCTATGAGAATCGCTACTCAGACTCAATCGGTTCTCATCTGTAAAGAGTACTCGTCCCCATTCATTGTCTCTCCAATTCCGGTGTTCCCGGCACCACAGAGAACGCCTTCTCCGATGGGCAGGCGTTAGAGGTACACACCGTACAGGGCGTCGTGCAAACAGATCACCACCGTGCAGTCTTCTGGCCACAGTAAAACGCGATATTGGTCGTCCAGTCGCCTGTGCCGTGTGTCTAGCGATTTCTCCCGCTGTCTCTCGCCTGTTTCTTCTGGCCTGTAAGGCAATATACCGGTCAATTGCGGGTGTGGTTCCTCGTGGACGACCACTACTAAACCCCCGGATAGCTGTTCCTGTAGTTTGAAATTGTCTCCAAAGTCGTGAAACGATGCTGTGAGCAATTCCGAACTCTGCAGCCACACTTGTCACACTGCGGCCTTCCTCCAACTTCCCAATGATTCGACCTCGGGTAAAAGCATCCAAATGTCGTCTAACAGATTGATTATTCGCCATTTCTCGCTGAGGCAGCAACTCGGTGTGATTTTAACTGCTATACGGCGTGCAATCTCTTTGCCAGAATTACTGATCTTACACCGACAACATGCTTTATACTACTCAGACACTCTCCCTTTACGTCTGCCTGCGTATCTGCGCATGTGCTACCGTACATCACCTCACTTAATCTCCTGATTGGTCTTTCTGTCCGCTCTGCCTCTTCGTTCAGCTGATATACTAATGTTTCGACTTCGTCCTTAACTTTTGCACACCAGTGTAGTCTAGTGTTATGTTGCAGCCCGGTACTAAAGGTTCATCTTTATTACCCTCTTCTCTTCCTTTTGAATTTCTGTATCAAGAAATAGCCTATTGTTATAAAACAACTCTGTTTTACTTTTAGAATACAGGAGAGCTTTATTTATCTTTTTTGCCTTTCTTAATCCGCACTTTTGTGTTTTCTTGATTATACTGGGAGTTTGATTTATTCTCGCCATTGACGCATAGACTCGTGCAATACAGCGGGCGGCAGTCACAAGTGACGCATTTTTAGTAGAAATATTAGGCCTTGTATATATGTAAATGTCTTTCAAATGGACAAAAGAACATACCTATGTAGTGCCGGCATGGCCTGTCGTGACCATTATATCAACTTGTTTGGTTAGGCGGGTCGGGTCGCGCCCGCTACTGATACCTATGCAGTGCCTTGAATATATGGGGTTTTGCACCTACTAAACAGCATTTGTGGGAAGTGTTATTATTCTGCTTTGATCTCAAGGAATCTGCTGAAAAAAATCGCCATTTGCTAGTGGAAGCGTATGGAGAACATGCTGTATTGGAAACAACGTACAGACGTACAGATCAATATCATTGAATCATCGAAACCAATCTAAAGAGATTGGTTTCGATGATTCAAGGATATTGATTTTGAGGTGAGTGACTTCGATCTTTAATCACATAGTTCCTGGTCAGCCAAAGAACTTTGACGATGGATTGTTAGTGATATTACAGGCAGAAGATGGAACTCTTATACAATTGTCTGAAACACTAAATGGGATCTAATCTAAGTGACCTAAATCTAAAATATTGAAAGTTTATTCTTCATTAATATTTTGCTTTCAGGCAAGCATGTATAGGAATTAATTGGTTGTCATATTTATTAATATTGTAACTTATGGGATACAACGTATATAAAATATAATAAATATATGTAATGCAAGGAAAAACATATGCATTTTATATATCACATTGCATGAATAGTTACAGTGCATATATATCTCGCACGTCAAAATGCATGAATAAACATTAATAAGCATGAATAACGGAAATATAACGATCTGATGCTCATTATAACGATGCAAGGCACCCAGAGAAAAATGACATTTTTAAAGCGGAGTTGCAAAAAGGAAATGTATTTAATACACTCTCATGAAATCGGAACATTTTACGTTAATCATTTTAATGACACGCTTATTATAATGGATGGTTATTTAACTAAAGAATGATTGTTTATACGTCAGAAAGCAACTCGTGTATTTGAGGAAATTTAAAATATTTATATGAAGGGAAAAACATGTTTTACTTTATATTACGTATGAAGTAACGACATATAAACCGTTATAAATTATTGCTCTATCAAATAATAAGAATTTAGAAAAGAAAATATATTCCATCAATTATAACTTAAGAAGGCAAAGTAAGTCACTTTAGCACACCTACTTTGATCCTATCACGAAGAGCCATATCCGAAAATATCTTCCCCCGTATTGAAAAAACTTCATTCGATTCAGATTTTATCCACTTCTCTATGATATGCTCACTAGATGTGGGTTTTCGCAAATGTTGACATCTGAAATCTGCTGGGTTTAACGTTGCAACATCTATGAAGTGATTGTCAGCTATATCCTATTGGGTGGACTACTATCTTCTTTTCCGCAGACAACGGATTGCGAAGGAAATGACATTTTATTCATTTATAAGATTCCCATCTGTTACATTCCATGAAAAAATACAATTCAATTTTTCAGACTTTCAAGGAGTTTGACAAAGGATAAATCGAAGAATTATACTTGGGAAGATAAGAACACTATCAGAAATAATGGGATTATTTCAACATCAGAAATAATGGGATTATTTCAACATAGAACTGCTGATTCTTTGGACATATTAAGGTCAAACACACGATAATATAAAAAAAAATTGTTCTAGGAAAAATATTTATATCTTTTATTAAACTGTTCTAAAATAACATAACGTGTTCTCAGCAGTTTTGCACAAAATAAAGGAAGGAAATTGTCGCCAGTATCCTTGCTACCAGAAAAACAACATTTTCACTGTAGTTGTTACTTAGTTATGTAAAGATGCTTGCATATTTTACATTCCTTAAATATTGATATTCATCATGAAACTTTAAGTAGAGTTTTAAAAATAAAACTGGAATTTTCAGATTATCTTTCAAAAACTGATTTTTCTATCATGATTTTTGAAAGATAAAGTAAACATTGCTAATTCGAAATACATATAACATGTTCAGGATTAAATTACCAAACGCTAATTAAAATGGAAGATATAAAATAACACATGTTTTAAAAAACTAAACATATCCAAAACCCTGAAATTATGTTTCAAAACATTACTTACTAAATCATCTTAGGTAGACCGTTTTATATTTATATCCCCCAAAAGTGAATCATTGATTTATTCATTTTGTTTAAACTTGTAGAGATATTAGGATATTTTGGAAGCAAGAGAGATTGAAAAATGAGCAAAGCCTTCGCCGTGAATCGAACCCCGGACCTCTGAAATACGCGCCCAGCCTGCATACCACGAATGCATGCCATGAAGCCGGAAGAAATACCCTATATACTCCCCTTTTAAAGGGCGACTGGGGATTTAGGGGACCCAATCGCCAAATCTTGGGTGTAGAGAGTCATCAACCACCACCCTTTTAGTTCGGGCGCCACTGTAGAGACATTAGGTACTTTTTTCTGAAGTAAGCAAGATAAAAAATTATCAACGCCTTCGCCGGGAATTGAACTACGGACTTCTGGAATACGAGCCCAGCGTGCAGACCACCACACCACGAAGGCATGCCAAGAAAGCGGAAAATATCTTACGAAATTTAGGTGCATTTAAGATTTACAATTTTTTACACTACATTTTCTTTTGGAATTTTTATGCTGTACATGTTATAATAAAAATATATTTACTTAAATTTCTGAACATATATATAAATGCCAATGCAAATTCAAAGTGATTCTAAGTTAAAAAATTTGTGTGACTTCCTACCTGAAATTTATTATTTTCAAAACCGTTTAAGAATTCTTCTCAATCATTAGTGTTAAAAGTTGCACTTTTATTTTAATAATAAAGTAGTTCTACTAAACTACAATAAAAGTAGTTTCTGTAAATAAAATATTTTAACTATGCGATAAATTTTGGTAGAAAAATAGTCAGATTATTTGTAATGAAAATTTTAATTTTTTTTTTTTTTTTTTTTTTTTAAATTTTCTTTAAGATGTTATGACAGAACACATTTTAAAATTATGATTGTATGATTGGAGGATTAATTCATTTTAACTAAAGTCTAACATTCTTAAGGAACAAAATTTCTAATCAGTGAATGTTCCTTTCAAACATAAAATGTTACTTCCATTTTAATTGCTTAAAACAGAAAAATTCCACAAATTTAAGAGTAGAATTCTCAGAGATATGCTTATTTTTTTACTACCCAGATACAGTTTTCACGATGAATTTTCGTCTAACCATAAACAGAAGGAAAAGGACTTCTTTGCATTCCCCTCTAGTTACTCTCTAATTTGTTTTTCAAATATCTTGAATTCTGTTAGCATTATGCACAGAAGATTACTTTCTGACAATGAATTCGTTTTCAGACATCTGGAAATATTTCCACACAATTAATAAGAGGTATTTTTTAACTCTTTATAAATACACGTTTTACTACCCGGAATTTTTACACAATACAAACTATATAAAATAATATTACATTGCAATTTTACAATGCAATCATTTTTTGTTTTCAAATCTTTTGTAGTTTATTTGAAGAAACGTTTTTATGGGAAGGCATGTATGAAAAACTAATATTTCAGAACATATAATCTATACTCAGCTTTATAGTATAATTGCCAGCTAACATTAATGTTATGTCGCTTTTCAGAGGTCTCACTGCAATAACCAGTGTTATCATGCACGCACCCGCACGGGGGGCATCGGAGATACTTCAGATTGAAGCTATTCGGTATCTGAAATATTTCAGATCTCAATTTAACTTCAATTAGTTAATCAGAATAATACACAGGATTAGTTAGTGTAACACTTTGGTGAATTCTTGGTAAAAAGGGGCTGACAGCATAGAGAAAGATGCTATACTTGTTAACAGTATTACAGAACGTATTTAGATATGCTGAAGAAATACTTAAAGAAAGTACCATTAGTTTGGATTTGGATACAAATTTTATATTCCAAGAATAAAATTTGCGACTTAAACTAATATAAAGAATGTTAAAATTTCTGCATTCCTGCCGGGATTCGAACCCCGTCCCTCTCGATACGCTGCGAGTGTGCTGAACACTACACCATGAAGGCATGCTAAGAATCCGGGAGAAATACCTTATACACTCTCCTTTTTTTAAAAAGGCGAATGAGGATTAGGGGAGCAATCACCAAATCCTGATGGTGAAGAATCATCATCCGCCACCTTTATATTTCGAGCGCCACTGTTAAGCCTTGGATTTCTTGCTCGCCGGGACTCGGAACATGGTCCTCTTGATACACGCCGTGTGTGCTGACCACTACACCACAAAGGCATGCTAAGAAGGCGGGAGAAATATCTTATATGTAGAGATAAAAAGAGGCAGAGTCTTCTACTACAGAAATAATACATATGGTGCCCTATAACTGCACTTGAAACCACAAAAAATAAAGTTTTCCTTTTGACTGGATCTGAACAGTTGCTATGAATTTCATAAAAATATTTTTCTCTGTCCTTGTGAATTTTAATTAGAAATGAAATTTCGCCGATAGAAGTAAAGAGTATAGTTATGTAATAAGACGGGTAGTCTATTAAGATAACAAAGAATATCTTATATAGTGAAGCCTTCAAGAAAAGTGTTAAGCAAAACGGAACAAAATAAATAAAACGAAAAAATGAAGAGCCTGTTATTTAATTCAAAGAATTATAAAAAGGAATTTATTATGTTTATTTTTATGAGTTAATTATCAAACCACAGGTAAACTGATGAAATAAAATGTAAAAAATAAACGAAAAGCCAATTTCCGCATCAAAGAAACTGTCGATTTGATGAATCAGACAGTTTTGTTAAGTCTGAGCTAAAGTTTGTTGTTGGATAGGAACACTTAGTAATTAGTTTTGTCAGACCTTAAAAAATACATTGTTATTCATTTATATTATTTTTAACCATTTTAAAATAACGTGAGATCATCCTTAGTTTCCAAACTTCACATAACAATGTTGAACTACTCTTAAAAATATAATTTTCATCTGAAAAACTCTTGAAATATAAATTTCATTTCCAAAACTTGTTGTTGTTTCTAATTCTCAATGTGGTGCAGCATATATACTAATTCTATAAGTACTAATGCCTCTAAAAGGTCTAAAAGAGAAAGTGTTTCGAAAAACACCTCGTACAAGTTAAAATATAGACAAAATAAAATATGATTCAGAGAACCATTACACTTGGTGCACGTCTCAAAAACATTCTATCCTTGTTCATGGGAGACACTCTGGCAAAAACGTGATATGCAAGTCTGCTGGCTTTTATCGCTCTCAAAGGATAGGGTGCCACCAGGGCGAACCTCGAGTACCAGTCATTACTTAAGGGACACTCCAGAGATTCTTAAGTGATTTTCATACACTCGTCGCTGTAGGTACAAAGCATATCTGACTGAGAAATCTCTAAAGCAGCAGCCATTGCGAGAGATTCTACAATTTCGTTGCCACTAATATCAGGATACGTTCAGGATAGGTATGCCAGCCCTATCTCCAACGTCTGTCCAATCACTTGATGATCGGCTGTCAGTTAGGATTCATATATCTACAAAATGAGGTTCAGTAACATTCGCTACATACCTCAGGCCTCTTTCGACAGTGATGAGCTCAGATTTGAATATAAAACAAGAATTTGTATAATTCTTTTTCAATCCTGATGAAAATACCACTACCAGAATGGCCCTGAGCACTCTTCCTGCTATCTGTATATATCTGAAAAGCAGCTTTAGGTACATTGTTGATAGTTTCGAGGGCCATCTGTCTCTTCAAGGTTGTTAGCATTTTTATGAACTTGGTTCAAAAGTTCTGTGTGAAAATTGATGCCACTAAAGTCATAGACAGGGCTAAAGCATGGGAGAGAGGGACTTTCGACTTGGCAAGGGGAAAGCAAATTAACAAAACTTTGCAAAGTTGCTTGAGAAAAGAGACTTTTTGTCTTCAAGCTGTGATTATTAACCCAGATCTTCAGATAGGAAGAGGTTCTATTCTGATCATCATAACTGAAAAACTTATTAAAATATTTAACAAGTCAAGTTTATCTTCTCATACTCAATGGCTAGAGGTTACATTCAAACTGAGCAATATCTTTAGGGAAGCTATGCATTAGGGAAGTTAACAACAAATTTACTATTTAAAGATTTCAACGTTACTGCTCATTTTTTTCTGTGATACACTTTAAAAAGTTAGTTATGCTTATTTTCTTATTTTTTTCTTACTTATTTCTTTTCTTTCTTTCTTTCTTATTTTCTTATTATTATTTTCTTACCGGTAGGTAAAGAATTTATTTCGAATTTATCTTTGAGTTTGAAGCCATCTGCATAGCCTATTACAGTTTACTTTATCCCAGGGATTCTCAACCGATGGTACGCAAAAATGCAACGCATTTCTAACTATTAAATTCAAAAATTAAAACACCAACATCCTGTTTGAGGTTTTTTCTCTAACACTCATAAATTTATGCGATATGAGCTTTGTTCAAGAGTGGTGTTGGTAGTAGTACTTTGTAGTGGTGGTACTAAAGATTTTCAATTTTTGTTTAGGTGGTACGCGGTAGTCAAAAGGTTGAGAACCGCTGCTTTAGGTGATGCAAGAGAACAGGTATTTATCAGGTAAACTGTTGTATTTTTATTATTAAAAAGGTAGAAATTACGGAACAGTAAATGCAAGCTTGCTGCGCCAATAGGAGTATAAAGTGAGACGTTAGGTTTTGTTATAATTGTAACTTATTTCACTTGTTTGACTGTGAGATCAGAAACATGTCTCGAATCTTATCATTGCGAGGAACGCAGGTATATATCTCACAGTAGCATGAACCTTGGGCATCTTATACTAGGTGGCATTTCAATTTTGTCCATATCCGTTTACCAAAACTTCCTGTTTCACCAAAACTCTAGAGAGGACTTTTGGCCCGCCCTGAATTCGGGTTGTCCACAAATCGCAAAACGCAATATATTTACAAACAAGTCTGCTTTGGGATTCGAACCTGAGCCAAATGATACCGCAAGCAGCATCGCTGTGTCGATATAATAGTGTCAAGTGTATATATAAAAATTGGGGAAAAGTGTAACGGTTTAACAACTCTAGTGCTTACGTGACACTTTTCTAAACAAATAAGCATCAAGACGGGGATATTTTATTCAGTGGTTTAAAGGCCATGTCATTCAGCGTGTGGAAAACATTCTATTAAAACACTTCTCATAAATTAAGGCATTTCCGTCATGTGTATAGTACGCCCACTAGTGGCCGAGCTGTGAAGTCGCTGAACACTGGTAATTCGGTCCAGGCTCTGGTCCCAGCTAACGGAAGGGCTGCATAGACGTTTTCGTGGTGTTCTCGATGTGTGACGTGTATACGAGCAAGTTTCCATTATAAAATCCTCTCCAAAATAATCCCTTCTATAAGCAGATATCCATCAAGTGCTTTTCCATAATTAAGTAAGCCGAATCATATGCTTAGTAACGTAACGATCAGCAATCAAGGAGGAGAAAGGCCTCCAGTTCTACTTCCGTCAAGGGGCTTGTATATGTTCAAAGGGTGTTTACTCCCAAACGCTATCGCTCTCCATCCCTGATGCCCGAAAGAAATTTCATAGAAGATTACTGGATATGAAATTCGTTCGATTCGAAAATTTGATAACCTAATGAAGAAGAAATTTAGCTATTCAAATGCTCACCATAAATACTGAAGCTAATATAAATATAAGTGTTAGTTCAATTATTGCATCATAAAAAGTAATTTAAGTCAATTATTTTGAACAATTACTAAAAGTCTAATTACTAAAAGCTTAATTAACTAAAATTACTAAAAGCTTAAATTACTAAAAGGTGTGTCTAATTACTAAAAGCTTAAGACACGGTTTTGGTATTTTAGATTTCTGCCAAAATTTTTATTTTTGTTACTTTTTACTTTATTGGATTTTTTCCTTTTACTTTGTAGAAACATTAGGTATTTTTTTGGAAGCAGGAGAAGACAAAAATGAGCAACGCCCTCACCGGGAATCGAACCACGGACCTCTGGAGTGCGCGCCCAGCATGCAGACCACTACACTACGAAGGTGGGAGAAATACCTTATACTCCCCCTTTTATATGGTAGCTGGGGTTTAGGGGACGCAGTCGTCCAAATCCTGGGTGTGGAGAACGTCATCCACCAACCTTTTAGTTCGCGCACCACTGTAGAGACATTATGAATTTTTTTGAAGCAGGAGAGACGAAAAAATGAGCAACACCATCGCCGGGAATCGTACCGCGGACCTTCGGAATACGCGCCCAGAGTGCAGACCACTACCCTACGAAGGCATGCTAAGAAGGCGGGAAAAACACCTTATAATGATTTTATGATATTATTATTCTTTATTCTAGAATGTTGCGAGTCTGAATTAACAGCAACAGGTTTACTTATCCTTGTCAAATCTCTGTTTATTAATGGAATAGTGAACTGAAGTTATTTAACAGTGACTGCTCACTTAGTATAGCTGAATGTTAGCTAAAGTAAGCATGTGTTTACAGAGATTTTAATTTAATGAAGGTCTTCTTAAGTACGTTTGGTAAATATTTTTAAGCAACACTCAGCTTAAAATACACACATTATTGCAAGACGTTTTAGCAAACAAATTTAGTCTTAATTATAACCGAGGCTTTTGCTTGAAGAAAGATTCTTATGAAGATGTCTATATGTTTAAGAATATCTCTGCGATCATATTAGAGAAAATATAAAATCTGAAAAGTATTACTTGTGCACATAGAGACTGTCACTTATAAGCTTGTGCCATTGTTCTGTTCAGTTCAGAGCCGCCCTGTCATAATAAAGGGAGAAATATCAAATGATAAGTGCATTAGCTTTGATCAACTATACCTCACAATGCAACTAAATTAGCCTCTCTCGCTCAATGCGTATATGATTAATTACTCCCTTCCACCAAATACTTCATCTCTTAATAAGCCTATGCTTCAGTCTGTTAGACTCAGTAGAGCAGTTACTAGGTATCGGGGGTGTCATTTAAACAAGGTCCTTCGAGTCTCGTGGACTGCAGTGATGACGCTGATGATGACACCAATGAGTTCCTGGAGGGAAATCTCAAGGAAGAGACTTTCCATGTCATCCGCGTGTGTCAAGGTCAAAGACGATTTGTCTTCCTCTAAATAAATGCTTATTCCTTAAACGAAAAAATCCAATATCCGGTAATATATATTGAAGACGATTTTGTAGTTCTCTAACAGATTAAAAGGTCCGTGAAAAGGGTTTTATGTGAATTGATTGTATATAAGTGATTGTTGCCTTAATTTTATTAGAAATATTCCACGATAAATTAGCTAGCTCAAATTTAATTTAAAGCACTCCCTAAACTTGTCTGAAGAGGATTAAATTCTCGTTCTCGATGAACTTATCTAGAAATTTTGCTTTGTTTCCTTTAATTGTGTAAAAGAAAGAAATAATATCCGTAAAACATTTTTCGAATCAAATTCTTTATCTGGACATTCTACTGAATTGAACAATATTATAATATATTTAGCAATCAGATGTTCTATGTCATTAGACAGCGGACAATGTAGAGGATCCTAAGTTTGTTCAAGCAAATGACGTAAATGGAAATGAGAAAATGATACCAATTTTTAATTCTAAAGCGCTTGCGAATAAATATAAAAAGGTAAGGTATGCAAGCCTTTTTCAGCTCAAAAATCTTAAAGTGGATATTTATTTAATTTCAGGTTAAGCAAGATTTATTATTACATTTTGGTATAAAGTTGAACGTGTTATTTTTGCTTTAACTTATCTCACTTGTCTGACAGGAACACAGAACGAGCCCTCGAAATTCATCGTGGTAAGGAGTGCAAAATTGCGTCTGTCATTGGCAAGAGCCTTTAATATTATACATGAGACAATATGAATTTACTCAGTCCCCCCCCTAAATTTGATGAATAACACCAAGGGAGGACGGATCCAAGTGTCTCCCACCCCTCTTTCCCTACCACGAACCCCTAAAGAGGACTGTCAAATTTAGACTAACCCCATGTCGCACAGACACTATACATTTACAAGCATCCATGCCTTGTCCAGGATTCGAAACCGGGCCCTTCCGTAGAGTAGTGAGCGTCAATAACCTAATTTTCTTTTACAGCTGTCAGACGTCGCTAAGCACTATCCCGATTGGGCGGCTAAAGGTGAATGCAATTATAGGATATAGTTCATAGTTAACAAATATGTTACTATAATTTTAATTGCTTTCTTCAGTTTCTTCTTCATTTAAAATACCACTAGAATTCATTTAGATAGTATTTAGCCAAAAGGATATAAAAATTTTACTTTTAGTCCTGACAGTAGTAAGATATTTATAAAATCTATTTTATATAATCTATTTCTACGTAGATTATATATAATATCTATATAATCTATTATATATAGATATTAACATTTTCATTACCAAACATTAATAAAGCAATATGGATTTCAAAAAATTTATTTTAATGAAAGGGTTATTTTTATGTTAAATATAACCTGTATTCTTATAGTCTTCCAATACCTGCAAAGGAAATGTGAATAATATTATTTTAAATTGAAAGCTAAAATTAGATAGAGTTTTGTCAGCAATACGAGCGATGGAGTTCTCTTGTGTTTGCATCCTCCTGTAATATTTGGTTAAGGTGTTGAGGGTCTTTAGGCTTTTACTAGTATTTGCGCTTACAGACCGTATAAGGTATTTCTCCCACTTCCCTAGCGTGCCTTCGTGGTGTAACGGTAGCACGCAGGGCCTGTATTCCAGAGGACCGTGGTTCGATTCCCGGCGAAGGAGGTTGCATATTTTTCATCACTCCAGCCCCCCCCCAAAAAAAAAAACTCCTGATGACTCTACAACCGTGCTTACATTTTAGAAGCTCTGTTCATTCGTGTTTAAATTAGTAGTTTATTTTTATACATATCTAATCTTTGTGGTAAGCCATAACTTGCCAGAATCTGTGATACATAGTCCATATAGTTTTAGTTTGTGTCTATGTGTTGTACGAATAAATTTTAGCTGGATTTCATTCTTATCATATTCATTTATATTTTCGGTTTTTAAATAGTGACCTGTGGCTAAGGGAGGTTAAACAAATGTGCAGTTTTAATGAAATATGAATTTGATTTTTATGCTAAATTACTCATATGGAAGTATAAAAGTTTAACTGTTCAAGTAAAACACTTCGTTTATTTTATGAAATTGCAATCAAAGTATGTAAGGTTTAACGAAAAGATAAACTATACTCGGTAATCAAATTCGGTGACTGCCAATTTTTAAGTTGCAATTGTTTTTCAAAAATTATTACATATTTAGTATATACCTATGACTTCTACAATTTTAAATATGAAAAAATTGTCGGAGGAACAATCGCAGAACCACATCTTTTACAGTTTGTTAATCTTATGCTTCCCTGTCTCTTACATACCGATTCAAGCAGGAAGGTTCATACATATGTGATTATTAAAAATTAAAAGAATATTATTTTGTGGAACTATCAAAATACATATTATTTTGTGGAACTATCAAAATATACTCATGTCCATAAATTAAGGATAATTCTGAGTAACGCGGAAATCGAACTCCAAAATAAATATATCACCTGTAAAATCACTACACACATCTTCAAGAAACATATGCAAATTTCAGGAAGTAACCAGATGACAGCGATGGTACGTCACAATGACGAGACTGTAAGAGAGATATATAAGCAATAGAGTCACAGAAGTTAAATTGTTCGCAGGCGCTTTATAAGCATTTCAGTGCAATAACCGAATAGTTATGACACAAAGGACGCATTTGAATGATTTTTTTACGTGGTAGAATTATCGGCTGTGTGAAATGCGGGCGTACCTAACTGAAAGTATCAGACGAACTTGGAATTGCCCAGAGTGTCATCTCCAGGCTTTGGCAAAGATTCCAAGTTGAAGGTAATGTGAGTAGACGTTACAGCACAAGTCGCCCCAGAGTTACAACGGCGAATGAGGACCGGTATTTGGCAGTTACTGCCAAAAGAAACAAGCGGACACAGCCTCAGACCTTTCTCGTCAGCTCTCTTCAGCAACTGGTGCGACAATTTCAAGGTAGAAGGTGTACAGACGATTAGGGCAGATTGGTCTATATGCTCGTAGACCTGTCAGATGCGTTCCACTTACTGCAACTCACTGTCGTCTGCGGTTAGCCTGGAGTAGAGAGCATGCATTGTGGATACCACGACAGTGGGCTTGTGTGATGTTTTCCGACGAGTCCAGGTTTAGCTTGCAGTCTGATTCTCGCCGGTCGTTCATATGGAGAGCTCCAGGTACCCGTTACCACCAAGAAAACATTATTGAACTACACAGTTACGGTGGTGCAGGAGTGCTCGTTTGGGGTGGAATTATTCGGGCTACCAGAACTGACCTGTATGTTCAAATTGGAACCATGACAAGCCAAATCTATCAGGACGTCATTTTGGAACAACATGCACGTTTGTTTCGGGGCGCCATGGGCGCACAATTTGTGTTTATGGATGACAACGCCCGTCCTCACCGTGCAAACATCGTAAGCGAATGCCTTAAGTCGGAGGATATCACCCGTATGGACTGGCCAGCATTCTCACCGGACGTGAATCCAGTAGAGTACGTGTGGGACATGCTTGGCCGACGAGTTGCAGCCCGTCAACCTCCTCCTACATGTCTACCGGAACTTCGGAGAGCATTGTTTTTGAGTGGTGTAATATCCCCCAAGATCAGATCGATAATTTGATACTTAGCATGCCTAGGCGTTGTACGGACTGTATTGCAACGTCTGGGAGACATACAATGTATTAACAATCATACCAACCATGTAATATTGGTTTTTTGTAAATAGGTTTTTTTTTGTAATTTGCTCCAGGGAGAAAAAATCGCTAAATTTTTTAATAATATCTAACATATAGCATCTTTTTTTGCTCTTTACCCTTTTGTTTAATAAATAAGCTTTACAAATAAGTCAAATTTGGTTTGCTTCTAACTCTTCTTTTGCCTGATTTTGCATTATCCTTAATTTATGGACATGAGTGTATTAGCAAGGAACGTTTGGTATTTATCGCACATCATTCATCACTGGCAATAAACGTAAAATATTACCTCGGAAATTTGTTTTATGTAAATTCATGTGCAGCAGACCATCGCCGGTCGCGTTCAAATTGAAGTTGGCTGCCCTTTCTATAGAACTATAATATGTTTGATAATCATTTCGTCGCCGTCAAATTTGGCCGCCTACTTGAAGTGCGCCATTTTGCCCTCTGCTAGGACTGACCAATTATTCTTCCTGAACATTTATAAAATAGACGTCTAAAAGTTTGTATGATTCTCGTATATATATATTTCGAGTCTTTTATTAGCCTGAAGTAAATCTGATATTCTTTCACATTACGTAATCTAACCATAGCTATTACTGTCATGTATTTATTCAAAGTCTTTCCCTTATTGGTCAAGCAACTGATAATTTTATATTCAATAACTAGTTTCTAATTTTGTATATAACTTCCGTTTTATCTGAATCTTTTTACAGAGGATTATCGGTTCATAATATACGTAGTTAGTAATTACTGTTTAACACATCTTTTTTTTTTTTACTTGTTTTGTTTTTAGGTATTTATATTCATATTTAACTGCATATCCATAACTGGTTATTTACAAATTACAGATGTTTCTTGCTTGTGCGATATTATATTTTACTAGACAGAGAAATTTATACAAGTTTATATTTTAAATACAATGTTACTATGCTATTCTTTAAGAATAAAACATTTCTACTTTAGCATCATTCTGGGAGCTTCTTTTACTATTTTCGGTCTCAGGAAATATTCTACCGGAGTGTGTTTGTATACATAGTGTTATAAGATACCATTATCTGTACAAATAAAGTTGTTTGTATTTGCGATATTTCTGTTATGGAAACATAAGCGAAATGCCTTACGGTCATATTCTCTTTCATTCAGCTTTTGTGAATCAAAGCCATATACTAAATCCTTTTTCTTTCTACACCTGTATCCTATTACTTCAGCTATATGTATTTTAATTCAATTTAATATGGCATTTAGAATTTGCATTTATACATTGTTATTTTCTAAATAAATGCTACTAATTTGTTTCCTTTATCAACGCATCAAAACTTCCGAGTTTGGAATTTGATTGATCATAAACGGAGTCCTTTGTGGTTAATGGAATTCATAAGATTGAAAATAAACTAGTTATAAATAAGGCGGTTACTTATATTAGCAAATGCGTATAAGGCAGGCTAGCATTCAATGCAGCAGAAAAATGCTCTGGTGTTAGCATGTATGTTAGTTCTTCTAAAGTCCACTCTTTTGGGGGTTCAGATGTTCCAAATATCTATTTCCTACATGTTTGGGACTTCATACAAACCATATCGTTTGTACTATCGATTTCGTCTTCTGCATTTGAACAACCGTGCGATCACATGCTATTTTCAAATGTTCTGCATTAACTTTTAGATTCGTTTGGAAAATTTACTATGCTACAAATAAAAGCGAATTATTCGAAATATTTTTTGGATGATAAAAAAAACAAAAATATATAAAAGTATTATTTCTGATCTATAAGACCATCTTTTTCCTTATTTAAAGACATCTAGCATCAACTTCACGACGATGTCTAGATTATGATACTTAATATCGATCAGCAGAATGAACTTTAGAGATTATAAAGAAATTTCGCATCAAATGTAAATAGCAATAAACTATTGTGATTTACTATTTTTTCGGATTATAATGCAGAAATGTCCACCTGTGTTGGTAACTGTGTTAATGAAAGCGATGTACTGCTGTAAAAATGCATAATATAGCTTGCCTTACAAGACTCATATATATTTCATTTGTCGTTTTATAGCTACTCAGTTTATTCTTAAATCTTTCGGAAAATGCCTGGGTTCCCCAAGCATGTGAAACGGTGAAAACCAAAATGGAACAATAATATAATTATCTGTTATATTTCCTACTTGCTCCTGGTAGAGGCAAATTTGCATTTGGATATATCAATGCCTTTTGCTTTTAAAGATATAACTAAAGAGGGTAAGAAAGGACCTTAGATAGGACAATTACTTTAAATTTACATGTTAATATTGGTTTAGAAGTCAAACAAAAAAATCAGTATTATATTTTCAAATTTTCATAGGACTAGTTTCGATGGTTTTACAGAACCATCATCCTCAGCTGCAACGAAATGAGATATAATGATTAGATAAGATACGATAAGAAAGCTTGGACAGGAGATAAGCTACTGGCGCTATCTGTTGATGAAACCAGAACTAAAACATAATTTCTTTAAAGGCTGAAGGCAAAGATGGATTGGAATTAGGGTCGTTAACTAGAACAGAAAGATTTTTTTGAATGTGAAATGTATCTAGATAATCCAATTCGCCAATGGAAGATTTTTTTTTTAATAACTTTGTCAGCGGAAAATTAAAAGTCTCATTTTCGGACTAACAATGTTGGGCAACAGACTTCCTTTTTTCCAACATATGCCTTCTGTTCCTTAACGCGAAATGTTAAGGCTGTCTTAGTTTGGCCAATGTAAAATAAACCTCACTGGCAAGGAATCCTATAAATACCCCAGGGATTCATATCCGGAATGGGGTCCTTGAGTATGGAAGTCGGAATTTTTTTTGATGGGAGAATAAACGACCCGAAAGTTAAATTTCTGCAAAATACGTGTAACGTTATAGCTAATTGATGAAAAGAAGGGAATGACAACTTAAATTTTATAATCTCCTTAAACAAGAGTGTGCCTTTTGATGTGTTCCGATGAGAATTTTTTAACTGCTTGATTAATAATGTTGGGTGAAATGCCCCTGTAAATAGCTATTGCTTTTAAATAATTGAGTTCTTCATCAAGGGATAGTTTGGAGGAGCAAACTTGAAGAGCACGGAAAACATAGGAATAAAATCAAGCTAACTTTTGTTTAGTAGGATGACATGATTTGAAGTATGGTGGAAGGCAAACCGATGAAGGCTTATGATTAAAGGAAATGATTAAAACTTGTCTACAGGCTTTCTTGTCTGATCTTATCTAATCATTATATATTATTTCGTTTATCTGTGGTTTTGCAGCTGAGGATGATGATTCTGTAAAACCATAGAATCTTATGAATGTGCTTTTTCGATATAACAACGTTTATTCTACACACTGGCAAATTCTAGAGAAAATCCAAAATCCTATCGCGGCACGTTTCTTTCCTAGCACCCACATTATTCTCTCTCTATGAGAACGACATTCCATATACCCCATTACATTTGCAATGAATGCAGACATACCGCAATGTTATCTAAAACTGTATCACTGTATTCAGTCTTCCAAACATTACAGAAACACATTAATGCACTGGAGTCCTGGTTGAAAATAAAAATTAATTTTGAGAAATCCGAAGGAGTACTCTTTACGAGGGAAAGATAATTAGATTCTAACATGCATATCAACGTTTGCAGCGTAGTTGTTTCGTGGGCCACACAAGTTAAATACCTCGGTGTCGTATTAGACCAAATAACAACGAAACGTGCGCTTCGCTAGCGAAGCACGCTCAGATATACTGAGATATTCACACGTTTAAATAGCACTTAACATTCACTTAACTTTAATTTACATCCTAGCTAGAGAATGTGAGGAGAAGTTGAGAAGTTTAAAACAGGAAATCAAACTTAAAATAAATTTGTTATGTAAAATAAGGAAAACCCTACAAGACTCACATAGACTCCTCACATCACACATATTATTAACAAGATTTTGACCAATAAAATTTTGTTCAACCCATTAAATTTCCGAAACTCCACTTTCTCTGTAGCAATACGTTACTCGTGAATAAGACCATCGTGTGTTCCATGATCACTTATGCTTGCTCCGTCTGGAATTGTCTTAGTAATTCATCATTAATTAAATTGCTAATCATTCCGAAAGTGACTTTATGTAAGATTACCACGAGTTGATGTTTCATCCTCAAAGTCGCTATTCACAAGGAATTAAATAATAGAAAATATTGTAAAGAAAGCTTTGAAAAAATTAAAATAACGAATAACTGCTCATTTCAATTATGAGCTACGACTTTACGGATCAGACTGATAGAAAAAGACATGGTGCAGCCCTACTTCCCATAACCGAGTATTTACTCATAGTTCATAATGTATTATCCTATTAATTTCATCTTTAGTCGCTAACATTTTAATTAAACTTATCCATTTTCTAAAAGTTCACCCCATTTTTGGGCCATATTTCTCAAAATTAATATGCATCTGAGAGAAACTTCGCCCCCCCCAGCTAGTGCCTAATCTGCATGAAAAAGCACTTTCTTTCACAACGCTCCCTTTGTAGAGTTATTAGGCATAATTTTGGAAGCAGGAAAGATGAAAAATAGCAACCGCCTTCGCCGGGAATCGAACCACGGACCTCTGGAATACCGGCCCAGCGTGCAGAACCACACCTTATATACGCCCCTTTTTAAAGGGTGACTAGGGTTTTAGTGGACCTAGTCGCCAAAAACGCCTTCGGCGGGAATCGAACAACGGACCTCTGGAATACCGGCCCAGCGTGCAGAACCACTACACCACGAACGACGCTAGGAAAGTGGGATAAATACCTTATACCTTGACTCCTAACTTATATTTGACCAGTGACTGCACCTTTGACCTCAACATTTCATTCAGCCTCCCAGAAGTATTCAACAGATCAGCCAACGACGCCAGAAGACAAGATGAATGAACGCCACTCTTTTTCTAACGAAATGCCTCTATAGACTCACATTGCTTATCGATTAAAACATTCATACTATATTTCATCAATACATCTAGGACACTTTTTTTCTTGACTGAAGCAACGTATTTTTCACGCTGGTACCTGTCTCGTCACCAAGTAACAAACAACATATTTTCTTACTTTACATCTGTTGTTTTGCACCACTAACGTTAGTCGTGCAAAACTCTGTTTAACACCATGATATTAGACTTCGGCTTTTTCCTGCTGATAGAATTTCACAACGACAGACCGCTCAGACGGTTAAAGTGGTTAATGACAACCACTTTAACCGTCTCACTGCCGTTCCGAAGGGCTCGAACTCGAATCCCAGAGGAGGCATTGGTAGTAATTTGTGCGTCCTCTCATATGAGAAAACGATGGACCACCTATTATTTCCATGATAATGTGACCACAGTTTAAGGCCTTACTAGTGGCCAACGTCTATGGACGGCTAGACCCCGTCATTGGAAAAAGAAACAAACTTCACAATGATAGTCATAGCAATGATATGTGCAAGAGTTATACATAGTTCAACTGAGGATGGAGAGTCGTTAAACTTACGCCTGGAAACACTGATCAGTTCACCTAGGTCTTCTAGTTTGAACATTCACAATGGTGAGTTAGAATATATTGAAAGCGATTTACTATTTGTTTAGAATTAGGAATTCTTGTAGGGGAAATTCAGTTTGGACATTAATGTAACAACTTACTTTTATTGAAATTCAGCCTTCTAGGTTATTTGTACCCACAGTAGGTGTTACACCGTTTTCCTTACAGCTTGTGTAACTTTTATTACAGCTTTACAGAAGGCGTTACAGCTTCAGCGGCTGCTACAGATAAAAGCCTTCTTATTAGTGTAATTCTATTTGAAGATTAATACAATAAATGTTTTCTAAGAGAACTGAAATATATCTGAATTAATGATTTGACTGTAGTACATAAATTCATTATAATAACAATATTTTAAATACTGTTTAACGTTTGAGAATCCGACGTATTTTTCCCGGTTGTCATGTAGAAACGTTAATCTCACAGCAAGTAAAATTTGGTCGCTGCAGAATAAACTGAGGTAGAATTATCAAAGTTCACTATATAAATGAAGATATAGATATGAATTTATGTAAAACCGTTCTCATTACATATATGTGGATATCTGTATACCACCGCTACATTGAAAATATATAGGAATTATTAAAAATGTGATCAGATTTACATCTTTATTTCATATTGTATGATTATGTCAATGCACGATATCTCCAAACTGTAACATTAAGTGTAACATGTTTATTTTTAGATTTCTGTGCTTCATTTTGATATGAAATCAGCAATAAACTCCAGTGTTGTGAAATATGCCAATAACCTATGAATCAGTGATTAAGGAGTATTTCGAAGGAAGTCGTTCATCAAAATGCCTGAAGCCGGTCCGTCTGGATATTGGATTTTAAGCAATCTGGAATCACGACAAGCGGTTAATTAATAGTCGTTCTGAGGCGACGATATCCATGATTAATTGCACTCAGCTGCTGTGCTTGAAGAGAGCTGAAGTTTACCTTTTCATTGCAAAGCGCACTGCTTTCTGATGCTCGAAATAACTAGTTTCCAGTTCCTGATCTCTACAGCGTCAATACGAAAGTGCAGCAAATAACAAACATTGCAGTGACATTCTCTCAATAACTTTCTTCGCTTTCTCGTTTTCTTTATTTTACGTAAAGGGTACCGTGGCAGAGTTGTAAACGTTTATTGTCGACAACTACTCATAAGAAGTTACTTTTCGAAATATTCAATTATTCTTTTATTACTCTCATAGGAGGTTTGTAATGCCAGGTTCTTCAAGAGCAGAAACTTTTTAGAAAGTAGCTGGGGTTTTGAAAAACCTAGAATGAAATTGTAATAATTAAAATGCGAGTTTCAAACAGTTTAAACTTTGTTTATGATTTTAACTATAAGAGAACATAAATAAACTTCCATAACCTGATATTAAAAATCCATAACATGCAAAAGTAAATTACCGTAGTTCTAAGACAAATCTAACACCAAAGTTTATTTTGTAAAATACTGAAACTCATATCGTGTTTATTCTAACTTTTGCACTTTTTTATTTTTTGCGTCATCCTATAAAATATAACTGTATAATGTACACTGGGATTTGTTTTAATTAAATTTTAGCTATAATCATAACAGCTTTCGTTCCTCTTGATGTTGAATTAATTTATTATTTGGCATCGTTTATTAATATTATTTTGTTGCTTAATTTGTCATTTGACATAACTTGTTGTTATCAATAAATTATTAATATGTTATTGCTATTATAATAACTTCCGATGGAACTTACTTTTTGGTATACAAATGATGTTTCTGCGATCAGCAAAGCTTTCTGCTTATTTCTTTGTTTGCAGGCAAATCAATCATTAACGCTTGTCTTGAAAATCTAAAAAGGTCTAAAATAAAATTGTTATTTATTTAAGTATTTGTTTGATGCAGTTGGTGAAATCTGCAAGCAAAACATGTGAAATTAGAGCGAGATTTGGCTATGGTATTTTAAATTGAAAATAATTCCGAAGTCAATGCATGCTGTATTATTCCGAGAAATTTCTGAATTTAGCATTAGGCATACAAAATAAATCTACTTCTTCCGTGTGAACTCTGAACAACGTTTTAAAGGTAATATGGGTAAAGCATTCTCAACTCGACAGGCTCAACAGGACAATGTTTTAAAGGCAGCATGGTGGACTGAACAGGACAGCGTTTTAAAGGCAATATGGGTAAAGCATTCTCAACTGGACAGGCTCAACAGTACAATGTTTTAAAGGCAGCATGGTGGACTGAACAGGACATCGTTTTAAAGGTAATATGGGTAAAGCATTCTCAACAGGACAGGCTCAACAGGACAAAGTTTTAAAGGCAGCATGGTGGACTGAACAGGACAGCGTTTTAAAGGCAATATGGGTAAAACAGTGGCTCAACAAGTAAAGGTCTGTCTGAGAAATCTTCTCCATAGTGCTGATATATATATGTGATGTACCAGCTTTAGTCGTAGCTTAAATTATCAAACGGTAAATTTAAAAAAAAAAAAAAAAAAAAAAAAAAAAAAAAAAAAAAAGGATCTATTTATTATTATTCAGGAGAAATGGCAGTTACAAAATCAGATATCCGGAGTAAATAAAAAGAATTACTAATAACTTTTTGTATGAAGTTTACTTCATCGTGACATTTAAGAAAGAGCACCCCGATATTCCTTTGCGAGTCCTTTTATAGCCTCTGGAATGGCGGAGCTTCCAAGAAATGACGTCAGCCAATCCAGTTTGCTTTAAATATTTTCAGAACATTCTATAGCTGTACGTGTAGAAAAGGCGGGAAAAGCAACTTGACTATGGGGCTGTAGATTTAATCCCACGTACTTTCAAATAAGAGAACGTCGCCATTAAAAATGAAAAGAACATACAGTTAGAATTTTAAGTGTATTCTTGACTATGGAATTTTATTATTACAAATATATATCTATATCTATATATACAGGAAAATCCATATTGTCTTCTTTGCATTTTGATGGAAAAATCAACTTACCTGCATCGTTATGGGGACTTCACGACTCTGATATCCCAGAATATGCCAAGTGAATAAGAGTGCTGAAAGCTGGTAGTTCATCGAAGGTTCGACCCCTGGCGAATGGGATGATTGCACGCGTGTTTTCATGATTAGGGTGACAGCCGTCGTTGCTTTGCTTGTTGTGAAGAAGCCTCTGCGCTGCAAACGGGACATGAATTTTAGATTCTACATCGAAAGTTAAGTAGAAATTTAAGATTTGGGAAAATGACAGCTGTCTAATTGATAGTTAATAGTTAGCTTTATGAATTCTTAGAAACTCTAAGTGGGTTACATTTTTGTTCGGAGATTTTAATTGATAGTTTGATCATTTAGAGGCTGAAGGTTAGTTGCATCTTCACGCGCTATGAGAACAAATTTTGTTTTGATTTTTATGCAAAAACTCTCCTGGTATTTCATACCTGGATTTGTTTTGTTTTGATATATTGCCTTAATTTCGTTGACATATTTTAATATGCACGTATACATACGTTCTTACAGATATCACAATAAATATTCTAGGCCGTATATATACGGTCTTGCCGCTTAGAGGGTTAAATACCATTAATGTACTACATTATATATTATACATAATATATTGAACACGACAGCTTGTTTTAACCCTCTAAGCGGCAAGGTCGTATATATACGGCTTAGAATATTTATTGTGATATCTGTAAGAACGTATGTACACGTGCATATTAAAGTATGTCAACGAAATTAAGACATAAAAAGGATTTCTCCAATTATAACACCATTATAAACAGACAAACAGCAGCTGCTTTAAGATGTATGGATGGCCATGTAATAGTTTACAGGTTTTTCTTACTGCTATGTATGATATTATATATAGAAAGAGATAGATTTCTTTCTCTATATATAATATCATACATAGCAGTAAGGTAAACGTCTCGTCTAGCGAGTCAATCCCTGCAGAGTCGATGGAGTTGACAGCCGGCAGCGAGTGTCGATTGGGTCGTCGAGTTCACCGAAGGAGCCTGTTAGTGTATCGTCGAAAGAGCGTGTTGAGCTCCGGGAACGAATGAGCCGAAGAGTCGGGAGCTGTGCTCTGAGTGTCGTCGAGTGCATCGCGAGTTGTAGCGTGGAGAGTCTCGAGAGTACGTGGAGTTCCGAGAACGAAAAAGCAGAGTCGGGAGCTGTACTCTAGTGCTTTGCCGTAAAGCAGTCCCCACCGTGATAGCCTGATAACCTGGAGGCTGTGTCGCTGATCGTGTCAGCGTGTTTATAGTAGATCTTCGATTGTAAAAAGTGTTACATTGAGCTGTCTTGATTAATATTGGCTGAATAAAGTGTGTTTCAATACTTCATCAAGTGTCGTCGTTATTCACTCCAAATCCTCACGAACCCCGTAACGTAACGTAAAGAAGAAGATAAGAAAATAACGTAACAACTGGTGTCAGAAAAGAAAAACGCAACAATACTATCTCCTAATATAAATTTCCTAGAATGTATCAAAAAGAGGGAACCCATATGCACGTAGTTTAAATCCGAAAATTGTGTTTTAAAGGAACTTTAATGTAAATCATGAAAAAAATCTTTTAAGGTACTTGAAACATCGAAGCAAACACGTTTCATTATAAAATAAACGTTCGCACGTTTATACATGCGAGAAGGGAAGGTTTTGTTTCTCACTTACAAAATATTTTTCAGTATCAAGGTATCAAAAAGCTATGTTGGCCACCTTCTCTTCTCATAGCAATCCATTGACTCTTTAACTTTAGTGTGAGAATAATGGACCCGAGCAATTTAAGAGTGAATATCGGAATATGTCGCGAAACTCGATCTATCCCCATTTGTGCATATAAAGTAAATGAAGACATGTTGCACAAAAGTCGTCGTAGCTTAGAGTTCCTTTGATTTGATGAGGAGGCAAGGTGTAGAAGTGCTTCTTAGCAAAATATTTTTGAGAGGTTTGTGAGAACCCTAGGCACTCAGTAGATAAAAGACGGCGAACACGGAGAATCCGTTATGTATTTTCCCTATGAAACCATGAGGAATGTGAAAAACCCTTCAGCAACTCATCATTTTATGATCATGCATTTTTATAATGGACGGTATTTGTTTCCATTATATTCTATCACAATTACAGTTCGTTCCACTAGTTTTGGAACACTTTGAAGATATACATATACGCCTAATATATTTACCGTTTTTTAAGGCATAAGAGAAAACACTACATTTCTTTTAAACTTCAAAATAAGTATCTGTTACTTCTTTTACTTCAAAATAAGTATCTTTTTTTTCTTTTACTTCAAAATAAGTATCTTTTACTATAAGTATCTTTACTTTTAAGACCATGTCTTTACGGTAATCATAATAATAAAAAAAATGTAACAAAAGATTTTTCACAATTTCCTAGTTGTTCCCGAGCTGATTGTAAAAGAATGACAAAATATCCTCTTAAAGCCATAGACAAATCTCTACTTCAGACGCTTTTTGTTTCGTCACACTGGGAAGCAGCAAAAAAGATAGTTTCCTCTTACGTCACAAAAGAAAAGTTGTCACCTTGCATTGTGAGCCGAGCTAAATGAGACAGATTGAGGAAATATTACATGTTCTGGGCTCACTGAAAGGGCCAAATTACATCTCTTAGAACCATTGATTATCTGACCAGTATTTTTTACATAGCCGTTAATTTGAAACCTTTGTAAGGTGAGAAAGAAAAGACACATAAAAACAGCTAGCAAGACTTTATAAAAACTATTTCGGAAAGCTGGTGTTTTGTTTTATTGCAATATATTTGAGATTCGTAACGTATATAACAACAATAAAAAGAAAGACGTCAGCTTAATATCGAATTAAAGCAGGGAATACTTAAAAGGGAAAACACCTTTATATCTGAATATTTCAGAATTATTTTATTAAATTCTATTTTCTTTACCCTATGCATGGCTGAATAACTATTCTTTCTTCATGGAAGATAAATATTACTTTTTCATCAGAAATATCTTATAAATAAAAATGCTGAACAATGTAAAGAAATAACGTTTTAAGGGCATAATACTTCATATATAATTGTGTTCTGGAAACATACAGAAATTCTGAACGCCGAAAACTCAATGTCTATTAACATATGACTTGTTTTAAAACATTTAAAGATTTCGTGAAAGGAATAATTCTTTTTTCAAATGTAGCCTTATCGCTCCAAATATTCTTTCATGGAAAATGGAAGCAGTATATGAGAAGTAAAAATTGCAAAGTTGCACACTTTGTTTCAGATTATCTTCACTGTGCCTATGGATTACTTTGGAAAGTCAAGTTTCTGTTTATTATTAAACTTTTCAAATAACAGCTTTCAAAGTGCAATTTTTGCTTTTTATTTTGATACAATATTAAAGATGCATACGTTTGAAATTCTGTCTCACAGATTTGCTTCAATTTTTAAGATATCTCTATCAACTTTCCTGTGGGCTCGTTGATGTCTGCAGTCTTCTAAAATATTTCTGTGAGCACTTTTTTGGTTTGATATCCTTAACATTTACATCTGAATCAAGAGATGGAAAGGCAAGTATCTGTTTCAAAATTGCTTTGAAACTTACTTTGTCACGTTACTAAATTTTAATTTAACTTTAGGATCCTTTTTCGCTATTCAAAGCTTTGTATAATTTCATCAATTATGTCAAATTGATTAAATCTTTGAGGAAGAAATCCAAATGAGCGACAAACGTTCTCCTGTATATATATATATATATATATATTACACACACACAGCTGTATGTATATATATGTGTATATACGAAGAGTAAAAATTATTATAAACTGAATCTATCCAAATTAGAATTCTTAACTAATTCTTCAGATTATTTGGACAAAACTATTAAAAATATGTAATGGACTTACAAGAAGCTTAAAATGGTAATGTAAATTATCACAAACTCAAATTACAAAAAATATTATAAATCACAGAGTAAAATTGAAAGGGAGGTAATTATTCTTGATCTCGTGGAAGTTTTTCAAAGATTACAATGTTTTTCAAAGGTTACAATGTTTTCAAAGATTAACACGTTTTTCAAAGGTTACAATGTTTTCAAAATGTTTTCCAATCATTGCAATGTTTTTCAAAGATTACAATGTACTACTTAGTTCTACATAGCAAAACAACAAGAGCGTTCATTATGCTACTATGTCGGCTAAATGCCCATCTGCGACATGTGATAAATGTAGAACGGCGTAACAAACTCATTAGAAAAAGTTGCTTTTGCATTAGGTTGCTCCAACTCTTAAGACATAGGTTTCCCAAGCAACATTTCAGCAGAAAAGGTTTCAACATTTTCCCTCAATTGACTTGTTTTTTTTTTTCAAAAACTGAAGCAATGTTTTTTAGTTATTATTACAGCAATGGTGATGCTCTGACGGACGTGAGTGAGAATAGTGAAGGCTGTTCCGAAACAATGTTTTCTTCTAGGATCGACCCTTAATGAATATCTTAGATATTTTTTAAGTGAATGCGAATTTTGTATGAAACGGGAAAAATATTTTTAAACCCGTTTGTGCCAAATGACGATATATCGATTAACAATATGTCATCGTTCGCAAGTCTGCCAACGACGGTATAACATTGCATATCCGATGGCGCCTTACTATTCGTTTAGCGAGAGAGATTTGTCTCAAACTAAATTTATAAAACTTTGCAAATGGTCTAATTTCATTGCAAAAGAATTTTTTAAAAATGTTTTTGAGATTTCATAATATTTTATATTAATGTTATTTGTATGATTGTCAACAAATATTGCTGACATTATTTTACTGAAATATAACTGGCATTATTTTATTTTTTTCTTTATTTCTTAATATGCTGCTTTTCTGACTTTAGAGATATCTTTTTTAGCTTGGGTTTTAGGAGCGTTTTTCCAAAACTTCGCCGATTCATCAAGCTGGCTCGGTATTCTCCGGATATGTACGATACTTTTGCTCGGCATATATGGGATTAAAAATTATCTTGTGCAAGTGTGTTAGGCTTAGCTTTTATTGAATGACTGTTTTATAACATTGCCAGGAAAGCATTTTGCGCGCTAAAAATAAAAACGCTAACAAAGTTTGCAATAATTGACGCTAAAAGCTTTGTAACAATAGACAAGTAGGGTATTTTTTTAACTTTCGAAATACAATAAATAACCTACATCTGAGTATACAAATATATTTTTCGAAATGAATTTCCAATGCATTTAAGCTATCATTCTGTTTACAGTTTTGATCTTTCATATAATAGGAGAGCTTGCTAATAAACGATTTCTATTCATAAAAAATGGATTTCTTACCTAGTTATTTGAATAAACGAAAAACCTAATTATACATTTTTCTTCTCTTTTTAAGAAAAATAATACACCCCCCCCCCCTGTGTTTCACAAAGTAAACACGAGGCTTACAGGTGTAAGTAAATAACTCATAGTACAAGGAGATACAATTTTACAGTAAAAACATAATATCTAGGTTTGGAGAGAGCAAAGAAGAAATATAAAAAACAAATACTATTATAATAAAAATACTAAACTATTCCATGAATAATTAAACTAAGTTACCACTACTATAAAAGAAAATAAACCAACTTAATAATAATACTATGCGCCTTCTTGGCACGCATTCGCGGTGGGCGCGTATTCAAAGGTCCGCATTTGGATTCCTGGTGAAGGCGTTGCTAATTTTTCAATCTCTCTTGCCTACTTCCAAAACTACTAATCTCTCTACAATACTATGTACACAATGACAATTATGAGCCTTATAATTGCGTGTAAATGCGTTATTTTTAAAATACTATGAAATTAATTGCATCAATTATCCCCAACGGCACTCTGCTCATGTTATATAAATGTGCCATGTACCTATTGTTTATGAAATCGAATGATATTAGTATTGTAAATAGGTAGTAGAGTATAGCATTGTAAATAGGAAGCTGTGTCCATGCACCCGCATATATTTCTACGTAACGTGACACAGTAAAGCAAAATATCAACTTAGTGTCCTATTATGAAATAATTAATAAACACCCATTACTAGTTATAACATTATTTTATGGATCTACAGTTTATGTAAGTATATGATGTAACTATCAAACGTTGTCACCAATGAATATTATGTGCCAAATATAAGCGTATATACGCTTTTGTCTACATGTAATTGTGTCTGTATGTCCTTCTTTATATGTAATTGTATCCATGTATCTACTAGTATTGTCGCATATCTTGGCACTGTAAAGTTAATTACATCTATTACGCACTGAATAATCATGTACCTAATGTGTCTGTACCACAAATGTCTGTATATATGTATATGAATTTATGTTCTGTATATATGATAATGTAACTATGCATCTGCACATTTTATCCTGTAACACGGCACCGTTTCGCAAAAATCAAACTAATGTCCCACTCTAAAATTAATTGCACCAATTATCTGTTCAGCTTTGTATTAAGTACCTATTGTTAATGTATGCTAAAGTAGCACTTACATAACGCTTGGATACCCACTGATTACTTTGTAGCTAATACACGTGTTTTACTTTCTTTGTACATAGGTTAATGCACTTAGGAAACAGTACAAATAATCCAGTAGCAAGGCACAGTACTAATATAGGGTCTAACTTTTAATTCACTGTACTAATTACTTATTCTAGCATAACACTGCGCACCTAATATTTCAGTATGTACATGTCTTGTGTATCTAATGATAATGCTTCAAAGAAATATAGTGTACTCAACATACGAGTACACACGTTAGGTATATATATTATCGTATCCATGCTTTTGCATACACCTTGTAAGATTGCAATGTGTTATCTGGTGTCTAACATTAATTAGCTTTAACGCCGCTGTATTAAGTACCACATTTGTATGTATGTTTATGTATTAATGTATTAGCATAATGACTATGTGTGGTTATCTAGATAAAGGTGGACGTGGCGCTATGCCGATTAACCGTATCGGTAGAGGGATGGTGCCCACGTCCTCCGTCGCATGTCTCTACAATACAGTTATAATAAAAATGAAATATTAATTTAAATTAATGCTGATACAAAGGAAAAAGCAAACAGCAGCAGTACATAACGTAATCATAGATAGATAATAAGCAAAATAATACAATGGCACATGAAAGATAAAAATCCAATCATGAAAATAGGGCTCTTAACAAGGTCATAGAAAACGGGAGGCCAGCAAATATAGAGTTGCCCTTAACTCACTTTAAATGCCCTTATGGCACTCACATGCGGCATACAATGTAAAAAAAAAATAACTTTCTCAGCATCGCCACAGGCACAAAGTCCACTAGTAACAATATTGAAATAAAAGCAAGTAAATTCCCAAAGTTCCAAGAATTATACTTTCGTAAAGCCTTTTATTAACGGTTCTTGCTTTGGTGAAAATACTGTTCGAAAAGCTTAGAACAATACATTCAGTTTAAAGGCGATCAGCAGGGAACAAATAGCTGCGATCTATTCAAATGGGGTTCTCGTTTGTATTCAAATGGGGTTTCGTCTTACCGCGAATTCGCATAAATAAGAATCAAACGAAGTGCTACACGTGTAGCAATGTATTTTGTTTGGAACTGAAGCATGTATGTATATTTCTGTAGTAAATTGCTTCGTGCAAGTTATCCTGTAACGGAAAAGGTGCTATTAAAAGCCAAGCGAAAGTTAAAAAAAGTTTGACTAAGGTGAATAAACCATTTTAAATGAGGCATCATATCTTCAAACGTTTCTACAAATAAAGACCGTAAAATATTTACTATCTTGTGCTCTTTATACGCGTGGTTCAGCTTTCGCTCTTTAATTTCATTACGCCTACTTTTTGCAACGTGAAATACCAACGCCCAGTGAAAATTTCGGAAAACCTTTAACCATGAATAATTCCCTGGAATTCTTATTATTCGTAATCCGATTACATCCTCATTGGCCAGCAAATGCTTTTAAACTAATGAAATTTTACTAATTAAAGAATAACCTTTTTAAAAGTTTACCCGCTGCCTTCTCTATCTTTCTTTCTTTTTTTTAAGGATAGGAAAGAAGAAAATGAAACTATAACAAACAGGTAGGTGATGTTTCTGTTTCCGCACCGCTGATTACGAGAGCTGTGGTGTAAAAACTCTTCTTTTAAGCTCGGAAAGAGGAGTAAATGATTAAAAAACACAAAATAAGTAAAGCGCATTTAAGAAAAAAAATTACAAAAAGCGAAAGAAAAAAATTAATAAAGCGCAAGGGAAAATAAAAGCATCTGTTCATTGTGAAAACCTTTTTCTTTAACTGTTAATTAACATTCCACAATAGAAAGCAACAGAAAGATAGCGCCAAGCGACAGGTTTTGGAACAAGGACTCGAAAAAGAGCTGGACTTGGCGACTTTTAAATAGCTGAAAAGGAGTGTTATTTTTCGAATGGTATTAACAAAAGAGAAATAATTTTTCTAGTTGTGTTCATTAAATGCCGGCAGTTCCGGAAAGTATGGGAAAAAAGGATAGATACCGTGAAAGCTTATTTCGCATAAATGCTTTCCTAAAGCGATCGGCGTGAAACCAGAAGAGTCACAGTAATACTTTTTTTTTTTTTTTTCCAAAGAACCTTTCGATTTCAGTTTTTCAATTTGTTTGTTGCTTCAAAAGAAATTCTATTTTTTTTTTTTTTTTTTTTTTTCTACTGAGCAATCGGCATTAGCTAACGAAACCTTTATCAGTCAGTGGATATTTTATTTTGGACTTTGCGGTATTTTTAAATATTATTCACGCATATTTGAATTAAAAGTAATAAAAATCATTGGCGTTTATAATTGCAACGACGAGGTTTTCCTAATACCGAGAAAAAATGCAAGAGCTCAAGAAAAATTAATAAAATGTGTCAATTTAATTTTGACAAAGCATAAAAAATTTATCATTTTTAGAAAGAGTTAGTGTTGATTTTTAAGGGGAATTGACGGATATACATAGTTAAACTCATGAAAACCCTCTCGGAGCCAGACTCTATTCTGAAGTAAATCATTCTTAAACAATTTTAATTTTTCGAACCGCGCAAAACCTAAAAACTGTTTATAAATGTGTATTTTCTATAAGGGCTGATCAAAAAGGTTCAAATTCTGCCTCTGTTCCTGTTTCTCAATATTAACTTTGAGAACCTTTATAAAACATGTTTGAGCCTGCGTCTGGAATGCGCAGGACATCCAGTATTTGGTCATAACGACTAGATATTGCTGGTACAATCTCCATACTTGTAGGCCGATATCTAACATAATTTTGTGTTAAAATAAGAAAGTCCGTAATAAAATGCTTGAAATTTTTCAATATGAAGATATATATATAGACATAATAGGTAAAACCATATTTAGGTGTGCTTCATTATTTCTATAATGGAGAAACTTCCAACACAAGCGGTCTGTCAATAAAAGTGGTCCTGCAGGTTAATTAACTGCAGTAGTAATCCCAGCATTATACATCCAGGGACAGCCATTAAATGTAAAGATCCTGAGAACAATTTGCTTGTGAAACAATTGGTCGTAAGGAACAACAATCCGGATTTTTTCGAGAAACATTAATTCTGTAATTAATATAGTACAATAACACGCCGAACAAATATTAATTTAGAAGTCAAACAACAAAAATCAGCGTTATATTTTCAAGTTTTCACAGGACTAGTTTCGATGGTTTTACCGCACCATCTTCCTCAGCTGCAAAAGCGCAAATGAACGAGATAAGATTCGGGTCGTTCATTCCCCGATCAATAAAATTCCGAGTTCCATACTCAAGGACCCCATTCCGGATTACAATTATTGGGGTATTTACGGGATTCCTTGCCAGTGTGGTTTAATTTACATTGGCCAAACTAAGAGAGCCTTAAAATTTCGCGTTAAGGAATATGAGGCATACGTTAGGAAAAGGGAAACACAGAAGTCTTCTGTTTCCCAACATTGTCGGTCCGAAAATCACACTTTCAATTTTTCTGCTGCCAAAATTATTGAAGAAACAACTTCCATTGGTGAACTGGATTTTCTAGAGGCATTTCACATACAAAAATATTTCTGTTCTAGGTAGAGACCCTAATTCCAATCTATCTTTGCCTTCAGCCTTTAAAGAAATTATGTTTTCGTTCTGGTTTTATCAACAGATGGCGCCAGTGGCTTATCTCCTGTCCAAGGTTTCTTATCTTATCTAATCATTATATCTTATCTCGTTCATTTGCGATTTTGCAGCTGAGGTTGATGGTTCGGTAAATTATCGAAACTAGTCCTGTGAAAATTTGAAAATATAACACTGATTTTTGTTGTTTGACTTCTAAATTAATATTAACTCTGTCCTGGAACAATATCTAACAGCATTCCGCTGCTAAGGCATTGCATGACTGCCTAAAATCAATTTCAACATTAAAATGCGTCAGGAATGAAACAGGATTTTCGGATTTTCTCAACGTTGAAAAGCCAATGTAGGAGGGAGAAGGTCTCTTTAGCTAAGGACATTAAAAACGCCAAGCTTACAATCTAAAAACCAATACAACAAAACAAACAGAAAATAGTGTAGAAAATAGTGTTCTTGAATCATTTATAAAACGTTGCCGAAAGTATGATTTAATGTGAAGCACTATGATCTAAAAAAGGAAAACCTGCAGGGCAGTAAAATCATATGACTGTGAATAAGAGACTAAGTCTTAAAATTTTTAATTTAGTTTCCAATGTAGACACTTTCAGAAATGTATAGAATTCGATTAATTGTCAATTACCTTTTTGTGCTCTCATCAGAACATATTTACATAAATTTCATCGATCGAATATATACATATTTGACACGCAATAAGCTACATAGTATACATAAATAATACATAATATATAAATACGTTACATAAGATTTGTGAATTAATTTTCAGGAAATTAATGATTCTTTTCATTAGGGCTTTTCACTCATGTCATCACGAAAAATCATTATGAATGGTAATATTTCACTTGCATGTGAAATGACATACGAAAAGGACAACTGGAGGTACATTTTGTGATATTCACTTTAGAATGCTGAATAACCTGCATATTTGGGATGGATTTTTATTTATAAAAACCATTACTAATACGAAGAATATATGGTAATCTAAAGCAAGGAAACCAAATGTGCATAAATTAACTCTCTTTTTGGTTTCACATAAGCAATTTAATTAACGGGACTCGTTGGTTATTTCATCTCATTCCGGACAGTGATTTTGCTAACGGCAGGAAATCAAATACAGTGGGAACCATTTTCTACTACTAGTAAAATTTAAATGTGGTTGAAAGATTATTTATATGGCACAGATGTATGCATGTATGCTGTTGTTGCGACTGAACCTCAGACCATTTCATTGGTGCCAAAAGACACAGTTTGAACCTGTCGTTGGTTTCGCTCCTAGGACAAAGAATACGTATTTTTATTTTTTACCTTTTAAGCAACACAGAAAGTGCAATTACTCTGAATGATGAATTAAGTAAATGCCTCTAATGATGAATTCTTTCTTAGAATAAGAATTTCAGACTCAGCACGGAAAAATTTATTTCAAGGTTGAACTTCTGTTGATGACACAATGAGAAATAAATCACAACCATATTATGTTCCATTAATGTATGAATTATTTTATTTGCAGTTAGTATAAACGCTATTAATTTATTTTTTCTGTATGTATGATATAGAATGAATAATTAACTTTTGTTCTAAATCTAAGGTCTATATAAAAGCCGACGCGCTAATCGTGTTGCTAATCTTGTTCCCGCTAATCGTCAAAATGTATTGTTATTAAAAATTTACGTAATGTCCCGTGAATTGGTACAGAAATTTACAGGTCACCAACTTTCAACTAATCCGGTAAGCTGAAACGTCACATAAATATCAGATATAAAAACAGCAAAAATGTGTTTCTTGTTCAAGCTTGTATTACAGAAGTTCACTGAATCTGACATTTTTAGGTAAATATTTTTTTAATAATTTGAATAGTTCTGATCTTAAAGTAGAGAAACCATATTACTTAGTTAACCTGAAGTTGATAGATTTCTGAAAACATTATGGCAACATGAGGTGTGCAAGATGCTGGCTGATAATTTCCAATTTGTGCATCAACTGGAATCAAGACGACTGAATGCTTTTAATCCTTTGTTCCAAAATTAACTCTAACTCTTAATCTACCAAGAGAAGCTTTTCTGTGTCGAAATCCAACTGATGTACATCTTAAAAATCAGTTTCTTTGATTGCTAGCAGATATCGTAACATCTCTAAACTTTGTAATTTTGTACAGACGGCATCAGTCCGTGATGCTTTAAAAAGCGTTCGTGCGTTGATTTAAAAGTCCCAACAGAACTTCGTTGTTGCGCATCTAAACTTAGTTACGATACAGAAATTTATTTAAGGAAATTACTTAAATACTTTAACTTTTAAACTTTATGCCAAGATATTATGAGAAACACCAATCATACCGAAGCAAGCAAGCAGAAGGCTCATTAAGCATGCACTGTCATGTTTAACCCGTTATGACATTTCTCTCTAAGAAACTATATTGCAGATGTGATATACAGAAAATGGTAGCAGCTGGCTATAGAACCTTACTCAATATATAGAAAACTGTATTCGGTAAGAATGAAGGGGAACTCACTAGGACATTGCCTTGGTACATGGACTTCCATATATTCAGTTTCTGTGGAAGATGATACTATTAGTTTCCCTTACACCAGTGGTAATAAAATTTTAAAAATTATAATATCAGTGATTTGGGCTACGTTGCATATGGATTTTTTAAGAAACTGCTGTAGAAACAAATGTTTCACTTGGATGTTTTCATCAGATTTTACGCGAAGATCTAGGTATGAAACGTGCTAGCAACATTGGTTACCAGATTTTCCACAGAGGAAAGGAACTGCAATTACTTGACCATTTGCACCGAAATTGGGAAATCAGTCGCCCATTATTCCAGTTCTTTGTTTACCGTCATCATGAGGTTGACTCACGGGTTTATAGATATGACCTTGAAACGAAATCGAATGTCATCACTATGAAAGACTCGTGGAGCTTGGTATATTAAGAATTTGTGACTTCCGGTCGTACTGCGACTAAAGAGTTTTACAAGCCTATTCTACAATGTCTGTCGATAGCTATTCATAAAAAAGTTCAAAAATCGCACCTTTGAAAACTGATTTATGCACCACGATAATGTTTTTTCATTCTCTTTCATGTATCAACACAGCTCGCAAAAGTTATTATTCCAGCCGCTGTAGCTTTACATCCTTGCACGGTAAAGTAACAATTGTAATCGTAAAAAAATTCGGGAATTCTATTTCAAAGGAATTATGCAGTTTGGCCGCTCCCGAATCGGTTTAAACGAGTTTTTTGCTTGACATTCTCGCGTACGAACAAAATAAAGAAATATTTTTTTTTTCCCAAAACGGATTGTAAAATAGTTTTAAAATGGACTCAGAAGCCATTTTTTTTCGTAACGTCTATAAGTGCGTATGTATGTATCTGGTATAAACCAAAAACAAATAGCGATAGTATGTTGAAACATTTTATATGAGGGGAACTATAACATCTAGTTGCGCACCTCACTATTTATTGCAATCATTTAAACCAAACTTATAGACAGTGGCTCCCAAAAGTGTTCGCACACTTATGATTTTCATTGAAATAGGGCTCTATCCATTCATTAAAAGTAAACTTTCTGAAAGAGATTTTAATAATAAGAATCTATAATCTATTCGTAACAAAATTACATGAAATATTTTTTTAAATAAGCGAAACTTTATTTTTAAGAAATTAATAATCAAAAAATGACAAATATTTTACCTCACAAAAGTCTTCGTACACTTAAAAAAAATCTTGCCATATTAGTAAATATTTTCATTTTTCGTTAAATTAATATTATTAGTAGGATATCCTTTAGCATTCACAATAGATGTTAACGTCTGGGAATAGATTTTATAAGTTTTTTTTTTTTTTTTTTTTTTTTTTTTTTTTTTTTTTTGTTTTGTAATATCTGTATCAATGTTTATCCATTCTTCCGTCATGTCTGTTTTGAGTTGGCTTTTCGTTTTGATGTTGTGTCCTCCAGCTCTTTCCAAATGTGTTCTATGGGGTTTAAATCTGGCGACTGAGGTAGTGTTTTCAAAACCTGTGGACAATTATAGAGACACTACAGGCGAAAGTTGAGAGAACTTAGAATCGTTATCATGATTAAAAATGAAGTTGTTTCCAGTAACCAAATTTTGTGGGCTGATAATTTTAAATTGTCTCTTAAAATATTTAAATAAAGAGAATGATTCATTATGCCATCAATAAATATCAAATTACCTAGTCCTGATGCTGTCATGCCCCCCCCTCCACAAAAACACCTCCACCGCCATGCTTAACTGTTCCAACTAAGTTCTTAGAATGAAGTTCTTCATTTTTCTTCTGCATATAGTTATTCTACCATCGGAACTAAAAATGTTAAATTTGCTTTCGTCAGCAAATACGACATTATTCCAGTATGTTTCGGTCAGAACGCCCATATAGTTCAGCTTCTCTGAGAACTCGTCGAACAGTTTAAGGTGAAATTGAAGTAGAAAACTTTGCATTAAATTCTGCAGAAACTTTTACAGCACTCAAATGTGGGTTTTTCACAAATTTTCTAATGATAAATCTCTCTTCGTGTTTAGTTAACTTTCTCGGTCGACATTTTCTTACCTTGTTTTTAAGCCGATTTTCTTCTATAAAGCGTTTTATCACATGCTGCACTGTAGAATGGGATAAATTAACTAATTTAGAGATATTTCGATTGATTTAACACTACTGAAGTGAAAAATTATCAATTTTCAGATGCTGTTTGTAATTTCTTAACGAATGCGACCCATTTTACAATAATAAATAGAATATTATGATTAAACAATAAAAAATTAAAGCAAACGATTTTTTAAATGCCACCACAATGCAGAAATTAAAAAAAGCGGCAAACGGTAATTCTAATTTTGATTTTATCCAAAAATATTTGTTATAATCTGTAATACATCTAATCCATGTTGCACATAAGACTTAGATGATTATTCGCGCGATTTAGCTATAACTCATTACTGATGGGACAACCTCTAAGTTATAATATTCATAAGCGATTTCGCTTTTTTGAAAGCAATAAAATAAGTTTGTTCCATCATGTAAGAAACTCTGTGCAGGTTACTTGTTTGCGCGCTAATTAAGGTGAGTTTGAACTAAATGTTTTGAGGCCGGATAAATCAGTCTTCCATTAATAATTAGTGGATAAGGTCGAATAAAAACTTACCCTGTCACATATTTAAAATAATTTAAATTTTATTTCGTGATTTTTTAGCTTTCTGCTTTCATAGTTTTATTGACATTAGAATTTTAATTTTAAGTCTCAATTCCAAACCATTGTAACATGAATCAGTGTTGTCCGAATTCCATGTTATACACAAGTGTACTTGTTTCTGTTCGCCTGATCGAAACCCTATTTTTATCAATCTCTTTTACAACATGTTTACCGGTATTACTTTGGTTTAAGGGAATACCTAAATCTCATTAGATGAATTTAAAAAAAAAATATACTTTAATGCCATATGTGAAAAAAACTTTACGGATAACATTTTGATGATCAGAATATATTTTTGAAGTAATTACTGAAGTAAGTAATTTTTAAGTTCATAAAATTCTAAATGACGAAGCGATAGCATCTCTTAAATTTTTGAATCGTCAGACATAATCTAATTTGGTTTAGTTATCAGCAGAAAAGATCGTGTTACATATCAGAGAGTGACATTTATTAAATTATGAGCCATAACATAAAACATCTTGCAGGTGTTGGAAGTCTGGAGAATTTGTGTCAATGATTATTTTAATCACGTTATGAACATCCAAACGAGACGAGTTTATTATAAGCGGCCTGCCATAATCTATTAATGATGCGTCAACAGCATTTTTTTCTTTTGCTCTCGTCCTAGCTGCAACTGCGAAATTTATGTTATTAAATTAATTTTTCGTATTTTTTCTCCTGATCTTAAGGTAAAATCCATGAACAACACTTATGCATATCCTCCATCACGGCAGCATCCAATTAAGTCTTGTGAGTAAACATGAGGTTTAATATTTCTAAAAAGATTTTTTCGAGGTAATTATAGATTTTTTTCCCTTCAAATCTCGCAGTTGTTATCGAATCACGTGCAGGATCAACAGTTATTTATTCCAGAAAAGTAAAAAGGAAATTCGTGATTCTTTAAATATTTTTTTTGCTTTACGAACATTTTAGAATTATTAAATTATAGAAGTTTAACTGATTTTACCAGCGTGGAACTAGCTTCAAAAGGAATTAACTCTCACTATCCAATCTAAAAAATTAAGTGAAATGAAGTAAAAGTATTAGTTCTTTAATTGAGCTTGTAATGTCTTAACAATTTATTATTACTGGACTGTAAAATAATTTTATAAAATGAAAGTAGAGAAATAAAGAAACAGAAACAAATGCGTCAATGAACATTTGAAATCCTAAATATTGAAGAAAAAAGCACCGTCGCAAAGCTTATTGTATTCAAAATAGATTTTACATGTTTCTGGACGTAACTAAAGCATTTGCTCTTTTACGTAAAACTATAAACATTATTTATATTTCAAAGAATCTAAAATATGCTACTTATATTATTTTAAAGGATTAACTTATGAGTCAGAAATTTCTTTCATGAGATTTTATTTTCTGTGTCAAAAATTTTCTAGGCCTTGTCTTTGTTATCTTACTACAAAAAATAATTCCTAAGAGACAATTTTCAGTTCGGTGTTCTTCATTGTTTCTCAATTGAGTTGGAAATCTCCGAAAATCTTTTTTTACTTCACAACAGGTGTTAATAATGATTCTATAATCCGAATTGTGCAGGTACAATTAATTTTTACACGTCGGATAGAGGGATTTTTTATATGTGATATTCTATTTAAATTTGTAGATTTTGGTAGCTAAAATCCTTAAGAACTGTGTAGTGAATAATCGCTTAGTTCTAATGCTTCAATAACAAGTCCAAAGAAGAATTAAATTAGCCTTTTATTCAATTGAGTATATTTAATAGTCCCTTTCCGGCTTACAGTAAGCCTCCACTTTAACTTAAGACACAAAATAAGAAACTAATCTAATGCTAACTTAACTAAAACCAGCAGAAGCTGCACAGAAGTAACTAAAAGTGTTTGTCCTTGTTAAGGATCACCGGCGAATACCAGCAGGCATGCAACAATCCGGTAGAATATAGCTCTTCTACTAAACTGACCGAGACTTCAACTTAAATACTGGTTTCTGCTTCATTTACATTAAACGCGATCCTAACTCATTGTGTTGTTTCTTATGTCCAACCTATACATCACGAACAACATCGTTTCAGATTAGCTTCACCTTTTCACTGCCTCTCCCGGTCTTTCATCGTCTGACTTCGGCCTTGTAAGATGTCTCCAAAGCACGGACCCTCGTCCTCGATATACCTTTCGAAGTTTGAGATGTACCGGGCTTTGTAGGGACTCCACATATACGTATAAAGCCTTTCCCGGCTTTATACGTAGCCTCAGTGAGGTAGAAGAAAATACTAAATACAAAAATATAACGCTCAGTCACCTTTGCCTCGGGACACAACTCCCTCGGCATCAGATACATTCATGTTGGTGCCTCACCTTACTCCATCAGTCCCCGTCACTGGGACTGTGAGGGCCAAACCCTCACCGAGAAGGTCGAGTAACACTACTATATAGATCCACCGCAGCCAAAGGAACAGACACGACAGTACCAGTACGGTCCCTGCCAAGCCTGAACCAACCTAAGTATAATACTCGGGTTCTACTCCTGTGAAGACTGTTTGTATATCCTCGTGGTTGAGACTGCCTAGGTACAGATCCTAACCAGTACTTCCCAGGAGTTCTCCTGAGTCAACCCCCGGGGGGACTTGTAACATCAGTCACCCCCCTCTTCCTAACTCCGACCTCCTTTCACCCAGTGCGGACATCTCCGTGTCATGCGCCCTCGGACCATAACTGTTAATGAGCCCGCAATGTCGCGTGGAAACAGTGACAGCTCGGCAGAAGAGCATATTGATTGATTGATTGAAAAAACATTCTTTTAAGAAATTGTAGGTGGGAAATATGGAAGTAAAGAATGTTCAACAATAAGAATAACTATTAGGAAATTAAAACTAATCGATCAGAACAAAACAAAAAAAAAAAAAAAAAAAGGCAACGGACACGAAACAAATCTACAAAATCTGCCATTCCTTGTTTCGCGTTACGTAACAAATTTTAAACTTATATGACAAAATTAATTTCTCCGAACTTTATTTAATGTAAACAATGCGTGAGTCATAATGCCTCAGTCCCCAGGAAATGTCTTAAACCTTTCTTTTTTCAATACTTTTATTTACTGAAATATGTTATAAAATTTGTATTTGTAGCATTTTGATACCTCATTCTATGAACAACGTACTCAACATTGCTGTATCATGAATGCATGCATTGATAGCATAAAACTACACAAATACTAAAGAAAAGTTTGTTATATTAATAACTCATAAAATATAATCAAGAATTAATCGCTGTTACAATTACCGATTAATATTTGTAAATAATTTGCAATCACAAAAATTCGAAAAAGTTGACTCTTATTGCTATTAAAGGTATCAGTCCATAATGATGTATATAATATAATATAATGCTATTAAAAACTTTTTCTGTTTTTTTTATTAACAGATGGGTACTTCTACATATCCTAGAACTAGGATTCATAAAGATATTCTATATCGCTTGGGCGAATGAAGAAGAACTTTAGTTTATAATGACTAACGTTTTCTTCTTCATGTAAAGTAATTCTAATGTAAAGTAATGAGTAAATGAGAGAATACAATAATTAGACGAATCTGATTCGTCAAATTGAGAAACTAGACTTACCATTTGCATTTCGTAGCATTTTCTTCTTTCGCAGTGACTAAACAGATGGGCTTCTTTTCTTTACTTTAAAAGAATAACTGGACCACTCATTCAATTAAAGTGCACAGTGTAGGATCTATCTAAACATATCACCTGCGATATGTCTGGTGAACTTTTTAAGACTAATGCTGATTCCAAAAATTTTAATTTTCCTTCTTTTCGACAAATTCAATGATTAAGAATGCTAACTAGCCTACATGATATAAGTACAAAACTGGTTTAAAATCTTTTCAGTTCGAAATTTTCTGTGCTTAATCCTCTCGTGGAGATACCCTTATGATTTCGAAATGTAAACATGTCGTTGGTGCGAAATCATTTAACCAGAATTACATGACGTCGTTTGGCATTCGGCTGGTAAAGAGCTTGTGCCTCTACCTGAGAGACGACTTCAAGAGAAAGCACTATTTTTATCAGCTTCCATACCTATCGCAATAAACTGAAATCTTCGTCAACAAAGTGCTTATTTAATTTCTATTTCTACTTCGAGCTTTGTCTCATCATGGTTGCGGATTTCGATGTAAGTTTTTATATTTTCCTATCACTTCTGGACAGTCAAATAAATAGCCACGTAAAGAAATCAAATAACGACAGTGCTCGTAGGGATATTGCTACATTTCTCCTCTTGCTTCTTGTTCTCTTGCTCAGTGAAATTCACAAGAGAGGCTCAGTCCGCTAATAAATTGATTAATAATGATGCTCAGACTGCAACTGAGTGCGTTCAGCGAAATATGCTGCCAACTACTTAGATCTTACCAGAAAGGTCTATTCTAAGTACACTCATATCCATAAATTAAGGATAATGCAAAATGAGGCAAAGGAAGAGTTAGAAGCAAAACAAATTTGACTTATTTGTAAAGCTTATTTATTAAACAAAAGGTAAAGAGCAAAAAACGATGCTATATGTTCGATATTATTAAAAAAATAGCGATTTTTTCTCCCTGGAGCAAATTACAAAAAAAAACCTATTTACAAAAAACCAACATTACATGGTTGGTATGTTGTTAATACATTGTGTGTCTCCCAGACGATGCAATACAGTCGGTACAACGCCTAGGAATGCTGAGTATCAAATTATCGAACTGATCTCGGGGGATATTACACCACTCAAAAAGCAATGCTCTCCGAAGTTCCGGTAGACATGTAGGAGGAGGTTGACGGGCTGCAACTCGTCGACCAAGCATCTCCCACGCGTGCTCTACTGGATTCAAGTCCGGTGAGAATGCCGGCCAGTCCATACGGGTGATATCCTACGATTGAAGGCATTCGCTTACGATGTTTGCACGGTGAGAACGGGCGTTGTCATCCATAAACACAAATTGTGCGCCCATGGCACCGCGAAACAAACGTACATGTTGTTCCAGAATGACGTCTCGATAGATTTGACTTGTCATGGTTCCAATTTGAACATGCAGGTCAGTTCTGGAACCCAGAATAATTCCACCCCAAACGAGCACTCCTGCACCACCGTAACGGTGTCGTTGAATGATTTTTTCTTGGTGGTAACGGGTACCTGGAGCTCTCCATATGAAAGTCCGGCGAGAATCAGACTGTAAGCTAAACCTGGACTCATCGGAAAACATCACACAAGCCGACTATTGCGGTGTCCACAATGCATTCTCTCTACTCCAGGCTAACCGCAGACGACAGCGACTTGCAGTAAGTGGAACGCATCTGATAGGTCTACGAGCATATAGACCAATCTGCCCTAAGCGCCTGTACACGGTCTGCCTTGAAATTGTCGTACCAGTGGCTGAAGAGAGCTGACGAGACAGGTTTGAGGCTGTGCTCCGCCTGTTTCTTTTGGCAGTAACTGCCAAATACCGGTCCTCATTCAGCGTTGTAAGTCTGGGGCGATCTGTGCTGTAACGTTTACCCACATTACCATCATCGTTGCCAAAGCCTGGAGATGACACTCTGGGCAATTCCAAATTTGTCTGATACTTCCACTTGGGTACCCCCACATTCCACCCGATAATTCTACCACGCAAAGAATCATCCAAATGAGTCCTTTGTTTCATAACTATTCGGTTATTGCAATGAAATTCTTATAAAGCGCCTGCGAACAGTTTTACTTCTATGCCTGGTTTCCTTATATGTCACTCTCTTACACTGTGACGTACCATCGTACATTGTACATCTTACATGTGACGTACCATCGGTGTCATCTGGTTACTTTCTAAAATTTGCATATGATTCTTGAAGATGTGTGTAGTGATTTTACAGGTGATATATTTATTTTAGAGTTCGATTTCCGCGTGACTCCAAATTATCCTTAATTTATGGACATGAGTGTAAATAAGTTTACCGCACTTCTTGAAAATCCCGTCTTAGAAGTCATTAACTTTATTGGATATGTAACTATTCTGTCAAAATCTTAAAAAGGAAAAAATACGAAAATACAAAATCATACAACATGGAACCATCGCAAAATACTGTCAAAGCTGATTCCCTGATCCAGTTATCCAGTTTGCGCATAGGTATTTAAAATGTCCATTGCTAGTTCATAGTTAGTGTGCATTATCCAGTTGTAATTAGAGCATATGACTCTTACCTCATCTACAACTCCGCAGCACAAACCTAAGCTGTCGATGATGACGACATAGATACAACTGTCAATGATAATGTACCTTTTATCTCACAGACGATAGTTGACATTGCGAGTAAATTAACAGTCTTTCAGTACCTCAAGGGCAGATCCAAGAGTCCCGCAATGAACGTCAGGAATTCTAAGTTGACATGGAAGCAAAATATTAAAGTTGTCAGTGATACTGGATTTAAGGACAACAAAGGGACACTGATTTGAGGCGATGGTTACATTATTTTGCTCTATATGCAAATTTCACAGACTTAGTTCTACTTTCATCAAACGTGAGGCAGTAAAATACTCATATATATTTAACGATAAAAGCTATAAAAGTCGAATGAACTAATTTATCTCGTGATATAAATCAGTTGATTTGAAAATGGCGCTTTCGGAAATTGTTGTTTAAGTAAGAAATGCCGAATTATTGAATAAATGAAAGAATGAAGTCCCCCTCCTGCTCTTATGCTTGGTTTCTCCAAAAATGACCCGTTGCACTTCCTCTTCAATTTCATATGCCCGCTGTACTTGAAAAACCAAAGTGGAAACTTATTATGGAATATTGGGACACATGGAGTGCTATTATTATGGCAAGCAGGACATGGAATGTGTCAAGACCTTCTTGAAAAGCCACAATGTAAACCTCTCAGGTGTGGGAATTGCGATACTCCAAATATGGTGAAATTCCCTACAACATTATAGTAGGGAACGTTCTAAACTCTGTAAAGAAGGACCTATTACTCACATATCACACGAGAGCTGCAAAAGATATAGGATTTAACTCTAATGTACTTAACGACGTTAAGCAAGTTTTACAGGACTACCAAACTATTCTATATTTCATGCACTATTGAAATCACGACTTTGAAAAATCTATCATTTCATCACAGCTGCACAGATCTCAGGCAAAACCTGCCAACAGCATGATGGTTATATATATGAATCATAATTATCCATTTATGGTTACTCTACAGAATATAGTTAATCTAAAGATAAAATATAGCAAATTTCATGATGAAATAGTAAATTCTGTCTTCGGCAGACGTCTTATTTCAGGCAGATGTCATTTCCGTTCGCAGAGTATTCTAAATTACAGGTCATGCAGGTGTGACAGGTGCAGACACAGATATACATGGTAATGATCTATGTCAGGTACAGGCTCAAATTTCCCCCTCTTTCGCATGGCAACTTTGCAAGCTACAAAGTCCTAGTCGTATCCATAAATCTTCTAAATTGTGACAATGTTTATGCGCAGTCTGCAAACCCCTAGATCCCGTCTTACATACGATAGACTAAATAATTCGATTCCTGATACTATCTCTACCATCCTTAATGAATATATTATTGTCAAAAATACTGAGTATAGTTTAGAGTTTCTAACAGTAATGGCAAAGTATTTCTTATATGGGTTGATTTGCAATAACTCAATTTCAGTTTACGCTCGTGAAGATGAAACACGAGTGTGTTTCTTTGTATAATTTCAGGTATATTGGGCCTTTTAATTAATATCACAGGTTGTCCATGATGTTGAAGAAATAAAGTCCCATGATGTTGAAATTCAAATGAGAGTGGGTTAGTACGCCGAGATGGTTTTCGACCAAGAAGCTGAATTAAATGGGAATCTCCCCCATCTCAGGGAAAAAATCGATCTGTCTAAAAGTGGACCACGGTCAGATTGACAGATCAGACAGCATATGCTTTTCTCTAAAAATAGAAAGTTGTGTAACAGAAATTATGTAAATATAATTACCGGTTTGGTACACCGCGAAAATATGTCATAAAAATGTTCATGCAGGCACCCTGTTTGCCTGAAATCGAACTCAGGTCGAAATAGCACTTTTAATACGCGGCGCAAGTGATCCACTGTCAACGCAATTATATATTTATTTAAGCAGAAAAACAGCGATTCTAGTGTTACTCAAGGCACAAGGATACCTTTCACGAAATATAATATTTTCTGTCCATGTTTTAAAAAGAATAAAATAAAAAGAAAATTCGTTAAAAATTATTTAACGGTGTTAAGAAAAATGAAGATTTAAAAAAATTCTTTTTTTCCACCAGTTATTACATATTTTAAAGAATATTCTCCGCTTTGTGTTAAATGGATAATATAAAACCACGGTTAACGTGGAAATAAAATAAAATAACTCAAGGAAACAAATTTATGTAAACGCTACGAGTTAAGCGAAATGGCAGCTGTGATAGCAATTCTCTATCCACTCTGTATCTCACAAGTGCTTAGTTTCCTCTCAAATATCTAAACGAAGAAACCCGATATGTTATCTCTTCTCTCTCTTTATACTTGTGTATTTTAATGAGCCTGCTCATTAGTAGCGAAACGACTCTCGGTACTGTAAAACCGCAGTAAACAGATGTTGCAGATGTTCATGGAAATCTTCGATTTTCAAGAGCTCTAACAAACCTGGAGAGCATGTATGGTATAGTTAAAGAAATTTAAGCGAAAATATTATGTAATAAGTATTTGCTGCTTTAGAAGATAGACAAGCGAGCTGCTTCAGGAACTATAGCGATTTATTTACTAATACGAATAGAAGAGAACATAAAGATGTGCTATTGGGGAATAAGAAAGAAGTTAATATTATTTTACTGCTACTCTTCAGTTGTTTCTAAGCGAATTTGCTTATGGTCGACATTCTTGCTGTAACACTCACTATATTGATATATACCGTTTTTAAATAGATTTTTTTTCAGTTACCGTCTTTGTTACTTAGTACTATGAACAGTCCACCAGCATGGAAATCGTCGCTAGAATCAGCTTTGGTAAATCATCATGATACAAATCTACGTGATATTGCATGAACTTTATATGCATATCCGACCATGGGAAATAATGTTGTAGTTATCTAAGAGTAAAAAATAACATAGAAATATTGAAATATCCGATTGTTATAACTTTCTTGTTGCGAAAATTTGCGTATTAGACATTCGAGTAAAATTCAGTGAAATAGTGGTTATCATGAATGCGTAACAAGAACGATATAGAAGATACAAAACAAGAAAGATATAGAAGTGGTGAGCGCTTTAAAAATCAAATATTGTAAAGTAAATTTATCTTCTTAAGATGAACTGAAAATGTGACTTTGTTATTTTACTGATTCTGGTGTCCTTTCTAGAATCTGTGTGATTATGAAATATATTACCTCTTCACAGAGCAACAGTGAAAGAGGATCTCATATTGAGTTGAAAACCAGAATTACGCAACACATACGCAAACAAAAAGCACACATTTAATGGTTATTGCAGATTCCTTGAAAATTAAGGCAACATTATTAAAGCATTATTCTTGCTAAAAGGCTTGCGCTGGACAAGATTATTTCCATTATGTTTGGGTTAAGCTGTTTGCCTCTGTCGTAAGATTTTCATGAATAATAATTTAAAGAAGGTTGGCTTGTCTTTAGGTTGCACATGAGTAAACATATAGTCAACTCATCCGTCAAACGGAAAAGCCCAAACAGAACTGAGCGACTTCATATTTTAGACCATTGATCACCACTTCTTAAATGAGTTAATAAAATTGTTTGAAATAGTTTCGTCAAAGTGAACTTTTGTTGAAACGCTTCGGCAAAACATAAATATATTTTCTTATTTTTAAACTAAACTATTTTTTCGGAATGTTTTGCATTGAGATTTCCCTGAGCACTATAAATTTGCCCAAAACGTTAAAACATCTGTGATGCGAATAAATGGAAACACAAAATTCAGGCATAGGACATTTACAAACTTTTTTGCAAATATGTAATTGCCGGAAAGGAGTTTAAAAAAATCAGCTGTTAAAAATCTTTCTTCTGTTTCTTGCCTATAACGGCATTGGCCACTGCTTAAGGCCAGAAATAGTGGCCATTTAATTGTGGAGGCACCTAATAAGCGGCCGACGTTGCCTCCTATAAAGAGACAGATAATTTTACATCCATGCCTTCTCTGAGATTCGAACCCGAGCCCTCCCCTAACCACTACATGCATACTGATAACTATACATACTGATTATGAGCATCTCATACCGCAAACTTCCTGCCACCCTGCTAAAATAATCTTGTGGACACTATATACTTTAATAGAACACATGGCGCGGGGTTTGCAAATGGTGTTTTCACTGATGGCTCTAACTCCAGGGGGCACTGCAAGCGTATTCTGCATACTTTCTGGAGGAGCTTTAACGTATGAGTGGAAAAAAGCTCGTTTCTGAAAACTCTGTCTTTCAAGCGGAGCTCATAGCAATCAGAGCAGCTCTTCTACACCTGAAGAATAATGCCACAGTGCCCAATATCATTTACACAGAATCAGCCTCAAGCCACGCTGCGATAGCTGGAATTCGTTCTCGTAGTCCTATCATCAGCAGCATAACTCACATGCCTGTTTCGCAAAGACCCTCACTAATTACCCTTTAGGCCAGTTTCGGACCTAAAGAGTTGGACATTCCATCAGCTCCTAAGAATATGGCAAGAACGTTGGGATCAAGCCTCCACAGGGAGACGTGTTTACAATCTCATCCCCAATGTCAAGACAACAATCCAAACTAATAACAATTCCTCACTGGTCATGAGCCCTTCCCTTCATACCTCTGCCGCTTTGGCAGTAGAGATAATGGTAACTGGTAGAATGTGGGAAGGAGGGTCATCCAGACCATTTTGTGACCATTTTCTCCTGCCCACACACAGCACTTAACAGCCTCAAGCAACGAGGAGCCAGATTCTGGCCAAACTGGTTCCAGAATCTACAAAGTAACAGAGTTGCCCAACGGAAACTGAAAACAATAATTGACTACTGTACTAGCAATTATCCCCCCCGGGGTTGACTCAGGCGAACGCCTGGGAAGTATTGGTTAGGATCTGTACCTAGGTAGTCTCAACTACGGGGGCATAATAACAGACTTTACAGAAGGTCTGAGGGCTCTCGGGAGAGAGTAAGGCTCGACTGGCACCGTACTGGTACTGCCTTGTCTGCCCTTGCTCTGTGTGGTCGCAACATGGTAGATTGTAAGAAGTGAGGGACGACACTCAATTCCGAAAGGCTAGGACGGGAGCTGTCCTGTCACACAGAGTTGTACTAGCAATTACTCTTCTGACGCTGGAAGATAGTAGCCATAGAATTCTATATAAGCTAGTTCAATATGTCAGCAACATAGTATGTGATATGTGTGTTCAATATGCAATTTTGTATTTATGCTGTGCCAGGTTTTCATACACAAAATTCGTACTGTATCTGCATGTTGTAATATATCTGTACATGAATATATCTTTCGTTTATGGTACCTAATTTATACTAGGGATCACGCGTACCTTATTCTTAAAACAGTTAGTAAAGAAATAACCGAGTTATGATCCACCAAATCAGAAGTTTGCTATGGGAAGGAAGTAACATGCATCTGAAAATTTACAATAAAGGTATGTATGTTTTTAGTTTTCGAACAGTAAACATACATCAGTTCAGAATTTATAGAAATATTTATTTCGTAACAAAGGTCGTGGTTCCCATGTGGCCCATAACTGTTCACTAGATCCCCAGTGAGCTTCCTGTATTTGGTAGGAAATATTTGTCCTTTTGCAGTATCAGATAGTCTGTTTCATCGAAATACACCACTCTGTTTTAGCTCTTTCTTTCGAAGAAAGCAAATCAAATTTTTCTGGTGTAACTTCTAACAGGCAGAAAGTAATCAAATAGAATGCCCAGAACTCTAGACTTCGAATTTATTCTTTTCGAATTTGGTTTAGTTTGGTTTTTTAGATTATAAAAAAGCAGTCGAAGGCTATCTCCCTAAAGGCAGGTATGCCTTCGTGGTGAACGATCTAAGGAAACTGGCTGGTATATACGTTACACATGGTGAACACCACGAAAACGCCCATGCAGCCAATCCGTTCGCGAGAACGAACCTCGAACCGAACTACCAGTGTTCAGCAACTTTACCACCTGGCCGCGGGTGGGCTCCTTTCGAATTTCAAAATTGCATTTTAGTGGCATGAGTCTGAACCTCCGATTGCCAATATATTTACGCTAGTCATAAGAAAAGATTCATACTGCTAATTTTTAAAAGCTTCGAATATTTTTGGCAGAAAATGTGTTGGTATTTTCATGCGTAGCAGAGCTAAGGAAAAAATGTAACAGTAATGCGCCTTATAAATGATGTAACCTTGGCATCATTATTAAACTGCTATTATCTGCTGACGATTTATGCATTTTTTTAATCCAAGATCTTGAGTTAAAGAAAGAAAATCTTGAAAAAAGTAAATATTTAGAACCGAAGATATAATAATAAAAACATTTTTTAAAATTTACTAAAATTATTAATATATATTTTTTATGTTAATAGAAATAACATTTGAATTTATTTTTTTAAGAAATTATGCTAGGTTTTTTGTCATTTGTTTAAAAGTAGTTACTTAAATTATACCTTACTATATCACTATTTTTTTTTCTCTTAGGGACGAAGAAAGACTAGAAGAAATAAAGCAATTATGTATTTTGAAAGGGATGATCTACTTATGTATAACTGGCTTCTAGATGAAGTCGAAATTCGAGTCTTTTGTTTCCACAAATTCCGCAGTTTTGCAAATTAAAAATAAAACCTCTATATACTTTTCATGACTTATCGATAGTTTTCCTACACTTATCATTAACTGTTTGTTGTCTTAAGGGGACTCTTACAACTTAAACCCCTCATGATCTTCGAATATGTGACTGTTGCAAGAATTGCGATATTTTATTTATTTTAAAAGCCATTTCTTCCAACCTTTTACAGGTGACTACATAATATAGGTGCTTTGGAAACTAGTAACCAGAAAGTTTGTGTCGCCACAAATATTTTTGTAATTTAATCCTCTTTGTGACAAAATATTTCGCCATGTTTCCACTTTGCGCGCATGATATTTTAAAAATGGCTAATGGTACATACTTGAAATTAGATGGAATTCTTTATCTGGGCACTATTTTCTAACTGAACCAACAATCTAACGAATATTTTAATATTGAAAAATTTTATGGACGAAAACGTTAAAATTTTTTTAATAAAATACATTTTATAAACTCAACTCAAAATAAAATAAAAATTTAACATGAAATTTTTAGAATTTTAGGTTCACAGTAGTTTTCAAATGTTATAAAAGCTATATATTAAATATGGAATTAAATTATGAAACAGACTGTTTTAAACTGTGCGCGCAATTTGGAAACATGACGAAGAATGTTGTCAGAAAGCGGATTAAATTATAAAAATATTTGTGGCAACACAAACTTTCTGATTACTATTTCGGAAAGCAGCTACATTATGTAGTCAGCTGTAAAAAGTTGGTAGTAATTGCTTTTAAAATAAATAAGTTATCCCAATTCTTGCAACAGTCACCTATTCGAACATCTTATGGGTTTTAAGGTGTATGAGTCCCCTTAAATGAAATTATTTTAATTAACATCATTTAGTATCGCATTAATCGTTATATGAATTTCTTTTTTCTTTTAATGAGACGTTTGTAATTCCCATACGCGACAAAGTACTTTTAGAGACCAATTAGGCCGGAATTTGACAACGAACCGTTTGTAATTCCCATATCCGACGAAGTATTTTTAGAGAATGGTAAGCATCGTATTTCGAAGCATGATACATGAACATTGTGAAGAGTCTTTGCCGGAATATAAACTCCAAACCTTCCGACTTCTAGCCGGACGTGCTTTGCAATTACACGAAGGTAGGTGGTAAGCAGAAAGAAAATACCTTGTAATTTCTTCTCTCCTTTGATTGTTATCCTGATGTTTTTCCCAAAGAAACCAATAATTGAGGCGGTAAAGCGGGAGAAAAATTTTACATATTTGCCCATAAGTCGTGCGGGGAGAAATTAAAATAAAGTTAGTATAAGAAAGTATGTGTATAATATTCTCTTTCGTCTATAAATCGAACGGAATATTTAAATGTAGTCGTGCTTCACGTAAGGCCGCATCAACTTAGCCGTGCCATTTTCGTTATTCCCAAATGTTATTTCATGACAAATTGATGTTGGTTTTCTGTTAGTCTTCATTGTTATTTTACTCCAATTAATTTTCAGGTCAGTTTTATTTTAAGATTTTTTGCACGGTTTGCATCTGCAATGGTTGTGAAGGAAGAACATGAAGAAATGAAAAACAAGTAAATGTTTAGCAGAGATATTTTTCCCGTCTAATCAAACCATAAAATATAGATCAATATAGATCCTTCTTTTATATGACAGGAATATTAACGTTATCGCACGGGAGATTACAAAGCTGTTTTCCTATTTTTCTTCGATTATCTTCAGTGTCAATCTTTTTAAAAATTTTCTTTATATGCCTATTTTTCTTCGATTATCTTCAGTGTCAATCTTTTTAAAAATTTTCTTTATATGCCTATTTTCCACGTTTTGAAACATAATGCTTAAGATGTAAATAAAAAGATTTGTAAATTTTCTATCGATATCAAAACTCGAATATGTGTTAAAAATGCTTTATGGATGAAGGTCTGCTTCCAAAGCATTATTAGCATGGAACTTTACAAACAGCCTTCTAACTTACATATACTATTTGATAGTTTACACAATTCGAATTCGTTTTAGTTGTTGAAAACTTCTTGAATGTGTGCATTTGTTAATGCACACTAAAACTGCTTATATTTTAAAGAATGTTACACTTGTATACTGATAAAAAATTATTAAACACTTATTTGTCAAACAAAGAAAAAAAAATTTTTTTTTCAATAAGATTGAACTTCAGAGCTATGATTTTAAGGTGTTAATTGTATCTAAAAGGAAATCCTGTGCAAATGCTTTACTAGTGATTTACATCGATTTGAAATTAACATTTTAATTATGAAATTAAAAATAACATTAGGAAACCATTCGAGGTCGATGGAGTCCTCCCCTCCATCGGCCGAACATTTGGTCTAAAGCTTTCCTCAAGATGGCTGAATCCAGCAGCATTTTATTCGGCCGAAACATTTTGTCTAAAACCTTCCTCAAGATGGCTGAATCCAACAGCATTTTAATAACCTTATTATCAAGTACGTTGCCTAGAAATCTCAATGAAGGATAGAGGGGTATTGCACCCACAAGACTGAGAATCCACGCTTGTGGTGTTACGCTTGAGTGAACTTAGAAAGTGCTTTATCCTTTTTTATGACCTGCCTTCTTGATGTAAATAGTAATGATGATAATCGGGGCATCAGGAGTTCGATTCCTATGGTAATTTCTCATGTAAGCAATGGTAACTCCAATAGTAATTCATTAAGAGCAATGATAATTCCTCATATTCCTCAGCTCTAAAATCTTACTGTACAGCAGAGCAATAACTAAAATGTGGTAGGCTATAATTCAACGTCATCGAAATTTGGCAAATGAGTGCCAGTCTCCTTACTCACCCTTTACGTGGGAGATAATGTAAAGGATATTTCCTTCTTTCCAGGGTTCTTCGTGATGTAATAGGAAGCACTTTCTTCTAGCAATTTGGAACTCCAATCGAAGGGTACTGCATATGTTTCATGTTTTCTGTTTCGATAAATCTAAGGATTCTACAAATTCACATTCTTGCTTTAAAGCTAACAGTTGACATTTGCCAACAAATATATCGTTTAAGGAAGCATATTGTAAAACATAGAAACATTTTTCATTGTAATTTCTCGTTGCATTTAATATGAAAACAAATTATTTAAAAAATTCATACAGATTATAGGTAGGTAATCAAAAAAATATTTACGAAATGGTTGTTGCTTGGAAAAAATGAGCTGATTTCTTTCAAACTGAAATGTTTTTATAAATTTGCTTTACAGAGGTTATATAGAACTTTCCTTTGGCTGCAGCCCGCTCGTCTAGCTGGCTTTCCTGCTAGTTTTCCTGTTAGTTGAATATTTCTTGAAATTCTAATCATCGTTTTCAGCGAAATCGTGATCACAAGGAGAAAAATGATAGTGTTTAGAAATCTTAACTTAAAGACAGAGTTGCTGTCAAATCCTGTAAATGCATATTATTTCCTTAATAGTAATAAATAAATACAAAAATATACTGATAAGTTTGCAAATAAATATAATTATATATTCAAACTGTATTGCATACGTACTAACAAAAATTTAAATAGAAACAATGAGAAGTGTCGAATCTAAATGTTTATATAATTTCAAATTTGAAGTCAAAACAAACAAAAAAAAATCTGAAAGGTTTCAGATTTTAAATTACGTTAGAGAATTTTAGAGAATAAAATATATCATTCGTCTTTAAAAGAATAATTTTAAAAGTAAGTTTGTTATATTTTCCAAAATAAACGTGAAATGCTTTAGTCATGCATTATGAAATGAAATACGAATTAATCTCATTTGAAATAACTTGTGAAGATAATTAATCCGATCCCCCAGCTCTTATGCATACCCTTTCATACATATCTCTTTCACATCACACGTGTGTACATAAGTATTACTTCCCGCACATATATACGTGTATTTTACTAAAAGCTTCAATGAAGTGGTGTCATTCTACCTGTTCCGTTAACGAATCCCTTTTTTTACTCAGAACTACTGCCGTTGCGACACCTTCTCTAATCAATAAGATTTTCCAACAACCTGCCACCAACACATCGTCAGCAGAACTGATTGCAACCCATCAGCACGAAGGAAAAAGTACTTTTTTTATGGGACAGCTTCCGCCATTTAACTCACGGCAGTAGGTTATTAAAATTTTTACAGCTCAGCCGAGATTCATTTTATTACGTTATTAAGGCCCGCTTTTATTTTTATAAGTTTAAGGTATCTTTTTTTTTTATTCTTTAATTTTTCCAGATAGTCGGAAATTTGTTTCAGCTTCTATGCTTATTATCGTTTCGCCATAAATTATTAGAACTTTCTATGGGCTTGTAAAAAGGCATTTTTACTTTACATGTATGTTCAAGAATCGTTAAGCAATGGTATATCTTTTCATAAAGGTTTAGTTCGTGTTTTTGAAGGAAGAATTTAAGTGTGCTGATCGTAAGCTTTCGTTATTTTCTGTTACACAAAACAATACGTAAAAGATAAAGGACTTCTCGTGTTTATAGTACTGTATTTCGAAGCATTAAAAATTTAAAGAGACTGCAGAATTATACTCGAGAACAATAAGAAAGTTCTATCTCCGCCTTAGACAGATTTAACTGTCTTAAATTCGCATTTTCCCGATGAATCTGAAAAGTCATATTTACATGCTTATTTATTATCTATATGCTTCTTGATACTGGTGATGATAACATTAACCGTACAAGGAATAATGAAACTTAAAAATAAAATAAAAAAGCAAATAATTTGGTATTAAGGTCTTATAAAAAGATACTTCTATAATGAATAGATATTTTTTAAGGGAAAAGAAAGCCTATTACGTGTTGCGTAATTTTTTGTTTTCCAATTTGAAGTGGCATTATATATATATAATTTTTTTAATTTGAAATTTTTGGTTGTACTGAAAGATTTGTCAAGTGGTGGGGAATTTACTTACTTGAGTTGCGATTTGTAGTATATTTCAACCGGTGTAATTTAATTCTTTTCTTTTATGAACTTTTGAAGAGAAGGTATTAAATTTTTTGAGAAACACTTAAGTCATATATTAATATTTAGTTATATATTAAGTTAAAGTATTATATTTCGATAAGTTTTATTTTATATGAAGTCATATTATTATATCAGATATAAAGCTATGTAAGTTATATTATATATTAAGTTATATTACATATTAAACTGTATGTATATTATGTAAGTTATATTACATATTACGTTTTGTAAGTTATATTACATGTTAGGTTTTGTAAGTTATATTATACATTAAGTTATATAAGTTACGTTATATATTAAATTATGCTATTACAATATATATTAAGTTCTATTAAGTTGTATTCAGTTATATAAGTTATATTATATATTATATACTAAGTCAGATTAAGTGATATAATTTATATTACATACTAAGTTGTATTCAGTTAAGTTACATTATATATTAAATTATGTTTTTATAATATATATTTGTTAATTTGTATTAAGTTATATTATATATTAAGATGTATTCAGTTATATAAGTTATATTATATATTATATAATAAATTGTATTAAGTTATGTATGTTATTGTATTATATATTATGCAAATTATATTAAGTTATATATCAAGTTGTTTTAAAATACATAAGTTATATTACATTACTAAGTTATATATTTAGATTTATTCTTTTGACCTACATCTTTGCTGTTCTGATAGTTTGGATAACATAGGTTTTTGTCCTCTTGGTTTACTATTATTTTTATCGGTATCTTCTGTTTTTCCTTATTGCTTTTATACTTAATTCTATTGATTTAATTTAATTTTTTCTCAGTTCCCTTTAGTGTCTTAGGTTTCTAACTAATTTAATCGATTTGTAACTAAATTTTACGCAATTATTAAAACATTAGGTCTTTGGAAATCAAGTATTTTGCTAAATGCTCTGCCTTAACTCCAAAAGTGTTGGTATTTGTACTTTCCTTTCAAAATTATTTCATTATTGGTTTCGGGGGGGAATGGGGGTCACTGAACACTTTTGTTATGCGAGGGAGCCCTAGGGCAGGTCGTCCCATTTTGGGCCTCTGCGAAGCTAGCAAAAGGAATGTATTTACCATCCTTCGGCGATTGGAAACAGGCTTACTTAACACGCCAGGCATCGCAGATTGTTGACCATCGGACTCAAAGGCCTTCACCTTGGTGATTACAATGTTTAAAAAAAAAGGATGTGGATTCTTCGCCTGAGAGGATGCAATCGAATCAGAATGACAGGAGCAAGAGGTCGTGAGTCTTTTTTGAGTCAAGACACCCTATGAAAAAATACAGATCGAGGAGGTTAGTTGCTGGCACCGACGGAAGAATCGTGGCCACCGGCTGACGATTAAACTTTTAAAATGAAAAACTCACTTGTACCTCTTTCTTACAGATGTTTTGTGGAATTTAATACAGGTTTTGTGTCGCATTAAAATGGCTGTTTCTATGGTAGTCCAGTCAATCACAAGAGAGAATCAAGACTAAAGTAAAATTATTTGATTAATTTGTGCTGAAATAAGTTAATTACCAACCTGGTGTTAACCAACTGCATTTTCAGATTTGAAATGTATGTAAAAGGTGAAATTATTTCTTTAAAAATGATTTATTAATTAGTAATTATAACTGTTCTTAACTATCCGTTCTTCACTAGTTAAGGCTCTCTTTATTTTGTTGTAAGTCAGTAAATGGTGCAATTGCTTTAAATATAAACTGCTCGCGTGTTTTGAAATTTTAAATGCATTTAACTACCCGGTGAAAAACCGGTGCTCTTTGGTTTTGAAACTGAAAATATGAACATGTTTTAAATTTCAGATGCAGTCTCGAAGAAATCACTAAGAAACGTTTATGGAAAAATCAGGAATGCTTATAAGCATCTGTAATTCTTCTAGTTAAGACTTTGTACTGAAAAATATGAGGTGCTAAAATTTCTTTTAGCATGTAAAATCGTTGATTGGTGTAGTCGCCTCCTGATGTATCTTTACAGGTATGTCTATGTCGTTTATTTTTGTCTGATGTACTATACCGACCACCTATCATATATTTTCTGCGTATCTCCCCTTGTATTACTTGTAGCTATTATTAGTAGATTTAAATAATAAATGTGATTTGTTTGTATACCAAATCATTTTGTTCTTTTCGTAGTTTAAACACACCTGTGTTTTCAATAGACTTCTAACTGAGTTAAGCCAATCTAAAACAAAGCGTTTTATTTTTATTTTATCTGAATACCTGATTCGGTTTTTGATCACTTGCTTTATTGATATTTGAATTTGTATCTCAGTTCTCAAATGTTGTACACTTATACACGACACTGAAATGTTATCCAATACTTCCTCAGTTTCTCAAAACCTTATTGTTTTCCAGACTCGTAGCTGTTAAATATACATTGCCATTACTTAACAGCAACAATTCAAGTAGTCAATGAAAACACGATTTTGAAAGGCATTAGTATTTGTTTTGTCAAACTCACTCACTTGACGTATGCCTTCAGTTTGATGTCGACAGTAATTAACAAAATTTTAAGCTATTGATTTCAAGGAGCTACACAATTTCGCTACTGAAGAAAACGAACGCACATTCAATCACCTTCAAATCTGATAGAGCTTCATTCAACATATACGCCAATCTGGGGTTACGTTTTGCCTAATTTATATTCTGTGTTATCGTGTGTATCATTCAATGATATATTTTACTATTAACCAGTATTTTTGAAAATGTTCTTGCTGTTTCGCAGTTGCATCCTTGTAATATTTTGTTTTCGAATCATCTTGCGGATATTATCTTGGATGCTTTCGTTTTCCGAAGTTCGCGAGGAATTATAACTTCATTTATAATGCTCCTGGTTTGTTAATTTTTTACTTAATTCCTAGTTGAAATTTCAATATTTTGAAAATTTTAACTAATACTGCATAACTGAGAACTATTATTTTTCTGATATTGTATTTGGCGGCACTTGTCAGTCTGATTATTTTTCCCTATATTTTTATTTCCCGAAATTTTGATATTCTGACTGTTTTCTTTTCGTCTTTTAAAGTCTGTTATACTTTTTTCTTAGTATGTCATCAGAAAGCAAACATATTTTTTAAGTTACACCTAAAGCATATGAAGGTTTTGACATTTGTTTTTCTATTTTTAATTCCCTCCTCCCGAAAAAAATGTAAAATCTATGTTTTATTCGATATTAATAGATCTTTACACAAAATCTATGATAGTCTAAAGATAATTTTTCGCCTAGCGTTAAATTCTCCATTAGGTTGTTTCTCTTCTAATTAGCAGGCAAATGTCTGAAGTGAAGAATTATCAGAAAAACATTAAGCAAAAGAAATTCAATTCCTAAAAAGCATTATATTGCAAAATATTGCAGGTTATTCAATTAAAATCTTTCCCTACAGTGCTGAAGATTGAACACGACTTCAGGCTTCTTGTAATTCGAATTTAACGCTCTAAATACAAGCCACTTCACAGATAACACTTGCTCAAAGTTAATCTTTGTGCCATTAGATGTAGTATATAGAAAAGAACTTGCATCATTTTCTCCTTTATTAACGGTTTTCTACATACGTTGGTCACTGTCCATAACATGATAACTGAAGGTTACAGTATAAGGTATTTCTCCCACTTCCCTAGCGTCCTTCGGGGTGTAGTGGTTCTGCACACTGGGGCGGTATTCCAAAGGTCCGTGGTTCAATTCCCAGCGAAGGCGATTGCTAATTTTTCATCTCTCTTGCTTTCAAAAAATCCTAATGACTCTACAAGTGGCGCCCGAACTAAAAAGGTTGTGGATGATGATTCTCCGTACCCAGGATTTGGCGAGTAGGTCCCCTAAAACCCTAGTCGCCCTTTAAAAAGGGGAGTATATAAGGTATTTCTCCCATTCTCCATTTCTAGCGTGCCTTCGGGGTGTAACGGTAGCACGCTGGGCCGGTATTCCAGAGGTACGTGGTTCGATTCCGGGCAAAGGCGGTTGCACAATTTTTATCTTTTTTGCTTCCAATTAGACTAATGTCTCTACAACAGCAAACCGAAAATAAGAACTGCACCAGTAATTGTTGTGGTATATTATATACTTGCTAAAAATTATTGTGTGCCGTTTTAAATTAAAAAAAAAGAAACTTAAAAACTAGTAGTTATTAATCTGTCCTAAAATTTCATTCGGAAATTATACAGTACTCCTAGCATAACTATCTAGTTGCGAGGCCAATGAGTATCCGACTAAATGGCAATTTTTGAATACATGAATCCACAAAGTTATTAAGAACATTCGAGTACGATGAAATTATTAATATTATATTAAGTACGATGAAATATTGGATAGAAATCTGTGAAAATTGTAGGAGAGAAAAGATATTTTAAGTGTTAAACGCTTCTTCCAAAAATTTTAATTTGAAAGAAAATAACAGCACAAAAAATTTAAGCTTAAAATCGTTTTGCCTAACAAAGCCATTTAATAATATCCATTAAAATAGGTAAAATTTCTCAAATAAAAAAAAACATTCAAAAGATATCGAGTCCCCTTCATTAAACATTATTGTTTAAAAAATTTCTCTGTCTGTTTATGCCAATTGCACTTATCATCAGTTTGATGTTTTCCCACCTTTTTGAAAGGTTACAATTTTTTGAATCGTTTCTACTGCTTCAGCTGAATTTCTCTCTGTAATTATATCACAATTGAAATTTCAAATGTACTTAGTGTTCAGTTCAGTCATGTGTTAGGACAAAGGACGAGGTGTAAATGAAAATGCTTTGATTTACAATAAAATTTCGCTTATCAGAATTTTATTTATTGAATACTTTAATTACATGTCCTGTTCTCTCTCATTTACATATTGATCTCGATGTGATATTATATATGTGGTTATAAAGTTTAGTTAGATATTAATGAAATGAAACAATGTTGTAATGAATAGCAGAAAAGCCAAATTGTTGTTATGAATAATGCTAGGGAAAAAATTAACTTATGGAGAAAATTAAATTAATAAGCAGTTGAGGAGAGATAAAGAATAGATTCCAGATGTCAAATTTTAAATGATGATGGAAAAAATAGCTTCTTCAAGATATGTAATTATATACACCGTTTGTTTAAAATGGTAGAACTCATGTAATAGGCATTCTTGGAATTAGTGATATAATGAAAAAAACACTACTGAAAAATGTTAGATGGGTACCTTCATACTGAGATACCTTCGATAATACTGTTTAAACCTTTCCGGCACGCTACTTTTAAAGTCGGAGTTTTGATAAAAAAAAGTAGGCAGTTAAATTAAGCCTAGAGGAGTACACAAGTAAAATTTTGTGAATATAGCACTTATCGTTTTAATTCTGTGGGTGTGCCCAAAGTGGCACACTGATTGAATAGATGATCTTCGAAAAGAGTGCTGAAACGAGCATTTTTGTCAATGAATTGACCGATGAGATGCAGAGAAACAAACAATACAGACTCTTAGTTGTCCTAGATTATCGGTGAGCTCGGTCTGGGCACACCTAGGGTTCGCCGTTTGATTTTAGGCAAGATTTCAAGGTACAAATTAAAAACTGATATAGAATAAGGAGATTAGCAGACAGTAAAAAAAACATAGAAATTTCTTTTCAAACAAATCCTTTCATACCCTAAAATATCTGGAAGTTTTCTTTGAAAAATGAAGGTCTTAAAAAACTAGACATGGCTAAAATATATGGACTGGTTTGTGTTGAGCTGCCATATACTATAACTAAAGAAGGTTCAGAGTAACCTATAAATCCTTTTTCATTCAAGTTTTCTGTGCGTACAGAAGGAAATTTTTAGGTGTGTCCAGACTGGACACACTGTGTCGCAAAGGGTTAACACAGCATGTTTGGAATAAACAGTAAAGAATTCATACCTCGTTTCTCCCACTCTGAACTTTGCCATCGGCAATATTTCCGCCTGGGAAACTCACAGTTCCAGTGTCCGAAGCTCTGTGACCGCTGAATATTGATACTTCTACATGGATTCTATTCTCAATGAAAGGACCAAGTGTTTTTATGTTTTACTCATGCGTAGCGTTAAATAAGTACAGATTTAGCAGCCCAACCGGTATAGCGGTTAGCGTCGGTGATTGCCAAAGGGCCGCGTTCGAATCCCGGAGACGGCATGGATGTTTGTAAATGTATAGTGTCTGTGCAGCATGGCTGCACTCCAAATATGATGCGAGCAGATGGTCCTCTAGTGTGGCTTGGTGGATGGGAGGGAGACCCTCGGACCAGTCCTCCCGGGGTGCTCTCCATCAAAATTGGGGCGAAACTGATCTAAATCGCTCTGTCACCTGTAGAGTGCTCAAGGCCGTTGCCAACAGCATGCGTAATCCTGCGCTCCTTGCACGAGGAATTTCGTGGACTTGGGCTGACTACTTCAGACAAGTGAGCATAAATAGCAACAACAGAACATATTTTCCTTTATTTTTATTTTCGTTGCATCATTTCATTCTTTCGACTAATCTAATAATTCTTGTTTGATTTATCTTATTTGAACAAATAACTAAACGAGTATTCCGTTTTTTCGGATGTAAGTCTATAGAGGATTTAACATTTCAGACAGTTAAAAAGCTTAAAAGGAGATTTGTGTCGAGAACGGATTGCATGAATCGCATTTTTATAAAGAATATATGCCGTCATTATTGATAAAGAAAATATCAGCTGCGAACACTGATGTAGTATTGAAACTGTAGACTTCCTCATGCTTTTTGTACTAAAATGAAAGTTGAGGAACCTAGTAAACTATTTAGCGACTTATACCAGAGTTCAAATAACCAAAGATGTAGACTCAGGAAGATTTCACTACCCTTTATTGCACTCGAAGTAAGATGAACAGTTGGTCCCTTTCTCGGGCTTACAGCAAAGCCTCCACTCGGGCTTAAACTCAGAATAAGAAATAAGAACTAAATTAAAAATAAGAGACTTAGCCGAATCTAACACAAGCATCTAACGTAGTTGGCCCTTAATTTAAGCTAACCGGCGAATATCGAAAGTCACGTTATATATGGCCGAGCGTAACACCTTCAAGAGTGATTTAGCCCGAAGGCAGACACTCGTTACTCAGGATTCTAGCTCTCTTTCACGAAATAAGTTGAATCTTCCTTAAATACGTCTTCCAACTCACTTGCATTCAACGTGATTCTAAAAACTCATTCTGGTAGGGAGTTGTAAGTGGAAACAAGAATTGGTAGGAAAGCACTTTGAAGTTTAAATATATGTTATGAAATTAAAATATACCTTACAAAACAACATAGATAATTAAGAAACTCGAAATTAAATTCATATGCTTGGGCATAAAAAAATGTATGTTATTTTTTTTTGTTTGTTTAATTAGCTGCTCAATAAGTAGATGAGTGTCAATATTTATCATCTATAATATAAGCTGTTGTCCTTTTTCCTGCTCGTTGTGAAGCTATTGTCCGCATTATCTGATTTGTAATCATAACAACTCAGATGGTAAAAAATGTATGAATAAAAAAGTACGATATTGAATTTTAAACTAACCATTAAAAAGGATTTTTAAACATTCATATTTTGCCTTCTCATTTAAATACTATTTTCTTTCCATATTGAAGTTTCAGTTGTTAACTTGCAATGAGGTATATCGCTTCCCAAATGCTACAGCATAAATAATCTCCAAACATGAATGATTTTTCTCTGAAAGTTAGAATTTCTTATTTTATAACTAAATACCTGATAGAAATTTTAATAAAAATATCTCTACAGTTGAAATTTACTATTATGTACTGCATATATTGGCAACAAAATAAATAAAATTTAATACAATTATTTATATATATATATATATACATGAATAGAGGTAGGTAAAGGTAAAAAAAGAAGGAGAGCGATAGATAATTACATACAACTTCCTTCTCCTCTTTCAGCATCGCTCAGTATTATACAAACGCATCTGAAATAACAATGAAAATAATTTGTAAATAGATGAGGTTTTTATAATTAGTTTTATATATCTACCGTAAATTTAAATCCATTGCTCTTTCAAGAAATTTCATTAAATATTTTTATATCAGTAAAATTCATTTATAATTATGTGAAAGATTTATTTTAATTACCAATAAAATATTCGAAAATAATAGGATGTTGGTAAAATGTAGTTATTACAGGTTTCCAGATATATTCGACCTGATATAAGTTTGTCCGACATTATCACGAACACAGTACATATATAGGACACAATTAACAGTAAATTATAGAACACAACAAACACCACTAGTATCTGCACTGGGAGAAGAATGGTTTTGCAAACATAAAATTTTAATTTTATACAATTATCGTAGAGATAAAACAGTTAGTAAAATGCTTAGCATAATTTAATTAATTATAAAATGTTCCATACTTTTGTGTGTAAACATTAATTAATAATTCAGTGTTTTAATGGAGTTAGACAGTATAATTATTAAGGAATACTTATTATACCTAGAGAGAAGTCTTTAAATCTCCAAAATCGAAAACATTTTCTATGCGTTTTCTGCTCAAATCTGATCAAAATGTGATAGAAGCATTTTAAGAGTTGGCACTGAGATATAACGTAAATAAATAATAAGCTTCCCCAGTCTTTCTGCGTGTAAAGGTACGAGACATTTTGCTTTTAGTTTATTATAGATTTTAACTGTATCGATTATTTTATTAATCGTACCTTTTGTTGAAGATGATTATATAAAATATATAATTTGCATCTATAAAATTCGACCGCCATTAATGCTGAAACCGTTTCAAAATGTATATATCTTATTTTGAGAAATCTGACTATTGCAAGAGCTAATCTTGAATCAATATTTATTAAAAAAGTGCCTGTAGTTATCTTGATTGAATATCCTGTGTACTGTATTTTATAACTTCGAGGAGTTAATAATAAACATCATTACGACTTTCCAAATGTAAGATAAGAAAATTTATTTCTTTCAGAAAAGAAGAAAAATTGTTCTTTTATTTCATTATCTCGAATCCTTTAATTAAAATGGATGCTGCAAATGATGTAGACTCCTAAAACTGAAAAAGGAAAACAAGTTAGTACAAGTAGAGCTTGGTAAAATATCTAAGGAATGGGATTTTAGATAAAAAAGTGTATTTAATTAAGCATCCCTTCTTGAGTCTAGGATAAATTTATGACTCGAAGATAGAACCAATTTGAAGTTTCAAATACAGGTAAGGTAAAAAAATTGATATAAAAATATGAATAAGGAAATAAGTAAGCTAAAAATTTAAAATTAGTGATTGGAAATAAAACTGACCCGAAGTTTACTATTAAATTAAAAAGAATCCTGGATGTTTATGTTTAAAATTAGTGATTGGAAATAAAACTGACCCGAAGTTTACTATTAAATTAAAAAGAATCCTGGATGTTTATGTTTTTAATATCTTAGATCTAAGCGCACTCAAAACTTCTTTCAAACAATCAAATTTCTGGCAGTATAACTTTTCTCTTTCTACTCAGTTAATTTTTGTTGTTACAAACAAGTCATTCATTTTCGTTTCCCGTTTCTCAAAGAACTTCACTCCGCATCGCCAAGTCCTTTTAAAACACAGATGTGCTTGTTACCTTGAACCGTCCATACTTTTCTTCGCACTTCTGTTTATATTCAATAGTCTTCTATTTAATATTTCACCGAGTCAATCCATTTAACAGAAAAAAAATGAAGGGAAAAAGCAGAAAAATGCAAAAGGACATTCTTCGCTTTTGCATTTTAGGTCATTAATGTCCCTATCACATGTGCTCCCGCTACAAGGGACTGGGCGTCGAAAGGGACAATTCTCAGAACCCGCACATTTCCACGAAACCTACGTAGCTATGTTACCATTCCCACTTATTACAAAGACTTGAACGAAAAGCAGTAATCGATTATCACTCAGATTGGGATCACGTGAACCTTTAGAAGCAGAACTTTCGTCTGATTGGTTGATCTATACTCGGGACAGAGCTTCATCCGAAACATTTTCGGCGAGGTTTCAAAAAGTCCCGTGTAGCCGGTACATCGTTTCCGTAGCTAGGCGGGACTTCGCTTGTAGCGGAGCTTTCTTTTCTAGAATTCCTCCCGTATAAACCAGTGCTACCAGAATCTCGTTTCTCAAAAGAGTCCTGTCTAGCAGGAACCGTCGCTAGATGTGATAACCTCTTAAGAGTGCAATGCCGAGATAATTGTATGGCCGAGCTGTATCTTCTTCGACTTAATGGAATGGCTGTAAAGTTGTGGATTCCCCTTTAGAAATCTTATTGAGCTGTGTTAAGTTGATCATCACAGATCTTCCAGTTTCCAAAATGGAATCAAAACGCTGGTTCTTCAAGCAGAACTTCAGTTTGAGGAGCAAAAAGAAGTCAGCAGTTTAGTTATCTGTTCTAATGGTTTAAAGCAGTTATTTGACTGTGTATCAAAACCTTTTATACAACAATCGCCTTGCGGCTTGGTATACTGATTTATAACAAAATTTAAAAAATATTATGCACTACGAGCTTGTATAGTCTGAAGACAATAGCATCATCCTAAGGGACTGTTCACTTTTTTTTTTTGAAATTTCCGTTCAAACCTTTCAACACTATTTTCAGTTCAGTTTGTTAGTGGATTGATTGTAATTTCTTTTACTCTCTCTATATTGAGCACATAAGCAAACAGGGAGAATTAAATTAACCCGGCGGAAGTCGCACCAAGGAAAGGTACTAGAGTGGGCGCGTGGGATATCATATACCGCCAATATTTAAAATACAATAAAAATAGTATTATTTAGTTTAAAAACTGTTTTTTTTTGTTGTTGTTCTCGTGTATTATAAATAAGTGAATAATAATTGGGTTTCAATAATTAATTTCCGAAATAATCTTACAGTTAAAATTAAGATAAATGAAAATAATAAACATCATGCCTCTAACATTCAATGCATCTCTAATACACCATGCTTATTTTATTTCTTCACACATTGAACGAAATGCATTCATGTGTTCTTGGCACAGAATGTTTTCACATTTTAAACATTGCATTCACGTTCTTCTGTCTTTGGCGAGAGGGCAAAAAAAAAAAAAAAAAAAAAAAAAAAAAATAACACATCTTTCATACTTAGTTGTTTCGAATTTCATGTATTCGTTTAAATTCTTCAACGAAACTTCTGCTTTTGGTTTGCATGCAGTACGTCAATTTCTTGGAAAAGTATTAATCTCTGATCTTTGTTCAATACTTTTTTTCATTAATTGTAATGCTAAGTCCTTCAAAAACAGACTTCTGTTTCTTGTTGATGGATTAACACTTGAATATAATATAATTCAAGCATTTATTGCAGCAACATTCAGTGCAGGGAAGAAAATTACCATTGGCCACCTTCTTATTATTCTGGCAATTGAATAATTGGCTGACATTTCATCCCCCATATCCACTGATCCTTTAGTCATATTATTAAAATATATAATTCCTGACGTTTTATTTTCTCCAATAGTATCATCTATAGTATGATCGTTATATAATGTTGAAAGCATAAGAACAGTTTTTTTTTTTTTTTTAGGAACATCAGGAATTAATGTTTTATCTTTTTCAAAATAAAAACATTGTAGAAAATATTCTTAGTTTCATCTTCAGTTTCCGAAATGCAATCTTCATCGCTTTCAAATGTTTCTAATAAATCTCACATGCGTTGCATCTCCAGTTTATAGGGACTCATTCTTTTTACCATAATGCAGTTAGAAAGTTTTAAGAATTTAATGTCAAGTACTTTAAAATCACTAGAAATATTTACTGCTACACTCTAGGAATAAATTTCTGAACTAAATATTCAGTGAGAAAAACACTTACACGGACAGTCGCGTAGGGTGTGTCATACCCCAGTTCCAACAAAATACCGATAAATCTTTTTCTGAAACACACAGGCAAAGAAAAAGCGGTTCTGAAAGTCAACCACAACTAGAAACTCAGCTACTGAAAGCAGCACAGAATTTCAGTTTCACAAGTTAGGAATATTCCACTTTTATGTAGGGTTGGGGTATGATACACCCCACGCGCCTTCCTACGGGTTAACTGGAAGAATTAAAGAAGGTGGTAGTCACGATGATGCATTAAGCTGAATTTTCAGAAACTTTCTATTAGGAACCTCAGGGTGCACACACAGAAAAAAAAAAAAAAAAAAAAAAGATTATAAATCATTTGCTAATATCTTTTTCATTTTACATCCGCCAGCTCCTCACGTCAGCACACTTTGCTTCTCCGAAAGGGAAAGACTGAATTATAACAGTATGCTTAACTGCTTAACCCTTTGACACGCGCGATATTATTTTTATAATTTTTTTTAACTAAAACTCTAGAAATTGAATGTTATGATCCTAGAGACAAATAATATATGAATTAAAAGAAAAATGTTGCACTGTAAAACCACCTCGCGTTTAGGACTTTGAAACTTTCTTAGGTAGTGGGAAAAAAAATCTTAGCTTTCTCCGTGCGCGTTTCCAATAAATGATGAAATTTACGAATTAACCTTTTAAAGACGGGATGGCCATTATGGTGGCCATAGAGTCCTCTCTTTGAAAAGACGGGATTGTCCACTTTAGTGGCCATTTTCCATCCTGAAAAGTGGGGGAAATGTCAAATTTGACTTCCCTGGGGTTTTAACCACTTATCTCTTTCAAAGGTCTTATTTCTGCGACATAGATGCACCCCTCTGAGAATCCATTAAACTACACACAAGAATCTTTGCTGCAAATAGGAGGTTTATTTCTTAAAGGGGGGAAAGCATTCGGTTCAAGACTCCCCGTCCTTTAGTAGCTTCAATCCGCATCGCTACCAAAGCCCCGGTCTCAAAAGATTAAGAAAAAATGCATGTAGGAATTGCATAATATGTATATTTTTTACATTATTTTACAAAGTAAATCGTCAGAAAAAATATAAAAAATTAACATTTATGTAATTTTTTATAGCAGTGAAAGTACCTACATAATTAGGACGTTTGGCTACATGGATTAAAAAACTCATTAAAATAAGAATTAAGAAAAATCCTCAGTGGTCTTTTTTTTTAAATTTGAAAGAACAAATATTTTTTGTGACAGTGTTCAAAGCTTTTTTTTGTCTTTTTGGTACATGCATAGACCCACATTGCACGTTTCGCACATGTATCGTCTTCCATAAGGATTCCATAAGGTTTCTTCCTTGTGCTACAAAATGTACACTATCTGGATCTAAATTTCACTGGTATATGTCCAGCGTTATTTAGTTTCTTTTCATCTGGCACGTGAAATTTCAGGTTTTTTTATGGTAATGTAGGGGGAGTGGCTTGGTCTTTTTGGCTCCGGTACGGATCATTCGTTTCCCAATCATACTTATTTTATTTGTATTTCGTCCCAAAATATTCAGAAAATATTTTTAATTTAAATAAAACTTTACGCTATTTCTATTTTTAATTACAGCAACGTATATTTACATTAAATTTAAACCACAGGAAATAATTTATAAAATCACAATACTAGCTTCGGGAGCAAAGTGTGTTGAGGTCAGAGAAAAGTCTCTGGAAAAAGAAGACCATTTTACTGGACAGGTGCATGTATTGTTTAGTAATAAAATAACTCTCTGATTTCAAAACCCCTTATCTATATCCGGGTAAAAATAAACATTCCTATTCGAGAAGCAAGCAAACACCATTGTGAAGAGCAGTGGTTTCAAGGCACGACCACCGAGCCTCTAGAGCATTGTGACATAATGCTCTAGTGGGGCAGTGGTCGCGCCCTGAAACCACAAAGCAAATGCCATACATATAGAAGGTTTTGTTTATATATGCAGTTTAATTATTGCTATTTTTACTGTTTATGATGGAAATCATGATATGCGATAAATAACTTTTGAAATTTAAAGTTGTTTATATTAATAAAAGGAAGTTATTTTGTCTCATTGAAAACAAATTTTAAAAGGCGTCCGATTTGAAGTATTAAGACCTAAAACATTTATGATTCTGCAGTAATTTTGTGTTATTTAGAGGTAAAAGATTAACTCTTTCGCATCGAAGTCGCCCGTAACGCCCGTTCATTCAGGCAACGGCAAACCGCCCCAACGCCTCGTTTATTTTCTACCTACTTCTTTCCCCTCCACGTTAGTGTATGGCTCATTGGTTTCGCGAGTTGTTAAAAGACATGTCAATCATTCTTTTGAAGTAAATAAAGGAAAAATACGGAAAGCTATTGACGTTCGCAGGTGCAATCCGGCCCTTAGGTGAAACTGCACACAATGGAAGAAACCGCAGAAAAACCTCCAAGAGCAGCAAGGGGGAAAGGAAAACTATTCCAAGACAAATTCGTACACACGGGCGTTTTCGATGTTTGTTGAAAACAGATTTGGTCGTCTCTCCATGCGAAAGAGTTAATAATCAATTGATTTTCACTCAAATATTTCGGAAGGAAGACGAGAAAAAAATTCGAAAATTGGTGGTTTCAGGGCGCGACCACCGCGTCAAAGGGTTAAATTGATTTATTTTTTTCTATTGGGCATTTTGGCTTCCTCAAATTAGCCTGAAACACTGTCTTATAGTTTGTGAGGTGTATGTTAATTTTATAACAGTTATTTTTAATTTTGAAACACTTTGCTTTCAATTCTTGTTTCCCACTTACAACTCTCTACCAGAATGAGTATTTAAAATCACATTGAATGCATATGAGTTAGAAGTAGTATTTAATGTAGCTAAAAGAGAGTGCTGGAGTCCTTAGTGGAGCGTGTTTGCGTTTTGTCTACCTCATTCTTGAAACAATTACGCTCAGCTGTATTGTACGTGGCTGTTGATAATCTCCTGCTATTTTAATTAAAGGCCAACTACTTTCGATATTTGTGTCTAGCTTCAACTAAGCCTATTTTAGTTAGCATTAAATTAGTTTCTTATTTTCTTCTCTTCATTTTAAAATCCCAAGTGGAGGCTTTACTGTAATCCCGACGAGAAGAGGCCATCTGTTATTATTTACTTAAGTGATTTAAAGGATATTTTAACCCTAGTTCTAGAAACCTAGTGAACTACTTAGTTCACTAGGTTCCTAGACATTTTATCATAAACGAAGTGGCAAGGGACATTACGAGTCTCCAAAGTAAAAGAATTACTAATTTAAATCTTTCATAAAAGCGGATTAGCCTAAATAGAAAATTCGCAAAATTCTGCCGCACGTTGAAACGCATGCTATTTAGGAAAGTGCTGAAATACCTGAGTCGATAATTCTGGTGATCTTATCAGATTTACCGTTGCAAAAAAATATGAGTGTGGCGCAAAAAGAGAAAAATAATATCTGTTTTTGTAAGCATTAAATCAATTTTAAAAACCGTTTTCCTCTTTCTTTTCAATTTGATGGTGGCAAAGCATCCGTCAGACACGCTTTTTAAAAGCTTTCATTTTTAACAAATGTGTTAAGCTTTCAACACGATATTTCATTTTTATGAGGTTTCCGCTGAGTGGTCGACATATTTCACGAGAAAAATTTTGTGACATATTTAGCCACTTTTCAAAGCCGTGAAATACTTTCCGATACATAAAGCACGAGAGGTGGATGAGTGGATAAAGCATCCCCAGCTGGTAACCAAGGTTGTAAAAGCAGTCATCATTTAGATATAAAGATTTATAAGAAGTAATCGTCCTGTGGCATTTTCATTACAGTGTTATTTTTTCTGTCAGTCAACGCCGTTGTGGCGTTTTAAAAGAAATTATTTTGTTCCTAGGAGATTAAGGCATGGTATTTATATGGAAGGCTACTTCCATGTAGTATATGCCAAACTTGTAATTCATGTGTCATGAATGCATATCATCTTCTTATATGTCCAGAACTAGATAAAGAGTTTCAGAAACGTGATGAGATAAGTAAACTATACTGGAATGCCAGATCTTTCATGAGCTTCTTGTAAAAACTACATCTGTTATGTTCCTGTTCCCTTCCTCGTCGTTTAATTTCTAACTTTTTACTTTTGTTCCCATGTGAGCTGTTTTATATGCATGGACTGATCCTTCCAATAAAGGCATATGTAATAACAACAACAAATGACGTGAAGTCTTTTCATACAATTAAAAAGTCATCAAAAGCGAAAATTCCCATACACTTGTAAAATTGGCTAGCTTTCAACATCATTAAGGCAAGGTATTTATATGGAAGGCTACTTACATGTATGATATGCCAAACTTGTAATTCGGGTGTCATGAATGCAGAGCATCTTCTTATATGCCCAGAACTAGATAAAGAGTTTCAGAAACGTGGTGAAATAAGTAAACTATACTGGAATGCCAGAACTTTCATGAGCTCCTTGTAAAGACTACATATGTTATGTTCCCTTCCTCGTTGTTTAAATTTTTAACTTTTTACTTTTGTTCCCATGTGAGCTGTTTTATATGTATGGACTGATCCTTCCAATAAAGCCATAAGTAATGACAACAACAATAAATGACATGAAGTCTTTTCATACAATTAAAAATTCATCAAAAGTGAAAATTCCCATACATTTGTAAAATTGGCTAGCTTTCAACATCATAAAGGCAAGGTATTTATATGGAAGGCTACTTACGTGTATGATATGCCAAACTTGTAATTCGGGTATCATGAAGAAATATTTACACTTGAAGCGATATTTACACTTGTGTGTATGTATTTTATACTTGTCTGTAAAATACATACTAAATTTCTTATAATCTAAGACCTCAATCAGATGTTTTATATATCAGAAATTTTCTGCATCTCTCTGGCAGGTATGGATATATTGCCAGATAAAAGAAATCACTAAGAAGTGTTTATCATCACACTCCAGTACTATTGATATAAGAATATTGAAGTGTAATTTCTATTTTGTTAAGTGCAGCTGAACTTAGATCTAAAGTCTTTCAGCATCAAAGCAAAGCAAAATATATTAATTTTCTTAGGCAGAGGTACGTGAAAGTGCTTTAAATCGAATGTGAATATATCATACATGAAAGAGTTTTAAATTGAATGCTATAAAATTATGTTTATTAAGTTAAATTATAAGAGCCAAATTTTGGCATATAATGCCATATATCAAAGTGGTAAACTACCTCTTAAGGAGTATATAGTATATTGCAACTTAGTATATAGCAACTTAAAAAGTTGCAATGTACTAGTTAAGGTAGACTTCCTTAAGAGCTAGAATATTAAAGAGCTGTATAGCTACTATTCGATTCATTTCTAGTAAGTAACAATTCAAAGAAAGGTTAAAGTTACCCTTTATTGCAACTCAATTAAATTAACAAAGTTTGACGTTCATCATAAGCCCGAAAAGGTAGCCTCTCCTCGGGTTTATTATAAGCTTTCACTTGGGATTTAACTCAAGGTAGAAAGTAGAACACTAATATAACACTAAATAAAATTAACCAGCCGAAGCTGCACAAAATCAGCTAACAGAGTTGGTCTTTGTTTCAGATCATTAGCGTATATTAGCAGGCACGTAGCAGCACGGCCGTATAACAGTAAGCTTACACCGGACGCAACAACATGGCCGAAAGTCCTATGCTCTTCTACTCGAAGAGACACAGACTTCAGGTTAAATACGCGTTTCTCCCCCTTTTACATAAATCAAAATCCTGAAAACACTTGAATGCCTTAATCTTTATCTCTAGGCAGAATAGCAGAAAGTTCATCATCTACTCTGACTCTCTGAGTGCTCTTGAATGAATAAATACAAATACCAGCCTTTGGTCTCAGAAATTTTAAAGGCACATCTCCGTTTGAGAAACGCAGGTTATTATATCGCGTACTGCTCGGTGCCTGGACACGCTGTCATCAAAGGCAATGAACTCACCGATATTGCAGCAAAATCTGCTGATATTACCTCAGAAAACGATGTTCCTTTTAAAGACATACGGAATTACATTAGAAGAAAGGTCTTGTTCAGGTGGCAAGAATTCTGGAAATGCCAAACTCTGAACAAATTAAGACAGGTAAACCCAATTTGGAGTACTGGAAGTCGAGAGGGAATCGAAAGGAGGATGTACTACTGACTCGCTTACTGACTGACTCATTGCAGACTGACACATCAGTACCTCTTGAAAGGAGATAATGAGCCTATTCGTGGCACATGCAACGTTCCCGTTTCAGTCAATCATATTTTAACCTGCTGTCCTGCGTTTAGTCAGAAACGTGACTTTTATTTTAACTCTACGAATGTTAACTTGGAAGAACCTTCGCATCAACCTCATATGCTTTTCAAAAGACATCTCCTTTTACCATATGATTTGAACTACACTTTATCCTGCTCTACCTGTCGTTAGAGCATCTTTCAGTCATTTCTGTCTGGATATTTTAAAGTCATTTCTCCATGTCTTCATCAGCATTTCACGTTCATTTCATCAATTCACTTGATACTTGTTTATGCATCTTGAATTTTACTCACCATTTGTCTGGCTCATAATAACCCTCGATGTTTCGTGCCATTTATAAAATCAACCAACCAACCAACCTGAAAACTCATACTGGTAGGGATACGTAGGTGGGAAATGAGAAGGTAAAGGAAAAGCTTGTTCCAAAATAAAAACAATATTAGAAAAATAAAGTAAAACCTACAGAGGAACTGAATAAAAAGGATGCAAGTAAAGTAATTTATAGTCCATTATGTAAATACACTGATACCTCTCTATAAGACGACCACAAACTGTGAAAGATAAATTTTGGTCTTCTATAATGATCGTCTTAATAAGAGGATGTTCAATACCGATGCTTATTTCTGTTTCTAGAAATTCCGCTTGCATGTTTCTAGGAATTCCACTTTTAATTCATAAGTAGTTGTTGTAGTGAAAAATGGTAGCCTCAGTACTATTCACTCTGTTAAATACAAGAAAATGAATTGCTCATTCCTGAGCAGTGCTAAAAGAGGAAACAATAACTTATTCCGTAGAAATACCTGTACTGTATTTGAAGTGAAATGACTGAGGCGTTCTGCCTTCGAGTTTCAAAAATCTTTACTTCTTCATTCCTTAATGGCAATCATTATCAATGGGTTCATTAATTCAAGTTTCCCAATTTATCTTTAATTTTTTACAGTATTCAAAGTTACATTAATACGTTTAGGTTTATTAATACTTTATCCCTCTAATTTTAACAACAACCTCCATTCTGTACATTACTAATGAAATACAAGTTTCAAATGTAGATGATTAAAATGCAAGTAGATCAACAGAGCAAACTGCAGTAATTAGGGAAATTAAAGTTTCCATTCTTCGATTCGATAGAATTTTATTAATTCATTAAGCCAGAAGCACGATATGCCACGAAATCCAGAATCGAATATGTTACAGAAATGAATCCGGAAAATTAACCCATAAAGATTAAAACTGTCTTCAATTTATAATCTTTCAGTTTTAAGACATTTTAGGCTGCAATATGCGAGCATTTGTATTTATTATATGTAAGCAAAAATTCGAAATTACTATGTTGAGAATGCAAAAAACTAAATTATCATCGCAGTAAAAGTCGAGCTAAATGTAAAATAAAATGCTAATAAGTTGTAAATCTACTTAAAGAAATGTGAATAGATAAGGATAAAATTAATTACTAGAACATCTAGATTTTACAGATCGGTAAAGAATCAAGAAGGGATGATTGCAGATAATAAAGAAAGCTCTTATCATGAATTTCTTTCGATAAGATGCTAAGATTATATTAATTGCGTGGTTAATAAGTCATGCATCATTGAGCGGTATATGTTTTTAATTTTACGTTAAATTCTTAGAGACGCGTTTCGAGGAATGAATATGACGGAATGCAATTCTGCTATTTTTATCTGAAACGCATGCGCACACCAAGAATGAAATACTTCAAAATCATTTAGGCAGGATTAGTCCCGTTCTGGAAATGCCACCTCAAGTATGATAGAGCTATAAGAACATTTTCCTTTTTTAGTTAGTTAGAAGCTAAGAAATCATCCGAAAATGTTCCTGTCAGAAGTATTACAGTTATCCTTCATTACTTAGAAAAACTCGCGGTTGAAACATCATCATCATCTGCTAACAACTAACTGTTGATCCACATCGTGTCTAGAGTTATGATTTTGATGTAATTATGGAACAATTCCGTAATTCTGTTATGCTGAAAATTTCTGAAAAACGAAAATAGCTTAAGGTGTCTGCGTTTCTTTTTATAATAAACACAAATGAAGCAGTGCAAACATATAGAACTATTCCATTGATTCATATAAGCACAATTTTTTTCCTATGACCTTTCTGCCAGTTCTAAAGCAAGTGAATTTTGTTTTAGGTTATGGGGATTCATTTAATTTATTTTAAAAGTTGATTTTTATTTTAAAGCTAACCTTCCTTTGATTCTCGTTTTTAACTCACGCTTTCATGCCAGAATGTTAATAAGCTATCGAACGTGTATTTAAATGAGGTAGAAATAACTGTCTGCTTGAATTCCACGTAGCTATCTTGATTTGCTAGCGATTAGAATTTTGTGGCACTGAGCGGTTCTAGCAAATAGATTTGTTTACGCCGAATTCTATGAGTCAGAGCCTTCTTAGGCGTTAAATTATCCTACGAGCCGTTAGGCTAAAATTACTACATTTAATTTTAAATTCATCGGTACATTAACTAAACCAAAAGCGTTGTTTTATGTAAGAACGAATCGGTGCCATCTATGATTATATTGAGTGAATGAAAGGTTTTTTACACCCTTCTGTGCACTTTGTCGTATTTAAGACTCGAGGATAATTCCATACATTTTCTTCTAGTGTATCGTTAGTTGATGATGGCAAAGTGAACGAGACACTATGAGGTCATTAGGTTTAGTTGTAAACGCAAGTTAGTTATCGAGGTGTTGGTGAACAGTTTCCAAAGAAGTAAATTTCAGGTTATACAAGAGCTTTGAAGTGAGTTGAAGAAATGAAACTCCGAAGGAACAGGATCTATTGAGTACTGAGAGTATGACACAAAACATCTCAGATACACTCAGTAATATTTGTCAAGTATGTTACTAAATGAATTAAAATTAAAGAAAAATATTAATTAAAGAAAATATGTTTCTAACTGAATGGATTAGATTATCTTGGATTATTTGATACTATATACTGTAGCTCCATCTGCCTAAAAGGAGGGATACCTTTGTGGGGGACATTTAGAAGAGCTTGCTTCATATTCTTTGTGAAATGTTCTTTTGACCATACAATGTTTATTGTGTCTTTGCCAATGTTTCGAGTTTTGATATTTGAACCAGATAGGTGGAAAAAATTAATACCCATAAAATGCGTCTGTTTGGAGTTGTATGGATGTTATACAATCTCAAAAATGAAATTTATTCAAAGGTATATAATTATTTTTGTAATGGATTCCCCATAGATTACTTAATATTACGATTTCCTGTCAGAGAAATAAATAAAAGTTTGTGAAATTCTTGTACTTAATTTCAAAGACAAAATTAAAAGAAAAACCGTTTTAATATCAAGAAGCATTATCTTTAAATTACAACTGCTGCATACTCTTCTGAGTACCTTATGTCGCAATGTTTTATTTTCAAAGTTGCAGCAGTTTCCAATTATGAGAAAATGTTTCATTGTCTGTTCTAAAATGGAAGTAATTTCTTTCTACCATCTCATTTGGCGAACAAGTCCCTTATCTTTCTCTCAGTTTCAACATAGATGTTTCACAATCTTCTTTACGTTGCTTTCATTTATGTTTTATTAAATCAGGAGTATTTCAACGTCTTCCGTTCTTCGTATGATCTTAATGAAAGACAACTTGTGGCAGATGAGAAAACTTTGGACACAGATTTGTAATTTAAAACTTCTTTATTTTTATCTAATGGAAAATGTAAAGGTTATACTTAAATCCTAAACTTGTTTCATTTTTGTATGCGTACGCTTGGAACTTCAATTACAAATTTCTATTTTTATGTGTCGTGTACTGAGTTTCAATATTATAAATTTCGGTCAACTGCTTTAAGTTTTGCATAGGAAAAGAACCACTTTTTCATCAGTGCCACAGCCTTTGATTAAAATTCAGGTTTTTCTCAATGCTGCATTAACGTAAACATATCATACAACTCAAAAATAGTTTTAGAGAAGATATTGTAAGATTACAGTTTAAGAGACCAGTTTAGAGTTTAGTTCATCACTTTCTGCTGATCTGTCTTCACAGATGAAAATGCGGTGCAACGTAGGTGAAAAACATTAATAGGTAAAAGCTCACAGATATAACCACGAGATAGCGGGATTGCTTCATTATAGTATACCTCTGTAAAGGTGCGAGAACCTCTAAACAAGATAACCAAAAAAAAATTAAAAAATAATAAAATAAGGAAGAAAAGTCTTTGTAAGGATTCCGCAGCATAAATTTTCCCGCACTTTCCTGCAGACAGTTTTTAACTTGTAAAAACGTAAACCTCATAAAAGTGTGAGCACGTTTTCAGCGACAAACCGCTATGTAAGAAGAGTATCCATTTGGTTTATAATGTATGGTTTATGGAGTATCCATTTGGTTTATAAAATGTAAACCTCATAAAAGTGTGAACACGTTTTCAGCGACAAACCGCTATGTAAGAAGAGTATCCATTTGGTTTATAATGTATGGTTTATAGAGTATCCATTTGGTTTATAAAATGTAAACCTCATAAAAGTTTGAGCACGTTTTCAGCGACAAACCGCTATGTAAGAAGAGTATCCATTTGGTTTATAATGTATGGTTTATAGAGTATCCATTTGGTTTATAAAATGTAAACCTCATAAAAGTTTGAGCACGTTTTCAGCGACAAACCGCTATGTAAGAAGAGTATCCATTTGGTTTGTAAATATAAAAACGGTAAACTAAAACGCTGCTTGCTTAGCAGTGCCCTGCCAGATGTCATTTGTTTACAAGGAACCCTTAACAACGCGCCAAAAGTTAATATGAAAATTGTCTTTCTTTATATTAGCCAATTTGTATAATTGACAATTAACAATTGAAAGTAGAGTGCGGACACCAGAGAAAGCTTATACAGACTATTCGGGTATTGTCCAAATTCAGCAACTTTCCTAAACAACGCCCTCCCGTTGTCCCATGAGAACCGCCTCGGGAATTTATTTCAAAACAGAAAGGTTGAATATTGATATATAAGGGCCGGTGACAAAAGACCAGTGACAAGGGCCAGTGAAAAAGACACACAAATAAAGAGGACGTACAAGTAAAGAAGGACGTACAAGTAAAGAAGGACACACATGATATATAATCATACAACTGAATTGCTCCGTGCCATACATACTATTACTGACATTGATTTATAATACAAAAGCATACGTGACTCATGATCATACTACTGAATTGCTTCATGCCATGCATACAGTTATTGTCTCACACAATTTATGAATTACGCACAAATACTGAATTGTACAAACCAAACTTAGTGTGTTGTGTGTGTGATCTGATCACTTCGTGTGTAATTTGAACATTAATTTGGACATTTCGTGTGCAATTGTGTCCACTGCACAGTTCATACTTTACTTACATACCTGATACATATCATAATTGATAAATATAATAGATGAATATACTGACTCATAATATATAAACATACATAATACATAATAGTACACCTAGATTGTTCCATGTACTAAAATTACTGATACTGATTCCTAGTAGAATAATATTCATGATACATAATCATACTCTGATTTGTTGAGTGCCATACACACATTTACTGAATTACACTGTAGAAACATTGGGTATTTTTGGAAGCAGGCAAGATGAAAAATTAGCAACGCCTTCGCCGGGAATCGAACTGCGAACCTTTCAGTTACGCGCTGAGAGGACAGACCCCCCACACCACGAAGGCATGCGAAGAAGGCGGGAGAAATACCTTATAACACAATTACTGAATTACATACAGATACGGAATTATATATATCAAGCTTAGTATATTGTGCGTGTGATCCGATCACTTTGCGTGTAATTTGGGCACGGCGTGTGTTAGTTCACATTGCACAGGTCAATTCCTAATGCCTCTAATTTTGCCGTGATTTTGTCTAGTTTCTACATATAATAAAAGCAAGAGTCTGTCTATGTGTATGTCTTTCGTTCGCGCTGCGCGACAGCTAATAGACCCAGTGTTGCGAAATTTGGTACATAGGTCGATATAAATCAGAGCCAGTACACATCGAAGCGATGTTTTCAAAATGCGAATCTGATTGCTTCTTTATTTTATCTTTTTGATGAAATTGCATCATTTTGAATAGTTTCATTCTTTTAGAAATATGGTTTTGGGAACAGTTTTTTCATTTAATGCTTTGTATACTGGACTGCTGACTGTTGAAAATATGAAATAAAATATTATTAATTATACACGCAACATCGCAATCTTCTTATTCTGAAGCGCATGTAGCTGGCGAGGAACAACAGAAAGAATTTTTTTTTCTTTCTCTCTATTAGCTAATGGCAAAGAGGTTTGTATATTTTAAATTATGTCATCCAAAAAGCACAATTTTGATTGGATATTGTTTTTTGGTGAGAGTTTCAATAGTTTAGAAATGTGGTTTTGACAACCACATTTTGTTTCTTTTGTTTTGGTTGTTCATTCATTGCTTTGGATACTGGACTGCTGACAGTTTGAAAGTACAAATTATCCTTTGTTTAAAAAAAAATAATACATCCTCTTAACTTGAAACGTATATTTGCAGTGGAAAATTTGAAAATAAATATATAATTTTTATGAAACAAAATTTGATGTGGACGCCACATGATTTCTTACATTGTTCATCAAACTATACACATTTTTGCTGAAATTTATTTAAAATTATTCCCTCGAATTTTATTACAGAAATATTTCTCATTCAATTATTTAATTCTCACTTCGAGGCAAGGCAGAAATACATAAAATTTAAAAACACATTCATTACAAATTGTCAGGTACAAAAAAATCTAAAACACTATGTCCATTTAAAAACAGTTCAAAAGAATTTTCAATTAAAATTCGTATTTCTATCCTAAAAGCAAGATACTCGGCCAATGAGCAGAAAGTCGAAATTTACTATGCATAAAAATTTAAAATTAAATTTTGGTCCAACTGGGGAAAAACAGATACATACATTTTATTAGAGAAATATTAATATGCCCCACCTGACTTAATTCACTGTATTACTCAACGTTTCAAATGTAAAGACATAACCACGATATTAGTCTTAGCGCAATTTACATTTTTAAAATGGTGATAATTCTACAATTATTGTATGCAGATTTTCTAAAGACATAAATTTAATCAGTTCATTTATTTGCAGACCAGTAAATGCATATCAACGAACGATTCATTTAGTAAAGCTATTAGAAATTTCTAGCTTACATTCTACGTTCGATTTCCGAAACCAGAAACATTTGAATACCTAAATGCTTACTCTGTTTATATGCAGCAGGTTTGCTAAAGTATTTTTCATACGGATATTGAAAATGTTGCAAGAGAAAAGAATATCAGTTTCTCACTCACTGAAGAGTTTCGTCACAAAATTTGAAGCAGGTAAAATTTAATTTTAATTTTTTGTTGTATCATAAAAAAGCTCAAAAATGCTCTGCGGGATTATTTGCTTAAAACTGACTTTAGATGGATGCAGCCAGTTCTAAAATTTCTTAAAACAAATAAGGAAAAGAAAATTTACGCAATGTGCAAAACGATTGTGTAAATAATAAAATGAATCTTCTTATACAATCCACACCGAAGAAAATTTCCAGATTAGAAATTATTCATTACATTTTAGACAATTAAATAAAGAAACCCCCATACTTTGTACGCAATATTTGCAGAGTTAGAAATTAATTCTTCACTTAATCGATCATTACGCTAACTTCGAATGTAGTGCGGAAAGATTTTTTAACTTTCCAGCAGACGACTTTAAATTATAGCCACTGCTACCGATGTATGTGAAATGTGATATCATATTTGAAATAATTTATATCCCAAGATTGGAATTCTGAGCAAACAAACCTGTTAATTTATCTAGAACGATGCTAAAATCGGTTTTAATTTTACGAATTATCTTTTCGAGGCGTTTCTCAACCACAAATATAACATACAGTGGCACCCAAAAGTGTTTGTACACTTATGACTTTCATTGAAATAGGGCTCTATCCATTAATTAAGAGTAAACTTTCTGAATGAGATTTTAATAATAAGATCTATAATATATTCGTAACAAAATTACAAGAAATATTTCTATAATATAACAAAAATGTTTTTTTAAAATTAATAATCGAAAAATGACAAACATTTTATCTCACAAAAGTCTTCGTACACTGAAATATTTTTGGATAAAATCAAAATTAGAATTATCGTTTGCCGCTTTTTTTAAATTTTTGCATCGTGGTGGCATTTAAAAAATCGTTTGCTTTAATGTTTTATTGTTTACTTTATAATATTCCATTTATTATTGAAAAATGGGTCGCAGTCTTAAAGAAATTACAAACAGCATTCGAGAATTGATAATTTTTCACCATAGTAGTGGTAAACCAATTCGAAATATCGCTAAATTAGTTAATTTATCCCATTCTACAGTGCAATATGTCGTAAAACGCTTTAAAGAAGAAAATCGGATTGAAAACAAGGTAAAAAAATGTCGACCGAGAAAGTTAACTAAACGTGATGAGAGATTTATTATTATAAAATTTATGAAAAACCCACGTTTGAATGCTGTAAAAGATTCTGCAGAATTTAATGCAAAGTTTTCTACTTCAATTTCACCTGAAACTGTTCGACGAGTTCTTAGTGAAGCTCGATTACATGGGCGTTCTGCCCGTAAAAAAATGTTTGTTAGTGAGAAAAACAGAAAGCTTAGGCTTTTATTCGCAAAATCAATGATAAGTATACCTGAAACGTATTGCAATAATGTCCTCTTTGCTGACGAAAGCAAATTTAACATTTTCGGTTCCGATGGTCGAATAACTGTATGGAGAATAAAAAATGAGGAACTTCATTCTAAGAACTCGTTTGGAACAGTTAAGCACGGACTAGGTAATTAGCATATCAGGACTAGGTAATTTGGTATTTATTGATGGCATAATGAATCATGCTTTTTATTTAAATATTTTAAGAGACAATTTAAAATTATCTGCCCAAAATTTGGGTATTGGAAAGAACTTTATTTTTAATCATGATAAGGATTCTAAGCATACGGCTCTCAAAGTTCGCCTGTGGTGGGTCTATAATTGTCGACAGGTTTTTTAGAACACCACCCCAGACGCCAGATTTAAACCCTATAGAACAAATTTGGAGTGAGCTTGAGGTTAAAGTACGAAAACACGACATCAAAACGAAAAGTAAACTAAAAACAGTCATGATGGAACAATGGATGAACATTGATACAGAAATTACAAAAAAACTAGTAAAATCTATTCCCAGATGCTAAGCTGTTGAGGATGCTAAAGTATATCCTACTAAATATTAATTTAACGAAAAGTTAAAATATTTACTAATATGTCAAGATTTTTTTGAAGTGTACGAAGACTTTTGTGACATAAAATGTTTGTCATTGTTTGATTATTAATTTCTTAAAAATAAAGTTTCGCTATATTTTAAAAATATTTCATATAATTTTGTTACGAATAGATTGTAGATCTTATTATTAAAATCTCATTCAGAAAGTTTACTTTTAATTAATAACCCTGTTTCAATGAAAATCATAAGTGTACGAACAATTTTGGGAGCCACTCTATATAGGGCATAAATGTAAGATGTTAGACTCAGTCCTAATAATGACGAGAATGGTAATGGTATTTAAAAAATTTATTACAAAAACAACAGAACAAAACCAACATGCAGATAATAAAAAGAAAAGAAAAAAAAAGGAGAAATTGATCAGTTCATTTCGTCAGAGCAAAGGGATATCAACATACACTCACGTTTGTGAAAATTGCAACACCAAGAAGGAATCGTCATAATTGAATGCAATTTAATACACAGTTGAGTGGTAGTGGTACAAATAAATGATTAAATGTTCAAAGCAAACAAACAATAACAAGAGATCAGAATCAGTATTTTGTGTGGCCACCACGCGCCGCAATAAGTGTTGCTACACGACGTGGCATGGAGTCAAACAAAGTTTGAATGTCTGACTGAGGAAGAGCATTCCATATCTTTTGTACGCGTACCCAAAGTTCGTCTGCAGACGCAACAGGACGAGGATCACGAGCAAGACGCCGACCAATGACATCCCACACATGTTCAATTGGCGACATATCCGGGGAACACGCAGGCCAAGGAAGAAGCTGTACCTGCTGCGCTGCAAAGAAGGATTTAACAATCCGAGCAGTATGAGGGCGGGCATTGTCCTGTTGAAATACAGCGCCTGGCAAGCTTTGAAGGAAGGGAACAGCTTCGGGCTGTAGAACTTCACGGATATACCGGTTGCTGTTCAGATTGCCCACAATTCGTAGCAATTGAGATCGTCTATGATATGCTATGGCGCCCTAGACCATAACTCCGGGTGTTCGTCCACTGTGGCGTTCGATAATGCACTCCGGAAGGTGGCGTTCACCGGCATAGCGTCTGACACGAATGCGGCCATCATGGTACCACAAATTAAAGCGGGATTCGTCAGAAAACACGACATGCTGCCAATCAGCACGCCAGTCTCTATGCTGATTGGCCCATTGTAGCCGCAGGCGGCGATGGTCGTGCGTTAGGGGATCCTGTATAAAGGAGTCCGTGCGCGCAGTCCACACTGCAGCAGACGTCTACGAATTGATGAAGCACACAATGAAACACCTGTAGCTATTGACCACAGTGCTGCCAATTGTCTAGAGGAAGCTGTACGGTCCGTCCGCGCCATGCGGACCAGGTGTCTATCATCGCGAGCTGACGTCACATTTCGGGGTCCACTCCCGGATTTCCGAGTTGTCCGACACTCGTCCGTCCACTGCTTCCAAACGCGCATCACTGTGCTGCTGTTACGCTGCACACGAGAGGCTACTGCACGATACGACAATCCATCTTCACGAAGGCCGATGATTCTCCCTCGTTCAAACTCTGTAAGTTGTTCAAATCTCGCTCTCTTTCGTCGACGAGGCATAAGTACAGATTGAGTTAACGTTTACCACTAGCAGATAACCACCGATAACCATACACGCCTCGCTACAGCCGTCTATTTATTCGGATCCATCAGCCGTTCAGAGGGCGCTGCTCAGCATACGCATGCGCTACGGATTTGCAATTCTAATCATTTGCATATCATGCGCTACTTTGCATTTCCTGAAAATTTCAGCTCACTCGCGTAAGTCTTTCATGGTGTTGCAATGTTCACAAACGTGAGTGTATTAAGAGTTCTTTTGCTTTCGCACATCGAACTCCATCATCCATGCTTCTCATCTCCTGACTCAGAAGAGCCCACCAGCGGCCGAGCGGTAACGTCGCTGAACACTGGTAGTTCGATCCGAGGTTCGAATCCCGCGAACGGGCTGGCTGCATGGGCGTTTTCGTGGTTTTCCCCATGTGTAACGTGTATACGAGCCAGTTTCCCTTAAAAAGTCCTCCACGAAGGCATCCCTCCCTTAAGGCAGATAGCCCTCGAGTGCTTTGCCGTAATCTAATAAACCGAAACCGAAACCGAACCTGACTCAGAAGAAGTCACGTGACCTCGCTGGTGCCCATGTTGCCACTCTGGGTTGTGAAAAGAAGGTCCTAACCTAGATAAATATTTTATATCTATTGATTTTCGAGAAAGGAAAGGAAAAATGCAAGTATGACGTTTTAGATGTTAAAAATGGAATTATATTTACTCATTTTAATCTAAGATAAATCTGGAACTGTATCCTTAAATACATCAGTTTTACCAGCATTGTTACTGATATTTAATTTATAGTAATTAAACTTTGATTTTCCTTTGTTTTTCTTAGGTAACTATTTTCCCTTCCTTAGCTGGATTTTATTTAGTAGCGAGGGGGGTGCTCTAAGTATGCGGCAATCCGAAATTCCTATAGTGATCTTGTGGTAGGGGGAAAACTAGCGGAGGACCCTAGGGCCCCTCCTCCCCAGGGTTTTTCGGGGGGTAAGGGCGAAACTAAGCAAAGTCGCACTGTCACCTGTATGATGCTCAAGACTGTTGGTAACGACACCCACATTTGCAAACAAATTAGAGATGACATTGCAAGAAACGTGCACATTTTCATAAATGTTGATATTGCTATTCTATGTGGATAGATTAGTTTAAACGTCAGCATATAATAAGTTCCTTGATTGAGTATTTCTTTATTCTTGGGAATAATTTCTAATATTTCAATTTTAATATTGTTAAAATTCTGCTGTTTAAAATGCTGTGTAGTATGTATTTCCTTTATTAATTTTATTTAACTTTTATTTAAGGACCTGACTTTGAGGAATTTCTTTTTGGTTTGTACGATGTATTTTAAGTTAAAAATATTGCAAATGATGATATAAATGCAGTTAAAAGTTTTTCAAAAGGATTTATTTTGAATTTCCAAATTAACTGGGAACTGCAGCTTTAATAATACAGGTCAATGAGTTGAAATTTTAACAAACGACAAAGTTAACATCTTTCATACCAGCAATGAATTTAATTAATGTTGAACCCTCGAGGGGCTGGTCTAAATATTCCGTAGATACACAGTGAAAACTCAATAACAGACGAAAAATGTCAAAAACCAAATGTTAAATAAAAAAAAAAAAAAAAAAAAAGATGTTTTCATCTTTCGTTGCATCATCAGTCAGGGGTTCATGCAAAGAAAGGAGCCTGTTTCTGAACCATCAAAGTCTAGTGCTTAAAATAATAATACTTAAAGTTATCCCCGAAAATTAATTGGTGTCTTTATAAGTTCAACCAATACAGGCTGTGCAAGGTAGGGCAAAAACTGCAAAGTTATAGCATCAAAGTTATAAACAAGCAAAAATATATTATAATACATAAATAATTATACATATATATAAATAATAATATTAATATAGAACTACAAGTAAATACATTAATATATAAATAAATATAACTATGAATAAATCTGAGCGAATCTAATAAAATTTATTTTCTATTCAAAAAAACAAGCCCAAAAATGTAAACAGAAACAATCCAACATATGAAAAAAAAAAGAGAATAACAAATGAAAATTTCGTGCAAAAACATAAAATAAAATAAAGATAAAACAATTTTCTTTTTCAGGCCAAAACGACGTTAGCCCAGAAGGGGATTATTTTCGAGACGGCATTGTGGGTCCAGTACCTAAATGCACTGAATATTTTTCAAATTGTTACCACCAAATATTACCCCCCTGTATTACATTTAAAGAAGATAAAGTTTAACGAAATTATGATTAAAAAACTCGACGATTATAAAGGGAGCAATAGCATCACTGTTGTCATTAAACACATTCTTGTCACTTCACTTCTAGGAAATACTCGTTCTGAGACTTACGTTCAAGCAATGCAGTGAAAAAAGTGCACAATTTCATCTTGAGCAGTGGCAACACACTGGACGGAATAAAATATTTTTATCTCCAAGGCGCGAGACTGTTTATCGGAAATTCTAAAGATATGCTATTTTTAAATATTTTTAGACGGAATGCTTTCGAAACGTGTATGTGTGCGTAAATGAGAAACACATCGCTTTTATTGATTTTTGTTAACTACGACTTGGTAACTGATTTTTCTGAATACATTATTTTCGGATTCAAGGCACTACTGTACATATTTAAGCGAACATTGAAATTAATGTGTATCGGAAAAGTTATAAACTGATCAACTTTTCTGGCAATTCGAGAGGAGGGAAGTTATAAAATAGAAATTTGTTAAGAGGAGAAATAGCTGTTTTGAAAGAAGGGACAGAAGGAAACGGGTTTAATTTTTTTTAAATTTTGATTAATGATTTAATATTACTGTGAGAGTTACGTGAATAATTTAATTAATAACAGTGAAATGAAACGAAGAACGGATGTGTGTGAATAATACCCAGAAGCAATAATAGTTTTTTTGTTTTTTAAATTTAATATTTTTGTATGCAGGAATACATTTAGCAAGTGGCAATAATGCAAAAACATTCCCTGAAACCTTAAGCGAGAAAATCTAATGTATTACAGAGGGTTCTTAAGGCCCATCCTTCCGTTTTCTCATTCCTTTTCTAGAAATTCGGAACTCGTTTTCATAATAAGCTTGAGCCCCAATTAGTTACGGCTACAGTCCTCATCATTAATGACCTGAGAGCTATCGTCTGGTGAGGTATCAAAAGAAAAATATGCAGTTTCTTTCTTTAGAATGGAATTTACTGACATTTGTGCAACTTTATTTTTTTGGCAGTTCCAGAAGTCTCTTATTTGATAATAATACTCAAATGCGGATCTGAAACGGAGACTAAGGACTTAAGGAGCTGACCGAAACATAGGGAGTCCTCTCTCTGGAAGTTCCAAAGGCACAGTTCCTCATGAGTTGTACAGTTAAAGTTCCCTTATGTGTTGGGTCTTACATAAAATGTATGTTTTTTTAAAAACCAGTCAGTTTCTAGTTTCGTTTAAAATTTAAAGTTTAAACGTGTAAATTTACTTCAGAAGAACATCTAAGGCAGAAAACTTCCTGCGGATATGAAACATAAGTAATATGAACTTAGTTTCTACCAATGGAATTCAAGGTGAATTCGGCGGGAGTAGTGAAGGGCTAATTTTTTTTCTTCAATTTTTTCAGCAGCAGCGAGATATGGGGCATATTTTAATTTATTTTGAGTACTGATTTTTTTCATGATTTAAATCTCATCAAGTATTTACAGATTTCAGTCATTTAGTAGTTTTAAATTTTGTCGCTTAAGTTAGATTTCGGCTGGAACTCTTCACTAAACTTTCCAAGTATCAGAGATTTGATAAAAAAGTGAAAAACACGTATGGAAATAATATGTTTCTTGCTAGCACATTCTTCTTCATTTTTTTTTTCTTCCGAAATTTTAAAATGACCTAAATTCGTTTTAAAGTTGACATCAATTTTCAGCTACCCAAGTAATCTGTGGTCTTGAATCGATCCTTGAACTTCTAGAAAATATTTTTTATGACTTCTCACTTGAGAAGCATAGAAATGATCAAAAGCATTTCTAAAGGATTTTTAGCATACATACATTTTCTATTTAGTCATTTATCTTTAGTCAACTGTGGCCACATTTTTTGGATAAGGCCATCCATGTTGTTAAGCACAGAAACGATTTTTTAAGAATAAAATGTAATGTAGCCTAGAATCCTAATAATATATTAAATAAACTGACGGAAGAGATAATTTTCCTAAATTTAAACCTAATTTTATAATAAAACAAATGTTTCATTTACAAGATAATTTTGAAATTTTCAATTCAATTTCGCATTATGTTTTAAGCACTTGGCAATAAAGTGAACAAACTAGCTATCACAAAATATGAAATTATGCTTTCCTATATACTTTTCGATCAAGCTGATGGTTGGGTATGGGTTGGTAATTTTGATTTTATTCACAGAATCAGAGTGAAGTCATTTGATGACAACAGGTAAATTCTTCCTAAAATGAGTGCTATATTTGAAATTTAAATTATGCTTGGATGTATAAAAAAAGTATAATATTTGACAGAAGTTTTTATTTGAATTTGTAAATGATTTTTACATTTCATTACCAGATTTTATATTCAGATTTTGTTTTCCAATTGATTGTGTTTTCTTGAACGTGTCAGACTATGTTAATGCAGGTTAGACAAGTATAGTTTTGTGTGTGGTGCTACACTGCATTTACTCTGCTGTATTCTGTATTTTAGTGTTTGCTTTGCCCACAGGATGGTGAATGTCACAAATTCAGTCACCGAAGAGAACTAGCAAAATGTATGGTCTTTTTCTGGTGGTGTTTTTTTACACAATTTTGGATGTCGGAATTTTAAATTGAAAATTTTAAGGCTATGAAACAAAAGCTTTACTCTAAACAATGATTAAAATAACAATAATGTAACAATCTAGAATTTATTTTTAACGCAGCCGCTTGTGTGGCTACCGCTTGTGTAGCCAGCTTGTGTCAGGCATGTGTACCTCTTCAAATCAAATGCAAGTTGAACCGAAAGCTGGCTGCCCACGTGACGAATCTGGATACAAAAAGAGAATACAGGCATAACATTTTATACTACATCTTTACAAATCTGACACCGAGATGGGATGCTCGTTAACGATCTGTTTCAAAGAACCGACACACGTTGCAAAGCGAGTGAACGCTAATCCTTCCAACAAAGAGTGATAGCCATTTTAAAGTTCACCCCCCAAAAGAAAGCTCTTGTTTGAAGCGTGGCAGGAAAGTCCCGAAAGCTCTTGTTTGAAGCGTGGCAGGAAAGTACAGTTCCCGTCTTTTACGGGGGGGAGAAAAGAATATTTAGCTTCCCATGTTAAAATTATTTAAATTTTTATCATTTCTCACCTTTTAAAAACATTTTATTTTGGAATTGTTTTGATAGTTCTGCGTAGGAAGGAGGCTACATAGTACAAGTATCTCAAACCTACAACTGAACGAAATCAGTCCGGGGGATTCGCAGTTTAGCTAAGTTAATTCTCCCGACAGCACTGCTTCTTTGACTCTTTTCACCAAACTCTTTCACTCATCGCCAAACTCGTCCCGCTCAATCGATTCTTTCAACTCTCTCTCTCCATCTTCACTAACCGTTCTTGATTTACTCCCACTTCCTGATCTTTTCCATCAAGGTTATTGTTAGAGTGTGGTGATGCAAAGCAAGAACTGATTCAGTTCAGTAAGAGAAAGAATCTGATCTGGTCCCATTAATGAACGGTTGTGCGCATTTTTAATATGAACAGGTTGTTTGTATAGAATTGCTCGTCGAAACGAGGAGTGAGAAATCTCCCCCCACCAATATCTTAATCCCTTTAATTAAAAAATTAACTCACCTTTTCGAATACTCTGGAAAAGCAAAAACTCTATGTAAGCTTTACACATGCACTCCTGTATTTGCATATAGTGTATATAGTTGCTGTTCTCTCTCTGTTTACATTTCTTGTTTGTGTTTTGTGTATCCATTTTCGCCCCTACTATAAATTCAATTTCATATTCCAATGCATTAGGACTCTGTTTTAATCACAAGCATAGGAGACAATGTTCTATTATCTTCCACATTTGTTAAATTTTCTCTTCTGAAAATCTCACTTGACGTATTTTCAAGTGATGTGCGCTTGGGGTAATACTTTTGTTCAGCCGGGAGCATTACGAAATTCACAATGTCGTGGCATAACGTTACCGATGCCAGTATTTATGTAATAACTTGCGCTGCCCAGGTGGAGACTAAATGAAGTTGCTAGTACTTATTATGAGTTGTACTCTCTTTATTTTTACAGCTGTAAATAATGCTCCTCAACTTTACTTGTGTTAAGTCCATCATGTTTGGATTACCTTTTAAAAGTAAGAGCTTTTAATTTCTGTTTCATTTTTTACTTATCATCGGTTAGCTCTGCTCAGCTAATAAACAAATTCATTGCGCTTCACTTCTTTAATATAAATATAGCAAAGCATAAAGGGAGGCTAGCCAAAGAGGAGACGTGCATTCGTGGAAGGCTTCCGAAGGAAAAGTAGCTCGTATTCACTTTACATATGAAGAAATACACGAAAACCAGCAATGCAGCCATTCCACATACATCGGTTCAAACAAAATTCAAACTACTTCGATTTTAACCCTCTGCCACAGATAAAGCCCTATGTAAACAACGAATTTCTGATAACCCTATCAATATTTGTCAGCATAAATAAAATAGTTGAATCATTTTAATTTCATATGCTTAAGCGCTTCCTTTTATACCAATAACAATAGTGTTGCTTACGGCTTTGTAATAGATTGAATACATAAGTCTAATAATACGTTAATAAAATTTATTCTTATCAATAGTATATAAGAGCGCTGAAATTTTTTCTCGGAGATATTCGGACATGTTTCATAATATCACACAGTATAATCAGTAGCCATACTTCAAATTACAAAAAGCGTTAACCCTTTGACGCGCGGTGGTCGTGTCCTGAAACCACCATTTTCCGAATTTTTTTCCTCCTCTTTTTTCTGAAATTGTTTTGTAAAAATGAATTTATTACTGATCTTTTACATCTAAATAACACAAAATGACTGTAGAATCATATATGTTTTAGGTATTAATCGGATGCCTTTTAAAATTCGTTTTCGATGAGAAAAAATAACTAACTTTTGTTATTACAAGGAACTTTAAATTTCAAAAGTTAGTCACAGCATGATTTCTATCGTAAACAATAAAAATTGCAGTAATTAAACTGCATATATAAAAAAAAAAAACACCTCTCTATATATGGCATTTGCTATGTGGTTTCAGGGCGCGACCACTGCGCCACTAGAGCATTGTGTCACAATGCTTACAATCCTCTAGAGGCTCGGTGGTCGCGCCTTGAAACCACTGGCGTTTGCTTCTCAATGGCGTTCGTTTGCTTTTCAAATAGGAATGTTTATTTTTACCCGGATATAGATAAAGGGCATTGAAACCACATAGTTATTTTACTACTAAACAATACATGCACCTGCCCAGTAAAAAAGGTCTTTCTTTTCCAAAGACTTTTCTCTGACATCAACACCCTTGCTCTCCAATCTAGAACTGTGATTTTATAAATTATTTCCTGTGGTTTAAATTTAATGTAAATATACTTCGCTTTAATTAAAAATAGAAATTCGTAAAAGTTTTATTTAAATTTAAAATATTTTCTGAATATTTTGGGACGAAATACGAATAAAATAAGTATGAATGGGAAACGAACGATCCGTACGAAGCCGAAAAGACCAAGCCCCCCCCCTTAACATAAAAAAAAACACAAATTTCATGTGCCAGATGAAAAGAAACTAAATAGCGCTGGACATATACCAGTGAAATTTAAATCCAGGCAGAGTACATTTTGCAGCACAAGGAAGAAACCTCATAGAACAAGATGTATGTGCGAAAGTGCAATGTGGGTCTACGCATGTACCAAAGAGACAAAACATGCTTTGAACAGTGTCATAAAAAAAATAAATAAAAAAAAAAAAAATTAAAAAAATCTTTGAAATTAAAAAAAAAAAAAGACTGAGTTCTTTTTTATCTTTATTTTATTGAGTTTTTTAATCCAAATGTCCTTACTATGTAGGTACTTATATTTTCACTGCTATAGGAAAATCACATAAATGTTTATTTTTTAATTTTTTCTGACGATTTACTTTGTAAAATAATGTAAAAAAATTATAGATAATGCAATTCTTTCATACATGTTTTTTTTTTAAATCCGTAAATTTCGTCATTTATTGGAAACGCTCGCGGAAAATGGTAAGTTTTTTTTTATTACTACATCAGTAAGTTTCAAAGTCCTAGACGCGCGGTGGTTTGACAGTGCGACCACCACCCACAGAACAATGGGCAAGAGTAAGTTTTTTTTTTTTATATATTTATATATTATTTGTCTCTAGGATTATAATATTAAATTTCTAGAGTTTTTAGTTAAAAAAATTATAAAAGTAATATCGTGCACGTCAAAGGCTTAAGATACAACCCAATGCAAAGTGCATCTAAATAGAAAGCTAATTCAGATAACTCAGTTCACGTCAAACTAAACAGCTTGCAATAACAATGATTAAGTAACTGAATTTCAAACTCTCTCTGTCCTGCCTTTAACAATTTTCAACCGGTCGCGAGATATTTCTGGTACTTTCTGCTTCTAGAAATTACTGGAAGGATATATCAGGATGTAATTACGGCTACAGCTAACACAGTGGTCAATTACATTTATTCAACTTTAATAAAAATTACCGAGATACCCATTTATTCAATGTTAAATATACGTAGTCCTGTGTTTTTACTTTCCCGGCATAGCTTTCTCATAAACTTTTCTTGCGCTGCATTGCACTGGAATATCCAACAATTTTAATTATAATTCTACTAAAATTACATAGCTGAATACAAAATAACATTACAGTGCTGATGACATTAACGCGATTCATTGCAATATAACTGCAAAATTTATGTAATTTTTCATTTTACTACTAAACTGCAGAAATAACATCACACATTTTTAAATTTTTTTTTTTCTATTTTGCATAATAAATATTATTGTACAGTTCATTACTGTTACCACTTTCAATGAAAGTGTAAAGAATCGTTTAACATATAATTACTAATTCTTCATTTCTTTGTTTTCTGTCCTGAGTTTCCTTTTTAATGTTAATTTTTTACCAAAGAAGTTTTACTTGAGGTAATTGATTTCTTCTCCTCTTTTTTTAATCCTTTTCTTTGAAAAATCATTCTAATGGAGAAATAGCAGATTATTGAAAAACTATTAACAAAGGATTTCTACTTGCTCTAAGATGAATTTAAAAAGATTATAAGTATGATAAAATAAATAAAGAGCCCAATACCATTATTTAGTAAAAGACGCAAAAATATATAAGGGAAAAAGAAATGGATACTAAGCTCCAAAAAATTACCACCTACTTACTAAAAACTTACTTCTTAAAAAACCTTTAACTAAATTGAAAATAATCAGTGAGTCTTTGCTTTCAAAAATGAATAGGTAAATTTGCAAAAAAAAAAAACATATAAAGTGGCGCAGAATGTATCCCTTGTACAAAGATTAATTAAATTTCTGAATATTATATTTTAAAATTTTCTAAGTCATCCCATTGCGTTGATTAAATTGTTAAGTCAAAGACTATTATTGCGTATAATGCTCTTGCAAAGTAATTCACTTTTTTTAAGATGCACATTTATATATTACTCGATAAAAGGTTATTATACGTCTTTTTTGCTCAAGTATAATTCGATATGAAGTACACGAACAGTCTGAAAGTTTTTCAAATATGGTAGAAACTTCTACGAAATGTATTTCAAATATCTACATGTAAACTTTTCTGAAAGTATTTAAATCTAATTTTTATGTAACTCTCATTCAGTGTAAAGTCTAAATAGTTAAACATGTACTATTCAGGCATTGAGTATATGCACTCTATAATAATATGAAAAATTATGTTTACATTCCTTTTTATATAGATATGTCTTCACATAACACCAAATTGAAAGGAATATTTACAGCCAGTTATAGCCTTTAGTAAGCAACTGAGCGCCGCCTGAGATAACCACTGACCTGACTTTGTTGTAAAAGTCTTACAGTGTTAATAGTCATCCTGCCAGAAGGGAATATTTCCTCCGTATAAAAATATAAATATAAATATTACATGGGTGTACAAGGCCTGTGTATAAGCATACATATGTTGATTACAAACATTGTCTTGCACAAGTTACATATCATAGTTACATAAAATCATGACAGCTATGCGTACATTTAAACATTATCTGAATTCATATTTACAATACTTTTACTGAGATAATCAAAGTAAACTTGTAATTCATCTACACATTGACTGAATTTTCGATATCATTTAAACTGCTTTACAATATTATTTTTATCAAGTACATACAAACTGGATAGTAATATGCTTACTTTACAGTAGTTTTGCTCTTACAGTCCTGTTACTATTCTACAGGGTGAGCTATTTTTCTAGTGTTGATTTTCAGTTGTTGTAGTATTTTGAATTGCTATTAAAATTATGCTGCGAAGATACAATTCTCAAGGGAGGGGGAGACTTTCTTATTACCTTGTTGAGCATAGCCTGATTACCTCCTCTGTTTTAGTTTTCGTCTGCTTGTTGCCGCAGGTATCCTCCACCCGTTGCGGCCAATATTCACTGCTTGGCATTTTTAAATGCAATTTATAGGTTTGTAGGCAGTTGAAGAGGAAGTGATCTACATCACCTACCGCACCACATTCACACAATTCTGATGCTCGTTTGCCAAATCTCTTAAGATAATGTTAGAAGGACCATGGCCAGTGTAGAATTGATTTTGTGCTCCGCTGTATGTATTAACTGAGCACGTGACTTTCGGAAATAACTTGTAGGTTTTCCTCCCTGTGCTTTCCCTTTCCCATCTTTTCTGCCATTTTTGTAAAAGGCTATTGAGCGTAATTTTTTTAAATAGGACTGAAGAAAGTGTTATGGTAAAGGAACACGGAAATATATCTAAAGGAAGTAATATTGTCATGAAGGGCTCTCCGGAGAACATTTCTTCGTATTCGGTAAAACTGCGAAATTTTGTATCGTTCTATCGTCATTTTATCCGTTCTGGAGATTTCTGAATTTTTGCCTTTTTAAGGGGGTTATTATTTTTTTATTTCTAATCTATTTTCTACGAAGTAGTATGGTGACCGGATTGCCATTGCTATCTCTGCTCAAATCCTGCGCCCACAAGACTTGAGCAGAGAAAATTGCACTCAAATCCTGCGCCCACGAGACTTGAGCAGAGAAAATTGCACTCAAATCCTGCGCCCTGGATTTTTATTTTAATGCTTAAGTACAAAAGTTTCCACCCTTCTTCTGAAAAACTCCTGCAGGTAATTTAAGGAGGAATTTGCTCGTGTAGATCATTTTTGAATGTCCATTAATCTGATCTTTAGATTATTTGACCAAATTTTGGAAGCAAATATAAAATATAAGTTTTACTCTTTTCAGCCATTTCATGTCAGCGTATTAGTTTAAACAATCTTTATTAAACTTAGAATTGCTTTTATAAAAATATCAATTACGCATATTTTGCAGAAATTTGCAGTAGAGCTGTGGAGCATCTTGTAGTGAATGTTTCGAAGCATAATTAATATTTTACTGATTGGCCCTATTCTCTGCAAGAACCATAAAGCCAGTTGCATGTCATGTTTACATATTTTGCTTAAAACATGGAAAGTGTTTTTGCAGCATAACTAGCGCTTTTGAAAACCGTCGTAAAAGAAAGTGTAGGTCTACGTTCATTTTATAAGGGCATAAAATTTGAAAAGAGGATTATCTGTAATTTATCTGAAAATTTTAATCTTGAATCATACTCTGGTAATTTATGGTTAAGAGAGCGTCGTTTCGCGTAGAATATCAATGGGTACACAAAATTTTAATAGAGCTAGGATAATCAATTGTGATATCATATAGCTTCATGGAAAGATTGCTTAGATATCAAAAATAATAACGCCGCCCCCCAAAAAAAGGAAAAATTCAGAAAGCTACAGATGAGAATGGATACAATGATGATATACGAAGATATAAATTCCATACTTATAGCGAATACGAAGAAATGTTCCCCATAGAGACCGTCATAAAAATATACTTTCCTTAATTTAGATAGTCGCCTTGTTCGCTTTTAATGTTACTTTTAGTAAGTTACCTAAGATTAAAAGTGGCTGAAAATATTCTTTTCAGTTTATTGCTGTGAGAAATCATATCTAAAATCCATACTAATGCCAACATGCACTTATTCTATGGATGAATTCTATTAATCCATTACTTATTTCTGGATGTCTCCTTTAAGACTTCAAATTATTTTCAATACAATGTTTGCATTTTTAGCTTACGAGGCAGTTATTGCATATAAAATATGAAAAATTATGTTTACATTCCTTTTTACCATTATCACTAGCTTATAATATATTCCATGTCGTTAGATTGATTATAATAACAAACAATTCGCATAGAATAATCAGTTACACTTATTATGTGTTATTCGTGTTTTCCTAATCAGGAAGCGCCCACCAGCGGCCGAGCGGTAAAGACGCTGAACACTGGTAGTTCGGTCCGAGGTTCGAATCCCGTGAACGGGCTAGCTGCATGGGCGTTTTCGCGGTTTTACCCATGTGCAACGTGTATACGATCCAGTATCCCTTAGAAAGTCCTCCACGAAGGCATTCCTTCCTTTAGGCAGATAGTCCTCGTGTGCTTTGACATAATTAAATAATCCAATCCAATCCTAATCAGGAAGCAGAATCCAGTATCAATTTCTTAAGTATATTCAAATTCTCAATTTACAAAAGCAGCAGTATTTGTGAATTCAACAAAAGAAATCGCCATTTTTTGCACAAACGTAGCACCCGAATGTCGACAGAAATAATTGCGATAACATCAGGGCCAGTAATGTTTCAAAAACTAAATTAAATTAAATTCTGACGGAAGGAAAACCATTAATTTCATTGGTCATGCTTTTACATGTTTACATGGAATATGCGTTCACAAAATTGCGTTTTTGACGTATAGCTTCAGAGAAATAATTATCAATAAACCTGTAGAAAAAAACGGAAACGTTAACTTAACAGTGTCGATGATATCACGAAATGCTTCCTTAAATATGATACAAGCCAGTTTTCCTTCTAACGTTCTCTACGTAGGTATGCTATCCAATGTATGTTTTACCATAATCAACTAAATAAACACACTTCTTTAAAAAAAAAAGAGCCAGAATCGTGCATTCAGTACGAAAAACACACGTTAACCATACGCAACTATTTTCTCAACCTCACGTCTCAAAATATTCAACGTCTGACGTAAGCATTCCCAGCATTAACATTCTCTTCTATTGAAATACGAGTAATTATTATGTTAAGCAGATAAATACTAATTTCTTAAACAATAAGTACTGCTTGAGGATGAAAATATTCGGTAGAATAAAATGCAAATTAAAATTCCCATACGTTAATCGGGAAGAAGCTATTTCAGTTCAAAAATGAGGAAAATGTGGAAACATTTACATTCTTTTCAGTACTTTAAAACAGTTGAGAAGATATACACAGTTATATAATTAACTTAACAATCGGAGTTAATTTCAGAATTTCATGATGAAAAGGATCGTTTTGTAAACATTTTAAATTTGCATTGAATGTAACATATTAAGTTACTTAAATATTAAGAATTCGTCCCATTGCTTAACCATTGTATGTTATACTATTTAAAATCTGACTTCGTAATTATTTACAAAATTAAAATAAGTATTAATTTCCGATGATACATAAACTAAGTTGATATTACAAATGAAGGAAAACTTATTTGTCTTCAGATAGAAATTTTCTGTCGTGGCTTACTTTTATTTATTTACATTCTTTCTTCTTTCTTTTCTTTCCGAATTGCAGTTTTCAGATTGGATTGATACTTTCGTTAACTTTAAGACAATATTTGTATAGCGTTATAGCCCATCATTTATCACCTCAATAATTTTCAAAATTTCTAAAGCTTGGTTTATATAAATAATATATCAAACAGACTGTTGTTTGTGTCATAGGAAATCACGACGCAAAATTTTCCAGCATTTTACTAGCTGCTAAAATAAGCATTTCTGCATTAATTATTTATTCTATGTTAATAGTTTCCCCTGAAATTGTTAGAAAACGTAATATATGAAAATGTAACCCATAATTTTAATAAAATATTAAATTTCCCTCTTCGAAAAGCATTTTACTTAAAACACACCAACGTTCCTATTGTCTTTGTTGTATATATGCCTATACTTATTGTTTGTTAGCCATATACATGCATATATGCACATATTTCTCGAAGTTATACTATAAATTACATGCCAGTTGTTTGAGATATGTACAACTTAACACACCAAAACAATAGTTCTGTATCTCCCGTTCTACTGGTGCGATTGATGAAATTTAGCTTGCATTATTCATGTCTCAAAAGCGCGATTTTGAATATATATTTCAGTTATCTGACATAAAATCGGAAATTGTTTTATAGACATAGCGATTTTGTTTCCATATTTAAGTTCTACGACTCAAATTATGTCAAAGTGCCAAGTTCTGCAAAAATAGCGCGAACAGTTTTTGAAAAAATTATCTCTCAAAATTTTAGCTCCTCAATGCTAATTAAAGTTAGTATATATTTATGAACATTTCTCCTTCCATTTTATATCCAAATAAAATTAGCATATAATTTCTAATTTGTGTTTAAAATTGTATTTTTTTAAATTTTTATATGTTTTTCGAAATTTTTTTTAATTATAACCTATCAAATTTTTGCCATCATCTTAAAATCGATGAATTTCTAGGGATACCAGCAAAATATTGGAAGATTTTATTCAAAATTTCCAAAGATACTATAAGTGAATTTATATATTGGCGCTTTTTGAAAGTAGGCATATATGGTATAAGCGATAATAACATGAAATGTTTACGCACTTAATTTAAAATTATTTGAAAGTTAATGTTGCGTCCGTACGGACTCGTAATAAATTGAATGCACAAGTCCGATAAAAAGCGAATAAAATTTATTCTAATCACAACAAATAAAAACAAAATGCTTAGATTTCCTTAGAGGTATTCGTACAGTATCGCAGTATTTGACAGTAGTTAGCTTTCAAACTAATAAAACGTTCAATATAACTTAATACAAAACAGAGAACGCTAATCCGATTATATCGCGAATTCGCTACAGTAAGCAACATTAGTTATCCAAACAACAACTGAATTGAGATGTTTTGCTCCAGCATTTATAAACGTTCTAAATCACGCACGAGAATCTTCTCGTATTTTCTCAACTTTTCTGGATAGCGAAAGAGTACAATTACGTGATATCTATTATTGAAATGTTAAATGCGCGTGCTCTTACATTTTAATTTTTCAGACGTAGTTTTCTCTTCAAATAAGTCTCGTGTTGCATTGCACGAGAATAAAAAACAATTTTATTCATAATTCTTCTAACCATAGCAAATTAAATACAAAATCCGTAACAGTATGATTGATGTACCTTATTTCCGTTCTTTCACAATGAGAAAAATTTATGTGGACACCACATAACTTCCTTGTACGACATATTAAATTACACAAATTTCTTTTCCTGCAATTCCTTTAAACTTATTTCCTCGAATTTCATGAGATATATAGTTCTCATTCAATTAATTCAGTTCACGAAGCTATCCAAATCTTATTTTAGTTTCTTTGAATACTCTATCCATCGTATTCATGCGGTATGTACGAAAATAGGAGCGAGTGTTCCATTCGTATTGTGAATATGAACCGTTTCCTGATCTTTAATCCCCTCGTCAAAAATCTTAAACCTGCAGGAAGATTTCCATTCCCTTATAGCCATGATCAGCTTTGCTTCAGTGCATCTATAATAATACCAGTTATTACTCCAATCTCAAAGATCCGTATTATGTAAAATATTAAAAATACCTAAGGGATAAATTTTAGATGTCTTTTCTAGCGTGGAAAAAGTATATATTCATTAATTAGAAATAAAAATTAACTGCGCTTTTTTTTGGAGGGATGTGTGAAGAAAGTATATTAAAATAGAAACAATTTTGAAGTTGCTTGACATTTATGTATGAATTAATATATTACACATTTATTCGAAATAAATGTTTAACATACTGATATGAATTTGATGGATTTGGTAATTTTTCAAAGATAACAGTTTATTTCCCCCTTATTTTATAAACATGTTTAATTTCTAAGCTCTAGCCTGCAATATGAAGAATCAGATTTTATGTTAGCGTTATTTTTAATTAGTTTCAATTCTATTACGATCTTGTGTTTTCTTCAGATTTTTGCGTAACTTATCTTGAAATAATATGGCTGTTATCCAGTAGTGTTATGCTTTAATTATGAAGTTTTAGGCGCATTACGTTACTTTGAAGCAGGAGACTTGAAAAATGAGCAATTTCCTAGCCAGGACTTGAACCTAGACCTCTCGATTACGCACCGAATGTGGTTACACCAGGAGGGCATGCTAAGAAGGGGGGAGAAATATACTTTATTACTCGTTTAAAGGGCGACTGGGAATTAGGGGACCAAATAGCCAAATCCTGGTGGTGGGGAATCATCATTCACCACCATTTGTATTTCGTGCACCATTGTAGAGACATCAGGCTATTTTCTTTAAGCAGAAATCATGAAAAATGAAGGAAGGCAGAAAGAGGAATAAGGAGGGAGAAAATACCTTACATACTCCCCTTTTTAAAAAAAAAGACTGGGGATTAGGGGACCAAAACGACAAATCCTGGTGGTGATGAATTATCGTCAACCACATTTAATTCGGGTGACATTGTAGAATAATTATGTTTTTTGAGGAAGGAGACGTGAAAAATGAGCAACGCTCTCACCGGGATTCGAACCTGAACATCTCGAATACGCGTCAAGTTTGTTTACCGTTACGCAACGCAAGCATGCTGAAACGAGGGAGAAAATACCTTTTAAATCCTACTATAATAAATGAGTGATAATCAAAAGAGCGCAATTTTAGATTACACACAGAGTGGGCATTAATTATCTTTTACCAAACCGCTGTGTATATTCTAAGACTGAATGCATAAAATATGTGGAAGCTGTGCTCTGTTATATTGTTAAGCCAACTAGCATTATATAATTTTGAGTTAGAACGGCACTCAATTGAAACATACGAAATACATTAATAAGTCCTCTGTCTGGAAGAAACTCTTAATTAATGAAATCCTTAAAGCTTCATTATACGCAAACTATAGTCTTGTTATCAAATAACCTTGTTCAGGGAAAGAGCTGAAAAATAGCTCGCTACCATATAATAATGAACGTTTCATGCAGCTCGATAGTAACAGTTCTTTCTGAATGTAATGTGAACTGGGAAAGGAGTTCTTGAACAAAATAATAAAACAACTGTAATCAGTATATATTCTGTAGGGATGAATTATACAATATTTTGTAGTTTTTTATGTTATGTCTGAGTTCATAATATAGTAGACTGACAGAAATCAGTTTGCCAAAATATCGATTTTTACTCAGCCATTTGTGGTATAGCGGTTAGAGCCAACAAATACAGCTAGAGCTTGTCCTCTTCTTTTCCTAGTTCTTTAAATGTAATGTAAATACGGGTCAATGTTCTTTGGCCCTAGTTCGCTTCCTCATAATGAACTAAACCAATCAGATCTCAAGTGATTCAACCGCAAAGATATCCTCATTTGTTCCTTCCTCTTTCTGCCACGTTTATGTTAAGGTTTACGGTAACAGGGCATTTAACATCTACAAAGCTTGCAAATGCCCCTTTAAATTTTCTTACAGAAATTATACTCGTTAAACAAATTGAGATTTTACAAGCTTGTTAATCATTTCTATTTCTAGCTTATTTTTAATTATAGAAGCACTTACAATCCTGTTACATGATGCTCAACTGCATAATAGGACAGAACTTTTAATAAAAACAGGTAAAAGGGCAAACTTTGGATGTTGATATAAATTTAGGTAAAAATAGTTTTGCACATGGCCAATTATACCTAATAAAGAAAGACACAACATTTTATATTAGAGACCTATTTATTTATTGGAACTACTAATAAGATTGAGTTTAAATAAACATTGAAGCAACTAACAAATTTTCATTCAAAATTAATTTTAAAAATGCAGTGATTAGCTTTAGATTCTTCTTTCATCCAAGACTGAATATAATAACTTACTCGTCTCAAAGAAATAAAAAAAAGTATGATAGAAGAATCTATAAAAATACTCAAGCGAGAGACAAGAATTTCTTCATGATTAAGAATATGCTTCTACTTGAAGCTTTTAAGTTATCGGCTAATGTTTAGTGATCACCCAAACAGAAGGAATTTTCTTAGGTAGAAAATCCATGGCTTTCGAAATCAGAGTCTCTACTTTCGATTGTCGCTTTCGGAGAATTCAGAGATAGCACCTATAAAAACCGAGTGTTTTCTTCTTAAATAATATTCTAATCAAGGATATTAAAAATCAAATGAAATAACTCATTTTTACACTAAGAATTTGTAGCTACTAAATTGTACAACCATTTTCCTATTATGGCTAACGACGTCATTGTTCATTAATCGATATTTATTAATTATCAGAGTTAAATAGGTACTTTTTCGTTAAATAGGTGCTACGAGAAAACGCAAAATATATTTTATTATAAGAATATTAATAAATTTTTAATACATTATAACTGATATGCAATTTAAATTTGAACAGGAGCCGTGAATTAAGAGAAATCTTGCAACATTTTGGAAAAAAAAATCAGTTTTTTGATGTCATCAACGCCACATAGGTTCTAACAAGTATGATCCTTGAAGATGGCAGGATGTGCCATTTTGGCATTTATTACGCCATCTTGCACTGCTCCAGGTTCTTCCAACTGTTTGCGTACGACATACAGAGTCATACAGGTTTACGAAACATAGAGTGACATACGGGTCTGCGAAATTGTACCTATGGTTAACTGTGAGTTCTGTGATGTGTGTAAACCCTTTCGCCGTCCTCTCCTGTCCGCGAAAATTTCTCCCCAACAGGCACTTTGTTTTTCGCAGCGTGTAATGTCGTTTTCCCTGTACGTACATAACTTTCGTAGTGGATGAATGTAAATGAATATTAAGTAAAATTATAAGGAAATAAAGCATAATGGAAAAATAATAATATCTCTGCTTATTTTTAACAGCAGGATTAATTTGATAACATCTGATCGAGGCTGTCCACTCCCTCCATTTTGTTGTAATCTTTTACAATTTTTGGCTTTTTACAATTCTATGCCATGTTTCAACATCAATCATGGAGTTATTATGGACTGTACTCATCACACGTGTATCCTTCTTGTCTTTCTAATTCACAATCTGATTTTTTTTTTCCTGCTGAGTAGACTTTGAAGATCTCTCACTATCTTGTATCTTTTGTAAAATGGCGTAAATATTCATAAAACCCTGGGCCCGGGGGGGGACAATTCAATCAGGAATAAGATGCCTGATTAGTACTGCCCTCTAGTAGGTATTAAAACAAACAAAAATAAAAACTCAAACAAGCAAACATTTAGAAAGCGTTTTAAACGTTTAAAAGTTTTAAAATGTAGAAGAACGCTTGAAGCGCCTTACGGCCGCCCTGCAGAAGTTTTACCTGAACGCGCTAGACGCGTTACGGACGACGAAGAGTTTAATCATATCCTGCTTCTTTGAAATTCCCTGTTTTGTATGCTTTACACCAACCAGAAAATGTTGTACTAACGTCTGCGACATTTTTTTAATTCCGTCAAATAAAGCATTAGCTGAGCGATCTACAAGAAAGCATTCGTTTGTTTCTTCGCATATGCCTTCAAAAATCCTCTGCAGAACAAGCCCAAGGTTGCTCTTTCCTCCCCTAAAAGACTTTCGTCAACCTCTATTATTTTATAATCCTCACCAATTTCAACTTCAGGTCTACATAATAAGGCATAAAACCAAGCATTCCTCATATAATTGTTCCAGCCGACGACTATACTATGGTTCATTTTTGATTGCATATTACAAAACTCCGCTAGGTCGGTTTGTGGTACCAACAGTAAATAAATTTTATAGCTCTAAGGAAATTTAGGGACGATCCTTCAAACCAAGTTTGAAATCTGGCAACTATTTTTTCTCAGGAAGATCTAAGGCTGCAACACCATTTTACAAATTGGCATATGATAAAACTCAAAACTGAGGTCAGTTTATGGGATCAACAGTAGATAAATTTCATAGATGGGAAAAAAATTTAGGCGCTATCCTTAAACGCAGGTTTGAAATCTGGCGCCTATTTTTTCTCGGGAAGATCTAAGATTGCAACGCCATTTTACAAACTGGCATTTAATAACTAAACTGAGGTCAGGTTATGGAATCAACAGTAGATAAATTTCACAGCTGTAAGGAAATTTAGGCGCGATACTTCAATCCAAGATTGAAATCTGGAACCTATTTTTTCTTGAGATCTAAGGCTTCAACGCCATTTTACAAGTTGCTATATAATGTAAAACTCAACAGAGGTCAGTTTATGGCACTAACAGTAGATAAATTTCATAGCTGTAAGGGAATTTAGTCGCGATCCTTCAAACCAAGTTTGAAATTTGCACCTATTTTTTTTTTCTCGGGAAGATCTCTGTAACGCCATTTTGGTAATATTACAATTGGTATGAGTATCATTTCATGAATATTTTTTACAAAATCGCCTATAAAGTATTCCTTTATCATGTAGTAATTTCACTCCCTCTTGCTCATCTTTAGATAAATCTCAGATTGTGATATTTGATTTCTTTTTTTACCTATAAAAATGTTTTTAGTCAAATAATGTAACCGGAGAAATATCTATGAAATGATATTTTGTGCGGTTCTAAAAAAGTCTGCAAAACATAGCAAGTCAATATTTGGCAAACTTTCACTCATAAAACTGCGATGACTTAGTTGATCACATTGTTGCTATTTTGAAAACGTCACTACATATTTTAACATTGTTTTTATGGCTCACGGATGACGGAAACATACCGTAAAATATTAAATATTTATACACTTATAATTATACTTACATGCACCGTGTTAATATAAATATTTCTGCATTACTTTTATCTTACTGCTTTTTTATTTAAGTAATTTTAATGAGCAGATGTCTATTTTGAAGACACTAAAGAGTAGAATAACACCTTTCTTTTGAGCAGGTGAATGACAAAACTTATTTATCTTAACTGAAAAGCTGAAGAATTAATTTGCGAACACACAAAAATTTCGCTCTCATTTCGGAATTTTACGTTCTTTAAATTAATTCTTTTGTAATAAAGCAACCAGGTAAATTAAAATATTTTCTCATAGCATGGAGGCGATAGATGAAAGAATGATAAGAATGTACTTTAGCAGAGTCGAAGCAGCACGAATTGTGATCGGGAGATGTATTCATAAATAAAGATATAGGACACTAATAATAACATTTCGTATTTTCCTATTGGTTTCATCAGTGTATGGAAGAAATTTCTAACGTCAGTAGGTCAGCTATCTACATTTAGTTCTGGTAGACGGAGAAAATGCTTTCATTTACAAACTTATAAAGACCAAAAAAAGTATCATAATAACCAATGACCTGACTCTGATTACATGAAGGTCAAATTTATTACATGAAGGTGAAATATAGGTTAGGTTAGTTTAATTAATAAGGGCGAAGTACACGGGGGCTATATGTCGTGATGAAGGAATGCCTTCTTGCCTTCTTGTAGGACATTTCTAGAGGGAAATGACTAGTATTTACATTAGAAAAGAGAAAAGAAGCGGAACCCAGCCATACAGATAGCAGTTTGCTAGAATCGAACCCTGTTCAAATTTTCAATATTCAGTCATCTTAACGACTTGACTAATCGTGAAACTCAAGTTTGAAATAGTATCTATAAAAGACAGTCTTATTCTCCAAATATTTAGTTCTTCACAAGGGAAAATAACAAACAAGAATATATAATTTGATTTTTTTCAATTTGGAGTTTGTCCCTGCATATTTTATTACATTTTAATAGCTTAACTTGGATCATTTCCTTCTAAACATCAACTGACATCTCTTTAAAGAAACTGATTAGAATTAAGGATAAATAATTTATCTGATAAACATTTATGGTTTGAGAATGCGATTATTTTCTCAAAGTAATTATTTTAAACAAATCCTGAAAAGTTTCTAGTTGCCAGTAAAACAATAAAGTTACATTTTCTGTCTATTATATACGTATTTTCTTAGCTTTCATTCACTATCACACATTCATCCATTTTAGAAAACACTTTTATTGAATAAATAGCAATTCCAATGAGTGCATTCACAATCAGAAAATCCTCTTGAAATAATGATCAAGAAAGCAATGACATATCACTATCATACAGTACGTAACAACTTGTACCACTATTTCCTATAGGTTGATTTGAATGTATTTTGAAAATGAAAGAAACCCCATTTGAAGAACCATTTGTTGCGACATGGAAAGCCATCCTAAGAGGAAAATTTCAATGGCCACTCAAGTGCAGAGATGCATTATGTTTTAAATACGATCTATAAAAGCAAACACTCTCTCCTAAGCTTCATATTTCGATTTGCGGTGAGCCCCCCTACGAAGTTTTAATAAGATGCCTCTTCTTACGTGACAGTTTGTTCTTCGAAGTTCATTTATCATCCTACCACATTCGTTTGAATATCCGGAATGAGGAAATGTGGTCTCTGCTAAAAACTGTGATTCAAAATAAGTTCACAAATGCATTATTTAAAATAAAAAAAGTAAAATAGCAAGTTAACAAATGCTTTTTTTTTAGAATTCCAACTGCCAATGGCGCTTCTTTCCCGAATCAGGAATTTCGATCGTGTTTCCATGAGCATTGGATAGTGCCTCTTTTTGTATTCTTCCTTTTTAAAGATTTAACTATCGATTTATAGGTTAGATACACATATCTTCTGAACTGCTTTACGTAATAAATAAATGCAAACGAATATTGAATGCATTTTGCGATGCAGTGAAATGCTGAACACATTTTAACGCTCTTATTCTACTTTTAGGATCATATTCAACTGAAGTTTGTAACAGTTCTTGTCTAGTAAGAAATGAAAGTAAATAGGGACACATGCAACACATTTACAACTTAATAACGAAATTTCAGTTACTTATCTATCAATTTCACAAACCACTTTGCAAATAAAATAAAATAATAAATCAGCATCTTATTGCAACTCTCACTGATAGTGAGAATAGTAAAACAAAAAATTAAATACTAAAAGTAGAAAGAATTCAGTTCCTGCTGACCTTTTCTGAATGTGTATCCGTTTAATGACCAAAACAGTTACTTAATATTAAATATTGCCAATTGTTCTTTATGGAAAAATCAGTATATTTTAAGTAGAAACTTCTGCAGGAATACAGAAATGTATATGTTACGGTGAATCACAGAAATCTTGAGAATGTCGACTTTCACCGGTGAATGTCAATATTCACATAGTCTCTTGGTGTATGTCCGAAATATTTTCCAAATACTCTTATTTCTGACTTACACCGGTCAATGCCGACATTCACCATGCATTAATGGTGAATGTTGAACATATAACAATATTATATTTTCTTCTCCGTAATTCAATCGCGAATAAACGCACTTGAAACTTGAAATAAGAACTTAAGAACATGAGAACCTAAAACACACAATGCATTCAAAATGATAAAGGAAAATAATAGAAGTTAAAAACTTACTTAATTATACAGTACGTTCTAAATAAGAAAAAAAAATAACAGTAATAAAAAACTTACTAAATTATATGATTCAAATCTTATTTATTGCAACAACTTAAACTATTATGGCACTTTATAACCTCTTTTTTCAACTTTCACCACAGCATATCTGTGATTGTCGACATACACTTGAGGGTCCGAATATACAAGAATGTAGTGCAATATTAGATCTTTCACCGATGTATTCGGTGAATGTTGACATTCTCCGGTGAAAGTCGACATTCTCCAATTTCTGTATTTCACTGTAACATATACATTTCAAACGTAACTTAAGTTTCAGCTTAAAAATAGTTCATTTGTTCTCAAAATATATTATTTTTAGAAACTATTACGAAAATGCACATTACTGTACAGAACATCCATTTTGTTACAATAAACAATAATCTGCACTAGTATTTCTTAAACTGTGGGACGCAATCCTAATTTGTGTCGCAAAGCAAAATGTGTGGGTCGCGAAGATTTAGTTGATATGCATAAATTAAAAGAAATATTAGTCTCAATCTCTTCGTAATCTTTAATACATTACGTTTTATATGCAGCATGATTTAAAATTCCAATATTCGACAAATTTAGCTGTAAATTGTATTTACACACTGAAATATACTACTAAACGCATCATAATAGAGACGCCTAATGCAGTTTTAGTACATAAGTTGTAGGGTTTATATTTATTTTAACTAACATTTATTTTAAGTTTAAACTACCTTTCCTGTCAAGCCTTATTTTTTCCTTGGAACTGCCAATGCCAGAATATGTAAATTTTAGTAGAATGCGCAAGGATTCAAATTATCAGCGGAAGTATTCTGAGTAAAATAGAAAGGAAACGAGTTCGAGGTGTGCTGTTCTTACTTCACGAGCGCGGAGGTAGTTAGACAGAAATTGAAGAACACCGCGTTTCGGCCTGTGTGCTTGCCTGGAAGTATTGTTAATCGTTCAACTTGATCTTCAAGTTTGCTGAATTAGCAGCGGTATTGTAAAACGCGGTGAGGTTAGTTACTTTTAGAGAGCCTCGTAGTTAGAGTCTTGTCTTTAGTTTCTTTTCAGGTTCTTATTTTTATTTGACCGCCGAGTTGGCGCAGTTTGTGAGCGTCAAGAGCACGCACTTGTAATTTATTACGTTGAATAAAAAGGGACTTAAACCCTTAACAAGACTCTGTCTTTTATCCAGTTTTCACAGTCACCTCTTGGTTGCGTGCAAGTTGGAGGCGCGCAACGCTACAAAGTTACTTAGAAATAAAATATGCAGCAAGCTCACAGATAAGAGGTAATGGAACACAGAAACACCAGTACTTTAGCATCGTACTGGACTGTCAGGCAGACATAGTCCCAAGTTTTCAGCTTGTTCACACTGTGGTTTGGCAAGGAATGCAAAAGAGTAGTAGTGGAAGTGATGTCAAGAAATAAATAAGTCAATAAAAAAAAAAGATTAATAAAACAAAATCTGAAAGGTTTCAGATTTTAAATTACGTCCAAAGGGGCGTTTTCAGCATTTTGTGTGTTACCTTTATTTATTAAATATCATGTTCCTCGCACTTAAACCATAAAATTCAGTTCAAGAGCAATATCGCAAAATAATTTTAAAATGAGCATATCTTTTGAATTCCCGATAGACAGTCTCGTGCACTGGAGATAAAAATGATTTTTCTGTACAATGTTGCCACTGCTCGCTTTAAAATGCTTAAGTTTCTTAGTAAAAAAATCATTAAAGTTTTACAAAATCTGAAATTGATTATGAAACAAAATTCAAATTCAAATTAGGGCTCCCATATGCCCATATTCTATAGAAGATTACGTTATTCAAATTTTGATGGCTCTAGGAACCGTTGTTTTATCACATTGCAAGAAACATACATACATATACATTTATGCAGATTCTTAATTATTTAATTTCTTTAAGTATAGTACAGGGCGATAATATTTGGTGGCAACAATTTGAAAATTAAAACAACGCTTATAGTGAATCAACGCAAAATGCCAAAACGAAATTAATAGTCGTTCTTTGCAAATTGTCCCTTTGGACTAATAAAACTGCATATCCCTATGGGGATGTAATGTGGGACAGCGGAAATGGAGAAATGTGGTAACATTACGCAGATCCAGTCCGTCTGTTGCCAGGATAGGCAAGATAGTTTTAATTTATTGATGAGTACCTTTTGTTTGATGTTGGAACTTTGGTACCGTATTCTATCTCCTGTAATTGTCCGGAAATCTGAGACGGTGGCTGACTGTAAGTAGACAGCTCCTCAGGTAATGTACGCTATGTACGCTATATATAAGGATACAAGAGCGAGACAATGGAAGCAACCTAATGTTGCGTACGTACAGGTTGGCCATAAATTGAATGCACACAGGGTCGATGATAGGTTGAGAAAATTTATTTTATCAAAAACAGCCCTTCAGAGATTTGGAACTTTCCACAAAAATACTCATGCAGATGTTCACAGAAACACAGAGTAAAAGCAGTAGTTACGCATGAAACTGCTAAAAAAGCTAAACATAATGCAATGCGAAGGACATCTAAAGAGAAATCTAACCCGGAGATATTTCAGTACTCTAAACCACACGCTGAACTAAGAACTGACAACAATAACTCAAGGCAGATGCTCTCTCCTACCTTATATGGTTTTCACAAGACATCCGAGATATTTCTAGTAATTTCTGCTGTTCGAAATTACTGGAAAGCTTAGGCGGCCAGATACGGTTGCAGCTAATATAGTGACCAACTAGATTTAATCAATTACAGTGATTACAGGGACGGACAAAAATATCTCTAAATGGTCGCCAAATTTGGCGACAAAAATTAGTCATCAAAACCGTTGCCAGGTTCGCAATATCTCGCCAATTTAGCGAGGTAGCTATTTACTCAATGGTAAATAGACTTGCCTCTCTATTTTAATTTTTCCTTCATAGAATCCTCCCTCTAGATTTTCATGTTACATTATACAGAAAAATGCAACAATTTCACCAAAATTATCCGTACATATACAAAACTCGCAACACTATGCAAAATTAGCAAGGTAAAAATTATATAAATGTTCAGAAATACACACCTGTTTCAGTGCCTAGTTCAAAAGAACTGTTTTGTTTTCCTTAACCAGCAGTTTTTATTGTTTTATGTTGTTATTTCTATTGATAAAACGTACTTTATTTTTTAAGCTTGTGCTACATTCGAGTGACATGCAGCAGTCATATACAGAAATGAAATTTATGAAATATTAATTTTTAGGAAGACATGTTACAATAGCATCTTTTTCAAGAATAAAGTTTGTTTTAGACTATAATAATAGTCTTTATTATTTGGTAGTAAAATAGTCTGTATATGATTCTTAATATTATATGAAGCTAGGTGAACATAAGAGAATCTCGATGAAAGGAATGCTTTAATTTACTGTGAAGAATACTGGTTAAATAATATACACATAGTTATATGTTTGAGCTTTACCGTCTGACCGAAACATAGTTAGTATAAGTCTCGCCTTATTCTGAACAGTCCCTCCGATACAAAATACCGACTGGTAATCTTAACTACGCTGAACATCTAGAATATAACTAATACTAATCTTCTCTGCTCTCTAAAGCGAAAACGTACGTTAGCAATTACTAATAAAGTTACATTTGGTTAAAGTAAAAATGTAGAATTTTAAGAATATTTCAATTGTATGTATAAAATAATTACATAACGCATCTTAGAATCTAATAATAACACGTTGCTTTTTTTTTTTTTTTTGGTATGTATGAAATTAGTACTTTTACTACAGAAGTGAAAGGAAAGCGACAGGAAATATCAGAAATTACACAGTAAGCAAACTCATGCATGAAATATCTCGAAGTAAAACTATTATATGTTCTTAAAATAAGCAAAACATTACGCATAGTTAAGGAATAATTCAGTACATAAAACGTTTTTAAACATTCTACTGAATTCAAACAGCCAGTATTCAAAACTAATCCAAATTTTACACATCAGCGCATATTCATGTTTTGCCCACCAGCGGCCGAGCGGTAAAGTCGCTGAACACTGGTAGTTCGGTCTGAGGTTCGAACCCCACGAACGGGCTGGCTGCATGGACGTTTTCGTGGTTTACCCCATGTGTAACGTGTATAAGAGCCAGTTTCCCTTAGAAATCCTCCCTCCCCTTAGGCAGATAGCCCTTGAGGCTTTGCCAAAATCATACACACACAAGCATATTCATGTTAAATTTTGAGGCTTTTTTTATGTATTAATGAATTATTTTCAATTGTAATATTAATCGAACACAAATAAATTGCTACGTTAAACACTTATATGATATCAAAACTATGAGTGCTTAATGCATGGAATTACGTGTATACATTAAACATAACTTTTGTAAGCGAGGTGTTATTTCCTATGGGTGCTCTATTTGCTTCTCTTTTTTTCGTTCATGCATCTCCTTTCTCTTTCAAAAGAGAATTTTTAAATCAAAATTCTCTTCTGAAATGCTGGTGCTAAGCCCTTCTTCGAAGACAACAAGATATATTTTATTAGTCCAAAGGGATTTGAATCCCGAAGGACTATTAGTTTCGTTTTGGCATTTTGCGTCGGACTCATAAATGTCGGTTCACTTTTCAAACTGTTGCCACAAAATGTTAGAGTCCTGCATTATATTTGAAGAAATTAAATAGTGAAAAATCTGCATAAATGTATGTATATTTCTCGCATTGTGATAAAACAACGGTACATAGAGTCATCGAATTTTGAATAACGTAATCCTCCAACGAATATGAGCATGTGGAAGACCAAATTTGAAATTTGAAATTTGTTTTATGATCGATTTCCTATTTTATAAAACTTTGACGAATTTTTGATTAACAAACTCAAGGATTTCAAAGCGAGCAATGGCAAGGTTGTGCAGAAAAATCATTTTTATCTCCAGCGCGTGAGTCTCTGTATCGGAAATTCTAAAGATATGCTCGTTTTAAAACTATTCTGCGATATTGCTGTTGCACTGGATCTTATGGTTTAAGTGCGAGGAACATGATATTTAATAAAGAAAGGCAACACACAAAATGTTAAAAAACGCCCCTTTGGACGTAATTTAAAATCTGAAACATTTCAGATTTTTTTTTTTTTTTTTTTTTATCTTTAGTTATGGCGTTTGTTCTAACGATATATATATATATATATATATATATATATATTATATTGTTACGGATTTTGAATTTAGATATCTAATGTTAGTAGAATTATAATTAAAATTGTCTTATTTTATTCGTGCAATGCAGCATCAGAGATATTTTAAGAGAAAGCTATGTGTAGTTAACATTGAACAAATATTTATCTTTATAATTTATATTTAAATTAAATAAATGTAATTGAACACTATGTTAGCTGTAACCATAATCACATCCTCCTTTTGCTTTCCAGAAATTTCGAGGAGCAGAAATCACTAGAAAGATCTCGCGCGGCTGTTAAAATCTATTTAAAACCGGCGAGAAACATTTCATATCAGTTGTTTAGCTGGTTGCTTAGTTACTGTTGTTGCGAGTTTGGTTCAGCGAGAACTGAGATTTCTAAATTATCTTTCTCTTGTTCTTCGCACTGCGTTGTATTTTAATGTTATGAGTAGTTTGAAGTATAACTACTGATTATATTGCGTGACATTTTAAACATTTGTACGAATATCTCTGAGGAAACTTCCAGCGGTCTGTTATATAAAGTAAAAAAATCTGATGTGTACACCACATGACTTCCTTGTACGGAATATTAAATTATACGTATTTTTTCTTGCATTTCATTTAAACTTATTGGAGTGAATTAAATCTACTTCGCCGACAGCGCATAAACCATAGAATAAATGCATTCTTTAAAATTCATTCTAGTATTTCTATACCACAGCGACACTCTGGAGCTAAATTCACTTAACAGTATTATATCTCGTTCATATTATAACTCATAATGCACATAATTTATATCATTTAAAGAATAGAGTTATCTAATCGCTGCCACATGTTCTATTCAAATACTATACTAAAGCTAGAATGATGTATAAAAGAAACTAAGCAAATAAAACAAAAAAGAAACAGTTTTTTCACAGACGATTGAGTATTTCTCATCCAATTAATTCAGTTCTCACTTCGCGAGAAGGCAAAATTACATTAAAACTCAAAATATCTATATTAAAAATTACGAAGGAAATCTTAAACACTTATTTCCTCGAAAAAATTCCAGAAAGGATTAAGCATGATTTAATGGGCAATAATAAATGAAGGCGTTATCTTTGTTGTTGCGAAGCTAAGTTTCTCTAGATTGGCAACAAGTCCACTAGTCTGCTGTTTCAAATGTAAACAATCAATGGCGGCCATAAAAAAAAGGCTTGGCGGCACTTAAACATCTATAAAATTGTTGATAATTCTAAAACTATTGCATACAGATTTACTGAAAGCATAAAAACCTTAACCTGAAGATAAAACAACATAATTCAATCATTTTTAAAGCAAAAAGTGTACAATTTACAAACATATAAGAGTAAAAAAAACTTAGATCACTGAGCCGGGTAACAGAGTGGATATATATATATAAATATATTTATATATTTTAAAGCAGTTTTATAATATTTTTGGAGGAAACGAGTCTTTTATTCTGTCCTTACGTAAAGATACCACGCAAAAACTTCGTTAAATTGCAATTGCATTCAATAGCGATCAAAATGGATATTTTCGTTGAAATATGCTGCCTGAAATTTTTCGCGATTACAATACTTCTTTTTTACTTCGTACAGTGAAGTAAAAAGTAAAAATACAGGAGCATGTGCATTTAGCATTTAATAAATAGATATATCGTAATTTATTTTTAAATTTAATAAATGGAATTGACAACTGCGTCAGCTGTAATCGTAATTTTACTCTTTTGCTTTCCAGATATCTCGAAATTACTAAGACTCTCTAGAAAAATTTTTAAAAAAAATTGAGAAAACCTGAAAAAAACATTTTTTTTTTGCTGACCATTTTAGAAAGCGAGATGGGCTTCACGAATTCTATCACAATCTATTTTTCGCAAAGTCTTTATCAGATAAAATCCTGATTTTGTTCCAAATAGTTCCATAACTTTATTAAAATGTTGAACACCATCATTAAGATATATTACCGCATATAACAAACCAAATTTTAATGTGATGACACTGACAAATATAGTCCAGGTGCAGTTATTAAAACTTTCTTTCCGATTTGAATCCGGTGCTACTTTGGTAGACGGTTGCACGGATTTTTGGCGATTTACGTTGGCGCAATTGTTGGCGCGATTTCTACAAACGTCAGCCATCTTGAAAAACGATGTTTTTACGCATAGTAAAGTATTCGAAACTTTAAAAAAAAAAAAATAAAAATAAATATCGTTAGAAGTAATGGATTAATTTTTTTGTTGAAAATGCCGTTTTTTAAGATGGCAGGCAAGTGTAAATAAATACATTTACTATGACTATAAAATACTAAAGTAAGGTTATTATTACTTTCATATAGCAAAGAAGAGAATAAAAACACCGCTATAAAAACATTGTGCCAACGTTTAATTAGATTAAAATATTACTGAAATTGAATATCGAAATAAAAAACATCATCCAACATTTAAAAGAATTAGAATATTATTAAATTTAAATACTTTAAAATACGTTATATAGAATATAATATATATATATATATATATATATTATATAGAATAAATACGTTTACTACGAGTATAAAATACTAAAAGGTTAAATTATTACTTTCATATAGCATAGAAATAGAATAAAAATACCACTATAAAAACATTGCGCAAACGTTTAATTGGATTAAAATATTACGTAAATTGAATATCGAATTAAAAACCATCATACCAACGTTTAAAAGAATTAAAATATTACTTAAATTAAATACTTTAAAATAAGTAAATAAGAACGCTTCGTACGCTAGAGCTAAAATGACAGCAATTAGTTTATTGTTGGTAAAAAAGGAGGAATGTCTAATAATTTTCTTACCGTTACAGCGGTTATTTCTTCCAACATGACCACAATATCATATACGGCCGTCTCAGAATCGGCTCTTTACTTTAACCGCCCTTCCCTGAAGTACAAAGGACAATTTTTTTATTCCGAAACCAAAAATTCTTGGTACTTATCAAAAACAACATTCATCTTAGAAGGAGACATTTTTGAAGGAATTCGAAGATATGAATTAAATTTTAAAATGGCGCGGTAATGCACAAATTTTCAGCAACCTATCAGGGAGCTGATTACAGCTCATTAATGCACAAATATTCTAAAACCAATCAGAGAGCTGATTACATCACGCCTAGAATTAAAATTATTTAAATAATCATACATAATAAAATCATTTTAAAAAAGAAATGCAAAATTAATTTTTTTTTAATTTTTAACAGCCATAAATAATGTTTAAAAATTGTAGATATTAAAACTAATTACTTTTAAAGTAAGGTGACGTCACTGATTACATCATCCACAGCATAAAATTTCATAAAATATGATAAAGAATAAAATTTTTATTTCAAATAAAAATGCAAAATTAAATTGATTTTTAATATTTAAAAGCCATAAATAATATTTAAAACACGGAATTTATGCATAATAACACGCATTATTTTTTAAATAAAATGTCAACAAAGTATCAGTTACCATAAATAACTTATCCAGCAATTGGTTTACCATAAGTCGTATTACTCGCCAAAAGAAAAATTGCCGAAAACTCGCCAAAATCCGTGCAACCGTCTACCAAAGTAGCACCTTGAATTCTGCCATGAATGCACTTTGACAATAGTGTGTTGTCAGAGAAACTTCTTAACACACTTTTAAAAGCTAATAAAGCAGACTAGCGAGCAAGCCCGCCAGATGAGCGGGCTACGGCCATAGCAACATTTATATGTTCTTTGTACTAAAAAACTGAAAATAAAATAAACTGTTCATTTAATGTACTATATACAAACTTGCTAGCTGCGACCAAAGCAAAATTTACGAATTCTATGCACACCTGAAAGGAAAGTGCATAGAAACATTTCAGTATGAATGAAATCAGTTCATTCTTTCCCAGCAACACAAAATTCGTAAATAATGTTTCTGTTGCCAAACCAGGAAACAAAACCTTTTGAATCTTCAGGTATGCGTATGATGTCATGAATTAAATTTAATGTAATATAACAACTTTTCCTCAATATTAATAAAATATTTAACGTGACAATAACAAATCGGTTCAGTTATCCTAATTTTGAAACAAAATTGTTGCCAACAGCGGATATTTATTTAAAATGCTGACATTAAAGAAATATTTTCGATATGAAATGCCGTTATATGCATTCGCGTGCTTTTTCAAACGTTGGAATGTAACATTATATAATAATAACATATTTAAAGCTTGGCAATAATATTTTATTTCATATTTTGTAAAACGAATAAGATTTGCATTAACAAATTCTACGATTTGAAAGCGAACAGTGGAACACTTTTCGAAAAAAGCACTTTTATATCCAGCGTGCAAGACTGTTGCCACTAGGAAAAAAGCGGCAGAAAAGTCTTAAGTGTTTTTAGTTAATACCTTGACTAATTAAAGTTGTACTAAGATGAGAATGGTAGATATGTTTTTCCAATATTTTTTGGAATCCAGGTATATATCTCTCGAAACTCACCTCGCTGCCGTTCCAAAGGAGATAATGCCACAGACCAACAAACAGACAGACGAGCACAGATTTTAATAAAACAGACACTGACAGATAATATGTGTGGACATATGTTTTACAAGCTGATGTGGCTTTATTGTAGTGACACCAGACATGTGTAAATTTCAAGCTGGTGGCCGTGCAACTGATTGTTCACATATTTAATGGAAGATTTCGGTCTTTTAAAATTTCGAAATATTTATATATTTTGGAATCCTCTATAAATCTACTTTATATTTTTAGTTCAAAATTGGACATTTGAAAATTTTGATATCATATGTACCCTTAAATAAAATTTAGGGTGAGGGAAAAAATAGGGTATTCAATCTTAACAATCTAATTAGCTACTCTTTTCACTATGGTGATTAACGTAGACGGCTGCCAAATAATTTCGCCATATTTCGAATTCCAGAGAAGATAAGGATATATACAGTTGTCTGTTGCAAATTTATAGTCCCTTCTTGCGGGTGTAATACTGGTCGCCTCCTCTCGTGCATCCTATGCAACGTTCTCGGTGAAGAAACGGCTTTAAATGAGCGATTGGCATGAAGCTATTTTAGTGCTACTTTAGTAGACGTTTGCACGGATTTTTACGATTTTCCTTTGGCGAGTAATACAACTTATGGTAAACCCATTGCTGGATAAGTTATTTATGGTAACCGATACTTTGTTGTCATTTTATTTAAAAAATAATGTGTTTTATTGTGCATAAATTCCGTGTTTAAAATATTATTTATGGTTTCTAAATATTAAAAATCAATTTAATTTTACATTTTTATTTAAAATAAAAAGTTCATTGTTTATTATACTTTATGAAATTTTATGTTGTGGATGATGTAATCAATGACGTCACCTTACTTTAAAAGTAATTCGTTTTAATATGTATAAATGTAATCTAATGTTTTGAACATTATTTATGGCTGTTAAATATTAAAACGCAATTTAATTTTGCATTTTTTTAAATGATTTTATTATGTATGAATTTTTAAATCATTTTAATTCTAGCCGTGATGTATTAAACTCTCTGATTGGTTATAGAATATATGTGCATTAACGAGCTGTAATCAGCTCCCTGATTGGTTACTGACAATTTGTGCATTTCCGCGCGGTTCTAAAATTAATTCATATCTTTGAATTCCTTCAAAGATGTCATCTAAATTATGATTCTGATTTTTTTGTGATACTTATCAATAAACAACAGATTAAATGACTCAAAAAAATTATGTACATATTTTTTTTTATTTTATTTTATAATTGTATACTTCAATTTTTGTTAAAAAAAATTAATACACTATTTTCAGAAATTACTGAGATAATTATTGTCCATATGTTTTAATTTTAATTATATTCTATATAACGTATTTTAAAGTATTTGAATTTAATAATATTCTAATTCTTTTAAATGTTGATATGATGGTTTTTAATTCGATATTCAATTTCAGTAATATTTTAATCTAATTAAACGTTGGCCCAATGTTTTTATAGCGGTGTTTTTATTCCCTTCTTTACTATATGAAATTAATGATTACCTTACTTTAGTATTTAATACTCATAGTAAATGTATTTATTTACACTTGCCTGCCATCTTAAGAAACGACATTTTCAGCAAAAAATTAATCCATTACTTTTAACGATATTTATTTTTTTTAAGTTTCGAATACTTTTACTATGAGTAAAAACAGCGTTTTCAAGATGGCTGACGTTTGTAAAACCGCGCCAACAATTGTGCCAACGTAAATCGCCAAAAATCCGTGCAACCGTCTACCAAAGTAGCACCGCTATTTTCAGTAAGTATTTAAACCCAAACGTCAAACTATCAAATGAAATGAAATTTTTCACATTTTGTTATATGTCTGTCTTCATGCAAAAAAATATCTCTTTGAGTTACAGTAATGTTGCATAATACATATATTTTACTCAAATTGTTTTGTAATTTTTACACAATATTCCAGTCAGCATGTTAAACTAGTAATAAAAATATGATGAGCATTTTCGATGCTGCTAGATTCAAAAATGAGTTTTATTTGAAGCTGTAAAAAAGTCTAAGATTTATTTTGATCTTCATATCTTATTCTTTTGATCCGTTACGAAATTTCAATTTTACAATGACTGTATCATTTTGACACACGATCACATTCCTTCTCTTCAGCTTTAGAAATTTTTACTTGGGATAAATCTATTTTCTTATTTTTTGTTTATGATTCAGTTCTGCTCACTTGTTTCTGATTTTGACCTTTCATTCCCCACGTGAACATAAGAGAAGATTAATGTTAGTCAGAAACAACCTGTTCACTTTTGCTCAACATTTTCATTGCCACTGGTGTACGTGTTTACTGATGTTTCATTTCAAAACTGAATAAAAACTAATAAATAAAAATGAATAAAATTAACTAATGAATAAATATTCAATTCAAAACTGGGTAAAGAAGGGAGACTTTCAGTTTGTTTCGAAATGGAAATATAGGAAATTGCCTTAGGAGTCAAAGAAATCTTTAGCGAAATATTTTAAATTCCCGAAATAAGTCTAAACAAATTTAAGGAAAGCAAAGATGCCATTATGATGTCACATCATGAATTGTGAAACGCGTTCGAAGAAACGGGAAAGCATACAAAGAGAGATGTTCACTCAAATGGAAAGGGCATTGTTCTATGATCAAAAGGCGTTCGCTCCTCTGTTCTTACTTGTCATCTGTGCGTTACTTTGAAATAATTCAACAATCCTAAAACAGAATTTGAGAACATAAAAAAGGACCCTTATCTGCGTTATATGAATGAGTCCATAACTTGAAAACAAAAGAGCATTGAAAACTTGAAAACCAAATTATAAGTGGCGAAAGTAACACTTGTCAAAAAAGGTTGTTCTGAACAATGGCGTACTGAATTGGCAAGCATAGTGAAATGCTATATTTTCTGTTGCCAAGATAGTTCATGCAGTGCCCATGTGTACTCTTTGAACTTGAATACAGTTATATGTTCAAGATCAGTAAACTAAATATAGAGCACAGTTCAAATAACTGAACGCAGAACACAATTATACAAAACGCAGTTACCTTTAAGCTTTCATAGGTAAAATGATTTTACAGTAGTGTGAGAAGAATTAAAGACATATGCTATTTTTCTGTGCTGTAATACTGACACCATTGAAATTTTACAGTAGTGTGAGAAGAATTAAAGACATGAAAATTTTACTGTAGTGTGAGAAGAATTAAAGACATATGATATTTTTCTGAGCTGTAATACTGACACCATTGAAATTTTACAGTAGTGTGAGAAGAATTAAAGACATGAATTAAAGACATGAAAATTTTACAGTAGTGTGAGAAGAATTAAAGACATATGCTATTTTTCTGTGCTGTAATACTGACACCATTAAAATTTTACAGTAGTGTGAGAAGAATTAAAGACATGAATTAAAGACATGAAAATTTTACAGTAGTGTGAGAAGAATTAAAGACATATGCTATTTTTCTGTGCTGTAATACTGACACCATTGAAATTTTACAGTAGTGTGAGAAGAATTAAAGACATGAAAATTTTACAGTAGTGTGAGAAGAATTAAAGACATGAAAATTTTACAGTAGTGTGAGAAGAATTAAAGACATATGCTGTTTTTCTGTGCCGTAATACTGACACCATTGAAATTATATACTTAATTAGTCATCGGTGCATCGAAAAGGCCTCTTTGTTTCAAAGACTAAAAAAATATATTATGTAAAAATTGTTGTGTGCCTGCAGATTGAATGCTCGTATTCGTAATGGATTAAATGCTCACAAAACTGATGATAGCATAATTGAATTCATTTTCACGAGAGAGACTCTATACAGTTCTAGAACATTCCACAAAAGTATTCATACAGCTTCTCTCAGTATGAGAGAGCGCAATCAGTAGTTGCCACCTGTTAAACAGAAGGTAATGCAAAGATCAAAGGTCGCACGGAGATATAACTGTAAATTTAAATCTGAGAACTTATGTTCTCCCTTGTCTTATATAATTCCCCCCCGTAGCCGGGAAGTGTCCAGTACTTTTTCCTTCTCGAAATTATTAGACTGCATATATGGTTACAGTTACAGATAAGGTCCGGATACGAAACATTGAATATAGGAATCACTTACAGTTATTCAATAACAATACCAATTATGGTTATACAGGGACCAGCCCAAAATGTCGCCAAATGTTTGCCAGGTTTGGCGACTTTTGGCGATTTTTCGCCAATTTAAAGAGACGAGATAGCAATTTACCTCAATGTTCAATAAACTTGTCGCTATTATAAAATCTTACTTTTCCGGTAGAGCCTCGCTTTTTTGAGGCATTACCTGTTTTACGTTATACGAGGGATACTATAATTTTACACATAATTTCACTAAAATTAACTACATGTATACAAAATTGTTTTAAGAAATTGTTTAACTACATATATACAGATTGTTTTAACAAAATGCATTTTATAAACTCAACTCAAAATAAATAGAAATATAACGTGAAATTCTTAGGATTTTTGGTTTACAGTAGTTTGCAAATGTTATAAAAGTTATATATTACAAATGAAATTAAATTATGCAACAGAATGTTTCAGACTGTACGCGCTAGGTGGAAACATGACCTGAATGCATAAAACATTTTGTCACAAAGCCAATTAAGTCGTCTTAAAGCATGCAGGATCTCATTTTTAATAATAATATAAAACTGTATGAAATTAGAAACTGGAAAATTCCGAGCATTTAGAGCACTAAATGGACTTTTAGTGCTTAAAATGAGAACTCGTTTAATTTTATTTACTGTATATTTCAATGAGATTTTAGAAACAATGGTTTGGTTTCGTTTGGTGAGCTAGATTACGGCAAAGGACTCCAGGCTAATCTGTTTAAGGTGCGGTATGCCGTCGTGAAGGACGTTCTGAGGGAAACTGTCTTATATGCTTGTTACACATGAGAATCAGGAAAACGTCCATAAAGCCAGCCCATTCGTAGGGAATCGAATCCCAGGTTGGATCTTTCGGTGTTCAGCGATTTTACCGCACGGCTGTTTGTATCCCCCTCAAAAACAGCGGATTAGATAAATGCTGAAGAAATAATAGAATGAAATTGCATATAATAAGGGGTAATGGAACGGCAAACAACAAAGAGGATTTAACAAAATACCTTTCGACATTTACAAAACTAATAGAAGCTTTGGAATCTCAGCACTTTTTGTGTCGACTGAGGGATTACATTCTGCTTTCAATTAACTTCAAAATGCTATTTCTAATTAAAAGCGAAATCAAGAGAAAGGAATAATAATAAGTACGAATAGACATACATCACAAGTTAGCATGGAATAAAATAAAGTAATATCAGTATTTACTAATATGAACTTACTACTTGGGACTTTAGAATACAATTTTATTACTTTTTCGCTATTACCTTTATAACCATTCGAATAGTTGCAAATGCTTTACCAGGCTTCTGAAAAATGGATAAATAGCAAATAGAATTTCAGTTTTCAATGAAAGAGATTTTGAATGCCATTTTTTCTTTCAGTTGATAAAGACAAAATTTGTGGATAATGGAATGAGAAAAAAGGGAGTGAATTATTAGATTTATATAATCTACATTGTCAATAAGGTTTATGAATGGACAGGGATAATAATCATGGATTATTTATTTGCTCTAAGATTGATACTAATTGCGGATATGAATCACATTTCAAGGACATTAATTTCAAATAGGCAAAAAGAATCATTAATCTTTGGGACAAAATTTAACAAGCAACAAAATAGTCTTCAAATTAATAATAATAGCAATATATCTTTACTAAAATTTAATTCAGAAGCAAAGTATAAAAATTTCCTCGTAATTAGCGGGAAGTTAAAGAAGTATTTTTAAAATAGATTTTTATACGAAGTGCCAGATCAATTTTGCAGAATATTAAAATGAAGCAGTCAAGACATGTTTTACACTGGTGGTAGCAACTGAGAATCTACTAATAAATTAGAATAATAAAAGAATTTGCGGAAAGGCAGCTAATTAACTGTGCCAGTCTCGACCGTCTTAAGTTTTTAAATGGGTTTATTTAAGAAATATTGGAGGGGAAATTTCGTATAAATATCTAAAATCTGGAGAAAAAATTAAATAACTCCATCCACTAATTACAGCTGCTAATTAATCTCTTCCCGAGGAAAGAAAATTTTAAATTTAAAGAAGAATTTAAAAGTCGGTTTATAATCATAACAAAATGAGAAACTAGAATGTTAAAGGCAAAACAGTCAAAAGGGAACATGCATAAAATTTAAATACCATTTTAATAGCCGAAAATCTAAAATGTAACAAAAATTAAATATAAAATTCTACGCAGCTAAAAAATAGTGACAATAAGTAATATTATATACTTATTCTACTTCGATAACTCGTGTCTTAAGCTAATAATATTTCCAATGATTGTAAAAGAGAATAAAAGCAAGGTTTCTTGCAATTAAAGAGGCATAATTCTTTAATACAAATGCTATTATTTTCTCATATTTTTATTAAAATAGAGAAGACAGTAACATTTTTTCTTGCATATAAATTCAAAAATATTATACCTGATAATACAGATAAAACAAAAGGTTTAAACTTAAAAGCGTTCATAAAATAAAATAAGCTATCTTAGAAATTTGCTCATCATTTTATAGAGTCTCATTCTTTTTCAAAATTCGTTAAAGTTTTATAAAATATGAAATCGATAATGAAACAAATTCCAAATTTGGTCTTCCACATGCCAATATTCGTAGGAGGATTACGTCATTCAAAATTTCAAAATTCGTTGGCTCTATGTACCGTTGTTTTATCACAATGAAAGAAAAATACATACATTTATGCAGATTTTTCATTATATATTTCTTCAAACATAATGCATTTGGTAGCAACATTTTGAAAAGTGAAACGGACATTTATAGTGATTCAACGCAAAATCGCAAAACGAAAACAATAGTTTTTCAGGGATGAAACCCGTTTGGACTAATAAAATAAATTTAGACTAACGTCTCATAGGATAATTTAACGCACAGAAACATCCTGAGCCGTAAATTTCGGCAGAAACCAGCTAAATGAATTGAAGCCCTCAACTCCACAGACTCAAATCGCAAGTAACTCAAAATAGCAACTTGATCTTCAAACAGGCATAATACGCTCTAAAATCACCCTCAAAAATCTTCTCTTAAGGGGACTCTTACATCTTAAAACCCATAAGATCTTCGAATATGTGACTATTGCAAGCATTGGGATCACTCATTTATTTTAAAAGCAATTACTTTCATCTTTTTACATCTGACTACATAAGATAGCTGCTTTCTGAAATAGTAATCAGAAAGTTTGTGTTGCCACAAATATTTTTGTAATTTAATCCGCTTTGCGACAAAAGTTTTCGTCGTGTTTCCACCTTGCGCGCACAGTTTAAAACACTCTGTTGCATAATTTAATTCCATATTTAATATATAGCTTTCATAACATTTGGAAACTACTGTAAACCAAAAATTCTAAGAATTTCATGTTAAATTTTTATTTTATTTCGAGTCGAGTTTATAAAATGTATTCTATTAAAAAAATCTGTAATGTTTTCGTCCATAAAATTTTTAAATATTAATATATTCATCAGAGTTTTGGTTCAATTAGAAAATAGTGCCCCTATATAGAATTCCATCCAATTTTAAGTATGTACCATGAGCCATTTTAAAAATATCATGCGCGCAAGGTGGAAACATAACGAAATATTTTGTTACAGAGCGGATTAAATTACAAAAAATATTTGTGGCAACACAAACCTTCTGAATACTAGTTTTCAAAGCAGCTATATTATGTAGTCAGATGTAAAAGGATGGAAGTAAATGCTTTTAAAATAAATAAAATATTCCAATTTTTGCAACAGTCACATATTCGAAGATCATAAGGGGTTTAAGGTGTATGATCCCCCTTAAAGCACTAAATTTTACTACCTTATTTGAATACGCACGCGTTAGATTATTACCATTCTGGTAGGGAACGTGCGTTAAAACGAGATTGAAAGGAAAGTTGCTTTAGATAAAAATTAACTGTTAGTAAAATTAAATAAATCCTCACAATTTTCTTTTAAAAAGGAAGAAACTATTGTGCCTTTTCATATTCATTTTAGAGTTTAAATAATTCGATTTTGGATTTGTACATTTTAGAGAATTTCGTGAGACGCAAAAATATTTTATCTCTATTGCAGCGAGTCGTCAGTCTAAATACAGAAACCAAAGCACTCAGCATCGCATGAATGTTTTACGGAAGAGATTTCAGCCCCCCCCCAATCCTTACGAAATCTTACGGGAAAAAAGCTTGTGGATATTAGTAAGCAGCATTCCTCTTCCATATATTACACGGAATACTACAGAAGTGACTACATAATTGTTTCTTATGTACCACAGTAATATGTTTTCATCGTCTTCGTATTATTATTTCATATAAACTAAGGTACTTTCTAGATGAGGAACGCATTGATATTTTGTATTAAATTTGATGTCAGATACTTGCTTTCAAATGAAGAATGCGTTATATGCAATCACAATAACCTAACAGAAGAAAGAGGAAAAATAATCAATATTTAATAACATAATTCTAGAGACAAAAAAGAAATTGTTTTTATGTTATTAACCGCTTGCTTCTACGTAGACGTACTTAAGGAATTCATGTTTGATAAATACTTTGTAATGTGTCAGAATATTTTGCCTAGAAAATTAGAAAACAAGGTATTACTTCCTGTGTACCCTACTGTTTCATTCTGTTCGTTATTGATAAACAGATCAATAAACTAAAAAACTATGTTGTAGCCATTTTATTATTGTTGAAAGCTGTGGATTAAATGTCTTCACTCAGCTTGGAATTTATTTTGTTTCTTTTTTATGAGTAAGTAGCATTACAAAAATTTTTAGTATTTTAGTATGCCCGCTGAATCACAGCGGACTTATAATAAGTTCTGAATTAAAGAGTTTGAAATTTTTCTCAAATTTCTCTTTCTTTACTACATAAAACATCAACTGGGCATATTTTCTTAAATGTTTTATTTAATTTTCTGTTATGTATATTGCTATTCTTTCTCCTTTGGAGTTTTTATTCCTGTTTTCCTAGATACTATACACTGACTACCAATAAGTATTTGGACAACTGTGATAGAAAAGAAAAACTAACTTTATTCAAAATCAATAGTTGGTAGAGCTTCCACGAGAGATAATTACAGCGTGAACCCTCCGGGGCACACTTTCCACAAGTCTTTGTATGACAACTAGTGGTATTTTCTTCCACTCAGCTTGGAGAAGACATAGAAGTTCCTTCACCGTATTTGCACGGGTAGTGCACCCTTGAATTCGGTGATGAAACTCGTCCCAGAGTTTCTCGATAGGGTTCAGGTCTGGACTCTGGGGAGGCCAGTCCATTCGATGAACACCATTGGCACCATACCAAGCCTTGGTTACTGGCATTGTCGTCCTGAAAGTAACATGGGTCCAACCCGTAAAGCTGCCACAACGTAGGAAGCACATTGTCATCCAAAATAGTGCAGTAGGCATCGGAGTTGAGGTTACCATGAATGGGGACTAAGGGTCCCAGCCCAAACCCTGAGAAACATCCCCAGACCATAATTCCACCTCCACCGAACTTGATTCCGGAGAACCCGTTTCCACTGATCTACGGTCCAATTTTGATGTGCTTTGCACCACATTAACCGAGCAGAGCGGTTGCACTTTGTGATCAAAGGCTTATGGGCAGCAGCACGACCATGAAAACCAAGCAGATGTGCTTCCTTACGGATGGTATTCATTGAAACAATACTCCCGGATGACTGTTGAAACTCCTCGCGGATGAGGGCCATCGGTTGGGTGCGGTTCTTCCGAATTTCTCTGGACAGCACTCGTCGGTCTCTATCTCCCAGTTTCGTTGGTCTGGCGACTCTGGGCACATTCCGACAATCACCGCTCACCTTCCAATTCTTAATCACATAGGCCACTGTCGATTTTGGATACTTCAGATGGCTAGATATGTCCCTTAAGGATCGGCCATATTTGTGATACCCGATAATTACACCTTTCTCGAAATGAGAGAGCTCTGAACTGCGAGGCATCTTGCATGCAACTAAAGCCGATACTGTTTCGTACACGATATATACCGGCGGAGTCCGTGATGTACCTTAGGATCGCAGATATCGTCATTTGCATAGGTGTCCAAATACTTATTGGTAGTCAGTGTAGATGGAACCACAGAGACCTAAAGGTCAATTCACACTAATGAAGTCATAGGTTGATGCGTTTAATTAAAGTGTACGTAGACCATTCCTTCAGGAAAAATTCAATTATCTGATTTTTTTATTATCCGAAAGGAGTCCTAATTGATTCGGATATTTGGAGTTCTATTGTATTATAAAAACCTACTACTAGTCTACTGCTATGCAAACCTTCAGTCAGCCTCTGCTTTTGACTCTGAAGACCTAAAGTAACACTGAAGAAATAAGACTCAATTCATAGTAAGCAAGAACCGTCGATCCTGTATCAAGCATCAGCTGTTTTTGTTGGAAAGACATTCAATGCTTGGTTTATCACATGTATATTTATTCCATTAAATGCAGATATAACAAAATTTCCTAAGTACATAAGGTACTACTTGACGTTTCGAAAAGAACTATTTAAAATCTTCGTTCAGCACTCTTTTCGTTTGACAATGAAAGAATTAGTTTTTAGTAATTACATGAATCAATGTGCATTGCAGTATGTTAAGTTTTATTCTGCAAATATTGCAGTAATGACATTTATGCTTTTAGTCTTAATTATTCGATGCAATATTTTTATGAATTTTCCCAACTTTAATTCTGTAAAACATTATTAAATTTGTTTATAAAATTAAAGTATTAAATAAGGCATTATTTAACTTTGGAATTTAAAACGGAATTTTAAACAGTTTTAGTAATTCATTCTGAAAAAATTACTGTCGACTTAAGTTTTATTTCAATAAATTTAAAATAAAGCATAATGTCACTGTGAAATAAATTAAATATTTTGTAATAGCATGTCTTTTGTTCTTTAGAACATTCATCATTCTTTTGCGACATTCTTAATTTTTGTCAGGAAACTGTGATTAAAACGTATCTCATTTCCCTTTAGAATTGAAACTTAGTTGTATGTAATTAATGAGCTCGTCGCAGCGCTAAGAACTCTTTATTTAATTTTTATTTGCCTGTATTTTAAAGAGCCTTCTGTCTTCCTATCCGTTCAGTAAATTGAAACAGCTTAATTTTCTTTGGATGTATTCTTTTACTTTTCTCATATATTTAATCTCGAGAAAAGTAATACTCTATTTCTTGCCTTTTATTCTCTGTCCTCCAAAATAAATGGAATTTTTGCTCCTATTCCAAGATCAACTTCACTTAGATGGCCTTGTCATGAGCTGTCTGAAGTACTTATATGAGAAGAATTATTTTTGTTTTATGTATGTCTGAAGAGGATTCTTGATTTCTGTCCTCATATCAAGTTAAACCAATGGAGAATAAATATCGGTAGAGAAGATATCAGAGGTTCAGTAATTCACCAAGATCTAAGGTATCGATAAATATGTAATCTTTAGCACTTACAGAAATCCACTCTATTGTATACTCTAGAGGGTGAAAAATGAGCTGATCGAGTCTGAGTTATTTCTTCTTGAGAGATATATTTACAGCTGAAATGAGTTAATCTTTTAAAAGAGAACATTATTTGTTAGAATACGGAAAGATTTCCCCATATGTATAAGCTTTAGATAGCGATTAAATCGCAATTTGGTGTAAATGGGACCTACCAGCGGCCGAAGTCCATAAACACCGGCTTTGGTCAGGGGTTCGAATCCCAACGAAAGGAATGGCTACACGGGGATTTTCGTTTTTTAGCTATGTATAAGCTGTATACAAGCCAGTTTCCCTTAGAAAGTCCTCCATTAAGGCATCTCTCCTATTAGGCAGATAGCCTTCGTGTGCCTTGCCACAATAAAATAAACATAAATATAAATCGGCGTAAATGACAGCTAACCAACCAAATAAATGAAACCTTTTGAAATTTAAGCGCACATGAGGAAACATTTTTTATCGTATCGTCAGAAAAACAAAACGCTGACATGTGTTGATTAATGAATTCGAATTTCCAAGCACTGTGCGTATATTTCTAAGGAATATTTTAGACGGCTTATGAGAAAATTTACAATTCAAATTATATGAAGGGAGTTTAATAAGTTCTAAATATTAAGAAAGCAATAGAAACAAATGAAACCCGTAGCCAAATTATCAGTTATAAGCTGCATTAATTAATTTTTATTTCTAATTAAAGCAAATTCATGTATCATATTTAGTTTAACAAATGGAAATACTTTATTATAAAATATCTGATGTGTACACCACATGACTTACCTGTACGGAATATTAAATTATACGCATTTTTTCTTGCGTTTCATTTAAACTTATTGGATTGAATTAAATCTACTTCGCCGAAAGCGCATAAACCACAATAGAATAAATGCATTCTTTAAAATTCACTCTAGTATTTGTTTACCATAGCGACACTCTGGCGCTAGATTCACTTAACAGTAATAATAATTATATAGTAGTTAACTTATGTAATAATTATATAACGGAAACTAAGTTAACTGTTATATAATCCAATAATTATATAACAGTTAACTTATATATTTTGTTCATATTTTAACTCATAATGCACAAAATTTATATCATTTAAAGAATAGAGTTATCTAATCGCTGCCACATGTTCTATTCAAATACTATAATAAAGCTAGAATGATGTATAAAAGAAATTAAGCAAAAAAAACAGAAAAGGAAACGTTTTTCACAAACGATTGGGTATTTCTCATTTCATTAATTCAGTTCTCTCTTCGCGAGAAGGCAAAAATACATAAAACTCAAAATATCTATATTAAAAATTACGAAGTAAATCTTAAACAGTTATTTCCTCGAAAAAATTCCAGAAAGAATTAGGCATGATTTAATTGGCAATAATAAATGAATGCGTCATCTTTGTTGTTGCGAAGCTAAGTTTCTCTAGATTGTCAACAAATCAACTAGTCTCCTGTTTCAAATGTAAACATCAATGACCGCCATTAAAAAAGGCTTAGCGGCACTTAGACAACTTTAAAATTGTTGATAATTCTAACCATATTGCATACAGATTTACTATAGGCATAAAAACCTTAACCGGGAGATAAAAACAACATAATACAATCATTTTTAAAGCAAAAAATGTACAATTTACAAACATATAAGAGTAAAGAAACTGAGATCACGGAGCCGGGTAACAGAGTGGATATATATATAAATATATTTATATACGTTAGGTGCTGCCGATTGCAACCAAAATACGAGGTGCACATCTACATGTTATAGCAGTCTTATATACAAAATTTCAAAGTCTTGAGGCTAGTCGTTTTTGAGTTATGCGAGATACGTACGTACGCACGTACGTACATACGTTCGTACAGACGCCACGAAAAATTCTCTTCAGAATTCATTTTAAAGCAGTTTTATAATTTTTTGGAAGGAAAAGACTATTTTATTCTGTCCTTACGTACAGATATCACGCAAAAACATCGTTAAATTGCATTCGATGTGGTCAAAATGGATATTTTCGTTGAAATATGTTGCCTGAAACTTTTCACGATTACAATACTTCCTTTTTACTTCGTTCAAGGAAGTACAAATAAATGCGAATAATAAAGGAAAGAAAGAGTTTCTACACCTCACGGGATGTCAGAGTATTGATTTCTCGAGAAATGTAAAACAAAATTAGCCTGACTCTGGATAAACAAATGCAAAACCAACAATTTAGGGGGGAGGGGAAAGGACACTGCAAAATACTCTAAAAGCAGAAAACCTTGAAAATATGATTAAATTTTAAAAGAATGTGCATTATTTTTTCCAATACTGAAAGGTCGCAAAGTAAAAGGCACTTACTTAAATTTATAGGTTTTATTTTTTTTTTCTAATAGTTATTTTTATTTTGGAACAAGCCTCTTTTCTACCTGCTCATTTCCCACCTACGTTTTCCAGCCAGAATGAGTTTTCAGGATTATAATTTATGTAAATGAGGTATAACGCGTATTTAAGTTGAACTCTGGCTCACTTTAATAGAAGAGCGTAGGAGAGCTATGTATTTAGGCCACGTTGTTACTGTTAGTCTAGGGTTACTGTTATTCGGCCGTTCTGTTATGTGCCTGCTAGTATACGCCGATGATTTTAATTAACAGTCAGCTCTGTTAGTTGGTTCTGTTCAGCTTCGGCTGGTTAATTTTGGTTAGTATTAAATTAGTTTAATATCTTCTTTTTTGAGTTAAAGCCCAAGTGGAAGCCTTTTGTGTGCCCGAAAAGGGAACATATGTTTCTTTTATTTTGAGTTCGAATGAATGGGAATTTAACACTTCTTTAGAATTCGTACTTACAAGTTCTCAGCGAATAGGCGCTACAAAGTTCTTCAATAGTCCAGCTCTCAAGGAAATTTAGTTTAGCTAGGATATTACAAGTTATTGATAAAATAAATATTACTACTAAAAGTTGGAGTATAGCAAAATAAATGATGGTAACCCTCCTGATGTGCTTTAACAACTATTTTGTTGCCAGTTTAACAACTAAAGTTTTTCGTCAAGTTGGAAACTTTCTTACTTTATGAAAGAAAAGTTATGAAAATCTAGGAACGATATTTCACAGAGCTTTCACATAAGCTGGCAATACCATGTAAATACTGTTTAACAATTATTTTGGTCTCCAGTTTGAAGTTGATTTTTTGCCAACCTTACCGCTATCTGACGATCTTGTTAGTATGCATTTAGTAAGCTCAAGAAACTATGTTTTCACATGCCCTAGCAATACCGTAAAAATACCTCTTGGATGGCTAGCAGACAATTATTTGTTAGAAAGCTTTGAGTGCAAACTGAGGTTGAAAACGGATTAGTTAAGTTGTATCGTAGAATTTACTCTGAGAGTGACATCTGTAATTAAAGATATATCTTCTGTATTGGGGATTTGCCGAAGATATGTGTTTCACATGATTTGTTCTAAAATTATTTATTTTGCATCAATTATTATAAGTTAATTATTAATTATTATCACTTTATTTCTGTTCTGCAAGGTATGAAACATTCACGTACATTGCTGGCAACATTATGGTATTATCCTGAATAGAACTAAATCAAAAGCAAATGAGAAATTATTACTTTTTATCAGATCTTGTAATTTTGTCATGCAGAATCTAGGATAAAATATTTATAATATGTGGTCACTCTGTTCGTGGGTTCCTCATCTAAAGAGTGTCAGAGAATTTTCTGTAGTCTTAGATTTGGGCGATATGGAGAGCAATGTTAGCGTAATTTTAGTTGTGTCATTACTGAAGTACTGCGTTCATGGTCACACTACTTTCATGACGAATATTTGAGTGGACGCTTTTATTTGCACATTTTGCAAACGTGGTTAATGCCTCAGCTACCAGAGGAAGAAATCCTAGAACATCTGTGGGTACAGAAGGCTCGAAAATGTATCAAATGGAAAACAAAATGCTTAATTTCGAAAATTTGGCATTTTTTGGGGGTATTTTTAACTATGCGTGTACGCGCAAGTGTATATTTTATGCTTCAGATGAATGACTAACGCCCACCCGTTCAAATGCAATGTTACTTCCTTATTGGATCAAAAAGGAAACAATTTTGATTTTATTAAGTACTATAATGCAATTTGGGTTTAGTGCATTTATGTTTTTGCAGTTAAAAAGTTCATTAAAGGATAACACCTTGGTTAATTTTCTACTAATTTTCTACTACTGATATCACAATATTTTTTAAACTTTAATAATTGCTCTAAAAGATTGTTAATCAAAAATTCAATAAAAATATTTTATTGGAAAAACATGCAAAATGGTTGGTTGTGCCTCTACAATTTTAATTACAAAATTAAAATAAAAACATAAATTAACATATTTGTGAACATTATATATACTTATGTATACTATAGCTATATATATATATATATATATATATATTTTTTCGAGCAATATGCTGCAAAAATTATGAAATAATAGGAAGAAATATTGTAGTGAGCTCGCCAAAAAGTTACCAGGAGCTGTGCCTCCAAGAAATAGTTCAACGCAGTATTTTTTAAAATATTAACATGGAAGGGTGAAAAATTAGCCTACACGCGAAATAGAATGCAGAATATATAAAAATAAAAATTAAAAAAAAAAAAAACTGTTTAAATAAATTGTTGATACATGTGAATGGCAAAAAAAGGTAAAAACCTATCGAAGTGATAAATGAAAAGTTAACACATATAAAAATCAATTGTTGGAAACACGTGAATGGCAAAAAAAGTAAAAATCCTATCGATGTGATAAATGAAAAGTTAACACATATAAAAACTGATCGACGGAACAAGTTAAAACAAAATTAAAACAAATGAAAAACATAAAATTACAAAAATTATAAAAATTACAAAGCGGAAAATGGTAAATTAGTAAACAAAAATGGTAAATGGTAAACAAATGAAAAACATAAAATTATAAAAATTACAAAGCGGAAAATGGTAAATTAGCCTAATTAGACCTTCAACCTGGCTTTTCAAGGGAAATTTAGTTGAATGTCAAACCAAGCTAATACCATTATGCGTTTCGCTGAAACAGACAATTGAAGCTCTTGTGTGACGAAATTTTTTTTTAAATAATATGAATTGTCCCAAAAAATCTTGGAGCCTCAATTCTCTGTTCCAATTTCCCGACGCGTCCGCAATAAATAATTCATTAAGGTGTAAAAAAAAAAAAAAAAAAAAAAAAAAAGTAAATGCAACTTTGAGTAAAGTTAAAATTAAAATAAAAATAAAATAAATAGCGGTCTGCGATCTGCTATTACTCAAACTATACAATAACGTACGGGCTGGACCTGCTAGCTTAAAGAATAAAACCTTTATGAATATTATAGTTCTAAATTAAATTCTAATGAAAACCAACGCCGTGGGTCTTGCTAAGACCAAGAAAAAAGATTTTAAAAACACAAAAAACATAAAAAACAGACCTGTGGGTAAGCCGTCCTCTTGATCGCGAAACAAACTTGAAAAGGGTTGTAATCCCCTCCGTGTCTTTCAAAGCCATCCCTCTCGTCGTGTGACGTAGGCAGGTGAAACAATGTTACAGCGTATCAGCCAATGCGAATAGATTGTACTTTGGTGGGAACTCGTACTCCTCTCGAGTTAAAGAGGGGTTGAAAGACTCGAAAAGACATGGAAAGAATTCAAAATGGCGTTAGTCAAGTTGTTAGAAGAACAAAACTGTTTCAAAAATGTGAAAATTGCTAATTCAGCAAAGATTACTCAACATGGCCACAAAAGTAAGAGTAAAAAGGAAAAAGTCATTTGTTAATAAAAGTCGTAATTCTTCAAGCTAGAGGGCGATCAAGCTACAATGAAAAACGAAAAGTTCCGATTTGTTAATAAAAGTAGAATTGGCCATCTAAGTAATTTAAAGCTACTGTTATGAAGAATGTTTCGACACCAAGGTTAAATATTTTTACTTCTAGGTACCATGTTATATCTGAAATTCCTATATTGTTAAATGTTAAATATGAAACTACTTGCCGTTAAAGGTAGTAATCGTATAGTGAAACGTGTACAGCATTTTTGCGTTGTGAAAAAAATGCATTCCGGGACCGCGCCGTGAGAGGATCGAAAACATAAAACATATACAAGATATAAAGGAAAAGTTCATATTAAATATATAAAGAAAACATACTGTAAGAGGTTCCAGATTAAATATCAGTTTATTCAATTACAACACAATAAGAAAAATCTTAACCTCATCTGAGAGTCTGTTCATTTAAATTCATAAAAAAATTAAGGTTTGTCTGGTGATTTAAAAGAAAGGAAAGGGAAACAATTTAAGGCCTGAGAGTTAAATTTTAGATTTGACGTTGTTTTTTTACTGCTAAGGACGTTTTTGAAAAGCTTGCCTAAAGTTCAAACACACCAAAAAAAATAAAACTTATCTTGAAGGGACATCTTGAAGCGGAGGACTCTTATCTTATCCCGCGTTGATGTCGGCCGGGCTCATCTTGACACTGGTTCTAAAAATGTAGACTCCACTTCACTACTGTAGAACAGAAACAGGAGCACTGCTGCCCAGGACGGCTATCCGCTTGGTCCTGAAAGTCCTATGTCAACACGCAGGTAACTCGTTCAAATTTCGCCGGTCAGAAACGTTGTTGCTAGGAAATTACTGCTCGCCTGTTCTTACTCATCCCAAGAGCAAGCTTCACGGGTAACGTCCCAAGTAAGTTCCACCCACCAGTCAGTAAGGGAGAGAATCCAACTCCAATTTTCTTCAAGCCAGTTTTCAAGAGCAACGCCCACAAGTCCAGCAAACCCGAAAGTCAGCGAGTCCAAGAGTAAGTGTGTAAAAGAGTCTCGCCTCTTAACCAAAACGCGGCCGGGGAGCATATTTGCCGCTCCCCGCCGGAAAACACCTCTCGGAGTCACTTACATTTTGTCCAGCAAGCCCAAAAATCAGCGAGTCAGTCCGAGAGTCAGCCAAAAGTCCAGAGTAAGTCAAAAGTAAGTGTGTCCAACTCAAATTTCCTTCATGTCCTTCACCAAACGGGCTCCCACTATGGCTTCACTTATCGCCCCCTTAATTATGGCAAAATCTTCGTTTTCAACTCCAGAATGCGGAAATAAGGGTGATCGCGCATGCGCGCCCTTCTTCACTTAGCCAACAACCGGACCCTCAATCGCCAAAACCTGAATGACTTACATTGAAAGACAAGTAGCAACCTTTGATCTTTCCGTCACGTACTTTCCTCTCTTAAGGTCAACTAACAATGAAAATTCTTTCTCGAACATTCTAAAGCGCGCGAAATCATGACTTGGCGAAAATTGCCTCCCTTTCCCTGCTTTTTCACAATGAATCAAAGTTTTGTACAAGATTTGCAAATAAAAGAAAATGAATAATATTCATTTAAACTAAATAATATTTCCAGAAGCATCTGTTTTTCCCCAAAATTAAAGCCTTAAAATAAATAATTCATAATCAAATAGAAATTAAGATTTCCATAAATCAAAAAATCATTCACATAATTTTTATAACGCTATCCGGTAATTTCTCTACATAACATTCCCTTCCCCTAAGGAATTAAATTTTGGTTTACCAAAGTTTAGCAGACAGACACTTCTTGAAATACCATGACTCATACTGTGCAATAAGGCTAAAGGATAACATGATGTAACAATATTTCATACGACTCCTTGGTACAGTGACGTTACTGACACATTAAAGTCCAAAATGTGCAAGTAAAACAACAAGATTAATCAAAGCAATTACTAATTAAAATACTCAAGAAAGATCATCAAAAATAATTAATCAAAAACATCAATTAAATCACTTAATTAAACCTAGAAATACTCAGAACACATACAAAAATAAAAATAAAAATAAGGCGCTAATCACAAACAAAGTATGTCTAAGATCAATCAATAATTTTATGACAAAAAGAATTTCTCTTTTTTTTTTTTTTTTTTCAGTTCATTGCATCACATTAGTGTTGCAGTCTCTGTGTGGCCACATTTCTGAACGTTTATTTATCTATTCATTCCCTTTCAGTCCATTAATGTAAATAATTTCACCTCAGTTCGAGCACATTCAACTATTGTGACAATTTCTGCTGAGCACAATCATGGAGTACATTAAATGAGTACGGAGTTGTCAATGCAATCAAGGGAAAACCCTGTAGTTAGAAATCATTGTGTTAACAACTCCCCCCTGCAGCCTTCAACGCGAGAAAATGAAAGCAACCAACCCCGGAATGTGAACTCAGCACCATAATACTCCTTAGTAGAGGAACTTGACCTTAAAAGAAACCAGATTTCACCCTCCTACGTCTCACCTTCGACCAAGGAAGAACAATCACTCTTTCAAAGTTGAAGAAGACTTTATCTTTCAATTTTTCCCTTACGATAGATAAGCCACTGAATGTGTTCGGATACTCACACCCGAAGAAAGAAATAATCTAATCCAATTGTTCACACCAAAAAAAAAAAAAAAAATGAAATAAATAAAAATAAGATAACTAACGCGCCGCAAATACATAAAATACATTCCTGAGAAGATAAACACACTAATAATTCAAACACTTCCAGATAAAATATGTCACATGAACGTATTCAAAAAAAAGAGTAAAGATCCCCTTAAGTACTACGAAATTGAATAACTTCCAGGAATGAATCCCAAACAATCACGTCTAAGAACAAAAGCGGCCTGATCAGGGCCAAGCATTAGAAAAGAAAAGAACGTTACAACACAAGGAACCTCGGAACCAGCCGAAAATACCCCACACAAAAAAAAAAAATCAGAAAGAAATAAAACGTGATTGTCCAAAAATTCAATCCAACCAAAATCAATTCCGAAAATAGCATCCAGAATACGCTGTGCAAATACCAATTAGAATTTTATCCAAGACACACAAAAATAATAGTAATAATACAACCTAATGCATATACAAAATAACGTTTGGCCAAAAATTTACAAATACTACCAAGATACACATATACACATAAAATGAAAATACAATTAAACTGTAAAAATTTCGTACATAATTCAAATGAGCAATGAGATCAGTGATACTTAAAAAAAAATTTTAAACTGCAATACCTAAACCAATACACACCTAATCATTACGTTAAACCATATCAAGTCAAAAATTTCACTGTAATTCAAATCAAGCCAAAAAAAAAATCAACCAGCAAGAGTGAAGTGCCGCTAAAAATTTCAAACCTCACGGTAAACACTAGTGAGTAACAACACCAAACTTAAGTCCCCTTAGTAAGACAACACCAAAAAAAAAAAAAAATCAGTAATTCTAAAAATCCATTAGGTCCACAAAAAAAAATTTCAACTAGTCAAAGAAATCAATCAAAGCTGGACTGAAGCACGTTACTAGAACACTAAATAAAATATCACAAATCAACAAAGTGTTCAAAACAAACCCCCCAATTTAGGCAAAAACTGAGATCTATTCTGCATCAGACTCTTCCAAAACGTTGTATAGTAACCTAAGTAGCAGCCTTCAGCAACACCTCCACCCAAACAATAGAAATAAAGTAACTCTTTACCGCGTCCATGTAAGCTGAGAAAAGCGCTGTATTATGAATGACAGACCCAAACTTTACGTATCAAGCAAACCTCCAGACACGTTGAAAGAGAACATAAGATCTCTTATCTCGGAAAGAAAAGTGCGCTGACCGAAACGTTACAATCCTGAACCAACACAATGAAAGAGATACAACAATAGATTTCTCAGATAACAAGTTCCTGTTTGCCCCGGTGTAAGAGGTCAAGTGCCACCATGAAGTGCAAGTATTTACAAGAAAACGAGCTTTCAGGACATTACAACTTCACGCAAGACCTAACTGCAAGCAACAAATGCAAAGTTCTCAAAAGTGCTAAACTAAAAAAAATACTCATAACTCATAATTCAAAAAATCCCTAAAAATCACACAAATGAAATCCATAACTCAAATTCTTCTATTTTCCTAAGACCACAGAAATCTCAATTCTTCCACAGAAACTAAACATCAGAGAACTTACATTTTACGGACCTTGGCAGAAACCACCAGAAAACAACACACAAACTTGATACAACTATCTTGATACTAATAAGTCAAACCAAAACAAGAATTGACCCCAAATTCCGCAACAAGTCCAACCAAGAAAGAAAATTCAGTACCTCATATCACATCTATTACGATTAACTAGCAAATTCAAGACAAACTACTTGTAATCAACAGAAAATTCCCGCTCATGAGTACAGAGCAAAAGTAACTAATCTTCTCAAACTTATCTAAAAATTTCCACAAACCAAATTCCCATTGTCACCAAAATTCTCATTAAAATTCACTTTCTACAATTCACAAGACTAAATTTCTACTGTTTAAACAATTCTCACCTGACAACTTTTCACAAACTTAAAACTCAGAAGATAACTAATCTCAATTACTCTGACTCATTAAACTAATTAGAACTTCACTCAAGCTGATGAATGCAATACAAAAAAATTAAATAACCAAACATCACTATTGCTGATCTCAGGCAAAAATTCAAATCTAACCCATGTTCACTTTAAAACAGAATTTTGCAATTGCAAAACAACCTTCAATTTTGTTTTTAACTCATTCATTTGTATTATTATACCTTCAGAACTTATAAAATTCATTGCTCAATACTAAATTAAATTTTCTAACACATTACACAATATACTGGAATTATAACAAAACATTGTAAATCAAAACGCAATAATATACTACGCTAGAGAATCATGAAAACATTACATACATTTCACAAAATATTATTCAATTAAGTCAAAAAAATCAAAATTTCTCTAACGTTACCCCTCACAATTATACATTTCACAAGATTCTAGGTTAAATAATTAGCAAAAACACACAAAAAAAATTTCTAGCTACGCATAGCTATGGCTTGTCTCATTCAGTAAAATAATTAGAGTCTTTAATCTCTTTCTCTTAGAAGTGCTCAAAAAATGAGTCCAGTTTTTACCGACAAGCACTCGAAACTTGTTACAAGGATACACAAATAGCATAGGATTATCGTGAAATAATTCATTTTCCATCTTGTATCAGAAATCAAAAGTATACATCCAGAAAACACTCAAGGATTTTCTACAGTAAAAATATACAGTATCTATTCTCCTACATTAAAAATATATATTTTTCCTAACTTTAAAGTTCAATTCTGTGTGCCTAACGTTAAAGTCCAAAATTCCTGAAATTCACACACATTTTCAAACTTTATCACTCTCGTATTAACAAATAAGCAAACACAAATCAAAAACTCTAATTAATCCTAGCACCTAAAATTTAACACCTTCTTAAAACAGTAAGTTATACGAAATAAATAAATTCACAAAATCAGTTACTGATTCGATCCTTCACTAAGCAGAAGTCACGGCACCAATGTTATGAAGAAGAAGTTTCGAGAGAGGTTCGAATAAACACAAAAAAAAAATAACTTATCTGTAGTGGGACATCTTGAAGCGGAGGACTCTTATCTTATCCCGCGTTGATGTCGGCCGGGCTCATCTTGACACTGGTTCTAAAAATGTAGACTCCACTTCACTACTGTAGAACAGAAACAGGAGCACTGCTGCCCAGGACGGCTATCCGCTTGGTCCTGAAAGTCCTATGTCAACACGCAGGTAACTCGTTCAAATTTCGCCGGTCAGAAACGTTGTTGCTAGGAAATTACTGCTCGCCTGTTCTTACTCATCCCAAGAGCAAGCTTCACGGGTAACGTCCCAAGTAAGTTCCACCCACCAGTCAGTAAGGGAGAGAATCCAACTCCAATTTTCTTCAAGCCAGTTTTCAAGAGCAACGCCCACAAGTCCAGCAAACCCGAAAGTCAGCGAGTCCAAGAGTAAGTGTGTAAAAGAGTCTCGCCTCTTAACCAAAACGCGGCCGGGGAGCATATTTGCCGCTCCCCGCCGGAAAACACCTCTCGGAGTCACTTACATTTTGTCCAGCAAGCCCAAAAATCAGCGAGTCAGTCCGAGAGTCAGCCAAAAGTCCAGAGTAAGTCAAAAGTAAGTGTGTCCAACTCAAATTTCCTTCATGTCCTTCACCAAACGGGCTCCCACTATGGCTTCACTTATCGCCCCCTTAATTATGGCAAAATCTTCGTTTTCAACTCCAGAATGCGGAAATAAGGGTGATCGCGCATGCGCGCCCTTCTTCACTTAGCCAACAACCGGACCCTCAATCGCCAAAACCTGAATGACTTACATTGAAAGACAAGTAGCAACCTTTGATCTTTCCGTCACGTACTTTCCTCTCTTAAGGTCAACTAACAATGAAAATTCTTTCTGGAACATTCTAAAGCGCGCGAAATCATGACTTGGCGAAAATTGCCTCCCTTTCCCTGCTTTTTCACAATGAATCAAAGTTTTGTACAAGATTTGCAAATAAAAGAAAATGAATAATATTCATTTAAACTAAATAATATTTCCAGAAGCATCTGTTTTTCCCCAAAATTAAAGCCTTAAAATAAATAATTCATAATCAAATAGAAATTAAAATTTCCATAAATCAAAAAATCATTCACATAATTTTTATAACGCTATCCGGTAATTTCTCTACATAACATTCCTTTCCCCTAAGGAATTAAATTTTGGTTTACCAAAGTTTAGCAGACAGACACTTCTTGAAATACCATGACTCATACTGTGCAATAAGGCTAAAGGATAACATGATGTAACAATATTTCATACGACTCCTTGGTACAGTGACGTTACTGACACATTAAATGTAAAGTCCAAAATGTGCAAGTAAAACAACAAGATTAATCAAAGCAATTACTAATTAAAATACTCAAGAAAGATCATCAAAAATAATTAATCAAAAACATCAATTAAATCACTTAATTAAACCTAGAAATAATCATAATCAAATAGAAATTAAGATTTCCATAAATCAGAAAATCATTCACATAATTTTTATAACGCTATCCGGTAATTTCTCTACATAACACTATTAAAACAATAGTATTAAAGTATTGTGCCAAAATCTTTTGGAGGAAAGAAAAATGTAGTGACAGGAATTATCTGTACAATTTTTACATTAGATGCTCTGAATCAGCCATCCACTTTATACCGCCCCATTGGGCTTTAAGTATAAAATTTCATTATCTAACTCAAATTATCTAAAAATTGGTAAGGCTAATGCCAGCTTTTTTTACGGTATTTTTAATTATTTTATGAGGAATTAAGTTATTTTTCAAAATTGTTACGAATTAAAGTATTTCTTCTTAAAGGTGTTCTATTGTATTGTATATTCTTTTTATTCTAAGTAGCTGTGAAAAAAATTGTGTTTATGATGATTCTTTTGGAAATATTAGAATTCCAGTTGGTTAACTTTAGTGTAGAAAAAGTGAATTCTCTTCTCTTATCGTAAACTTTTATAAAATTGTAATCAATAATATTTAAGTCAAGGTAGACTACATTATTTTGCACCGTATTTGTATTATTTAGTTTTAAGCAAGTGGGGTAGACATTAGCAACTTCTATTTTGTTGTGGTTGTTAAAGGCTATGATATCATCAATATAACGGTATGTGTGTTGGAAAAATTTATGTTTTTCTTTACTGAGTGAACGGACAAAGGTAAATTCTTTTGTAAAAAGGAATAATTCACATGCAGAACTGGAAAAATTACCTCCCATTGGAATTCCTTGAATTTGTTTAAAGATGCTATTGTTAAATTGAACAATTTTTTTTTCACCTTAATGTGTTATTTATTGCGGACGCGTCGGGAAATTGGAACAGAGAATAATTGAGGCTCCAAAAGATTTTTTGAGACAATACATATTGTTTAAAAATTTTTTTCGTCACACAAGAGCTTCAATTGTCTGTTTCGGCGAAACGCGTAATGGTGTTAGCTTGGTTCGACATTCAACTAAATTTGCCTTGAAAAGCCAGGTTGAAGGTCTAATTAGGCTAATTTACCATTTTCCGCTTTGGAATTTTTATAATTTTTGTAATTTTATGTTTTAATTTTGTTTTAACTTGTTCCGTCGATCAGTTTTTATATGTGTTAACTATTCATTTATCACATCAATAGTTTTTTACTTTTTTTGCCATTCACATGTTTCCAACAATTGATTTTTATATGTGTTAACTTTTCATTTATCACTTCGATAGGTTTTTACCTTTTTTTGCCATTCACATGTATCCAACAATTGATTTAAAGAGTTTTTTTATATTCTGCATTCTATTTCGCGTGTAGGCTAATTTTTCACCCTTCCATGTTAATATTTTAAGAAATACTGCGTTGAACTATTTCTTGGAGCCACAGCTCCTCGTAACTTTTTGACGAGCTCACTACAATATTTCTTCCTATTATATATATATATATATATATATATATATATAATACAGTATTACAGATATGTTTTACAACAAAAATATCCCATTATAATTTCTCCGCAACATGCTGCTGATGGGTAGATTTTTACACTTTTTATTGTGTTACTTCGAGATTGGACTGGTTTTAAATTTCATTTTATTCATGCCTTCGTAATAATTGTTCTAATTATTACTTTTTGTATGTATATATAATGCAGAGGAAAGCAAAATAAAAAAAAAATATTTTAATACAAGAAATCGTTTTTGTTTACGTCATTCCACTGACTATTCTTTCTCGCCATACTCAACTTCCAAAATCGTTTTTAACATGAGCATATTCGTACAAATTTTGTTACGGTTTTATTTTATTAAATTAGGAGCTTACATCTGTTTACACAATGCATTTGTTTAAAAGTAATCAAGATAATAAAGTTAAATACCAGAAATCACTCATTTTTTTTTAATAAAGACCGCGAATTTTACGCATAATTAAATTTCAATTACAGGGAAAATAGGATGCTGTAGTTTTTAATTTTAACTCTTTCTTTTAAATTAAAACATGTTCTGAGAAAATTAATTTTACTCAGTTTTTATGTTATTTTATAGAATATGAATAAAGAATTAAAGCAGATTCGGATGTTCCACAATTACAGTGAAAAAATTCTTCCGTTTCCACGGCCATTAATCAAAACCGAGGTTTTGTTTTCTGTGGTTTTCATAATGTTATTTCTGGCGGACCTATTAATTAGAAAAAAGGTAAAAGAATGTTAAAATATGGCTGAGAACTCCCTCCTGTAATTATATTGCAGAATGAATAAACAAAACATAGTGTTGTGTGAGAGAATTAAAAAGTCACGACAAGTTTTGACAAATATAAGAATTTAATAATTTTATTTCTGAAGAAAATATTTTCGTTTCCATTTTTCTTTTATTGAAACAATAAATCACATTTCGTTTTTACATATTAAAAATTAAATTTTGTGCGATCTTTGTCATCTTATTTCTAGTAAATACTATGCTGTCCTAATTTCCCACAGGAAGAAAACTTCCCAATGACTTGTTTTTTGGATTAATCATAACAGCTGCTGCAAAAGACGAATGAAGTGAAAAATTGTTTATCAAAAAAAGATTGGAAATCTAAAGTAGGATAAGGATAATGAAAGGGCAGAGTGATAAAACTGTAAGGAATGTGTACGAATTATGGTAATTTCCACTTGCTTTTAATTTTCTTTGTAAGTTGAATCTATTACCAGTTTGTTACCTTCTCGACACAAGTCGTGGATGCATTTGGATTTAAAGCTGAACTTGATGAAATCGTGAACTCTATTTACTGCTTGAAAGATAATTTTAATATTGATTGCATTTTGTCATCTTAAAATTTACAACAATACTCGAAGCACTATAGCAATTAACGCAGACAGAAATGTTATGCATATTTGGATGATATCATCCATTTTCATTATTCCTATTCGATGATGACAAAGATGATATTTTGATTTTCTCATACAAGCATGCAATTACTTACATATAATTGACACTGATTTTTTCCCCTTTATAGCCGTGTTAAAGTCAAGGTTACCTTAATTAATCTGAGCATTTTTATGTGAGATCTCCTGAGCTAGATCTACCAAAACCGGATTATTAACAGTTTTGGTAAAAGGACAGGTGATAACAGAGAACGATTCTTTACAAAAGAGATTTAAACCTTTGACGGCAGAAACCAACATGGATCTTTTACAATGTGGCAAGTGTGCAATTCATACTAACAGAAGAACCACATACGGTTGTCCTATCACGTAACTACAAAAAGAAGCGAAGATTTTAGAAGTCTGGTTTAAATCAAATATTCCTCAAAATATTGAAGCTCTCCGTTCTTTAGTAAAATAAAAAAGGTACATTTCAAAAGATTCTTTTCTCCTACAGAGAACAGTTACTTTTGTTTAACGACTAGTTAACAAAAGCACATCATAGGTTATAAAAAGCAGATACAGTTTCTACGCCATTGCATTGCAGACAACAGAGTAGTCCGTCGTTACTATCTTGCAAATACATGTCTGTCTTTATCACATGAATTCAACTCGATTCCTTTTGAATACCCTTTGAGCGTTTAATATGATGTTGTTTCGAACTTAACAGCTCCAGCAATTAATATAACATGAACTTCGAGGAGAATCTTTGGTGCAATTTTATTGTCAAGAAAATGTTGAATACAGATAGAGGCACTGGTAAAAATATGGAGAACATCAGCAGTGTACCATGGGTATGTGCCATGGTAATGCTTTCCCATACTAACTAACTACTAAAAAATCCAACTCCAACTTAACTAGAATTTGCAAAGAAATGTTGAGAAAATGGCCAACATAAGCTTTCCAGATGCTCTAGACTTAAATTAATATAATATAGCACATTATGCAATCCCACCGTACTTTCCGCTTCCTTTTTTTATTTAAAATAATGGTTTAGAACACTAAGTGATTATAATATAGTCCCAACACAATTTGAAATTACAAATTAAATTTAACATATGGTGTCACAAAAATAACAGATAAACATAATTAGTATACATATAAACATAATGACGTAAGTGTAATAAGTATTGGAAACACAATGTTATAATGAACTGTAATAATAATACTAGGGAGGTAAGTATCCATGGGGTCATTTCAGTTATTAAAGATTAGTAGAGTTTTTAAAGTTCACAAGTGGAATCATTTTGTACATATTCACAGGATGTAAAAGTTCACTAAAAAAAGTTCAACATACCACTTCCGGCCAGAACGTAGTTTTAGAATCACGTCTGAATACATAATGAGGAAGAGCGGTATTTAACCGCGAAGTTCTTCGGTCTTAGTGGGAGAGATACCAGGTATTCTGTCTGCACGCGTCCGCCTTTTCAGGCTACTCTCTCGTAAGCTATTATCTCGCTCGGCCGTACTTTAGGCCCTTGATAGCTTCGCAGTCTATTAATCGATAAGGGGCCAACTCTGTTAGAATTTAGCACGCTTCGGCTATACATCTTTAGTTTAGATTAGTTTAGTTTAATACTTAGTCTCTTAAGTTCAACCCCAAGTGTCGGCTTTATTGTACAACTCCAAGACGGCGTTCTGTCAAATCTTATTTTGTATAATAAAGGCTTATTTTACCCATCTCTCTTGTTGTTTCCTGTCATACGGACTCAAGCAATTATTTGCTTACTAGTTTTTAAGATTCTTCACTTTCGACAATAACTTAGAATTGCCCAGTGAGGAACTCTACAATGCAATATGTATCTTCTAAAAAGTCAATAATCTCCTAAAAAGCCGCCCAGACGACATAGTGATTAGGGTAGCCGACTGCGATACCGAAGGCCTCGGTTTCGAATACCTTAGAGAGCATTGATGTAAATTATCTGTCTTCTCATAGGAAGCAAGGTGGCCGCCTATTAAGTCCCTCCATAATAAAATGACCACGACGTCTAGCTTTTGTAGTGACGAAAGCCTAAAAATGATTAATGCCCACCATTAAAAAATAATACTGATCTCCTAAATTCATAAAGCGGAGCTGATATTATACAATTTTTAAAGTAACTCAAAGAAAGAATGTGATGCATTGTTCTTTCTGAAAGTTTAAAATCCTATTGAATGAAAATCCTGTTAAATGAAAAACATGCTGAGACGTTACATCCAAAAATAATCATTTCTAGTATTTTGAATTTTTGTTTTCATAGATGATCGAAATAGTATTCAATAAAGTGACGTAATCTGTAAACACTTAACTGTACAGGTAATAATGCATAAATAACAGTTTCATACAGACTGTTGTATACCGTACAATTAAAACGATTGAATTGCAAAAATTGTCGCTATGAAATAAAGAAGTTTAATGTATAGCCACAAGGGGATTAAGTCTCAGAGGTACACTGCTCAAAAAAAAAAAAAAAAAAAAAAAAAAAAAAAAAAAAAAAAAAATGGGACAGTGCTATATCTCCCGTTCTACTGGGCCGATTGACAAAATTCAAATTGCGTTTTTCATGTCTCGAAAGCGCGACTTAGGATATATATTAGATTTATATATAGCACTATTCTAACATAGGTATTTTGACACAAAATCGGACTTTTTCTGAAATAACATATTAATGTTTTTCCATATTTCGATTCTACGTCTCAAATTATGCCAGAATACCAAGTTTTGTAAAATTCGTACGAGTAGTTTTTAAAATATTAACTCTCAAAATTTTAGCTCCTCAATGTTAATTGAATTTGGCAAATATTTATTAATATCACTTTTTTTATTAAACTTTTTTGATTTTTTCTCTCACATTTTGAAATTTAGGTTCATTCCAAATAAAATATAACCATTTTTTGTGTTTTATTTTTTAAATTTCTATTTTTAAATAATTTTTATAAATTTTTCGAAAAAAATTTTGAATTATAACCTATAAAATTTTTATCATCATCTTAAAGTACGTGTATTTTTAAGCATATCTGCAAAAAATTAGACTTTTTTTTTTCAAAATTTTCTAAGATATACACGAATTTACATATTTTCGAATTTTTAAATTTGGTATCTTTTTTTGAGCGATAATAACGTCAAATGTGGTGTATGGATTTTTGTTACAGTGAATTGCCACAGCTATTTTTAACCTTAAATTTCAAGTAAGATTTTACGGATAATTAATTATATAACATTTTTTCCCTCAATGAAGCATAAAAATATATTTATTAATACTATATGAAAAGCTATTTTTTTTTAATTATAGATGATATTATTCAAATTGTTAACTATTTTTTTTTAAATTTCTCTCTATCTTCCTTTTTTTAAAAAAAATAAGAGTAAATTTTTACCTTCGGCGTTTTATCGTCTGCTACTTTACTTCGTTTAAATCGAATTGTCTAAAACTGAGAATTTCCCTTTGATATTTATTTGAATTTTATGACATTAACTGCATAATTTATTTCTAAACAAACTGTTGCTTTTGAAGTGGCTGAAAGAGTGGCTGATACTATCATCCACATTTTTAAAGCACATTATATTTTTATAGAAACATAATATTTAGAATAATTATTTTTATAAAAGTCAAATTATGATATAAACATACAGCCCTCTAGAGACTGAATTAATGGAAGTTCAATGGTTATGTAGAAATGATCTGCAGCCACTTAATGGCTGGATAAGTCAGCAGATTCTGTGGACAAGTAAGAATAATTCTATAAACGCCACCAAACATTCAGGATTCAATTAACAACGAGGATACAATGTTTATTAAATGAATTTAAGAAATTTTAAAACATAAAAAACCAACTCATTTTTATCCTAAAATGTGTTTTTGTGCGTAGCATATTTTCATTATATCCTTAAAATTCTAATTTAGAATGTAATTGTCAAGAACTGAATCCTAATCATCAGTAATATAATAAGTAATTATTACGGTTATTAATAAATCCTTCTTATAAAGTAATTGCAAATATTTCAAAAAACTTTCTGTCTGAATGCAAATATTTTTCTATGCAAATATTTTAAATTTTATATTAATTAAGATTGCACACGATATTATTTATTTGCACTTCAATTCTTACCGTAAGTTCCAGTAGAAGTTACAAATCAATTATATTTATTTAAGGATTAGATTATTTAATTATGGCAAAGCACACGAGGGCTATCTGCCTAAAGGGAGGGATGCCTTCGTGGAAGACTTTCTAAGGTAAACTGGCTCGTATACACATTATACATGGGGAATCACGAAAACGCCGATGCGGCCAGCCCGTTTGCGAGATTCGAACCTCGGACCGAACTACCAATGATCAGCGTCTTTAACGCTCGGCCGCTGGTGGGCTATTTAATTAAGGAATAACCATCTAAGTTTAGAAACAGCGTACCGTAACAGCAATTCAATTATTGGCGCCGTATCTTTCATGTTACTCCCGATTGGCAAGCTACATGATTTTTTATGAGTATTCGGGTTTTGCTAGTAACTTCCGTTGGAAATCGTGCTTAAACTAGGTTAGTTGGTTATTTAAAAAATAGAAAGAACATGGGAGCTATTTGATTAAGATGCTTTCATAGAGAACCTTTGTAAAGAGAACCTAGAAAACTACGAAAACCAACCATGCAGCCTGGGTTAGACTTCGCAACAAACAATTAGTATTTAACAATCTTCAAATGCTAGGAAACTGGTGAGACTCCAATTAAATCTCAAATTTAATATTTTATTTGAAAATATTTAAAATATTGTTGTATTCTTAGACACAAAAAGCAGAATTTAAGTTTTGTTAACTTGTTAGTAAACTACCAAACCGTAGTGAAAATGAATATTCAATTTCTTTTGCAATAATTGTATTCACTTAATATTCTTGAAATATGAGCTAAAGAAGGAACGTTCTCATAAGATTAAAGAAGTGTTTAAATCCAGTGATATTACGTTTGTCTTACAAGCTTAGTATCAAAACGAAACTGCAATTGCCCGAGTAGTTGACTTGTAAATGGTTGTGAATTAAGCAGATGGCTTTTAATCTTACGTTTTCAGTCAGAAAACGTATTCCAAATGTTTTGTATTGCATGACAATGCATCTTTTCATAATTCAATAACCAATCGGAGAACCGCTTGTGCTCCGAAAATAAGTATGTGTACTCAATTGTCCTGCATGTTCTTCAAATTTGTCTTCTTATGATTTTTTCCTCCCCAAAACTAAAGGTCTCTCAAAGAAATGTTTTTTTTGACATTGAAGAGACAAAAGGAGTATGACATCTACTTTTAGAGGCATGTCAAAAACAGATCTCTACAAGCCTTCTCTTCCATTACATGTCGTGCATTCAGACAAATAGTTGCATCAGCGTAAATTCTATAATCTATTTTTTGTTACACACTTATTACTTTATTAACATACAGTGAGTATATACTAAACCTTTTACTTCAGCTTCAGTAATTCGGAATTTTTGACGGAATTGTTGTCGGAACTAGGACTTAGAAGATAAGTCAAATTGAATATTTCGATAATTCAATAAATTCATGGTCGAAGTTTTAATATTTTATTTTCGGAGGGAGGGGAACTTTTTTCAGTTTTGGTCTAATATCCTAAGCATATTTGCTTCGATTTCCATAAAAGCGAAAATCTTACGCATGGTATACATATAACGCATAGCTTCAAATTAAAATTTAATAATATACAGGGTGGTTATAATTAAAATTTCACTTTGAAACGGTCATAAAAGTAAAACTACTGGATCAAATGTTATCAAACTTTGTAACCGTGTAAAGGATGTCATGGGAATTTATTTTCTGCGAAAAAAAGAAAGTTGGAAACCTCACCACCAGGGAAAAATGGCGCTGTATGCAATATTGTTAAACGAAATATGAGTCGGAATCTAACTTAACCTTTTGTTACACGGGTTTAATATGTTGTATACCCTTAAGAAACTTTGAAGTAGGCAAATTACCATTTAAAGGCGTTAAATTCGATAAAAGTCGAGTGCGCCATCCGTGTAAGTGAGAAATTCGTCCGTGAAAACCACGAATTAGCGATTAGAAAATGTTAGATTGCAAATCACTTGCACAAGTGCGTACAATCTGGAAATCGTTTTCTTACAGATCACTAATTAGTAATTTTTGAAGTCTGAATTCGGCACTAAAACATGAAGAAACTGATTCAAAACGCTTTTAATCGATTTGGGCCAAAGAAATCTCTCATATTATCTATCTAGTTCCATTGCATTCTCCTACTGCATTCGATTGCATAGCAGTCATTCCACACCGTTTAGTGTTGAATGACAGCTAGTATTATAACTGAACCATTTTTCTCTGAAGAGCAGTCGACAGCTGGACCATTGTGATTGCAGCTCACTTAGAGTCAATGTTAAAATGTTTCGTGATACATGAACTGCAGTAACGTGGCATTTTAGATACTACGGTTTTTATGCTGGGCTGGGCCCCATTTCACGTGTGTCGCACAGTTACTTAGGCAACATTTCACGAGTGAAAGTCTTATAGGCCAACACTTCCCCTCTTCCCACCAGACCTCAACCTCTGTGACTCTTGGCTATGGGGTTATCTAAAAAGCACTGTTTATGGTGATAATCTAAACAATTTGGCAGAAATGAAAAATGTGATGCACTGACACGTCCGTAACATTCCTCCTGATATGCTAAGAGCTGCTGTCGAGAATGCAGTAACAGGATTTAACTTGCTTTCGGAAAATGCTGGACGCTACATTGAACCTGATTTGTAACACGTTTCAGAAAATATTAAACGCATTTTAAACAGATGTTTTCGTGTCTTATTTCATTTAACAATATTGTATACAGCGCCATTTTCCCCCTGGTGGTGAGTTTTTTAACTCTTTTTTTTCCGCGGAAAATAAATTCCCATAACCTCCTTTACACGATTCCCAAGTTTAATAACATTTGGTCCGGTAGTTTTCCTTTTATGACCATTTCAAATTGGAACTTTAATTATAACCACCATGTAAATTAAATTTTAAAAGTTTGACAGTTTGGTTCAAGTCCCAGCTTTAAAAATATATATATATAAATATAATCTTGTATATTAATTTTCTTAGAAAAAGTGTTTTAAGAAGCTAATTTTTCCCTCGCGTTATAGATTGTATAAAAAAACATCATCTTTAACATGATTTAGATTGTTTCAGCCGATATAAGAATCGGGTTACTCGGTGGTGAAGAATAAACACTGCTGGACTGTTTTATTTCTTTGTCATTTAGCAAAAAAATCTTTTAATTAAAATATTTATCCTTTGGACTTTGCTGTATACTTTGTTTATAGTTAAAATGTCTAGAAAATGAAAAGCTGTCTTCAGCTGAAACACAGTTGATGCAATTGATATTTTAAAAAATTGACAAGAATGCAAAATTTATGAAAATCTAACAATCGAAAAATCTTAATTTTCTTGTGTGAGCACTTAAAATAACTGTAGAAGGAAAGAAGAAAATTAGGGAGAAAAGCAACCAAAAATTTGCAGGGAAAATTTGGCTCTTAGACATACCAAGATGTTTCAAAAAGTTGGACGCTTTTGAATATACTTTCAGGTTATTTCAAAGAATTTAGGCGTTCAAAGAGAAAACACTTGGCCGTGTACACCAAATATCATCAATTGAGCTTGTGTTATCAAAAAAGACAAAAACGATATCATTGCAGATTAAAATGAAGAGCGACTTTTTTTAGATTATATGGTTGTATAAATTAGAATTACGTTATAGAACATCATATCGTACCATAAATGGAGAATCCCATGATTTTCTCAGTCGAATTATTTGAAGATTCAGGAGTTTATCCAGTATTGTATGTGAATGTTACCTAAAGGCGTTTTTTTTTCCCTCCTGATGAAACAGTGGCCGAGCGGTAAAGTCGCTGAACTTTGGTAGTTCGGTCCGAGGTTCAAATCCCGCGAACAGGCTGGCTGCATGGCCGTTTTCGTGGTTTTCCCCATGTGTAACGTGTATGCGAGGCAGTTTTCCTTAGAAAGTCCTTCACGAAGGCATCCCTTCCCTTAGGCAGATAGTCCTAGTGTGCTTTGTCATAATTAAATAAACCAAAACCTCTTGATGAAACCAGTCTTTTCTTTCATCTCATACCTTCAAAATGTTTAGCCTCTAAAGACTGATAAAGGCTCTGACCAAATATTGATGAAATGGATTGAATTGGATTATTAAGTTATGTCAAAGCAGGGTTATCTGCCTAAAAGGAATGATGCCTTTGTGAAGAACTTTCAAAGGAAAACCAGCTGGCATATACGGTACACATGAGAAAATCCACGAAAACACCCATGCAACCAGCCCGTTTACCGGGATTCGAAGCCCGGAGTGAACTACCAGTGTTCAGCAACTTTACCACTCGGCCGTTTGTGGGCCTTTATGAAATGGAAGGCGATAACTTTATTTAAAATGATTGTCAGAAATATCAAGATATTTCGAAAAGTTGGATACTTTTTAATATACTTGCGGAATGCCTAAAGAAAAAGAGCAAGAATAAAGTAGAATGCCTGAAGAAAAAGAGAAGAAAAAATAAAATTTTTGGGTAAAATTTAGTATTTGTATTTTTTTTTTTTTTTATTTAAAACATTTTAGTCTTATGATATTTGATTCTTACGATTTCAAAAATAAAATATTTGATTAAAATATGAATAACATTTAAGAAACCAAATGTAGGATAAAATTGTGTAAAGCAATGGGCACAATGATGAAACTGTTTAAAGCAGTGTATGCAAGTCATCTTAAGTTAAAATGTCGGTTATAAATCTCTCTTATTTATATATATCTTTTCTGAATGGAGTAATGCTTTACTGTATTTGCTCTTTTAATATATGCAGTTTTCAAACGCATCGTAATCTGGGTTACAAAGTATTCCTCCGAAAGAAACGCAATTCAAATAAATAAAATCAAATTCTGGAAAATTTATTTAAAATGCTCAGTTCGAAGGAATAAATAGAAAATTTTAAAACAATTATCTGAAGAGACAATGCAACACAAACAATTAAAATAAAAGTATAAGAATTTAAAAATTACCTAAAATAATAACTATGACAAAAAAATATATATAAAGAAAACTATTTGAAAAAAATAAACGCTGCACCTTTATTTACGCAGTTCGAAAAGGTAAATAGAAATTTTTAAAACAGTTATTCGAAAAAAACCATGCAACTTAAACAATTAAAATGAAATTCGAAAAAGAAAAAATTACTTAAAATAATAAGTTATAATTAAAAATACAATATAAAGAATATTATTTGGAAAAAAGGAACGATGGTGACTTTTTTTCCTCTCACGGGAAAACTAAATTAGAAAGGAAACTAGGTTGCCATATATTAAGAAGTTCGCCAAGTGAACTATTCTTGGCGTAAACTGACAAAATAGTGCCAACATAAATTTGTGAATTTCTCCGTAAATGTTACTCCAAATTTTACAAAATTTCATATTTAGGCGTAATTTGAGTCGTAGAATCAAAATATGTAAAAAAATTGGTATGTTATTTCAGAAAAAGTCCGATTTTGTGTCAAAATACCTATGTTAGAATAGTGCTATATATAAATCTAATATATATCCTAAGTCGCGCTTTTGAGACATGAAGAACGCAGTTTGAATTTTGTCAATCGGCCCAGTAGATCGGAAGATATAGGACTGTCCCTTTTTTTTTTTTTTTTTTTTTTTTTTTTTTGAGCAGTGTACCTTAATGGTTTCTTACAAATAAATCAAAAGAAACAAGCAAGGAGATTACAGTCCAATGCATCGACAGATTTGCTGTTGAAGTTTAAAAAAATAGAAATGTAAACCTTTTAAAAACTTGTGCAATTTGATTTTATGTCCTGATTCTAGACTAAAGGTCTGAACAATTTAATGCTAAAATAACTACGATTAAGCTTTCAGTTTAAAAATTAATTCTCCTGGAGCTCAAGATGCAAAGCATAAAATCCTATCTTTTACACTACTTGTTAAAAATAGTAACGCTAAATGACAGGAAAAAAAAAAGAATTACATTATTACTGAATCTAAAAGTATCGTCATGTAGTGACTTTTGCAGTTATTTAGTAAAGAAAAGACTCGAATTTCAAGTCATTGGTGTGAATTTGTTGCGCTGGATCGTTTGCAGGCGAGACATTTAATAATTGTTTTCTTCAAGTGGGAATTCTTTTTGAAGCCAAAACGCCAAATACACTTACTGAAAACAATAAATACGTTAGATGTATTCTTTTATAATGCTAACACGTTAATGTGTTTCAGTACATTGTTTTACTTAATTCTGCACGTCTTTATCTATTACATTTAAATTCCACAAACAGTTCACCCGTGTTATCGATAAAGTAAGTTTACTAAAATAAGTCTACACACTCTAGTTGGCATATGGAGGTTTACAGTGTGTAAATAACAACTGTGGTATACTGTTCTCTCTGATTACAATCGCTTTCCAATTAAACGTCTTTTTTTTTTTTTTTTTTACTTTATTGAAAATTAAAAGAGAACGAAGAAAATCCTTAAGACACAAATGATGGTGTGAGAATTTTAGTATATATTGTTACGAATTTGGTATTTAAAAAGCTAATTTTAGTTCAATTATAAATTAAAGGGTTTTATTTCCCGCACAGTGCAGCGCGTGACGAATACTAAAAGAAGAAAGCTAAGCCGGAAAATTAAAAATACAAGAGCAAGTGCATTTAACATTAAATAAATAAATATGTCTTTTTGATTTCGAGAAAGTACTGCAAAATTCACGCACGCGATTTAAAAATCTTATAAAACGAGGAAAACCTCTCAGTTTGTAGGAGTTGCTTAGTTTGTTGTTGGTTCGCGGATTAGCGTTCTTTAGCTGTTTTGAATTACGTTCTATTGGACATTTGAGTAGTTAAAAGATAACTACTGTGAGATATTGTAATACTGCATGATAATTTGAGAAAATTTAAGCATTTTTGTTGTGATAATAATACATATTTGTTCATTTTTCATCGGACTTGTGCATTCATTTCATAACGAACCCGTACGCACGCAACAATATAATAAAAACCATATTCAAAACTGTCTTCTTCCTTTAAAGCGTGGAACTTAATCCAAAATTATTCGTCTAATTTTTGAAGCAAGGAAGATACGTCACATACAAAGGTTTTTTCTATTCAAGTGTAATATTAGAATGGCATCTGGGCCTTTTACACATAAAAGTAAATTCCGACAGAGGCGTTAGCAATATTAATTGCACTTATCAACAAATACGGTATCAGCATTCTTTATCTACATACTTCGACATTAATAAGATCCTTTTGATGTTCGTCTTCAAGTAACTATCTGTGTAACTCGTCTTAAGAAGAACTAAGTGCCTTCTAGTTTTATCCTCAAAGCCAAGCTCTGCATTCATTTCCCAGAAGTATCTTCTCTTCACTCCTTGGTTTGCTGGTTCTTTCGCTTTTTTTCTATTTGATGTCGAGGACCCTAGCGTGATGTAATTGATGATACCGGTGGCGAACAGGAGCAATAGCAATTGTTTTATCAGCCTGATGTGCAGGAAAGGCTGGAGTGAAAAAAAAATCGACCGGGAGCATAAGATTAAAAGGGAAAGCCGAACTGTTTTGAGCTCCAAGTGTATCAAGCTTCTGCAAATAATTTATGTTTGAATACGCTCATCAACATTGAGAAAAAGAGCAATAATTTCAAACGTATTAATTATATTTTATGAATAACTGTATTTTTTTTTCAAAAATCATCAGCTTAGAGGGAATAACACAATGATAAAGGCAATAATTTTGCTACAAGTGTTTTAAGCTGTGGAAGGATATTGTATCCTGCTGTGGAAACTAATTGGCAGACTCGAATTTACAGGTTTCAATATCTGTCGCTTCTATTTAATTTTTTTCCGTGGGCTATAAAAAACTAAATTTTTAGGTATTGTAGACATTTAATCAGCTATTTAGCCAGCAAAGAACAGAAAATCAAACCGAAAGGGTCTATCATTTCCTATTCCGCATTAAGTAGCAAATTTTAAATATCCATAGTAAACTCAATTACTTTGAGCCTAATTTAATGTCAAGAACGCGTGAGATATATATGTCCCAGACCCAAGGAAAAGGTTAATTGATTGTGACAAAGCATGCGAAGGCTCTGCCTAAGGAAACTGATACCTCCATACAGGAATTTTCTAAAAAACCGGCATCGTATTCCGTTACACAAGGTAACAAGCTATTAAAACGTCCATTTAGGCAGTCCCTTCGCCAGGACTAGATCCTGAATTGAACAGCCAGAGTTCAGTGGTGTTACATACTCGGGCACTGGGTGACTAAATTCATATCATAGCAACTGTTTAAAGATATATATATATATATATAAAAAAAAAAAAAAAAAAAAAAAAAAAAAAAAAAAAAAAAAAAGTCTCCAAAAATGTATATTTTCAAGCCGAAAATTTAAGAGTATCAATAAACTCAAAACGCATGAGAAAGCCATGTATTTTGTTTTATATATAAATAAGAAAGAATATTTAAAAATTATATTTAAGCACAAATTAGTAGATATTAATTAAGTGTGAATCATTAGTTAATATATGATTTTTATGAAATATTGAAATCAATGCTTGCAATTTTGCACAATTGTACTTCAGCATAGAAATATTAGAAGAGTTAACTGATCAGAAGTTTCAACTTAGTCTCAAATAGTGTTAAATTACTAAAAATATGTTCAAATTAAAACAATGCTTTATCAAAAAATGATTTAGGTAGGAAACAGAAACTTAAAAGTAATTATTGCTTTCTTAAATTACTTTTTAATATAAAGTTGTAAAGAAATTAGGTATTTTGGAAGCAGGAGAAATGAAAAATGAGCAACGCCTTCGCCGGGAATGGAACCACGGACCTCTGGAATACGCGTCCAGCGTAATGACCACTACATCACGAAGGCATGATAAGAAGGCGAGCGAAATAACTTACATATTGCCCCTTTTAAAGGACACGTGGTTTTTAGGGGACTTAATCGCCGAATCGTGGGTGTGGAGAATTATCCACCCTTTGAGTTCGGGCTCTACTGAAGAGATATTAGGTATTTTTTTGGAAAAAGGGAATATGAAAAATGACTTCTCCGGGAATCGAGCAACGCACTTCTGGAATACGCGCCCAGCGTGCAGACAACCACACCACGAAGGCATGCCAAGAAGGCGGGAAAATACCTTATATACTCCCTATTTTAAAGGGCGAGTGGGTATTTTAGGGAACAGAACAGCCAAATTCTGGGTGTGGAGAATCATCATCTACCATCCTTTTTGGTTCGGGCGCCACTGTACAGACATTAGGTATTTTGGACGCGAGAGAAATGAATAATGACAACGTCTTCGCCGGGAATCGAACCACGGACCTCTACAATACGCGCCTAGTGTGCAGACCACCACACCACGAAGGCACGCTAAAAAGGCGGGAGAAATACCTTATAATGTGTTGTCTATAATATGGATTTTATCCAATTTAAGTAGCATATAAAGAATATTTAATATACGGTATATTAAAATCTAGCTACCAGAATAGAGCTAAGATGATAATTAGTGAATCAGGAAGGAATTTTAATGTTAAATATTTCGTTACGGATCTTCAAAATTCGGAATGTAGACCAGAAAAGATCAAAACGGGAAAGGCAATATCATCTCATTTTATATGAGCATATATTTCTGTACTTGTAGACGATTTGGGGAAAAGTAATAAAAACAGGATTCTGAGGAACTGAGGAATGAAGCAAAAATGCAATTGAAAATGAAGACTGTAGTTTCCGGTAAACAGCTATCCACGGAAAAACAGAATATTCTGTTAGGTTTCAAATATTGTAATATCATTCCAGAGCACTGGTACGCCAGCGATGTTTCTGTAAATAAACTAGGAAGCATTTTGGAGGTTTGTGTTTAGATAAAAAACTACCTGTAAAATCCGTATAAAATAGGAGCATAGAAATAAATGCAAAGTAAGAAAGAAAACTGCCATTACAACGTAAAATGCACGTAGTTGAATATGCATTTACTATTATAATACACTCAATAGTTCTACGAAACTTTCTCTTTCTTGATAGGTAATAGGTAACCGAAGAAAACATGGTTATAACATTAACCATGTTTTAACATGGTTATAACATTAACCATGTTTTGACATGGTTATAACATTAACCATGTTTTGTTTCATGATAGAAAACATTGATGCAGATGTTAATAGACAAAAAATTCGTCTTGAAAATGGAGGATGTAAAATTTACTTAACGTTAACACATTACAAATTTTATTAAGATAATTTCCTTTTCTTTAATTTACTTTATTGTGTTAATACGAATAAAAAAATTCTGATTTGGACACCACATTGACTTCTTTGTATAGCTTGTATTTCATGTCAGAGCAACAATGAACTTAAGCTTAGTACTGTTAGATGTTTACAACAGTAAACTGATATTAAGTATTTATTATGAGACTAACTGCATATATGAACTGTTATTACATACGCAGATTTCTTTATTTATCAAAAATTAATTTTTGCAAAAACATGAATATTTTCGTAATTTAAAGCACTTCTGTATTTGGAAGTATATGACAACGACCAAGGATTGCGAAATTACAAGCTATGTGAGGGAGTAGGTATAGCTCAAAATCGAAATTGTTTTAGCCATATGGAACTTGTTTCCTTCCATTTTATGTATATATATATATATATATATAAACAAATTTAAATTCATAACAAATACGTATAAAAGTAAAAAAAAAATAAAAAAGCAAATTTAAATTCTAAAAAAAGAAAAAGCCAAAATAATTTAAAATAAATTAAAAATATGCAAACATGTAAAAGATTTAATTCTCGAACTAATCTACAATATCATTTAAATTCAGAAGCATAAGCAAATCAAGTGCAAAATCTATGAAAATAAATCTACTCATTTAATAAATTAAAATTAAATTAAACAATTTTTTTTCAAAAATGCATATGTGAATCATCGTAGAGTAGGCAGGAGACAGACTTATGAAAGGGAAGTTGCCTCCAAACCTAACTCTCCAATCATTTAATTCGTGTTTCGTCATTCATGCAGGCAAGGGTAAAAGTCAAAACCAAAAGAAATTCCTATAAAGTGGTACCTTTAAAATTTAACATTTAAGTATTAACATTTAAGAATTAAAGTTCAAAAAGGAAAATACTAATTAAGTCTTTTGAGAAACAAGCAAGTAAAGTCAAGAATTAAACATTTTCTTAAAAAATTAAATTTTTAAAAATTAATGTTTTATAAATTAATGAAAAAAATCTAGAAACCAATGTATTTTAGAAATCCTTGTCTACAGAAACTTCCCCTACACGAATATGTATATCAATAAAAAGAAACTATAAAAGAATTATACATAATCCATATAAACCAATAAGAAATAAAAAACAAAAAGAAACAAAAAGAACTAATTCACAATTTTTAAAATAAATATATATTTAAAAATATAATTTCATATTTAGAAAATACTTAGATACTACATAAAATTAAAAAAAAAATACTTAAAGCAAGTATATATATATCCGACTGCAATATATATATCCGACTGCAAGATTTGTCTAAATTCTGGCAACCCTATCTGCATCCAACCTTTTTTTTCTGGAATGGAGGTTTAAGAAAAGGTAGGTGTTTCATTTTTTCATTTTTAAGAATTTCTTCATAACTAATTTTCATCGCTCCAGCAGTATATTTTATTTCTTCTCTGTTGGCATAAATTAAAATTCACGGAAAGGTAAAATTTTTGGTAACTGAGTCAGCACTTGTATTAGGTTATATGGAATTCGCGCTGAACAATTTGTTTTTCAAGTTTGAATAGCAAATTGATTCATTAATTCTTCTTTTAGAATTTTCCCTTTGGTTTAATTTAGTTTGTGCAATTAGTTTGTTTTTGCCTTTTTTTTTTTTTTTTTTTTTTTTTTTTTTTACTCTTTTTAAGCATTTGCATATCATTTTTGATTTTTGGTTTAATTTGGTTGCGAATGCATGTAGGGAAAAGATCTAAGCTAAGCATTTAAGGGAAAACAGTTTTGAAGCCTTAAACCAGGTTGATCAATGAGTTCGGAATACATGTATTGTTCCTCTGAACAACTTGAGACTTTATAAGGTATTTCTCCCGCTTCCCTAGCGTGCCTCCGTGGTGTAACGGCAGCATGCTGAGCCGGTATTCCAGAGGTCCGTGGTTCGATTCCCGGGGAAGGCGGTTGCATATTTTGCATCTCTCTGGCTTCCAATTAACCTAATGACTCTACAAGTGGCGCCCCAACTAAAAGGGTTCTGGATGATGATTCTTCGCACCCAGGATTTGGCCACTAGGTCCCCTAAAACCCTAGAATAGCTTTAAAAAGAGGAGTATATAAGGTATTTCTCCCGCTTCCCTAGCGTGCCTTGGTGGTGTAACAGTAGCACGCTGGGCCGGTATTTCAGAGGTCCGTGGTTCGATTCCCGGCGAAGGCGGCTGCATATTTTTCATCTCTTTGCCTTCCAATTAACCTAATGATTCTACAACTTAAAACCGCCTTTCAGTACCAAACCTTCAGTTGAACAAACAAATTTCTATTAGATCTTAACTGTTGGTTATAGGTGCTCAAAATTGTTTAAATATCTGAGATTTACTTGCGAAAAGTAGACTCGTACGATTACATGGTTTGTTTTAGGGAAAGCACACTAGGTATAGCTACCTAAGCTGAGAGATGCCTTTCGTGGACGACTTTCTAAGAGAATTTGGCTCGTATACACTTTACACATGGGAAAAACCACGAAAACGCCCAATGCAGCCAGCAGAATGAAACCTATGTCAGAACTATTAGTGTTCGATTTTACCGTTCGGCCGCTGGTGGGCTATGCAAGATTAGAACTACATATGTATTATACTGTGATGTTTTCAATAAAACTTCTATTTGCGATATACGTAAGATGGTCTTTTTAAAAATTGTCTTTGCATTTTTAAATACTAATATTTTCATTGATAACTATTTTGGTACTCAAATGTAATGAGGAATGTTTTAGGAAAGGAATATTAGATGTAACGTTTTACTATTAAAACTAGTGTGATTTACGCATAATTTATTTTTAAGATTGTACAGCGAAATTATAGGCTCCAAAAAACTACATAGGTTGTTTGAACTTACTCGGTATTCTCTTAAGTATTCATCCTAGCCTATGCATTCAGAATGTTTAAAAATCACATAAAGCAGGGGTTTTCAACCGGAAGGTAATTCCCCCATGGAGGGAATACCAAAATTTCAGGGAGGAAATGCGATCAGAGTTTTATTTATTTTTTAAGTATTCAGATTTTGTGTATGAACATAAGAAAACTACTTTTATTCGAGTTTTAGTTTTTACCAAGGTTTTGTAAACTTTCTTTTGCTTAATTTATAAAATAAGTTAAAAAATAATTTAAATATAAACTAATGTATATATGTATTTTTCAAGTTTCGAATGATTTTCCAGCAATGGAGATAAGGATGCTATAAAAATGACTTATTGTGTTACCTATTATTGCCTTTTTGAAAAAACCCGCATACAGCAAAATGCCCACTTAAAATACGTATTATATTAAGCTCAACACGAATCTTTTAATGCCTTTAATTTTAAGCGTTTGGAAATTATAAAAATAAGTATTTTCATAGGATAATTAGGAAATTAAAAACTCATGCTCTGAAAAAACAAACAATATTTTTGCTTTATTAAATTCCTACTATTAACTCACACTCTCCCTATATATTGTTCAAATATTCAATCGTTAATAAAATACTTTTTATTCATCCACTCAAGTTCAAATACATTTTTTTAAACATATAGTGGATGACACTTGACGTTAATACAGTTTTTTCATAACAATTTTAAAATTTTTAATTCCAATTTTTTTATTTAAAAAAAACACTCAAGTTCATCCACTCAAGTTCAAATATATATTTTTGAAACTTGTACGGAATAACACTTGATGCTAATACAGTTTTTTCACAACAATTTTAAAAGTTTTAATTCCAATTTTTTTTTATTTAAAAAAAACACTCAAGTTCATCCACTCTAGTTCAAATGTATATTTTTTAAAATTGTAGGGAATAACACTTGATGCTAATACAGTTTTTTCACATATTAAAAATGTTTAAAAATTTTAATATATGAAAATTTTAAATTTTAAATTAAAAAAAAACAATTAAAAAATTTAAAAGAAATTAAAATTTAAATAAAAAAATAAAATGTAACATTTAAAAACATATTTTTTATTTTATAATATTAATTTTAATTATAATAACATTTTAATATTAATAAATTAAATATAAATGTAAATATTAGTTTTAAATATAAAAATAATATTTAATTTTAAATGTAAAATTTTAAATATAAATAAATTTAACATTTTATAATTTTAAAATTTTTTAATGGAATTCTTTTTGTATTTTTTAACATTTTTTGTTGACCTAAGTAGGAATTGACTTGAAATATTACTTGTTTTTCCTTTTATATCTGCTGTGAATGTGTTAGTTTTGCAATATTAATAAAAAACGATCTAAATCTTGGTCTATAATCTATAAACTAAATTTTTAAATCTCTCGTTCTACAATCTATAAACTATAAACTAAATCGATAAATCTCCCGTTCTAAAATCTGTAAGCTCGGATATCTCCTCAGAAACGTTTGTGAGAAGACATGAAAAATTTATCATACCAACGATTTATTTTCCGTGAGACATTAAGTAATTCTTTGCTTATGGATCAGTCCAGGTATGTTTCCAGGCATTTATTTATAGATATAATATATCCAGGTATGGTTTGCTCTGTCTAAATAAATTTAGGTTCAGACAATAAACATGTAGGATTCGAATAGAAGTGTAGTATCATTTTAGCTAGCATGCAGACATGATGATAAGCTCGGTAATAAGCTAGGCGACTTCTCGCATAGGCGTGAAGAAACAGCACAAAGGAAAAGGCTTTAAATTGCTCTTTTATTTGATTCACTAAATGAGCTCCTTACTTTCCTGTAACCAAAGAATAATTTATATCTATGTTTGAGAACTGAAATGCTAAACTGTTTTTATAAAATTTTCTCTTCATTCGCGGAAACGTCGCCTTTGGAAATGTTGACCTAGTATCGATGTTTAAGGAAATAATAACCTCTGTAACCATCTTTCTTCAACTATGTATAACGGAACCAGAAATTTTCCGGCCGATCTATTTCTAAAGCCTCATCCCCTTTTCTTGTCATACCTCTACATATAAATCTTAATACCTGTTCACTTTTTTCCTGTTTTATAAATTTACTTTATTTAGTAATTTAGCAAGCTAAAAATAAAATATGCATAGTAATAAAACACACATCCAGCTTACGGCTGTGAATCAGAGTGCGACTAAATGATTTATTATTTACCAAATTACATCTGGCTTTGAAAAAATCATGAATAAAAGAAGACCAATCATTCATGATCAAATATTAAGTTGATTTTTATGACCATGTGGGCCTCTTCTTAAAAAGGAAGCTTTCTTCTTATTTAAACTTTCAGCACTTTTGATGAAGTGAATGAAATAGGATTAAGTTTAAATGATCAGGTGACGATCGATCATTCCTATTTCGCAATCTGTAATAATTTTTCCGCGTTTTTCAGAAATCGAAAAGGATTAAGGGGACTGTATACCTTAGAAACCTTTTCGTGTGTTTTTAAAAGTGTTTGAATTTTGTTCCTACGTTCATTTAAACCGGAGTTATGATTCTTTATTTGACACCTTCTTCTCGAAAAGCATAGCGGAAATGCACAAGACGTAAATATTCAAAATGCGGAAGTGGGTGTGTCAGAGTTGTTTACTTTTATTTTCTGGGCTTAAAATTTTATCTAATTGCATTTTAAAGATCAAAAAGTACTTTTATGATAGCAACAAAACAAAGTTCTAGCATATTTTCAAGCTGTGTGTTACGAATTCACTAACGCATTTTCGCTCGTGTTTTGATTCTGTGTTTATATTGCTGATAAGCGCTTATTTATGAATTACTGAGTAATATTTATTAATTTTTATGGGTATAGATAGATATTGGTTACTACACTGCAAACGAGTATGAAAGGTTTCATGTTAACCGAATCGACAATGTAAAACCACATTCCCTGATTTGGCTTTAAAAAGCAGAGAAAAATTTTAAAAGCTGCGAAAAAGAAAGAAAAAAAAATGTAAATTCTGAAAAGCAAGAGTGCATTAGTTATAAATCAGGGGAATTTTAAATTTACAAACTGATTAAAAGTAGGCAATCGAGTGTTTGAATTCTTTAAATACTTTTATCTTGTTTTTCATTTTGCGTGTTTTAATGCTAACATGAAACACAATATCTTTAAAAATTATGATTGAAATCTTATAAATCTTATGCAAATTGATATACATGTTAAGAATATGTCATGTAAGGAGATAGACTATTTAATAATTGATAAATGTTTTTTTTATAAAGTTATGTGTTAAACATGGAATTTAATGAGAAAATATGTTTTTTCTTAGTTATATTACACATTTTAGCTTTAAATATGTTTAAATAACTTACTAGCTTTAAACTAACAGTCTTTCTCCTTTATAATATCATTACAATGGGTTTGCATTTTACAAAATATGAAAATACATTATACTTTTTTATCACAGTGCTTCTAATTTATTGCAAATATTGCTGTTTTTTTTTTGCTTGTTTTCTTACTTTACTCCAAAAACACAAAATGAGTGGTGATTAAATAACTCATCTTCTTCATTTTTTTCATCATTTATTACTTTAATGCCAAAATTAAATGCACAAACTTAAAAATTAAATAAAAGTTTTCGAAGGTATGCAGTATTATTGGTAATTAATTTTTTTCTCGTATTATTTTATATTTTAAGATGTTAATTGTAAATTTATATATTCCATTTTTTTATCGTAATTCACAAAATGTGCTTTGGTCTAGTGTATAAAAAATGAGGTTATTTAATTTGAAAAAAAATATTCTTTATTTATTTTTTTATTTTTCTAGAGCAATATATTATTTTAAACTCTGCTATGAAAAATCATTTATAAACCGGAAAGAAGATTTTTTGACACATATCTTATTTTGCAGAAGACTAACCAAAACTGCATTTTTGGAGGTATGTATCAGGATGGTAACCAAAGATTATTCAGCAAATTTATTGTTTTGCTTGTGTAGATTGTTATTTGAATCCAACAATACATTACATTCTCTTCGTCAAATTATTAAAACATAAATTTTTAATGATACTTACTCTAAAGTAGTCTTTATTTTAATTTTAGACCTTTTTTGAAGTAGATCTGCACATCTAATTTTTGACGCATCTATTTTTTTAACGTTGCCAAAGAGATGGATAAAAGTATCATTGAAAAACATCCTTTTGAATATTTAATTCAAGCAAAATTTAAAAAAAACCTCATTCGTAAAGAGTACGTGGCTCCAATGCTCTAGTGTCCAACTGCTATGTCCGCAGGCCCAAATCCACCGCGCTCTGACATGCATGAGGGAAAAAGAAACACAAACTACAGGCATCAGGCATACAGCCCACCTTCAGGCAGTCGACGAGACGCAGTTTGACGGATATGGGTAGTCCTGCAGAAGCAGAGAGATGCGAAGCCAGATGACGTGTCGTTAGTAATCCACAGTGTCTTTGACTTAGCAACAAAAATATCGTTTGCTATTTTGTTAATCTTTTGGAGTCTAGACCCACGTCTTCTGTAAGGGTTTTGATCCCTTTGGTAACGACTCTAGAGTTTGTTGATGTCACTACGACGCACATTCAGCTAATTTGCAACCGTGGATTATTGCAGCCTGCGAATTCTTGACAGCCTTCCAACGCATTTCATGGTACAAATGGTGTCTTTGGCTCATGCCTTCCGCTTTGGCCATCTCGAATTACACGGAACTATCGCTGCTTACGCATACTACTGACATGCCCCTTTTTAAGGCGTCGTGGTGTGCTTGGGGGATCCCTTTTTATGCTAATTTTGGTTGCCTATCTTCATTCAGAAGTGCAAGCTCTACGTCATACGTAAATTGTATATTTTAATTCCTCTTTATACATCCTTACCGTTTTTTAGTTGCTTGTTTTTTTTACTGTATGTATTATGAATATATTATGCATATGGATGTATTATGTTTTCTCTGTCTTAAGACTTGCTGATTACATTCTAAATATTCTCAAAATGTGTTGAACAATAAAATAATTTGTTGTAAAAGCGCTAATTAGTAACTTATATAATAATTCTGATACTCGGAAGTTTTGAAAAAAGTACTATTTTCCTTCTCCTAATTTTTTTCTTTTATATCAAAATGCATCACAAGAATTATCATCTGCACATCAAAATAACTACTTGCTTAGCAAAATATATTGACGGTTTTATATGTGATGTGAACATTGCAAGAAGCTAAAGCTTAATGACAAGTTATGACCGATATTTAATTTTCACGATTTTCAAAATGATAAAAGTATTCAAACATATTCCACAATTCCTTCATTGTAGCTTTTATATACCTCTGATGTATTAAAATGATGGAAAATTTATGGAACTCTACAAAATGCATTGAATCCTAAATCGCATTCTAAGCTAACACGAACGGAATAGATATTTATCTTTGTAAAAATATAACAGAATCCAAAATTATTACTGTAAAACTTGTTGCCTGTTTAGAAAAATAAAGTGCAATAAATCAAGGAACCTTGAAACTGTTAGAAGAATCCTTAGGACTCATGCACTCACTGAGAGATCAGCAAGAACAATGTCTTTCATTAACAGAAAAACAATGAAATTAAGCCTGGCGTTTAAAGAATTCACGGTTAGCAAATATTTTTCATATTGCAGTGATGTTATATTTAGAGACGAGCCAAAATTATATATATTTGTATGGCATGAATGAATTGTTGCAACGCGAAAACAAAAACGAAAAATTGACTCTAGAAACCTGTTGCCTACTTTTAAAGATGAAGCTGGAAACATAGTGGTTTGGGTAAGCTTTGTTGTCTTTAACATGAGAAACTTACGTTTTGTATGATATAATATGGGTGATCCTAATTATATAAATTTCTTTAATGAAACCGGAAAGAAGTTCCAAGTGTGGATTGCAGAATATACATAAGTTCCAAAAAAATAACGATGGTAAACATATTGTTACATACGTACGGGTTCGTAATAAATTGAATGCACAAGTCCGATTAAAAGTCAATAAAATTTATTCTTATCACAAGTAATAAAATAAAGTGCTGAAATATATACTCGTAGAGATATTCGTACAATATCAAAATATGACACAGTAGTTATATTTTAAACTACTAAAACTTTAAATAGAACTCAATCCAAAACGCAGAAAAAGCTAATCCGATATCACCGTGAATTCGTTACAAAATCAGCAACAAAATCTTAGTAAACAACCGAACTGAGATGTTTTGCTCAGGCGTTTTTAAGCATTTAAGTCATGCACGAGAACATTCTGGTATTTTCTCGACGTTTCTGGGAAGCAAAAGAGTATAATTATGAGATATCTATTTATTAAATGTTAAATGCGTGTGCTTTTGCATTTTTACTTTTTCGGCGCAGCGTTCTCTTAAAACTCGTCACGCGCTGCATTGCACGAGGAAAGAAAACAATAATTTTAAATATAATTTTACTAAAAATATCAAATTAAATACAAAATCCGTAACACTGCCTCCATCCCAAGGATTGTACGTCCCGGGCAGTACAATCCTTGGACAGAAAGCCAAACTTACATCTCAGACAAAAATACAGTAATAAACATTACATTACCAACAACAAAAATTGCAATATATAACCATAGTCTTATACTATAACCATAGTCTATAACCATAGTCTTTACAATTATATACACTACCTATTTTGGCCATAGTAAGGAACTAACCTTTCGTAATGAACTAACTATGTAATATTATAATATTTTATAGCGAAAGCTCTTATGTGTGTAAATTTAGGCTGGTCGTAAAGGTGCTGTGATGTTGTGTTTTCCATGCGCATTGTCAAGTTGCTAAGAAGTAGTTTCACAGGCATTGAAGACGATTAAGGAGGTTATGGTTCCTCTGAATTAAAATATTTGGGGGCTTAGAAAATCTCAGGGCTGAGGAGTTTAATTTATAAAGATTATTAAGAATTGAATCAAACTGTAGGAAAAACGGGAAATCGAAAGCAAGTTCAATTAGAGAGAAATTAAGCGAGATGATTTGAAAAACATTTAAAGAAATCTAAAAGAGTACAGTTTTTAAAAATTGATCAAAAAGACTCTTCTGACTTTTTTTTTTTTTTTTTTTTTTTTTTTTTTAATTTCCAGTATGGTTTATCAATACAGATTGCCCAGGTGGAATAGAGAAATAGTTTATGGGAAATAAGCTGAATATGTATTTATATTGACATGGGATTGTTATATATCATCTGATTATCTACAAAGGGAAAAATATGTAATGCTATTTTGTATAAGTATTAAAGTATTTATTTAGTTTTTTAATTAGGTATATCATGAATAAAATGCCTTCTTATTTAAATAAATCAGATTGAAGATTCCGAAAGTTCATTTTCGTCATATTACACTCGATTATTGAGACAAAAATTTAGACAAGGCCCGGCAACTCTTGGCTAGTTTTATTAGAAAGACGTGGTTTATCATTGTCTTATGAAAAAAGTCAGTAAATAATGTAGCAATGGAAGAAATCTTCGAAAAAATATGTTTCATATAGATTTGTCTTTTACAACAGACTAAATGCTACTGACAGAAACCCAGCTCACTAGTGAGTTTGCTCTATATGTAGCCACTATTTCATTTACATAACTTCTTGTTCCTGATTAATTACTGATATAGCCCAATACGAAATGGGCCGACTAAATACATCATTCAGCTGCATACCTTTGGAAAATCAACATAGAAGAAATATAAAGAAGAATCAAAAGATAGGGAATAAAACCAATAAACCATACAAAAGAAGCAAAACTAAAATAAAACCGCTCACTTAAAAGTCATAAATATCAATAGAAAACTAGATGAGTTTAAAACACACCCAGTAATCCAAAATCATCACATATCACCGCTACAAATTAGTTTGCATTTCAGCCGAAGCATTCTTCTTCTACAGTTTAATCAAATTATAGAGCATCATACACAAGTTTATTTATTTCTGATAAAGTGCAACTGGAATTAGCATTAGATGATGCGAGGAATAAAATAATTCCTTTCAAAGCCAGGAGAATACTTTTCTTCAAAACTCAGTCAATTAAGAATCCTAAACTTGAGACTCAAGGCCCAATAGCACCTTTAAAAAACAAACGTATTATATGAGCGTTGATATAATATTCGATAAATGATATTAGTTTATGTGTTTAGTTTATGCTTAAGATTAAGCTGTAAACTATGCTCATAATAAGATGGCCTCATTTTATCCCGGATCTCATCTCTTTCTAAATACAGACAGATTGATAAAAGAATATGTTTTCGGAACAAAGTTTTAATGGGCATTTGATAGAGAGACTTCCATTAATTAGCAATAAATTCATCAGAGACGAGGAAGTGCTTTTCAAATAAATTAACATGGTTAAAGCATGCAGTTAAAGTTATCCTATGCTTCTAACTATTTACTGTGTTTAAGCAATTTTATATGAAAATTCTTCACTAGTACTACTATTAATTAACGCTTCTTCTGTTTTTCCCTTTTATACCCAGTGTAATGTAAGCGATATTTGTGAATTACTTTAGTTAATTAATCCTTAAATTTGAAACCTCTTTGGTTATTTAATTAAAAATGAATATAATAATTATATAAATATTGCAATAAAATATTTCGAAGTCCTCAGATTTTAACTGTCGCTCAAAAGGGCTGTTTAAAATTTTAATATGGTTTATCAGCAGAGGTTAACGATAGAGACAGTCCAGGTTGACTGGCGAAACATTTTATGGGATACTAAATAAATATGCATTTAGACTAGCATGGGAACATTATATTATATAGTTTTCGTTGCTAGCATGGATTAAATCCAAACTCCTAACACACTTGGAGTGAATCATTGCATCGTGTGAAAAAGAACTCCAAAGTCTTAAGTGGGTTGTAAAACTAAACTTTTTTAACAACTCATACCTGAAACGAAAGTGCATAACTCGTGGTTACAAATCAGCCAATTAATTCTGGCGATTAAATTTAAGGTAACATTAAATTCAAATTTAAAACTGAGTCTTGTAACAAAGGCTACATAAATGATTTAACGCAAAGTTATGTAAAATTTTTTACCGATATAACAATTTAAATGTCGGCAACTATAATGCAAAGCTGATGAATACAATCTTAATTGAGCTAGCAGAAATCTATTAACGTGGCATCCAGAGGCATGAACATGCTCTGGATTACAATCAGAAAATCTTACTTGAAATGCTCTCGAATTAATTTGTATATGAATTCATTTGAATTAAAAAGCAAAACATTATTAATTTTAAGGGCTACATCTATTGCTTTTAAATAGCTTGATCATTTAATCAGTCACACGCAAATTAAATTTCAAAGTATTAAATACATTTTACCGAATGGCAACAGTCTCGAATGATAAGCGAAAAATGCAAATTCGCGTTTAGAGACTAATAATCCTTTAGTGTATATACGTATTTATGTATATGCGTTACCGTGAAAGACCGAAATTGGAGAATGTCAACTTCCACTGGAGAATGTCAACATTCACCAAATACATCGGTGAAAGACCGAATATTGCATTACATTCTTGTATATTCGGACCCTCACCGGTGTATGTAGACTATCACAGATATGCTCTGGTGAAAGTTGAAAAGAGAGGTTATAAAGTGTCATAATAGTTTAAGTTGTTGCAATAAATAAGATTTGAATCACGCAATTTGGTAAGTTTTTTTTATTAATATTATTTTATTTTATCATTTAAAACGTACTGTATAATTAAGTAAGTTTTTAACTTCTATTATTTTCCTTTCTCATTTTGAATGTACTGTGTGTTTTAAGTTCTTAAGTTTTTATTTTAAGTCTCAAGTGCATTTTTTCGCGACTGAATACAGAGAAGAAAATATGTATGTTAAACATTCAACATTAGTACAAGGTGAATGTCGACATTTACCGGCGTAAGTCAGAAATAAGAGCATTTGGAAAATATTTCGAACATACACCAAGGGACTACGTGAATGTTGACATTCACCGGTGAAAGTCGCCATTCTCCAGATTCCGGTTTTTACCATAACATATGTTTATATAACGCGATTGATAAGTTCAAATATCTTTATTATAAAAAAATATATATGCATGTGTTCCATAATTAATTTATTATCTAAAAATTACACTACTGATATATGCACGCCTTTCTTTTTCTCATCTTCGTTTTTAGTCTTGCAATCCTTTGTATAAACGGATTGTACCGTTTATTATTTCATAAATTCTTCGGGTAGCCTTTTTTTAGACAAACCTCCTTAGTACACTCTGAAAATCTTTCAACCGTTCAAAATTTTTTATACTTGTACAATTGTTAATTATCGTGCAAGTGTTTCAAATCAATGGTTGTGATCTAACATTTCCTTCCGTTTTCAGAATCCTTTTGCTCATTTGAGATTAGATTGTCATTGTCTTTGTTCATTAGCACTAAATTTGACGAATTCAGTTCGTTGACGGAACCTGACTCAAAACAAATAAACTGCTGTCTAATTTCGAGTAAAGCATCAGTGACTTGGCATTAGCAAAACAATTTTATTAAACAATATGCTACACTATCGCTTTTATGTGGTTTACCGTTAATTTATGCCAAGCATATATTATATTTTTCATGTTATTTCTGATGCTGTATGCCATTAATTCAGGTTCCTTTTGTTGTACATTTTATGATTAGCTGTAACATGTAGGACAAATACTAAAACTGAAAATGTACAAAGTAGGTCCTCCCTAAAAATCTTGTATAATTGACTAATAGCAAATCTCTATTTAATTTATTTTGTACATTTGCCTAACCAGGCCATTATGTATAGTTTTTTCTTACACCTTAATGTGTTTTTTCAAGCGGACGCGTCGGGAAATGGAACATAGAATTGAGATTAAAGTTTTTGACTAGATGTTTTTCAGTTAATATTCAGAAAGAGTTTCGTGTACAGTTTCTACTTACAATTAGATTTGAATGTTATTTGTAAATATTCTAGTGATAATACTGTTTATTGAATGTTTACACTTTTCATTGCACATTAATTTACTTATGTTAATTTTTTTTCACCGAAACCACAGTATCAAAGCTACTTTTTAGCTGAAGCACTAAGAATATTCTTTTAACTTGTTTCTACGTAAATTCTGCAGCTCAATGTGCAAAATTTCTTGACCACAAAGGTCTTTTTTATTTGTTCTCCTTTAATTGAATATATATATATATATATATATATATAAAAAGTTAGTAAAGAATGTATGTATATATATATATATATATATATATATATGTATATATATATATATATATAAAGATTTTGAGTGAAGATTTTAATCTTCTTCTTCTAATTTTCCATACTTTAGCCAGTATTTAGTTAAGTTTTGATATACCAATTAAATCAAGTTCATTAAACTTTTAATATTTTCTTTCATCAAATTTAAGTTTTATTTAACTTCCTAAAGGAATTTTTGAGAAATTTCTGGGAATTTTTAGAGGTTTTTTAAGGACTTCATTTCAAAAAAATTTTGGGAAATTTTATTTTAAAACTTTAATATTAAAACATTTCAGTTTTTCTTAATTACTTTAATTTTTTGCAATTTTCACACAAAATATCTTTCACTTAATTTTTTAACAATTTTCACAATTTTTCAACAGAACACACATTTCAAATTACAAACAGTTTACATTTTTTTCACATACCACTTCACTTTAATTTCCTTTAAGCAAACATACATCTTTTGATTGGCTCAGTTACTTAACTCCCTAAATAATTGATATTACTACCTTTAGGATTTTTAATTTAATTTAATTTAATTAATATTAATATTTACAAAATGTTTTTACTATAACAAAGATAGCAGCTTGACACTTAACTTTACCTACATAAGCGCCATCTATATAATTTGAAGAACACACTTACTTCTCTTTCACAACACTTTTGCAGACCCCAACACTCATATAGTAGGTAAGTTAGAATTAATACTTACTATTTACTTGCTTTAAGTATTTAAAAAAAATATATGTAGTATCTAAGTATTTTCTAAATATGAAATTATATTTTTAAATATATATTTATTTTAAAAATTGTGAATTAGTTCTTTTTGTTTCTTTTTGTTTTTTATTTCTTATTGGTTTATATGGATTATGTATAATTCTTTTATAGTTTCTTTTTATTGATATACATATTCGTGTAGGGGAAGTTTCTGTAGACAAGGATTTCTAAAATACATTGGTTTCTAGATTTTTTTCATTAATTTATAAAACATTAATTTTTAAAAATTTAATTTTTTAAGAAAATGTTTAATTCTTGACTTTACTTGCTTGTTTCTCAAAAGACTTAATTAGTATTTTCCTTTTTGAACTTTAATTCTTAAATGTTAATACTTAAATGTTAAATTTTAAAGGTACCACTTTATAGGAATTTCTTTTGGTTTTGACTTTTACCCTTGCCTGCATGAATGACGAAACACGAATTAAATGATTGGAGAGTTAGGTTTGGAGGCAACTTCCCTTTCATAAGTCTGTCTCCTGCCTACTCTACGATGATTCACATATGCATTTTTGAAAAAAAATTGTTTAATTTAATTTTAATTTATTAAATTAGTAGATTTATTTTCATGGATAGATTTTGCACTTGATTTGCTTATGCTTCTGAATTTAAATGATATTGTCGATTAGCTCGAGAATTAAATCTTTTACATGTTTGCATATTTTTAAATTATTTTAAATTATTTTGGCTTCTTTCTTTTTTTAGAATTTAAATTTGCTTTTTTACTTTTTTACTTTTATACGTATTTGTTAAGAACTTAAATATATATAAAGATATATATAAAGGTATAGATATATATTTATTGCTACTATCTTTCACACACACACATATATATATATCTTCTATCTTACACATACATGTAAAATAAAGATATGCAAATCAACTTTATAATTTAATTAAATAATAGGTTCTTAATTTCTCATTTTTAACTTAATTTCCTTTCTATATTCTAGAAGTAGTAAGAACTTTTGTGAATTGTTCCATTTCTATATTAATCTATGTCATATGGCTTACACAGAGCTGATGGCGTTGTTAATTATAAACTTGAACTCAAAATTTTGAGAACAGAAAATGTAACCTAAATCAAAACGTTCGCTTCTGTACTGGATAAATATGCATCGTTTAGCTTCAGCTCTCCTGCGGTGATGCTGCTGCTTCTCTCTGTTTGCTTTATCGTGCCGCTAACTATGCCACTATTTAAAATGCGAAACTATATGCAAATTTGTGACGGCATGTTGCGCCAATGATCATGTATGATAAAAAATATATGTTTGATAACTGGTTCGTATAGACCAATAGAAATGACATTTAGTTGGGTCCCGTCTGTCTTCAGAATCTTTCTTTCGAGTGTCATCTTTTTAACTAGCAGTAAAAGACTTTGTGCATAAAAGGTAAAAGTAATCATACGGTGAAATCCCTAAATTGAAAACTTTAATATTACTCACACATAACAATCAATTAAATTCCAAATAAAACTGAGCAAACAATGAATAGTTTTTTAATACTAATTATAAATTTAAAAAAGCAATACAATGGACATAATTAATGAAATGTTTTTAATTTGAAACTTTTCATACAAACCAAAACATTAATTATAGTTATTCTGAAATTTTAATATGAGAGTAACTAGGAAAAGTTGAAATTAAAGGATTAGTACAAGAAAGACTTCTGTGACTGAATCTTATAGGCAGTTTTCCTATCTGTAGGTGAATTTGAACCTTAATTGGTAATCATTAATGGATTTGAATTTCAAATCAATTCATATAGAGGTAATAGTATCTTCGAAATGCCGATTTACTTAACGGCAAAAATTGGATAATTTATACATTATGAAATTCTTAGTAATATACTGAGTAATTAATCATAACAATTTTCCTCAGAGTATTTATTGCTATGATTAATTACTCATCATTCGTATTATTATTTTAAAATAATCAGTGCTCATGTTTTAAAATAACCATGCCATGTAAATTATACAGTCTTTAGTTAAAAAGAAATTAGCTGTTTGGAGGATAGTGTCTTCTCGAGATGAATTTCTATTATTAATTGTTTATTACTTGGCATTTATTTATTTTAATATTGGGGTTGCTAAACTATGGTTCAAATTCTTTCACAGACAATCAAAGGAAAAGTACTTTTAAGAGTAATTCTGACAACTCCATTGAAAATGAGCTTTGCTGAATCGATCCAATATTCGCCTTTTAATATCTGACAGTTTACATTTGCTTTCAATTTATAATTTCAGTATCAGTTATACTTAAGTTTTAGTTTATAAATAAATAAAGTAAACATAATTCATATTAATTTAAAATTTATAAATTTTAAATTAATATGAATTATGTTTACCACACTGTGTTTCGTTTTCGGTTGCTTAATCATTGTTTTAAAAAATATTCATACATGCCTATAATTCATACATGCGTAATAGTTAGCAGGTTTAATCCAATCTAGAATCTGTCCGAGGATTTTAGGTTAATATTTCAACAAACTAAACAATGCTAAATATGAATTTTTCTTTTTCCTTTTAAGTCAAGAGAAGACTTCTTTACGTGTTAAAATTATTTTGCGCTTTCAAGAAGGTGTAAATAGCAGTGCGAAGAATGTTCTTTTTCGTTGCGCTCAAGACTGATATCGCAGTAGATTTCCATTTGTTTAAGGTTCCACATTATAGGAGAAGAAGCTGTAAGTAGAAAAATTTGAGAGGATTGAAAATTTTAACGTCGCACCACTGGATTTGTCAAGATGCTTTTATGCTCCTCCTGAACATGCAGACTACTATCTGCTCTTGGACTCAATACTACAATGGCATTTATTTATTTATTTTGATTTGTTTTTAGCTTTATTCAAAATTTTCTGGCTCTAGCTGTAAGGATCTTAAGTTTTACTAACGTTTATTTTATTTTAAATCTTTACTATCACTTCTTATTTTCTACTTCCGGCCAGAATTAAAAGCTTTAACTTATTTATGCAAATTGGTCTTGCGAACGCCAAGTACTTAAGTTGTGGCTGTTTGCCAAACAAGAGAGAGGAAGGAGGTAGTAGAAGCAGACCGCTTGCCTTAGCAGTTTTACTCGGTTGCTGGTTGCCTTCAAGGCTAGAGGTTTAATCCTCTTGATAATTTTAAACGTATCGTAGTGTTAACAGTTCTCTGTACTACATACGGCCTTTCTGTTAATATACGGCCAATCTTCAAGTAGCCACTTGTTTATTAATCCAAAGTTAGTTTAGTTAGAATTTAGTTAATATTTTTATATTCTTACGTTCAGACCACAAGTGGTTGGTCTCTGTATTCCGAAGTCCGTAAATCATTGTAAAGAGAGAAAAATAAAGGGTTTCGTATACCCTTCCTGTGTATCTTGTCTACTTCCCACATTTATTGAACATAGCTTTAGTAAGCTCCCTGTTCCGAGTCAGGTCATTTAATGTTCTCCAAGCAAGGAAGGAGGAACACTGAACCTGATATAGCTAACATTGATTTTTAACGGTATGAGAAATATACATACATTCATGCACATTCTTCATTATTTATTTTCATTAAATGTAACACAGGGCGATTGAAGGCAACAATTTGACACCTTAGACAACGCATTTAAGCGTTTCGAAGCAAACTCTCATTTCGAGGCTATTATCCGATTCGGAACTAACGACCCTTTTGGGCGGATAAACTAAAATAAAGTTAACCATCTATTAGCAGTACAAAGCATCTATTAGCTATAAGACCAAAATTATAAACATTATCACAAAATAATTTGTTTTTGTTGTAATCATTTTAATTCCAATTTAAGGCAACTTATTGGCATTAAAGTATAAATGCAGTGAACATTTTCGATATTAATTGACGGTATCTTAAAAATTTATACTTTATAGATCGGTAGTTAGTGCAAAATGGCATAAAATTTCATGCTTTATTTTACAATTATTTCAGAATTTATATATTAATGAGTAAAAATTTTAATTTCAGTTATGCTTGCAAATTGCTTATTTGCTTTCGTGCATGGAGTACAAGTTTCTAGCCTAAAATTATGACTTTGAATATACAATATTACGTTCAATGAATTTACAATATTGCTATAAATATAAATATTGCTTTGAATATACAATATTGCTATGAAAGTGCATGGTTTCGCACCATAAATCATTTTAAATTGCTTATTTTTCGAACATCTTGCAAACTTAGCATTTCATCAACAAATCGACTGAGAGATGGGTAAAATTACTGAAAAAATATTCTTAATATATTTTTCGAAAAGCACTTAAGAGCTATTTAAAAGCTCTCTTTTTTAATCTAAATTCAAATGAATTGAGTTTTACGTACGACGTAATTTGATTAGAAGCCTGAACTATAAAGCTTTCAGCAAATGAATGGCATTTTCTGGAAATATTTAAATTAGCTTTTAACAGTTATTCACCGTAGATTTTAAGAATAAAAGTTTTACAAGTATTTCATTATTTACAACGATTTTCTTTCTCAAACGTCGCCTAAAACATTGCCTGGGTCATAAATTGGTCTAAAAAAAGTTTAGAAATTTGGACCTATTCCATTTAACCTTTGAAACTCTATTTTGTAATTTATTTCTCTATTTCTGACAAAAATTTTAAATCAAAATATATTTCAAGAATCTACACATGTTGTTCATGAACAACGGTAGGTCCATCAAAGTTCCATACTGCTGCATGCCAACAGTTGTTAAATATTATTTAGAACTGTAATTGAAATAAATGTGCAGTATCTCATATTATTTTCCGACACTTGTATTTGTGAATTTTATTTGCATAGATTTTGTACTAAGTATTGAAATAAAGATGTCCATTTTTTTCGTTTTCAAATCTTTTTCTTTATTTTAAAGCTTTATTGTTGCAAAATAATTTTCATCAAAATATTCTTTGTAATATCTTTTTAAACCACTAATCAGGTAACTCAGATAATTACTCTGTAACTCGAATGCTTTGCTGAAATATTTTGGCGAACTATGTTTCTTGTCATAATTTTATTTTATATATGAAAATATATACCTAGAAGTATCATCTACATTCGGAAATTATTATTTATTTAGCGAAATATATTACATGTTCCGTATCTGAAGTAAATATGGTATCTGAAGTATCTGAATAAAATACCACAAATTAATTATTCATTATTTATAAATTACAAAATTAATTATTCATTATTTATAAAATTGTAAAATTATGCCGCATATAAAAATATCCTTCACGCAAAGCTCTCAACTCTTTTTCAGTTCATAAATTGGCAGACCTTTGAGTGGTACTGCTAAACAAACACACCAGTGGCAGAGCAGTAAAAGCCGCTGAGTACAATAGGGTGTCCGCCGATAACATCGTGGCAAAAGCATCGCGGATGAAAACGTCGCGGAGAAAACCACGAAAGGTGAAAACGTCGTGCTACAAAACATCGTGGGAGAAAACATCGCAAAGAGAAAACATCGCAGTCTCAAAACATCGTGGTACAAAACATCGTCGTCGAAAATAAAGCAGTTCAAAAACTTCGCAGTTTAAAAACATCGTCGTCGAAAACATCGTGATAAAAAATAAAGTATCTACAAATCATCGCATGACGATAACATCCCAGATATGCTTTTTTTCAGGCTTTAATAACTGTAAATGTAGATATGGTTCCCATAACGATTTGTGAGCGCAAGATGTAAAGAAGGATAATTTTTACTTTCACAGATTTTTATTGACTAATAAATTTTTGTTGAAAAAGTAAGAAGGGAACTTAAGCATAGAAAATTAAATGCAACTTATAGATTATACTTTTCATAAAAAATTACCAGTAAAAACTTTATAAAAAATTATTTATTTATGGCCTTTGTTAGTTAACTATGTCGGTTTAAAATTCTATTGAGTGCTATAAGTTGCATTAATTTTCTATGCTTGAGTTTCCTTCGTATTTTCTCAGCAAAAATTTATTAGTTAATAAAAAATATGAAAGTAAAAATTATCCTTCTTTCCATCTTGCGCTCACGAATCATTATGGGAATATCCATTAACAGTTATTAAAAGCCTGAAAAAAGCATGTCTGCGATGTTATCGTCATGCGATGATTTGTAGATACTTTATTTTCTACCGCGATATTTTCGACGACGATGTTTTTAAACTGCGAAGTTTTTGAACTGCTTTATTTTCGACGACGATGTTTTGTACCACGATGTCTTAGGACTGCAATGCTTTCTCTTTGTGATGTTTTCTCCCACGATGTTTTGTAGCACGACGTTTTCTCTGCGACGTTTTCGTCCGCGATGTTCTTTCCGCGATGTTTTTGGCTGTAACCGTACAATAGTTCGGTTCGGGGTAGTTCTGGCATGGGCATTTTCGTGGTTTTCCAATTTTGTAACATGGATGCGGATAAGGATTCGGATTATGAAATAGCTTATATTTCCCTAGCAAGGAACATATTAATATAGATAACAAAATTATATCGCACTGAGTACAGGACTGTAATGAGCTAGCAGGTGAAACTCCAAGAAAGGTTAAGAAAGTGAGGTAAAAGTAGAGAGATCATTATCTCCTGTACTGAAAGTATTTCAATCTAATGGAAAGCGACGGCAGACAAAAGACACAAGAAAGCAAGTAAATGTTGGCAATGTAAGTTAAGGCCATAAAGTTCTGATCTCTAAGGCTGTGAGTAGTAATTGGTCTGATCAAATTATCTTCTGGAATGATGACGTAATTTGAACTCCTGAACATTTGCACAGCCCAGTTTTATTTGTCCAGCTTATTAAATTTAGTAATAGGGTCGATTTGAAATTCTCCATGGTGTTTATAGTTAGGTAAAGAGCATATACAATTTTCTCATAATCTTGCTCTGTACAACCTAACGTTTGTGAAAGTCTGACATTAAAGCTGACGCCCAGGCTACAGATGCAGATGCATAGCATAGAATTGCCCTTATAAGGCATAGGCATAGCCTTTTCTTTTTATTTCTAGACAGTGAAAAGTAATTTCCAAAGGGGTACAGAAAGTTGGTTGAAGATACCATAGACATTCCCTATGACATGTTAAGCAGGGCAAGTCCATTGTGAGTCTTTGGATAATAGTAACGCCGAGATAAATTAAATTATTTACATTGCTCACAATATCCACAAATAAATCGAGATGGCCATAGATTATATTCCGAATTTTGCACCTCCTAACCAACACGATTTAGATTTTGAGTTATACTAATTCTGCCTTTTCTGCCACCTCCTCAATATCTAAAATGCTTAAAGAGGTATCCGTTCCTTTCCATGTAGTAATGTTGGAACACGTAACAAATAAATAACAAAAAACTATTGCTGAAAGTTCATTGAAGGCTGGACCATATTCCATCATCAAGGGATTATGGATTTATTATAATAATATAATACGCAAACGTTAGTGCTGTAAATCTTACAGTGGACTTACAACATTTTGCAATAAAAACATATTCTTGGAACTGTTAGAAGAGTCATTAGTGCATATGAATCTTAAAAGAGTAATGAACTAGAAGGGAATCCTTTGACAATATGAAAACAAGAAAAATATGTCTGGCGTTTGCAAAGTGCATGGTAATCAAAGATTTATCATGTTAAAATAACGTTATACTTGCAGACGAGTACGATGTGAAGATGTACGAATTATTGTTTAATGAAAGCCGAATGATGTATTAAATTTATAAACATATTGCCTACCACTAAACAAGAGGTGGTTTGATAATGGTTTGGAAATAAATATTCCGTTGCCTCTGGGATGAAAAATTTAACTTTTATAAAAAATAATATGAATCAGTATAAATACATAAATATTCTTAATAAAAACCTGAAAGTAATTTTAAGGAAACGTGGAATACAATGTAGATTCAAATTCTATCAGCCCACCAGCGGCCGAACGGTAAAGACGCTGAACACTGGAAGTTCGGTCTGAGGTTCAAATCCCTCGAACGGGCTGGCTGCATGGGCGTTTTCGTGGTTTTCCCAATGTGTAACGTGTATACGACCCAGTTTCCCTTAGAATGTCCTCCACGAAGGCATCCCTCCCTTTAGGCAGATAGCCCTCGTCTGCTTTACCATAACTGAATAATCCAATCCTATCGAAATTATATCAGGATAACGATTCGAAACATGTAACCCTAAATTTTTTTTGTGGTCATTATATACAACTGTGGAAAAGTTATAAAATTCTCCTACATTCTTTGAATTTAAAATTTATAACTCATGTATGGCGTAAGTTGGAAAAAGACAGGACTTTTTTTTTTTTTTTTTTTTTGAAACATTTACTAAAAGTGAAGAAGAATGGAACATTCTTTTATAGAACTATTAGTTAACCTCATGCAAAAGCGCATAAAATGTGTTCTTTTATCTAAAGAATATTTAACTAAATAATGAATCTTCTATTATTTTTAACGTTTTTATTAAATCACATTGTTTATTCAAAATTCAACTGTTTCTTCAAAATATTCGATTACTTATGCGTTGTTTTTTAGAATTTTTTGCATAAATAACTTTATTTACCAAAAATATTTCGTATATTGCGTTTAAACTAAAAGATTTTAAACCCATTATCGGTAATATAAGAAAAATGAAGTCATTTTAATAATATTTAGTAACTAATATTTGCAAATAAATTCAAGAAAACACAAATATCCAGAGACAAATATGAGTATTTGTCATAGTGTTTAGAAACCTCTGCTAATTCGATAATCGCCCAGTGGGTCAGTATTATGCTGTTTTAAGACATATACTAAATTTCAATTTTTCACCAAAACCTGGAGTTGCATTTTTACTTATTTTAAATATTCCAAGTGTTTTATATCATTTGCATTCAAAGCAGTGATTTTTTTTTTCGGACGAGGATAGCCTTTTGCTTATTTATCTAAACGGAAACAAATTCCAGCAAAGGGTTTCATTTCAAACGACTGAGGAAATTTGTCACTAAGCTTTAATTTAAAAAAAATATATATAGTTTTGAATAATTAAACAATTGTTTTATTTAAAGCTTATATAATGTGTTAATTTATGTATGTATAAATTTTTCTCTAATCTCATTTCTAAAGTTGAAGCACTAAAAAATAATGTTGAGTATAAGAACTGAAATATATTTCATTCATTTCTTTGCAGTTATAACGTCTAATAGTTAGCTTAGGTGATTTAACGCAAAAGTGTTGTCGTAAAGCATCAACAAAAGGATGAGAAATGAGATCCTTTATGATCGCTGGCCAAGCTCTATGTGAGTACATGTATCATTTATTGAAACTATTTCTGAATTGCGAAAATGACTTGGTCATTTCCTTTAGGGACAAACCCGAAAAATCTTCACTTTTTGTTATACTTTCAATGTGTTCTGATTATGGCAGTTCAAATAAAATATCTACTTGCAACAATCATCGCACATGATTTTTTAAATCTTTTCTGTATATTTAAAGCGACAAAATATTCCATAAGAAAATAATAAACAAGAAACATAAAATAAAATAATTAAATAGTAATTAATTAAAAAAACTTAAAGGTTCAGACTTTAACGTTCGACAGAAAGGTTTTGTTACGTTTTCTATTACTTTTAATTTTCCATACAAAATACTCATTCAAATGTAAAAAACACGCATTTTATATATCATTAGCGGAATTGTCGCAAAATTGTAAATATATTGTAGGCTGGATAGCGTCCAAAATGTTTAAAATGAGCTGTACAGTCATTAGGGTTTATGACGAAGGAAACATTAGAAATAGCAGTGCCGTCGCAGGGACTCGAATCCAGCCCTCTCAAACACAATTTAAACATGCTAACTCTTACACCACGCAGGACTGCTGGGAAGAAAGAAAACAATTGTTCTCTTTTTTATCACATTCCAGCTCCTAAGCTTCATCAATGCTAATTACGAGGACAAAAATGATAAAAAAGACGTATATTTATTGCACAATGTTTTGCCATTACCTTTCATTATCTTCCCATAATCGTATCATGCACCTGATGATACAAATATTTAACTAAATCCTATAATGCTAAATATAATGTCTGTACACATTTTGCAGTCACCATATAAGTTCAAAAGAATATTTTCTGTTGGTTATGAAATGTTATACACATAATTTCATACCATTTCGAACACAAGTCTTCTTGAGAGCTTACTGTTAGGAGAAGAGATGTGTTGTACTCTCAGATCATCCTTTAGGGTCTTCTTGAGAGCTTACTGTTAGGAGAAGAGATGTGTTGTACTCTCAGATCATCCTTTAGGGTCTTCTTGAGAACTTACTGTTAGGAGAAGAGATGTGTTGTACTCTCAGATCATCCTTTAGGGTCTTCTTGAGAGCTTTCTGTTAGGAGAAGAGATGTGTTGTACTCTCAGATCATCCTTTAGGGTCTTCTTGAGAACTTACTGTTAGGAGAAGAGATGTGTTGTACTCTCAGATCATCCTTTAGGGTCTTCTTGAGAGCTTTCTGTTAGGAGAAGAGATGTGTTGTACTCTCAGATCATCCTTTAGGGTCTTCTTGAGAGCTTACTGTTAGGAGAAGAGATGTGTTGTACTCTCAGATCATCCTTTAGGGTCTTCTTGAGAGATTACTGTTAGGAGAAGAGATGTGTTGTACTCTCAGATCATCCTTTAGGGTCTTCTTGAGAGCTTACTGTTAGGAGAAGAGATGTGTTGTACTCTCAGATCATCCTTTAGGGTCTTCTTGAGAGATTACTGTTACGAGAAGAGATGTGTTGTACTCTCAGATCATCCTTTAGGGTCTTCTTGAGAGATTACTGTTACGAGAAGAGATGTGTTGTACTCTCAGATCATCCTTTAGGGTCTTCTTGAGAGCTTACTGTTAGGAGAAGAGATGTGTTGTACTCTCAGATCATCCTTTAGGGTCTTCTTGAGAGCTTACTGTTAGGAGAAGAGATGTGTTGTACTCTCAGATCATCCTTTAGGGTCTTCTTGAGAGATTACTGTTACGAGAAGAGATGTGTTGTACTCTCAGATCATCGTTTAGGGTCTTCTTGAGAGCTTACTGTTAGGAGAAGAGATGTGTTGTACTCTCAGATCATCCTTTAGGGTCTTCTTGAGAGATTACTGTTACGAGAAGAGATGTGTTGTACTCTCAGATCATCCTTTAGGGTCTTCTTGAGAGATTACTGTTACGAGAAGAGATGTGTTGTACTCTCAGATCATCCTTTAGGGTCTTCTTGAGAGCTTACTGTTAGGAGAAGAGATGTGTTGTACTCTCAGATCATCCTTTAGGGTCTTCTTGAGAGCTTACTGTTAGGAGAAGAGATGTGTTGTACTCTCAGATCATCCTTTAGGGTCTTCTTGAGAGATTACTGTTACGAGAAGAGATGTGTTGTACTCTCAGATCATCCTTTAGGGTCTTCTTGAGAGATTACTGTTACGAGAAGAGATGTGTTGTACTCTCAGATCATCGTTTAGGGTCTTCTTGAGAGCTTACTGTTAGGAGAAGAGATGTGTTGTACTCTCAGATCATCCTTTAGGGTGTTCTCCGTCAACACTGGGTCGTAAGTTTAACGTTTAACATAACACGGCGATGTTTAATATATTTACAGGAATGTACAGGTGCTTCAGTCTAAACCTGTATTAATTTCACAGTGGAAGCTTAGGACGTTTTACCAGCCCGTTTCTAGAGTGAGTGAACTTCTAGAGTGAGTGAACCCGTTTCTAGAGTGAGAGCCTGGAGTGACTTCTTTCCTTATACACCGTGTAGTCAACTGCCCGCTCTGTAGATATATTAATTTACTTAATGTCTTTTTTTTTGTTTGTTTGTTTGTTTTTGTTTTTGCTGTTTTTAATTATATTTAATATTATGATTAATCCAGAACTCATTTACTGTATTCCACAATTTGTAATGTATTTGGTCATCTTTACATCTGTACCTGATTATTATAGCACATCCTTAATATAACTATATGCCTAACATGTACGACAATAGTGAAAAGTGTTCCGCTTAGTCTCAGCTGTCCCCACCATGCACCTGCTTTCCATGTTCTGGTCCTTATTTCAATGTTCCTCGTTTCGTGGCCAATTCCCGTAGGACACAGTACTGAGCTCTTTATTTATGTTTATTCATGTATTTATTTTTATTTCCATCGACGGGATCCAACAGGCTGAAAAGCACCAGTGGGCCAGCTGTTCCGTCGAAGGTGAAAAGAAAGAAAACCCGTTTCTAGAATTCCAGCACTGGAATAAGTTTTCAACTATCTTTCCGTTTTACTATTGGGCAGCGAGGTACTTTATAACCATATTGCACCGAAAGTGTTTCTTTAAGAAAGAATAAATATGAACATGTGGCATCCTTATTCCATGGTTTTGTTATGGAGTTATGACAATTGTGGGATACCTTTTGAATATCCGCTCGTTTAACTTAAGATTTTTTAAGCCGAATGGTTAATCAGAATGGCTTTCACTGCGACTTATGAGCAACGAACTGTGAATTCTGCGTTATAAAAGTATTCTGAAAGAAATTACTTCTATTTGGCTAAAGTGGGAAAAGAAATTCTTTTTTGTTTGAGAATGTAGAAATATATTTTGAAATGATAATCAAAAATTAGATTGCATATATTCTTTTATCTAACCTATACATAACAAAACAGAGCTTGGATTAATTGATAACTAAATAATTTAGATGAAGCATTTTAATATAACACTTAATAAAGCGAACTTTTGTTTAGTTTGAAACTCATAAATCTTTATTGGAAGCATATAACCAAAACTACTGACGACTGGTATAAAGTGCTGCATTCAGTTCATGCATATAATTGAAATTGGCAGTGGTTTTTATGAGTATACTGTAGTACATAGTATGTAAAACTGAATTAATTTTGACTGTATTGAAATTTTCATGTAATTTATTCAATATTAAAAATGGTAACTATTTATTATCATTCTATTTCTAGGTTCTGAATATATTTTATGATTATTATTTGTCCGCTGAAGATTTTCAAGATCCAATTACTGTTACAATTATTCAAATATGATTTACCTCCATATCGAAGGAAATTGCTCTGAATTCTGTTATAAATGAGGTTGTAAGATCACTCAGTTTCAGTTTAGGTAAATTAGAGAAGTTGCGGTAATTGGCACAAGCATTTAATCACTAAACAACTGTAATGAATAAAAGTAATTAATTACAAAAGAACAATAATTAGCCAAATTTAATAATTTTTGAATTATGCTAACTAGTAAATTCTAATGTTTAACAACTAACTAGAAAAATAAAGTTAAATAATAGTAAGTAAAAAAAGTTAGTAATTAATTTCTTTATTAATAAGTTAAATTTTAGTAATTACTAAATGATAATAATTAGTGAAAAGTAATAAAACAAGGTAAATCAGCAAAACTGCGAACACGAAATAAAAAATAAAAAGCTCTGAAAATTACATTTACATACTGTCATATCGTTCCTACTTCCCTTCTGGCATTAAATGATTTTTTGTGCGAATTATCGTAATAAACGCAGTGTCAGAGAATCATACAATGGAAAGGAATAGTGAAACTTGAACCTTTCGGAAGCTTACACTGATTACTGAGCTTTACATCAAAGATTAATGTTCTACGGTCATATACTAACATTCTTAGACATGATTAGAAGTAAGAGAAATAGGCCATTCTTATTGTTGAATACCAAACATCTAATTTACTTTCAGCGCTATCAATTTTAGGCTTAGTATGATTTTAGGTACGAACGGACAGTAACTAGTCGTGAAATCATATTATAAGGTATTTATCCCACCTTCTTGACGTGCTTTCGTGGTGTGGTGGTCTGCAAACTAAGCCGGTACTCCAGAGGTCCGAGGTTCAATTCCCGGCAAACACGACTGCTCATTTTTCATCTCACCGGCTTTTCCATTTAGCCTAATGACTCTACAGTGGCGCCCGAACTAAAAGGGTGGTGGATGATGATTTCTCCCCACACAGGATTTGACGATTGGATCCCCTAAAACTCCCAGTTTCCCTTTAAAAAGGGGAGTATATAAGATATTTCTTCCATCTTCTTGACGTGACTTCGTGGTGTGGTGGTCTGCACACTGGGCTGGTATTCCAGAATTCCGCGGTTCGATTCCCGGCAAAGGCGATTGCTCATTTTTCATCTCTCCGGCTTTTCCAATCAACCTAATGACTCTACAATACTATTTCTTTTTTCCTGAAAAATAAAAGTGTTATTACGCTAGTTTCATCAACATTATATTACCAGAAAATACTTCTGGCTAAAAGCTTTTACGCAACAGGAAAGTAATATTCTCAAAGCATTTAAAGTAGGTTAACGCTTTGAAATCCAGACCCTTCGCTAAGCTGTATCCTCAAAATACCCGAACCGAAATACTTTTCCAGTTTCACAGCAATTTCCCTCGTCCCCGTCCATTAACGCAGAAAATAGGTGTGAAGATTTCCAATGACATCCTTTGTACTTTCTAACAAAGATTCCATTAGCCTTTGACCCCGTTCTTTATAAAACTATTCTGAAGGTCAGATCAACATGCCTTTCTGGCTTTGTTATGATCACGACTTAGATTTGTTTATTTCCGTTATTTTTATAGGAAGGAATAAATTGTTTAAAAATAAATATAATCCTTACATTTTTAAACTGCTCTTTTATTGCTGTTTAAAGCTTAAAAGCACACTGTACCACAAAAGAATCAACAACGAAATGTCACAATCATACAAAAGATAAAAAAAAAAAAAACCTCTTAAGACAAGCTGTCTGCCGTAAACTGATACAATGCATTTGGGGAAAGTGCACCTGCTATTGCATACCTTAGAGGGAGGGAAGAAAAGAAGATTACAATCTCGGCCGTTTTCGGGGAGTTCTGGTTGTTTTTATGTAGGGCCGTGTCGGGCGGATTGGATGTGAAGGAGTTAAGTTAAGCTATAGTGTTTCTTAAGTGTGTTAATGCTATATCAATCTGCATTATTTTCAAATTACGATAATTTAACAAGATATTATCCTCAAAAAAATTATAACGAACTTTTAGTACTTATCATTTAGTACAGTATTATTAAGAAATTTGCTGTTATTTTTGATAATGTTATGCTTAATATTTTCAATAATAGAAACGAAACCACTAAATATGGAATCATTACAACACATTTAACATTAGCAAAAAGGAGGAAAGGAAATGTGTTATATTTAACACTTCATACAGCAAACAAACATATTCTGGCCATTTATTGACACGCATCTTAGAGGTGCTGCGATCAAATACGTTGACAAAAAGGATAGACTTGACTTTTTAAACTTTTCCTCCCTTTCAGACACCCAGAAAAGAAAACTAATAAAGCGAATAAAAATCTATCTACCTATCCAGAACTCCATGGCGGAATTTCGACCCAATGAATATTTTTGAAACGCCAAAGAGTATAAATCTTCTATTTCGTAAAGGATTTGTAAATTTCTGAAGTTCCGTAAGAGTTTGCAAAGAAAAATATCAAAGTGAGCAGTGAACGTTAAGCATTTTTTTTTCTTTATATACACTAAAAAAATGGGAGTTACCTCAAACTTATGAAAAGAATCTTTGAAATCTTTGACACTTTTTCTCTCTCTGTGCAAACTTTTCTTCTTCAACCTCCAATGATAAGCAAGGTGCGAAAAATATTATCCACTTAGGGACATTCATTAGAACTTTTTAGTGCAGAAATATTTTTTTCACGTTTTAGAAAAAAAGCGTCAGAAAGTGTTTTTTTAACCGTAAAATATTATAAATTATTCAAGGCTAAATACCTTCTGACTCAACCTTTTCTCCCTCTTTTTTTTTTTACTTTGAGGGGGATGTTTTTTCTCGATAGAGTAATCCACGATGAAATTTCTGACTGCAGAAAATGGATTCGCAAAGCCTTATATGTGGCATCATTTTTTTCTTGTTTTCTAGCACCGATTTATTAATTTTCACATATGTATTAATTTCTTTTGACTGAATATGAAATTTATTTGCACACCACTATATGAATTAGTTTTTAACATAACGCTGAACACTTTCAGAGTTAGTTTAATTTTGTTACCAGCTTCTCTGTGTATAAAAAAAAGCGTTTAAAAGTGAGAATTAATCATATGTTCGCCATCTTTGTCGCATACCACTTACTGGAGATCTAAAAATAAATTTTGGCACTCTAATTTTAAAAAAGAAGTATATGAAATTTCTTAACTTCAAAGCAAAAGCTCTTATTTCTATGAATAGTATAAAACACAAAAAAGATAAATCGGCCTGGCGTATAATTTTGTAAAATAATGAAAGCAGTAATTAAGAAAATGATTAAAATAATCAATAAAATAATTAACAAGAACAAAAAAAAAAAGGCTGAAAGTTTTCAGACTTTAAATTACGTCCCGAAGGGGCGTTTTTTTAACATTTTGCGTGTTACCTTTATTTATTAAATATCATGTTCTACATACTCAAACCAAGAAATTCAGTTCAACAGCAAGATCGCACAATAAATTTAAAATCAGCATATCTTTAGAATTTCCGATGCAGAGTCTCACGAGCTGGAGATAAAATTGGTTTTCTTTCCCGTGCACTGTTGCTATTGCTCGCTTTGAAATCGTTTAATTTTTTATTTAAAAATTTGTTGAAGTATTACAAAATATGAAATCGATAATAAAACAAATTTCAAATTCAAATTAGAGCTTCCACATGCCTATATTCTATGGACGATTACGTTATCAAAATTTTGATGGCTCTAGGTACCGTTGTTTTATCACAATGCGAGAAACGTACATACAGACATTCAGATTCTTCATTATTTTATTTCTTTAAATATAATACAGGCCGCAATAATATTTGATGGCAACAATTTGAAAAGTGATTCGTCTTTTATAGTTTTCAACGCAAAATGCCAAAACGAAATTAATAGTCTTATAGGGCAAATTGCCCCTTTGGATGAATAATTTATTTTCTATTGAGAAGAGCAACTAAGAAGCATATTAAAAGAGTTATCATTTATGCTTATGAAGTATGCATTACATACTCTCATAGGTCACAGTGTCTTTCCTTTTGTGGACGCGCGCTTGTTTACGCTACAGGAGTCTGAATAATAATGACTAATTTTAGAGAAATGAGAAACTGTGCACAACACATACATCAGAAGTAATGCGACTCAAAACAGCAAATGGTTCAAATTTTCAATTCAGTTGTAGAGGTTATTTTAAGCTTCTAATAGTTATTTTAAGTTTAAAAATATTTTACTATCTATTCCGTTTCCCATCTACTATTCCTTATCAAAATGAGTTTTTAATATTTCATTTTATGCAAATGAAAAGAGAAGTTATACTTAAGGAAGGTTCAACTTAACTTTGAGACAGAGTGAGCTTCGGAGTCCTTAAGGGGACTCATACACCTTAACACCCATAAGATGTTCGAATAGGTGACTGTTGCAAGAATTGCGATAACTTATTTATTTTAAAAGCAATTACTACCAACCTTTTACAGCTGACTACATAATATAGCTGCTTTCTGAAATAGTAATCAGAAAGTTTGTGTTGCCACAAATATTTTCATAATTTAATCCGCTTTGTGACAACATTTTTCGTCATGTTTCAAACTTGCGCGCACAGTTTAAAACATTCTGTTATATAATTTAATTCCATATTTAATATATAGCTTTTATAACATTTGGGAACTACTGTGAACCTAAAATTCTAAAAAAATCATGTTAAATTTTTATTTTATTTTAAGTATATAAAATGTATTTTATTAACAAAATTTTTAATGTTTTCGTCCATAAAATTTTTCAGTATTAAAATATTCTTCGGATTATTGGTTCAGTTAGAAAATAGTGTCCATATAAAGAATTCCATCGAATTTCAAGTATGTACCATTAGCCATTTTTAAAATATCATACGCGGAAGGTGGAAACATGGCGAAATATTTTGTCACAAAGAGGATTAAATTATAAAAATATTTGCGGCAACACAAACTTTCTGGTTACTATTTTCCAAAGCAGCTATATTATGTAGTCAGCTGTAAAAAGTTGGAAGTAATTGCTTTTAAAATAAATAAAATATCCCAATTCTTGCAACAGTCACATATTCGAAGATCATGAGTGGTTTAAGGTGTATGAGTCCCCTTAAAGTCTTGTTTTTGCCGTCTGGTTGCGTTATTCTTAAATAAACTGCGCTCGGCCATATTTTACGTGTCTGATGATAATCGCCGGCCAAGTTAATTAACGACCAACTACGTTAGGTATTTCTGTCTAGCGTCGGCTAAGTCTGTTTAGCTTAGTATTAGATTAGTTTAGTTCCTGACCTGATTTAAAAAGTTTAACATACCCTTTTATTCACTGGGAGTCTAAAAGGGTTAACATATAAGGTATTTCTCCCACTTCCCTAGCGAGCCTTCGTGGTGTAACGGTAGCACGCTGGGCCGGTATTCCAGAGGTCCGTGGTTCGATTCCCGACGAAGGCAGTTGCTGATTTTTCATTTCTCCGGCCTCCAACAATTAACCTAATGACTCTACAAGTGGCGCCCGAACTAAAAGGGTTGTGGATGATGATTCTCTATACCCAGAATTTGGCGACTAGGTCCCCTAAAACCCTAGTCACCCTTTAAAAAGAGAGGTATATAAAGTATTTCTCCCATTTACCTAGCGTACCTTCGTGGTGTAACGGTAGCACGCTGGGCCTGTATTCCAGAGGTCCATGGTTCGATTCCCGAAGAAAGCGGTTACTACTTTTTCATCTTTTCTGCTTCCAATTAACCTAATGACTCTACAAACATACCTTTTATTCATTAAGAGTCTAAAAAGTTTAACATACCCTTTTGTTCACTGAGAGTCTAAAAAGTTTAACATACCCTTTTATTCACTGAGAGTCTAAAATGGTTAACATACTCTTTTATTCATTGAGAGTCTAAAAAGGTTAACTCCTTTCAGTAAATAAAAGAATATGTTAACCTTTTTCGACTCTTTTAGGCGCAATGGCCAATTTTATTTTCACAGTTACCGTATATATTGTAGAGACATTAGGTACTTTTAGAAGCGTGTGTGTGTGTGTGTATTTAATTATGGCAAAGCACACTAGGGCTATCTGCCTAAGGGAGGGATGCCTCCGTGGAGGACTTTCTAAGGGAAACTGGCTCGCATACACGTTACACATGGGGAAAACCACGAAAACGCCCATGCAGCCATGCCCGTTCGCGGGATTCGAACCTCGGACCGAACTACCAGTGTTCAGCGACTTTACCGCTAGGCCGCTGGTGGGCCATGACTTTTGGAAGCAGGCAAGATGAAAAAATTTGCAGCGCCTTCGCCGGGAATCGAGTGCAGACCACTACCCCAAGGAGGCTCGCTAAGAAGGCGGGTGAAATACCTTATACACTCCTCCTTTTAAAAGGCGACTGGGTTTTTTTTAAGGGACCCAACAGTGAAATCCTTCCGCCAAATCCTCATCATCCAACACCCTTTTAGTTCTAGTGCCACTGTAGGGATATTACGTATTCTTAGAAGCCGGCAGGATGGAAAATTAACAACGCCTTCTCCAGGAACCGCAGACCTCTCAATTACGCTCTGAGCGTGCAGATCACTATATAAAGTATTTCTGCCACTTTCCTAGCGTCCTTCGTGGTGTAGTGATTCTGCACGCTGGGCCGGTATTCCAGAGGTCCGTGGTTCGATTCCCGGCGAAGGCGGTTGCTAATTTTTCATCTCTCTGGCTTCCAAAAAATCCTAATGTCTCTACAACTACATCACGAAGGCTCGCTAGGAAAGCGGGAGAAATACCTTATAACATAGCTGTTCTGTTATAGTGATATCGCGCTATCATTTACAAATATAGTTGTCAAAAATACTTATGTTTATGAGTGTACCAAATAAAAGTATCAACCAAGTGCATTATACCATAATATAAATGTAAATGCGCACATATTTTATACACTAAAAACTGATTTTAGAGAAACTTTAAAGATATACCTACCGAATTAGGGAGGAGTGTCATAAGACGGGTCATATTATTTTGCATGTTTAAAATGAAAATTGTGAAATAAGACAATATTGCAGGCTGCAGAGTCATTAGGGTTGTTTGAAGCACGGTACGTGAAAAATCTGCACAGCCCTCACCAAGACCTGAATACTGGACCTACCACAAAGGCATGATAAATGGAGGAAAAAATGCCTTTTAAAGTGCTTCAGGAAAGCATAAAAATTTGATATGTATGAGACATGAAACCGAAAGGCATTTGAAGACAAGTTACGCGAATTGGTGCAAAATAGACAGTAAACATCGATAGTCAAAATGCTTTTATTACCTTCCAAATATAAAGCAAAATTTCAAATTTTACTATTTAGACTTAAGTTCTAAATAGTAAAATTAGACTTAAGACCAAATAATAATTAAAAATAATAAATAATTAATTAAATTAAATTAAATAGTAATTTGACTTAAAATTTAGACTTAAGTTCTAAATAGCAATAGTAATGATGCAGGTATAGAATCCGAAATTATTTTGTTGCCACAATTGTCATAGAATATAGTATAACTAACAACCATAATTACGGCGGAGAATTACGGAATTTTGTTTTTAGTAAATTTACACAGGCAAAGCCCCCAAGATTTACCTGCTAAGACGAAGGTTTTCATGACAAACATTCTAAGGGAAATAGGCTTGTGTTTAATTTACATACGGAGGAAGTCACGAAGATCTGTAAAGTCACCTCCTGCGAATATTGTTCAGATTATCGCATCGGCTTCATTTCTGTTAGGCTGCCGCAGTTTAGAAAGCTATCTCTCGCCGTTTATTAGTAGCGCTATTCAATTTTTTGAGTACAGAAAACATCAGTTACGTAAATTGTCAAACCGAAACACAGAAATCCAAATCTCTGAAAATGGTAAGTTTGAAACGAAATGCGTTTCACTACGTTACAGTATAAATTATTTATTTAGTGAGATACATTTGATGCGTTTCACTGCATTGTTACATTTTCTGAGCATTCAAATTATTTTAAAGATTTTTTTTCCCTTTCCAAAATGTTTATCCTCTTTTGAAATAGCCATATATTTTACTACTACAGACGTAGTTATGCTACCCATTAACTGCTTGACAATTGTTTCGGTGTAATTACTCTGAGCAGTCTTACAGTCCGCTTTTAAGAAACGCGTAAAAATATATACTTTTATGTCTTTTTTAAGAATGTTATAGATGATTTATGCCTATTTATAGAATTCTAATTCATTTAAATTAATATATTTTAAATATAAATAATTTAATTTTACGTGAATTAATTCATATAAAAATTAATAGTTTCTCCCTTTTAGAGAACAAATATTTTACTAAGCATGCAAGAGAATGTGTGACTTCCTGTGAATTAAATCACAAATTTATAAAACTGAATTTAATTATAAATTATTAATAGATTATTATACATTTGTTTACAAAAAAGATGATACGCAGTCAAAACACATTTTTGACAGCACTGAAGACACACTGATCCCTTGCATTCCAGCCATTTGTATGCTGTTTTTCCGTTCTTACAAGGTGGGCACAGATTATATGTTTTTGTTTTATCTAATTTTTCTTTTTAATAAATCCATTCTCTTAATTTCATTCTGTCCAAAGTTTCTTTTAAATTGTTACCTTTAGTTCTCATGGAAGAAAGCGGCACTTATCCTAACTTTCAGATACGGTTTTAACAAGATGATTAGCTAATAAAAGCATAAAATGTTTTCTTTTCAGTATTGTAGCATCAGGATATCACTGAAACAATATGAATGAACATAAATTCCAAGTATCTACGAGCACTGCTTTAGAGCCTATTTTTGCAGGATGTTTCAGACCAGGCAGCTGAATAATTATGTTATGCTTTGGTGTTCGTACCGTCCGATTTGGCTCTTTTTTGCACCATTCGAAGTGATTTTATTTCAGTTAAAGTTATCATTTTGTTCACAGTCATTGAGAAAAATTATCATATTAATCTGCGGAAAGCTCAGATTTTACTTCCGCTGTGAATCCTACATGATTCTTTAGAATCAAAGTATTCTACATCAATAAATTATTGACAAGATATTCAATTTCTTTTTGAGTGGAACAGGACGTTTTCTTGTAAAAGTTGAAGCCATATTTATCACTTTTATGAAAAACAAACATCCGATAAATAACGCCTATCGTCCACTAATACTGGTACGCATCTGCTGCTACCCAGACCACTTAAAAGGTAAAAAAAAACATAGTAACTGAAACCATAATAAAGCTAGAATTTTGAAACTGGATGTGTGAACTTGTGGGACTGGTTTTGAAAGGTAGGAGGAAGGACAGGTATCATTCTCTGTTTTTAGAGGTGGAAACGACGGTTAAACGACTCAGCGGTCTCTCAGACTGCTCACAGCAGTTAAAGGTTACTTAAAATTAATATTATGAATTGGTGAAAAATCAAATTGAAATTAATGGCTTCATGAAACGTATACGAGACTGTGAAGTCAATAAATTACGTTGTAGAGTCGTTAGGTTATTTTGAAGCAAGAGAAGTGAACATTGACGTTTAAATACTGATTTCTTGAGCTCAGTCTTATTCCCTAGGCTGACAGCATGGGAGCATTCGCAGTTTGCTCGATATGTAAGGCTTACACCATCTAGGTTTCGTTAATATGGCCTCTATGAAAGTATCCCTTCCCCTAGCGGATCCTTTCTGTGCATCACCGTACTGCAAATAATAATAATAAAAAATCTTATAAATGCTTTTCTTCCACTGTGGCTTTGCATTTTGTTGCATGCGTACGGGTTCGTAATTGATTGAATGCATAAGTCCGATAATAGGTTAATGAAAATTTATTTTTATCGAAAGAGACATTTCAGAACTCTGGAATTTTCCACAGAAACATTCATGAAGGTGTTCACAGTATCACACAGTACGATCAGTAATTACACTTCAAACTACTAAAAATGCTAAATACAACACAATGCTCATCTAAAGAGAAATCTAACCAACTCTGATATCTCAATTCACGTGGAACTAAAGCATTCGCCACAGCAGTAACTAAGCAACTGTTAGCATATGTTCTCTCTTACGTCTTAAATAGTTTTCAACCGGCCGCGCGAGATATTTCTAGTACCTTCTGCTTCTCAAGATTTCTGGAAAACAAACAGAGTGGAATTACGTTTGCAGCTAACATAGTGATCAATAACCTTTGTTCAATTTGAATACAATTTACTTAGTGTTAAATGCACGTACCCCTGTATTCTTATTTTTTCGGCATAGCTTTCTCTTAAAATTTCACTGGCGCTACATTGCACGGAGGAATACAATAATTTTAATAATAATTATGCCAAAATGTTCTATCTAAATATAAAATTCGTAACAATAATTATTCAAGAAGTGGGATATTATTTGTTTAATTTTTCTTCATTTGGCAGCAACATATTTTAAGTGTTGATTACTGTAAAAATTTGTTTCAATGTTTCAAATTTCATTAAAAGATAAATTGTATTCATCACTTTCAGGCAATAATGAACTGTTTTAATCTCTTGTGAATAAAATGTTCTTTCGTAAATCTAATCATTTACATATCAAAATGGTCGGCTTAATAGAAATCGAAATACCAGAAATTACGGACTTCTTTTCATTACTCACATCGCTTTACCCTCTTAACTAGATTACTTGCATCTTCTTGGGAAGAAGATAAACGTTTTCACTTGTTCTTCCTTCTTATGTCAACATGCATTTGCATGTGGTGATCTTGTGGTCCTAAATGTACTAGATCCAGGAATCTAATTTATTATGCTACTCAGAATATAATTGTAGTTTCTTTTAGAACTTCGATTTGGAACAAGGGTGCGTTGTTATTGCAAAACAAACTACGTAAACATCATTACTAAAACAAATGATTTTAGACTCTTAGCTTTGTTAACTGATAAGCTAATATTTTTATAATATTTAATAGTTTAGTTTTTTTTTTAAAAGCATATCACGTTTTCTGCCTTTCCTTGATAACAAATGTATGCTGATTTAGAAGTCAAAAAACAAAAATCAGAATTATATTTGCAAATGTTCACAGGACTAGTTTCGATGGTTTTACCGAAACATTATCCTTTATAGTGTCATAGTGTAAATGCTTATTACTCAGCATTGTATCTGCACTTAAGAAATTATTATTCAGTGCCTTCTCTTCATTAATATTACCATCAAAATTAATACGGTATACCACATTCACGCAAGCCTAGTTTCATCCATTTTAAATTACGCCATGGTTATTTAATATCAATTAATTGCAATCCGTTAATGTAGATGGAACTGCAGACCAACTTGGTATGCGTAGATCCTCATTATATAAGAAACTTTCTGCTTTCTGAGATCGCCACTACTTTAAAGATTACAAAAGCAAACGTCGTAAATGCACGTGAGGTAGTTGACGTAGCAACCCAAGAGTGCTCTGTGATAGGTATACTTTACCGAATGCTACCCAAGTTTCGGTGAAAGCTTAACGTGAAATGTGCATATATATATAGAACTGTTGTAAGGTAGGTAGCATCATTCCAGCATGAGAAAGAAGCAAATTACGAGGACCTTCATACAGGATGCTCCTTGACCAATCAGTTTGATGCCGTTCGTGCATTGATCGCTTATTACTCAACGAAGAAGTTTCAATAACTAAGTACTTATAAGAGTTCACGAAATTGTTCATGGAATTTTAAAAGAATATTTTAATAGGCAAAAGATAAATCTAATGTAATATCGCACGAGCTGTTGGATGTGCAAAAGCGGTTACAAAACGAAATTTACGATGTGAACCTGGGGCAATACGAACTTTAAGACGAGCACATGCTTCACTGAAGCATTATCATTGATGAAAGATCTATGAAGCTTAACCCATTAGCCACTGGTGTTGCGTTGACGCAACGGTCAAAATAAATGCGTATATAAATATAACTACCTAAGATATTTTATACCAACAGATGATTTTGTGTAGGGAATATTATGGAGATTATTTCTGTAAAAAATATTTGCCTTCAACAATCATTTTGTTTATAATAATTAATCTCATAATGTAAGCAAAATTTAAGCAAAATTTTCGACCGGGTATTTTTGCTGAAAATATTTAACGAAAGAACAGCCGTCTTTATGAGTGATCTATTTTTAGTCAAGGTCACCGTTTATCAGAACATTACATCAGTCAGATGTTTATATTTGTGTTGAGAAGGAAGGGAAAACAGGTGTTGCGTTGACGCAACATCAGCAAGAAACGGGTAGTCAATCTCCATTTTCACTCTTTCCTTTCGATGTTCTGGTTCATGTTCTGGTTGTTCAGAAAGGCCTAGAACGAGGTATCTTACATTAGAAGAATATTACTTAGGGTAGTTATCTTACATTCAAAGATTTTTTGATGAAGAAACAGATGATGGTAATGTTAATAATGACCAGAATGAAACTGATATTGTTGTTGTTCCCCCAGATATTGCAGAGGCTAGAGACGAAGAAGAAAGGAATGGCAATGTTTTAAATAATTATAATAATATTTTACCAAATGATACTGCTGGGGAAGTTGAAATTCACGTAAGAAGTAAGTTTCAGCTTTCTATAAGCAGTTATAGTCATACTAAAAAGTTTAAAAAAAGCAGAAGACTAAAATCTTGAAGTGGATAAAAAAGGAACTGTTAGTTATGTCTCAGGAGGAACATGAAGAAAGAGATAGAAGAGAAATTATAAAAGTCAAAACACAATGTAAAACTAAGGCACAGATTTTCAATTTTCTTTTTGGTTTAGATATTTACTCTTTTCTCGTTGAACAGGCAAATATATACGCTCAGAAAGAAAAAAAAATAACGGCCAAAATTTATTGCATCTGAAGCCTATATGAGAAGATTTATTGGAATATTATTGCTTACAGGATATCATTCTTTATCTCAAGAAAAAGTGTATTGGTCTTTTGATAAGGACATTTCTGTTCCTGTTGTACGAGAATTGATATCACGTTTGCAGTACAAGAATATGAAGCAGAATTTGCATTTGACAATACTCAAATTGACAATACTGATAAATTATATGAGGTGAGACCGTATCTAAACTTACTAAATATCACCACATTTTACTACTGAAAATATAAAGTCTCTTTTAGATTCCAGACGCGAGAATGCATTATTCATTTTTCAAATTCCTATTGAGAGTGTAGAAATAGCCAGAAATAGATCAGCAACAGGAAGACCTAGTAAATTCAGCATTCAAAAACCATCGCATGGAGATGGTAGACATTTTATCGTAAAGTCCGTGGATAACAAAAGACTTTGTTGTGAAGAGTACAATAGCCAGACTGTTTATAGATGCAAAGTATGTAATGTTGCTTTACATCATGATCGTAATCAAGCTTTTCATGCTTGAATCTTTCAAATGAAATAATCTGTATTTGTAAAAGAAATACAATGTATATTTTAATATCCAATTAATTACAAGTAAAGTGATTTGTAGATTTATAAAACGTTATACAGCTAAAAAGTAATCCTGCGCTCCACTCAAAAGAAACATCACACGAGTACAATCCTACTCACTCAACATCCGTAGTCTTATTCCGCTGACGTTGCGCGAACGCAACACTCGCTTTTTCCACAGGTAAGAGCATTTTTTTTTTTATTTTCAATGTAAATTTATGTTATAAATGCTTAATTTAATATTTGTTATTATTTTCATGAGAAAAGAAACGTTCCTTGTAGTTTTGGCTGTTAATGAATTAAATGACCTAAGAAGCTGAAATGGCAGTCAGTTCAAAGGCGTTAGAAAGACTTAAATGTCCACAAAGCTCCAATAGAGTAATATTTATTTACGCATTTTTGATGAAATAATGTACATTGTCACGTTAGTTCACATGGTCGATAGCTTTTAGCAAAAAATGCTCCTGTTATTTATCGATTACATAGGGATATTAATGCACGTAGACGGCAACACCTTTGTTTGCTTTCAGAAATCAATTGGGGTCATTATTCTCTAACCATCTATTAGGAAATCAGTGATTAAGAATAATATATTGTACCCGGTATTCCAGAGATCAGCGGTTCAATTCCCGTCGAAGGCGGTTGCATATTTTTCATCTTTTCTGCTTCCAATTAACCTAATGACTCTACGAGTGACGCCCGAACTAAAAGGGTTGTGGATGATGATTATCCGCACCCAGGATTTGGCTACTAGGTCCCCTAAAACGCTAGTCGCCCTTTAAGGGGAGTATATAAGGTATTTCTCCCACTTCCCTAGCGTGCCTTCGTGGTGTAACGGTAACATGTTGGGCCGGTATTCTAGAGATCCGTGGTTCGATTCCCGGCGAAGGCGTTGCATATTTTTCATCATTCTGCTTCCAATTAACCTAATGGCTCTACAACTTAATTTATCAAAAATTATAAATGTAGCTAACGGTCGTATTAAAAGACGTAATGTAACTGAGAAAATAATGATCATAATTTAATTCTACCTATTTAATTAATTTTTGATGTAATAAAGCATGTATATGAAAAGGAGCAATTTCGTTAAGGGCAATATTATCAGGAATGTTACACGAAACTCTAGAATACCGACGTTACTCATCAAAATCCCACGTTATGAAAGATTTCATAGCTAAAGGGAAAATTTCTTTTCGTGGAAAACGCTGTGTTTTGATTCTTCATCAAGTGCTATCATCAATTACTCCAAATCCACGATCCCGTAGAACGCAACAATATTAAAAGCAACTTTTATCAACAAATGAATCTTTATCGCACCTCTGAAAAGCAACAGAACGGCATCAAAATGTGTTCTAGTTCTTACTGATCTCAACTGAATTAATGCCGAAGAAGAGGGGGGGTTATTCCATTAGTGAAATTTCATTCTCTTCGGAAAAATGTTTAGACCACAAAGACTTTTTTTTTTTAAATTTTAACGCCTTTTTTTCAGACATAGTATCCAAGTATCTATATTTCAAAACGTCGCGGAATGTTTTATAGAATTCCATTTTCACTTTGTTTTTATGTGTTTTCGAATATTCAAATATCCCTTTCACAGAATTCTCAAATATATTTCACTTCTGGAATTCGAAAAAATAGATACGTTTTTCATTTTTAAGAACATTTCCAAAACTTGTCTTCCCGTCTTTCAGGCAAAAGAACCTATAATTTTTGTCCAAGGAAAAGTCTCAGACTTGTTTTCAATCTGAGAAAGGATATTTGAGATGCTGTCAATAACTTTATTCCGAGTATTTGCCTGTGCTGAAATGGTGCTTTATCTTTCCCTTAGGCATTTGGAAAGTTCTTATTATTTTAACACTTCAGGAAGAACACAAATGAAATGAAAGTCTGAAGCAAGATGCATTCTATAACTAAAAGAATAATTGTAGCTGTTCAAGAAACCAAATAAGATAAAAAATTAAATATCGTGCACTTTCAATAAAGTAACCCTATATCATTTACCAGAATAAAACCTCGAGTGGATACAAATATTGTGAACGAACAAAAGGCAACTTATATAAACAGGCAGCATTTCAGTGCGAAAAAATACAAGGCAAATAAATATATAACAATGCAGTTGCTGATAGAAATGCATAAAATCAAACTTTTAACATAACGCTCATTACAACAACAAAACAGAAAATCATTTGTAGTCCAAAGGGGCAATTTGCCCAAAAGGGCTATTAATTTCGTTTTGGCATTTTGCATTGATTCGCTATAAAAGTGGATTAACTGTTCAAATTGTTGCCACCAAATATTATACCTTTGTATTATATTTAAACAAATTATGTAATGAAGAATTAGTGTAAATGTATGTATGTTTCTCACATTGTGATAAAAGAACGGTGCCTAGAGCCATGAACTTTTGCAAAACGTACGTTTCCACACGAATATGGACATCTTCAGACCCTAATTTGGAATTTTCTTCATTATCTAATACATAGTTTGTAAATCTTTAACGAATTTTTGGTTAACAAACTCAACGATTTCAAAGCGAGCAAAGACAACACTGTACGAAAAAAAAAATATTTCTAGCCTCGCGAGGCTGTATAAAGGAAATTTTAAATTCGCTCATTCTAAAATTATTTTCGGATATTCCCTTTGAATTGAATTTTGTGGATCAAGTGCGAAGAACATAATATTTAATGAATAAAAGTAATACAAAATGTAAATGTAATGGGAGTATTGTAAAATCTAAAAGTTTTCATATATTTTTTTCACTTTAAAAATATATCAGTTATTTTGTAACATATTGTTACGAAATGTACAGGCGCGGTAAGATGGGTTCCCCGCAAAGCAATTTTAGAGTTGTCATAAAATGGCAAGGGAAGACAGGGTTACCACATTTGGCGAGAAATCGCGCATTAGGCAACAAAATTGGCGATATACCATAGACGAATTGAGAACCTTCTGGAACGAATTCTTACCGGTTTAGCCCAGAATGTTCTCTAAAACAAGCCGAAAGTTATATAAACCCTGCTGGTCCGCAGTCAGTCAGTAGTATTGAGAATGTGCCTCGTCTAGCGAGTCAATCCCTGCGGAGTCGATCTAGTTGACAGCCGGGCAGCGTGCCAAGTGGGTCGTTGAGTGCCGCCGAGTGTTAGTGTATCGCGGTTATTGCATCGTCGAGAGAGCTTGTTGAGCTCCTGGAACGACTGAACCGAAGAGTCGGGAGCTGTGCTCTGAGTGTCATCGACTGCGTCGCGAGGTGTAGTATGGAGAGTCTCGAGAGTACGCGGAGTTCCGAGAACCACCAAGCAAAGTCGGGAGCTGTACTCCGGAAAGCAGAGTCGAATGCTTTGCAGGAAGCTGTTTCCACCGTTATTGCTTGACAGTATGAAGGCTGTGTCGCTGATTGTTCCAGCGTGTTTATAATAGATTTTCGACGACTGTAAAAAGTGTTATTGGAGCTGTTCTGACAATACTGACTAATAAAGTGTATTTCGATACTTCAGCAAGTGTCGTCGTTATTCACTCCAAATGTACAAACCCCGTACGAACGTGAAGGAAGAAAATAACGCAACAACTGGTGTCAGAAGAATAGGAAAAGCGCAACAATATTTTTTCTTCTTTTCCACATACCTTCGGGGTGCAACTGAAAGCACTCTCGACTCGTGATGGAGAGGTCCAAAGTTGGAATCCTGTTGTGGGCATCACGCGTTTTCCGAATTCCTGCATCGATATAACCTAATGACTATACACGATGTTGAATTTCTTAAGTTATCCGACTTTGTTCGACGCACAAATTTTGGAAACTAGAAGAAATAAATTTATTAATAGTGTTATTTAGGCGAATAATATTTGAAATAATAGAAATAGGTGAAATATATTACCAAAGTATAATGTTTGGATTTTTCTTGCATCTTGGATTAAAAATGTGTTAAATTTCAGAATTACTAGATATGTTCCCACTAAAATATTTATCAATATGTTTCTTTCATTTTTTCCCTTATCAAGATATACGAAAATAAAAGGAATAAAATTTAAGTGATAAAGTGCTTTTTTTTTTAGCATTGTTCTTTTCTTAGCATTAGTTTTTTTCTTGGGAAGCATTTGCCTATTCAGCACTGGCCACTTGTCAGGCCAGGAGTGGTGGCCATTTTATTATGAAGGCACCTAATAGCTAATAGGCGTCCCTGATAAAGTAAAATGTTTGTTAAATATACCTGTATTTGCACTAAATAATTTTCTAGAAATTTCTCTCTTACAAAATTATCTAAAAATTTTTAGTTACGTAAACCTAAAGTTTTAGTCCATTTAATTTATAGTAGTTCATAGAATATTCGTGGAAAATTTAATATAGTAATATTTAATGCAATTTTGTTTTCGTACCAGAAAAGTGAAAACAATCACGTTTTTCAAAGAATACATTTAGTGTAAAGCAAACACAAACAGAAGGAAAAGAAAGTGTTTTACTTTTGTAAATCTCTTTCTCTACTTTGTTCTTAATAGTCTTTTCTATGTAGTCAAAATTTATAACAGGATTCAAAATCTAGCTTGTTCAGGTCATAGCTGTTACAAATGCATACGCATGCTGCTTTTGAAGTCACAAAAGTGGACGTAAGGATATGCTATAAATTATTTCTCAAGCCTTCTTGGCGTGCCTTCGTGGTGTGGTGGTCCGCGCGCTGAGCGTGTTTTCCAGAGGTCCAGGTTTCTATTCCGGGCAAAGATGTTGCTACTTTTTTCATCTTGCCTGCTTCCAAAAATACCTAATATCTCTACAGTTGCTCCCAAACTAAAAGGTTGGTGGATGATGAATCTCCACACCAAGGATATGGCGATTGTGTCCCCTAGAAACCCCAGTCGCCCTTTAAAAGGGGGAATATATAGGTATTTATCCGGCCTTCCTGGCGTGCCCTGCACGCTGGGCTCGTATTTCAGAGGTCCGCAGTTGGAATCCCGGCGAAAGCGTTGCTAATTATTTCATCTTACCTGCTTCCAAAAATACTTAATGTCTCTACAATACATCGTGGAAGGTATATCATTAGAGGATTAGAATGTTTCCACATATTTTAGAAATATAATTAATGCCGTTGTATACCCAGCTTGGAATATTTGAAATATTAGCAATGTTTAGAGGTTTAATGCTTTGATTTGCAAATCGAGCTCGGCATATCAGTAACATTAGCAACTTTTTGACATGTAGCTAAGGTTTCTACCTGAACACATCACACATCGTTAATTTCCACTACAGCATTATGTGCGCTGGGTCTACTCCTTCCTATTACATAAACAGAGGTAACAACGCAGTTTTGTAAACATCGGTTGAAGATTCCTCAAGAATGCCACCAATTTGAGAACGATAGTGATCTTCAAAACAGGCCCTTCGTGCTGTAAAACTTCTAGCACTAAATCCAGCATGTATTTTTAAATAAATCTCATATATCTAATTATCATTTTACAGAGTACTTCCCTCTTCCACTTATGTTTGGATAAATGTACCGCAGATGTATAAAAGAGCCTTTTTAGATGTGCTTGTAAACTCGACAAAATATGTGCAACCAGCTGATTTTGCTCGGATTGGATAAATCTACCGCAGACATAATCAGCTGGTTGCACATATTTTGTCGAGTTTAAAAGCACATCTAAAAAGGCTCTTTTATACGTCTGCGGTACATTTATCCAAACGTAGGATAAATGTATTTTTTGTTTCTTAAAAATTCTAACATTTCTTTGGTAGGATGATATCAGTGGAAAAATTATGTAGAATGGCCACTTCATTAGCAGCTGCAAGAGATCTATACACAATATTATCTAACTAGTGTATGCAGTTTCTTCCATAGCGTGCATTTTCTCCGACTGATATTCCTCAGATACCTGTACTGTTAGCATTAAAATATATAAAAAGAGAAATTTGAAAACAAGATTAGCTTGATGGGCATAAATGAATTGCACAAAATGATACATTGATACTCTTTTTAAGCATAGAGTTTTAGAGATTGTAAGATATATCCTAATTTTGTGACAGTTATTTTTAGCTTAAAGTCCTGTCTCTTCTAGCTTCACCTTACAAGTCTTTTCCATAATGAGATTTTAGAATCACGTTAAATGCAAATGAGTAGTAGAGAGTATTTAAGTAAAGGTTCACTGACTTCGATAGAGCGAATTAGATTTCTTGAATAGCGCGCTTTTGCCTTTTGGCTACGTCTCTCTAAGCTGTTACTACGCTCGCCCGTATTACGTGACCTTGATAGCTTTGCTAGCTAGTTTAATATTATGGGCCAACTAGTTAGAAATTGTGTTAGCCTCTTCTGAATCTTTTTAGTTAGCCATTAATTAAGTTCTTATTTCTTACATTTTTTAGTTTAAGCCCAAGTGGAGGCTTTGTTGTACGTCCTGAGAAAGGGACCATCTGACAATCCTTATTTTGAGCAATAAAAGATAATTAACGCTTCTTGAGTTTTACGTTTCTGTTTCTGGACTTAACCTTGCAGCACGCGCGCTTGGCAATTATACATGAGAACGCGCGCGTCGTATTTTTTACGACATCTGTTATTTTAACGTTTTTGGCACGAAAAACGATAGAAAGGAGTGAATATTGATAATAAATCCGTTAAGAAATAAAATATTAATCTTATTATTGAAAAATACAAATGATATCACATTCAAATATAAGAAAATTATTTTTAAGTGAGATGTTATGTTAGTGAGATGAAAATGCAATGATGTATTTCATTATAGAAAATTTTAAGTTTATTATTTAATAATTATATTTTAAAATCTAAGCTAATTTTAATATTCATCGAAGACAAGTATAGACAATAAAAAAGGAAAACACCTTGGTAGGAAAAAAAGTACGTTTAGCATTACTTATTTCTGCAAGCAAATTCACTTCTTACTGGTTACAAAAACGCACTTTAAACTAACTTTAATGTTTTTATTTATTTCTAAAAAATAGAAATAAAAGGAAATAAGGTCTGGAAAGAAAATAAGGAATGGAAATCGCTATTGTTCTCCAATTCAAAAGTTTCCTTGTCTTCCTTTTTTTCATCAGATAATTCTTGAAGAATCCGATCAAAATCAGCTGGTTGCACACACTTTTTTTTTGCCATGAAAACCGATATAAAATTGAGAGAGCCAAATGAATTTAAATTAAAATAATACGCAGAAATTAATAACACAAAATTACAAAATATTTGAGAAAAAAAAAATATTTTCCGAATTTTTAAACGCGACCACGCGCATGTAGTAACTTTTATGAAAAAGCTGCGACGTAGCACAAAAGCCCTGTTAAAAAAAAAGACTTAAATGACTTCCTGTTGGCTCATTCCATGATGTGGGGAAGGGTAGAGAGGAGGAACAGAAATAACTTAATCAGTGTTATGTCTCAGCTTCGATATGCGAAAAGTGTGCATTAAAAACGGAATTTTTCGTAAATTTTGCGCATACGCGAGTGCTGGAAGGTTAAGCGTTTATTCCCTTAGTAGTTCACGAGGTTCATTCACATTTAGTTAATAGACAACACGGAGGAGCCTTACAAGATAATTTAAAAGTAAATTAATTTTACTTCTTTAAATTAAAAAAAAATTATACTATATTATTGGGTACAAAAGCATTTTTTGTGTTTCTCTCAACAAAACAGAAAAACTGAGATTGAGCTATATGGAGAGATTGTTGCTTTACAATCTCAAATATTAACTAATGCTAAAGATATGAATTGAATGACAGCAGGAAGAATAACAGTAAATATTGTTTTGATTTGAAGAAACTAAATCACAACTATAGAAGTATATAATTAATCTGTAGGGTTTATATTTATTTTAACTAACATTTATTTTAAGTTTAAACTATCTTTCCTGTCAAGCCTTACTTTCCCCTGGAACTGCCAATGCCAGAATATGTAAATTTGAGTAGAACGCTCAAGGATTCAAATTATCAGCGGAAGTATTCTGATTTAAATAGAGAGGAAACAAGTTCGGTGTGTGATATTCTTACTTAGCGAGCGCGGAGGTAGTTAGCGAGAATTGAAGAACCCCGCGTTGCGGCCTATGTGCTTGGCGGGAAGTAGTGGAAATCGTTCCAGTGAGCTTCAAGTCTGCTGAATTAGCAGCGGTTTTGTAAAACGCGGTGAGTTAGTTATTTTAGAGAGCCTCGTAGTTAGAATCTTGTCTTTACTTTCTTTTCAGGTTATTATTTTTATTTGACTGCCAAGTTGGCACCGTCTGTAAGCGTCAAGAGGACGCAATTGTAATTTATTACGTTGAATAAAAAGGGACTTAAACCCTTTACAAGACTCTATCTTTTATACAAGTTTTCACAGTCACCTCTTGGTTGCGTGCAAGTTGGAGGCGCGCAACGTTATATTGGCGCCCGAACACTTATCGAAATGGCCGAAAACTGGATGGAAGCCGCTGGACAACACCAAGAAATGACAACGCAGTTAGAAGGATTTGGATACCTGGTCCAGACTTTGAGAGCATCAATCAAGCCAAACGTCCATTTCGACGGAAAAAATTCGGTGGCGGTATTTTTAGAAGGTCTAGAAAACCACTTTCAGCTCTACCCTGTGCCTGAAAGACAAAAAGTTGCCATCGCCACATCAGCACTAAGAGGACAGGCCGCGCTATGGTGGAAAAACATAGGAAAATTTCTACTAGGTGAATTTGGAAGCCCGACGTATACATTTGAAAATTTCAAAAAATCGTTAGTAAAGGCCTTCCCCATAGTGAAAGATCGCGCACGGCTGGAAGCCGAACTATATAGTTTCTACCAACGGGATACAGCAGAATTGACGGACTTTATTTTACGAAAAATCAAGCTAACGGATATGCTGTATGGAAAAAAACCCGATGCGGAGATAATTGAAATAATATTACCAAGATTGTTACCCGCTGTCCAAGACTACTTTGAAATTAGAAACCCAAGCACATTGCAGGAACTTTTCGAATTGTCGGTGAAGTTTCAAAATCGCAGAATAGTGGAAAGAGCGAGAGGGGAAACATATTCTCAAAGTACCCGAAGGAAAGAGGAAACCAGAAATGGGGGAAAGAACTATCAAGCTAACGCATCGAAACTCGAAGGTCAAGGCCCAAAAAGAAAATTTGAAAATAAACATCCGCGTACCCAGAAGACACAGATTGAAAGGAAAGCTTTAAACGACTAGAGGGGCCTGTGAAAGGGAGGGTCCAGACCCCGGAAGTTTTAAAAAAACCCTCAAATAGACATTTAAACACGGCCATCGTAAAAAACTCACAGCTACCAATTATACAAGTCCTGGTTGGCGATGTACCAGTAGAAGCCCTCATCGATACAGGGGCAGAAGGCAATTTCATGAGTGAAAAATTCTTCAAAAAGAATTTTTATAGGATACGACTATTTAAAACCAGAAATACGGAAATTATAGCAGCGCAAGGAAAAACATGTCACTGCATCGGGAAATTATCATTAAACTTACAGGTAAAAGAGGAAAATCTCAAAGTATTAATTTTTGTGGTGAAAGACCTACAACACTCTCTTATTTTAGGTATGGACTTTTTAAGGGCCGCGAGGGCCAAATTAAATTTTCAAGATAGTTCCGTGGTGTTGGAGATGGACCAGAGGGTGGTGGAACCTGTGGAGACACCTGAATTGGACCTTAGCCATCTGAATGACCAGGAAAGTAAAGCAATACAGCAAGTGGTGAGTAATTTTTCTCATTTGTTTTCAGAAAAACCAGGAAACTGCCAAATCGTGACTCATAAGATTCAATTAAATGCCGAAAATCCTTGTAGGACTAAACCGTATCGTTATGATAAACAAAAAGACCTAATCATCGAAGAACATATTCAGGAGATGTTAAAGAATCAAATAATAACGCCCATAAATAGTGAGTACGCGAGTCCAGTCGTACTATGTAGGAAAAAGAACGAGTTTCCTCCTTCGGATAAAAGGGCTTGGAGGTTTGCTATTGATTACAGAAAACTAAATAGCATTACTAAATTTCCAGTTTACTCTTTGCCGGTTATAGACGAGATCATTAGACAGATCAAATCGACAAGATATATGTCTACTTTGGACTTAACGTCTGGCTACTATCAAATAGCTATGAGACCCGAAGATATACACAAAACCGCGTTTATAACAAAATCGGGCACTTATGCATTTTTACGCATGCCCTTTGGGTTGTGTGGGGCCCCATCAACATTCCAGAGAGCTATGGACATTGTTCTAAAGCCTGTCCTAGGAAAGTCAACTTTAATTTATCTAGATGATATAATTATAACGAGTAGTACGTTGGAACAACACATTAATGACCTCGAACAAGTTTTTAAATTATTAAAAGAGGCCGGTCTTACAATTAACGCCTCAAAATGCAAGTTCGCAACTAAAGAACTTAAATATCTCGGTTATAAAATTTCGCAAAAGGGTATAGAAACGCAAGATTCAAAAATAAAAGCTATTAAGAATTTCCCACCGCCCAACACCGCCAAGAAACTTTCATCTTTCCTTGGATTATGTTCTTACTATCGATCTTTCATAAAAGATTTCGCTAATATTGTTGAACCACTCTTAGTAATCAAAAGAAAAAAGAGTAAATTTACGTGGACAGCGGAAGCTAACACAGCTTTTGAAAGATTAAAAGAAGCGCTTATTAATGCCCCTGTTTTAAAATTCCCTGAGGGGGACGAAAACCTGGAAATTGCGGCAGATGCGTCAGACTATGCGGTGGGTGCGGTTCTTATGCAAAATAACCATCCGCTGGCATTTTTTAGTAAAACATTGAATCAGACACAAAGGAATTATACAGCTACAGAAAGAGAAACATTAGCCGTATTAATGGCTGTACACAAATTTCGAGTTTATTTCGGCAAATCGCCTGTAACTGTCTTTTCGGATCATGCGGCTGTTGGTAGACTTTACTCGGGAAAAAACCTGACGCCCAGGTTAATAAGATGGGCTTTAAAACTCCAAGAATATAATATCACAATAAAATATAAACCGGGTAAGGAAAACAATGTAGCTGATGCACTTTCTCGTATAAAACTGGACGACGAAGGAAATGAACTTAAATGCGCTGTGTTGACTTCAAAAATTTTAGATTCTAGAGATACGGTTATTACTGAACTGAAAGCTGATCCTGAATTTGGAAATATCTATGCTTATTTGAAAGACCCCGAAAGCTTTGAGCATACAGATATCGATGCGATAAGAAATAGAGCAAAAAACTATGAAATAATAGATAATTTATTATTCTATACGAAAACAACAAACGAAAATCTTGAGTATAAGCCAGTCATCCCAGCCTCGCTTCGATTAAGCATTTTGAAGGAGTTGCACGAAGAAAAAACAGCGGGCCACCTCGGGGTCAGAAAGACTATAAAAAGAGTACGCGAGGCGGTATATTTCCCGCAATTATACAAAATAGTAACGGCGTATGTCAGGTCCTGCAATCAATGTCAGTTAATAAATGATATTAATTACAGCCCGGCCGGGTACTTAAATAGCATTCGCGCTACATTTCCGAATGAAATTTTAGGCATAGATCTCCTTGGTCCCTTCCCCCAGAGCGAGTTAAATAAAAATCGTTTTCTTTTAGTAATAGTAGATCATTTTTCAAAATGGATAGAAATTGTTCCACTTAAACGCGCGTCAGCTAAAACAGTCGCAGATGCATTCTTACACAGATACATTTTAAAATACGGTGCACCGATAAAAGTCATTAGCGATAACGGAAAACAATTCATTAGTCAAATATTTGAAAACATATGCAATGGACTTGGCATACGCCATATCAAAATGGTTCCGTATAGACCACAGGCTAACATAGCAGAAAGAGTTAATAAAAACATTGTAAAAATAATTCGCAGTTACGTTAGCACACATCACAAGCGCTGGGATGGCTACATAAATGAATTAGCTTATGCTTTAAGATCGGCACATCATGATACTACGGGAAAAACTCCAGCAGAATTATTTTTAGGCAGAAAGTTAATTACGCCTTTAGATAAATTATTCTTTGTGCAACAAAGAGAGCAGGAGTTTAAACAACAAGATGTGAAAAAGTTGATTGATCAGGCGCTTAAAACCTCGGATACGGCAAGAAATAGGCAGAAACTTTATTATGATAGAAAACGCCGTGAAGCAGATTTTAAAGTTGGGGATAAAGTATTGAAGCGGAAATTTTCTTTATCAAGTGCCCCAGACAATTTTATGGCAAAGCTAGCTCCAAAGTTTGAAGGCCCCTATGTAATTCAGGAAATCAAAGGGGTAGTATTATATCTTAAGAACGACAGAGGGGAAATCTGTAAAGCAAGTCCCGACCAGGTGAAAAAATACTATAATCCAAATGATTTTGAAATCCTTAAAAGTTTCTTGCAGGACTCAAGTCTAAATGAAATAGAAGGGCCAGAGACTGCAACACTATTCCACCACCCAAGAAACAGAGAACTGAAGAGAGACCTAGCACTTCTACAACCCGGACGTCGGTATCAAAAAGAAAAAATGATTTTCGAACTCCGGCGTTTAAGAAAAACAAAAATACAGATGAACCGGGTAAAGAAACCGTGGTAAAAAGAAAAACACCACCTACAAAGGATGGCAGGAGAAATTACACATCAAGGAGAACGCGCACACGGCCACAGAGTCAGGTGCCAGCAAGGCCGCCGTTCCGGAAACTGAAACGCCAACAGGAGGCACAGAAGTACGAGGAACAGAAGAAATTCAAGAAGGACTCCAGACCGGAGGACGTCAAGACCAGCCGTCCCAGGCAGAAACGCAAAGGTCAACAACCAGACGATTACTCCGTCAAGAGGCCAGCATGTAGAGGACGCAAAAGAAAGAGCAACGGGGACGACACTCGGAGATCAATAAGGAGAAGATTGACATCCATGAAACCTCTAACTTGGGATCAATTTTGCCAAAAACGGACGACGGAGTTTCAAGCATCGAAAACTCAAAGATAAGTTAAAAGATAAGTTATAAATATTTTTCTCTTTTGTTCCGAACTGTTACGCATAAGTACGAAGTTCTATGTTTTGACGAAAGTCAATAAGTCTCGGTTGAGACTTAGTTTTGTTTTACTTTATTTAGCTAAGGCAAAAGTATTATTTTCTTTAAGTGTAAAAGCTAAAAACAAGCATTTTCTGTTGGTCGAAAGACTAATTCTGTTATGTTAAAGCCAAAATTTGGCCGAAGATAAAAATAACTTCGTATTCTTGTATTAATAAGAATTTTACTTTCAGTGCCGCCAGCTTGGCGAAGAATGAGTAAAGTAAAAATTTATTTTCTATTATTCATTTTATGGTAAATTGTAAAAAGCATATGTATTAAAAATTTGTAAATGTATGTAAATACTTGAAGGTTATGTAAAAGTAGAATTTAGTCTAGAAGCATAAAATTGTAGATGCTAAAAGTGAATGCTTAAAAGCAATGAAGTCAAAATTCAAGTATTAAACTGTAAAGTCATGCTTTAGAGCGAAAGCCTGCATGTTTAAAGATGAATGAGGGGGAAGTTAGAATGAATGTGTTTTGTAGGGTTCTCCACCTACATTTGAATTTTTAAGACTATTAAAGTAGCTCATTGAGTTGTAGAATGTCGAGTAAGGTGTGTCTATTTGGTCGTTGAATTCTAACAAATCATGGTGGTTAGGGGAAGTGTTGTAAGACTAAAACACGAATATTCCCGGTTGACACCACACACGGTGGAGAGCCAGGGTAAAGTTAAATTAATGCTTGAAAAATTGAATGAATGTGAAGTAAGCAATAACTAAGAAAAACGAATCGTTTAAAAACAAAAATTTATTGTGTCAAGAAAGTGTAAATTATAATGTATTTAGATAGTTATGATACTTATTCCTTCCAGATGCTGGAAGGAAAGACCAAGATTGATTGATGAAGTCCAGGAAAAGTTGCTGTAAGAAGAAAGCTTTGTAACGAGCAACAGAATTTTAGTATATAATTGTTACATAAGATTTTTTTTTTTGTGTAAACGAGGTTCTCGCCAGTTAGTTCAGAATTAGATAAACTTACAACAGGTCGTTTGTAGGACCTGTTTCCAAGTTTTCCAAATTCTGGCAGCGGCAAATGTAGGGTTTATATTTATTTTAACTAACATTTATTTTAAGTTTAAACTATCTTTCCTGTCAAGCCTTACTTTCCCCTGGAACTGCCAATGCCAGAATATGTAAATTTGAGTAGAACGCGCAAGGATTCAAATTATCAGCGGAAGTATTCTGATTTAAATAGAGAGGAAACAAGTTCGGTGTGTGATATTCTTACTTAGCGAGCGCGGAGGTAGTTAGCGAGAATTGAAAAACCCCGCGTTGCGGCCTATGTGCTTGGCGGGAAGTAGTGGAAATCGTTCCAGTGAGCTTCAAGTCTGCTGAATTAGCAGCGGTTTTGTAAAACACGGTGAGTTAGTTATTTTAGAGAGCCTCGTAGTTAGAATCTTGTCTTTACTTTCTTTTCAGGTTATTATTTTTATTTGACTGCCAAGTTGGCACCGTCTGTAAGCGTCAAGAGGACGCAATTGTAATTTATTACGTTGAATATAAAGGGACTTAAACCCTTTACAAGACTCTATCTTTTATACAAGTTTTCACAGTCACCTCTTGGTTGCGTGCAAGTTGGAGGCGCGCAACGTTATAAATCCATTAGCGATAGAATTACATCCTTACGTCTTATCATTAATCCGAGTCTAAAGGCCTGGTGCACTGTAAAAAGATAGAACTGTAACCTGATATACCAGTAACCTCGTAAATAAGCTATACTCAAATGTATCACGTTTTGTTAAGCCACACATTTCCTATCACTTGCTTAAAAGCTGGTTTTTCGTGTTTTCTTTTTATGCATTTGCATGACTAACAGCTTGATTAAAAACATTATAGCGTCGAGGATGTTTAGGAAACATACTCAACGTGAAATATGTTTAGGAAGCATGCTCAACGTGGAATATGTTTAGGAAGCAATAAGCTGTAAAATGACTGTAGAAGAATTATCTTTAAGTCTTATGGTACAAACAAAAGACAGAAGGAAGGTGTATAAGAGTCTTTTATTCAAACACAAAATTTTTCACAGGCGGCCCTACTTGAACTTACATAACGCAACACTTCTTAACATAAACAAATAATGTTGAACTAAAATTAAACGTTGTTAAATTACCTAACGCCTGCTGATGAGGTAACGCGAAGGAAGGCTCTGGTTTGTAGAAAATCGGCGAGACAAGCTTAATAGCTAGAAGCACTCAGTGCCACAGAATCAAATTGCTATTTAGTCACAGTATGAACGTGACTTCAAGTAGACACAATACACTCTGAAATCAACTTGGTGAAACCTTCGCTTAAATAGTACTTCTTTCTCCCTCAAGCTGAATAAACGCTCGACATCTCATTTACATTCTGGCATGAAAAGCGTGGTTTGAGTTCGTTAACTCAAAATTAACTATTAGTAAAAAATAAATAAATAAATCCTCACAACATAAAAGACTTTCTCAACGAAAATGAAAATAAAATTTTGAATCCATTTTTTTTACTCCACTAATGCGTACCTAAGTATGTATATATGCAGTTATTTTCCGTAATTTTGTGATTTTTGATTTGAATGTGACATATATTAAAATTAATAATCTTTTATGTATTGCAAGCTTTCACTTATGAATGCAAACTGCAATAGAACACTTTTACAAAGAATATTGAAATACCACTTTATTTATAAAATGATTAATTAATCAAATTTCCTCATTTACTTTATTTAATATATAAACTACTCGATTTTATCAAAAGATGTTAGGCTATAAGGTATTTTCTCGCTTTTTTCTGCATGCTTCGTAATTAGAAGCATACTCGACGCGTATTCGAGAAGTTCAAGTTTCGATTCCCGGTAGTGGCTTTGCACATTTTTCTTGTCTATTACTTCAAATTGATGTAATGACTACACAAGCGGCGTCCAAACTAAAAGATGGTGGACAATAATTCGTCACCATCAGAATTTAGCTACTGGGTTCCCTAATCTACAGTCGCCTTTAAAAGGGAAAGTATATAAGGTATTTTCTCCTTCCTCAAGCCTTCGTGGTGTAGTTGGAAGCATGGTTGACGCGTATTCTAGTGGTCCAGAGTTCGAGTCCTGGTGATGGCATTGAACATTTTTCACGTATCCTGGTTCGAAGAAACCTAATGACTCTACAAGTTTATTTCAGTATGGCAAAGCGTACAAGGGTTAGCTGCGTAAAAAACGATTTGCATTCATAGAGGAATTTCTGGGGGAAATTGCCTTCACGATAAACATGGGGAAACCAGGAAAATGAACAATGCAGCCTGCCCATCTGATAGGTTAAAGTAAAGATCGAAGTATAAGTTTTTAACGATCTTTTAACCTCTCAGTCACCAGTTGGGGTTTATTAAAAGAAATGCTTAAAATTATTGCTATAAATTCCGGTATTTTATTAGTGTCTGTATTTTAAAAATGGCATGAAAGATATGAAAGTTAGTTAAGTTAAACATATTTTCTACTTCGATGCCTTGAAGAACTCAAAAAAAAAATAAATAAATAAATAAAATAAATAAATAAATAAAAATAAAAATAAATATTTTTGGCAGATAAAAAAGACAGCAAAGAAAGTAAAGATGTGGCGAGAACCTTTTTTTATATATATTTTATCATGCATATTTTGAGGAAAGTATCTCCCGGCTGAGATGAAAGTTTCAGAAAAGCAGGTTTTTGTCTATTGCAATATCTTCAGAATCGAAAAATGCGCAATCTGTATTCTAAACACTGAATATCGTTGAGTTTATCTACAGAATATAAAGTCGCATATCTTATTTCTCTCCATTCACAGAAAATTGTATAAAAATTCTTTATCTGTTTCCAAAAAATACTTTTCCCATATTCTATTTGAAATTCTTTGTGTTCTCAGTAACGTGATAATGTTTCAGTAAGTTCAGCTACACTATGTTAACCTTTCTTTCACAAAGAATATTTATATCCAGTCTTCATTTCATAACTTTTTTCAGTAAAGAGAAGTATTTTAAGAGCAACTTTAAATGTACGGATAAAAAAATTAACCTTGGAAGAAACAAATGCTGAAAGAGTTATAAATCCATTAAGAATTTGAACGTGTTCTCTTATTATTCATAATCCTTTTCGTAATGTGTTATGAAGTAATTAAAGTGTAAATGAATGTGTTTTCGAACAGAGAGACAACTCATCAAACGATAAACCAGAAAACGCGCATTTGGGATTTCACACCAACCAAGATTTATCTCTTCTTAAATTCATTTAAGTACCTTATAAAGTTCTAGCTAATTTAAGTGTCCTTGGCTACTAGAAACTTAGAGAAGTATCTAGCGACTATTCGCTGTTCTTCTTACAATTATAAGTCCAAAGAAAGGTTGAAATACTTATTCACTCAAAGAATTTCTAACAGATGGCCCTTCTCGGGCTTACAGGAAAGCCTCCACTTAGGCTTTAAGATAGAAGATAAGGAACTAAGCTTATTCGAACTAGCTAAATCTTGAGCCGAAGCTGTTCAAAAACAACTAACCGAGTTAGCCTCACCGGCGAATACTAACAGGTATTTAAGACTACGGCCATACGTAGTAAGATGGGTTTAAAACAACCACGTGACACAAAGGAAGAACGCTCGCTAGTGAGAACTTCCGAGCTCTAAGGAAGTGACTTAACTTCCCATTAAATGCTGGTTCTATTTCATTTACATAAAACGTGATACTGAAATCTCATTTGCGCAGGGAGTTGCAGGTGGAAAACAGGAATTTAAAGGAAAGGTTTTTCAAAATGAAAAATAACTATTGAAAAATTTTAAATGATCCCTACAACCTATATATTTTTTCTTCTATTTATTAAAATTTAAAACCGCAATTCTGTGTACTTCGACCGATTTTAATTGGTGATTCATTTTATTAATATTAAACATTTATTTCATTCGCTATACAGATACACAGAACCACCCAGATGGGAAAGTGGTCAGTGATTCGGGATAGCGATCTGCCCAGGCACGAATCCCTAGGAAGGCATGAATGTAAGTTGCCTGTCCCAATATAGCAGATAACGGTAGTTCACATATTAGGCGCCTCCATAATAATGAGACCATGGCTACCGGCCTTAGTAGTGGTGAAAGCCTATAATTGATACTGAAAAAAAGGATACTGAAATAAAATGTTTCACAAACGCTTGAGCACATAAATAAAACTTTTCTATCTCTGTTCAGCAATCATTTCTTTCCCTTTCGGCAAAGTTTGCTTAACACTTCGGTTGTCTGTCTAATGAAATAACCATCCTTGATCAATTATCTTTTAAGTCTAATGTAGTCTTGTTGAGTTTTATTTGTCAATTTATTTATAATCTTGGATATCAGAAACTCCTTTTCAAGACTTAATAGGCGGCTCATGTGTAGATGATTAAGTAATCCTTTAATTCATTGTAGAATCATATATATAGAAAAGAAATTACTACAGACCGTTGCTATGGCCAGTTACATTGCTGACATTTGAATAATATTCATACCATTCGAAAAGTTGATGATGACACGATTCAAGGGCATTTTGAAGCTTTGTCTATTTTACTATTCCCTTAATAAAATAAATAATAAATAAATAATGATAAAAAAGTCTAAGAGCTTTCTGATTTTACATTAGGCCCAAAGGGGCGTTTTTTTAACATTTTCTGCGTTACCTTTATTCATTAAATATCATGTTCTTCGTACTTAAATCATAAAATTCATTTCAACAGCAATACCGCAAAATAATTTTAAAATGAACATTTTAAAGAATTCACGATAAGCAGTCACGCGCGCTAGAGAAAAAAGTGTTTTATTTTTCGTACAGTGTTGCTATTCCTCGTTTTGAAATCGTTGAGGTTGTTAACCAAAAATTCTATAATGTCTAAGAAAATATGAAATCGATAATAAAACAAATTCCAAATTAGGCCTTCCAGATACCCATATTCGGTGGGCAATTATGTTATTCAAATGTCTCTAGGTACCGTTGTTTTATCACAATGCGAGAAACATACACACATTTATGCAAATTCTTAATTTTGCAATTTCTTTAAACATAATACAGGGCTTTATTATTTGGTGGCAACAGTTTGAAACGTGAATCGAAGCAAAATGCCGAAACGAAATTAATAGCCCTTCTGGGCTAGGGACCTTTGGGTTAGTAAATAATTAAAAGAGCATTAATTATATTTTCTTTTGGCATATAAGTAACAGCTGTTGCTTACGTTTGGGAACATAATATAAAATAATGCCCCATCTTCTTTTCAACGTGACACGTTCCTAATATTCTGCACAACATCCTAGAGTGAATTTGTCTTGCTTTAAAAATCTTCTTAAATTTTGAACTGGTTTCTGGTTTGTACGAGATTTTTATGCAGATTGTATCTTGCAAATTCATCTTAAGATTTTTGTACAGACATATGTTTTATTTCCATTAAACGATTTATGATAAGAAGAGATATTACAAATTTTAAATAATTCTCTGGACCTATTACAAATTTGTATTACAAAATTGAACTTGATTTGACAAAAAATGAGTTAATGCCAAATTTTGAGTAATACGAGAGGACCGACAAGTATGTTACACCCTAGGATGTAATTCCCAATAAGTGTTTCTAGTGTTTCTTCTAGCAATTTGTGCCCTAAAAGAACGTGACTCTAAATTAAATACATGACTGAATAAGTGTAAAAACAAATATTTAATCGCATACCAAATTAGGTGTATTATTTTTATGCCGCTGATTTAGTAATGGGATCTCCGTTTAACCACACGATTACCATGAAAATATTATGCTAGGAACTGTTAAAAATTACGTTCTCAGGAGAGTTATGAAATAAAAAAGGATATCAAAAAAGAGTAATTTGTATACTCAAAGTTCCTATATGAAATGTTTTAAGAATGTCTAAATTGTAAAAGATCTTAATGAAAATGTGTTTTTTATAGTAAGTGACAGAAGCCGATAAAAAGAAATATACTAAGACAGCAGAGTAGATCACGTAGCAATTTGACTTTCCTTAAGAACTTTGTAAATATAAGCAACTTATTCTAATTACTACTGGCTATTTTTGTTATATAACACAACATTCTGTTTTTAAAATGATTTAACCCAAAATATGAGATATGTTGCATATTTTATTTCTTATTCGTTTATCATTAGCAAATACTGATTTAATTTTATACCTTTATTAGCCCAAAGAAGCATTAGCCCAAAGAAGCATTAGCCCAAAGGAGCTTTAGCCCACAAGTTCAATTAGTCTCGAAAAGGCATTTTGCGTCGGTTCACTAGACGCGGCATATCAATTTTTAAATTCTCGCTACTAAATATTATCGCCCTGTATTATATTTAAAGAAATTAAATAATGAAGAATCTACATAAATATATTTATGTTTTTCGCAGTGAAAAAACGACGGTGCTTAGAGCTATTAAATTTTGAATAACATAATTGTCCACTCAAACATGGACACCTAAAAGCCCGAATTTTGTATTTTTAATTTGTTTTGTTGTCTACTTCATATTTTGTAAACCTTTGACGAATTTTGGATTAACAAAATCAACGAATTCAAAGTGAGCGATGACAGCACTGTACGGGAAAAAAAATATCTCCAGAGCGAGAGGCTGCCTACCGCAAACTTTGAAGATATGCTGCTCTTAAATATTTTGTGATATTGCTGTTGAATTTAATTTCATGGGAGTTAAGGGCAAAGAACACAATATTTAATAAATAAAGGTAACACACAAAACGTTGAAAAAATGCTCCTTTGGGAAAATATAAAACCTGACAGCTTTCAGATTTTTTTATCTTTTTTATATTATTAATTTGTTCACTGAACGAAGATTCATGAAAACAAATTACTAACTTGGAAAAAATTAGAAAATCTGAAAAATAAAACAAATATTTTGGAAGAAGTGTATTATATCGCGCCAAATGCATGGGAAAAGATGTAATCCAAAATGCGCCAATATGGAAGAAACGCAGCAATTAAAAAAAATGGAAAGGAAAGGCGCGGAATTTAACAGGAAGGTAGCGATACCAAATATTTATAAAATATATTTTTTAAGTTAAATAAAAATTATAAAACCAATTTTGAAAAAATCACTTCGAACAGCACATCATCGTTGTCAGCGCAACTTTTTATTTTTTTTTCACGTGCTGTATAAGAACTGAAATAAGAACATGAATGATACTAGCATTGATTATGGTGAACAGTTCATTCTGCTTACACTGCGTAAAAGTATAAATTTGTAATAAATACTTTTTACTGTTCCATAAACTTAAGAGTGCAGTTAAACTTATGAAACGCAAATTTTACTTGCTACCTGTTTTCAGAAAGAAAACAAATACATATTTTTTTATTTCTTACTTTGTTCTTTTGCGAGCACTTTTATTTCAAGATTATTTTACTTCCCTCTGCGCTCTAACAAGAAACCGTAAATCCAATCTTGCTTTCTGTTTTCTTTTCTTTCAAAAGGATGAAGCAGGATTTTCTATACATCTATTCTGCAATCTTTGCTTTATTCTGTTGCTACACGTAGCTACAAGTTCTTAGTCCTAGGAAGATAGTGCAGTCAATATTCACGGCGTATATTTACTTCTTAACAATTGTCAGGTCATCTTAACTTTAAAAATTCAATCCTTTAAACGAAGCCACACAGAAAACTTTCACAACGAAATATCTGTTAAAAATGTATGATTTTCTTTTTCGAGCTCTCGAAACGGAATGTCTCTTAAACATGCATGGCGAACTCCTGTAGAAAACTCTAAAAGAGCTTCGATGTGCCCTTCAATTCGCATCACATTCCGCTTCCTGAGAGTGAAAAGCTTTCGAGGGAATTTGCTTTTCCTAACAAGTTCCAATGGCAACCTCTTCTGTAGCTAGGAAGCTATTTTAGTTTCAGGGTCAGGAGGAAAGTTTTCGTTTACCATCCAGTGTCTACAATGAGAAATAAAATTCCCTAACCCACGTTCTCTGCAGCATAGCAGGAAAATTCAGTAATATGAGCTACGATGCACACTATGACAAAAGTAAGACGTTTTCTACTGGCTTCACAATTATTATCTAAAACAACCCTAACACCCTTTATGTGTTACTTTCATGTGTGCCCTAATTAATTTGAAGTATTTTTTGTAGAGAAGATTGCATAAATATGACCAAAAAATGGAATGTCAAAAGAAAATTTTCTAAATCGTGACATTCATACTGCAGTACTTCCTCATTATACAGTGTCTCTTTACACATCTTTTAGAATGAAAGCCAATGTACAAAATGAAAGATTCTTGGCAACAGCTAATTATTTGAAATGAAAAATACCATCTGTTACGTTTAAATTTGCTCTACTTTCAAAATGGCGCATGTAAATAAGATGTGGGCTGAAGATAAATCTTTGCTTTTTTGAAAGTAAAAAATTCCTATTCCGTAATTCAAAAACAATGAAAGCATGATATTAAAATTTCGAGCTGAAAAATAAGCATCATTATGATATTAAAATTTCGAAGTGAAAAATAAGCATCATTATTAAGTGGAAAGGGAGAAACCGTCAGTCATTATTTCTACATAAAAAGAAAATTCTAAGATTGAAGATATCTAAGACGCATTCAGAAGACGTATTCAGACGATGTTTAAGAAGACGTATGTACGAAGAGGATTCCAGACGGATTGTACCAGACAACATCAAAGAAGACGTTTTTCTGAAACACATGTATTCAGATAGACTGTTAAAGATGAACGAGTACTGAAAGAGCATTTAAGAAGAGCTAACGCCGTTATTTCTGAAGATGTTAAGATGATGAGGGAAGATGGTTGGAATAAACCATTTAAGACGACTTTTTCCTCAATACTAACTAAAAAATCTTTTTTTTTTTTTTTTTTTTTTTAATTTTATTTTTCAGATCCGTAGATGTAGATGGTGGTACCACGAGAATGCGAGGCCGCATTCTGTCAGAATAGGTCGAGCAGTTGTGGTATGGCATCGTTCAATATAATCGGATAGCGCGGCAAGCTGTGAGAATAAATCTTTTACTTTTCCGATGATAGAATTCAGACGATTCCGACATTAAGACGATGAAGCGACTGAAAGATGTTTGCATGTAAAAGGTTGTCGATTATCTTCAATATCATATATTTCCTTCTACACATGTAATCATATTGTAGTTTGTAGCAAGTATTCATGATTCATTAAATTATCGAGTTTTTTATAAATCGGACTAGTTTATTAGTCCCTGGATAGCCACCTAAGAAGTAAGTTTACAGACGTCATATTCCTAGACAGTAAGTACCAATCCTACCTATATATATATATATATTCTAACATTTGTTTTGTATGCACAGACTTATTCTTATATACGTTATATATGTTCTAAGACGTGTTCTAGCCACATAGAATTGTTCTAACAAAAGCAACGGTGTATCAGTACAGAAAAACCTTGATCTCATTTCAAATTAAACACAAAATAGAACGTTTTATTGAATGACATACAGATGCATTTGTATACCTCGGCTTTGTGGCTCGACTTATATTAAAGTATAAGGTTGTGTATTAATCGTCAAAGCAGACGTTTACAGTTAAGAACTTCAAATTTTACTTAAATCTAGTTTATATTTGATAGTAGAGTCTTTATTTAAATTTTATTAGTCCAAAGGGGCTTTGTCCCTGAAGGACTATTGTTTTCGTTTTGCGATTTTGCGTTGAATCACTATAAATGTCCGTTTCACTTTTCAAACTGTTGAGACCAAATGTTAGAGTCTTGTACTATACTTGAAGAAACTAAACAGTGAAAAATCTGCGTAAATGTATGTATATTTCTAGCATTGTGATAAAACAACGGTACCTAGAGCCATCGAATTTTGAATGACGTAATTTTCCTACGAATATCGGCATGTGGAAGACAAAATTTGAAATTTGGAATTTGTATTATTATCGATTTCATATTTTGTAAAACTTTAACGAGTTTTTGAGTAACAAACTCAACTATTTAAAAGCGAGCAATGGCAACACCCTACGGCGGAGGGAAAAAACATTTTTATCTCCAGCGGGCGCGGAACTGTGTATCGGAAGTTCTAAAGATATGTTCATTTTAAAATTATTTTTCGGCGTTGCTACTGAACTGAATTTTATGGTTTAAATGCAAAGAACATGATATTTAATAAATAAAGGTAACACACAAAGCGTTAAGAAACGCCCCTTTGGGCGTAATTTAAAATCTGAAACCTTTCAGATTTTTCTTTCATTTTTCTGTTTCTATAATTTCAAATGTAGATTCAATCCAAATGAAATTCACCCATTTTTTTCACATTTTCAAAACGTGCTTGATAGAAAAATAATTTTCATGATTTGTTTCGAAAATCTTTTTAATTAAAATCTATAAAATGGTTCACATTAATTTAAAGTGAATATTTTTCAAACACATTTTCATTTCATTAAAATTTTGTATTCGTAATTTTTAGAGATATATGTATACATGAGTATTAAAATTGTTAGATGAGGATTTCAAAAACCTGCGCAGGATTAAATTAATAATGATGTCCAAATTATTTTCTGTCGTTCTCTTAAATTTTTTTTTCGATTTTATTTATTTTCGTTTCAATTTCTTTTTAAGGAATTTTAACAAATTGACTTTTCCCATCGTAACATTTCAAATACTTTAACAAAAATTGTCGTATTAACAACAATTTTGTAAAATTATAACTGTATTAATTTTTTTTATGAATTTATTTTAGTATACATGATGATAGGTACTTAAAATGAGTAATTTTTTTATGTTGCCTTGTTCTGATCTAAAATGTATTAAAATTTACTTTTGAATGCTAAATATTTCATGGTAGAAAGATAAAAATAGAAAAAAGTAAATTAGTAACATAAAAGATAAAATAAACTAAAACGGGGGAAAAGAAGCAGCTGCGATTCTGTACAAAAGTCGTAATAATTTACAGCAGGGAACGGTACACCTTCAAAAAATTAAACCTTTTAATAAACGTTTGCTTTTTAAATATGTAAACTTCAGAGAAACAATTTGTCAATTAATTATACTTTTTTATCAGTTTTGTCAGGTTCTAAATTATTATTTTAGGTAATTTTCCGAAGCAAAACAAAAAGTCCTTTATGTGTCATTGAAAATTTGCGTTTTAGTGCTATGGTGAAAATGTCTCTTGCCACCCAGTCGGTATGGTGGTCAGGCAAGCTGACTGCGATGCCGAAGGGACTGGGTTCGAATCCCGGAGAAGGCATGGTTGTAACTGTCCGTCCCTTCATAGGAATGGCAATGGTGGACTACCTATTAAGTGCCTTCATAATAAAGAGACCACCACATCCGGCCTTGTATAGATTAATATTGGTCTGGTTTACATTTGTAATTGTTCACAATCTGCCATTGGAAAAAAAATAATATGTCTTTTATACGAACCCATAAAGAATATTAAAATATTTATCAAATACCCATTCACTTATTCATATAAAGTGTTAATGAGATTAAGATATGAGAAAGTGTGATATTAATGAAATATAAATGAATAATTTCACTGAAAGTTATAAAGACAGAAAGGATGTATGATATTCTCCTCAGACATATAAACGAGTCTTACGTAAAACTTGAGTTCTCTGGATTTATAATATACCATTGAAAGGATAAGTATCCATTAATTTTTGAATTATATTAAATAATTGTGAAAAGAAACTGGAGTAAATCTTAATAAACTATGATAATTATATTTTTAGGTTGAATTTTTTCGAGAACCTTCTTTTAAAGAAGAACATTCTACGTTCCAGACGACTTTTTTTTATCTTTTATGTTTTATGTATTCTGCGCAAGTAGTTAAATAACATGATTATGAATGATATTCAACAAAATTATTAAGTGCTCGAATAAATATGTCGACTTACTTTAAAATTATACTCTAGCCCATTGCAGGATCAAAAATATGAAAGTACTGTAACAGCAGCCAGCGACATAAAATTCTTCTTCAACGAGTATGACAATTAAAGTGCTGAATTTAAATTCTACTTTCACTAGACAGAGAGTCAAATTCAAAAAAATTTAGTAATGTACTAAGATTAAAAGGCTTTTGTTTGTTTGAAAAGATAATAAATATTATTCTTTCCTCTTTGTTTGCGCACTTGAAATGAGGAAAGCATAAGAATATTATACTATATTTTGCTGTTTATGCAGTTAAAAAAAATAAAAACTTTTGACTTGTATGTTATGGTTAAATATTGCCTTAATTCTGGCGCATTCGATATACTATAAAAAAGGAAATATTAAAATGTTTTTAATAAAAATGTTTTGGATATTTTAGTGTACAATAGTTATTCTTATATGTTATTTAGGTAAATGCTGTTTGTGCACATGTATTTTATCAGATTTGCATAAAAATCTTATTATCTATCTTATTTTTGCGCCGAATTTTGTATTAGGTGGATAAATGTTTCACGTGGGGAATTAAAATATTTTTCAAAATGCAGGAAACATAAGCCAACGTTTTATCACATTTCCATTTTCACCAATTATATGAAAGTGTTTTTCACTTACTTGCTGCTATGACTGTGTCAAAACAACTCAAGATTATCAGCCAAGAAATTTTAATTATTATGACATGTTTTAATTATTAACTATACTAGTTCTATAAAAACTAGTCGCTTGCGCTCTCAGCCATTTAAAATAGTTATTACAAAAATAATTATATATGTATGTAATAATTTTAATAGTACAGCTAGTGCAGTTTCACAAAACTATTTAATATTTCAGATTAGATATCTCATAGTTTTAAGACATTTTTATTTAAAACAACCACATTAAGAAGTAGAAAATTATAATTTTTTCTCCAATGCAGGGCGTTTGTCTATAACGGCATTGGACCTCCTAAGGCCAGAGGGGGTGGCGATTTTATTGGGGAGGCACCTAATAGGTGGCTACCGTTATTTCTTATGAATGGACAGACACTTTGACATCCATGCCTTCTCCGAGATTTGAGCCCGGGCCCTTCGGTAAGGCAGAATATGGCAGGAACGTTGGGATCAAGCCTCCACAGGGTATTTTCACAGGGTATTTTTTTATCAGCCTCCACATTTTCATTCTGTTGACTCTTTCATTATACACTAAATATATAAATTTAGGATTTCTAAGAATTTTGACAGTCGTCCGACGTATTTTCACTTGCTTACTGAGATAGCTAATCTGACTTCGTAAATATCTATTTTTTAAGCCTAATGGCCATTGTGATGTAATGCACTGTCAATCAAAGAACGCATTGTGGATATTCTCATTTTTCATTAATCGCATGCAAGATGTGTTTACAATCTCATTCTCAAGGTCAAGACAACAATTCAAACTAATAACAATTACATGACGTATTTCCTCACTGGTCATGGGCCCTTCCCTTCATACCTCTGCAGCTTTGGCCGCTTTGGCCTCTTCATACCTCTGCCGCTTTCTCCCCTCATATATTGATATAAAGACAGGTTCATAGAGTACTCTTAAAAGCACATACTATCTAATGCTGCAGATTACCATAACCTCTGTTTGAAAGCTAATGCTCTATAGGTTGTTTTTCATGTCAAATAATATTTAATAATTGAAAATAATGATTATCGGATTATCGGAGGTAAACAATGCTTCATGGGAGCAAATAAGAAAATGGGGGAACAGAATATAAATCCATAGGCATTTTCATTCTGTTGACTCTTTCATTATACACTAAATATAGAAATTTAGGATTTCTACGAATTTTGATAGCCGTCCGACGTATTTTCACTTGCTTACTGAGATAGCTAATCTGACTTCGTAAACATCTATTTTTTAAGCCTAATGGCCATTGTGATGTAATGCACTGTCAATCAAAGAACGCATTGTGAATCTTCTCATTTTTCATTAATCGCATGCAAGATGTGTTTACAATCTCATTCACAAGGTCAAGACAACAATCCAAACTAATAACAATTACATGACGTATTTCCTCACTGGTCATGGGCCCTTCCCTTCATACCTCTGCCGCTTTGGCTTGAGAGAGAATGGTAACTGTGAATGTGGGGAGGAAGGTCATCCAGACCATTTTGTGTTCTGTCCACACACAGCACTTAACAGCCTGAAGCAACCAGGAGCCAGATTCTGGCCAAATTGGTTCCAGAATCTACAAAGTAACAGAGTTGCCCAGCGGAAACTGAAAACAATAATTGACTACTGTACTAGCAATTACTCTACTGACACTGGAAGATAGTAGTCATATATATCTATATAATCTAGTTCAATGTGTCAGCAACAGAGTATGTGATATGCATGTTCAATATGTAATTTTGTATTTATGCTGCGCCAGGTTCTCATACATAAAGTTCGTACTGTATCTGAATGCTGACATGTATCTGTACATGTTTATATCTTTTATTTATGGTACCTAATGTATACTAAGGTTCACGCGTACCTCAATGGCATGCTTCTTCTTGTTAACTATCATGATAACGTATATGTATAGATAGATGTATATGTATAGATAGACGTATATGTATAGATATTATGGTCTGGTATGGGTTGGGACCTGGTATGGGTTCTCCTGGTATGGGTTGGGACCCTTCATCCCCATTCATGGTAAGCTCGACTCCGATGCCTACTGCATTATTTTGGATGACAATGTTCTTCCTACGTTGTGGCAGTTTTACGGGTCGGACCCTGTTACTTTCAGGTCGACAGAGCCAGTTGTCATGTTTCGACGTTAACCAAGGCTTGGTATGGTGCCACTGGAGTTCATCGAATGGACTGGCCTGCCCAGAGTCCAGACCTGAACCCTATCGAGAACCTCTGGGACGAGTTGCATCGCCGAATTCATGGGTGCACTACCCGTGCAAAATCGGAGAAGGAACTTCTATGTCTTCTCCAAGCCGAGTGGAAGAAAATACCACTAGCTGTCATACAAAGACTTGTGGAAAGTATGCCCCGGAGGGTCCACGCTGCAATTACCTCTCGTGGAGGCTCTACCAACTGTTGATTTTGAATAAAGTTAGTTTTTCTTTTCTATCACAGGTGTCCAAATACTTATTGGTAGTCAGTGTATGATCGAAACACTAGTGTTAAGGAAACATTAGCATTTCTATGAAGTATTGTAATGTATAATTATGTGATATTTAGTTGTGTAATATTAAAAAACACAATATTTTTGATTGCAAATTGCAGTTTTATTACTTTTCGGTATCTATGCTTCCAAACACAGTGTAATTCGCGTTTCTTTAAATATTGCCGTTATGCATGTTTATTAGATTATCTCAATAAATAAATGTTGGAAATCAGGTTTTATTTTTTATTAAATTTAAATATATTCTATTTTCTTCGCTTACTTTTTATCTGCTTTTGATATTAAAGAAATTCATAATAAATAGAAACAGAAAGTTTGATCGTGTGCTATTTAACGAAGAGCTTACTTTAGCGTACTTAGCTTACTGTCGTATACTATATTATTTAAATTATTTCTGTACAGTAACAAAAGGAAAGTTATTGATTATAAAAAGTGCATGAAATAATCATTGTAATCTTCCACTATTCTAAAATGTAGAAACTAAACGTAAGTAAATACATTAACATATAATCTAAAGAAATGGTGTTAAGAAGCACCAGCATTACTATTAAATACTGCAATCCATAATTATTGCACTTTTAATTGCTTACTACTTAAAAAACACAAATATGTTTTTATTGATTGGAAATTTTAGTTCTGTTACCTTTTTTCTGCTATTTATACTCTCAAACACTACTAGTTCATGTTTTTTTTTCTTAAATATAGCTATCATGTGTATGTTGTTTGGTAAGTTATTATTTCATTTTAGATATGAATATGGGAACTTATTAGAATTAGGTATATTTTTTATCACATTTATTACTTTATACTGTCTTTCATTTGCATATCTTGGAGATATAGAAGTTAATGGTTATATTTTTTTACTGTGAAACACGAATAAATTTATACTTGAATTCAGGTAAAATACTGATTATGCTACCTTAAGATTCGCTTCCAAATTTATCATGAACAGGGGCAATTTTCAATATCTCTGAGATTTAACAGAAATAAAAGTGATAATGTTGTTATCAGAAACGCTCTTTTTTTTACAAACATATGTATCTTTACTTTCATTTATGTCTAATTGAGCTTTATTTACTTAAAGCCTACTATTAATGTTATATAATTGTAATAAACACTTTCATAATTACTCTCACTTAAGAGAAATGATGATGAAATCTTAAATAAATCGTAACTTAGAATTTAATTTATTTAAAAAAAATATAGTTTAAAGTACTGAAAATAATTAAGGCTATTATTATTTATGCATATTTAGTCTAAAGAGAAAATATGTATTATCTTCTGGTTTTCAGAAAATTATAAAATTTTTAAACTTTAGTTAAATACAAGGAATACAAAATTTAAAAAAAAGAAGAAAAATATATTAATTATTAAGCTTATTTTTCTGCATAAATCAATATATAACACAAGGCCATAATAACGACATTTACACAAGTGTTGCAAAAAGGTGGAATTTTGCGAACATTTAGACGTCTTTAAGACGACGTGAGACGATGCTTTCACAACCAAAATATCACCTGCGAAAGACGCAATAACGAAGTCTACTCAACTGAAAACTTATCTAAAAGACATAATAAAGACGTCTATGCAACGGTTGCGAAACAGTGGATGTTCTCGGACATCTGGGCGTCTTAAAGACGACATATTGCAAAGTTTTTTCAATGACATCCGCGACGAGTTTGCTGTGGTGTTTACTTGGGTTGTTTTTATTTCTTTGTTTTTAACTGCCCTCCGATTAACAATGATTGTGAATTAATAGTGAATTTTGCATTCAGTAATAAACCGATCAGTTGCACTCCGTAACACAGGGATAACTGCCTAACAAATGTTAATTATATTTGTAGCTAAATTATTAAATTCTTTAAATATACGTAATACATTATTCAACACATTATTACATAACGGTATTTTCTCCCTCCCTCAAGCGTGCCTTTGTGGCGTTAGTGGCACGCTCGGTGCGTAAGCAAGAGATATAAGTTAGAGTCCTGGCCAGGGTATTGCACATTTTTTACATTCGTTGCTTAACACCTTCAAAATAACCTAATTTCTTTGCAATGACGCGTGATCCTAAAATTTGCTGAACAATAATTAGTCACCGCCAGAGTTTGGCGATTGAGTCCCCTAATTCCAGTTGCCCTTTCAAACAAGGAGTATATTAGTTATTTTACGCCTACTTTAAGCATGCGTTCGTGGTGTAACGGTAGCACATTCGACGCGTATTCGACAGGTCCTGGTTCGAGTTCCAGCTGTGGTATTGCACAGTTTTCACATCTGCTGCTGCAAAATAACCTAATGATTTTAGAACGGATTTTTAAATTATTCAATGACATTCAAGCTTTAGTAAAGTATATTCCCATTAATAACTGGAAGTAAATGTGAATCAGAAATTTGAATTTTTATTTTTACTCCTATATAAAAACATACGAATTAATATTTTCAAGCATCACTAAAATAAATGCAAAAAAGGAACTTGTTTGGTAAATGGACAAATATGTATTTATATTGCTCATTAGTTTTAAATCAGATTTTAATTGTCCCTCTTGGAAAAGCAAGTATTAATATGCTGATGACTTTTACGATTCACGGATTTTTTTTTTTATTTGCAGAATTCTTAATAACCAATTACCATTTTAATACGGCTGTAGAGCACATTTTTCAAAATTTGACTTTGTTTTAAAGTTATGGATTGACTTACGATAATTCCTTGAGCATTGGGAGAAGAGCTTTAGAAATAACCTTACACTTGCAGAAAGAAATTGAATAAGCAACATCTGTGCATTTAATTAAAATCTTATTTTAACACGTATGTAAACTAAAGCTAACAGCAATAATGTAACAATGTTAGAAACAGGGGTTTATACCAGTATTACTTTGAACCGTGAACAATAACCCATAAAAAATTTTGCTTACAGCTGACTAAGAAGAGCACAGCAGAAAAAAAAATGGCTTGTCGCGACTTTTGTAGGCAACGCAAAAATAAATCGATAATTTAAATGCGTATCGAATATTTTGCTCGCATAGATAAGAATTTTTTAACGCTTCTTTCTCTGTGTCTCTTGACATTGTAAAATGTCGATAAAGGCGAGAAGAAGCCAAGAATTATCACACCATCAAAAGATTTTTTTTTAACCCTGCAAATATGAGTATTGGCTCACGACGCCTTTTAATTCGAATTTAAATGCGTTTGCAAAATAATGCCTCAAGGAAGCATAGGAATGAATAACACATGTTACGCTCTCGATTCTTTCACAACTTATTTCTCTCTCTCTCTTGTACTAAAGATTTGCATAGTCGGAATTAATTCTATTGAAATGGGTCAAAAATTGAATTGAACAGAAAAGTGAGGATTTGTTTTTAGAGATGCTACATATTCAAATATTTTCGATAAATAAATATCTTACCTTTTTCTCTGCACAGGATATAAAGGACATGTTTTATGAAAGATAATTGAATTGATGTCTTTTCAGAGAGTAGATTTTTTTTAATATTAAGAATTTTATGTTCGTATTATGTTTATACTTTTCCATCTTTGACGAGAACATTAAATCAAATCTTATTATTAGTTTGATAATTTTTATCCAAAGACAACAGTTCTTACTGAAACAGGCTATAGAGATCCAATTTGCTTTAGAAAGCATCCTAGGTAGAAGAGATTGATATCTTAGATGTCATTATGGTAATATTTTATGAAAGCTTCATTTCGAGAAACTAAAGCTATAAAGTACTGGTAATTGCCCACGGGTTCTATCCCTGGTATTGAGGTAGTCTAGCTGCGTGAGTGTTTAGTGTTTTCATCCATTTCAATAAAAATGTTCTTGTTTCCTATGGAAAATTCTCCCCGATGACGTTTCTATATTTAGACAGATGTGAGCAGTATAGACTATGTGTTCAGAGATCTATAAGCCTTCCATAATCCAAGTGTCCGTTGCTGAAATTAAAACGCCTTCAACATACGATGCGATTATTAACATGTTTGTCTTTCAAATTTTCATAAGTTATTGCCTGATATATTTGCCAAAGACTTCCACGCTGCTTTCTAAATTATTCAAAGTAATAAGGCACATATTTGGAATGTTAAATATCTTCTTGTTTTAATAAATATCAGCTAACATCTTTCTTACCTCAAGTTACCTATCTAAGAAGCATTCCAATAGGAAGTTAAATTTAATCTGGCCTGAAATCCATCCTGTCACTTCCCTCCGGAGGAAGCCTAAATGGCGAATAAAATCTCTGAACAAAATTTTACTTGTCCAGATAGTGTACTTGTTACCCCACCCGAGTCAAGGCTGTCAGGGCACAGATCTGAGACTATACAATAAACAGCCCCCTTCCCTGTAGATTAACAGAAACACTTTTTTGTCACTTTTTGCACACATTTTAAGTGAGTCTACTCAGTTACAATTCGATATTTTTTCTATAGTTGTTGCTTGTATTGAGATCATTTAGTACGTTTGCTAATTTTTTAACACTCTTTGTATGCAGAGAAAAGATCTTTAAATGTGTCCAACCTACCTATCGAATCTAGTATTACAAAACCTAATATTGAAGTGTATTAGGCAATGATATTATTAGGTTTATTCAATGCCTAATGCACTATAAGCAATAATTAATTACCTTAACCTTTTGAGGCCGGCTTTGGTAGCAGCAAAAGCTACCAAAGGACGGGAAATCTTAAACCGAATGCTTTTCTCCTTTAAGAAATCTCCTTCTATTTGCAACTAAGATTCTTATGTGCAGTTTAATAATTTCTCGGGGAGTGCATCTATGTCGCAAAAGACTTTTGAAAGAGATAAGTGGTTAAAACCCCAGGGACGTCAAATTTGACATTTCACCCCACTTTTCAGCCTGGAAAATGGGGGAAAAATACATGCCACTAAAGTGAACAACCCCGTCTTTTTCAAACAGAGGACTCTATGGCCACTATAATGGCTATCCCGTCTTCAAAAGGTTAATATTTGTTTGCTTGCTTAAGGGGTTTAACGCTGGCCTTTACTGTTATTATAAGGGTGACACATTGTGAAAATATCTGGTCGTAATCATAACACTAGTCTCAAGAACTAGTAGATGGTGTCGCCCAGAAGAAGCACAAGTCATTTCTCAAATTGTTCAATATCGTTTTTTGTTACATCTCAGTAGCCATAGATATTATTTAGTAAGTCGCCACTAAGCAAGAGGGTGTAATTCTAAGCATGACAAAGGATGACTTTACCTCGTAGGTGGATTAGATTGGATTGGATTATTTAATTATGGCAAAGCACACGAGGGCTATCTGCCTAAAGGGAGGGATGCCTTCGTGGAGGACTTTCTAAGGGAAACTGGCTCGTATACACGTTACACATGGGGAAAACCATGAAAACGCCCATGCAGCCAGCCCGTTCGCGGGATTCGCACCACGGACCGAACTACCAGTGTTCAGCGTCTTTACCGCTCGGCCGCCGGTAGGCCTTACCTCGTAGGTGAATTTGATGAGACATTCCTATTCCTTGGCACCACAGTCACCTCATTTGGTTTTCCAAAAAAGACCACTCATGCGCCATAAAATGCAAGGCATGTGAGCCCAAAATCTGTGACCCCAAAATCAAACTGCCATTTTCTTCATAACCCATGCATGACTATGACAGTCTGTCATCAGACTGATTACTGATTAAACATTATTCACTTTACAAAGAATCTTAAAAGGGTTTTGCTAATAAATACTGTGACCTCTTAATTTTCAAAAAGTACATTTTGTGACTCATTACGCTTATTTACATTCAAGCAGTAATATATTAAAATTCTTTTTTAAATGAGATTCGCCAGATTTGATACAGTCCTGGTGCAACGATACAGATTACTTTAAATGTTTCGGTATACATATATCTATTTTACGGTAGAAATATCAGGAACTTAGTTTAAGAATGAACACAACAAGGAAATAAAATTCTACTGGGAAGGCATTTAAATTTATAAATTAGATTTAAGATGCCCAAAATTTATGTGAACACATTTTTCAGTTGTCAAAAAAAATTATGTTACAGAATGTTAATATTCAGTATAAAACTACAAAATATAACTACTACATATATAACGAGAGATACTTAATTCTCTGTTTAGCAGGAATAAAATAATTAAAATTTTTTCATGTTTAAAAATAATATAAAATTCTGAAACAATTATCAAGTAAATCTTGGTAAACTTCCTTTTATAAATGCGGCATAGTTTTCACAGGCAGAAATGTCTCTGAATGGAGAATTTGGAACATGTTTTTCACTCGTGTTATTTATGTATATATTTGAACACGATCATATGTCAAATTATTCGTTCTTTCTTTACAAGAGAAGTCTTTTCAACATTCGCACGTTCTGTTCGATAGTACGCCTTTATTGTTCCGTCTTTTAAATGTGATGCATATCACTATTTGAAACATGAATAAATTTCGTATTAGAATATGTTTTCGATTTTGTCGTCTAATTTATACCAAACATCAAAGGAATTTTACTCTAATGCATATGATACAAGTCTATATATATGATAAAAATTTTCCCACCGTGAATTGAGGAAATAAACGTTAAGATATTATTTCCATATAAATGAATAGCAAGAGAGTCCCCGATACGTCTTATGTGAAGATAATATTTACGCATTTGCAATGCATTTATTTTCAACCAAATTGAAGAAATGTAAATCCGTAAGATGAAGAGTATTTTAACAGCGTTTTTATATTCCATGTATAGATATATAATGCAACACGAAATTTATATTTTCAGTAAAACCTTAGTGAGTAACAAATAATTATTATCATATCGTTTATATCCACATGGGAACATTAAGAGCAAAAATAAAATTTAAGCTCAATTTGCTCAAGCCATATTCATAAATATGCAGAACTTAGCTAACAAAAATATAGGTAACAAATATATAAGTAGTTGCCGAAAACTTAAGCTAAAGCTGATAAGTAATAAATCAATACAGTAAACTTCCAATTATCCGAATCAACTGGGACCAGACGCCATTCAGATAATTAGATTTTTTCTGAAAAATGGGTCTATGTATACTTTAATTAATTACTATATGCACTGTATATTGCAAATGGGAAGAAGAAACTGATAACACCTTTACGTATATGCTACATAGCGTTCTCTACAGTACTTACAAGTGCTGAAAGCCATTGCTTGCTGAGCATCTCGTTCAATTTAAGCTGTTTGACTGTTTTCATCCGCTTTTGAGGAGCCAAGTCGCACATCCGCTTGACAATGAGAAGTTGCATATGGTCTCACTCAGGGAGCTCCATCCACTTAAACGAGATTCCACGGCCGGCAAACGTTTCACTAGCTGATGGTCTCGTGTCAGTTTCAACTTCGACATTAAGGCCATCTTCTTCCTCGACACTTTCTTTTCTCACACTTTCAAAAAGTTCATCATCATTTAGAATTTGAATCACAGGATCTGACGAATCGCACACCATCTATTCTGCTGTATGCTCAGCATTATTTTCTGAATATCCAAGAATTTTCAAAAGAATGTTTCCTAATTCCTCAAGCAACACGTCATCCTCATCTTCTCCTGCTCTACCCATTCCTTTTCTTGAGCTTCTTTTTTTCCTTTTTCTCCTATTCTTTCTCTTCAGCTGATATGCCTTTCAATTTGTTCCACGTACGTCTTAATGTGACTGCCTTAATCAAGTTTCGAACTTACGCCACCATGTAAGCTCAATCTTTCAAATTAATTTTTTTGTGGTTAGCCAACAGCCCTTCTTCGTCTTCTCTTTCTACCAAAAGTTGGCTTTGTAATTGCGTTTCAGGGTTTCGATAACAAAATGATCCATTGGTTACAACAGGTTTGTGACGTTCGGTGGTAAAAATATTGTTGTAAACTGCCCGTTTCCTCTTTCCAACAGTTCTGCAGCAGGGTGAGTTGGTGCATTATAAACAATCAATCAAAATCCTGCCTTATTTTCCAAGAGATTTTGGTACTTTTTCATTTCAGCGAGGAAAATTTCGTCATACCACACGATCTTAATTTTTTTTTCTTAAATTCTGAAAGCGATTCGGATAGCCAGAATTCGGGTAATTGAAGTTGTACCGTGTTTTACTATTAGGAAACGTTTTAATGAAAATAGCTACATTTCAATATATGATACATTTGTCATACATGCATACATAATTTGTCATACATATATAATTAAAATAGTTAAAATAAATATATGCATACATAATTTGTCATACATACAATGTATGACAATAGTTACATTTCTGCAGCCAATGGCAATAGCTGCATTTCTGCAATGTGCAATCTGCAATCAATGACAATAGCTACATTTTCAATACTTTAAATTTTAATTTAGAAGTTTTACAATTAAAAGATTTTTCTACACAAATTCTAAATCATTTTTACTGCGACAATAATCTAAATAACTTTAAATACTGACTTAAAATATATTTTTTTTTTAAATTCTAATAATTCATTTCTTTTCCTTGGAGATGATATATAAAAACCTTTCTAGGATCAGGTTTATAATAAGCAATTAATGTAAAATAGTAGAAATTGATGTTAAATTACTTTCGGCCCTTACCTAAATATATATATGTGTGTGTGTGTGCGTGTGTGATAATTTGGCGTAGAGGACTTGAAATTTGAAGAGAGCGTTGATACGCCAGATGACCCAACGGAGGAGAAAAACACTTGCAGACGCTATCGTACATAACAAGGCACAATTTTATTTCTTAAATAATTCATTATTTACTTCTAGGCAAGGAAGCTGTACCAACTTCCTTAGTAAAGTAATATCTAAAATATTTTCGTGTTCATTTGGATGTTACCAGATCTCGCAGCGTAGAGTTCAGTGGGTTTCATTGTTTGTAATTAATTGTACAGTTTTTTACCGATTGTGTTAGTATGTCTCAAGTTTCGGTGACAATAAAGGTTGGTAGGTTTATTGACATAAACGCATGTACTTCTTGGCACGAATTTATGCCTCATGTTCGGTTAAAGTCACAATAAAGCAAAATTCTTTGGCTAAAGCGAAATTCCTTGACTGTATATTCGGCAGAATATTCCATGCTGGCAGTTCTCGGAAGATCAAAGCTTGAGTGTTTATACGAATTTTAATTATGAACGCAAAGCCGCCTTCTCTGTGGGGTAGTCTTTTGCTACGAATGGAATTTTATTCGTGGATTCTCAATTTATTACATAGCCTTTGGCGAGTCTTGTTCCCTAACATAAGATCGGTGTTGTATTTTTTAAGATAATCAGCCCCTTCCTGAAGTTGCTTTCGAATGCTATTAGAATTAAACTAGGATACATTTAAGTAGCTATTGATAGTTACGATGAAATTAGTATGATATGAAGTGTCAAAATCCATAACCAGTGCTTATAAAGTAATCATTGGTAGTCAACGGCAGTCATTCAAATTTCTCCATGATGGGACGAGGAAGATTTTCTCCATGATTCAAATTTCTTCATTGTGAAGCACTGAATTATGTAAAGAATTCTTTCGCTTTTGTTAAGTGAGTTTCCGGCGAACCGAAAATTGAAAATTCGCTTGTAATGTTCTTTGGAGGTTTCAGTATTGGATTAATTTTCGGATTTTCCTTTGATATAGATTCTGGAACGGTGCAGAAATCTTCTTTATTTAATTTAAATTTGGGAATATTTTCATTCTGGGCTTTTGTGAGATTTCTGCTTTCTTTTACGAAATTTTTTGTGTGCTTCCTACGAGGATGAAATGTGGTTCCCCTTGCAGATGGCGCAAAGTGCTAGTAATTCATCTTTCTTCTGTTTGTATTAATAAGTTTCACAGGGGCCGGCACACTTAAGGCACCTTTCCTTGCAGTGGTATAATTCAGGGGTGTTCCCGTACTGTCGGCACTTATTGTGCTGTATGGCACAGGTCTAGAGTTTTACGGCTGGGGCTGCAAAAACTTCGAGATCTCTCATTCGATATGGTATGTTTTCTTTCCTTCTACGTTTCCTTTAACGTTTGCTAAGAGTGGCAGTGGGATGACATCATCTTCTTTAAAACTAGTGAGTTGTCGCATTTTAATTATGGGAATGTTCCATGTAGTCTTTGGGGTTTAATATGAGAACTTTTTTTTCTGGGAAGCTTCCTCATTTTCCGAATTTGAAAGGGATCTTATATGGATAGTCCGAAGTGTTTTAAATCCTTCACTATATAGTTGTAACAATCAATTTTCCTCCTAGCTTTAGTGTTAGAGTTTCTAACTAGTGTTTTGTTATGGACTGTCTCTGTACTTCAGTTTAATTCATTAGTCATGTTACCAACTTTGAGTAATGCCTCAGTTAACTCCAGGTAGTTTTTAAGTCTCTCAAGATTAATTCTTTTTGTAACCCCTGTTTTGCTAAACTTCCTCATTTTATTTTCCAAAGCAGTTTTCGCTTAGATGAGATTTTCTGGCGAAACGTAATTGACTCCAATATTGCCTTAGATAAACTTTAATCCTATTTTCCACCACCTCTCCTAAATCTATTTTTATCACCGTCTCGATCTCCTAAAATCAGTTTTTTGTAGGTGCTGGCATCTCCGTGATAATAAAAGAATACTTGAAATTAATGAAGGGTAAATTTCAGGGTAAGCGGTACTTACCCCTTTCCAAGACTGTAATGTAATGATGATCAAGAGGGCAATTCAGCAAATACTATTTAGATAGTTGAATTCTTTATGTAGATTTTTTTCACCAAATAGGTCATCCATATCCAAATGCAGCTTTTCTTTTAGTTTCCAATCTTCAATAACTTAAACAAATTTCGGGTATGTTGAAATGATTTAACAGACTGATGAATAATTTCTGAATTGACAATCTGCCAAAGGCAGAATTTTCGTCAATGTTCTAAATCAATAATTGATGAAGAAATAAATAAATTAGTCTGTAATAATCTTTAAGATTTTGCATTGTTTTTTTTTTAATGTTGCTGAACTTGGAAGCAAAACTACCCTCATTATATAGAGATTAAGCGTTTTCCTTCAAATATATGAAAATGTCGTTTCCTATCTAGTGTCTTAACGGCTAAGCTGAAATTCGACATTAAGTGTCGCAAGAGCAATGAATATATTTCAATAAACAATGTGATTTCTGTAGAGTTATCATCAATCGGAATCAGTTTCAAAAATTGTTTAGAACTCATTAGTCTATTTATAAGAGATAACAGGTTAGAGGATTTTTTAATTTCGTATTTTTTATGAGCTTAATCATTTGATTACGAATTTTAAAAAAAATGCCACGTTTTCAATTTAAGTGAACAAAATATGTCATAAATAAGATAAATTTAGCATTTGGGATTTTTTTGACAAAGGGGTTTCAAGCCAAAGCCTGAGAAACTTATGTTCCAGCTGTTGTTTAATGGTGGGATACATATGTTCCACATAGAGATCGACTTACCATAAGCAGACCTATTATTTTGGCAAACTGTATGATATGAAATAGATTTTACGTCGTATGGTACAGGGTAAAGCACTCTTTGCATAACATTACACATTGGGCAACTCAATGTGTTGCCTCTCTCTAAGTTCATTTGTGTACATCGAGCACAAAGGCGTCTTGATTTTCTAACTATTAGAAGATGATAAGCAACATTCAGAAAACTAAGTACACTGCTCAAAAAAAAAAAAAAAGGGACAGTGCTATATCTCTGGTTCTACTGGGCCAATTGACAAAATTCAAACTGCGTTTTTCATGTCTCGAAAGCGCGACTTAGGATATATATTAGATTTATATATAGCACTATTCTAACATAGGTATTTTGACACAAAATCGGACTTTTTCTGAAATAACATACCAATTGTTTTCCATATTTCGATTCTACGGCTCAAATTATGCCAGAATACCAAGTTTTGTAAAAATCGTACGAGTAGTTTTTAAAATATTAGCTTTCAAAATTTTAGCTCTTTTTTTATTAAACTTTTCTTATTTTTTCTCTCACATTTCGAAATTTAGGTTCATTCCAAATACAATTTACCCATTTTTTGTGTTTTATTTTTAAAATTTCTATTTTCAAATAATTTTTATAAATTTTTCGAAAAAAATTTTGAATTATAACCTATAAAATTTTTACCATCATCATAAAGTAGGTGTATTTTTAAGCATATCTGCAAAAAATTAGACTTTTTTATTCAAAATTTTCTAAGATATACACGAATTTACATATTTTCGCGTTTTGAAATTTGGCATCTTTTTTTTGAGCGATAATAACGCCAAATGTGGTCTATAGACTTTTGTTACACTGAATTAACCTTAAATTTCAAGTAAAATTTTACGGAGAATTAATTATATGAAATTTTTTCCCACAATAAGGCGTAATAAATATTTATTAATACTATATGAAAATCTATTTTTTAAATTATAGATGATATTATTCAAATTTTTAACAATTTTTTTTAAATTTCTCTCTTTCTTCCTTTTTTTTAAAAAATAAGAGTACGTTTTTCTAAGAGTAAATTTTTACCTTCGGGGTTTTATCGTCTGCTACTTTACTTCATTTAAATCGAATTGTCTAAAACTGAGAATTTTCGCTTAATGTTTATTTGAATTTAATGAAAATATTTTATGACATTAACTGCATAATTTATTTCAAAACAAAATGTTGCTTTTGAAGTGGCTGAAAGAGCGGCAGATACTATCATCCATATTTTTAAAGCACAGTATATTTTTATAGAAATATAAGATTTAGAATAATCATTTTTATAAAAGTCAAATTATGATATAAACATACAACCTTGTAGAGACTGAATTAATGGAAGTTCAATGGTTATGTAGAAATGATCTGCAGCTACTTAATGGCTGGATAAGTCAGCAGATTCTGTGGACAAGCAAGAATAATTATATAAACGACACCGAACATTCTGTATTTTTGTATTTAGTGTCAATTTAATCTGTAAAAATGTATTTTTGTGCGTAGCTTATTTTCATTATATCCTTAAAATTCTAATTTAGAATGTAATTGTCAAGAACTGAATCCTAATCATTAGTAATATAATAAGTAATTATTACGGTTATTAATAAATCCTTCTTATAAAGTAATTGCCAATATTTCAAAAAACTTTCTGTCTGAATGCAAATACTTTTCTATGCAAAATTTTTAATTTATATTAATCAAGATTGCACACGATATTATTTATTTGCACTTCAATTTTTACCGTCAGCTCAGAAGAGAAGTTACAAATAAATAGAAGCTTAGAAGTTACAAATAAATTATATTTAATTAAGGATTGAATTGGATTATTTAATTATGGCAAAGCACACGAGGGCTATCTGCCTAAAGGGAGGGATGCCTTCGTGGAGGACTTTCTAAGGTAAACTGGCTCGTATACACGTTACACATGGGGAAAACCACTAAAACGCCCATGCCCGTTCGCGGGATTCGAACTTCCGACTGAACTACCAGTGCTCAGCGTCTTTACCGCTCGGCCGCTGGTGGACTATTTAATTAAGGAATGACCATCTAAATTTAGAAACAGCGTACCGTAACAGCAATTCAATTATTGGCGCCGTATCTTTCATGTTACTCCCGATTGGCAAGCTACATGATTTTTAATGAGTATTCGAGTTTTGCTAGGAACTTCATTTGGAAATCGCGCTTAAACTAGGTTAGTTGGTTATTTGAACATAGAAAGAATATGCGAGCTATTTGGTTAAGATGGTTTCATAGAGAACCTTCGTAAAGAGAACCTAGAAAACTACGAAAACCAACCATGCAAAACCCTGATTTAGACTTCGCAACAAAGAATTAGTATTTAACAATCTTCCAATGCTAGGCAACTGGTGAGGCTCCAATTAAATCTCCAATTTAATATTTTATTTGTAAATATTTAAAATATTGTTGTATACTTAGACACAAAAAGCAGAACTACCAAGCCGTAGTGCAAATGAATATTAATTTTCTTTTGCAATAATTGTATTCACTTAATATTCTTGGAATATGAGCTAAAGAAGGAACGTTCTCGGAAAATTAAAGATGCGTTTAAATCCAGTGATATAAGGTTTGTCTTAGAAGCTCAGGATCAAAACGATTCTGGAATTGCCCCAGTAGTTGACTTGTAAATGGTTATGAATTAAGCAGATGACTTTTAATCTTACGTTTTTAGTCAGACAACGTATTCCAAATGTTTTGTATTGCATGATAATGCATCTTTTCCTTATTCAATAACCAGTCGGAGAACCGCTTGTGTTCCTAAAATAAGTATGTGTACTCAATCGTCCTGCATGTTTTTCAAATTTGTCTTCTTGTGATTTCCCAAAAACTAAAGTTGCCTCTCAAAGGAAAGTTTTTTGATATCGAAGAGACAAAAGGAGTATGACATCTACTTTTAGAGGCATGTCAAAAACAGATCTCTACAAGCCTTCTCTTCCATTACATGTTGTGCAGTCAGACAAAAAGTTGCATCAGCGTAAATCCTATAATCTATTTTTATTACACTCTGATTACTTTACTAACATACAGTGAATATATACTAAATCTTTTACATCAGCTTAAGTAATTCGGAATTTTTGACGGAATTGTTGTCGGAACTAGGTGTTGGTGTTGGTATATTTAATTATGGCAAAGCACACGAGGGCTATCTGCCTAAGGGGAGGGATGCCTTTCGTGGAGGACTTTCTAAGGGAAACTGGCTCGTATACACGTTACACATGGGGAAAACCACGAAAACGCACATGCAGCCAGCCCGTTCGCGGGATTCGAACCTCGGACCGAACTACCAGTGTTCAGCGACTTTACCGCTCGGCCGCTGGTGGGCTGTCGGAACTAGGACTTAGAAGATAGGTCATATTAAATATTTCGATAATTCAATAAATTCAAGGTCGAAGTTTCAATATTTTATTTTTGGAGGGAGGGGAATTTTTTTCAGTTTTGTTCCATTATCCTAAGTATATTTGCTTCGATTCTTTATTTTTTCTATAAAAGCGGAAATCTTACGCATGGTATACATATAACGCATAGCTTCAATTAAAATTTAATAATATACAGGGCATTTTCGTGGTTTTACCCATGTGTAACGTGTATGCTAGCCAGTTCCCCTTAGGCAGGTAGCCCTAGTGTGCTTTGTCATAATTAAATACACCAAAACCTCTTATGAAACCAGTCTCATGAAACCAGTCTTTCATACCTTCAAAATGTTTAGCCTCTAAAGACTGATAAAGACTCTGACCAAATATTGATGAAATGGATTGAATTGAATTATTAAGTTACGTCAAAGCAGGGCTATCTGCCTAAAAGGAAGGATGCCTTTGTGAAGAACTTTCTAAGGGAAATCAGCTGGCATACACGGTACACATGAGAAAATCCACCAAAACGCCCATGCAACCAGCCTGTTTACCGGGATTCGAACCCCGGAGTGAACTATGAGTGTTTAGCGACTTTACCGCTCGGCCGTTTGTGGGCCTTTATGAAATGGAAGGCGCTAACTTTATTTAAAATGATTGTCAGAAATATCAAGATATTTCGAAAATTTGGATGCTTTTTAATATACTTGCGTAATGCCTAAAGAAAAAGAGCAAGAATAAAGTAGAATGAAGAAAAAGAGCAAGAATAAAGTAGATTACCTGAAGAAAAAGAGAAGAAAAAATACATTTTAAGGTAAAATTTAGTATTTGTATTTTTTTTTTTTTTTTTTAATTTAAAACTTTTTAATCTTATGATATTTGATTTTTACGATTTCAAAAATAAAATATTTGACTAAAATATGAATAACATTTAAGAATCCAAATGTAGGATAAAATTGTGTAAAGCAATGGGCACAATGATAAAAATGATAAAGCAGTGTATGAAAGTCATCCTGAGTTAAAATGTCGCAATCCTAAGTTAAATGTCTCTCTTATTTATATATATCTTTTCTGAATGGAACATTGAAAGGCGCGTTAACTGTGCTTTACTGTATTTTCTCTTTTAATATATGCAGTTTTCAAACGCATCGTAGTCTGAGTTACAAAGTATTTCTCCGAAAGAAACGCAATTCAAATAAATAAAATCAAATTCTGGAAAATTTATATTAATAAATATATTCAAAATGTTCAATTCGAAGGAGTAAATAGAAAATTTTAAAACAATTATCTGAAGAGACAATGCAACACAAAAATTAAAATAAAAGTTAAGAATTAAAAAATTACCTAAAATAATAACTATGACAAAAAATATATATAAAGTAAACTATTTGAAAAAAAAATGCTGCACCTTTATTTACGCAGTTCGAATAGGTAAGTAGAAATTTTTAAAACAGTTATTCGAAAAAAAATCGTGCAACTTAAACAATTAAAATGAAATTCGAAAAAGAAAAATTACTTAAAATAATAAGTTATAATTAAAATTATAATATAAAGAATATTATTTGGAAAAAAGGAACGATGGTGACTTTTTTTCCGCTCACGGGAAAGGAAACTAGGTTGCCATATATTAAGAAGTTCGCCAAGTGAACTATTCTTGGCGCAAACTGACAAAAATGTGCCAACATAAATTTGTGAATTTCTCCGTAAATTTCGCTCCAAATTTTATAAAATTTCATATTTAGGCGTAATTTGAGTCGTAGAATCGAAATATGTGAAAAAAAATTGGTATGTTATTTCAGAAAAAGTCCGATTTTGTGTCAAAATACCTATGTTAGAATGCTATATATAAATCTAATATATATCCTAAGTCGCGCTCTCGAGACATGAAGAACGCAATTTGAATTTTGTCAATCGGCCCAGTAGATCGGGAGATATAGGACTGTCCCCCTTTTTTTTTTTTTTTTTTTTGAGCAGTGTACATTCTATTTTTTTTAACCCAGCAGTAATTAGCTGGACATATACAACCCGTTAGGGGTCGAAGGGTTACAAAAGTACAAGGGCAGGAAAGCTCATAACTAAAGCACTTGAGGAGACTAACGATTAAAATTACCAACGATTCCCTGAATGGGTGAGATCACATGCTCACTTCCCCTAATATGCTTCATAGCTTAAGGTATAGTTTCCCCAAATGTATTGTATCAGTTATATAAATTTGTATAACTGATAAATTTGTATAAAATGTATACAGAATAAGACTATTTATTATAAATAGTCTTATTCTGTAAAGGTTCTTTTGTAGTTCTTTAACTTTAGGCTAAAGCCGCCCAGGCGAGAATGTGACTAGTGATTCTGACTGTCACTCTGAAGGGCCCCAATTCGAATCCCGCAGAAAACAAGAATTTAAATTGTCAGTCTCCTCATAATAGGCAACGCTAGCCGCCTATTAAGTGCCTCCAAAATAAAGACCACCGGTTATGGCACTCGAGGAGCCAAAACCTAAAATGGCTAGAGTCCAACATTAAAGAAAAGGCTAAGGTGACTTAGCGCACACTCAGGAGTACTGGCAACTCCTTTGATAGGAATTAGAAACGCATAATTCAAAACTTTCACACATCTTTACTTGTTAATGAACGGAGTGTAAATGGAATACGTAGTTGTGAATCTCGAATGGAATGGCAGGCGCTTTGGTTATTTAAGGCTCCGTTCAGATGGAGGTATAAATGACATAGAGGCATAGTCATAAGGCATAAAACGCAGAAGTTCCGTTCACATCTCCGAGACAGTGTCTAAGCTGTAGCCAGTTAGAGAAGCTAAATTTGCGCATGCGCGGGTATGTCTATAGCTTTTCCGCTCAACAGATTTCGCGCGTTCGCTCTGATTAGTCTAATCTTACATGAATTCGGCATAAAGTTGAAAACATCGAACTTTATGCCAAAACTCTTAAACCAGTCTTTGTGACGTAGCAAGGCCTGATTACCTTGCAAGAGAGCTTGGCTTAAACCAATATCGTACAATCATACCACCGTCTGAATGGAGCCTTACTAAGCAGATCAGAGATGGATTTGGCCATTTAAGGGTTCCTTTCCAACAGAGGACCGTTGGTAAGCCAGGATATTGGAAACGAGGGAATGTAGAAAGGCTCGTGGTAAATTTAGAAACCAGGAAATTGTAAAACTAAACAATGTTTTCACCGGATCTTTTAAAAACTAGTCGGATGTACTTTTGCTTATACAATGAGAGTGCGTAGTAGGAAAAAAGAAATTTCTTCACTTTACTTCACTTTTTCATCATAATAAGCTTTTAAATGATGAATTTGCTTCGAGCATTGAGTACAATGCAAGCAAAATTTCATCAGCTTCAGCAAACAATCTGAAAACTCAGATTTTTGGAATCTGATTCAACGTATTAAAATTCTCTTCAACCATATATTTTTTTTAACTTAAAGGATTATCCGTTGCTTTTAAGATCTGCATGGATTTGCTTTTAAGATAGCATTTTAATGTGAAAACAAGGGCATATACTAAGCTGTATAAATATCTATAGTAAAGAATTTCCTTTGCATTGTTAGTATATAGAGCATGTACTGCAGTTCCTGAATATGTGGATTATAGTGAAAATATCAAGGTAACGCCTTTAACTTGCTTTCAAAGATGGATAGAATCATATCAAAGGCAGATAAAATACGCAACATGTAACTTCGAAGCAGCTCCATCTAATAAATAACCCACTTTAAAGAACTGCATCCAAGAAAGTACGCTTAATTTTCCTCAAGCGAAATGGTTAACCTCGCGGGAAAATGTATATTTTACTCTTTCTGAAGCCAGAGAGTGTGTGAATAAATGGAATTTAGACTTATACGTATAGCGTATGTTCTTTTGCATTATTTGAAGTAAAATCATTTCCTAGCTTTGGAAATTTACATATGTTTGATACAAATGTACAGTAGATAGTCTTATAAACGTTGTTCCATTATGTGTACCACCTAATCGTTGTAATATAGTTATCGGTACTGTTTTGTTACCGGGATCGGATTGAGATATCCCCAAATGCTGACGAACTATTCGAAGCATAAACATAATCACGAAAATGTTTAAATTACGATAAATAAAATACGATACGGTTAAGTTGATAAAAAATCCAAGGGAAAAATTACACCAGATATTCGTAAAATTAGAAAATTTTAATATAAACTAAACTTGACAAAGCAGAAAACAATTTTATTTTGTGGTTTTTCGTGCACTTTTTTCAGACTGAATAATCCCTCGTTCCTGAGGAATTGCATAGAAGATATTTCATCATTAGACAAGTCAAAATTTTCAAATCCATGGTAGGCACAATAATAATAAAAACACAAGTGACCGTTATATCTTTGGAATTTACATTCTCGTTGCTAAGAGGCATTATTTTATGTTTTCCTAAAAGTTAACATTGTAAAGAGAAGTAAACACTGGGACTTCATATGAACAACGAGACCCACCAGCGAGTGGTAAAGTCACGAGTCACTTTACCACGAGTGGTAAAGTCGCTGAATACTGGTAGTTCGGTCCGAGGTTCGAATTCCGCGAACGGGCTGGCTGCAGGGGTGTTTTAGTGGTTTTCTCCATGTGTTACGTGTATACGAGTCGGTTTCCCTTAGAACGTCCTCCACGAAGGCATCCTTCCCCTTAGGCAGATAGCTCTCGAGGCTTTGCCGTAATTAAATAACCTAACATAACCTCATATGAACCACTCTGTTGGCTAGTTTAGCAAAATATTTGACGACGACTACGTTCCCGATAACAAAACAGTATATAATTATCCGATATCAACAACAGATATACTTCTTGAAGAAAATAATGGAGAATGAATAATATATACATAAAGAATCATAAAAAGTACGTGATTAACATGAATATGTATACAGAAGCCTAAAAAGTAAAACTAGTAATAAAAGTAAAAAGTAAATAATTCTAAATTTTAAAGAAATCAGCAAATACTATAAAAAATTTTTGCAATTCAGTGTTCGAATGCCTTCTCATAAAGACTGAAATTCGTTTGACAGAAGGTAAGAATCCAACTAAATGTTAGTTAGGCTTTCGTTTTCCATAAATTAAGATTTAAATAGAAACAAAATGTAGCGTAAGATAACCCAAAATAGTTCGCTGTTATATATAATAATTTATTTCATTAAAATCCTCAATGAGAACAATTTATACTAAGGAGTAATAAATAACCCATTTAATTCTAGAAGCAATGAAAGATAGTTGAACGAAGCAGTAATCTTTCCGGAACAAAAATATCAAATTATATTTCAGTATTCGATGCAATAGTAACTTTAAATCGCCAGTAACTAAACTTCACTTTGAAAAAATATTCGTTCTTCAAATCTATTACTTTTATTTTTATTAAATAGAATGCTTCAGTTTAAAAGTAAAATTCCTAATAGGATAAGGATAATTATGAATCGTTAATTTGATTGAATTACAACTAGATCTCGTTTCTTTGTTCATTTGCTCAGATAACAAAATAATTGCCTTGCCACTGGATATTCCGTACTTGTAACATTTCAGTATAACTAAATTTAATCGTGTAAAACAAATTGATATGATTTGCGCAGGTCAGTCGCATTTCAAATGGTTTAAAGTGGAATACATAAAGATAACTAATTGCATGAAATTTATTGACTGCAAAAAGAAACCAAAAAAAAAAAAAAAAAAAAACTGCGTAATTGCGTTTTACTGATTGCTTGTCTAGTGAACGAAAGGGAATTGGAAAAACCTTAATTATCGAAATAAAGGCGTGGCAGAAAAGTATAAATAAAAAGAAATGTGCGTGACGTTTTCTTTCACCCGATAATTTACCTTAATAAATTGATACTAGTAATAAGAAAAATAACTGTAATAAGTTGAAGTGTTGTATAATATGTTTGTGCACTTAAAACTGTTGCTGTATTTAAAACTACTTTAATTAAGTGTGCTATCTTTCTAAATATTTTGATCAAATGTCAGTATGTTAAGGAAATTGTAGATTTCCCTCCTAATTAAAGAAACTTCTTGTGAGAGAAACGGGCGTTAAATATTTAAGTCGTGAAATAATACAAAATTTCGAAATATTTTTTATTTTTATTTTAATGGACTCCCGTCGAGACAATATAGTGCTTATGGGAACCGACTGCCCCGGGTTCGAATCTCTGAGAAGGCATGGATATAAACTATCTATCTCCTCATAAGAGGTAACGGTAGCCGCCTATTAGTTATAAAAAAATTACCACAATAAAATGACCATCACTTCTGGCCTTAGTAGTGGCGGAAGCCTAAAAATGGCTAGTGCCCGCCATAAAAAAAGAACATTTATGACTACAAAAATTTAAACATCCAAAACGAAAGATCCTTTAAAACCCATCCATGACTAGTATAAGCAATCAGAGGGTATACGCCAGGTCACAGAAGAAGAGAGAGAAGAAGTTATTAATTAGTTTTATTAGATATAAATTTGCTGTCAATATGATTCCTAATACAAGAGAAATGACTTGAGAACCGAGAACCCTCATCATCTACAGCTAGACATTTGAATAAGTATTAACACTTCTTAATTAAAGTATATAAAATGCAATGAGGTTTTCATTAAAAATACAAGATAAGGTGTTTTTCCTTCTTCCAGCATGTCTCCGTGGTGTAACGGTAGCACACTCGATGCGTATTCGAGAGGTCCAAGTCATTCGATCCGTTTAGTTTAGTGATCGAGGCCTACGTTTATACGTACTACAAGTCACGTATTTTGAATCATTCGTATTTTAATTGCGTTTAATTGAAGGTTGATTTTCGATCGCTGGCTGGTTGCAACTGATCGTTGTGCTGCCACTTCTAAAAAGGATTATGTTCAATAAGATAAATACTCGTATATTTCGTTCTGGAGGATCGCACGAGGTAAAATCTTAATATACGGTACAGGCTTGGAGTGACACCAGTCACCAAATGTCGTCAAATCCCGTGTGCACCATGTACTAGAATCGTACGTCGAGCGAAAGAGAAATTTTCGGAAGTAATATTTCAGAAAATCTTGCTTGGAACTACGATTATCTACGACTCTGGTAAAGTGTATAATTGCTTCGTAATTGAGCATTTCTCAGTGAATTATTGTCTGACGTATAAAGACAACGAAACTAACGCCCATACGAACACCATTGAGGTTATACAGAGTAAGAGAGAGAGGAAATTTTTTTTCTGTTTGAAGAGTTTTTGTGGCGTTGCAGGTACTAGGATTAGAAGGATAAGGATATGTTCAGGGGGCTACATGAAAGCATTAAAGAACTGTTTGTGCTGCATTGATCCGACGCTAACATTAACACATAACCAAGAACACATAAGGTGAGTATTTCGTTGTTCTTTTATGCATTCTTGGTGTTGTTTTGGATGAAAACATTGCTTCTTGTCCCCATTCTTTAAGTCAACATAGTTCTCCAAAACTATCAAGGTTGTAAATGTTTACCATTTCTTGTAAAACAGATTATTAAATTATTGGCGCTGAATTATTTTTTTATTGAAACTAAATGCTATATTGAGATAGGCGGATTTAAAATAGAATATTAATGTTTATTTTAAATGTATTTAAAAAATTTGCTATTTGAACTTTTCACGCTTGGAATTTATTTTCCTAGATAAGAAATATAGCTTGGTTTCGCTTTTTATTTATACGTGAAAGGAGTTTTAAATAGGCTGGATTTTGATCTTCATATAAAAACTAGGTTAGACCAGTCTTTATGTATTAACATAATTGTGTATTTCTAGTTTTAACTTTTCTAATTTGTAAATTAAACTTACTTTTTTAAAAAGAAATTTAATTTATTTCCAATCTAGAAATTTTTAGTTTTTTTAGTCTGATCTTAGTACACGGTACACACGGGATTTGGCGTTTCATGCGTAGTGCGATAGGATCAAAAGCGTCAATTTGATGTTGGTGACAATTTTCAAAATCGCGCCAAAGCCGTGTGTAGGATTTTGCTAATTTTATTGTTCTTATAATTTTTATTAATATAATCTTTGCATTGTGCTTTTTAGTCCAAAGGGATTTGAATCCCGAAGGACTATTAGTTTCGTTTTGGCATTTTGCGTCGGACGGATAAATGTCGGTTCACTTTTCAAACTGTTGCCATAAAATGTTAGAGTCCTGAATTATATTTGAAGAAATTAAATAATGAAAATCTGCGTAAATGTATGTATATTTCTCACATTGTCATAAAATAACGGTACATAGAGTCATCGAATTTTGAATAACGTAATCCTCCAACGAATATGAGCATGTGGAAACCCAAATTTGAAATTTGAAATTTGTTTTATGATCGATTTCCTATTTTTTAAAACTTTGACGAATTTTTGATTAACAAACTCAAGGATTTCAAAGCGAGCAATGGCAACGTTGTGCAGAAAAAACATTTTTATCTCCAGCGCGTGAGTCTCTGTATCGGAAATTCTAAAGATATGCTCGTTTTAAAACTATTTTGCGATATTGCTGTTGCACTGGATCTTATGGTTTAAGTCCGAGGAACATGATATTTAATAAAGAAAGGTAACACACAAAATGTTAAAAAACGCCCCTTTGGACGTAATTTAAAATCTTTTTTACTTTTTTTTTTTTTTTTTTTTTTTTTACAATTTACTGTTGGGCAGTACTAAATGATTAATAATTATTTATTTATTTATCTAATTCTTTTGTTATTGCTGCTTTAAGGCATAATTAATAAAATTAATTTTAGAATTAAAAATATATGATATATGATATATATCATAATTTAAATTATATCCTGTTTGTTTGAGTTCATTTTCATTACACATCTGGATATATGTAAACATTATATATATATATATATGTTGAATGTGTTGAATGATCTAAATTCGCTTAGTTCGAAAGCAAGTTTTTCTAATACTTGCGCAATAGCTGGAAAGTAAGATAATATTAATTTATTTACAAAAGAAATATTACCGTAATTTCCGTAAGAAACGCCGCGGCGTTTACGTGTTTAAAACTTAAATTTTCAGCGGATGCGGCGTTTCTACCCATGCGGCGTTTAGGTGCACTAAAAATAAAATATTTCCTATGATGATCATTGTACATAGTTTGGATGGCCTTGTCATTGTGCATAGATTGGTGCTGTTCCCACACAAAAGGCCACTCAGTTGCTTTTTGCGAACTTTATTTTGTTTACGTTCTTTCCCTTGAACGGACCTACATGCCTTATTCACCCTAAACGAGATTTTAGAACAAAAACATTCTTCCCCCTTTCAAATCAACCTTCTCATCAGTTTGAATAGTCTCTCTCCTCTGCCATTCGATGAATCTTCCAGGACCCATCCTCTTTCCACCCCTGCCTTTTCTGCAATTTTTTTCAAAGGCGGACACGACTCCACCTGCCTCGCAATAACGAACTCTGACGTATTTCCCCTTCAGCATGAATGGATTTTTCTTGGCATTCTGCCAAATACAGATCCCATCAGTTAGAGTACAAGTACTTGTAGAATAGTTTTTAATTAGGGAACGGAAAATTTTTGAAAATGTCTCTAAACGGCACAGAAGCTATACATTTCTTACCTTTAATTTATTTTTGAGTTATGGTTTCATTTCATGCATTTTTCTTAACTGGTATGTCATATATCAGGACTTAGGTTGAGTTTTTGCATCTATACGGCCCACGACGATGTCACGCGCAATTTAATCTATTGCGGCGTTTACGCTGATGCGTCGTTTCTGTGTAATTTAAATTTTTTCCCGCCATTTTTCTCGAGTGCGGCGTTTACGCTGATGCGGCCTTTCTTCCAGAAATTACGGTAATTATATTATCTCCTAATGTACGTTTAGTAGAAGTATCAATAAAGAGGGTGTATGAATATGGCAAAGCCTCGAGGGCTATATGCTTAAGGGAAAGGATACCTTCGTGGAGGACGTTCTAAGAGAAACTGCCTCGTATACACGTTACTCATGCGGAAAACCACGAAAACACCCATCCAGCCATCCCGTTCGGGGGATTCGAACCTCGGACCGAACTACCAGCGTTCAGCGACTTTACCTCTCTGCCGCGGGTGGGCTGCCGAAATATTGTTATTATATATAACGTAGTATTTTTTATCATTTACTATAAATCTGATTGGAAACTGATGATAACCGAAAAAAGTGATTTAACAGCATAAGTGAGGATGGAGAATAATAACCCCTCTAATATTAACAATTCTGCGAGGGTGACTGCTTTGCCGCGGAATTTGGAAAAAGAATATGTCTTTATTTATAACCGAAAAAAGTGATTTAACAGCATAACTGAGGATAGAGAATAATAACCCCTCTAATATTAACAATTCTGCGAGGGTGACTGCTTTGCCGCGGAATTTGGAAAAAGAATATGTCTTTATTTATAACCGAAAAAAGTGATTTAACAGCATAACTGAGGATAGAGAATAATAACCCCTATAATATTAACAATTCTGCGAGGGTGACTGCTTTGCCGCGGAATTTGGAAAAAGAATATGTCTTTATTTATAACCGAAAAAAGTGATTTAACAGCATAACTGAGGATAGAGAATAATAACCCCTCTAATATTAACAATTCTGCGAGGGTGACTGCTTTGCCGCGGAATTTGGAAAAAGAATATGTCTTTATTTATAACCGAAAAAAGTGATTTAACAGCATAACTGAGGATAGAGAATAATAACCCCTCTAATATTAACAATTCTGCGAGGGTGACTGCTTTGCCGCGGAATTTGGAAAAAGAATATGTCTTTATTTATAACCGAAAAAAGTGATTTAACAGCATAACTGAGGATAGAGAATAATAACCCCTCTAATATTAACAATTCTGCGAGGGTGACTGCTTTGCCGCGGAATTTGGAAAAAGAATATGTCTTTATTTATAACCGAAAAAAGTGATTTAACAGCATAACTGAGGATAGAGAATAATAACCCCTCTAATATTAACAATTCTGCGAGGGTGACTGCTTTGCCGCGGAATTTGGAAAAAGAATATGTCTTTATTTATAACCGAAAAAAGTGATTTAACAGCATAACTGAGGATAGAGAATAATAACCCCTCTAATATTAACAATTCTGCGAGGGTGACTGCTTTGCCGCGGAATTTGGAAAAAGAATATGTCTTTATTTATAACCGAAAAAAGTGATTTAACAGCATAACTGAGGATAGAGAATAATAACCCCTCTAATATTAACAATTCTGCGAGGGTGACTGCTTTGCCGCGGAATTTGGAAAAAGAATATGTCTTTATTTATAACCGAAAAAAGTGATTTAACAGCATAACTGAGGATAGAGAATAATAACCCCTCTAATATTAACAATTCTGCGAGGGTGACTGCTTTGCCGCGGAATTTGGAAAAAGAATATGTCTTTATTTATAACCGAAAAAAGTGATTTAACAGCATAACTGAGGATAGAGAATAATAACCCCTCTAATATTAACAATTCTGCGAGGGTGACTGCTTTGCCGCGGAATTTGGAAAAAGAATGTCTTTATTTATAACCGAAAAAAGTGATTTAACAGCATAACTGAGGATAGAGAATAATAACCCCTCTAATATTAACAATTCTGCGAGGGTGACTGCTTTGCCGCGGAATTTGGAAAAAGAATATGTCTTTATTTATAACCGAAAAAAGTGATTTAACAGCATAACTGAGGATAGAGAATAATAACCCCTCTAATATTAACAATTCTGCGAGGGTGACTGCTTTGCCGCGGAATTTGGAAAAAGAATATGTCTTTATTTATAACCGAAAAAAGTGATTTAACAGCATAACTGAGGATAGAGAATAATAACCCCTCTAATATTAACAATTCTGCGAGGGTGACTGCTTTGCCGCGGAATTTGGAAAAAGAATATGTCTTTATTTATAACCGAAAAAAGTGATTTAACAGCATAACTGAGGATAGAGAATAATAACCCCTCTAATATTAACAATTCTGCGAGGGTGACTGCTTTGCCGCGGAATTTGGAAAAAGAATATGTCTTTATTTATAACCGAAAAAAGTGATTTAACAGCATAACTGAGGATAGAGAATAATAACCCCTCTAATATTAACAATTCTGCGAGGGTGACTGCTTTGCCGCGGAATTTGGAAAAAGAATATGTCTTTATTTATAACCGAAAAAAGTGATTTAACAGCATAACTGAGGATAGAGAATAATAACCCCTCTAATATTAACAATTCTGCGAGGGTGACTGCTTTGCCGCGGAATTTGGAAAAAGAATATGTCTTTATTTATAACCGAAAAAAGTGATTTAACAGCATAACTGAGGATAGAGAATAATAACCCCTCTAATATTAACAATTCTGCGAGGGTGACTGCTTTGCCGCGGAATTTGGAAAAAGAATATGTCTTTATTTATAACCGAAAAAAGTGATTTAACAGCATAACTGAGGATAGAGAATAATAACCCCTCTAATATTAACAATTCTGCGAGGGTGACTGCTTTGCCGCGGAATTTGGAAAAAGAATATGTCTTTATTTATAACCGAAAAAAGTGATTTAACAGCATAACTGAGGATAGAGAATAATAACCCCTCTAATATTAACAATTCTGCGAGGGTGACTGCTTTGCCGCGGAATTTGGAAAAAGAATATGTCTTTATTTATAACCGAAAAAAGTGATTTAACAGCATAACTGAGGATAGAGAATAATAACCCCTCTAATATTAACAATTCTGCGAGGGTGACTGCTTTGCTGCGGAATTTGGAAAAAGAATATGTCTTTATTTATAACCGAAAAAAGTGATTTAACAGCATAACTGAGGATAGAGAATAATAACCCCTCTAATATTAACAATTCTGCGAGGGTGACTGCTTTGCCGCGGAATTTGGAAAAAGAATATGTCTTTATTTATAACCGAAAAAAGTGATTTAACAGCATAACTGAGGATAGAGAATAATAACCCCTCTAATATTAACAATTCTGCGAGGGTGACTGCTTTGCCGCGGAATTTGGAAAAAGAATATGTCTTTATTTATAACCGAAAAAAGTGATTTAACAGCATAACTGAGGATAGAGAATAATAACCCCTCTAATATTAACAATTCTGCGAGGGTGACTGCTTTGCCGCGGAATTTGGAAAAAGAATATGTCTTTATTTATAACCGAAAAAAGTGATTTAACAGCATAACTGAGGATAGAGAATAATAACCCCTCTAATATTAACAATTCTGCGAGGGTGACTGCTTTGCCGCGGAATTTGGAAAAAGAATATGTCTTTATTTATAACCGAAAAAAGTGATTTAACAGCATAACTGAGGATAGAGAATAATAACCCCTCTAATATTAACAATTCTGCGAGGGTGACTGCTTTGCCGCGGAATTTGGAAAAAGAATATGTCTTTATTTATAACCGAAAAAAGTGATTTAACAGCATAACTGAGGATAGAGAATAATAACCCCTCTAATATTAACAATTCTGCGAGGGTGACTGCTTTGCCGCGGAATTTGGAAAAAGAATATGTCTTTATTTATAACCGAAAAAAGTGATTTAACAGCATAACTGAGGATAGAGAATAATAACCCCTCTAATATTAACAATTCTGCGAGGGTGACTGCTTTGCCGCGGAATTTGGAAAAAGAATATGTCTTTATTTATAACCGAAAAAAGTGATTTAACAGCATAACTGAGGATAGAGAATAATAACCCCTCTAATATTAACAATTCTGCGAGGGTGACTGCTTTGCCGCGGAATTTGGAAAAAGAATATGTCTTTATTTATAACCGAAAAAAGTGATTTAACAGCATAACTGAGGATAGAGAATAATAACCCCTCTAATATTAACAATTCTGCGAGGGTGACTGCTTTGCCGCGGAATTTGGAAAAAGAATATGTCTTTATTTATAACCGAAAAAAGTGATTTAACAGCATAACTGAGGATAGAGAATAATAACCCCTCTAATATTAACAATTCTGCGAGGGTGACTGCTTTGCCGCGGAATTTGGAAAAAGAATATGTCTTTATTTATAACCGAAAAAAGTGATTTAACAGCATAACTGAGGATAGAGAATAATAACCCCTCTAATATTAACAATTCTGCGAGGGTGACTGCTTTGCCGCGGAATTTGGAAAAAGAATATGTCTTTATTTATAACCGAAAAAAGTGATTTAACAGCATAACTGAGGATAGAGAATAATAACCCCTCTAATATTAACAATTCTGCGAGGGTGACTGCTTTGCCGCGGAATTTGGAAAAAGAATATGTCTTTATTTATAACCGAAAAAAGTGATTTAACAGCATAACTGAGGATAGAGAATAATAACCCCTCTAATATTAACAATTCTGCGAGGGTGACTGCTTTGCCGCGGAATTTGGAAAAAGAATATGTCTTTATTTATAACCGAAAAAAGTGATTTAACAGCATAACTGAGGATAGAGAATAATAACCCCTCTAATATTAACAATTCTGCGAGGGTGACTGCTTTGCCGCGGAATTTGGAAAAAGAATATGTCTTTATTTATAACCGAAAAAAGTGATTTAACAGCATAACTGAGGATAGAGAATAATAACCCCTCTAATATTAACAATTCTGCGAGGGTGACTGCTTTGCCGCGGAATTTGGAAAAAGAATATGTCTTTATTTATAACCGAAAAAAGTGATTTAACAGCATAACTGAGGATAGAGAATAATAACCCCTCTAATATTAACAATTCTGCGAGGGTGACTGCTTTGCCGCGGAATTTGGAAAAAGAATATGTCTTTATTTATAACCGAAAAAAGTGATTTAACAGCATAACTGAGGATAGAGAATAATAACCCCTCTAATATTAACAATTCTGCGAGGGTGACTGCTTTGCCGCGGAATTTGGAAAAAGAATATGTCTTTATTTATAACCGAAAAAAGTGATTTAACAGCATAACTGAGGATAGAGAATAATAACCCCTCTAATATTAACAATTCTGCGAGGGTGACTGCTTTGCCGCGGAATTTGGAAAAAGAATATGTCTTTATTTATAACCGAAAAAAGTGATTTAACAGCATAACTGAGGATAGAGAATAATAACCCCTCTAATATTAACAATTCTGCGAGGGTGACTGCTTTGCCGCGGAATTTGGAAAAAGAATATGTCTTTATTTATAACCGAAAAAAGTGATTTAACAGCATAACTGAGGATAGAGAATAATAACCCCTCTAATATTAACAATTCTGCGAGGGTGACTGCTTTGCTGCGGAATTTGGAAAAAGAATATGTCTTTATTTATAACCGAAAAAAGTGATTTAACAGCATAACTGAGGATAGAGAATAATAACCCCTCTAATATTAACAATTCTGCGAGGGTGACTGCTTTGCCGCGGAATTTGGAAAAAGAATATGTCTTTATTTATAACCGAAAAAAGTGATTTAACAGCATAACTGAGGATAGAGAATAATAACCCCTCTAATATTAACAATTCTGCGAGGGTGACTGCTTTGCCGCGGAATTTGGAAAAAGAATATGTCTTTATTTATAACCGAAAAAAGTGATTTAACAGCATAACTGAGGATAGAGAATAATAACCCCTCTAATATTAACAATTCTGCGAGGGTGACTGCTTTGCCGCGGAATTTGGAAAAAGAATATGTCTTTATTTATAACCGAAAAAAGTGATTTAACAGCATAACTGAGGATAGAGAATAATAACCCCTCTAATATTAACAATTCTGCGAGGGTGACTGCTTTGCCGCGGAATTTGGAAAAAGAATATGTCTTTATTTATAACCGAAAAAAGTGATTTAACAGCATAACTGAGGATAGAGAATAATAACCCCTCTAATATTAACAATTCTGCGAGGGTGACTGCTTTGCCGCGGAATTTGGAAAAAGAATATGTCTTTATTTATAACCGAAAAAAGTGATTTAACAGCATAACTGAGGATAGAGAATAATAACCCCTCTAATATTAACAATTCTGCGAGGGTGACTGCTTTGCCGCGGAATTTGGAAAAAGAATATGTCTTTATTTATAACCGAAAAAAGTGATTTAACAGCATAACTGAGGATAGAGAATAATAACCCCTCTAATATTAACAATTCTGCGAGGGTGACTGCTTTGCCGCGGAATTTGGAAAAAGAATATGTCTTTATTTATAACCGAAAAAAGTGATTTAACAGCATAACTGAGGATAGAGAATAATAACCCCTCTAATATTAACAATTCTGCGAGGGTGACTGCTTTGCCGCGGAATTTGGAAAAAGAATATGTCTTTATTTATAACCGAAAAAAGTGATTTAACAGCATAACTGAGGATAGAGAATAATAACCCCTCTACTATTAACAATTCTGCGAGGGTGACTGCTTTGCCGCGGAATTTGGAAAAAGAATATGTCTTTATTTATAACCGAAAAAAGTGATTTAACAGCATAACTGAGGATAGAGAATAATAACCCCTCTAATATTAACAATTCTGCGAGGGTGACTGCTTTGCCGCGGAATTTGGAAAAAGAATATGTCTTTATTTATAACCGAAAAAAGTGATTTAACAGCATAACTGAGGATAGAGAATAATAACCCCTCTAATATTAACAATTCTGCGAGGGTGACTGCTTTGCCGCGGAATTTGGAAAAAGAATATGTCTTTATTGGAGAGTATAAGGTGCATTACTATATATTTAAATTGATCATTTATAATCTGAAATTTGTCTTACATCCCTTCCATGCTTTAAACGACCTAGATCAACGCAGATTTCTAAGAACTCGGGCTTAACATTATTTCAAACGAAGCAAAAGTAATATTTAATATAATTTAAATGATTTAATCAGCTGTGCTTTAATGTTTTAGACATTACTTCTGTTATGAATTATACAAGATGAGAACTATAGAGCGATATTAAGATTTAACGAAAACTATTATACTAATTGCAATCAAATCTGAACTGAAATTAGTTTATGATGCATATGAAATAGTGAAATAAATATCTTTATTTTTGTATTTCGCAAATATGCTAGATTTCCTCCACGTTGATTTCCTTGTATTCCCAGTTTCATCGAATCAAATTAACATTCCAGTAATTTTAATGCATATTACGAAATTTTATCCCCCTCGAGTTCCTTGTATCTCCAGTTTTAGTCGACTCAAATTAATATTCCAATAATTTTAATTTATTTCCTGATTAGAAATTCTCACTGATATCCAGTTCAAATTACAGAAAAATAAATTCTAATTTACTGCAAAGAAAAATTCTCTTAAGTATGCTATAGTATTTAGAGGAATGCAGACACTTCTCTTTTTTTGGTTTCGAATTCTTTTCTTTTGATATTATTTGTCGGTATTTAAGCTTATGTTGAAAGGAAAAAGAACAGCCACATGTTAAATTATTTTATTTATATATTATGAATTATGTATAGGATTATTTAAAAAATAAATTATATCCAACAAAATCTGCTACATCGAAACAGATTATTTCCAGTACCTGAAATAACATTATTTCTATCAATGCATATTTAATGAAGTCCAAGGTAGTTCCAATGTTAATATAACATTTATTTCTTTCTTGTAAGCTTCGAAGGTATCAGTGTAATTCAAAATCTCAGGTTATGGAGAACATTCAATAAATCCTAGGACAAAGCATGATATAAGAGAAACGTTGAAAACTTGCATGGGTACTGAATGTACCATACTTCTGTATGAGTGCACCTTGGTGGAAGCTTTACTCCATAATGTGTTTCCGTGGCAAATTTTTCTGTAGTCAATGAAGAGAGCAGCTGAGAAAAATTTCAGCATTGAGAAACCTGCTGTTATTGCAGTTTTAATTGAAAACGGATAGTAGTGGCATGTATCGCGAAAGCATGCAGAAAGTTTCCGAGATACCTTTTCCATCGTATGTGACTGCAAAATACAATCAAAAGTTTTCAGTACAGTCAGTGAATGGACTAGTCATATCCCCTTTTAGCTCATCAAATTAACGGCACCGCTGATAAAATGTGGAGGAGTATTTAAGACATAATTTTATATAGCAAATATAACAAGGTCCAGAACTAAGGTTTAATGCAGGATCTGTCAGGATAATCTAGCATGGATATTTGTAAATGTCTAAGCTCTGATCTACATGGAAGTCGAAAGTTCTAATGCCTGGAATGAAGAGGAATAGAATAGCGAATTGTATTGGAATACTAACCGCAAGAAATTCCAGTTATAGAAATATGATAAAGGGGGACTTCAACGCAAGAGTTCGATATGGACTCACCATTGAGATCGCATAAATAAACTAGAATTGAAACCATTAAGGCGCCATTTAGAGAAATTTTCTAAACCTTCCCTCTTAAGACTGAAACAGCAAAGAGGTTAAATACATTTCTTACAGGGCTTGGGTAAAAAATAATAGTAAATTTTTGGATGGAGATTTATTTAGTTTTACTAATAGTTAATTTTTAGTTAAAGCGACTTTCCTTTCCGTTTCGTTCCCAACTACGCTTTCCTGCCAGAATTCTAATCAGATATATTCAGCATATATTCAGATTAAGGTATAAGTGTTAACTAAGGGAATGTTTTGGATGATGACTTTTAGAGTGTGTTATGTTTGCTCGAAAGCCGCATTGTTATTTAGAATTACTAGCGATTTGATTCTGTGACGTTGAATGCTTTTAACTTTATAAAAAGTAGTATAGAGTCAGAACAAAATTAGACCTTGATTCTTGATCGATACTTGAAATATCAGATTAGACTTCTGTAAATTGTAACGATTTCATTTAAGCGCATTTATAACACAGACTCACCTACAACTGAAAAAGTACTTTCCACTCTTTTAAAATATAATGGAAACGTTTGTTTCCGCCGGTTCCTACGAGTCTGAGTCTTCCTGCGCGAAAATTTATCCTGTAACTCTTGGCGGTACGGTGTGCCCAGTCTGGGTATACCTAAAATATTCCCTCTGTACACCCAGAAAAAATGATTTAAAATGTATTTATGAGTTACTACAGGTTACTCTGAACCTCCTTTATTTATACTAGATGGCATCACAACACAGACCATTCCATACATCTTAGCCATATTTAGCTTTTAAAGGACCCTCATTTTTCAAAAATAAAATCTGCCAGATTTTATTAGGCTATAAAAGCAAATGCCTGAAAAGAAATTTCTAAGATATTTTCTTATCTGTATGCTAATCTCCTTATTCTATATTAGTTTTAAATGTTTGCCTTGAAATCTTGCCTATGATAGAAAGGCCAACATCTGGTGTGCCCAGAGTGGGATCACTAAAACACTAGGACCAGACTAACAGCTATATCATTGTTTCATTGCAGTTCTCTGGTGATCTCATTCACAATAGAAAGGTGAGTCAACATTTGTGTTTCATTTCCTGTTTCTCTTGCCCCCTTTTGTTTTTGGAGGGAAGGCTTGGTTATCAACTAATAAATTATTACGGTGTTTTTATGAAGCCCAAGGGTAATTTTATCAGTTAGCTCTTTGGTTTTTCACTAAAGCAGTTCTCTTTTGTTCAAACGCTTTCGTTAGCTCTTCGTTACTTTTGTTAGTTCTATGTTTTGATAGTTCTGACTTGTAAGTGTTAATTTAATTTAATTTTTTAATTTATATTTTCTAATTGTAGATATAATATTAGTTTATTTTTTCTGATTTTTTAATTATTTTGCAAATCGGTCGGAGAGTGCTGACCTTTCCTGAAGCACTGAAAGAGGTACACGAATTGCCTTCAGATAGTGAATCTGATATGGATCCAGGTACATATGCAAAGCATGCAATGTTGGCTTGTGCTTTCTGAAAGATGGTGTCACTTTCTTCAAAAGTATCACAATGAAAAAAATAGACGAAAGTGTAAATACGAAATATAAATATTATAAATATCATATAGCCGAGTTAAATTTTTTCTTTTATACACATGTAATCATCATATAACCAAAAAATGTTTTTTGAGGACTGTAGAGTAGCAGGCCTTCCCGTGGTGCAACCTGGGTAATGCTAAATCATCTACGGTATTAAGAATGCAGAGTTCTTTAATCGTAGGTAAAATCTTTTACTCTATTACGCGCTTCCCAGAAATGCTAGCTTCATCACTCTTTACGAAACTCTATTCTTTCAATGAGCCCGCTTCACCCACAGAATTAAAACTTACCGATTAATTTTACAAAATTTGCCTGTGTACTCCTCTAGGCCTGGTTAGACTGCTTACTTTTTTTTTTAAATTCCTACTTTAAACGGTAGTATGCCGCAAAGGGTGTACACCATTAGGATAAATTTAATTACACTTTACTTAAAGTGCAACGTTATTTGTTTAAGCCAGAAGTATTGGCTTTATGTAAGCCCAAGTGAAGAAGGCCGTCTGTGCAATTATATTTGACCGAATAAAGGGTTCTTTTCACCCTTCTTCTGACTTTTCTGTTGAAGGAAGACCTGAGATAATTCCTCATCAGTCTTCTAGAGCTCGTTACCTAATGTTCCCTAAGAGAACGATACCTTATAAGTTGAAACGATTGATCTTAAGTTGACATATAATACTAAAACGGTTTTTTAAAACCTACTCTCATTCGTTTGAACCAATTTCCATGAAAATAGATACACTTAACGCAAAGTTTCGAAAAATGCACTTAAAATTATTGCTTAACACATACTCTTTATAATTCTTAAAAATTGAGTATTTCATTCCCATTCTCTTGCATACATCCCGATTTTATTATAAGAAAAAAATGAAATATTTCTGAAGAAGTTTTAATTTTATAATTTCAACATTGTTATGCTTTGTCGCAAAAAGAATTATCTTTCTATTTTTGCGAGTCGAAAATGATTATATATCAATGAGACCCGTTTCCTAGAAGCTTTAATTAGATTATATCAATTATTATGTTCATTGGAGTAATATGCTTTCCAAAGCCTGTTCTAAATATTTTTAGTATCGATGGATTTAAATATTGATTAAATGTACCAATATTTTAAACATTGATATATTTGCTTAGAAATAACGATATTCTTATCTGTGGTCTTATAAATTTCAATCGAATTGATAAATTTAATGAAAACTCAAATTATCACACTGAAGACAATTTAACACAAAATTGTGTATATATATATTTCACGTTTTAATATATTAAGAAAATAAAAAAATATATTCGAAAGTGAGACATTCACTCTGTCAAAAAACAAAATGTAGATGAATTCTTTGGTATTAGGCTTTAAGGTCTCACCCTAAATTCCTTAACAGTTCGAAGTCAACCGTACACATTTCAGGTAAATTTTACTAAAACATATTAATTATGTTCTCGATAAGTTTAGAAATGTCACTTTAATAATGAATACCAAAATAAATGCAAGACACAACCTAAAATTTATTAAGTCCATAATAAGGTACAAAAGGATTTAAAACGTAGAAGATAATAATTATAGTTCCAGCAGATGGAGTATTTATTAAAAAAAGGCTCTATTCCAGTCGTTGAAGGAATCCCAGCAGTCTCAAATTCTATCCTGTCTTCAAGTTCCTACTATACTCTGTTACCTTAGAAAAGAATTATTTCAAGCCATTTTGTCACTCCAATCTATGATTCATAAACATGGCAAAAGCTGTTGCAGAAAGAAGATAGGATTCTCTAACTTCATAAAATCACCTAATTCCCTCCTTGCTGTGACGACAACATGCATTACGATCGTAAATATGGGATATTGTTACCTTGAAATGCCTATTTTGAAAAAAAAAAGACTGTCTGGTTGCATAAGTCTTGTTTGCATAATATGATGCACCGTTAAGTTCTTAACCATGATGAAATTTTACTCATTGAAATTTATTACACCATAGAAAGCTAAATTAACACCACACCCACAATTCAAATAGTATAATGAAAATACACGAATTGTTAGACTTCTGTAACTTGTAACAATTTCATTTAAACACATTTATAACACAGTCTCTCCTACAGCTAAAAAGGTACTTTCCACGCTTGTAAAAATAACATTCAGCAGTTGACTATCGGCAGTTTTATGCCCCCCCCCAAATAAAAGGCAAAAGCCTTAATATTATTATTTGAGGTGTCGCAACACGTTGTTCTACCGGAACTTCGTAAATTACTGGGGAAAATTAGAAAAGTTTCACACGTTACATGGAAACCTCTATTCCAGCTACCTTTAACTAAACTGAAAATGTTAGCTTGGAACTTTTTCCTTCGCACGATTACTTCAAGAAATTAAGATATAAATCTAGTTTCTTGAAAATCAAAAGCAAACAAACAAATCAAATATCCCGAAGACAAAAATTATGAGATTTGTTTCTTTCAATGGATTGTTGTGAATAGTTTGTAGACGTGATACTAGTTTTAGAATAGCATGCATAGTCAAAATATTATCAGAAAAATATATCTCCATCTATTATTATAGGCTCCACTATTAATGATACACAGTGGCCGAGTGTTTAAGACCGCTGAATACTTGCCCAGATTCGATCCCAGCCGTACGGGCTGGCTTTGTGTTTGTTTTCATGGCTTTCTTCTTATGCAGTGAGAATACGAACCAGTTTCTGTTCAGTACCAGCTTCCTTGATCAACCGCGAATAGCTTGCATTTGTGTTTGCTTTGATCCGGCTGTCTTCATGTAGCTTGCATGTAGCGTTAAAAATGCAGATAATATTTACATGCAATGTCTTCAATTAGTGCGGGAGTATGACATTGAAATTTTAAAGCAGGTCTCATCGGTGAAACTGTAGTGTACAGGTGATACAGTCTTTAGTACAAGTCACGTAGTAAACTTTAGTACAAGTCACGTGAAAAGTTGGCACTCAAACATCAAGATAATATATTGTAGGAGAATCACAGTCCTTGTAAAACAGTAGATATCTCGAAGAATGCAGGTATAAGTCACTATTAATTATACATATTGAAATACATAGAAAAATATATGTGCATAGCCACAGTTAATTTTCAAAGCCCCATTAGGAGATAGTTTCCTTTCACTGAAAGATGACTGTTTTCAACTGTTGAGCCCGCTCGATGGCACCGCTCGATGACACCTTGCGAATGCATCTCTTCAAACTTACGATTCCTACCGTTCTTTCCGACCTGTTACAATCTGGTCCTTTTCTCCACATTATCATTCTCTCTTCGAAGTATTTTATGAAATGGTTGTTTTACTTTTATCGCCACTAAAGCAACTCTACTTCAACGAGTTAGAATACAGCAACTTGGAACCGGTTTCCATCAGAAAGTTCTTTGCAACGGCATCCCTCAACTAAGGCAGATGGCCTTCGTGCGGTAGTCTCATATTCAAATAACCTAACTCACAGGTTATTAACTCGGTTTGAGAGATACAACAGCACAAGTTTATTTAATGAAAATACTTGCTTCTTTATGTTTCTCCAAGGAGCAAAATTTTAAAACGGATACATTTAAGATTTTAAAAGTTTATATCGAAACTAAATCTCGAAAAACTAAGCACTAATTCTCTGTCATTAAAACATGAAATAATGTTATTATGATACAGTCTTATCTGCGATTTCGGTGGAGGTAAACTGATATCATACACATGGTGCCTATAAGTAAATGCATTTTTAAAACACAAAGTACTGTCGACGTCTATAAGCAATAAAAAACCAAGGATTTAATCCTTCGTTTATGAGCCTTAGTATGGAAACTAAAATCAATTTTAAACTTTAAACGTTTTCCGAGGTAACAATATGTAATGCATACGTAACACATTGATCAAGAATGCTGAAAAGAATATTCATGGAGATTACATTCATAGGGCATTTGGACTTGCTGTACAGAAATCTGCAGAAAAAGAAGTAAACGTGATGTCTTCTTAAGGAGCTGACGAGTGGTGAAACATTAGTAAATGTAGAAGATCCAGAGCTTTCAACTTTCTTGAGCCCCATGAGGAAACAAAAATTGATTGTCATGTGTACTGCAATTTTAACTAGTTAAAGACTTAAATCCCTGCTCAGCTTATAATGTGAACAGTCGAGAGGTGATCAGCAGCCCAACTTATTCATAGCTCTTCTGTTCTTACAGTAAAAATTGGAAATCTACAAGGAATAACTTGTCGGTCTATAAATATCTTTAAGCTAAGTTGTCGCTTACCTAACCTAAAGACAGCCCGTTCGTGGTTGAAGCACTGTTTAGCTCGATACTACTTTTCGAAAAACTAGTTATGATTTGAGCTTCACTTCCTTCTGTTCATTTACCATCTGCAAAGATAAGAAAGATGAAAAATGGTAGTTTGAATTCGGCTTCATATCCTGGCGAACAGTCTGGCTGCATAGACATTTTCATGATTTTACCTGTGCGTAAGTGAATGTTAGACATTTTCCATTAAAAATATATTTCAGAAAGCAACGCTTCCCTTAGGCAAACACTCCTAGTCTGCTGTGACATAATCCAATACATGTAATTAGTTCAGCTTCTTTGTGTGGTTGATAGAAAGGAGGAAGGCTATTGCTGCAATTTCATTTCAAGTTTTGAACCTTTTTAAATGTTAAAATGTCGTATTTAATGCCACTTTTTATTTAAAGAATTAATGGTAAATACCTTTATATTCATTAGTTTCCATTTGATGCAAAATTGGCTAAATTACATGTGATACTTAATTGAAAAAAGTCTTGTGCCAAATTACCTTTGTACAGATGAAGATTTATTTAAGTTATTTGAACACACAGAAGAGTGCTACAGACTTAGATATGCAGTTCGAATGGTTACATGCCGTAAATGTATTTTCGACTTAACAATCGGTTCAGTTTAAACGAAAATTTTATTGAAATGCTGTTTCCCCTCTTTAAAGAAAAACCTCTACATGAATTTATGTATAGTATTAGAATTTTTCATATATATTAACGGATATTAATGTAGATATATATATCATAAATAACTAATTTCTTCGTAATTTCATGGCTTCTTTTTATTACTTATTTAGTTATAATATTTGCACTGCTTAGTAGCATATGCATAACAGTAAAAATTGAAGCTCTTAGTCTTATTTGGTTTTACTTTATTATGCTCAAAACACGAATATTAAACGATCAAATATGTATATCTCGAAACAATCTTCTGATAAATAGGAAACAAGAATAAGAGAAATATATTCGCTTGAAACTCTGAGGATTCGATAAAATATTTGTATTTTCCTAAGTAGGAGAACATGCAATCAAAATACATTGCACAGCAGTTCGTAAGGAAATATTCGTTCAAGATAAATAATCCTATCAAAATTCCAATATGCATTTTAATATCCGGTCTGTTTGTTTTGTGCCCTGAATAATGTCGAGAGGAAGTTAGAAAAAAGATTAGATTACGAGAGAAAAATAAAAGATATTCCTGACGAGTGTTCCTTCGCATAATTTGAGGAAAGATGACTTAAAATTAAGACTGATATTTTTGATGAATTTTCACGGTGTGTATGCAGCATTTGTTACTGCTAATTGAAAACATCATCTGCATAATTTAAAGATAAATTAATCTCAAAGATTAATTGAGATATTCGCCTTACGGACTTCTGATTTTCTTACTTTCCTTTTTCTAACTGTACTGGAAAACTAAATTTTTACGCAATTTTAACTTTTTTTTAAGGAGAATTTTAATATTTTCTCCTTTCTAATTTTTGTAGTTTTTTCCTTAAATATTCGTTTATAGTATATAATACAAAGATTTCTTTGAAACCTCCTTTTTTCAAAATAGGTCTTTTAAAGACTGACGTTAAATTTTTTTCGTTTGCCAAGTACTAGCTTCGTAGTATATATTCTGAAACAGATGTCGATTAATGACAACTTCATTATGTACGCAATACGAATCAAAGAAAACAATAGCTCATAGTGTTTTCGCTGGGAAAGGGATACACTGTTAAAATTAAATAATGCTTTAGAGCATATATAAACGCAATACTAATATTTTAATTTTATGTTATGTCTTTCCGCTATCTGTTTCTTTTGTCAACTATCATCAAAATGCAAATACGAGTTGAGTTTTAACAGAGAGCTAATGAGTAGTTTACAGAGAGAGTTGAGTGAACTTAACCAATAACTAAGCCTCATTATGACGGGTATATCTTATATTCATTATTATTTTTGTTGCTTAACTTTATGTCCATATGATTTTACAAGTACACGTTTGAATGCATAAGAAGTTAAAACTTTAAAACACTTCTGTAACTAGAAGTATATGTCTACGATCAAGGATTACGAATCTAAAGGCCGGTTAAGGACTTTTAAGCCGGCCAAGGTTGGATATATATATATACATATATACACACACACACCAGAGAGTTAATATATTATGATCACTCCTCACCTACTACAGAAAAAAGTTCACCCGGAGATAAAACCACATCGAACGCGTTGCTGATGCTGGAGTACATAAAGGGTCTATGCACTGCGGAATATTGATACTTATTGACATACTTTGCTTCACACGTGCACAACCCCTCCTTGTATTTTCGGATGTCGATGTCGGATAATTTCATGATCCTCTGTGCTCCCATTTGTCTCCACACACTGATCGTCTTCCTGGGTACTATGAATATGTTAGATATAGGTTATGCGCCTTTATGGCTTTGGTTGACATTGATCCGGACACGTCGCGCTTCGCGCAATATTCGCGGAATATTCAGGTTCTATTAGATTTACAATATTTAGAGACATAAGGGAAAGGCAGATGATTTATCAGATTTCTATAAAGTCGTAATGGCATTGCGCTTGGGAACATCGATTACAGAAAGGGTGCATTTGGTGGACTGCTCATGAGCAGACGTTGCGAGTACATATCGAAAGAGAAGTATCAATAGTAGATAGACAAATCAGCGGCCGGCTGTTTCTCAGCCATGGCGCATAGATTCTAAAGCCGAACGAAGATTATTGCACATTATTCGCCAGGACCGAAGCACTCTAGCGACCGAAATTACCAGCAGCTACAACATTGGCGGCTCAGACAATTGTGTATATAAATAACACGCACCGTAGCGTATATTCTTGCGTATGAACCTATGCATCCGGAGCCTGAATCTTCCCAGTCCTCACGGCGCGTCATAACAATAACGCCTTTAATGTGCAAAGGTACATGGGCATTGGATCAAAGGAGAATGGAAGAAAATCGCCTGTCCGACGAATCACGTTGTTAATCATATTGACGGGCGATTGCGAATAGGCTAATGTGCAACGGAAACCTAATTTGATAACAGGCTAATTTGCAACGGAAACCTAATTTGATAACAGGCTAATTTGCAACGGAAACCTAATTTGATAACAGGCTAATTTTCAACTAAATTTCAGCGGGTTCACATTTAGCTGGACTAGGTGATAGCGGTGGTATTTATAAGGACGATTTTTTTTTCTCGGAGCACATTAGTACCCATCATTTCCGGAGACCAATCCTTGAAGTTGGTGCGCGATGTGAACATCATTGCAGACCAGGTGCATCCCTTGATGGCAAAGTGTATCTTGGGTACGATGGCGTTTACTACCATGTCATAAGGGCCTAATCATATCAGAGAAGGGTTCGAAGACATTCTGGTGAATTTCAAATCATGTCCGGGCCTTTTAATTTATCTGACATGAATGCAATAGAGCATTTACAGTTCCACCTGGAAAACCGAATTTGTGCTGCAACTGTACACTTCGCAATGTGCGGGAATTGTTGGATCGGTTAGTGAGCGCCTGGTATCAGATACCTCGGATTACCTATCAACCCCCTGCCTCCCCGGATGTTGGCGGTTTTGTTTGGTATCTCCGATTGCAATAAGAAAAGGAAATGTTCCAGTAGATGTTATAGTAGTTACATACAGAAACTTTTAACATTCTACGGGTAATTATTTTTGCTTTCTGCCAGAGGCATCAGTACATATGAATAATGTTACGAAACAAAATCATTTTGAACCCTATTTGGCAATTTTATGGAATAAAGACTCCTTTAATTATGTCCATACGTGCAGACGTCATGCAAGAAAAATAGTCAAATGCATCTGGGAACGATCAAAATCTATATTTCTGTTGAAATCTGAAACTGAAATTTTTCGAGAGAACAATACGTCCTTTACTTCATACAAGAAGTACAAATAAGTGCAATTTTATTAGTAAATTCCTCTTCTGTTTACCGAAAGATTTTGACTATAATTCCAATCCTGTTTTCTGAAAGCATTCTAAACTCTTGATTCTTAAAGTCTTAAGCCATTAATTTCTATTTCGGAAACAAAGGAAGATATGGTAGTCGCTTTCTTCTCTGGTTTATTTCGTTTAGTGAATTGATGCAGATTTGGGGAGTTTTGGGCATTTCATATTTCAGTTATGTGAACAAATTAATATTAACCAGTCTTTCTCGAAATGGATAGAAATTTCCTATATCGGTCTAGACGTGGATTTTACTTAAACATTTCAAACTGACTTTCTTGCCTCTCGTGCATGAACGGAAATATATATATATATATATATTGTTTACAAGCTTCATATATCATGATCAAAAGTAACCAGATTGGATTTCTGATATTACAAACGCCAGACACTTACTAGACGAAATCCATTTATTTTCGCTCTAATTCGGAATGTTGTAAACAACGTATATTCATCCATTAATTTTCCACTCCTGCGCTTTTAAAAGTCGATGAAAAGGATAAACCATTTAGATAATACGAACAAAACATATTACTAGTTATCTATACAACCTATCTAAAGCGTCCATTATACCTAGTAATTCCACCGATCTTTGAAGAACATGTATCCTTCTACTCTTGGATTTTGAAGTAATTTCCTTTTTTACCTTCACGAAGCTGAAGATCCTGAGTTTCTGTCTCAGTCAGAACTGATAGTAATCAAGCAAGAAATCAAGATTCATGGAGATTAGGGAATACGCTATAAATAACGCTGTCCGTGCAAACCTCCTCAGGGATTCAGGTGCAAGATAAATACGCAGTGAGAAAAAGAAAAAAAAAAAAGTACCACTCCTGCGCTTTTAAAAGTCGATGAAAAGGATAAACCATTAGATATAGAGAGGTAGGTAAAAGTCCCTTCCCTTCTGGCAAATGGAACAACACATTCTATAAGATTAATGGTGACTGTATATATATTTCGGGTCTATTTTCTATCTTGGGATGAGATGCATATTTCTTTGGCTAAGGCGTTATGTGAGATCAGAAAGAAAGTAAAAATGTCCTTTATTTCGAAATATTTAAGATTTGAGAATGTATATCATTTTGAATATATTTTGTATAATTAAAGGTAATAATATTAGATAATTAGAATAAAAGAATTAGAATAAAATTAGCTGAACGTAATTAGAATATAATTTTTAGAATGATATATAGTTAATATATTATGTTAGAAATTAATTCCTTTAAAGATAATAGTTCAAATATTTGTGACAATTTTCAGTTTTCCTTTAATCAAAAAGATATCATTTATTACATTATGGTATAGGTAAATTTACGACATAGAAAATTATACACTTACTCTCATCTTTAAGCGGATTTATAAAGTAGTGTTTCTCTGTTCGTCTATTTCTCTGAGTAACATTCGGAAGTCGAATTTTGAAGTCTTGAAATTTCGTGACATTTTTCAAACACACGAGTTTGCAATTACGAAGCAATTTCCCATAATATTCCTTTCAAAATTTGAAACAGATTGTGTCTCACAGAGGTTAGTTTTCTTTTTGTGCCATTGTAGAATGTTGTAGAATATTTTTCGCTGTCAAGAAATTAAATAAATCCGCCTTGTGAGTATCTGAATTCGAACTCCGCTCCTCCCGAATACGCGTTGAGTGTGTTTCCAGTTTCACCATGAAAACATGCGTAAAAGAAGGGAAAGGATATCTTAAATACTCCCTCCTCTGAAAGGCGACTGTGGATTAGGAACCCAAACGCCAAATCTAAGTGGTGGTAAATTATCGTCCACTGCCACCAAATATGGGCATATGCAAGCTGAAATTTGGAATTAGTTTTATTATCTATTTCTTTTTTTCTTTTCTTTTCTTTTTTTTTTTTTTTGTAAAGCATTTATGAGTTTTTGATTAAGAACCTCAACGATTTCGAAATGAGCAATGGCAACACTGTACGATTTTTTCCCCCCAGCACGCGAGACTGTATCGAAAATTCTAAAAATATGCTCATTTTAAAATTATTTTTTGATATTGCTGTTGAATTGAATTTTATGGTTTAACTGCGAAGAACATGATATTTAAAAAAATAAAGGTAGCACGCAAAACGTTATAAAAAAAAGCTCATTTGGGCGTTTGGTAAAATCTGAAAGCTCTCAGATTTTATTATTTTATTTATTTATTTATTTATTTGTCTTACATAAGGGACTGATAGTTTTTAGAATTAATGAAATAATTACGTATTTATACATTTTCCATTAAATCATGTTTGACATTCTAATTCCAAAGAAATTAGCGTGTTAAAATTTTGTTATTATTGAAGAAAATTACGCTGCATAAAATTGTCTGTTAATATTAAATTCATGATGCGTTTCGAAAGATTTCAGTAAACATTATGCATAAATGTAGGACAGAATTTTAATATATTTTTCATTTGCCTCTTATTAGAAGATTCAGAAGGTGCCTCTGTTAATTACACTAATTAAGCGTTTAAGCAAAACATGCACTTTCTTTACACATGCAAAAAATACTATTAATTTCAATTGCTTCAAAAGATGTGAAAAAGGAGCATATAATTAATGAATCATTTAGGACTTCCTGTAGAATAACGTAGAACATATTAGTAGACTGGTTTTAAATATGAGATATAATTTTCTCGCATGTCTTGTCAAAACACTCTTAAAAATGTTTTAAGGATTTTAATTAAGATAATGATATTTTGCAATAAAATTCCTTACTACAGGGAAAATAAAGAAGCTAAACTCTTTAAGCATAAGTAAGATAAAAAATGTATGAATTCCATTTAAGCATTCTAAACCAAATACAAACTTAAACGATTTTGTAACGAGGTATATATATCTCACGGGTTAGAAATATGTTTTTGTAATTAGCCCTTCAAATGATCATAAATATCAGTGAATATATTATAAATTAAATATATTTTAATTTATTTCAATTACAGTATTAAAAAGAAAATTGAGGAAAATCCATCATTAAAAATTACGCTAATTTTTGTTTGTTAACTAGCTAAGTTTTTTACGTTTTTTATGTTTCAAAGGTAAATTGAAAAACTTATATCCTTGCAGTATGCGCCTTCAAATTCTTTATTCCTCTCTTTCGGAAACTTAAAATTTGCGATTTAATATTATATAATATACATTATATCTTTTCTCTCATCATCTGTTTAATACTCGACAGTACATCAGTCACGATAGTTTCTTTACCAGGTGTACTCTTTAATCCTTATATTATATTCCTGTATTTTAGTAGCTTCCTTATCTTCTGCACGAGTTCTTTCCAGAATACGGGTGAGTGATCACAGCATGGTCAATATTATACACTATTACCACATGTTTTTCAAACTCCAATTGAGTTTTTGAACACCCAACATAACTTAAGGTCTCCTAATTGGTAGTCGTGTTGTATGTTAAAAGGCTTATAAGGTATTTCTGCCACATTCCTAGGGTGCCTTCCTGGTGTAGTGGTTCCTGATGTAGTGGTTCCCACGCTGGGCCGGTATTCCAGAGGTCCATGGTTCGATTCCCGATGAAGGCGTTTGCTAATTTTCCATCTTTCTTGCTTCCAAAATACTTAACGTCTCTACAGTGGCGCCCGAATTAAAAAGGTGTTGGATGAGAATCCTCCACACCCAGGAATTGGCGATTGGGTCCCCTAAAACCCCCATTCGCCCAAGTGGAGTATATAAGGTATTTCTCCCACATTCCTAGCGTGCCTCCGTGGTGTAGCGGTTCTGCACGCTGGGCCGGTATTCCAGAGGTCCGAGGTTTGATTCCCGGCGAAGGCGTTTGCTAATTTTCCATCTCTCCGGCCTCAAATAATGCTAATGTCTCTAGAGTCTTTACAAAGTTATGCACCTTTTTTATTATCTTACATATGCACAGTTCCGACTGCGAAATCGAGGGTATCTGCACATATCTAGAATTTGTCCTCCTGGTCTTTGGTTTTTGAACTAAAGAAGATTTAAATCTCTCAAAAGCTGCATTCGCGTGCGCTGATTAACTAAACTTCGTACTTTTCCTCTTATAATTCAACAGTAGCTCTGCAATTTTCAATGAATCCTTTATGATTACAATCCAAAAAATACTCTAACTCCTATGCTGTATGTAGTCTATGATGATAATGCTGAAATTTGATAATTATAGCATTATTTCTAGTCGAAGTACCAAAGCTCTTTGGCAGCGAATTTACATGTAGATGGATTTACTTTTAAATTCGTTTCTTTCAGATACATATAACTTCTTACGTATCTTAAGTATGCTTATCAATCTTGTTACTAATAATTATTATGTCATCAAGTTAAGTGAAAGTTAATCTGCATAGCGTGTGTAACTTAGTTGTATGTTCAGTGCCTTCAGGAATGAAATAGGACTTCTATACGGCAGTCTTAGAAGTTTATTTATCCCCGAGTTTATGACAGATGCCTAAAAATATCCCGAAGTTAAATCAAATGTGCTCATATTCTTAGTCAACCTAATTTTTCATAATTATTTCTTCGACTGCGGGTAGTAGATAAATTAGGTGTATAAGTATGCTACTTAACTTTCTATAATTGGTAGCTAACCTCCACAAATTATGGTCTACGAGCAGTTAGTCTTTTTCCGACAAAAAATCACTCGCATTGGGACTACTTGTTTGAATAACGATCTTATTTTCAAGTATGACTTTAATGTGCTTTTCTGAGATTTCTTCTTTAATTTTGTGAAGCATATAAGATGTTTTTGTGAAATGCATATTATGGCCTGTATATCTGTTTCCAGTGTAACTACATATATTAAACTAGGACATCATTAAGCAGCGTTGAAAAGGTTCTTATCCACACCTAGAACTTTCCATTTTCTTGCGATTGTGCTCCATCTGAATCTTAATTTTCCACATATATTTAAAAGACAATCAAGAACTAAAATTTACGGAAGTTTTCATGAAATAATAAATCGGTTTGCATACCACTGTATGTGATTTTATTTGCATTTATATATGTATACATGGATACGATAGCAAGTGTTTTTGTTTTATGAAATATATCTTTTAGTTTCTGCCATTTTAGTTTACTTTTTGCTTTCCAACGGCGGTTTTTTGTACCCTGCTGCATGTTGATTGAGATTCAAAACTGGCAAAAAATATAATAAATGCATTTTATTGGTATTAAATACACAAACGTTTTGGTGTTATATAAACGTTAACATTAGCTTTTAAAGTATAGAGTCGTTAGGTTTTTTCCTTCTTTTTTTTTTGGAAGAGAGACACGTGAAAAATGAGCAAATCCCTCGCCGGGTCTCAAACTTGAAACTCTCGAATCCGTGCCGAGGGTGGTATCGTTAAAGCACGAAGAAATGCTGAAAACCGGGAGAAAATATTAAAAAGCAAAGTTTATTAAATGATAACATTGTTCTAATGGCAACATCCCTTCGTTTTACTGAAATGATGTTGTAATATCACTTAATGTTGTAAAACTATCGTTCAGTATTGGCAGAAATAGATTCCTTAATTAGACAGAAAATGGAACTGTAGTGATCTTTAAACAGTGCAGCCTATTGTCAGGCAAATAGATAAAATTAAAAATGATTTTTTTTTCCAAAATCTCTTACTAGAATAACATGTTATATAAACTATTTGCTAATGTTTCTTTTTTTTCGAAAACTTGTGATGTATTTTATGAATTCTGCGCTCATTATCCTAAGGAGGCAATTCGTGTATTGTAATAATTATTTCAGCTAACGCAAATGCTTTATTCTCATTACTATCAATTAGGTTAATTGCGTTTCATTAAAATGGTCTTTCAACTGAACGATCTTGCACGTGGATAACTTCTTTCTGCACGAAACATCTAGTCTCCCAATATCTTGTTTCCACTCTAACCTTTCTCAGTTTTCTCTAAGAGTTCGTAATTAATTCAAGCCATCAAATGGAATTCTACCATTAATCCTTGCGAAACGACAGCTCGTTTATGTAGAAAAACGTCTTCTAATTGTAAAACATTTATTTGGGTTGGCGAAGAAACAGGAAACACTTCCGTCTTGGCTCAAAAGAACAAATCAGACAGAAAGAATCTTTCCGGAAACAATTCGTTTCATCCGGAAATTTGTTTGTGTTGAGTTCTTTAGATTGTGTTTGAGCAACACATAAGTGCTCCATAATATTAAGATGTCTTCAAAAGCACCTTCCTAGTAATGGTATTTTTAGTAGTTGTGCTTCTCTTTCAGTGATTGTTATAAATACTGTTATATATATCACTGGTAAATTCAGGGTTTACAAACGTCTTGCTCTCTTTATCGTTACACTTTGTCGATCATTATCAACTAAAAAACAGATATCTGATAGTAATTTCCTGTTTTATGCATTTTGTGCGTATTCATTATTACGTTTTTATTTCATTGTACTTTTGTATATGAAGAGCACATTATTTAACTCATTATTTAACGCATACATTTCTTAAAATATTACCAGATTTATTTAATGCCAAATAAATACAGGAATGAGTTAGATATACTTCTAGATTTCGAAACAATACAGTAACTTCTCTTCAATGATTATAGGCAGGGATATGATCGAAAACCTCTCGTAATATTTGACCTTAATGAATTTCTGCTCGACACCTTGTAGAGTAATTAGGCTGTTTTGAAGCAGGAGACGTGAAAAATGAGCAGTGTCCTCACCGGGACTCGAAACCTGGCCATCTCGAATACGCTTCGAATAAACTTCCAGTTACACCACAAAAGCATGCGAAAAAGAGGGAGAAAATACTTTGTACACTCCCCCTTTTAAAGGGCTAATGTGCACTAGGGGACCCAATCGCCAAATCATGGTGCTGACGAATTGCCGCCCACCGCCTTTTTGTTCGAGCGCCACTATAGATTCACTGCACTTTTTGAAGTGCCTTTGCTCGGACTGGAACCTGCACCTCTCGATTACGTGACAAGTGTGCTACCATTATACCACAAAGGCAAGCTTGGAGATGAAACCGTATATACTTCCCCTTTTAAAGGGCGACCTGAGGACATTTGCACTGTAGGGTTTATATTTATTTTAACTAACATTTATTTTAAGTTTAAACTATCTTTCCTGTCAAGCCTTACTTTCCCCTGGAACTGCCAATGCCAGAGTATGTAAATTTTAGTAGAACGCGCAAGGATTCAAATTATCAGCGGAAGTATTCTGTTAAATAGACAGGAAACGAGTTCGAGGTGTGCTGTTCTTACTTCACGAGCGCGGAGGTAGTTAGACAGAAATTGAAGAACCCCGCGTTTCGGCCTGTGTGCTTGCCTCGGAGAATTGTTAATTGTTCAACGTGATATTGAAAGTTTGCTGAATTAGCAGCGGTATTGTAAAACGCGGTGAGGTTAGTTACTTTTAGAGAGCCTCGTAGTTAGAGTCTTGTTATTATTTCTTTTCAGGTTCTTATTTTTATTTTACCGCTGCGTCGGCGTAGTTTGTGAGCGTCAAGAGCACGCAATTGTAATTTCTTAAGTTGAATAAAAAGGGACTTAAACCCTTAGCAAGACTCTGTCTATTTTCCAGTTTCAACAGTCACCTCTTGGTTGCGTGCAAGTTGGAGGCGCGCAACTCTACAGCACATATAAAATAAAATACTAATCACTAGCTTGAATTGTTCTGTGTCTCGCGCTCAATTTGGTCTAGATTTTCTGCACAGAAAATAGCAATTTAAAGGTTTTTTAATTGAAAATATGAAGCAGTGTTTACCACACATTTGCAATTGAACATGCCACCTTCAAATACTGATCGGATTACATAGCCAACGACGGGTAAAAATAAACGTATTTAAGCAACTTTGGATAGGATCAAGAAATATTAATTCTTTTTCGGGTGTGATTTAGAATCAAAATCGTAAGACGACTTTTTTTCGGTACAAACCGTAAGATTAAACGTAGTATATTTTCAAATAAAAATGGTCTCCTTTTGAAGAATAGTTGAGAAACGCTATCTATTAGATACACAATTCATTTACCAGCTAAATGACTGGATAAATAGATCGATAACTTTCTCTACCTACTCAACTGCTTGAGCTACATAGGTAAACAGTTGCTAACCGGTAATTTTGAGAGATTACTGGGTTTTGAGAAAGTACTGATAGTTTGGACATAGTACCCGGTGGTAGTTCCGAAAAACATTTTCCAATTTAACCAATTGCTAACTAGTAGTTTTGGAAATGTTCTGGGTTTTGAGAAAGTAATGGCTGATAATTAGTTGCAAACTGGTTTTTGGAAACGTATTTTTCAAGCTAACTAGTTTCTAAAGATAACCAGTTTCTAACTAGTACTTTTGAGAAAGTACTGGGTGGCTACAAAAGCACTTTCTCAAAATTACCACTTCGTATCCTACTAGAATTTTTCGCATTCTGTTGGAAGGTAATGAAAGAAACAGGGAAAACAGAAAAAATAGCGCAAAAAAGTAAAGTGGATTAGCTAAATTAAACATTGTAAATTGAAGAAAATGACTCATGAAAATAATTCATGAATCCTTTACTGAGAGGAAATTCGAGAAATATTAAAACTTCGTGGATATTTCAGTTTTCGAAGTAATTGCTAATATTGAAATACGAGCTACATTATTTAAGCCTATTTTCATAAATATAATTATAAAAATATAAAATTATTTAAAATATAATTAATATTATATTTTAAATACATTCTGTATAATAATAAATTAATCCAAGGAATTCCACTAACAATGTTACTGGAATTATCCTGCAAAATTGTTAAATGTAATTTAAATTAATGACAGCTATTAGCAGACCTAGCTACGCAATATTGTAATCCGCCAATGTGATATTATAATCCGTTTAGTGTTCATTGTACATAATAAAGTTAAATTTTTAATAATGGAGAAAGAAAATGGATGGTAAGTGCATAAAATTATGCTGAACATTAGTTATGACCTGTTAGTTATGACCAAGTGATGGACCTGTATGACAATGACAAATGAAAGTTGGCAACATTTGTTTTTTCATTTACTTCACACACACTGATACGACAATCATAATCAGATACCAGAACTGGGATTCATCTGAAAAGATGTTAAATCACGCCAAGTGTCCATGTATTGTTCGTTGCACCACTATTCAGCACGCCCATCGCAATAATTGTTGCCTTACTGACAGTCCATGGTATTGCAGATGCCATCGCACTGTCGGTGTGGATGCTTGTCGTCAAACAAACGAGCAAATCTTCGGACTCAGAATACTTCATGCGGGTGTACATCCTGCAAGGCCGAGATGATATGTTTTGCCTCTTGGGAGTTAGAGACCCAGATTCTCTGAGATTTTACATGGTGTTCATTATGATCCTCTTGACTCATCAATTCCATATTCACCTGATGTGTTATTATGTTACAGTGAAACACCGAAATCTGGAGAATTTCGACTTTTACCGGTGAATGTCAACATTTACATAGTTTATTGGTGTATGTCCGAAATATTTTCCAAATACTCTTATTTCTGACTTACACCGGTCAATGTCGACATTCGCCATGAACTAATGGTAAATGTTGAACATATAACAATATTATATTTTCTTCTCCGTAATTCAGTCGCGAATAAACGCACTTGAAACTTGAAATAAGAACTTAAGAACAAGAGAACCTAAAACACACAATACATTCAAAAGGAGAAAGGAAAATAATAGAAGTTAAAAACTTACTTAATTATACAGTACGTTCTAAATGAGAAAATAAAATAACAGTAATAAAAAACTTAATAAATTATGTGATTCAAATCTTATTTATTGCAACACCTTAAACTAATATGGCACTTTATGAACTCTCTTTTTGACTTTCACCAGAGCATATCTGTGATTGTCGACATACACCGGTGAGGGTCCAAATATTCAAGAATGTAGTGAAATATTCGGTCCTTCACCGACGTATTTGGTGAATGTTGATATTCTCCGTTGAAAGTCGACATTCTCCAATTTCGGTCTTTCACGGTAACATATATACTTTATTAGAACAGAAATGTGCTGTTTTGGTTTACTTGGCTATGAAACGTTGAATAGTAAATATTTTATATGATGCTACATCTGTGAATTGCATCACATGTGCCGTACTTCTGATAAGCACACTCTATCTCAAAATGAAAAACTATATAAATTACATCAGTTACGTTTCTTTGTTGAGATAGAACAGATTAAACAAAATAAAATCCCGGATGTAGGCTTATGCACAAAGTACTCAGGAGTATATTTATGACGAGTATGTAACACTCTTATTCAGAGTAAAATGTCATTTACATTAAGACGAATTCTTTAAAATGTGTTAAATATGAAAACAACATATTTATTTATTTATTTCAGTGAAGTAGAAATAGAGTTTATATTAAGAAAATAGATTAAATTTTACTTCTTTTCTTTTTCTGTTTTGAAGCAAATAAGAATTCTGAACCTTCTCCAAAGTACTTACTTTTAATTAAAAGCAATGCGGATATTCTTTTTAGAAAGATGAAAGTTGGATAAATTAATGCTTTCATTTGACAGGTGAAGCTAGAAAATTTAATTACCGAATGAACATCTGTGTCACATATATCAGAAATAAGGGTAAGGTTACAAATTGCCTTTTTTTCGTGTCTGCGTATGCTAGTAGAAAAATACTGTGGATTATTTGGCGTTATTACTAAGCATAATACGTATTTCCTAGAAGCATGAATGCTTAATAAAGCAGTAAAGAAGAATATTCATAACTATCTGCCTCAGAGTTACGTATAGAAATTGTAATAGGTGACTTTTTATTTTGTAACTAAACGCACGCCATTAAATTTTTAGTGTAGAATGAATTGTTATTTTCTTTGGTATCTGGTATTTTGTAGAGAGTAAAAGCTCTTTGGTAGTCCATGGTTTTGTGTTTCGTAACAATGTGTATAAAAATGAATTTAGAAATCAGAATAAATTAATTTCTCAGAACAAAGTTATATATGTAATTCAGCAGATATATGAGAAACTTGAAACGAAAACTGAAAGCTTTCAGATTTTATATTACGCACAGAAGGGAGTTTTCTTCACGGGGGATTCAAAACGGGATACAGAAAGTGATACAGGCATTCAAAGTCATTCGACGTAAAATACCGTTAGGCATTGTAACGTCTTTGCGCTGTTACGTTACCAACATAATATCAATAAGAAATGTAAATAAACCTCCCACATGAAATATTCGTGCTTGAAGATGCACGCTATGTTAATATTCATAGAGGGCTCTGAAATCTTTGAGTTCGTTACTCAAAAATTCGTTAAAGTTTTACAAAATATGAAATAGATAGTAAAACAAATTCCAAATTTGGGCTTCCAGATGCCCATATTCAGAGTAGGACTTTACGTTATTGAAAGTTGTTTGATGTCTCTAGGTGCCGTTCTTTTTTCATGGTGCGAGAATCATACATACATTGTTGCGGATTGGTCATTATTTAATTTCTTTAAATATAATGCAGTTGGCTAATATTTGATGGGCAATGATTTGAAAATTGATTCAGAATTTTATAGCTAACCAACGCCAAATGCCAAAACGAAATTCATAGCCCTTCTGGTCAAGTAGCCTGTTTGGGCCAATAAATTAAAAAATTATTTCGTATAATTTATATAAAATAAGTATAATTATTTCTTTGATACATGAAGAATTTTACATGTATATGTCTCTAAAACGCAGCTAGCAAACATTCCAAATGGGGAACATGCGTAATGTTCTTACAGGGAGGACCAATAGGATATAACTGCTGAAGAGGGGAGTTTCACGTGACTGCGAATCCTTGTAAAAGGGGTGACTGTATTGAAGTGTTTTTTTAGTGTGTAATGTGAATACGAGTAGTCTTCCATAAAGGTATTCTTTTTGATAAGTAGGTAGCCTTAATGTGCTTTCGCATAATCAAATAATGCAGGACATTCATATTGTAGGTGATGGCACTTTGCCTTTAAGTAAGTTTTCCCGGTATATTGTAGACATGTAGACTTACAGGAATTCTTCGTCGCTATTTTGAAATGTAAAGAACATAATTATGTAAATATATTTAAAAAGAATAAAGCAATTCAATTAAAATCGCTCTTTAAGAAAATTAAGAGATTTGTTTTTAAATAGAGCGAAAATGTTTCTTAGTTTATATAGTCTTGCATAATTTTGTTTGCAACTTACTATACAAAGTGAATCATCTAAAATTTAAACCCCAATTATTTCTGAAATAAAATGTGCTATTTATTTGTTTTTTCGCAGAATGGAATTTTAGATCTTCATAATTTATGCCCATACACGGATTTTAATAATTATTAGATTGTGTATTTGTGAACAGAGTTATACCTTTTGAAATAAACCAATGCCAATTGGCATCAATAAAGTAAAATTATAATTTGTGTTTCTTTGTCGCTGATTTTAAAACAAAACATGTGTTATAATTTGGTTTTTACATCATATACCACTGGTTGACACTTTATTAAGAAATACAAAAGTGAAGAACTAAATTAGGAAGATTCGGAGAAAGAACTGGCATTCACAGACTGTGTTTAAAATAATGACAACCCTGTGTAACACAAGCCTCCAAGCTATCAAAGCCAAAGTTTATAGATTGATCAAAGCCTTGATCTATTCATTCAAACTTCGATATCCTCGCTCTATTTAAAACATTACAACAGTTCTGATGAAACAAATTTACAATTTTTCTTCTCTAAAGGCATGGTTTAAGATAAATTTACACTATTGATTACTAACATTTTAAAGTGTTTCTTAACTCGCATACCAACGTTTCCACGTTGCATGAAAAGCACTTGCTAATAGTCAAAATTTGATGTACTTTTTTTACGACAATTTGATTCTCCTTGTTCTTTGTAATGTATATATAGTTTCAAATAAATGCGGGAACAAGAACGGGTTCCCCATAGGTCTCAACAGGATCATTTGAATTGTTAAAATCCTATATGTTAAATTTACTTTTTTATTCAGCACAGAAAGATTTCTAGACTTCAATTTATCTATTTTAACAAAGCGCAATGTATACTGTACTTCTGAAATGTATAATTTCTATGAAAATTTTGTTTGGAAATACGAACATTGCAGACACTAAAAAGTAATACAGTTTCATTCCAAATCCGATTTTCAGTAAAGATAAATTAACTGCATATTGTTTCCGTGATTTCTAAAGGATAAGTAACTTTCGAATTGCTTGAGACAATTCTTCAAGAACTTCATCTCATTCAAATTGCACTTGCGCTTTGACACATTAAAATTCTGTGGTAAAGCAGAAGAATTTATTTAAAAGAATAAAGTAAGATATGTGTAGAAACAAACAAAAGTTGGTGTTTATGCGAATTAAAAATAATATATCGTATTTTATGCTTTTAAAACATTTAATTCTTTAAATTAAAATATTCTCATAAACGTATGTGCCCATGCAGAAAATGATTCTCAGATTATCAACTCGAGGTTATTGCATTAATATTTCACGATATTCATAACAAGTGATATTGAGGTAAACAAGATGGAATTAAATCATTATTTATTTCTAAGTATACCCAAAAATGTAGCATAAAAATAAAATTATATTTTATTGTAGAGTTAATTAATTACATGCCCAATTTATAATTCATAGTATAAGTATTTAAAATGCAGTATCGTTTCCAAACATTTTCGTAAGATGATTATTAGGCATCTTAAAATATTTAAACTCAGTAATAACTACTATGTTTGGAAACTCATATTAGAAATATAATACTAACAACTTAGAAACGAAAAACACAATTTTACTCATGCAAAAAAATTTAGAAGCTTTTCGAATCTTATGAAATATGCATCCAAGAAGAACAGATTAAATATTCTTTTGATACATTTTGCACTTCATTTCAGTTTGATTCTTCTATTATTCAGCTTTCTGAAGTGTGAGAAGCTTTCCCCAGATTTTCTTAATTAAGAATTAGTAAAAAATAAATTATATAAAATCAAATTTACAATTATAATGAAATTTAATGATATTACATAAAATTTATTATATATTTCTTTTTCACGTATTAATATACGTGGCAATGAACATATTCTCGAAGTTTTACGAATGAATACCCAAAAAGTTTGCCCTGAGAATGATTCCTAAAACATATGATTACACTTCCTTAATTTGCAAAATACATGGAGAAATGGTTATTTACAACTGATAAACTGCAGAGTGACTATATAATAACTAATGAAAAACCGAAGATAAAACAGCTGATGCGGTTTTAAATTCCCGTACATAAACAGCATGGTTTGTCACGATTTTCAGTTCAGTACATAACAGAGAAGACTCTTTTTGACTTAACGAAAATTAATTTAGTAACTTACTTTACTTAATTAATTTTTAACTTAACGATAATTTTGATTTAATGATAATATAATTTAACTATTTTTGTAGTTGATTGCGGAATCTATTTATGGTTTTCCTATAGTTACTTTTAGTTCTTAGTATTGCATACATTGCTCATAATTAGTTTAATTCTCATTAGTACTAACGCTTTTTTCTAAAAATAAATTTGAATTTAAACGAAATGCACTGATAAAAATTTAATTTTAATTAAATCAGAAAAAAAAATCAAAGCAGGCTGTTTTGCTTAATCATTAAATCCCAAAATAAAATTCTTTCGCTTTAAATAAAATTGTAATTATTATTACATATTATGTTACAATCAATCAGCTTTCACTTAGATTAAACAAAAATGTGTACAATAGTATTGACGCGATTCTTCGTTTCCTTAAATGGGTCATGAACAGAAGTATTTGGGAAACTCCATTTTCAGAGAAACTTGGTATTACAAAATTCTACCGTAAATTTTTTCAAGACTAGTACATATACCAGATGAAGCAAAAACGTAGAACATAGTGCGTAACCCTGTCTCTTTGTGTACTATCGGGTAAGAAACAACAAAAGTCATGGGTTACTTTAATTTGCGTTTCTTATATAATGAAGAAATCGAAAGATTTCTTAATTTAAGCTTTGGCATTTAAGTATGTATAAAGTACAAAAAGTTCACCAAAGGAAAAAATACACACACCTAAGTGAAATTTAAATTGGTGATGAATGAACATAATATATTGTACGAATTTTGTACATAGATACATAATTTCACTCTAATTGTATGTGAATTGTTGTATTTCTTTTGCATAATGTAATATGAAAAAAAAAGAAGAAGCTTACTGATAGAGTAAGAGGGTCAAGTCTAATTAACGTTGAGTAAATTGCTGTTTCGCTAATTTGGCGAGATATTGCCAAGATGGTAATGTGTCTATGGACTAATGGCTGTCGCCAAATTGGCGACAAATCGCAAGAAATCGCCAAATTTAATTCGTTGGCGACATTTTGGTCTAGTCTTTGTATCACAGTAATAAATATAGTAATTTAATCACTGTAATTGATGTTCTTTGGAGTTGTAACCATAATTTGACCTTCATATGCCTTCTATTACTTTTGAGAAGCAGAAAGTACTAGAAATATCTCGGCGGTTAGGTAAGAACATGGTAACACCGGAGAAAGAGCATCTGCCCTCAGTGTTGTTAGTTCAGTTTGAATTGGATATTGAGATATTTGAGATATCTCCGAGTTAGCTCTGCTGTTTAGTTGCGCATTGCATTGCGTTGAGCTATCTCCGAGTTAGCTTCGTTCGCTATTTAGACGCGTTTCGCATTGCGTTGTGTTTAACGTTCATAATAGTGAAAAGTGTAACTACTGATTATACTCTATGATACTGGGAAGAGATCTACGACATTTTTTGTGGTACGATTATTTACTTCAAAACTCTGAAGTGCTTCTTTCAACGAAATAAATCTTATCAGCCTAGCATCGGAGGTGTGTGTATTCAATTTTTACGAGCCCGAACGCACGCCATAACGTGTTTCCTGAGGAGTTTACAATAGATTAGAGAAAAATGCACATCTCCAACAAAGAATCTACTTGCTTGATTTCCAACGGTTCACATTAATGTGCTTAAAATATCATATTATATTACTACACATTTTAAGGCAAACATAATGCATAATATTGAGTAAAATAAAGCTTAAAGAAAACTACAGACTTCGCTGTTAAAATATTCTTTCTTATGAATTTGTGTTTCAAAATTTATTATAATATTATATGCAAGATGGCCAGTAGAAACTAATTTTTATTTCGTCTGTAATTCACGCGAGTGCAAATTGCAGTAAGCAAATTGTGCAAGTTAGAAGATCCTTCTTTACAAATTATTGCATACTAATATACTAAAAAAATTCAGTTCAATCAGATATTTCTTTTTTCATTTTTACACATGCTTAAGTAAAATGATCATTATAATTAAATGGCAACAATACATAATTAGAACAAAAGGGTGTTTGCCCAGAAGCATTATTAGTCTCAAAACGGCATTTTACGTCGAATCACTATAAATGGGTGTATCACTTTTCAAATTGTTGCCACCAAATATTATCGCTCTGCATTCCATTTAAAGAAATTAAACAATGAAGAATCTGCATGGATGTATGTATATTTCTCGCATTGTGGTAAACCAACGCTACTTAGAAACATAAAATTTTGTTTCATTATCTGTTTCCTGATTTTTAAACTTAAACGAAATTTTACTAAGAAACTCAACAAATTTAAAGAGAGCAGTGGCAACACACTGTTTATAATGAAAAAGTTTTATTTTCAGCGGATTGTCTATGGGGAAATTCTAAAGATATATGCTGTATTTAAACATTTTTAGTCCAAATGCTCTCGAAAGGTGTATGTATGTGTACATGAAAAAGAACATCCCTTTGTGTGTAAAATAAAATCTGAAAGTTTTCAGATTTTATTCATTCTTTGTATTTTTATATAAAGTGGATCTCTTTCTGCCTATGTTCGAAATTATTACTTATTTTCTCTTTTATAGTGTCGCACAGAAGTGACCAGATATGGGAAGATTAATAATACAATCTCGATCTATCGTCTTGTCAATTATCTTTTTCCCGCCTATACAAATCGCCTGCTGCCTAACCGGTATACTGGTTAGCATCGCTGACTGCCGTAACGAAGGACCACGGTTTGAATCCCGAAGAAGGCATGGATGTTTGTAAATGTATAGTGTCGGTGTGGCATGGCGTCACTCTAAATATGTGGCAAGCTGAAAGTCCTTTCGAGAGGTTCGGTGAAAGGGGAGAGAGATGGGGCACCCTCGGACTCGTTCCCACGGGGGTGCTGTCCATCAAAGCTGGGGGGCGGAACTGAGCAAAATCGCACTGTCATCTCTAAGGTGCTCAACGCTGTTGCCAACGACAGGAGTAATCTTGCGCTCCTCGCCACGAGGAATGCCGTGGGCTTGGGCTGACTATGCGTTAGACAAGTGAGCATAAGTAACAACATCAACAAATCGCCCATTTGTGTTCCTAAAAGATATTCTGTATACAACACAAAGATTTCAGGTATTCATCGTTCTTATAACTACCGTTTACTCACTAATCTTACTCGCAGATAAGTATACGTAATCCTGACTGGATCGTCTGTTACAAGAGTGACATGTTATGTTAAAATATGTTATTTGTTATTTGCGTTACATTCATTAACTTTGGATTATAAATCTGCCATCACAGTAAATTAACAACGCTTCACACGTGTTCTTCGCTACCCAGCAATGGGCTCAAGCTTCTAAACTGGAGAGATTTCGTACAATTTACCACATAACGTGTCAATGGTATTTTATACGTACATTTAACTTTTTTTATTACGGTATGATTACAGATAGTTCAAATATCTCCGGAATGTACATCATAGAAATTATTAAGATCATAGAATCATAGAAATTACTATTATTATATCATCATCATAGAAATTATTAACTCAAAGTGTTGACTTAATTTATCTGTTGCTTTACGAACATACTGAACTATTTAATCTTAAGTTATCTGCTTTTATGTATCCCCTTCAGGTGCTAAAGAAAAGCGACGTGCGGGAGAGAATAAATACAGCATTCCAGCATATAAAATTATCTTTATAATATATAAAATTACCCCTTTCAAACATATAAAATTACCCCCTTCTTTATTATGGTTTAACGTTCTGGGTTCTGAAGCGAAATTTTTGTAAGCTGAAAAAAATATTTTCTCCATCTTTTTAACATTGTTTGCATCGTTTTAACATTGTGGGGGGAAGGGGAATACGAGCTCTTTGCTTGTAAATAATAGATCAGTTTTCAAAACATTTTATTTAGTGCAAAATGCTGGGACAATTTCTGCTGTTTGTTTAAAGCCTTAAAAGGCGATTTTAAAGTACATAATATACAATTAAGTATTTAGCTATATGCTATTCTTTTATAAATACGTGTTTAACTACGAATGATCCTACTGTGATCTCAACTTTAAGCGAATGTATTATTTCACATAAAAATAATCTAATAACCACTAAGTTAGTTATTTTACCATTTGAAGCATTATATATTTGACGAATGTCTTTAATGAATATTTCTAGTGTTGATTTTATTTCTGATATAATGGCTTCTCTGATAAGACAGTAGACTTAAAACTAAATTTAAATCTTATTTAAACCTAGAAATGCGATTTCAAATTAGCTGCTTTATAACAGCTAATACTGAAAGTCTGTAATCACCCATTTTCGACTAACAGATCTTGCAGTGTTACATAATTATTTATACACGTGTGAGTAGACGAAAACAACTGTAAGGGGAATTTAATTTGCGTATATTAGAATTCCAATTATAATCTTGGTGCGTATAAGTATATTAAATTTCTTTTTGCACTTTAATAATATCAATTTAATTTAATCATGCAAATATTTATTTTACTCTTTTAAGATCTTAGCACATAATATAGACTTATTACAAACATTGCAGAAATTAATTCAGTTAATTCTGGCATAATTTTAAAATAATGATGTCTATTTTTGTAATACATCGAATTTTCCAAAATTTGCACATGAAATATGAATAGATATATTTTAATATATATTACTTTAAAATAAAGCAAGTGTTCGGCCAATAGAATTGTTATATTTTATTTTTGCTGAAGGGGAAACGTTGTTGTTGCTAAAGTTCACTTGTCTGACGTATATTCAACCCAAGCTCACAAAATTCGTTGGGGGAAGAAGAGCAAATTTACGCCTGCCGTTGGCAACAGCCTTGAGCACCTTACAGGTGACAGTGCGATTTAACTCATTTCCGCTCCAATTTTGGTAGAGAGCACCCCGGGGGAGGGACGGGTCCATGTATCTCCCACCCCCATCTCCTACTACCAACCTCTTCAGAGGACATTTGGCTCGCCGCATATTTAGGGTGTCCTCATGCTGTACGTATACTAGACATATACAAACGTCCATACTTTATCCGGGATTCGAACCCGGGGCTCTGGTACCGCATTCAGCGTCGTTAACTTCTATACCGGTTGGACGGCAGGGAAAATGTTATATAGCTAAATGGTAAAAGCGATTACTTAATTATAGAGTAAAAGGAGATTAGCTTATTGTTTATTAAGAAATTAATTTTTACAAGCACAAAGTTAATGTAAAGAACGTAACGAATAAAACTGAATTATTTAGATGAAAACTCAAATAAATCAATAAATTAGGAAAATAAGACCACAACTATACTTCCTAGAACAATAGGTAAGTAAAAGTAATTATAATGATATGATGGGATATATTTAATAAGTAAATAATGCTATTCGAAAATCTAACGAATTACAATTTTGAAACTTGTCTGAAATGAAAGTATTCTGGGTATATTAATACTAGAAATGGAATGAAGTAAAATGTCGCTATTGTTAAAATTAAAACGGGGTTTTTTTAAAGTTACAGTTTCGATCTCAGGGGCAATTTAAGACACAGAATCCGTGAAATTATTCATACTGTATTTATATATTTATAAATATTGTATTTATCAATAAATTATATCCATTCCCTTTCATTGCTAATTAAAATCAGTAGTTCTTTGAGACAGATGACTGGATATAATTTGTAATACTAATAAATATTTCCAAAGTATTCTACGTTACTTTGCTCGGGAAGTTCTACGTTACTTTACTACAGTCATTGCATATATGTTATACAAATAAATGTATAATATGTTATGTTGTTATCCAATACTTTGACATGCAAATTCAAATAATTCAATGGTATAAATATTTTGTTTTCAATTTATTGATAGGAAATATAGGAAAAATTGCTTCTTCATTTGAAGACAAAATCGCAAACGCCGAAAACATTATTTATACAAAATATTCATGACATGGTAGCCTTGATAAAGGAGCAATGCAACACTATTCGTTTTAGACCACCCCATTGTAAAACATCAGAAACAACTTACATTTCTGTGATCCTTATGTATTAAATGTTTCCAGAGCTCATTGAAGACTCAGTTGAAATGCAAATAAATCGAAGATATTTTGTAAAAATACATTTCTTTGTACATATTCACTTGGTATTGGAAAACAGCTAGCGGATCTGAAATTAAAAAACAAAGAATAAAACAAATATAAAATAAAGGATAAACATAGAAGAAAATTTCTTTCCATGTGGGGGGGCTGCGGCTTTGAAGAAATTCTTCCTTTGTGTTATTTACCTGTAGGCTTGTGAAAATAGCCCTTAGCAAAATAATAAATACATTGGCCTATTTTTAAAATCCCATTTCGTGAGTCGCCGCTTGTTTCTCTTCTGAGCAATGGAGGTATTGGGGAATCAGAATTTATGTGGTGATTGTAATTGCATCATTTTACTTTCTTTATAGAATGGTTCAGTTTCTCCTGATGCATTTCGAGAGGGTGTTTCAAGATGTCCTGCTGTTTATGTAAAAGGTTGTGACGCTTGTTTGATTCGATGTCAGTTTTGATTGATAATTTAAAAAAATAAATTGTAAAAATATTGCTAAAAAGAAGATGATAAGGGGGGGGAAGAGATATCTAGTTGATTCGAAGTGAAGTTCAGATTCATGATCTTCGATTGTTTGAAATTGGAAGGAAACTAAGGTAAAAAATATGAAAATAGGTTATGAGAGATTAAGAGAAATGGAGAAGACAACGATGCGGACAAAAGTGAGAGATCGTTGTTCTGACCAATATAATATTTCTGAAGAATATGAATGATTTTTCTTTTCGAGTTTTAATAAAGTGGAGCCGAAAGTAAAGGATGCAACTGGCTAGTTGCAGGCTTAATGCAAATTTTCTGATGGATAAAGAAGCTGCTGCTGTCAGGCTGCCTTGTATCGGTATAAACGCCTTTTGTAACTTAAAAGAAGAATACTTTACATCAAGTATTTTCGTTTCCATTTCATTCAGTCGACTATTTAGTGTAACGGACATCTGCCCTGTAGTGAATTGGAGTCATTGTATCCAACCTCTGTTGAGAACTGTTTAAATTTGTAAGCTTTCGAGTGATACTGTCTACTACCTTGAAAAAGGCCTGTGTTACATAGAATAAATTCGTTTATTTCCGATTTCGATGATATAGTGCTACGTGATCCTCTGATAAGATCTTGAGCTTGTAGAGCCATTAGGATTTTTCGAAGCAGGAAACATAGAAAATAAACAATGCCCTCGTCCTGGACCTCTCGAATACACGCCAAGTGTGCTAACCGTTCCAACACGAAGACATGCAGAAAGGAGGGAGAATTTCCCTTCTAAGTTAAACTTTTGTCTATAGATTGTGCTGCTTCGAGTGATGATTTCTGGAATATTAAACCTTGGCATAACATAGCATGGCCCCGACTGCTGCTGCTTAAGAACAACTGTGTACCTTCGAGTATCAGAGTTTCGAATACAGTTTCAGCAGTTTTCGTACCAAGGAATTTCACTTGCAGTAAGTAAACTGTGGAGTACTGAAATCACTGTTTCGGGATATTTGTCTGAGTAATATTCAGAGCTATTAACATTTCAGTTCCTGCCTAATGCTGGTCTTTGCTGGAATGCTTGAAGTAAATAAACTGCTGCTTCTTTTAGCTAAAATCAGGCAGCTTCTTTAATTAATTCACTTTTTATATGGGCTAAAGCTAAATGTGTTTGTGATTAACTATGGAAGATGCGAAACATTGACGGTCAGTACAGTGCTATTACCCATAGCTTAAGATTCTCCGGATAATGTCATGAGAAATAATTTATATAAATTTAAAATTTCTATGTGAATTTTTCTAATGTCAAAGAAAGATTGAAATGTTTTATTTTGATAAGTATGAGCTTCGCGTGCCTTGCCTGTATCCTGAGCAAAATGCTATAGAATCAGAGTATTTTATCGCTATGAACCTGGATTATACAATGAGTACGGATTTACTTTTTTAGAAATATAATATCTAATATTTAATTATCTTTTGAACCAGGCACTACAAGTTTCGTCACAGCATTGTGGAAGAGCTTATTTTCAGCATGTGGAAATCTATTTTTTATAATGCCATCTCCGGAGTATCGAAGAAAAAAAATTATCAATTTAGTGCAAATACCAGCCTCAGGAAACAGAAGTAGAACTAAAGTTTGCTTCTCCATAAAATTAATAAAATTAAGTACCAACTTTCTTATTCAGTGATATATTCTAGTCTTTTGATTTAGGAGGAAATAATTCGTCTCAGAATTATTAATGGATAAATTTTATTCCTTTCCTTGATTTTAAGGCACAGTCAAACAGACAGTAATTCAACTTTTTCGAAACATTATTTGCTGTAGACAATTACTGTGCCGTAATACATTAGCATAATGAATGCATTTTTGTTTTTGATTGGTATGGCTGTGGGAAAATCATAAGAAACGTCTTTCAATACCATAAACTGTCAATAAAATTTTAATTTGGAATACTTTTCTAAAATTTAGAACCCATTTAAATGTTGCCTTTTTGTATACTGAAATAAGAATAATATTTTAAATAAACACCAACATACGTTTATATTAGGTTAATTTATATTTTATTCAAATTTCATGCTAAGCCTCACTTATCACATTTTTTCGAAATTCAAAGAAGAAAAATCCACAGGTAAAATTAAAGGTGACTATTTATGAGTTAATTTTGAAGTAAAACAACAGAAATCAGCGTTATATTTGTTTGACTGCTAAATTAATCCTTGTTCGTGGTGTTATTTTAACCTAAATTATTTATGGAATTTATACTGAAAGCACATAAAACATTCTATTGGTCTTATTTAGAACAGTACTAAATATTTCTCTTAAAATTTGGAAACGCAGTTTGCATAAAGCTCCTTAGGCTAATTTAAGGAAAACTCCGATAATGTCATTTCTGATTTCATTTCTTATTTTGATATAATAGTTGATTAAAACAGCCTCTTTTTTAACGTCAAATTTGAACCTGTTTTTCTTAAACAATGAAATGGCCTTCATTCTCACTTATGATATATTTTTAAATATTCTTCTTTGACTGTTTACGGTTAGTAAGCAATACTAAGTACAAAACAAGCATAATATAAGATGAAAAACTTATTAGTACATTCGTTATTGGAAGACATTTACATGATATGCAGATAAAGATAATGAAGATAAATTTGCGTTTATTTAAACTCAAACTAAGATCCTGTAGAGTTACCTACAAAAAGGAAATGTAATGTGTGGATTGAAGTGTGGTTATTTAAATGCCTCTATTTTTATCGCTTTGATCTTAAAAGTTAAATTTGTTGACTAAAATTTTAAAATTATCAATCGGTAGAAAGTTAAGTTATTAAATTATTTAAAAACAAAAAAATGAAGAAAGAGATTTAATTAAAAAATATTAAAATGTAAATAAATATATTTTTAATATCGTAATATTTAAAACATAATTAATTTTTAAAAATCCCAATTTCTTATTAATTTAGAAAAAAATCATTAAATACTATGTTTATAATTTATTGTATACTACAATAAAAATTTTTTTCATATATGCTCATGTGCATATATGGAAAAAAAAAGAAAAATTCTCAATTTCTCTATCTCCAAACATTAACATTGATTGATCAAAGGTCCATACATCCTTGGTTTACCACAAGCCGATTTAACGAGCTCCCATAACATTCTTAAATATTATGCAAATTTCTTTCTAATTCTTCAGCGATTCGTCGCAATTGACAGCTGGTTTTGACTGTCCTAATTCAATTTACGGTTCTAAAAATAGGATTTTTTAAGCTTGAGATCTAAACGAATAGGTTTCCTTTCAAGAAAAGAAAGGTTACGTTATTTTGGCCACTTTCTGAAATTCTAGGAAACCTAAGGAAATGCAGAAAGCTCCGCTTGCTGGTTTACTCAGTAGAACAGGCGCTGTTGTCGCAGAAGATGGGAAAGATTATTATTTAGTACAGCTAGAAAGATACAATAAGCAGTCTGTATTTTATTTGGGCTCCACTGGTAAATTTAACTCCTAGTCTTACAATGGAATGCAAAACTCTATATTTTTTAAATGAAGAATTGCGCTCTATTATGCGATTTTCCAAACTAAGTTTATTAATTCATACAGATGTTTAATTTCTTTTGAATTAAACAATAATATACGGAATATTCTGAAACAAGAAATGATTCTTCACGGATATTATCCAGCGCTTCTATTAATATGGATAATTACAAAAATTTCAATAATAATATAAGATATTCTGTCTCAGGTAATAATAAAGCAATTGTAGTCATAATCAAACAGTTCTCACCTCTTAGAAACCATTGAGCCTTTTCCCGTATAAAACACTTTAATTGTAAAAGCTAAAGAAAAATCAATTCTTTTATCTGTATTTTAAATACAAAGTGCTTTTGCGTTATTTTGTTATCAAAGTAAACATTTAATATATAGGCAATAGATAAAAGTTCCCGTTCTTCTTTATGTCATGCTGTTAAAAATGTTCTAGCCATGAAAGTGTTGTTTCAATTAAAGATTTTAGGGAACTCATTATGTTAAAACTTAATGCAATCCATTTTATATGTTTAAATCTTCTAATTCGTCCTTAAAAACTTAACGAAAAAGATCACCACATATTTCATAAATACTAATTTTGCAAACTTGTAGAATTCGCTACAGTTTGTTTTTGCTGCAGAATAACTACATCAGCGTTTCAAAAAATCTTTTATGATTTTTTAATTCTTTCAATAAGTTAAAATTTGTTTTTATATTTGCGTTTTCATGTTATATTAACGTACAAAATACGATTTGACTAAAATCATAAAACATTAAAAAAATCTGTCTACAACTTAATTCTATTTAAAGCAGTGATATGACAGGTGTAAGTAAATTTTGAAATTACATCGTTGTCATTTAGATGATCGAATTCCTGCTGGTATGAAAAATTATTTTTCTTACATTTGCTCTTAAACAATTTTGATTTGGTACTTCGGAAATACCTCATTTTTCGTATATAAAAGTTCAAAAAACAGAAGTTAACCTTGGTTATTGGTAATAATATGTATTTCAAAATATTTACACTGTTTTTAAAATCTTCGTTTGAAGTATTTCTAATTTATCTTTCCCTCTGTGAAAACAGCATTTTAAAAGTAAAGGCAAAGGAAAGCTTATGACGTTATTGATATTTAAATGCTCCTTAGCCTTTTTCCCTTTTTTAGGGAAATTTTATCTTATATTTCTTTGAGTCATCATGGTTTAATTGTAAACAACTTTGAATGAACCTATAGATATTTTTGCATGTTAGTGCTTTTATTTTTAATCGTTGTCTGAAAGCAGCAGACAACTAGAATCTCCACTAACTAATTACATGCAATATTTAATGCATTTACATCGTATTTTGCAATATCAGTCTGCTCTTGCAGTATGTGGGGAAAGAAAGATGTATCATTGCGGGAGATTTTTATCGTCTAGTTAACATCGCTTTCTCTGGATGGAAAACTGGTTTTCTATTTTTTTAGCAACTGGATTGCAATTTGCCATTGAACAGCAGGAACAGTTATTATACAGAAAATGCTTATGTCTTGAGAAATTACATCGTTATGCAGTCATCTTGTTAATGCAATCAAAACACACTTTATATATGCATTTTCTGCATTTTTGGTATAATGGATTGGACAACAAACTGGAAGGGAACACAAAGATGCTTCACGTAGGTGTTTTAAAGTAATCCACGTTCATGCCAATGCCTTTGCAAACTGTAGCTTCAATTTAATGTAAGCAAAGGTAAAAGAAATTTCTCTCTGTTCAAATATTTTAACGTTTTAGTTTCCAATACGAAGAAATTTTATATTTATATTTTATATATATATATTTATTTATATTTTTAACTCTTATATTTATATTCATTACATTTTATATGCGCGAAGACAAGTTTTTATGGTTAAGGTTTCTTTTGGGTATGTTACATACGCAACGGTCAGAAACTGTAGAACTCATAATAAGGCAAAGAGTTGTTTTAAGGCTATGTTAGATAAGAAAGTAGAGAAGTGAAAATGTTTAAAATTCAAAATATTTAATTAAAATGAATACAAATTCTAAATTCACAACTTGCATAATCAGTTTTCTGATAATTGTTTTATTGGACACAACATGTCTTCCTTGTACGGCCCCTTAAGTTATACGCATTTTTGCTGCACTTCATTTAAACTCATATCCACGAATTATTTTAACTAAATAAACCGATTCCTCAAGGCAAACTGAAAATGACATCAAAAATTGCAACTTTTAAAATGAAATACCCCGGTCAATTTTTATCGTACAGGAATCAAACTTCTTATAACGTTAACTTTTCACACCGTGCATAATCCTAAATACAACTAAGTATAGGATTCGGAAAACTGCGTTAAAAGCTAGATTTCATTATTTTCCAAAATTATATTTTTTTTTTTAATTTGGCGTTGCAGAAGCATAAATACTTTCATCATTTAAAAGTCTGTTTAAGTGGAAGTAACTTCGGCTAACGATTTCGAAATTAAAGGGAGAGTAAGGACTTTTAAGCTGAATAAGAGATTTTAAACATATATATATATATATATATGTTTCTTAAATGCCACGATGCAGTATATATATATGTAATAATAAAATTCCATAGTCAGAGAATACACTTAAAATTCTAACTGTATGTTCTTTTCATATTTAATGGCGACGTTCTCTTATTTGAAAGTACGTATAATTAAATCCACAGCCCCGTAGTCAAGTTGCTTTTCCCGCCTTTTTTACACGTACAGTTATAGAATGTTATGGAAATATTGAAAGTGAACTGGATTGGCTGACGAGGCTGACGTCATTCTTGGAAGCTCCGCCTTTCCAGAGGCTATAAAAGGACTCGCGAAGGAATATCGGGGGCTTTTTCTTAAATGCCACGATGCAGTAAACTTCATACAAAAATTTATTCGTAATTCTTTTTATTTACTCCGGATACCTGTTTTTGTAACTGCTATTTCTCCTGAATAATAATAAATGGATCCTGTTTTTTAAATTTATCTTCTGATAATTTAAGGTACGGAAAAAGCTGGTACATCATATATATATATATATATATATATATATATACTATATATATATATATATACTATATATATATATATATACTATATATATATATATATATATAAAGACGTAAAGTAAGAAATTTAGAACTAATATTTCACAAAGACTAAAAACTGGATTTAACAATTAATAAATTTCAAATAAATGCAACAAAGAATTTAAAAATGGTAAAACCAAAATTTGTTAAACAAGCAAAACCCAATTTCATAAATTAATGAAATCTTGAAATCTGAAGAAAAATTAACAAAAACTGAAAAGGAATTCAATCAACTTCAGTGCTGCTTCATCGGGGAGGGGGAGGAATAATGAAATTAATTCAATTCTCTCTTCTACAAAAATCCCTGCTTTTCTGTATCCAGAATTACCCGATGAACCATTTCAATGCATTTTAATTATAATAGTTAACCTGAAAATTCTGATCCTTCCCCAAAGCAAAGAGAAAACAAAATAAATTCTAATTAGAATAAATTTAAAAATATTAAAAAAAGAGAATTATCTTTTATAAAAAGAGAGTTAAAAAATACTAGGCATGTTTATATTTGATTTTCAAAAAATTGTTTTGTAATTATATATATATATATATATATTTATTTATGCGTTTGGTACTGGAGATTGCAATAAAAAAGGGAGTTGCCCAGTTATATGTTATAACAATCCCATATACAAAATTTCAGCGTTTTCCTGCTTAACGGTTAATAACCGTTTTTGAGTTATGCCAGATATATTCATACAAAAGGCACGCACATGTATAGGAAGTACACATTCGCACAGATGTCACGATAAAAAAACCTTTTACATCTATTTTACAATCCGTTTTCGAAAGAAAAAAGAGTCCTTTGTTTTCTCCCTGCACGAATGTAAAAGGCCCGAATTGCTTTCGAGATTACAGTACTTCCTTTACTCCGTACAAGGAAGTAAACATGAAGTTTCAGAAGTCTAATACGTAATTTTTTACATAATTTGTAACTTCTGTGTTGACATAAGCATCCAATCTGATAGCAGAAAGACCTAAACTCTTAAAAACATTTTGAATTTTAGGAACATAGCAGAAAAAGCTAAACTCTTAAAAAACATTTTGAGTTTTAGGAACATAGCAGAAAGAGATAAACTCTTCAAAAACATTTTAATTTTTAGACTCGAGTTATTAAACCAATTAACAATTTCCATGCCCTTAATTTGAGGAGATTTCTTTCAGTATGTTTAAAAACATTTATTTGTAAAAAATTATATAGAATAATTGCTAACCAGTAAAGACTGTGATAAATTCAACATAATATCTACGCCTAAATTAACTTAGTGATGACATATTTATTATCTCAAAAATATGAATGTGAAAACAAATCTTTATTTCCTACGCTTATTCCTAAATTATTCGCTGTTAACATAATGTGAATCTTTATAATACCGTAATTTTTAATGAGAAACGTGGTGTTAGCATTTACGAATAAGAATTGCATAATGTACCAATTAAATCTGCAATTAGAAGAGTTGCTTTCAAATGAACATTACTAGAGAATAAAATTAATGTAATTCCGGGGGATGACAGAGGAATGGAAAGTCACAAAGATGATTGAGAAATTATGCAATTCAAAGTGTATAAGTATTCTTGCTCCTAGATGAACAAAATATGTAATTAAAGTTATTTATTATGTGCATAATGCAAAGTAACTTGTGTGTAAATCTTTTTATTTTTATAAATATTATAAGCTGGTTTTAGTTCGAAAATTATCTTGGGTTTTGAGCTGCATTTACATCATTATGCTCAAACACCTAGGAAGGCAAAGCAGGTGAGTTAGAATTTTCAACACAGATATAATTTCTCTTTTTTTGGACAGTGCTCTTATTTATGTATGATTATGAGTCGTTAAAAATGAAAAATTTAACTTAAAATACATTATTGTTATTTTTGACCTTTAATCTTTGCTATTTTAGGTAGATAATAATTCGTTATAAAACCTTTATAGAACAGCCATAAAATATTTATACAGTAAGACCCCGCTTAACGCTGTTTCGTTTAGCGCTGTTTCGGTTTAGCGCTCTTTTATTTCAACCCGAGGATTCCACGAAATCGCTCGCAGCATACGGGGATTCCCCGAAATATTATGCAGCGATAGGTTCCAAATACATATCCGAAAGAGTGTACTTGTATTTCTTGTTTGGTGCGGTATTGTACAGACATATTTTGAAGGGGTAAATGTGGAAGATGTCGAAGAAATAATTCAAGAAGCAGCGGCTAGTCTTTCTAATGATGAGCTCAAGGAATTAACTGAACAAGAAGAAAACAAAAATGTTGACAGCAGTGATTCAGAAGAAGAGCAAAAAGAACTTTCGATGGCGTTTGTAAAAAGGAGTTTGTCTACCATAACTGAAATAATGGATCAATTCATTGAAAATGATCCGAATTTTGACAGGAGCTCAAAAGTAAGGCGTGGTGTTAGAGATGCTCTATCCGTTTATGAAGAACTTTTAAGAGAACAACGCAAAAGAAAAAGGCAAACAACAGTAGATGCTTTTGTCACAAAAAGGCAGAACACTGAAAACGCGGAAGGCTAACTAAATATGACTGAGAATTTTATTTGTTTTTTTTTAAGAATATTCGTTTTGTTATTTATATTTTGTTTTTATTTTTGCAAGAAATAATAATGTGGTATTAATTTGGGCTTTAAGAAATAAATGTTTGGTTTTATTTTTATTAAAAAAAACATACTTTTTAAATTTAATACCTAACCAATTTCCTAGCCATCTTCCCCTAACCCCAATATTTACATGTAAAGATAGCCTCGTTTAGCGCTGTTTCGCATTACGCTCTACTTTGATGGAACGTATCCCCCGCGTTAAGCGGGGTCTTACTGTACTCGGTTTCGTTTTGTCCCTGTGAGAATCTGTGCAATGGAATCAGTTGAATGCTGAAAAATTAACTGCCAAACTGAGTAAACCAGGTAGGAATAACAGAACCTGAGTTAACACACTGCAGTAAACAAATAAAATGTACTCTGATTAGACCTAGTATAACACGGATAACATAGGCAAAATAATAGTAGCTTGTTACAATTCGCAGCTGAGCGAATTAATTTAGATATTGTAAAATAAAATACCCAATAAATGTTTTGTTACGAATTATATGCATATTAAATAATTTTAGTAAAATTATATGTAAAAATATAAAATATCTTTTGTATAAATGTAACGTGAAAATCTGAAAAGACAGAGAAAAATCTCTGTCTTTTCATCTCTGTCAGTCTCTGTCATGCTGCCGATGGTTTTGGCGACTAATTTTTGATCTCCAAATTCGGCAATAAATCACCAAAATTGTCGCCAAGAATTGGTGACATTTGGTCCGTTCCATATATGATTGATACTGTGATTGAATATATGTAATTAAATTATATATATAACTGTAACTGTAACCGTATCCTGCCCTCATATGCCTTCCAGTATTTTCGAGAAGTTTAATTTACTACAGATTTCTCCGCGCCCGGAGAGAAGTTATATAAGGCCGGGCAAAGCATCAGTATCTGAGTTGTTTATTGCAATGTGAGTTTGGGGATTTGATATATCCCCGTGTTGGCTTCGCTCATTAGATGACCTTTCCATTGCGTTGTGTTTAACGCTCTTGGCAATTTGAATTATAACTACTGACTGTACTCTGTGATTCTGTGAAGCGCCCAGCCGCAACAGTAGTGCGATGAAGCAATACCTGTAAAAGTCACTGACGAATTTCTGGTGCTCCGTCCGCTTTTCTATGTCCCTGTTCTTATTAGCCAAAATAGAATATTCGGGCATCCCTTTATAGACTGTATTAAAAACTCTTCAAATTTAAAACTTATATAATAATAAAACATTTGTATATAAATGTTCTATTATTATATAAATTTTAAATTATTATATAAATTTGGAAAAATGTGATGTCTAACATTTCTAATATTAATTTATTGAATAATACAATATGATTACAAAATACTTATGTGATTAACTTTATACTGAGAAAATGAATCAGGTTTTAGACATGGGATGGTTATGGTTATGTTTGAAACGTGGAGAGACTAAGAGTCATGAATTTTGAAAAGAACGGAACTAAAATTGATTAGAAAGTGTTTTAAAAGAGAAGAAAGATTTTGATATCACTGAAAATCGAGAGAAAAACGACAGATGAAACTTAATATGAGATTAATGACACGTCATACAAATTAATGTAAGTTCCGTAAAAGTTTCACATCCGAGAACTAAGAAACTAAAACTAAGGAATTTCTGTTTTTCTGAGAATGTTATTGATTCAAACATTAATTGATCAATTTCATTGGCTTTATCTGCCTTGATATAGAAAGAAGGAGATGAATTCTGACAAGAACTGATTTTTGCTAAGTCTACATTATTGAGGTTTTTATTATGAAGGCACAGTTTTCATTATCAAAACATTTAAGTTTTTACTAAGCAAGTGCTACGATGATAAAATTGCGAGGATGATATAATGCACATATCGCATATGTTATGAAAAGAAATAAAGAATGGCAGGAATAAAACTACCATTTTCCTCTCAAAGACAGAAATATCAAAAACCACATTCTTTATTTGTGCGGAAACGAGCGTAGACACAATGAAACATTTATAACTTCCAATTCGAAATATTTCGAAACCGCATCTTCGAACTGAAAATTTTAGAACTGGTACAAATCTAGTCTGGACACGCAAAGCTCCTATCGAATGGTACATGAATAGAAGATGCTTCAATCTTAAGAGAAGCTGGCCTTATCTTTCCGGCGTTTCGTGGAACGCGAAATGGCCATCTCATTGTGCAGAGGAATATGCATCATCCTGCCGTGAATGCGGGAGTGGCTGGAGAGTCTCTCGGTAAAGATTAGCGTGAGCAACGGACTGTACCATTTATTTATTGAGGCAGAAAACGGCGCGATAACTTGGTATTGGACAGCAGCCATGCGCTTTCGAAAGGAGATGATCAAGATATTGTTGTAAAGGCAGGTTACGTTGATGATAGTTGTAATTCACCTCCGAAGGTGAGGACGAATTTGGAGGAATCGCATTTACTTCAGAACTGACTCAAGGGGATTTATGGTCAAATAAGCTTAAATGGCAAGAGAATACTAATGCATAGCTGATTTGTTATACTAGAATATTCTATAACTCTCATCTGTGTTGAAAAATACTAAATGTATAAATGCTGCTTGTATTTCTTATTTGTTTAAGCACAAATTTAAAATAATTGAATGTTTTGTTTTATATCTGTTTTTTTAAATAATGGTTTATTAAAAAATTATATATAAGCAATTTTCTCTCCGTGGAAAATCCAGTAAATTTGTACGGATTTATATTTATTTTGACTAACAAGTTATGTTTATGTTTTCTATCCTATAAGCCTTCATTTCCCTAAATGTCAATGCCATAATATGTAAAACAGGTAGCGCGCGTGAAGGAATGTAACTTCTACCAGTAGGAGTAAAAGGATCTAGAAGAGAAAGTTAGAAAGAGTGGACAAGTACTGTACCTCTGTAGCGTAAGCTTGTGCTTCTGTAATTATTGTTGGTTAGAAAGTGGCGTAATTGCTATTACTCTGCTGCCACTAGACTTCCACGCGATTTTAGGTAGTGATAGTGATAGTGACGGAAAATGTGACCACCACCCTTTTACTATTAAGTTAATTAGCATATAAGGCCACGTCCGCCCTTATCCAGAGTAAAGCCAGAGAGGCCACATGGGAGGCTTGCACAAGGCACCCAAACCCAACGCCTGGACCATCCGGTGCGGTTTTAGGTAACAGGACTATCTTAGCCCTGGGAAAATTCTATTGTTTTGTTAATATCTTTGAATTTTAAGTTTGGCTCTTGTTAGTTGAGTTAGCGCCCAAGCGAGGCGTAGTTTGTTAGCGTCAAGTGGACGCATTGTGAATTTTAAGGATTTTTAATAAAGGATTCTTTTAACGCTTTTCCTGTCTGGTCCTTGCACTTACTTCAGCAGTTACACTGAATGTTCAGCAAGTAAATACTAAAGCTTATCTGAAGTTAGATTGTTGTTTCTGCGTAAGAACCTGTTACTATTACCCTTCCATGCAACTACATACATACATTCAATAAATCATTTCCTGTCTAGTTTCTGTACTTACTTCAGCAGTCATCCTGAATGTTCAGCAAGTAGATACTAAAGCTTATCTGAAGTTAGACTGTTGTTTCTGCGTAAGAACCTGTTACTATTACCCTTCCATACAACTACATAAATACATTCAATAAATATTTTCCTGTCTAGTTTCTGTACTTATTTCAGCAGTCACCCTGAATGTTCAGCAAGTAGATACTAAAGCTTATCTGAAGTTAGACTGTTGTTTCTGCGTAAGAACCTCTTACTATTACCCTTCCATGCAACTACATACATACATTCAATAATAATAATGTAATTAATATCACGTTTGCAAGTATTTACATACGTTTTTTGTATGTGTGATGGTGTGCGTGCGTATGTGTTTATAATGAGATTGCAATTTGAAGAAGTTGCCGGTTTATTATGAGATTTTAAATTTCGAAATTCGATTTTAAAATATTTGTCTATTATTTTTTATTTTATCCATTATTTTTTTATGATTGGTAGAGTTATTTACTTCAGCGACTGCGATCTCTGATTGAAAGAAGGTATGAGACGTACTTAGACTACAGTATCCTGTTGAAGCAATTTTAACTAATTGTAAATTATCAATTTTAACTAATTGTAAATTAACTATTGTAAATTATCAATGACAGTTACTTAATTTAGTATGCACTTACATTTGCGTAGATTATTTTATTAGGAATAAGACCATTACCCCACAGGCAATATTATAATTACGAAGTAAACTGGCACAGTTTTCTTAGTAGCTCTACTAATGAAAAATATTTGTATAATTTAGCACTTACGCAACGAAAACTAAAAATTAAACGAGCGAGTGAAAAGTACGTATTGCTTCTCCCCCCTAAATAACACCGATATTAGTTACCTCAAATAAAGTTTAGCTACCTTGGTTCTACATATATATTGGAATAATTAGGAAATCTTGTAAGAGTTATTTATTCAAGTTTTACTAATCGATACTAATAAAAAGAAGTGTAGAGATGCCATCTGTAATTTCTCAAACTTCCCAGATCGATCGCAGTTGCAACGTTGGTATATAGTATAACATTCCCTTGTGTATTTTGGGCAACAAAAATTTTGAGACGGACAGAGATCTTTAGCTAAATTGTTCCTCATCGGAGGACAAAAAACTATGCAGTCGATATTGGTGGGCTACACAGATTTTATGATGTTGACATCTGGAGACCCTAGTGTATTATTATTATTAGTAGTAGTATTTATTGCTTAATGTAGTCAGTTTTGTTATTGTAATGAGGTTAATGACCATTTTAGTTTTTTTTAATTATATTTTTGTATCAAGGAAAAAAAAATACTAACCGATACCTTCTGAATTCTCTTTAAGTAATCCTTTAGTAATCCAACAGGTACCTTCTTTCAAGCTTTTTTTCTCCATCGAAATGTGAAATCAACTTGAAAAATATTGCATAATATGACAGAAAAAAATTCATTTTTTGACTTTAAGAAATCAACTCCTCTTTGTCTCTTTCCGTATTCAAATAGTCAGTGCTCCTTGCAAATTTTATTTTTGACATTAAACATCTTTAGTAATGACGCTCACATATTCTTCACAGAAATGATGAAATCAGATTTAATTTATATACATATACAATAATTTCAAATGCAAGGATTTAAAATTTCTTGTAAAAATAATCGCAGTCCTCCATGAGTAATCTTGTTGGAAGATCCGTGGATCGAATCTCGGCGAAGAGGCAGATGAGTTTTTATTTTCTCATCTCGATGTCTGTATGAACGTCTGTATACCTACTTACAGCAAGGAAATGTGAAAGCCTTTTGAAGAAACATTGACACTGTAATCAACAGCGTGACTTCACATGTGTTTAATAACGTACTAAATTCATCAACTCACTCGCAGTGTTTACCTTTAGGTTGTATACTTGCCATCAGGAGAATTACTAATCAAGTATGTTAGACAAGTAAATATGCTCGTACTAAGGACGTTGTTCTAGTAAATTATGATAAATTCAGGCAAATAATTTCAATTGAGAAGTCATACATTGTTTCAAAATAATTTTGATATATTTTTTTCAAAACGCTTGAATAGGCTTTGATATTTTTACTTAGGCAGTGATTTTATATTAACTGTGTAAAAATGCAATCCGTAAAATTAGGGCAATATTGCTCTGACAAAATTAGCGTAGGTTACAGCATGACTGAAATAAGGGCTGTGGAATATCTCGATTAGTAACAAGAAGAAATTTTGACAAAAATTTGAAGTAAAATTATCAGAATTAGAATTCTGTCTTTAGTTATAACTAATTTAAAATGGGAATTTTAAACAGCTGACTGACTGTAAAAAGTTATAAAAATAAAATTTTGACTTCATATTTGGACCGATATCTCTGCACTTCATTCATGAAACGTACTGGAAACTTGTTTTTATAGCTAAACTATAAATTTAATATGAAAATTTACCTTTCATATGTACTTCAAGTCAATGTGTTTCTGCACACATATATGAAAATTTAGATTGCAGAGCATAGCATAATAATCTTATCATTATGCCTATAAAAATTTGCATTAACTTAAAGCATTCTTTGAAGGGAGTTTACTTACTAAATTAAATATATTTAGTAAAGTGCACCTTTATTAAGAAAACGGATAATTTTAAATATATGTGCTTGAAAATATGTTCAAATGTCTCTATTAGTAACTGTTTATCATACATGAACTGGAGGTCGCTCATATCACACAAATCAAATTGTGCTCTGCTTTAGTGTCTTCGAAAGATATATTTTGTAGGTGCAGAAAAATGTGTACCAAATATTTCGCACAAATCACGCTTAACTGCCTTTCATTACGTACAAAAGATCTATTTTCTATGCAGAAACATTTCAGTCTCAGCCTTTCCATCTATTGTTGTTTTTCACTGCCGAACACTAAGGCTGCGGAGTAAAAAAGATAGCAATCTCATCGGCGTGACATATGCCACGAACAAGACCATAATAACCATTCAGCCATACATGAAACCAGCACTCTGAATGTCATTCCGCTTTCGCCAATACCAAATTACTCCTTTAATGGTCTATGCGAACAAAACCCTTAAATACTTTCTGAGGAAACTCATTTCACGCACATTTTTGTTTTCTTAGCAACAACTGAATCTTAGTGTCAGATGTGGAACGATTTTGAAAGCGATAGCATTTTAGTATGACAGAGTGTTTTGCAATATAAATGACAGAATGTTTTACAGTATATATGATAGAGTGTTTTATAATATATATGATAGAGTGTTTTACAAGATTTATAAGGTCTAGGGACATTTCAGTTTGCAAAATCTTCCTTTAACCATTTATTTAAATAGTTAATACTATGTTTTCTCCTCTCATCGTTTCAAAAAAGAAAAAATCAGATGCATACTTGGAAACACATTTCTCTCAAAATTACAAAAAGCAAAATGATTTTAGTGTTTTAGTACTATAGCAATTAGTTCTTAATAGCTTTCATTAAGATGTTAAATAATAAAAGCCATTGTTAAAACTAGATAATAAATGCGGTAAAAAGTTGTAGAGTACCTCACTTTGGAATTCTAAGTTAATGTTGGAAGTGAGGAATCTAAGAACTGGTAAGCGAATAATTGCTTGCGTTCGGTGACAAGAAACAACAAGATAGAAGGGTAACTAACCCTTTATTATTCTAATAAGATTTAACAAACTCCGCCTGGGAGTGTACAAGCAAAGCCCGCACTTGGGCTTGAACTAAAAAGACTAAGAATTAAACTAAAACTAAGATTAACTAAAGAAGTATAGCCGAAGCTATCAAGGTTCAAAACGAGTTGGCCCCTTAACTTATTTTACTACAGAGATTAGCAAGGGCGTGAATACGGCCGAGCGAAATAACAGCTTTGAGAGAGAGAGTGGCCAAAAAGGCAGACGCGCGTAAATCAGAAATTCTGATCTCTCTGACTCAGTAAGTAACTTCGTGGTTTAAATAACGCTCCTCCTCATTAAATATTCAGCAAGATTCCAAAAGTACGTTCTGGCCGGAAGTAGTAAGTTGAAGTTAAGAATTTGACAGGAAAGGAACTTTAACTTAAAATTTAACTGTTAATAAAATTAACATAATCCTTACATAGTGTTAAAATTATGTCGTTAACATAAATAAAGGTATTCTTCAGGCAGATATGGCTCCAATTAATATAAAAGAATTAAAATATACTACAGCACTTATCATACAAAAACACGCTCTTTAATTTTAATAAAAATCTTAAAATTAACTATGGATTTTAATTTTGTACCGAGATTTTCATGATCATTTGTCTTTTATGTGAACCTTCTTTATTCCATCACATTAGGTTATAAGGTATTTCTACCACTTCCTTAGCATGCCTCCGTTGTGTAACGGTAGCACGCTGGGCCCGTATCCAGAGGTCCGTGGTTCGATTCCCGGCGGTTGCATATTTTTCATCTTTCCTGCTTCCAATTAACCTAATGACTCTCCACACCCAGGATTTGGCGACTAGGTCCCTTAAACCCCAGTCGCCCTTTCAAAAGGAGATTATATAACGCATTTCTCCCACTTTCCTAGCGTCCTTCGTGGTGTAGTGGTTCTGCGCGCTGGACAGGTGTTCCAGAGGTTCGTGGTTCGATTCCCAACGAAGGCGGTTCCTAATTTTTCATCTCTTTTGATTTCCAATATACCTAATGACTCTACAAGTGGGGCACGAACTAAAAGGGTTGTGGATAATGATTCTCCGCACCTAGGATTTGGCGACTAGGTTCCCTAAAATCCTAGTCGCCCTTTAAAAAGGGGAGTATATAAGGTATTGTCCTACTTCCCTAGCGTTCCTTCGTGGTGTAACGGTAGCACGCTGGGCCGGTATTCCAGAGGTCCGTGGTTCGATTCCCGGCGAAGGCGTTGCTAACTTTTCCTCTCTCTGGCTCCAAAAAAAAAACCTAATGACTCTACAAGGTTTATTATTATTCGCGTTGTACATCATAAAAACACATTACTAGAGCTTCAAACAAATTTCCAATATGTGCATACAAAAATTATATTTCGACATGTACCTAAATAGTGTTTATTTAAAGGAAATAGCCTATTTTACGAACTTAGTAATTTCTTTTTCGGATATCATGAAAACTTCTTTGTATTAATCTTGTGTATCTTTAGGCACATCATCGGATTCTATTTCATCTTCACCATCACTGTTTCTATGACCCACAAGTAAATAATCAGCTCATTTGAATCTGGATTGTTAGATCTTATTACAACATTTACTTAGTTGTGATGCCTTGGTGCGTAAAGAACTGCTAAATTGCGTGTTGGGAGTCATAAAAGCGAATAAACTTATGGACCTGATCGGATTCAGATCAGACGGATTAGTAACAAGAAGAATAAAAAGATACTATACTTTTTAATGAATTTTTAATTTTTATCAGGTTCAATTTCCTTTTATGCTTTTATTATCCACTCGCACACTATTTCTAGACTGTCATGACGCATTTGGCCTCACTTTCTAACCTAACGTCCACGTATTCTACAATCATTTCAGATTTTCTTTGAATGGGTTATTGATACACACATCTACATGCTGAAATAATGACGTTAAACCGCCTGGAATAACTGTAATGTCTGTATGACTTCTTCAACAATTTATCCGTAACATCCCTTAAATGGAATCTGAACATGATCCAAGCTAAAATACTTTCTGCATTCTTTAAGGCAGCAGGTCGCTTTTGCCAAATATTTCTTTTTCACAATTCCACACTATTTCCGTTCATTCATTCTTTCGCGTGAACATGAATGAAACCATTATTTGAGAAAAACCAATTCAACATCATCTTTCTTTTAAAAATAATCATGATTTTAATTTTGTTCAGAGATTTCTTTGACCTGTAGTTCTTATGTGAACCTTTTATTTTCCTTCACATATATTGTTTTATTTTCTACCATAGCAAACATTACTGCAGCTTCACCCAAATTTCCAATACGTGAGAGTAATAGTTTGTTTTTGCATTCGTTGATCAATAACATTACAAGAGCCTTTACGAAACTTTTGTTTTTCTCGTGGAGCTAAATTATTCTGTGTCATAAATGGACTATACCAACTCAAGTTTTCACTTTCATTTGCATTCGTTTCTGTCCACTTAAATAAAAGTATGTTTTTTTTTCTTGTTGCAATTAATTTCTTCTGGCAGCTTTCTAGGAACCATTTCGAAATTCATTATTTTAGGGTAGGACATTTCGTTTCTCCTTTATGCAAAGCAAATTTATTCTTTTGCTTATTATGACTTTTCCACGTATGTATGGAGCTTTCGTCAGCCCCAAACATTCTTGCAGCTGTATGACTTCCGTTTTCTTCCGCAAACTTAATAACTATACATTTGGAACCAGCAATGCGTATGTTTCATTTGGAAGGAACCATTTCACTATTAGAAGGAACACTAAATCAACTGTATTTTATCTAAAGCAAATGCGATTCCTTAAAGCCTTCGATGTAACTTCAAAATCACAGCTTCAAATGATTCCATAAAGAGAAAATATCTGACTACTAATTCCGTTAATTCATTAGGATCGAAAGTGCATTCTTACCCCAAATTATGCCCAATTTTCTTGAAATTTAGATAACATTCTCGTGCACGTTAATATTGAATGCGACCCATACTCTTGGCAGAATTATTTACTCGTTCATGCATCCACCCACACAAAATAATTGCTTCCCTTATCGCTTGTCGATTCACTATATCGTTGTTCGAAAACCTAGGAAAAAACCTCGAATGAATGACTTTAAAAGCTAAGAGCTTCACACATGTATCTTTCAGGTTTCTTTCTAAAAAGAACGGTGCACGTTAAACGGCGAATATACCTAAAAATTTTTAAAAAATGTAGTTTAAAATTATAGTCTCGCTTTATACATCGGTGCATGTTATACTCCTGAATATGCGGTAATTAGTTTCTCCGAAAGCGATATTCTGAAACGCAAATTTTGGGAGCACGATGTATGTTATGATAAAAAGGAAATATTTTCCAGTTGGTAGAGCGGCATGATTTTTAATAGAAAGGCAAACAAATAGAAAAAGATTCATGGCAAATAATTTCGGTTCCAGACCAATTAATTATGATCACAATATGAAAAATTCGAAATACAACTGGTAATTTCTACTGCCTTAAAATGAAACCTATTTGGGGATCGAATTATGCCTGCAAGTAGATGATGTGTAATGTTCAAAAATTGTTAAACCTTTACAAAATATGAAATCGATAAACAAATTCGAAATTTCAAATTTTGTTTTCCACATGCTCATATTGGTAGGAGGATTACGTCATTCAAAATTCGATGGCTCTCTGCACCGATGTTTTAACTTTCATTGTTTAATTTATTCAAACATAATGCAGGACTCTAACATTTGGTGGCAACAGTTTCAAAAGTGAAACGGACTTTTATAGTGATTCAACGCAAAATCGCAAAACCAAAACAATAGTCCTTCAGAGTAAAAGCCCATTTGGACCAAATATAAGTAAATAACCCCATTTTCCAGTTACCAGGCCTCTAAAGAATGGAAAATATATTAATTGTAAACCATAATAACATCTAACATAAACAAAATAGTTTATTTAATTCTTAGTGTTATAAATTTAACAATTGATTAAAGTAATTTTCTTAATAACAAGCTTGATTAAAAAATAAGTTTCAAATCTTTTTTTGCTTAGGGAGCATACACTATGGAACAAATTCAAAATGCGGTAGATTAGCCTAACGGCTTACAGTATACCTTAACGCGCAGACAAGGCTCTGGTTTGTAAAACAACCGGCGAGATACAGCAAAATGGCTAGAAGCACTCAACGCGACTAAATGAAGTTGCTAATAATCACGCCACAGTATCGCCTGGAATAGGCACGCATGCTCTAAAACTGGCTTCCGAAACTCTTGTTAAAATAGTATTTCTTTCTGCCTTAACCTGAATAAACACTCGATGTCTCATTTATATTCTGGCATGAGAAGCGTGGGTGAAAAGAGGGTAATAGGAAAGTGCTAACTTAAAACGAACTATTAGTTAAAAATAAATAAATAAACCTTATGAAGTATTTACACAGCTTTGGATTTATTTGTTCCAAATATTCAATTTTGATAAAAATTACATTTATTTAATTATTTTACTTGCATATATAATTATAAATCTTATAGTAATACAATAATAAAGGTTACAGTTTTAAAGCATATTTTAATAGTTAATTATATTAAGCAAGTATCACAAATAACAAAAAGAGAAAAAGTATAGCGAGCTTATTATTTTAATTGTTGTGAATTTTAAGCGTGTTCCATCAATGTGGTTTGATATATATTGGCCAAACTGAAGAATCGTTAAAATTTCTCATCATGGAACATGAGTCTTATGTTTGAAAGAAAAAGCAAAGAAAATTTTTATACCTAATCACAACTGCGCTGTTAATCATAATTTTATTTCTGTTTGCAGAAATATTCCATAGAGAGCTTCTTCAGTAGTAAATGTGATTGCTTTAAACCATTTCAATTTGTTTTCTTCTCCTATTAATTAAATAAATTTTCAGCGTCTTTAAAATTCTAATATCTTAGATTTTCTAGGTTTCGTTACATTTTTTCGATGGGTTGTAGTCATTAGGTTATTTTTGAAAGCAGAAATGATGAAACATGAGCAACGCCCTCGTCGGGATCTGACCACTACACTACGAAGGCATGCTAAGAAGGCGGGAGAAACACCTTATATATTCCTGCTTTTCAATGGACAACTGGGATTTCTAGGGAACCCAATCGCAAAATATGGGTGTGGAGAATCATCACCCACCTCACTTTTAGTTCAGGCGCCACTGTAGAGACACTAGGATTTTTTTGGAAGCAGGAGACTTGAAAAATGAGCAAACGCCCTCGTTGGGAATCGATCCACGGACCTCTGGAATACGCGCCCAGCGTGCTGACCACTGCACTACGAAGGCGTGCTAAGGAGGCCGGAAAAATATTTTATAAGGTCACGTTACGTTTGGATTCGCTTAGCTTTACTCCGTTCTTTCCATATATACTCTCTTCTCCTTCGAATGCTCAATTTCCCTCCCCCTTCTGAAACAGAGAGACGTGTGTCTGATTGCTCTCGAAATGTATTTTAAAATCTACACCAAAATAAGTTTGCTTTTCTGGCTAATTTTAAATTGTACAGTCTCTTAAGAATTAATTAAAACAAGAATGTGGGTACTTCTCCATAAAACTTCTTGCTATGTACCCTGAAACAGCCTTTTGTCAGAAAAATATGGGCAAATTTTATTAAAATGTGTTGCATGTTTTTTTGGTTACATGTACGCGTTGTCAGTTAAATTTGTTGTTCGTTAAACGTGTTGTCTGAAAATGCTATGGATTAAATAGCCTGCCGGCTAAACGTCCTGCCGGCTGAATGTCCTATCAGCTAAGTGTCTGTGCCGGATAAATGTCCTCTCGACTAATATCCTGCCGGTTAACTGTCCTTGTGAGTTAAATGTACGAATCGGCTAAATGTCAAGGTGGCGTCGTCTAAGTGACTCTAACCAAAGTAATAGTTACGCTATCGGGAATTTATAATTCATTGAAAAAATAGCTAAAATTATGAAATATACTGACTTATCAAGTAATGGAGGATGAATGGGTCAGAAATTATGGTATTAGCTTGTGGTTATATAAGCTGGTTAAATAAAGATCCAAAATAAATTTACATGACTCAGATCTTTTTATTAATACTTTCATGCACAAATATCTGAAGTATATATTTACATAATTTAACATTACTGACAATGGCATTAAGGTTTTATTACTTCCGACCCATTCGTTTTGCTTGCAGTCAACTGTAAATCTTTTATACATAAACTGAATACTGAACATTGCTAATGAAGGCATATTTTTAATGAAAATTTATAAAGTATTTTGCTTAACTACCACATTTGATTGCAAGAAAGGAAATGATATTTTATAGTCTAATCAGCTTTCGTCTATATCAATGTTTCTAAACATTTGACTAACTCGTATCATCTAACCCAAAATTGAAAACCTTTACTACCACCACTGCATTTTTCCATGATTATTTTTCAGTTTCCCAATACAAATATTTTAAAAATATAGATGTGTAGCTATTTGCACAACTTATTGGCTATTTGTATTAAATATAGACACAAAAAATATTCGATTAAAATCTGGTTACCATTTTAATTATGTTTTTTTTTTTTTTTTTTTTTTTTTTTTTTTTTTTATGTTGGCTCTATTTCACTTTGTTTCAACCATAAATTAGGATCCACTTTTAATTTTGTTCCGTATTCATTTTTCAAATATAACATGAAACAAAATGCTTGTTCCCACAAATAGGTTGTGAAAAAAGGCAATAAAAATTTAATAGCTTTATTCGGTGATATTTTTAAGTTCTTTTTTTCAGTTCAGCCCAACGTTCACAGGTGTGTTATTTTTTAAATCTGCAGTTCGAGCTTGATCGCAGGAAATTTCTATCAAGTATTCTTTTTCCTCACGAGATTTTTGAACTTAGTAGTGTAAAAGAAAATCTGAAAGCTTTCAGATTTTAAATTACGTCTAAAGGGGCGTTTTTTAACGGTTTGTGTGTTACCTTTATTTATTAAAAATCACCTTCTCCGCACTTAAAACGCATAAAATTCAATTCAACAGCAATATTACAACATACTTAAATACAGCACTTGTTTAGAATTTCCGATACACAGGAGATAAAAATGTCTTTTTTCGTACAGTGTTGCCATTAATCCTTTGAAATCGTTGAGTTTCTTAATCAAAAATTCTTTAAAATTTTACAAAATTTGAAATAAGTAATAAAACAACACTCGAAATACAAAATCCGGGCTTCTACGTGCCCTATGATCGTTTGGTGGACTACGTTATTCAAAATTGTATGGCTCTGGGTACCGTTGCTTTTTCACAATTCGAGAAACATTCATGAATTCATGCAGATTCTTTATTATTTCATTTCTTTAAATATAATACGTCACGATAATATTTGGTGGCAACAGTTTCAAAGTTGAATCAGCACAAAATGCCGTTTTGAAATTGATAGACTTCTAGTCCCTTGGGATGAAAATACTTTTTTTCTTTGCATACCGCCAGTGGTACTCGTACCATCGGTTGCGAACCGCTGGTCTATATACTTTGGAATTTCCTCAAACCTAGAGAACTTGACGCTCTCAAAATAATATTACAAGAAGCAACAACCGTTTTATAAATCGACATGGCTAAAAGATTAATTTAAAAATTGCTAAGAACATTTCGAAAAGAGGAATAGCAGCCTTATAAAAATTTTAATTCCATGTCCAATTTCTTTGCTGAGATGCATAAATTTTTCAGATATTAGTTTTCGTGTCAAAATCATCAAATCCTGGTGTCCCACCCTATGAAACTTGTTCGTAAAGTATGCTAAAACATACTACTAGGTGCCAAAGATTTTGAATTTAAATCCAAATGTCTCAGTAATTATTCAATCTTGCCTTAGATTAAGTATTTCAGCTGTCTGAAGTCGCTGATAAAATGCGATTGTTATGTCTTGGGAGCAATATATCTAACGAAATTCGGACAATGTATGTCCATCTTACTTTCCAAAGCCACAAACATAAATTTTAAAATACCAAATTCTACTGTCTGTGGAATTTTCAAGGGAGTCATTAAATGAAAGTTTCTCCACTTGGATACATGAGTGATTTTTCTCGGCCGGAGCTGGAATAGTCATTAAGCAAATGTAAGGCAGTTTTGGAGATTAGACTTACCATTACAATAATCTCCATTCAGCTGCACAAGATTGCTAACTACTGCCCATTCTGGGATATACATTTCCGGTCTAGTAATTTGATTACTTACACATCTCAAAATACAATTAGTTAAAAAGGATTTGAATCTCGAATAATAGACCATTCTGTGCATCACTAAATACTCATTAATCTAAATAATGGTAAATGATTATTGTATTTGCAAGATTTAATTGCTTCCTACGTGATAGTTCTTGTAAATTTATACAGAATGAATAAGAATTAAAATGAAATTTTATATACAAGTTCTAGAGACATTAGGTATTTTGGAAAAAGGAAAGATGAAATATTAGCAAACGCCTTCGCCGGGAATCCAACCACGGACCTCTGGAATACCGGCCCAGCGTGCAGAACCACTACACCATGAAGACACGCTAGGAAAGCGAGAGAAATATTTTATATACTCCCTCCTTAAAGGGCAACTAGGGTTTTTAGGGACCCAATCGCCAAATCCTGGGTGTGGAGAGTCATCATCCACACACAACCCTTTTAGTTCGGGCGTCACTGTTGTGACATTAGGTGTTTTTTGGAAGCAAGCAAGACGAAAAATTAGCAACGTTTTCACCGAGAATCGAACCACGGACCTCTGGAATACCGGCCCAGCGTGCAGTACCACTACACCACGAAGGCACGCTAGGATGGCGGGTGAAATACCTTATAAAATAACTTATCCACCTTTTGGTTTAAATTGGAACTTGCGCAACTGCTATTCAAACACAATATTAGTATTGCTGGAAGAAAATCTTTATTAGTCCAAATGGCGTCAGCCCAGAAGAGTTATTAATTTCGCTTTCGCATTTTGCGTTGAAAACTTTAAATGTCGGTTTCACTTTTAAGATTATTGCCATCATATCTTAGAGACCTGTGTTATATTTAAAAAAAAATTAAATAATAAAAAATCTGCATAAATGTATGTATGTTTTTCGCATTGTGATAAAACAGCAGTAGCTATAGCTATCAAATTTTGAATAACGTGCACATCTCCACCCGAATATAGGATCTGGAAGCCCTAGTTCAGAATTTAGAATTTGTTTTATTATCTATCTATTTTCTGTTTTCTAACAATTTAACGAATTTTTCATTAACAATTTATTTCATTAATCATATATGAATGATTATCCTTGAAATGATTAATGATATTTCATTAATCATTTCAAGGATTTCAAAGCAAGCAATGGCATTACTACAGAAAAAAAAAAAAATTGTCTCCAGAGCGTGAGACAGTGCATCGCAAATTCTAAAGATATGCTCATCTTAAAATTGTTTTGCAATGCTGCTGTTGAACTGGATATGGGTTAAGTGCGAAGAACGTGATATTTTATAAATAAAGGTAGCACACAAAACGTTAAAAAACGCTTTTTGGGGCGTAATGTAAAATCTGAAAGCTTTAAGTTTTTTTTTATTATTATTTTAATTTTTTTTATTATTATTACTTTTAATTTAAAAAACATAAACAAGTTTTCAGAAACAAATCACAGATTTTAATTACGGAAGTGTTCATTTCCAATCCATATAAGGAATGCACTTAACGTATACATTTAATTTTTTTTTTAATATTTGATATAAAATTGTTTATCTTAATTCTTAAATATCTTCGATCAATAATATTCAACTTGATTCTTGTTTATTTACTTGATTCGTAAGTATACATTTCTATTTAATTCTTTCGTTTACCTCTACATTCTCTCTCTTTCTTTCCCATTACATTACAAAGAATTCTAAATGTAGAAATGCTTATTAGGAAGTATATTATTTGTTTACATTGGCTTGTTTGAAAGTAGTTATTAAAAATAAGGCTTAAGCCTTATTTTTTAAACCCATGCTTGCTTATGAAGTCGAAGAATATGTTGAAATATGTAATAGCAGCATATGTTGATCTATTGCTAAATTTAGATGATCATAAATTCTGCTCCTAATAATTAAAAAAAATTAAAACCAAGCAATAAAAGTTTGTTTTCTTCCATATTTTGCTGAGAAAATTGTTTACTAGTAAAAGCACTTCTCCAGACTTTTGAGAAGCTTTATTAAAAACGTAAAACGTTTTCAAAAATGCAATTAACCTGTTTATTTCGACATTTCATATTTACTCAGAAATAAACAATAACGAATAAATAATAAGAAGAAAATAATAATAACGTAAATGTTATAATGAAAACATAAAAGAATTATAGTTAGTACATTATAAAAGTACTCTAACGTTTTTGCCACATGGGTGAATATAGGTAAGTCCTATAATTAATTTTTATGTGCTATAGGAAGGCTATGGGTATAAATATGCTACATCATCCTTATACTGTAATAGATTACTAAACGTTTTCGCAAAAATAAACTGCTAACATTTACAATGACGCATAGGTTATTTGATTAAGATGTAATTCAAGGCAAAATAAATGGCAATTCGTGATATACACCAACACTAAACCTTGTTTCAAGATTTAATGAATATTAGATGTCGATATATATATATATATATATATATATATCGACATCTAATACCATTTTCCGCTTATACCATTTTCCGCTTACTTTTTAACTTTTTCTGTTTTTTAATTTTATGTTTTACATGTCTAATGATTTGCTTTTCATGTGTATTATTTTTGAAAACGTTTTAAACCTTTTGGAGCAGCAGCTCTTGGTAACTTCTAGGCGAGCTTTCTACAATTTTTATATTTTTTTTTATATATCTATATATATATATGTAATAATAAAATTCCATAATCAAGAATACACTTCAAATTCTAAATGTATGTTCTTTTCATTTTTAATGGCGATGCTCTCTTATTTGAAAGTACGTGGAATTAAATCCACAGCCCCGTAGTCAACTTGTTTTTCCCGCCTTTTCTACACGTACAGTTTTAGAATGTTCTGGAGATATTTAAAGCGAACTGGGTTGGCTGACGAGGCTGACGTCATTTCTTGGAAGCTCCGCCTTTCCAGAGGCTATAAAAGGACTCGCAAAAGAATATCGGGGCTTTTCTTTAATGTTACGATGCAGTAAACTTCATACAAAAAGTTATTAGTAATTCTTTTTTATTTACTCCGGATATCTGATTTTGTAACTGCTATTTTCTCCTGAAATATAATAAATGGATCCTGTTTTGTAAAACTTATCGTCTGATAATTTAAGCTACGACAAAAGCTGGTACATCACATATATATATATATATATACATAAATATATCGATATATAAACACACATATATATATGTAATAAAAGCAAAATTTAGAAGTACTGATGTAGGAAAACGTAGACTCAGAAATACTGATGGCAAATAGCGTAGACCGTAGAATTAATAGAATGTAAATCCGTTGTGAAAAGGAAGAAATTCTGATTGCGTAGAATGCTAATCCATAATGCAGTTTTCTTTAAATTCACATTTGTGGTCACAGTTTACTTGACAGTCTAATCCCTCCTATTTTCCAGAACAGCACAGAAGTTCAAGTTAAAAGTGCGCATTTATGCAATATGGAAAATCATCAAGAAGTAGGTTTTGGTTGAGATTAAAAAGGTTTTAGTTTTCGAAATTTTGAGTTTAGGTTCCGATTTAGTCACGTCATCAACGTTACATAAGCTCATTGGCATAGATCAGTCTAGAAATGACGTAATGGAGAAAGTTATTATGACTTACATAATACATAGAGGAAATACCCAAAATAAAATTTATGAATTAAGAATCTACTATTGAATTAAATTATAAAGCTGATTTACGTACTTTTTATCTTAAATGTGTATATATACAGTGTCTCAAAAAAGTGATGGGACACTTGTGCTTTACAAAAGAAAACTGCAATAAAATAAATTTAAAAAACATGTAACATTTTTTGTGGGTGTGTTTCATACTTAAATTTAGTAACTATTATTACATAACATACATTTTCTCAAAATATTAAAATATTAATTTAATAAAAATACAATTTTTTAGAACGGAGCAGAAAATGGCTCACTTAAGTGATGGGACACTTACTTTTCCATCAAATATTTATCCAAAAATTTTACTTTTTAAAAGGTTTTAATATTTTGTTGGATTTCCTTTTACTTTTAAAACATGATTTAATCTTCTTGGATGGATTCGACTAATTTTTTGTGATTTCTGGAGTGATTTTACCCCATTCTTCTTGAAGCACCGATTTTAATTGTTGTTTTGAAGAAATGGTGTGTTTGCGAATTCTTGATTCCAATTCTTGCCAAATTTTCTCTATGGGATTTAATTGTGGAGATTGTGGTGGATTTTTTATTATTTCAGGACAGTTATACAGCAGCCAGAGTCTAACGTTCAAAGCACTGTGCTTGGGGTCATTGTCCTGGTAGAATTTAAAATCGTTATGAAAGTTTAATTTTCTTGCTGAAGATTTCAAATTTTGATTTAAAATGTCAATATACTTGTACTGATCCATTATACTGTCAATAAAAACAAAATTACCAACTCCAGCGGACGAAATACACCCCCATACCATAACTCCTCCTCCACCATGTTTTAATGTTGGCACCAAGTTCTGTTTGCGAAATTCTTCCCTGAGTTTTCTCCACACCAAGATTCTACCGTCAGAACCAAATATATTAAATTTACTCTCATCATCAAATATAACTTCATTCCAGTAATCAGAGTTCTTATTTATGTTGGATTTTGCGAAAGCCAGTCTGAGTTTTCTATTCTTTTCACTTAAGAAGAATTTTTTCCTGGCTGCTCTACCGTGATATCCAGCAGATCGAATAGTCTCAGGATTAACAATTACTCCATATAATGCTTGTAAATCAGCAGCAACTTTAGAATTACCCATTCTTATATTTTGTTTTTTAATATTTTAACAATAATTCGCTTTATTCCATTGGATAGCTTTGATGGTCGGCCAGGTCTTCTTTTGTCCTGAATCATATGATTCTTTTTATACCTTTTAATGATATAGAAAACTGTTGAATAACTCATGTTAACTGTTTCAGCAGTTTCTATAATAGATTTTCCACGTTCAATATGCAAATTAATAACTAATTTTCGAATTTCAGGTAAAGTTTCTTTTCGTTTAGCATTCATGGCTGCACAGAGCTAAAAAACACAAAAATTCCAAAACAAACTAGAGAGAAAGACTGCAGACGATTTTATAAATCATTGCCAATTGCTTTTGAGTAAAAATAAAAACCCCAAAAAGTATTTTTATTGTATTACGTAGTGGTATCTAAAGGTGTCCCATTACTTAAGTGAGCCATTTTTTGCCCCTTTCCAAACAATTGTATTTTTATTAAATTACTATTTTAATATTTTGAGAAAATGTATATTATGTAATAATTGTTACTAAATTTAAGTATGAAACACACCCACAAAAAATTTTTACATATTTTTTAAATTTATTTTATTACAGTTTCTTTTTGTAAAGCCAAGTGTCCATCACTTTTGTGAGACACTGTATTTCGTTCTTTAAGTAAGTTTTCATACAAGTTCCCGCTTTACTTTTTATTTCTATTTTAAATTCAGTGAACAATTCAAATCTCATTCATTTACTTGATTTGACATTGGATTTACGTTGCATCGAGGAGGACATCAAAATTTTCTGATGAACTGCTATTAGTTAAAAAAAAAAAAAAAAAAAAAAAAAAAAAAAAAAAAAAAAATAGAATAGTTCAGCTTATTTTGAATACTGAAACGCAAATGGAAGGGGTATGGTAATTGAGGCTGATACGAGTATATCCTCCTCTTGATAACCTTACATCAGGTTTTATTCAGTAACTCTTCTTTATTTATATTTCTGGTTTTAGTATATATTTTCAAGAGTTTTTAATTTTTACTTTTTAATTTCATATTTCGTTAATTCTTCTTTTGTATATTTATAGCATATTTTGCAATTTACTGGTATTGAATTTCACTTTTTGGGTCTTTAAGCAAAATATATTCTAAATGTTTTCCGTTTTATTTATACATATCAATTTTGAGCAGTATTTTGCGAGCGCGAAATTCCTTTGAATAACTATGTTTTTAAATAAAACAAATTATGATACTATATGTATATATGCGTGTGTGTGTAATAGATTATATAGTAGAACACAAGTGGTTGAATCTCTAATGAACAGCAACAAATTTTATGGCTTAGAGATGTTGAAACTCCAATCCACAATGAATAAAAAAATTGCCGTTCAAGGTAGATTTAATTCAAATTTTATTTCAGAAAACATGCTGCGGCCACAAACAAGCTGACATATTATTTATTCTTGCTCCGAAAAGTTTATATTTTTGATAAATTTGCAGTACGAAAGAATTAACAGACGGACTGCAGTCTAGCTAGGCCAAAGAGTAGAAAGCATTCATGGCTGCACAGAGCTAAAAAACACAAAAATTCCAAAACAAACTGGAGAGAAAGACTGCAGACGATTTTATAAATCATTGCCAATTGCTTTTGAGTAAAAATAAAAACCCCAAAAAGTATTTTTATTGTATTACGTAGTGGTATCTAAAGGTGTCCCATTACTTAAGTGAGCCATTTTTTGCCCCTTTCCAAACAATTGTATTTTTATTAAATTACTATTTTAATATTTTGAGAAAATGTATATTATGTAATAATTGTTACTAAATTTAAGTATGAAACACACCCACAAAAAATTTTTACATATTTTTTAAATTTATTTTATTACAGTTTCTTTTTGTAAAGCCAAGTGTCCATCACTTTTGTGAGACACTGTATTTCGTTCTTTAAGTAAGTTTTCATACAAGTTCCCGCTTTACTTTTTATTTCTATTTTAAATTCAGTGAACAATTCAAATCTCATTCATTTACTTGATTTGACATTGGATTTACGTTGCATCGAGGAGGACATCAAAATTTTCTGATGAACTGCTATTAGTTAAAAAAAAAAAAAAAAAAAAAAAAAAAAAAAAAATAGAATAGTTCAGCTTATTTTGAATACTGAAACGCAAATGGAAGGGGTATGGTAATTGAGGCTGATACGAGTATATCCTCCTCTTGATAACCTTACATCAGGTTTTATTCAGTAACTCTTCTTTATTTATATTTCTGGTTTTAGTATATATTTTCAAGAGTTTTTAATTTTTACTTTTTAATTTCATATTTCGTTAATTCTTCTTTTGTATATTTATAGCATATTTTGCAATTTACTGGTATTGAATTTCACTTTTTGGGTCTTTAAGCAAAATATATTCTAAATGTTTTCCGTTTTATTTATACATATCAATTTTGAGCAGTATTTTGCGAGCGCGAAATTCCTTTGAATAACTATGTTTTTAAATAAAACAAATTATGATACTATATGTATATATGCGTGTGTGTGTAATAGATTATATAGTAGAACACAAGTGGTTGAATCTCTAATGAACAGCAACAAATTTTATGGCTTAGAGATGTTGAAACTCCAATCCACAATGAATAAAAAAATTGCCGTTCAAGGTAGATTTAATTCAAATTTTATTTCAGAAAACATGCTGCGGCCACAAACAAGCTGACATATTATTTATTCTTGCTCCGAAAAGTTTATATTTTTGATAAATTTGCAGTACGAAAGAATTAACAGACGGACTGCAGTCTAGCTAGGCCAAAGAGTAGAAAGCATTCATGGCTGCACAGAGCTAAAAAACACAAAAATTCCAAAACAAACTGGAGAGAAAGACTGCAGACGATTTTATAAATCATTGCCAATTGCTTTTGAGTAAAAATAAAAACCCCAAAAAGTATTTTTATTGTATTACGTAGTGGTATCTAAAGGTGTCCCATTACTTAAGTGAGCCATTTTTTGCCCCTTTCCAAACAATTGTATTTTTATTAAATTACTATTTTAATATTTTGAGAAAATGTATATTATGTAATAATTGTTACTAAATTTAAGTATGAAACACACCCACAAAAAATTTTTACATATTTTTTAAATTTATTTTATTACAGTTTCTTTTTGTAAAGCCAAGTGTCCATCACTTTTGTGAGACACTGTATTTCGTTCTTTAAGTAAGTTTTCATACAAGTTCCCGCTTTACTTTTTATTTCTATTTTAAATTCAGTGAACAATTCAAATCTCATTCATTTACTTGATTTGACATTGGATTTACGTTGCATCGAGGAGGACATCAAAATTTTCTGATGAACTGCTATTAGTTAAAAAAAAAAAAAAAAAAAAAAAAAAAAAAAAAATAGAATAGTTCAGCTTATTTTGAATACTGAAACGCAAATGGAAGGGGTATGGTAATTGAGGCTGATACGAGTATATCCTCCTCTTGATAACCTTACATCAGGTTTTATTCAGTAACTCTTCTTTATTTATATTTCTGGTTTTAGTATATATTTTCAAGAGTTTTTAATTTTTACTTTTTAATTTCATATTTCGTTAATTCTTCTTTTGTATATTTATAGCATATTTTGCAATTTACTGGTATTGAATTTCACTTTTTGGGTCTTTAAGCAAAATATATTCTAAATGTTTTCCGTTTTATTTATACATATCAATTTTGAGCAGTATTTTGCGAGCGCGAAATTCCTTTGAATAATTATGTTTTTAAATAAAACAAATTATGATACTATATGTATATATGCGTGTGTGTGTAATAGATTATATAGTAGAACACAAGTGGTTGAATCTCTAATGAACAGCAACAAATTTTATGGCTTAGAGATGTTGAAACTCCAATCCACAATGAATAAAAAAATTGGCGTTCAAGGTAGATTTAATTCAAATTTTATTTCAGAAAACATGCTGCGGCCACAAACAAGCTGACATATTATTTATTCTTGCTCCGAAAAGTTTATATTTTTGATAAATTTGCAGTACGAAAGAATTAACAGACGGACTGCAGTCTAGCTAGGCCAAAGAGTAGAAAGCATGTGCGCATGTTTAGGGTTAAATTTTAATTCAGACTGATTTAGTTTTGGTTCTCGATGCATTTTGATTAGATAATTAATACTGCTGTAAAATTATTATTGATTGTTTGAGTTTTAGTCCCATTTACATCATAAGAATTATATAAGAGCCATATGACATGGATTAATCTCCGAAATGATGCAGTGCAGAGAGATTACTATTTTTCGAATAGGGAGGGAAAATATTTTACTTTGGTAATTAAATCTTTTACATATTCTTTAGTTTTCTACATATATATGTATATATAGAATATTTTTCAAAATATTGAAAGAAATTATTTTAAGATATAAACATACTTGAAGAAATGCTTGCCTTGTTTCTCAGCATTCTGGATATCGCCGAATAAGACCCCTTTCGAATAAAGTACTCTATCACATTTACATGCAAAATTAAGCATGAATAAACATTTCATGAGCCAAAAACTGTAACTGCCATTAAAATGTACTATTTTATTGTGCTAGCTTTTGGCTCTTTCGACGTCGCGTACTATTTCTAATATTTGTTATTAAAATAGTTTTAAAATTTACTCTTAACTCTTTCGCATCGAAGTCGCCCGTAACGCCCGTTCATTCAGGCAACGGCAAACCGCCTCAATGCCTCGTTTATTTTCTACCTAGTTCTTTCCCCTTCACGTTAGTGTATGGCTCATTGGTTTCGCGAATTTTTAAAAGACATGTCAATCATTGTTTTGAAGCAAATAACGGAGAAATAAACACGGGCGTAAACACGGACGTTTTCGATGTTTGTTGAAAACAGATTTGGTCGTCTTTCGATGCGAAACAGTTAAGGTAAAACGAAAACATAACTCTGCATTAAAAAATAAGTTTATTATAATATTGTTGCGTGCGTAAGGTTTCGTAATAAATTGAATTCGCATGTCAATAAAAAGTCAATAAAATTTATTCTTATCAAAAGAACAGAACAAAATGCTGAAATATTTCCTCAGAGATATTCGTACAATATCACAATATCCCACGGTAGTTATATTTTAAACTACTAAAACGTTAAATAGAAAGCAATCCAAAACACAGAGAAAGATAACAAAACTCTGAACTGAGATGTTTCCTCCGGCTTTTATAAGCTTTTTAATCATACACGAATACATTCTGGTATTCTGGTTTATTTATATTCTTCTTTCTACACTCTGGTATTTCTTCTGGAAAGCAAAAGTTTACAATTACGTCATATCTATTTATTAAATGTTAAATGTGCGTGCTCTTGCATTTTTATTTTTTCGGCGTAGCTTTCTCGTAAAACTCGTCGCTGCATAACAATACAATTTTAATAATAAATAAAACAATTTTAATTGCAATTATACTAAAAATAGCTAAATCAATCCATAAACGGTACGCTATTTCAAGTTTATATTATCAGGACTTGTGTTTCTCTTGACTTGCTTTGGAAATATGAACTGTCCTGACTCGGAACAGGGAGCTTACTCAAGCTATGTTCAATAAATTGTGAAGTAGGCAATACACACAGGAAGGGTATACGAAACCTTTTATTTTTCTATCTTTACAGATCTTTCCGGAACTTCGGAATACAGAGACCAACCACTTGTGGTCTGAACGTAAGAATATAAAACTACTAACTAAAACTCTAACTAAAACTAACTTTGAATTAGTATACAAGTACCTAGCATTAAGATTGGCCGTTATTTAACAAAAGTCCGTATGTAGTACGCCGAGCTGCTAAAACTACGATACGTTTGAAATTATCAAGAGGACTAAACCTCTGGCCTTGAAGGCAACCAGCAACCGAGTGAAAACTCGTAAAACTACTATGGCAATCGGCTTGCTTCCAATAACTCCTTCCTCTCTCTTGCTTGGCAAAAAGCCACAACTTAAGTACTTGGCGTTAGCAAGATAAATTTGCATAAATAAGTTAAAGCTTTTAATTCTGGCCGGATATAGAAAATAAGAAGTGATAGTAAAGATTTAAAATAAAATAAACATTAATAAAACTTAGGATCCTTACAATATATGTTAGCCTGCTGACTGCTTAACCCAAGATATTTACATGCACCTAACGGCTAACCTTCACATGCTTCGTCCCTCTTAAATCTATTATGAATACAAGATAAAATTCCAAAGATAAAAGCTAACATAAACTTTTTTTTTTTATACTGCTTATGGTATAACAACTACTATGCAACAACTGAAAGCAATTCGCGAATAATCAATCTACAGTACATTGGCAAGAATACAAGTCCAATCAAAACCTACACGAAACTATGCCACATTCTCATTAGACATAAAAAATATAGCTATCTTCTACATTTATAGAAACATAACTGACATCAAACGTTCACCTCTGTTCGGGTGGGTAGCTCTTTAGGCAAGCAGCAGCATCAGCGGCTAGAAAATTACTTAGTAACCCTTGCTAGGATTATGTTATAGTTTTAATTTATGCTGGTTTTTATACAATTTTCATAACCCTCTGGACTGAGCGTGTATGTTACTAAACTAGACGTTAAGAAAGAGATCAGCATAATATTCCTTGTTAGTAAAACATAAATAAAATACGTAATACTTTTATGCTTTTAAAGTAGCATTATTACAATTTTTACATTGCATTTTCCAAATGTTTATCCCACTAACGGTAATATACACTTTTACACAATTATTAACTATAATATTTTTGCAAACATTAAATTTGTTTTTTTTTTTTCTTTCCTTAGCTTTTCAAGTTTCGTGCTATTCAAGAACGCCTTTTGAGCACCAACACAAACACCAAACGCATGCTGATCAATTCAAATCGAAATATTTCACATTGTTCAGTTCGAGAAAGAAGTTTCCAGTTTCCCAAAGTCCTGTAATCCATTCTATCCTTTTTTTAGCGAAATGCAGTGAAGTGATGGATAGCATCCGCAACACCCTAGAATTTTTGAAGCTTTGGTATCCTTAATTGGAAACGATCGTGTACTTTTTTTCTTTTTCCTACCGAATTTCCAGCAATTGGGGATATTCCGGTGAAATTCTCAAAGAAAGAACTTTCTAACCAATGCATTATGTATGGAAAGGTTTAGTTTATTAAGCTTAAAATTTTACAAACAATCTTCTTTAGATACCTCAGGAAAGACTATGCTTGTAAAATTCATACCATTCAGAAAAATTTTCTGTTAAATTTTATTTAAAATTAATATCAGTAGTTTTTTTTTTTTTTTTTTTTTTTTTTTTTTTTTATTTATTTTTAAATCAACAAAATTGGTTTTTATTTTATTGCGCTTACTATGACTTAAATTTAGTTTTTGACTGAGTGCTTTACTTTACTTGTGATTATACTTATGAAAATTTATATATATATATATATTTGTGGCGTTAGAAAGCAGTAGTTGCAAAACTGTAGGTAATAAAACATTATTGCGCTTACTATGACTTAAATTTAGTTTTTGACTGAGATGCTTTACTTTACTTGTGATTATACTTATGAAAATTTATATATATATATATATATATATTTGTGGCGTTAGAAAGCAGTAGTTGCAAAACTGTAGGTAATAAAACATTATTGCGCTTACTATGACTTAAATTTAGTTTTTGACTGAGATGCTTTACTTTACTTGTGATTATACTTATGAAAATTTATATATATATATATATATATATATATTTGTGGCGTTAGAAAGCAGTAGTTGCAAAACTGTAGGTAATAAAACATTATTGCGCTTACTATGACTTAAATTTAGTTTTTGACTGAGATGCTTTACTTTACTTGTGATTATACTTATGAAAATTTATATATATATATATATATATATATTTGTGGCGTTAGAAAGCAGTAGTTGCAAAACTGTAGGTAATAAAACATTTTTATCTCCAGCGCGTGAGTCTGTCTATCGAAAATTCTAAGGATATGCTGTTTTTAAATGCTTTTAATGCAAAGTGGCGTTAGTCCAAATGCTCTTGAAACGTGTATGTGTCTGTAAATGAAAAAATCGCGAATTTGAGCATAACATAAAACCTAAAAGCTTTCATAATTTATATTTTCTTTATTTCTAATTAGGTTTTTATGTATTTTTGCAAAATTATGTAACACACATACTCATATTAATTTAAACAGAGAAGTCACAGATACTTTCATACATAGACGATGTTGTAAATGGTGATTGTGCTTAAATGCAATAATATATGCAATTGCAATCAAATGTTAGCCATCGTCCCGGTTTAGCAAATTTTATTTATGGGCAAAGCATTTCTTGATAAACACGTTCTTATTACGGGATCGGACGTCAGATTGGGAACATTCTGCACCCATCTTCATCACATTTATGCCAATTTACATTATTATCGTTTTGTCCACTAGGGTTTATGGTTTTTTATAGATTTTCATATTGTGGTGTAAATTATGGTTATTTTTCCTATAAAGGTTTTACAAAAGCAATGTACTTAAAATAGACAGACTGACGATACTTTGCCATACGTAACTGCTTATCTTAACTAACTTGATTCATAATTTCTCTGCTGCAAGGTGAATACATCACGCTTTTGAATAGCACTGGGGATGCTCTAAAATCGGTTTTTGAAAAAAGCGAGGTTAATGCACTTTTGATTGGCTATGTAAGTATGTAAATTACCAAAACATATGAAAGAAATGCATTATTATTCTTAGATTTGTTTTACGAACCTGATATACCAAACGATTGTGTTTCGCAAATTATTATTGTTTAAATTCCTTTCGAAATATTTAGATATAGAAACACAGATTCCCATGGAAACCTTTATATTTTTTGTCTAACGCAGAGCATAAAACTCATGATTCTTGATACCATGCATTTTTTCTGATATTTTACAGCATTGCTTCTTAAAATTAACATTCAATGAGAATAATAGTATGCCAAGGCGTACTAATTATTGTCACTAGAACTAGCTATCCATATAAAAACAAGCTTCTTTGGGAATAAAGAGACTTTAATTATTTAACGCAGAGTTAAAGACATCTCTCATTATCAGCGCTCAGAATTCAGCATAAATGTCTAGAAATAAAACAAAAATAATACGGTTTGAGTAAAATAAAATAAAAAAAAAAAAAAAAAAACTCAACGTTTTCAGATTTTATATTACACCCAAAGAAGCGTTTTTTTTAACGTTTTATGAGTTATATTTATTTATTAATTATCGTGTTCTTTGCATTTAACCCATAAAATTCAATTCAACAACAATATCACAGAATAATTTAAAAAGAACATATCTTTAGAATTTCTGATACACAGACTCGTAAGCTGGAGATAAAAGTTTTCTTTCCCGTGCACTGTAGTCACAGCTCGCTTTTAAATCATTGAGATTGTTAATCAAAATTTCGTTAAAGTTTTGCAAAATTTGAAATAGATAATAAAACAAGAAACATTCATGCATTTATGCAGAATATTCATTACGAAAAAAATCTCAAAAACTCATAAATACTTTACAAAATATGAAATAGATAAGAAAAAAAAAATCCAAATTTGTTCTTTCAGATTCCCATATTCGGGTGGAGGACTACGCTAATCAAAATTTACTGTCTCTAGCTACTGATGTTTTTCCACAGTGGAAGAAATACGCATACATTTATACAGATTCTTCATTATTTAATTTATTTAAATATAATGCAGGGCTCTAATATTTTATGGCAACAATTTGAAGAGTGAAGCACCATTTATAGTAAATCAACACAAAACGCCGAAACGAAATTAACAGCCTTTCAACGCAAATTGGCTCTTTGGGTTAAAATAAATTATATTTGCTACAAACTTTGATTTTTCAAGTACTGAAGTACTGAAAAATTCAAATATTTGTCCCTCAGATATATTCATATTAAAGAATATTGTAATTAAATTACACAATTTTATGACAGAATAATCATTTCACGTTAACCTAATAAAAGCTTTCCAGCGACACTAAAATTACTATCTTAGTAGAGTGGTTCTAGCTCGTAAATTATGTATTCCTGCATAGTGTCACACAGGTTCAATTCTCGTATAATACACATATGGAATCGATCAAAGCTGTTGATTAACGTAAAAATTTAGTCCATGAAAATAGCGTAAAAATAACGTAAAATAACTTTAAAATTAATGTTTCCCCATTGCTAAAAGTCTTAGATCTGATTGTACATATTTATATTTAAAATCTTGTCGGAATTTGTGTATATATGGCTATACATGTGCATTGATCATAATGCAAATACTTTGAGCAATTATGCAGTTTACTTAATTTAGTGTGCAAAACGTTGTTTTTGAAAATAGACTTTTGCATGCTTTTTTCTCCTTCAATATATGAAAAAAAAAAAACTCTGATTTGGTCATTTTCCATCAGTCTCTCTTCAAATTCCCCCAAGGCCCACCAGCGGCCGAGCGGTAAAATATCTGAACACTGGTAGTTCGGTCCGAGGTTCGAATCCCGCGAAAGAGCTGGCTGCATGGGCGTTTTCGTGGTTTCCCTCATATGTAACGTGTATACGAGCCAGTTTTCCTTAGAAAGTCCTCCACGAAGGCATCCCTCCCCGTTGGCAGATAGCCCTTGTGTGCTTTGCCGTTCTCTCAGTACACCAACACCAAATACCCCCAAAAGCTTAATTGTATTTTAATGTAGCGCAAATGATTGCCGGATGTCTACATAATCTATTAATAAACTGCAATTTTGACCTTATCATATACTAAAAGAAAACTATGCAGAAATTGGGGATATATTTTTATGTTAAGGCTGATTCTCAAAAAGTATTTTTATAACGTCTCATCGAATTTGCAAATTAAGTACCTAGTTTATCAGACTGAGAATTTGAGATTTATTCGTTTAATTCATTAAATAAAATGGAAAATAATGTCATTTGAATTTGCCCTCTTGCTTCATTATATAAAGAAGAAAAATATTGAAGTTGGATTCTTCAAGTAGTAGGTTAACCCCGGAAAGTTTCTTCTTTCCCATTTTTGGCATTTTTAAAAAACATATTTTTCAAAATAACTGTTTCAGCTAAGTACAAGACATATTCATAAAAATTTTGCAAAGACTATTCTTAAGGTAATGTATTGATCCAAATTAAATATTGTTATGGCAGGTGTTTTAAATTATTTCGTCTGAGAGGAATGGATTAGAAAAAACATCGTCACCATTCTTCAAACACATGCCTAAAGCCACGATTTTTCTGTGTGTTTGCAGAGATATCCAAATAGCCTTTGGTAACAGTTTCTATTGGTTAGGGTTTACGTCATTTTGAAGACCTAGGAAAAGCAATTTACGGAGGTAAATCTGCTTCTAAAATTCCTAGAAAATATAGACGATATAAAAGAGTTTCGACTAGTCTGCTTGCCAAGAGCTAAAAACTGCGAGGGACATGTAAAAACATCATCATGAATGGATTTTGGTGATGAATTTCTAAACTTTTTCATAAATACCTGGGCAAGTCTTTTCGGCGGTATTGAGGCCGGTATGGATGAATAGTCTGAAAGAAATATCTATAAACATTTGGTTCGTTTCTAGAATCATTAAGTATTAATTTTAGCTTGCATTTATTAGTCTAAAGTACAGAGGCTAAATATCGTATGTGGTACAAAGTTTCTGCGACTTCTGTCTATTTTGAGTCAATGCTTCAGAGAAACATTAATGTTGCTGTAATTGTATAATCATTGTTATTTAGCTGTGTATTAAATAAAATTGCACATATTTAGAATGATTATGCTGGAGAATTATTTTTATTCCAATAGTGCAATAGTATTGAGATTAAGCGTTAACGTTTGAGTCACGCAGTTATATTTTAGTACAAGAATCATATTCGAGGTAAGCCAGTCTAAGTAAATTTCTCATCATATATATATATATATTTTATTTCGGAACAAGAGCCATGAAAAATATGTCCTTGCCAGGATTCAAACTCAGATTGATACCCGGGTATGCTTTCTAGCACCACGTGGGCACGCTTAAGGAGGGGTAAAATGTCATATAACCTATAGATGGCATGTTTGGGTCTCAAAGACCCAAACATTTGGTATTACTTAGGTCCTTATCACATTTAGCAGCGGGACTTTACTGAGAAACGAGATTCTTATAACACTGGTTTAAACGGTAGGATTTTTAGAAAAAGAGCTTCTCTGGAAGCAAAGTCCCGCCCTAGGTACGGAAACGATGTACCGGCTACGCGGAATTTTTGAAACGTCGCTGAAAATGTTTCGGCTTGAGCTCTGTCTCGAGTACAGATTAACTCAGATTGGAATCAGACGAAAGTTCTGCTTCTGAAGGATCACGTGATTCGAATCTGAGTGATAATCGATTACTGTTTGGCGTTCAAGTCTTTGTAGTAAGTGAAAATGGTGACCTAGCTACATGGGTCTCCCAGAAATGTGCGGGTTCTGAGAATTGTCCCTTTCGACGTCAGGTCCCTCGTAGCCGAAACATAATGTCATTGGGACTTTAGAGAATTATGTTTTCCTTACTTGGATATATTATTGTACAAATAATCTTTCTTACCACAAAGATGTCATTTGTTATATTTTGTATTATTATATGGAAAAGTGTTCTATTCCCCAAATTAGGAATTTGTTAATTTTAATTGATTAAAATTATGTATTATTATGTTTTTGTTGTAACAAGTTGTTTCATTAATAAAGTATTTAATTTGTTGGCGAGGTTAATGGAATTTCCCGCCAGTAACGAGTACAGTATGGTGGTTGATTTTAAATTCAACTAATAGTTTCAATAAGCCCTGCATATACCGTAAAGGTTCGCAGGATAAAATACCGGTCTTACTTGGGATATCCAAAGGGGGGTGGACATAGAGTACCTTACGAAGCTACTGGATAAGATTAGCTAGTGTAGCCTAGGCAGTCTCGGCCACGGCGTATAAAATTTTTGAACTTGGCGGTTCCCGATGATCCGTGGGGTGAGGCTTATTTCCACCTTTCACAGGTCGGGTGACGTAAGTCCCCGGTAACTAAGGTATCAGTAGCCGAATAGAGCTTGGGCCATTGAGCGTCCAGTCACCGCTGTCATCGGTATTCTGTGTAAAGCCTTAAGGGAGGGGCTGTCCGCGTAGTACTGGCACGTAACATCAATCAACGGCCAGTCAGATCTCCAAGTCATCATACCCATCCCACCGTGATCTCGGTTCACTGGGACGGTAGTCTTGGCTGGCATGTGTTTAGCGGTGGGTCTAAGATAGAGCCTTAAAAAGTTGATGTTCTCGGGGATGTGAGAACTCGGGACCCAACTGTGTGTCATACCATCCTTAGGATGACCTCTGACTGATATTTTGTATCAGTCCTCGAAATGTGATTTAGTTCACGAGTTGGGTACAAATCTTAGTTAGTTTGTTTTTTTGCGATATATCCTTTACCTCTTGGTAAATTCAAGATTTTCGGCAAAACTACTGAGCCCAATTTATCGTAATATGAAACTATTAATCATTTCTTAAAATAAATTGCTGCATACTTAAAAATGTTTGCAAAACGTATGTTTTTTATTTATGCTTTTGGTGGGTCCGACCAATTACACAATTAAATACATCAATTTCATTATGCCACTTCAAGACATATTTTATTTTTAACTGGCTTTTAAAAGCTATAGTGGCATCAGGTGTCGCTTATTTTCTAGCTGACAAGTAGAAACTAAGTGTTTATTTTTATATAAATCTCTAATTGATGTGCTTTTTATTTTTTATGAAATAGAACTTTTAATGCAAACATAAAGATAACATTTTGAACATAATTGTCAACTGAACAGCTACCATATGCCATTATGCGTCTAATCTTGGTTTAATTTTAGATAAGTGGCAATTATAGCAGTTCAATTTACTGTATATAAGGAAAGAGAGTTTGAGCACAATTTTCTAGGCATATGCTTTTACAATTGCGTATGTATTAAAGTTCTATAAATGAAGTACTATAATATAGCCACATGCAAGTATATAATTGCAATTTAAACATAACCGAAGAAAGGTAGGATCATGAACTAACTTGCGAATTCACATAGTTAGTTCCTTGTTAAACTAACTATGTGAATTCGCAAGCGTGTAAAAGTGGTATTTAGAAATAATGTTGCAGCACCTCAGCGTGATCAAAAAGAGGATTCAGGTCCGATTCCATTGCGGATTCTTCGTACTTAAATTCGTTTTATTTCTCATTCGTTTTCTTAAAATAAGTCAGTTTAGCATTTCATTTATATTTTTTATAGAAGTGTTCAATTACCTTTCTTTTCCTTTTAAACTTTTTTTTACATTTATTTATCGTGTGAAAATATTTTACGAAATATAAGTAATGTGTATTAATAATAAATGCCGTATTTACCCGCGTATTCCCAACGTTTTTAACTAATTTTAACCAAAAAAAAAAAAAAAAAATCCAGAAGGGAAAAGAAATATACGATAAATTTAATTTTCGAAGAACGCGGTTACAGTGAGAGATTAATAAATGAAACGTAGGCTGTTAACTATCCCAATATTATTTCTTTAAAAGAAACCTACATTTCAATAATAATGCATAGTAATATGACATTACGATATATGACGAATATTTATTTGACGAATATATCCGGGCAAAAGACCCGGATTTTAGAACATCGAAACCTTCCGCAGTAGGTAAGGCTACAAAACTCCGGAACGTAAATAACAGAAGTAAGGTGAAATCGCATGTTTAGAAAGCTTCTAAAGTGTAAGGAAAACCAGTAACATCCGGCTAGCAATACAAAAAGAATTTCAAATAATAAATGCAAGAGAAAATAAAATGGATGAAACGCTAATAAAAAACGCAGATATAAACTGAATAAGCAGAACAATAATAAAAATAATCAAAGGAATACAAGTTACCAATAAACTAGCCATCAAGCAAAAACTGTGTACAGTAGAGAAGGTAAACATATATGAATGTTTCTAAAATTTTTAGAACCGAGCACTGAAAGGCTAGAAGTTGATGGGGAGAAAATATGATATATCAAATGCTGAAAGTAATTTATAATGAATATTTCATGAAAATAATCATAAAATTACTTGCGGCATTTGATAAATGTTACTATATTTGTTTTTCGAAAACTTTTATGTTAAGCCATGAACAAAAAAAATCATGAAATCTCTTTTTACTTTCTTGTACGAAGTAAAAAGGACGTATTGTAATCTTGAAAATTTTCAGGCATCATATTTCAACGCAAATATCCATTTTTATCACTATCAAACGCAATTTAAAGATGTTTTTGAGTGACATCTGCACGTAAGAACAGAATAAAGGACTCTTTTCCCGAAAAAAAATTATAAAATTAATTTAAAATGAATTTTTAAGAGAATTTTTCGTGGCGTCTGTGCGTACGTACGCATGTAGGTATGCACGTACGTATGTATCTCGCATGTAGATGTGCACCAGTTATTTTGGTTGCAATCGGCCGAATAAAAATTATATATATATCCACTCTATTACTCGGTTCAGTGAGCTCAGTTTCTTTATTCTCTTATGTTTGTAAATTGTGCATTTTTAGCTTTAAAAATGAGGTTTTTATGCCTTAAGAAAATTTGTACGCAATATCTGTAGAATTATCATCAATTTAAAAGTTGTTTAAGTTCCGCTAAGCCTAATTACTTTTGCCATGGCGGTCATGTTTGTTTACATTTGAAACTTGGCAGAATAGTGATTTGTTGCCAATATAGAGAAACTAAGCTTCGCAATAACAAAGATAACGCCTTCTTTTATTATTGCGAATTAAATCATGCTTAATCCATTCTCAAATTTATTCGAGGAAATAAATGTTTAAGATTAACTTCGTAATTTTTTATATAGATATTTTGAGTTTTTATGTATTTTAGCCTTGTAGAGAAGCGAGGACTGAATTAATTAATGAGAAATAATGAATCGTCTGTGAAAAACTGTTTTTTAGGGGGGGTTGTTTAATTTCTTTTGTACATAGTTTTAGATTCATTATATTATTTGAATAGAACATGTGGCAAAGATTAGATAATTCTTCAGATGATATAAATCATTTGTATTATGATATGAGTTATAATATGAGTGAAATGTAACGTAGCGGCAGAGTGTCAGTATGGTAAACAAATATAGTGAATTTCAAAGAGTGTACTTATTCTATTGTGGGTTATGCGCTATTGACGAATTACATTTAATTCAATCCAATAAGTTTAAATGAAATGCAAGAACAAATGCGTATAATTTAATATTTCGTACAAGGTGGTCTACACAGCAGATTTTTTCTACTGAAATATCTGTCCGTGAAGTAGGAAGGGCAGACTCCTGAACTCTGTTATTTTTAAGCAGCTGAATGTGCTAAAAAAGAACCGCGTGGGCCCTGCTGACTACGATACGAAAATTAGCTACAGCGAGAAACTTGCTGATCTTACAATATCGTGAAAAGGCACCACTGCCCAAAGTTGAGATCATTAATAGGAATATGTCTTTTGAAAGAGAATTGCTGGATAAGAAAAGATCTATGGAAAACGTATTGATCTGGTCAGTTCTTTCTCTGTGACTTTCTTCGTCATTAGTGGCTATTCTTTGTAAGAATCAACTATGCGTCTGCCGCTACTCTGATAGAATAAACTAACTTATTTTCCGATGGAATAAATCTCCTAATTGAATAAAATGCTTTAGAAGTAAATATATTTGCGATTTCACTATTTGCGATTTTAATTTCTCTGAGTAAAATATGTTATTTTATGAATAATTTTTCCGACTTGCATTTGAATTTTTTATATAAATCTCTTTTTTATTATAAGAATATTAAGGCTAAATAATATTGTTGTTACTTTAAAATATGTTAAAATAAAATCTGGAATCTTTTACAGCATTTCATTTAAACGTATTTCCTCGCATTTCATTAGAAATATATTTCTCATTTAATTAATTCAGTTCTCCCTTCGCAGCAAAGGAAAATGCGTAAAAACTCAAAACATCTTCATTAAAAAATGTAAAATACAGAAAAACAACAAACACAGTTAACTCTTTCGCATCGAAGTCGCCCGTAACGCCCGTTCATTCAGGCAACGGCAAACCGCCCCAACGCCTCGTTTATTTTCTACCTAGTTCTTTCCCCTCCACGTTAGTGTATGGCTCATTGGTTTCGCGAGTTGTTAAAAGACATGTCAATCATACTTTTGAAGCAAATAAAGGAGAAATACGGAAAGCTATTGACGTTCGCAGGTGCAATCCGGCCCTAAGGTGAAACTGCACATAATGGAAGGAACCGCAGAAAAACCTCCAAGAATAGCAAGGGGGAAGGAAAACTATTCCAAAACAAATTCGTAAACACGGGCGTTTTCGATGTTTGTTGAAAACAGATTTGATCGTCTCTCGATGCGAAGGAGTTAAGAGAATTAAAAAAAAAAAATAAATTTTCACAATTAAAGACAGAGTTTCTAAGAAAAAACAAGCAGTTCGGTCAACGAGTAAGAAGGTAGATTATTCCTTGCACGAAACTTAAAGTTTGGTCCCAATAGGCAAAAAGAAACTGAAGGTGCAGAAAATGACGTAATTCGCTATTCTATTGGGTTTCTAATGGCGGTTAATAATTAAATGGCGGTTCTAATAATTAATAATTAAATGGCGGTTCGGTAATTAAATGGCGGTTCTAAACAAATGGCGGTTCGTTAGACCTAACTCAACACTTTAAGTTTAAAATTGTTAATAATTCTATAACAATTGTATGCAGATTAACTAAAGGCACAAAACCCTTTATCGGAATATTAAAAACCTCATAATTCACTCACTTTTGAAGCAAAAAATGCACACTTTACCAACATATAAGAGTAGAAAACTAAGTTCACCGACCCAAGTAACAGAGTGGGATTTTATATAGATATATAAACGATTGATGCAGCTGATTACAGCGAGAACGGAAGGTGCACAACTACATGTTATAGCAGATTCATAAACAAAATTCCAACGTTCTACGTCTACTCGTTCTTGAGTTATGCGAGATACATATATACGTACGTACAGACGTCAAGAGAAAATCTCTTTTGAATCCATTTAAATCCATTTTGCAATTCGTTTTGGCAAAACCTCTCCTTTATTTTGTTCGCACATAAAAACAGTGTTCAAATGGTTCGAGACAGGTTGAAATGTATATTTTCGTGACATATAATACCCGAAAGTTTTCGCGATTACAATAGTTCTTTTATTTCGTACAAGGACGCCATCTGAAAAGAAACGTATAGCCAAATACAAAAATGGAAGGGAAAAGTGAATTAAATACTTCTTCATTAATAGCAAGCTTTACATACGCATTTTTTTCTAATAGTTTAAGATAGTAGCATTATTTGAAGAGGAAAACTACGTTAAACTATTTTCTATTTTAAGAAAAAATCTTTTAAGCCTTGAATATGAAAACTGAAAAACGAACGGCAAGTTACGTTATCAAGACAATTTTCTAGGAGTAAAAAAGTTATAGGTTGTTTTTAAAATTAGTTTTTGGTTCAAACTCCAAGCAGGCTAACATTAACTAAATCAAAATTGGGAGTGCCTTAAAAAAAACGTAGGTTTCTAGAATTTAGATCATGTTTATACAAAATTTATATAAGTAAACCAAATGCAAATAAATTAAACATAACACATGAAAGTTTCTCAAAGAAGTTTGAGATTTTTAATGACAAAAATATAAAATACCACAGGAGTTGCTAAAAATTTTAATTTGATTGTTCTGTGAACAGCAATACCGCTGGTGGCCTTGAGCCTCTGGTGAGAATCAGTTAAATAAGCTTAAATTATTTAGATCTCGTTTAATTCATTTAGATTGCCAAGTATGTTTTTATTCTACATTTTTTGCAGACAAGTGCTCATTGAACTTCTTCAGTGAAAACGCACACAAAAAAAATGCTTTTGAGGCCATTGAAATGATTCATAATAATTGTGAAGAATTAATTTGACTTACTGGAAGCGCAGAGTATCTGATGTTTTTTGGATCTTGTCATTACTGGGTTACACCCAAATAACGCTTTTCTACCAGAAGTGGAAGGTGACATGATATAGAAGAGTAATAGTGTAGATTATTAGATATTATATAGAAGAGTAATAGTGTAGAATTTCATGTGACTCCTTGTCATATATGCTGCTGCGTTGTATGAGACATTAAAAATACTAAAGTTTCAAAAACAAGAGGAAAAAATCTGACATTCTCAGCGCATGCTTGCGTGTATTTATGGATATACTGTGATCATGACGTATGTTTTCTGACCATGATTGTCTCCGAAAACACCTTCATAAAATTAACTTGGTTCCGGATCCTGCTTGTTCCTTGTGGACTCTGGAGAGGACTTTGACATTTCTCATGTTGCCTTCTGTGTTCTGCTCTACCTCCCGTGTCATTATTGGAGCGATATTGGATTGCCAAACTTAAGTTGATGGATTTAACCAATGTCTTGCTTCTTTATGTTTATTTCTTTTTGCTTTAAAGATATCTGTTGTCCTATGTACTTTTTACTGAAAATTAAAAAAAAAAAAAATCATACGAATGTATGTGTGTGTATGCATACGTACATGTGCATACATACGTACATTTCCGAATCCGGTCTCGATAACAAAGGAGCAACGAAATATGTTCTAAGAGTCTGAAACACAAGGTGAATAATATGCATTTGTACCATTATTGCCTGGCACAAAAAATGTAGTGTATGATTCAAGAAATAAAAGACGATATAGTATGTTCAAAAGCGAAGTCACCAAAACAAAAGGCTCATTCATAATGGAAATGGTTTTTGATATACTTATATCTAATGCTGTTACCATGATACCGCAAACACAAGTCGCAATAAATGATTGCCAACAACTGTGAAATTCTAGTGAAAAATTTGAATTTATTTTTTATAAAGAAAATAAGCTGAAAATTACCATTGACTCTTTTACTAGTAGAAAATATCTTCATCTTTGAAGACAATATTTCTAATCAGTAAATATTTACGAACAATTGCCAATGTTTTTTTCAACACATTAAGGTAATTGTGTTAGTATTTTGTCAATTTATGTATTGGTTTTCGATTTTCAGAAGTAAGGTAAAAACAGAAAGTAAAATGTTCTAATTAGAATTGCAGATATATTACATTAACTAATGAAAAGTAAATGGCATTTTCATACACTTTGCCTACTGTAGTTTATCGAGAGATTGCGTGCAGTTAGTCTGGTGACTTCCAATACACATTTATTATTATTCTCACGAAATTATTTATGCAAATGCTTATGTGCACAGCAGTATAAGATCAAAGTAAGTTTTATGATCCTTAGAATTAATATTATTTCTCTCAGTATCACTTTCAGTGTAACGGCCATTTCAGCAACACTCAATTAATCATAGCATATGTTTAATTCATAATATATATACGTTTTACTGCGTAGACGAAGGAATCCTGTACTTTAATTTCTGGCTTATTGTGTAGCTGTAAGGATGAATGAATAAACCAAAAACTTCCAGATATGGTCATTTCGAAATACAATTTTATTGCAGGGATAATTCCCATCAGATCATCTTTCTGTAGATAAGATATCGTTCAATCATAGTTGAATACAATAATTTCCATGTACACGGGTTTTAAAGTACTACGTCATCTTATTCAAGTAAGCAGCAGCGTGGATGAGGAGCAACTTGCCAGGAGGAAAGCGTAAGCGAAAATGGACGTAGCAATTCAGATGAAGAACGGAGGAAGTTAGAAATTTCAATTAAAAACGTCTTATTTTACAGTTATTTGATTCGGCAAGAGGAATCAGTATTAATCGTTACGTAGGATCGCATGATTAATTTGAATGATGCAGTTTAGACTTACAGCGTTATTTTTAATATAGGGAGAGTAAATAAAAAATATAATAACGGAGTTAAATCTCTTTTTTTATTTTCTAAGTGTCGAATATCTCTGAAAATTATATTCAGTGGGTATAAACAGTAAAGTAATTAACTAGTAGTATAATAACACAAATACAAATATATTATATAAATTATGATATATATAGTTCATACTTGTTTGCTTTTTGCTCTACAGGAATTATGATTATAATAAGTATTCCATGAGAATGAATGTTAAATGCAGTGTTTTATTACGAACGTCTAGAAAGCTCGATGTCTTTAATTTGAAAAGAAAAAATATAAAAATTTCTAAACAATATCATTTAAAATTTTAGTATTCATTCACTCAGAATTTAATTTATATAATTTTCACAAATTGTTGCCAGAGGAAAACAAATAAAAAATATTATTTTATAACATCACTTGCACTCTTAAAAAAGATAAGTTTTGGCAATAATTACTAATGCAGGAAATATTAACTTTTCATAAAATATTTTGATTTTACCACTGACATGATAAGTTATACTTCTAACATTACTGCAAAAATCATTTACCCTATTTTTAAAACACTTCCGCTTATTTATATAAAAAAATCTGATGTGTACACCACATGACTTCCTTGTACGGAATATTAAATTATACGCATTTTTCTTGCATTTTATTTAAACTTATTAGATTGAATTAAACCTACTTCGCCGAAAGCGCATAAACCACAATAGAATAAGTGCATTCTTTAAAATTCACTTTGTTTACCATAGCGACACTCTGGCGCTAAGTTTACTTAACAGTATTATATTTCATTCATATTATAACTCATAATGCACAAAATTTATATCATTTAATGAATAGAAGTATCTAATCGTTGCCACATGTTCTACTCAAATACTATGATAAAGCTAGAACTATCTATGAAAGAAATTAAGCAAACAAAACAAAAAAGAAACAGTTTTTCACAGACGATTGAGTATTTCTCATTTAATTAATTCAGTTCTCACTTCGCGAGAAGGCAAAAATACATAAAAACTCAAAATATCGATATTGAAAATTACGAAGTAAATCTCAAACGCTTATTTCCTCGAAAAAATTCCAGAAAGAATTAAGCATGATTTAATTGGCAATAATAAATGAATGCGTAATCTTTGTTGTTGCGAAGCTAAGTTTCTCTAGATTGGCAACAAATCCACTAGTCTCCTGTTTCAAATGTAAACATCAATGGCCGCCATTAAAAACAGGCTTAGCGGCAATTAAACAATTTTAAAATTGCTGATAATTCTGAAAGTATTGCACACATATTTACTGAAGGCATAAAATCCTTAACCGGAAGATAAAAACAACATAATTCAATCATTTTTAAAACAAACAAATGTACAATTTACAAACATATAAGAGTAAAGAAACTGAGATCACTGACCCGGGTAATAGAGTGGATATATATATAAATATATTTATATACGTTTGGTGCTGCCGATTGCAACCAAAATACGAGGTGCACATGTACATGTTATAGCAGTCCTATATACAAAATTTCAACGTTCTGAGGCTACTCGTTTTTGAGTTATGCGAGATACGTACGTACGCACGAACGTACGTACGTATGCAAGTACGTACATACGTTCGTACAGACACCACGAAAAATTCTCTTCAGAATTAATTTTAAAGCAGTTTTATAATTTTTTTTTTTTTTTTTTTTGAAGGAAAAGAGTATTTTATTCTGTCCTTACGTACAGATATGACGCAAAAACATCGTTAAATTGCATTCGATAGCGGTCAAAATGGATATTTTCGTTGAAATATGCTCCCTGAATCTTTTCGCGATTAAAATACTTCCTTTTTAGTACAAGAAAGTAAAAAAGCTTCGTAACTTATAGCCAATTAAAATAGTTAATTAAAATTAGGAGTTTGCTTTCATATATTTTTCCTTACATATATATATATATATATATATATTTGTAATTATATATTAAAATTATATATATGTATGTGTATGTATTTCATCAGTAAACGTGACAAATTAACACAAATTATTGAACTTAAGTCAAATTATTTGGAAATATTAAAAGCATATTATTTTAAGCAATTTAAATTAGTCCATTTCATCCACTTCATCACTTCTTCATCTCCATAATTCCGTGGATGTAAAACTTGTTTTTCCACTTTTAAAGGTTTCGCGATAACAAAATTATATGATTCACATATTGTAGAATTGTTTATTTCATACTATATAATCAAGAAACTCATTTTTAAATCTGCATCTTTATATATTTAATTGCTTATAACGAAGATGAAAAAACTATGAATAAATTTGACATCTATGGACAAGTTGGGTATAAAGACCGGGACTAAAAATATTTATTTCGAAGTAGACTTATTTTAGAAACAACGGCGAGTTTGAGTACTTTCATTAAAAAATGGTATGTTAGAAACTAAATTTTCTAGTTGCTATATGTAGAAAAAATGATTGCGAAACCGATTGTGAAAGATTGAGAAATATGCCTCACCATTTGCAAGGCACATTATAGTGAACATGAATAGATAAAATATAATAAATAACAATTTCTGCATTCGAAATGTAAACTCATTCACACATCAAGTGTTATTTTTTCAATTCGAAATAGTTAGATTTTGATTTTATTGATACCTAGCTGTTCATGAGATATAACACAAAGAAATACTTACGGAAGTTAAGAGAAATTTATATTAAACTAATTTTATTGAAAAAAATAAAAAAAAAAACACTTATGAAACTGTAAAAATAATGAAATAAGTGTTTCAACTTACAGGGATTATTCAATAATTTTGTTATACAACAGTATTACCTGTTATTAATTTTGGTACTTAATCTTAAATTTGATTAAAATCAAATTTAATTCAAGATTTTGGAAGATATCAAAAAGTTATAAAGCCTTTTTTATATAAAGAAGCGGAAGTGCTATAAAAATAGGGCAAATAATTTTTGCAGTAATGTTACATGTATAAATTATCATTTGAGTGGTACTATCAAAAGATTCTATTACAAGTAATATTTCTTGCATAAAGAATTATTACCAAGACTTTTTTAAGAGTGCAAGTGATGTTATAAAATAATACTTTTTATTTCTTATTTCTTTTATTAGTTTTTCCTCTGGCAACAGTTTGTAAAAATTATAAGAAATAAATTCTGTAATGAGTGAATGAATACCAAAATTTTAAATGATATTATTTTAAAATTTTTATATTTCTCTTTTCAAATTAAAGACATCGAGCGTTCTAGACTTTTGTCATAAAACATTGCATTTAACATTCATTCTCATGGAATACTTATCATAATCATATACCTGTAGAACAAAAAACAAACAAGCATGAATTATATAAATCATAATTTATACAAATACTTCCTTTTCAGTAATTATTTGTATCTGTGTTATTATACTAATAATTACTTACTTTACTAATTATACCCGCTGAAAGTAATTTTCAAATATGTCTGACACTTAGAAAAAAAAAAATAAAAAAAAATAAATCCGTTATTATTTTAAGCATATTGCATCACTGGAAGTTGTTTTTCACTAATATTCGACATAATCACTGAAATGTTTTTCTAGCTGGAAATTATAAATTATAAATGAAAATTTGGTAGCAAGCATAAATGGAAATATAAAGTTTTTATTGAAGTTACAGGTAATGCACAGCCTTGATAGAAGTTACAGATACTGATTATCATATCGTTGAGCCTGGGATAGAATCTCGGCAAAGGCCTGAATATTTCTTAGTGTGTCTATGCAATTTGGGAGTGCTGAAAATACTGTCGATGCAGAAGTCTTCGATAAACGTTTAGGGGTAAGAAGACTGAGAGACCTTCGGATCCGTTCCCCGGGAAAACGCTTGAGTGTAAATTCCCCTTCTCATGTTTGTAATTCGTCGCACTATGGAACATTCTGTGGTGCACCTAGATGTGGAACACATTGCCTTGTTATGCACTCTGGGCATTGTTCTTGATGATGAGATAATTAAAAATCAACATGACAGAAAAGTTTTTGTCTTTCCCAAAGAATGCTTTAAGTTGCAAGTTTCAGGCATTTGAAACAACAATGGAAATAAAAATTTCAAGAGGATTTCTTGACTAAATTAGCTGGCAGAGCAAAACATAATTTAGCTAAACTGAGATTTTTCTGGTTTGCTACTAAGTAGAAGGAAATATTTTACATCACTTATTTTAAAGATAATAACTGACATTTCAGTTTAATTTTAAAAACCATATTTGCAAGTCTGAAGCTGATAAATAGGATGTTCTCTGATGCACGTTAATGTGCTTTATGAAACAATTATGTTTAAAATAAAACTGAACTTGCTTCACAGAATGCATGCGCTAAAAGCTGTAAGATGTGAGACACCCCACTGCTTAGAAGTATTATTTTAAAACCTTGCTTATAAAAAATATTGCCCGTAAATTACAGTAAAACGTTTTCTCTTTGTTATTATCTTAGAAGAAATATTTGACGAGACCGAAAGGCCTGCAGGTCAATATCTTCGAAAAGGAACAATAATACCCCGGAACTTAACGAAAATCGATGCAATCTACTCTTTGTTTTGCCACATCTATTTTTTTCACCTCAGAGCCAGTTTTATTGGCCGTATGTCAACTGTAGCTAGACCAGTATTAAAGTAGTCCCCAGTTTATGATCTGATATTTTATCATTGTTTTCTGAATGTTTTCTTTCAGTATTAGGAAGAATTTTCATTTTATTTTGCTATGTGTACTTATTTCTTCAACTATCAATATTTTATATAAGGAAAAAATGTAGGAATTCTTAAATCTAAATATAAATTTTTAATGGCAAAATTTATGTGCAGTATAAAAATCATTTTGCAGTTTCACTTAACACTTTGACATCCAGTTTTTGAGTTTTGACTTTCGGTATACGGCTTAGTCGTTCTACATAGGAATATGTTTTTATACACTGCCGGTAACACACACACATTTCTTCTAAGATAATAACGAAGAGAAAACATTTTACTGTAATTTACTAGCAATATTTATAGAGTCATTATATACACACACATATATATATATGTATGTATAATGACTGTATAAATTTTATGCATGGATACGAAGCATTTCTTCAAGACTTACTGCATGTGTCTTATACACTGATCTAACAAACTGATTCTCTGAATTAACGCTTATATTAATTACATTTGTTATCAACGTACCAGGATACTAACAGTATTCCTGCTGTTATTATTATTGAAATATTGAAAACGTTTTGGTACTCCATTTGTCACACATTTTTTAGCAATTTTAAAGAATTTGTAGCAAGTTAAAGGAAAATTTTACAATAAATGTTTTTTCCTTATACAGAGAAACTGGAAATACTAAATGGAATTACCGAAAAAATTGCTAAAAAGATTTTACAGAGGCTGTTCGCACATTGGTAAGCGGTAATAAAAAATCGTTTGCTCCAAAAGAAGTAATTGCAATTGTACTATGTTTTTAAAAGTCAAAATTATCGTCTGTGGCTTGAAAGTTTTGTTTTCATTCAAAATGGCAAATTTACCAAAGCAGTGGTTCAAAGGCTACATTGACGCTCTTTCCGAAGAGAAATATGCATACTCCGTTATCCAAAAACGATGTGAGAGTCATGGTTTTGTGATATCTAAAGCGTCGATCGGTAATATAATCAACAAGAAAGGAAAAAAACGTCAAATTGGAGCCTCAAGTGGGACAAAAATTCCAAACAAGTATCCAAGGAAAAAACGGACATCTTCGACTATTGCAAAGGTACGTTGTTTAATGTTAAAAGAAAATCCCCCTAGTCAAAGGACAGTTGCAAATTCATTAAAATGCTCGGTGTCCACTGTAAACAAAATGATAAACGTTGATTTAAATCTTAAGAACGTGAAAAAACGCAATGTGCATCGTATTCTTCCAAAGCATATCGCTCAATTCAGGAGACGCTGCAGAATTCTATACGAGAAACACTTATCCAAAGAAAAATGGAAAACAATTGTCACAATAGATGAAGCATGGGTGCATTTAAATGATTGTAACAAAAAAAGAGCCATTTATGATCATAAAAGCGGAGGAAAAAAATTAAGTACATGGTACAAAGAATCGAAAGAAAAGTTTTTCTGAGAGATTCATGATTGTTGCTGGTTTTTCTTATAATGGCAAGTTGAAAATAAAGAGAGTGCAAAAAGGTTCAAGATTAACTCCAAATACTGTCAGGAACATATTTTATCGCCAATGTTCTGAATGAAATACCATTGGTTTACCCACAGTGCCATCAATCTGCGAGACTCCATCAGGACAAAGCTAGCAGTCACACATCAAAATCCACTGTAAATTTCCTAAAAGAAATGGAACAAAAAACTGGTATCAAGGCCATACCCTTCACTGATATCCCTACTAAATCTCCCGATGTGGCACCTATGGATTTTTGTGCTTTCGGACTTTTAAATACTGCATTATCCAAACGTTGTCTCAAAACCCTAATAGGACTCTGGAAAGCTGTTCGGGAGGAATGGGGAAGAATACCTCTTCTGCCACTTCAAAATGCATTATTATCCTGGAAATTGCGGTGTCGAAAGATAGTTCAGAATAAGGCATGTCAAATAGAACATTTAAAACACTAGAATTTTATGTAATTTTGTGAATACAATATACATACTCTAAAAAATGTGCGAACAGCCTCTGTATTCAGTCCAAATGTTAGTAAAATTATGAGCTACCTTCTCTTTTAGCCACATATATAATAAAGAAGCTCAAATATGTACCATGAGAAAGAAGCTCGAAATACTTTAAACAATCCATAAGGAACAAGAAAATTGCCTGATTTCTACCACAAAAATAGTGAGACAACAGCTTCGAAAATTTTCAGAGTCTGAAGGAATCACGTTAGGAGAGAATTTTTAGTCTCACAAATCGTCGGTAGAATCTCTTAGGAAATAATAAAGATAGCAATAAAAATATGGATATAATCTTTTAGAGAGCAATTATGCACTTACGTTACTGAAGCATATTTAAACTGCCTAAAGCAGGGCTTCTCGGATATTTATGCCCCATGCACCTCTTTCATTACTGCTAGAAGTTCGTTTCCAAGCTCTTTTTCCAAATTTAAAAAATACGTTACGCATTTATTTAGATTTAGATTATTTTTAACTCATTTTCTTAATTAATTAAACAGCAAGATGGAAGGAAAAAATTTGATCTAAAACATTTGTAGGATTCCGATTTTAATGATCACCCAGAAGGAATGAAACAGCAAGATGTAAAGGAAAAAAATCTGATCTGAAACATTTGTAGGATTCCGATTTTAATGATCACCCAAAAGGATTTGTTAAAGTTTCTTAGGCTGTCGCTGGGCTCGCAGTCTAACTGTTAAGTATAAACATTAACATTCTTAAGTTACTTATGAAATTGTAGAGTGCATAATAAATCAAGTGTAAATACAATTAAAGAACAAAGCTAGAGTTTAACAGGTGAAAACAATAATGCACTGAACAAGGTGTGAGGTATAGATTGTAAAAAGTGTAACTCTATTTAACATAAGTATTCATTATAAAATTGGGAGGCAATATAACCCATTCTAGTAGTTAAAAATAACCCAGTGCTCTAAAAATATTTAAAATTAAACATGCAATGAACAAGGTGTGAGGTGTGGACACATATATCAATAAAAATAAAGTAACTCTATTTAACATAACTAAATATTCATTATAAAATATACGGTGTGAAATTTTAAGGCAATATAACCCATTGTAGTAGTTAAAAATAGACCAGTGTTCTAAAAATATTTAAAATTAAACAAACAAAGAAAATAAGGAAACAACTAACATTTATTATGGGTAACAAATAAAGTGTACATAGTTAAATTTTGGGGTGGCTGGTTAATATTTAGTACTGCAGAAACAACAAAATAACGTACCTTTAAAATTAAAAAATATCCTTAACATGATAACCTCACAAAATTACTTGAACCTCATGACATTCATTAAATAATTTCGAAATGATGGACTAACAAGTCTTCTGCGAGGAAAACAAGACGTCCTCTCTGTTGGTTATTGCAGTTTCTTGACGTGACACTTTGTACATTTTGAGCTTTGTGGCCATGCATGTATCTTAAAAATCTGAATTTATGAAATTAGTATCAGTTTTAAAATTGATTACACATTATAACCCAAATAACAATACTGAGCTACATTTTAATATATTTCATCAATTGCAACAAACATGGATCATGAATGCGGAGGCATATAGTTTTATCTTCAGAAAGAAAATTTATTTAAAAAAAAAAAAAAAAAATTCCTTTATAGTATGCCTTAATTAAAAAAAAATCACATCTTAGTTGAATCCTATTTGTAATCATATAGAGTAATGTAAATTTTTGTAAATATTAATGCATTTGTTTTTGTTTGTTTTCGTTCTATTATGCAACGTATTTTATTCCAAAAATCTTATTATTATGGGTTTGGTTTTATTATTAATTATTAATTTTACATTTTACTTTGTTCAGATTTCCTGCAGATTTCGGGGATAGTTTGCATGATTTTGAATCCATTAACAATATCTATCTTATGTGTAGAAAGAGTTTTCACAATTCTATGTAAATACATGTTGGAATATACAAATTAGCCCATATGAAACCAAAAATCCAGCCTGTTGAAGTTTCGCCCAGGCTCTCGCGATAACGTTTGTCTCAAAATTGTTGCTATTTGGTAGTTTTTCTCCTAATAATTCTAAAACTTCTTGAAACAAAATTTTTATAATAGACTCGCTCAAAACGATTTTTTCATAATATTCTAATAGCCTGTTTATCCTTTGCCTCTTCTTGACGAGAACATAAATTCTGATCCGGATTCTGATCGGATTCTGACGGATTCTGATCCGCAAAACGTTCATCTTGCATTTTATTAATAATCAACGATTTCATGATATTCTTTCACGTCGTTTAAACTTGAAATTTTTAACAGCTAATAATCCTGAATTTTTGACTAATAGTACATTGTTGTATGAATTAGAAAGGATTATAATCACATTTTCTGAATCTGTTTCATTTATTAAATTGTTAAAACTTAATACATGGGGCTCAGAGTTATTCAAATTTACCTTTCCCTTCGTTTTGCTAAGACTTACATGAAGTGATTCCATAGATGTGTTTTGCCACACCTGTTCAGGCTAAGTCATACTCTCGGCCACAAAATGTACACTAAACAATAAAACATAGCAAAATATGTGTTATACATGTGATGACTATTACATGAAACAATTACCTGATTTGCTACGTGTATAAGAGTAAGTTTACTAAGTGTATTAAAATAAAATTAATTTCTAGGAATCCCTTTTCATAACTATTATGGGTAACAAATAAAGTGTACACAGTTAAATTTTGCGGTGGCTGGTTAATATTGGTTGATACCGGTGTTTATTTGTAATATCAAAAATGTAAATGCTTATGTGTGTGTATTCAGAGAACCAACTCGTAGCAAAAACCACCTCCCTAAGACGACCGCCTCTAAAAGAGTCCAGTACTTCAGAAAACATAAGTATACTTTGGTATCGAATACAGCCTCTGTAAAGCGACCATTCACATAGAAAATTCTGCGAGTGTGGCTGGTCGCCTTAGAGAGATTCATTCCATAGATACGATCTCCCTAATACGACCACCTCTAAAAGATTAACGTATCACTGAGAACGTGAGTATATATTGGTATTAAGCATCACCTCTCTAAGGCGACCACTTGCAAAGATGAATTTTTATTTGCGGCTGGTCCCTTAGAGAGAGTAAGTAGTCGCCTTACTTAAAATTATGCCAGTGTGGCAAATTACAAAGAAGAAACTAGCGGGCTGCGTCGAAAGCAAAATTTATGACTTCCATGTGCACTTAAAAAGAAAATGCATAAAAACAGTTCAGTACGCATGAAATCAGTCCAGTCTTTCTGAGCAACAACCAATTCGTAATTTTTTTTTTTATTTTCAAACCAGGAAACAAAAACCTTTTATACTTTAGGTGAACACGTATACGTATGACGCCATGATTTAAATTTAATAATATAATATAATATTTTAGCAATACCAATAAAATAGTTAAAGTGCAGTAATATATCGTATAAATTATCCTACCCAGAAACGAAAAGGTTGCCAACAGCAGCCAGTTATTTAATATGATGACATTAACGAAACATGTTTGACATAACCTGAGGTCACATGCAATCACATCCTTTATTCATTGCCAAAAAATTATCTTATATAATAATAATATGCTTAATGTTTGGCAATGCTACATATTTTGTAAAACTTACAATATTTTTATTAACAAACTTTACGATATGAAAGCGATCAGTAGCAACACTTTACAAAAAAATTTGATGTGTACACAACATGACTTCCTTGTTCGGAATATTAAATTATACGCATTTTTTCTTGCATTTCATTTAAACTTATTGGATTGAATTAAATCTACTTCGCCGACAGCGAAGTTTTCAAATTCATAAACCACAATAGAATAAATGCATTCTTTAAAATTCACTCTAGTATTTGTTTTCCATAGCGACACTCTGACACTAGATTCACTTAACAGTATTATATTTCGTTCATATTATAACTCATAATGCACAAAATTTATATCATTTAAAGAATAGAATTCTCTAATCGTTGCCACATGTTCTGTTCAAATACTATAATAAAGCTAGAATGATGTATAAAAGAAACAAAGCAAACAAAACAAAAAAGAAACACTTTTTCACAGACTATTGAGTATTTCTCATTCAATTAATTCAGTTATCACTTCGATAGAAGGCAAAAATACATAAAAACTCAAAATATCTATATTAAAAATTACGAAGTATATCTTAAACACGTATTTCCTCGAAAAAATTACAAACAAGATTAAGCATGATTTAATTGCCAATAATAAATGAAGGAGTTATCTTTGTTGTTTTCAAGCTAAGTTTCTCTACATTGGCAACAAATCCACTATCCTGCTATTTCAAATGTAAACAATCAATGGCCGCCATAAAATAATAATAATAATAATAATAATAATAATAATAATAATAAAATCTGAATATTCTTTAAATGATATAAATTTTGTGCATTATGAGTTATAATATGAACGAAATATAATACTGTTAAGTGAATCTAGCGCCAGAGTGTCGCTATGGAAAACAAATACTAGAGTGAATTTTAAAGAATGCATTTATTCTATTGTGGTTTATTTTATTTCAGATTTTAAATTACGTCCAAAGGGGCGTTTTTTAACATTTTGTGTGTAACCTTTCTTTATTAAATGTCATGTTCCTCGCACTTAAACCATAACATCCAGTGCAACAGCAATATCGCAAAATAGTTTTAAAACAAGCATATCTTTAGAATTTCCGATACAGAGACTCACGCGCTGGAGATAAAAATGTTTTTTCTGCACAACGTTGCCATTGCTCGCTTTGAAATCCTTGAGTTTGTTAATCAAAAATTCGTCAAAGTTTTAAAAAATAGGAAATCGATCATAAAACAAATTTCAAATTTCAAATTTGGTCTTCCACATGCTCATATTCGTTGGAGGATTACGTTATTCAAAATTCGATGACTCTGTGTACTGTTGTTTTATCACAATACGAGAAATATACATACATTTATGCAGACTTTTCATTATTTAATTTCTTCAAATATAATGCAGGACTCTAACATTTTATGGCAACAGTTTGAATAGTGAACTGACATTTATCCGTCCGACGCAAAATGCCAAAACGAAACTAATAGTCCTTCGGGATTCAAATGCCTTTGGACTAAAAAAAAAAAAAAAAAAAAGACTTAGCGGCACTTAAACAACTTCTTTATAATTCTAAAAATATTGCACACAGATTTAATTAAGACATAAAAACTTTAACCGGAAGATAAAAACGATATAATTCAATCATTTTTAAAGCAAAAAATGTACAATTTACAAACATATAAGAGTAAAGAAACTCAGATCTACTGAGCCGGGTAACAGAGTGGATATATATATAAATATATTTATATACGTTTGGGGTGGCCGATTACAACCAAAATACGGGGCGCACATCTACATGTTATAGCAGTCCTATATACAAAATTTCAACGTTCTGAGGCTACTCGTTTTTGAGTTATGCGAGATACGTACGCACGTACGTACATACGTTCGTACAGATGCCACGAAAAATTTTCTTCACTATTCATTTTAAAGCAGTTTTATAATTTTTTTTCGAGGAAACGTGTCTTTTATTCTGTTCTTACGTACAGATATCACGTCAAAACATCATTAAATTGCATTCAATAGCGGTCAACATGGATATTTTCGTTGAAATATGCTGCCTGAAACGTTTCGCGATTACAATACTTCCTTTTTACTTCGTACAAGGAAGTAAAAAGAGCAGGTTCTTTATCTACAGCGCACGAGACTGTTGCCACTCTGTAAAATGAGTGCGAAAATTAGCGTTTTCAGAGTTTTTAATTAATATTTCGGTTGATTAAAATCGTACAAAGATGAAAATTGTGAAAATGCCTTTCCATGTACATTTTTAAAAACGGAATGATATATTTAATCCTTTGCAATGCTATTTTTATTTCATATTTTATAAAGCTTACAATTTTTTATTAACAAATTCTACGATTTGAAAGCGAACAGTGGTAGCACTTTTCGAAATAAAGCATATTTTTATTCCCAGCGCGCAAGACTGTTGCCACTCGGAAAAATAAATGCGAAAATTAGCTTTTTCAGAGTTTTTAATTAATATCTCGGTTGATTAAAGTCGTGTGATGGTGAAAACGTTCGAAATGGCTTCTCAAAAATTTTCGGAATCCCGAGGTATTTTTCTCGAAACTCATCTCCCCGCTGTTCCGGAGGAGATAATGCCACAAACAAAGAATAAAGACGCGCTCAGATTTCAATAGTATTGATTATCACCCAAATTATCATTTTATTAATACTTTCAAGCTAAATTCTTCTTAACCTGAACAGTTATATAAAGAAGCATTGTTTTTGTTTTTGCTTTTGTCATAGTTGAAGAGGATATTTTGCCTCGCAGCAAACTAATATATAGCAGAGGGGAACAAAACTTATAAGAGTGACTAATGCCATGTCTTGAAGTGAGATATCGTTCTGTCTCTACTGATGGATTTGGTTCGTGAATTTATCGCATCTGATTCGCCGTTCGATGTCCATTAGTTACGAAACTTGTATCTACCTTTAGGGGGGTGATGATTTGTCTTCTGTTCCAGAGCATCGTAGATACCCACATCTGCAGTAAAAGTTTTCTTAAAAGTTTGAATTTAACAAAAAAAAAAAAAAAAAAAAGAAAAAGAAAAAGCGATAATATTTTCTGAGACATCATACTTGGATCTTTTTTAGCTTTATGGGATAGGTGTAAAAATTCTAAAATATTATACACATAATAATTCGGAAGCAAGTAAGCTGGTACTCCAAGTTAAAAAAAAATCATACAGGTGACAGGTGACGGAGGACGGGGACGCCTGGTGTTTAACAGAGGTAAACAGGCATATGTCCCACGCCCTCCCCTATCTACCGGGGGTTTATTGAGATCTTAAAAGATTTATTACATTGCCATACAGGGGCAGATGAGAGATACATTGGCTATTTATATTGTATTACAGATTTTAGGTTTGCAAGCTATACGTTACATAACATACTGGTTACACATTTAAGAAAAAAAAAAAAAAAAAAGAAAAAGAAAAAAAAAATTATTAACATAACACATACATGACATGACACATAAATACATAAATACTATTAATAAAGAAGGTACATGCGCTTAGCAGAAGGAAGATACTGTATTTCCTTAGATGCAGAGTACTCACATTCACTTAAGACCCTGAATTAGTGGGGTTGGCATAGGTCTTGCCCCAGGGCGGTTATCTGGCTGATTATTCTGCAGATGGTATTCATTGTGCCTTTGTTATTAACGATGAATCGTTTGAAGGCTAAAAATTATACAGAAAAAATTATACAGAAAACGCAAGCATTAAACCATTTTCGAAAGATGTGTAAGAACAATAGTATGTTTCTCATTTATGAATTGGATTAATCAATTTTGGGAAAGCACACGAGGGCTATCTTCCTAATGGGAGGGATGCCTTCGTAGAGGACGTTCTAAGGGAAACTGTATCATATACACGTTACACATCGGGAAAACCACGAAAACGCCCATGCAGCCAGCCCGTTCGCGGGATTCGAACCTCAGACCGAACTACCAGTGTTCAGCGTCTTTACCGCTCGTCCGCTGGTTTATGAAATGAATCGAAAACTGAATTTTGCGAAGTTCGATGATCGTTTCAACGATATCAAACAACAGCTGAGATGCTTGTGAATTAATTTAACTTAGACAGTTTTTAACTACTTTCGGTAGTCTTAATGAAATATTAATGACTTAACTGCTCATGAGCGAAGAAAATTTCTTTGGACAAATATTTCATTGTTTCAAAGTAATTGTTTTATATAGTTGTACGCTTTTTTCTTAATGTTCTAATTTATCAGGAAACTTACATGTATTCAACTTTAGCAAACTTTTGTTTTCTCTAAATGAACCGTGCGGCTGCATTAAAGATTCATTTATGGAGTAAGACGAACGGATATTTGAAATCTTTCTTTGTGAATTTATATTTTATTTGAGAAAATTTTATTCACTAAATAAGAGTGGATATTTTTAGTCCACAGGGGCTTTGCCCTTGAAGGACTATTGTTTTCGCTTTGCGATTTTGCGTTGAATCACTATAAATGTACGTTTCACTTTTCAAACTGTAGCCACCCAGTGTTAGAGTCCGGCATTATATTTGAAGAAATTAAATAATGAAAAATCTGCATAACTGTATGCATATTTCTAGCATTGTGATAAAACAACGGTACCTAGAGCCATCGAATTTTTAATTGCGTAATTCTACGAATATGGGCATGTGGAAGACCAAATTTGAAATTCGGAATTTGTTTTATTATTAATTTCATATTTTGTAAAACTTTAACGAATTTTTGATTAACAAACTCAAGGATCTCAAAGCGGGCAATGGCAACACTCCACGGGGGGGGGGGAGAAACGTTTTTCTCCAGCAAGCGTATCTGTGTATCGGAAATTCTAAAGATATGCTCATTTTAAAATTATTTTTTTACATCGCTATTGAACTGAATTTTATGATTTAAGTGCAAAGAACATGATATTTAATAAATAAAGGTAACACACAAAACGTTATAAAACGCCCCTTTGGACGTAATTTAAAATCTGAAACTTTCAGATTTTTGTTTTTAAATTTAAATCCCATAACTAAAAATTTTCCTCGGTTTCTTCTTCCTAATACAGCCTTCATTGGGTTGGAATCTCTTGGCAATTAATAAGTTACTCCCAGAAGAAAACCAGTAAGTTCACATGGCTAAGGAAAAACTATACTTCGGGCACTGAATACAATCCCTTTTTCAGGATTTCTTTGAAGCTGAAAAAATACAAAAATTTTAATCATTAGCAATGTAACCAATGTTAAAAGACTAGCATTGGTTGCATTGCTAATGTAATTCACCTATGTTAACGAAACTTACACCTCCGAAATAAATGCGGGTAACATTTATTTATTAATTTATAATTTTTATAAATGTTTTATCAAAAATGTGATTATTTAATATGTTACATTGTTACGAATTTTGTGTATAAATAGATAATTTTGGTGCAATTATATGTGGAATTGTTACAGCATTTTTTGTGTAATGTTACATAAGAAAAATCTGTGCCGGAAAATTATGAATACACGGGCAAGTCCATTTAAACCCCCGTAATTTGGCGAGATATCGCCAAGTTGACTAAGGTTTTGGCAATTTACATTGTTGTGAATTTTGACGAGAAATTCTAGAAGCAGCAAGTACTAGAAACATCCCGGCGGCCGGTTTAAAACTAGTTAAGACCGGAGATAGAGCATCTGTTTTTAACTAGTTAGTTGCCATTATAGTTGCGAGTTATTGGTTCAGCATAAGATAGGAGATATTTCCAGGCTAGCTTTCTCTTTAGAGGCGTTTCGCATTGCTTTGTGTATGTTCTTATTAGTTTAAAGTATAACTACTGATTGTACTCTGTGATATTGTGGAAAATTTCAGGACTTTGTAGTGTATCTATTGATAAAATGAATTTGATTAACCGTGTAGAGACATTGCACATTCTGGAAGCAAAAAAGAGGAAAAATGAACAACGCCTTCGCCGGGAATCGAACCACGGATCTCTGGAATACGCACTGAGCATGCAGACGACTACACTAGGAAGGCACACTTGGAAGGCGAGAGAAATACTTCACATTCTCCCCTTTTAAGGGGCGACTGCGGTTTTACGGGACGCAATCGCCAAATCCTGGAGGTGAAGATTCATCATCCACCACCCTTTTAGCTAGGGCACCACTGTAGACACATTAGGTTACTTTCGGAAGCAGTAAAGATGAAGAAAGAGAAACGGGAATCGAACCACGGACCTCTGTAATACGCGCACAGCATGCAGGCCATTACACCACGAAGGCACGCTATGAAGACGGGAGAAATACCTTTCATCGGAACTGTGGGCATTCAGTGGATTATGAACCCGTCCACATGCAACAATATTAATATTTTACCAATTCACAATATGAAAATTTATATTTTCCGGTAATTTAAAGCGATAAAACTTTTGGTTAGTGCAATAATATTTCAATATATTCATTTCTAAATTTTAAATCATCATGCTTCCCATCCAAATTTAATATTTCAGGTTTGCTCATATTTACAAAAGGTAAAGACGAAATTTGAATAAGATTTGAAATAAGATTTAAAAGGTCCTTATCATTAAAATGCTTCTGTAAACCTAATAAAACTTCATTTTCTGTAATGGCAGCGAAAACATTTCTTCTAGATTCGAATTTAATAACATGGTGGATATTACATTCAAAGTTTCGCTTTACTTCATATGAGCTACATGAATCAAATCCTGATCAATAGAAGCACATTTTTCATCCATCATACTAAGCTGTAGTGACAGCTGCTCTGAAAGCTAACTTGAATTTGTTTCTTATTAAGCTAAAAGTTCTTTCAATAAATGTAAAGAATTTTAAATATTCTCAGTCAATCTGTTTCAATTAGCTAACAGCCATTTTAATTTAATATACACTTTTAAATTCAGCATTTATGATACGGAGCACTTGTGCTGAAACAAATCACGTTTATGGCTTCTTTGCTTCACTTTAATTGATTTAATATTTCCTCCTCAATTTTAACATCTCTTGTCTGCGTAACATAATCTGAACTATTATTCAGACAAATTATAACCCATACAAATCTAAAATCATTCAATATTCTATTTTTGTTTATTGCACACATTTACGTATCGTATCAGAAACATGTCTAGACAGTCCGTCAGCGAAGCCTTTTTTTCGTCGAAAATCAAGTCTTTCACAAACTCTGGGTATTCTGATCAGCTGTTTACCATTCACAAATAAGAGACGATTTTCGATTACTCTAACGTAAGGACTAATATAAGCTATCAGAAGTTATGATTCTTTACCTCTGAACATTCAGCGTCCATTATTAATGACTCACAGCTATTTATCGCCATTAATGTGGATATCCTCTCATACAATTCTTTGTCTACCTATCTTCTTCCGAGATTTTATTCTCCCCCATTACCCGTTGAGTTAAGCTCCTTAAAAAAGAGAAAATTGTATATTTAGTTTTTGCTTTAGCAAATTTTGGCAGGTAATGGTTTACTGTACTCTTTTGACAGAGTTTTAGAAAGTCCTTCACGAAGTCATCCCTCCCCATTCTTTCAGTGAACTCAGTATGCAAGCATTTTAAGTTTTACTAACGTTTATTTTGTTTTAAAACTTTACTATCATTTCTTATTTTCCCTTTCTGGCCAGAATAAACGCGAACAGGTTTAGTTAGGCAAATTGAGCTTGCAAACTGTTAATTATTTGTGGCTTTTAGCCAAGAGTTAGAGGGAGACTTCTTGCTGCCTTACCTCTCGAGCGCTTTTCAGTCCGTTCTTGTCTGCCTTTGAGGCCAGAACTTAGTTCTCTTTGATACTTGTAGACGTATTGTAGTTTCCTGCATTCTGCTTACTACATACGTAAAGTCTGAAAGGCCACTCTTTGCGTTACTAGACTTTCTAAAGTATTTGAGTTTAGTTTATATTTAACTCAGTTAGTTTTTAGTTCTTATATTTTACATTTTTAGACCACAATTACTGGTCTTTGTATCCCAAAGCGCGGTAACAGGTGTAAACTGTAAAGAATGAACAGTAATTCTTCACAGTTTACCCCATTTATTAACCCTCCCCATTTGTCTCGTATCTTCTACCACTTGTATGAACATAGTTTAATGTGAACTACCTGTTCTTACTCAGGACTCCAGGATATTTGCAATAGCAATTAGAAGAAATAGTAATCCTGATAAGTGATTTGAAAAAGAGAAGTTTCCTTTTCTACCAACTCTGAAACGAGAAAGATGGGTGCAGAAAATTCCGCAGAGAATCTTCCATTCAACGTAGGAAAATTATTTAAAATAAGATCCCTCAACGTAGCTGGTTTTTGCATAACAATAACAGGTTTTCTGCATAATCAACGTGAGCACAAGTATTCAGAGATAAAAGCTAATCCTAAATAATTTAATTAATTTCAAATGCAAATTGGATCATCAGTTGTGTTATGTTTCTTCCAGTTGCCTTAAATTTTTAGTAAATTTACATAAATTGTTTTATAAATTTCGTTGGAGATAATGTTACCAAGATGTGAGACATCATTTGATAGAAAATGATACGTATCTCACAACTATTAATTCTGATGCAAGCAGTCTGATAAGGAGCATTTCATCTTGAAACACGACTTTTCTCCATATAAGACATTACGATATCTGAAACTATTGCATTTGGGAAGCAGCTAATGCAGCAAAACGCGTGAATCGTGAAAGAATTCAGACCCTTCTATTATTCGCATGGGTGGTAAACAATTTTAAACCAACATCTGAAGATACACAAATTATGTTGTTGTTTTGCACGTTCATGCTGTGAATACTGTGAAGGTGTGAAAAACCTGCTTCGAGGTATTAGTGCAAAACATCGCAAACCATTTGAATCTGAGTTGCCCTTTTATGGCTATGATTAGTTACTTGTCATTCAGTATGGTTATTTTATAATGATGTCTCTACAAAATTCTCAAATCTACAAATTTATGCACTCTGCTCTTTTGAAATTTTAAAATCTTCTCATAATATCTAAAACTATGTTTATGCGCTTTGCAGTAGAAAGCGAAAACAGAAATGCTAGTTTTCCTCTTCGAAATGATAAGAAAGAATCAGTTGGCAGAGGTGACCTTCAAATGTGTTACATTACGGAAATACCATTGATTCCCAATGTTGGTGGATTGATATAAAACCACGATGTTTACTTTCTGGCCTCAAATATGAGCATTATTTGGAGTACTATGCGCACGATTATTCATCAACATCTGAAATATGGACTACTGGTGTTCACAATGATTCCAAAGAGAGCGAAACAAACAAAAGAGATTTCGTGCCCTCTTCTTTTATATACTGCACAATCCGTTAGAAACAGAATGAACTTCTGTAATTAATTTTTACCATTGATAAAACATGAAATCAACAATGCAAACTGGAATATGGCTTGATATTTCATCGGTTATGAACATATAAGAAGTATTTGTAATACTGACACCGAAGATCCCTAGGTTCGAAATCACTAGACTAGTTACATATTGGGACAAACTTTTCAATATAAAAATTCCAGATTTTTGAAAAATTGATTTGTTTTTCTTTAAACATTTTCATAGTTCAATTTCACTTCGATTTTCATATGATATATTATTACTCTTTTCCTGTCTAATCCCTTCACTAAAGAATTCTGAAACATTCTATACTAACTGGTAAACGCTTTGCGCAGCAATAATTTCAAATTTTATGGTTGCTAAGGAAATTTAACAGAGAGCTAAAAAAAACGGAATTTTATTTGCTCTACTTTACAGTTTAGTTATATTTACTTCCGGGCCTTATTTTGACAATTAATACTCCAAATGGTCCATTAGTCTACAAATCGGATTTTGTTGATTGAATGTCGTCCCTTGTAAATGTGTGGTTTCATCTTTCCTTCCAGTATTCTTTCATTTGACAAATTGTAAAATATTTAATTTCCAAACTAAATATGTTATCGATTAACAGCCTGGGCTGTTTAAAAGCAACATAGGAAGCTCTTAGAAATATTATATTTTACAATTTTTAATCTGAATTATTTTAATGAAATTGGACTTAATTCATGATCTATCTAATTTCAAATATTAAATAACTTAATAAGCCCCTTTCTTTCCCTTTTGTTGAAAAGTCTCTAGAAAATGCCATTTACTACATCCTTTATGTTCGGAAAATGCACCAGGGGATTTCCGTAACACCTTTCCTCAAAGTTCTAACTGACAATTAATCTCTGGACAAACAGGAAGTTCTTCTAATTAAGCAAATGTCTACCAGAGGTGTGCATATCGTTACACGGCATTTTGCGTCATATTGTTGCCACCAAATATTATCGCCGTGTATTATATTTAAAGAAACAGAGTAATGAAGAATATGCATGAATACATCAATGCTTCTCGCATTGTTGAAAAAAACGACGGACTCTAGAGCGATCAAATTTTGAATAACGTAGTCCTCGAACCGAACATGGGCGCTTGAAAGACCGGATTTTGAATTTCGAATTTTTTTTATTATCTATTACAGATTTTCTAAGACTCCAGCGACTTTTTGACTAACAAACTCAACGATTTCAAAGGGAGCAATGGCAAAACTGTGCGGGAAAAAAATATCTCCAGTGCTCGGGACTGTGCATCTGAAATTCTAAAGATTTGTTGTTTTTAAATATTTTGTGATATTGCTGTTGAATTGAATTTTATGTGGTTTAAGTGCGAAGAACATGACATAAATAAAGTTAACACAGAACGATAACAAAACGCCCTTTTTTCGCCACAATATAATATTTGAAAGCTTTCAAATTCTTTCTTTTTAATTGTATTTGTTTTACTTCTTAAATACACAGAATATATATCATGTTCCTTTGTTCGTTTAAATATGTATTCATTCAGTATCGTGCAAAATGTTTCGTTATTCCATCTGGGCCTTCTCCGTTGATAATCTCTACTGTTAAATCATATTAAACTTTAAAAAAAGAACTTGAGTCTTTTGGGTGATCGTTAAGATTTGAAACCATTAAAATTTCTCATTTTAAATTTTCTGTTAGTTCTCTTCAATATTTTGGGCAATATCTTTAAAATTGTTTTTGATTCATAGATTGCTTCCATTAAATTAAAATTTTTATTTCAAAGTATGGACTATATACAATTCTTTACGATCCTGTGTTAGAGAGGCGCCGATGACGTAGTTTCGATTTTAAATATCCTTAGTAAATTCAACGACTCTCAGTCTATTTAAACCAAACTTAATACTTTTAATAATAAAACATTATACGTAAACCTTTAGTAATAATTCAGCAATACAGATAAGCATTAAAATGAGAGTTACATCAGTTACAGGTCAGCTACGCTTTTAGCGACCGAATTCTATGAATGACAAATCTCAAAAGCGTGTTGCCAACGCAGGGCAACGAAAAGGTGGAAATTAATTCGATAGGCGTGGAAGTGAACAGCAAGCTTCTTTTTTTACAGATATTGATGGAGAATTATCTCAGCTTTAGATTTCTACTCACATGATTACATCTGCTTTTAAGATTATCTAGCCCTATACACTATATTTTAATTACAATATTACATCCTCATTGTTTAAAAGAATTAATATTTTAAATGTAGTTCTGATTTTACAGAACGAATTAATACTAATTATTGCGATAGAGCAACTAAAAGTAATCATCGGTACCAAAAAACTTCATCATCAAAGTATAAATTATACTTTTATTGTATACTCTAAATCTGTTTAAAATCTACGCTTTTCAAATATTAATCCATTCATCCTTTGACTCAAAAAAAGGAAACTTTCAGGAAGGGAATTAATCAGATATCGCAAACTAATACGAAGCTGATGCTTAAAACAAATCATTAATTCTTGTTCATTTTTGAGATCATGAGTTGATATTAAACAATGTCATGTACTGAATAATGCATGCATATTCAAGATATTTCTCTTCTTAAGATTAGTCAAATTATTTATTTATTTATTTATTTATTTATCTGCTTTAATAATAAACAATTTAGAATTTGCTGCATATTTAGAAATTTTAACAACAAATTAATATGTTATTTGGAAAATGAGATTTTAGATTCTTTATTCTTAGAACTACAATATTTAATATATATATATATATATATATATATATATATATATATATATATTACGCGTGTAAATTATATTAAGGTTCGCCAGAGAAACTTAGTTGATACGAAAGAATAATTACCTCAACAAGATATTTTATACATGTAAATTATGCTCATATTCATGGTTTAGTTTAAGTAAAGTGATTTGTTTAATCAAACAATCTAATTCTCTCTAATTGGGAGAAGTTACAAGTAGTGCTTAAAGGGACATCATTTATCAGGTAAACGAAAATTTTTGAAATAGTGTACACATTAAGTATTCTGTATGCGTGCATTTATTACGAAAGTTGCGTGACATCAACAAATCATACTTTTCATGCGATAATATCTCTCTTGCATTAGAATCGCCAAAATGTTATTTATTCATTTTTGTAAAGTAAAGAGCAGCAAAGTAAACGGTATCCTCATAATCTCAATAAGTTTTCATGTTTAGAGATGTAGGAGGTATAAATGCAATATTCTTTAATAGGAAATATAATGCGAAGCACTTCAATTATCCTCATAAGAGATATTTTGACATATAAGAAGACTGTGAATTTTTGAAAGTATTTTCAATGATAAAATGTATTTGCGTGTGATGCATAGTTCACGGATATTAATTTGATATTTCAAAATTATAATTGAAAACTTTAAATTAATGCTAACCATATTTTGAGATATCTATATCCGAAAATAAACATCTAATTAATTAATTTCAAAATTAGGTCTTCGTGGCTTTTGTACTGACAATGGGATTATTTACAGTAGTCGCAACAACGTTGCAGGCGTGACGGGAGAGCAACTATCCGTATATGAAGACATTAGGTATATTTTGAAGCAAGGGAGATGAAAAATGAGCAATGCCGTCGCCGGGAATCGAATCACGGATCTATCAAATACGCGTCGAGCATGCTGACCACTGCACCACGATGGCATGCAAAAAAGACGGGAGAAATAGCTTATACGTTTACGTAAGCGAGCCGATTTTTCGTGCCCAACCGTGCAGTGTACTTTAAATAACATATCTGTTACGTAATGCCGTCAATAAACTTCGGAAGATATCCAAGAGATAGTTTTATGAATAACTTTATTGAATGAACACGAGACTTTTAATGTATTAATGTTTTAATGACGCGAGTTTTACGTATCCTTTTTTTTTGTGGATAGCATCAGTTTTCAGCGTTGCCATACACGTTCTAATCCGTGTTTGCTTACTGATAGAAGTGTTCTATGAATTTAATGTTGATATGAATACGAATTGAGATAGTATATTGTATTTGTGTTCTGTTTATTGAATAATATCCTAGTTCCTGCTTTACTGTGAAACTGTGAAATTACTGATGTCAAGTGCTAACAAAGTTGTTTATTCGTCAAGAAACATGTGCAGAATTCAAGTAGATAAGATTTATTTATTTTTATATAAATATTGAAATTGTAAACATATATTCTAATAGTAGACTCACTGTATCTAATTATTATTAAGGTTTATATACGTATATTAAGAACCTGTGCAGAACAACCGTTGACGGGTAGTCTCGGCGTAGTTCTGATATTTTGAGGTATTTTACGTTACAATATCTCTAAGTGCATCCGAAATACACTTTCCCCACAAAATACAAACCACATCATTGCAGGTATTACCGAAATAGATAAATACAGAATACTGTTTTATGTCTAATTTTTTCGAAAGAAAACTCATTACAAAATTCTAAAATATACATAGTAGTTCTTATAGGCAAGTCATATTTCGATTGCTTTCAAAAATAATTATTGACAAATATCTGAACTATTATTTCTTGAAATTATGAAGCAACAAAATCTTGGACATGGGCATAGCTTTAACGATATGCATGTGCACTGATCATCATGCTCACTAAGTTAATGTAGATATCAATGCCCAAAGCTGTAATTATATATGTTAATTAAATACAATTGAACATACAATTGCACTTCCGCGTATACGTTAGCTCCGAAAATATGCAAATTCGGAGATTAATAATGGAGTCCGCAATGGACACATGTTGGAATTTCGGTCTGTAGTGCTGGTTAAAGTAAATGTGGTTTGTGAGAGTGATCAGTGTTCAGTAGTTAAGGATCAAAGGCATTATTTATGTAAAAATCAAAAGTGGCGAATAATTGGTAGAATCGATCGAGATCAAACACAAATGGAGATCCCCAAGATTTGGATATCCCTTAAAGTGTATCCCTCATCAATAGTTTGGAGCCACATTTTAAGCCTTGGATCAATTGACAGACACCCTGATCAAGGGCGACTAAGAGCAAAAACTGCATCAGAAGACTATTGTCGCTCGAGGGGACCGCGATTATTTGAGATTTGATTTTAGACCTTTAGGCTGCTACGGGAAATCAAATTTTCCGTTCTACTGCTGCACAAAGACTTAACGAGTCGAGGTTTGATTGTATGTAAGAAGACCAACAGTTTGTGTCCCACTTATACCGCAAGGGCCGGTTTAAACTGGTAGCGGAGTCATGTTAAATGGCCGCTACCAGTTTAAACGGGCCCAACTGGGCCTGAGTATTGTTTACGGATGAGTCAATATATAGTCTGAACAGTGATTCTAGACGGGTTTTGATTTTGGGAGAGGAAGAAATATGCAACTGGCCTTTCCTTGTCTGTGAAATACCCCTTTTCCGCGACCACGGATTAATGATTTGGGCTGGAATCATGACAAATGGCAGCGAGCTACATATCTTTTAAGGAAGTTCTGTAATCGCTCGGAGATATGAGGACGAGTTATTGGAACCCTACGTTAGACTGTTCAGGTGTTCTGTTGGACCAGAGGTTTTGCTAATGAACGGCAATGCTCCGCCTCATCGAGCATATGTAGTGTAAGAATACTTGCAAACAGAAGCTATCACTCGAATGGATTAACCACCTTACTCATCCGACTTAGCATGTGTGGAATGCGTTAGGGCGCTGAATTTCAGAGGGACAAATTCCACCCTTCAGAAGCTGAAAGATGGGAGATATGCATATCTGTCCAAAGCGACCATACATCATAATAAAGAATTTTTTTTCCATAAGAAGTGGTTTAATGTTTTCATCACTTTCCGGTCTCCATAAATTTGGTTTTAATTTCAATATTTTGCGAATAATTAACTGCCGATTATTGTAATTTATGTAAACTAATGCTTTTGTACAAATTTCTAATAGTAATTTTTCATGAAGTATCAGTTACATTTTCTGTCATCATCCTTTAATTTTGGTGACAAGTGTATATTGTACATCAATCAAAATATTTATTAATTTTCTGGAATATTATATCTTATACTGTATTGCGTATGTATCAGAACATACAAAACGTATGATGTATGTTTATATATAAGGAGAAATACCCTCTACATAAAATAAAATGAAATACAATGAATGCAACCTTAATCTTTATCAATATTCAAGCACCTATGTCAATAGCCTTCGAAATCAAGGAGGTTAGAATAAAAAGAGAAATTCTTTGCCGTATGTTCTGTACAATGAAAATGAAGCCACGAAACGTCACAGACTTATCATGGCCGCTGCCATAGGCGAAATTCTGGTTAGTTTTGTTTACATTATAGTTAGTGTTGTCTATTCGTTAGCCTCCGGTTATAATTTTAATACTTAATATAATTGATTTTCTACTTAGTATAGAAAAATCACAAGGGTAGCAAATAACTGTTTCACATTTAATACAGTGTAGGTACATGAAAATGCGTAAATGGTAACTATAAGAGAAGTATATATATGGTTAAAAGCTAGAAAAGCGAAGCACGTTCTAATGGTATTTAATGCAAACTATGCCGAAAGATACCTTTTTGAGCTTGCGTACGGCTACCCTGATGTCGTGACGTCAGAGTCACATAGTTGACATTTCCTTGACTTCGCTTTTGTAATGTCATGCTTACTCCATCTATTCTAACGTCATTGTTCCAAATAAACAGCATTTTATGTAAACGTGCAGTTAATCTAAAGTTATGTTTTCTGCGAAATTTTATTCCTTCTCTATCGTTCGGATACCCGATGCTTCGATAGAACCATAACAGCGAATTCTACAAATGGGTAATATTTTTGTTTTACGGAATTTTTGAAAACAAAACAACCATATTTTATTATAATGCATCTAGATGCTTTGTACAATGATATGCGAAATTATTTTATTCAACACACATGATATTACTTTTATGTTCATTTATTGATCATTTTCAGCATTATGATTTTAGTTACATTCACCAAACAATTTATTTGCTCTCAAAGATTTCCTGAAAATAATTTTTCAAATAGCTGTAGGAAAATATATTATCACTCATCAATCAAACGAAACTGAGTTGCAGTGGCCTCGCAGAAGACTTGCATCTGCTACGAAAATACTATTATTCCTGTGCGATACGAAGTGTATTTATACACTAAAATAAGCACTTTAGTCTTTAAATTTGGGTTTTATAATGAATTGTCATATTTAATTCATATAGAAACATTTTTAATATCCAAATAAATTTTGTCAATTACGTTCTTTTATGTATTAAATAGTATATGTTTTAAAGTAATGTTAAACACACATTACGTCGATACATGAATAATTTAAATGTAAGTAACAATAAATCTAACGTCCTCTTTGTTTGAATAAGACGGCGCACTAAATGAATATACAACTTAAAACCGCATTAAATCCTGAAAACTCTTATAGCGTCATTAAATACCATTACTATCAGCAGAGAATAAGTTTCGTAGAAATGTACTTCGTTACACAAAACATACCGAACGTGTTTCCAGGTCATCTATTTAGAATTTTGTTGAAGATTTACTTTTTATATTGGCTCCAAATCAAATTTTATCGGCTTCAAAGAGATGATAGACGTATTCCTTCACTGCTTAAAATAAAACATATATTTTCACGATCAACTAGAACTTCGCTACAGAATTTGGTTTCCAGTTTTAGCAGTCTAAATACACTGCTTTCCATTGAAAACACTACAAGATATATCAGATATAGATACAAAAACTAAGAGATATTAAAAACCATGTTAATATAAAAAAAAAAATCTGAAATAATTCAGATTTTAAATTACGTCCAAAGGGGCGTTTTTTAACATTTTGTGTGTTACCTTTCTTTATTAAATATCATGTTCCTCGCACTTAAACCATAAGATCCAGTGCAACAGCAATATCGCAAAATAGTTTTAAAACGAGCATATCTTTAGAATTTCCGATACAGAGACTCACGCGCTGGAGATAAAAATGTTTTTTCTGCACAACGTTGCCATTGCTCGCTTTGAAATCCTTGAGTTTGTTAATCAAAAATTCGTCAAAGTTTTAAAAAATAGGAAATCGATCATAAAACAAATTTCAAATTTCAAATTTGGTCTTCCACATGCTCATATTCGTTGGAGGATTACGTTATTCAAAATTCGATGACTCTATGTACCGTTGTTTTATCACAATACGAGAAATATACATACATTTATGCAGATCTTTCATTATTTAATTTCTTCAAATATAATGCAGGACTCTAACATTTTATGGCAACAGTTTGAAAAGTGAACCGACATTTATCCGTCCGACGCAAAATGCCAAAACGAAACTAATAGTCCTTCGGGATTCAAATCCTTTTGGACTAATAAAGGGATGAAATGATTAAAAGTAAAGCCCAATTTTATTACAGAAGAGGAAGAAATTAGGTTTTTGTGTAGACGCCCTTTTTGGCAGCAATAACGGCAAATAAATAATAAAAAAATAATTAAATTATTTGTAGCATGAAAATGAGTGTTTTACCTGAGAACCAGAATATAAAAATAATTCAAATCAAATCTTTGGGAGATGATACACTTTTTACTCGAAGCTATATAAGATTAATGGTGGCAATTATAGGCAATATTCTAAATTGATTATTCATTTGAAAACTTCAGAATTAAAGCCGGTTTAGGAACCCACAACAACCCACCTCTTGCGCATATATGATGTTTTGCATTGTATAATTTTCATACATTTACCTCGAATCTGAGCAGTGTAGGTCATTAGTTGCATTCTGATTTTGTGAGAGAAATTCAAAATGGATGGCACTGTTCTAAGACCAGTATATAACAACGTAATACGACCAGTATTACATACGTAAATATTAATAAAAAGTTGTTTAAAGTTTTCCCCGAAACAATAAAATCAGACTAAAAATTTTAAGAAAGGAATTTATTTTAAAATGAGGGTAAGTGAATTTTAGAAAAATAAATTTAATTAGGAGTACACTTTTTCAGTGTTCTTTTGTCCTTGACAAAAAGCTGTAAACATTCTTACTGTGTCAATGTTATTTGAAACAATAAGAATTGGCTAAGCAATAAAGATGAGATGAAGAGTAACTGTAAAAAGCTTCGAGATGTTCTGTGCATTCGTAACCAGATGTGAAGATATATTACTGCATCAAATAAGCTGTGTTCTGCCCCAATTTACAACGAGCTGCTAACAGCTGTGCAGCATTTCAGTATATATTTAAAAAGTTAAAAAAGTGTGAAAAACGCTTTTCCAAATGTGTCTGTTGTATTGAAAATTTGCTTCCACCCGCCAATGTCTGCAGCCTCATCCGAACATAGATTTTAAAATCTAATCAAAATGTCTTCAGTCAAAATAGTATTATTAAAAGGTCTTTCTATCACATTCCCATACCAAATACTAACACTCGTGCATTTTGTAGGTTTTTAATTAAACAAAAATACTTGGTTAAAAAACTGATCAAAATTATGGAAATACTTCATTCCTATGGTACTGACTTGTGCTTGGTAACATAATTTACAATTTTAGTATATTGTACGCATACATGTTAGTGTTAATCTACTATTTCCATATGTCAACTTATCACATGCTTGGATTGGTATTTGTCTCATTGAATCTTCGTTGAATTTTGTTCAATAAGAATGTTTATACATATATATATATATATATATATATATATATATATTATTTATCTTTTTTAGAAGTACCATTTGATATATGCATTTACTTTTCTATTAGTATCTGGATTATTTTAGTATTTGAATTTGTATTGTATAGATCTTATCGATTGTATTGGGTTGTTTTCTCGATATGTCTTTAACTTGTTATGCATGTATAATTATATCAGTATATATCTACTGACTGTATTTGAATATGCATTGCATAGATATTTTAAGAATAACATTTTGCTTTTGTATTGGTCATATGTTCGGATTTGTATTTGAGTTTATTATTATAATTATATTTTAATACTGTTGGTATTTAAATCGCAATACCATTCTGTTGTAAGAATTTGACTTTCTTTTGTATAGTATATCTATATCTAACATTGTATATTACTACTCTTTAACACTTTATGTTTTGAATTGATATGCATAGTCCTTTATCTTAGTATTGTTTTGCACTGATGGTTCATGAAATATTAACATTTGTAATTACATACTCGTGTTTGCATTATATTGTACTGTTGGACTTGTATTGTATTATACAGTCTATTTATATTTACAATCTCATTATGTACCAATTGATCATTGTATTATAATTGTCAGAGAATTTCAGTATTGTTATGATATGTACTAACATTTGAAGCAGTAGTCCTTTAACTTACTATTATTTTGCACTTATGGTTCACGAAATATTTGCATTTGTAATTATATCTTACTTTTTACATTGATATTGTACTATTGGACTGTATTATGCAGTATATTTATAATTGCAATTTCATTATGTACCAATTGTCCATTGTATTATAATCGTCAGAGAATCTCAGTATTTGCTATCATATGTACTAATGCCTGGACGGTTGGGTGAGCATTGTGTGGAGGGCGCTTTTGGTCAGTTTGACAGCCCTCTGGATGGTCCGAGCGTTGGGCCTCGGCTTTTGGTGCTGGGCGCAAATGTGGCTCCTACACATTGGCTCTAGACAGTGGTGGGCACGGTGCAATACCGATTAACCATCATTATGGTAAAGGGACAGTGCCCGTGCCCCCCCGTTACCTATACCTATACAATAGCAGAAGAAAGACGTCGGCCGTTCGTTGAACATTGAGGAATAAATTAATGCATCGGCTGTTCAGAAGACAAGAAATGTGAACATTTAAGTGAAAAATATGGAAAAAATGTAAAACGAAAATAAAATATTATGCTATTTTACGTAACTAGACAGTGAGAATACAAATAACGTTTTTTAAAAGTGAAAAAAAAAATAGATGACAAAGTAAATAAATCACACTAAATACTTATGCAAATATTCACGATAATGTTTTGTAAAATCTTAAAGGAATTAATAGAAATGTATTGAAAACTATAACAAACTAGTCTAAGCTTACATTTTACAGTTCTATATTTTTAAATTGCAAGATATATTGTAATGCATAACCTAATAGAGAAACTAGGCTATAATTTTTAGATTTGTTTTATAGGAAATAATACGAACTTTAATTAAAATTATACAAATGGTGCATCATACTTTTCACTACTCTTGAATTTGACCCTAGAGAACTGAATAATTCTGAAAATTGCCAATGTACAAAATATAATACATAAGTGCCTATAATTTTATTTTCGAAATAAAATTATTTGGGGAAATAAATTACGTAACAGTTTGACCTAGTACAGAAAATACAGTTTTAAAGAGGCGGCCCCACGCGTCTCAACTTGCAAAGAGAAACCCGAAATTATTTAAACTGAACCAATCCAGAATCGCACAAAATTGGTACCAGTGCCTGTTTATTTGGGTAAAATATAATTGTCTAATCAGCTCGATATCTTCCAAAAAGGACTGCATGCGTAAACATAATGAGGGTCGAAACATTTTTAACTAGTTTTGAGAGTTAATCAAAATGATACTCAAAAATGAATTTACGTGATTGAGCAATTTCAACAAAACAACCTCTTTATGAAGACTACACAATACTCTCTTTCGAGAGGTTAATTTTCAGAATCGAGTTTTCAGGTATAATTAAGAGCTGCTGCCTTGTTTTCAATCCTAATTGATATTTATTGATAACATGCTTTCTTTCTCTGTTCATATGGGGACTGTTTTCATAACTAAGCTTATCAAATTAAATGCATTACTTTTTTATTGGGAACATTATCTCTGTGCCGTTTTTAAAATATCACCTTCTACGAAGTTAATTTATGCAATATCAAATTTTATGAATATTCATAGCGGAGAAGGCGAAGATTATTCAAAGATGTTTGCCTTTAATTTAGTTAAATGAGAAGTGTAAATATTTTTTAACATAACATATTAAATAATCTCAAAATAAGGTGATAAGTTCCATTTTATGCATTTAATTTTAAACTTTGGTCATTTTAAGGAAGAAAATTGCATTCATTATCTTTAATTCAATTATTAACAGCTCTTTCATTTTTCTTTTAGTAACATTTTGGTTTATGTCAGCTGTGTTTAGCCATTTTTGGTTTTGGTATAATTGAATGAAGGCAGTGTCAGGAAAGCATAATCTTGCTTAGAATTAACGAAAAATAATGTCATGATCATCAGTCAAACCAGATGTTTAATTAGCGGATTTGTAGCTTTATTATAGGCTCATCTATCATAATTTATATAACTGTAATTGATATTGAGGATATTAAAAAGAATAAACTGAAATCTTAATTTTAATGATCTCCGTGCTCTGTTTAAACATAGTTTTAACTAAACAAAATTTTCTTATAACTGTAATTGAGATTGAGGATATTAAAAAGAATAAACTGAAATCTTAATTTTAATGATCTCTGTGTTCTGTTTAAACATAGTAGTAACTAAAGAAAATTTTCTTCACTAGATACTGTTTATTTGAGTTTGCGTCGCGCCCCAATTCAGGGACGGAAAATTTGAGATAACTCTTTACAGTACGTACAATATCTAACAGATTGGAGGAATATGGAATTCGGAATATATCCTTTTTTCTCTTTTCTTAATTCTTTTAGAAAATTCAAGGTTTTAATTGTTTGATTACATTTTTAATTACCAATAAATAAGACAGTAAAATAAGTAAGAATATATTTTTTGCTTTATAGGTCAAAATAATTTGTTTTCCATGAGACCGAATTGCGATTCCAGTTAGCTCCAAGCAATTTCTTACCATTTAAAACCTTACATATTTGATAGATCTGCATTATTATCGTAACAATCGTTTCTGTCTTTTGGCCATTTCCTTTTTAACTTGAGCATACGACAGATACATCATTCAAACTTTTACACCCATGACCACACATATCGATCATATAACCCTTTAATAATTTCATTTGAATCATTATTTATCTAGCTATTCACCTCCAAATTCTTAACCACTTTATGACCCTGCTGTCCATTATTACTCTGTTTAGTTTGATTATCATCAAACATGTACAGGATATGATAATACGAGTAAAGTTCGGTGAATGTGTTCACAAATAAAAGATTCTTATTTAAATAAAAAATGATTTATATTTGTTGAAAGCAATGCTCGTTGTTTGATATTCACTTTCCATAACGACTGGACAGTTTCCGAAAACTACGAACAAAGACTTCATTTGGTAACCTACAAATAATCATTGTCATACGTCCTTGCATGTCTGGAGTATATGATATTCATTATCTTTACAGGTTCAATATCTGAAGACAGGAAACAGAATGAAATCTGCTGGAGCAAGATCCAGTGAGTAGGGTGGATGATCGAGGGCTACAACCTCAGTCTATAAACTATTTTATGATGAGTACCACCAAAATCTGCCTTCTTGTCCGCTGGCCGAATTGCATCTTTTTTCGTAGACACTCTAATTTTATATTGTGAAAAGTTTAAAAAGAATTGTAACTGTATTTGGTGGTTCCTATATTTTTCAGGTTTTAATAAAGATATTTTGAAGTTTTATGTATTTTTGCCTTGCCGCGAAGTGAGAACTGAATTAATTGAATGAGAAATATATCTTAATGAAATTCGCTGAAATAAGTTTAAAATAAATGCAGGAAAAATTGGGTATAATTTAATATTCCGTACTAGGAAGTCTATATATATATATATATATATATATATGTATATATTTATTATTTTTGCTGCGCGGATTGCAACTAAAAGGGAGGTACACAACTATATGTTTTAGCAGTCCTATGTACAAAATTTTAACGTTCGGAGGCTACTCGTTTTTGTATTATGCGAAATAAATAAATACATACGTACGTACAGATGTCACGAAAAATTCTCTTTTGAACCTATTTTTTGCAACCCGTTTTGGGGGAAAGAGTCCTTTACTCTGTCGTTACCTACACATGTCATACAAAAAATATCTTTAAATTGCATTCGATATCCGTCAAAATGGATACTTTCTTTGAAATATAATACCCGAAAATGTTTGTGATTACAGTTCTTCCTTTACTTCGTACAAGGAAGTAAAAAGAATAAACAACTTATAAGGTACTTCTCCCGCTTTCCTGGCATGCCTTCGTGGTGTAGTGGTTCTGTACACGGACCGGTATTCCAGAAGTCTGTGGTTCGATTTCCGGCGAAGGCGGTTGCTAATTTTTCATCTGTCCAGTATTTCCAAAAATATATAATGTCACTACAAACTTTGATGAAAATAAGAAAGCAAATATAAATATACATCGTTTAAGTAAACAAATGAATACATTAAGTAAAAAAATGAATACAACGTTAGTAAAGAAATGAATACATCGTTAGTAAAGAAATGAATGCATTATTTGCACTCAAATGATTTTAAGATAAATATCTAGAATTAAGAATGCTAATTAAGAGAACGAGTCAAAATTTATAATTAATGGAATGAAAAGAAATAATAACAATAAAGCTATTTATTTAATCAGTGACTGATTTCGAAATCCAAATAACTGAAAATCATAATGCAGTTAAAGAAACCTTCATTCTGGTTTAAAGATAAGCAATTTAACTATCGCGAATATTTATGAAGAACTTTGAATTGCAATACGAAATTTGAATAGAAATTTATAAGCTAAATAAAATTGCAAAGAAGTTATTTCAAGTTTAATGAATCGAACACTTTATTAGCAAGCTTTGATGTGACGAATTTTCGCAAGTGTCTGTATATTTTTACATTTTGCTTAGCCTTGCTATTGAACGTTACAAATGAAATTACTCAGTACGTTAAAGTCCACATTTACATATTTCAAACCCGCTTCGAAGGAAGGCCAAGGTTTTCCATATTTCGTCACTTCAAATAACCGTTATCCGACAAACGAATTAAGCAATTTGTCTAAACCTAGTTTTAGAACTGTCACAGAATCCGATAAAACCACCTCGCATTTGGAAGGCCCCGTGTAGGAATGAAATTGGACTCGATAACTAAGACGAGTGACAACGCCACATTTTATCTTGGGGGACAAATGGAGTTAAGGGTATTTGGACCTCCGCAAGCACTAATCACGTGGTGTTTGACAACGGGGAGACGTCCAGAGCGGGGATTTGTGCAAAATATTTCACCGGGAGTTCTGACAAGAGCCTTGTAAATCCTTTGAAAATGCTTTATTTGCATATACACCGAGCTAATTTGAAACAGGGAAATTCTGCGGGATTCAAAACGTTGAACATCTGTCGATTCTTCATGTGTCATCGCTTTATTAAAGAAACTATTGCACACAGCCTTTTCACCTTGCTTCCCAAAATGACAAGAGGTGTTTCTTAATTAAAATATCAAATGCTGTCGGGAGTGGACGTGACAAATGAAATTTCAGAGATATGTAATTGAAAGAAAGGCAGTGATTTGCAATTATTAAACGCCTAAATGTACCAATAATTTATTCGGTATGATTCTTGAGGAAGCAGAAAGTAGACTTTATGAAATATATGTAGCATTTTAGCTGAGCGAGCAGCTGAAAGAAAGTTAATTAGTTAAATTATATCGTTATTGTTAAAACTCATCATCTATGATTCCTTTTGAAAACGTGATTTATTTAAATCGCCTAACCAGAATGTCACAAGAGGAAAACGATTATCAGTTGTTCTGAGATAACTTCAATTTAATTTCTTATTTCTCAAATAAAGGCCTCCTTAAATGTGAATGCATAGAATATAGGCACATAGAACGTGGAAGGAAATTTTGTGTCCGTAATCATATATTTGTCCGTACATTTTTAGCCAAAAGGGGCGTTAGGTCCAAAAGGCTATTAATCTCAAAACGGTATTTTGCGTCGTTTCACTTTTCAAACTGTTGCTACCAAATACGATCGCCATGTGTTATACTTAAAGAAACTAAATAATAAAGAATCTGCATGAGTGTATGAATGTTTCTCCCACTGTGAAAAAACATCAGTACCTAGAGCAAGGATGTGCAAACTACGATCCGCGGGCCAAGTGCAGCCTGCCGAAGGATTCTATCCCTTCGATATAATTTTAATTTGCCGGTCCCAGACAAATTAAAATAAATATGCATTTATATATTATATACCATCTTCTTTTCTACTTTGTTTAAATATTATTTTTTCTTCCTTTTTTTCAAAGGGCTGATGATCTTTTTACTTTCTCTATTTTTGTTCTAACATAACATAAATTGGCGGAAACAGCAAGCACAAACAACTTTCAATTGGCAACGTGTTAAAAGCGGAAGTTCGTTGTTAGTTATAGCTATAAATTGGCTCCAACGAGCGTTATCTCTTTCACGGGGAGCAGACATATGGGAATCCAATGTAAGGGAATTAAACCTCGTAGAAAAAAACTTAATCTTAACTTAAATATCTTAACTTAAAACTTAATAAGAAAACTTAATTTGTTTGCTGGGCAGCTAGCTAAGAACGGCTTGTCTCATTTCCCGAGGTTAAAGTCAATACCGTCAGTAAATGAAGAGAAGCTTAAGACTTATGCAGATGGCTTGAAAAAAAACTGCATTTTGAGTTTGAACTAAGATTTCAAGATTTCAGTGCCATTCAAACAGAATTGGATAATTTTACCATGCCTTTCAACATAAACTGTGAAGCACCGAGGTCGGATATGCAGCTTGAATTAATTGAGTTGAAATCGAACAATCATCAAAAGCAGTGTTTTCTAAATCTGCCAAAGTTAGAGTTTTATAAATCACTATCGAACGTAAGTTTCCCAAATTTAATATCTCAAGCCCAGAAAATCAGTACTATGTTTGCTTCATCTTATATATGTGAACAAGTGTCTTGAACTAAAAAACATCTTATATATGGGAACAAGTGTCTTGAACTAAAAAAACATCTTATATATGTGAACAAGTGTCTTGAACCTTAGAAAGAATTTCAGAAGTAGACTGACATATGAGAATTTATTCTCGTTCTTTAGAATCAGTATATCTCACTTTAAACCTCAATATAAGGAACTTTTAAAAATGAAATCCAATTTCATTCATCTCATTAACATATTTAAATTGTAATACTTGTATATTGTTTTTTAAATTTTAGAAAAATTATCTTGGCCAACAAAACTTTTCGTTTTCCATTTTTGGCACGCGACTGAAAACATTTGCCCATCCCTGGCGTAGAGCCATAGAATTTTGAATAACGCAGTCCTCCAGCCGAACATGGGCAAATGGAAGCTCTAATTTTTAATTTCGAATTTGTTTTATTATTCATTTCAAATTTTGTAAAATTAAACGAATTTTTGATTAACAAACTCAACGATTTCAAAGCGAGCAACGGCATCTCTGTACGGGGAAAAAAAAATCTATCTCCAGCGTGGGAGACTGTGCATCGAAAATTCTTAAGATATGCTGTTTTTAAATAGTTTGTGATGTTGTTGTTGAATTAAATGTTATGTATTTAAGTGCGAAGAATATGATAATTAATAAATAAAGGTGTAAGGATTATATTAATCTTATCAACAGTTAAATTTTAAGTTCCTTTCCTGTCAAATTCTTAACTTCAACTTACTACTTCTGGCCAGAACGTAGTTTTGGAATCTTGCTGAATATTTAATGAGAAGGAGCAGTATTTAAACCACGAAGTTACTTGCTGAGTCAGAGAGGATCAGATTTTCTGATTTACGCGCGTCTGCCTTTTTGGCCACTCTCTCTCTCTCTGAAAGCTGTTATTACGCTCGGCCGTACTCAGGCCCTTGCTAAGCTTCGTAGTCAAATAAGTTAAGGGGCCAACTCGATTTGAACCTTGATAGCTTCGGCTATATTTCTTTAGTTAATCTTAGTTTTAGTTTAATTCTTAGTCTCTTCAGTTCAAGCCCGAGTGAGGGCTTTGTTTTGTACACTCCTAGGCGGAATTTTGTTAAATGTTATTGGAATAATAAAGGGTTAGTTACCCTTCTATCGTGTTGTTTCTTGTCACCGAACTTAAGCGATTCGCTTATCAGTTCTTAGATTCTTCACTTCCAGCATTAACTTAGAATTACAAAGTGAAGAACTTTACAAAGGTAACACACAAACATTAAAAAACACCATTTTGAGCGTAACATAAAATCTGAAAGCTTTCAAATTTTCATTTTTTTAGTCTAGCAAGTTTAATATGTATAACAGCAGTTAAACTGTAAAATTAAAATAAATTATGAAACTGAATTAAAATATTTCTACGATATGTGAGAACAAGCATTTGGGTATTGGGCTACTAATTAATTTATAAGTATGATGTAGTCGAGGAAGGAAGGTCTTCGTACAAAAGCTTAAAGAAAACTAGTTTATGTTTATGTTAAATATAGGCAAGTCACAAAATAGTCTATATAATCTTTGCAACAACTCTTATTGTTGAGGTAATATGAACAAAAAATTTAAGAACAATTTAAACAAATTTAGACGCTAAAAATTTTACATTTAAGCAAAAATATATTACTTAACCACTGAGTAAACTAAATTTTTATATTTTCAAATATATATCTGATTTCTTTCACACTGTTATTGAGTTTTAAATTATATCTCTGAGAAACTAGGTATAGTTACTTTATACCCAAAACTACATTAATTCTGTCTTATGCACTAAGAAAACGGAGAAAAATACATGTAATAGGTTAGAAAAAGTTGGAAAATCATTCCACTGAGCATAATATTACAGGGTTAAAATACCTTAAACCCATTATCAGAAACAATAACTTTCTCTAACATCTTATCGAACATAATTTTTCACTGAATTTTTGCTTCTAGGAATTTTATACAGATAGGTTACATACTTAGATTCTTCCTTTCATATATTGATCTACGAGATACATAGAGATGAAAGCAGCTTTTTCTCTAATTTGCCGTAAAATGCTGCAGATGAAACCTGCTACTCCAACTAGCTATGGGAGACACATCTAGGAAAAAAATCGATTTATCTTCGGATTATGGTAACTTGGCGATTTGTTGGCGAAAATTTGGCGACCGACCCTGCTACAGCAACCTATTAGTTTTTTTTTTTTTTGGACGCCATTTTGTTTTCACAAAGTAAAGGCATTTTTTTTTTTTTTTTTTCTTTACTCAAAATTTTTTTCCAACAATCTGCTAGCCGAATTACGCTTATGCTAGAACTTTTATGGAACAAAAGTGCTTAATCATGACGAATATTAGGTGCGACATTGAGAGAAAGTGCAGAATCGCCCACTGCTTGCCGCGTTTTTAAGAATTGCACATACACGGTATCATCCATGTACACGTCGACCTATTTTCATTAATAAAAACGTCCCAGAATTGCACAAAAATGGCATTGCGCACACTCTTGACTTTATCCATGTACACTGTTTAAGTCCTAGCTAGAAACCTTTATCGCCTTACCAAAATGTCGCCAAACTACCTGTTACCATATTCCAAAGATTAGCCAAAAAATCCTATTGTGTTTTAAACTCGTAGTATATGGATTTAAAAGAATTATTAAATCAGAAAAGAAGTATACCAAGCAGTAAAGCGTTAAAGCTATTTAATTGCTAAAGAAAACATACCTGTAAAAATCTTAAAGTAAGGAACGTGTCACTAAATACGAACGTACTAGCCATTGGTTGAAATATCAGGCGCGTAATGAAGTTTCATTCCATTTAAGAAGAGATGATTTCTAATATTAATAATGAAGCAGCTAAACACATGGTGTCTTGTTGGGAATGTTAGAGTAACGTTTAAAAGTAATTATTGGTTTGAGATCATAAATATGAAATTATTTTTTCTGAATAGATTAGAAAAGAATTCTTGGTTAGTTTTTTATTATTTAGACATATAGCTTATTTAGTTAATCACTTTAAGTCTAATTCAGTCCATCCTAACACTTTTAAAATTCTATTACCTTAATTTTTCAATTTTTATTGCTAACTTTGGCGACAGATGGCTCTACCTTCCTGTTCGCTTTACTGCAGTAGGTTATAAGTATGACTGTTACTCCCTCTGCTTTCAAGTCTTTCAAATTTCTTTGCTCCTGATGAAGAGGAACCCACTTGCTCTCGAAATCGATTGAATTTTTGTCTAAATCTACGCCAAATACAAGGTTGTTTCTTTACTAATTTAGTTTATGCTTAAAGAAACAATGATTGTAAATTTTATAAATATTTTTTACGAATTAGTTTAGGCTTTATAAATATCTTTTTATTACTGTTATTTATTTTTACAAAGCTCTAAAATGCGTCAATGGCGTGCACATTTTGTATGAGAAAATAATGAATTGCAAAATGTTAATTGGATTAATAAAACTTCACAGAGTTTTCTAGCAAAAATTTCAGAAGTGCGTCGGTATTTCAGATGTTTTGTATGTTAGTTAAAAAACAACCTGGGATCTACGAAGAAAGTGAAGTATAATACATAATTTACCCAATTTTTTGTCTGCCATAGATAAATTTTAAGCAAAGGTTTAATGGAATGCAATGAGCATTTAAATAAAATAACAGCAACTGAATTACTTTGACACTGCGTGCAATTATATTCTCTGGACGTTTATTTGAGAATTTATTTAAAGATTTATTACAATTGCTAATCATTAATTCATGTAATTGCATTTAAATTAAGATGACCATTTTCTAAATTTGTTTCCTGCCTGTATTACAATCTTAAAGAGCGAGTTTCCTAAATTATTGGTAGCGTGTTTGAAAGCATTAACATAAGTCACTGGACAGTCTTACCAACGCTACAAATTTGTTCGAAAGCACCATTTGTTCAAGTGAGACTGTCAAAGTTGTTTCGCAAAGCCCATTTCGATTGTCAAGGACCTTTCCGATATGGAAGTTGTGGACAGAATTTGTGATGTCAAGTTTTCTCCATATTCTGAAGTTTTCGCAAATCTTGCAATTGCATCCGCTTAGATAAATGGCAACTACTTTGCTATTTGGCTTCTTCGATATACCAACGTAAGCAATAATCGCTTATAAGAAGGCAGACACATTTGCATTTTCTTAGGCGAAAAGAAATTTTAGTTATCGATTTTTTTACACATGCAACATAAATTTTCATTAAAATAAACGTTTGCATAAAAGAAAATTTTATTTCTTCACATTTATTTTGATTGAGTTTAAGTATCTGTTTTCAATTTGCTCGTTTTTACTGATGGGAAAATCTGTTTAAAAATAATTCAAAGTTCTATACAGTTGTACAGTCATTAATACGAAACACGAAAAATAAACAATGCCTTTGCCGGGACAGGAACCTGGAACTCTACGCGCCGAGTGTGCTATCGTTACACCACGAAGGCTTGCAGAAAGGAGGGAGGATATATCTTAAATATTCCCGCTTTTGAAGCGCGACTAGGGATTAGGGGACCCAGTCGCCAGATCATATTTGTAAATAATCATCATCCACCAGCTTTTAATTCGGGCGCCACTGTACAGACATTAAGATTTTTAAAGTAGGAAACACAAAAATGTGAGCAATGCCTTCGCCTTGACCTTTTGAATCTGGTCCTCTTGAATACGCGCTGAGTATGCTATCGTCACGCCACGAAGGCAAGCAGAAAGGAGCGAGAAAATTCTTTATCAGTTAATAAGGTATACGTATAGAGCATGCAGGTTTTCATAAATTCTATAAATATGTTTTAGATTTAAATTCCATAAAACTGGTTCACTGTATTTCCTCAGGTTAGTTGCTCTATTGTGGATTGTTTGAAATTGGCTCTACACACTTTTTAGATCTTTTAGATTATTTAGGAATTTGTTATTGCATTAAATTGTAACTATAAATAATAACTATTTTTGCGAGTATGCTATTGATTAAAAATTAGTTTTTATTCATTTGCCTGGCCGCAGATATAATCTGTACCTTCCTTGGTTTTAATGGTGGGATCATAAATTATGTTGCTAAGATTTTTTTCTGAGTTTTACAGTCTTATAAAAGGGAATACAGATTTCTTTATTTCTTTTATATAAATAAATAAATTATAAAAAAAAAAAAAAAAAAAAAAAAAAAAAAAAAAAAAAAAAAAACCTTCTCATATGTGCCTTAAGCAAAATTCAATGTTGAATAGTTTTAAAATTAAATCTTTGAAACTTTTTGAATAAAAGTACACATAACGCATTGCGAATGCATAGATCAATTTAAAATTGCCCAAAATATATATTTTATATACCTTTTTTAAATTATCCTGTTTATTTTCATTCCAGGGAAATTCAAAGAATATATTCGTAAAATAAATACTCTTTAACTGAGCTCGTTTTATTTCTGTTTATTTCTAATTTACATTTTCAAGCTTTTGACAATGGAATTTTACCAAAAGGCAAAGTAAGTAAAAAAAGAGAGAGAAATTAGAAATTCTATCCTGTTACGAAAATTTTGCTTACCTAAATGAAGAACTGTAAAAGAATAGCTCCTACAATGTGGATCTTTCAATTTTTTAACAGATTTTCAAATGTAACATTTTTTAGTAAATGTATGAAATTCTCTCCTACAATTCGGCACTCATAAAGCGTCATTGCATGTTTCTAAACAAGTTCTTAAAATTAAAGGTTTAAATTATTAATAATAAAAAACTTCCATGATGTTATAAAAATATTGAACCTACTCTTCAGAAAGATAAAGAGATTCTCAAGATATCTGATAAACATATTTGGCTTTATATCGATATCCTTGCAAAAGGTACTTCAACTAGATAGTTTTCCTAAAGAGTCAGCCATATTTGCAATGCCCTCTGATCAAAAATATAATAAGTGATTTGCATTGCAGCGCAATGCATGAAAATATAGCATCCTTCAGAAACAATATTATAAGGTTCTTCTGTAATCCTAGCATATTCAAAAACAAAATATTTCATTTTCATATTCCGACACAGCAACAAGGGTGTTCAGCAAGAACACCCTTGTTTCTCATTAGGAACTGACACTATCACAAACATTTTTCCCCTTTAGAAACGTAATTGCTTAAAACTAGTTCTTAAAGGTAAAATTTCGTAGCATGACATTTTATTGAAAGTTCTTAAATGTTGCTTCTAGTATAACGTTGCAAGACCTTTCTTATCAAAGACAAAGTATATTTCCTCTTTCTGCATGAGCAATACTACTTTCTCCAAGAAATTCGTATTTGTATACCACTCAATCTAAAAGTTAAAGCGATAAGCTAAATACTGAAGCTGAAAGTCTTCTGACTTCGCTTTATCCTAAATGTAACTACATAATTCTTCGAAACCCAAGAGCACTCGTAAACATGACTTTATATTTCTATTCAAAAAAGGGAAGAAATCTAAATTTCTGTGTAGAATTCGAAGGCTCTATTCGAAGTATTTCTTTGTAGAATACGGAAATCGGAGTAATATTTAGCAAAATAGCCTACATACGGGATTAATATATATATATATATATATATATATATATATATATATGTGTGTGTGTGTGTGTGTGTGTGTAGTAACAAATAAAAGGCACTATTTAAACTATAAAATACTATAAGAGGTACTGAACTGGAAGCAGAACTTGAAATTTTTAATTTGAATTAAAAGACAACCTCCTTCGATTTTCTGACGTCACTTTTTTTCTGCGGAGATCTGCATTGTTGTGAGCTATTATCCAAACATCATTCAGAACTTAAACAAAAACTTTCCGAGCTTATAAATATTACTACAGCTATTATGCATTTCTATTTTGCCGATTGCACTGTTCTGATAAATCACATCTCTTTGGTAAGCTCTATTTCTCTATTATTTAATAAATGTAACTGCGTAGTCTAAACTTGTGAGGTGCAGATTGCTCCATTGTGATGTACCATGTAATGAGACATGTTATACAATGAAATATGTTGATAATAATCAACAAGTAATGTGGAAATGTCAGATTATCAAGAAATGTTTTTCTTCTTCAAAAGACTTCCAATTATCTACTATGACACACAGTCATAGTAGATAATGTCTGCTATCACCAATAATGTCTGCATATCATTGTCTGCTATCACCGTCTCCACTACTCCAGACATGAAAATTAGTGAATTGTTCTATTTAATCATCTATTCGAACCAATTTATCGTTACATATATGTATACATTAGGAGACGATTGAAGCAAAAATGTTATTAATTAAAGAATTGGAATAAAAGCTACTATTCGGAGAAAAGTATAAATGGATGTAATGGAAAGAATAATTAAATAAGCTGTGCTTGGGGTTGTAAGGATCTTAAGTTTTACTAACGTTTATTTTTATTTTAAATATTTACTATCACTTCTTATTTTCTACTTCCGGCCAGAATTAAAAGCTTTAACTTATTTATGCAAATTTGTCTGGCGAACGCCAAGTACTTAAGTTGTGGCTTTTTGCCAAGCGAGAGAGAGGAAGGAGTTAGTCGAAGCAGGCCGCTTGCCTTAGAAGTTTTGCTCGGTTGCTGGTTGCCTTCCGGGCCAGAGGTTTGATCCTCTTGATAATTTTGAACGTATTGTGGTGTTGACAGTTCTCTGTGCTACATGAGGCTTCCTGTTAATATACGGTCGATCTTCCACGTAGGCCCTTGTTTATTGTTCCAAAGTTAAGTTAGAGTTTAGTTAAATATTTTTGTATTCTTGCGTTCGGACCACAACTCTGTGTTCCGAGGTACGGAAACTGTTGTAGGGAGTGAAAGATGAAGGGTTTCGTGTGCCCTTACTGTGTGTCTTGTCTGCTTCCCGCATTTATTGAGCATAGCTTTGGTGAGCTCCCTATTCCGAGTCAGGGTCTTTGCATGTTCCCAAGGAAAGAAAGGCGGAACATTGAACCTGATAGGGTTACTGGAATAGTTAGGCCGTGTCCAAATGCTGTCAAAATATACTTTAAAACTTAAAAATATAAAAAAGATAGAATAGACATCGATCACAGAACATGAATAAGATAGTAGCAAAATGTGGTACCAAAATTAAAGGTAAAAATCAGAAGAAATTATATACAATCACTAATACCGGCATAACTAGTGAAAACTTTTAGATGTTTAGTTTATACCAAATATTTCTTTAATAATTAAAATGAGTAACAGATAAGATATATTAAGAATTCTAGTACTTTACTTTTGATAAACTAAATCTAATGATTCCAAGTTTAGTGGATTTAGTGGAAATGTTTACAAGTATGGATAAGAAATATTAAAAAATACGAAATGAGAAAATATGTTTCTTATATATATAGTGAAAAATATTTGCTGTTTCAAAATCACAGAAGTAAGTATGTAGGTGAAACTAAATGTTTGATTCAGAAGAAATAACATCTGTGATATTCAATGGACGAAGCTAAGGATTTCTTTTATTTATCATCTGAACAGTATAAACGTTAATAAAGTACTACATTGCTATAGAAATACATTAAAATATTATAAAGTACTTATTTATAAATGACTCGGTTTATACACATTTAACAAGCATTCATGCAATTCCTATAAAACATTTATGTATGGATAAGAGAGACATTATTAAAACATTTCAAATCACGCGTAATAAAATGTACAAAAATATGGAGCAAGCATCGCTCTTCACTATAAATTGAAGTTACCAGTGGAACATAGGACTAATTTTGTTAAGAGCATTTGCCTTGTGAAAATCCAGAGCAAACATTTAATTTGACTTGAATATTTTTGACAAGTTTTATAAAAAACAAAAATTCTGTTGTAGTGTTCTATGGGTTCATGAACTTGGAATAACTGATGAAAACACTTGAAGAATCAAAACACAGTTTATTCTCCAAAATTACACAGGACAGTTCCAAAGACGCGTTTGCAGTCGTCAAGAAACTACTATAAACGCGCTGAAACAATCATCAATACAGCCTTCAGCCTATAACGCTAAAGACAACTTCACAGCAAAGCACTATAGTGCATCTCCGATCGCTCTCAAGCTAATCTCTGAACTCAAGTTATTACTACGTACAAAATACTCTACCGCACGAACAGGTAAGGTATATATATATAGAGAGAGAGAGAGAGCGTTTGAACTGCTTTCAAGAACATTCTCAGAAAAACGGTAAGAATGCTTTCTGGAATGTTCTGGCTCCGTCTGGCCAAAATCGGCGTTCTGGCATATCGCCAATTTCGTCACCAATTGGGCGATTTCGCGCCAAATCTGGCAACCCTGCCTTTCTTGCCTCCTTTTGGCAACCCAAATCCGCTTTACGGAGAAGCGATCTTACTGCAGCCAGGCATTTCGTACCACTATATTCTCACCTGTAATTATAACCTGCCTTTTTTGCGATACGTAGTTGAGACAGGAAGTTGTTTCTTATCAGTGTTCGCTTTGAAAACCTTAAATGTTGTAGCAGATAAATCTGCGTCTTCTTTATGTCCTTCTTTTTCTTCTTTTAGATTTAACAAAGATTATAACCAAAATTTCTTCTCCTTTTCTTTTTTTGGCATAGAAATGGCTGGTCGAAGTCACCGATCTCTGGTAGCCAGCGTTCTTTTAATGAGAAACCGGGGTTTCCATTTCACAGAATTTCGCCCTGTTTTTCTCGGTGCTACATTTTGGAAAATTTAAAGGCTTCCCGAATATTTCTTGAAATCAATAACCATTTTTAGATTTAAATATAATGACGAGGAATAAAAAGCAGGATATGTTTATTGAGGGGTTTTAAAAAAATAGATTTACTTAATGAAGAATTAAAATTCCTACAAGGCATTATTTCATTTATAACGCAGACAACATTTCATACAATTGTTAGATCAATTCAAATTACAGTTGAAGAGGATTTTTTGCTTACTAAATTACATTAGGCATTAGAATTCTCAAACGAGATGAAAAACTATTTTATACGATCGATTTACTAAAAGCAACGTATGTAATCATATTTCAGCGTTTCAGCACTAAAAGAAAATATATCAGATTTGAAATAACTCCGAAATTAAGTATTTACCAAAAAATGATATCATTACGAAAAGTGCTTTATGAAGATTATAATAGTCTTTTGTAAAGAGATTCAATTTCAATCACGAAATAAAATGTAGAAAAAGAACAGTCTATAACTGGGATACTGAGTTGTATAAGCAGCAATTTTAATTTTTTATAACTTACATTCATGCTTCTATTTTCCTTCAGGATCAAGAACTGTTTGCTTTAGTTTTGGAAGAAAACGCTCACTAGCGTCCTTCAAATAAAAATTGTCTTTTGTAAAGAGATTCAATTTAGTTTCAATCACAGAATGAAATGTAGAAAAAGAACACTCTATAACTGGGATACTGAGTTGTATAAGCAGCAATTTTAATTTTTCGTAACTTACATTCATGCTTCTATTTTCCTTCAAGGTCAAGAACTGTTTGCGTTAGTTTGGAAGAAAATGTTTTCTTGCGTCCTTCAAATAAAAGCATTAATGTATAATATTATGCATTAAGTGTATTCTCTTAAAGTCACTCTAATACATTCTCTTGCAATATGCAAAAAATCTTTTACGTTCACTCATTATTAAAAGGCTTAAAATTATTGATCTTTAAATAGAAGCTTTTTATCAAATCACGCAAAGGAAAACGTTCTTTTTCCTTATGACTGCTGAAACTGTAAATAGAAAGTATAAGTGTCTTTTCTCAGGAAGAAATTTTACACCTTTTTTTCTCTAGTTTATTTCTCTTGGACGAAAAAAAATCTAAAAGCATATATTGATCTTTGTAAAATAATAAATTGTTTAATTAAATAGGCAAATATTCATAAATACATCCGTGTGCAAATTAAGAAATTTCCAAATTATCTCACTTTTAAGAAACGTATTCAAACGAAAGTACTAATCATGACGTCAAAGAATTATACGAATACTTAGAGTAGAATACATTGCGTCTACAGGGTTCTCATCTCTGTATTTCTCGTAAGAGTTTGCTCAATTTTATAAGCTGTTAGGTAAAACGATTAGCCACGAGAACACATTGATAATGGAATGAGATGGAAAATTGTCGGTAAATTGGAAGCAAACCAAGCATAAGCGAAGGTGTTTTAAGAACTTAGTGTAACGCACACTATCGTCTGGAATTTGTGGAAGCAGTTTCAGAACACTAGATCCATATCGAGATGACCTGGACAACGCCGACGAAGATCATTATTGACGAATGAGTATTGTTATTTGGCAGTTTTACACCACGACACAGGACTCATATAGCTTTAAGCTCTTACATGATTAGTATGATGCCTTTGAAACCTGAATTCCACAGTCTACAGTTGTCCGAAGGCTTCATGAGACAGGGCGGTATGACGGAAGACCCACTATTTTGTCGCTTTCGCTGCAACCCTCAAAGGAATGCGTTTAGCATGGTGCAGACAGACTTCAGTGGAGCATCTGCTTTTTAAGATGAGTCACTGGAGACTGATTCTCAACGCACCTGTAATGAGGAAGCAGACAGGCTATCAAAAGATGCAGCTCACAATATTGATGATTAAAGTGTTATAACCAAACTCCCGTGGTCTCACCTTAAAAAAGTGACAAGGACAGCAGCTGAGCACCAGTGGCAATGGAAGTGGGACACTACCCAACATAGTAGAAGGACCTAGGAATATTACCATAAGGTCTCGTCCGACCGTCTTGAGTCATCCTCACAAATAACGAGATATGTGACGGGACACGGGCATTTTCCCTCCTTTTACTACGAACGAGGAATTGGAAATACCGCTAGATGAGTCTGTGCAGCCATGGGCAAACCAGACCATTACTTGACCCAATGTTCTCTAACCGCACAGTAGCATGTGCAGCTTCCGGAACAGGCAGTATCCCACAAGCGTTTTCTTATCAAACAGCCAGCATTTCGCAGTACAGTATGCAAGATAATGCAGAAAATAGAGGAATTGGGAACATACCTTCTGCAATGCGGAATCGATCCCACTCAATTAAGGAAATTATAGAAAAACAGTGAACTTCCAAAGCAAGCTAGTACTTAAGCATCTCATGAACCCCTATACTCTCTCCTTCTCTCTCTCTCTCTCTCTCTCTTTTTTTTTTTTTTTTTCTTCTGTAGTTTCAGTAGAGATCAACATTGTGTATATATACTGTATATGTTATGAAATTTGTATGTATTATGAACAATGAATTATTATAAACTGTGTAGGCATGTATTATGAAACAGGATCAATGTATGACCTTGTGGGGATATGCCCGAGTACTTGCGGAGTCTGGACTAGACCCGAATAGTTTAAGTAAGCCGCACGGGTGTTCAGATTCTGCTCTCAACTATCAACTGTAGAGAGCCTGGGGCACGATTACATTCCTCCCTCATTACGGAACTGCATCATTATAATTGTGAAGGTATCATGATTTGGGCACGCATTATGTTGTACGGCCGCACAACCTTGCATGTGTTTCACAAAGACTTCCTGATTGCTATCAGGTAAAGAGATGAGATCTTAGAGCCTTATGTTTTAATTTTCAGGGGCGTAGTTTGTTCCTGGGTTCCTGTTAATGGATGATAGCGCTCTTCGCATAGAGCTCAGATGGTCAACGATTACTTGAAACTTGAGGATATTCCCCGCATGGATTTGCCAGACAGAACTTTTGACCTTGACCCTATAGACCATATCTGAGACGCACTTTGGAACGCAATTTTATCTCTCCTTGCTTCTCCGAGAGCATCTGGGAGAAAACCTGTTTGTTGAAGAGGTGGGATCGACTGCCACAAGGACTTCTCAGCTGACGCGTGTCCAGTATGTTGTGACCCTATGCAACCTGTCTGTCTATGACATGGGATTGTACCTCCTATTAGACTGATTTTCCGTTCGGTTATCAGTGCACTATAAGCTTTACTGATAATCATGCGACATATAAGAACTTTTAATAGTACATCATATTCTCTGTTAAAAATATATAGTCATACCAACTTTCATTAAAATTCGTTCATTAGCTTTTCGAAAATTCTATATATTGTGCGAATTCGCTTTACTTTGCACATGGGTATAGTTGAAATTTAAAATATGTATAATTATTCTTACGATAAGAGATAAGAATACTCTGCAGCTTACTGGAAATTTCGCGAAAGTCTGGAGAGAAAGGTAACACATTCTGGGTTCTGTTCCCAGTAAACGGACTGGCTGCGTATGGTCTGGTGTTTACCACTTGTAACAACAATACGAGGTAGCTTCACTTGAAAGGCCTTTATGAAGTTTTCTTTCTTCCAAAAAAAGGTATCACATATATTTTATTAGTTAAAAACTAATCAAGCGATGCACTGTTTTCATTACCTGAAGAAAAAGGAGTGAGAGAATTATTGTTAATGAATCAAGTCACTTGAAATTCGAAATTTTTTTGTTTGCGCAGTTTATAATACAGAACCAAAGACTTTCCAGAAAATTATGTTCTTGATGTACGTAGCTTAAAATACTTAAATGTGACAAAGCAACAGAATGTTAAAGCAAATTGGTTGTTGATATTGTGAAAAATTAAAATCTTAAATGTGACAAAGCAACAGAATGTTAAAGCAAATTGGTTGTTGATATTGTGAAAAATTAAAATCTTAAATGTGACAAAGCAACAGAATGTTAAAGCAAATTGGTTGTTGATATTGTGAAAAATTAAAATCTTAAATGTGACAAAGCAACAGAATGTTAAAGCAAATTGGTTGTTGATATTGTGAAAAATTAAAATCTTAAATGTGACAAAGCAACAGAATGTTAAAGCAAATTGGTTGTTGATATTGTGAAAAATTAAAATCTTAAATGTGACAAAGCAACAGAATGTTAAAGCAAATTGGTTGTTGATATTGTGAAAAATTAAAATCTTAAATGTGACAAAGCAACAGAATGTTAAAGCAAATTGGTTGTTGATATTGTGAAAAATTAAAATCTTAAATGTGACAAAGCAACAGAATGTTAAAGCAAATTGGTTGTTGATATTGTGAAAAATTAAAATCTTAAATGTGACAAAGCAACAGAATGTTAAAGCAAATTGGTTGTTGATATTGTGAAAAATTAAAATCAGTAATGCTAAAAAAAGCGTCCTCACCTCATTATAATTTTAAATAACATAAGTTAGTAATTTTGGAGATTTTATTACTGCTACTGATTATTAAAAGCACAAAAATTCCCTAAAGATATTTGAATTTAGATGGATAATGATTATTTTTAATAGAACTAATTATGACAGTTAAATTTTAATTATTGATTATTCTTTAAGAATATTATAATCTTGATAGCCAAAAGTGAAGAGTGAGAAACTGTAATTCTGAATTCATAAAGGATGTGATAAAGAAAAGTAACTTTAAATGATTTAACTTGATGTACAAGATAAACCATTAAATTTGAATTAATAAGAATATTTAAGAAAAGAAATAAATCTTTCAAAATCATTAAACGCATTTTTATATTTCTAAGACTAACGCGTGTCTTATTTTACAGAAGTTAAAAAATACAATATTGAAGATAAGATAAATAGAACAGCTTAAAAGAAACGATATTCAATTATACCATTCTTTGAAATTCCATTTGGAATATTAATGAATTTCAATTGTTATTTTCCAATTCTCAGTTCAATTTGCAAAGTAAACACCATCTGGAACTATTGGATTTTAAATAGGGAGATCTTGGTAAAAATGAAAAAAAAAAAAAAAAAAATTGTAATTTCTGTATAAATGTGCTCAATAGATTCTAATTTGCATTAATCGTCCGTGTGTGAAAATTGCGAAAGTGTGCTTTTGAAATCAATGAGAGAAATGTCTTTAGTAAAGAGCTCGAAACATAGTTTTAAGGCATGAAATTAAGTAATTGTTATCAAATAATTCTCAGCGCTTTAGTCAAAATTCAACGTTTTCAATTACAAGTGTATTGAGTTTTTTTAAATGCTTTTAGCCAGTACTCAAATAATAAAGTTAAAAGATATCCTATTTTCATATCAAATATAAAATTTATACATTTAGTGATTTTCCTAAATTAAATTCAAATTTCAAAAATAAGGCGACTTATTTTTGAGGAAAGAGATTAGAGGAAATATGCCGCTTCATTTTTATATTTTTGTCGGCGTTTTTACATCTCACAGAAATAAATCGCAATTAATTCTAACTTCATGTTTATTTCTCGAAATTAGAGAAACGTCGAACTATGAAAAAGTTTTCATTTAAGAAAATTTTATTATTTTCTTCCCAATGACGGACACTAGCTGTGTATGGGCTTTGGTCACTATTAAAGCCAAAAGGTGTGGTCTCTTCATTATGGAGGCACATAACAGATGGAACACTGTTGCCTTTTACGAAGGGACGGAAAAATTATAACCATGTCTTCTCCAGGATTCGAACCCGGGTTCTTCGGTATGGAGTCAATAACCACTTCACTTATGGGCGGCCATTTAGGAAATGTTAACATTCTGTTCTAAACTCCAGTATATATTAAAAAAATTACTTAATGCTCGATCTTAGTTCAGACGTATCATATATTACCGGTTTATGGCTTAAACACTCGAACAGGTGTTTTGTTTCATATAAGCAGTAGAGATAGCCATTTGCCCAAGATAGTCTTAACCGTTTTCTGTGCTTCTCCTGAAGAATACACAAGAGATTAACACATCACTAGTCTTCCAAGATATGGGATTTTCCCTATATGTGCTGAAGACCTGAATATACTTTGATGGAAGACATATTTGAGGAAACTAGGGATGATGACATCTTTGTTAGATTAATGAAAAGGGGAAAGCAAATTGTTACAATCTAAGGGGACATTTTGGCCATTATAGTACTTTAATTGTGCAAATAGTAAGAGGATTAAATAATTAACTGATAGCACATAATCCTATGCAGAAAAGCATAGGATTCCTATCAAAGCCTATGCTATCATAGGTGCTTAAGACACCTATGCATAGGAATCCTATCAAAGAAAGGTCTGTATAAATTTGTAACTAATGAGCTTCATCCAAAAGAATTTCAATTCCTTTTAACATGTGTTTAAGGATTTAAAATTTAAAAAGAATCCTTTATAAGAGAATATTTTATTAGGTTAACATAGAATCTATGCAAGTAGGAGTTTTTATATCTTCATTAGTAAATCAGGCTAACGAATAATTTCACTTTAGCTTGATGTCAGGACAACAATTCCCTAAAGATAATCATCGGACCTAATTTTCTTCTACAGCAGTGGATGAAAACATTTGCGAAGTACTTGTAATACTAATAAACTCGGAAGCGATGCACTTGGATGCTTGGATACTTGTTTATAGATACTTGCCATTTGGATACATGGATGCTTCGACTGTTTAGCGTACAATAATGGTTCTTGTTTTCCCTCCCATGCTTTGAATCGTCCAAGCAAATAGTTCTTATTATTCGATAGAACATAATTATATTCGAGTCCACTTAGTCTTCTTCGAAAGGAGCTGAAGGGATACTAAAACTCTTTTAAAAATTTCGAAGCCATGCAGAATTGGGAAAAGAGGTTCAAAATGTTCTATTCTTTACTTATTTACCTTTGCAGTTAATTTTCTCTGTTTTAGCAAATAAATTAACACTCGCAGCTCTGTTCCCAGTAGCTCATTTGTTCTCTTTGTGTGCTCATTTATGTTTGCATTTAAATTAGAAAACTGAAATTTAAATCAAAATATACGCCTCACACTCTCTCAAAATCAATACGTTAGTAATAATGTGAATGCCTTTAATGTTTAGCGTCAGCACTAAGTAATCAGTGACATAAGGAATGTCACTGATTACTTAGTCAGCAGCTAATTTGAGGGTACATAAAATGTGTCTTTTTTGTCATTCACGAAACACTAAAATCAACGGTTCTGAAAGTAGATTCTCCGAAGCCTGCCCTTGTGCCCTCCTAGACTTCCATAAAAGGACAAAAACTAAACTTAAATTTACTTGCGTATACTACACTATAACTAAAAATCTTAACAGAATCTGAAAATTGCACATTTGCAATGGTCTAGAATTTTTTCTTTCGACATTTTATGAAACTGATTACCTGTTACCCTACCTATGGACTTCCAGCTCTAGTCTTAGCCTCCAAAAAGGGGTTTACAGCTCTATGATTGTGTTGCTTCTCACAAATGTTCCACTGCACATCTGGTGCTATACTCGTTACCGGAGAAAACGGAATATTATCGACTGCAATTACGTTTTAAAAATTATGATTCAGTTTACTTCTTACGTATCTGTGTGAGAAAGAGTTTTCATCTCCTATTTGAAGACAAATGGAGTACTTAAATCGGCTTGATGTATGTTCCAGTTTCAGACAAGCTTACCATCGAATATCCAAACATAGAACAGCTGTATAAGAACCGGTATGCTAATTGTTCACCCTTTAATTAATGTGAATGACAATATTTATTTAATTTTTAGTCAAAGCAAAGAAAGATTATCCAAATCCTTATAGCCGGGAATTATTAAAAATGAGTACTTACTGCCAATTTATGAGGTATTTTCTCGCTCCTTTCAGCATGCTTTCGTGGTGTAACAGTAGCATACTCAGTGCGCGTTCGAGAGGACATTGCTCATTTTTTATGTCTAGGCATTGATGAATGATATGATCGTTCAGGCCGATCAACATGATGCAGTGGAACAATGTACTGGCCAAATGAAATAGAAGGTTAGAGCAATTGTGTCCAAAACGACAGTTCAACGAATCTTGCTGCATAAGTATTTCCGCAGTATATGGATTAGTGACAGCAGTTAAAGTTTAACGATTGTTCTCCTAGGGATAAAGGCTGGAATTTCCATGGCTATGCAAACGGTGTACTTTCAATAATTGTCAAAATGTTGCATTCGATGATATTTTCTAAACATTTTAATGGAAGGATAGATGTTGGTCCATTCTACAAGAAACTTTTGAGGGCAAATGCCTTTGAACTATTTCCGGACGAATACACACTGGCAAAGGCAAAGCTATGGTCTCAGAAATATTCTTGTAACACTTTCTGAGTCCACTTATTATTGCGGAGAGCACTATATCGATCGTTTTAGATCTCGTACACTCATAAATGTAGGTTTTCCTCTGCGAATGACAGCGTGTAAAGCACGCAATGCAACATGTCATGCAATACGTGAGCACTAGGAAAGTACGAATGTACGTACTTGTGTGGGTTGCAAGAAACCTAGGAAGTACATTACTGTACTTCCTGACCCTTAAAATGTCTCAGATGGGAAATCCCAACTGAAAAAGTTTGGAAACACTGCTATGGGGTTGTTAGCTTAATGAATCCTCAGCCATGTACCTTTCAGCAGCTGTCATCTGCGTTCAGTCAGCTTGGTTCCAGACTCACTGTTATGGGGTTGTTTAATTTACGAATCTTCTACCATATACCTTTCAGCAGCTGTCATATGCGCTCAATCAGATTGGTTCCAGATTTCTCTCCAGTACATTAGAGTCTCTCTGAGCGCATCTAGCTGCTGACAGCCGTGAGTCTGGTGGTTATTCTGGATAGCATGGGGTGACATATTATTATTACTCAATTGTGCATAGATACAGCAGTAAATCACCGCATCACATTTTTTATAATCTAAGGACTTTTTTTAAGTTTCGTAATGAAAAAGGAACATCTGTAATATGATTTTTTTTTCAATTAATATCAAAATACATTGGTGAAGAATAAATTTCCTCTAGTTATTATTCAATTTCCTAAATAAATGTCAGCATATTCAAAAAAGTCTTGTCATTGTACGCTTTTAAATAAACTTCGTGTATATGCATATGCACTGACTACCAGTAAGTATTTGGACACCTGTGGTAGAAAAGAAAAACTAACTTTATTCAAAATCAATAGTTGGTAGAGCCTCCACGAGAGGTAATTACAGCGTGGACCCTCCGGGGCATACTTTCCACAAGTCTTTGTATGGCAGCTAGTGGTATTTTCTTCCACTCGGCTTGGAGAAGACATAGAAGTTCCTTCACCGATTTTGCACGGATAGTGCACCCCTGAATTCGGCGATGCAACTCGTCCCAGAGGTTCCCGATAAGTTTCAGGTCTGGGCTCTAGCAGGCCAGTCCATTCGATGATTTCCATTGCCACCATACTAAACCATTGGTTAACTCTTTCGCATCGAGAGAGGGCAAAATCCCAATTCCCCAAACATTGAAAACGCCCGTATCTAAGAATTTCTCCTGCAATGCTTTTCCTTCCCCCATGACAAGTTGAATACTACAGCGCTAACAATAGCCTTACTTAAGTAAAGCGAGAACTTCTTTCTTCGACGCTTTGGCACTATGTGAAATTCCCCCTTGGGACGGGATTGCAACTTCGGGCATCAAAAGCTAAAAAAGGAAAGGAAGGAACAAAGGAGACAAGGAAGCTACTTTTAGTAGCTTCAAAAGAATGATTGACATGTGATTTAACAACACCTGAAAGCAATGAGTAATGCAGTAACGTGATGGGGGAAAGCACTGGGTAGGAAATTATTCAGGCGTTTCGGGCGTCCAGCCGATGTCTGAATGTTTGGGCGTTTGGGGCGATTTCGATGCGAAAGAATTAACGTCCAAACATGACAACCGGCATTATCGTCCTGAAAGTAACAGGGTTGCAAGCCGTAAAACTGCCACAACGTAGTAAGCACATTGTCATCCAGAATAGTGCAGTAGGCATCGGAGTTGAGATTACCATGAATGGGGACCAAGGGTCCCAGCCCATACCAGGAGAAACACCCCCAGACCGCAATTCCACCTCCGCTGAACTTGACTGTTGGCACAATATATTCTGGCAGAAGACGTTCTCCAGGTAGACGCCAGATCCAGACCCTACCATCCGAACGGTAAAGGGTGAACCTTGATTCGTCACTCCAAAGAACCCGTTTCCACTGATCTACGCTCCAATCTCGATTTGCTTTGCACCACATTAACCGAGCAGCGCGGTTTGACTTCGTGATCAAAGGCTTATGGGCAGCAGCACGACCATGCAAACCAAGCAGATGTGCTTCCTTACGGATGGTATTCATTGAAACAATACTCCCGGATGCCTGTTGAAACTCCTCGCGGATGAAGGCCATCGGTTGGGTGCGGTTCTTCCGAATTTCTCTGGACAGCACTCGTCGGTCTCTATCTCCCAGTTTCGTTGGTCTGCCGACTCGGGGCACATTTCGAAAATCACCGCTCACCTTCCACTTCTTAATCACATAGGCCATTGTCGATTTTGGGTACTTCAGATCTCTAGATATGTCCCTTAAGGATCGGCCACATTTGTGATACCTGATAATTATACCTTTCTCGAAATCAGAGAGCTCTGAACTGCGAGGCATCTTGCATACAACTAAAGCCTATGCTGTTTCCTACACAATATGTACCGGCGGAGTCCGTGACGTACTTTAGGACCGGAGATATCGTCATTTGCATGCAACTAAAGCCGATGCTGTTTCCTACACGATATATACCGGCGGAGTCCGTGACGTACCTTTGGACCGCAGATATCGTCTTTTGCATAGGTGTCCAAATACGTATTGGTAGTCAGTGTATATATATGCATATTATTCAATAATAAATTTAGAAGCTTTAAGTTTATATATATATATATATATATAATATATGCAAAATAGAGTACATGGAACAGAATAAAAAAAATCCGCTAAAGATACTTTAATTTTAAATAAATGAAAGTTAATACAGTTAAAATAGAAATGCTACGACAGACAGATTTCTACCCATTAAAATAACTTTATTAAAACTCAAGACTGATAAACCTCACTGTAAATAGTACTGATTTTAGTAGAGCATATAAAACCCAATTGCAAGTTGAAAGACCTGAAGTATTTAGAAGTCTATCAGTCTATAACTTAATAAAGTTTTCTTTTCTTCCAATTTTTACAAGATTAAATTTATCTATGCATTACGCTGTCAATAAAAATAAATTGAATTTTTCAGAATAACTAATTTTTTTTTTTAGATAACATATTTTCACACAAAACATATTTATAAAATATTTGCTTGTTTTTTAAGGTATTGCAAATAAACTTACTGATATTTGTTCCACAGATCTATTGTCTCTTATAATATCCACAATGATTGGAATATAAGAAATCTCATTCATAAACTTCTGTTTCTGATTATAATAAACACACACCGACAAAACGTGAATCCAGCGATATTTATATTATAAGAAGAATAAAGAATATTTTGGTGTGGGGGGAGAGGGCGTAATTCTAACTTGAGAATATTTTTCAGTAGGAACATGATGTAAATTAAGAAACAGTGCGAATAAAGAGAAGCGGCTTCCAGAGCTGGCTTATTAAATGCCTTAACACGAATAAATACACAAAACCTAAAGGTGATCCAAGAAGACATAACCCCCTCGGTCGACTCAGGAGGACTTATATGATACACATAGTCTGGGATGTTCCGCAAGTTGAAGGTGGACGCCATTCATCCACCAGCAAAGTAAAGAATAGCACATCGTAGTCCATCCCCAAGTGTTGACCAAGAGGGACCAAATTCCCAACGACAACCTTCGATATCAAGCCATGTAATGTCTTTACAACCAAAGGGCAAACAAGATAATAACCTACTCCTGCCAAGCCTAAACCTACACCCAATAAATGATAGATTTCGTCACTGTGAAGCCTGATTATTTACCCCAAAAGCCGCGTCTGTCTAGGCGCATGAACTAGCCAGAATTCCCCCCAGTCGAATAGCGGAACAATAAGCTTATCTAGGTACAGGTCTTAGCCAGAACGCCAGAAGTTGCCCCTATTTGAGCACTGCGGTGGGAATTCAGAAACAGTAAACCTATCTAGGTACAGGTCTTAGCCAGAATGCCGGGAGTGGTCCCCTAGTCGACACTCAGAGGAAATTAAAAAACAATAAATCTGTCTAGGTTCAGATTTTAGCCGAAACGCCGGGGTTTGCCCTCCAGTTGACCTACAGGGGGAAAGTAAAAAAAAAAAAAAATGCTTAAACGTTCCTTTTGCAGAATAATTATAATAAAACAAACAGTAATAGTAAACCACTGAGCCTATAAATTTATGACATAAGAGCAGAAACAACCTGTGCTGCTATTTATTTAAATAAGAACAAACATAATAGCTTAAATTCGTGCCTAGGCACTTTTGCATAAAAGGACTATAAAAAAAAAGCCCATATCCTAAACTAAAGAAAGTGATGGAAATATTCGAAGTGGTTCTAGATTTAGCGGATAATTTGGGTAAAGGATAGAGGGCACTTACGAACTAATTATTTTTCAGTTGACACGAATAAGGTGTAAGAAAATCCTTTAATTTTTCTTTATAAGCATTTTCCCAGCCTCAAAGACTTGCATTATATAATCCACAAGATAAATATTTAAATAAACAAGTCAAACACTTAAGTTAAGGCTGTAAGTGTATATTAAATTTATAACAGTTATTTTAAATTTTAAACCATTTTCTTTTAATTCTTGTTTGTCTGTTGATAATCGCCGGCTATATATTGATAATTGCAAATAATATATAGTTTAAATTAAGGGCAACTATTAGATATTTGTGTCTAGCTTCGGCTAAGTCTATTTTAGTTAGTATTAGATTAGTTTCTTATTTTCTTACCCTGATTTAAAAGCCCAAATGGAGGCTTTCCTGTAAGCACGAGAAGGGACCATCTATGTTATTTCTTTGAATAACAAGGTTTTTAATCCTGCTCTAGTCTACGTTGTAAGTACTTAAACACAGGGATAAGTCCCTACTTAGTTCACTAAGCTCCTTGACATTTTGTCCTAGACAAAGTACCGAGGGACGTTACAAGGAAGCATTGCTGAATTTAAAGAGTACTACTTTTAATTAATACGTAGTAAGCAATGAAAGTCTAAAATCCATTTATCGTGGCTTAGAATAACAGAAGAAATCAGCTCCAAAAATACAATTTCCATTTCTCCACATTGAAAATTGTTTTGCTCGTTCATCATTCTCTTAAATCTCATTAATAACGATTATATAAAAAATAATAAATAAAAAGTATAACATTTATCTTATTACTTTATCTCTGATTATTAGTGTTTTGTGATTTTACTCACTCATCGGTTCATTTCACAAGATATTCTCTATATCAAGCTTAAGAACACTTGACATAATTTAAATAGGAGATATCGTTATTAATTGCGTTTTAAGATGCTTCGAAAATATTTATTAGAAGTTTAATTAATGATACTTTAAGAGCATGTGTAAATCTTTTAATCATTTGTGGAACCTACAAAGTAGCTTCGGATTCTCGATTAGTACAATGGGGGGGGGATTTGTAAGTTAAGTGAAATACTGCATCTTATCCTTCACTTGTAATGATTCTTAATACAAATTTCTTAAGGACAATAATGAGTCATTCAAGTTGTTTATTTTGCTCTTTAGTTATTATAAGCAGCTCTACAGTATGGATTAAAAAAAGCTTCATACTTATGTTTCTTATTTCAAATTAAAACATTAAATTCTGCTCTTTTTGAAACTCTTAGTTTTGCAGCATTTCTTCATAAATTCCGATTCGTAATACATTTGTCCACATAGTTTTATTCAGAATTTATATTAGTGTTATCTAATAAAACAGTTTGCTTCAAAAGATGTAGATTATTTCCTCACAAAAATACCCGTCCATATTTACAATTAATTATTCTCGATGTTTGTATTTATCATATCAGCTAGCAGATATGTCAGTAATAAATCAAGATAATACTCGATCTGAATACGATTATTTCACTATTTAGATCTGATTTCCTTCATTCTGAAAAATAATAACGGTCATAATCATGATTTAACAAACTGAAATTATTCATATATTTATTCTGAATTAAATTGCAGTGCTATTGAAGACTTGCTGTTGGTTCAAATGGCCGGATATTTGAAAACTATTACATTCATTAGGAAACACAAAATCAACAAAAAAAAGTAGGAGGTCATTTAGTCGTCTCATCACTGAAAATATTGCCCTGGCTGCACCACAGACCCTTACCAACAATTGTATTTGGACGCGTTAATATCGGTGTTAACTCGTCAGGGGTAAGGAAAAAACTAAACCTTTCTGACAATTCAATGCTGATGAGAACTCGTCGAACTCAAGGCGAGATCTAAAATTCTTTGACCGTTCTATAATCTCTCAGACTGCTTTTCATTAGTTTCATTTTCGAAAACATTACACATAAAACGTAATCGTTAATCAGATGAAACGAAACGTAAACGTAATAATCTACTCCATATTGTTTTTTCCTCTTCGCCCTTCATTTGCCACAACATTTTTTTCACTTCGTTTTTCTGAATTTGATTAACCAAGATGATGATGTCACTTCTAAACCTGGAAATAATAACTAAAGTAACAGTAAATAATAACTGAAGTAAACAATAACTAAAACAGGCAACTAATACCTTAAAGTTCATTCATCGTATAATATCTTAAAACTAACATCCAAAGATTTAATTTTAAATCACAAAATTCGATCATAATAATATAAGCTTATAACATAATATTGATTGTATTATTGGAATCTTAAAGTTCACAATTTTTAATATATTAAAATAACGTCTTGTTTTTCAAAAATACAAATTTTATAATTTAGTATTCCATTTTAATTTGCATTACAAATCGTTGCCATCGACAGCTTCACGACAAATAATAACAACTAAATAAACCACTTTGATTTTTCCAATTTTTTTCAAATACTGAGTTGGTATTTTATTATAATTTGTTAATGCTTCGTAAAAACTTTGTGAATATGCATGCCAAAAAAGAAAAAAAAAAGTTAACCGAAAAATTTCGAATTTCTTTTACGACTTCGAGCAGCAACAATTTTTAGAGGTGAAGATAACAGAAACAATTCCGGATATCTTCCTGAATATCTTAATCAATTTAATTTTCTTCCTAAACATATACAGTTTAAAAATATATATATATTAAAAATAAATAACATAGAAAAAGAATATTAAAAATTATGGCGAAACTAAACACTTTGTAAATGTGAACAATAATCACCTGACTGCGTCCACGGCACTCACATTTCATTCTCTTTGCCTTTCCTAATATAATATTACTATTGCTCATTATCATAATTATCCTACATTCCCGTCTATTTCCATAAGCATCTAATCAAAATATCCATTCTCAGTTCTAGTGAATATAGAATTTTAGTATCCCCAAAAGCCTCCTGTCCTAACTTACATAATTATAACATTTATGCACTTATACTATAACTATATACCATTATAACACTGTTAGTACACTTTATATAATTATAATAGTTCCAGAGAACACGCAAGTTTAGTATCCCCAGGAGCCCCTTACCATAAACTTTCCAGCATAATTTTGACCAGTATTACATCAACATGGTTATTACCCAAACTCACGTTTCCTACTCATGACTAATAAACAAGGTTATTATACTAGGGTCTGCGGAAATCATCTCTAATTAACCAACTCTCTCTAACGGACAAGGGACGAGTAACGAAAAACTTTTATCTTGGCTATCCTCTCTACACTTTCACACTCCCATGTGTGGGATTGAGAAACCTGTGACCGTAGCCTCAAGGCCTTTGGTTTTCATCAGCTAGTTCGGAGCCCCATTAAGGCAACTGTCAACGCTTCTGGCAAATCTTTACTGACCAGGCCCTTACGGCTCCCTAGGGTTAAATGACAATAAATAACCAGATCTTAAGCTCCTAACAACGTTTACTTTCAATGTTTTTTTCCTTTATTTTCTTACTCTTTGTTTTCCGGGATTTTCGGTTAAGAGTTCATTTCTTGTTTCGGTTAGATTACGTGGAAGATTGCCCGGAGATGTTTCATTAAGGATTAAGAAAGAGATTACTTTGAATTGAAAGATATAAACAGAAGGTTACATCGTTGTGAGTGATTCAGTTTCGATTTTTTTAAGTATAACATAACATTTGATGACAGGCCGTGAACGATACATTGAATAACCGATAATTGATTCATTTATATTACAATGTTCTAAGACATAAAAGTGCTCTTCAAAATAACAACATTTTATGATAGTTTAATTAATCATTAAAAGAAACCTACTTTCTGCTTCAACACCCAATTTTTAAGATTCAAATTCCATTTAATAGTTTCGATAATCTTCTTTTCGTTTAAGTTCTTGATTTTATTCTTGAAGCTTCCGTTCTTCGATTTAATCTTGGCACTTTCGAACTTCTTTGTCTTTTCTTTATTTTATTATAGTGTTCAACCATTCTTTGGCGTATTTTTTATCTTTTTATCGCTCATTTTATAACTGTTACTTATAGTTTCTCCCAGTTATGCACTTAATTTTCTTTAAAATATTTAAATATCTGCTTTTGAAATTGTAATAATTTGTTATAAAACCTTATAAGACGATTTCCAGAATAGCTCTTATCCTACGCTCAAATGTAGCAGTAACTAAAAAACTATCTTCCTTTAAATTTGATAAACAAAATTAAAATTATTTTCTAACAATTCTATGCACCTCAGTTTTTCTAAAAGGATTTATCACACTTCTACATAGAACAAAAACTGTTACTGTGTTTAAACAAAACCTCCGGCCGGTTTTTGTTACAAACAAAAACGTTACTGTGTTTTAATATACATTCACGGTAATCCCACTTCTGATTTCTGTTAGCTTCTTTCTATTTAAGTTCATCACTCATATGGTGTTTAAAAAATAGGACAACAAACATTTATTGAAATATAAATCTTATTTGTAACTTATTAGAACGTACATATCATAACAAACTTATTTATTGCTTAAATCTCTGTCTAAATCTTTTAGAATGTAAACAGAAAAGCAACAAGAATAAGCTGTTGCCATTCCTCAATAGATATTAATTTTAATATCAATAAATAATTTACAGTCATCCTTACATGCATTAGCATTTGTCCTTGACAGATATCAGTAACATTGAATAGCGTAAAACAATTAAGCAAATCGGCAATCATAATCACCGATAATCTTCCTTACTGAAATGCTACCTTCACAGAAGACCAAAATCTTCTATAACACAGGTAATATGACATGGGTAACATGAGTCATTATATGATAGTTTAGATACACTAAGATGCAGCAGGAGTCGTAGAAAGTTGACTCCTTTTCTACTTCCTTGTACGAAGTGAAAAGGAAGTACTGTAATCGGGAAGAGTTTCAGGCATCATATTTCAACGCAAATATCCATTTTCACAGCTACCGAATGCAATTTAACGATGTGTTTGCGTGACATTTGTACGTAAGGGACAAGATCGAGGACTCCTTCCCCACCAAAAAAAATTGTAAAACTAATTAATATGAATTCTGAAGAGAACTTTTTGTGGCGTCTGTGCGTACGTACGTATGTATCTCGCATAACTCAAAAACGAGTAACCTCAGAACTTTGAAATTTTGTATATAGGACTGCTATAACTTTTAGATGTGCACCTCGTATTTTGGTTGCAGTCGGTCGCAACAAAAGTGCATAAAGATATGTAGTATATAACCTGGAAAAGTTCAGACTTAGTTACCTAGGTACCAGTCAATTACTTTTATGTCTCGATTAAGAAATTATTAGAGAAATTAAGTTTAGATTGCGGCCATACTTCATGCCTCTTCCTAATGAGGAGTACTGATTTGGAAATGATCTAAATACCACAAAACCGTTGGTAAGAATCACGTATTTCATCGGAGTAATTTACAATAAACGATGCACGGATCTCAAATGGACTTCTTTATAAATTATCGACTCTCGGCTTCAGGAGAGAAATTATTCTGATTCTAAAGTCACTTCTGGAAACTCGCAACCATATAGTCAGACAAAAGTAAATTTTCTTCTGTGTCAAATTCATCACTCTACCACAGGGATCTATATTAGGACCCGTTTTGTTTTTCTTTTATGTAAGAGATTTTTCAAATACTCAGAAAGACTCATAGCAGTTACTTGCCTGCTACAGAGGTGTTACTGTGACAGCTGTTAAATCCGTTTCACCAAATCTTGCAAGTCAGAAATTGCAACTTTATTACACTAAAAATTGGTGCAAGCAACTCAGAGCGTCGATCACTGTTAGTAGTCACAACTATTCATTGCAAGACGACACAATAGATATAATCACTGGCATCACTGTTAGTCCAAGAGACATCACTGCCAGGCCAGAGTCATCACTGCCAGTCTGACGCTATTCATTACGAATTTCTGAGAGTAATTAAAAAAAAATATCTGAAGATTATTTTTGATTACCAACTTTGCAGAGACATAAGGTATTTTTGGAAGCAGGCAAGATGAAAATTTAGCAACTCCTTCGCCGGCTATCGAACCACGGGCCTCTGAAATACTGGTTTAGCGTGCAAACCACTACACCCCGAATATTCGACAGGAAGGTGGTAGAAATACCTTATAACTTATGTGGAAGCTTCATTTTAAATATACGGTTGGTTGGAGTAATCTGGTTATGCAGAGGCTTATACTTTTAATCCTCTATAATGTAAATCTTATTTCGAAAGGGCAGATCTACATCACGGTTATCAGACCCATAATCAACTATGTCTCACTTCGTGGGCAACTGGTTTGTGAGCTAATATACAGAAACTTCGAATCGTCGAAAAAAGTATTTCAAATAATTACAAATGCTCATATGTACATATAGACCCTAAAAGACCTTGAATCTGCAGCATGATTCAGCACTTCTAGTGCAATGAGTTCCACTCATATGTAATGAATTTTTATAAACTATACGAAATACTAAACTGTCTAAACTGTGTCATTTTGTATTATGATCACTTTACTAGATCGCTTGCTTCCCATCTGCTAGGCTGTCATAAAATTTATCACTTAATTTTTATTTCAAGTACATTATTTTACTTTTTTTGCCTCTATTCTCAAAATGTGGGTGCTTTATTGAAGTTGTACACACTAGATCTAACATATTTAATAAAGAAAGGTTCCTTTTTTAATATGGATTTTATTGCTTTGAATTTCAATTCTGACTCAGTTCTAAAAGTCAAGTGGAAAAAAAGCCTGACGCAAAGAAACAAAATTAAGAAGCATTAGTTAGAATAAAATCTGTACTTAGGGGGCTAATACTTTCAATCTATCATGCACAATTTTTTGTGTCCGAATGTATTTTTCAAATGACATTGCTTTATCCCCATTTAAAGTTGAATCTTAACTACAGAACCCGGAAAATAAATTTAAATCATATTATTCTCTATTTTTACATGAAGTTGAGCTGTATGGTACTTATAAACTGTTTTTTCAGTACAAAATGTTTAGTTGCTTTTAAATCAGTCACGTGGATTAATGTTCGTTTACTATTGGCTTCGGAATTTTGTATTAGACTCAACGTAGTGTGGTTCCCTAAATGCTATCGAATGGGCATTAGATTAAGAAATGTTTGTTAAGTGAAACAAAAATTTGATAGTAAAATAAAGTAAGTAAACCTTGTCTGAACCTCGTGAAACATGCAGTTAGCTACAATAAAGAATCTGAAGCTTTAATTTGTCTTCGTTTAAATCGTATGTAACACTGACCATTTCAACCTGTTTGGTTGCTAATAAACATAGTATACACTGACTACCAATAAGTATTTGGACACTTAATGCAAATGACGATATCTGCGGTCCTAAGGTATGTCACGGACTCCGCCGGTATATATCGTGTAGGAAACAGCATCGGCTTTAGTCGCATGCAAGATGCCTCGAAGTTCGGAGCTCTCTCATTTCGAGAAAGGTATAATTATCGGTTATTACAAATATGGCCGATCCTTAAGGGAAATATCTAGCGATCTGAAGTACCCAAAATCAACAGTGGCCTATGTGATGAAGAAGTAGAAGGTGAGCGGTGATTGTCGGAATGTGCCCCGAGTCGGCAGACCAACGAAACTGGAAGATAGAGACCGACGAGTGCTATCCAGAGAAATTCGGAAGAACAGCACCCAACCGATGGCCCTCATCCGCGAGACGTTTCAACAGGTATCCGGGAGTATTGTTTCAATGAATACCATCCGTAAGGAAGCACATCTGTTTGGTTTTCATGGTCGTGTTGCTGCCCATAAGCCTTTGACCACAAAGTCCAACCGCGCTGCTCGGTTAATGTGGTGCAAAGCACATCGAAATTGGACCGTAGATCATTGGAAACGGGTTCTTTGGAGTGACCAATCAAGGTTCACCCTTTACCGTTCGGATGACAGGGTCTGGGTCTGGCGTCTACCTCGAGAACGTCTCCTGCCAGAATGCATTGTGCCAACAGTCAAGTTCGGCGGAGGTGGAATTATGGTCTTGGGGTGTTTCTCCTGGTATGGGCGGGGATCCTTGGTCCCTATTCGTGGTAAGCTCAACTCCGATGCCTACTGCACTATTTTGGATGACAATGTGCTTCCTACGTTGTGGCAGTTTTACGGGTTGAACCACTGTTACTTTCAGGACGACAATGCCAGTTGTCATGTTTCGACGTTAACCAAGACTTGGTAAGGTGCCAATGGAGTTCATCGAATGGACTGGCCTGCCCAGAGTCCAGACCTGAACCCTACCGAGAACCTCTGGAACGAGTTGCATCGCTGAATTCAGGGGTGCAGTACCCGTGCAAAATCGGTGAAGGAACTTCTATGTCTTCTCCAAGCCGAATGGAAAAAAATACCACTAGCTGTCATACAAAGACTTGTGGAAAGTATCCATACTGTATGAATTTCTATACTGAGGGTCCATACCGTATTTACCTCTAGTGGAGGCTCTACCAACTATTGATTTTGAATAAAGTTAGTTTTTCTTTTCTATCACAAAAACACTAAATGTACCATTTAGGACATAAGCATTGCTCAACAAGAAAGGTCTAGTCCGGTTGCAGGCTTGTACAGCATTTAATAAAGACGTAACGGCATTTGAAAGAACAAGAACAAAAATGTACGACTATTCTTCAGCAGCTTTAATATCAAACTACGAACAACAGAATAAGTTGAAGTAGACAGACTGGCGGAAACCTTAGATATAATTAAATTGCACTTGAGTTTCATTAATAATTGCAATGTTTCACTAAAATGCATAAATGCACAATGAATTATTTAAAGTAAATTTGATGGGTAGTAATCCAATTATATATATCCTCGTTTGTTCGTATGCAATTTTAATGCATATAATGCTTTCAAATTTTATTTATATTAAAATTAACATTTCAATATGCAACGAAACTGAATAAAAGAATAAAATGATTCGGATATCTTTTGAATACAGACAGAATATTTGAGCCTAATTATTTCTGCTGTAGTTTTCTGTTTCCTATTTTTCCTTTACGAGACATTAAAACTACTGAGATAAATATTCAGATTTTATTTGTTGCTTTGAATGCAAACGAAGCAATTTTAAATAAAATTTTAATGTATGTTATACATTTTGACAAAATATATATAGTTGTAAATAATTTATTTCCCTTCCATTTTTTGAAAACTAATGGAAGTACGTATATTTGAAATTTTTATAGCTCTTAATTATATTGCTTTTTTAAGAAGACTGAACAAATAAAACAGATAATGAGACAAACCATTGAATATATTAAAATTAAAGCAGACTCTGAAAAAATTAAAACATAAGTTAACGAATAGTTCTTATTCATTTGACGCCAACCTCTTAATCAGAGATTACACTGAAAGTAATTGTTACGAATTTTGTACTTATGTAAGCTAATTGAGTGGATTATTTGTAAAACTATTGTATTTCCTTTGTAATATGTAAAATTTAAAGAGACGCTACTCCGGAAAACTAAGAATACAGGGGCATGTGCATTTAATATTGAGTAAATAGGTATCTCGGTAATTTGGCGAGATATCGCCAAGCTGTTTGGCGACTTATTTCTTGCCAAAAATTTCAAAATTTAGCAACCATTTGGCGATATTTTGGTCTGATCCTTATATCACAGCAATATGTATTAAAATTAAATAAATGTAAAAGGCCAATATGTTAGCTGAAATCGTAATTCCACCCACGTATTGCCTTCCAGTAATTTCGAGCAGAAGAAAGTTTAAAATATCTCGGCAACCGGTTGAAAACTATTTAAGGTCATAGACGGAGCATCTGCTCTCAGTTACTTAGTTATTGTTGTTGCGACCTTTTAGTTCCGCTTGAATTGAAATAACCGAGTTGGCTTTTTCTTTACATGCGCTTTGAATTGTGTTTTGTTTAACATTCTTAGTAGCTTGATGCGTAACTACTGATTGTACTCTTTGTTACTGTGAACTCCGGAAAATTCCAGAACTTTTATATGTTCAGTTCGATAAAATCAATTTTTATCAAACTATCATTGGACCTGTGCGCATTCAGTCTATTACGGACACGTAGGCATGCAACAATATATAGGTCAAATATTTGAATCTAAAATCTCATTTTATCATAAGCATTAAATATGTATGTATTTCTTCAGTTAAGGAATTAAAGTAGTGATTTTGGATACAAATTAGATTAGGAATAATATGCTTAGCTAAAAACCAAAAACCATTAGCCGACAAAATTTGTCAATTAACAGTGAAGAGTCATTAGGTATTTTTGGAAGCCGGCAAGATGAAAAATTAGCAAACGTCTTCGCCGGAAATTGAACCACGGACCTCTGGAATACCAGCCTAGCGTGCCGAACCACTACACCGCGATGGCACGCTAGGAAAGTGGGAGAAATACCTTATATACTCCCCTTTTTAAAGGGCGACTGGGGATTTTAGGGGACTCAATCGTCAAATCCTAGGTGTGGACAGTCATCATCCATAGCCCTTTTAGTTCGGGAGACACTGCAGGGACATTAGGAATTTTTTTGGAGGCCGTAAAGATGGAAAATTAGCAATCGCCTTCGCTGGGAATCGAACCACGGACCTCTGGAATACCGGCTTAGCGTGCAGGACCACTACACCACGAAGGCACGCTGGGAAATTGGGAGAAATGCCTTATAACCATATTATGAAAAGAAATATGTCTCTTCCTGTATAATAATTAAAAAAGTTATAAAGCAAATAATTATACTTTAAGAGTTACATAAACATTTACGAGTAAATATTCCAAAATCCTGAAGCTATTAAGCAAGCAATTAATATTCGTCGCTTCTGTAATAAAAAGTACTGGTCTCCCATATTGCCTTTTTATCTTCTTGCAGCAATTTGGGTCAACTTTCGCACCCAAAAGTATGGCTATAAATGTCTAGTAAAACTTATGTAATGGTTTATCGAATATACTAGCTGCTTGAGTAAAAAGAAAAATGCTATTAACTGGGCTCCGTGTTCTTCCTGCAAAAATATATTACAGTTGCGGGTTTTCTTGCGAAAGTCAGTATTAAGCAAATCGCTGTAACACAGAGCAGGTTTTTCGCGAATTAAATATTGTTATTAATATTGTTTAGCATGTAACATACAGCTATAAATACTATAATAACTATCGCACAATTTATATACAGTTAGCGCTTCTTTCGTTAAACAAAAGCTAGATTTTTTTTTATTTTCATTTTATTATCACTAGAGGTGCTATTATTCTCGATCTTCACTTTTTTGTTTGAGTCACTTCTGTGTCTAAAGCATTTTAAAATATTGCCATCGAATGTTATATCCATGCATGATTTTTTAATAAATAACGTAGCGACTATAAAAATGTGTGGCAACACTTGCCAGTCTCTCGGGAATTCTAAAAATATTCTATTTTTAAATAATTTGTGATTTTGCTGCTGATTTTTATGTGACGTAAGTACGAAGAAAGCAATGTTTAATAATAACGTTAAAAAGACAAAAAAGGTGTGTTACCTGGATTGAGTCCAAGAGCAGACTGGTAAACTAGGAGCACCGCGAGAGCACAAAAAACCTTAACAAAACCTCTGTTGTGACGTCGAAATCTGAAAGAATTCAAATTATCCTTTGGTTAGTTTGTATATTTCTCTAATTTCAGTTTGTTTATTTCTCTAATTTCAATTTTAAATATGAATCAGTCACTTAATTACAGTTTTACTGTGATCAACTTAGCCATTTTCTATAGAAAATGGCTACGTTGAATCAAGCAAGAGCAAAACTTCATTCACAATTTGCTTTCAGAAATTGTTACACCTTTCATCGACATATAGCAGTAATCTGAGTTTCCTTTCTTTTAATCGTTTGTAAATAACTTTATTCCTTACGAATAAGGTATTTGGCTATGACGAGTTCCCAGAATTGAATAAGCAACATTAAACTTTGTTTTCTCAATGGAATTTATGCTTCAAAAACGTTTAAATATTATGATAATTACTCCGGATCACGTGCTTTGCGGACATAACTTTACCAAAAGCTATAGTTTCTGTATAATATAAAATTTTTCAAGAAATCAGGTAATGCTTTCTCACTTGAACTAATGATCTAGAAGTCGGCTATATCCGGCATCTGGTACTCAGTAATAGTCGTTCAACTATTGAGGACTTTACTCGATAAATATCCATATTATATCATTTCTGTGAAGCTCTTTTGAACGATCATTTGATCTTGTGCGTCGCATGGCAAATTGTTCCACAAATATTTAAATCTTTATAAGTTAACATATTTTAAAAGAGCGCAGACGTTCTTTCGTAAATTATTGATCATTATTGATGATATATATATATCCCTCCTTTTGTTACAGAAACAGCTCAACAGTTAAGTCGAGTGAATGACGCTTGGAAAGGTAAATCAAAACCGAAAAGAACAAGTGGCTAAAAAATAAAAGCAAAGCTTACTGTTTTACTCGACAACAATTGTGTTACGCATCTAAGGATAATACTTCATAATATGTGCCTTGAAGTAGTTCTTAGAAAGCTACCTATCTTTACCTATGCTATGTGCATATATAATTATTCACGGTTTTTGCACTATGTTAATGTATCTGTTCATCTTGCTTCTGTTATTCTTCAATGTTTGGCAAAATGTTTAACATTATACGGCTCAGGAAACTCCATATTCTCCTAATATGACATCTTGTAACTTAGTCTTATTTCCACGCTTAATGCTGCCGTTCCATGATCCACATTGTAAGTCTGCTGATGCAATAAGAATTCTCGAAAACTACTTTAAAGCAAGTCTTTAAACTTGGTAAAAACGATGGAATAAATAAATGCGTTACAGTTGGAGAATACTAAGTAAAAGAGAGATGCACTAAATACTGAACAATAAACTGAAGTCTTGTGTTTTAAAAAATGATTCCCGTTACATTTTGATCAACGTAAACGAAATCGGTGTGTTAGAACTGCTAGGATCTGACTCGAATATACGTTACAGATGGGAAAAAGTATGAACGAAACGCCCATGCAGCCAGCCCGTTCGCGGGATTCGAAACTCAGACTGAACTTCCAGTATTCAGCGACTTTACCGCTCGGCCGCTGGTGGTCTTAATTATCTATTTAGATGTTATCTAATGAAAGGACTCGAGCATTTCCCGTAGCAGTCGTTACATTCCTTCCGAGATGGGATATAACCAAAGATGTGTTCCACCACATTGTGATACATCCGCCGCACAGACTGACGGACGGAGCCCTCCGTCTTAGGATTGAGGTGGGCATCTCTGCAAAAAGCCCCCAGTGGAAATCTCGTTGTGAAATCACCTGCCGCAACGCTTGTAGTTTCCCTTAACCCAAGGCAGACGGACTTTTTAAATTGATCTCTTTTTGCATCCAAAGCTGAACCGGCTGCCCAAGGTCATCATTCTAGGGGGTAGTAAAGCTCCCATCAGACGGTGGTATAAATAGCATCCATGCATTGTCATAAATCATAAAACGCGGAGCTCCTTTCATACCTGAGAGAAACGATCTAAGGCGTAGCCAAAAAGAAAAGTTACATTTGCGTATGCATTTGGATGTGTCTATTGCTTTCCTACGCAACACGTTTCGCACGTTCGCTCTGATTGGTCGACTCTTTTCCCAAGTCGGTATAAAGTTAACATAACGAAGTTGGAAACTTCGAACTTCGAAACTTTGAAACTAGTTTAGGGGAATGCAAAATCCCCTAAACTAGTTTTTGTAACGTAGCAAGGTCTGGATACCTAGCAACGAAGCTCAGGCTAAACCAGCTATGGCGTTTATACCGCAGTCTGAACGGAGCCTAAGGGTAAGCGATAAGCGACGGAGGACGTGGGCACTGTCCCTTTACCATTTGGGTTAATCAGTACAGCACCACGTCCACCTTTATCTTACATTTCATATTACATTATATATTACGATACATGATTTACACATTGCATTATATACTACATATCAAATTAATACCTTATCCTAACATTACATTAACTTCACATCAACTTATTACATTAAAATTCTTTTCTAATAAACCCTATATTGGTACATTATAAAAGGGTTATTTTGCACAGGATTCGCATTAGACACAGGATACGCATTATATTATCATTATACACTGGGTACACATTACATTATATACGGGGAAATTAATGATACATAGGAACATTATACGCAATAGGGGGTTATAAGCACGATACGGGTTAGATTATTCACATGAAATTAGTTATACACAGGTATTGCATTATACAGGATAACTTATTCACATGATAGGCTTCTCGATACACTGCCTACATCGTTATGCATAATACTATTATAAAGTTTGCATTCACATTTCTTCAGTTGGGCTTTGCATTCTGTGCCATGTTGCTCATTAATCAGTACATACTACATTACATATTACATTGCATAATATGATACATATGGCACTATTACGATTACATTACGTATTACATTATATAATATGATACATATAACACTATTACGACAACATTACATATTACATTATATATTATGATACATATGACAATATTACGATTACATAACATATTACATTATATATTATGATACATATGACACTATTACGATTACATTACATATTACATTATATATTATGATACATATGACACTATTACGATTACATTACATATTACATTATTTATTATGATACATATGACACTAATACGATTGTATTACATATTACATTATATATTATGATACATATGACACTATTACGATTACATTACATATTACGATACTTGGCTTACGTATTAGATAATGTACTACATATCAAATTAACAGGATAGTTTATCAGTACATACTACACTACATATTTTATATTGCGATACATGGTTTACACATTACATTATATTCTACACATCAGATTGACAAGACAAAATAACGCCTTACCTTAACATTACATTAACTTCCAAATACTTATTACATTAATTTTCTTTCCTAATATACCGTATACTGGTAACAGATACATTATCATCAGATTGTAATAATGTTGTTTTGCACTGGCTGCGCATTCAACACAAGATGCGCATTAAATTATACACAGGGAAATTAGTGATACGTAGGAAAAACATTATGCACAGAAGGGTGTATATACATGATGCGTGTTAAGTTACACGCAGGGAAATTTGTTATGCACTGGTGAAACATTATGCAGGATAAATTATACCGACTAACTTATACGAAAGTGCATATTACATTACTCCTTATAATTAAGCCGGTAAGCTTTACAATGTTATTCTGTACCGAAGTTCTTTACACTTATAATACATTGCTTAATCATTACATTAATATATTTACCATGTACAAAAACATATAATGGATTACATTAGCATTCCTTAATATACATAGATTACTTTGCATTTACAGTTAGCATATTACTGCAGAATTAGGGTGCAGCCTAAGGGTGTGGAATCAAAAGGTAAAACCTACAGACTATCGTGCTATACACTCGGATGTCTTGCGCCACTAATCTTCGGGCTAGCATAGGCTGCCCTTTTAGACAGTAAGAACCGGGTCTGTGCATTTTATACCGCTTTCGATACTGCATTATTTTATACAGAATTCGATGAGTTTTCAATGAGAGAAAGTTGGTCGACGGAACCAGAATCACATTCATTTATTTTTTTCCGGAAAGTGTTCACTTTCCTCCCGACAGCAGCAGGATTCAAGAAGATGAGAAGTCAGGATTCAAGGAGATATTTCTTGAGAGAACATTGGCAGGCGGACCCTAGAAGCTAGAAGCTTCTATTAGCTAAAAGGCCATAGAAACCCACAAAAATCTGATTAAGACATAAGTTGTTAAGAATAGCTACTCCCGCAACGGACTTTATGTTTTCAATACCATCGGCAAAACATTTTTTCTGAAATCTCAATGTTGGAAGAATTCATTACTTCCAGAGTCCGAAACCACAGACTGAAGTCCTTCTCAAACTTTTCAGCGTAATGAAAAGTGACTGGCTGCCAAAATCCCAATATTTCGCCTCTCCCCTTAAATCACACAGCTATTTCCGCCAAAACCTGCCCGAACAAGCAACGCGCGATTTAAATAAAGGGCAAAGCAGAATTTTGGCCGCGCGTGACATCTGTAAGTATACTAATCGGCAAACCCCCCCCCCAACTTTCGTCGAAGACAAACACTCCGAAAACAAAGTCAACATGAAAGTTAAATGTTTTAGTACTTACCAGATGGAAGAAGTAAGAAAGAGTGAAAAAATTGTGCGCCGGTAATAGTTTAAGCACCTCTGATCTTTCTACATTCTAAAAATCTTTCTTTTTTTAAGCAACAATGAACAAAATAACTTCGAAACACTGGTTCTCAAGTCTTGACGTAAGAAAATAAAATTTTGCGAAATAAATCCTCCATTAAATAAAATAAATAAAAGAGCAAATTTACACTCAAATGAAATCTAATCCCCGAATAATTACAAGCAAATAACCTAATTCTTTAATAAATAAACCCTTAAATTTCTCTACGTAACAAATTATGCGGAGAGAGAAAATATCTCATAACTCTATAAATTTCTTACCGTGTTCGAAGTTTTTTTTTTTTTTTTTTTTTTTTTCAAAATTTTTAGGTTGGACGTAACACATGAATCTACTGTACTGATTAGCATGAGCACATCAAAAAACATGCATTTCTTTGATTTACCACGTAAAGTTTATTTCGGAAAATGTTTTAAAAAATTGTCATTTCGTGGAACATATACAGAGAAATATCTACTTCTAAAATATTTTTATTTTGCTTCCATCTAAACGTAAGTTAATAAAGTAATAATGATTCTCCGCTACTTTTGGCAGGGTGCAAATCACTATATATATTTTTATTCGTGCTCTGAAAAAGTAGGAATAGCCTATAATGTTTTCGCTTTTTTCCTTTTTAATAAAAAGTAGGCGTTACGCACTCAGTCCTTTCTTTACAACATAATGAGACAGAAAGACTATATGCATAGAACTCCGAAAATATTGCTGATTAATTCACTAAAAAAACGAAATGCACCCTTGGTGAAAGAGAATTTATAATGCTCAAATTCTATTTAATTTTAATCATTTTGCACTTAGTTTGGAATACAGAGTAACTTTACTGTGCAAGTGCAGCAGAACTTATTGCATTAGTAAATATTTAATAAACCACAACTTCTTTGTGCATTTCTAACTTTGTATCATTTCTTTAAATGGGCTTTCTTAGATTGAAAAAGAAATTTATCTAAAGCATTTTGTGTCTTGTAAAAATCGTTAACTCCACAGTATCTAAAAATATATTCCATACAAAAAGTAGGTATGTTAAAATTTCCGAGCTAAAATAACAGCGAACAAAAAATAAATAAATCCTGCATGATTACCATAAAAGAAAAAAATCTTCCTAAAAATAGGTAATGATGGAAAAAAAAATTACACGCAAAGTTTAATATCCATGAAGCTACTAGATGAGTGTAATAAAGTTTTCTGAAAGCAAAGTTTTTAAATCTCTAGTGATAACTTCAGTTTATTATGCTACATTAAATTCAGAAATTCAGTTTGAGATTTAATTTAAATCTTATGTTTCGAAAATGTATTTTAAATTTTAATGTAAAAACTTATTAATATTCAATTGAAATAGTTAGCAGTATTTTGTGCGTACGATTTTGAAGGTAAAGCAATTCCATATGTAAATACTGTTAAAACTACATTAAAAAAAATTAGACTAATTTGTGTTACTATATATGTAATAAAAATATGGTAGTGTGCGCAATAAGCCAGATCTACTTGATAAACGTGAAGGATGAAATGTGTGATCTGAAAGAAATATAAAATATAAGTAACTTACCCCCAAAAGATGACACTTCAAATAATGTAAATTAAGTAATATTTATTGTATCTTGACATCATTAAATTTCGAATTAATACCAGCATAAATTAAATTAATATCGCCAGACAGAAGATTATTAACCGTGATCATACAGCGGCAGAACGAAACAGTCCTACCATTTTGAAACCTTACCTTTCGTACAAGAAATGCGTAATATTCCAATCAAAGTAAATCTCAGTCCATCTTCTTTCAGCAAAGTTTCATGACAAAAAAAAAAAAAAATTATAACGGAGGAGTTGACTGGTTATTCCAATATATTTTCGAAGAAAAACAAGGCGGATATTCATATCATCCTGAAAGTGGACACGTCCACATGAAGTTCTTTCGAGGATATTTCAATTCCAATATATTTTTGAAGAGTAGTAGAACCTCGTTAATTTGCTGCAGGAGTCAGCATCTAGATAATTTCAGTTGAATCTTCAGTACCAATTTCTGTACTTGGCGAAATACATTACTCTACACACAATATGGAGATGACAGTCAAAAAGAAACGAAAAAAAAACAAACATGGCGCACACGTCAGCCGGGGTCAAGACAGCCAGAAGAACGACCTACACCTTTGGAGCCCAACCGCAGATGGAGGAGAAACCACTTGTAGCCGTTAATTTCGCTCTGTCATTGAGCGGTCGCAGTGAACAGACAAGATGTTGAATAAATGTGGAGGCTTGCCTACACAATATAATAAAGTGGTAAAAACACATAAACTTTAGACCTTAGTTTCAGAGTTATCTTTCCAGTTTTTATTTGAATTTAAGAACGCTGTATATTTTCGAGGGTAAGCTGATTCTTGAGGTAAATTCTCGTCCAAAATTAAGTGCATATGTTACGTGAAAGACCGAAATTAGAGAATGTCGACTTTCACCGGAGAATGTCAACATTCACCAAATACGTCGATGAAAGATCGAATATTGCATTACATTCTGGTATATTCGGACCCTCACCGGTGTACGTCGACAATCACAGATAGTGTGCTCTGGTGTACGTCAAAAGGAGAGGAGTATATGTACACGCTGTCATTGCAAAAGAAAGTGTTCCACAAATAAATGCAGTTGTAAAAGCAAGGGCCTCTTCTGCAATCCAAAGTGCCATAGTAGTTTAAGCTATTGCAATAAATAAGATTTGAATCACATAAATTAGTAAGCTTTTAACTTCTATTATTTTCCTTTCTCACTTTTAATGTACTGTGTGTTTTAAGTTCTTATTTTCTTAAGTTCTTATTTTAAGTCTCAAATGCGTTTCTTTGTAACTGAATTACAGAGAAGAAAATATAATATTCTTATATGTTCAACATTCACCATTAGTACATGGTGAATGTCGACATTGACCGGTGTAAGTCAGCAGTAATAAGAGTATTTGGAAAATATTTCGGACGTACACCAAGCGACTATGTGAATGTTGACATTCACCGGTGGAAGTCGACATTCTCCAGATTTCGGTGTTTCACAGTAACACATACAAGTCAAACTTACAAATTTCGATGTAAATACAGCTTTGCATAGACGAACGTTCGAGTAAGTTCGTCCAAATTCTACATTCTAACTTATATACACCTTGCACAAAAAAGAAAAAAAATGGTACATTCTATATCTCCCGTTCTACTGGACCGATTGTCGAAATTGAACTTGGGTTTTCCATGTCTCCAAAACACGACTTAGGATATGTATTAGATTTATATAAAGCATTGTTCTAACAGGTATTTTGACACGAAATACGACTTTTCTAAAATTACATACAGGTTTTTTGCATATATCGATTCTACAACGCAAATTATGCCTAGATCTTGAATTTTGTAATTTTTGGTGGGATATTTATGGAGAAATTTAAATATTTATCTTAGCGCATTGTTTTCAGTTTGCACGAAGAATAGTTAACTTGTCGAATTTCTTAATTTTATATACCTATTTCCCTTTCCTTTTTTACATTGTTTATACTTTCAAATAATTTTTAGCAAAGTGCGTAAACCACATTTGGCATTATCGCTTATAATAAATATGCCATGTTTCAAAACGCGCCAATATGTAAAATCACGTATATTTTAGGAAATTTTAAATAAAAAAACTCTAATATTTTTCAACTAAACTTGGAAATACATCCACTTTAAGATGATGCTAAAATTTTATAGGTTATAGTTCCAATTTTTTTTCGAAAAAATTATAAAAATTATTTTAAAATGCACATTTTAAAAATAAATCATAAAAATTGGCGAATTTTATTTGGAATGAACCTTGATTTTGAAATGTGAAAGGAAAAATCAAATAAGTTTAATAAAAAAGAGATATCAATAATTATGTACCAAATTCAATTAACATGGAGGAACTAAAATTTTGAGAGCTACTTTTTTAAAAACTACTCGTGTGATTTTTAAAAAGCTTGGCACTTTGCCATAATTTGAGCAGTAGAATCGAAAGATGGGAAATAAATCGGTATGTTATTTCAGAAAAAAATCCGACTTCGTGTCAAAATACCTAAGTAGTTAAATTTTGGAAAACGCAAGTTAAATTTTGAGAATCAGTCCAGTAGAAAGGGATATATAAAACTGCCCTATTTTTTTTTAACCAAGTCATCGTTTATTCAAAAAATAGTCTAAAATTGTTCGTCGAATCATTGGAAACGTTACATTAGCAATGCCCTGGAGACAAACGAAGAAGATATTATTTTTATGAGGATAATGATAATGATGTTGATTTGTAAATGACAGACGATGAAAATCAGCGGAGCTAAATTATAGCAAATACTTCTGAGAATACTTAGATAATTCGGTGTCTGACACTGATATTGAGAAATTTGTTTATTACATATTAGGATTAGATAAAATAAAAAGAAACATTTAATTTTTCAATTAATTTTAATTTTTCAATAATTAGTTGTTCATTTTTATTACATATATTCAATAATTAATTTTATTTTTATTTTAATAATATTTTTTTCAGTTATTAATTTTTGTGATGTTGCGACTGTACGAAACGTAAAATCTTTATTTTTTCTTGCATGCGGATTCACGCATGTTCTATTTTCAGAGTGTTGCCATTCAGCAGAACATTAGATTTTCAAATTTATTAGCTCTGTAAATAATTCAAAGCAGACACATTTAAAATCAGTACCTGAATTCTGTAATTATTCAGATTATTATTTTATTAATTACATATCTAGTTGATACAATTAGATACGTTATTAATAAATTAAACAGTTCGGCTTATTTTGAAGAATGCTTCAGTCCAAACTCTATCCTTATGCATTTAAAGAACAGTAATTGAATTTAACATTTAAAAAAATGTAGTATAAACCATTTGTAGTAATATTTTAATTAAGGAAATTTGTTTCTATGCGTCCTGTTTCCGTATCTAGAGCAAAGTCGTTTGTTTTTGGATGGCAAATTTAGATCTAGAAATAATTCTTAGTTCCGATTATTTTTTTAATTAAATTTACTTCCGAATGCTTTCTTAACAAATTCATTGTTTAACTTCTTTAGTAAAATATTTCTTTCTTTTGATTTAAATAATTCTAAAATTTGTAATGATTTTTATTGGCAATTGTGGTTAATTTTTCTGATCTTGCTATTAATTTGGTGGCGACAGTTCTTGTTTGAAGAACACTGTTTTTTTTTTTTCCCCCAATCATTTCACTCCCATCCATTTGGTGTCCGCCGATAACATCGCGGCAAAAACATCGCGGACGAAAACGTCGCGGAGAAAACAACGCAAGGCGAAAACGTCGTGCTACAAAACATCGTGGGAGAAAACATCGCAAAGAGAAAACATCGCAGTTCTAAAACATCGCGGTACAAAATATCGTCGTCGAAAATAAATCGGTTCAAAAACTTCGCAGTTTAAAAACATCGTCGTCGAAAATATCGTGGTAAAAAATAAAGTATCTACAAATCATCGCATGCCGATAACATCGCAGACATGCTTTTCTCAAATTTTAATAATTATAAATGGATATTCCCATAATGATTTGGGAGCGCAAGATGTAAAGTAGGATAATTTTTACCTTCACATTTTTTTATTAACTAATAAATTTTTGCTGAAAAAGTAAGAAGGAAACTTAAGCATAGAAAATTAAATGCACTTATAGATTATACTTCTCATGAAACATTACCAGTAAAAACTTTATAAAAAATTATTTGCTAATGGTCTTTGTTAGTTAACTATGTCAGTTTAAAATTCCATTAAGTGCTATAAGTTGCATTAATTTTCTATGCTTAAGTTTCCTTCTTATTTTCTCAGAAAAAAATTATTAGTTAATAAAAAATATGAAAGTAAAAATGCCATGCTAAAGCCTGAATAAAGCATGCCTGCGATGTTATCGTCATGCGATGATTTCTAGATACTTTATTTTGTACCACGATATTTTCGACGACGATGTTTTTAAACTGCGAAGTTTTTGAACCGCTTTGTTTTCGACGACGATGATTTGTACCACGATGTTTTAGAACTGCTTGAAATTCGAAAATTAGTTATTAATTTGCATATTGAACGTGGAAAATCTATTCGAGAAACTGCTGAAACAGTTAACTTGAGTCATTCAACAGTTTTCAATATTATTAAACGATATAAAAAGAATCCTATGATTCAGGATAAAAGAAGACCTGGCCGACCATCAAATTTAGATCTAGAAATAATTCTTAGTTCCGATTATTTTTTTAATTAAATTTACTTCCGAATGCTTTCTTAACAAATTCATTGTTTAACTTCTTTAGTAAAATATTTCTTTCTTTTGATTTAAATAATTCTAAAATTTGTAATGATTTTTATTGGCAATTGTGGTTAATTTTTCTGATCTTGCTATTAATTTGGTGGCGACAGTTCTTGTTTGAAGAACACTGTTTTTTTTTTTTCCCCCAATCATTTCACTCCCATCCATTTGGTGTCCGCCGATAACATCGCGGCAAAAACATCGCGGACGAAAACGTCGCGGAGAAAACAACGCAAGGCGAAAACGTCGTGCTACAAAACATCGTGGGAGAAAACATCGCAAAGAGAAAACATCGCAGTTCTAAAACATCGCGGTACAAAATATCGTCGTCGAAAATAAATCGGTTCAAAAACTTCGCAGTTTAAAAACATCGTCGTCGAAAATATCGTGGTAAAAAATAAAGTATCTACAAATCATCGCATGCCGATAACATCGCAGACATGCTTTTCTCAAATTTTAATAATTATAAATGGATATTCCCATAATGATTTGGGAGCGCAAGATGTAATGTAGGATAATTTTTACCTTCACATTTTTTTATTAACTAATAAATTTTTGCTGAAAAAGTAAGAAGGAAACTTAAGCATAGAAAATTAAATGCACTTATAGATTATACTTCTCTTGAAACATTACCAGTAAAAACTTTATAAAAAATTATTTGCTAATGGTCTTTGTTAGTTAACTATGTCAGTTTAAAATTCCATTAAGTGCTATAAGTTGCATTAATTTTCTATGCTTAAGTTTCCTTCTTATTTTCTCAGAAAATATTATTAGTTAATAAAAAATATGAAAGTAAAAATGCCATCAAAGCTATCCAATGGAATAGAGCGAATTATCGTTCGAAATATTAAAACAAATCCAATAATGAGTGCTTCTAAAGTTGCTGTTGATTTACAAGCGTTATATGAAGTAATTGTTAATCCTGAGACTATTAGAAGAGTAATTTGATCTACTGGATATCACGGTAGAGCAGCCAGGAAAAAAATTATTCGTAAGTGAAAAGAATAGAAAACTCAGACAGGGTTTCGAAAAATCCAACATAAATAAGAAATCTGATTGCTGGAATGAAGTTATATTTGCTGATGAGAGTAAATTTAATATATTTGGTTCTGACGGTAGAATCTTCATGTGGAGAAAACCCAGGGAAGAATTTCGTAAACAGATCTTGGTGCCAACAGTAAAACATGGTGGAGGAGGAGTGGTAATCTTGTTTTTATTGACAGTATAATGGATCAGTACAAGTATATTGACATTTTAAATCAAAATTTGAAATCTTCAGCACGAAAGTTGAACCTTCATAACGATTTTAAATTATACCAGGACAATGAGACCAAGTACACTGCTCTGAATGTTAGACTCTGGCTGCTGTATAACTGTCCTGAAATAATAAAAACACCACCACAATCTCCAGACTTAAATCCCATAGAGAATATTTGGCAAAAATTGGAATCAAGAATTCGCAAACACACCATTTCTTCAAAACAACAATTAAAATCGGTTCTTCAAGAAGAATGGGGTAAAATCACTCCAGAAATCACAAAAAATTAGTCGAATCTATCCGAAGAAGATTAAATCATGTTTTAAAAGTAAAAGAAAATACAACAAAATATTAAAACCTTTTAAAAATTAAAATTTTTGGATAAATATTTGATGGAAAAGTTAGTGTCCCATCACTTATGTGAGCCATTTTTTGCTCTGTTCTAAACAATTGCATTTTTATTAAATTAATATTTTAATATTTTGAGAAAATACATGTTATGTAATATCTGTTACTAAATTTAAGTATGAAACACACCCAAAAAAAATTACATGTTTTTAAAATTTATTTTACAACAGTTTCCTTTTGTAAAGCACAAGTGTCCCATCACTTATGTGAGACACTGTATATTTGCAGAGCTCCTGTTCAATATTTCCTTGTCACATTCACAGTATAGTTCGACCGTCTCAAACGCAACCTGGGTTGGCATTGTGCCAAAACACATAAACTCGTCCAAAAGGGGCGTTATTACTTGTTGCGACGTTAAAGATCACGTGAAAATCTTCTCTTCTCTGGAAAGAGATATGCTGGAGGGAAAGAAAGTCCCCATCCGTCCACCCTGTTTTGATAATTCGGTCCGAATGGCGCATGCGCATTTGTCCTCCTGGTCGCAGATAAGGCGGTCGAACTATAGTCACTTTCATTACGGTTAATTTCATTTACGGTTCGCTTATAATTCAGTTACAAGCCTGATAACTGAAGGTGACAATGAGAAATACAAATCAGTGTGTGGAGCTGAATATTTATGCGTTCATTAAAAAAGGAAAAAAGTTTGAGAAACGATGCGATAAGGAATTATCGATTTCCTCCGTGCATGCTGTTTTGATGTAACTAGTAATACGTGCTGTGAAAGACAGGAAATTTCCCATTCGCATTTATTCCTATCAATAAAACTAGTTCACAGAAAGTTGATTTTTTTCTTCATACAATAGAATGATAATGATTAACACTGGAATGAAACACATTAATAAAAACAGAGTTAAATTAATATAACCATGAGACTTCCTAAACTAAACAATAATACTAATTTGTTCACATGTCAGCAAAAAGATAGATAGCAGCAGAAAGAAAGATTAATGTTAGGATTTTTACAGTTAACTTAGTTATATTTTTCGGAAAAAGAAGAGAAAGAAAAAAGGGAAAGAAGAAAAGCGTTGAAATGAGTTCACTTTCCAGAACATTACGTATTTCGTATGAAAGCATTTGTTCTATAGCGGCTGTTTTATTGCTTAAGTTTTTAGTGCGATACTTTATTTATTTTTTTTTTTCATTTTAGATAATATACGCAATTTATCTGATAAGAAAAATATGATAAATTTTTCGTATAAAATTCGCTCCCATTTCCCTTGTATTTATTCATTTGCTAGTACAAATAAATAACACACATTTTCCATTACGAAGATCCCATCATGTTCCTCACTTATGCAGCAACCATACATCAGCTCCATGTCATTTATGAAAGCAAGATCATAAATTTTCTTAACATCATATTTCATTGATTACATTCTCTGGATATGGCAGATAAATGACTGAAAAAAGGAAACACATTTAAATGATGACCTCCTCCTTTCTAGAGTCATATTATGTTCCTCTGACGGCCGTTACGTTCTTAGGTTGAGAATAATTAACGATTTGTAACATTTCTGGTTTTATGAACGTGTCTGGTATTATTTATAAATGGACAAATTGCATTTATTTGCATGATTAAAATGAAATGGACATATTTTATTTATTTAAAACTTTATATTGTTTCGGGAGATATGCTTATGAAAATGATATTGGAAACGAATATTTTTGTAATTTTTTTATTAATTACGCTAGCTTCAGAGGAAATTTGATTATCTCGACTAGTTTTCTGAGAAATATAAAAAGGAAACCAACTGAAAGAATTCAAATTGTAACGGTTGCTCAAAAGGGCCTTTCATGGCTTAATATGGTTTATCAGTAGAGCTTATCATCCTGGATGGCCCAGGTTGCGTAGGGAAATATTTTATAGGACACTAAATCACTAGGCATTTAGACTAATAAGGGAACGTTATACATCTTCTGTATATTTGAAAAGTGAAAAAATATATAACATAAATCTATGAAAATATATAATGTTTTTTAATTATATTGTACAATCATTACATTATTTTTGAAGCAGTAGATGTGAAACATGTGCAGTGTCCTCACCGCGGTTCGAACCCTGGACTTCTCGAATACGCGTTCACTATGCTTCCAGTTACACGGCGAATGCATGCGGAAATGAGGTAGAAAATACCTTATATTCTCCCCCTTTTTAAACGGCGACTGATGATTAGGCGACTCAATTGCCAAATCATGGTGGTGACGAATTATTATCCACCACCTTTTTTTAGTTCCGTCACCACTTGTAGAGGCATTCGGTTTTTTTGAAGCAGGAGACGTGAAAAATGTGGAATGCGCTCGCCGGGACTCGAACGCTAAACATCATATTTAATGTGCGTCGAATATGCCTCTAATTACACTACGAAGGCATGCGGAAAGGAGGGAAAAATACCTTGTGACATACATCATGTATTAAAGGCATATCTAAAGTTAATCGGATTCAAAAGTTATAAAAAAATTATATTAATAAGAACTGCATCTCTTGCTTTTAAATCACTTTTTAATCAATAAAACGCGGATTAAATTTGAAGAATAAATACCTTATATTTTGCCAAATGGCAACAGACTCGATTGAGAAACGAAACACTTCATTACCAGTAGACAGCATTTGAAGTGTATCAACCAAAAATCGCGTTTTGGGTCTAAGACGCTGCTTAATGTGATTGCGTTTGTCCAATGCGATTTCGACAACATTAAGCGACGAGAAAAACTCTCCTTTTAAATATCAATCGAAGTGAAATTCATATAAATATAATTAGAAAAATATCAGTACATAATTTTGCAGCATTTTATTAGAGATAAATTCATTCGTATGCTATTTTACGCAAATACTCGATTATGAACTGTTAATATTTATAATATTTCTGGAAATTACTTACCCGATGTTGTAGCCCTAATCTTAGTACTAATGGCTCATCCCTCATTTCAGTATTCGTAGAAACACTATCGATTTCATCGTCGTTTTCTTCAGGGAGTTGATTTGATTTAAGATGTGCTTGGATTTGTTTTAGATAGCGATTGGCAAATATCTGCTTCTGTCACTGATGATGCAACTTACGTTTTTTCATTAACGTATACCCAAGCATTAACTTTTTCACAATTCCCGTTTAGTTGAAGACGTATGTAATTATTTACATTCCATTATTCGAGCATCTATTAAAATTTTGGCATGTATTGCTTTCTTGAGATGCAATTTGCAAGACGTGCTCAACCATCGCAGAGCGTCAAGAAAGCTACATTTTCTTGCTAATTCATTTGCACTTACATCACTATCCTTAGATGCTATAAAGGACTTTGGTACTCATTCCTCGGTGACAATGTCCATTCATAGCTCTAATAGACCCTTGATCACATACATAAACCATCTTGGAAAAGGAAAGCCACTCTTCCAGTCAAAATATTACTCCTATAACTGTTGGAGTTAAAGAGTCATTAGGTTACTTTGATACTGGAGACGTGAAGAGTATGCAATGCCCTAGCCGGGACTCGAACCTTGAACTCTCGAATACGCGTCGAGTGTGCTACCGTTACAACACGAAGGCATGCAAGTAGGAGAGAGAAAATACCTTGTGTATTTCCTCTTTAGACCTTAAAACCTATAAGATCTTCGAATATGGGACTGTTGTAAGAATTGGAATAACTTATTTATTTTAAAAGCAATTACTTCCAACTTTTTACAGCTGACTACCTAATATAGCTGCTTTCTGAAATAGTTATCAGAAGGTTTGTGTTGCCACAAATATTTTTATAATTTAATCCAATTTGTGACAAAAATTTTCGCCATGTTTCCACCTTGCGCGCATACATTAAAACATTCTGTTGCATAATTTAATTCCATATTTAATATATAGCTTTTATAAGATTTGGAAACTACTGTGAACCAAAACTTCTAAGAATTTCATGTTAATTTTTTATTTTATTTGGAGTTGAGTTTATAAAATGTATTTTATTAAAAAATCTGTTATGTTTTCGTGCATAAAGTTTTTTAATATTAAAATATTGATCAGATTGTTGGTTCAGTTAGAAAATAGTTCCCATATAAAGAATTCCATCAAATTTCAAGTATGTGCCATTAGCCATTTTTAAAATATCATGCGCGCAATGTGGAAACATGACGAAAAATTTTGTCACAAAGCGGATTAAATTACAAAAATTTTTGTGGCAACACAAACCTTCTGGTTACTAGTTTCCAAAGCAGCTGTAAAAAGTTGGATGTAATTGCTTTTAAAATAAATAAAGTATCCTAATTCTTACAATAGTCACATATTCGAAGATCATTAGGGATTTAAGGTGTATGAGCCCCCTTAAAGGACGATTGGGTATTAGGCGACCTAATGGCCAAATCCTGGTGGTAAAGAATCATCATCCACCACCTTTTAGTTCGGGCGCCACTGTAGATTCATTAGGATTTTTGAAGTAGGAAACACGGGGAATGAGCAATGCCCTTGCCAGGACAAAAACCTAGATCTTTCGAATACGCGCCGAGTGTGATAACCGTTACGCCAGAAGTCTTAGGAAGGAGGGAGAATATATCTTACATACTACCTACCCCTTTTAAAGGGCCGCTGGGGATTAGGCGACAGAATCGCTAATCCTGTTGGTGGTGGTGAAGAATCATAATCCACCACATTTTTTAGTTCAGGCGCCATTATAGAGTCATTAGTTTTCTTTTGAAGCAGGAGAGATGAAAAATGAGCAATGACCTCGCCGGGATTCGAACCTGGACCCTTCGAATATGCATTGAGTGTGATACCGTTACACCACGAAAGCATGTAGAAAGGTAACGTGCTTTATTTTAAAAAGTCTTAGATGGATTGTGAGGATAAAATCGTGTTCTTTAATGTAAACGAATCAATAAAATATATTTTAAATTTCTTAAATTTGAAAAACTACATCTAGCAAAGGCAATACATAGTGTTTGTTATATTTACAAAAAATTGGATCTCCAGTAGGAATTATTTTTGAAAATTAGTAACAGCATTTCTTATATTTAAAAATTCAAAATCTATTGCCAATTAAATTTGTTTCCAATCCTCATGAATATCTCTTCAGTTTCTGATAAAGTAGCACGCCCACATTTATCATGATTTTTTGGTTATAATTATTATTGCGAATTCTGTAAATAAAGTTTGAAATAAATTTTGAGAAACTACAGCTGATTAACGTAGTGAAATTAAAAAGAAATTTACACCTTCTTATTACCTTTTGAGCAAATATTTACTTTTAAAATATTTCTCTAATCTCAATTATTGTATTTCTACGTTTTCTAATGCACGTTTATATTTCTTTAATTTCGTCAAATAAATTTAGTGTTTATTTTAAGCTTTTGACCGCCTGACCTTTAAGTGTTACATTTTAGGATTTTTATTTACATTTCTGTGAATTAATATGAAATTTTATTCATTTCTTCTGCGCTAATCCAACTCACTTTGTGAACATCGAATGTGCTGCTTTTTATAATTTTCGAAGTGAAAAATATTTCTTGTAATACGTGAAGTATTATATTACTTTGAGGCAGAATTCAATACATTGAATTTTATTATAATTTATGTTTGTGATAACCGGATGTTTTCAGCAGGATGCCTGTATTCTCAGTTATGCTAGGTAATTTGAATCAAACAAAACATTCATAGAGGGCGAAATTAAAATATTTGCCAACGCAAACTAAAAATATATCTTTTTTTTTTTTTTTTAATGTTAAGATGTTCTTTATATTACTTACAAGGATTAACAATCTTCGAACAAATTTTCTAATTCAATTTTATGTTTCAAGCCACGAAAAATTTTATGTGCGAATAACATAAGGTGTATTTTAATGTAATTTTTTTTTTTTTTTTTTTTTTTTTAATTTTAAGATATAAGTAGCGATTTAATCAAAATTGCTTCACATACGATAAGAAAGATAAATTCATACACTTATAAATTACATGCTCAAATAAAACACTGCTTATCATGACTCTTTTCGATGATAGATATTTTAGATGTGCACATACAATATTAAAACCTAAAATCTAACTAATGAATTCTAAAGTCTTTTTTACTTCCTTGTACGAAGTAAAGGAAGTATTGTAATCACGAAAAATTCTGGGTACCATATTTCAACGAAAACATCCATTTTGGTCGCTATCGAATGCTATTCAAAGATGTTTTTGCCTGACTTCTGTGCATAAGGGCGGAATAAATTACTCTTTTTCCCCAAACGAATTATTAAACTGATTTAAAATGGATTCAGAAGAAATTTCTTCGTGGCGTCTCTTCCGTATGTTCGCACGTACATATGTGCGTATGTATGCGTACATATGTGCGTATACTATATACAAACATATAAATATATGTATGTATATAGTATATATATATCAACTCTGTTACTTGCCTGGGTGAGCTCAGTTTCTTCATTCTTATATATTTGTAAATTGTGCATTTTTTGCTTTAAAAATTATAGAATTATGTTGTTCCTATCTTCCGGTTAAGGATTTTATGCTTTTAGTTAACCTGCATGTTATAGTTGTAGAATTGTCAACAATTTAAAAGTTGTTTAAATGCGGCTAAGCCTAATTTTTTTACTATAGCAGCCATATTTGTTTACGTTTAAAATTTAGCAGAATAGTCGAATTGCTACCAATCTAAAGAGACTAAGCTTCGCAACAACAAAGTAACGTCTACCTTTATTATTGCGAATTAAATTATGTTTAATTCATTCTGGAATTATCATTTAAGTAATTAAATTATCCCATATATTGACTCAGCATAGCGTCCACAACAAATTAAATCAATTTCTAGGCCTTCAGTGTCTTTTTGCAGAGTGAGACCAAAAGTATACTTTCAGTTTTGTGCGCCGAAAAATATGTCTTCTTGCCGCTGGGCGAATTGCTTGTTTTTGCCTAGAAACTCTAATTTTTATTATAGAGACTGTTTTTTAGTTTTTTTAACTGTATTTGGTGTTTTACCTTTTTCTACAACTTTCAATTTTTAATGAAGATGTTTTAAATTTTTATTACTTCAGCCTTGGTGCGAAGTGAGAACTGAACTAATTAAATGAGAAATATATATCTAATGAAATTCGAGGAGATAAGTGTTTAATATTAGCAGTAAATACTGTCGGCAATCTGTTTCGGACAGAGAAAATGTTTACGAGTAACGCATGCACATTATGTAAGCAGCGCTGAATCATGTGTGAAAAACTGTTTCTTTTTTATTTGTTTAGTTTATTTTATACATCGTTTTAGATTTATTATAGTATTTGAATAGAACATGTGGCAACGATTAGATAATTCTTCATATGATATAATTTTATAATTTTTGTGCATTATGAGTTATAAAATAAATGAGATGTAACACTGTTAAGTTAAGCTAGCGTCAGAGTTTCGCTATGGTAAATAAATATAGTGAATTTTAAAAAGCGCATTAATTCTATTGCGTTATTGGCGAAGTAGATTTAATTCAAGTCAATAAGTTTAAATGAAATGTATAATTATTATTCCATACAAGGAAATCATGCAGTGTACAAATCAGACTTTTTAGTTTTGTATTGAAATGTGTTATGCAGAATTTCATAAATTTTGAGCTACAAATTTAAGGCTGCAGCCTTTATCTTCCAGATGGGTATTTGAATATGATTACTTTAAAAATCTGGTTAACTCTGTATCTGTTTTTCATATCATGAAAAAATTAAGTTTTACTCAATTGAAATCAACTTGAAAATATTGAGAATTAATAAAAATGTTGTTTTGAAATCATACAAAGGCATCTAATGCAATATTTTTTTATTTTATTTTATTTTATTTTATTTTTTATTTATTTATTTATTTATTATTTTTTTTTCATAAGCACATATGACTTTTCGCGAATGTTTAGAAATAGTAACTAAGAAATAGAGTGAAATCTTTTAACTCTTTCGCATCGAAGTCGCCCGTAACGCCCGTTCATTCACGCAACGGCAAACCGCCCCAACGCCTCGTTTATTTTCCACCTAGTGCTTTCCCCCTCCACGTTAGTGTATGTCTCATTGGTTTCGCGAGTTGTTAAGAGACATGTCAATCATTCTTTTGAAGCAACTAAAGGAGACATACGGAGAGCTATTGACGTTCGCAGGTGCAATCCGGCTCTAAGGTGAAACTGCACACAATGGATGAAACCGCTGAAAAACCCCCAAGAGAGAAACAGTCATTTCACTTAAGTAGGTTATTGTTAATGCTGTAGCTATCTACCAGGCAGGGGGAAAGGAAAACTATTCCAAGACAAATTCGTAAACACGGGCGTTTTCGATGTTTGATGAAAACAGATCTGGTCGTCTCTCGATGCGAAAGAGTTAATGTAAAATTTCTAACGATAGGAAATGAAGAAAAGGTAGTTGAAAATCCGATATACTTGTTTGCTTTTATTGCGTTGTCCAGTTAGTGCTCCAGAGGTATACAGCAATAGAATTATTTATTCTTCTTTTGATGGTTTCTATCTTCAAGCAAGTACAGATTTACTGCTGCTCAAACTTTCAGCAACAGATCACAATGTAGCGTCACGTGCAACAGAAAAATTCCAATCACGTATTTCTATTTAGCAACAGAACTACTACCAGATTTACTGGTTAAGATCGCATAACAGAGAAATTGTGATAATTTCTTTTCTTAGTTTAACAGGTTGTAGAGACATTAGGTATTTTGGAAGGAGGATAGTTGAATGGAATCGAACAACGGACCTCCGGAATTCGCGCCCAGGGTGCAGACCACTACACTACGATGGCATGCTAAGAAGGCGGGAGAAATAGCTTATAAGGTAATTAAAGGAATATTCAGTAAAGCTAACAGCCGAAATATTTAATTTCGCTCTCGAGGGAAAGTGCTTTTCAAATATTGCATAAATGAAGTTGTTACATCCGAAGCATCAAACTTAGGTTTATAGAAATATTTAATTCATTATTTCAGTGTGGTTTTGTTTTATAACACGAATTTTACGCACTCCGCATCGAGTAATTTATGGTGTCAGCTAACATCGAATTATGAAACAGTTTTCTATAAATGAGTTATCGCATTTTATACAGTTAATACTAGCTTTTAAGTTTTCTGCTGAAGCAAATTGTATTGAATGATAAATAAGTTGCTACAATTTGTCGAACTGATTTCGAAGTTGACACTTCAATGCATTTTCTACGCGTTATATTTTAAAATGTCTTACTTCTTATGTAATAAGCTTCAGGGTAAAAAACTTATGAGTAAAAAAAGCAAAAGTTTAAAATTTAGAAATGTGAAAGGTTTTTGTCGATGCTGTTATCGGTTGATCTCAGACAAGATCTCATATTTTCTGCAGATGTGACTGGACTGTCGTACACCAGGTTTTTAATATGACCCCCAAACGAAGAGATCAAGCAGGTTAAATCAGGAAAGCGCCGTGGCCAGGGATCTGGTCCACTTTGTTCTATTCAATGCTGGCCGTAGACAAGTCCATGTAATTCCTGACGTTCCGCCTGAAGTGAGCTGGGGCTCCATCGTGCTGGAACTACATTCGTCTGCGAACAGCTGGCGGAACATCGACCAAAAGTTTAGGTGAGGCCTCCTGTAGGAAGATGTTGTACGTGTGGCCAATTAAATGAGTGGTTAGAATGTATGACCATATTAAGCTTTTGTGCCCAATGCCTGCTCAAACATTAACGGAAAACCTTTCTTAGTAGGTGTGTTATTGTGCCATGTGGGTTATCATAAGCGCACAGGTGAGAAATATGAATATTAAACATACCCGACCGTGTAAATGTAGCCTCATCAGTAAATAAAACATCGTCAGCGTGGAAAGTTTGATTGCCGGCCTATTGCTGTAGGTACCAACTATCAAATTTGAGACGTGGAAGACAACTGTCAGCAGTCACTGTTTTTACTGTAGATGATACGGATCCATTTCATCTTCATGTAAAGTCCTAAAAACTGTTGCATGGCTCACATCCAGCTCACGCCTTACAGCCCTCAAGCTTTATGAAGGATTATCCCCTACTGTGTTTATCAGGTTCAATGTTCCTTCTTACCTTCTTCGGGAACATACAAGGACCTGACTCGGAACAGAGCGCTTACTAAAGCTATGTTCACTAATTGTGGTAAGTAGACAGGATACAGACGAAGGGTATACAAAACCTTTTATTTTTCTCTATATACAATAACTTCCGTACTTCGGAATACACTGACCCGCCACTTGGGGTCTAACGTAAAAGTATAAAAATAAAACTAAACTCTAATTTAACTTTAAACTAATAAACGTGGAAGATTGGCCTTATATTAACAGGAAGGCGTATGTAGTACAGATAACTGAGAACACTACAATACGTTTAAAAGTTATCAAGAGGATTAAAACCTCTGGCCTGGAAGGCAAACAGCAACTGCGTAACTTCTAAGGTAAGCGACCTGCTTCCTCTCTCTCGCTTGGCAAAAAGGCCACAACTTAAATACTTGGCGTTCGCCAGACAAACTTTGCATAAAAACCTTAACGCTTATAATTCTGGCCGGAAGTAGAAAATAAGAAGTGATAGTAAAGATTTAAAATAAAAATAAACGTTAGTAAAACTTAAGATCTTTACATGTTTAGTATTCCTTACGTCTTACTTCTTATGTAATAAGCTTTAGGGGATTCTACGATAGGAGGAATTCTACGATAGGAGCTTTAGGGAATTCTACTAGGGAATACCTGCAGGAATTCTACGATATACTAGTTTCGTGCCTGGATGCATAAAACGATCCACCCGTGTTTAAGTCTCGCTGAAGACGCTCGAATGTTCTACTATCTGGCTGATTCCTCTTGGGGAATCGCATTCCATACATGAAATATACGTCGGTAAGCTCCGGATTGGTGTAACGATGTATGCTGCTCAAGATCCGTGCGGGAAATAAAAAATCCAGCTAGGCGCACTCATCCGCTAGCTGCGCTAGCGCTTTTATATGCTGCACTCATCAGTGCTCTCTACTGGCTCAACGCGGCATTACCGCACACACACCAAATCTGCTTATTGAAAGATCCTCTCTCTACCTGCCTTTACATATTTTACATATAGTTTTGAATCACTCTGTATAAATTATTATAGTGAAACTATAGTTTCTTTTCTTTTCTTTAATAATGTAACATCAAAATCTAAGGAAGCAAAGCTTTGTCGGAATGTAAGAATACAGCGTTAAGTCTATTTAACATTAGTAAATGATGATCTCGCTAAATTGGCGATGCTTTTGGCGAGTAATTTCTGGTCCAAATTTGGCGAGATATCGCCAAAAGTAGCGAAACTTTGCGGCCAATGGGTGTTGTAACTGAATACGCGTAATTATACGCATATAACCGTAACAATATTCGGCCCTCATATTCCTTGCAGTCATTTCGGAAATTCATTACAGATTTCTAGGGGCCGGGTAAAACCTATATAGGAACGGATAGCACATCTGATCTCAGTTGTTAGCTCAAAGCTGAATTTGGAAATATTCGTGAGAGCTTCACCTTTTAGATTCGTTTTGCATTTGTTGAGTTGAACATTCACAGTAGTTTAAAGTGTAACTAGTAATTACGCTCTGTGATGTTCAGAAGAGCTGTACGAGTATTTTTGTTAAAAGTTCCAGAACTGTAAAGTGTATTTTTTTTTTGTTAAAATAAATTTACAATTAGGGCTAGTTGCCAATGAACTGCCTTGAATTCAACAACTTTGACACATTAACAAATTTGCATCTGCGTAAGATGCGACAGATGCAGAACTGATACAAATTCCAACTCATATAAATGAAGAACACGTGCATAGTTAGGATACAAATTTTTTCTCAGTCATTCACTGAATACAGATTTGAGAAAATAAAATGTACCTTAGCCAGATGTGCTGCGAAGAGTAACATAATTGTTATTATTTTACGTAAACCATATTTGAATTAATTTCGTGTTGATTAGCACATGATGCATGTTAAAGATTCATATATTTTGACAATCAGAGAAACAAAGCAAAACCCTACTTACACAGCTGTCCTTCAGGATGAAGCTAATCATACCTCTATGAATTGATGTTTCAAGTTAGAAACTTATTTGGATAAGAACGTGAACACCTTTACAATGAAAAAATTGTGAAATTTCTGTTTTTCCTAAGCTGCATAAAGGTACTGTCTTCGGTATGAGGAGACACTTTTGTAAAGCATTTATTTTTTTTCAAGGGATTAGATGAAAGTGATACACTTGGAATGCACCCATGGTAAGAAGGTATCGTCCTGAAGGCACTGAATGCAAGTCTACGTCTCTTCATTCCATGCACAAACATCCTATCACTGCAGAGGTTTCCTATACCGAGCTTAGTTATTTCTTCGGAGGAATGACCGGGAAAAATTCTCAAGTAATTATCAAGTCTATGGCACAAGACAATCTTGCATAAAAACTATATTAGCTGCATTTTCACCTCCAGCCAATCTATCTATCTATCTATCTGCCTATTTCTATATATAGGTCTATCTCCAGCCAATCTATCTAGCTATCTGCCTATCTCTATATATCTTAGATGTGTAATATTTTTGGTACTGAATGAATTTATACGAATTAAGATCCCCCACAACACGATTTTACTATTTTTAGAATTTGGTCTGTCTGACTGTGTATATGTGTATTACGATTTTTTCGTGCATGGTAACTTACAGGGGTTGGACAAAAATATGGAAACACCTTTAAAAAAACATGTTTATTTGCTTAATATGGTGTAGGAAAACCGTTGGCATCCGAAACACCTTGCAGTCTTCTCGGAATGGATAAATACAGTTCCTGTATGTTTGCCAAGGGAATATTATACCATTCTTCCTGCAAAACGGTGGCAAGTTCAGATAACGATGTCGGCGGTGGATAACGAGATCGCACTTTCCGTTCCAATTTACACCACAAAGGTTCGATAATATTCAGGTCTGGTGATTGTGGTGGCCAGGGGAGATGAGACAACTCATCCTCGTGCTCAGAAAACCAGTCCTGGACAATGTGAGCTGTGTGAACAGGGGCTTTGTCGTCTTGGAAGACACCATCACCATCGGGGAACAAAGTTTGTACCATGGGATGAACTTGATCGGCCAAATTGTTCACATAAGTCTTGGCAGTCATGTGCCCTGACACATTTATCATGGGGCTAGCAGAGAACCACGATATGGCTGCCCAAACCATAGCAGAACCCCCGCCATGTTTCACTCTTGGCAACAAGCAGTCTGTATTATAGGCTTGAGATGGCATTCTCCAGACGTAAACTCGGCCAGAAGTGGGAAACAATGTGAAAGAAGACTCGTCAGACCATATTACTCGCTTCCACTGCTCTATAGTCCAGGCTTTATGACTTAAACATCACCTTTTCTTGTTACGGGCATTAGCATCACTGATGAGTGGCTTCTCAATTGCAGCACGGCCAGCAATTCTCTGTTTATGAAGCTCCCTTCTAATTGTTTTGGTACTCACAGGGTTCGGTAACACAACATTCATTTCAGCAGTAACTTTTGCAGCTGTGGTCTTCTTATTTTTCGTTACAATTGCCCTTAATGATCGTCTGTCACGATCACTCAGGACACACTTTCGTCCGCGCTGTGATTTAGCAGATGATGTTTTTCCGCTTTTCAAATATGCGGAATAAATCTTCGATACAGTACCTCTTGAAACACTAAACACCTCGGCTACCTTGCTCACGGAAGCACCTACCATACGTGCTCCAATAATTTGCCCATGTTCGAAGTCTGTTAACTCTGACATAATGCAATGGCAACCTCACATAACAGTACTTCGACAACAACTGAACTGTTTAGCACATTTACGAAGTTGTATAGGTGGCGTCAGTAATCAAAAACGCCAGCGCCACCTACATATTTCATTAAAATCAATCTTTCTTTTCAAACATACATTTTACAAGGTGTTTCCATATTTTTGTCCATCTACTGTATATGAAACTTAAAAAAATTTCCGTCTTTTGTATTTAAGCTTTCTACGTTCATAAAAGGTATGATTAGATTTTGTGTAAAATGGAAAAATAGGAAGTGGTGCCTTAGCTGAACCCTACAAAGGCCTGTTTACATTAGGAATCACACTATTTTTACATCTCGCCAACCTATATACATAATTAAGAAATGTAATATTCTCGGTTCAAAAAATATATAGTTAATTTTCAGTTTAATAAATAAGAATACTTAATTATTAAAAATGGATAATTAATAATTAATTATTAATTATTCATTCTTAAACTATAATTTAATAATTAATAATTAAGGATGAGAATCCACATATCCCGTTTTTACTACTTTTATAATGATATCTTTGCGTCACTGTGTCTGTATGTGTGTGATGTTTCTTGTCCAGGATAACTCTTCTATGAAACTTCAAAAATACTTTTTTCTGTATTTAAGCTTTCTACATTTATATAAAGAGTTGATTAAATTTTGGATAAAATTGGACAACTGTAAATGGTGCTGTACAGGAAGCCTATTATAGTCTTCAATGGAGAACCGAAGCAGATAATTTCATGGAAGATTATAACAGTTTTGTAATGAAAACTAAAATAGAATACAATCCAAAATTTTTCCGCTTTAGTATTTATGAATATTATATCAATGGGAATAGCATATTAGATTTTGGCTGAAACAGATAAACTAGAAGTGGATCTTTAATTGAAGATCTCAACAGATATTCGTAAAAAAATTATCATGCGATGATTCAAAACTTTTCCAAAATCCTCAGATTTGTTATTTAAAATAAGTGTGCGGTTGAGAACAATGTATGACGTGTATAAGCAATAAATGTATTCATGAATTTTACTAAATACAACCAGAGTAAATTCACTATTAAACGAGCTGTCGTTAAGAAGCAATTAAATCTGTAAGGCTGAGACTTCATTTGTGTGTTCTTTGCCTCAAATCGTTTTTCAAATAAAAGAATGTTTTATGCGTTAAATTCTATGATATCCATGGCGATTATGTACATTAGCGATTATGTTGCAAACAAAATAGCTGCTGCATCAGAATATTTAAACCTTGTGCTACAAATAACTTATTTTTTTATAGAGTTTCACTTGCTTGCGGGTAACATAAACTGATATCAAATCCTAACAGATTAAGAGTGGATTATTGTTTCGTCTGAAAACAACTACAGTCTTGGAAAGATTTAAAACAAAACCTTTAATAAATCAGAACTTGAACATAAAACTCACTTCTGGTACTTGCCAAGCTCAACCACAACTTGTGGAGAGGTACCTAAAGCAACAGTCAAATTCAAGGTTTCATCTAAGTCTAGTAGACAAAGGATACACAATTTATTTAATGCGAAGTTGTCTCAAAATGCACACCGGAGTAACAGTTAAACACCTACAGCAATAACGCAAAGCGGAAGGATTGCAACCTCTGTTTAAATATTCTCAAACTAAGTTTTCATTCTGGTAGGGAAGCGGAAAGGCGAAGTGAGAGTAAAGAATTAAATCATAAAGTTACTGGTTATATAAAATATTAGTAACATTACAAGCTAGTTATTATGCCTACGGGTTATATGAAGAAGATCGCTCTCTAGTTGTAGAGTCATTAGGTATTTTCGAAACGGGAAAGATGAAAAATTAGCAACGCCTTCGCGAAATCGCACCACGGACCTCTGGAATACCTGTCCAGCGGGCTGACCACTACACTGCGAAGGCGGGAGAAATACCTTATATAGCCTCCCTTTCAAAGTCCGACTGGAATTTTTAGCGGACATAATATCCAAATCCTAGGTGTGGAGAATCATCATCCAGCACCCTTTTAGTTCGGGCGCCACTGCAGACTCATTAGGTATTTTGAAAGCAGGAAAGATGAAAAATGAGCAACATCTTCGTCGAGAATCGAACCACGGACCTCTCGAATACGCGTCGAGCGTGCTGACGAAGGCATGCTTAGAAGCGGGAGAAATACCTTATATACTTGCCCTTGGGCCTGGGGTTTGCGGGATCCAGTCGCCAAATCTTAAGTGTGGAAAATCCTCATCCACTACCCTTTTAGTTTGGGCGCAATTGTAGAGTAACGAAGAGATGTGGGAGAGCATCGTTTCGTAGCGGGAGAGACTAAAAAGGAGCAGAGCCTTCGCCGGGAATCGAACCACGGACCTCTGGAATAGACGCCCACCGTGTTGACCACTACACTTTGAAGGCATGCTAAGAAGGCTGCAGAAATACCTTATACAGTAATGATCGATTTAGGCATGTAACTTTAACAAGTAAATAGTTAATTAGTTGAAGCTTCTCGATTTCGGATCCCGCGTAGGGGAAATTTAAGAGCATGCAAATGCAGGTAAATTCTATTAGTTTTCGCAAGGGCTTATCAGCATATATATAAGGTGAATTTTTGGTTTACTTATTGGATTTACACCGGTTTATTTTTAAGTGGTGGAAAAGCGGTCATTGATAAGCGATATGTACTGCTCTTTCTTATTGTTCCTGTAATAATTGAAATTTCCTTAAAATAAGCCAGGAATCCAAACTGAAGACGCTCTTTATTAGACCAAACGGGCGTTATCCCAGAAGGGCTATTAGAATATAGAACTTTGCGTCGAATAACTAAAAATGTTGATTCACTTTTCAAATTGTTAACAAATATTATCGCCCTGTATTATATTTAAAGAAATTAAATAGTGAAGAATCTACATGAATGTATGCATAATTCTATCACTGTGACAAACAACGGTACCTAGAGCAATCAAATTTTGAATAAAGTAATCCTCCGCCAATCATGGGAACCTGGAAGTCCGAATTTTGAATTTCGAGTTAGTTTTATAATATATTTAATTTTTTGTAAAACTTTAATGAATTTAAAAAATATCAAGGATTTTAAAGCGAATATTGGCAGCATTGTACGGAATAAAACATTTTTATCTCCAACTCGGGAGAATGTTTATCGGCAATTCTAAGGAACTGCTGTTTTCAAATATTTTTAACTCAATTGCTCTCGAAATGACTGCGCCTTCAAATGTCATCAAATAAAAAGGTCATCCCCATAATAATAATAGTGTTTTCCAAGCGGGATTGTCAGCTATAAAAGCAGCGATTGAAATAGCCATTCTCAAAAATATCAACGAATTTACCTTAAATTCTGACTCTCAAGCAGCTGATTTAGCGATTAAGAATTTTTTACATTCCTCTCCATTGATTTCCGACATAAATACTTTTAATAATTAAAATAAAATAACACGCCGAACAAGTATTAATTTAGAAATCAAACAACAAAAATCAGCGTTATATTTGCAAATTTTCACAGGACTAGTTTCGATGGTTTTACCGAAACAGCATCCTCAGCTGCTAAAGTGCAAATGAACGAGGCAAGATAAAGTGATTAGATAATTTGTAAGAAAAAGTTACAAAAATGTTGAAAGCATTTCTTCTAGAAACTTATTCATGGTTTCTTTTGATGTAAAATTATTTTTCACCAACGTTCCGGTGGAGGATGCATTAAGATGTCTAGAAAACAGCCTTCGTGAATTTCATTTCTCCTGCATCGAAACTGATGAGCTAATTTCCCTCACTTTTGTTTGAAACAAACGCATTTAGTTTTCCAAAGTATTACAAGCAAACTGAGGTATTAGCCATGGGGAGCCCAGCTTCCCCTGATATCTACATGCATTACTATGAATAAAAATTATTTGATGCTTTAAACTTCCCGGTATGTTTCCGCTACGTAGACGATACTTTTACTCTGCTTGAAGGTATTAAAGATGATTTAAATAAAGTTATTTCAACAATGAATTTCATTGATCCTGCTATTCATTTCACTTTTTAATTTGAGACACGTAATTCTCTTCCGTTCCTCGACATTTTGGTCACACGTAATACATTCAACTTCACCACTACAGTTTACCACTACGGTCTTCACCACTACGGTCCTCCACGCTTCAAATCATATCATCCGATTAAACAAAAATAGCTTCATTTGATTCCTTTGTTTTCCATGCACTTCAAGTTTGCTCCTTCAAACTATCCCTTGATGAAGTACTAAATTATTTCAAATCAATAGTTATCGAATAGTGAAAACATTCTCATCTCAACACACCAAAAGGCACACTGTTGTGTTAGGAGGTTATAAGAATTATGTTGACATTCCTTTCTTTCCATCAATTAGCTGTAAAATTGCAAATACTTTACAGAAATTTAATGTTCGGGTCGTTTATTATTTATCAATAAAATTCCGAGTTCCGTACTTAACGACCCCGTTCCGGATATGAATTCCTGGGTTATTTAGAAGAATCCTTGGCAGTATCGTTTAACTTACATTGGTAGATCTAAGAGAGCTATAAAATTTCGCGTTAAGGAACATGAGGCGTATGTTAGAGAAAAGGAAGCACAGAAATCCTATGTTGCCCAGCATTGTTGGTCCGAAAATCACACTTTCAGTTTTTTACAGCCGAAATTATTCAAAAAACAACGTCCGTTGGGGAACTCCTTCAAAAAATCTTCCTGTTCTAGTTAACGACCCTAATTGCAATCCATCTTTGCCTTTAGACAATAAGGAAATTATATTTTTGCTATCGTTTCATCAATAGATGGCGCCAGTAGCTTAACTGCTGTCCAGCCATTCCTATCGTATCGTATCTAATCACTATATCTTATGTCGTTCATTTGCGCTTTGGCAGCTGAGGAGAATGGTTCGGTAAAACCATCGAAACTAGTCGTGAAAATTTGCAAATATAACGCTGATTTGTGTTGTCTGACTTCTAAATGAATAAATTCTCTTCTTGTCGAAATTCAGGACTAGACAAATTTCATTCATCAAATTACATAGTTGCCATTTTGTTAATGATCAGGCAGATGAGTTAGCCAAAGAAGCTGCTCTAAATAAAGATGGTATTGAAATTCCCCTTCCATGGCCTCGCTCAAATTTCAATTACCAAGTAAAACAACTTACTTAGAAATATAGGCTAATTTGTGGGAAAATACTTCACAGGGAAGACGCATATATAACTTGATCCCCAATGTAAGCTTCGCATCTCTGTACTCGAATCCTTCATTAAATTACTATATAACAGGACATTGATTCTTCCTCACATATTTCCGCGCAAGAAATATGGCGAATTTCGATATCTTGCATATGTGGAAAACAAGGAACTCCTGGTCATTACACTTTCTCATGCCCTTAAGGACATCTGCATCGAATACTCACAAACTGATTTCCTGGCATTCCATAGGTTTCTAATTAGACATAAACATCAGTATCCGAAATTTCAAAAAAAAAAATTATGCAACGACTCTCTTCCTACGGCCTGGATCTTTGTCAAGTACATGTTCTCATACCGCATAAATTTACTGAACTTTTCCATCCTTTGAATGTGTACAAAAATGACTCCACGTCTGAAGTTTATGAAACCTTTTATAACTAAAATAACCCCATGGATACCTACTTTTTTAGTATTATCATTACAGCTCATCATAACATTTTGCTCCTAATACTTATTATAGTTATCTCATTATGTTTATATGCATGCTAATTATATTTATCTGTTATTTTTGATACACTAAAATAGATCTCCAATTTAATTTTCAAATTTCAAATTGTACTGAGGCGATATTGAAGCTGTTTATGTTCTGAATCATTATTTTTAACAAATACTGGATCCGGGAGGTGTACTGTGGGATTGAACGATGTACCATAATAGGTAAACTGTAGATCATTTGGAAAGCTTCAGTTGCCCATTTCTTCAAATTTTCTTTGTAAATTATTATAAAAAATTTCTTTAAAACAGTTACTTAGTATGGGAACGCATTACCAGTTGACCCATGGTGCATCGTTGGTGTCCCGTATCCTTTTTTTCAGTACCTTTACGTATGTGTAAATGCAAAAATGCCCCTTTGGGCATAATACAAAATATGAACGCTTTCAGATTTCCTGCTTTTTTTTAGAAAATACATTCGTGTTTCATTTTTATTACTTAATTGATACTCCCATGTTAAAATATCTTAAATGACGTTTCTCTTAATAAAAAAATTTAGAATCATATTATTTCGCTGGTGAACTACGGAGTACCGAGTAACTAACGAAACCTATTAACTGCTTTCATACTTTTGTGAACAAACTGTTACAATTTCTTATTTATGTCTTGTATTCTAAGAATCAATATTTTTTTTCCTTCTTGAAATAAATTTTCAAGGCAATGTAACACATCGTGCTACCTAATATGTACTTCTACAGAAGCTATTGCAATTTATTGCATGCGTAAATGACTCCATAGTTTAAAATCGTACGCATTAATGAACTCATACAGTTAAAAGTGCATTTTCTTTCTAATATTCAATTGATATACGTGGGGAAAAATATTTTTATTTTTAATAATGGAATGGTTTCAAAGAACTAAAAAAAAATCAAAGTCCCAAGGGTGTAATTATCTCTATATTGCTCAATCACTTTATGTTTACTGTACAGCTCCATGTTCCATCCTATTAGAAAGAGGAAAAACCTTCAAAAGGAATTTTGAAAAAGTAGGCGAAAAAAAAACTATAATCCTTTTAAGTAATGAAAAAAACAACTGCGTGAATTTATGATAATTTAGTTTACTTACGCAAAAAATAGTAGAATTAAAAAGCTTCTCCACTATAGCAACAAGTGATTAATTTTAATTGCCCAAAAACATCGGAATAAACGAGATTATACAGAGAGCCCCTGGGATTATAATTATTTTCTTCCTGAACTTAAAGTCATTGAATTTTCAAAGGTTCTTCAAAACTGAGTTTATAAATAAATTTCTTATCAAAAGGGAATTTTATATATGTTGGAGCAAATATGTCAATATCATCCTGAAATCTGTCTAGTTTTAACTAAGAACCTTATAAGCTAATATGTAGCAGTAACGTACTACATTGGAAATAGTGCAATGAATTTCGTTTTCCAATTCAGTGAAACATTTCATTTCAAATTTAATTTAATTTTTAACATGTGTTTCAGAGCTGAAATATACATATTTAACTAAAATTGCCACTTTTCAAAATAAAATAACGTCGCAGCAGTTTTATTAAAAATCGATAATTTTTCGGTCCTTCGTTTTATTTTGTCGGAAGTTTTTTACCCAAGTTCTTTCTTCTATCAATATCCTCTCTTAACTTTATATTTATGTATATACATATAAGATTTAAAAAGACAATATGTAAAAGAACCTGCTAACTATAATTTCTTATAGTTCCTTAATATTTCTTGTTAATTAATTTCTCTTTTCAATTCTAAAAACAATAATATGTTCTTATAAGTCTCCCTGAATTAGATCAGTTGTTGTTTTTGTTACTAATCCTAACTGGTTAGCCAGTAGGCTAGATCATATCCATGAGTCCAAGAGCCGTCAATATATTCAAAAGAAGGTAGGTCTTTTCAATAGGTCCTCTTTTCATGCCCCAAACAGGTGAGAAGTTGTTCAGGAGTGAAATGATCAGTATTACATTTCCTACCAATGCGGTAGGTCTTATTTCCCCGATCAAATTTAAGGCATTTCAGGTGTTAAGAGACCATCATGCTGGCCTGATGTTAAGACTCTTGATTTCCGTGGTGCTTGGCGTCAACAGCCTGTTTATGTACCATTCCTGCTTCAAGATCTGTCAGGGCTATGAAATCATTACAAGACAGTTATTGGAACCATCTATTATAAACAGAATTACAAGCAATCAATATGGATATACGTAAATAATAATAAATGCAATAAACGTAATTATAACCTTTTGGTAAAACTATAAAGATTTAATGGTCTCTAATTAAATTTAATTCAGATACCAAAAATTGCATTTTGTATCTAATGTTCGAAGTACTTTCACATATTTTTAAGTTTATCATCGAACTATACGAATATAAGTATTAAATACACTAAGTTCATGCGGAGGGGGATAGATGATATTTGATCCTATGAGAAAGGATACTATATCAGCAGAAACATACCGGTAAGGAATAGGAGAAGCTGTGATTAACTTTGTCTCTTTTGTCAGCTTTGGATGGGCAATCTTCGTCACACCCTGCAAGTCAACATAGTCTACCAAAGCTAACCTCATTTTAACGCTACCAGTTTTGATAAAAAAAAAAAAAAAAAAAAAAAAAAAAAAGGATTTCTCTGAAAAAGTGCACTTAAACGTAAAACTGAAAGGATTATCTAGTACTTCATTACCCTTCAGTGTAGATTCATTACTATGTATGTGGAACTGTATTCAATGACTCTTAGTCTCATATTTAATGAATCGAAAGAATAATTATTTATTTATATTTAAAACCTTCTTTTCAATATTTTTAAGTTTGAATTTAGAAGAACCTACTAATACGTGAAGTTTGTTATGCACATTTATTTATTCATTTGTAACTTTCTCCAAAATTCCATTCTAGCAATCTTTATCTTTTAGAAAAAGAGCAATGTTTGGAGTATTCTATTTGCTAATCGCAAGTCGTATTGGTTATTTGTATTAAAAGAGGAGAAAGTAAGGCTTCCTGCTTAATGTGGATAATATGCTAACTTTATTTGAATTTAATGTCAAACTTTTCCTTTGATTTTAAAATTTGTAGAATAATGTTTTGAAATGGATATTTAGGAAACAAAACAGAGAATATATGCTCTGTGGCTAGTAAAGCCTGTTATTTAACTTCCGCTCTGGCCTTTATCCAAAAGCTGACTAATCTATTATTATTATTATATTCATATAAATAGCTAATATTATAAGTTATATTTATAGTCGATAATTATCTAGGGGTTCTCATAAACTGGCTTATTTAATGCAACATGCAGCATAAAGCTTAGCTATATTTTCCCTTAGAATTTCAAATATTTAATAGCCAGGTTTATTCTTTGCTTGAATCAAGCGAAATATCTCTTAAAATTAAAAATCTTTAACTTAGTTGCAGTCCTAAGATGTTAGAGATATGAGCAACTTTCATAATTTAATCAAGTTCTTTAAGTTTATCAGACTCATTTGTAGTTAGACGTAAATAGGGTGCTCTGCACACAAAAAAATTTAATAACTGTTACTTGTCACTGTCACTGGGAAACAAAACATATTGTAAGTAAATCTGATATGAAATTTCTTTCTAGTATACAGAGATTTCTTAGTTGTTTCGTCAGATATTATCATTTAATAGAGTCATTTGATAAAAGACATTACAGGAATTGATACCAAATATGGAGTCAGGCCTAGAAGAGAGTAAATGTGTGTAGTTTATTTATTCATTTATCTTGTTTCTTTAGATACTTTGGAGAGTACTGTACATCAATGGAAAGATTTAAGTAAAAAATACAAACTTCTTTACTTTTAAATATTATATAATATTATATAATTTATAAATATTATTTCAAATTCAAAATATTATTACAGGTGGCTCACTTAGCGACATTAAAGTAAAATGAAATAATGAAAATAATTATCCTAAACATAAGACAATTCAAAGAATTCTAAGAATAATAATTCATAATTCAAAGAATAATAATTCATAATTCAAAGAATGTATTCAAAATTCTATTTCTTTGTATTTAATTATATTTTGTTAGAATATTTCAAGACAAACCATTTCAGTTTGAGTTTATTTAATATGCACTGGTTTCTCCAATATCCTTTCATGATATGCATTCCAAATTCAGCTATTGAATTAGATTTTAGGTATTAAGAGGACTCATATACCTTAAAACCCATAAGATGTTCGACTGGGTGACTGTTGCAAGAATTGGGATAACTTATTTATTTTAAAAGCAATTACTCCCAACTTTTTACAGCTGACTACATAATATAGCTGCTTTCTGAAATAGTAATCAGAAAGTTTGTGTTGCCACATATAGTCACATATTCGAAGATCATGAGGGGTTTAAGGTGTACGAGTCCCCTTGAGAGAAACATTTAAAAATCTGCAAATTTTAATTGGTGATTAATTTTCGCTTATTATAAAGTTAAAATGTGAACTTTCTCTGGGTGATTTTCTTATGACAGTTTTTCTTCTCTCCTTCCTCTTTTTGGAGCAAAAATCTTGGAATATCCATCAGGAATTCTCCAAAAAATAATTTTTACACTTTCAGTTTCTAACCTTTTTGGTGCGTAGAAAGAAAGCATTTAATTACTGTCACTATAATTTTATAAAATTACTTTAATATAGAGTAAAGAGAATGATGCGGTTATTGCAGGTTAAAAAATAACCTGACTTACATAGTGATTTCAAAATACACATTTAACAGTAAACCGAAAATAAATGATTTATATTCACATTTATTTCCATTAAATCCATTGAAACCTTAAGGAGAATCTGGAGACGTATCTACTTTTTAACTATAAAAGTAACAATTATAAGTTAGGTTAGAGTAGGTATATGTACAAGGGTCACCTATTATTTTCCTGTAAGTAAATGCCCTTTCAGATTACGAACGTCCTTCTTGGGGGTCCATGGGACCCTTCTGGGAACAAAGCGCTACAGTTATTTGGTGCAATCGATATCATAAACTGTGCAACCACTGACGGTGTCATCAGTTGTTCTTCGGATTTGGGCAGGTGGGGCATTTACACAAGCCCCTTGATTATACATTAAACATTGTATACACGCAATGGCTATAACAAAAATACATTACGCTGTATCTTACGTAGGTTTAAGCTTTCAAGTCAAATTGAATGTGAAATACAAATTAACACACCATAAAGAAGTCATGGCTCTGCCCTAAGCATTCGGGAAGCAAAAGCATGTTATTGAATGCTGTTATACTGTTGCTGAATACTGTTACTGAAAGCATGTTACTTACTGTTACATGATAAATTCAATTCAAACAGAAGTGAAGTGTATCAAAGTTATAGTCAGCAAAAGCTTTCAAAGCTCTGCGTCTCTCCATATTCAAGATGGTCGGAGGGCTTTCCACCACTATCCCCTGCAACCAAATCCCACGAGACGTCATTCGGATAGTCATATACTTAGAATGTCCCTAATGCCACAAAGTCACTATACATTTACAAACACCCATTGCCTTCCATTCGAAAGCAGGCTCTTCATTACCGCAGAAGGCTACTCTAACGACTATATCGTCCGGACATGGGATTAGAATATTTGATAAATAATTATATTAAGTTATGGGAGCGATTATTCGAGAGCTTAATTTTTTGAGAAAAGCTAATTAGCTAATTAATTATTAATTAAAAAGCTAATTAACTATTAAAAAGCTAATTAATTAATAACTGAAGCAATTTTTACAATACTTTGTTATTCAGTAAAATATTTGAATCTTCTTAGTAACAGCTTCATAATATAAAAACAAATGAAAGAAAGACATGTTTACCTTATATTATGTAGCTCAAAAATAAATCAGAAAACCTTGAATGGAATATTAAACCAAAATGATTTAATCTAAAACGGAATGTTTAGAAATATAGCGTATAAAGAAGGTACATAGAGGAAACTACATTTATTTCTTTCAGGCTTCAGAGGTGGTGGAAAAATCTCTCTCATTTCTTTCACACATTGATGATAATTGGTCCCAAGGTAAGAGACAATCAGGAAAACCCAGTTGCTAATATGGGATGATGTAGTAGATTGTTCCAAAGAAACTGCAATGGATTTGATCCAATAATTTAGGTCAGAAGTGGTAAAGATGTTTGCCTCTTTATTTCCTAGAACATATTTATAAAATATTCGAGAAAGCTTAACATTATTACAAAAGAAACGGTTGAAAAAGCATAAATTCTTGTAAAGAGAATAGCTCAAGTGCAACCTGTAGAACGATATCAGTGCTTCCACGTAAAAAGCATTTTTCGGCATAGAATTATGCCGTCTTAAGTAAACAAGTATTTAATTATAATGTGAAATAACTAATTATCTTTCAAATTTCTTGCTCCTACCAAAATGAATGTTGATGTCTTAGAGGACCAAAAGATCCATTTGGGAGTTTTTTTATTTTTTTTTTTGGGGGGAAGGGGTCAAAATGTCGCCGCATAATGAGAAAATGCTGTTTACCTGACTTAACATTTTCAAAATGATTCTTTTGGGGCAAATTATATAAAAAATTGTGAAGGTTTAATTTTAAACACAAAACCAACTTTAAATTTCAATAGATGTTTAATAAAACTCTGACCATTTGAAAGTATTCAGACATAGGTCCCTCTTCTTCAAAAGCAAGAACATTTTGACGCTCACAGAAATTTGTCTTCTTTAGTGACATTATTTCAGTCCACTTTTTTTTTTCCAAAATCTTAATATCTTTGCCTTTCACATTTCGGTCCTTTTTCTCTTGACAGATGGCGCAATGTCCCGATAGATTTCTCTTTCGTTCTTATTATATTCTGTACGAATATGATTGTGCCTTCTTCCACCTTTGTAAAAATAGTTTTGGTCTTGAAGAAAAGAGATGTATTTTGGATCGCTTGCAAAACCGTTCAGTCAACAAAACTTTCTAAAGAAATTCTGTGCTTAAAAATGCAAAAACCTTGTGACATGCTAGTGAAATTGTAATCATTTCTCTGAACTCTGATGAAATGTTAGGAGTTAGCGGGCGCTTGCGAAGCTCGTCGACAGTACTTCGTAAAAAACATTCAATATTAATTCGCAATAATGATAATTTTAAAGATCTTGTTATTTATGAATATTCGTACTTTCATATAGTTACAAAAGAAGCACTTTCGTCCATTAGAACACAATTTTGGATACTTAAGAACAGGAATATTGTAAGGAAATTCCTGCATGATTGTATAACTTTATGAAGTATTTTCTTTCTCCTTCCAGCATACCTTCGTAGTGTAATGGTGGCACACTCGGCGCGTATTCGAAAAGTCCAGCTTCAAGTTCCTGCGAGGGCATTGCTCATTCTTCACGCCTCCCGCTTCAAAATAACCAAATGACTTAGTAAGTTTGAAAGTAAATACAGAAGGCTTGCAGCAAGAAAGGCAGATTTACCATCAGCTCGAATTACTCCTTCGAGAGTATTTAATAATATAAATTTTCATTTTGCTGGTCCTTTCCTTATAAAGATATTTTTAGTAAAACGAAGAATTTTAATGTTTCTTGTTTGAATTTCTATTTGCTTTGCTGTAAGGCTATTCATTTTTGAAATTGTTTATGGAGAAACCAATGAAATATTCCTTCGTGCGTTAAAAATATACATTGCCCGTACAACTAAGCCATCTGAAATTTCTAGTGATAATGATACTTATTTCGGTGGAGCCAACTATGAATTACGTAAAATTCTTAGGTATTTGTTCACGGACGTTAGAGAAAAATTGACGATATTACTTATAAAGATGGTATAAGTGTTTTAATCCACCTTCAACTCTTCATTTCGGGAACGTTTGGGAAGCAAGCATAAAATCATTGAACTATTATTTTACAATAGTTGCTAAGAATACTGTTTTGGTCAGAGGAATTTTTGATATTAGCTACCTGTTCTGGAAATGGGCCAAAGACTATAGCAAACGTTACGTTTAATATGTAAGATCCAAGATTAATTACTTTACCAATATTAATCACCAAGATTAATTACTTTAGTGAGTGTGCCCAATAAGCAACTGAATTCCAACTAGAAATAAACGTTGACATGCACAGTGTACAGTTAATAACCCAATTGTTAAAAAATACCAGAACTATCAACTCTAATATTCAATAAGAAGTGGCCATTTTATTATGGAAATAATTAAAAGAGTTTTACTTACCTGTATAGTGACATTATGTTTTACTGTGAGCACATATTAAGCATACTAATATACGTTTTGCTAATTTTACTTATTAATAGCTACTAAATAATGTTTCAATTCTTGATTATGTGTAGGTTTACCATAGTTACACCAAAACTGCCGCTCCTAAGAGAAGGAAAAAAAAGCACTTCTTGATCGTTCGAGTCGCTTTATAAAGCAGAACACGTGCATACTAAATAATCATAGTTCATCCTCAATAATTAATTACGATGACACAAAATTATATTGCCAAATTACGTTAAAGGATATGCTCTTTAAAGCACTTGTAATATTTTTTACAAGCATGAAGATTTTTTTTGGCATTACACTGCAGCATCTGGCATTTTTCGGCATTACACTGCGGTGTACTTCACCCACAAAACACGGTGAACATACATGGGATACATATGCTGTTCGAAGGTGTCATTAGGAAGACATTATATTTCCACAAAAATAAAGTTATGCAGCTACTAGATGGCAAATCTGCAAATTTCTTGTCTCATACAGGATAATTTTGTAGAAAATTGGAATTTGAAGATCTCTAAGACACATGGTTACAAGGTGAGAGGAAAAACAAGTGTTTGTGGGAGCGATACCAGGAGCTTCGTTCGTTTAACGCTCGGTAGAATAATGCTTCACAAAACCGGTTCGGTCAGGCTTTATGCTCTCGCGCTGAACGATGAAGATTATTTCATAGAAGTCTCAGCGCAAAAGCTTGCTTTTACATTATTCAAACTGAGACAGTTCTTAATTAAAGGCCGCCATCTATCTAGTGATAATTATGAGCATCAATACTCACGCTTGTACATTTCTTAGTTGGATTATCTTTTGTTGCCTTACACAATCCTAATTACCTCGGAATTCTGATAAATAGACTTAAAAGAAAGCAACTGATTCAAAAATTGACCAGTTAATTTGGAGTAGGTTGTCAAATGATTATTTAAATAGTCGTCAGTGAAAAACCGAAATGGTGCAGAAGACAAGTGAAATTTATGATAGTAATGTTGCGTTAGTTAAAACTTCTGACAAGAATATTTAAAATGGAATCCTTCAAGAACTTTCAAAACGCACCAGGACAACAGCAATCTTATCAGCGTGGTTATAGATAAAACTCCAACATGTCATCATCCGATAACAAAAATTGCAGTTTGATCATTTGCAAATTAATGTAATTATTGATTATCTTCATAAAGGTTAGACTATTCATGAACTTTAGATATGATGTTGCTGAGACTTATCCCACGTGTTTGACAGTAACCACAGAACAAACCCAAGCAACTCATCGTGGCAATGAAAGCAGGATTGCGGCAGTCGTTGGTTAGAGCCTTGAACATCATACAAGTGACAATACGACATCGCTCAGTTTCTCCCCAATTTTGATGAAGATCACACAGGGGACGCATCCGAGTTCTCCTACATCTTGTCCTCTACCGTCAGTCTCTCGAGAGGTATTTTATCTCGCCGCAAATTTAAGTGCCTCATACGGCACTGTCACTACACATTTACAAACATCCATGCCTTCTTCAGGATTCGAATCCGAGCCCTTCGGTATTGCAGTAAGGCTTCCCTAATTATTTTACCGCCTAGGAGGCGTAATTTAAGTATTCATGCAGCTATGTGTTTGCTGTTTCATAAGTGATGTTACATTAATATAATGATGTATGATTTTGTAAAAATTTGGTACGACTTGAAAATGTTTCGATGATTTAACTGTTATAATGCCTATTCGTCATTACCGCGGGAGAGGGGCAGAAATTAAATGTTGTTCTTGGCGTGATTCGGTTTCTTTCATCGTTTTAGCATATACCCAACCTTTCAGGCTCGATGTAAAACAATATTTTCGAATGTTCCTGGAAATTGTAAGGAGAATTAATAAATGTATTTACCAATTAAAAAATAACATCATATTTAAAATATAAAATAAATAAACTTTCGCTTATATTTTGTGAAATTACAGTCCATTTAATAAAATAATTTTGAACTTGTACAAACGAAGAAGTGAAATTTTGCTTTTGTTAAAAGAAGAGTTTTTCTTTAGCAATATCGTAATTACGTAACTTTATTAATAGTAAGCAAAATGAAATTTAATAAATGAAAGATGTTAAGATTATTTTGAATCTGAAGGCAGTAAAAACGTTATTTTACAATGCTACAATTTTCGACATTATAGCAGCTGTTTTAAAGAATGGGGTTTTGATCGTAATAAAAGACATTTTTCTCGAAAAACACCAGTGAAAAAATTGCAGCATTTAATTATTAAAATTACTGTGCAATTAAGATAAAATAATAAAAATTATTAATTATCTGCAGAAAGGTTTGAAGTTTGCATCTAAACAAAAAGCAAAACATTTCTTTCATTAAGCAAGTTACTGAAGTATTCATTTTTGAAGAATTAAAAATTTTTGTTTGACTAAAAATGCTTTCATATTATTAAGTAAATGAATGTATGCTCCCTTTCAAGCTCTTCTCATATCTTCCAGCTATAATTCTGTTAAATTTGTAGTTTTTTATTTATAAATTATTAATTAGTTGGGCACTTATGTTTGCAATAATATACAATTTATGCATCCTTCTGTTCTGTTACAAATATTGCCTCTGTGAAATTAAGTTTTATTTTTTATTTTGTAAAGTGGAGAGTTTCATTCTTATTTCCTATACTAGAAAAATTATCATTATAATTATTAAAACACTTGAAGTTATTAAATTAATTAATAATATATAAGACAGCATTATATTTAGAGACGCCTTCTTTAAAAAAATTATTATTTAAAATAGTAAAAATTAATTTATGTATCAGAAAAGAGAATATAAATCTTGTTAGATGATTTGAAGATTAAAAAAAATTTTGAATTCAATAATTATATGAAAGCGAGCTTTTTCAAACAATTTTAACTGATTTCGCAACTGTAATGTTGCTTGCTTATGTATGTAATGCTGCTGGCAAGTTATTGAATGCACACATAACCGGTAATAGCTTGATAGAATTTATTTTCCCTAAAGAAACACTTCCCAGTTCTAGAACCTTTCACAAAGGTACTCGTACAGCTGCTCTCAGTATGACAAAGCACAATCAATAGTTACCGCAATAAACTTCTATTAACGTTAAATAGAACGCAATGGCAAAGCGTATGTAAAGCGTTAAACTTGCACGGAGATTTAACACTGAACTAAAAAGTGAGGCTTGATGATCTTTCTGGGCTTATAGTATAGTTTTCACTCGGCCATCGTGAAATTTCTAGCATCTTCCATTTATCAAAATTGCTGAAAGGCCTGTTTATGCAGTTACAGTATCAGCCCACAAGCGTAGAGCGATAAATTCGCTGAACACTGCTTTTTCAGTTCGGAGTTCGAATGCCGAGGAATGGATTGGCTGTTGAGCGTTTTCGTGGTTTTCCACATGTTTGACGTGTATACAATCCAGTTTTCTCCACGAAGTCGTCCATGAAAGCATCCCTCCTCTTAGAAGATAGCCTTCGAGTGCTTTGCCTAAATATAATAAACCAAACCAAACCAAATACTATATCAATTTCAATTATACCGAGACCGGACCCAGTTGTCTCCAAATGATCTCCAATAAGATTGCAGGCGGTTTCTCTCCAAATCTGGCAACAAAAATTAGGCTCCAAAACTATCGCCCGCTTTGCGAAATCTTGCGCATTTAGCGAGACCGCCATTCACCTCAATATTAAATAGTCTTGTCCCTGTAATCTTATTTTTTCAGCAGCATTTCGTTCCCTTAAGGGGGCTCATACACCTTAAATCACTTATGATCTTCGAATATGTGACTGTTGCAATAATTGGAATATTTTATTTATTTTAAAAGCAATTACTCCCACCTTTTTACAGCTGATTGCATAATATAGCTGCTTTAGGAACTAGTAACCAGAAAATTTGTTTTGCCAAAATATTTTTGTAATTTAATTCGCTTTGTGACAAAACTTTTCGTCATGTTTCCACCTTGCGCGCATGATATTTTAAAAATGGCTAATGGTACATACTTGAAATTTGATAGAATTCTTTATATGGGTACCATTTTCTAACTGAACCAAAAATATGATGAATATTTTAATATTAAAAACTTATGCAGGAAAACATTACAGATTTTTTTAATAAAATACATTTTATAAACTCAACTCCGAATAAAATAAAAAATTAACATAAAATTCTTAGAATTTTTGGTTCACAGTAGTTTCCAAATGTTATAAAAGCTATGTATTAAATATGGAATTAAATTATGCAACAGAATGTTTTAAACTGTGCGCGCAAGGTGGAAACATGAGAAAAATTTTTGTCACAAAACGGATTAAATTATAAAAATATTTGTGGCAACACAAACTTTCCAATTACTATTTCTGAAAACAGCTATATTACGTAGTTACCTGTAAAAAGTTGGAAGGAATTTCTTTTAAAACAAATAAGCCATGCAAATTCTTGCAACAGTCACCTATTCGAAGATCTTACGGGTTGAAAAGTATATGAGTTCCCTTAAGACTTTAGATGTAACATAATACAAGAGATACTACAATTTGACTTATTATTTCAGTGAAATTACTTACATATCTACAAAGTTCGTAACAATGAGAAAACACTTCTGCGTTAGTTACTAATATTTCACTTTAAATTTAGGTATTCTCACTTTTCTCTATTCGTTAAGTGTTGAGGAACCTAGTGAACAGCTAAGCAAATAATAGCTAATCTAAAAATAGAAACATAAAAATAATAAGTACAAAAACAGAAACGTAAACTCGAGAAGGGTTAATTATACTTTATTGCTCAAAAAAGATTGGCAGATGGCCCCATTCTCAGTACGTACAATAAAGCCTCCACTTGGGCTTGAACTCAAAAATATAAGAATTAAGAACTAACTAATGACTAATTAAGATTTAGCCGAAGCTAACACAAATCTAAAACTAGTTGGCCGTTAATATTAGATTAGCTAGCGAAGCTATCAAGGGCACGTAATACGGCCGAGCGCAGTACCAGCTTAGAGAGACGTAGCCAAAAGGCAAACGCGCGCTATTCAGGAAATCTAATTCTATCTGTCGAAGTGAGTGGAACTTCGACTTAAATACTACTCTACTTCTCATGTGCATTTAACACGATTCTAAAAACTTATTCTGGTAAAGAATTGTAAGCTGAAGCTAGAAGAGATAGAAAAGGTTATTAAACTTAAAATAACTGTTATAAACTTAGGATGAACCTTACGAAATTATTAGACTAAATTAAAAATAAGATTTAAGGAGATTAACCTTTTGAGGCAGGGGGTTTGGTAGCAGTAAAAGCTACCAAAGGACGGGGAATCTTGAACTGAATGCTTTCCCCCCTTCAACAAATCACCTCCTATTTGCAACAAATATTCTTGTGTGTAGTTTAATGGATTCTCAGAGGGGTGCATCTATGTTGCAAAAGGAAGACCTTTGAAAGAGATAAGTGGTTAAAACCCTAGGGACGTCAAATTTGACATTTCACCCCACTTTTCAGCCTGAAAATGGGGAAAAAAGACAAGGCCACTAAAGTGGACAACCCCGTCTTTTCAAAGAGAGGACTCTATGGCCACTCTAATGACATCCCATCTTCAGATGTTTAACAAAATGAACTTTATGATTTTTCGTGATGGCATCAAAAACCCTATAGCAGATATTCAGAAGCAACATTATAATACACCGTTTGCTACATTTTTATCATACACAGAAATGGAAAAAGCAGTTTGTATAGTAAGAATTCGCTTCTTTATTTTTTTCAGCATTATACCAACTCATTGTACTAAAATCATTGTACTAGCATCATTTTACCTAGGCTTAGCTTCAAATTAAACATCCCAATAATTTGTATTTTTGGAACTATTATCTGAACTCGAAATTTTCTAGTTTACTGCAAAAACGACTGAACGCAAAATACAAAATAAATAGCCGGAATGTGTTAATGAAAGCTGCTGTAATACCGAAAATAGCATTCATAATAATGTCATAATTCTAGCAGCAGTAATAAATACATACGAGCTTTCAAGTCTCCACCTAAGAAGAAGGTTTTCTAGAGGGGCTAGGTCGCGAAGTGATACATATAGCAGTCGGAATACGTATAAATTTATTATTATTACATATTCAAGTCGTTAAAAATGAAAAAGAAACTGTTTTTTTTGTAGAGGAATAAACCAAAGTAATGAAATGTTACTGCGCCAACAATTTGGTGAACCTAGTCGAAACGAAGAAGCGGTTTTAGATCATTGGTTGTTAAAAATATTTGATTTCCATGGAAAAATTTTCCATTTATCCCAGACATAAGTTATTTTAAAGTTTTAAAATTTAAGTGGAATCTTCTAACAGCAGATACAACTTTCGCAAAGCAGAAAACATATTTTCTGTGGCAGCACATTTTCTGTGGAGGAAGGGAATTTATAAAATAAAAAAGTACAACTTTTTTTTTTTTTTTTTTTTTTCATCTCAGCAGTTATTAAGGTTACTAATTTTTAAAATTGCGTATCTAAAAAAATATCTTTATGTCTTTTTTGTATTCAAAGGGATTTCTTTTTCATTTTTCATTCATAAAATTACGCTTTCCATGATGTATATTGTTTACGTATAAATTTTTTCTTATACTTTGATGCTATTTAAAGTATGTAAAGCGATTTCAAGGATGAAAACAGACTAGAATATATTGCTGTGTTCTAGGGGCTCGTGGATTTAGGATGATTGATGATAACACATGATGAAGAATTAAAATACAATTTATTAGCCAGTTTTATTCAAGGGTCAGTACCAAAAACACATTAACAGTAGTCGAAAAGACTATTTTAAACACGCTGAAACAAACAGCAACACAGCCTTCAGATTATCAGGTTATAACGGTGAAGACAGCTTCACGGCAAAGCACTAAACTGCAGCTCCTGATTCGGTCGATCATTCTCTGAGCTCAAGACACTAGTACTTAACATATTCTCGATACTTTCCGCGATAAAACTCGCTGCGCACTGCTATTCTGCGTACAGGCAGGGTTTATATAGTTTTTGACTTGCCTTAGAGAACATTCTGGGGCAAACCTGTAAAAATTCGTTCTAGAATGTTCTCGCTCCGTCTATGGCATATTCCCAATTTTGGCGCCAAATGGGCGATTTCGCGCCAAATATATAACCCTGACTTTCCCTTCCATTTTCTAGCAACCCTAAACCCTATCTCAGCGGTACCCAACCTTGTGCTCGCCGATCGTTTTGTATATACTCGCCAGCCCGGTTAGATACTACGAACAAAAATATTTTAAAAATAACCATTCATTTATATTTCTTAATTGTTAAAATATGGTAAGCATTTACAATCGTAAGAGATATCTTGCAAGACGTTATAAAATAATTGATTGCTGACTGATGAACTATTGATAGCGAACATGGAATCTTATTGCTCCATTCCGGAAGGGGAAAAGCAGGGGAAAAGTACTACAACGGTGTGTAGAATTTCCTTCGCCAATAAAGCAGTTTTTGGAATCCGGAAACGAATGTTATAAAGATTTGGACGATAATAATTGGTTATTCGATCTGTATTTTCTCACGGATATAACAGCTAAACTGAACAAAATGAACGAAGATCTCCAGGGAAAAGAAAAAAACTCTTTTTCAATTAACTGGGACTGTAACTACTTTTCAGATAAAGTTAAATTTGTGGGTAAATCGGATGAAAGAAAAATATTTCTTCCATTTTTCAGAATTTATCAAGCCATTTTAATAACCACCAGGCAATTGAAAATGAGAAATACTTGGAAAACCTAAATGCACTGGAAAATAGTTTTGAACATCGCTTCTCTGATTTCCATAAATTCAACCAATATTATTATTAATTTCAAAACCACTTGCCGAAATTAATGTTTCAGACGTATCACATAAGATTGGAAATATGTTTAACAAAAATGTTGATGTTTTGGAAATGTGCTCGCCATAGGCCAAAATATGCTCGCGAGAGGCCAAAGTTTGGGCACAACTGCCCTATCTTACCGCAGCTGGGCACTTCATAACTGTGTTATTACATAGAATACATCTTTCCTAAAGTGTACAAAAGTAATTACAGAATGTTTGTGATCTTCGAGAGCTCCGAACGAAGTATTTATCAAATAGGATAATGGAAACTCTTTTGTGTTCTCTATATCTGTTTTGAGATCTAATTTATAATTCTAAAATTTCATTCCCATTTTCAAGTTAAAAATATGTCCTTAACGTCTCTAAAAGGTGAAAACGATCTGATTATGCACTTTAAAAGACAACAGTATAAAAGGGAAACAAATGTGCATTATTAACATAAAAGATGTGATTTTTTTTCAGCTACTTTCAACACATTTTACAACTCGTGCGTAAGCAAAAATAACAAAGGTACATTTAAACCTTTTCAGAGTATATTATCTTCCACAAATATTTCGAAAACTGAATTAAAATGCTTGAAATATAAAGGACTCAACATGTCAAGTATACCTATAAATTAAATAAGTGAAATCTCTTCCCTGGACATGCATGTCAACCTTTCAATAACAATTAAATATAATTCATAACAATAGCAAACTTTCAGGAGGGAAAAAACTGAATAAAGACTGGTTAATTTGAGAATGTGATTATAAGACGTTGGAAAATCAAGAAAAAGTAATGACAGCTGTGAAAATGTAGTTAATTATGTTACGATAGAACGTTCGGCGTTTTTTTAAAAATATCTTCAGCAATATCTACAATTAGATTAACCTACGTATATTTGAAATGGGTGAAAGAAAATTGCATGAACTATTGCACGATCATATAACTTTAGAACCTTCAGGTGAAACATCATTTTCACATTTTCTGAAAACAATAAAAGAAAGAAAATGGAAACTTTACATCAATTTCTATCATCTAATCTCCATAAAAAGACTTTCCTTCAGAACTTATGTTAGTACTCTACCCAAATAAACCTCGGGCATAACTGATAAGGACCTTCACTTATTACCAGCATGTCAAAGTTATCAAAACTTATCGATGAGCGCAGTTTGATATCGATTTCGATTTTGCTCTGGTATTCGAAGATTTTTTTTTCCTCCATTTAGTTTGTTCTATTTCCCGCTCTTGCTCATATCTTATCAGTTCTTCCTAGTCTTCCATTAGATGGATTATTTTTTTTTTAGAATCCAGTTCTTCACAACGTCAAAAAATTCGTGATTAACGAGCAAAGTTGCGGTATTTCGAAAGAATGCGGGAATGATGGTAATATCAAAGGAGAAAGAATATTTTGTGAAAGAAACGACCCAATGGAATATTTTATGAAATGGAAGTAAGGTGTTGAGGTGAACTGATTGATGTGCTAATGAGTTCTTGCTCAATAAGTGGCAGTTTACCTTCACGTCGAAGACTCCGCTGAATTAAAAACAAAATTTTTGCAGCTCCCTTTTCAAAATACAAAAATACAAAAAAAAAAAAAAAATAAAGCTTACATAGTGATTAGTATTTTCTGTACAGTAATAGGTATTATACATTGCTTGAAAAGGATTTCCTAAGTTAACTTTCATAATTTTATAGCTGTTTATTAAAAAAATAATTATTATGTCTATTACAAATCGCACGTGTTAGTGAGATAAACTGCATTTCATAAAAAATATTATTATTACATAGAACTACGTATATTCCTTTTTAGAGTCATTTTTTTTAAGCGCGAGAGGAAAATTGTGCATTGCCCTGGCCGGGACTCGAACCCTGGACCTATCGAATGCACGTCGCGATTGCTTCCAATATCGTGACCTTTCAATGCAGCGCAGGATTTGCGTAGAAGCTACTAAAGCTATAGCTTAGGACGCCCACTTTCTTGGGGGACCTAAGCTCTATATAAAAATTAAATATAGTATGAATATAGAATTAAAATGGAGTATAACAGACTCAAGAAGAGACCCATATCTTAAATAGCTTAGAGTTTTATCAAGTTTAAATCCGGCTCTGTTTCAATTCAATTCACTTGCCTTTCAATGCAAAGTTTAATTCACGTGTCAGCAACCTTTTTGGGCTGCGGATTAAAAATCAGTCAAAATTGATGCATTAGAACATGATTCAGACTAGTGGTACTTTCATTTTAGAACAATATTTCTTAGTGAAAAATAACATGAATTTTATTTAGAAATTAATTGCAATACGCTTTAAACTTAAATAAAATTAAAATCATATAAATGATTGAACTTCACTTTTCTCTTCGATATCAATGGTTCCACCGAATGCTGAACTTGGGACGTCAATTTAGTTAAACATCTGAATTTTCGGTAGTAAAGCTGCTCCTGTTTTCACTTTGAATAAATTTCATGTGTGAAAATATTTACTACCTTTTATAAGTTGGACCGAATGCAGAAAAAATGGCAAAGTCATTTTTTTTTAAATTATGGAATATGGATCGGACTTACCAGTTACCGAATTCTCCTTGAAATTATGTTTCAATTTTTATTTTTAAAAATATAAATCTGTTGTGGACACGACAGAAATTCCTTGACAAATTCTGCAAACGACGTATGGCCACGCTTAATGAAAATATTAATTGATGTTTTCTTACTGTTACCTGCATTATTACTCAGCACTTGTATTATATACTATATCCATCTTTATTATATTATGTACATATCTCTTCTCACTATATGCACATGTTTTGCGTCTTGTTATGCCTTTTGAGGCTTACAAAAAATAATTACTAGGAAAGAATGCTGTGACTTCTTTGCCTCCAGGCACCACTCCATCGGCATCGAATATGTTCGTTTTAATGTCTTGTGCCCTGTGTCAGTCGCTAGTTCAAGTAAAAGAATTGTTGAAAGATGTTTTCTTCCCATTGTGTGGGCTTCTTATCGATCACTTTTTAAACCCGTAATAATTCTTGCCCGTTTTATATAGCTATTTGCTTACTCTTGAATTAATTCATGTCTTCTTAACGACGAAGTAAAGGTCATTGCTTAATTTAGCAAAGGTTCTCCGTAAGCCAACGCTTTTGTCCTTGGTCCGTCACCGTGACTGGGAGGGGATCCTTACCAACATAAGTAAGGCAAAACAATAGCCCAAATGGATTCGGGAATAGTCAAAATGCGTATTTTCGTTGAAATATGAACCCGACATTTTTCCTGATTGCAGTACTTTCTTTACTTAGAACAAGTAAAATTTCATGTTCTTTACTGCGACTTTTGCAGTTAAACAAAAATAGTACTGCTGTTATTTACTTTCGGCTTATTATTTTATGTTTTCTTCAAGTGCGGGTTTCATGTTTTTGTTTTATAATTTATTTTTACATATTATATTTTATTTTTGAAATTTAAGTGGGTCACCTGAAATTATGAAATGGATCACTGGTTGACCCGAGAGTCAAACGTTGTCCAGTCCTTTTTTAATTTGAAGGGGATAAGTCCTAGGATCGGCTCCAGTCTGCCATCTTATGATCGATACGGCAGCTAAATCACCTAGCTGGCGTAAAACCTGTACCGATGTTGACCCTACACTGTTTCAAACCTATAGTGATATTCAAAAAGATAACAATTTAATTCTTTCGCTCATGAGTATGCGTTGTTGCTAATTATAAGCCTTTGTTGTGCTATGTCATTATCGCCAGTGTCATTCCTATCGTGTGTCGACATTTTGTCGATCTGCTCTTTTACAGTTTTGGTCCTACGCCAGTAATGAGCCTATCGAATCTTCATTTATGTATTTTATCGCTGTTGTAGTAATCTCGTCAGCTAATTCCCTAACAGATTGGTTACACTTTTGAGAATTGCTGTAGAATGTCCTGAAAGGATTCAACTCGTGCAAATTTATTCTTTAATAATTTTTCTAAATTTTCAAATTTATTTTCCTTAGCCACTCTTGGATCATTAATTAGGAAATCTAGAGCTTTATCCCTACAGTTTATTTTCAGAATGATTATTTTCTTTTCCTCTGACCATTTTTCTAATTTAGCAACACTATTTATTTGATCAAGAAAGAAATTTACAATTTCAGATAAGTTGCCACTAAATGTGGGCAGAGCAGAAGCTAGGGAAGTTGCCATACCAGTGTTAGATCTACCTTTAAGCTTTGACATGGATGAAGAAATATAGTTACTTATGTTGCATTACCTTACAATCTGCTATTTCTATTTTAATGTTATTGAGATCTACATTATTTTACACAAACACTTAGCACTCTCTCTGATAATTTACATATACATTTACCAAACATGCATATAAGAGTAGATAGCAAAGTTAAGGTAATTTTTTTTTTAATATTTTTTTTTATTTTAGTAATTAATTAGGATCTCCTGTAACTTCAACCATGCATATATCAAATTAGTAATGCAATATAAGTACATTGATCATTAACACTTCTGGATTCTAATACTGCTGAACATTGTTTTATCATTACATACCACAATCCAATGAAATTACTGAAATCAGCTTTTGATTCAAATATCTTAAAACTTTCTTTAAATATGCACATATATATAACAATACATATGAAAATTGAATTTTTGAATTATCCAAAATAGAATTACTCTTTCATGGCATATTACCTATCATTTATCATAAATTTTCAACAATATAAATCATATGTGTAGCAAATATACTATAGGTCACACATTTTATTTGAATTCTCAACCTGAACTAAATGATTTTAAGTTATTTCTTTTGTCACGACACCATATGTTGTAAAAATATTAGTATATGTAGTAAAAATAATTATTACGGCACCATATGTGGTGAAAATATTAATTGAGAAAAGCTATATGTAGTGAAAATATTTGTATGTAGTAAAAATATTTATATATTTTAATTTCTTATGCAATTATCAGCGAAGAAATTATAACAATGATTAAGAGTACATCACGTTGTTTCCGCAATAACCCGAATGACAGGGATAAAATATGTGACCCACAGAGGATAGCAAAATAAAGTACTTACCCCAGAGTATGACAACTGTATTTTACCAAATCAATTATATTTTATTCTTCATCTCTGATATTGAAATAAGCATTAATATAAATAATTTTATCAACCAGACAGACGAATGAATTTGAACATCAAGCACGAGTGATGCGCATCACTAGAGTTAACATTGCACTGAGAATAAAGTCAATCTTTCTCGATCCGCTCGAAACAAAGTCTTGGTGTATTGATGGCAATCATTAAGCATACTTGATCAATCCTGGTATTTCTGCATTTTCTTCTTTAAATCAGGAAGTTTCAGATCTCACAAACACGTGCGCGCGAAGAGTTCTGGAAAGGAGGAAGAAGCTCAAAAAAAAAAAATATTTTCTGCAATGATGTACAGGAAACAGGAGTAATTATTTTCTTGAATCTTCATGTAAAAATCTCACTAAAAGGATTTTCATCTATGGCAGACAGCATCGAAGGAACAGCAAAGCGAAGCAGGAAAATGGCACATCATATTGGCCAGGGAGAGGACAGACCGAAGCCCGTCCTACACCCTCGAACGCCAGCAGCCGAAGAGAAAAAAAACCGGTCCAACAACTGCCACCAAGGGCTTGGACGATACGATGGCGATTCTTGAAACGATATCGTCTGAAGGTAGATGCCGGCTTGCTAGCACACTATGGCAACGTTATGTCGACACCAGTCCGATGCCAGTATCCACGTAGGTGTGAATCCCATGTCTGTCGACATCTTGCCGACACCGATCCTCTGCAGTGTCAGTCCTATGTCGGCAGTGATCCTACGTTGTGTCGACATTATATCGAAATACTAGCTTATGCAATGTCAGTCATTTACGGTATCCATCCTATGATCGATTTTATGTGTTATCGTACCTGTGCTTTTGTTGATCCTTTGCCGGTCTCGATTGTATGCCGTTGTCAATCGTATGCAGTGACAGTCTTATATTTCTTATGAAACTGTGCTGATTAAAAATGGGCATTAATTACCTTACCCATTGTTACATATCTATCAATATGTCTTTTTATTTCCTTGTGCAAAATAAAAGCAAGCACTGTAAACACGAGCAAGTTTGGGTATCACATTTCAATCGAAATACCATTTTGATCTCTTCAGAAACCATCTGGACGATTTTCTGTTTTTGCGTGACGTCTGCATACACAGAAAGAATAAATTATTTTACTGAAACTGGTTGTTAAATGGAAATTGATTGAGAAGGGACATTTTCATGACGTCATTGCGTACATACCATGTATGACGCAACATTGCATAACTCAAAAATATTAGCCATAGAATGTTGAAATTTTGTACATGGGACTTCTATAACATCTAGTAGCGCACATCTCTTTCTTGTTGCAATCTTCTATGCCAAACATGTGTGTATATCTATATGTAAATGTATATATACGTACTTCCGAACGCTGTTCAGTGAGCTCTTTGGTCTTATAAATTCGTAAATTACGCATTTTTGTTTTAAAAGTGACTGATTGATGTAATTTTTATGTTCCGGTTAAGTTTTTTAATGCTCTTAGTTAATCTGCATGCATTAGTTATAGATTTATGGAAAACTGAAGACTATAAGCGGAGCTAAGGCTAACGAAGCGGGATTTGTTTACATCGGAAACACTTAGGGTAGTATAGTGAATTAAGTCAGTTGGTGCTCCAAATTTAGTACCTTTCTTCCCAGTGAGACCAAAAGTTAACTAAATTTTGATGCCCCGAAAATTTTGTCTTTGTTCTCGAACTCCTTGATTTTCCGTGGAAATAATTTATTTGGAATTGTGTGTAAATGCCCTAAATATCTGCACTAAAACACACAATCCCAATCAAAAGTTATAAGGTTTGTTTAGGGCATTTATAAACTTCTGCGTTTCCACAAAGTGAGAACTAAATTGATTGGATAAGAAATATATCTCAAATGAAATAAGTTTAAACGAAGTGCGAGGAAAAATGTGTATAACTTAACAGACCATACAAAGAAGTCATTCAGTATCCCTATCAGATTTTTTATAGACTCTATTACGTACTTGTAACTATCGCGCCAAGTTTATGACGTGTCTATTCTATACATTATCGATACTACTTAGTATCGGTCCTATTAGAGTATGCTTATAAAGTACGGTGCAGAAAGTCATAAGATTACTCCAGAAATTCAGTAAGATTGAGAGAAATTCAGTTTCTATAAAGCCGATCAATGTGTCTAGACTTTACCTATTTCTAGGGCCAGGTAGATGCAATTTTGACGAGACGGATATATGAGCGTCACATTTTAAAGAGCAAATAGAAGAATAGTTTATTACTTTCTAAGTAGGGGAAACTAAAAAAACAACTGAAACGTCTAACTTAAGCTGTTGGAATTACAGCGAATATCATGGTTATGGAAGAAAAGCTGTCACTTAAAATAAACTCTGGTTCGAATCCCTGATAGGTTATGTAAATTTTTAACTGTGTTTTCTCTCTGGAATATAGAGACTTTAAATCCGTTGAGTCACAAGTGCTGTGAAGTAGATTTCCGACGTAAGAAAATGGCTATTAGGGTGTTTGAATTCTTTCTCTTGGGATGCTTCAGAAACACAGCTATCAAGTTTGAAATAGATAGTCTTCTACTTTGCTACAGTTAAATAATCCAGTTTAGTCTGAAATACATACAAGTTAATTTACGACTAGGAATAATAATAAGGCAAAACTTAGAGGATATCTCTTTTACAAAATTTATGTCAAACTACAGTTATATTATTTTACGTAATAAAGTATCAATATATTGTTTGAGAAGTAGCAAAATAAATAACTATAACAATAAATATATGTTCGAAATTAAATAAATTAAAAAGAAACTAAGGGAGAATTTGGATTAGCTTTACTCTTCTTGCTGATATGGTTATGCATAGAAAATGTACTTGTCCCATGTTTATTTGCACACTGTGAATATTATACTTCACAAGTACGTTTTGTCAGACTGCAATCAGAACATTCTACGTCACAAAGTATTGCTACTTTGTTTGACAGATAGCAAGATAAATAAATATATAAATTAAATTGGGCGAGATTTAAATAACTAAAAAACTCAGAGGAATTTGCACTGTCTTCTGCTGTTGTTGCTGTGACTTATTTCACTTGTTTGACGATAACATCAGAACAAGCCCACGAAATTCATCATTGCAAGGAGTTCAAGATTATGCCTGTCGTTGACAAAAGCCTTGAGCACCATACTCGTGACAGTACGATTACACGACCTCAGTTTTCATGGAGAGCGGGTCCCGGGGTGCAAAATTACATTTAATATGTAATTTTGTATTTATAAAGTGCTTGGTTTTCATACACAAATTTTGTACTGTATCTGTGCATGTTTATATCTTTTATTTATGATACATAATTTATACTAAGGATCACTCGTACCTTAAAAGCATGCTTCATGTAAACTATAACTATCATGGTAAAGTATATTGTATATTGTATCATGATAAAGTATAGATGTATACATGAATATGCGTGAGAGTATGTATACTCTTTTTTGTTTCGGAATATTTATGTATATATGTGTGTATATATATCTGTAACTGAGTTGGTATTTATATGTATATACATATATTTTGATTATACTCTTCTTTAAGTGCCTTATATGCACATGTATATTTCTTTTTTGCATTTTATAAATGGCGTCTGCTCTGTCGATGTTGCCCAGAGCTGCGGCCTGGCAACCAGTGGTTAATTCCCGCTGAGTTGGCAACCAATTCTGCATGGATACCTGTGTCGGAAGGCAACTCAGCGGTTTACCTCCCCTAACATCAGCCTTTCGAGAGAAAATTCGGCTTCCCGCATATTTAGAGCAAAAAATATGTATTGTTAAGAAGGAAGTCTTTTCCGCAATAGGAGTGGCTCCGTCCGAACGTACAGCGAAAGAGCTGCGCATGCGCGGTATATCTGTCGCCAAAATTTGAAGCCAACGTCGAAGTTCTAAGGTCGCATTCATCAAGAGTTCATAAAACGAATATCGTTTTAAATTTCTTTACACTTTAAAGGGAAAGAAAATATTTCTTCCAGCAAGTAAATTAATTAATGGGTTAGTTATTTTGAGCGAAACAAAAAGTACGAAAATCCGAGTTTAAATTATTACGAAATGTCAAATCGCGAAAGGGAAATATCTCGCCGCCATGTTCCGTCGCCAAATCCCTTGCCGAATTTTCCCTCCGCTTCCCAGCGGCGTAATAGCAAACATTACGTGTATGGAACCTTTCCTTCTTTACATAGACTTTATTTGTTTAGAGTGTCCTCATGCTTCACGGTATTTTAAAAAACGTCCATGCCTTTTTCGGAATTCGAAACCGGGCCTTCGGTATGCAGTCAGCGTCGCAAGCTACTATCCCGCTTGGCGACCTCTATATCTTCTTGCTTATATGAACAGACCGTATGATCTCAGCCATTCTGACGGCTGTTTGTCGTTTGAACGAAAAGCCATCTCGGGCATTTTAATCGTGAAAGACTTAAGAAGTCGTTCCGAATCAGCTTTATTTTCAGTTTAGAATAGTCTTTCTAAGTGAATAATAAGGTAAATTTTATTGAGAAAATAATGTTAAAACGCTTTAAGTTTTAAACAGGAAAATAAAAATTATAATTGTTGTGTAGCGAATTTAATTTAATTTAATTAAGTGATTCATAAAAATCAAAATTTTAATTTGTAATTATTCTAAATTTGAGCTACACAAGTTTGGTTATATTCTTTTTCGACTTATTAATTCTAGTGTAATATATTTTGGCTTTCCGAGTTTAAGCGAACTGCGTCTTCAATCTTGTACATGCAAACAATGGATTTAGGTGAACTTTTCATGTAATAAACTCAGTTTTTCATGTCAAAAATTAATTTGATTTCCTAGTATTTAATATCATTAGTTGCAGAAAAATTATCTCTTTAATTTGACATAACTTTCGTTTTTCTAACTTTAATTCTATTTCAGTTATGAGCTTTAATTAGTAGATTTTTTCCGTTGTGCATTCTGATTTCTGTTATGGGGGAAGAAATGCCCTTTTCCGGTAGAAAAGTCACTTTTTGCGAGTTTCAGCGTTCTTTCGTGGGGACTGCTTGCAGGCTTGTTGAAATTCCAGGTTTCCCCTTCCACAAGGCGTGGTTATTTTGGCGAGGGTTTGGCGACATAGAATTTCCGTTGAGGTTTCAAAGTGTTGGATTTGGCGAGTTTGCTAACATGAGGGAATGCTGTTGTTGCAACTATTTTAACTTTTGGCGAAGAGTGGGTTGTGCCAACTTGGCAGTCCAGCGTCCTCCCTTTTAACCGGTTGTTTTGGGGGACGAGCACACTTTTTAACACCTCTTTTGCTTTCTTGATTTGCTTTCTGATGCGGTCCAAAGCGGCAGCCGATTCCGCCGAGAAAATGGATGGAACTCCCGTGGGACCTACGGGCCCCTTGGCTAAGCGCGTTGAGCGCTGGCCGTAGATTTGGCATCTTGTCTCTTCAATAATTCAAAATTTTCCTTCTTCAATTTATTTTCTTTCATGTGTGAAGAAAAAATTAAATCCTTACACGATTTATGAAAAAAAAAAGTGATGAGTGCTCCCAGTTCTCAACCGTCTGATTGCCGCTATACTCTGAATTGAAAACAAAATTTTTACCACCAATGTTCCTGAGATCTCCTAGATGTTGACTCGTCGTTTCCCTCTGAGGATGTCCGAAGTTGTCTGAAGAATTTGTTCATCATAATTCTCCTCGTATCTCCAATCCGGAACTGCAATATTTACAAGAAATTCAATGACTCCATACATTCGACGAACATTTTTTTTTTCTCCTTTAAACAGCAGCAGTCCTCATGAGCTTCAATGGACATTTGTTTTTGGGTTGTCTTGCCTTCTACTCAATTACAGATAAGTTCTCCTTTCTTTTTTTGTTTTATGCTTGGTTAGTCAAGTATTATAGATTTCTGCAGGGAAAAAAAAAAAAAAAAAAAAAAAAAAGATTGAATTAATTTAATTTGTTGAACCTAAATTGTTGTAAGTGATAATTTTATCCTAACTCTATAGAAATCATATTTTTCCTTGGTATATCGATTAAATAAAGGCATTAAATTTAATAAAGAATTATAGCCTTATTAAAATTATGGTAACTTAACTTAATAGTTTTGAGAAAGAAGTTCTTCATGAATTATTTAATTGAATTTTTGTTTGTATTACTCATTGGTGAGGTTGATTAGTAATAGTGCCTGTATTAGAGCATTCTTGCTCTTCTCAGTACGAACCTGTTTGCAAAAGTGTAAAGATGTCACTACATATCTTTATCCGGTAAAACCATATTTATTTTTTTAAAAAAATAGAGGTTAAAAATTAACTTTAATAGTGTTTAAATGATGGTATTGAGTGCCATATTATGAAATATTATTTTGTATTGAGCAATTAGGTGTGAAGTGGAAAGTGTAACTTGTTAAATTTATTTATTTTATTATTTTGCTCCCCGGGGAGGGTACTGTTCTTAAATTTATAGTATAAATTTTTGGCATGTTTTACCAGTTTTTGCAATATTAAATTTAATAGTAATTACAAGGATGTTATAAATAAAAAGAAAAAAAAATAATTACTCAGAAATGTTGGATGTGTAAAACAATAGTACAACTTTAGTTGAATATATTTAGATTTTTTTAACTAATGGATATATCCGTCATTTGCTTGAATAGTTAACTAAATAAGTTTTTTCTAGATCATTCAATGGTTAAATTTATTTTGTGTGTTCATGATGTTTACAGTCGTTACTCAAATTGATTTAAGGGTTAATCCGGAAGAAACACAACGCAAAATTTTTCAACTTTATTGTTACTAGTATTTTTCTGTGGTAAGAGTAATATAGTGTTATGGTCAATTAGTAGGGTACCCTTTTGGAAAATTTAAGGTAAAAGTTCAAAATACCATAACATAATTATAACTATTAAAAAAGCAAACATAACTGTAAGAACTTTTCTATTTGATATATGTTGTTCCGTGTTGCTGAACTTGTGACGTCAGTTAAGTCAAGTATGGATTATATTTAGTTGTCTTAAGACAAATCCAAGCATTTAAATTTTCGATAGTTAAGCTGCTCCTGGTTTTTCTTAACCCTTTCCGGCACGCTACCTTTCAAAGTTGGAATTTAGAATTAAAAAAGTTAGGCAGTCTAATTAGGCCTAGAGGAGTACACAAGTAAAATTTTGTGAAGATAGCACTTACCGTTTTAATTCTGTGGGTGTGTCCGAATCGGGCTCACTGTTTGAATAAAACTTCGAAAAGAGTGCTGAAACTAGCATTACTGGAAAGCGCGCAAAGAGTAAGAGATTTTGCCTACGTTTAAAAAACACTAGATTCTGTATACCGTATCAGATTTAGCATTACCCAGGGTGTGCCAAGAGCAGATCTGCTACTCTACATCCTTGCCTGAAAAGCTGTTTTTGGTTATATGACGATTACACGCGTGTGAATGGGAAAACATAACTTGAGTATATGATATTTACATTATTTACATTTCATATTTACACTTTAATCTATTTTTTTCATGGTGATACTTTTCGAACAAAGTGGCATCATCTTTGAAAAATCAGAACCCAATATTGCATGTTTTGCACATGTACCGGGATCCATATCAGATTCACTATCTGAAAGCAATTCGTGTAGAACTTTAAATGCTTAAGAAATGGTCCGCCCTCTTCGATCCGTTTGGAAATTAATTAAAAATCTGGAAAAATAAAGTACTATTATATTTACAATTAGAAATTATAAACTATTAAATAAAATTAAATAAACGTCTACAACTCAAAATTATTAAACGTAGCGCTAACAAAACTTTGGGTTTGAAAGAAAGCGAAAGAGAAAAAGAGAACTGCTGTAGTGAAAAACCAAACTGCTAACTGTTGAAATTACCCTTGACTTCAGAAAACCAGCCCAACAATTTGTGAGTTTGTAATGTTGCGCGGACCCAACCTGCACGCAACAATAGTGGTGACTGCTATGAACTGGAAAGTACACAAAGTCTTGAGAAGGGTTTAAATCCCTTTTTATTCAACTTTAGAAATTACAGATGCGTGCTCTTGACGCTCACAAACTACGCCGATCCGGCAGTAAAATAGAAATAAGAAACTAAAGATGAATAATAACAAGTTACTACCTACGAGGCTCTCTAAACGTAACTGACCTCACCGCGTTCTAAGATACCGCTGATATTTCAGCAAACTTCTGGATATTAAGTTGAAAGATTCAACTATCTGCCGAGGTAAGCACACAGGCCGAAACGCGTGGTTCTTCAATTTCTACCTAGCCACCTCCACGCTCGTGAAGCAAGAAAGCACACTTTCGAACTCGTTTCCCTTCTATTTAAGGGGACTCATACACGTTAAACCCCTTATGATCTTCGAATATGTGACTGTTGCAAGAATTGGGATATTTTATTTATTTTAAAAGCAATTACTTCCAACTTTTTACACCTAATTACATAATATAGCTGCTTTGGAAAATAGTAACCAGAAAGTGTGTGTTGCCACAAATATTTTTGTAATTTAATCCTCTTTGTGACAAAATATTTCGCCATTTTCCACCTTGCGCGCATGATATATTAAAAGTGGCTCATTATACATACTTGAAATTTGATGGAATTCTTTTTATGGGCACTATTTTTTAACTGAACCAACAATTTGATGAATATTTTAATAATGAAAAATTTTCGGACGAAAACATTAAATTTTTTTTTAATAAAATATATTTTATAAACTTAACTCAAAATAAAATAGAAATTCAACATGAAATTTTTAGAATTTTAGGTTCACAGTAGTTTACAAATGTTATAAAAGCTATATATTAAATATGGAATTAAATTCTGAAACAGAATGTTTTAAATTGTGCGCGCAAGTTGGAAACATGACGAAAATTGTTGTCACAAAGGGATTAAATTATAAAAATATTTGTGGCAACACAAACGTTCTAATTACTATTTCTGAAAGCAGCTGTATTATGTAGTCAGCTGTAAAAAGTTGGTAGTAATTGCTTTTAAAATAAATATGTTATCCAAATTCTTGCAACAGTCACCTATTCGAACATCTTATGGGTTTTAATTTGTATGAGACCTTAACTCAGATTACTTCCGCTGACAATTTGAATACTAAAATTCGTTATGCGCGTTCTACTAAAATTTACATACTCTGGCATTGGTAATTCCAGGGGAAAGTAAGACTTGACAGGAAAGATAGTTTAAACTTAAAATAAATGTTAGTTAAAATAAATATAAACCCTACATTTGCCGCTGCCAGAATTTGGTAAACTTGGAAGCAGGTCCTAGAAATGACCTGTTGAAAAGTTTCCACAATTCTGAACTAAAATTTAGGAGCATCGTTTACATAAAAAAAAAAAAAAAAAAAAAAAAAAAAAAAAAAAAAAACCCTCTTTTCTCACAAATGTTAGAATAAATTTCTGTAGATAATTATTTTACCCTCTCTTCTTACAGCAACCTTTCCTGGACTTCAGCATTTAATCTGTCCTCTTCCTTCCAGCAACTGGAAGGAATAAGTATCAGTATCTTTCTAAATATATTATAACTTACACTTTGTTGACACTGAATAAGTTTTTGTTCTTGAACGATTTATTTTCCTTAGTTACTGCTTAATTCACATTCATTCAAGTATTCAACCATGAATTTAACTTTACCCTGGCTCTCCACCATGTGTGGTGTCAAACGGTAATATTCGTGTTTTATTAATAACAATTAATTAATTAATAACAATTAATTAATAACAATTAAATATTTATAATAAATAAACGGTAATATTGCAACACTTCCCCTAACCACAATGATTTGTTAGAATTCAACGACCAAATAGACACACCTTACTCGACATTTTACAACTCGATGAGCTACTTTAACATTCTTAAAATTTAAGTGCAGGTGGAGAACCCTACAAAACACATTCATTCTTACTTCCCCCTCATTCATCTTTAGACATGCAGGCTTTCGCTCTAAAGCATGATTTTATCTACAGTTTAATACTTAAATTTGAATTTATTGCTTTTGAGCATTTACTTTTAGCATCTAAAATTTTATGCTTCTAGACTAAATTCTACTTTTACTTTGAAGTATTTACGTATATTTACACAATTCTAATACATATGATTTTTACAATATATCATAAAATGAATTAGAGAAAAATAAATTTTTACTTTACTCATTCTTCGCCAAGTTGGCGGCACTGAAACTAAAGTTCTTATTAATACAAGAATACGAAGTTATTTTTATCTTCGGCCAAATTTTGGCTTTAACATAACAGAATTAGTCTTTCGACCAACAGAAACTGCTTGTTCTTATATTTTATACTTAAAGAAATTAATACTTTTGCCTTAGCTAAATAAAGTAAAGCAAAACTAAGTCTCAACCGAGACAAATTGACTTCCGTCAAAACATAGAACTTCGTATTTACGCACAACATTTCGGATCAAAAGAAAAATTTATAGAAGATTTTAACTTATCTTTGAGTTTTCGATGATTGGAACTCCGACATCCTCTTCTGGCAGAACTGTTCCCACGTTATAGATTTCATCGAATTCAGTCGTGTCCTTTGTGTCCTTCGAGTGTCGTCCATGTTGATTTTTCTTTTTCGCCCTCTGAATGCCGGCCTTTTGGAGTGGTAGTCGTCGGTTTGCTGTCTTTTCCGTTTTGCCCCTGGACGGCTGGTCTTGGCGTCTTCCGATCTGGAATTGTGCTTGAATTTCTTCTGTTGGTGGTGGTCTTTTCGTTCTTCCTGCTGTCTTTTCGTTCTCGGGAACGGCGGCCTTGTTTGCTCCTGACTATCTGGCCCTGGAAGTATTTTCCTCGATGCAGAATTTCTACTGCGATACGTTGTAACTGGTCTTTTCCTCTTTACCAAAGATTCTTTACGTTGCGGCGTTGCTTTCTTGTATTTCTTAAATTTAGGAGTCTGAACGTTTTCATTTCTTGCTTTCGGTACCGTCGCATGACTTGTAGAAGAGCTAGATTTCTCTTCAGTTCTCTGCTTCTTGGGTGGTGGAGCGGGTGACGTTACTTCTTGACCTTCCACTTCTTTTGCACTTGAGTCCTGCAAGAAACTTTTAAGGATTTCAAAATCATTTTGATTATAATATTTTTTCACCTGATCGGGACTTGCTTTACAGATTTCCCCTTTCTGGTTCTTAAGGTACAATACGACACCCTTGATTTCCTGAATTACATAGGGGCCTTCAAATGTTGGAGCTAACTTTGCAGTAAAATTGTCTGGGGCACTTGATAAAGAAAATTTCCGCTTCAACACTTTATCCCCAACTTTAAAATCTGCTTCATGGCGTTTTCTATCATAGTACAATTTTTGTGTATTTCTTGCCGTATCCGAGCTTTTAACAGCCTGGTCAATGATTTTGTGCACATATTTCTGTTTAAACTCTTGCTCTCTTTGTTGCACAAAGAATAATTTATCTAAAGGCGTAATTAACTTTCGGCCTAAAAATAATTCTGCTGGAGTTTTTCCCGTAGTATCGTAATTTGCAGTTCTTAAAGCATAAGCTAACTCGTTTATGTAGCCATCCCAGCGCTTGAGATGTGTGCTAACATAACTTCGAATTATTTTTACAATATTTTTATTAACTCTTTCTGCGATGTTTGCCTGTGGTCTATATGGAACCATTTTGATATGGCGTATGCCAAGTCCAGTGCAAATGTTTTCAAATATTTGGCTAACGAATTGTTTACCGTTATCGCTAATGACTTTTATCGGTGCACCGTATTTTAAAATGTATCTGTGTAAGAATGCATCTGCAACTGTTTTGGCTGACGCGCGTTTAAGAGGAACAATTTCTGTCCATTTTGAAAATGATCTACAATTACTAAAAGAAAACGATTTTTACTTAACTCACTCTGGGGGAAAGGACCAAGAAGATCTATGCCTAAAATTTCATTTGGAAAAATAGCGCGAATGCTATTTAAGTACCCGGCCGGGCTGTAATTAATATCATTTATTAACTGACATTGATTGCAGGACCTAACATACGCAGTTACTATTTTGTATAATTGCGGGAAATATACCGCCTCGCGTACCATTTTTAAAGTCTTTCTGACCCTTAAATGACCCGCTGTTTTCGCGTCGTGTAATTCCTTCAAAATGCTTAATCGAAGCGAGGCTGGGATGACTGGTTTGTACTCGAGATTTTCGTTTGTTGTTTTCGTATAAAATAATAAATTGTCTATTATTTCATAGTTTTCTGCTCTATTTATTATCGCATCGATATCTGTGTGCTCAAAGCTTTCGGGGTCTTTCAAATATGCATAGATACTTCCAAATTCAGGATCAGCTTTCAATTCAGCAATAATTGTTTCTCTAGAATCTAAAATTTTTGAAGTCAACACAGCGCATTTGAGTTCATTTCCTTCATCGTCCAGTTTTATATGAGAAAGTGCGTCAGCTACATTGTTTTCCTTACCCGGTTTATATTTAATTATGAAATTATATTCTTGAAGTTTTAAAGCCCATCTTATTAACCTGGGCGTTAGGGTTTTCCCCGAGTAAAATCTACCAACAGCTGCATGATCCGAAAAGATTGTTACTGGCGCTTTGTCGAAATAAACTCGAATTTTGTGTACAGCCATTAATACGGCTAATGTTTCTCTCTTTGTAGCTTTATAATTCCTTTGCGTAGGGTTCAACGTTTTACTAAAAACTGCCAAAGGATGGCCATTTTGCATGAGAACAGCACCTACAGCATAGTCCGACGCATCTGCTGCAATTTCCAGGTTTTCGTCCCCCTCCGGGAATTTCAAAACAGGGGCATTGATGAGCGCTTCTTTTAGCCATTCAAATGCGGTATTTGCTTCTGCTGTCCACGTGAATTTACTTTTCTTTCTTTTAATTACTAACAAGGGTTCAACAATATTAGCGAAATCTTTTATGAATGACCGATAATAAGAACATAACCCAAGGAAAGAAGAAAGTTTCTTGGCGGTGTTGGGAGGTGAGAAATTCTTGATGGCTTTTATTTTTGAATCTTGAGTTTCTATACCCTTTTGCGAAATTTTATAACCTAGATATTTAAGTTCTTTAGTTGCGAACTTGCATTTTGAGGCGTTAATTGCAAGACCGGCCTCTTTTAATAATTTAAAAACTTCTTCTAGGTCTTTAATATGTTGTTCCAACGTACTACTCGTTATAATTATATCATCTAGATAGATTAAAGTCGATTTTTCTAGGACAGGCTTTAGAACAATGTCCATAGCTCTCTGGAATGTTGACGGGGCCCCACACAACCCAAAGGGCATGCCTAAAAATGCATAAGTGCCCGATTTTGTTATAAACGCGGTTTTGTGTATGTCTTCGGGTCTCATATCTATTTGATAGCAGCCAGACGTTAAGTCCAACGTAGTCATGTATCTCGTAGATTTAATCTTTCTAATAATTTCCTCTATAACCGGCAAAGGGTAAACTGGGAATTTAGTAAAACTATTAAGTTTTCTGTAACCTCCAAGCCCTTTTATCCGAAGGAGGAAACTCGTTCTTTTTCCTACATAGTACGACTGGACTCACGTACTCACTATTTATGGGCGTTATTATCTGATTCTTTAACATTTCCTGAATGTGTTCTTCGATGATTTGTTCTTTTTGTTTATCATAGCGTAAGGTTTAGTCCTACAGGGTTTGTCGGCAGTTAACTGTATATCATGCGTAAAAATTTGACAACTACCAGGCCGTTCTGAAAACAAGTTTGAAAAAGTAATCACCACTTGCTGGATGGCTTGGCTTTCATGGTCATTCAAATGGCTAAGGTCGACTTGCGGTTGTTCCACTGGTTCCACCACCCTCCGATCCATCTCCAGCACAATAGAACTTTCCTGAAAATTCAGTTTGGCCTTCGCGGCTTTTAAAAACTCCATACCTAAAATAAGTGGACTTTGCGAGTTTTTTACTACGAAAATTAATACTTTAAGGCTTTCGTTTTGAACCTGTATTTTTAAAGATAATTTTCCAATACATTGACAAGTTTGTCCTTGCGCTGCTATGATTTCAGTGTTTTTATTTTTAAATAATCGTAACCTATTAAAGTTTTTCTTAAAAAAAGTGTCACTCATAAAATTACCTTCTGCTCCTGTATCGATGAGGGTTTCTACTGGTACATCGCCAACCAGGACTTGTATAATTGGCAATTGTGAGTTTTTTACGACGACCGTATTTAAGTATCTTCTTGAGGGTTTTTTCGAAACTTCCGGGGTCTGGACACTCGCTTTTGCAGCCCCCTCTACACGTTTAAAGCTTTACTTTCAACTTCTGCCTTCTGGGTCGCGGACGGTTGTTTTCAAATTTCCTTTTCGGGCCTTGACCTTCGAGCTTCGATGAGTTAGCTTGATAGCTCTTTCCCCCATAAGAGCGACTTGCGTTTCTGGTCTCCTCATTTGAAGATTGCCTTAGGATACTTTTAGAATACGATGCCCCTCTAGCTTTTTCCGCTATTCTGCGATTTTGGAACTTGACCGCCAATTCGAAGATTTCCTGCAATGTGCTTGAGTTTCTAATTTCGAAGTAGTCTTGAACAGCAGGTAACAATCTTGGTAAGATTATTTCAATAATCTCCGCGTCGGGTTTGTTCCCATACAGCATATCCGTCAGCTTAATTTTTCGCAGAATAAAGTCCGTCAACTCTTCTATATTCCGTTGATAAAAACTATATAGTTGGGCTTCTAGCCTTGCTCGGTCTTTCACTATGAGGAAGGCCTTTAATAACGATTTTTTGAAATATTCAAATGTATATGTTTGGCCTCCGAATTCCCCTAATAAAAATTTGCCTATATTCTTCCACCATAGCGAGGCCTGTCCTCTTAGTGCAGATGTGGCAATGGCAACTTTTTGTCTTTCCGGCACAGGGTATAGCTGTAAATGGTTTTCTAGGCCTTCTAGAAATATCGCCACCGAATTTTTTCCGTCGAAATTGACGTTTGGCTTGATTGACGCTCTCATCGTCTGGACCAGGTATCCAAATCCTTCCAATTGGCTTGCCATTTCTTGTTGTTGTCCAGAAGCTTCCATCCAGTTTTCGGCCATTTCAGTTCGACAAGTGTTCGGGCGCCAATGTAATGTTGCGCGGCCCCAACCTGCACGCAACAATAGTGGTGACTGCTATGAACTGGAAAGTACACAAAGTCTTGAGAAGGGTTTAAATCCCTTTTTATTCAACTGTAGAAATTACAGATGCGTACTCTTGACGCTCACAAACTACGCCGACCCGGCGGTAAAATAAAAATAAGAAACTAAAAATGAATAATAACAAGTTACTACCTACGAGGCTCTCTAAACGTAACTAACCTTACCGCGTTTTAAGATACCGCTGATATTTCAGCAAACTTCTGAATATTAAGTTGAAAGATTCAACTATCTGCCGAGGCAAGCGCACAGGCCGAAACGCGTGGTTCTTCAATTTCTACCTAGCCACCTCCACGCTCTTGAAGCAAGAAAGCGCACATTCGAACTCGTTTCCCTTCTATTTAACTCAGATTACTTCCGCTGACAATTTGAATACTTTGCGCGTTCTACTAAAATTTACATACTCTGGCATTGGCAATTCCAGGGGAAAGTAAATCTTGACAGGAAAGATAGTTTAAACTTAAAATAAATGTTAGTTAAAATAAATATAAACCCTTCAAGTTTATAAGCAAACGTCCCCTCAAAAGAAAAAAAAATTGAAAAGAAGAAAGAGAAAAGCAGGAAATGAGACACAAATGTGGACCAACCTTTCTGTTGTCAATGAACTGACCGATGAGATGCGGGGAGAAACATAAAATACCGTCTCTCAGTTGTTCTAGTTTCTCAGTGAACCCGCTCTGGGAACACCTGATGTTCGCCGTTCGATTTTAAACAAGATTTCAAGTTAAAAATTTAAAACTAATATAGAATAAGGAGATTAGCATACAGCCAAAAAATGACATAGAAATTTCTTTTCAAACAATTCCTTTTATACCCTAAAAAAATCTGGAATGCTTCTTTGAAACATGAGGGTCTTAAATATCTAGAAATGGCTAAAATATATGGATTGGTTTGTGTTGAGCTATAAATAAAGAAGGTTCAGAGTAACCTACAAATCCTTTTTCATTCAATTTTTCTATGCGTACAGAAGGGAAGTTTTAGGTGCAACGTGTCCTGGGTGGGCACACCATACCGCAAAGGTTAACCTAAATTTCATATGTAAAAATATTTGCTCGCATTTATAAGGGGTACTAAATGTGGACCAAATGACAGAACTTTTTTTTTTTTTTTTTTTTTTTTTTTTTTTTTTCATTTATGGATAATGGATGTACAATTTTTATTTGAGTGCATGTTCGTTACTGCAGCTTTGTAGTCAAGGAAAAATATTATGGTTATTATTTATTTTCTGTTTTTTTTTTTTTTTAGGTATTCAAGTGCTCATTTTATATTTAAATTTTATAATTTATTTACTCGTATATACTACATCGCATTTTATTTTCGCAACTCAAGTGGATCTCTTGAAATTAAAAAATGGATCACCCTAATACCGGTGAGCCTTAGGTTAGGTTGCCGAGGCCTGATTTAGTGCACTGAGGGAGCTATAATGCAGTGCATTAATACAAGAGAAGTACAGTATGTACATGAGTGCTCTCTTGATTGCTAATAAATATGGCTAGTGAAGTACAATACGCATAGCTCACAGTATGTAAGCTGTGAATATAATGTCAGTGAGGTATAGTACTTATAAGAGTGATAACTGGCCTGCCAGTAAATAGTGCTAAGGAAAGAAGTACAATATGCATGTAAACTATGAATGTAAACTATGCATCACAGCATGTAAACTATGTATATTATACTTCCCAAATAGGAATAAAAAGTGATACAGTTGTGTTACAGATAAAGATAAGAATATAATTTCTAGAGAATTAGATTTTTTCTCATTTTCATAGTTTAAAAATTATATAGCTATTAAATTATTCCAGATCACAGGCTGCTTCTACTTATGTAGACAGACTTACACAACAAGTGAGCGTAAACAAAAAACGAAAATTTCCATTTCAATATTATAATTTTAAAAATTTGATGCAGGAAACGAATATAGTGTGCTGAAATTTTAATTTGCGATTTAAATTTTGTTTTTCAGTGGAAAAACTTTAAATTATGAAAAATACACTTACATTAAGAGTTAAACTTTTTATTATCACTACTTGTTGACTTGATGTCAGCTCCCACAATATGTACACTTTAATATTTAAAAATTAGTATATTCCTGCCATGTAGTAATATTTTTAAGCCTAATTATGCCAACCAGCGGAATGTAAGTTTAACGAAGGAAATAATTTTGTGAGGAACGGGAAACATTCGTCATAAAAATTTAGCATTTATCGTTGACCACATTAGTTCCATTCACAGTCCATCAAAGTATTGTTGCTACTAACAATACTTATGAAATATTTCTTCCGCCTTCTTAGAATGTTAAGCACACTCGGCGCGTATTCGAGAAGTCCGAGATTCGAGTCCCGGCTAGAGCATTACTCACTTTTCATGTTTCCTGCTTCGAATCAACCTAATAACTCTACAGTGGTTATTAGGTTGATTAACTAACGCAGATGGTAAATGATCATTCTCCATCAACAGGATTTGACGATTGGATCCCCTAATGCCCAGTCGCCCTTTGAAAGGGGGAGTATATAAGGTTCTTATCATGCCTTCTTAGCATGCTTCTCCCACCTTCTTAGCATGCCTTCGTGGCATAATAGTCAGCACACTCGGAAAGTATTCGAGAGTTCCAAGGTTCGAGTCCCTGCTAAGGCTTTGCTCATTTTTCATGTCTCCTGCTTCGAAATAACATAACGTCTCTACACACTCATAATAGATAAACTACGTCGTTCATAAGACTGCTGTGGAAAGATACTTGAAAATGTGTAAACAATCCAAGTTAAGCATTATATAAATGTTAGCAATTTAGCCTTAGGATACTAATAATAATCCATATTTGTTTTTTCTATATACCGAGATACAAGTTATTTTTACGATTCCGAGCATTGTTATTTTTACGATTTTCTTTAATATTATGCAGCTGAAGCTCTTAAGGAACTTCGGAGATCTAAGTTATAATATAGATATATTAATAAATATTTGTTAATGATTTGTTATTAAATTTTCATACAAAAATTGTTCTCCATAATCCCAACACTTTACCTACGGCCAGTAGAACAACCTGGTAAACGATCATGGGTGGTATGCGAAGCCTTCTGTAGTTGGCCAAAGCTTTAAATTGGTAAATACCAATTTGGTGACCATACAGCTTTACAGAGCTCCATGTCTATTTTATCACGAAGAATGGAATCCATAGATTTCGTATACATTTCTTTTTACCACAACTTGTTGAAAAGATAGTGTTTAATTAGGTGTCTTCCATACCTGAAAATGTTATAAGTTGCAAATATCTATGCTTTCTTCTGAATCAAACATAGGCACAATGATATGACAGTCGATTCATCTAACCACCAAACAAAATGAGAAAGGAGCACACAAAAATGAAATATTTTATTCAAAAGTCGCACGAGTGATGAAATAAATATTTTGAAATTAAAATACGTGTCACAAAACCCGCCACGAATAAATGAATTAGAAAACCCCTTCCTTAAAATTCAGATTTCATTTTCAGCTTCAATAATAAACAATTTTCTAAAAATTTTTTTGCTCTATTGGAGAGTTAAATTTATTAAAAATCTGACTCAAAGCAAATATAAGCAGACTAAGGGTAGTTAAATTCCTTTATTAATTGACAGTGTTTTTCATAACATTTTGGGAATCGTTTGTTTTTAAAAATATATCGCGAAAGAAAAATCTAGCTTATGAGATTCCTTTAAATTAGTGTACCTAATTTTAGCCTTCGTCACAAACATATTAACCGCATTTCAATTTAAATGTTCATAAAGATCATTAATTATCAAAATGTTGCTTTTTACGAATAAGGTACAAGGTTAAGTAAACTTAGAATATGTTTACTACGTTGTTTGATTTTCCTCTACACGGTCACAAAATAATATCAGGCAGCCTTTAAGAGTCATTTTCTGTAGATATTGCATTGTTATAGCTTTTACTTGCAATACTTTAGTAAGAGGTACAGATAAAGCTCAGTTATGGGAAAAATATTAGTACTTAATATGTTATTACGAACAAAGAAATTGGAATAAAATTTTATATAAATAAATCTTTTTCTTCGGCGTCGATGGATTATGAGCCATAAATGTTACGAAAATTAATCATAATTGGCAATTACATTTTATACCCTAATCCTTGTAAGTCGTAAAGATTAATGTATTGTTACATAAATAACTGAAATTCAAGTAGATTTATAGTAATGGTAAAAACCTGCAGGTATCAGAGACGCTTCGTTTCTCAATTTGTAGACTTTGTTTTAATTAACACATTTTTAGTTACGTTAACATTTGGTCTGTACGGTTCTATTAATTTTAGCTTGTATTTAAAGTGGAAGGCACCAATAAATTTTATTTTTATTTTTTTTTATTTTATATAATAGTTTTGTTCACATTAGTCTTCTGAATTTTTGGATAAAATTCTGGACATAAACCGGTCTTGCTTAAGTGTACTCCAGGTGAATTTAAGGACACTGGAGATTAACCATGTAAATTTATTGTTATCGGAACTTTGTTACTTATTGCAACCTTGTGCTTATTTCTTTTATATTTATGTGCTACTAGGAAAATATCCAGATGAATTGGTAAGAGCCCTCGTGTTCTTGCCAGACACTCAAATTAAGATGTAGAACATTTACGAAGATTCCATGGAAGAAACGAAAGCAAAATTTGAATTTGTGAATAACTCTGGCAAGATTAATATCTTCGAAAGTTCGTTAGTTCTTTGCAGTTGTAAATAGCTTTGCAAATACATAAAAATACGTAAATATACTCCTGTGTTCATGACTATTTAACTACTTTTCATTATTTTAATGGTCTGCAAGAGATCGTAAAATCTACAATCCATTGTAGTTGTAGCGTAAATGAAATTAATGGCAAGTAAAATATCAAAGAACATTTGATTAGACTACATCCCGATACACCAATAGCATTATCACCCTTCGAAAATGAAGTTATGCGTTAGAGTATTACAGCAGGTGCTATAGCAACAGCACGTGCCTTAAAGAGTTCCTCATCTGAACACTTTACGTTTCGAGACACCATGTAATGAAAATACCTGCCTCTGTAAATAGATTTTAAATGATGAAAAGTAATGCATAAAAAGCAGAAATTTGGCATTTCTACGATCGATTAAATACTAAAGCGGAAAACATTAAGCACTGAAATGCGCTCAGCAAAAGTACATCACGTAAAGGAAGGATATCTCCCTTTGACTTCGAAAAGATCAGAAGATAATCGTCTAAGGCTTAAGAGATGCATTTAGGCTGAGTAATAGACAGAATAAGTTCCGGTTAAAGGTTTCGTATGCATTAATGAAATGCTTAAAAGACATCTTCTGAGCACTTTAAGAGCCACTTCATATGAATCATTCATGTATTAAAATGGTCCAAAATTATCTCAGACATTTTTTAAACTGCCAAATGTGTGTGTTAAAAGTGATTACAAATAACGGAAAAAAGTTAACTTTTATTGCCTTTTCAAGTGCTGACCATTAATGCAGGCAGTTGTAAATTTTAGGTTTTGATGACGTTTAAATTCTAGTTCTCAGATAACGTTTAAATGATGCTAAAATGAGGTTTTCAGAGTTTCTGAATGCACAAAATGTTGACCACATTTAAAATGTTTAAAATTTGTATCAAACTGTTTAAAACAAATGTATTTTACTTAAGGGAAAATATCCGGAAAATAGGTTTATTCAAAATAATTTGTAACACGTATTTTTTAGATTTCACCGAATGGAACTTTATTTCCCAGATTACGAAACTCTTTTAGAATTGTAAACAACTAAAGTATAGTAAAAGAGTCAATTATGAAATTTGCTGAAATTGATATATTAGGAATTAGAATAAATGATATTGTAAAGACTTATTTAGGAACCGGAAAGCATGAGACATCAACAACCCGGAAATCAAATCATGTACTTTCTATTTGCTAACTCCTTACAGCATGGAGAATGCGATAATTCCGTACGCTCTCCTCCACTTAAAAGTTTGGTTTGGTTTTATAAGATCACAGCAAAGTCTAGCAAAGTCTCAAGGGCTATCTGCACAATGGAAGGGATGCCTTTGTGGAGGACTTTCTAAAGGAAACTGGCTCGTATACACGTTACACATGGGGTATCTACGAAAGATCCTATGCAGCCAGTCTGTTTGGGGGATTCGAACCTCAGACCGAACAATATGTGTTCAGCGCTTGACCGCTGGTGGGCCCCTACAATTAAACAGAGACTGAGGAAAGGCGCAGGGCTCCTCAGCCAAATCTAAAAGATGACGAGTTTATCATATTTCAGTCCAGGGACCACCGCAGTGACTTAAAAGATGTTTCCAAACCTGGAAATATGAAAAAAAAAAAGTTGTATCTTCTTCTGTTCGAGCCCTAGCATGTGAATCACTCACATCAAAGGAGCACTCACTGGGAAATGCGAAAGTTCCTTTTAATGTTACAGAATAATTTTTTACAGTAATCGATAGTAGCTATCTAAGAAAATTTAGAAATACACTTACTTTCATGCTGAACAAGGCCGTTCATCTTTGACTTGTTAATAGTGCTAATTATGCAAGTTTGTTTAATAATTAAGTATTTATTTCCTTTTAGTATTTATTATATTTGTATCATACTTTTGTTGTGAAAAGTTGGATATACCATTTTATATAATGGAACGATTCTCAAAATAACTGTAACATTGGGTATATTTTAGTAAATGGATTGTAAGCGAAGTGTAGCTATTACAGCTTCAATAAATTTTACTTTTTCGAAATTGACAGATCTTTATGCTGTGTTCCGATGTTCTTAACTATTAAAAAGAACCCAGAAAGAAAACTCTTTCTGTCCTGAATTCTTGGATGCACAAGAAAATAAGATCATTATTAGTATTTAAATATAATTTGAATTTAATTAGAGTATAGAAAATAAGGAGTACGTATGACTGCATTTCAGTGACCAAACTGAGTGTCTTTAAACCCAAAATTTAAAGTTTGCCATAAAAATGTAAATTTTCATTTTATTTTAATATTATTCACATTTTCAAATATTTTAGTCCTAAAGAACACTAAAATGGCCAAATCTGGCTAACATTTCGTGTCTTTAGCATTAGAGAATATTTTAATAGTAATTTAGGAATATAGGAGTACGAGAGAAAGTAAAATTTGAAGTTGATGGCATATTTTTGTAAGTATTTTGTAACAATATTACGTGATTTTCATCTAAATTTATCAATTTATTCCAACTTATATCTTATATTAATATTTTTATTTATTTCATTTTTTAAAAAAAGTTTACTTAATGTAAACAATTTCAAGTTTGGGGAGTAGACTTAACGTAAGGGTATTTTTCTTAGCTATTCGAGGATTGATTAAATATATATAAAAATTAATATTGTTTTAGAAGTTACAGAAAGACAGAAACTATAATCAGCCCCCTGATAGCATCAGCTTTGTTTCATTGAATCACTAACAATTAATTATTATTTATTGTATTTATTTCGTTATTCATTTTTATTTATTCCAGATTTACCTTAATTTTTAATAAAAAAATTTTCGCCACTAATTAAATTTACAATAGTTTTTCACAAAAATTTATTTCCACAAATAATCCGGATTTAAAAATCTAAAATTTTATCAATTATATAAATATTTATATATTCATTTGGTTTTTAATGTATAATGTTTATTGCAGTTAATTTTTATTACTGTAGATCTGTCTTAACATTTTATTATCATTTATTGTTTTTATATATTATTCTCTTATAATTTTGAGTGAATTTTTATATATTTCATATAAATAAATATTGAATTTAAAGGTAATAAAAAAAGCTGTTAAGAACAAAGGTAATATAAAAACTTATGTTATTAGCATTTTGTTTCTGCAGTACATGCAATGCTGCAAAAATATAATCTGGAACTGCGTATATAGCGTGAACAGAAGCAGCAATTTCGATAGTTAAAAATCTATCAGGATTTGATGAAGGCATGTCCAGATGTATGCCATTTGACAATATCTCGCATTTCCTGTTTGAGTCTAGATATTCTTCGTATTTTTATCTTCCTCTTCGTCACTGATTTTACTATCCCATTACAATTTTTTAACTCAAATATAATGAAGTCTCAAGAGCGAGTGATCCCTCTAAGACCAGATCGTGATTAAGATTATGATTTTGCTCAAATTATGATTTTAAGATTGATTTCATTGCTCAAATTATGATTTAAATTATGATTTGCTCAAATTACGATTTTGCTTCAAAGCTAACTGTAAAGTTTCTACAGAATCCTGGTGTTGTCTTCCATTGTATTTCTTCAGTTTCCCCCAGGGGTCGACTTAGGTAAAACCTGGGAAGCTACTGGTTAGGATCTGCACCTAGGCAGTCTCAGTCCCGGGAGTATAAAATCAGTCTTCACAGGCCTACAGTCATTGCTGACGATGGCTGGTTTCGGGCTCGGCTGAGACAATATGATACTGCCTTGTCCATTCCGTTGGTTGCAGTGGAGCTATATGGACATATATCATGGTTTTCCGTGGCGGGGACATTTCCATCGGTGGAGTTGGCGAATTCGGCGAGTCTTTAGACTGCTTGAGGTTTCTAGTGGGCGCCTGGAGCCTCAAAACTGCATATTCATATTCTTCCAAGGTTGCTTCCATAGGGAAGCCTAGAACAGACACGTGTGTATCATGACGTAGTGTTAGTAGGTCGATTGTGGCCCGGTTCGCCTGGCAATGTTTTAGTGACTTAGTTCTGCTGTCTGTAGTTGCGGCTCCTGTTGATGGCAAATGTTTTTGCATTTCTTCCAAGACGAGGACGTGAAGTGTGAATCACTGAATATGCCTGTCGACTCGGCTTAGTCTTGACTCGTTGGATCGAACGACAGGTTAGTGGCCCTTCTAGGGGTTGAGGTATTTAACTGTGTTAAGGCAGCCTTGAGCTAGCTAGGACTGGGTCGTGTCCCATCCTCCTAGGGTACTGTATTTCTTCACTTTTGTAATTTGAAATCACTGGAAGTTGCAATAAAGTTTCAGCTACTTCTCTACTTTCGGAATTCTTATTTAGAAGATCTACACGAAACATAAAACAGTAAAAATACTGACGGCTTTGGCATTGAGGCATTTTTCTTGAGCTAAGATAGTGTAGAAATTGGTCTGATCTATTGGTATAGTACAAAGGAAGCTTTGCTGAAAACGGATTTCAATATTAAGTTCAGAAGACAAAATAAATTTTAACAACAAAAGTTACAGATTTATTAATTTAGAAATATAATAGCATTTTAAATACGCATTGAACACTAAAGGAAATTACAAATTTTCTAAAATAAAATTTTCATGCAAATTATGGCCATTTATTTGAATAATGAAATCACATTTTGAGTCAACGCTAATAAAAAGGTGTCTTTTATGTGTTTTGTTACAAAGAAATATATGATCCAACTTCGTCACAGTTCTAATGGTTCCATGTTACAGCACTAAACAGCATTTTTGTTGACAGAACCTCGAAAATGTTGAATTGTCTAATTAATTAAAGCTTTTCTAGCTTTACGTACCTTTCACTGACTGACTGTTTAAACAGTCAACAGTTTAAACTGTTGTCTGTCTTAAACAGCTTTATTTTCATTTGAAAGGTAATTTTACCTGATTTCAAGATCAGGCAAAATATCTAACCACATAGGTGTTTTTGATGGTTTTACCTATCTATAACGAGAACATGCGACAATTTCCGTTAGGAAGTCTTCCGTTAGGAAGCTTTTCACTTAAGCAGATAATCTTCCAGCACTTGTTCTCAAGTAATCTGCCCGAAGTGGCTTAAAAATGGGAAACTATGATGGTGTCCACTTATTAGACAAACTGGTATTTGTTTTATCAGTGTAACATATGAAGAACTAGATCAGTTTCAGAATGCGAAGAAAGCCAATTTTAAATATAAATTTCCTAACTTATAACCCATTGGAAATGTTATTAATAATTGCTTATTCATAATTAATTATTTCTGTGTCATTTGTGCCCATAAAGCACAATTTAAAAATTCCATTTGTGTAACTGTAGTAAAGATTCAAAACGTAAATCTAATTTCTAGCTAAAGTATCTATTAAAATGATTGCTCTGCTCCCATTTACAAAACATTTAATTTTGTTACTTGCATAGTGCAATAATTAGATTTTTAAGAAAATTCAGAGAATGTTTGCAAACAGAAGACATGAACACAATTCTATTTCATTTACATTCAAGTAACTTTTCATATACCTTGAAATGTTGTCAAGCAGAAAATACATTCACAGATGTCTAAAAAAATAATTAAATAAGTAATAAAATAAAATCTGAAGGATTGCAGATTTTATATTACGCCCAAAGCGACGTTTTCGTAACGTTATGTGTGTTACTTTTATTTATTAAACATCATGTTCTTCCCACTTAAACCATAAATTCAATTCAATCAGTATTACAGAATATTTAACCCGTAACAGGGGAGGTGAAAAAGTTGAACATAGCAGGGGACGTGCGGTCTCAGAGACCGCGCATTATAATAAATTTTTAAAAATCGTCTAATTAAAATATCATCAGGATAGTTCACTTAGATGTTCTTTGAACATTTTACTCTGAAAAGAAAATATCTTTTTACACTTTAAAGTGAAATTAATGTTTTCCCAGAAAATTTCCCCATAGCCTCAAATTTTTCGATGAAAATCATATGCTGCACTAAATTCTATAAAACTAAAAATAAAAATGCATCTATTTTGAATTAACTATTTTATCTAAATTAGTTAATATTCAAAGCAAATTTTAACATCAGAAAATTGTATTTAGCACAATACAGAAAAATTTTGACAGTACCTAAAATATCAGTATCTCACTGATTTTCTGATATTAAACAATTTAGTTTTCGTCTTCTTTAGCATATTCATTGCATAACTTTTGCGTGCATTCCAAACAAACAGGGTCATGGCAATATAAAAATAAATATACTGTCTTTCTTTTCCTGCTTGGGGGGCACAGACAACATGTTTTCCTTGATTTTAATTTTGCTTCTTTTGTGCACTGCTCCACATCCTTAGACTCAGCTTCTTTTCCTAAAATCCGCTTTATCGTCAGGCGCAATTCTCGATTTATTCTTCGATTTTTCCCTCTCGTGTGTAGTAGTGGTTGGACTAATTCTCTCGCTAATTCTTTCGAAAACACCATTCTGGTCATAACAGGGTTTTGGTTATAACCTTGGTGCAAAATGTATGCGTTTACTGTACTCATATCTACTAACCGGTAGAAAAGAGCCATAGGCCAACGCGTTGTTCTCCTACTACAGGAATGGACAGAACATTTTTCATCTAAAGCATCAACACCACCTTTGGTTCTGTTATAAAAACCAATTATTTCAGGTTTCTGTGTTTCCGAGTCTGTTTCTATCGAATGATGCAATGATGACATCAAAACCACTGCTCCCCTTTTTTCGCAGAAATTTTCTTCACAGTCATCTTCTTCACTAAAATCACTTCCAACTTCGTCTAGAATTTTTTTCAGTTCTTCTGCATAACGTGGATCAGAAGGATAAATGAATCTCCGCGGACCTAACTTCAGAGCCATGTGTTCACTACTGCCGAAAATTGTAACACTGGGAGGGAGGTGACGTCTCACAGACCGCTCTAGAAGAATTTCAACAGATACACTTGCCAAAGCATTCCGATATAAAGGGGCCAGAAAGAAGGTCACGAAACGTGAAGCTAGGGGAAGAATCCATTCACTTGGACAAAGCATGCAATAGGGGTGACGGGAGGAACATGTGGTGCGATCCGTCAGACCGCACGTCCCCTGTTACGGGTTAAAATGAGCATATCTTTAGAATTTTTGATACACACTCTGGCGCGCAGGAGATAAAAACGTTTATTTTTTCGTACATTGTTGCCATTGCTCGCTTTGAAATCGTTGAGAAAATGAAACAGGTAATGAACAAATTCCAAATCTGGGCTTCCAGATGCCCATATTCGTGTGGAGAACTACGTTATTCAAAAATTGATGTCTCTAGGTACCGTTTTTATTACAAAATGCGAGGAAGATACATACATTCATGTAGATTCTTCATTACTTAATTTCTTTAAATATAATCCATGGCTCTAATAGTGGTGGCAGTAATTTGAAAAGTGAAACGCCTTTTAAATGGAAAATGCAAAATGCCAAAACGAAGTTAATAGCCCTTCTGGACAAATTGCCACTTTGGGCCTAAAAAAAATCCAGAATAAGACTAATCAAACGTTTACGGTTCGAAGTCAGAGCTTCATCAATCAGCTGCTGTAAAATTTTGTTTCCTGATAACAAGAGTGTATTATAGATAAATAATAAATACTGTAAAATTATGCAATAATTATTATCACTACTTATAAAGTTATCTTATATGACTTTTCAATTCATTTTATATGAATGAAAGTCAATTCATTTTATATGAATGAAAGTCAATTCATTTTATATGAATGAAAGTCAATTCATTTTATATGAATGATAGCATTAAATTAAGAAATCCTAGTCTGAAAGTATAGGAATTGCGTCACTTTAATTTCGGATTTTCGTTTTGCTTGATTTCGTTTGTATTATTTTCCCAATACACTTTTATGTTATTTTAGGTCTTTTTTCCTACCCCGTGTGTGTATGTGCCTCTCAGTGACCTATTGTTAACTAACTGTTTCTTTTCTTTGGGACCTCAGGCAGAACACTTAATTCTATGGCACTTGCAGCGTGAACAGTTTCAACTCCAATATCCTGGTGATATATATTTTTTATTTTTTTATTTTCAGAGCAATACCTTAGCGAATCGGTTTCTATCAAAACTTAAGTGTACATTCAGCTTCAGTTATTTCTTTATGTTGAAAAGAAAAATGTTCTGCTGCGTATTTATTTTTCTCTAAACTCAGGAAGCATCATACTTTCTCGACTTATTGGTTGTAGATACGTTGATTGTGACCAAGACAAAAACAGAATTTTGCTTCCAATATTTAACGGGTTTGTGAGGATATATGACTCTATGGGATTTAATCAAGTTGACCTTACATAATTTAACAAGTTATATTATTTTGAGTTGAATACAATCTTTTTCTTAAGGAATTTGGTACCTTTTGAATGATTTTTTACCTAAGAAATTTCATATACTTTTTATGAATATTATTAAATGATTTTGTAGTAGAAAATAACTTTAAGCTGAAAAACGTTTTTTGCCAATATTTGTTTTTTCAATTTGAAATTTTTGAAGAAATATATAACAATTAAAATGCCTTTCTTTTTCTACAGTTTTCGATGTTCTTCCAATTTTTTTTACTGTATTTATCAGAAAGTTCTTAACAATTTTAAGGACCAATTTTGCAATTAATGAATTAGTTTCTGAGAAGAAAAGCACATTTTTGCGAAAGTACTTTGAAAAAAATATGATTTCAATTGCATTTTCAACTCCAATACATTTTCTTGTCAGTATTTTGCAAACTCTATCCTTGTTTCTATTAAGCATATATAATTTTAAACAAGCAGTAAAAAGTATTAAGTAATTTAGTCCATATCTGTGTACGTTTTAGGACTTTAATAAAAAGGATTTATCGAAGAATGCAAACTGACTAAATGGTCGTTAAATCATTCAGATTTTTAAAAACGTTATTACTGACTTTCCATACATGTATACATGCATAATATAACAAAATATGATAACTGTTTAAAAAAAATAATTGGCGACTTGAGATTCATGCTCTCCCCCTAAATTTATCTGTTCTCCCAAATTCGAGATCCTTCCATATTGCGTAACGCTTTATGCAGGTATATTGCGTAACGCTTGATGTGGTGTGTTGGATGTGTCATCATGCTACTGCTCAATCAAATTATTGTAAACCAAAATGTTTTCTAACTCGAACTGAAACTATTTGAATTCCTCCCTTGAACTGCTGCTTTCTCTTTCGCTTACATTTCCCTGCTGTTTCACGCTACTGCTTATTTGTCTAAGATGACAGCATACATGGGACAAAACCCGAGTACATGGGACTTATTATATTCAATTATGATTAAGAAATATCTTGTCTGCAAAAAAATGACTTGATATGCGTAAAAAATAAAGAATGCGATTCTTCAAGCTCTGTTGTGTTGGACGGATGGATTGGATTTGACTGGATTATTTAATTATGGCAAAAAACACGAGTGCTATCTGCCTATAGGGAGGGATGCCTTCGTGAAGGACTTTCTAAGGGAAACTTATACACGTTACACATGGGGAAAACCACGAAAACGCTCATGCAGCCAGCCCGTTCGCAGGATTCGAGCCTCGGACTGAACTACCAGTGCTCAGCGTCTTTACCGCTCGGCCGCTGGTGGTGTGTTGGATGTGTCATGATGCTTTCAACTCAGTCTTGTCTGCAGTCACTACTGTCTTCTCAGCCATGAAGCAAAATTGAAAGATGCTAAAAATTACCGGATTTTTCCTTCTCTGCATCTAAAATATAACATTAAGTCACAACAGGATTAAGCTGGTTAAAGTTTCCGTAATAATTTTCGAACTCTGTTGTCTTAATTCCAGTGGATGATCAAATTTGTTTCCGGCGTTTTCAAAAATGCTTTGAAAGTCATCGAGTATTTGCGGGTTCAAAAACTGAAAGAGAAGAAAACGTGTTTCGAATGTTGCTGGGTTTTTTCTTCTACGCATTTAAATATAACATATATAAATAATAAAATTTAGTACTATTCAATTAGTTAATATAAGCATAAATTATACGCTTTTATTTAAAACCTTATTCGGCCAGAAATATTGCCAAAAATTATAAAATACAAGTAGATTTTTTTTAATATGTTTTTGTTTTGTAAAACACATTTGAAACAATTTCATTATATGCATTTATTATAGCATATTTTCTAAAACATTTACAATCAATATTAAAACATTTATTATAAGTTTTAATTATAATATTAACTTTTATAACTCTCCTGTTAATATAAAATATGGTGGACTCTTGCAAAGAGCCTGCCCTTTGGTGTGTAGCAAAGAAAGACTTCAGCTAAGCCAGCTGATGTTTCTGTTAGGTTGTATCAGACTCTTGCACTGTAAGATTCTTAAAATTATATGTGATGTCCGTGTGTAACTTAAACCTGTCAATAAATTATTGACTGTAAAAAACTCATTTATGAACCGATCCAACATGACCCCCCTATACTTTTCGTTTTATCCATTTTTTCAGAAAACAAAATTTGAAATTTAAGATCTCGTATATAACTTGCATTTAAAATTAATTTAGATGTAATTTTAATTATATAAAGATTTTAATGTTTGTTCCACCCCGACGTTTCAATAAAGCTACAGTCAGGAACTTAATCACTTTCATTACGCCAACTCTTTCCGTTTTATCTTTTCACAAATAATTTCAATTTGTGAAGTAGCATAGCAATCTTGACTAATAATACGCATATAATTGTCTAAGCTGACTATATATATATATATATATGAAAATATTAGAAAAGAGTTTTAAAAATTTTGCGCAATGTGCAGTAAAATTTTGAAAATAATTAAATAAATTTCAAAAGTCTATGCGAGAAAGAAAAAGCCGGATAAATATTTGAAGGCCAGTCTATTGTCACCGTAAAACAAGGTAAATTAGTAAAACACTAATTCCTGGAAATGTAAATTTTGTTGTAAATTTGGTATTTTTCTTTTATTACTGTGTTATCAATTGAACTTGTTTCACGGAAGCCATAGGTTGGCCTTCAAATATTTACGCGGCTTTTTCTTTCTCGTATAGAGTTTTGAAATTTATTTAGTTTCATACATATATTTTCTTTATAAGTAAGAGGAATGTTTAAAATCCAATGCTAAAAAAATACATTTGACACTATTGTTCCTTAGCAAAAATGTAAAATCATGTCACAATTAAAGTAGTAAAACCTATCTTGTAAAAACTGAATGATGATAGATGACTTCAAAATGAAAAAAGGGTGATAAAAAATAAAGAAATTTTAACACACAAAGAATTATAAACAATCTTGTAAAAATTAAATATATTTCAAACACACAGTAAATATATACAAAAAACTGCAAAATTGCAAAATGCTTTTTTAGATTATTAAGCTGAATTATTATGTTAGTGAAATTAAGTTTATAGTCTCAATTATTATCATTTGACGAAAGCGAAGGTATTAACTTAATTCGAGTTTTCAGCTGCTTTTCCCTTGATGAATCCGGCTCAAACCTCGAGTTGAGGTATTTACCATTTATTGCAATATTTTGTACATATTTCTTTATTTTTTATCACCCTTTTTTGATTTTGAAGTCATTTCGATTTTTAAATTTTACATTTAGTTTTTACGAGACAACTTTTACTACTTTAATATTGTTTCTAATTGTGACATCGTTTTATATTTTTGTTAAGGAACAATAGTGTCAAATGTATTTTTTTAGCATTAGCTTTTAAACATTCCTCTTACTTATAAAATTTTAAAATTTTGAAACTCAATGCGGAAAATTCTTGACCACTAAAGTCTCTCTAATTCATGTTGTCTTGCTACTTTTATATATATACTTGCCAAATCAAAAGTGGAAAACATTTTTTCTTCTAGCTTCACTTCGTATTTAAATAAATCACTTAACGTATATAAAGAGTTTGCGAATAGTTGTAGTCACATTGAATTATACATTTTTACACTGTTTTTTAACAATTAAAAAAAAAACATTAAGAAGTAAAAAAAACCTAAAGGGGTGTGGTTTTTAAAGTCCTGTAACAAATTTTAAAAGCCTTTGTATACCATTTATTATCTTCAGATCGTTTCAAAATTTCTTTATAGTGTAGTAAGGGCACTGAGGTATTTTTTTAGTAATTTGTTTCAGTAAAATGGTTAAACATCAGTAATATCATCGATTTTGTGATACTAAGTCTTCTTAATCCGGAAGAACGTGCTCCCAGACTACGAGCAATGTGTATTTCATACCGAAATGATTTAATGCAGAATAATACATTTAGATAGATTAGTTATATTATGACAAAGTACTTGAAAGCTGTCTGCGTAAGGGGAGGGATGTCTTTGTGAAGGACATTCTAAAGGAAACTGCCTCGTATTCTCTTTACTCTCGAGCAACCAGATTGTTTGCCGTGATTTGAACCTTCATCAAACAACCAGCGACTCTCAGCTGCTGATGAGCCTTCAGAATTACATTTTCTATCTACATGATCATTTTTCGGTAAAAACAAATTTAACCGTACATTTTTTGCACATTAATAATAAATCATTTTGCATTACATATTTATGATGTTAGCTTTATTGAAGTATTATTGAAGAAACTGGTATATGTATATTAGCAACGACATTCAGTTCGTGTCTGTCGTTATACGTCACCACCGCCCAGAAGTTATACAGGTTAGTAACTCTGACTGGCGAACCGAAGGACCCGGATTCGAATCCGGGAAAGCATGAATGTTTGTAAGTTTATATAATGTCTGTGCAACAAAGATGCGCTCAAAATACAAGGCGAATCGATATCTTCTCGAGAGATTGTTGGTAAAGAAGAAGGATGAACTCTTGGACTACAACCTTGGGGATTCTGCTTCGGAATTCCATCCGGGAGGGAACCTTACCAGTTAGCAGAATCCGGCAATATTCAATATTCCTATTTAGATGCCAAACATTCTTCAGGTAGTACCTGTTATATGTAACAGTGTCCTTGAAAGTATGATCCAACGGATACACGCGCTTCTAGTCCTCTGAGTAGTTTTTAGATCTGTCATGAAGACCTGCATTTAAACAGGGTTTCTCAGTTAAATTTGTATAATTACTTATTTTAGTTTCTATTTTCATAAGCTTACATTCACCAAGATGACATTAATATTATTACAGAAAGGAAGAAATCAAAATATCTTAAATTATAAGTTAGTATATAAAAAAGTCTCAAAAAATTCCACGACAGGGTCATGGCGTTCAGAAGAGTCTAAAGAAACATGGAAGAAAGGTTGAATATACTAAGTAATCTGAAAAGAAGTGAAATGAAGTAACTTACAACCGTGAGTAATAAATTGTATCATTCCGTATATAACTACATAAATACATATATACACACGTATGTAATATATATTGAAAATTAATACAGGCATTTATGTGTCAACATCTTTGTGTCTCACTCAGTATAGTGTTTCTATTAACGCACATTATAACGTTTTCTCTGCGCTGATGTTTCCATTTTTAAATCGCAAATCTTTTAAAATATATAATATTTAGTATACCATACGAAGGTTCAACTTACTTTACATTACATTACGAGAAATTAAAGAGAAACAGAGCGTAAAAAATCTGCTGCTGATTATGTTTTTCCTTCTTTTCAGTTTCTGACTTTGGAAACAAAGCTCGGTTATCTCCTAAGCATCAGAATAATCGATGTTATCGATAGCGTAAGCGATTCTTACCTGTCCCTTCCTCAATAATTCGCTCTGTTGCGTATCGATATACTTTTAGGTGTTAAATTGTTTCCCTCTTGCAAATCGTATACGTTATCGGAAAAGGATTTATCATTTCCGTTGGTGCCAATATATCTGCATCTCCAATGTATGTGTCTCTATTTTTTTCTCGTCTTGCTTCCAGAAAATTTTAAAATGAGTTTCAAGGTGTAATGTCATAGGAACTAGTTTTATTTTTTGTTATTGACAAAAGTGGAATTTATTTTTATTCAAATATTCGTAACTTTAAAGAATTTCTGTTGCTAAAAGTTTAATCCGTCAAATTTCCAAACAAAAAGTATTATAACTTGCGTTAATCTAGAATTTTTATACATTAATCTCAAAATAATTGTAAATATATTTTTCAGAATATGGTAACTGGCTTTATTTTATTCGTAGTGGTATTTTATGTGTGATATTACTATTTTAATAACACTTCCTATATTTTGTCTTCTGATAAAAAAAAAGACGAGGTTTTAGAAATTAATCAATAATAATTTACCAATTAGCATAATTTTCATTTCCGTCCTCTAAATAGCTGTTTTAACCCCTTGACCGGCATTGCAAGGTTTAAGCCGATAAAATAACCTACTTCAAAAGCGTTACGGATGCTTCTAAGTGGTCAAGGGAAACTTGGTCCAAAGCGTTATCGACACTTTTTGGTGGTTAGTGGCGAGAATCTCGAAACCGCAATGACCGCCTTAACTCTCTGAAAACCGAAGTTTTAGCTAACCTGTACGAATAAAATACCTAATCGCCTGAAAATGTTTTCGAGAGTCACAGTAATTTCCTCCCCCCCCATCCACTAACGCACAAAGAAGTTTGGTGTATTTAATTATGGCAAAGCACACGAGGGCTATCTGCCTAAAGGGAGGGATGCCTTTCGTGGAGGACTTTCTAAGGGAAACTGGCTCGTATACACGTTACACATGGGGAAAACCACGAAAACGCCCATGCAGCCAGCCCGTTCGCGGGATTCGAACCTCAGACCGAACTACCAGTGTTCAGCGTCTTTACCGCTCGGCCACCAGATTTTAAATGACATCCTGTTTATTTCGTAACATATAAAGATAAGAAACCACAAATAAATCCTTTTAGGGCAAGCTGTCTGCAATAAACTGATACAATGCATTTGGGGAATAGCACCTGCCTCTGCATACCGTAGGGGGGGGAAGAAAACAACATCTGAATTTCTGTTGTTTTGGGCGGTTGTGGTCGTTTGAATGAAAGGCCGTCTGAGGCGTTATGGTCTTCAAAGAGTTAAAGCGGCTGTGCAGATGTCTCAATGCTGTCCTCACTGTAAGAACCCTGGGGATCTCGAAACGACAGCTCTCAACAGAAGGTCTAATAAGAGCTGACGTTCTTAGGTATGCTCCTGCACATTAGTGTGATGTATCACTAGCAAAGTGACCCCTTCTCTAGTAACACAAAAATAAGCAAAGCATCTGGAAAATCAGTATATATGTTAGTGTATATATATGTGTGTATGCATGTATGCGTATATATATATATATATGTGTGTGTGTGTGTAAGATAAAAAATATGAAAACAAACTACTAATTTTAATTGGCTATAACCTCATTTATTTTTTATTTAATTTGGGGACTTAATCTTGTTGTCTTGAATAGTGTTATAAATCTAAACTGCGTCATTCAAATTAATCATGATATCTTCCGCAACGCTTAATGCAGATGCCTCTTGACCAATCACCAAATTTTAAACCAAAACTAAAAACTTTTGACTCACTTCCTTCTTTCTATGGACTGATGCGTAACTCTTGCTTATGCTTTCCTCCTGGCAGAACACTTTGCTGCAATCATCTAGGTGCTGCTATGATCGATCATAATATCAAAATTGTAAATGTTCTTTAATAAGCACGAGTAGAGTGTCAAGTGATTGTGACCACAAGTGAATTTAATTCGGCTCGGCTGTTTCTTCTTCAAATGGATGGACGCTCTAAGCATCAACTACCTACGCTAAACAGCATTGCTACGCATCTACATCTCAGTGTTCTTATTTCAGTGCTTCCGAATTTGTGCTAGTATTACATATATATACATATATATATATAATAACTTATTTAAAAATCGCTATTTTCTCTTTTTTCATCTTCCCTTAGACAGACAACTTTACCATAATCTAAAAAACGTTAAGTAGCTAGAACAACATATTCTTTCTAGCAAATTTATACATTTCATTCGGTTGAAAAGAAGAATTGTACTTCAAATGTCTTCGAGAAAGGATATATAATCTTTAAGGAATAAAAATCATGTTATTAACAGAAAATGCAAAAACAAAAAATTACATATTTTTTAAGCAAGTAATAAAATATAAACACTATCTTTAAAGTATTAAAAGCTTCTAGACCGTGCGTTAATAAAATTTCGCTGATTCATGTGGCGCAATATATGCGATTTTCAATGAGATTTTATTTTTATAATTAAAATACTTTCCTTAGTGACGCAAAGAAATGTTTTGAAAGCGAATTTTTTTTAAAGATACTAATAAAAAACTTTTATTATTACTTTTTAATAATAAATTTTTTACTAAACAGTTTCGATAGGCTTATACATTAAAAAAAATATTTACTTATTACTTTTGAAAATATTTACATTATGATTCTGGTTTATCCATGAGACCCAGTGTAGCTTTCCGTATAATCCATGTATTCCTTTTCATTAGGTGTTTGATTTTCTAAATATTTATCTAAAAGTAATTAATGCCTTAGAAATGATGCATATTGACTTTTTCTCAGAAAACATATTTTTATAGGAAAATGTTATTTTCTAGTTCCTTTTAGAACCTCAGAAATTCTCTTTTCTTCTCCCAGGATTTCCAGAACTCATTTCAGTTTTGAGAGTGCATTTTTTTATTTGGCTTCTGGAAGTGTTTTGATAATACAACTTAAACTGAGAGTTGTGAAATCTAAAACCTTATTGCGCAATGTATGTTAGGCTGATGAAAGCGGCTTCGTATAAAATCGAAGATATGGTAAAAGAGTTTTAATAATAAAAAGTTTTACGCCTTTTGTTGAGGGAAAGTCGATTAGTTTCACCGGTACTTTTCAGGTAAAGTCAAAAATATTTCATTTTACTATTCTATACAAGAGTAGATTTTTGAGATATTGAAGGAAAAAGTATCATTTAATTATTAATTTAAGAACTAAGTTAAAGGGTAATAATTTTAATCTACACTTCGGAAAATAAGTAACAGAATTTATTTTAATAAATTGAATTTTTTTTTTTTTTTTACGTTTTTAAATCTTGCTAGTTATTTGTAAGAAATTACTGCATTTTTCCTTCATGTATGCTTTCATAATATAAGTGGTTAGTGAGGGAACATCCTTAGTAATCTACACTGAACAGAATATTTCGTAGGCGGGATTCGAGTGTGCGACTGTAAATGAATTTAAATTTTGCGCATGAATAATTTTAAAACGCTTATAAAATTTATTCAAAAATAACATAATATTGTAGAGTCATTAGGTTATTTTGATACGGGGGGACGTGAAAAATCTGCTCAATGTCCTTGCCGCGATTTGAATCTGGACCTCTCGAATACGCGTCGAGTGTTCTAACCATTACACCACGAAGGCATGTAGGAAGGAGGGAGAAAATACCTCATACACTCCCCCCTTTTAAAGGACGACTGGAGATTATCGGACCCATTCGTCAAATCCAGGTGGTGAAGAATCATCATCCACTACCTTTTCGTTCGGGCGCCATTGTAGAGTCATTAGGTTATTTTGATACGCGAGACGTGAAAAATGAGCAATGCCCTCGCCGAGACTCGAACCTGGACCTCTCGAATACGCGTTGAGTGTGCTAACCGTTACATCCCGAAAGTATGAAGAGAAGAGGGAGAAAATAAATTATAGAATAAACAAAAATAAATTATTTATTTTATTCTATTATGTCGAAGTTTGAAACATCCTGTGTTCTCTAAAATTCTATTTCAGAATATATTATTTCTCTTTATATAATTTATTTCACATGAAACTAATATCTAGGTACCAAGTTTAAAGTTCAGAGTGTGGATTCTTGTTTGATCTTGACCTTGTATGACCTTGTTTAGTGTGGATTCTGATTTCGCTATAATAAGGTTCTCTACTGATTTCGAAATATATCAGACACGGGAAATAGGGCTCTTTTTTCAAAACGTTTTCCCTCACCTTGTAAAAGAAGGATAAGTGTCTGATCGTCCTCGAAATCGCTAGATTTAATCACAAAATCTACGCGAAATCGAGATTAACTTGTTTCCTAATTTTAAATATCAAACAATTTCCGTTAGAGGATAACATGCTATGCTAATTAATTGAAACATAATGCTAATCTATGTCTCATATGCTATGAATAAAAACAGTAGCTTAATGGATACAATCACGGAATATTAGAAAATTTTCATTCCAAAATCAGTTGTAAGAAAGGATTTCTAGGTTTTATACTCAATATGATCTTCTTAGAAATAATCTTCTTAAAATATTCTTCACCTGAGCATTCTTCTTAAGACAAGATTAAGACTAGAGTGCGTTTTTGTAGTAAATATCTTCATCATATCGCATTATAATAAATAATCGCTTTCATTATTTTAGGATTAACTTTTACCACATAATATTTCTTTCATTTGGTTAGGAAATATAATAAATCTTTGAGATAATGTAGCAAATCGTCTAACATATAACCAACCAATTCTTCTGTTGTTAGTAGATTTGCACTTTCATGTCTTGAGATTTTCATAGAGTTTATGCAGGTTAAGCTGGTTTGATGTATCATCATTTCGTCTATTTTAAGACGTAAAATGTGTAAAAAAAAGAAAAAATGTACTCATTAAATGCTTTATGCATGAAATAATTCTACTTCAGTTTTTAACTGAATTCAGCAATGTTTTTGACGATTTCAATCAAAGAGCTTCTCTGTTTTTTTAAATTAAGTTCAAGTAAACACTTTCATGTTTGAATAAAAACATTTTCTGTATCTGTTATGTAAAGAATGTGTAAATCCAACACCACGAATATAAAAGCAAAAGTATGAAAAGCGCATTCAAAGCATAAGTTTAAAACTAAAGCATGTGAGTTACACAGAGCACTCTTTACCGGTCACGAAAATTGGATTATTTTTGCCAGCTATCAGAATTTGGTTTCGTTTATTTAACTATCGCAAAGCACACGAGAGCCGTCTGCCTAAGGGTAGAGATGCACTGACGGAGGACTGTTTTAGAGAAAATGCCTCACATACACGTTATACATTGGGAAAACCGCAAAAACGCTTATGCAGCCAGCCCATTCGCCGGAGTTATATTCTGGGCCAAGCTACCAGCGTTCAGCGACTTTACCGTTCGGCCGCTAGTGAGTAGCCTTTTATCAGGAGAATCGTCTATATGGGAGTGCATTAGTATCCCATTTTGTATGATTCAATGGCCCATTTTGTATATTGCAAGTTGGCTAATGGATTGATGGATCTGTTTTGAAGAGCACGTTGCACAATATTGTTGAATTAACAGTTCGCATATTTTAGATTACAAAATAATCCCTGCTATTAACTAGTCATTAAAAAAAGAGAAAATCCTACCAGCTATAAGAAGGTATTCAGAAACTGTATTAATTAAGAGTGCCCTCTCGTGCTGACTGTTGGTTAAAGGCAGATTCTCCTGCATATTATTATTCGGATACGTGTGAGATGTAACACTAAATGTCCAATATTACCAAACTGAAGAAAGGTGAAGCTTTAATTTTCCCTTTCCACTCTATTTTCGATCTTTTATCTGTGTCTTGAGATATAAATAAGTTATATTGGATTCGCAGAAAAAACGATCTGTTATTAATATATCTGGACATTTACTGTACAATGTTTCTGTTTTGTCTTCATAAAAGAAAAACGTGTTATTGACTTATGTTAACCATATCCAGCCCTTAAATTTAAGAAATATAAATGGTAAATTATCCTAACCTGAATAACCTATGATTAAAATCGAACTGAAAGTCGCACTGAATTATTAAGATCCGTAATCGATGACCAGAAGTTAAGTTTCAAAGTTTCGTTTGGTATTATATTGATATCGGTGAACGTTCTAGATGGAATTAAAGGTAAACATTTCTTACATTAAGGTACAAGATAAAATTTCGACTGCATGCTCCTAAGAAAAATTCGTGTAAAATTATTAAAGCATGAAATGATGTAGAATGTCACGTACAATTGTTGAAATATGAAAGATGTCAGAATAAATAAAGATGTAAAAAATCTTAGAAACGTGTAGAAATAGTAGATAAAAATTGTTTGAATGAGCTGAGCTTTTGCTAAAAATATACCATGCATTTAAACGCGTTAGAGTAAAATTTGTTATATTTAACGCTTTAATCTTGACGAATCATTTTATAGTAGCCGTTTGGCGCATTGAACCAGCTCAAGGAACGGCTGATAAATGTCATTAATTGTTTTCGTCATCGAAATTTATGATATGTTTATAATAATCAGCTCCAGGCAAAAATAGTAACATAAGCAGTTTTTGAAATCTCCTCCTCAAACTGCGCTTTGATTTGGTATTATATTATCTCTGAATTCAATATCTAGTAATGAGCGGGCAGTAAATTGCCCTGCACAATAACAAAAGACTGAAGATATCTTAAGAAAAAAAAAGGAACTCAGTGAATTCCAGCAAAATACCCTCAGACCAAAAAATTACTCAGACCAAACCAATTCCTCATACCAAAAAAATTTCTGAGGAACATGGTCCTATCGATTGAGTTGCAAGTAAAAAGTCAAAGGCGAATCCATTAGCAAAAATAAAACTGCAATACAGACAAAGGAAAACGCGACAGAAAAGAAAAATAACTGAAACAAAAAGTTCATTTGTTTGAGAGCAAAAGTCTGTTACAGACAACTCACGATTCACCAGGGTAATACATGTGATTCAGAAATTGCGCAGCTCCCCAAAATCGCAGAAAGTCGAAAATGGACACTAATGGCAAATTTGTTTAACGTATCAGAACCCTATATTCTTACAAGTAATATCTCTATATTTTATATTTTAATCAAAGTTTACCTTGTTAGCTTTAAAAAATGTTTGTTTGGTACAAGAAGGGAATACGAGTTTCCCAAGCAGAATGAATTTTTATGATGGATCATTACTTTGCAAAACATAAATTTGCTTGCGATGGCATCCTTTCTCTTACTCTTTGTTGATGGCTGCAACATTATATCACTGACTTCGTCCATTTTGTGCGAATGCAAAAGAGATGAGCAGCTACTTTATTTCTTACAAAGAAAGCTCTCAGTTTCTCGAAATCAAGTTTTCAGGTGGAAAATCACTGTCTTGTTAAGTTCACGAACATTTGAGAACATCTGTTTTTAACACTTCAACACATTTTCGTAAGAATGCCTTGGGGAAGATTGTTCAATAATACAAATTCCTTCCACTTGGGAAACGATAGCCTCCCTCTGGAACTAAACAAACAGCTTTTTTTCATAAAGACAACAGCATAAACTCCAACTGAAATTTCAATTTTTGTATTACTTGTAACAATATATATAGGGGGAGTATAAGATTAAAAAACTGATAGAAACGCCAAGTATGCAAATTTCGCCAAATATGGAGTTTGGCACAGAAACGCCAGTGAAAGAACTTCGCCAAAATCTGCAGTTGCGAGAGGGTAGAGCAAGAAGAGGCGTATGCATGAACCGGCTATTCTTCCAATTTTCTACTATGTAAAATTTATTTAATATGTTTATTTGTGCGTGTAAAATAAAATTACTTTATCGTGAATGTAGTGTCTTCATTTCTGATGATTGATCGACCATTTATCACGAATTATCAAGCTTTTCTACGTAATGGAATACGCAGTTTTAAAACCGAAAGTCGAGTTTCCTTCTTCAGGTAAAACGAGTGTGTTATCATCATTTTTCCAAGGATAACATAATGGTAAACTTTATTGGCGGCATCTATTGAAGCAATTTACCATTAGTTTTTGCTTTCGAACTTTCGAAATCCTGATGTAAGTAACATCTGAATCATCCTGTACAAGGGACCACGTCGGCTGTTTATTTCGAATTACCATCAAGCCGAAAGCAGTCAAAAATCACAGTAAAGATAAATAATCTATATTACAATTCACAGTTTTCAAACTGCTTAATTCTAGAGAAGAAGTCTGCCTACATAAATTGCATTTTTATTGAAAAGAAAAGACACATTGTAGATTAAAGCAAGACTGGCACCAGTATATCCAAGTAGGCATATTAGCCTACTATTTAGAGCCTTCATAATACTAAGTTTTCGTCCAAGCACAATGCGAGGAAAATACCTCGAGCGTGCTGTCTGAGGTTTTCCCATCCGTACCACTAAAACTAAAACGTTTTTGTCTAGGAATTTCGAAGGGATTTTGGCTTCTCGCGTGGGAGCCTCGAAGGGACCTCTCGAGGAAATTTCGCCTTGCCATATATTTTGATGGCCTCTTGGCGCACAGACACTATACCCTTACAGTCATCCATGCCTTCTCTGGGATTCGAACCTTGGCCTTCAGTACGGCAGTAACTTAACACGGCTCGTCTGGTTGGCCACTGTAAACAGTAAAATAATAAGCATCATCTGAAGTGAAGAATCTAAATTATAAACTGATTTAAAATACCTGTAGCTAAGTGTAGACTCGCATTAAAAAAGTCACTAAGAAAAAGATGTTTTTAGTTATATACAATTGAACATTTGCAATATATTCCAGATGATGTACAATTAAATTATATATTATTGTAAGAAAAAAGAAAACAAAACCAAGAAAAACTTTTCGTATGTCACGTGACATACAAAAAGTCTTTCTTTCTTTTGCTGTACGGCATCACTTGCTATCTTTACTACTTTTAAGCGATTTTTTCCCTTTTTATAATTTTCTTAGACAGTTTTGTGTTATGGGTACTATTTATGATTGTCATTTTTGTGTCGTTCCCCAATCAGAAAAAAAAAATCAGATAAGTTATCCTCAAATCTGTTTATTCCCTAGTGGTTAATGAAAAACTCATTAAACTAAAAACTAAATTTAAGTTCTGTAACAAAATGGTAACTGAATTAAATCTAAATGTCACTTTCCTATCGTCCTTTGAGCTGCAAAAATACACTGATTGGTGACTGGGAATTATGTTTTGAAAGCAAACAACTAAATTAGAATTCAATGTATGAAATTTAAGAATCCTAAGTCTGTTTTTCAGTTTGTTTTCGCAAAGATTAAATTAGAATTCAATATATGAAATTTAAGAATCGTAAGTCTGTTTTTCAGTTTGTTTTCGCAAACATTACTCTTAAGTAATACTTCTGAAAGAATGATAATAATTTAAATTTTTCCCGTCCATGGCTTCAATTACAATGAACAGCTCTGTCATCATGGCTTAAATTTTTATCTTCGATCTAAAATTTACAAAGGCCAAGTATACAGAATATTTGTTGATAAGTCTGGAAATACTTGCTTCGAGGACCAACATCAGAGAAATTACGATATGATACGATATAAAAGGTACTGATAATATTAATAAAAGGTATTAGGTTGTTATCATATCAGCGAACAAGTTCTATGAGCTTTCTGAAACCCAATCCTTTCTGCTGGATATTAAATGCGCATCCAGACTACAAACGTGCCGGAATGCATTCATAAACGAACGTAATGCCTGAAAGCCAAGAACCGGAAATAATCTTCAATGTAACCCTTTCCCAACCATTTAATATATTCCTCCAGGGGAGATGTGTACAGAAGACATAATGGCTCACGATTCCCTCCAATTTCGAAATGTGTAGTAAATCGCTGCCTCTACAATTTAGACCGATTTCAGATGTTCCGCTAACGCCCAAAACCATCTGCCGTATTGGATGTCTGTTAAAAACACTTTATTGACGTCACAGGCTATGCTTATATGTCACAGTCTGGGAATTCTGCAATAAGTAAAGGTGAGAAAAGATATTTTAGAGCAAACGGTTGACATAAATTTAGGAAAGCGTATTTAAAACATGTAAATGCTTATTTGAAATAATACGTGTTAATTTATCTCCCAACAAAGCATGCGATCTTTTCTATACCTGTATCATGTATCTATTCTATATATTCTTCGGTAGCGTCTAATATGGGCACCCTAAGGACAATTTTTTAATTTGTATTTATTTATTTATTTGTTTTTTATATCGTTGGACAGGGACATGGAAGAAAGCTAACTTATATGATACGCGAAGAAAGGAAGATTAGACAAATCTGCATTAAGAAACGTCTTCATAATTTTAAAATACTTTGATGAGCATACAAATGTATCTAGATATGTGTATACATATATATGCGTTTTAGGGGATATATATGTTTAGGGGATGTATATAACTGATTAAAGGTTACGTTAGCCCAAAGGGCCGTTAGGCCAGAAGAGCTGTTCGCCTCAAAACGGCATTTTTTGTCGTTTCACTATGAATATCTGTTTTATTTTTCAGATCGTTGCCACCAAATATTATTGCGCTGTATTATATTTAAGTAAATTAAGTAATGGAGATTCTACATGAATGTATGTTTCTCGCATTGTGAATAAATGACGGTACCTAGAGCTATCAAATTTTGAAAAACGTGGTTCTTCACCAGAATATGGGAATCTGGAAGCCTGAATTCAGAATTTCGAATTTGTTTTATTATCTATTTCACATTTTGTGAAACGTTAACGAATTTTTTATTAAAAATCTCAATGTTTGAAAAGCGAGCAACAGCAACACTGAACGGGATAATTTTTTTTTTTTTTTTTATCATGGACTGTCTATAGGGAATTCTAAAGATATGCTGTTTTTAAATATTGCGTTATATTGCTGTTGAACTGAATTTTGGGTGAATAAATAAATGTAAAACATGAAACGTTACAAAAACGCTCCTTTAGTCGTAATTTAAGAATCTGAAAGATTTTTTTAAATTATTATTTTTTATGTTATTATTCCCATAGTTAAATTTTTGTGCATGTCACGTTTGTGGAAGAATTACTTTTCGAACTTTTGTCACCAAATGTTATCGCGATTTTTTATTAAACGAAATTAAATAACGAGAAATTTATATGTATGTTCCTCGCTGTGTGGCAAAAAGAGGGCACCTAAAGTTTCTCATATACGTAGTCTTTCACCAGAATATGGACACATCGGACTCCTAGTTTTGAATTTCAAACTTATTTTCGATTTATTTCATAGTTTGCACAAATAAAAAAAAAATTCAAATCTAGAAATTGCAACACTGCTCAAAATAAGAATTTCAAACGTATTTTCGATTCATTTCATATTTTGTGCAGGTTAAAAAAAAAAAATGTTTGTTTTGAAATCGAGAAATCGCAAGACTGCTCAAAACAAGACATTTCGAAATAATTCTAGCGCGCCAGACTGTTGCCATTCGCCAAAATATTAGTTATCTTTCAGTTTTAATTCCCAAATTACGCTTTTTAAAGCAATATATTGCCGCTACCTCAAATAGAATAATTATTACTTCCACGCAGAAGCGTGCTGACATTAAGTGAAGCGTAAGATATTTATTTATCTTTCAAATTTAATTATTCTGTTACCGAATAGCAAACCACGTGACTGAAAAGCAATAAACACCGTTCTTAAAAAAGTATTTTTTCATTTCAATTAATATATATATAAATGCATTAAATCATGAGTTGTCTACTTAGAAATATTAAGCATTTTTATGAAAGGACACTACAGGACTTTTTAAAATCATTATATACGTTTTCCTTTTTTATGGAAACTCTTTTAAGTGGCTGTCCGCTTGAGACGCTAGTTCTCAAAGAAATACTATATGGAACTGAAAAAAAAAAAAAAAAAAAAAAAAAAAACGTATTTAGCATCCATTCGCTCTTTATGGGATTAATTAAAAGTATGCTACTTTTAAAAAGTTTGTGATTTTTGAATTTTATGTGGCATAATTGCGAATAAAGATATGTTTAAAAATAAAGCTAAAAAGACACAAAAAATTGTTTTAGCAGGAATGAGTCCAAGAGCAGGCTGGTAGCCTACGATTCACAGGCAGAGACCAACAATAGCAGAGTAAGGTTGTTTGGCTTAAAACTGAGCTTTTTACATTGTCGTCTGTCCACATCACAAAGCCTGGAATTTCGCTAATATTTAATTGCTGCAATGTCATGCCCAAGTGCAAATATGCCTTTCAGTTGTTTAACACTTTCCTTTCTCTTAAAGTTGGAGTTCTGATATAAAAAATCTGATGTGTACACCACATGACTTCCTTGTACGGAATATTAAATTATACGCATTTTTTCTTGCATTTCGTTTAAACTTTGGATTGAATAAAATCTACTTCGCCCACAGCCAATAATCCACAATAGAATAAATGCATTCTTTAAAATTCACTATAGTATTTGTTTACAATTTCAGTTCGCTAGATTCACTTAACAGTATTATATTTCGTTCATATTATAAGTCATAATGCACAAAATTTGTATTCTCGCGTTGTAGCAATCTCGCGTTGAGCAAGAAGAAAGGAGGTGAGGACTTTGGCGAACGCCGTTTCCTCCAGTCCTAAAAAATAGAATTATCTAATCGTTTCCACATGTTCTATTCAAATACTATTATAAAACTAGAATGATGTATAAAAGAAATTAAGCAAACAATACAAAAGAGAAACAGTTTTTCATAGACGATTCAGTATTTCTCATTCAATTAATTCAGTTCTCACTTCGCGAGAAAACAAAAATGTATAAAAACTCAAAATATCAATATTAAAAATTACAAAGTAAATCTCAAACACTTATTTCCTGGAAAAATTTCCAGAAAGGATTAAGCATGATTTAATTGGCAATAATAAATGAAGGCGTTATCTTTGTTGTTGCGAAGCTAAGTTTCTCTAGATTGGCAACATATCCACTAGTCTGCTGTTTCAAATGTAAACAATCAATCGTCGTCATAAAAAAAAAGGCTTAGCGGCACTTAAACAATTTTAAAGTTTTTGAATTTTCTAAAAATATTGCATACAGATTTAGGAAAGGCATAAAAACCTTAACCGGACTATAAAAACAACATAATTCAATTATTTTTAAAGCAAAAAATGTACTATTTACAAACATATAAGAGTAAAGAAACTGAGATCACTGACCCCGGTAACAGAGTGAATATATATATAAATATATTTATATACGTTTGAAGCTGCCGATCGCAACCAAAATACGAGCTGCACATCTATATGTTATAGCAGTCCTATATACAAAATTTCAACGTTCTGAGGCGACTCGTTTTTGAGTTATGCGAGATACGTACGTACGTGTGGTGTTGCTGGCCGTGATCGTATAAAGTGACGATACTAAGAATATCAAGTACAAATTGATTTTGAGCAAATACTTAAACTAAAATTTGGTGTTTAGTACATTGCATAATCATTACTATATAGATTAACAAGACTTACCCACTGATGCATGCATGAGCCGAATATTTTCTTTTTCCAATCTCATATTTATTTTAATACACATACCTTCTGGATTAAATAAGACACATTTATCACACACATATACATACTAAAATATCATAACTTAGATACTCGCAATGCGATAACACAAATGGAATGTCCGTGGAGTGCCGACGCGTGTCTATTCGCGCAATCCTGTTCCATCGAATAATTTTGCGGTTGAAACGTGGTCAATTTTATCTTCGTATTATCGCGCTGTCTGGTTACACGCTTATAAGCTCTTCTTTTTTCCTTTTACATTCATATGATTTTTACACACGTCGCACGTGGTGACACATTGCTGGTCAAGCACATCTTGAAGTCGAACAGTTACTTATATTCTGCTTGCGCGTTTATTTTATGTTATTCACAAATCAAACATCTACTTTAAGTACTGGATTTCTTCATTCTGCTTCTTTCTCGGCAAAATTAGACAGGAACAAATGGCGACTGCTGACACACACTCGCTAAGCTCGACGTCAGGCAGCAAGAGGGGAAAAACGAAAAAGAGAGAGACAAACCAGTCTTTCCAGTTTTTATACCTTTCGACGCACGTGCTCGCGCGTGATAACGATACAAGAATCGATGTAGCCACAATGTTCTCACATTCCCTCCGGCCGAAGAAAAAAAAATTGTCCCATCACTGGACAAATGAAATCCCTTTCTGCTGGACACACTTGAACTTTCGTCTTACATTACATACACATTTCACACCAATCTTTACATCATTTGCAAAGGCACTGCACTTTATCATTTCGTTGGCACTCCATACATTCCTCATTCTCTGAACACAGTTGAGCTTTCGTATGCACTATCACACATATTTCACGTTAATATTTCACATTGCTTGAAAAAAAAAAACACAGCACTTTAAACACTTTGTGATACACATTTTTACATTCTTAAATTAGTATTATTCTTTTACATTACTCATGCATGTCTACTCTTACCTAAAATATCACCACAGATGCGATTCCAGGCAATGAAAATTTGGCACTTACGATACATAATTTACAATTCACATATGATTAAATATCCAATTAATCACTTAAACTAAGAACATTTGCATTATCAATTTTGATGGAACTCCTCTTAACCATTGTTTACCTTATTTCATTCTTTACATTTTAGAATCACATTCACTATTTCATAACATAGCTACTTTTATCATTTGATCATATTCATTTTACATATACATTTCATATACCAATATGTCATGACATTGTTACAAGCTACATTTGTATTAGATCCACTACTAAATTACACACCTTAAATTTGATTCAGCAGTAAGACAAGGAGATTTGAACCACACTCTTTCTTTTCTTTTCTTTTCTTTTCTTTTCTTTTTTTTTTTTTTTTTTTTTTTTTTTGAATCTGCTATCTAGTAATCAATGAGACCCTGCATAGTACAATTCAATTTTTCTGGTATATGGACCAGCCAACTCTACCAAAATCGTGCAATTAGCGCTTTATTACACTAAATTGACCCATACCACACATGATCATCATTCATTATCTAGCTTGTACACCTGCTACATTCTTATCATAATCACAACTTCTTTACACTTTTTTTTTTTTTTTTGATTTGCTGACCTACAATTTACAATTGTGTTACACTCCTAATCCTCATTTTGTGTTGAATCTATTCTTGAAGGATTTTGTAAAAACAATTTACTTACGTGAACTTTAGTGGTTTTATTCTCTAATTGTATTATATAATTATCATTTCGTAGCTTTTTTATGATCTCATATGGCCCCTTGAATTTTGGATGTAACACCCTTCTATCAGTAAATTCCTGCATAAAAACTTTATCCCCTGATTTCAATTCTGGAATTTTTCTCCCTTTCAAATACTTTTTTGCACAATTAAAGTATTCATCCTCATTTAATTTTACTTGTTGCTTATCTCTACTCAATTGTTCCTTTATTCTTTTGGAATATTCCTGGAAATCTTCTGCTAATTTAAGAGGATCATTGCTATCTATGGGAGTATTTAATGTTCTACCAAAAAATAGTTCTGCTGGTGAAAATTGAGTTACAGAATGTTTAGCATTATTATAATACAGTTTAAACATCAGTACTTTTTGTGGCCATTCAAATATTTTGTTTGATATTGCTGCAATTGATTCTTTCATTACCCTGTGAACTCTTTCAATCAACCCATTGGACTGTGGATAATAAATTGAACTTTTTCTGTGTTCTAATTTAAGCGATTTTAAAAATTGAGTAAATTCTGTGGAACAAAAATAGGAACCGTTATCTGATAACAAAATTTTTGGAATGCCAAATCTGGCAAAATAATCATTTAAAGATTTTATGATGAATTGAGAAGTGCAGTTGTTTAACGGAACTGTTTCCAAATATCTGGAATAATGATCAATGATAGTGAGTACATAAAACTTATTATCTATGGATCTTGGCAGTTTACCAACTATGTCTATAGCTATCATCTCTCCAGGAGCAAGATCTTTCTTAGGAATTAGACGTGGCAGAGTGTTGTGAGGTCGAGACTTATTTTGTGAGCAATCTGAACAATTTTCTACAAAACTTTTCGTATCGCTATACATACCTTTCCAATAATACTTTGCCTTTACAAACTCATATGTCTTTTGAATACCAAAGTGAGGCGCATGAACTGTCTGTAATACATCTTTAATTAATGCCTTAGGAATTAGAATTTTATTCTGGATACTTCTGTCTTTCTTTCTCATATTTACAGGTTTTAATTTTATCATTACTACATCTGTATGACTATCAATAAAATATTGTTCTACACTTTCTTTGTGGTTATCCTGTAATTTTTTTATAATTGATTTTATGTCTGGATCACTTTGCTGTTTACTAATTATGTTTTGAATAGACAAATTATCATTGGTCTTAAATATATTTACATTGTTTACCACTACATCCTTTGAAACTCTTGACAAGTAGTCTGCTGGGTTTTTTAAACCAGGAATATGCTCCATCGTGTATTGAAATTCCTGTAAATATAACAACCAACGTGCTACAATATCTGGCTGTTTGTCAAGACTAATATGGAAAGTCAGAGGTTTAGCATCCGTTAATATTATAAATTTTTTCCCATACAGATGTTCGTGAAATTGCTTTACTGATCTGAAGATTGCATAAAGTTCTCTCCTAATTGAAGGATATCTAGCCTCAGCAGGTGTTAAAATTTTTGAGTAAAATTCTACTGGGAAAAACTTTTCATCAGTTTTTTGCATTAATATGCCACAAATGGCTGATCTAGAAGCATCGGTCACTAAATATAAAGGTTTATCATTTTCTATGTTTTTTATTGTGGGTTTTTCTAAAATTAATTCTTGTATTTTATCTAATGCATTTTGGCATCTCTCGTTCCACACGAATGGTATATTCTTTCTTGTTAAATTTACTATTGGCTTGACAATTTCTGCATAATTAAAAATTAAGTGTCGAAAATAATTTACCATGCCTATGAATATTTGAACCTCTCACATTTCTTGGCCTAGGAAATTTGGCTACTTTCTGAATATTCTCCTCTGAAGGAGCAAAACCATTCTTATTAACCGAAAAACCTAAATACGTAATCTCTTGTTTACATAACTGCAATTTGGCTGGGTCTAATGTTAAATTAATTTTTTTTAACTTGTCAAACACCTTTTGTAAAATAATTACTAGTTCATTTATACTGTTAGCTGCAACAATTATGTCATCTAGAAAATATTGTAAATTTGGACCCTGCAATTCACCTAAACATTTTGATATTAGAGTATGGAAATAAGCAGATGAATTTTTTGCACCAAAAGGTAACCGAGTTGGTTGAAAATTGCCAAGTTCCGTGCAAAAGGCTAATTTTTCTTTATCTTTCTGATCTAACTTTATTTGAAAAATTGCTGACTTAAGATCTAGCACACAATAATAACTTTTACCTGCTATATTATGCAAAATATCTGAAATCTTAGGTAGACATATTTGATATGATTCAGTTATGCAATTTAACAATCTATAATCTACTGCCATTCTAAATTTTAATTTGCTAGGATCAGTATTAGGTGGTGCTTTCTTTTTGACAAAAATTACTGGAAAACTGTAACTCGATGTCGATGGCTCTATAATACCTGCTTCTAACAATTTGGCTATCTCTTCTTGGGCATATTTTTTAGCAATGCGAGGAATAGTATATGGTCTAGTTTGAATTGGAAAGTTATGTAATAAATTAAATTGTGGCACGACAGCATCAGTCTCACCCAGAGTGGTGTAAGATTTTGAAAACACAGCTGAATTTTTCATGAGCATTTCAATCATCTTATTTTTTTGTTCTGCTTCTAAATGACTTAGATCAAAATCATCTGGGCTTAATTCCTCCTTTCTCAATTGTTTAATTTCTTTTAAAGTTATATGGTTAATCTGCAAATTTTGTTGCTCTCTAGGTTTTTCAAATTGTTTTTCTCCGACTTTATATACCTTACCAATCTTTTCACCCTTTCTTAGAATAATTGCGGCATTGGAATTGTTTTCAATTATGGTGAATATATATTGCCTGTCACTTATCTCATGAATTGAATCAGTCACACCTATCTTGCCCACTTTTCGCCTGTCTGGTGAGAACATTATTTGCTTTTCTTTCTGCATATTAATTGGAATGCTTAACTTTACTATCTCTGCTGTATTTGGCGCAATTCTGGTATTCAATACTACTCTTACAATACCCGACTCCTCTGGTCTACTATACTTGTCTACCTTTTTTGCATTAATATTAGTACAGTTTTTTCTTTTGTCCAAAAGATCAAAATATGTGTTATCAATGATTAACTGACTTTTATCTGCATCTATAAGTATCTTATTTTTTTGAATGAAATCATACCCTAAAATCATTTGATAATTTGTATTCCAATTATGTTGTGTAACAAAAAATTGGTTGGCAAGCCATTTATTTCCTAAACGAAATTTTAAGTTTACAGCAGATACATATGGGATAGTAGCATTATTTAGCGTATGTATTCTTACAGATCTGCTTAAGTAATGAATCTTTGTGTAATTTTTTATTACTTGCAAGGTGTCTGGCTGTATTAAGCTTAAATTTGCACCTGTATCAAGTAATGCTTCTACTACACAGTCGCCAAATTTGATTTCTATTACTGGTAATTCTGTGATACTATTAGTCTGGCAAGAAGCTACCAATTTTTGTTCATTACTTTCTTTAATTTTGTGTCGGAATCTTTCATGTGTATTTGGCCTATTTGAGTTCCTTACTTTTTTTTATTTTGTCTTGTTTCCCCCAAATTTTTTTATGGGCACTTGAGTAATACTTTGTGTATCTGGGAGATCTGCAAGTACCCTTCATTAGTTTAAATTATTTGTACGAGTATTGTATCTTCTGTATTGTGGCCTATTTCTATTACTGTTCTGTAGTCTATTACCTTGCGTGAAAGCATACCGACTATTATATCTATTCCTTCTATTGATAAAGTTACCCCTATAAAAATTTCTTCTCTGGTTGTTTCTAGCCTGTCTATAATATTGAAAATTATTGTTTGAAGGAAAATAAGGACACTCTGTAGTCCAATGATTCTGTTGGCAAATATGACAAGATTCTCTATTACTACTACTTTGTGTAGCATTATTTTCTAGGCTAGTTACATTGTTTACACTACCATTAGGTAAAATTTCATTGAATTTTTTTGACAAATCCTCAATGGCTCTATTATTTTGCATTTGTTGCATAATTAATGTATTTAATTCAGGTGAAAAATCATGTGTCTGTGAGCTATTACCAGAATCCTCCAATGCTTTTTCTATATTCTTTGCCTGTTTAACAGCAGTAGCAAAATCAATAGGTCCTAGTTTTTTAACCTCCAGTCTTAAATCTGGTCTGAGAGCTTCTAAGAATTTTGAAAGCATTGCTTTTTGAGTGAGGTTATGTACCTCTTCACTCGAACTAGGATAGCACCCAAAATATTTTGTGGCATACGTATTCACTTTTTCCGCTAAGTCCTCGACTGACTGATCTGGGGTCTGTCTAATTGAGTTAAAGTTATTTTGAATTGTGTCAAATGACTGAGATTTTGCAAATTTTTTACTTAGTAATGCTTTTAAATCATCAAATGACATAACTTTACACGATTCATTATCAATTACAAATTTTAATGCTTTACCCCTTAATTGAATTTTTAACACCAAACTTTTTCTGTTCTCATTCCAGTTCTCTAAATTTGCCATTTGGCATAACTGATCTAAAAAAAACGTTATATTTTCGTCATGCTCCCCTGAAAAAGTAGGCAGAGCAGTAGCCAGACTCATATTCATTACATTATTTTTCTTAGCCATTCTGAATCAATTTACTATACTTTAGTACCACTCTAAATTACTATTATTATTACTTCTAATGTATAGTACATTCATAAATACACTATTGTAACTTATTGAAATTTTTCACATGGATACAAGTTATTACATACTCCTTACCACACAATATGATATACATTCAGGAATAATTTCTTAAATACTGACCAATTTTGAATTGATATTACCATTTTCACATATCTATTTTTTATCATTAAATTATTTCACATTAGCAGGAAACAGTCATATGGAATTCTATATATATATATATATATATATATATATATATTTACATATGCAATTTTCAACTTTTTCTAAATGATTCATATCAGATAAACACAAAATTCAAAATTTTATCCAATCATTACTAATATTCACCTATTTGATATCAGACATCATCACAAAATTCAAAATATTTAAGCAATTATCAAACTGGAATCACATGTGTAGTTATATTTTTAGGCATAAGCATAAAATGGTTCTCTACCTGAAATGAAACAGTTAAAACTTAATTTCCCATTTTTTTTTTTTTTTTATGTGTCACGGCAAAATAATGTGCCTTTATTATTATAATCCTGGTCACGGCACCATAAATGTGGTGTTGCTGGCCGTGATCGTATAAAGTGACGATACTAAGAATATCAAGTACAAATTGATTTTGCGTAAATACTTAAACTAAAATTTGGTGTTTAGTACATTGCATAATCATTACTAAATAGATTAACAAGACTTACCCACTGATGCATGCATGAGCCGAATATTTTCTTTTTCCAATCTCATATTTATTTTAATACACATACCTTCTGGATTAAATAAGACACATTTATCACACACATATACATACTAAAATATCATAACTTAGATACTCGCAATGCGATAACTCAAATGGAATGTCCGTGGAGTGCCGACGCGTGACTATTCGCGCAATCCTGTTCCATCGAATAATTTTGCGGTTGAAACGTGGTCAATTTTATCTTCGTATTATCGCGCTGTCGGGTTACACACTTATAAGCTCTTCTTTTTTCCTTTTACATTCATATGATTTTTACACACGTCGCACGTGGTGACACATTGCTGGTCAAGCACATCTTGAAGTCGAACAGTTACTTATATTCTGCTTGCGCGTTTATTTTGTTATTCACAAATCAAACATCTACTTTAAGTACTGGATTTCTTCATTCTGCTTCTTTCTCGGCAAAATTAGACAGGAACAAATGGCGACTGCTGACACACACTCGCTAAGCTCGACGTCAGGCAGCAAGAGGGGAAAAACGAAAAAGAGAGAGACAAACCAGTCCTTCCAGTTTTTATACCTTTCGACGCACGTGCTCGCGCGTGATAACGATACAAGAATCGATGTAGCCACAATGTTCTCACAGTACGTACAAATGTTCGTACAGACGCCACGAAAAATTCTCTTCAGAATTAATTTTAAAGCAGTTTTATAATTTTTTTGAGGAAACGAGTCTTTTATTCTGTCCTTACGTACAGATATCACGCAAAAACATCGTTAAATTGCATTCGATAGCGGTCAAAACGGATATTTTCGTTGAAATATGCTGCCTGAAGCTTTTCGCGATTACAATATTTCTTTTTTACTTCTGTACAAGGAAGTAAAAAATGTAGGCAGTCTAATTAGGCCTAGAGGAGTACACAAGTAAAATTTCGTGAAGATAGCACTTATTTTTTAATTTTGTTGGTGTGCCCACTACTGATTGAACAGAGCTTCGAAAAGAGTGCTGAAAAGAGCGTTGTTTTCAATGAACTGACCGATGAGATGCGGCGAAACAAAGAATACAGATTCACAGTTGTCCTAGATTATCGGTGAGCCCGGTCTGGGCACACCTAGGGTTCGCCGTTTGATTTTAGGCAAGATTTCAAGGTAAAAATTTAAAACTAATATAAAATAAGGAGATTAGCATACAGCCAAAAGAATAACATAGAAATTTCTTTTTAAACAGTTCCTTTTATACCCTAAAAAATCTGGAAGGTTTCTTTGAAAAATGAGGGTCTTAAGAAACTAAACATGGCTAAAATATATGGACTGGTCTGTGTTGAGCTGCCATCTACTATAAATTAAGATGATTCAGAGTAACCTATAGAAACCTATAAATCCTTTTTCATTCAATTTTTCTGTGCGTACAGAGGGAAAGTTTTAGGTGTGTCCAGACCGGACACACTGTGCTGCAAAGGGTTAACGTTTTTGTAATTACTTAGTATTCTAAAACTGAAGGGCTAACGTGGTGCAGCATTCCTTCAATTTAAGAAGTACTGATTACACCATCCATCGATTTAAGTGGTAGTACTCTGACAGATTGGATTTAGCTCTGCAAAAGTAAATAAAAATACATAATATTGCTTTCTGAAGAATAAAAATTTCTAAGACAACGAATTAATAAATTCTAATTGAACATGAGTGAAAATCAAGATATATATTTTGAATCGTATTCACATAATATTTAGTGTATTTATGTCGGCATATGTCTTTCGCGCTCAAGGGATCATTTCAGGTCCCACTCCGTTATTTTATAAACTGTTGAAATACGGTCTTTTAACAAGGGATCTACATTTCTCGCTTTCGGTAGCAGAAAATATATGACGCGAAAATATTAAAAACGATCTTTTATTTACCATTTAGAGTCATTTGGATTTTTTTCTAAAGCAGAAGACATGAAAAATGAACAACGCCCTCTCTGGGACTCGCACCTGGAGCTCTGGAATAAGCACCGGATGTGCTACCGTTACACCACGATGGTGTGGAGAAAGGAGAGAGAAAATATTCTATATTCTTCCCCTTTTTAAGGGCGACTGCGGATTAGAGAACCCGATTGCCAAATCCTGTTAGTGATGATCTTTTATTTCGGGCGCCACTGCAGGGTCATTAGGAATTTTCGAAGCAGGAGGCGTGAAAGATAAGCAATGTCCTCGCCAGGACTGGACATTTTGAAGGTCTGGACTGGGCCTTTTGAAGGTCACGACTGGACCTTTACGTCCCGAGCGAATACATCGCGAAGGCATGCGGAAAGGAGGGATAAAATACTATATAAACAGAGATCTTTTAAAACTAGAGTCAATAAAATTATTGCATAAGAATGGTTTGTAAATACCAGAATTTGTCTTTTGATGGTAAGAATCGTTTTAATTACATATGCTGTCATTACTCTGCCAGAAAACATTTTAGGATACACGTTTCCCCTCCTACAATTACCACAAATGTCTGGTGTTTTTATTAATGCTTTTATTTAGAGTTTCCTTAAAGCACTGTAATTTGTTTTTGATTATCTTTCGCTATCTCTTCTTTTCGCTTTTCTATTTTGGAAACCATATTCTGCTTTCCTTATTTCTAAACTTATTGCTTTTGGCATTTAATAATAGATAAAGGCTTATGAATAGTATGTCTTTCGACTAAGACTAACAGCACTTTCTTTTCTTGAAACCCAGGCCTTTAGTGAAGCTAGAAACAAAATTTAATGACATCTTATCTTGTTGATGCTCTATGGAAGTGGCTGCTTTATATAACTAAGTTTATTAATGATGAAGATTATCAACTTTCATGATAATTGCTTACACTCTAAACTTTTGACGCGATTTAGAGAAGTGCAAGATATAAGTTTATCTCAGTTGAAATAACAATAATTGCGAATTAATTAGGAAGCATACTAAATGCATTGTGTAATGCTAAGACAAAGTCTTACAAAAATTCTCAACAGTTATAGAATATTTTGACGTATTGGAAAAGGAGTAAAATTTTAGGATATTAAAAAGAGATTTTCCATAAAAAAGTGAATGTTTTAATTATCGGGCCCAGGCCATTTATTTTCTAAATTCATATTTTATGCAACTATTAGGGAAAAGTAGCTCGTTTATGACCAAAAATACTATTTTTGGAATTCTGTTTTTGTTGTTTTTGTTTATAATAGGGGTGGTAACATATTTACCACCGCCCGGTATAAGCAATGGCATTTTACTGAGTTGTGAAAAAGAAAAAAAAATTATAATTACAAAAATATCACAAATAAACATGTATTTTTGATGAAAACTATTTATTCTTGATTATTTAAATATACATATAATATAAAATCGATGATTAATATAAAATTGATTACAGGTATAAATATAACCAAATGCACTACTTCTACTGACACGAAGCAGCACAGAATGGTACATGACATGTTGAACATAACACCTTGGTACGTTTCTGATTTACTTTTGTGCTGCAATATTTGCACCTTCTGTAACTTTCTCCTATGACTGGCATATGTGTTCTAACATTAGTTGTTCGGATTTACCCTTGGAAAAGTATTTTCCTTTTTCGCTGATACCCAGTTTGATTTTCGTTTTTTACTAGAGAAGCCTCCAATTAGGCTGCGAGCTACTCTCAACCTAAATTCAAGTCTTTTTCCCAGTGTAAACTTCAGACTGATATAGGTAACCAATTGATGCGTTTGATCTAGCCCAAATCTTATAAACTCCTTTTACAGGCTTTCCTGGAATATATTGCTTCATTGAGGACCTTCCTTTGACTTTATTCATTTTTTCATCAATAGATTGAAGTCTGAATATTTTTCTTGAATTTCTATCTAAATGGGTGATTGAACGCATTTACTGTTATTTGTCAAATTCTGGCTCATTTCAAGGGACAGCCTTTTGATTTCCATTGATATGCAAATTTGAAAGGATATTTTTTTTAATCTCTTTGCTGGCATAATTGACGAGATTTCTTGATTATTGAAAAAAGAGTCAGAAGACCAGTACAAATCTAAAGTAATTTATTGATCTCCTTCATAATTAGGATTTCGTAAAAAGCCTGCAGTTCTTACGTGAGGGAGTCCTTTTTTGGAATCTTCAGGAACTGAAGGCAGTGCAAAATAAAGCTCTACAGCTTCCTCGGTGATTAATTATTTTCTTTTTCTTCAATGCGTTTACCTAAAATAATATTCATTATATTTAATTAGTTACTTATATTTGAAATCACTTGAACATACTGATCAAAGCATTACCTTTATAGCATTCTAAAGTAATATTTTAATTCTAATTTCTAAATACATAAATATTTATGTAATCCTAAATAAACGCTAAAATATTTTCCATAATACTTACAATAATTAATATTAGAAATAATCAATTACTGAAATGCTAATATAAAAGTATTAGATATACAAAGAAATCAAGTACCATGCCAAACAAATGCTGTTTCTAAAGCAAAGCATATTAGTAAAACTGTGTTTCGATCAAGCAGTGGTAAATTATTTACCACCTCTAAAATCACTAACCGTGCCGTGGTAAATGTTTTACCACCAAATTCAAATATGTATAAAACAAAATATTTCGCTATATTTTTTAAATACCTAATACAATTTAACTATCAAACCTTTAAGATACAAATATATGAATATATAGCTTTTAACGTATTTTTATATATCAATACACAATAAAATAAGAAAAGAGTACGTACTTACCCTCTCCATTTTGCTTGAAAACTGGATGAATGCAGAAATGTTGCGGTTTACGTGGCAGCTACAGCCACCTATCACAGAAGATGTAAAGCTCTGGTTCCAGAGAAAAATTCCCGATATCGGGCGCTGGTTAAATAATTTTTCGTATGCTGCTAGAAAACAAATTGCTTAGTGGTAAGATATTTACCACCGCTTGCAAAAGGGTTATCAACTTTTATGATAATTGCTTACACTCTAAACTTTTGATGCGATTTAGAGAAGTGCAAGTATAAGTTTATCACAATTTAAATAATAATAATTGCAAATTAATTAGGAAGCATACTAAATGCATTGTGTAATGCTAAGACAAAGTCTTACAAAAATTCTCAACAGTTATAGAATATTTTGACGTATTGGAAAAGGAGTAAAATTTTAGGATATTAAAAAGAGATTTTGCATAAAAAAGTGAATGTTTTAATTATAAATAGCCTAAAATGTTTCATTTACAAATCTTGAAAATCGTACTGCTAATTAACACATTCATCCTATAGTCTTTCAATTTGATTTTACATTTTCTGATTGATTTTATTTTAGGTTCGTCATTTTTGCTGTACATAACAATTTATTTCTTAAATTGCAACTAAATTATTTGACTTTATTTATATAATTTAAAATTTAATTAATCAACAACCAAACTTTTTCTTTAATTTCTTCCTACAGCAGATTTTTAATCGTTTCCTCATAAGTAGCAGAATTTCAAGACTATCTTTCTACTAGTCGTCATCAATTTGAAGCTTTCATCTAATCGTGTTAATATTCGTACCTAAATTTTAGTACAAAATGACTTAAGATCAGCAACATCATATTATCTTTAGACCTCATTACAGCTATATGAACCTTCATTTCCAAGCAATTTAAATGTATTAAAAATAACATCCCTCGGAACTGTTCTTTTATTCAATTTCATCCACAGTATTTCATACATCCTTCCTTTTGTATTTGATTGCGTTCGCAAAAAATATTTTATTCAGTTCATTTACAACTTGTACTTCATCGATAATTACCTTCAGAGTAATCATCATAATTACTTCTATTTTCAATATTTAATAATTGAATTATTTAGAAGTCCAAATATTGTTATTTGCTAACTGTGTTATCGGGTAAATATAATCGATCAACATTACTTAACGATATTTTTTCACGACATGAAACATTGCCAAGGTTCTCAGAATGTTTCGTTTAGGATTTACGAGTATTATTTTTAAATTCGAGCAGTAGGAAATCAGTTGCTGAAGCCCAGATATTTATTTGCATAAGATTCTGTTCCTAGTTCAGAGTTGTTGCCATTTTCAGAAATTGTTTATTATTAATGTTTCCCTCCTCTTTCCAAATACATTATCTAGCAGAATACATTATTTAACTTGTGTAGGTTTACTCGCATTAGAATTTTTGACATTAATAATTTGTTACAACGGAAATTGTGTCATAGCATTCTCATTGCAAGATCCACTTTTTTGCATTTTTAAATTTGTTATTTATGCAGAAGAGAAATTTTCCAAACACCTACTAATTGTATTGAATATCTTATTAAGTATTTAAAAATAGCTTTTTCTTGAAGAATTTTGAGAATTTTATTCTAAAACCTCTTTGACTCGAATAAACTTTAAAACTTTTATTTCTTTACATCGCTGGAACTTTTCATTTCCTGTACTACTGATAAAATTTTTGTTTTTATTTCTTTTTTTAGAGGAAGAAAAATATACTAACATTTTGATGCTGTTACATTCCTTCTTTCACGAATTTCTTTTTGTAACAAATCACTTGTAACTGCTTTATTAATTTTTAACCTCGTTTCTGTATTTAGTGTTTTTACATTTTGTTTCGGAAATATTTCAAGCAAGAAGAGCTTTAAAATTAAAAAAAAAATAATACATCTATTGATATACTGAGTTGTAAATTAAGAAATAAATACGACCAATTGCGGTTAAAATGAGAATTAAACTTACGTTAAGGGGACTCATACGACCTTAAACCCCTCATGATCTTCGAATATGTGACTGTTGCAAGAATTGAGATATTTTATTTATTTTAAAAGCAATTAATTCCAACTTTTTACAGCTGACTACATAATTATAGCTGCTTTAGAAACTAGTAACCAGAAAGTTTGTGTTGCCAAAATATTTTTGTAATTTAATCCTCTTTGTGACAAAATATTTCGCCATGTTTCCACCTTGCGCGCATGATATTTTAAAAATGGCTAATGGTACATACTTGAAATTGGATGGAATTCTTTATACGGGCACTATTTTCGAACTGAACCAACAATCTGATAAATATTTTAATATTGAAAAATTTTATGGACCAAAAACTTTACAAATTTTGTTAATAAAATACATTTTATAAACTCGACTCAAAATAAAATAAAAATTGAACACGAAATTTTTAGAATTTTAGGTTCACAGTTGTTTCCAAATGTTATAAAAGCTATATACTAAATATGGAATTAAATTATGAAACAGAATGTTTTAAACTGTGCGCGCAAGTTGGAAACATGACGAAAAATGTTGTCGCAAAGCGGATTAAACTATAAAAATATTTGTGGCAACACAAACTTTCTGATTACTATTTCAGAAAGCAGCTATATTATGTAGTCAGATTTAAAAAAGTTGTTAGTAATTGCTTTTAAAATAAATAAGTTATTCCAATTCTTGCAACAGTCACCTATTCGAACATCTTATGGGTTTTAAGGTGTATGAGTCCCCTTAATGCCAAATGAGCATTGTTTCTTTACTTTCTGCTCAACTGCATTGATTGAAAAGGAAATCATACTGGCAATGTACAGAATTGATTGGAATATGATGAATTATTTATGGAATATTGTACCACGCATCTCTACTTTAACCCTATTTGACTGAATATTACGTTGAATAATAACAAACTAATGATTCAAAACGATATTTAGTATTTGATAAACAATTTCTTCGTAAATATCCGTCATTTTTGGAGAAAATCGTGTTAGTAAACTGTTTAGCATAATACGTTACTCCGCCTTCTGAAGTCCCGACTACACGAGGAGACATATCTCCAAACAAGTATCTTTGCATGTCTGCGACGTCTTTGCCAATCCGTATGCACCGAGAAACATATCCCCGGAGAGTTTATAAGGTATTCCTCCGGCCTACCTAGCGTGCCTTCGTAGTGTAGTGGTTTTGAACGCTGGGCCGGTATTCCAGAGGTCCGTTGTTCGATTTACGGCGAAAGCGGTTGCTAATTTTTCATCTCTCCGGCCTCAAAAAGAAATCCGAATGTCTCTACAAGTTAAATACATGTCTATTGCTCTTGGGCTAGCAGTCTTGATCTTTGTACATTATAGAATACACTGTCGCCGGAGACATATTTAGCGATAGTCAAAGAGATTGCATGTTGCACATTATGGGCAACATTGTTGCTGGAAACGTATTTCTCGACAACAAACAACAACACAATGTGCATGGGAATCACGTTTCGGTAAGGCAACGGCGATTACTCTGAGAGTTTAGCTTACTGGATAACGTACGGCATGAATCATTTGGTGTTTTTGTCACTATTTAAGAAACTTAATTTATGATGGTATTTCTTTCGGATCATAATTTTCGATTGATATCTTTATAAGTAGAATATTTTTTCATCTTGATACAAGTGGCTTGCTGTTTTAAACTTCAATGCATTTCATTACCTCATTCGTTAACATTCAATAAATATTTAATTAGAATAGGTTTTTTATTCTAAAGGTTTGGGATATCCTTGTGTTCGTAAAAGTAGGGCAGACAACAAAATTCAATCTATCATCTATTTGCATGTGATTATGCTTGCATTTCCGATTTTCAATGTTCCATTTACCGCGGTATTTAAATTTTCCGTGAGCCAGTTGATAGTGAGTTCAAAACCAACTGAGCTGCTAATTTCTGATTTTTTTTCCACTAAAATATATTATGTTCCCATTTCTATATTTCTTCAAAATGATAAAATAAAAATAAATTTCAATAAAAGTACTTGATGTAAAATTTAAAGTAATTTCACATATTTAAAATTTGTTTCATTGATGCAATTTAATCCAAACGAAAATAAATTGTGCTTTTTTAATAACATAAATAACGAAGAGCTAAAGTGAAGGGAAAAAAACCTCGCGCATGTTAGTTGGAAGCAATTATTGTACAATAAATACAGACTGATGACTTTCAGAATAATAGAAGGCTGAATCTCTTAAGCACATACTAAAACATTGTTTGTTAATAGCTATTTTATTTGTAAGCTATTTGTTTTTAATTTTATGGATTCATAAATGACATATATATTCCTATCAAAAAATAAAACTGAATAAATATTTATTTGGGTCTTCTCTCACCCAGTGGGAAAATATTTATTTTCGCGATCACTCCCATCATAAAATCGCCTAATAATTTGCATATTTATTAAAATATATAATTTCATTTGTACTAATGTTTCATTATTACGAAGGTTGTTTAACCATAAGCAAAGTTCGTTCGTAAGCTTACATTAATTTGTTTATTGAGAAATTAAACTCGGGTTATCGCGGTTCTTGTTCTGAGGATTAATTTACAAAATAATATTCGAATAGTTTAAATTTAATATTTCGTATATCTTCTGCAGTAGTTCCGTACGTTAGAAGAACGTTTTAATTTTAATAGTTTTAGTCACTGATTTATAACAGGTATTTAAATCTTCTATGGATAATGAGCATATGTCAAACAAGCATTGCCAAATCTATTTCTGAAATTTTTAGATATATTTACCTATTTAAAGTAATTCTCACATTTGGAAAATATTAGGAAAGTTAGTTTACAAGCATGTACACTTATCATTATCATTATTATTATTTCTAAAAATACGGTAAAATTAATTTAGTTTGCTAATATTTAGAGACAAACCGTGTTCAATTTAAAATCCTCATTGTATACTCTTCGTCAGACAAATTATCACAAAAGTTGAAAGATGCATTTGCATTCACATACTGTAAATTTAATATTCGCATTTAATACAGAACCTTTGCACTTTTATGCAATAGTCTATGAAAAGCTAAAGTGTAACTATTTGCAAATCTTCCGTAGAAACCTATTAACTAAAGTCCCTTAAGTAAAATTATACATGGGCAGAATAAATTTATAAATTTAATCTCTTAACAGTATGTGAATTACCTTTTTTTTTTATTCATACCAATTCCTAACAAAAATAAAGGCCCTCAATAATTACCTTTTCGCCAAACGAATTAAGTCACGTCGAGATCATGGGAGATTTTCTTATTAATTTAATAATAGGTTGTAGGATATATTTTATTTAGGATTATAAGCAACAAAATATATCCTATAACTATTGCCTAGTTTGATCCAATACTATCTGTTCTGCCAGTGTTTTCGATTTATAGCTCCAAATAATGTTTGCAAAATTTAAGCTATATATATATATATATATATATATATATATATATATGTAAAATAAGAAAAGGATTGTAGGGTAAGAAATCTATTAAACAAAAATTAATATTTGCCCTTTAGTTATTCATTTTAATTTTGGTATTTTCCCTCTCTATTCAAAAACTACTGTAGAAATATAGAAATAACTTTTTCAGGATTTCGTTATTTTTATATTAATCCGTATCATATACATAATGATGATGACATAACTAATTCAAGAATTAAAATTTTGAGAACGGAAATCTCCATCTTACTAAGCTTCCATATTGGATAAGTACGTATACTTTGATTCTACCTTTCTTGCCGCCAGGACGCTGCTATGCTGCCTTTACCCTATTGTAATAGTATCAAAAATATTATAGAAACAACCACGATGAGAGTTAGGGCAAGTTTATTTGTGACCGCAGATGCCAATTGAAATTTAAAAAAATAATAATTAATCTCTTCATTATGGATCAACATCTACGGAATCAATATTTCTACATTACTACATCTATATATTTATATATATATATATCTACAGAGTATGTCCGTAAATCGGTTACAAACTTTTAGGAAAGATAGAGTATACCTAGACGATCTAAAAACACAACAATGCATGGTCGGAATTGCTTTCCTGGCTCGATAATGGCGACGCAAAACACAAGAACGAAAGGACACGAACAAGGGAAGAATGCATGTTTATTTTGCTCAGCGCAGCGGAAAAGAAGAAATAGGAAAAAAAAAAAAAATCTGATCGTCATCAAAAATGTGCTCAAAAGTACGTGCGAAAGGTATCCTGAACATGAGATCTGCAAGTGCGGTCCGGTGCACTGGCCAGCAAGATCGCCAGACCTCATTTGTACTGACTACTTCTTCTGGGGGTACGTTCAGACACTGCTTTATGAAATTCCCTTAATAGTGCTGAGGAACTTGTATCACGCATCATGCTTGGGAAGTCCGTGACCAGAGCCATAGCTAGGGCTTTCAGTGCGAAGCACAACTGAAGATTTTTCGCCTCCTTCTGTGTGCCAAAAATGGAAAACATTTCATTGTAAAATTTCGTAACGACAGTTTGGCGCCCCTGGCTCCGGCGACCGGGGACAGATGCCCCCCTTGTCCCACTCTAGCTACGCCACTGTCCGGGACATACCCGGAATTTTTCAGATCTTTCATGTGCCGCAGAAGTGAGGCCTGCATCAGGCTCCATGGTAGTAATTTGAAACACTTTCTTTGATAATAAACGTTGTATGTTTTTGTTCTTATTTCTTAAGTTCTGCTTTACTAAGAACAATAAACATATTTCCTCATCCTGTTCATGCCTTTCCTTTCTTGGTTTTTGTGTTGTCATTACCGCGTCAGGAAATCCTTTACGACCATGCAGTGCTATGTGATTTTTCATCGTCTAAGTGTACGCTATCTATCATGTGTGTTTCTAACCCATTTGCTCAAACACCATGTATATACATGTATTCAATTAAGAGATAATAAGTATGTCACAAATTGGTGGCTAACTAGTTAACAGAAAGAACATAAAACTAAAAAAAAAACAATAAAATAATTTAGAAATATAATAGTAAAATATAACAAGCACATAAAAATTTTTGGTTTTTTTCAAGGAACAATAAAATGTTTCAACATAAGCACGGTTCCGATATCCGGATGATTATAAAAACAAATTTATGAAAAATTTCAAAAGTAGTTGCAATTAAAATACAATTTGGAATAATTTAAAGCAAAGATGCATGGCCATCGAAGTAATTTTTATAAAATATTAATAAAGAATGCTATTAAAAATTAAGTCTAAAAGTGTTTTCAAAGTTTGTAATCAGTCATCAAGAAATAATCTGTTCCTATGTCTATCTCCTATATGTTATCACAAAAACTAATACTTAATTTAAAATAAATAAAAAAAATTTAAACAGCACAAAAATAGAATTTTTAAATAAAGAAACCAGTAATGAAAAAACTATAAAAATCTGAAAGCTTTAAGATTTTATATTACGCCCAAAGGGGCGTTTTTTTTTAACGTTTTGTGTGTTACCTTTATTTATTAAACATCATGTTCATGGCACTTAAACCATATAATTAAATTCAAGAGCAATATCACCAAATTTTTAAAAGAGCATATATTTATAATAGCCGATAGACAGCCTCGCGCACTGAATATAAAAATGTTTTTGTTTGTTTGTTTGTTTGTTTATCTTAAAATGTTGCCATTGCTCGACTTGAAATCGTTGAGTTTGTTAATTAAAAATTCATAAATACTTTACAAAATATGAAATAGTAATAAAACAAATTCCAAATTTCGGCTTCCAGATGCCCATATTCGGGGGGGAAACGTACATTATTCAAAATATAATGGCTCTAGGTACCGTTGTTTCATCACAATGCGAAAAACATACATACATTTATGCAGATTCTTCATTATTTAATATTTTTAAATATAATACAGGGATAAATATTAATACTATTTTATAGCTTTGCGTTAAGAAGATAAACAACAAGCAGCTGTCTACATGGCCACAGAGCATCACAGTGAAATTATCACACATTATAAATTATTACATCATATTATATTATTACATCATATTCAGGACATAATCGTAATTAATTATGAATTATTTTCTATTTTCGGATAGTCACCTAATAAGAATTAATCTAGAACTGACGCAGTCTAGACAAGTTTATTATAAAGAATTACTATTTTTAGAATAGGAAGTGGAAGTACCCAAATTAAAATAAAGAGTTTAGAAGTTATTGCAAATTCTGTTAGAATTCTGATTTACGTATTTCTTATTTTACATATTCCTCCGCCCGTTTTGAAGAGAAAGGGCTAAGCGGTAGAAAATCTTTGAAGCAGAAAAAAAGTCAAAGAATTTTGAATATGAACAGAAACAAATTTAAAAAAAATAAAAATCATAAAATTTTGAACAAAATATTTTTTTAAATAATTGGAAAATATAAATTTTGATCATTTTCTAAATTCCTATTAACACCTGAATCCAATCTAGAAAGGTTCTTGTTTCTGGAAAATAATTTTTTGAGTAGTATTAATTATCAATATTTCAGTAGAGATTTAAAGATCCCTTTCTGGAGGGTCCGCATGAAAATCATAATTCTTCAGGGAAGGTTTTTTCTAGAACATTTTCCAGAATATCTGAAATATAAGAATTTTATACACCCTTTTACTTAGCTTGATAATCAGTGCATATATAAAAAATTTAGAACCTGCTAATTTTCATTTTTATACTAGGTTTTATAACATCATAAATGTAGAAACATTTTTTGTAGAAATTTGGATTCATTGTTATCATACTTCACTTGTAATTCTTTATTTTACCAAATAGGGAGGACTAGCAGTGCTTCAAAATTAAATATATCAATATCAAATGACTGCTGTATTAGTTCACCAATAGTTAAAGGTGTGCTTGGCAGTTCCTAGAAAATGCGGCAGATCTTATTATAAGTTAACTGCCTCTGAGAACTGCGCTAATATATTTTATAATAAAAAGTATAAATTAATAATCCTACATAAAAAAATTAAGTTTTGCCATAAAATGAGAGCCTTCAGCCTATACCTTTTATGAGAAGTATATAAAGAACAGCTGTACAGCGGTAAAAATAGGTTTCTCTAATTCTGGGCCAATATACCCTCAGCACATTCTACCCTTACTTACAATTGTTAATAACATATTTATTCACCATAATTTGAAATTACTTTACGTTATATATTTACGCTTTTTAATAATTTTATTTATATTCAGTTATATTATAATTGATCAGGTTCCTAAATTATCAACATTTTTGTTCGCTAGAACAATACTCATTATCGAAGCATTTAATATTTGCTATATAAATATACGAAACACAATTTTATATCGTTTTTATGCACATATTCAAAATTATTTTATTTATTTTCTTATACCTTACCTTATTCTCAAAAAAAGTTAAAAAAATTTAATAATAATTCAGAAGTAGAATTATTAATCGTTGTAAAACTTAAACTTTTCCTATATAAAACAATTAAAAATTATTAAAATCCATTACTCAGTTTTTTAAACATAATTATTAAAATTAAATTTCTAATACCATAAAATTTTGATATTTTCATAAAATTTTCATAATTTTTTTTTTTTTTTTTTTTGCTTGAAAATTTAAGACGTCGAGCCCCCAGCATCCAATAGAGGCAAAACATTGACTTTCTTAGACTAACAACTAATTCTGAAAATGACTCTCGTACTTTAGTACGCTTTTTAGTTGAAAATCAAATAGAGTTTAAATCACATACACTAAAATCGTAAAGACCCCTTAAAGTAGTTATACGAGGGCTTTCTTCGAATGCACCCATCAATATCGTCCAGGCCGCCGTCGATACACTAGGATTTGAAATTCACAAGATCTCCCAACTCAAAAGATGGAAGGCGATAATGCCAATGCCACTCTTCTACCTCCAGATCCATAACAGTTTGAAAGCTGACGAGATTTACCGTATCACTGAACTCCTGGGAACCGAAGTCAAGATCGAGCGTTTTCGTGTAAGGAAATGTCCCAGTGTTGGTTGGTTGTGTTGGCGTTGCCAGGGGTTCTCATAGTGTTGGCGCTGCCAGGGGTTCTTTCACAGCTCAGAAGATTGCCACCTGCCTCAACGATGTGTTCGCTGTGCCGAACCTGACCAAGCCCGTGACTGCACAAAATCATTCGAAGAACCTATGAACTGTGCTAACTGCTCTGAAGACCACGCCACCAACTGGCGTTCCTGTCCAAAATTTTCATTATCTAAGAACTCTGCAACTAAACATGATACTCGACCTACCCGTCCGTTGGTCTCTCCCACAAAAATAACTCACAAAAAAATAACACTTCTCATCCGCCTGCACCAATATCCAATGCTAATAAAGTTAAGCTCGGGGTTTCGTACTCCAACGTTTTAGCGCGTATGCAACAGGCTGCCCCATAGTTTTCTAAATTTTTCGGTCCCTCAAGAAGCCTATATGACCCAAAATTCCACCGAAATCCTTTCGGCAATAATGGAAATTTCTAAACACCCTGGCATTAGTCAGAGTAAATTACTTTTAGCATTCAAAAATTTTTTGCCTCTGGTACAAGTGGCTCCCTTTGACGCTGTATACTATACTATTTTTGACAGCTATGTAGCTCTCCAATTTTCAGATTCCGCCTTTGACATTATTGTTGTCCAAGAGACCAGACACCATTCAGGGAGAGGTCCCAAACTTACAAATTATGTTACTTATAAAAATGACAGACAAGCACCAGATCCCCATGCTGTTTATCATGGTGGTTGGTACATGTGTCTTTATTAAAAATCATATTCCCCATCGCAGAATATACACAACCAGTCTGAACAAACTCGAGGCGACGATTATCGAAATTTTATTCAAAATTCACCCTCCTTAATTTTGGTCTCCCTATCTTCCACCTTTATCCAGACCAGGAGACAAATTAACGGTGGAGAACTTTAACAAACTGCTCAATTCATTAAACAATTATCATTATTGCTGGTGATTTAAATTGTTACCACCAGGCTTGGCGTTGTAAAAATTCCAACACCGCTGGTCGTGGCCTTCTAAAATGGGCTCAGTGCGTCCAATTTAAAATTATACCGCCGGATTCACCCACACGATATGATGTACGGAGAGACCCTTCTAATAATGGTTTGGCTCTTTTTTGAAATAGTCCTTCTGACTATCACGTGACTGTGAAAAGTTGTCTATCCTCAGATCACAACCCCGTACTCATCGACCTTAACTGTAATTATTTGGCGTGCATTTGCCAGACTGCGTAAACACAAATCTCACTTTCCGTCCTTCGCTAAGGACGCAGTGGTGGCTCATACAAACACGGATAAATCTAAATTAATTGCTGACAGTCTCCAAACACAAATCACGCCACATAATAAAGGGAGTTTTGCTAATACCGCAAATTCCTTCCAACTAAATGTTGAAAGATTTCTAAACTCCCCATATCAGAGAGATATACAATATACAACCATGCGCGAAGTTAGAGAATATATCGCTAAATTAAATCCTAAGAAAGCGCCCGGATTGGACTCTATTTCTAATCACATGATTAAATATCTGTCCCTCAGTTATCTATTTTTCTTAGTAATGATCATAAATTATATGTTGCTGCATTGTTATTTTCCTCAAAGCTGAAAGAGAGCATTTATTGTGCCTATTCCAAAACCTGGCCAGTGCCATTCAAATCCTCAAAATTATAGACCCATCAGCCTACTATCCTCGTTATAAAAGATGTACGAATTTGTGCTTCTTAAACGCCTGAATGATTTTCTCCGGAGCCAAAGAGTCTTTATTGAAGAACAGTTTGGTTTCCGAGCAAAATACTACACGACGCACCAACTTCTGAAGACAGTGGAGTTCATTCACGAAGGCTTTCGTAGAAAAATGCTTACATGCGCCCTTTTTCTTGACATAGCCAAAGCATTTGATAGGACGTAGCATACGGGTGTTATTATCAAGCTCTTGCGACTTGGTATTACGGTATTTCACCAAACGTGTTTTCTCAGTACGAGTTAATTCTATCATTTCGGCTCCCCGTCCAATCCTAAAAGGCGCAGCTCAAGGCAGTTTACTTGGACCGATTATATTCAACATCTTTATCAATGACATTTCAAAATCACTCAGTGTCACTCTAGCACTTTATGCAGATGAAACAGCCGTTCTAGCTAATCACAAACATTTGAATGTTCTGGTTCACAATCTTCAGAGTTATCTCCATAGCCTTGAGCGCTGGCTCGTTACTTGGAAAATCAAAATTAATGTCGCTAAACCTGCTGCCATGATATTCACACGCTCCTGAATCCCGAATACTACCATCAATTTAAAGTTCTTCGATGACTATGTTCCCGGGTAAAATTCATATCAGTATCTAGGAGTGATACGTGATTCCAAATTAATCTGGCATCTTCATATTGATTATACACTCGATAAAGCGAAGACCGTCAGAACCCAAATTTACCCCGTCTTAGCCATGGACCTTATAAGATATAGACTAACCCAGTAGGCGGGGCGTGCGTCAACGACATGTCGGCAAGAAAGAATAGGGACGATCTGGTTTACTTTAACACTGAAACCTATGGCATTTCTATCACATAGCTCTTTTTAGTTATTAAATGTGATAAGTTGTATAGTGATGAGATTATGAAAGCCACAGTTGTTTTCCAAATAGGATTAATATGTCTCATTAAAGCACTTTTTACTGCATTTCGCGCACTTTTTTTACGCGTAATTCTTGTAAAAACATCCTTACTTTGGTAAAACGGTAAAACTCTAAGCATAAAATTTATGAACTTAATTTTGCGTAAAAATAATCTAAAATTAAATGAGATTGATAATACATGATGCTTTGAAATAAATAAGGTAAACTTAAACAAGATCTGATAATTTTTTTTAAAAATTTAATGAACACTTTCAGGCAGTGATTTTCCAAACTATAATAACACTACAAAACGATCATATTTATTTGATTATATGATCATTAAATTATTAAAATTAAAATGGATTAGTTATTTTAATAATTCATAAATTTCGGAGCATAAAATTTTCTGAGCATAATTAAGGGAAAGAAAAATGATAAAATAAAATCTAGAAGCACTCAGATTTTATATTACGCCCAAAATAAACATTTTTTTAAAGTTTAGTGTGTTACCTATGTTTATTGAATATCATATTCTTCGCCCGTAAACCACATACATTTGAAAACAGCATATCTTCAGAATTTCCGCACTGGAGATAAAATTGTTATTTTCCGTACACTGCTCGCTCTGAACTCGTTGAGTTTGTTAATCAAAAATTCGTTAAAGTTTTACAAAATATGAAATATATTAAAGCAAATTCGAAATTCGGCCGTCCAGATGTCCATGTTCGGGTGGAGGATTACATTATTAAAAATTTGATGGCTCTAGATAGTGTCGTTTTTGTCACAGTGCGAGAAACATACATGTATTCGTGCAGATTCTTCATTATTTAATTTCTTTACATATAATACAGGACGATAATATTTGATAAGAACAATTTGCAAGGAGACACGGACATTTACAGTAAAACAGCGCAAAATGCCGCTTCGAAACTAACAGCCTTTCTAGGCTACCGCCGCTTTGGCTAATAAATTAAATTAACAGTAAATAAAAAAAAATCTTATGCAGAACTAAAAATAAATTAAAAAAATAATCACTATAAAATACAAGCAAAATTAATTATTACGGTTAAATAGAATTTTAATATTAGAATTAAATGTATAAAAATTTTTAAGGCGTCAAAAGTGTTTATCACTATGATGTATTATGAAATATAATTGAAATAAACTTCCTTTATAGAAATTGTGCTATAATACTCATCTATAATTTTAAAAAAGCAGCACAATTGAGAATTTAAAACAAAACTTTAAAAAATTCGTTTTTAAATATTTTAGTATTTTCTACTTATTTACACCAATAAAGAGCATAAAAATTTCAAGAGAAAATTGATTGTTTGAAATTTTCTATTAGTTCAGATTTAAAATATTATTTTCTGAAAGAAGTAGTTACAAATTTCCTTACAGCATAGGAAAAGCTAAAAAATATCCAGCCCTGAAAGCATGCAATAACTTTATAATTATTTGGAGCGTTAATTATGTTTGATAAATATGCTAAATTTTTAAAAATAAATCTCAATTTTAAAAATAAAAATATATAGAAATTCTAATTTGTGAAATGAAGCGCTACAACCAGCTTTTTCTTGACAATTATACACGCTGCAATAGGCAACCAATGTTAAATTTCTGCAAGTCATCCCTACTCCTCCGGATGTGATCAAGGTGACAGTCGGCAACGCCTCAGACGAGGGAGAAAACCCGTTTGGGTTAGTCTATTTCTTATAAGGTCCATGGTCTTAGCTCGAAAAAACCCTCTGTCAATTATAAACAAAGCTCTTCCATCACTCGACCAATATTTTTATATGCTTGCACCATTTGGGGTACAGCTGCAAAAACACACATAAAAAAACTTCAAGGCTTTCAAAATAAGACCCTGCGTTTAGTCCTTAATGTAGCCTATTATATCCGTACTGATGTGATTTATTTGGATTTTAACATTAAACCCATTTATGTTGTTATTAAAAAAAAAAAGTTGTCTACGAACCTGCTAGTCGCAGCTCGCAGTTCCAGCGCCCGACCCATGAAGGAAGGACGCACTGCCATATAATTGCTATCTTCTACTCCAATTTTACTGAAAAGTGGCCACTTCTTCATTGTTATTAATCTGTTCACTTCTACAATGTTATCAATCTGTTCACTATTTAATCACATCAAGCCCGCAGAAATAAATCTCTGCCCTGGATATTTCCTAGCGAAAATTTAATACTGTGCTATGATTAGTGCCATATGCCAATGAGCCTAATAATCTGTAAAATCTTTCCTATTCGCTTTCGACTTTAGTGTTGTATTTATGTGTTATAAAAATATAAAAATATCAAACAATTATAAAATTAAAAAATACAAAAAAAAAAAAAAAGTTGAAAACCACAAAAAGTCCAAAAAAAATCAAAACTTGATTTTTCCTATCCTTAAACGTTGTCGAGCTAATGTAGCTCCCTGTAGTGTGCATCATGATAACTATTTATGCATTTTTCCTATTTCTGCTCACTACTTAGATAATTTTCTGATGTGGAGCTACATGGTTTTGAACCATAAGCACTCCGTAATTTATTACCATTGGCATTGGCAATTTAGTTATTTAGTTATTTGTTGTTTTAAGAATTTGTTTAGAAAACTGCTCTTGTTGACTGTATCGCAGATTAGCTTTCTCTAACTATTTTGAATAAGGTTCTGTCGAACATTTGAGTATATCAATGATAAATACTGTGAGAGATTGTAATGCTGTACAGATATCTGAGGAAATTTAAGCATTTTGTTTTATTTGTTGTGATAATAATACATTTTTGTTCGTTCTGCATCGGACTTGCGTACTCAATTTATAACGAACCCGTACGCACGCAACAATATTATAAAAAAAATATCTTTATTTTAACGCTTTGAGGCATTTTTCTAAAAAAGATGTTCTATATCACCAAGCCTTTCTCTCTTTGAATTGGGGATATGAAAGATATAATTAGAGAAGTTAACTACTAATTTAATTTAGCATTAGACCTTTAATTCCTCATTTAAATTTGGCTACGACGCTACTTATTTTAATGCAAGTAATCTAAAATGAATTTGAAAATTAATCATTGAATCATTTGAAAATTATTTTGAATTACACCATGACGTAAAAGAAACATTGCGGATATTTTTTCTCTAAACGTAGTCCATAATTTAAACAAAGGAATTTAATTTTATAAGTATACCCTTGTGTTGAAATGCTCAACAACATTCTTTTCTATGCCTTCATTGTGCGAACTGTTGCTCCTCATTTCACTACGTCATCCACTGTCTAGCGACGTGACCATTTATTTAAAATTGTGGGTTGGTTATTGCACTCGTAGTGATTTTAAACAAGTAGTGATTAGTAATCCGTGTCCACAGAATTAGTTGTAAAGGAATACAGTTGTGACTTGTTACCTCGGCAACATCTGCAAGTTTTTTCTTCTCCTTTATACATCTTAGGAATCTACGCATATCTATCATTCTCTATGCACAGTAAAGAATCATCAAGCGTCTGCAGAATATATATATATATATATATATATATATATATATATATATATATATATATATGCACATTTTCTATCTTGCACACACAGCCGCCCACCCATATATATGCAAAATAAAAAACAAATACGTAACTTTAGTACATTGTATTTTCAATCCTCTTTTCCTTTTTGTTTTAAATTTGAAAACGAGCCATGTCTGGAAATTGATTCTTTAACCTCTGCAATGTGTATAGTTCCTCGGCCAATCAGATTAAAATAAAAGTCCAAATATAAATAGCTACTAACTGCGTAATCTCTCTCTTTTTCGTCACTTCGCTTTATTGCTGGCAACGTATCATTTAGCCTCTTCTAGCTATTCCTCATTATTTAAGATGTAATGCCATTTCTAAAGCTTTAGGGCATGTTTAGCACCCAAAATCTTCTTCTACCACTTATGAAGATATGTGCCTAAGAATTTCGTCATCCAAAAAATAAATGATATTTTTGTGTCAAGCTGGGCCATGCTTTTTACAAAATTTCAATCGGTCATATCACTACGCAGCAATTTTCATTCATCTATGCAGCAGTATTTAGGCCATGACTAGAAAGAGATTTTGTTTATCTTCCGCCAAAATTACAATATATCTATCTATCTATCTATATACCAGTCTCAATGGTTTGGTTCGACGAAACGTACTTAATTGGCTTAATTGGAGATTTCAGTCACTTTTCCCTTGATAAGATCTGTCTGAGACCTCGAACTATGTGAATCGACATTTTTTTTCTATTTTTTGTATGTAATTTCTCTGTATTGTTACGAAATGTACCGCGGTAAGATGGCTTCCCCGCAAAACAGTTTTAGGGTTGCCATAAAATTGCAAAGGAAGGCAAAGTTGCCACATTTGGCGAGAAATCGCCCATTTGGCGACAAAATTGGCGATATACCATGGACGGTTGGAGAACCTTCTGGAACGAATTCTTACCGGTTTAGCCAGAATGTTCACGAACACAAGCCGAAAGCTATATAAACCCTGCTGGTCCGCAGTCAGTGAGTGTGCGTCTCTTATCAAGTGAGTGTATCTTGTCTAGCGAGTCAATCCCTGCGGAGGCGATCGCGTTGACAGCCGGGCAACGAGTGCGGAGTGGGTCGTCGAGTGCACCGAAAGAGTCTCGTAGAGTATCGCAGTTGGTGCATCGTCGAGAGAGCGTGTTGAGCTCCGGAAACGACTTGATCGAGAGTCAGGAGATGCGCTCTGTGTATCGTCGAGTGCATCGCGAGTTGTAGCGTGGAGAGTCTCGAGAGTACGTGGAGTTCCGAGAACAACCAAACAGAGTCGGGAGCTGTACTCCGAAAAGAAGTGTCGGGTGCTTTGCAGGAAGCTGCCTCCACCGTGATAGCCTGATAACCTGAAGGCTGTGTCGCTGATCGTGTCAACGTGTTTATAGTAGTTCATCGACGACTGTAAAACGTGTTTTGGAGCTGTCCTGACAATACTGGCAAATAACGTGTGTTTCGATACTTCATAAAGTGTCGTCGTTATTCACTCCAAATCTACACAAACCCCGTACGAACCTGAAGGAAGGGAAATAACGCAACAACTGGTGTCAGAAGAATAGGAATTATGCAACAGTATTTTAAATGTTTAGGTTTTTTAAGCGAACTAGATTTAATTTTGATGCATAGGTTTCTAAAAAATATTTTAAGTATTTTCAAAGTACCAATTTTGATTTTGTTGTATAGGTTTTGTTAAATTTAGTTACTATGTTATATATATTCTTTTCGGCTCTATTTTAAGCTTTATTTTTAATATTGTATTCGTCTATATGTACCGGTGTACATATGCATAACATTCTGTACATATACATATCATATAGGGTCAGTAGTTTTTTTTTCGCGTTAAAATTAACTGCTTTCGTTTCGTGTAATTATTTTATCTTGGTGTTACATGTAAACTTTAAAATTATCTATATCAAATGTACTTTAAAGCTGTAGCTAATATTAATTGTCCTTTTCCTCTCAATCTTAATTTTCAAATTTGCAGCTCAATGCACAATTTTTTGGACCAACTAGGTATACCTATTTTTAATTTATTACTTTCTACTTTTATATATATATGTAAGATAAAAAAGTAATCGTCAATCAAATTTGTAACTTGCAAAAGTCCTTTAACTCTCCGTACTGATTTTGTAATTTTCCAAAATCCTAAAAATAGTAACTGCACGTAATAAATATTTTAACTGCCTCATTCCAAAGTAATTCTTGTCATATAGGGTTTATATAACACTCGAAGTTGATATGTCACGAAAAAGCTTTAGTTAATCACAATTTTAAAGCTTAAATACTATCTGATTACAAGTAAATATTATCTATTGAAATTAGATTCTATTTTTCCAAACTGTTACATTTTTCTTCTCTGTAGTCACTCAGATTGACCTTTAAGTTGTTATTACACTAAGGCTTCGAATGCAGTCATTAAATTACTTTGTAAAGTATGATGCGATAATTTTGAAGAATTGGATTACCGCGTCATTAAAAGATTTATTAAAAATTTTGATATTATTTCGCTTCTTGATAGTGGATAATAGAACTTTTGAACACATTAAATAGGAATGCTTAAATCTTCCCTGTGATCAGCTTCTTCAATATATGTTTCTACAATGCTTCATTTGCCTTTAACAATACACAAAATGGTATGTATATGTACACCGGTACATATAGAAGAATACAATATTAAAAATAAAGCTTAAAGCAGAAAGGAATATATTTAACATAGTAACAAGACGAGTGAAGGTATGGATGGTATCCGCATCCAGACGTTTTTAATTCTGCATAAATATTCCCCTTTTTCATTTCCAGCGGTATAATTTCAGCAGTAATATAAGATTATTATTGCTTTCATTTTTCAGAAATGGTTGCTGGATGCTTTATCAGAACGTTATACATATAAATTTTAATCATACATATATACATATAAGTTTTAATTATACGTAAAATTTTAATGAAATTTTTAATCAGAAGAAAAATATATGCTTAATGTATTCATTAAAGAAGAGCGATAATTCCTTAAAGAATAAATAAAATGAAAACCCCGAACTATTTTTCATAGGAAATTTAATAAATTGATGCACATAATAAACTGAGGTGTAATAAAATAATGTATATAATAAATTAAGATATGATAAAATAATGTACATAATGAACTCAGAATATGATATTAATTATTTTTATTTCCCCGAAGCGAAATTCATTAACTTGTTAAAAATTAACCATAGGTGTTAAAAGAAAGTTTTGTTAATTGTCTATTAATAATAATTTTCAAAAAATTAAAATAACAATGAAAACAAAAATAAATGGAAGAAGGAACATCGAGAAGAGAAAGGGAGAAAAAATATTACAAACTGCGAGAATAAAACTATATATATTAATATAGATAAGTAAAATAAATTAAAAACAGCTTGCTAGCTATTACGTTTAGATTCGCTGCAGGTTTGAATAAAGGTTCATTTTTCCAATATAAATGCAAGACAAAAAAATAATATATTCTTTGAATAATGAGAGATAATTTTTATGATATTTATAATACATTAGACACATTTATGACACATAAATATATGAATAAAGTATTTCAATTTAAAAAATTCGAATTATAGACGAGCAACTTGAAACATTTACAACCAAAATTAAAAAAAAAAAAAAAAAAAAAAAAAACTAGAAATTAAAAAATATAAAAAGAAATTACAATATTGAAAGGATTTGCAATGTAATGTGCAAGTAAAAAGATTTCATTTTAACACACAAAATAACTGTACGCTGTTATTAGTTCCAGAAAGGAAGTTTAGTTTTGCGCAAGTTACAGATAAAGAAAATAAAATTTTTCACATAAAAATGAACTCTTGAAAATGACAGAGTTCAGAATGTTAGGAATAAAATTTCCATGATATTGTTGCATCATAATAGTAACGTTACGTAGAAACCTGTGCACTTACTTGAAGTTTAAATTCAAGCACATCACCATATCCATCCCATAATCAAGCACCACCATAATCAAGCACATCAACATTCAAGCACATCACCATATAAAGCACATCACAATATGTGCATTTATTTTGTTTAGTAGCTTGCACACTTGACAAGACACAATTTCTGAGAAATAAAAACATTACATACTTCAATTATGCCCTTTCTTCCTTAATAAACAAATAAGTAGGATCAAATATGATAACGCGTCTAGCAGCAAAATTTTATAAAGATTATATACATTAGCTAATAGTTATGTAATAGGTTTTTGCAGCATAAAATGCGAATTTAAGAAGTATAAAATTTGTGTTTGGCAACAGTTCTTATCTCAAAAAACAAGGCAATTTTTGCACATTTTCTTGCTGTGAGAACAATAATATCTGTTTCCAAATGTAAATATAACAAAATGATATGAATAAGAAAAAACAGTTAAAAAGTCTGAAAGCTTTCAGATTTTATATTACGCCCAAAGGGGCATTTTTTATAGTTTTGTATGTTACAATTATTTATTAAATATCATGTTCTTCGCACATAAATCATGAAATTAAATTCAACAACAATATTACGAAATAATTTAAGAAGATCATACCTACAGAATTTCCGATGCACAGTCTCGCGCTCAGGAGATAAAAATGTGTTTTTCCCCCGTACAGTAAAAAACAGTGTTGCCCCCGTACAGTAAAAAACAGTGTCCCGTACAGTAGAAAACAGTTTTAAAGCGAACAGTGTTGCCATTAAATGTGTTGCTTTAAAATCTTTGAGTTTGTCAACGATGCAGATTTCATGCAGATTCTTCATTATTTAATTTATTTAATGCAGAGCTCTAATATTTGGTGGCGCAATTTGAAAAGTGAACCGACACAAAATGCGAAAATGAAATTAATTAATCTGGGCAAATTGACTCTTTGGCTGAAAAAGAAACCCCGTGTCTATATAGTCTTCTTAAATTTAATAGAAAAAGAATAGCGAAAAGAAGAATATATCCAAAAGTGCTCAGATTTGTGCCTGGGTATTCATATAAAAATACACCACCTAATTCAATCCATCTTTAAATATTTACAATTTAAATATTATGCACCTATGTAGCACATTGACGTCGTAATGACGCAGCAATGATGTTGCAAAGACGTCGCATTACATCATTTTTAAGACACCTAGGTATGCGCAAAATTACAGGCATTTGAGACTTTCGCACAGACGCCGATTTCACATCTTTATCTTCCTTTCCTTTTATCAAAAGTTGCCATTTTCGCGATGTTAGGTTGTAGCAACGTCGTATAGCGATGTTTTAGTTACGCTTTATTATCTTCGGAATCTATTTCTTTTTTGTCTCGACTTTCACGTTTTGAAAACGTAAACTGCAAAGCTTACCTTATTAGTTCTGTAATTTATATTTCTGGAATTGTTTCTAAAGGTCCTAATAATGCTATTTTGTAAATATAATCCGGTTTATTGAACAATTGTGTTTATTAAAATGTTATTATTATTTTAATTCTTAATTTTCTGAATTCCGACATATAAGTACTTACACATTAAAATGTGCTACTGTGGCCGGAAATAAAATACTTTTATCTTCCATGAGCAAATGTGTTGCCATTCAGTAAAGCCTAAGGTAGTTCAGATTCAATCTGGAAGTTATTTTTAGCAATAAAGTAAGCGGTTTAAAAGCAATAAACACTCTTCTGTAAAATATCTTTTTCTAACTTTTTAATATAATTCATTTAAATAAACATGTGTTAAAATTCATGAAATATCTATTTAGAAATATTCAATATTTTTATGAAATTACAGTAGCTGAGCTCATTAAAATCCTTATATACTTTTTCTTTTTATGATATGTATTTTAAGCGGTTGTCCGCGCGAGGGACTAGTTTTTAAAGAACAAATATAGCGAATATAAAAATATGTATGGCAACATCTAATATTCCATCTAGAATTATAAAATATGATGTTTTTAAATATTATGTGATTTTGCTGTTGAACTGAATTTATGTAGCTCAAGTGAGGAAAACATGATATTTAATTAATAATAAAAAGACAAACATTTTAAAAAAAAATTGAATATTGATATGACAAACTAAATAAATATAAAGCACAATATAAAGCAAAAACACAAAAATCAATAATAATAGGTAAGCAGGAGAGTGAGGACAGCTGCAGATTTGTAGACTGTTATCTCAGCGAGAGTGTAAAAAAACCTTAACAAACCCCTTTGAGCGACCGTTAAAATCTGAAATCTTTCATATATTTTTTGTCCTTTTATTATTAATTTTTTCTTTAACTTTATTTATTAAACATCAGTTTCTTCGCATTTACATAAAATCCAACAGCAAAATCACAAAGCATTTAAATGCAAAATTTCTTTACAATTCCCGATAGAATGTTAAGTATTACCATTAAATTTGTTTTATTCCTATATTATTAATTTAAAGTAGTACATGGTGACAAAATTTGTTAGCAACACTTTTTATTTGAACTTTGATGCGGCCAAAAAAGTGTGGATTGAGGCTAATAGCACTTCTGGGGCTGAAAATAACAAAATGAAATAGGTAGGTAATGTAATAAATGAAAGAAACATAAACTTTAATCAGTAAATTTTGTTTTCTTCTTTTTTAAAAGATACTGATCTGCTACTTCTTGTTTAGGGAAGTAGAATCATCCAACAAATCCTCAAATCTAGCAAACTCTTATATTTTTTCACTATTATCATTCACTAATTTGAAAACTTTATATACTATATTTAAGTATATTTTTACATATTTAAATATGTTAGCTAACGTTGTTGTTATAAATGGATAATATAATAATTTAGTACGCTCTTTCTATCTGATGCAATATTAAAATTATAGCTTAACAATTACTTTGAATTCAAATCAAAGATCACCTAATTTTGATATATACTCAACCTAATCGCCATTTTTCATTTGAATAACATCTAAACCATAAAAAACCACATGTAATATATAAATATCACATTATAAACTTTGATGCTTCTCCTAGTGTGAAATGCCTGGAATGTTGTCCAGATGGTATAGAGTTTAGGGAAGCCTATTGCGGTGCCAAAGGGTCCGCCTTCGAATTCCGAAGAAGGCATGGAGTATCCGTGCGGCATCGGGGGCACGCTAAATATGCGGCGGGCCGAAAGTCTTTCGAGAAGTTGGTGGTAGAGAAGAGGGGGGAGACCCTCGGACCCGTCTCCTTCAGAGATACTGTTCATCAGATTTGGGAACGGAACTGATTCAAGTCGTATTGTCACTTTGTAAGGTCCCTCACTTGAAATCTACGTTAATGTTGGAAGTGAGGAACCTAGGAACTGATAAGCGAATAATCGCTAGAGTTCGAAGACAGGAAACAACAAGAGAGAAGGGTAAGTAACCCTTTATTATTTCTATAAGATTTCACAAAACTCCGCCTGGGAGTGAACAAATAAAGTCCGCACTTTGGACTTGAACTTAAAAGACTAAGAATTAAACTAAAACTAAGATTAACTAAGTAAGTATAGCCAAAGCTATCAAGGTACAATGAGAGTTGGCCCCTTAACCTATTTTACTACGAAGCTTAGCAAGGGCCTGAGTACGGCCGAGCGTAAAACAGCTTTGAGAGAGAGAGCGGCCAAAAAGGCAGACGCGCGTAGTTCAGAAACTCTGTTTCTCTCTCTGTCTCGGTAAGTAACTTCGTGGTTTAAATACCGCTCCTTGTCATTAAATATTCAGCAAATTCCAAAACTACGTTCTGGCCGGAAATAGTAAGTTGAAGTTAAGAATTTGACAGGAAAGGAACTTTAACTTAAAATTTAACTATTAATAAAATTAACATAATCCTTACAAGTTATATAGTGATAGTGTCACTGTCAGTTATATATATCACCTATTATAGTGCTCAAGGGTATTGCCAACGACAGACCGCATCTTGCACTCTTTTCCACCATGAATTTCGCGGACTTGTTCTGATATTACTGTCAGACAAGTGAGATAAGTGACAACAAGATAATGTCTGGAACCCAAATAATGACGCGACATATATTATTTAAAAAAATTCATAAAAAATCACAGATAATAAATAAAGTGAAAGTTTGTAATAAGAGTTTTTTGAAGTTCTAAGAAGGTTTCGTGTCCATTTACAGTTGGATGGCTTATAGGTTGTGTTAGATATCTATAAAATTTTAAGCTATTGATTAAATTTGGCGGAAATGTAAAAGGTTGTGCTAGTTGTGAATGTATTCCATCTCATTACACTGAATTGTATTAAATAAGTTTACTTTCAATCAAGATCCAGCTGAAATTATGCTTGCAGATTTTAATTTATGCCGAAGAGATTAAGTTACAGCCATCTTGTAAAATTATCCAAAACGTTATGTGTTGTTCCATTTCTTGCAATCTAGGAATTTCAAAAGTGTAAAATTCATGGACAAAAATCTGAGAGCTGTCCGATTTTATATTACCTTCAAAAGGGCTTTTTTTTTTTTTTTTTTTTTTTTTTTTTTAGTTTTGTGTGTTGTCTTTGTTAAATATCATGTTCTTCGCACTTAAACTATAAAATTCCATTTAACAGCAGTATCACAAAATAATTTAAAAGAGCATATCTTTAGAATTTTAGATACACAGTCTCACGAGCTGGAGTGTTTTTTTTTTTTTTTTTTTTTTTTTTTTGTGTGTGTGTGTGTGTGTGTGTGTCTATGTGTGTGTGTACAGTGCTGTTACTTCTCGTTTTGTTAATCAAAAATTCTTTTTACGAAATATGAAAAAGATAATAAAACAAATTCCAAATTTATTCTTTCAGATGGCCATTTTCGAGTGGAAGACTACGTTATTCAAAATTTAAATTTAATGTCTCTAGGTACCATTGTTTTTTGACAGTGCGAGGAATATACATACATTTCATGTAGATTCTTCCTTATTTAAAATCTTTAAATGTAATGCAGAGCTCTATTATTTGGTGGCAACAATTTGAAAAGTGAAGCTCCGTTTATAGTGAACCAATGCAAAATGCCAAAACGAAATTAACAACCCTTCTGGCGAAATTGTCCCTTCGGGCTAAAAAAGACTTAACTTCATGCTTTGTAATAATTTTTTCAAGTACCACCCTCTTTTGAAGTCTGCAGAACATAAATAAATTTAACTTAAAATATAAAAATGCAAAGTAGTGGGATCATATCAGGAAGGAAAGCACAAAGAAATAAATCTGCAAAAATATGGATATATAAAGATTAATTCAGATATCTGCAATTCTAAAACCATTGCAGTAAGTTTTTCCATTTCCGCACTCTTAATCATTGAATAACGCATTGGTTGGAGATTAAATCTATGAAAGCAGAAACAACTTCCACTAAAACCTCGCAAGCCAGCCGAAAACCTTAGATTTGCTTTTATTTCAGACTTTTAACATCTCCACAATAGCCACCGCGGAAGTAACGGAAGATTATCCGATAATTATCAGTTTTCATTAACCATGCTTGAATAACCGCAAAACTAGCCAACACATATTGAAGACTCATTATTTAACATAAAGCCGTAATTGTTTGAGCTTGAATGAGTGATAGAACTGGCGACGGTGGTCTCGTAAAACGTATCGCAATTTTGATAATTATATACCGGATTTCGATCGGCAAGGCTGGAGAAGGCTGAGTACCGGAAGAATTCTAGGAGGAAAGGGAATCTGTAATTAGTATTTGAGAGAAAGATAGAGGGTCTTTGTTAAGAAAGAAACATTGTTCCTTTATGTTGAACGTTTTATTAAAATTTGAAACAATCTGAATAAATTTTACGCAGCTGCGAGCGGCAAACTTTTATGCATAGACAAAACCACACTTACTTACCATAGTTTTTTTAAAGATTCTATGATATTTGTTTAAAATTATTTAAGGGACGGTGGACATTAAAATAGCTAAAAATCAACCAAAATATTAAATTTGTTTTTTTACTCTCATAATATTCCATATACAAAATCTGCATCGCATAAAAAAGACAGAGTTCAAATATTCTAATTTTTAAAGAAGTTACAAGCATTTCAAATGTGTAAACAACGTAAACATTGCCCTTTAAAATTTTGGAGAAAATGTAAAAAAATGTATTTCAACAGTTATTTATTGATGTAATAATTTATATACTTGCCCAAAAGAAGTGTTTATTTCTAAAAAAAAAAATCTGATGTGTACACCACATGACTCGCTTGTACGGAATATTAAATTATAAGCCTTTTTTCTTGCATTTTATTTAAACTTATTAGATTGAATTAAACCTACTTCGCCGACAGCGCATAAACTGCAATAGAATAAATGCATTCTTTAAACTTCACTTTGTTTACCATAGCGACACTCTGGCGCTAGGTTTACGTAACAGTATTATATTTCATTCATATTATAACTCAGAATGCACAAAATGTATATCATTTAAAGAATTATCTAATCGTTGCCACATGTTCTATTCAAATACTATAATAAAGCTAGAACGATGTATAAAAGAAATTAAGCAAACAAAACAAAAAAGAAACAGTTTTTCACAGACGATTGATTATTTCTCATTCAATTAATTCAGTTCTCACGTCGCGAGAAGGCAAAAATACATAAAAACTCAAAATCTATATTAAAAATTAGGAAGTAAATCTCAAACGCTTATTTCCTCGAAAAAATTCCAGAAAGAATTAAGCATGATTTATTTGGCAATAACAAATGAATGCGTTATCTTTGTTGTTGCGAAGCTAAGTTTCTCTAGATTGGCAACAAATCCACTAGTCTTCTGTTTCAAATGTAAACATCAATGGCCGCCATTAAAAACAGGCTTAGCGGCAGTTAAACAACTTTAAAATTCCTGATAATTCTAAAACTATTGCACACAGATTTACTAAAGGCATAAAATTCTTAACCGGAAGATAAAAACAACATAATTAAATTATTTTTAAAGCAAAAAATGTACAATTTACAAACATATAAGAGTAAAGAAACTGAGATCACTTAGCCGGGTAATAGTGTGGATATATATATAAATATATTTATATACGTTTGGTGCGGCCGATTGCAACCAAAATGCGAGGTGCACATCTACATGTTAAATATACAAAATTTCAACGTTCTGAGGCTACTCGTTTTTGAGTTATGCGAGAGACGTACGTACGCACGTTCGTACAGACGCCACGAAAAATTCTCTTCAGAATTAATTTTAAAGCAATTTTATAATTTTTTTGAAGGAAAAGAGTATTTTATTCTGTCCTTGCGTACAGATATCGCGCAAAAACATCGTTAAATTGCATTCGATAGCGGTCAAAGTGGATATTTTCGTTGAAATATGTTGCCTGAAACTTTTCGCGATTACAATACTTCCTTTTTACTTCGTACAAGGAAGTAAAAAATGCTAGAAATGTCAGTATTGACAACATTTTATGAGTTTAATTTTGGTTATTTGAATGCTATACGCGTAGAACAGAAGGACATAAACTTGTTTTACCTAATCGTTGCAAAAAAGCGTGATCAACGTCGCTTGAACCAAAGCAAAAAGAGAAGTTTACCTGCTTGGAAAAAAACAGAAATAGTAAAAAATTATTGTAAAGCATTAAAAGATAATGTAAGTGTAACAAATGAAGGTAAAACATAATGCCAGTGAATTTTAAAAGTTTTATTGGATATAAATATTGCATAAATTGTTTCTACCTCTAACTTCGAATCACACTCCCATTTGCGATGTTTTATTTTTCTCACATTTAATACTATGAGATTAAAAATAGTTAAATGATACGAAAATGTTATCTAGTATTTATATATTTATATTTAAAGTTAATTTGGTGTTTCTTATGACTATGTATTAAAGGTAAGTTTGAAGAAAAACTTTAAATTCGGTTTCTCAAAACAAAATTTTTCGCACTTCGTATGTCTTGAAAATGCTCCATGCGTCTCATTTTTAGTTAAAAATAAATGATATTTGGAAAAAACTATCTTGTTATATGTTACAGTAGATCTATGTATGCATTTTTGGATATGAGGTTATTAAGAAGTTTAAACTTGTGATAACGTTTAACAAAAGGTGACATTTTTTCCGAAAACTGGGTTTAAGTTCATGAAAATCCTTTTTAAAAATTTCTGATTCATCATATTCAATAACAGATACACAAAACCTATTGTCAAGTCTTTATAACTAAAAGGAAAAATTAGAAAAAAATATTGAAAATTAGCGACCAAGGAGCATTTTAAACCTTTAACTAAAATAATTAATTATTTATTTTATTTTTTTTATTTTAAATAAATTGAAATTTTGATCTTTTTCTTAACTGATGTTATAATACGCATATGTATAAAATTTCTTGTTGAAAACACAAAAACTTAAAAACTAATTTGTAAAGTACACCGTTCAGTTAAAGGCAACTTTCTTTGAAATCTTGGGACCAACACTGTTTATACAATAATAATATATTTACTATAATTCATGTAAGAGAAGATTTTGCAGAAAATATTGTATTGACATAGTAATGAGATACATTCCCCAAGAGAAGAAGAGGAAGAATGACCTTGTTGTTCACATTAGCTATACATAAGTCATGTGATCTCTGAGGTTATCTGCATTGTTTGTTTACATTAGCTACGCATACGTCACGTGATCTCTGATGTCATCGGAATGTATCTCATTATAACCAGTGTTAGAATGCTCTTATAAGTGATTGCGCGTTGAAAGACTTCTTAACCCGAGAGTGCGCGCCTTAGGTTAAAAAAATTCGGCTTGTGATTTTTGAAGAAAAAACTGTTACTCTTCGGATAAAAACGTTATGATCAAACATAAAAAATATGAAAATTATAATAACTAAAATTTAAATTTTAATTTCTATAATATTTTTTATGAAATAATTTTTAAAGTACTAGACATACGCATTATATTAATATAGAATTTATTAGGCATTCCTTATATTGTTATTTAGGTTATTCAGAAATTCTTATTAAACTTTATTGGTAATATGCTGCCTGAAAGAACATCTTCCTCGAAAAGCTTCAAGTTTCTCATCAATTGTTATGAACTTACAGACAGTGTAATAGTTCTGGTAGTTATTCACAAAATCTTCAAAAACTCTCTTATAGCTGCAAGTTTATCTCATTTTTTCTTGACGACGTGAGTTTTTATGTCATCAAAGCGCAAACGGTTTGATAAAGAAAGGAAACGTTTGTAGGACATAGTTTTGTGGAAAATTTCTAAGCCGGTACCAACTGTTGTCCACAGATCCCGCACATTTACATGAGATGACCTGATATAAAAGACCGATAAAAGCACGAATTCCAATTATAGTTGTGTAACGTGCATTTCTCTCTTGAAAGCCTGTCAGAAACAGATGCAATATGAATATGTGTATAACTAACGACTTTTAGCAGCATTTTTTCACTTAGTAAATGTTCCCACGATTCATTTGGAGTCTACGCGTATTTTGCCTTACCGATGTTTCCAGGTAATTTAGTAATAATATTCTGAGCAAGAGTTCTGACATCAGCTTCAGGCTTTTCTTTTAATCATTGTTTTTTTTTCTTTTGTGTTTTCCAATAAAGCAATATAGTCATTCTCATTTTTGTTTAAAGAATGCATCTCTATTTCTCAATTAGTATCATGAGAACTAAAAAAAATTACTATAACTTTCATCGTCAGTTTCTTCAGTGGAGTCTCCAACAGTTGATACATCTTCTAATAATGTTTGCAAACGTAACACTTCTTCCTTATAGGATAAATTACGCGACATGTTTGTAGCTGTCTGTACTGCAACCACAAATAAACGTCATTAAAGGAATGCGAATAAGCACGCTGGGTCTGAAAACCCCGATCAGATCAAAACAAAACTTCGAATCAAATTTCAGGAGAAAAATTTCGGGAACATAAAGAAGATGGCCTTGGAGTAGACTATACTGAACTACAAACACTTGCGAAATATTGGGGCATTTTCAGAAGTTTTCTTTAATCAGGCGAGTCCAATGGACCCAGCGAGCGCACTCTTTGATTAAAGCTTCAAACATACTTTTCAGACCTTGATATTTTCATTGATTTTTTTTACTTTCACTTATTTAACCTTTTGAAGACGGGATGGCCATTATAGTGGCCATAGAGTTATCTCTTTGAAAAGACGGGGTTGTCCGCTTTAGTGGCCATGTCTTTTTCCCCTATTTTCCAGGCTGAAAAGTGGGGTGAAATGTCAAATTTGACGTCCCTAGGGTTTTAAACACTTATCTCTTTCAAAAGTCTTCCTTTTGCGACATAGATGCACCCCTCTGAATATCCATTAAACTACACACAAGAATCTTTGTTGCAAATAGGAAGTGATTTCGTAAAGGGGGGAAAGCATTCGGTTCAAGATTCCCCGTCCTTTGGTAGCTTTTACTGCTACTAAAGCTACTAGCCCCGGCATCAAAAGGTTAAACAATATTTAAAATTATGCTGCAGAATAATTAGGATGTTTGAAAGAGGAGACGGGAAATATGTACAGTGTCCTCGCCTGGACTCGAACCCTGAACATCTCGAATACGCATCAAGTATGCTTCCAATTAGACTCCGAAAGCAAGCAGAAAGGAGGAAGAAAATACCTTACATACTCCCCCTTTTAAAGGAAGTTTGGGGATAAGGGGACACAATCGTCAAAACCTGGAGATGACGAAGTATCGTCCGTTATATTCTAGTTTGGGGGCCATTGTAGTCATTAAGGTTTTTTTGTGCTGGAGAGATGAAAAATGTGCAGCGCCCTTGCCGGGAGTCGAACTCTGGATCTCTCGAATACGTGTGGAGTATGCTTCCAATTGCACCACGAAAGTATGCAAAGGAGGGAGAAGATAAAATAGCGGTGTAGATAAAATGTTTATTGTTCGTAAAGTTTTGCCATTGCTCGCTTTGAAATCGTTGAGTTTGTTAGTCAAAAATTTTTTGAAGTCTTATAATATGAAATCGATAAAATATGAAATCGATAACAAAAATATGAAATCGATATTTAGTATGAAATCGATAAAAAAACAATTCAGATTCTAAATTAGGGCTTCCAGATGCCCATATTCAGTGGACGTTATTCTAAATTTGATGGCTCTAGGTATTGTTGTTTTATCACAATACCTTAAAATGTTTTGAATTTCCATATTTACATTAGAAATGTTATACTGTACATTATAATCAAACTACCACTGCCCTATAAAATATTAAAATGCTGTAATTTTTCAGAATTTAAAAATGCGCTATCCGTTAAGCAAAATATTATACACAAAATATTTTTATCTACAATTTATTTAAAAACTGAAGTAAGAATCTGAAAATAATTCGCTCTAAAATAAGATATCAAAAAAGTACTGTATGTAGTGAATAATTTAGTTACATTATTTGTGAAACTTATAATTTCAAAAAAAAAAAAAAAAAAAAATAACTTTAAAAAAATCTGGAAGCTTTCAGATTTTACATTGTGCCCAAAGGGACACTTTTTTTAACCTGTTTTTGTTACTTTTCTTTATTAAATATCATGTTCTTTGTACTTAAACCATAAAATTCAATTCAACAGCAATAAGAATGATAAATCCAACAGCAAAATAATTTGATCCAACAGCAAAATAATTTTAAAATGACCATATCTTTAGAATGTCGGATACACAATCTCGCGCGGTGTAGATAAAATGTTTATTGTTCGTAAAGTTTTGCCATTGCTCGCTTTGAAATCGTTGAGTTTGTTAGTCAAAAATTTTTTGAAGTCTTATAATATGAAATCGATAAAATATGAAATCGATAACAAAAATATGAAATCGATATTTAGTATGAAATCGATAAAAAAACAATTCAGATTCTAAATTAGGGCTTCCAGATGCCCATATTCAGTGGACGTTATTCTAAATTTGATGGCTCTAGGTATTGTTGTTTTATCACAATGCGAGAAACTACGTACATTTATGCAGATTCTTTTTTATTTAATTTCAACACAGGGCGATAATATTAGATGGCAACTATTTTAAAAATGAAACGGACATTTAAAACTTTCAACGCAAGATGCCAAAACGAAATTAATAGCCCCTCTGTGCTAACGCCCTTTGGCTAAAACGTTCTGTAGTTTAGATGTGTAAAATATGGCGGTAGCAACATCATTTGTATATTACGATATTCGTATTTATTTATTGTGATTATCAGTTACTAACCGAATGGACCTTTAAAATGTTTTAAATAAATTCTTTAGTTGGTGACAGGCAGATATTCCTATTCAGTTCGAAAGATAATTACGAATCTCAAATTGGAGTGAAATGACAGTGACATCGGAGGAATAGAAATTTGCCAAACCACATATTAAAAATAAATCCCAGTTTGCTGAAGAACCATAACGTAAATTTGTACGAGATAAAGACGAATAAGTTACAGGCATATCAGATGTTAATAAACGACAAACAGGGATACCGAATCGTTTTTTCTTTGCTATCAACAGATTTGGCACTTCAGTGTTCATGCGATGTGCATGAGCAATTATGGAGAACAGTATTTGTATTCTTAATATATTCCCGGTTGTGGATATGGAGCACAGGAGCCAAGCGTAGGAACCACAATGGTGTTGCTAATTTTTGACTGGGGTTTTGTGATTGCTGCATTTTTTGCTTCCTTGTACGAAGCAAAAAGGAAATATTGTAATCGCGAAAAGTTTCAGGCAGCATATTTCAACGAAAATATCCATTTTGACCGCTATCGAATGCAATTTAACGATGGTTTTGCGTAATAAACGTAACGTAAGGACAGAATAAAATGCTCTTTTCCTTCAAAAATTTATAAAACTGCTTTAAAATTAATTTTGAAGAGAATTTTTCGTGGCGTCTGTACGAACGTATGTACGTACGTACGTAACTCGCATAACTCAAAAGCGAGTAGCCTCAGAACGTTGAAATTTTGTATATAGGACTGCTATAACATGTAGATGTGCACCTCGTATTTTGGTTGCAATCGGCGGCACCAAACGTATATAAATATATTTATATATATATCCACTCTGTTACCCGGCTCAGTGATCTCAGTTTCTTTACTCTTATATGTTGACAAATTGTACATTTTCTGCTTTAAAAATGATTGAATTATGTTGTTCTTGTCTTCCGGTTAAGGATTTTATGCCTTTAGTAAATCTGTGTGCAATATTTTTAGAATTATCAGCAATTTTAAAGTTGTTTAATTGCCTCTAAGCTTGTTTTTAATGGCGTCCATTGATGTTTACATTTGAATGAGACTGAATTAATGAATGAATTAATTAAAATGAGAACTGAATTAATTAAATGAGAAATACTCAATCGTCTGTGAAAAATTTTCTTTTTTGTTTTGTTTGCTTAATTTCTTTTATACATCATCCTAGCTTTATTATAGTATTTGAATAGAACATGTGGCAACGATTAGATAATTCTATTCTTTAAATGATATAAATTTTGTGCATTATGAGTTATAATATGAACGAAATATATATGTTAACTGTTATATAATTATTGGATCATATAACAGTTAACTTAGTTTCCGTTACATAATTATTATATAAGTTAACTGTTATATAATTTTTAATACTGTTAAGTGAATCTAGCGCCAGAGAGTCTTTTGGTAAACAAATACTAGAGTGAATTTTAAAGAATGCATTTATTCTATTGAGGTTTATGGGCTGTCGACGAAGTTGATTTAATTCAATCCGATAAATTTAAATGAAATGCAAGAAAAATGTGTATATTTATATACGTTTGGTGCTGCCGATTGCAACCAAAATACGAGGTGCACATCTACATGTTATAGCAGTCCTATATACAAAATTTCAACGTTCTGAGGCTACTCGTTTTTGAGTTATGCGAGTTACGTACGTACGTACATACGTTCGTACAGACGCCACGAAAAATTCTCTTCAGAATTCATTTTAAAGCAGTTTTATAATTTTTTTGAAGGAAAAGAGTATTTTATTCTGTCCTTAAATACAGATATTACGCAAAAACATCGTTAAATTGCATTCGATAGCGGTCAAATTTTGTATATAGGACTGCTATAACATGTAGATGTGCACCTCGTATTTTTGTTGCAATCGGCCGCACCAAACGTATATAAATATATTTATATATATATCCACTCTGTTACCCGGCTCAGTGATCTCAGTTTCTTTACTCTTATATGTTTGTAAATTGTACATTCTTTGCTTTAAAAATGATTGAATTATGTTGTTTTTATCTTCCGGTTAAGGATTTTATGCCTTTAGTAAATCTGTGTGCAATATTTTTAGAATTATAAGCAATTTTAAAGCTGTTTAATTGCGGCTAAGCCTGTTTTTAATGTCGGCCATTGATATTTACATATGAAACAGGAGACTAGTGGATTTGTTGCCAATGTAAAGAAACTAAGCTTCGCAACAACAAAGATAACGCATTCATTTATTATTGCCAATTAAATCATGCTTAATTCTTTCTGGAATTTTTTCAAGGAAATAAGCGTTTGAGATTTACTTCGTAATTTTTATTATAGATATTTTGAGTTTTTATGTATTTTTGCCTTCTCGCGAAGTGAGAACTGAATTAATTAAATGAGAAATACTCAATCGTCTGTGAAAAACTGTTTCTTTTTTGTTTTGTTTGTTTAATTTCTTTTATACATCATTCTAGCTTTATTACAGTATTTGAATAGAACATGTGGCAACGATTAGATAATTCTATTCTTTAAATGATATAAATTTTGTGCATTATGAGTTATAATATGAATGAAATATATACGTTAACTGTGATATAATTATTGGATTATATAACAGTTGACTTAGTTTCCGTTATATAATTATTATATAACTTAACTGTTATGTAAATATTAATACTGTTAAGTGAATGTAGAGGCAGAGTGTCGCTATGGTAAACAAATACTAGAGTGAATTTTAAAGAATGCATTTATTCTATTGTAGTTTATGCGCTGTGGGCGAAGTAGATTTAATTCAATCCAATATGTTTAAATGAAATGCAAGAATGCGTATAATTTAATATTCCAATACAAGGAAATCATGTGGTGTACACATCAGATTTTTTCAATAGGTGATACCTCAATAAAGGAAAGAGGTCTGGCTAATCCAAATTCTGTTGTCGCAGACGTTTTCAACGAAACTTTCTGCTCATTTTTTGCTGACTGACCTACGCACTTGCACAACACCACTGCACTTGCAGAAGCTTTCTGAATTCGATATCTTTGATAACGCTATACTGTTGGAAAACAACTCTTTATTAAAACAAAGAATTCCATTTGAAACGAACTATATTTCTAGTATAAATTTTCACTTGAAGGAACCATGGGAATTTCTGGCCTGGATTCGACCTATTGCAGAAAGATATCGTATGATATAACTTTTATTTCAATACTGGGAACGATATATTCAACGATTTACTCTGTGATTTTTACCGCCTTTTTTTATAAAGTTGTTAAAATCTTCGGGAATATTGGACAATTTATGCTGCCGTAATCGTTTTCACTAATAATAACTTTTTTATAAATTATTAAAGCTGAAGATCATGTGTATTATATTTATAGTTAATTAATTACTTTTGCTTTTTGAATTTCTCATTCAAGTGCTTTAATTAAATATCGCGCGACATTTTATATTTTCAAAATGCTTTGCTAATTATGAATTCTACCGGGTAGCATACTTCACAAGTGCCCATCTGTGTAACCACCGAGGGAGTGGCTTCTAAGATGGACCAATGGGCATCCAGTAATGTTTCTGTCATGTCACACAACCTTTCGCGTGCTTTAAGATTTAAGAAAGTTGGTTGAAAATATTCTGCCACGAAATTGTCTGTACAAAATAATTAAAGTATCGTCTAATTTCTTCTGAAAATTTTCATTGCAAAGTTAAATCAAATATAAGAAATTGTGAAGATTTCACTACCTGTTTGAAAGAACTTGAAATAAATACGAACACATGTTGGCTACTCCGCAAAAAATATCCGTGCGAAATATTACTTAATAAGATGAAGAAAGAAATATGTCATAAACATCTGAGCACAAATGCTATCTTTACATAAAACTATGCATATGAGAAAAATATTTACACTAATTATATTTGTAAATATAAGTCAATACTTTTTTTCTGTCTATATGAAAAAGATGTCCTATAATAATAGCCAACGCATAATTTTATTCAAAGTGAACTTTACTCATTAGCATTCGTATACATTTAGAGTGTTAAATTTCACATTTGATAACTACTACTCTTAAATGTACTGTCTACACAAAAAATACTCACCAAACAGAATGAATTTATCTATTCACAACTAATATATTCAATTTTATAATTACAACTTTTAATGTTAACAATGGATATAATCAGATCATACATAATATGTATTAAAAACAAAAGAATGCAAGCACTGAAATAAGAAAACACTAGATTCATTCTTCTCAGCTCAATTAAAAAAGACTATATACTTGATTTCTCTTAATACACAGGTGTTAGTAAATGCATAATATTCGGGCTAATTGTAGCTTGAGTCATTTTCTCGATGTAAAGAGCGATAATACGCCGTTAACATCAATCCAAATATGAATGCGTAATAAAAGTCGCGAAAGTGAAATCTCAGCGGTTCATTAAACTCATAAAACGAAAGCACTACGAGATTTTTTACTATTACGCCATTCATTTATAACTGCGAAACAAATGCAAATTAAAATGTAAACAATATACTCTGACATGCACGAAGATTTAGCGTTACAAGAGCGAAAGAAGCTCATTGGTCCATTTTCGAAACCCCTCCCTCATTGGCTAAGCTGATGTGCACTTGTGTAATATGCTACCGGGTAGTACTTGAGGGACTTTTCATATTTTGTTTATATCATATGAATCACTTTATTGATTATTACACCCCATCATACAAAAATAAAATGTTATCTATGGGTTCTATTAATCCAGCTTTAAATGTCCTTTCCACTAGTTCAATTTTTACTGATTTTGCATTTTTGCTATTTATCTGAAGGATTTTGCATATTCTGCTTATTTCATTGAAATCAATATATTGATTATTACGGTTTGGAACACAATAAAATGTTATGCGGCAAAATTTACATTTTCATATTGAAAATATTTGCGCTATATTTTCAAAGTCCTGAGATACATGCTTTTTTCCATAATGCTGCCTGTAGCAATTTTTTTCATACTCATCCTCTCCTTATAAAAAAATAAAAAAAAAAAAAAAAATTGGATAAGTCCTTTGTATATCCAATTTTTTCTGTATTCTCAGATTTAGATCTTTTTAAAAGTACATTGCCACGAGCCATAAGCTTTTTCTGAGAGAGAGAAAAAATAGGACATTCTGAAAGCCTATTTTTTTTAGAGAATAACGAAATATCTTTACTTTATTGGCTGTGACGTCGTGGATGCTTCAGTGGGAACGGAATCAACACTGGTATTGGTGATTAATCACTTTAATTACACAACATAACACAGATACAACATTTAATTAATACATTTAGAAAAACTTGAGTACATATCCGAGTTGGTGACACGATCAGAGACGTTAACGAAGATAGCACTCGTCATCACTGGACAAATTTAGTCTCCACACCTCAGCTCGCTGGCGGAGCTTCCCAAAACTTCTCTTCTCTGACAGGCGTCTCACAGAAGTCTCATCTCTTTACGCATGCGTATTCCTCAGTTAAGTCGTTGCCATTCACAGTTCTTTAAAATAGGCGTTAAAATGAATTACAGTACTCGTAATGTGAGGAGTTTGCTAACGACGTTCTCTCTAGTCAAGAGCATCATAGGTCTTTCTAATAGAGCTCAGGAGCGTTCTTTACATGGCTTACTATATATTATTTCCTTATTAAGTGCATTACCACTTTTTTATCTGTAAAACATTTGAAAAAATTGTTTGTATTCTGATTTGTAGAATGAAACTAATACTGTGATATAATTGGCGAACTTTTTTCTGAATTCATTTTTAATTTTTTGCCATCTGTGTGTTAATAGGCAAAAACAACTTAATGTATAGCTATATTAAAATCGGTTCTGTTTTGTTTATATAAAGTCACTTTCTGTTGCTGCTGTTGCTTATGTTCACTTGTCTGACGTAGTCACCCCAAACCCACGAAAAATTCCTCGTGGCAAGGAGCGCTAGATTACACCTGGGCAACAGCCTTTAGCGCCTGGCCGGTGACAGTGCGATTTAGCTCAGCTCCGCCCAAATTTTGGTGGAGAGCACTCCGGGGGGGGGACGGGTCCGAGAGTCTTTCAGCACTCTACCCTACCACCAAATCACACGAGTGGACTTTCGGCTCGCCGCATATTTCGAGTGCCACCTTGCCGCACCGACACTATACATTTCCAAACATCCAGGCCCTCTCCGGGGTTCGAACCTGGGCCCTTCGGAGTGGCAGTCATCGATAAATCATTTCTGTTCCAAGCATATCTGAGTTTATTAGATGGAAAATATGCATACTGCAAATCATGATGTCAGTTTTACACTTTTCAGGTTAAAAAAAAAACCTAACAATTAATTCAAAAATTAATCGTAAAATAACAATTGCAAATTAATGCTAAAATGAGACTAAGAGTATTCACTCAATTTTGAAATTCATTTTTTAACTTACATCTCTCTCTCTCTCTGAATATATATATATACTCCTATATATACTAGAAAGACGGGCGGTCATACGAAATGAACCACTGCTTTAGATATAAATTGTAATTAAAATGATTTGTGCAAAGATATCTGCTAATTCAAACTGAATTACCCAGGGCGGGCGGCGAGGACGCCCCTTTGCTTACTGTCCCACGGGATTTCCCCCTTCACTTGCTCAATTGCTTTAAGTAGAGTGAAAAGAAGGAAATCACTGGCCGTACATTTCTTAAGAGCCCCCTGCTTACTCAATACATATAGGTGATTTAAATAATAAAATTTTTATTCACATGTCAAAGCTCTCTTGGTACACAACATTTTTTGTGTAGATCTCTCCATCATTTTTAAGCTCGCCTTGCAGAGGAAATTCCATTATTTCTAATTTTACGTCCGTTCTTTCACGAACTCTTGAACAAAAAATATAAAGTTGACCGTGTCCAAACGCAGGCTCAGGTAAAAAAATGACAACACGCATAAGCGTTTGGCCCCGGAGACCTATGGATGGTCATAGCAAAAGTAAGTTTGACAGGAAATTGTCTACGTCTCAATTGAAACGGCAACCCTGTGCCGCGGCAACTTCACCACATTGGCTAGTACAGTTACACAGCGAAACAATAAACTATCGGCGACAAACAGACACTTAAGCCGCTTATATATATAAAGATTATATGTAATTAAACTCTTGATGAAATTAGCAGTCATTCTATCTTTTTTTTTTTTTTTTTTTTTTTCCATATTGTTCAACAATCGTTCTCAACATTTCGGAAAACTGCTGATGGTAGTTTTTATATTGGTGGTTTTCAGCTTAAGAGTTTTTAAAGAATTTTCAGTTTTTTCCTGGACTCGATAATGTTGCCATGAGATCACTTTCGCTGTGAATTTCCGCAAACCTTTCGCAGAGATATCAACTTACTTATCTCTTTCGAAGTGCTTATACTTTTCTAAAATAAAGTTACGCTCATAATTTTCTGGACGTCCTTTCTGTAATAACATTTGAAATCTTCTGTAATATATCGGTCTAAAGTTTGAATATTAGAAGTTGTATTTACAGGAAGAGACACTATGTTGGATGGACTACGAAAGAACTTTAGATAAACTATGAATGTACTGTACAATGAATGAACTATAAGAAGCTTTGATATGGATTAAATATATTAAATAAGATATTATGGCTTAAATGTATTAATAAGATATTTGTATGTATGAAATGAGATATTATGGCTTAAATGTATTAATAAGATATTTGTATGTATTAAATAAGATATTATGGCTCTGGAAAATCAGTCCTTTACAAACCTGTGTCTTAAAAGCGGCGGAGAAGTATTTAATAAGTGGTTGTTTATCTGTTGATTTGCAAGTATTTGTTTTAGTTCCTGGAAATTTGAAAGTAATACGCGAAAACAGTGAGAGAAATAGTAGGCAACGGTTAGTGTACATATAAATTTATCTTAATTAGCTCAAGTATTTTATTGTCTGGCTTCATTCTTATTTACACTTTAGTGCACTTCTGCCCACCAGCAGCAGAGCAGTAAAATCGCTGAAAACTGGTAGTTTGGTTTGAGGATCGAATCTTGCGAACGGGTTGGATGAATGGATGTTTTCGTGGTTTTCCACATGTGTAGAGTGTATACGAGACGGTTTTCCTTAAAAATCCTCCTCGAAGGCGTCCCTCCCCTTACGCAGATAGTGCACTCCTAATAAGATAGAAAATTATATTGAGGATATAACTTTTATAACTGAAAGTAGGCGACCATTTTTTTGGTAAGATTGGAAGTGATAATATAAAAATATTACTTCCAAACAGGATAGTCGTGCATAATCAAAACATTACTAGTAATATCAGTAGGCCCGTGATGGATCATGATGATAAAAACTTAGATTCAAATGAACATGAAACAGACTCAAAAGTAGAAGACACGTTAAAGATAACTCCTCTGCAAATTCATTTAACGTAAATTGTAATGCAAAGTTCTCTGATACCAAATATGTTGGAATTCATAAAAGCAATGCAACTGATCTTTATTAGACAATTCACAGAAATTGAATATAATGCGTGAAAAAATTCCGAATCATTAATTTCTGTCGGCATGCGCAAATTGTTCATTGACTTCATAAAAAAAAAAAAAAAAAAAAAAAAGAAAGAAAAAAGAAAGAAGATTTATTTGTAGTGACATTATTACCATGTTGCAGAGATAATTTTTAAATTTCTAACAGTTATTTTTAGTCCAAAGGGGCAATTTGCCCAGAAGGACTATTGATTTCGTTTTGGCATTTTGCGTTCATTCGCTATAAGCGTTGTTTCACTTTTCAAATTGTTGCCAGCAAATATTATCGACCTGTATTATACTTAAAGAAACTAAATAATGAAAAATCTTCAAGTGTATGTATGTTTCTCGCATTGTGATAAAACAACGGTATTTAGAGGCATCAAATGTTAAATAACTCAATCCTACTGCGAATATGGGCATCTGAAAGCCCAAATTTGAAATTTGGATTTTGTTTTATTGTCGCTTGACTACGCTGCCAGCCTTCGTCTGGCTTTTAAATGTACCGGAAAATGCCTGAAGGGAACACCAAATGTTAAATTTAAGAACTGCGCAGAATGTTACTCTGCAGAACAACTTCATAAAAAAAATGCCCGCAAATTTCAAAAACAAAATGTATTACATATAACAAAATTGCAATGAAATAAGCAATATCCCTTATTACAAATTTTAATTATCCTAATAAATAAATTAACCAACTTCCCGTTGCCTTTTCTCAATTAACGTCTAGAATCCAAGAGAAATATTAAATTTAAAAACTGTACAGAATTATCGCACTCATTTTTCCAAGTGGCAACAGTGCTGATTTTCTACAGTCAGCAGTCCAATATACAATTGAATGAAAAACTGTTGACAAAAACACATTTCTAAAAGAAGGAAATTATTCAAAATGATGCAATAAAATCGAAAAGATAAAATTAAAAAAATGATTCGATTTTTAAAAAAATAGCTTCGAGGGTCACTGGCTCTTGTCCAGATGCACCTATATACCAAATTTCGCAGCCCTGGATCTATTAGCTTACGATGCTCACCAGCGGCCGAGCAGTAAAGTCGCTGAACACTGGTAGTTCGGCTCGAGTTTCCAATCCCGCGAACTGGCTGGCTGTATGAGTGTTTTCGTGACTTCCCCCATGTGTAACGTGTATACGAGCCAGTTTCCCTTAGAAAGTTCTCCAAGAAGGCATCCCTCCCCTTGGGCAGATAGCGCTCGAGGCTTTGCCGTAATTAAATAACCTAACCTATTAGCTTACGCACAGCACGAACGAAAGACAGACAGACTCTTTCTTTTATTATATGTAGAGATTTCATGATTTGTAAAACTTTAACGAATTTTTGATTAACAAACTTAAGGATTTCAAAGCGAGCAATGGCAATGTTGTACAGAAAAAACATTTTTAGCTCCAGCGAGAGAGACAGTATATGAGAAATTCTAAAGATATGTTCATTTTAAAATTATTTTGCGATATTCCTCTTGAACTGAACTTTATGGTTTAAGTGCGAAGAACAACGTGATATTGAATAAAAAGAAATAACACACAAGACTTTAAAAACACGCCCCTTTGGACGTAATTTAAAATCTGAAACCTTTCAGATTTTATTATTATTATTACTGTTATCTTTTAAATTTAATCTGATTGCTATTGATGTACAAAGTAAGCTATTTAAAATCAATAGATGCACTTCTTAAAGGTATTATTCTTTTACTTTTGAATCCGATTTAGGGTTAAAAGTAAGCCTTTATTTCGTGATACAGCTAATTAGAAACATTTAATATTTTTATAGAATTACGCTATATGTTTTTCGCTTTCAGATTTTCAAATATACAGAAGTGATATAAGCTTCACTCTTTTAAATATTTTGTGACATTGCTGCTGAATTGAATTGAGTTTTATGGTTTAATTGCGAAGAACATGATATTTAATAAATAAAAGTAACACACAAAATGTCAAAAAAAAAAAAAAAAAACTTCTTTGAAAGTGATTTAAAATTTGAACCCTTTAATTTTTTTTTTAAAATATATATTTTGAAACCCTTTCGTTTAAATTCTTGTTTTCCTCCTACAACTCTCTGCCCGAATGACATTTTAGTACCGCGTTTCATGTAAATGAAGTAGAAACAGTATTTAATGGGAAGTTCAGTCATTTCCATAGAAACGTAAGAAGTTCTCAGTAGAGCGTGTTCTGCCTTTGGGCCACGGCGATGCTTTAAGCCTCTGTTACTACGTTCGGCCGCAGTCTTACGTGCCTGTTAATATTCGCCGATGAGATTTATTACGGGCCAAATCGATTAGTTATTTTTGTACACCTTCGGCTCAAGATTTAGGTAGTTAGAATTACTTTAGTTCCTTATTTTCTATCTTAAATTAAAGCACAAGTGGAGGTTTCCTTGTAAGCCCGAGAGTAGCCATCTGTAATATTTCTTTGAAAGAATAAAAGTATATTTTAACCCTTCTTTGGACTTATATTTTATAGTTGCAAGACCAGCGAATAGTCGCTAGACACTTCACGAAAGTTCTAGTAGCCATGGATGCGTAAATTAATTAAAAATTTATAAGGTTTAGTGAAAAAATAACTAACATATTAGTAACATATATTAGAAACGCTTCAATAAAAGTTATCTTGCAATTCTCTAACACCTAATAATAGTCACAGATTAGTTTCGTTTTGGCATTTTGCGTCGGACTCATAAATGTCGGTTCACTTTTCAAACTGTTGCCACAAAATGTTAGAGTCCTGCATTATATTTGAAGAAATTAAATAATGAAAGATCTGCATAAATGTATGTATATTTCTCGTATTGTGATAAAACAACGGTACATAGAGTCATCGAATTTTGAATAACGTAATCCTCCAACGAATATGAGCATGTGGAAGAACAAATTTGAAATTTGAAATTTGTTTTATGATCGATTTCCTATTTTTTAAAACTTTGACGAATTTTTGATTAACAAACTCAAGGATTTCAAAGCGAGCAATGGCAACGTTGTGCAGAAAAAACATTTTTATCTCCAGCGCGTGAGTCTCTGTATCGGAAATTCTAAAGATATGCTCGTTTTAAAACTATTTTGCGATATTGCTGTTGCACTGGATCATATGGTTTAAGTGCGAGGAACATGATATTTAATAAAGAAAGGTAACACACATAATGTTGAAAAACGCCCCTTTGGACGTAATTTAAAATCTGAAACATTTCAGATTTTTTTCTTTTTTTTTTTTTTTTTTAATTTTATTTATTATTTTATGGTTTTGGTTTTTGGTATTCTGACATTTTGTTTTCTGTTTAACTTGTCGAATTCAGTATGCTACGAATAATTTCATTAAAAGTGGAAGGAAACCGATACTTTATAAACGATATGCATTAAAATTGCTAAACCATAAAGAAATACATTGAGCAGAATTATACGGTTTTTACAATATAATGTGTCGATAAAATGGCGTTTTACATCTACAAAAAAAACATCGTTTGCAAAGTTATTCCATAAAAAGATTATTACTTTCAAGAAAAGCCATCTTTGCGTGAATATAAAAATTCGTAAAACATAAAGCTGGCAGTTAATGCAATATAAAACAGAAGTTATTCTTTAACACATGATTCACTAAAGGTAAATAATTTTCGCAGCCAGTATTAGGAAAATTCTAATGTGGACACCACATGACATCCTTGTACAGACTATCCAATTATACACACTTTTCTTTTGCATTTCATTTAAACTTATTTGCTCGAATTTCATTACTTATATTTCTCATTTAATTAATTATGTTCTCACTTCGCGGCAATTCAGTAACATAATTCATAAAACCTCAAAATATTTTTATTAAAAACTGAAAAATATAGAAAAATATAAAACACCAAATACAGTATAGAATAAGTGATAAGTGATAAGTGACGGTGGACGTGGGCACTGTCCCTTCGCCGTAAAGATTAATCAGTACAGCACCACGTCCACCCTTATCTAAAGTTGGCTAGAGATTGCATATAGGTACATATAGAACATAATAATTATTCCTGTAATTACGCAAATGAACTTGGGAGAGATTTCATGCAGGGCTAGTACATATGCACTACATGTGTGCAGAAGGGGGTTGCAACGAAATTACTTCAGTGCACGTATAAATAGTGCTGTGCATATACATATTTACATAATTATGACATTGCATGTCTTATATAGACACTATGCGATACGGCATTGACATTATATATGAGGTATGAGATAATAGTGGTATTACATTACCATTATTGACATTACATTTACGAATTACATTATACAGATTCAACTCTGTAAATACATTGTCAAAAGAAAATATAAAATACCAAATACAACTTTAAAAAAAATTATATAATTGAAATTAGAGTTCCTACACAAAAACAAGCAATTTGGCCAGCGGGTAGGAAGGCAGATGTTTCGATGCACAAAACTGAAAGTTTACTTTTGTTCTCACTCGGCAAATGTACACTAAAGATGTAGAAACTGACTTAATTCCCTATTCTGCTAAGTTTCGAATGTAAATAAATATGGTTGCTCTATTACACTTAGTCGCATTTAAACACCTTTAAATTGGTCATAAATTTACAGGTATTGCATGCATATTAACTAAAGGCATAAAAACCTTAACCGGAACATAAGAGCAACACAATTCAATAACGTTTAAAGCAAAAAATGATGAAATTACCAACATATATGAATTAAAAAAATGAACTCACCGAACCGAGAAACAGAGTGGATGTATATATATATATATGTATATATTGAATGATCTAAAATTCGTTGAATTTGAAAACAAGTTTTTCTAATACTTGTGCAATAGCTGCAAAGTAAGATAATAATAATTTATTTACTAAAGAAATAGTGATTATATTTTCTCCCAATATAAATCTAATAGACTGTATCAAAGTATGGCACTTTTGGTGAGGCGGATTTGAACCAAAAAAGGAGGGTGTACAATTACATGTTATAGCAGTCCTATATACAAAATTCCGACGTTCTGGAGCTACTCGGTTTTGAGTTATGCGAGATATTTACAAACGTACGGATTATCGAGCGAAATTATCTCTTTTGTCATGTCACGAAATTATCTCTTTTGAATCCAATTTGAATCCATTTTATAATATGTTTTCGGAAAAAGAGTCCTTTATTCTGTCTTTACGTATAGATATCATGCAGAAACATCGTTAAATTGCATTTAATAGAAGTCAAAATGGATATTTTTGTTGAAATATGTTACCCTAAATTTTTCGTGATTACAATAGTTCCTTGTGCGAATGTTTTACTTCCTTTACTTCGTACGAGGAAGTACAAACACTAAAAGTTTAATACGAGATATTCTTGAAATAAGTGTGCTTTTCGAAAATTAAATCTATAAAAATTATTACAAAGTCATCCCTACAGATTAAAATTATAAGTACTTTAAGGTGTCTTTTAAATTTGCAAAATAGTGGCTATCGCCTTCGGTAAATTCATTAAAAAACTTATTACTGATTGTCTGTTTGATCCTATAATGGGTAAGGTGATAATGCAAACTTTAAAGCTGTATATTCTTTACATGATTTATATGCAATCACAAAGTAAAAAAGTGCGGTTGAAGTCAGTTCTTGCAGCTAAATATTTTTTGATAGAATGCTAAATTTTGCAAATTCATTTGATGAGCAATCTATCTTTCAAGCTAACACGGGTACAAATAGGGCGCAGCTCCATCCACCTAATCGACAAGATTTTATGACAAACAAGGGCTGCACCAAGTAAAAACCAAAAAAAAAAAAAAATAAATAAAAAAACATATAAAATACATAATTATACATGAAATTACATATTACATGAAATACATATAAAATGCATAATTATAAAAACGCATAAAATACACCACATAACGCACTGAATAAAATTATGTTAAAATTCCATATAAACACCAATATCTCAATTTAAATTATTGTAACACAAAATTTAAAAACAAACTTTTATCAAATAAAAATACCAACATCAGAGCGATTATTATTTAGAAAACACATAAGTTCCCTTGCAAATTTAAATTCTTTTTCAGCACCTGTAAAAATCTTAATAAAATATTTTTTTCGTATGTCATAAGTAAGTGTACATTCTTCCACATAGTGCCTTGCCGATCCGACAACTCCACAATTATGACAATATTCATTCTCTTGTATGCCAAATCTTTTAAGATACACCGGGAAGCGCCCATGTCCAGTAACAATTTGATTAAAATCCAAATGACAAGAAATACATTAAACATAGGTTTTAAATAATAGGCATATTCTTTTCTTTTATTCGAATTATTCCAATTATCATACCACAAATCAATATAATACTGTTTGATTCTAATAATAACCATTTTTCTTGAAGGCTCCTCGACTCTACTTATTATCTGTGGTAGCCGACGCTTTCCCTGGCGAAACGAAAGTAACAGTCATGATATACCTTATTTTCGTAAAAATGTTTAATTTTACTCTCATATTTACTCTTCTTAATCTGCTTTCTATAAAGTGCCATCTCTCTTTTATATAAAACTTTTCTCTTATTTCTTGTTTCTTCATCAATATCTCTGAACTGAAAACTCTTTCTCAATGCTCTCGTCCGTCGCTTCATTTTTTGCAAACTCGTATTCCACCAATAGTTTTTCTTGACCTTATTTCCACGTATAGTCAGGTACCTCTTAGCCCTCTGGACAATCAACCTTTCAAAGTCATCCACAAAATTCTCCAAATTATTTTCATCATCTATTGATCTCAGTCTATCCGTCATTAATTCCATATCCAGTTTAAGTATTTTACAAAATTTATTTATTCTAACAAGATTTTTTGTAAAAACAGTACTCTCATGTCTCACAGGTTGAACATCTTCAATATCAACAGCAACATATCTATGGTCGCTAAGACTCTCCTCTTCATGTATATTGAGTTCAATACGAAATGGGGAGAGAGAGGCAGAACTGAGAATCAAGTCTGTCCAACCTTCCCCTACTGCGGAAACAAAAGTTGGTAATGAGTCTGATTGATTATATAAAATATTATTATTCTGTATTAAAAAATCCATGGTTAAAACACCCCTATCATCCACAGTCCTAGAACCCCAATTAAAATGTTTCGAATTAAAATCTCCAGCAATAAAATAAAATGTATACTTGTTCAAAACATCTTCAAGTCTTGTCAAATGTAAATTCAAGTTTTCCGCAGGGGAGAAGTATACCGACACAACACCCATTGTAAAGTTCTCCATTCTCAAGGAGATGGCTACTATCTCATTTGTTTTATAATCTATAATAAATTCAATCTCTTCTTTGGTAACAATTATGGCAGATCTTCCCCTTACATCATGCACCGCTCTCCAACCCTTTTTTAAATGTGGGATTTCTGTATTTACATAATAGGGCTCCTGGACAGTTATCAAGTCAAACTTCTGTTCCAAAATATCCTCAACAGCAGCCAACTGGCAAGCTGCCACCGCACAGTGATTCAAGTTTATATTTAGCACTTTCATAATCAAGGGAACAGTACAATAGCAAATAATAAAAAACAAAAAATTATACAACTTAAGATAATGATCAGTATAAAATATAATAAAACAGCCCAATCGCAGTTCTAACCCTTAAAACCCAAAATAAATCATTCCACTAAACGTATATGTTCTGAAATAAATCTAACTTCACGTTTGTATAGTTCACAATCTCGTGATGAAACATGGTGATGAACATCCAAATGAGTACCATATTTCGAGTTAGAGTTCTTACAGTTTACACAAATCTCTACATCCATTTTACATTTTTTTTAAATTCATGTGGTTCAGAAAATCTAAAACATACAATTTCATTTTTACAATTTTTGGTAGTATGTCCGAATCGAAAGGAACGCAGACACCTCTTCGGATTAAAATAGAGCTTAGCCGAATATGCCTTTCAACCTATACGAACTCTAACTCTGCAATCTTCCAGGACAACACCTTGACATCGAGGGTATACACGGAAAACGCGATGAGAAATCTCGTCGGACTCTTTACATTTTTTCTAAAGATAGGACGAACACAACTTTCATCACAAACGCACTCCTCCTTCATTTTATCCATAATCTCCTTATCATCTATTAAATTGCATACGCCATATACAATAATCTTCGGTTGTATAAACCTTTTCTTCCTTGTATAAAGTTTATACCTTAAATTTTTTTCTGGATTCAATAACATTTTGTACCGTGTCTACTTTTCTGCTATCTTCAAACCTCATCACCAAATCACCATTCTTTCTCGTATGGGAGCTCATTATTTTTATATCAACATCCTCTGGTCTAACATGAGCAATTAACTCCTCGTATACATCAACGTCATTCGCAGCTGGTTTAACTATTAATTCATTTTCTCTCCAATCATTTACATCCAATACTTTATTCTTTCTATCCCTCATTTCACATGTATCTCGATCTTTCTGCAAAATAACCTTAATTTCATCTATATCCTGTTTAATATCAAATAAAATATTGGTTCTTGATTGCACCATGTTCTCTTCAATAGTCTTTAAATTCTGTGAGACAAGCAAATCCAAAACTATATCTATACCTCTAGTTAGGCCATCGGTAATTTCCCGTGAGACTCGTCTAGCTTTTAACTTGTCTACAAAATCATATAATGATCTAACAACAAAGAGTACACTCTCAATTCTTCCTTCATCGTTAGGTCTATCATTATCACAGTCCATAATTTCTTTTATTTCATCCGAACTCTCCAAAGTCTGTCCCTCAGCTTCCGCAAGTTTACTCTCCCTATTACTCTTCAGTTGACTCATCACAAAAATCACGAAACGTTCACACTATTATTCACTAATATAACTGCGACGGGGCCGTATTAAAATTTTCAGAATAAAAACATATATACAAATGTAAGATTTACAATAATTACAATTTAAAGTTAGATAAAATGACAAGAACACTCATATGTACAATAAAATTCAGTAAAATACAGAGTGGTTTGTATCACATAAACTGAAACACACACAAAAACATATACATTCTACAAAATTAAGATGATTGCAAAACGCATCAAAAATGTTTTTACATCACAATCAAATCCATCCAGCTTTAGCATCCGAAGAGTCCAATTTTATAAATATCAGGAGTAAATAAAACTAAAAACGCCTTAAAACCTGAAAATATTGAGATTTACAAATTTAAATAATCAAAAATACTTAAAGACACCTCATCCGAATTTTCAATATTTTCCAGTTGGCTAAAAGTTGACATGCCCGTGATGCAAAATCACAAAGATTCAAACGTAAACAAAACGTAGTATCAAATTTTCAAATACAAATAACTTTAAAAATAGGCCATGAAATTGAATCAAATTCACCATACAGATAGAAAAAGATGTATAGAAACTAAATATCAAAACAAAAGTACTTCACCAAGTCGATGTAAAAGAATACAGGCCAAAACTTCAAAGTCATATGCAAATGAGCCCCTAAACACGCATGAATCCTAAAATGCCTGTAACTCGGTCAAAAATACTCGTATCTTCAAAAGCAAGACATCTTCACAAACCGAAAGGCCTGTAGATTCCAAATACAGCACTTTTAGACACCAAAAATCAGTATGCACAAATATATAAGCCCTTCTACACAAGCTCAACAAACACAGCAAAAATCACGGCCGACAGTTACCAGTGTCCTCTAACACGGGTATGTTAAAACTAACACGGTTATGTTAAAGAAAAAATTAATTCCAGTTTTAAGAGATTGTGAGATATTTCGATAGTTTCAGAAACAGAAGACGAGACCACCCATACATTCTTGATATTAGATTAGTTTCCAACAGGATGTGTGTAAAAGAATTTTGAAATAATGTTACAAGCAAAGTATAGTCTTTCCTCGAGAAACTGTGCCTGGTCATTTATCATTCCGAATTATTTCACACTTTACTTTCTGACATTCAGATACTATGAAATTTCAGAGCTGTTGAGACATTCATTAAATGGATGAACACCCAAGCATTTTAGCAGCATTGACGAATGAGGCGCTACGTGGTGAAAGTGCATTTGTATAAGGCTTAAGCATACTTGTTCAAAAGCTATGCAAAAATTTGTTCTTCTAATTCCATAAAAGCGAAATTTCGGTTTTAGACTTTAAGACTTTCCAAATATTTGCGTTAATAAATAAAATACGCAAAATAAAAAGTGAAATTTTTGTATTATTACTGTTTAAAATACAATTAAATCCAAGAAGCAAAGAAGAGGATAGCATTTAAATATGGTGTACATTCGAAGTCATGTGGAACACTTATGCTTTCAGTCTTGTTTATCATTTTTTACTCTTTCTTATACGAAGCAAAGGTCATCTGCGATTTTATACGAAATCATGAAAAATTTCGGCGTCATATTTCAACGGAAATATCCAATTTGATTGTGTCTTTACTTCGACAGAATAAAGTCCTCGTTTCGTAAGATGGAATTAAATTGAATACAAAAGGGAATGTATATGGAATTATGTATGTGTATTGTATATGGAACTGCTATAACATCTCGTTGTGCACTTCCCCCTTTTATTGCAATTGGCAAAAGTAAATATACACACACACATATATATATATATATATATATATATATGTATATGTATATTATATATATTGATATTTGGATTTAATTGTATCTTAAATCACGGAAATATTGAAATTTCAGCAAAGTCATGTAATCGACCGTTTAGGCGCTGATGTAAAGGTACGAAATAAAAATGGAGAAGTAACAGGAAATTAATCTGAAGAAAAAAAATATATATTTCTGGGCTATCGCAGTTTTAATTAAATTTCAATTTTAATGCGATCTCCCAGTTCCTTTACTTACGTATAAGAAATGTTTATACTTGTTATGAAAAATAAACATATAAAAGTTTGATTTCTATATGATAAAAACTGGCCGGGTCATTTAATTTCAAAATTTTTAATTTTTTGATGTCGTTTTCAATTTGCCTTGAGGAGTCGGTTAATTAAGTTAGAATGATTCAAGGAAATAAGTTCAAAGGAAGTGCAGCAAAGAATGTGCTTAACTTAATAGGATGTACAATGGAAATCATGTGGCGTCCACATCAGATTTTTTTTCAATTAACACCCTTTCGAAGAAGGCTGATTACATCAAAGTCTAAACTCAAAGCTCAGAACTGATCTTCGCTGAAGAAGCCAAAGGCTACATCGAATATTACTGCCAGATTCCACTTGAATCATTTATCCTAATTATTTTAATCCTTTTATGTATTAACATTGTTCTTTTGCTTTTCTCCGTTGAAAACTAAATATGGTTTGAGACATCTTACAGTACTTAAGATTATATATTTATGCAGAAAAACATTATTCTTGATGAGGTAACAGATGAATTCTTGTGATACGCAAGGATATATTAAAATAACATTAAAATCAGGAAAAGGCTGACTCTTGCCATTTGTTATGCATTTAATTGAATTGGAAGAATGTTAAGTTTTACCTGATAGCTGAACGAATTTGTGTACAAGTACATTAAATGTGTTTTTTAATAACCGAGTGCTTTATTTAATAGTCATTATCCTTGTACCACTGCAAGTTGCCTGAAGCGGTGGTCATTTCATTATGAGGTTAGGTGATTTAATTACGGCAAAGCCTCGAGGGCTATCTGCTTAATGAGAGGGATGCCTTCGTGGAGGACTTTCTAAGGAAACAGGCTCGTATACACGTTACACATGAGGAAAACCATGAAAACACCCATGTAGCCAGCCCGTTCGCGGGATTCGAACCTCGGACCGCAGTACCAGTGTTCAGCGACTTTACCGCTGGGCCACTGGTGAGCCCATATATTTTATTATAAAGTACCTTATTCACCGCCATTGCCTCCTATGATAGGACTGACATTTACAACCGTGCCTTTTCTGGGACTCGAACCCGGGACCATCGCTACGGTAGTCCGGGTCACTAACCACTATACCGTCTGGGCGGCAGTAAATTAAATTTCTAAATTCCAATAAGCACTAGATAAGTTTGAAAGATTCTGTGATAATGTCTAAGCAAAGAACGATTAAGTTATATATAAAATAGTGGTAATTTAAAGAGCTAAATATATAGTTGTAAGTAGAGAATATTATTGGCTTCAAATAAATTTACACGAGATAGTAAAACAATTTAGACAATAAATTAATTCATAAAAATAAATGAATCGGATTTTATAATATGTTTTCCCAGACTCGGCTTCAGAAATTCCAGTTTCTCAACCTTTTATTACTTTCTCGATTCGTCCTTGTCACAGCGCTGAAAGAAATACTTTTATAAACGAGTATAACATTGAGAGGATATAAAGCTTAGGGTCAAAATTTAAGAGCTTCTTTATTTTAATTAGTTTTCTGTCAATTATGTGCATCTATTCGAGGAAGCAGGAGATTTCGTCAGGGCAAAATTCTCTTTTGTGCTATAGCGTGGGAAAAAAATTAACTAAATTCTAGGTAGAGTGATGACACTGTTAACAAAAAAATAAAAATTGTGAAATTAATGACTTCGTTATTTTTTTAAGGTTGATTAAAATAAAAAATGCTTCAGTTTTTCTCTTAATTTATGGTGATCATTAGTTAATTTTCTTGTCACGGGAAGAAAAAATGAGGCAAAAAATTATACTTGTCATTAAAGATTACAGAGCTTTTTATAATCACTTTTTTATGGTATCAAAATTTTACTTTTCTTTAGAAGAGTAGCAAGACTTGCCGTATCCTATTATACACTTCATTCCTTTGAAGAATCTGCAAGATGCAAAATTTTAAGCCGATTTTTGAAAAGGCATAAAATTTTGTTACTAGAGGCTAGAATTAGTGTTTATGAATCGAAATTATTAAAAAAGAAGATAATTTAATCATTTGTTTTTAAATTCTCGAGTACCATGCGGAAACCATTAATCTGAAGAATAATATTTCTGAGAAAATGCGATAAAAGGTTAATGGAGGAAATAAACCTTTTCCTCATTTGAAAAGAAAAATATTGTTCTTTAGTTAGAATTTAAAACATTTATACAAAATTATATGTTTTTATAACTAAAGAAAGACAAACGTACCATACGAAATACATTATGCTTCTTTCTGTATTTGTTTTGTGTTTTAACTTTTGCAGTTGTATAAGTTATTTTCTTCCTGGCGAGGTATTTGCAGATTTTTCACGTCTTCTGCTTCAAAATAACCTAAATAACCTACAAATGGCGCCCTAACCAGAATGTGGTGGACGATAATTTGTCACCACCTGGATTTAGCGAGTGAGTCCCCTAATTCCCAGTCGCCGTTTAAAAGGGGTAGTACACTGCTCAAAACAATTACAGGATATTGCGGTTTTAGGTGGATCTTGTGGCTGGAAAACGTTTTAGTTGATTGATGCATGCTCGACAGACGTAGTAGGTTATATGAGAATAAATTACACATGTTTGGCAGAAAAAAAATGCATTTTATTGCGCATTTGTGTACAAAGGAAAAAAACACAATTTGTGCATATGAGAAAAAAAGAATAAGAAAAGGTGTTTTCTTCAAAGGAAATCATTTTCAGTAGGAAGTATGATTTCCACGGACGGCCAGCAACGTTGAACACCTTTGAGGCATGGAGTCAATGAGGCTATTAATAACGAGTTGGGGTATTCTGTCCCACTCTTCCAGAAGAGCTCTTTCCAGTTCTTGGAGAGTTTGTGGGGGTGGTTGGCGGCCAGCAACTCTCTTCCTAGAGCGTCCCAAACGTGCTCTATTGGATTCATGTCTGGAGAACACGCTGGCCATTCCATTCGTACGATTCCTTCCTCGAAATGGAAATTCTCCCCCAGGTTAGCACGATGTTGTCTGCAGTTATCGTCCATCAAAATGAAGTGATCTCCGATTGCTGGAGCGTAAGGGACTACAATAGGTCTGAGGATCTCATACCTACATCGGCGACCAGTCAGAGGACTATCTCGAATGATGTAGAGGTCTGTGCGCCCATCAATTTAGATGCCACCATACACCAACACTCCCCCACAGCCAAATCTGACACTTTCGTGCACGAACGCAGGATTATTCCTACTGCCACGGTCCCTCCAGATGAAAATACGCCTATTATCAGGATGAACAGAAAAACGGGACTCGTCAGAAAAAAGAACATTGCTCCATTCATTTCTCCTCCATTTCACATGCTCTGTTGCCCACTGCCTGCGGTCGCGACGATGCCTTGATGTTAGCCGAACACATACCATCGGTCGGCGAGCATACAGACCTACACCATGGAGTCGGTTTCGGACAGCCTGAGTTGAAACCGTGGTGCCAGTAGCCAAGCGAAGGTGTTGTTGGAGAAGAGTAGCATTTATTTTTCGGTGTCTCCGAGTCGTTAACACTAAATAACGATCTTCATTGGGCGTTGTTGCCCGTCTACGACCTCGCCCTGGTCTTCGGCCTGCACTTCCAGTTTCCAAAAAACAGTTCCAGATCCTGGAAATCACACTTTGTGACACTCCAATGGCTTGCGCTACTTCGGCTTGAGTTTGGCCCCCTTCTAACATACAAACAACTCTCCAAGCTTCTAAATCGGTTGACTTCGCTGAAACATAATACTCATCGAAACAAAGCAGTCACTGAATGCCGATCGTCCTTGTCTTCATTGTCTTTTGTTCAGTTAAAAGTCAAATTTCATTCGCTGCCGCTGAAGCGACGGTTTTGACGTCGAACTCAAAATTAGCATACTCCACAGTTTGAAAATCAGAACAATTTGCATTTGTGATTCTCTTCTTCCATTTTCGGCAAAAAAAAAATCGCTTACATCTTTATTTTATATAAAACTTACAATCAATATCCTTTAATTGTTTTAAGCAGCGTATATAAGGTATATTCTCCGTCCTTTCTGCATGCCTTTGTGATTTATTTGATGCGCATTCGAGAGGTCCAATGTTCTATTCCAGGCAAAGGTGCAGTAAAATTTTCGTGTCTTCTGCTTTAAAATAACTTAATGTCTATACAACTGTAACCCTGCCAGAACGTATAATGTACAAATAAATAAAGCGACAGATTTTAGTTGTTCCTGAGCGTAAGTTTGAATTTTTTGTAATTATACTCTTTATTATGAAACAATATCTAAAAGAATCCGTATAGCATAATTTAGAGACTCCAGTGTAATCACAAATCCAACAACAAAATACTGTTTTTAAGCTTGAGAAGTTCATGAGGAACATTATTTGAGTTAGCTAACATAAATTTACTGCCTTTGTGTAAATGGTCGACCGTTTAACTTTTTTACTCTTCAAAATAACTTTTTCTTTTAACTGTTTATTTCAGTTTGTTAGAAATTTTCTTCATTCTTTGCTGCAGGATGGTAAGTACAATAACACAATGAGGAACCTAATCTTAATACTGTCGTTTGCGGAAAGTCCTACCTAAATGCAATTTATAGTAAATATAAACCTCTTGCACCTTTCCATTTGCCTGATGAAATGCTTTATAATTCTACCGGTTTCAAAAGGATTTATTCTGATATTATCAAGTTCAAAAAAACATATTCGGCTTAAAAAAGTCTTTTGTTGGCGATATTATCATTTTTAGGGGAATTCCTGTTAATATACCTGATGATTTTGAAACGGTTATCGAAACAGGATTTTAATATACTGTACTCATAATTTTTAAAAATGTACTAAATGTCATCCTGATGGTGCTTTTGCTGAAATATTAGATATGTATGTCTACTCTTTGGTTCAAAAGGCATAAACTGGATAAGATATCACAGATACAAAAACACACACATACACCTTAATCACAGATATAAGAACCTTTATCACAGATATAAGAACAAATAAGAACGCTGTTTAAGGAGATATAATTTAATAAACGGCATATGTGTAAAATGATCCCATGAGCAAATGTCAGAACACATATTCTTAAGAGCTAATTGGTTTGTCTCTTTACTTCGTCTATTTATATTTTCATTTCATGATTAGTTAAAAAAATCATACTGTTATTGATGACAATCTGTGTTTACAGTACTCCATATTTCATTTTATGCTTTTAAGTATTAAAATTTATTATTTACGTATTATTTAAGCATTTAATATCGATTCATATCAACCAACGTCTGAGGTGTCAGAGATTGTCCTTTCAAAGAAGCGTAGCCCTGATGCCACAAATATCTTTTTGTTCAAGCAATTAATTTGCCAAATGAGTCACCCATCTAGTCGCTAGAACCGGAGAATTCATTTTATACCAGTTACTTTGACGTAATTTATTTAAATTATATATGAATGTATTATAAAAGACAATTAAAATAAAATTCTAACTTTAATGAGTAAACTGCCCATAATTTCATTTGTCTATTTCGATTTTCTATCTTAAAAACAACTATATACACCCACACACACATATAATATATATATATATATATATACAGTAAGAGGAATGTTTGAAAGCTGCTAAAATAAATTTAAAACTATAGTTCCTTATCAAAAATGTAAAATAATGTAAAACCAACAAACAATACTAAAGTAGTAAAAGAATGTAATAGAACGTAACAGTTCACGAAAAAATACACCTAAATGTTCACTGTCAAATGATAGACTATGAGTAGCAGGGATACCAGCATTACGTTTCATTAAATGATAAATTTATATACTGCTAAAATACTATGCATTAATTATCACCTCATTTTCATTGAAATTAATAAATGCAATCAATATTAAACTGCTAATTATTTGTATGAATAACTGAATAGGTAATTGTAAAATTGTCTTCCAAACGTGTAGTTTTATTTATGGGTTTACATAATTCAGACCATATGAGTTACATATAAAATTTCGCAAGATTTATTACGAGTTTAAGACATTGAATTGATCTTCGATAATATAACTGCATTTTTTATACAAAAAGTGAGTGGCATTACAAAAGCTCTGTGAAAGAATTTCAAAAATCAAAACGTGTAAAACAATCACTGTCAAAGAAAGATTTTGACTTTAGACAATCTCTAAAACTCTGAAATTCTGACCTAAAAAAATTAAACGTCAGGGTATGTTGTAAGTGACATATCTCTTTTTCATTTTTCTTCCTCTAATCTAAACTTTCATAAAAGCCTTGCCATAACAATAGCCATCGGCATTTAAGACTAATGCATCAAGAGGAAAAAAAGGCTTGAAACGTGGAATTCTTTTTTTTTTTTTTTTACGGTTAAAATACATAAAAGCTTTTATTCATATTAGAAGTAGTTAAGTACTTTTCATCTTTATCATGCAGACGAAAATTATGTAATTGAGTAATAGTCATTTAAATTCTATCTTTTTTATATTTATAAAAAGTCAAGTAAAACCGTTAAAAGGATTTTAAAATTAAGTTAATAAATTATTTTCGCACTTTTATAAAGTGTCCCTCTTTACTTGCTTGCAAAAGGAGAAGTTACATAGCAATTTAATTTAAGAAATATTACTTTTAACTTAAGGTAACCGATTACATTAAAAACGTTACTGTGGGTTAAAATTTGTGCTTTAGATTTCTTATTTTATTAAAATATTTAATGACTTGAAATTATAAATCTCTTTCAGTTCAAATCTGCAATTAATAGGAAACAAATTATATGTATTTTTGAGAATATCAAAGAATAAAAAAGTTAGAAAATATATTATCAGAATCCATTTTAAAATTTTGTTAAAAGATTTACCTAATTTGATTTACAAAATGTGAAAAGGACAGAATTTGAATGTTTACTGGAAGAAAAGCCCGCCATGTGAAGTTGTTTGCTTTATTTTATGCGTATATATAACTAGTACACAATAAATAATAGTCGAATCTAAATTTAATCTTATACGCAAGTTGAACCAAGTCTTATTTTCAATTTGCAAATAATCATGTTCCTTTCAAATGTGCCATAAAATCACCTTAATTTTATTATTAAAATACTAGCATACGGTACGGTCTTGGTGCGATTTTGAAAATTGCCGCCGACACCAAAATGGCTCACTTAATCCTCATCATAAATACCGCGTTCGTTGCTTAGCATAATGTCTGCAAAAGTCGCTAAATCCGGCGGATACCGTGTTTTACGATTAATTGGTCTTAGTAAACGGTACGGCTTGGCGCTGTTTAGAAATTTGTCGCGAACACCAAAATAACGCGTTTACTGCTTACAATAATGTCGCCAAAAGTCGCAAAATCTGTGTGCACCGTATACTAAGATTAAACCAAACCATTTTATTTACTGTGACTAAAATAAGGTTACTACTTTGGTAAACGGTTGCACGGATTTTCGGCGATTTATGTTGGCGCAATAGTTGGCGAGGTTTTTACAATCGTCTTGAGAAGCGCTGTTTTTTACGTATTTTACGCATAATAAAGTATTCGAAACTTTTAAAAAATTAATATCATTAAAAATAATGGATTGAATTTTTGTTGGGAACGTCATTTTTTGAGGTGGAAGGCAAAAGTAAATAAATACATTTACTGCGAGTATCAAATAATAAAGTAAGGTTAAGTTATTACTTCCATATAGCAAAGAAATAGAATAAAAACACCGATATAAAATTTTTTGCGGCAACGTTTAATTGGATTAAAATATAACTTAAATTGAATATGGAATTAAAATACACAAATATTCTGTAACCAATCAGGGAGCTGATTACATCATGCATAGAAATAATATTATTTAAATAATCATAAATCATTTTAAAAAAATGCAAAATTAAATTGTATTTTAATAGTTAATAGCCAGAGACAATCTTTGAAACATTAGATTAAATTTATAGATATTAAAACCAATTACTTATAAAGTAAGCTGACGTCATTAATTACATCATCCACAACATAAAATTATACAAAATATCATAAACAATAAAATTTTTATTTCACACAAATATGCAAAATTAAATTGATTTTTAATATTTAGAAACCAAAAAGAGTATTTAAAACACGAAATTTATGCATTATAAAAAGCATTATTTTTTTTAAATAAATGACAACAAAATATCGGTTACTATAAATAACTAGTCCAGCAATGGGTTTACCATAAGTCGTAAAAAACGATTAAATGTCTAAATTATGGAATTCATAATAATTACGTAATTCAGTATTCTACTAGCGTTCAAGTCTGCCAGATGAGTGGGCTGCGGTAAAAGCAAAATTTATAATTTCTATATACACCTGAGAAGAAAATGCATAAAATCATTTCAATATTGTTACGAAATGTACAGGCGCGGTAAGATGGCTTCCCCGCAAAGCAGTTTTAGGGTTGCCATAAAATGACAAAAGAAGGCAGGTTTGCCATATTTGGCAAGGAATCGCTCATTTAGCGACATTTGGCGACAAATTGGCGATATCCCATGGACGGATGGAGAACTTTCTGGAACGAATTCTTACCGGTTTAGTCCAGAATGTTTTCGAACTCAAGCCGAAAGCTATATAAACCCTGCTGGTCCGCAGTTAGTTAGTGTCTCAGAGTATGTGTGTGCCTCGTCTAGCGAGCTGATAATCAATCATTGAGCGAGTGTCTCGAAGCCTAGCGCTGAGGTGGTCGTCAAGTGCATCGAGAGAGTCTTTTAGTGCATCGTCGAGTTTCGTCATAGACTGTGCTGAATGGAGAGCTATATTCTTCTGCAGAGTCGAGTGCATCGTGTGGAGAGTCTCGAGTGTACGTGGAGTTCCGAGAACAACCAAGCAGAGTTGGGAGCTGTACTCGGGTGATTTGCAGTGAAGCTGTCTCCACCGTTATTGCCTGACAGTGTGAAGGCTGTGTCACTGATTGTTCCAACGTGTTTATAGTAGATCTTTGACAACTGAAAAAGTGTTATTAGAGCTGTCCTGATTAACATTGGCTAAATAAAGTGTGTTTCGATACTTCATCAAGTGGTGTCGTTATTCACTCCAAATTCACAAATCCCGTACGAACGTGAAGGAAGAAAATAACGCAACAACTGGTGTCAGAAAAGGAAAAACGTAACAATATGAATGAAACCAGTTCATTCTTTCCAAGCAACAACCAATTTGTAAATTATTATTCTTTTATTGCCAGACGAGGAAACAAAAGTTTTGACACTTCAGGTTAATACATATATGTATGATGTCATGATTTAATTAAAGTAATATATTTTTTTTATTTTTTTTTTCAATATCAATAAAAGAATTAAGGTGGCACTAACATATCCTGTCGATCATTCTAACCTGAAACAGAAAAGTTGCCAACAGCAGTTATTTATTTAAAATGCTGACATTAACGAAACAATTTCGACATATACTGGCGTCACATGCAATCACGTGCTTTTCTCAACGACACAGTATGACCTTATATAATAATAAAATGTTTAATGCTTGGTGGGGCTATTTTTATCCCAAAAGGGCAGGTAGTTTTAGAAAACGGCATTTGAATTGAGTCATTTTAAATGACAGTATCACTTTTCAAATTGCTGTTGTTGTTACCAAATATTATCACCCTGTATTATATTTAAAGAAAATAATGAAGAATATACATTAATGTATGAATACTTCGCGCATTTTCAAAAAAACATCGGTACCTAGAGTCAACAAATTTTTAATAATTTCGTTCTCTACACGAACACCAGACCCTGGAAGCTCGAATTTGTAGTCTGGAATTTGTTTTATTGCCTATTTGGTATTTTGTAAAATTTTAACGAATTTGTGGTTTACAAAAAATAACAATTTTAAAGCGACCAGTGGCAATACTCTAGGGAATAAAGTATATTTTTATCCCAGCGTGCCATTATATTATTGCCAATTATAAAGATATATTGTTTCTAAATATTTTTAGCACGATGTGGCGTTAGCTCAAATGCACTCGAAACGTCCCTGTGTCTCTAAATGATTAAAAAAAAAAAGTTTGTGTGCAATATAAAATCTGAAAGTTTTGAGGTTTTTTAAATTCATATTTTGTAAAGCTTACAAATTTTTAATTAACAAAATTTGCGATCTGAAAGTGAGCAGTGGCAATACTTTTCGAAATAAAGCATTTTTATCTACAGCGCGCGAGACTATTGCCACTCGGAAAAACGATTGCGAAAATAATGTTTCCAAAGTTTTTAATTAATATCTCGGCTGATGAAAGTCGAACGAAGACAACAATAGTGCCTTTTAATAGTTCAGATTACTCAATTACATACATTTTTTTTCGCATGGTCAAAATGAAATTTAATTGGCTGCTTCGTATGAAGGAATACTTTCATGCAGATTTACCATAAACATTTTTCCTTTAATAAACCGCAAACTGGAATTTCGAAATAAGAGACACATCTTTTAAAGTAATTTTTCGTGATTTTTTTTTTTTCTTTTTTAACCCTCTGAGCAGCCAGGGTCTTCGCGAAGAAAGCCCAAATTTCCCAAAACTGTTATGAAAACAAATTATCTTTTTTGATTTTAATGTAAAAATCCTCCTGGTATCTCATACCTGGATTCGATTTCTTTTGATATAATTCCTTAATTTCTTTGACATATTTTAATATGCACGTATATATACGTTCTTACAGATATCACAGTAAATATTCTAGGCCGTATATATACGGCCTTGCCGCTTAGAGGGTGAGATATTTATGCACTTAGCAATGAAATATGTAGTGGCGCTATATGTGAGTGAACTTGGACATAATTATGAGACAGTTAACTAAAGAAGGTATTGGATGGTAAAAGAAATTAGGCATTAATATACAAATTGATAAAAAAGTAGAGTATTATTATTCGAATGAATTGAGACAAATTTCATGCATTCTAAGGTGCAGTTATTTGTCGTTTATTACAAATGTGTACTTCGAGGTGTGTAACCAAAATGTACTGAAAAAGCAAATCCATTTTAAACGACAGTGGACGTTTCAACAGGGTTAAATTACAACTAAGAGAGTGTTTGTTGAAATACCTTTAAATCATAAACACTTACTATATAGCCAGCTGTTTATGTAGGTATTCGTATCTGTGTTACGTATTTTAATGAAAGGTTACCATAAATCCCACCTATTACACATTTTCAAGGTTCCAGACGTTTAGTGCAGTTACAGTCCGGTATAAGTTACAGTTAACCCTCGTATAACGCAGTACATAGGTTCCTAGAAAATGCCGTGTTGTGTAAAACCGCGTTGTATGAGACCCAGAGGCAGTATGAAAAAGGGGTTACGATCTAATAACTTATTAAAAATATTTCTTTTAATTGTACATAAGCAACGTAATTTGTATTAAAAATATTAATTAATGTATGTACAACATAAAAAATTACATACTTTAATTTAGCGCAACTTTAGTTTAAAAAATTTCTTCGTTGTCCTTGTTCAGTATCATCAACAGAGAATATTTTTTCGTTGGAATGAGATCGCTTTCAATTTCAGAATATCTTTCTCCATTTAAAGTTTTGGCATTTTCTTCTCTCTTTAAAATATTTGCAGTTTTACTTCGCTTACTAGTTCTAGTATAGGAAAGCCGTATTGTAGGAGGGTTCTTGCAAGTTATGAATCGTGTTATAGCGAAACCGTGTTACAGGATGACGTATTGTAGGAGGGGTACCTCTATTTGTAGTCATAAGAACTGAAAAGATACTTTTATCTAGTTGTTACTCGTTAGAACAAGTTAACTGGCATCTTTAGAAACCGATGCCCTAGATGGCTGGCTGTGGTTATAGGCAGCACTAAAAAAAATTTAAGCGTATTCACACTGTGTCCTATTCCTTGAAACTTCAAAATTTCAAAATTTTTTATGTGGAATTCATAACTGATTTTAAATGATACCCATTACCAGCAAACTACGACAACAGCAAATATACGTAAACTTATGCATTTTAAGATTTCAAGCAAGCATAAAGTTTCAGCGAAAAGCATCTTGTAATTATTTCGATCGGCAATATTTCACTTATAATATCGCTACATAAAATACCTTATTTTAGGCTGTCGGCGGAATCTCATACCGCAACATATGTAACGAAAAATATCATAAAAATTATTTTGAAACTGAGAAGTTTCTGGCAATATTTCACTTTTAGAATTGGCAACACAAAAAATCTCATGTGTACAGCACATGACTTCCTTGCACGGGATATTAAATTATACGCATTTTTTGCCTTATTTCATTTAAACTCGTTTCCTCGAATTTCATTAAAGATATATTTCATATTCAATTAATTCAGTTCTCAGTTCGCGGCAAGGCAAAAATTTATAACCCTCAAAATATCTTTATAAAAAATTGAAAATTATAGAAAAATATAAAACACCAAATACAGTTAAAACAATCAAAACCGCAATATTGTATTTCGCGTACATTTATTAAAACACAAAATCGATTTCAAGGGCAGCTACAGGTCTCTCCTCATCAGGAGAACGAAAGTACTAGTAAATTCGTTCTCCTGCGATCTCCTTTTTTCTCTTGCGATTTTGACTGTCACATTAGCGTGCTTTTCTTCTATTACAGTTAAAACAATTTTTAAAATTAAAATTACAGTTTCTACTTAAAAACAAGCAATTGGCCAGCGGGCAAGAAGGCAGTTTATTCGGTGTACAAAACTAAAAATTTGAAAAATGAAGTCATATTTTTAAATCCGTGGTCATAAGAAACCTTTTTTCTGACTGAGAGTTTTTATTTTTAGTTATTTATTTATTTACTGAACTTGTATTTTTGTATTTATTGAGGTTATACTTTCCAAATTTACAAGAACAAATTTACATTCATGCATCTTTTACCTTTTAAAAAACCGAACATTTCGCTAACCTATATGCTTAAAATACCGAAACGCCTGTTCCCGTCCGTTACCTGTCCCGTTCCTCGTCTTCCCGCCTTTCCATTAACGCAGAGAGAGGTGTGAAGATTCAAATGATATCCTTTCTACTTCCTAAAAAAGAAGCTTCCATTAGCCTTTTAGGAAAAGCTGTCTGCAATAAACTGGTACAATGCATTTGGAGAACCTCGGCCGCTGCATACCTTACGAGAGGGAAGAAAACAACATTGGAATCTCGGCCGTTTCGGGCATTTGTGATCGTTTGAATGAAAGGCTATCTCGGGCGTTTTGGCTTTCGAAGGATTAAAAAGATCCTTATTGGCATCATTTCATTTTTTTGGAAGGCGCGAATGGAGAAGCACCAGGACCATACCCACATGCCCCTTTGCGTAAATATTTTTCTTCTGAGGAAAAGGGGCTGATCTACACTAAAGAAATTTTGCTTTTCGATTTAATTTTCAATTTTATATTTGCATGTTTTTTCTTCAAATTAAAAACTATCCTCAATTTGGAGAAAGTATATACATGAGAAAAATATTGAAAACGAATTTGTGTATTGTTGCGAATTCTTAACGCCTAAATTTCAATGAAATTCAAAATTGAATGATACTAAGTGAGAGAAGATTAAAAAAATTCTTGCAGAAATTCGGAAATCTGCTTAAATATATAGATATACGTGTACTCATAGCGTATAATCATTCGTCTTGCAAAAACTTGCTTTTTCTGATATGTGATTGAGACCTGTACTTGGCATTATAACCATCTTTGTTGCTGTGATCTTGCTATTTTACTTAGAAGATAAGCAAATGTTAATGGAAAATCGCCAGCTGTCGTTTCTTTCTTTTTCTCACCATTCATTTTCTATATGTTTTCCTCTCCGTAAATGATTCTTGAATTATTTCTTAGAGTACTGCTTTCTTACCATCTGTTAACAAAGAAACATGTTGTAAGGAGAAATCTCAGTTTCTGTGCCTTTGCTAATATCTTAATCTCATATATTCTAAAAATTTTAAATCATAATTTTATTTTCTCAGATTAAACTAAATGAAAAAATATTTATTAATTACCTGCCATTATTTAGGGTTGTTTTACTATGTTTAATTGTATAAATCTTTACTAGTCGTAATAAAATAGTACTTAGTAATCAGTTATCTCACCAACAGTCTCGATATGACCAATTGGGAGAGTGTGTGATTATGGCAAAGCCACGAAAACGCCCATGCAGCCAGCCCGTTCGCGGGTTTCGAACCTCGGACCGAACTACCAGTGTTCAGCGACTTTACCGCTCGGCCGCTGGTGGGCCAAATTGGGAGAAAAGAGAAACTTCTCATTTTTATTTTCTAACTAAATTAATTTATTATTTTCCTATTAAATGTTATCGCTAAAGCTGTATTTTATACAATTTTAAATCTCAAGAAATCGCGTGGCAATATAGTTTTGTAGTTATATAATTATTACTTTAATTTTCACATAGTACATCCTACTTTTTGTGAGAAGTAAAGGAAATGTCGTAATTGCGAAAAATTTTGGGTTACATATTTCAACGAAAATATCCATTTTGACCGCTGTTGAATCAATTTGAGCGTTGTTTTTGCGTGACATCTGTACAAATTAAATAGGCTGTATAAAGAAGTCATATGGTATCCACTTCAGAATTTTTTTGTACGAAGCAGTAATGTGATTCCACGAACTGCATTGGTTTTCAGGCTATTTGGCCAGTTGCATTGTTTATTGTAAAGTACTTTAATACAAATGGTCGTGAATTTTCTTAATCTACAGTGATATTTTAATATGTAACAAACTATAATACATATACTTAATGACGCAGTCCTTAATCCGACACTTGCTTTGAGAATGATAAGATTTCTTACTTTGTAAAAATGCAAGAAAAACTGGCCGAATGCAGAATAATGTATATTAAACACATTAACCCATTAGCCGCTAGTGTTGCGTTGACGCAAAGGTCAAAATAAATGCGTATATAAATATAACTACCTAAGATATTTTATACCAGCAGATGATTTTGTGTAGGGAATATTATAAAGATTATTTCCGTAAAAAAATATTTGCTTTCAACAATCATTTTGTTTATAATAATTAATCTCATACTTTAAGCAAAATTTAAGCAAAATTTCGACCGGGTATTTTTGCCGAAAATATTTAACGAAAGAATCGCCGTCCTTATGAGTGATCTATTTTTAGTCAAGGTCACTGTTTATCAGAACATTAAAACAGTCAGATGTTTATATTTGTGTTGGGAAGAAAGGGAAAACAGGTGTTGCGTTGACGCAACGTCAGCAGGAAACGGTTAGTCAATCTCCTTTTTCACTCATTCCTTTCGATGTTCTGGTTGTTTCAAAATGCCTAGAACAAGGTATCTTACATTAGAAGAAGCCCTTCAAAGATTTTTTGATGCAGAAACAGATGATGATAATGTTAATAATGACCAGAATGAAACTGATATTGTTGTTGTTCCCCCAGAAATTGCAGAAACTTAGTGACGAAGAAGAAAGGAATGGCAATGTTTTAAATAATGATAATGATATTTTACCAATCGATACTGCTGGGGAAGTTGAAATTCACGTGAAACGTAAGTTTCAGCCTTCTAAAAGCAGTTATAGTCATACTAAAAAGTTTAAAAAGCAGATGACTGAAATCTTGAAATGCATAAAAAAGGAACTGTTAGTTATGTCTCAGGAAGAACATGAAGAACGAGATAGAAGAGAAATTATAAAAGACAAAACACAATGCAAAACTAGTGCACATATTTTCGATTTTCTTTTTGGTTTAGGCATTTACTCTCTTCTCGTTGAACAGACAAGTATATACGCTCAGGAAAAAAATGCCCAGAATTTATTGCATCTGAAACCTATATGAAAAGATTTATTGGAATATTATTGCCTACAGGATATCATTCTTTACCTCAAGAAAAAATGTATTTGTCTGTTGATAAGGACATTTCTGTTCCTGTTGTACGAGAATCGATGTCACGCTTGCAGTACAGGAATATGAAGCAGAATTTGCGTTTGACAATAGTTAAATTGACAATACTGATAAATTATATGAGGTGAGACCGTATGTAAAAATATCACCACTTTTTACTACTGGAAATATAAAGTCTGTTTTAGATTTCAGACGCGAGAATGCATTATTTCTTTTGTAAACGCCTATTGAGAGTGTAGAATTAGCAAGATATAGATCAGTAACAGGAAGATTTAGTCAATTCAGGATTAAAAAACCATTGCATGGAGATGGTAGACATTTTATCGTAAAGTCCGTTGATAACAAAAGACTTTGTTGTAAAGAGTACCATAGCCAGACTGTTTATAGGTGCAAAGTATGTAATGTAGCTTTACATCATGATTGTAATCAAGCTTTTCATGCTTGAATCTTTCAAATGAAATAATTTGCATTTGTAAAAGAAATACAATGTATATTTTAATATTAAATCAATTACAAGTAAAGTGATTTGTAGATTTATAAAACGTTATACAGCTAAAAAGTAATCCTGCGCTCCACTCAAAAGAAACGTCACACGAATACAATCCTACTCACTAAACATCTGTAGTCTTATTCCGCTGACGTTGCGCGAACGCAACACTCGCTTTTTCCACAGGTAAGAGCATTTTGTTTTTTATTTTCAATGTAAATTTATGTTATAAATGCTTAATTTATTATTTGTTATTATTTTCATGATAAAAGAAATATTCCTTGTAGTTTTGGCGGTTAATGGGTTAAGGGCATTTTAAACAGGTGCATTCTTAGCCCAATATACATTTTCCAGATGACTTAGAAATAACATAGAGTAAGTTCGTAGATGTATTTACCTCCCTTTTATTTAAGTAAACAAATTTCAGCTGAATTAGGAAGTGAGTTTCTACAAATAATCCTGGGAATATAAAAAAAGAATATGTTTATATACCCAAAATATAATGCACACAATTTTTAGAACCATGCCTCGAAACGGTTTTCAATTAAAAAATGGTCTAAAAATGGATTTATTAAACAAATTTGCAGAGACCGTTAATTCCCTGCATTCACGAAACTTGATAAATTAACAATGCGTTCTTCGGAATTGAAACTACGAATCTTTCAACTGACATCTTAAGTAAGTAGTCCCTTATACTGAGTAGGAGACAAAATATTAATTCATTGTTTGGAAAAATGAGTTCTTCTTCTTAAGCATATCTTGCATTTTTAAGATTTTGCGGCAAATAAAAAAGCTGAAACAACAATCTAGCGAGATGAAATGCCAGACATCGAATACAATGCATTCAGGATAAAAGTTCAGTTCAGAATGATTTAGTTTCATATAAGATTTTAATTTTGTGTCTCAGTTTTAATTTAAGTCTCAATTTATAAATTTTAGGTCTTAATTTTGAAATTATTATTAGCTGAGACGTTACCTCAATGCTTGCATCATTAACAATATGCAAGTTTCAAATGACATGGATTAATTTAAAAAATGAACACTTGAAAGAGATTTATTACAAGAAGTTACTATTTTCAGGACAGAAAATTGAAATAACAAATAATAAAGGAATTTAAGAGACTATTGCACGTTGAAGTTAGAATACTGATCCTTTATCTTACATACAGAGAGATATGTTTATACAACGGGTTCATAAAAGAACTTACCCACCCTTTGTTTTCAAAACCATTGGTCACAGTATACATTTCCAATTAGAAAAATGTTTCAAGATTTCACATTTAAAGAAGTCAATTTTGTGAAACATCACGAAATCTAATATTTTATACGTTTCTCCGGTCTCTAGACATATTTAGGATAATGTTACACTCCTTTTAAAAAATAAAACACAAAATGTTTTACTTCCACCAAATGCCACCAAATTTGAACGAGATATTTAATTCTAAAATTTGCCATTTCTGACATCATTTTTCATCTGCAGTGATGAGTCGCTTAATAAGTAAATTCGAATAATTTGAATTTCATTTCTCCACTTAAATGCCATTTAATAGTATTCTCTTATGACTATTTAGTGCCTTTAATTTATAATTTTTTATACTTTATAGAGACATTAGGTATTTTTGAAAGCAGGCAAGATGAAAAATTACCAACGCCTTCGCCCGAAATCGAGGCACGGACGTCTGGAATACCGGCCCAGGAAGAATAAGCTAGGAAGGCGGGATAAATACCTTATATACACCCCCTTTTAAAGGGCGGCTGGGCTTTTTTTAGGGGACTCAGTCACCAAATCCTGGGTGAGGAGAATCATCATCCACCAGCCTTTTAAATCGGGCGCCACTGTAGAGACATTAGGTATATTTTTGGAAACAGGAAAGATGAAAACTTAACATCTTCGGCGGGAATCGAACCGCGGACCTGTGGAATACCGACCCAGTGTGCAAACCATTACGCCACGAAGGCATGCTAGGAAGGCGGGAGAAATATAACTTGATATGTCGAAAAACTTTTCTCACAAGTAATTAATAAGTTTTCGAAGTCAAAGAAAACATTTTTATTATTAACATGAAGTTTCATTACTTTAAAATCATAATTTGATAATCAGAGCCAAATTCATTAAACTATAAATATGTTTCATTTGTAATTGTTGCATATAAAGAGCTCGCCTCCTGCTAATACTGAAGCCCGGATAGTGTCTGGGAGTAAGTTTCCATTTAAAAAAAAATATTTGCATTAATACATTTTACAATAATTTGTATTGTGTGAGAATAGTAACTTCTCACACCACGCAGTTTGTCATCATCACAATTTTAATCTTAATCGCGGATCTGCACGTATGCTCGTCACTTAATATCTTCATATTAGAAAGCTTTATCTAAATTGATATTTATTTTTTAGTTACTTCTTCTTTTCTCAGTTTGTATACATTCCTAAATATGTTCCCTAGTTTAATACCAAATATACCGTTCAATTGGTTGGCGTACTAGAGTGAAACAAATTTGCCTTTTGTTTTTTGTAATGAGTAAAAAAGTTTCCTAAATGAAGTGCATGTCAGAAGAGCGTATAAAAATTTAAATAAACGTACAAAAGTTGATATATATATATATAGAAAGAGAGAGATACCGTGTTTCCAAAACGTTGATAGATGTATATATCAAGCAATTTTTGTAGGATTTCTTTTCGCCTTTCATAATTTGATAGTTCTCAAACTACCATATACATATATTTACATTAAGTTTAATGTAAACAGGGTTCTTTAGAAATGTATATGCACATTTGAACTGATGTAAGCGTAATGGTTTCGAAGCTGAACTGAATTGTCATTCCCATAGCTAGTATGATGTTTGCTCAATACAGGTCGGTACTCTCATGACGTTAATATGTGACATGTGACTATGATAATGGATCAAAATGATCTTGGAGGATCTTGAATGGCATTGTATAACGCAGGCAACATGTTGTGCTGGAGGTATTTCGTCAAGAAATTACCACTGGATATGCAACAATCTCCGCGGACATGTTGGCCAACGTTGTTCAACCAAACGCTTGTTGTTGCACTGTGTGTTGGGCCGCTTATGGCCACTACTTTGACCCTTTGAGCACTAAGTAATGAAAAGACACAGGTGCAGAAAGACTGCATTAAACCTAATCTAACCAATTTTAATTTTAATGATTATATGAACCTGTAATTAGGTTCGGATATTAACATGCAATAAAAATTTCTTTTTTTAAAGTATGCACGTATATTTTTCTCACGTATCCTGTACATTTATTCTTCATTAATTTCTAAGTAAATTAATTTCCGTTGATAAATCTTTCTATACCTCTTAAATTAAACCGTTTTCCTAAGAAGTGAAAGATTTAGGTTTTAAACTAGAAAAACGATCTGTTTGAATTGCATTATTATTTTCTGCCACAACGACACTATGCTTAAATTTGAGCCCGTTGATGAATTCATTAGAGACATATTATGTTCCGCTGAAAAATAACTTATATTGCTTACACTAAACTGTATTTGAATGAACTTTGAATTTAGGCATTGCATTTTTCTTTTTGTTATAAAATATGCTTTCTTAATTACTTTTAAAAACTGATTTGATTTGATAATAATGCACGATTATTTTCCAAGGATAGTGACAACTACTTATACACACATATGTGAAATTAATTAATTATGAATTTCAATTTCTGGTCTTTGTGAAATGTTGGTTCTAAATATATTATTTTATGTATATATATATATATATATATATGCTCATCAAAAATTTTAATTTTTGCAGCTGAGGGTCTGATTGCTGACGTTCTGCGTTCTGAAACTAATTAGATATGTTAACTATCTTCTAAATATCAATTTTATTCACTTTTCCTCCTAATCATTCATTTTGCTAAATGATAATCAATCAAAAACTTTTCTAAACAAATCTGATCTACATATACAGCGAAAAGAATAGTATCCATTTATTTTTCAAAAACTAGGATTTGAGTTTGAGATTAAAAATACAGAATACTCGATCACCAATCTTGTGTAGTCCTAGCTATCATTCTAGTTTTAAATACCACAATAAAGGATCATATCATCGTTATTGCACTCGGCGATTCCCCAAAGAAGGGGAAACGATAGAAGTAGAGGGGTAGAAAACTGGGGAGGTATAACAAAACTTCAGATTCAATATTTTCCCCTGCTGTAGCCCTCTCTCAAATTCTGAATTGATCGTTCCCGTCCACTTCTAGCGCCAGAAGTGTTATTAGCGTCAAAAAACAGTATGTTCGTGGATAGAAAAATCTCAGCAGCAGTTTAAGCAAAAGTGAATTAAAGGCAAAATTAAAGCCAAACTATTATGTATTTTATTAAAAGTTATTAGGTCCTTATTTATCAGTGATGTTGAGCATGTCCTTATTTATCAGTGATAAAGGTAGTAAACATAGTGATTTTTGCACCAAATTTCCTTTCATTTTTAGTGTATAATAAAATATATGTTCTTTGCATTAATTTTTGATGTAATTGAAAATTTTGATTCAATAGAAAATTTAATAAAACTTATTGTAAATATAATTGAAATGGAAGAATTTCTTAAATTATCCTTTACGTTTGCAAGAAAGATGCATTTAATTTAGACACTTAGAAGAACAGCATAGTATCTGATAAGATTTTCATGTTTAATTTCTAATAGACTGTAATAAATCTTTCATTTTTTAGCACAATTAGTTCAGTTTAATTAGTTTTATAGCTGAAAATGGACTATCTGATGTTTAGGAACAGTGTTTGGGAATTCGATTAAATTTAATTGCTAAATAACCGTTTTTAAATATGAAACTGCAAAACGTTAAAGAAAATCAAAATTTCTAACTTCCTTCTCCGTGTTTCACTCTTAAAACCTTTTACAGATATAAAATAATATTAAAATATAATAAACTGAAATTAAAGAATTGTTTTGAGTTTAAACATTTGATTTTTAATATGTAATCTGCATTTAGCTATTTTTGACCCTTCAGCACCATTTCAGATCACTCAAAAGTATTTTCTTCTTTCGTAAAGTGTGCCGTCATGGTTTAACCGGAAGGCACGTCTGGCTAGCACTGGGAAGCTCAGGAGGTCAAATTCCGCGAAAGAAATGGACATTCTTCACAGCTTATGCTCCGAAGTAAACTTAATTACTCCATGGTGACGCTCGAACTAAATTGTGGAAATTCGATTTTTGGTCACCATCAGGTTTAGCGATTGGGTTCCCAACTCCCCGGTGGCTTTTATAAGTAGGGAAGAATATAAGGTACTTTTCTTCTCCTAACGGTCATGTAGGTAAAAAGGTACTTCCAGCTAGCAATCGACTCTGAATTCCACCGAGGACACTAAAATTTTCGCCTCCTATTCCGAAATAAATTTTGAAATGGATGTATAACATTAAGGGAAAAAATACTGCTTATCTCAGTTTAATCATTTAAAAACATATACACGATTTAATTTAATCGCTAATGAATATATGCTGTAGAATAAATATATTTTGTTTTTAACATTTATTTCTCAGATTTTGAAGCATCTGTTGCCACACATTTCTATCAGATCATTAGGGCATAATGTAGATAATTCCAATTACTTTGACCGAATTTAGATGCATAATTTTATGTTGTTATTGCTTCAAGTTATAAATCACCAAATTAAGTAGTGTATTATTTACCAATATCTACTACTTTTCACCATATAACTTCATACTACCAAATGTAAATTCTCTTGATTGCTCGCAGAATCTTAGAAAATAAAGTAAAGAAAGGCCTCTGGTTTTATTACTAGATAGAGTTATCTCCGAAAGAGTTACAGCAATAAATTTTAATGAGTTCCCGCCTGACAAGCAAAATTGTTCCTATAATATCTACCCCATATCAAGTAAATATTCTTGAGTTCTATATGAAAACGGTAACTCCAGGAAAGTTAAGTGTTTCCGCATAAGTAGCGTAAATGCACGATGATTTCTAAAATACTTATTTCTTGCAAAATAGGTATTTTTAATTTCTACCCGGTGGAGATATCTGAAGAGAAGTTTAGTGGTTTTCTGCATAAGTAACGCAAGCGCAATATGGTTCCTAAAATATCTATTCCTTGCTTAACAGATATTCTTAAGTTCCATCCAAACGAAGGAGTTGCAGAGAAGCTTAGTGAATTTCCTTATTAGTAGCTTTAATGTAAAATGACTCCTAAAGTATCTTATCTATCCTAAAGTACTCCCTGCAAGATACAAAAAGTTTCACTCTTGGCAGGAAACTGTCTCCAATATACGCTTGGGGCGGAGTTCACCAGACGTCAAACTCTTCCAAAAGTCGGAAACAGTGTGAAGCAAGACTCATCTCACCAAGTGATAGTTTTCCATTGCTATACAGCCCACGTTTTACGAATTTACCACCATTTTATCATCTAATAGGCATCTTGATCACTAATGGGTGGCTTTTGAGTTGAAGCCTACCCCAAAATATCATGCTTGTGGAGCTTCCTCGTATTGTTTTGGTGCTGACAGGGTTTGTGAGTGCGACATAAAGTTCTGCAGTCCATTTTGGGGCTGTAGTCTTTATATTTTTCATCACAATATATTTCAATGATCTTAGGTCATGATCACGATTTTCGTTCACGCTGTGATTACGCGGATGCTGTTTTTCTTGTATGAATTAAAAATGTCAGATACTTTTTCCTCTTCAAACACCAGATACTCCAGCTATCTTGGTTACCCACCATACAATTTGCCAACATTCGAATTCATTTAGTGATAATTTCTAATTCACTCACAACTGCACAGAACACAGTCTCGATAACGAATGAGACTTGCAAATTATTGAGGATGTTGTACGGGTGGCGTTACCAAACACAACAGATTTATCAACGCACTTTTGCAAAAATGCTTATATTTCAGTTTAAGCATTCATTTTACGAAGTGTTTCCATATTTTTGTCTAATCTCTGTAGGTATTCCAGAGTTCTATGCAAATAAGGTAGCTGCAGGAAAGCCTAATGAGTATTTATACAAGTAAAGTAAATGCAAAATGGTTCCCAAAATATCTATATTTTCCGAAGTATATGCACTTGAAGCAGTTAAACATAATTATTTATTGACTTCGTGAAATTTTTGGTCTCTTTTTAAGACGATAAATTTAAATAAATATTTAATATGGGCTTAAATATTTACTTTCTTCAAAGCAGATATTCTGGTTGCAGTTTACAATAATCATTCTTTCTGTAAAAGAATAAATTTAAAGAAAAAAATCTGAAAGGATTCAGATTTTAAATTACGTGCAAAGGGGCGTATTTTAACGTTTTGTTTGTTACCTTTATTTATTAAATATCATGTTCTACGTACTCAAACCATAAGAAAAGCAGTTCAACAGCAATATCGTAAATTAATATGAGCATATCTTTAGAATTTACGATAGAGAGTCACGCACGCTTAAGATATTTTTTTTTTTCAATTCAGTGTTGTCATTGCTCGTTTTGAAATCGTTTAGTTTGTTAATCAAAAATTCGTTGAAGTGTTATAAAATTTAAAATCGATAATAAAACAAATTTCAAATTCAAATTAGGTCTTCCACATGCCCAGTCTATAGAAGATTACGTTATTAGTCCAAAGGGACAATTTGGCCTGAAGGACTATTATTTTCATTTTGGCATTTTGCGTCGAAAATTTTAAAACGCTGTATCACTTTTCAAATCGTTGTCACCATATATTATCGCCCTGTCTTATATTTAAAGAAATTAAATAATGAAAAATCTGCATAAATGTATGCATGTTTCTCGCATTGTGGTAAAACAACGGTACATAGAGCGATCAAAATTTGAATCACGTAATCTTCCATAGAATATGGGCATGTGCAAACCCTAATTTGAATTTGAAATTTCATTTTTAATCGATTTCATATTTTTTAACACTTCAACGAATCGATTAAAAAAAATAAACGATTTCAAAGCAAGCCATGGCAACACTGTACCAAAAAAAAGTTATTTTTATCTCTAGCGCGTGAGATTCCGTATTGGAAATTCTAAAGATAAGCTCATTTTGAAATTAATTTGGGATGTTGCTGTTGAACTGAATTTTATAGTTTCAGTACGTAGAACATGATATTTAGAAAATAAAGGTAACACACAACATGTTAACCCATTAGCCGCTGGTGTTGCGTTGACGCAACGGTCAAAATGAATGAGTATATAAATAAAACTACCTAAGATATTTTATACCATCAGATGATTTTGTGTAGGGGATATTATGAAGATTATCTCTTTAAAAAATATTTAACTTCAAAAATCATTTTGTTTATAATAATTAATCTCATAATTTAAGCAAAATTTTCGACCGGGTATTTTTTCTGAAAATATTTAACAAAATAATCGCCGTCCTTATGAGTGGTCTATTTTTAGTCAAGGTCACCGTTTATCAGAACATTACATCAGTCAGATGTTTATATTTGTGTTGGGAAGGAAGGGAAAACAGGTGTTGCGTTGACGCAACGTCAGCAGGAAACGGGTAGTCAATCTCCTTTTTCACTCATTCCTTTTCGATGTTCTGGTTCATGTTCTGGTTGTTTAAAAATGCCTATAAATATATAAAAATGTTCTGGTTGTTTAAAAATGCCTATAACTATATAAAAATGCCTAGGAGCTTTTGCGATGACATGTATATCTGATCTCATCGTATCTACTATCCCTTGACTAATCAGACAAGATAAGGTACATCATTCTGTAGATACATAACCAGTTCCATTTCCTCCGTCAATCGCATCTGTCGAGAGCGATATGCTTCGTAGCATTCTTGATAAATCCGTACCAAATTTTCGTTTCCTTCACCAATGTAAATACATATCTCATAAGTAGTTTGGCTGGCAATACTCTGATTCTCAAGCATTTATTACTACTTAGAGATTAATTTAAGGTATGGATGTTTCGTGTGATAATTGATTTTTTTAAAGTATCTTACATTAGAAGAAGCCCTTCAAAGATTTTTTTGATGAAGAAACAGATGATGATAATGTTAATAATGGCCAGAATAAAACTGATATTGTCGTTGTTCCCCCAGAAATTGCAGAATCTAGTGAGAAAGAAGAAAGGAATGGAATGTTTTTAATAATGATTATGATATTTTACCAAATGATACTGCTGGAGAAGTTGAAATTCACGTAAGAAGTAAGTTTCAGCATTCTAAAGCAGTTATAGTCATACTAAAAAGTTTAAAAAGCAGAAGATTGAAACCTTGAAGTGGATAAAAAGGGAACTGTTAGTTATGTCTCAGGAAAAGCATGGAGAAACAGGTAGAAGAGAAATTATAAAAGACAAAATACAATGTAAAACTAGTGTGCAGAGTTTCGATTTTCTTTTTGCTTTAGACATTTATTCTCTTCTCGTTGAACAGACAAATATATACACTCAGCTAGAAAAAAAAAAAAAAAAAAAAAAAGCTTAGAATTTATTGCATCTGAAGCCTATATGAGAAGATTTATTGGAATACTATTGCTGACAGGATATCATTCTTTACCTCAAGAAAAAATGTATTGGTCTTTTGATAAGGACATTTCTGTTCCTGTTGTACGAGGATCGATATCACGTTTACAGTACAGGAATATGAAGCAGAATTTGCATTTGACAATACTGATAAATTATATGACGTGAGACCACATCTAAACTTACTAAATATCACCACTTCTTACTACTGGAAATATAAAGTCTCTTTTAGATTTCAGACGCGAGAATGCATTATTCCTTTTGCAAACTCCTATTGAGAGTGTAGAATTAGCCAGAAATAGATCAGCAACAGGAAGACCTAGTAAATTCAGCATTCAAAAACCATTGCATGGAGATAGTAGACATTTTATCGTAAAGTCCGTTGATAACAAAAGACTTTGTTGTAAAGAGTACCATAGGCAGACTGTTTATAGATGCAAAGTATGTAATGTAGCTTTACATCATGATTGTAATCAAGCTTTTCATGCTTGAATCTTTCAAATGAAATAATCAGTATTTGTAAAAGGGATACAATGTATATTTTAATATTAAATCAATTACAAGTAAAGTGATTTGTAGATTTATAAAACGTTATACAGCTAAAAAGTTATCCTGCGCTCCACTCAAAAGAAACATCACACGAGTACAATCCTACTCACTAGACATCCGTAGTCTTATTCCGCTGACGTTGCGCGAACGCAACACTCGCTTTTTCCACAAGTAAGAGCATTTTTTTTTATTTTCAATGTAAATTTATGTTATAAATGCTTAATTTAATATTTGTTATTATTTTCATGAGAAAAGAAACATTCCTTGTAGGTTTGGCGGTTAATGGGTTAAAAAACGCTCCTTTGGAAGTAATTTAAAATTTGAAATCTTTCAGAATTTTGTTTTAAAATTTTGATGGCTCTAGATACATTTTTTATTACAATGCGAGAAACGTACATATATTCATGCTGATTATTCATTATTTAATTTCTTTAAATATAATACAGGGCGATGATTTTTAATGGCAACAGTCTGAAAAGGGAAACAACGCTTATCATGAATCGACGCAAAATGCCAAAAAGAAATTAATAGTCCTTCTAAGCAAATTTTTCCTAGTACTACCTCAGTTGTAATACGTAAATTAGATATATTAATTTGAACAAACTGCTTTGTAGACACGATCAGGTCATTAGTTGGATAATTACGTAAGAGATGTATAAAACATCCTTTGCTTAGAATTTTGTTTCCCACTGCATGGCAAATGTCTTAATTGTACACCCGTAAGAATATTTCCGCAACATATTATGCACATTTCGAAGCTGTTTCTTTCAAGCTAAGGGTAAAACATTTTACCGGAGCTTTTGCGATGACATGTATATCTGATCTCATCGTATCTACTATCCCTTGACTAATCAGACAAGATAAGGTATATCATTCTGTAGATACATAACCAGTTCCATTTCCTCCGTCAATCGCATCTGTCGAGAGCGATATGCTTCGTAGCATTCTTGATAAATCCGTACCAAATTTTCGTTTCCTTCACCAATGTAAATACATATCTCATAAGTAGTTTGGCTGGCAATACTCTGATTCTCAAGCATTTATTACTACTTAGAGATTAATTTAAGGTATGGATGTTTCGTGTGATAATTGATTTTTTAAATACTTTAACTAAATATATATTTCTATCAAACCACACATATTTGTATGTTAATAAATTGCATTTCTGAAACACACTATTTCTGAGTTAGTTCACTTTGACACGATGTTTCATTACCAGAGAAAAATTAAATATTTTTGTTTTTATAAGCAAACAGATTTATTTCTGATGTCAAACAGTATTTAAGTATAGTATATTCAAATTAATAACATGAAATTGGAAATATACAAGTGCTTATTTTGCTTATATATCTTTTATTTTCGCAATTTCCAATAATTTCTGTGCATAAATTCTTTTAAATATTAAGCTAAGTGTGTGTGATATTTGATTAGTCATTATGCTTGGATTTTGCTTTTATAACTCAAAGCGCTTTGAAAGAAATTCTTCGTATACACTCGAGGTCTAAATTCGGACAAGCCTTTTGAAACATACGAAATTTTACTTCCGTCTACTAAGTAAAAAGGAAGTACTGTAATCGCGAAAATTTTCAGGCAGCATAGTTCAACCAAAATATACATTTTGACTGCTATCGAATGCAATATAACGATATTTTTGCCTGATATCTGTACGTAAGGACAGAATAAATGACTCTTTTCCTCCAAAAAAATTATAAAACTGCTTTAAAATGAATTCCGAAGAGAATTTTTCGTAGCGTCTGTACGAACGGCTGTACGTACGTATCTCGCATAACTCAAAAACGAGTAGACTCAGAACGTTGAAATTTTGTATATAGGACTGCTATAACATGTAGATGTGCACCTCGTAGTTTGGTTGCAATCGGCCGCACCAAACGTATATAAATATATTTATATATATATCCACTGTTTTACGCGGCTCAGTGATCTCAGTTTCTATACTCTTATATGTTTGTAAATTTTGCAATTTTTGCTTTAAAAATGATTGAATTATATTGTTTTTATCTTCCGGTTAAGGTGTTTTTGCCTTTAGGAAATCTGCAAGCAACATTTGTAGAATTGTTAACAATTTAAAAGCTGTTTAAGCGCGGTTAAGCCTAATTTTTAAATAACATGAAGGACATATTTGTTTACATTTGAAACAGCAGAATGGTAGATTTTTTGCCAATCTAGAGAGACTAAGCTTAGCAACAACAAAGATAACGCCTTTTATTACTGCGAATTAAATCATGCTTAATCCAGAATGGAATTTATTGTAGAAATAAGTGTGTAAGGTTTACTTCGTAATTTTTAATACAGGTATTTTGAGTTTTCATGTATCTTTGCCTTGACGGGAAGTTAGAACTGAATTAATTGAATGAGAAATAGTGAATCTCTGTGAAAAACTGTTACCTTTCTGTTTTATTTGCTTAATTTCTCTTACACATCGTTTTAGATTTGTTATGATATTTGAATACAACATGTGGCAACGATTAGATAATTCTTCAAATGATATAAATTTTGTGCATTCTGAGTTATATAATATGAACGAAATATAACGCTGTTAAGAACCTAGCGCCAGAGTGTCGCTATGGTAAACAAATATAATGAATTTTAAAGAGTGTATTTATTCTATTGTGGGTTATGCGCTATCGACAAAGTAGATTTAATTCAATCAAATAAGTTTAAATGAAGAAATGCGTATAATTTAATATTCCGTATAAAGAAGTCATGTGGTGTACACATCAGACTTTTTATGATCAGCAGAAATGAGCATACAATGAGCCGCCCAGCCAGTACTGTGATTAGTGACCGAAACGACGTCGTATGGACCTCCGACCTAACATTCTACACCAGTCAGAGTTATGCTCATGCAACGGAAAAGAATCTACCATCCACTGTCGGCGGCATTCACTGAGTCATTGATAGTAATATTACAATGCTAAATTGACAGTGTCATCTATGCAGCAATTGTTACATAATAATCCGTATGAAAAATAAATATACAATCAATTAATCATTACTTTGTCATGGATAGAATCTATGTTGTGGAGTGTGGAACTTATATATTAACCAGATTTTAAACCTATGTGTACTTCAATAACGTCATAACTTGATATTCTTATCAGTTATACACCTAATGATGTGTGTCCGTATAATTGTTGCAGTTATCGACAGGGTAGGCCAGTCACATCAGTTCAGGCAGTTGATAGTTCCATAGCTTAAAGTATATGATGTTGTGTAGACTATTCTATGGTCATATAAACTGGATTCCAAGTTAACTTTTGATAAATTCGAAGTACACTTTTGTTGAGTTCATTGTTCACGTAAATACTACATGTTCGCTTCGATACATCATAACTTTGTGTCCTTAACAGTTTGCACACCTCATTATGTGTGTCCATATCAATATAAATGTTACGGTGAAACACCGAAACCTGGAGAATGTCGGCTTTCACCGGTGAATGTCAACATTCACATAGTCTCTTGGTGTATGTCCGAAATATTTTCCAAATACTCTTATTTCTGGCTTACACAGGTGAATGCCGACACTAATGGTGAATGGTGAACATATAAGAATATTATATTTCCGTCTCCGTAATTCATTCACGAAAAAACGCACTTGAGACTCAGAATAAGAACTTAACTGAATTACACCGGTCAATGTCGACATTCACCATGTACTAATGGTGAATGTTAAACATATAACAATATTATATTTTCTTCTCCGTAATTAAGTCGCGAATAAACGCACTTGAGACTTGAAATAAGAACATGAGAACCTAAAACACACAATGCATTCAAAATGATAAAAGAAAATAATAGAAGTTAAAAACTTACTTAATTTTACAATACTTTCTAAATGAGAAAATAAAATAACAGTAATAAAAACTTACTAAATTATGTGATTCAAATCTTATTTATTGCAACAACTTAAACTATTATGGCACTTTATGACCTCTCTTTTCGACTTTCACCAGAGCATATCTGTGATTGTCGACATACACCGGTGAGGGTCCGAATATACAAGAATGTAGCGAAATATTCGATCTTTCACCGACGTATTTGGTGAATATTGATATTCTCCGGTAATAGTCGACATTCTCCAATTTCGGTCTTTCACGGTAACATATACACTATTTTACTATTATCCACAGACGTAAATGTAAGTACTAACTTGGCTCCCAGGTGATTAAAAAAAAAGAAGGAAGAAAACTAATTCTTAAATTTTTGCAACACAATTCTAAATTGTACAAAACTACATATCTTTTTATAATGATTCTGATCTATCTAAATCAATTCTTATCTAGGCCTGACTGCTGTAGTGACAGGCCGGGGTTCGAATCCCGAGGAGCGTATGGTTGTAACAGTTCTTCATTTCATAGGAGGCAGTGGTGGCCACCTGTTAGGTGCTACCATAATGAAATGGCAACCAATTCCGGTTCTTGTAGGGGCGCTAGGCTAATGCCTACCAAATAACGTTCCCGGCAGTTAAAAATATTATACAATGAGAATACATAATGAGGCATTATGATAGCATACATGACATAGAATTACTATTAAATTTATAATCTACTTGTAAGCATTTCATTAAAAAATGTAAAAATTGTTTTAGATGTAAGTACAATAAATTGCGAACATGTATTTCGCATTTTTGCTTGATTTTTTTTCAGTGCTTTGTAAAGATTTTATAAGCAATTGCAGTCTAACAACCGCGTTCCGTGCAGTAGTGAATCAATGATTTTATGTATTAATTATTGAAACAAGGCTCTAAAACTATATCCATTACTTTAGTCAGTTTTCCATTTGGCTAACAAATTTCGTATATTTTCTCCAAACGTATTTGTTTATGTTAGCCATTCTAGAAATGCAGTATTAGTTTTCTGAAATAGTTCTTTCCTTCCAATAAAAACATCCTTAACCTGCTTAACCTGCTGACATATATACGCATGATTATTACGGAACGTTCCTGGGGTAGGTTATTAAATTTAAATCTAATAGCTTACTGATGTGTATTCTATCCTATTTAAACTGCCATTAATCATGTAAAATTTTCCCAAGCTGTTATCCTAACGCCTCTGCGCTAACTTCTTGATCTGAAGTATTATCTACTTTACAAATACAAGCAATATATCCTTTCTAAGTCATCTTATGCTTTTTTTCTGTTATCACATTCACATGAAGGTATTCTTATTTGGCTATGAAGGATGCAGTATTCCATTTTTTCCTAGCTAATAATTAGATTATTTTTGTATATTTTAACGTCCTTGTATGAGATATACAAATACCTTTATTGTTGGAATTTTCGCATGCAATCCAAACGTTTGGCAACTTTTATTGAACATTCTTGGCAGTTATGTTTATGTCCCATTCACGTAAGAAATTTGATTTGTCTCAGACGATTTCCTTTTTTTATTTCCTTTGGATACAAATGTATATCTCATGTTTTACAACATACTGTTTTGGAGCTTTTCCTACAGTTGCGAGATTGATTTCCAATCATCTCATTGTGCTTAAATTTATTCCACTATTTAAATTTCATTTTAGTGTTTTAGAAAAAGGTAAAAATGGTAATGTTTCCAAACTCCTTGACGGCCTCTTCAGGCAGATCGAAAACGTGAACATGCACTGGCTGTGCATACTGTCACGTTTGTAAGGTGAAGTAATACACATATGCTAAAGAAAGCTGGCACAACATAACTGTGTGTTCCAAGCTAAACTTTAAACATCAGCGCAGCAATCATATGCTGTGAAGGAAATGCTGGAGCCACACTAGATGGATTTACAAAGAACTCGGCGTCCAGCTTGGCAGCAATAGCGGAAGACAACTCCTGCAAACCAATTGTGCAAACAATTAGAAAGCAACTCCTTCAAATTCCAGAACGAAATACGCTAAGCTTCAATTGGGTGCCAGCGCACACCACAGTAAATGGAAATAAGAGGCGGCAAACCCAACAGAAATTAGAGAGGACGCACTTTACTGGCGATCTCATACATTAAAAAAATCTAAAGTGTACACCGCATGATTTCCTCGTACGAAATATTAAATTATACGCAATTTCTCTTGCATTTCATTTAAACTTATTAGATTGAATTACATATACTTCGTCGATAGCGCATGAACCACAATAGAATAAACACACTCTTTAAAATTCTCTATATTTGTTTTCTATAGCGACACTCCAGTCCTAGGTTCATTTAACAGTACTACATTTCAATCATTTTTTAACTCAGAATGCACAAAATTTATATCACCTTAAGAATTATCTAATCGTTGCCACATGTTCTATTCAAATACTATAATAAATCTAGAATGATGTGCAAAAGAAATTAAGCAAAAAAAAAAAAAAAAAAAAAAAAAGGTTTTTCACAGACGATTCAGTATTTCTCATTCAATTAATTCAGTTTTTCATTTTTGACAAGGCCAAAATACAAGAATACTCAAAATATCTACATTAAAAACTTTCAAGTAAATATTAAGCACTTATTTCCCATAAAAATTCCAGAATGGATTAAGCACGATTTAATTCGCAATAATAAATGAAGCCGTTATCTGTGTTGTTGCGAAGCTTATCTCTCCATAATGGCAAAAAATCTACTATTTTGCTATTTCAAATGTAAATAAATATTTCCTCCATGTTATTTAAAAATTAGGCTTAACCGCGCTTAAACAGCTTTTAAATTGTTAACAATTCTACAAATGTTGCTTGCAGATTTCCTAAAGGCAGAAACACCTTAACCGGAAGATAAAAACAATATAATTCAATCATTTTTAAAGCAAAAATTGCAAAATTTACAAACATATAAGAGTATAGAAACTGAGATCACTGAGCCGCGTAAAACAGTGGATATATATATAAATATATTTATATACGTTTGGTGCGGCCGATTGCAACCAAACTACGAGGTGCACATATGCATGTTATAGCAGTCCTATATACAAAATTTCAACGTTCTGAGTCTACTCGTTTTTGAGTTATGCGAGATACGTACGTACAGCCGTTCGTACTGACGCTACGAAAAATTCTCTTCGGAATTCATTTTAAAGCAGTTTTATAATTTTTTTGGAGGAAAAGAGTCTTATTTTGTCCTTACGTACAGATGTCACGCAAAAACATCGTTAAATTGTATTCCATAGCGGTGGAAATGGATATTTTCGTTGAAATATGCTGCCTGAAACTTTTCGCGATTACAATACTTCCTTTTCACTTCGTACAAGGAAGTGAAAAGGGACACGGGAGCAATTGATCTCACAGGACAACATCGATGGAATCATTGCCCCACGGGTCGCCGAGTCGACAGATTTATCCCGCAAGTTTCCATAGAAATGCACATACAATGCTCACATACAATTTTCGCTTTGGTGTTCGTAAAAGTGACGACTGCGAATGTGGTGAGGAGAGTGAGCCTGATCATTTCTTCTTCTCCTGTCCTCTCAGGGCAGACTACCAACTCAAAAAGCCAAGTGACAGCTTCCGGCTGTAATGGTTTCGGAATATTATGACGGACATAACAACACAGCGAAAAATCTAAGCAGTGATAGATAGTTGTGCAATACTGTACATGACAGAGTATAGAAACACAGGAGGTAATGCCAGTAGCAGGAGCTAATCCCTCAAAGGCCACTTCTACAGAACAGTATCAGCAATGGCACGCTCTAAAGTAGCCACCTAGAGACAGTCTCGGTTTCGAAATGTAAGTACAACGCTGGGTACTGTTGCAAGACAAACAGTAAAAATAATATCTGTAAAGAATGTATGCTGTGAACATATACTTCTTCAAGGGCCTTGTAACCGTGGTCATGTAATATATTTTACCTAGTTCAAATTGCAAGGCAGGTAATCAGTGTACATATACTTCAAGGGCCCTGTAATTGTGCTCATATAACATTGTGTGCATAGATGAAATAAATGAATTTGCTGAGTTGGCATTAAATTTCATATGGATAAATACATATTTATCTGTGTCGGAAGAAAATCCAAAGTTCAAAACCCAGTATCCTAATAATTTCGTTATTAGTACTGCAGAAGTCCTTTAAATAAATTGATCTGCGTCTCTTTCTAGGAACACAAATCAATCGTTTTCCTTTCACCTTTTCACTTTTTGTCTTTCATTCTAAGCAAATTTCATAATTTTCAGAAATTAAAAAAATCCCATGAAAAGAAGCAAGAAGCTTACTGAAAACCAAAAGCTAAATAAAATGTTATACTGTCAAATCTGGTAGCAACAAATTTGAAATGTTTTCTGTTAAGTCAAACAACAAAAATCAGCATTATTTTTGTAAATTCTGCAGGACTAGTTCCGATGGTTTAACTATAGAATCATCATCATCATCAGCTGCCAAAGTGCAAATGAACGAGATAAGGTAAGATTTGTCTGCGAAAATGCAGGAGATAAGAAAAGACATGTCTCAAATTTGTAAGGTAATGTAGAATTTTTTGACGACTCAGTGCTTTTAAAATTCTACAGCGTAACATAATGTTTAAAGTCAGACATTAAACATTTACTGTTGAACTTCTCAGTGAAGCAATGCCATCATTAAATTTGCATAGTAAGCAGCAGAAATATGAAAGCTTTTACCAGCGTTCTTTCATTCGTATCAAATACGTCTTTTTGATGCTTTTCATTTCGAATACATAACATGAAATTTGGCAAAAAAGATACAGTCGTTTAAGCGTAGAAATATATACGAATAGAGATTGTTTTCTTCCTAGTATAAGATTTATAAAAGTTCTTTTGTTTTGTTTTCAAATTTGTGACAGGGAAATAGGTTATTTTGTCTTCTTTCGAAGCATAACTTCCACTTTCTGACGTACGAGAAATGCAGATAAATAAAAATTATATCCATGCATGCAAGTAAAATAAATACTTGTTTAAAAATAATGAAGGATTTTAATAAGAGGTCTCTGAGACTCCGGAATGAATAAATTCAAAAAATAGTGATCGATGAGTTTATCTAGATATTGTGACTGCAAAGTGTCCCATAAGTATTAGACTTCATTTTGAGTGCAGTTTCGTGACTTTCATTTTAATTGGATGTGCTACTAAGTAATATTATACTTGTTCACAGAAATAAATTCCAATATATATGCACAAATTATTTTTATATTTATTTTTATAAAGTTCTTTATTCGTTTGATGCAACGCAAATTAAAAGTCGCCCAGAATTACGAAACGAATCACATATAAAATATCGAACAAAAGGGTTTACAAAATAATAACAAATAATGAACTTTCCAAATTGCTTAAAATTTTTCAAAGAAGTTAAAGGTGTTTTCTAGTGGCAGAACAATAATTATAGCAATGATAGACATGGCATTAAGCCGAATATGATGATAGACGGGTTACAGCCGAAAACATCGCAGCAAAAACATCGTGCACGAAAACGTCGCAGAGAAAACAACGCAAGGCGAAAACGTCGTGGTACAAAACAGCATGGGAAAAAAAAAAAAAAAAAAAAAACATCGCAGTTCTAAAGCATAGTGGAACAAAACATCGTCGTCGAAAATAAAGCGGTTCAAAATCTTCGCAGTTTAAAATCATCGCCGTCGAAAATATCGCGGTAAAAAATAAAGTATCTATAAATCATCGCATGACGATATCATCACAGACATGATTTTTTTCAGGTTTCAATAATTGTAAATGGATATTCCCATAATGATTTGTGAGCGCAAGATAGAAAGAAGGATAATTTTTACTTTCATATTTTTATTAATTAATAATTTTTTGCTAAGAAAATGAGAAGGAAACTTAAGCATAGAAAATTAATGCAACTTATAGCATTTAATAGAATTTTAAAACGACATAGTTAACTAACAAAGGCCATTAATAAATCATTTTTATAAAGTTTTTACTAGTAATTTTTCATGAAAAGTGTAATATATAAGTTGCATTTAATTTTCTGTGCTTAAGTTTCCTTCTTATGATTTCAGCAAAAATTTATTAGTTAATAAAAAAATGTGAAAGTAAAAATTATCCTTCTTTACACCTTGCGCTCAAAACTCATTATGGGAATAACCATTTACAATTATTAAAATCTGAAAAAGCATGTCTGCGATGATTTGTAGATACTTTATTTTTTACCGCGATATTTTCGACGGCGATACTTTTAAACTGCGAAGTTTTTGAACCGCTTTATTTCCGACGACGATGTTTTGTACAACGATGTTTTAGAACTGCGGTGTTTTCTCTTTGCAATGTTTTCTCCCACGATGTGTTGTAGCACGACGTTTTCGCCTTGCGTTATTTTCTCCGGGACGTTTTCGTCCTCGATGTTTTTGCCGCGATGTTATCGGCGGACACCGGGAGAAATACACAGATTCCTTTCATGAAATATTCCGTTTGCATGAAAGGTAAGTGTTTGAAATCAATTTCTTTCGAATGATCAATAATGGTCATAGATAGATGTACAAGGTCTTTCAACCTCGTGTGAAATTATTTAGTGCTCCTGTGAGATTATATATTTTGTAACTGGCGAATTTGCTTTTCCGAATCAAGTATCCCTAGTGTCAGAATACAAAATGTATCACTCGAATGGTTTGGGGAACTCAGTCACTGGATAAAAATTCAAATGAACATTTCGTTCAGAGTTCAACGTTTCATATGCCTTCTTGGACCATCTGAACTTCAAGAATGAACTTAGAGAAGAGTAATATGTATTTCTACAAGATTTGATCTAACTCGAAATTGTTTGTGACTTTGCAAAGAAAAAAAATTTAATGCCCGGTAGCTTTATTTAATAGCCATCAGCCTGAACCACTACAACGCTGTAAGTGGTAGTCATTTGATTATGGAAGCACCTAGTAGATAGTCACCATTGATTCCTATTGAAGAGAAGGAAAGTTACAACCATTCCTTCTCGGAGATTCGAACCCAGGTCCATCGCTGCGGCAGTTAGGGTCACTAGCCAATATACCGACTTGGCGGCTCTGCGAAGAGACATTAGAGGTTATAAGTGAGAAGTTGACCCGCAATCGTCAGTGAAAAATCTTCATCTTCATCGTATTTGTTTTGACTCAGTGAAGCGTACAACCAAGTTTGTAGCACTAAGAGCCACGAAACAGCGCCTTGCACGATCCTTTCTGAGGACAATAACAGGCAAGGAAAAATTACTTAAGCGATACATTTGTTAAAATGTACTGAGGGGAGCGCGGGTAGAAGATAAACTTTATGAAATCAAGATGGGACATTTCCAGTTCTGGTCTGTTCTGGTCTGAGGGGACACCTCATTTTAAAAAAAGATTTATTAGGGAAAATAATTTTACATTATTATTTACATTCATTTTAACATTTCAATAAATTGGTTATTAAATTCGATATTTTGTATTAATCATTTGGCAAATATGGTTATTTTTTTTAAATAAAGTATTTTTATAAATTGTGTTGAATTATTTTTTTCACAATTCGTGTAAATGTATTCGTGTAATTCGACACAATATTCGTGTAAATGTGCTTTAAATTCGAAGAGCAGTATACTTAATAATATGAAGCCTGAATGATTGTAATGCTTCACGAAAACCTCTGCTTACAAATATAATAAAGTAATTTCATGCAGGCCGCAATGCATTCACATAATGTTACTTTTTTAACAGTTTTATTTTTATATAAAACTATGAATATAATCTTAGTTAACACGCTTATTATTTTTATTACTCCATATGTTAAAGTGATATGTATTTTAATACTTATTTTAATACTGTAGTTTCAAAGATACGCAAAAGATCTTATTTGGGTAAACTACGTAGTACAAGAATGATAGTTTTTACTCATAATATAAGCAACAGATTTTTCTCAGATATAAGAGAAAGACTAAGGAAATTATTTCTTATTGGAATTAAAGATAAGTTTGTGAGACCTGTAGAAGCATTACTGTAGGAAGGATATTATAGAGTTACGCAAAACCTGCCTTATTAGATATTCGTGCGAAGTATTTAAAAATATATGATATTACTGTGAAAAGATGATGCACTGAACGATAATAGAGAAGTAATCATAAACAGCAGAGACCAAATCAATAAATTTGATGTTTTGTTGACATATGTTAAGATGTTTAGGCATGGAAATATTGGTGTCCCATCCCTATTTATGACACTTAGTAGATAGAAGTCATTAAAAAGTAAAGCTCCAATTAAGAGACATGATAAAATACCTGGTATCAGCAGACATTAATACATATAGTACAAAAAAACTCCTCAGAATATCCTAAGTACATTATTCACGGCATCAACGCCCGTCCTCCGCATATCCTGAAGAAGCGGTTCTCAGTCTGTGGCACTGAGGGCTGTCTGTGGTATTTTACTGTTTGTGGTTCTCAGTCTGCCCATGTGACGCTCCTAGATCTCCAAACGGACTAAAAATAAAATTCAGATTAATAGTAATCTAGAAAACATCAGAAATGGGAATTACACATGGCAGTCAGTCATGTACTATTTTTAGGACGTTTAACATTGGTTAACCTATCTACGAAATTCCAACTCTCGTATTAGAGAAAAAAAAAAAAAAAAAAAACATGGCAGTCAGTCATGTACTATTTTTTAGGACGTTTAACATTGGCTAACCTATCTACGAAATTCCAACTCTCGTATTAAAAAAAAAAAAAAAAAAAAAAAAAAAACGGATTTAAAGCAGTATGACTGCAGTGCTTCTTACCAGCATACATCTAAACACAGGACTCTTGTGCAATTATCGGCAGACCCATCCATTTCATTATTGTAAGTACCAGCATTTATTGAATTGTAGTTAATAAGATAAAGATTATTTAAACTCTCTCTATATAAGTTTTCTCCTGTATAACGTAATTACCAATATAAAACTAAATGAATTTTAATTAACTGTATTTTAAAACTATAAGTAGTAAGATATTGTAAACAAATTGCTTTCGAAAAGTACAAGAGTAATGTGATTCGCCGAATGTTCTAATTTGTAAAAGTGGTCCTCGCTTGGAAAATGTTTCAGAAATGCTGTCCCACAATATTTTCCAATCCTTCTAAACACATCCTTCTGAGTGTATAATGTCATATTCCGGTACATCGCCAGAAGATTCCCGCTGGCTATCTATGACGGTGAACGGGGTTGTCAACAAGAAATCCTATTTATCAACATTCAGGGATGCACTCTTAAACCTCCTCGTACGATCACTGTGACAGATATTTTAAAGTGTTTTTCTGTCTTACTAAGGCATCCGGGGAACGTTTAACATCACATTTTTATGATTACTCAGTTTAATAGATTTTATATTTTTCAGTTTGAATTTCAATTCATAAATAGATCCAAAATAATGCAATGGACCTAAAACGGATCTTCATTTCAATATGCTATGAAAGAAAATTCTGCTTTGATTTTAAAATTGCTATTAAAATGTTAAATCAACAGTTAAAGCTAGTAAACATCAAGCGCCCCAAAATGTTTTTTTTTTTTTAATATAAAACTGCGAACAGTAAAATTTTATTTAAAACTTATTATCTGCAAAAAATCAGACATTTTCAGTTAACTTGTATTGGAAACAGCACAAGAAATATTTAATAAGGTTTATGAATTAAATGACCATCCTACAATTGGTGTTTATTTTCTCTAAAGGCATTAATCTTTTTAGATATTTTAAACTCCAAGCAGTTAAACTAGAACGCATTGACTGTTTTATCCCGTATATTTTTCAAATGTAAACACTACAAGATAAAACAAGCGGAAACATATGCGTTTTTAGCTTTGGTTAGAATCTGTGTATTCTGTGAACGAAGAATATGCGATTTGGTATCTGACAAGAAGGGCTGACAGAGCTTTGTTGTGAATCCATTAAAGCTGACACAGCTATGTTGTAAATCCATTAAGGCTAAAAGAATGACATTTTTTGGAAGTTATTTCTTATGCAGATAAATATTTTAGGTCGAAAAGACAGTATGAGATATTTTTTCGAAATAAAATAAGAAACAAATATGTATTAGGAAGGAAACTCGTTTTTGTTGCCTATTTTTGACTTTGGAACTTCCATAACTCCATGTTTTAAAATTTATTGGTCTGAAAGACATTTATGACATTAGGAAATAAAAGTTGCAGTTCCTGATCTGCTTGACTTGTGTGCAAATATACATAAATGTACTTATGATATTATTTGTATTTATCGATGTAAAATGGAAAATGTTAAGCGCTAATCTTGTAGTTTTTCGCCCTTTAAGTTTATGAGCATTTATATAACTTTTATTATTTATAAAATAAATCCCAATAGGAAATTTAATGTCAATATTTTTTTATTATCAGTGTTGTTATGTTATTAAACTTGTTTCAAAAATTATTAAGATATACGCTTATTAAATAAATGAATTCAATTAATAACTTTAAAGATCAAAACATTATTGTTTAGTTGCAGCAAAGATAATTTTATGCGTTGAAGTTATAAGCAATAGTAGATACTTAGTAACTTAATCATGTAGTCACTTAATTAGGTAGTCAGTTAGTCAGGTAGTTAGTTAGCTTTTAAGCATATATATTTTACTTCAGTAGGCACCTTAGTATCGCTTGAGTAATATTCGTTTCGGAGAGTTAAAATTTGAATGATATTTATCGAAGGATTGAAAACACCTTATAGGGCATTTTCTTCCTCCCTTCGGCATACCTGTGTGGTGTAAATCGAAGCATACTCAATGCGTATTCGAGAGGTCCAGGGTTCGAGTCCTGGCGAAAGCACTTCACATTTCCACAGGTCCTGATTCAAACAATCTAATGTCTCTACAAGTGGTGTCTAAACTGAAAGGTGGAGGGCGATAATTCGTCACCACCAGGAATTGGAAAATAGCTTCCTTAATCCCCAATCGTCCTTTAAAAGGGCGAGTACAGAGGGAACTTTCTCCCTCCATTTCGCAAGCCTTCGTGATGGAATTGGAGCATACACGACGGGTATTCGAGAGGTCCAAAGTTCGAGTCCCGGCGAGGGAGCAGGACGTTTTTCACGTCTCGGGTTTCAAAAAAACCTAATGACGCTACCACTTACTTGATGCGTACTTAAGTTATTATGTTTTCTTGTATTGAAAATTTTTCACGATGTTTTCTTGACTTGTTATATGGCTCATTGCATGACCTGACTGATATATGACTTGCTTTATTAGCTGAGTGATTATATTTCTTGGATTATTGTGACTGTACTCAGTATGGTTGAAGATATATCATTAAATAGTTTTAAGAGTTTTTACAACCCACAGAATTTACAAGAAGAATTGCACATTTTTTACAGTTGGCAGACGACGTATTGTAGCATATTTGAAACCTTTACGTCATAAGGTATCATATATTTACACAGCTTTTCAATCAGTTTAGTCAATGGTCCGTTAGAACGTGAGCAACCATTTGGGCACGGAATATATCCAAAACTGAACAACTGTTTTCCACTACATTAGAAAGATTTTTGCAAACAAAACAAATGACTAAGACAAGGATATTCAAACAGCATGAAACTTGAGCATATGCATTTCTGAATACACACGTTGCCTTAGAAGTTCAGCATCGCCGTATTTGATTCACAATTCCTTTATATTCTCATGGCTCATTCTGATAGATTTACAACCTCCAGGTTCTGGGTAGGCAGCCGAAGCACTGTTCAGTGCCTTTTTTAAAGCCTAGACGTAACAGCATGCCTACATCTGTGATCGTTTAAGAAAGGAGTCTTTTAGCTGTACGTTCTTTACGCCGGGAAAGACAGTTAATCTGCTGTAGTTGGAAAAAGGATCCATTACCAATTTCTCTACAGCTATCGCTCCCTTTTGTCGAAGCACCTTTCTCTCATCTGTAAAGTGAACCGATTCCTTGAACCTTCTATCGGCCATTTCTCGTTTTTACTTACACCAATCCAAACCTAAAAGTTGGGCAACATTTTACAAAGATTTTACTCATATTTTTGAGGAGAGTGGTTTTATTGATTAATCACAAATATAAATAAAGGATTTTGTTGCTGCCATTTCATTTGTATTGGATTATTGATAATCTCTGAGGTGGCGCTGGCTGCCATTTACTTAAATTTCTGGAGACAATTTAATGTTGCATGTTTAATGTTTGTATCTGTTAAAATGTTAGTGCATTTTTAACAGTTACCTTAATTTAATAGATACATCAAAATGGAAAATAATAAGCCCTTGCACAAAAATATTTTGTCAAAATATATTGAAAAAAAACTCAAAATTAAACTTAAGTGTGCCACTGAATTTCATTTGCATTTTCGCATTTCAAGAACTGTATTCTAAACTTATTTTTTGAATTATTATGGTTATTTAAAGAGAAATTTTAAATCTTATTTTAATTAAAGGAAATTCTTCTTTACCATTTTTGCACAATTAATTTATTATTATTTGCAATTTTTTCACCTTCCTTTATAAGATTCCAGGGATTTAAAAGATTGGCCTTTAAATCTTTTAAGTTTTGGAGTCAAGAATATAATTCTATGATGTGCCATTTATATTCATTTAATATATTATAGTTAATATCGTGCTGTTTATTTATGACTTAAAAAATTAATTTCAAAACAAATAATTTACATCTAACAATTATACCCATGATACAATTAACTGGAAAAAGGATTTATGTGGAAATTACAAGAATGAATTATACTTTCGTCCCCTTAAAGGATTATTCTTCACTCTTAAAGGTACATGTTTCTGGTCTATTCTTTCAAAGAAATCTATTAATGGTTCGGATTTGATAAAAATTGTTCTATCTAAAAAGCTAAAATTAATTGAATTTGGTTTCGTTTCTTTCATGAACAGAAGCAAACATATTTCATTACAAACTGTTTCACTGATAACATAAAACATATTTTTGTATATACTATTTTAAGCATTGTCGCTGCCTCCTCTATTTCTGTGAATTTTCTTCATGTAAAAAGAGTGTATAGAAAACAATTTGCATCGGCTTTTATTTCGCAGATGAAAAGAAAATTCTGTTAATTCAGTTGAAGTAAGGAAGCTTAAACTAAATAAATACCTGGAGATTTTCAGATAGCACTGTTACGTAGTTGGCTTAAATTTATTATATTACTAATGGATATTTATGTACATATTTATCAGCAATATATATTGCGGGAGTTGCTTCCGATTAATGCACATTCGAATAAAAGAAATTCATGATGAAAAGATACGATTTCTCAGAATTCATCAGCATTCAACACATATTCCATTCTCGGCTGAAACCTGACTAAAATGTTTAGTATAGTATCAAGCAATTTAAATATTATTTCATGGTTTCATTTCGTTTGAAAGTGTAAATATTTTGTATTATTAATTCAAGAAACAGTATTAAAATTTTATATTACCGTTTTTATTTATTTTCATCTGGATTAGAATCCGACTACGAATTTATCGTGATCAGGAAGAAGAGAGCAATAATCATTGGTTAAGGTCCCAGGCGCTTCATGTGCAGGTTTTATCCAGTACATACTATATAGTATAAGTTTCGATTAATAAAAACTTGGGGGGGATCGAACCAAAGGCTTTCACACCTTCATTTACCTAGCAGCAGCCTCTTGTTGCAATTTTGACCTTGATTGATTTAGATGCCTTATGCCCCAAAGATGCTATATATTTTTAAACTTCTATGACTTTTCGGGAATTCGAACCTGGTTCCAGAGAAATGGCAACTGCCTTCACTAATGGTCATACTAATCACAGAGGCAGAAATCTTTAAAAACTTTGATTAATACATTTCTTTATAATAATTTGTACCTTACTTGGAATTTCTAGTATTTATCAATATTTTAATCATATTTCATTAATCTATGGGGCCCACCAGCGGCCGAGCGGTAAAGTCGCTGAACACTGGTAGTTCGGTCTGAGGTTCGAATCCCGCGAACGGGCTGGCTGCATGGGTGTTTTCGTGGTTTTCCCCATGTGTAACGTGTATACGAGCCAGTTTCCCTTAGAAAGTCCTCCACGAAGGCATCCCTTCCCTTAGGCAGATAGTCCTAGTGAGCTTTGCCATAATTAAATACACATATTAATCTATGTAATATTTCATTCAGCGATTTTAAAACTGTTATGTTATTAATAAATAACCTGCCTCAGTAATTATTAAAAAATTACGATTACGGTGAAAACAGAATTAAAGAAATAAAAAGAATCTCAAAGGTTTCAGATTTTATATCCCGCCCAACAGGGCATTGGTTTTCATATATACTTACATGCACGTTTCGGGAGCATTTGGGCTAACACCCCTTTGGACTAAAACTACTTGAATACTGCATTTATTCAGCATTTCTGATAGACAGGTTCGCCCTGGACATAAAAGTATTTTATTCCGTACAGTGTGTTGCCACTGATCGCTTTGAAATCGCTGAGTTCCTTAATCAAATATTCATTAAAGCTTAAAAATATGGAATAGATAATAAAATAAATTCGAAATTCAAGATTCGGTCCTCGGGCGCCTATATTAAGGGGGAGGACTGCCTTAAAAACTTGATGGCCTTAGGTGTCCTTATTTTTCCCATTTCGAAAAATTTACATACATTCATGCAAATTCTTAATTATTTAATATCTTTAAATATGATACAGGGCGATAATATTTGGGGACAGCAATTCGAAAAGTGGCACAGCCGTCTCTTGTGATTCGATGCAAAGTGCCGTTTCGAGACTAATAGCCCTTCTAAGTTAATGCCTCTTTAGGCTAAAAGTATAAAATGCATCCTACTGTTCACATTCATTCAAGATTTGATAAGAGTTTTGACTTGTGCAATTTACAAATAAATTGGATATATTGTTTCATAATATTCTAGGCATTAAACAAAAGCCTAAATATACATTAAAATTAAAACTTATGTAAATTATATTATATACAAGCTTTGCTTTGCAAACTAAAATCAAAAAACAACTTTTATACAACATGAAAATTCCCAACATAATGTTTAGTTTTAAGTAACTACTGGCAATTCCTATTACTAAACTAAATACCCAAAATAAAAAGATTATTTCAGTTTTATATTAATTATTACTTATGCAGTAATTGGCCCATTTTCATATTTTGCTTACATATGCTGTCCCAGAAGAAAAGAAAGAAAATTCAAGATAAATTATGTTTAAAGTTTAATTTTAGCAATGCGTTGTATAAAGAGGACTATATATATATTTCTACAAGTAAAAATATAAAAAAAAATATAAATTTAAATTTTTTAGATATAAATCTTAAAATGTATGATCGTAGGCAAAAATGTCTGTCCCTTTCAAGTTTCATGTTAATCAACCTCTTTGTTTTGTAACCTAATTTATTTTTTTAAATAAAGAAGTTTAATTATTTTAAATACGAACTATTAGTGTGTTATATGCATGATAAAAATCATTTACAGAAGATTTTTTCTTTAACAAACGAATAGAAAAATAATTTGTATTCCACTTCATGTTAATTCCGTTACTTTGAGATTATTTTACCCAAAATTAATTTGTAAATCGGTCTAAAAGGACGGTACATATTCAGTGACATAGCTAAAATAGTAAAGCTAAGTTTGACTACTCTGAATATATACTGTCCCCTTTAGGGAGATTTACAAATTAATTGGGGATAAAATAATCTCAAGGTAACGGACTTGACATGAAGTGGAAGACAAACTATTTTTATTTAAAAATTTTCAAACGATTTTTTTATATTTTAAATTGCAGAAATATATTTATAGTCATTTTATGCAATGCATTGTTCAATTTTAACTTTAAATATTAATTCAACTTGAATTTTCTTTCTTTTCTACTGAGACAGCATATGTAACAAAATTTGAAAATGGGCCAATTGATCACTTATTCACTTATCCATAGCTAATTATTACTCGATTTAAGCTCAAAAGAATTATCTCATAACAACTATAAGTTAACGAAATTTATTTCATAACAACAATAATTAATCTAGCCCTGAAGTTGATATTACAAGCGTTCACATCCTGTTTAGGAATAAGACAGATCCAAAGAAAGCAGCTTACTTTACAGTTAGTTGTAATTTTATTTATTCAGTAAATAACCAATCAGTGTACCCGGGAAATTAACCAATCAGTGCATGGTCATTTTTCAGTTCTTTTATGATAACATCACATGTCTGGCGCAAGCAGATGAAACCAGAACAAATAGAATAAAGTTGCACAAGCCGTACATTTTAACTATTAGGCGTAACAGAACGCCAGACGTGCTTCTTCCGGCAAAACGTGGTACCCCCTAGTCGACCATACTGTTTCTCGTCGTGTTCATCTCAGTGTAAATACCTGTGAGTTAAGCTACTGGCTCCTTCTATTGATGAAACAAGAAAACTAAAATATAAATTCCTAAAATTCTGAAAGTAAAGATGGATGCGTCATTAACCAGCACAGAAAGATGTTTGTGAATGTAAAACGCCTCTAGAATTTCCCATTCACGAGTGGAAGATGTTATTTTAATAATTTTGGCTGTAGAAAAATTGAAATTGTGATTTTCGGACTAACAGTGATAGGCGACAGAAGACTTCTGCGTTTTCGTTATCCTAACATATGCTTCAAATTCTTGAATGTGAAATTTGAAGGCTCTCTTAATTTGACCAACGAAAATTAAGTCACAGTGGCAAGGAATTCTGTAAATACCCCAGGAATTCATGTCCGGAATAGGGTCTTTAAGTACGAAACTGGGAATTTTATTGATGGAAAAATAAACCACCTGAAAATTAAATTTATGTAAAATTCGTGCACTTTTATAGCTAATATATTTTTATGAATAATTTATTTTAGCTTAAATCATATGGGTGGATCTAGATATTTCATTTGCTCATCGCGCTCGCTTCTTGGGCTGCATTGACACCTGCTCTGTGCGGCATGTAGGCAGCTGGCTGGATACCTCTGGTGTAGATGAACATCAAGGGGATCCATAGAAAAATCAGCTTATGGCAAAATGTGCAATACCTCTCTATTTTTGAAAGAAAATTATAACTTCCTTTTTAAGCGCCGTTTGCTCGAAATTGTGATTACATTTGAAAACGACTTATGCAACATTTTACTACCTGTCTGGTAAAATTATTCTTTATTCTTGTATCTATGAAATATTCAATTTTAGAACCAAAGAATGTTTTGGGCCACCCAGTATTATGAGTCATGATATATTATGTAATGTATTAGAGCAGTCGTTCTCATTGTTTTTCCTGAGTACCCCATAATGACCTTCAGAATTGTAGAGTATCCCTGACTTTCCTCTTCAAAACCCATGATCCTGTCATCTCCCAATAGTACTGCCAATAGTAATATATTAGTATTGTATTATTTTAATGCCACACAATTAATAAACTGCAATGAATACGGTGAGAGAAATTTAAGTTTTTCTTTCTGAGAGAATGATAAACATTTTCAGTAGATCACTCAAAAAAAAAAAATCTAGAGGCCCAACAGCGGCCGAGCGGTAAAGTCGCTGAACACTGGTAGTTCGGTCCGAGGTTCGAATCCCGCGAACGGGCTGGCTGCATCTGCCTTTTCATGGTTTTCCCCATGTGTAACGTGTATACGAGCCAGTTTCCTTTAGAAAGTCCTCCGCGAAGACATCCCTCCCCTTAGGCAGATAGCCCTCCAGGTTTTGCCATAATTTCTCACAGACACACACGTCTGCCAAAAATTGTAACTTTTTGATTATACAGTCAATTATTTTATCATACACTTTGAAAGCAGTTATAGAACGGTTGCGTGACCGTAAATAAATTTTATTTATTTTTGCAAAAATATTGGCTAATTTTGCAAGCCCTTGAAGCCACTCATCATTCTGAAATTTCAAGCTCAACTGAAATGAGTGATCTCAAAAAGGGTGTTGGACACACATTATTTAACAGTAACGCACCCTTTAGGCAGATAGCCCTAGTGTGTTTGCCATACTGAACAATACTAAAATAAAAATTGGATACCAGTCGTTTTGTACTATCCGCAGTCATATAGCGGAGAAATGAGTGTCTATTTGTCACCAGAGTAATAGGACTTACATGCATAACTTGCACTGACATTATGCACTCTAATGCTCTACCATCTAATCTCTGACTGCATATGGAGCAGAAGAAAATTGAACACCATTTTTAGGTGTTTAATGTTTTGTTATAACCTATTAAGTTTTTTTTTTTTTTTTTTTTTTTTTTTTTTTTTTTTTTTTTACCGTGCTTGTATGTTAATTCAAATGTACTTCAAATGCCAGATGTTAAACAGTTGCCCCTGTATGGCCATGTATCCACACTTATAACTATTAAATAAACTCCAGGGGAGGACGCGGGACATATGCCTGTTAACCTCTGTTAAAATTCAGGCGTCCCCGTCCTCCGTCACCTGTCACCTGTCATACGTAAGGAACCAGTAATTAATATGGCAGGAGTGGCCTGGGTTAGTTACAAATCAACGCACTGCTTAAGTGCACATTCGTTCAGTAAAGTTTAAATCAGAAGTTTTCGCATTTTCTTTTCCTTTTATTCAATAACAAATTTAAACATTTTTTTAATATATTCCTTTTTATCTGCATGCGTTATCCGCAATTTATTTTCCACTATTACTTCTTATTTTCCCATGTACACCTCGCTAAGCCGTAGAGGGATAATCGTACCATAGAATGTAAACAACCGCACTAGGCTGTTGTGCTTTGTCACATATTTAAGTTAATAAATGAAAACTTTACTTAAAATTAAATTTTTTAATTAATATCATTGCAGTGAGCTTTTATCAAATTCAAAATATCGAATATATCGAATCTTTTAATTGTTCCTAACTAATAAATCCTAAATTTGTATAAAATTTACGCATATGGAATACTTTGTTTTAATTGTTTAGTTGTAAGTGTATTTATTTTCACGCGATTGCCAATAATTACTCAAACTGTAGTAATTCATTAATTCCTTTTGTTCAGAGTAATTTAAAAAAAATATAAACATACACCGCTCCGTTAAATAATAAAAGGCTAATAAGAGAATTTATACCATGCTTTGTTTATCTTTAACTAATGGTTTCTCGCAGTTAAGGGACGCTTAAAGATATAATTATTGTTAAAGTAATATAGTTTATAATCCTCTAGTATCCAGAAATGTTTTTATGAGATAAACTGTAAAAAACGTGTTTTTGAAAATTTACGACTTGCGCATATTTCAAGAATATAAGCCATAAGTGGTTTTTAGCACCTTTTCTCTAAAAGTGAAATTTCCTGACATAGCTTTATTTATTACGTGACTTACACCTGTTTACCTCCTGGATCGGCAGAATTGTTCGTAGCCTGGCATCAAATTTAGGCCATAAAAATGATTAACGGCGTAACACGGGACAGTTAATCAGGTCTAAAAGAAATTAGTATCTGTCCTGCGGTATTTGTACGAAGGTGTATCGTGTGTTGAGAGCCCTCTTTTACGACACCCATTAGCTCTTCGGGTAACCGAAACTCGTTTCATAATTGGTGGAATTCCTGAGAATGGCGTATCTTTTAATCGATTGTTAAGTCTTGGAAATTCCTGAGGCAGAAATAAATGGGATTAAATTTGTGAACTTTCTTATTTTATACCAGGAAAACCACGAAAGATTAGAAAGTCTTTTAGAATTTTATTTTAAATAAAAGTTCAAACAGCGTTTCAGATTAGCTATTTTATATTTATTTATTTCAGTTACTGTTGCAGTTACCAATTATTCATCAATACCAATTCTTTAAATGTAGTTCATTAACTTTTAGAGCTGCCAACGTAGAGGAATTTTCATTATTTCGCGAAGTTTTTTTTTTTAAATTCGTAATAAAAAAAGCACACAAATGATAGCCAGTTTGTTCATGATAAAATAAAGACAAAATGTGTTCTCTTTATTTCACAAATGCTCAGTTCGTTAGCACTTTGATGCTACAAAATTTACGTAAGTAATATTCCGTGTCCTCGCGTGCATATGTATATTTTAATTGAGCATAGCCACTGCATTGGCGATATGCTTGGTGATGACCCTGAAAGTTAGCAAAAAGGAACACACGATTCAGTGAACACACGACAGTTTCAGTGAATTTCCACAAGAAAATGTCTCATCTGATTAAAATCTAAGAAATTGCTGGTTAGTGCATTAATGCGTTATCTTCTTGTCTTGCGCATCTTGTTCAGCTTAGTGCCAAAAGTTGATTCAAATACTGTAGACAAAGCTCTTTATCTTTCTTTCATAATTTAAATAAGGTACTTTTTGAAATGGTAGGTGTGGTAATAAGAAGGACTTCCGTAAATATTCCATGTAGGTGGTTACAGACCTCCGCAAATGGTATATGTGGTAGTAGACTTTCGCAAATGGTCTTTGTGGTAGTAAGTAAGACAACTCTCTAATTCAAATATGTATTCATTGCTATTTTTGTTCAGCTATACATTTAAAAGGCATATTACAAATGCTAAAGTTACGTTGTCAGCATTTATTTATTTATTTATATTAATGCGTTATCTTCTTGTCTTGCGCATATTGTTCAGCTTAGTGCCAAAAGTTGATTCAAATACTGTAGACAAAGCTCTTTATCTTTCTTTCATAATTTAAATAAGGTACTTTTTGAAATGGTAGGTGTGGTAATAAGAAGGACTTCCGTAAATATTCCATGTAGGCGTTTACAGACCTCCGCAAATGGTATATGTGGTAGTAAGTAAGACAACTCTCTAATTCAAATATGTATTCATTACTATTTTTGTCCAGCTATACATTTATAAGGCATATTAAAAATGCTAAAATTACGTTGTCAGCATTTATTTATTTATTTAAATTGATTAATATTTAATTTTTAATTGAAGCTACTTTTCTTTCACGCGCTTTCTATGCCAGAATGTAAATTAAATAGAGTGCGTTTATTCAGATTAAGGTAGAAAAAAACGCGAGTTAAGCGAAGGTTTCGCAAGTTGACTTTAGAGCGTGTTCTGACTGCTTTAAACGACGTCGCTACCGTGAATTAATAACGATTTGATTCCGTGATATTGAGTGCTTCTAGTCATTAGACTTGTCCCGCCAGGTTATACGAGCCAGAGATTTCCTGCGCGACTTTATCCTGTGAACCGTTAGGTTAATCTAATTTAATTTAATTTTAAACAACATTAGTTGTTTAAATTAAGCCAGAAGTGTTGGCTTTTGTAAACCCACGTAGGGTCGAATATGAGTTTTTGTGATCGAATAAAGAGGCTATTTACACCCTTCTTCAGATTTTGTATCTCTACTGTTAAAGACCCGAGGATAATTCCTCTACAGTCTTTCTAGACCTCGTGAGTTTATATTTCTTACGAATACTAGACTTTGTAAGGTAAAGAGTAAGTTTTAAATAAAACTCTGTCGATATGCAGAGCGATCGGACACAGGCTCCTCTTGTCCATGAGCATAAATTATTCCGCTTTTTTGCAGAATGTAGAACGCTTTTGTTGCTGAAGAAGGAGGATGTGTATCTGATTGCCCTTGGAAACCCATAAAGATTGTTTAAAATCTACGTACAGTTAAAGTTTAAATGCATTTCAAAATATCCCATCACAGGCCTCGTAAGAAAGCTCGCTGAATACTATAAGTTCGAACGGGATTTAAAAATTGACTAATGCTCTGATGTAATCAGTGTTTCTTTGTTTTCCCCGAAGGTAACTGAATATTTACTAGCTTCCCTTAGAAATTTCTCCGCAAAGGTGTCCATTTGATACATAATTCTCGAGAAGTTTGTGTATTCAGCCAAACAAACAATCACATATTAAGATAATTTCATTATCGTTATTATCGTTTCCAATTCTTTTACATAGATACTTAAGACGAAAATCAGATCGTCGAATCAAAAAACACGCTTTTATAATTAAGTAAAGATAGCATTAGCGACTAAGAATTTGTGTCTCATCCGTGAGGTATATTTTCCTGCAAGATTCGTGAATACTATACGGCAGACAATTATCTCCCATATACAATATTATAAATGAAAAGGAATGCAACTCCTCCATATCTGGGTTACGATATCAACAAGCCGTCGCATAGGATAGATATGAGCTTTGCTCTACAATTCAATACAAGCTCTAGTCTCTTATGCTGTGCAAACATTTCCCTATCACTAGATAGAGCTCTACGGTACAAGAGACACTGACTGATGAGGGCAATGGAAACGGCATATCAGCTCTATTCAGGATATAGTCAGAGCCACCTCTACTCATTCACATGCATTAGCCTCCTCCCATGCATACATGTGCACATCTGGTATTAAATTTGATTTCGGTGAGAGTATAGGATACGTGATTTGTGAGAGTAAATACAGGGCACAAAAGTAAGTTATCTACGAATATCCCAATGTACAGCAGGAGGGTATTTATTCATATGAAAACTTTTGATTTGCCAAACGAATGGATTGTTTAATACATTTTATCAAAAAAAAAAAAAAAAAAAAAAAAACGTTCTGTTGACTTGAACTGAAATGAAAATTATTCATGATTTTTACAACATAAGAATTCTGTGAAAATATCTTTTGTATACTGCTAATGCAATAATTATTTAGCTCGCAAGAGCAATAAATGACAACAGCTTGCAGAAGCTATAATTTACCGGATCTTCTGAGAGATGGAACGTCAACTGGTTCACGTGAAAAACTCTAAAATATTGCCAAATTTGCAACTGTTGCTCAAAACTCAAATATTTTGTGAATCATAATGAAGCCTTTGAATTTTAATAGTAAATTCTTTACAGCAAACTAAGCAAATAAAATGCTTAATAGCGTTTACAATTTTCCATCGTTATTGCAATTAAATAAAAAAAGTTCTAATGCTGTATATTATGTACTATATTACCAATAATTAGTTTAGAAGACATTTTCTCCTTCCTTTCTGCATGGCTTCGTGGTGTAATTGTAGCACAGCATGTATTCGAGAAATACAGGTTCCGTCCAGGCTAGGACACTGCTCATTTTCCATGCCTTCTATTTCAAAATACAGTGGCGCCCGAACTAAAAAGGTGACAGATGATGATTCTCTACAACCAACATTTGGCGATTGGGTCCCCTAATTCATAGTCGCCTTTAAATGAGCCTTTAAAGTCACCTTTAAAGTATATATAAGGTATATTCTCCCTCCTTTCTACATGCCTTCTTTGTGTAACTGTAACACACTCGACACGTATTCGAGAGTTCCAGGTTCGAGTACCGGTGACGGCTTTGCACATTTTTATGTGCCTGACTTCAAAACCCCTAATGACTCTACAAGTATTTTAATTTACATATATTTAAGAATTAGACATTTCTATTACTATTCTGTAAATATTTAAACACGAGACATATCTCTCTTCTGCTTCACATTATGTTTCTCTGCCATGGCTTTGGACATTCGCACTAGTTAATTGTTATCTCTAATAAATAGAACAGAAAAACCTTAATTCATATTTTAAATTATAGCAGTGTAGTAGTTGCCAATATTAAAAATTGTATGAGGTAAAAAGTGATGTTCGGTTTTCGTAAAATTTTTACCTTAATTTTATTTTTAACAGTGTACCTAATGTGTGTACATACAGCACCTAACTGACAACTGTTGTAAGTAGCAATGATGTTAAGGTAATTAATACATCAACTAAATACTATGTACGTTTTTCTGAAGAAACATTTTTGTATACAACTTATAAAAAGTGATACAGTTTTGGATTTTATGAAAACATAAAGGCGATTTCTTTTATTAAAAAGGTTTCTGTGCAAATATATTGCTGTTCTGGTTATTGTTACCAAATCTAGCTTTTCTGATATTAGAACTAGCTCACAAAATTCATCGTAAGCAAGGAAGTAAGATCTGAAAAGTTCAGATTTTAATGGTAGTCGAAAAGGGTATGTTAAGACTTTTACATCCTCGCTGAGCTTGCAGTCTACCCAGTCAGCTGTTAAACTCGCTTCTACTAACCCACCTTTTTTTGTCTTTTTAGCTTTATTATTAAGCACCATTATCTTCGTACTTCGTACTTCGCCATATAAATTCAACAGAAAAATTACAAAAACTTTAAAAGCAGCACAGCAGTATATGTTTAGAATTCCCGATGCAAACTAGAATTCCTGATTGTATACATTTTTCTGTTTTTTGTTTCGGTCTTTTTTCAGTTTATCATATCAATGCTTAGTTTTCTTTCTAAGATGATTTTAGAAAATTTTTTATTGTCTTATTTTAAAAGTCTCTTTATTTTTAATATATTGTGTGTTTAATTTATTTACTAAACACCACGTTCTTGACGCTTATGCCAGATAAAATTTGTTTCAACTTCAAGATCATAAGTGAATTTGAAAAAACAGCATATCATTAGAATTTCTGATAGAAATTCTCGAGCGCTGGAGAATTCCCTCCATACCGTGTTGCCACTGCTGGCTATGGAATCAGTGAGTTTGCTAATAAAACATTCGTTGAAGTTTTACAACATACGAAAAAGGCAATAAAACAAATTCGAAATTTAAAGAAAATTGAGTTTCCAGGTGCCCATATTCGGATGGAGAACAATGTTACTCAGAATGTGAGAAATCTAGATACCGTAGTTTTTCACAATGCGAGAAACATGCATACACTCATGCAGATACGTCATTATTTAAGTTTTAAATGTAATGCAGCACGATAATATTTGATGGCAACAATTTGAAAAGTGATACGCCATTTAGAGTGATTTAACACGAAATGCAATTTCGAGCCTATTATCCCATTCGGGACTTTCGTCCCTTTTTGGTCAACAGCAACAGTTTTGTTTGATTACAAAATTGCAATACCCAGCATGAATTTTTATTTGTAAAAAATAGATATTGTAACATTATTTCAAGGACAAATCGATAAGTTTGGCAACGCGAATCCACAACCCATAATTGCAAAAAATTGGCTTTGCAATTTTCCGCCTTCAGTTCAACTTGCAAGCAAATAATTCCACACATGAAATTTACTTTAACCCTTTCGCCGTCCTCTCCTGTGCGCGAAAATTTCTTCCCAGCGGCGGTTTGTTTTTGCGTAGTGTGTAATGTTGTTTTCTCTGTATATCATAACTCTCCATACATGACTTTCGTAGTAGATGAATGTCAATGAAAATTAAGTAAAATTATATGGAAATAAAGCGTAATGGAAAAATGATAATATTTCTGCTTATTTCTAACAGCAGGATAATTTGAAAACATCTGATCCAGGCGGTCCACTCCTCCCATTTTGATGTTGTAATCTTTTACAGTCATTGGTTTTTTTACAGTTCTTTTCCGTGTTCCAACATCAATCATCGAGTTGTTATGGACTGTACTCATCAAACGTATATCCTTCTTGTCTTTCTAATTCACAACCTCATTTTTTCTCTTTTTCTGCTGAGTAGACGTTGAAGCCATATCTCAATGTCTCGTATCTTATGTAAAATGGCGCGAATATTCATAAAACCCGGGGCAAATTCAATTAGAGATAGAATGTCTGATTAGTTCTGCCCTCTAGGAGGTATTAGAACAAATAAAAATAAAAACTCAAACAAGTAAAGCGTTTTAAACGTTTAAAAATTTTTAAATGTAGAAACTCTTGAAGAGCGTTACGTCCGCCCTGCGGAAGTTTCACTTGACGCGTTACGAAGGCGTTACTAGACGCGTTATGGACGACGAAGAAGTTAAGAAGAACAACAGCAGCTTAATTACTGACAATTGAGATACGTGAATTAATCTTAAGATGACTCACTATAAGCAAAACTTGAAAAACATTGCGTCTTGTGTTCAGCACCAGGGAGACAACTGATATGGTCGGGAAGAATATTCTTTCATTTGCGTGGTTTATGTAATAATTAGAGTTATAATCTTAATATTTACGTTTGAAGTTCCAAGTGTATCGTCATTATTTTCTGAGTAAAATTTGCATTATTATTCACTAAGAAAGACTGTTCTAAAATGAAAATATCATTGACCCAAAACTTCTTGATACACTTTCGCAGCCAAAAAGGTTTTCCGACGCCTGCATAGAGCACGATTAACACTACGTACTATGCATACATGTATGTAATATAAAATGATAATGCACGCGGGTATATTACAATACTCTAATATAGTTATAACACTGAAGTGCTTAGCATAATAGTATGAGAACTACAATGCGTAATGTAATGTTACCTGAACTGTCATCCAGATCCCTGTATTGGTTGACAATTTGTTGAGTGTTCTCGCTAGTGATGATTAAAGGCAGTAAACTGTGGCTGTAAGACAAACTTTCCTACTAGTTGCGTAATATTATTAGCAACTACCATCAGTTATATAGTGAACTAGTTTTACCCGATGCTTCGCTCGCGTTGATGTCGTTAAATAAGTTTCAACTCCCCGTGAATTTTAAAAATACACTCCGCGTAAGATTTCAGTAAATACTGCCCTTCTTCAATACCTATAGGCCGCGGATATTTTGTATTTACGCCTGACCAAAGGATTATTTTTAAAAATAAAGAACATTCGAGCACCTTAAAATGATATAACAATAGTTGTTATCGCACACAGTAAAATGTAAAAATATAAAATGTAAATGCAATTTTTCAAGCAACAATAAAAGGAATACGTAAAATGAATGTGTAGGTCTTTAAAAAATACGAAACGAAACATTAAACATATCACAAAAGTCCAAATGTTGATAATAGTTTCAAGTAAGTTCATTAGAAATCTAGTTATTAATTATTAAATGATTTTACGCGCTTAAATCCCTGGATTTTGACCTTTTCGCCAAACCAACGGTCGACCGGATACCAGCTACCCCCCTCCGTCGCTTTGGAACGGCAGCCTGTCAATAAAGAGTTAACAAGCAAGCAGAGTATTGTTTCATCTGCGATTAAACTCGAAATAATTAAGCGACAAAGACAGCTTTACCATCAATGTTCCTATCATTCAGAGTGCAACACAAGTTTCTAAATTTCGAGAAATTTGGTTAATTAGATCAAACGTTATAATTTTTATCACAAATTTATTGGACGCACACGGGAAAACCTAAGAAAAAATCCCTAATGTCGCTATTGAGTCTCATTCAAATTAGCGTTTTCAGAGTTTTTAATTAATATTTCAGCTGATTAATGTCGTACAAAGATGAGAATGGTATCGATGGATTCCGACGAATTTTTGGAATCAAGGATTACGTGTCTCGAAATTCAACTAGCCTCCGTTCCGAAGATATTTGTGAAAAAATTAGTTAGCGCGTAGCCAAATCCCTTTAATAGGGAAAAACCCAACAAAGTAAGTGAAAAATGTAGGGAAAACGTAGTTTTTAATTAATATCTCGGCTAATTAAAGTCGTACGAAAACATTTTATAACCTATAACCTTTTCAATTATATCAAAAATATTTCATGAAAATTTCATGAGGATCGGTTAAGTAATTAAGGCGTGAAAACGTAACAAACAAACAAACACACAAACAAACTCACATTCGCATTTATAATATTATTAAGGAAAGGATGTGTTCAGGGTATAGCTGGTATGTTTTTGATATTATTCAAAAAGGCCACCTAATAAAGCGGAAAGAATTCCAAATTTAACGTCTTCTGGGACATATGATTCACGATAAAAAGTTAAAAAAATAATTCGAAGCAGCATCTACTTTTTTTAAAGTACGATGTAAACAAATTTATGCCACCTTTTATATCTTTAGGATTTAGATTCTATTTAAATTTTGCACAGAAAAATGTTTACTTAATTTATACTACAATTTCAATATTTTGAGGGAAAAAAATACGCATTTCAGTGAATAAAAGGGCGCAAAATATGAATGTAAACTTCCAGTTATCAGACTTAAAAGTAAATTTATCAGCTTTCAGATAATAACTATTTGTAGGCAATCAAACTCGATAACAAAGAAAATTTACATTTATTATATCGCTTCCAGGATTCAGTAGTTATTCTATGTACTCTTTCTTGAAGATTAAATGGTAAACTATGCGTAAAGGTAAAATAACACGTCGCACATATAATTAAATCAGAAGTCAAACAGCAAAAATCAGCGTTATAGTTACGAATTTTCGCAGGACTAGTTTCGATGGTTTTACAGCGCCATCATTCTCAGCTGCTGAAGTGGAAATGAATGATATAAATACTATAGTGATAACATAAGATAAGAATGGATGAACAGGAGTTAAGCTACTGGCGCCATTTTTTGATGATTCAAGAAAACTAAAACATAACTTCGTTAAAGGGTGAAGGTGAAGATGAATTGGAATTAAGGTCGTTAACTAGGGCAGAAAGAGTTTTTGAATGTGAAACACCTTTAGAAGATCTAATTCACCAATGGAAGATGTTTATTGAAAATTTTTTTTGCAGAAAAATATGATGATATTATTCAAAAATAATGTAATTCTAAATATGATGCAATTATTCAAAAAAATTATCTTCATCTGTTGAATTAGATTTTCCAGAGGCTTTTCACATTCAAAAAATCTTTCTGTTCTAGTTAACGACCCTAATTCCAATCTATCTGTACCTTCAGCATTTAACGAAATTATGTTTTAGATTTCTTGTTTCATCAATAAACGGCTCCAATAACTTAACGTCCGTCCAGCCATTTTTATCTTATCACAAAATCTTATCTCGTTGATTTTTACTTTGGCAACTGAAGACGTTTTTACAGAAAAACCATCGAAACTAGTCCCGAGAAAATTTGCAAATATAACGCTAATTTTTGCTGTTAAAATTCTAAATTAATATGTGTTTATAGTTAGTGTTTTAATTTTAGATTATACTACAATTTAAACAGCAATTACAAACTCCGCACATTAAATATCATTTTGACATGATATGCTCTTCTTATGCATCTTATACACGTTTTCCCTTGTAACATCCTTTTAAGTAGTGTGACACATCGCAAGAAATTTAAAAATTTACCATGAGCTCTAAAGCATGAATATGCAAAGTAAGAGTAGTAAATTTTATGCGTAATCCTAAAAAAATGCTTGGATAACTCCATTACAAAGATGATATTTCAAAGCATATATGAAAAATATTCTTATAAGTACATTTTTCCCTGAAGAACTGAGTAAAAATAAAACAGGAAAAATGCATAAAAAAGGGTGCGTAAAAAATATGAATGTAAAAGCGAGCGATATTCTACCATACGCTAGACGTGAATTGCTTCCGCTGCAACGGCGTAGAACAGCTGTTTCGAACGAGCTATCTTCCTGGCCTCTTTCACTCCCCCTCCTTCCTCTTGAACACTGCCCCTTTCAGAATTATGTATCACCCCTTCTCTCCCTTTTTGTTGCGAGTGCTATCACTATTCAAAACTAGATTCAAGTAGTACGTGGGTTGAATACGGGAAGAATAGCAACTGTGGGCTTTTTGTCTCCCTCTTCAGGAGTGAAGGATTCAAGATTGTTGGCCTGCTTATGATTTTGGACAGAATTTTTCCCTTGTAACCATAATGCAAAAAAATAAGAGGCATGTTATGCGATTGAATTTCAGAAGCATTATTTTGAATTTTGAAGAGTTTGAGATTGTACTTCATTCACAACGCATTTTTGAAATGTTCGTGTGGCTATGGCGAACTTTCATTTTCAATATTGTCAAAAGGGATCGTATGGAAGCTTTTCATAACAAATATAAAGAAGAAATACAAATTAATAAACCCGTTTTTTCTTTATGTAGTTTTCACCATTAGTGCATTTATAATTTGAATAAAGCGCGTTAAAACTTCCAAACTAAAGTCAAAACGGAAAGGAAACTCGCCAAAGTGAAACATTAAATTAGAAAACAGCAACCTTGTGTTTGGCGTACATTTATTCAAGATCTCAGTCGACTTCGAGTATAAATACAGCGTGTTTCAAAAAGAATATGCGTATTTCGAATGCATATATTTATTAAACTGTATGACATACGAATACGAAACTTTACACACATATGTACGAACCTCTCAAGTTCAGATCACATATGTTCAATATGCCCTCCATCAGCGACACGAACAGTATCACATCAATATTCAAATTCTTCCCATACTCGGGCAAGCATGTCCGTCGTTACTGATGTTATGACAGTATGGATCAGGTTCTTCATCTCTTCCAGGTTCTGGTGAGTTCAGAGTGGTGGTACATAAACGTTGTCTTTAATGAAACCCCACAGAAAGAAGTCGCAAGGTGTCAAATCCGGTGAAAGTGGTGGCCAGCTGATTCATGCTAAGTCGCCAGCTCCTTGACGACCAACCCAACGGTTCGGTAGAGTTTCATTCAGATAATCGCACACTTGGCGACACCAGTGTGGGGGGGGCGAGATACTGCTGACCGTTAACCGTGTATCCATCAAAGCAGGATGGGCCGTAAACAGATGATCGGGATATCGCACAAAACACATTGATTTGGGGGGAATTTTGTACGTGTTCAGTGGCTGCATGTGGGTTCTTTAGGCCCCCAATTCGAAAGTTGTGTTTGTTTATATGATCACTAACATGAAAAGTCGCTTCATCACTGAACACGATGCGTTGTGCGAAAGTGTTATCATTGTCAATAGCATCAATAATCTCGTTACATAATTCCACACATTTGCGTGTCGCAGGAGGCAGAGCCTGTAACAAGCGACACAGAGCCTGTAACAAAGGTTATCAGGACGCAGGACACCAGGATGCAGAGCCTGTAACAAACGTAACTTGTACGGCTTCATAACCAACTGACGTCTCAAAACACGCCAAATTGTTGTTGTAGGCAGTTGTAACTCCCGACTGGCAGGACGAGTTGATTTTGGAGGACTACCGTTGGAAAGCAGTTTGAATTCGTGTAACATTTTCGTCGAGAACACGAGGGTGGACAGGACTCTTTTCTTTACATACACATCCTGTATTTCCAAACTGTCAATAACCATCTGCGAATGTTTCACCCATTCGGAGGACACTTTGGTACCGCAACCTAAAACGTCTTTTCAGTATAAGAATGGAATTACACTTCGCAAACTCGAGAACACAAAATGATTTCTGCTGCGGAGTAGCCATTTTAAACATGTGATGATTACAACGCAAAACAGAAGATAACTAACATCTAGCGGCTATTAGTATAAACTAGGCTATGTATTCGTTTTGCCATTAGCCGAGCCGAGGCACATTAATCAATAGTTTGGACAAAAAACACTGGGTATAGTAATACGTATATTCGTTTTGAAACACTCTTCATGTACAGGTCTCTCTTCGTTAGGAACAAAGAAGGAGAAAGGTCCCTATTCGTCAGGAGACCAGATTGCAGTTTCTTTGCTTCTGATGAAGAGGGACCTATGCTTGTTTGCCGTCAAAATCCATTGAGATCTTGACTAAATCTATGCCAAAAATAAAGTTGCTAACTTTATGTGACAATACTAAATATTTATTATTAAATATTCAGGCATAGTTGCTTTATAAACATGGACATATAATGCCATTGCCCTAATAAAAGATATTATAATAATATTGCACTAATAAATAACTTTATAATGGCACTGCATTAATAAAATCGTAATTATAATAACATTAAACTAATAAATGGCATTGCACTAACAAATAATGACATTGAAATAATAAATAATGACATTGCAATAATAAATAATGACACTACTCTAATAAATAATAGTAACTTGAAGAAGGAGAATGGATTTATAAATATAATAAAGTCTAAATAAGCACATTTCAGAATTTATGATGTCATAGTAATCTCTAAACTGTTCAAAGCGTGCATAATTCTATTCCAATGCTCATTAATATTTATATGTATATCTGATAATGAGGGGAAGCTATCTGTGGAATAGGTATACAATAACAGACTGCGTGGTGTCGGTTCTATTCAGTGAGTAATACAACGACGCTAGCATTTGTAAATAATAATAATAAAATAAGCATTAATATGTTCAATAATAAAAATAGCGTAAATATGAATGCAAAAAATAAAGTAAAGAAAAAAATTCTTGTAAGTACATTTTCCTGCAATGCAATGAAAAAAATTTTTCATTGCATGTCTGCTCTCTTGTTTCTGGATATAATAGTTGGTTATTCTACAGCTCTCTCTAAGGCGATAGCATAAAGCAATCAGTTTCTATTTTTCATTTTTCTGTTCCAACATTTTATCGCAATTACAAGTTTAAGCAACATGCATTTTTACCATATTCGTTTGACAAATTAATAAGTTACCTTGGTGAATTATTTCTTTCCTCTTTACTAGCGGTATTCATTTCTTTTGGAATTCAGCTGCACGCCAGGATTCATTTTATTTAATTTGTCATTTTGAATAAAGATATATACACTTTTTGTCGCCATTCAAGTGAAGACGTATATTTTCTCTGTTTTCGCCATGCGTGGAGAAAAAAGATCGATCCAATTCAAGTTTCGATAACCACCCATAAGTTACTAATCACAACTATAAGCGCTCACAACTATAATTTTAAAATGCATTTATTTTCCAAAATTCCGTTAAATTATTCATATTATAGTGTATTTATGTACCTGTAGGATTATGTACAGCATTTTGAAAACATATTTGAAAATGTTTCTTTATTCTTTCTTTTAAATAACGTGTATGGTTTGCCTTACTTTGGAAGCATAAATTAGTTCCAAAGTCCTAACCGACATAAAGTCAGTTATACCTGTGTCTGAAGTAACTACACAGACTTAAAAAGATCCAAACAACCTTTTTATTAAAATAAAACTTCAAAAATAAAAGCTATTCTTTTTTTAACAGAATCGGCAACCACTTATAGCAAAATAACTAAAGTAACAGTGAATTTTAAATTTAAAACATAGACTAGTAGTTAAAATCTACACTACTATACTTTAACCTATGGTGTTCCAAAAACTCTTATTAAGGTTAAATTTCGGCAGCAATAACACAAAGCCGAATATTTACAAGCTTAAAGAGCTGACAACTCTAACGCAAGCGTTGCCAGGAGGCAGAAACACAAATAGAGGATTGTGGTGACACAATCCTAAAACATCAGCTTCAATATTCCTCTACATAATTTGCATTCTGGCGAGGAAGCAACTTAATACTTACAAACTTTACAAGTTTCCTGTTTCCGAAATGCCGCTGTGGGTTTTGAATATTTTTAATACATACATTCTAGACCAAGGATTCTCAGTTGGGTCGATATAGAGATCCCATGGGATCAAAGAAATTTGAGTCGACGATTCATCAAAGAGGTCGATAGTTGAACATCCATCAGCAACTGATCGGCATAGCAAAGATATCATTGACTACAAAAATTCATTAATATGAAATTGATAATTGTTTGCTGATATAAAGCTATACCACGTATTACGGAGGAAATCATTAACTGCTTAATGACCGAATTTATATTAAAAATTATGTCGAAAATCCTTGAATATTTTAGAACATTGTTATTATCTACAGATATAGCTCATAAGATATAGACAACTATACACATACATATACACAGAGTGTTTCAACAAATAAGTTACAAACTTTCAGCAACGATAAGGTACACCACGCGCAAACAAAACAAAACAAAACAAAACAAAAGAACAGTTCTATATCTCCCGTTCTATCGGGCCAATTTACAAAATTCAGACAACGTTTTTCATGTCTGGAAACCGCGACATAGGATATATATTAGATTTATTATTAGCATTGTTCTACCATAAGTACTTTGACACAAAATGGGACTTTTTCTGAAATTTTTCCCATTCCGATTCTACCACTCAAACTATGCCTAGATATTAAATTTTGTAAAATTTGGTGACAAATTTACGGAAAAATTCAAAAATGTATCTTGGTACAATTTTTTCAGTTTGCGCGAAGTATAATTCACTTGGCGACAATCTTAATGTATGGCAACCAATTTTTCCTTTCCCTTCCATAATACCGGAGCGGAAAAAAGGCACCCCGTTCCTACCTTTTTACGTTGTGAATGAGCGGAAAAAAAGTCACATCGTTCTTATTTAAATTAATAATTTTAGTAAAGTGTTTAAACCACATTTGTTGTTTTATCACTTTCACAAATATGCCAAATTTCAAATGGCTCCAATATATAAATTCACGTATATCTTCGGAAATTTGAAATAAAAAACTGTAATTTTTTGTAGGTATGTTTAGAAATACGTCTACTTTAAGACGATGGTAAAAGTTTTATAGATTAGAATTCAAAATCTTTTTTTTTTTGGAAAATTTATAAACATTATTTAAAAATACAAATTTGAAAAATAAATCATAACAAATGAGTGAATTTTATTTGGAATGAACCTAAATTTCGAAATGCGAAAGGAAGAATCAAGTAAATTTAATAAAAAAAGAGAGATTAATAAATATATACCAAACTCAATTAACACTGAGGAGCTAAACGTTTGACAGCTAATTCTTTAACAACTACTCGTGTGAGTTTTAGAAAAGTTGGTAGTTCAGTCGTAGAACTGAAATACGGAAAAACAATTGGTATGTTATTTCAGAAAAAGTCCGATTTTGTTTCAAAATACTTATATTAGAACAATGCTATATATAAGTCTAACACATATCCTAAGTCGCGCTTTCGAGACATGAAAAATGCGAGATTGAATTTCGTTAATCAGCCCAGTAGAACAAAAGATGCGTAATTGTCTCTCTTTTTTTTTTTTTTTTTTTTTTTTTTTTTTTTTGTGCGCAGTGTACACCTAGACAATGAAAAAACACATAGCAATGAGAGGTCGAAAACGCTTTACTGGCGCTGGGATGACGATACAAAACACAAGAAAAGAAGAACACGAACAGTGTGAGAATAATGCTTATTATGCTTAGTTCAACGGAAACCAAGAAATAAGAACAAAATCAGACGATTGTATTTAAAGAAGCTGTTGAAAATTAAAACCCGTATGCAGAAACCGTGAGTCGTGCATGTTCCATGAGATCTTCCATGAGCGATATAGATTTGAGGCGTGAACCTGCGTCACTGTTCGGCGTCAAAATGTTTAGCACCTTCCCCCTTTAATGACGATTTGTCTTTTTTTTTGTTCTTATTTGTTTGTTTCTACTGTACTAAATATAATAAAACATTTTTTAATCATACTGTTCGTGTCCTTCCATTTTTGTGTTTTGTGTTATTACTAGCGCGTCAATAAAGCGTTTCCCACCGTGCATTGCTATGTGGTTCTATATCGTATAGGTTCATTGTATCTCTCCCGAAAGTTTGAAACCGATTTACTGAAGGGTGTTTCAGAAAATATATAGAACGTAAATGTATAGAAATGAGTGACAGATAATATATATATGTTACAGAGAAACACCGAAAACTAGATAATATCGTCTTTCACAGGTGAATCTCAACATAGTCGCTTTGTGTATGTCCGAAATATTTTCCGTATACGCTTATTTCTTACTTACACCGGTAAATGTCGACATTCACCATGCACTAATGGTGAATTTCACGGTAACGCATATATATATATCACACATTTCTATACATTAATGTCCTAAATTGAATTACTCAGAAGCCGTAATTATAATTTCACGAATTTGTGAGGAATGCTACATAATGTCATAACATACAAATGCGAAATTAAAAAACATAAAAATAAGAACAAAATGAATAACTCAGAAAATATTAAGCACACGTATGTAACACGTAATGTGATTTCACTGACATGTAATGACTGTTCTGAATGTTTCACAATTGTGTTTGTCTTTCTAATCTCTAAAAGTTGCAACGCATTTATAAGTCATTGAATTAGATAAGCATCAGACTAACATGTTAGTTTAAAGTTTCAATATGAAGTTCGACGTTTATAACGTAAATATGAAAATCTTCATCACGTTTCTCAGAAGTAAATCCAAGAATATCTTTTCTAATTACTAGTGCATTTTAGACATCATTAATGCATACAACACATTTCATTATATGTTAAATAATTAATTAATGTTAATTATATGTTAAGTTAAATATGGCTAAAATTTGATTATGAATATATATTTTTTTTAATATTCGGTTAGCGTATTAAAGCTATTTACGAAATTGTTCGAGAAAATTAGGAAGTAAATTTAGGAAAGAGATTTCAAGCGTTGTTTAGATTTTAATTTTTGCTGGTTAAAATATATATGTAATGATATTTTTAAATCAGTTGATTAAACTAAATTCTAATCATATTCCTTAATAATGTGTTGGCGATTCTCTACCTAAATTGCATTCCTGTTTCTAAATTTTTGCGAACTCCTTTCTTTATTACAAATTATATTAACCTGTTGGTGTCCGCCAAACGCCAAAATCATAAATACAGCATAAAGTTCTTAAGAACAATTCTGATGAGGAGATAGCGTCACCTCGTGATTTCAATTAATATCGCTGATTGGATAAGCACCATGAAGTACACGTATCTATAAATAGGGCTTCTCCTAGATGTAAGGAGGAACGCTTGTGAAGTGGATGCTAAAATAAACGAATCATTTTATATTCTAAAATTTGTCTTATTCCCGTTGCCTCGGCTGCACAACACAAATAATGTATGAGAAAATACATTTCATATATATTTGCATAAAACTGTTATTATTTGTGAAATGGCATAATTTCTTAAGAGAATTATAAATTTATCTTAGTTTCATTTTAATATCTTCAAGATTTGTAGCCATTATTTTTTTCTTTTTCTTTAAGCAGAAAACGAGCAGATGTCCCAGCTGGGAATCGAACCTGGACCTCTTGAGTACGCTTCAAGTATGTTACCGGTAGACCACGAAGGCATGCTAGAAAGAAAGATAAACTATCTTGTATACGACTCTTTTGAAGGACAAGTAGGCATTAGGGACCTATTCGCCAAATCCTGGTCGTGACAAGCACCACTGTTTTATTATGTCATTAGGTTTAAGTCGAAAACGTGAAAAACTGCATTGCCCTAGAGGGACTCAAACTGGAGCTCTCGAATACGCGTCCAGTGTCCTACCGTTACGCCACAAAGGCATGTTGGAAAAAGGGAGAAAATACCTTATAGTTTTATCTTGTAAAATATATAAATTTTCGTTCTGTATTTCATTGTCATTTATCGGCAAGTCAGTATTAACTGTGATACAAAATATTCTTAGCAGTTAAATTTTACTAAAATTATTTGAACTATACAAATTAAAAATATGATGTTTTATATCAATCTTTATGAAAATTTATTCCAGATAATGACAGTACAATGAAGTTGCATTGAACTAGATTTTGTGTTCTAATTTCAAATTATTATTTAATTTCTTCGCCTTTCCGCATTGTTTTCTAAAGGATTCATTAATAGCAAAAACATGCAAATATTTTGTCATTTAGCTATTACGTCAGCAAAGAGTACGATAATTTCTTCGGAAATTGCAGGTTTAACGAAGCGTTCAATTTGTAATTCTGGTGTAAAGAATTAGTAACTACTGTTTTAACAAGAAATTTTGAAACCGTCTCTTTTGTGCTTCAGAACTAAACCGTAACTTTAGCTTTGTGCGCATAACAATTACCATTTTATATATTGTAGTGGCTTCGATATTGTAAGCTCTAATCTCTGCTTAAATGCATGATAATTAGCTGAAGTGCGTGAGCTTTGCAGTTGTTTCCAGACATTTAACTAATTAACTTAACTTTCGTGTTCTTAAAGTTCAGGAAACGGTGAAAGCTCCCACTCCTCTTGAAAGCAAGTGTTTCTCTTGTCTGACCGTAATCTTTAATCCCCTGAGAAAATATGTGACATTTTTATTTACAGATCTTAAGTCTTTGGTGTTAATGAAAATTTAAAGGAAAATACATTTTGCTAAGCGTCATTTATTACTCATATTGTTATAGTGTGTTACAATAAATTAGGAGGCTTATTGGAATAATTGGAATAGCTCTTGTGGTATTTCAAGCATTTTATTCCCATAAGTTCCTATTTTATGTTAAAAGGAAAAAAGTACTATGTTAATTTTCCCAGAGAATATTTCTATCACATTTCTGTTGTGAAATGAGAAAATATATTGTTACAGTTTTTGTATTTTTAGTAGAATTTTTAGTAGTTTGCTATTTTTAGTAGAATTGTTATTAAATTTCTTCATTTCCTCGTGCAATGCTGCGCGCGACAAGTTTTAAGAGAAAGCTACGCCGAAAAAGTAAAAATACAGAAGCACGCGCATTTAACAATTAATAAATAGATATATCGTAATTGTAATCTTTTGCTTTCCAGAAAACTCGAGAAATAAAAACTACCAGAATGTTCTCGTGCATGATTAAAAAGGCTTATAAAAGCCGGATTAAAACATCTCAGTTCAGTTCTTTAATTAGTTCTTGTTGTTGATTGTAGCCAAATCTCAGTGAGATCGGATTAGCTTTCTCTGCTTTGAATTGAGTTCCGTTTAACGTTTTAGTAGTTCAAAATGTAACTTCTGTGAGATATCGTGATATTCTACGAATACCTCTGAGGAAATTTCAGGATTTTGTTTTATTTCTTGGGATTAGAATAATTTTTATTAACATTTTATCGACTTGTGCATTGAATCCATTACGAACCCGTACGCACACAGCAATATTAATATCGCTATAAAAACACTAAACTGTAAAATACTGTTGTTAATGTGTTTAATCAAATATTACTTATCATGATAAATCAAACTTTTTATGCTTTTAAAGTGTACAACAGCTTATGTTTTCTTTGGACGTAAAGAAAAATAGAAATCATACATTTAATCTTATAGGAATATGAAAAGTGGCCTAAACTATGCAGTTATGCTGAAACGAGGCAGAAACATTAAATTGTTAGTGTCACTATTATTGAGATCTATGTATCCAGAGTGTTTGAGGTTTGAAAATCACTTTAAGGTAAACACGCGAGTTCCTGTTATTATTGGTATGTAGATAAGTCAATACTGAAATGCGTGTGAAGACCTTTCACTTAGGATATTGATGGGCCTTCCAACAAGACTTCCTGAATTAAATTTCTTGCTTTACTAATCATATGAGGAAAAGCATATCAATTATCGATTAAACCTAGCGAATAATTTCAAAATATGACTCCAATGAAGATTCTCATTTTCAATATACTTACTCTCTTATCCAGCTGCGTTAGGGCCCACACATTTCTGCGATTATAAAGAGACTAGTGAAAAATGTTTTCATATGGCATACTTTACACATGGTATTAAAATGATCAATAAGGTTTGTCTACCATTTGTTCTTTTTGAAGCCCAAAGTGAGGTTTGCTATTTTATACACCGTATTCCAAATGAATACACACTTTTTCACGCAGAACTTCTCTGTGCTTATCTTGTCGTCAAGTGGATCTAAGATAATGGGACAGCATCCTCATGATACATTATATAGTCTGATTCTCTTTCTCCTCTTCACCTTTCGAACACTATTACCAGAAGCGACAAATTAGCAATCGAAACTCTGTTAACTTCTAGTTCGCTTAGAGATAAAATAATTGATGTCCGTTTTGCTTATGCAGGTGGCCATCATGGATTCAATGGAGATCAAAGAGCTGATATTTTAGCTAAAGGTTATTTGAATTTACCCACTGATATCCGTGCATTCCAAAGAGTTATTCGAAGTCCTTTTATTATAATAAGCGTTTACCTAAGTGGAATGATTCGTAATGCGGAGGACACCAAAGTGTTCTTTCCAGTGATTAGCAATGTAGTAAGACTAGTTTTATCTGGTTACCGGACATTTCCAAGTTACTTGTTTCATTTCAATCTAAGACCAAATAATTTATGTGAGTATTAAAATTCGATGTGGATCATTTAATATTTCTCTGTCGTACATTTGATGGTCCTAGATTATGCTTTCAGAACGATTTGGAAAACCTTACCTAAGTAAGTAGTAAGACTAGCTTTATCTGGTCACGGGACATTTCCAAGTTACTTGTTTCATTTCAATCTAAGATCAAATAATTTATGTGAGTATTAAAAAAACTTATTTCGATGTGGTACATTTAATATTTCTCTGTCGTATATTTGATGGTCCTAGATTATGTTTTCAGAACGATTTGGAAAACCTTAACTAAGTAAGTAGTAAGACTAGCTTTATCTGGTTACGGGGCATTTCCAAGTTACTTATTTCATTTCAATCTAAGATCAAATAATTTATGACTTATATGTTTTTGTGCTTTCCAGACTGCTGTTTTCTATTTTTGTACGTTTTATTTATACATGTAGTATTTAATGTTATAGTTGACATATTTTTATAAGTGCGGTACACGAGGAGATTGTTTATTTAAAAAATTATTTTATCTATACGTTTTTGTATATAACTGTATACACAAATATATAATTATATATAAAACGTTGAATGCATAATTTTTTTTGCGTTATATGCGCACGAGATTTGAATCTTTTTCACTTTGCAAAGCACATTATAAATGAAGCAATATTTGGCCTATGCACAAACAATCATTCACATAATCGACTTGTAATAAGCACGAAAAAGAACAGAATGTGTTCGAATGTTATCGAAAACAGCTATTTGCAAAACATATTGGATATTTCAAACCTGAACTCAAAATCTATTCTCAAAAAATTAACATACCTATGATTTTAATTAAACTTGATTATATCGAAGCCACTTTTTAAATTAAAATGAAAACTTGTAAAATGCAACTGGGGATTCAAACATAGCAGGAACAGAGAAATTAACTGGAATGTGACGCAAGAGATGTCTTCACTGAGTACATATGTAAGACATGTGTTCCAGTTTTCCAGTCTGTGACGCAATCTCGTTTAGTCATTTGATTGAGAACATGTGTCCTAAAGATCGTACCAAGTTCTACACCACTTTCAGGGTTATGGTTGAATTAGGCCATCGGATTTCGGAATAGTTAGGATGACCTGCAATTAGAGAGAATTGTTTCACATTCTACTTCGATTCGCCTTAGGCATCGGATAGGAACTACGATTTAGTAGTGGATTAGTGTAAAGTGCATTTGCGTACTCTTCCCGACCATTTACCGCTACTATGTAAGCCTCGACAGATCGAATACATTTTCCTGTATAGATTCTCTTTATATACTAAAGTACTCAGTAGCTGTAATCAAATTAGATATATGAAACATAAACTTTGAAATCAAGTTAAACTACACACGCAAGAGTTTTTCGCAGTTTTGCTCAATTTTTTTATGACTATATGTTAGAAACTAGGTTTGTATGATTATGTTTTCATAGTTTACATGAAGTTAAAAAATTTGCATTTTTGATAAATTTTATAGCTTCCATAGAAACGGATAAATCATCTACGATTCCACCGGGATTGGAACCACCGACATTACGATTACTAGCCGAAAATGTTACCACCTGTATTACGACAGCACGCAAAGTGAACAACTATAATTCCTTACATTCTCCCCAATCTGAGGAATGAATAAGGCGCATTTGGCTAAAGCAATATTATGATAGAAAATCGCTTCTCCTGCCCCCCCCCGAGTTCCCCAGCGGCAGAGCGGTGAAGTCGCTAAACACTGTTAGTTGGGTTCAACTTTTGAACACCGCGAACGGGATGGTTGCCTGGATGTTTTCTCCATACGAGCCAGTTTTCCTCAGAAAGTCATCCATGAATGTATCCCTCTCCTTTGGTAGATATCCCTCGAAACTCAGCTGTAATACCATAAACCAACCCAATCTCCCATTTCAATGTGTCGCCACTGTAGAGCAAACAGTTTTCATTTTTTTTATTTTTTTTATTTCTTCTTTAAAGCAGACACTTAAAAAAAAAGAATATATATACGATTGCCGAGATTCTAAACACTGATCTTCGGATTTTATTATCTATTTTTTGTAGCAGCCAGCACTAATCAAATATTATGAAATGTTGAACTTCATGGATTTACTATATGAGCGAAGAATAATTAAACAAATTTTGATTAAAATTAATGCAAAAATTTTGTGTATAATTCTATTTCTTGTTTTCTGTATACACAGCTCAACAAAAGCACATTTACGGAACTCATGAAAATTATTTTAATACTTAACATTCGAAAAATAAACATTTATTGATTTTAATCCGTAATTATTGTAAAAATTAATTGTTTTAATATTCGTTACAATGTATTGCAAAAATTTAAAAATATTTCATTTTTGAAACTGGAGTCTATTCTGTACGCCATGTTAAAAGAATCAGTTCAAGAAAAATACGCAGAACTAGTATGAAAATTTAATTATTTATCGGCTTAATTAAAAGAGTGAAAATCTTTTAAAAGTATATGGGACCCGATATATTAATTCAACATGTTTGTATATTAATGGTTTAGGTATAAGATCATGAAATACATTTGCTACATAAACAACGTTATCATAATTACCTGAAATAATAAGACTAAACAAATAGAGAAGAAATTAACTAGAATTTACTTAATTTCTCGAAAACTCCAATTAATACAAAAAGATTTCTTATACATCCCTTTTTCTCACGCTCATGTAAATTACATGCTAACCGTTCAGAATGTGCTACTAACTTATTAACGCTGTTCTTACAGCTTTCAGTTTACAAAATCAGATAACATGAAATTTTTACGCGCTTACAGCTCATTTCCCATAGGATTCGTTCATAAATCCATTCAAAGTTCAAGAGCTTTAATTATCACAATCTCTTTGGTTCCATTCGAACGCCTCTGGTAGAACGTTCCAAGAAACGGGAAGTTTGTGTAATCACCTTCGTAGTGGTGCACCAAGTTTATCAGAGGTTTGTACTTCCGATGTGGATTCGCAAATTGACACTCTAAAGAAATAATCAACAAGAGCAATATGTAGCGCACGAGAAGTATCACGGAACACTAGTATACCGAAGACATTGGTATTTCGCATCTTTTACAGTCTTTTAAAGTTGTACGCCTAGAAGTTGCAATCAGTAGTTTTCATTGCATGGAACAGTCAACTCCCATAACTGAAGGATCTGGACAAAGGAAAACCTACATGCCTATACTCAGGATCCTCTACATTCATCGCGTTTAACTATTTGGTGTGGTAAGCCATTATTGTTGGCCCTTTTTTTAAAGAGGGCTGTGCAAATGCTGGCTGGAAGACGTAGGCTACTTACAATGTCTGCAAAAGAACGTAATACCACACTTATAAAACATAATGTACTGCACATAATGACTTTCTTTCAAGACGGAGCAACTCTTTATATCACAAATGAAGCGAAAATATTCCTAAGAAGAGTTTCAACAGAAGCGATTAATTAGCCGGCAGTATGGAAATGAGTTTTTCCCAAGCTCGCCGGGCTTAACTTCACTTGATTTTTGAGTTTGGGGCTATGCCAAGTCCAGAGTGTACCGCAATAGCCCATCTTCTTTGGTACAGTTTAAAGGACGCCATTTTTCACTCTTGCTTCTTTCGGATATGCTACATACTTCAGTAACGGTGTTCTAACTCTCTTGCAAACTGTAATTTGTGGTCATGTCTAACACATAGAATAAGAGTAATATGTTTGTAAATATTTGTGAATTTTATTAATTGAATTTCTGGAGAATCCGTGCAATATTTCACGGATTCTCCAGAAATTCAATTTTCAAGTCGGTTTCTCCCCTATTAATAAAATTCACTCTTCGATTCTAAAAGATTGCGTTTCTGTCTTGAATTCTTGTGGAATTTATAGTATATCGTGTCAGTGTGGTTTAAGATATATTGGCCAAACAAAAAGAGCGTTGAAGTTTCGTATCAAGGAACATGAATCTTATGTCAGAAAAGATGAAATTAACAAGTCTTCAATAGCGTAAGTAGTTGGTCATTTAACCATAATTTTGACTTTGGGTCTGAAAGAATTATCCAAAAGGCTTCTTCCATAGGTGAATTGGATTTTCTTGAGGCTTTTCATATTCACAAAGATTTACCATGTTTCGTTAATGATTTGAAGTCCAATCCAGTCCTTCCTAATGCCTTTAAAATTCTACTATCTTAATTCAGTTATTTTTGCCGATAGATGGCGTTAGCTCCTCGCGTTTGGTACTACCAGAGGGTATAAAAATCCGTTCAGTGGTTGCTTTCCCTTAACTGTACTATTTTTAATCAAAATTCTCCGGCACTCGTCTCTACAAACTGGGACAATTTTTGTTTCAAACTTAAAAGTAAAAATCTGCCCTCCCTTGAAATTAAATCCAGCCATGATATAGACTCGGCAGTTGATCATTTAACGACCATTTTAACAGATACTTATAAGGAAGTATCAAAACCCACCCTTAGACCCAATTTTCGTAAATTACCTCAAGAAATTAAACTCAAAATTAAAGAAAAGAATAAAGTACGGAGACTTTGGCAAAGAAATAGAAATCCTGGACTAAAAATTCAACTCCGTACTCTCCAAAATGAGATCAAGGCATCATGTGACCAGTTCTTCCAATCACAATACACGAATTACATTCAGTCCCTAACGACCAATGATAACAGTCTTTGGCGCGCATCAGCCCGCCTACGCAAACACAAATCTAACATTCCGTCCTTAGCTACGGACGCAGCGGTGGCTCACACAGACGCTGAGAAATCCGAACTAATTGCGGATTCTCTTCAAACTCAATTTACACCACATAATGAAGGGATTTTTGCGAACAGCGCAAGTTCTTTCCCACAAGATGTTGAACGTTTCCTCTCCTCACCTTTCGCGAGAGAAATACAATATACATCCATGAGTGAGGTAAGTGATTACATTACCAAGCTCAAACCCAAAAAAGCCCCTGGTATGGACTCTATTTCTAATCGTATTATTAAAAATTTACCCACCAATTATCTATTTTTCTTAGTAATGCTTATAAATTTTATGATTCAGCATTGCTATTTTCCTCAAAGCTGGAAACAAGCACTTATCGTGCCTATTCCAAAACCAGGCCAAAGCCATTCTAATCCTCAAAATTATAGACCTATCAGCCTCCTATCTTCGTTATCAAAGATATACGAATTTGTGTTACTTAAACGCCTGAATGATTTTCTCCGAAATCACAACGTTCTGATTGATGAACAATTTGGATTTCGAGCAAAACACTGCACTACGCACCAGCTGCTGAGGACAGTGGAGTTCATTCACGAAGGGTTTCGTAACAAAATGCTTACTGGCGCTTTATTTCTTGACATAGCCAAAGCATTTGATAGGACTTGGCATATAGGAATTCTTATCAAGCTCATACGACTTGACGTTTCGGCCCATTTAATTCATATAATTAATTCGTACCTTACTAATAGATCTTTTTCTGTACGAGTTAATTCTTCCATTTCGACACCCCGTCCTATACTAAGCGGCGTCCCCCAAGGGTCACTTTTAGGCCCAATTTTGTTCAACATTTTCATAAATGACATACCAAAATCACCTAGTATCACTCTTGCACTTTATGCAGATGATACGGCCATCCTAGCCCAACACAAACGCCTCGAAAACTTGGTCCAAACAATTCAGAGTTACCTCTCTAGCCTTGAGCACTGGCTCATCACTTGGAAAATAAAAATTAATGTTGCTAAATATGCTGCTATGATCTTCAAACGTAGCCCCCTCCCGTACCCTTCCACTAACATTAAATTCCTTGATGACTATGTTCCCTGGTCAAACTCTTACAAGTACCTAGGAGTTGTACTTGATTCAAAATTACTCTGGCGCCTTCACATTGAAAATGTTCTCAACAAAGCGAAAGGTGCTAGAGCCCAACTTTACCCCTTTTTAGCTCGAAAGAGCCATCTGTCAATTAAAAACAAAATTCTTCTCTATACATCAATTATAAGACCTGTCTTTATGTATGCATGTACAATCTGGGGTACTGCTGCAAAAACTCATGTGAAAAAACTTCAATCTTTTCAAAGTAAAACCTTACGTATGGCCCTAAATGCAGCCTGGTACGTCCGTACAGATGTGATTCATTCGGACCTTAACATTAAACCTGTGGATTATCTTATCAAAAAACATAGTCAAAATTTATTCCTTAAAATTGAACAGATTGATAACCGAGCACTTCAACAGATGCCAGCATACGATCCTGCTATTCGCAGCTCACAGAAGAGACCGAGAGCCGTGATTGGCCGAGAGTTCGGCATCTATCCGCCATCTAAAAGGGCAAGACACGCCCTCTCAACATCAGTTCCAGCCCCCGCGCCATAAAGGAAGGACGTCTCTTCAGCGAGCTGCCATATAATTGCTTATTCCATCTTTTTCTACTGCAATCAAGATCTTCAAGCAAAGTTATCAATCTGTTTACTTAAGAATCACATCTCCCGCAGATTTTAAATCTGCCTAAGAATATTTTCATCGCGATCCCATTAATTATTTGCACTCTCCAACGCAAGCCACATGCCAATGAGCCTATTAATCGTAAACTCTTTCCTATCCGCTTTTTGCTTTAGTGTTTGTACTGTGTATAAAAAATTATAAAAAACCAAAAAAAGTATAAAATACAAAATACAAAAAAATTATAAAAACCTAAAAACTTATAAAAAAATTATGATACTTAAGTTTTTATATTCTCATCTCTATCCCTAAACTTTCTCGAGCCTGTGGCTCCCTCTATTGAGCATCAAGTAAATCACTTATGCCAAATTTTTCCAATTTCTGCTCGCTTTTAGTAACTCTGATGTGGAGGTAAATGGTTTTGAACCATAGGCACTCCGAAATTTTTAAATCATTGGCATTGGCTTTCCCTTATTCGAAGTTCAGATTTTGAGCGTGAAGGTGCTGTTGCCCCTCGCTCCCTATTTTTAACTTCGCTAATTTTTTTTGTCCTTTGTGTTACATGTTTGACCAGATAGCCTGGCTCAGTAAAAGTAGGCGGCCAGTGTAACTCTGATTAAAACTCCGGTTATAACCACGTGCTGTGCTGATAAGGACCACGTGTTTCTGAGACTCCTTCCCCTTTATATTTCTTTCTCCTGATGAGGAGTGACCTTTAGCTGCCCTCGAAATAGATTGTTTCAATATACTTACGCTAAATACAAGGTTGTTTTTACGATTTTGATTGTCACATTAGCGTGTTTCTCTTCTATTCTAGTCTATTATTTCTTTACCCGCAAAAGGTCTCCCTTCACGAGAATAACGTTTTCGCAACCCGCGTTCAGTTCTTCCAATTCCTTCTTTTTTGTGTGAATTTTTAAAATATTTACATATTTGTGCGGTACTCTCTATGTGGTGTTCTTTTTTAGTTTTATTTTAAAGTGTATGTTTTTCACTCATAGAAGTACAGATTTTAAATTTCTTCCATGTTTATTACAAGATTTTAATAGTTTTATCCCGGTCATATACAGAATTAACAATTTTCAAAATTCAGTTTGCAATAGGATTACACTTCCTTTTCTCGGAGATAATCATAAATGTAATATCAATAATTAAACCTACTTACACACACATACATATAAATATACGCAAAATTTTATTAGGATCGCAGATTATTAAACTCGCACTATATTCTTGAAAAGTTAAGTATAAAATCAAGATATAATAATTAACTCTTGCGCATCGAGAGACTACCAAATCTGTTTTCAACAAACATCGAAAACGCCCGCGTTTACGAATTTGTCTTGGAATAGTTTTTCTTTCCCCCTTGCTGCTCTTGGAGGTTTTTCTGCGGTTTCTTCCATGGTGTGCAGTTTCACCTTAGGGCCGGATTGCACCTGCGAACGTCAATAGCTTTCCGTATTTCTCCTTTATCTGCTTCAAAAGAATGATTGACATGTCTTTTAACAACTCGCGAAACCAATGAGCCATACACTAACGTGGAGGGGAAAGAACTAGGTAGAAAATAAACGAGGCGTTGGGGCGGTTTGCCGTTGCCTGAATGCACGGACGTTACGGGCCACTTCGATGCGAAAGAGTTAAATATTTAAATCAAAACCGATGGTTAACAATCTAAAAGGAAGATCAAATATCAGAACAATATTAAAGTAATTCGATAAAATAACACAAAGAAAGTAAATTAATACAATAATTTAAAAAAAACCAAGTAACTGAAAATTATTTGGTACTTTTCTAAGAGCAGATAAAAATTTTCGATAGAGCCACGTTTCTGTATTGTATCTGGATGATTATAAATTCGTGAAATAAATAAAAAGTAAGAGTCAACTATAAAACAAATTAAATTATAATAATGTAAGACCATTAATTTTTTATCACATATGTATAAAGAGTGAGATAAGAATAAAGTATAAAAATTAAAAATAAATTTAGCTTTTTTTAAATTATTAAATCTAGCTTTCTTAGAGAGCATAAACTATAGACTTTAAAAAGACTCTTGAAGATATTCTAGTCTTGTGAAACAAAACCAGTCAGAAGAATGGTGTATAAGACCCTTTTATTAAAAGCTAAAATTAACAATTGCCTCACTTGAGTTTACACAAGCCAAGCACTTCTGGCTAAACAGAAATACGTAACTATGAAATGTGGTAAACTAGCCTAACAGTTCACAGTATAATTCAAGACGTCGGCAAGGCTCTGGTTTGTAGAAATTCGGCGAAACAAAGTCAAATGGTTAAAAGCACTGAACACCACTAAATCAAGTATCTGAATCACAGCACAAAGTGGCATGAAATAGGGCGACATGCTCTAAATCTAACTTCATAGACTCTTTCTTAAACAGCACTTCTTTCTACCTTAATCTGAATAAACGTTAACTGTTTCATTTGCATTCTGGCATGAAATGCCTGGGTGAAAAGAGAGTAATTGCAAAGAAAAAGCATAAAATGAACTATTATTTAAACATAAAAGGATAAACTACACAAACTAATCATCAAGATGTAATGTGTTCTGGCGTAACCCCGCCAAAAATAAAACTGTATAAAATGTAAACAATAAAATAAAAATTTGAAATAAGAAACCAGATAAGCACTTTGTTGAATTAGAAGCAATAAGCTAAATTAATATTTTTTCAAAACTTAAAAACCTGTTATAAATTAAAAGTAATTAGATTGTTAAAATCAATATTAAAGCAAACTAAAAGGATATAAAAATGAGAATTTTATAATGTCAGTTTAAATTGTGAAATATTTGAACAAGCAAAAGGCTTAAATTAGGAAATAGAATTAATTTAATAATAACTTGTAAAGAAAAATTTTTCAGAAGAATAAAGAAGAGGAAAAAATGTTACAAGAATTCAAACTCCATCAACATGGCATTGGTCAAATTAAATGTGATTATTAAATTAATTTTTACTTTCTTGTACGAAGTAAAAAGGAAGTATTGTAATCGCGAAAAGTTTCAGGCAGCATATTTCAACGAAAATATCCATTTTGACCGCTATCGAATGCAATTTAACGATGTTTTTGCGTGATATCTGTACGTAAGGACAGAATAAAATACTCTTTTCCTTCAAAAAAATTATAAAACTGCTTTAAAATTAATTCTGAAGAGAATTTTTCGTGGCGTCTGTATGAACGTATGTACGTACGTACGTATCTCGCATAACTCAAAAACGAGTAGCCTCAGAACGTTCAAATTTTGTATAGAGGACTGCTATAACATGTAGATGTGCATCTCGTATTTTGGTTGCAATCGGCGGCACCAAACGTATATAAATATATTTATATATATATCCACTCTGTTACCCGACTCAGTGATCTCAGTTTCTTTACTCTTATATGTTTGTAAATTGTACATTTTGTGCTTTAAAAATGATTAAATTATGTTGTTTTTCTCTTCCGGTTAAGGATTTTATGCCTTTAGTAAATCTGTGTGCAATATTTTTAGAATTATCAGCAATTTTAAAGTTGTTTAATTGCCGCTAAGACTTTCTTTAATGGCGGCCATTGATGTTTACATTTGAAACAGGAGACTAGTGGATTTGCTGCCAATCTAGAGAAACTTAGCTTCGCAACAACAAAGATAACGCATTCATTTATTATTTCCAATTAAATCATGCTTAATTCTTTCTGGAATTTTTTCGAGGAAATAAGCGTTTGAGATTTACTTCGTAATTTTTAATATAGATATTTTGAGTTTTTATGTATTTTTGCCTTCTCGCGATGTGAGAACTGAATTAATTAAATGAGAAATATTCAATCCTCTGTGAAAAACTGTTTCTTTTTTGTTTTGTTTTCTTAATTTCTTTTATACATCATTCTAGCTTTATTATAGTATTTGAATAGAACATGTGGCAACGATTAGATAATTCTATTCTTTAAATGATATAAATTTTGTGCATTATGAGTTATAATATGAACGAAATATATATGTTAACTGTTATATAATTATTGGATTATATAACAGTTAACTTAGTTTCCGTCATATAATTATTATATAAGTTAACTGTTATATAATTATTAATACTGTTAAGTGAATCTAGCGCCAGAGTGTCGCTATGGTAAACAAATACTAGAGTGAATTTTAAAGAATGCATTTATTCTATTGTAGTTTATGCGCTGTGGGCGAAGTAGATTTAATTCAATCCAATAGGTTTGAATGAAATGCAAGAATAAATGCGTATAATGTAATATTCCAATACAAGGAAGTCACGTGGTGTACACATCAGATATTTTTCAAAATATATTGAAGCTAAGAAATGGCAAAACTGCTAAGAATTGCTGCAAAAGAAAGACAATTTATTTCTGAAGTCCAAACTGAAGGAAACGAAGCAAAGTTATTTTTTATAGAGAATTTTGAGACTTTAGCCTAAATTGGAAATATTTCCAAAGGTTTAAAATTAGGAAAAAGAATAAATTTAATAATAAATTTAATTAAATAAATTATAAATGTAATGAGAAAAGAGAAAGGAAATTAAATCCTTATGATAAATATATTGCTTAATACCACGTGCGATTTCCACATGAGTTGGAAAGAAAGGCAACTGATGTAATGGGTAAAACCAAGTTCAAAAGGAAGATGATGGTTTGATAAAATTGAAAATGACAATACGAACGAGGTCTCAGCTGAGCGGTAAAGTTACTTGCTGGTAAAAAATGAAAATGGTGAAGGGTGTATACGCAGTTTTTATAACTACATATACACCCTTTACCATATAATTTATGTAAATTTAACTATTTTCTGAAATAAAATATTTAAACTTTTAGAAAAAGTAAAAATGGTGGAGCTTCTAAATGCTATGACACAACTTAGTAAATTAAATAGTGTAAAAAATGAATATAATACTTATTTTTTGTAAAAATAAATTTTGATTAAAATATTTTAAGGGGACTCATACACCTTAAAATCCAGAAGATATTCGAATATGTGACTGTAGCAAGAATTGAGATAACATATTTATTTTAAAAGCAATTACTTACAACTCTTTATGGCTGAAGACATAATATAGCTGCTTTCGGAAATAGTAATCAGAAAGTTTGTGTTGCCACAAATATTTTTATAATTTAATCCGTTTTGTGACAAAAGTTTCCGTCATGTTTCCACCTTGCGCGCACAGTTTAAAACATTCTGTTGCATAAATTAATCCCATATTTAATATATAGCTTTTATAACATTTTGAAACTACTGTGAACCAAAATTCTAAGAATTTCATGTTAAATTTTTATTTTACTGGAGTTTAGTTTATAAAATGTATTTTATTAAAAAAAATCTCTACTGTTTTCGTCCATAAATTTTTTTAATAATTAAATATTCATCAGATTTTTGGTTCAGTCAGAAAATAGTGTCCATAAAAAGAATTCCATTAAATTTCAAATATGTACGATTAGCCATTTTTAATATATCATGCGCGCAAGGTGGAAACATGATGAACATTTTCTCACAAAGCGGATTAAATTACAAAAATATTTGTGGCAACACAAACTTTCTGGTTATTAGTTTCCAAAGCAGCTATATTATGTAGTCAGCTGTAAATGGTTGGAAGTAATTGCTTTTAAAATATATAAAATAACCCAATTCTTGCAACAGTCACATATTCGTAGGTGATAAGGAGTTTAAGATGTATGAAACCCCTTAATTGTGTAGAAAAATGGAATTGAATAATTCAAAACTAGATTTAATTCATAAGAAATGTAGAGTGGAAGAAATTGTGAAAAGATTTTAGTTTGATTCGTTTAATTATGCAAAGCACTGCAGGACTGCCTGCCTAAAGGAAGAGTGTGGATAATTTTCTAAGAGAAACCAGCTCGTATGTACTCTGCGCATGGGGAAAATTATGAAACCGCCCATGCAGCCAGCCCGTTCACCGGAATTCGAACCACGGACCGGATACCAGTGTTCAGTGAATTTCAGCAATTGGAAAGTGAGGAGAAAATTTTACTGTTTATCTGAGTTTTTGTTTAGGAACTATTTTCCTTCAAAAAAAAAAAAAAAAAAAAAAAAGTCCTCTTCAATGTTATCCCTTTCTTTAGGCAGATGGCCATCGTAGGCTTAAGACCTTAGATATCAGAATATGACTTTCGTCCCCCTATTTTGATGGAGATCATTCGGTAGTATGGATCCGAAGGTTTCCCGTTCCTCTTTCCTTACCACCAACCTCTCTAGAGGTTTTTCAGCTCTCCTTAGATTTAGAGTGCTCCCATGCCGAATAGACACTATACTTTTACAAACGTCCATGTATTCTCCTGGATTCGAACCCGGACCCTTCGGTACGGTCGTCAGCGTCACTAACCAATATCCAGGTGGGGCGGCTTTCATATTTTAAATAATCTTAATCCTATATTAGTTATAATTCGTTTCGTTTTAAATGTATCTTATAAAAATTATTTTATTTACCGAATGTAATAATGATATAGAAATAATAAGCAACTCCTCTAAGTTAATGTAATGGTCAAATTAAAGTATGCACGCTTTGTAATCATTTGAATCTAATTTAAGTTTCTTACAATGAAAAAAAAAATAATGGAAGTTCTTTTGTAGTTTGAACTTCATTACTCCAAGCATTTGCTTTTCTTCTTTGCAGTGCTTATTTACTAGCGAGAAAGAAATTCTGGGTGCAAAAGTAAAGTATCGTATGAAAGGATCTGATCTTTTGTCTCTAATATCTGATCAAGGAAACTTTTGCTATCGATCGCCTAATCAATTTACTGTCGTCGGCATAACAGAGAACGAATCATTGTGGTAGCTAAAAGAGCAAAGCATCGATTGAATTGTAGTTTTAGAAGGAAATAGTGGTTAGTATGTTATTTAAACTTGTCTTATGCGAAAAAGTGCTGTTTAAAGCTGATAAAAATGAATATTTTCATAAATCTACAGCAGGTTTTAAAATATGTTTCTTAAAACGTACTGTAAAAGCGTTAGGTAGAATTTTAGTTAATAAAAAGTAAAAGAAAACCAAACCGAACTTAAATTGATCATAATCCAAACAGGTTTAATTTTGTTACGAATACTCAGAATTTTCGCAAAGCTTAATACAAAACATTGTTAAATTAAGATATTTACAAGTTATTCGTTCGAACGATATACATAACTACACGAAGCTAGATTTTGCCGATATGGATCGTATCTGAGGAACTGCGCACAGCAACAGAGCACCTTCTCAGAGTTCACCGTTTCCTTTTGGAGCTTTTTTTTCGATTGGCAAAATGCATATTAGCTAACTTTAAGTACGTGTAGTGATTCATATCGCTATAAAAAAACCGCGTGAAGAATGAAAATTTACGCCAGCAGAACAATTATACTTATCGCTTATTTACCCCTCCCTTTAAATCGAGTTCCCTGCTTATTTCGGTTTCTTTTATACTCCTTTACGATTTCGCTGAATATTCGTAAATTACCTGCATAATGAGCTATCATTTGTGGTCTTCATCAAGATTTTGTCTTAACGAGCATTTTCGCATTTGATCGATTGCGTGCAGAACTAATGAACAGGTTTTGACAAAATCTGTTATAGATATAGGTAGATATAATGCAAATGAAATACACAATACAGAATGCATAATGCAAACACAATAATGATCCATTGTTGAAATTTAGCTCTGTGAAAGGCTTAACTACAGATTGATACTTTTATATCTAACATGCGATGTAGATTCTATCCTTGTTCCAGTTCTTCTTCCAGCATTTGTCACTTTACATATTTCAGTCCCAAGAGACATTGTTTTACGCTCTACTTTTGTTTCTGTGAATCAACTCTTCTGTGGATGGGGAAAACAAATAATAAGGAATTAGGGCCTCCGCAGCATTTCTATTGTGGGAATGTGCATGTTAATGCGATGTCCCAAAGGAAACTAGGATTCTGTCGCGAATAAAAGCGTGATTTTTAACGATGTTATAGGGTTTATCTCTTGTTCCTTGCTGTTTCATAACCTTTATGCGTCTTTCGTTTGGCTTATTTGTGAGTAGTTCCTTGGACCTTTTTGGTTATAGTCATGGTGCATACTAACGACAACTCATTCACTAAAATGCAAAACTAACTTTAAATACATTGAAGATGATTAAGACACAATAACACGCCGAACAAATACTAATTCAGAAGTCAAACAACAAAAATCAGCGTTATATTTACAAAATTTTCACTGGACTAGTTTCGATGATTTTACCGAACCACCCTCCTCAGCTGCAAAACCGCAAATGCACAGGATGGGAAATAATGATTAGATAAGATAAGAAAGCCTGGACATGAATAAACAAGTGGCGCTATCTGTTGATGAAACCAGAATTAAAACATAATTTCTTTAAAGGACGAAGGCAAAGATGGATTGGAATTAGGATCGTTAACTAGAACAGAAGGATTTTTTTAATCTGAAATTCCTCTAGAAAATCCAGTTCTCCAATGGAAGATGTTTTTTGAATAATTTTGGCAGCAGAAAAATTTAAAGTGTGATTTTCGGACCAACAATGTTGAGCAACAGAAGACTCCTGTGTTTCCTTTTTTTCTAACATATGCCTCATAACATCACACTTTCAATTTTTCTGCTGCCAAAATTATTAAAAACAAACATCTTCCATTGGAGAATTGGATTTTCTACAGGCATTTCACATTCAAAAAAATCTTTCTGTTCTAGTTAACGATCCTAATTCCAATCCATCTTTGCCTTCGTCCTTTAAAGAAATTATGTTTTAGTTCTGGTTTCATCAACAGATGGCGCCACTTGCTTATTCTTGCCCAGGCTTTCTTATCTTATCTAATCATTATTTACTATCTTGTTCATTTGCGGTTTTGCAGCTGAGGATAATGGTTCGGTAAAACCATCGAAACTAGTCCTGTGAAAATTTTGAAAATATAACGCTGATTTTTGTTGTTTGACTTCTGAATTAATATTGAAGATGATTGTTTGTAAAATTTTATTAGCACAACATTTCGTTTCAGAAAAGATCTCAGTTGTAAAATTCCAACATTTCTTTGCATTAGAAGCATAATTAAAGCAAAACTAATAAGCTAAAAAAAGGCATAAAACATCATTATAATTTCCTTTTCTTGTGCTTCACTTTTCTCTCTGTATTTACCTTTATCTCTGTATTTACCATATCAACCTGAGCATACCTTTCTGCTTAATTACCTAATTAATTACATGCTGCTACCTGAGCCTTTATTATAAATGTCTGTTAGCCATTTTTATTAAAGGCTTTCTTCTTATTTAATTCTTTCTTTTCAATGCATTCAGGAATGGTAACTTGAAGAATTTTGCTTGTATCTTGGCCCCAAAACTCTTTCAAAGTTTAGACCGCAAATCGCTACTGTAGCTATGATTGTAATTTAGTATTAACACATTTCATGAACTCGAATAAGGATGGAAAATTTTCTTCCGTTTATTAAGAGTTGTATCAGTACGCAGCATGATTATTTGTATACTTTTCAAAGAATAAATAAAAGGCTGATTATTTTCTTTTCAACTGCAGATTTTTAAAGCCTTTCTATTCAAAGGCATGGTAATTAATTAGTAATAATTTGTAAAATTGCAAACTTTGTAATATTTAGTTTATACTTTTCATTTACATTTATTTGATAGACAATTGGAAAAAAGAGTTGACAATTAGATGTGTAATCGAAAACTACTATTAAATGCCTTCAGTAATACTTCAGTTATTTGGCAGTTTTGACATCATTGCTTTGTTCTGATGCAACAAGAATGTAAACAAGCAAGTTATTTTAAAATATATGAATTTCAAAGTAAATAAAGGTATCTAAAAGTTTAACTGTTTATTTCGGCTTACATTAAAGATGAAATAATAATGAAATCCGTAATGAAACGAAGTTAAAGAAAAAAGATAAGAAAGGAGAAAAAGAAAGAAAATCCGTATTGAAAGAAAAGAAATAGTTAAATTTATGAATGCCGAGATTTTTACTATTAAACATGCTTGACTCATAAAGGAACTAAATGATGTACTGCCAGGGCGTAGAGACTCGGCTTGTGAAATTTAGCCTTTTCTTCAGAGTATTGGCAAGCATGCCCTTTTCTACTGCTCCTATTGGTTGGAGAATCTATGCTCACACTTCAGGAGTGCTTTCTGTCAGTAATCCAACGTTTACTTCTAATTAACCACAGAATGGAACACCGAATAACTTTGCCGCATGATTATAATTGCTTTTATAAGATTTAAATGAAAAAATGTGATGTGTACACCACATGACTTCCTTGTACGGAATATTAAATTATACGCATTTTTTCTTGCATTTGTTTTAAACGTATTGGAATGAATTAAATCTACTTCGCCGACAGCGCATAAACCACAAGAGAATAAATGTATTCTTTAAAATTCACTCTATTTGTTTACCATAGCGACACTCTGGCGCTAGGTTCACTTCACAATATTATATTTCGTTCATATTATAACACACAATACACAAAATTTATATCATTCAAAAAATTATCTAATCCTTGCCACATGTTCTATTCAAATACTGTAATGAAGCTAGAACGATGTATAAAAGAAATTAAGCAAACAAAACAAAAAAGAAACAGTTTTTCACAGACGATTGAGTATTTCTCATTCAATTAATTCAATTCTCACTTCGCGACAAGGCAAAAAATACATAAAAACTCAAAATATCTGTATTAAAAATTACGAAGTAAATCTTAAACACTTATTTCCTCCAAAAAAATTCCAGAAAGGATTAAGCATGATTTAATTCGCAATAATAAATGAAGGCGTTATCTTTGTTTTTTCGAAGCTAAGTTTGTCTCGATTGGCAATAAATCCACTATCCTGCTGTACAACTTTAAAATTGTTGATAATTCTAAAAATATTGCATGCCGAGTTACTAAAGGCACAAAAACCTTAACCGGAAGATAAGAACAACATAATTCAGTCATTTTTAAAGCAAAAAATGTACAATTTACAAAGATATAAGAGTAAAGAAACTGAGATCACTGAGCCAGGTAACAGAGTGGATATAAATATAAATATATTAATATACATTTGGTGCGGCCGATTGCAACCAAAATACGAGGTGCACATCTACATGTTATAGCAGTCCTCTATACAAAGTTTCAACGTTCTGAGGCTACTCGTTTTTGAGTTATGCGAGATACGTACGTACGTACATACGTTCGTACAGACGTCACGAAAAATTATCTTCAGAATTCATTTTAAAGCAGTTTTATAACTTTTTTGGAGGAAAAGAGTATTTTATTCTGTCCTTACGTACAGATATCACGCAAAAACATCGTTAAAGTGCATTCGATAGAGGTCAAAATGGATATTTTCGTTGAAATATGCTGCCTGAAACTTTTCGCGATTACAATACTTCCGTTTTACTTCGTACAAGGAAGTAAAAATTAGCTACAGCAAAGAAATCGACACCTTTCTTAATCGATCATCCTCACGCACACCCTCTGACACCCCATCCTAGCGTTCCAACTTTCTAAACGCATTCTTCATATCATAACAAAGCTAATCGAATTCAAAGACGTTAACTTTTCTAGAAATGTTCTTAGAGAGCTGAAACTCTTACGAGCTAAAGCTATTTGCACCCGCTGCCTAATTTGCATATTTTTCAAGAAGGGAATCCCTTTTAGTTACATCATTTAATATTTGCATACTGCCGTCAATGAGAAAGGGTAAGTTTCACTCAATAAAATGCACGGATGTTCTCACTAATTGAGAATTCGCATCCCCTGCTCATCTTTTGGGAGGTATGGTAGATAATGCATCTTTTGGGGATTTTGCTTCAAATAGAAAATGCAAGTCTTTTCGTATTCGCCAGCTATGCCACCTTCTCATACCTCTTACAATTCTTTGCTCTTTAGATAAAAACATATAACTTTTAGTATTTTTGACCATAGGTATGTGTAATGAACGCATACGTATGCGTAGTATTTTTTACCATACGTATGTGTAATGAACGCATACGTATGCGTAGTATATTTGACCATACGTTTTATACGTATGTAATTATTGTTTGTTTTCCAGAATTTATAAATCAGCTCTCGACAACATTATTATATCCTTTGACATTATCCTTAAGGCCATACCTTAAGGATATGGGTGCATATAACAGTAAATTTCCCATTAGTTAGTTTCAGTTCAGAAACCTCTACCACTGCGCTAAATTAGTGGAAGTATACTAAGAGTAACATCAAGAACAAACAATTGCATGTTTTCAAAATTACCGCAGAGATTTACTGATAATATCACATAATTAAATTCAATCTAATTTTGTTTTAAATAGATATTTAAATCATTGATATCATTTCCTTACCTATGATAAATTTTGCTATGATTTTTATTAATTTAAAATAAAGATTACAAATAGGATTATTTCATTTAGGCAAAGCATAAAATGATACTTATTAGAAGATTCTTAGCATTTTTCATTGGAAAGATATTTTATTTAAATAAAATATTTATAAATTAGAAAGAGCAAAAAGTGTGATTCTATTAAAATTATTCATTACATTTGTGCTGTATTTTTATTGCTTGTATTAAGATATGTTTTATTTTTCTAACTTTTCATCTATGTATGAAAGAAACTAAAGGTGGCAGTTAGAGCAAGATATAAGAAGCTTTTCTAAAGCTCAGCACAGCTTTTTATATAATAAAGTTAATCTATGAATAACATTTAATATATGATACTGCTTCTATATTTATTCCGAAGTGTTTCGTGCCAGACAAAAATTGATTTTTATCAGTCAAGCTATCTTTTAGGGGGCAGAATTAAATTCCGGCATTAATAAGATTCTTCATTTTCTTTGCAATTGTTAACTTGGAGGACTACAACGCTGTTTTACGTTTTCTGTCAATTAGACATCCTTTTATATTATTGAATAAGAATATGATATTTATTGATGCTATTAGATTTACATTTTAAGCGTTTTGTTATAGTCAGATGCGATTGATGATGTAGAAGCGCTTCGTCCTATTTTAGGATAGAATTAATTGAAAATCCAAATTAGACATAATACAAGTTCCCCCCACCCCTTCCTTTTTATTTTTTTAACGAAGCTACGTAATATTTTTTCAATCCTGTGCTATCTTCGGCATTTCTGCCATTAGTTAACGAGTCGCCCAATAAATCAATAAATTGATGACAGTAAAATAAAACGTAAAGGTAGAAAAAGCGCCCATAGAGTTTTCTGTAATAAACTTTTAAATTATTGGACAGTTCTAGAGGTGGTCACCATCCATATCACCCTGAGGACACAGAGCACAACATGCTGCATCTTTTACTCCAGTCCGATGTAAATGTTGCTGCCACTTGTCAAATGAAAGCAATCCAACAGCCCGAAGCAAGAAAGGGGGAATTTTATATCTTTTGTTGAGCAAGATATTCTACTTATAATGAAAAGCTAAAGAAAATTCTTTCCACATTTTTGCTTGAACAATTTTAGTATATTATCAAAGTTTTTATAATAATATCCTAAAATGTGTTTGAATTTTGAGTAGTTTTATCACCATATATTTCTTACGTCTTTTATAAGATAAAGGGCGACTGCAAAAAACGAGTCTCAAATGTATGTAATCGCATTATTTAATACTCAATTCTATATACTATTTCTTATTATTAATTCAAGAAGATGAGGACTAGGACAAAAATCGCCATGGGAGCTTATTGAGCAGATTCAAAAATCTTGCAAAGTTACTACTGCTTCACTTTCTTATTTGTTTTACAGCGTGTAGCTGTATATATTAGTAATGAAAAAGAACATTGTAAACAGGTCAGTATTTTAATGACATCGGTTGCTCATATTAGAATTATAAATATGCTGTATTATTACATTAAAATTCTAAGCCCATTATTTTGAATAATAATAGGCTTAGAGGTTTAAGGATAATACAAAAGTAATGAAAATATTAGATTAAATACACATAATGTGCTTACAAAAGTAACTAATATACGTCTACATACAAAATTATATAATGCAATAAAGCTCTTAACAAAATAATATGGTTATAAATGTAGGATTAATGGAGCCATTGCTACTATCAATAAAATGTAACTTAAAATATTTAAGAGCAAAAATTAAATCCGAAATGCAAAGTAGGAAAAAAAGGAAAAATTAGTGAAATTTCTTTCTGCAAGATTGCTTGAGCATTTTTCAGTATATTATCAAAGCTTTTGTAAAACTAAAATTAACAATTAAATTAATGTATTACATTTAATATATGGACAAAATCTTTTTAATTAATGTATTACATTTAATATATGGACAAAATCTTTTAAATTAATGTATTACATTTAATACATGGACAAAATCTTTTAAATTAATCTATTACACTTACTTTAAACTTTTATCTATCTATTTGCTGAATAAAAATAAAATTTCAGGATATAAAGTCGAAATCTTTTATTTGTTTTAAATGTCTTCATTCCAGTTTAAATGAATGAGATCAAATCATTCAAAAGGCCTAATTTTTGCATGTCGCTTACAATAAGTTTTTTCATTATATTAAAAAAAGAATGCGGAATTTACGATTTATTTACAGCTTCTATAAAAATATGTATTGCTTGAGAAATGACTCTAAATATAAGAAAATGCAAAATTTAATACTCTAAGCGGTAAGATATTTCTATCTTCTGAATAAAGAAATAGCAAGAAAAACTGCAGTCACGAAGAGACAAAGGCCAACAGCACTAGATAATCGAATTGCGATTGTTAAAGAAGATCCTTCATTGATTCCTAGCTACTGGTCAAGAATGAGGATTGCTCAAGGGATTTCTGCCCTTTTCTGGAAATGACTATACTAAAGGAGAAGATAATATAATCCAAATGGAGCTTAAAGAGAAATTCTATAAGATAGAAGTGTGTTCAGGGTATTTCCAAGATAATTTATCGTAAAATATAGCTACTGTCTGTTAAAGCTGCAAGAGTTAGATATTTAAAAAGTAAGTAAAAGTGGGCTCTGCTAATTTACAAAATTACGAATTTCTTTTGCGACTTCTAAAAACTGTTACTTTATTAATTTTAATTTCAGTATTTCAGGAATGAAAACAAAACTATGAATAGTCAAATTATGTTTGTTATAAGTTTAGGAGTAAGTCAATTTTGCAGGAATAAATGTAAAGTAAATTAAATAATAATTGAGAATAATTCTATTGTAAATAAAATAAAGCTTCTTTTGCATTCCGTTTGAATAATATATGTAAATTAGAACAAACAGCAACTGTGTAAATGGTTGCAAAAGAGTTCCTGGGCTTTGAATATGTCTGTGAAAAAGTGTTTTATAGTCAAACAAAATTATTTTAATATCCTTTAATGTAAAAGGATATAAAATATTTACCTTAACCTTTCGAAGACGGGATGGCCATTATAGTGGCCATAGAGTCCTCTCTTTGAAAAGACGGGGTTGTTCACTTTTCAAAGAGTGGCCATGTCTTTTCCCCCTATTTTCCAGGCTGAAAAGTGGGGTGAAATGTCAAATTTGACGTCCCTAGGGTTTTAACCACTTATCTCTTTCAAAGGTCTTCCTTTTGCGACATAGATGCACCCCTATGAGAATCCATTAAACTACACACAAGAATCTTTGTTGCAAATAGGAGGGGATTACTTAAAGGGGGAAAGCATTCGGTTCAAGATTCCCCGTCCTTTGGTAGCTTTTACTGCTACCAAAGCTCCGGCCTCAAAAGGTTAATTGCTTGTAAATGCAATGATTACTAAGCACAAACTGGCATAGCTAGAATAAAAATATCGTTTATATGCATATCTTGCTTGATGAGTAAGAAAGTATAAAAGTTTCTCAATTTGGGTTTAATTTTTGCAGTCTATTCCTTCGTCTGAGTTATATCTTGCAAAGTGGAAAGAATGAAGTTTACATCAGTTTTTATTTTTCTAGACACCAAAAGATCTTTCTATATTCTAGCCATCTAGCATAACAATTCTAAAAGATGCTCATATACCACGTAATATCTAGAGACTATTTAAACTTAAACGAGAGGAACGCTGAGCATAATTTAAAATTCTATTAACGTAATTTTTCAATTTTCGTTACTAATTTTGCCGATAGATGACACTACCTGCTTCTCGCTTTACTGCATTAGGGTATAAATAGGACAGTTACACTTGCGAATTTCTTCGGAAGGAGTTTTGGACATTCGGCTGACATCTTCGGTACGAGAAGGTAGCCAACCTGAATTGCTCCGTGAGTATACTTTTCTTATTCTGCTGCAATCACGTTCACGATGTCGTTAACGAAAGAACCTCCCGATAAAACCAAGACTGACAACGGCCCGATGGATTTGGATAATGCGGAAAATTCTGGCGTACAAATTAATGTACGAGAAAAGCACTGAAAATGCAGTCATAGCTTTTTTTTCAAAACCTATGGACACGATGAAAAATTACAGATGAGAAACCCCAAATTTAAGGAAATTTACGACGCAGAAGTCGAAGATTATATTAAGTATAGACACTCTCGCAGAAATAAAAAGCAAAAAACCGCCGATAAGGAGAAAAACAATAACCGATAAAAACGAGAAACTTCAGAAAATCTTCCCTAACCTTATGAAGGGTATTGCTGAAAGTAGTAAAAAAGATAACACAGAACAATCAGAAAATTCGTCCGAATCGACAATCCCCAGGAAACATGCAAGAGCTAACGAAGATAACGGTACGTGATCAGATATCACTCAAAGTAACAGATTCGGTAATTTACAATCAGAAATTTCAGTCGATAATCGTACGGATAACTTTACCCTGGCTACCGGAAGCAAGATGCCACCCATTGTAATCCCGAAATGAAAATTAAATTGGCTAGAACTTAATCACGAATTTAAATTAATATGCAGCGAAGAATACGAAATTCAACTTAAAGGAAATTCTATTTTTATATACCCAAAAAATGCAGAAGACTTCAGAAACATCACTGCAATGTTCAATAAACTTAAACGAAACTACCACACATACTTATTTGATCATGAAAAAACAACGAAAGTAGTTATTAAGGGAATCTCAGAAATCATTTCAGCAGAAGCCGTATTCGAAGATTTTACTGACAGGAATTACCCAGTAAGAAAAATTAAGCAATTTACTAGAAGAAACGGTCGACCTTTTGAAAAATTACCTTTATATTTTGCAGAACATGATAACTCAGCAGAAGGAAATGCTCTCTACAACGTTAACAACATATTCAGTTTTAATATAAGAATCGAAAAATATACAAATAATGGAAACCGCCCTAGCCAGTGCTTTCGATGCCAGCGGAACGGGTATACCCAGCACAGATGCCATCACCCAATACGCTGCTGTAAATGCGGACTTAAACACAGAACAAATGAATGTAACTTAAAGAAAACTGATTCTCCAAAATGCGTATTATGCAATTTAAATCACGTAAGTTCGTTTACCGGATGTATTATATATCAGAATAAAATAGCTGAAATTAAAAGAAGAAACATTATGAAAAATCCCGTACCGAAAACTTCAAATTTTTAACGAACTCAAGCACCTGCTAAAGACGAAGAAAACTTCCCGTTTCTGAATATAACACAATCCACAGTAACTTATACCACTAAAAAGTCAAGTTATAGTAACACCCTGAAGAATAAAATAGAAGAAAATAATATTAACGCCGCCTTTCAGAATTTACAGTCAACCTCCCGAGACGCAGGAAACGTAGGTCATCTACAAAATTTGATGTCACAAATATTAAAATTAAGAAGCGCAAAAAGTACCACAGAAAAACTTAAAATTGGTTTTCAGATATTTCAATATTTGCCGGAAACTGAAGATTAAATCTCTTTCTTACTACAGGAAGATCCGTTCACTCACTCCTTGCTACACGCAAACTCCCTTTTTTAAGCGGTTCCTCTGGGGGTCAGAACTTGGGTGGGTGAACACTCACGTGACTGGCCTCGACGAATCTATTTCCACGTCACCATGAAGATAAATCCCAGCTCGGACGGCCTGCCGTTTATTTCCCCGCAACTGAAGAAAATTATTATGTCAAAATTTCTCAATTACACATACCGTATAAGAGTATTTGTTCAGCTTCGCATATAATGGCGCGGCGTTTTCGCCAAAATGTTTTTTATTACCATCGCCTTAGGGCTTAAAAACTTCCAAACGACGCAGTTAAAGTCGGAGACCGACTATATGCTGCGAACTCCAAGAAACTACAGTGGTGTGCAAAAATTAAGGACGAAGTCGAAAAATTAGCATATCAGCTGAACGAAGAGGCAGAGCAGACAGAAAGACCAATCAGGAGATTAAGTAAGGTGAACGGTAGCACATGCGCAGATATGCAGGTAGACGTAATGGGGGAGTGTCTGAGTAGTATAAAGCATGTTGTCGGTGTAAGATCAGTATTTCTGGCAAAGAGATTGCACGCCGTATAGCAGTTAAAATTACACCGAGTTGCTGCCTCAGCGAGAAATGGCGAATAATCAATCTGTTAGACGACATCTGGATGCTTTTACCCGAGGTCGAATCATTGGGAAGTTGGAGGAAGGCCGCAGTGTGACAAGTGTGGCTGCAGAGTTCGGATCTGCTCACAGCATCGTTTGACGACTTTGGAGACAATTTCAAACTACAGGAACAGCTATCCGGGGGTTTAGTAGTGGTCGTCCACGAGGAACCACACCCGCAGATGACCGGTATATTGCCTTACAGGCCAGAAGAGACAGGCGGCAGACAGCGGGAGAAATCGCTAGGCACACGACACAGGCGACTGGACGACCGATATCGCGTTTTACCGTGGCCAGAAGACTGCACGGTGGTGGTCTGTCTGCACGACGCCCTGTACGGTGTGTACCTCTAACGCCTGCTCATCGGAGAAGGCGTTCCCTGTGGTGCCGGGAACACCGGAATTGGAGAGACAATAAATGGGGACGAGTACTCTTTACAGATGAGAGCAGATTCAGTCTGAGTAGCGATTCTCATCGCATACTCATCTGGAGAGAGCGGGGAAGCCGCAATCATCCCTCGAACATCATTGAAAGAGACAGGTATGGAGGTGGCGATGTTCTCGTTTGGGGAGGCATCATGCTTGGTAGTCGTACAGACCTTCACATCTTCGACGCAGGTTCAGTCAACGGGACCCGTTATTGTAACGAGATTTTTCTTCCATATGTGCGTCTTTTTAGAGGCGCTATGTGTACGCAGTTCCTTTTCATGGACGACAATGCACCATGTCATCGCACAGTAGCTGCCGAACAGCTCTTAGAGAGTGAGGATATTGAACGTATGGATTGGCCGGCACGATCTCCGGATCTCAATCCCATAGAGCATGTATGGGATTTTCTAGGCAAACGCTTGGCAGCTCGTATCTTACCGCCAGTAACGATTCGGAGCTTTGGCGCTGCAAGACGAATGGGCAGCCATGCCTCAACAACTCATTGACATCCTTATTCTCAGCATGGGCAGACGCTGTGAAACCTGCCTAGCAGTCAGGGAAGATCATATTCCGTATTAAAGACCGGATGTTTCTTGCTGGACACCCATCAGAGGGATGTTTCGGCCTTCAGTCGCATAACGCTCCATGCTACTTTTTTCAATAAAGCTTCTTTTTATCCCTCTGATTTGTCTTTTAGTAAGTGTTGCTTACATTACTCATGTCCTTACGTATTGGGGATCTTACGGTATTAAATGTGTTGATTTGGAAAGCTTTTGTACAAAGGTATATTGAAAAAACCGTCTCGTCCTTAATTTTTGCACACCAGTGTATTTGATTTGATTTTCGAATTTCTTTGCTCCTGATGAAGAGGGACTGGTTGCCTTGGAAATCCATGGGTTTTTGGTCTAAATCTACAACAAGTACAAGGTTGTATCTTTACTAGTTTTAAAAACGTAAAGTAAAGTTTATTCTTCATAAAAAATACTTAGAGCTCTCCGTCGGCTCTTAAACTTTCAAATATAATAATATTTTAATCACCTTTACAGTTGTTTAAGAAATTCATTTCCAGACGATTGTTTTTAATTTTGTAAGTAAAGTTTTGAAACTAATATTCTTTTTAGAGAACGAGTGGCATTAGAATAGTCTCTAGTCGGGATATTTCTCTTAAGCTTACCCTTAATATTTCGAAGAGTAAACTTACGATTGTTTCTAAAAACATTTATGAACGAAATATCACCCGTTGGTTCTGTAGGATTCATCTTTTGACTTTGTAGATGCCTGGATATAGTATTTTGACGTCACACCTGAAGGAAATTAGCAAGGAGTCCTAGTTTCCATGCGATTTCGTTCAGAAGATATAGCAATTAGAATTAAAACTCCGATTAATGAAAACACCACAAAATCACTAATGTCGGCGTTTGGCGTTCCTAGTACAACTTCAGTCTATGTAATTCATTTACCATAAAAAAAAAATCAATGTCTGTACACTACTTCCAACAATAAGATTTAATGTTAGGAAACAGTATATGCAGTACTCGAATAACATGCACTCTTTTGAGGCAATAAATTAATGACATCAATTCTTCTCTGCCTTCAGTTTTATTTCTTAGAACAAAATTTATTCTAATTTCATTCTTCGAATTAAATGGCCACCATACAACAAATTTCTGTTAAAGAAACCTGATCGCAGGAAGGTATTTAAATAAATTAATTAACTCGTGTTTTTCTGCTTATGAATTGCTAAAATTATGTTGTATTAAACTTAAACATAGAGGTGCAGTGCAGGATTTACGTGTAAGCTACACAAGCTATAGCTTAGGGCCCTCGCTTTCTGGGGTCCCCCAAAAAAACCTCTAGATATCCGAAATTCATATTTGGCACTGATATATAATATCTGTACTTATAAAGGGCTCCTATCTCAAATAGCGTAGAGCCTTATCAAGTCAAAATCCGGCCTGGAAAGGTGCCATCTTGACGGAGAAGATAATTGCATGGGTGATTAATGGGAACCAAATGCTACTGAGAATAAAAGCAATATTAGAAGCATAATGCGTTTAAATTACCTTAAATAATACTAATTAATTTTATTACTTTGAATATGATATTTTAAAGTTAAACTTTGATATTTAATATCACTTGAAATCTAAATTTATCAAAATATTTTTTAAAGAAATTTATAGTTCTTGAATGTCAATCTGATCTCCTCCCCTTCTAATGTCAGCATGATCTTTCCTTCTGCAGGTGCCTCATTCAGGTACCTGAATCCAGTGCCTCATTACCCGCATTCTTACCCCAGCTCTATTTAAGCATGAGCCTAAACTGAGACATTTATAATCGTATTTCAATATATACTAAACATTTTATTAATATTACAAACTGCGTTTAAAGTACAAAAAAAAATACCATTTACATTGTTTAGAAATGAGGCACAACAAAATTCAATTAACGAAATAATTTTAATGAATTCTTGTTATAGAAATGTATTTTAAGTCCAGAGAATTTGAATTCGATAGAAAAAGAAATTGTATTACTTCGTAACGTAAAATGTTCCATATTGACAGAAATGCATTTCTACATATGTCTTACAAAATACGTGATTGTATCTTTCACTAAATGATTGCACTGTTTCATGTCAGTGAAGAAATACATTGGCTTGGAGGAAAAAAAAATATAAAATAATAAAATACACTTTTATTTTAGAAAAATATTCTTATTCAGCCAAAATATTTTTGAAATACAAATGAAAAGAATATGTTTCATACCGAATTCTAAATGCAAAATATGCCTAAACTTTTTCCTCTACAGGCAGTATAGTGTCTTGTAACTATATACACATATTTTTCATATGTTCCTTAAATATGTAACAAAAGTATAATATTTTCTTTATATGTTTTTCGTCATAAAAATCAGTATCTTCAGTTATTTGGGGAAATATAACTATAATTCGTACTTATATTTTAAAAGAAACGCTTCCAGCTTATTTAAAAAGAAAATGATTTTCATAGTAGTGGTAATTATACAGAAAATGTTTGCAAACAATAAATTATTTTAAATATTCATTTACTGCAATTAAAGTCCAAGCATTATAACATGTCTGGCTAGAATTATGTATTAAATGAGTTTTTATAGAATACTTTTTTACATTTCATTTGAAATATTCACATCTTATTGCTTAGAAATTTAAAATGTTGTTTCTTTTGGAAATAACTTGATTTTTACATCTTTCTTTGAAATTAGGCGATAGGTATCTATATATTTTTGTGCATTAATTCAACTCAACATCATATTTTTAATCGGAGCTTCTTTAAAAACATGTTTTAAATATTTGTGGCACAAAGAAATAATCACTGGAGGCTGGATTTTCTATTCCTTCCAAAGCAGATAAAGATCGTCGCGGATTTCTAAACTAAGTAATTGTGAAACAGATTTCAAGAAGTAATATTTAAAAATTCTGCTTTTGACACCACATGACTGCCTTATATGGCCTATTAAATTATATACATTTTTGCTGTATTTAATTTAAACTTATTTTCTAGAACTTCATTACAGATGTATTTGTCATTCAATTAATTCAGTTCTCACTTCGCGGCAAAGCAAAAAATACATAAAAACTCAAAACATCTTCATTTAAATTTGTAAAAGACAGAAAAACATTAAATACAGTTAAAACAGTTAAAAAACAAATTTTTACGATTAAAAATAGAGCTTCTACACAATAACAATCAATTCAGCTAGCGGGCAAGAAAGCAGATTTTTCGATGTACAAAACTGAAAGTTTACTTTTGGTCCCAATCGCCAAAACGTCGTTGATGAAGCAGAAGCTGACTTAATTTACTATTTTGCTAGGTTTCAAACGTAAACAAATTGCAGTTCGTTAGGCATAATTCGTTACCTAAACATTTAAATTGTTAAAAATTCTACAACTATTGTATGGAGGTTAACTAAAGGCATAAAGATTAAAGTAAAAGATAATGCAAAATTTATTTCATTTAAATTTTATTCATTTAAATTGTTAAAAATTCTACAATTATTATATGCAGATTAACTAAAGGCATAAAGATAAAGTAAAAGATTATGCAAAATTTATTTCATTTAAATTTTATTCATTTAAATTGTTAAAAATTCTACAATTATTATATGCAGATTAACTAAAGGCATAAAGATAAAGTAAAAGATTATGCAAAATTTATTTCATTTAAATTGTTAAAAATTCTACAACTATTGCATGCAGGTTAACTAAAGGCATAAAACCTTAAACGGAACATAAAAATGTCATATTTCAATGAGTTTTAAAATAAAAAATGCACAGTTTACCAACATATATAAGAATAAAAAGACTAAGCTCACCGAGCCAGGTAACAGAGGTAATATACCGTTGGTGCAGCCGATTGCAACGGAAAATGGAGATGCACAACTACATATTACAGTAGTCTCATGCACAAAATTTCAAAGTTCTACAGCTACTCGTTGTTGAATTATGCGAGATACGTGCATACGTAAATAGGTATAGACAAGAAAAAAATCTCCTTTGAATCCATTTTAAGTTCAATTTACAAATCTTATTTCTCGAAAACAGTCTTTTTATTCTGTCTATACCTATAGACGTCAAGCAGAAATATCTTTTATATGGTTTTGAAAGCGGCTGAAATGCATATTTTCGATGAAATATTGTACCCGAATTTTTTTTCGATTATAAAACATTCTTTACTTCGTTAAAATAAGCAAAATGTAAGAACTGTCAATGCTTTAACTAAAAGCAAATTATTGATTATTGAATCTCGTATCTGATAAATGTTACATACAACAATAGTTAACTAAAACAATACAGCAACCATTATGATAAGCAAATGAAGAAAACGAAGTTTTATACATGTTTTTTCCTTAATGAATGTTAGCTGATTAAAAATTTACCAAACACTGAAAAAACTCATAAAATTGAAATAATTCTTTCATATAGTTATTAAATTTTGTAGTATTTTATATAGGAAGCCCTAAAATGGTGTGTGTAGTGGTGCATTTAATTACGGCAAAGCACACTAGGGCTATCTGCCTAAGGGGAGGGATGCCTTCGTGGAGGACTTTCTAAGGGAAACTGGCTCGTATACACGTTACACATGGGGAAAACCACGAAAACACCCATGCAGCCAGCCCGTTCGCGGGATTCGAACCTCAGACCGAACTACCAGTGTTCAGCGACTTTACCGCTCGGCCGCTGGTGGGCCGAAGACCTAAACTGAGTTTCCAAATTTGATTTTAAATGCTGTGTCACTTTAACTGCAATAAAAACTAGAAACTAAAAATTAGAGTTCTATATTTTTGATGATGTAACTTTGAGTACATTATCATACTTTAATGTGTCCAGTTCTTTTATGCTTACTTTTAGAGATTTACTTTTAATATCGTGTAGAAAAATGAGTATACATTTCTCTTTTATATTGTTTAATTTCATATAAAAGTAGCAAAACGCCGTGTTTTTAAGGCCATCATTTGACATTAAGCAATTCTTAAAAAAAAAAAAAAAAAAAAAAAAAAAAAAACGTTTTAAGGTAAATTGTTCTGTTGCCTTCATTTATAATAAAACCGATCTTTATTACAAATGAAGTTTATATCCCAGTTTTCAAATAATAATAGTAAAAATTATATTATTTCAAAACTGTATAAATTATAAATATCCCAGTTTTCAAAATAATTTTCTAATTCTTGCTTCTAACGAAGATCAGTAAAGAAACTGTCAAACATTTTGCTATATTACGGTAAGTTTCGAATTTTCTTGACTAATATATCAAAATTTACCCCACCAGCACATTTCAGCAAACATTTTTCTTGTATTATTCTCTAGGGGTCAAGAAAAGGATTATGCAAAAATTGTTTCATTTGTGAAAAATGTAAAAGCAATGGTTGTTTTGAATATAATGTTATTTATGCCACACACCTGCTTCGGGCGAATCTTCATGTTTAAAAATCTGAAGAAAGACTTTTGAGTGGCGTCGATGAGTGGTTTTTAGAGCATAAGGCCGAATAATTCTCCCAGGGATTAAGAACAATATACGAATATTTGTGCAGGAAACGCTTTGGTGATAACGGATTGTATTGAAAAAAGTTTTAAAATAAATTGGCTCGTTTATAGCTGTTACTAAGATCTTTTCCTACAACTTTTGTGATTGCTCTTCATCCACCATGGTCAACATCCACCATTCCACAGGTACAAGTCTATTAAAAGACATTTTTTGCCAGTTTATTTTCCGCTGTGGAATGTGGGTAAGGATATTTCACATTTTTAGTCATCAAGAACTGAAAATATAATTTTAGGTAAATAATGTTATTCTTGTAGAGACATTAGATATTGTTTAAAGCAAGGGAAATGACAAATGCGCAAAGTCCTCACCGGGACTCTAACCCCGGACCTCTTGAATACGTGCCAAGTGTGTTGACCACTACACCACGAAAGCATGCTAAGGAGGCTGGAGAAATACCTTATATACTTCCCCTTTCAAAGGGCGACTGGGGATTACAGGACACAATCGTCAAATCCTGGTGGTGGAGAATCATCATCCACCACATTTTTTAGTTCGGTCGCCACTATAGAGACATTTGGTTATTTCGAAGTATGAGATTTGAAAAATGTGCAATGCTCTCTCCGGTAGACGGAAAAAGGCACAGGCTGCGCCTACTGTGTACTCCAAGAAGGAGAAATGGTTAAAACTTGGGAAAGACGACTGGCAGACAAAAATACCGTCTTTCAGGCAGAGCTTCTTGCATTAAAAGCAGCCATCAATTTGGCAAAATATCAATTAGGATTAAAGGTCAGCATATATAGCGACTATGCCTCAAGTTTGGAGTCCATCCGAGGACACAAGACAAGGAGTCCTTTGGTGCAAGATATTCAGAAAATTCTTCTAAGTATCCCACCAGATGACAGACCTATCCTGATCTGGGTTCCAGCTCATGTGGGTATTACTGGCAATGAAGCGGCAGACCTGCTTGCGAAATCGGCTGCCAATGACTCCAGTAGATTGGAAAGCGCAGTAAGTGTTCCGCAGTCCTATTTAAAAAAAACCAAGCTCAATAGCCTTTTTCAAGAATGGCAGAAAAGATGGGAAAAGGGAAAGCACAGGGAGGAGAACCTACAAGTTCTTTCCAAAAGTCACGTGCTCAGTTAATACATACAGCGGAGCACAAACTCAATTCTACACTCAATTCTACCGGCCATGGTCCCTTCCCACATTACCTTAAGAGATTCGGCATACGAGCATCAGATTTGTGTGAATGTGGTGCGGTAGGTGATGCAGATCACTTCCTCTTCAACTGCCCACAAACCAATAAACTGCATTTAAAAATGCCAAGCAGTGAATACTGGCCGCAATAGGCAGAGAATACCCGCGGCAACAAGCAGACGAAAACTAAAATAGAGGAGGTTATCAGGCTTTGCTCAGCAAGATTCTAAGAAATTCTCCCCCTCTCTTGAGAATTGTTTCTTCGCAGCATAATTTTAATAGCAATTCAAAATACTACAACAACTGAACATCAACACTAGGAAAATAGCTCACCCCGTAGAATAATAACAGGACTGTAAGAGCAAAACTATTGTAATGTAAGCATATTACTGTCCAGTTTATATGTACTTGATAAAAATAATATTGTAAAGCAGTTTAAATGATATTGAAAATCCAGTCAATGTGTAAATGAATTACAAGTTTAATTTTGATTATCTCAGTAAAAGTATTGTAAATATGAATTCATATAATGTCTAAATGTACACATAGCTGTCATGATTTTATGTATCTGTCATATGTAACTTGTACAAGACAATGATTGTAATCAACATATCTATGCTTATTCACAGGCCTTGTATGCCCATGTAATATTTATATGTATATTCTTACACGGAGGAAATTTTCCCTTCTGCCAGGATGACTACTAACACTGTAAGACTTTTACAACAAAGTTAGGTCAGTGGTTATCTCAGGCGGCGCTCGGTACTCGAACCAAGGACACCTTGAATACGCGCCGAGTGTGCTGATCACTATACTACGAAAGAATGCTAAGAAGGCGGAAGGAATAACTTATATGCTTTGTATTTAAATTCCGCTCTATGATATACTCGTCATGTGAACTGCAACAGGTTAAAACATTAGCGTCACACACATCAGTATTAATGTCCAAATATGCTACAATCCTCTAAAGCAGCTGTTTTGGAATTGCTTTTAAAATGTAAAATGATTTCGTGGTTCATAGTTTACAAATGTGATATGCTTATAATGTATTTCTCCCGCCTTCTTGGCGTGCCTTCGTAGTGTAGTGATCTGCACGCTGGGCGCGTATTCTAGAGTTCCGTGGTTTGATTCCCGGCGTAGGAGTTCCTCATTTTTCCTCATTCCTGCTTCTGAAGAATTCTAATATCTCTACAGTGGCACCTGAAATAGAAGGGTGGTGGTTGATGATTCTCCTCACACAGGTGGAGTTTAGGTCCTCTAAACCGCAGTCGCTCTTTAAAAGGGAGAGTTTATAAGGTATTTCTCCCGCCTTCTTCGTAGTGGTCGGCACGCTGGGCGCGTATTCCAGAGGTCCATGGTTCGATTCCCGGCGAGGGCGTTGCTAATTTTTCATCTCTCCTGCTTCCAAAAAATCCTAATGTCTGCATTCTCTTTGCTAATAAAAACTGAACTGTACAATTTCCACTTTTGTATTAACTTTAGGAATCAGGCAATTATATACAAATTCACATACTTACATATATATACAAATATATATATATATATATATATATATATATATGAAATGTAGAATCACATGGTTGTAGAATCATATGTGAATCATATGTGAAATGTAGTTTCATATATATATATGATATATATATATATAAAATGTAGAATCTCACACATTATTTGCGTTGTGCAACCGGGGCAACAGGAATGAGACAAATTTTGGAATATAAAGTGATACGTTTATTTCAACATCTAATCTCACAAGCGTTCCTCCTGTACCTCTAAGAGAAGCCCTATTTATAGATATGTGTGCGTTATGGGGCTTATCCAATCAGCGATATTAATTGAAATCATGAGGTGACGCTATCTTCTCATCAAGAGTTTTCTTAAGGACTTTATGTAACATGACAGTTTTATGAGTTTGGCGATTTGGCGGGCGCCAACAGGTTAATATAGTTTATAATAAAGAACGAATTTCGCCAAAAGTTTAGGAACAGGAATGCAATTTAGGTACAGAATCGCCAACACATTATTAAGCAATATGATTAGAATTTAATTTAATCAATTGATTTAAAAATATCATTACACACACACACAGATATATATATATATACATATATATATTTCGTTTTCGTATTGCAGTATTTTCTAATATGAACCAACTTGAATATTTTTGATATCATGAGATGAAATAATATAAACAATCATAAAAATATTTGATATCATCTGAGAGTATATAGAATACCAGCAATGTATTACTCTTCTGGTGAATTTTCTTATTTATTAATTATAATTTATAAAGATTTAAAGTATTTCACTATTGGAAACTTTCATTAAGCTTTTGGCAGACGTTAAAGCGACTTATTTCTATGTCTGAAGTCCAACAGAGATTTGAGATGGGTGCAAAAGATCCTTTATTTAAAACTTAATAAGATGAACACAGGACACATCTGGTGATTACAAGTTTGATAACATTTATGATGAAAAGCTCGAAGTAGAAATTCAAATATAAAGCTAAATTTAAATAAATAATAGCCAAAGGCTAAAAGGAGCAAATTAACCTGAAGTTGGCTCGGACTTCATTGGAAATTTAACTAGCGGAGAGTATAATACAAGGCCGAAGACAAGACTACTTTTCTTAGAATAGCAATACTAGAAACAAAGCCTTCAAGAGACAGAACACGCTGTGACTTAACAATCACGAAACCTCATTTTAATTGCCCGCAAATGCATTTGCAAACTGGCGGGAAAACAGAAAGAGAGAAGTGTTGCTGCAGATTCAAAATATAAAATAAATGTTTATTTAAAACAAAATGAACCTCACAAATCAACAGAATCTTGCAGGTTTAACGCAGCATAATATAGCAACGTCTATGATGTGTCATTTTTTCATTAGTTAATCTTTCTTTCCCAAAAGTTTAATCTTGTGTAGGCCTGTTAATAAGAGGACTTTTCTCACAATTATGTGTAGGCGGAGAATTGTAAACTTTTATTAAAGAGGCAGTAGCCACAAAACCAAGCAATCGTGTCTTGAATAATATCTAATTTTTAGAAGAGCTACTATCTGTCTTCCTGTTTTCAGAGACATCATTAACTTATCTTAAAAATCTTTGGTCTTATACCTCAAGCCAGAAATGTATAATTTGCATGCTGCACACTGAATTCTCTATAAATCATTTTAAATAAGCAATTGCTACTTTGATTACATCTTCTCTAAACTTCCCTTTTCAGATCAAATTTGCTATTGCACTTCCATTCGCATTAAATACTATTTATTGTTTTCATCAGCTTTCTTAGGTTTAACTCATGTTGAAATTTTAAAATAGTTAACTAAATGTTGTTTTATCTATATTCTGAGTGCCATTTAGTTTGAAACTCAGTGGACAACTTTCCGTCTCAATATCATGTGATAAATTGAAACTGAGTGATCTTTTATTATAATAGATATGATTTAATTGTGAGCAATCATGCATAAATGAACTTTACTATTGGTAAGCAGTATATAGATATAGAGAATTACTAAATGGAATTTAAGTAAAAATAAAACACCCCTCTCTGTTCATTGTTTTTTTACTTATACCGTAAGTGTTACAGTTGTACAGGAACCTACTGTGGAACCCTACTGTGGATAATATTCACTACTAAAGATATCTCTACACATGGGCACTTTTTCCTCAAAAGATAAAATATCAGGATCCCAATTCCCCATCCACTTCTTCCAGAGTCGCAAGTGCAAGGCAGACTTACAGGCTCCTCGACGAAGAAGCATGATTGGATTGACAGTAAAATGATACGGAAGGTCTGAGAGAAATGAATATGTGCTTGCCCTTGTATTTTCTGCTGCGGGAAAGACAAACTGACTCAGGTTACATTCCTCTTTCCTTCCACATATTCTTGAGTTAAGCGAGCAATTTACGAGTTTAGGAGTGTTTTTCTCCTATCTTGCCTATTTTCACATCAGTGTAATAATTTGTCTCTTGAAATGTAGAAGTAAATTGTACACATGATTAACTTACATGTTTGAAAAATGAATTTGAAAAATGAAACCCTGGGGCATTTCATTATTATTTCAGTTGCCAAGCTTTGAGACACATGGCTTTTGTTTTGCTTTAGATGCAGTCCTCTTTATTTGGTTGACTGTATAAGAGGAAAATATACTTGCGACTTACATGTAAGTAAGTTAGGTTACGTACTAGACGCCTGATGTTTCACGAAATCAGTTCTCAATAAGCATCATTAATTTGAGCAAATTTTACAACTTTCCAGCTAAAATATTGCTAGTTACAATTTCGCTTATCTAATTAACGGCAGAAAACAAACCGAAAATAAATCAAGCGATTTATTTCTCTTCTTATAACTTCAACGATATGGAAGGAAATCCTCCTCAAAACTACAATAAATACCACAGAATCGCTTGTAAATATATAGACACTACCTTTGTTGCAGTTTAAAAACTGGCGGAGTGTAGAGTTTCAAAAGTAGAATTAATATCATAAAATTCTTCATTGAATTAATGTTCAAAATATTATCAAAGTGATTTGCAAGTTTTGATGAATTTTGGAGGCTTTTAATATAGTTTTCTTGTAGAAGAGGGATGAAGGAAATGATCTTTCAGCAGAATGTCCAATTTCACCTTATTTGAAATTTGCTGTCTTTTATGTTGCTTATATTCCTCTAAAGATCTTGTCTAGTAATTCGAAAAGGCGTGTTGTTGTTAGGCCTTGGATATGATAGAAGCTTTAATTTGTGACAATATTTCAACATACCTTGTTAAAAGAATTCTTCCACTCGGCCACTTTACTTCTGAAAATGAGCATTTTAGCGGCCAGGGAAATCTTTGAACATGCTTACAGAGCCATTAAACCCAGTAATTATTTTCGGTCATAGCCTTTGCACAATCGGTTGCAATTGCGACGAGGTTTTTTTTTTTATTGGAACTTTCTCTTCAGTAATAAAATTTTTAACTGCTTCATGTCTTGCTCTCGAGTGTATTTTGCCGAAGTCAACATGGTCAACATGGCTTCTTCCATGCAGAAGTCAACTACACCCATTTTAGAGAACACAAGTTGTTGAGATGTGTCAGTAACATCAGTGGATTCATAAAACTGAAGGAAAATCACGGAAATATTTTTTAAATCATATTTAAATATTTAGATCATATCTCTACGTATGGCATTTTCCATATCGTTCACTCGTCGTGCCCATCGTGCCACTGGATTTCGTGCGAGAGGCACATCTTTCATAGCTGAGATTGTTTCATTGTTGTTTCTAAATTTGTAAAATAAAGGCTATAACATTGCTAACATAGCTTCCTTCATAATGGCACAGTTTCAGTATGCTTTTTTATGTGATGCGAGAACGTAACCTACTTCAAAGGACGCTTCTGTGTGATTTCCTGCTTCCTTTTCCAAGGCAAAAAGAGGGCTTTGTTGAGCTTTTGAGAAAATTTCATTGATTGAATTAATGTACTCGTAATACTCGTGCAGGTGAACACAAATGAAATTCCCCATTGTTTTTAAAATATAGGTTTTGTCTCAACGTGTTATTGTGATTGTACCTGGAGGACGACTAAAGATAGAACTGCGGGCTACCAGGAGCCCGCAAGCCACCGGTCGGACACTACTGGTCTAGTGTTTTATTTGCAAAGATGGAAACATGTCTGACGTAATACGCTTTGAATGTTTTTATGATCTAGGTATCAATTGGCTGGACTAAGGAAGTGATGTCCTGTTGAAGGAATAAAACTCTGCATTTGGATGCATTGTTGTGAGAACTTCAGTACAGTATCCTGGAGCATAATCTAGAATTAGAAGAATTTTAAACGCCCGAGTTTTAATGCTCTAAATAATATTATGACTTCTTTAATGAATGCATTTTCAAACCAATCATTAAATAGTATTACGTGAATTCGACCGACTCTTTACACCCTGCCACTTGTAGCTGAAATTCTCGCGTTGGACATATTGAATGAGGACAATTATGTTATGTCGCGAATTTCAATTATTAATATGTGTTTTAAGTTATTATTATTCTAATATTTTTATTTGTATTCATGTGTATTTTAATCTGGAAAAAAGTATTCTTAAGCTCTTAAGGTTTTATTTAACTCATTATTCTTGAGTAGGAATTGTAACAAAGGCGAGAGACGGTTGCGAGGACACACATCTGGTTTATTGGTTATAGCCTTTTACTAACAATGGAGACAGTTGGGAGTTGTGTGTCGCCATTTTAACTCTTGGCGTGTGAAACGGAAATCGCTTTCCTGTCCGGAAATTGCTTTGTTAAGGTTGCAATTTTCTTACTTCAAGACAGTGGGGGTTAAACTAACCTTAGGTAATTGGATGCTCGTAAAGCTTATTTTCCGCTTGTTAGTTGGGGGTCTACTTTTTCTCACGTTGTGTGTACAGATGTTTTTCGGATTGCATTGTCAGATTTTCTGTTGTTTGATTTGTCATGGGTGTGTCATTTTCTCAATTTAGATAACATAAAATTCCGGGATTGGTAAGATTTAATTTTACGATTTTTTTGAAAGCCTATGAACTCACAGAGGCGGAGAAGTAAAAAGGCCATAAAATCAAATGGCTATTGCAACCGTCTCTCGCCTTTGTTACAATTCCTACTCAAGAATAATGAGTTAAATAAAACCTTAAGAGCTTAAGAATACTTTTTTCCAGATTAAAATACACATGAATACAAATAAAAATATTAGAATAATAATAATTTTAAACACATATTAATAATTGAAATTCGCGACAAAACAATTAAGAGTGTAAGTATACGCAAAAGCGCTTTTTGTAACTCTGCGATTGGTAAATTTTATCGGATTTAAGAGCATTAAAACTAAGTAGGATATGCATGTGATGAACCAGATCCTTTCAATAAGAGACATTTTTCTTTGAGTATACTCAAAATCTAAAGTGGCAGGTTAATTGGCCACTACACATTTTAGCAGCGGAAAATGATTTAATGTACGTAAGTTTAATTATAAAAAAAAATATCAAATTCTTAGGAAGATGTAGTTAATGGAATGGATGACGTATATTAAAAATTACTTTCCAAATACTTACCCCAAAACAATGGCTACTTTGCAAATTTATTTGAAATACACACGCTACATACACATCCTATTTTAAATCTGATACGTAAATGTACGCATGTATAAGAATAACTGGACTAAATTAAGTTGATATATCTAACTCCGTGCCCCGCAAAATAACTATATAATTTAATTACGAATGCAAAAAATATTCTCCTTTATTTTGTTTGTAATGTCCAATTCAAATACACCATAAGCAAATTTCTATCCATTCAAGAGCTATCGTAACAAAATGTTAAGCACCTTCATATTACTACCAGACTGCTCTGTATCAGTGGACAGACTAGTTGAGAGATTAAATTCTTTCATAATTTCTGTTCAGTCCAAATTATCGATTCAGGACCTGACAAAGTAGGATAGGCATGTTTGTTAAGTTCAGCAAGTGATACCAACGGAGTTCAGGAAGGGATTAATTCACCATACTAGCGGAGTATTCATAAAATTCCATTCTAACTCAAAGTAAATCTGCTAATCATGAAAACTTTATAGAGCTCTAAATGCAGAGATCCCATTATATTTCATCGAGGTTTTTGACAATCTTCGAAAGGTAGCTAAAAACAGATTTTTAAAGTTTAAACTGGAAATCTCAAAATCTGCAATTTGAGACGTAAACCATGCCGTAAGTTCCAGCTCCATGATGTAGCAGTAATCAAGCGTGCACAATACAAGCCTGATCTTGAAATCAACGTTTCTCGAACCATACAAAATTGTAAACCCAAGCCATATGACAATTATGATGTTCAAAAATGTGTTTTCTTCCATGGAACAGAACATTTGTTCTGAGTTTATGAAACCATTGACTGGCTCATTAGAACTTATTATGTGAACTTAAGTGTTTTATGGATACTTTCTCTTCTTCTAATAACACATTTGAACTTTAACCATACTGGACTGATTAGACCTTTGGACTTTGGATATCATACTGGACTGATTAGTACAAACTGGAAATCTCAAAACCTGCAATTTGAGACGTAAACCATGCCGTAAGTTACAGCTCCATGATGTACTAGTAATCAAGCGTGCACAATACAAGCCTGATCTTGAAATCAAACAACGTTTCTCGAACCATACAAAATTGTGAAACCAAGCCATATGACAATTATGATGTTCAAAAATGTGTTTTCTTCCATGGAACAGAACATTTGGTCTGAGTTTATGAAACCATTGACTGGCTCATTAGAACTTATTATGTGAACTTAAGTGTTTTATGGATACTTTCTTTTCTTCTAATAACACATTTGAACTTTAACCATACTGGACTGATTAGACCTTTGAACTTTGGATACCATACTGGATTGATTAGACCTTTGGACTTTGGATACCATACTGGACTGATTAGACCTTTGGATACCATACTGGACTGATTATACCTTTGGACTTTGGATACCATACTGGACTGATTAGACCTTTGGACTTTGGATACCATATTGGACTGATTAGACCTTTGGATACTTTCTTTTCTTCTAATAACACATTTGGACTTTAACCATACTGGACTGATTATACCTTTGGACTTTACTTTGGCGATAATTGCTCACTTTTATCAACGCAGAGACGTTTTTCTAACTCTTGGTATTATAATTGGGAGCTGTTCATTTTGTTTTATGATTGTATGCTTTATACCTTTTCTTCCTGGTGTCTAAAAAGCTACCAGACCAAGCATTTCTGCTTAGCTTAAAACTGGTTCAGGCAATAAACTGAAGTCTTAGTGATGAGATTATAGCGCAATTTTATTTTCTCATTTGAAATTTATAGATTTTTTTTTTTTTTTTTTTTTACTTTTATAGAAAGTTTTTGAAATGTTAGATTTTAATAGGAAGTTTATGGTTTGCAAATTTTTGTTGTTACATATAATTCAGAAAACAAATTATTTCCTTTTACAAAGTAAGAGATACTATTACATTTTACAAGTTAAAAATTGTCTTTATATAAAATTTCCACATTTTATAGCTTTACAATATCTTCAGCTTACGATGCAAAACAATACTTAATATACACACTTATAATACATGTTTAAGCACATCAAGTGATGATTCTCTTAGTATATTTCTTTTCATCATGATTAATTTTTGAAATTTGTTTTAAATATGTTCTATTAGTGAAAGTATTTACTTTCAATAAATCATAAAATTCACTTAACCTTGGCATCAGGTTTAGAAAAAATAAAACATGGTGGATCCATTTTTAAGGACATAAAAACCTTTTCCTTTTGATTTCTTTTTGTCAGTTTCCTTTTTTTTTTTTTTTTTTTTTTTTTTTTTTTTGAAAACAAATTTAGAAATATGAAATTTTTTAAAAATCTTATGCAAGCTTTTGATCGAAAGATATCTATTTATATATTAAAAAATCTTATCAAATATATTAGGCGCAGATTAAAGTTTCTGCAGGTGACGAAAATCTCAATGGATAGCCATGCATATTGGTTCTCTTTTACTTTATGCATTTATTACATTAATGGCACATTTTTCATAATTTTGATTATACAACGGCAGTTTTTGATCGTTATTACATAGCATTTTCGATGCATTATCACTGATTAATTATCCTAATATGCGCAAAGATTTAAAAATATTATAAAAATATAATTCTTGTCATGCGGTTTGAGTAGAAGTAAAATAGTTTAACTAGAGACAAACATTGCAACCTTTACCTTGTACACCCCAGAAGAGCAATTTAAACTCGATTTATAAAACAAATGGGACAAGAATTACCCCAAATTGTCAGAAAGTAAAGAATCGTTCCAATGGGAAAAGAAACGCATTGCGAAATCCCTGAAGTTAGGAAACACCAGATGCCATTCTTCCCATATATTCCCTGTTTTCACATCCAACTAACTTTGTTTTCAGCCTTGCAACTGCTGAACACTTTCTCCCCCTATCAGGCCTCTTCATTTATCTTAATTTGTTACGCAAGTCTTCTGATTTATCTTAGAAAGGCATTACGACCAAGGAGTATTACACTTACTGCTTTTGTTGACAGGCCAGCGTTTCAACGATGCTATATAGCTGTTGAACAAAAAGAAAGTTGCAACATCTTATTCAAAGGAATTTTAAATTCATTATAAATAATTTAGGGAGCATACATCAATACATATAACATAAATTCAGATTTTTCTTTATATTTATAATAGACTTTTATATCAACGTATATTTGTATCCAATATTATGACCTTTTATGAATATTTTATAACAGCGGTTCCCCAAGTTTGGGATGGATGAAATACGTTTCATACCAATAATAACGATAGTTTATTACTCATATTTTTCATATGAAGAACGCTTAAATTATGCAAGTATTTTTCAGTATTTGGTAGGTTTATCTTTAAGCAATTTCGAAATCTTTCTGAAGCAATCTTGAAATAAAATCTACATCTTAAAAGCCTTTAACATTACTCACAAAGTACTAACAATTGATATCAAATTTTTTATTTGCATTTACTATGATTGATACAGTTAACTATAAAGAGCTGACTTTTCTAAATTCCAGGAATGTTGCTATTGAATACTGAATAGTTTAAGAATCTCAACATAGTTCATGTAGGGGAAGAGGGACATTATATGGTTGGTTGGTTGGTTGGTTGTGTGATTATGGCAAAGCCTCGAGGGCTATTTGCCTAAGGGAACGGATGACTTCGTGGAGGACTTTCTAAGGGAAACTGGCTCGTAAATACGTTACACATGGGGAAAACCATGAAAACGCCCATGCAGCCAGCCCGTTCGCGGGATTCGAACCTCGGACCGAACTACCAGTGTTCAGCGACTTTACCGCTCGGCCGCTGGTGAGCGGACATTATATGAAACCTCTGTAAAGAAATTTAATAATTTTTCGAAGCATGGAAATTGAAGAAACTCGCAGTGTCTTCGACGCGATTCGGACTCCTAAACTCCGGTATAACGCGTGCTTCCAGTTACATCAGAAAGGCATGCAGATACGAGGTAGAAAATACATTATATACTCCCTCTTTTAAAAGGAGAGTGGGGATTAGGCCATCCACTCGACAAATCCTGGTGGTGACGGAGTATCGTCGACTACTTTTAGTTCGGGCATCAATTCTAGAGTCATTTTAGAATTTTTTGAAGTAAAAGAATTGAAAAAATCCGCAGTGCCTTCGCAGGGATGCATATTTCACAAGTGCACATCTGTATAGCCACCGAGGGAGTGGCTTCTATAATGAACCAATGAGCATCCAGTAATATTTCTGTTATGTCGCATGACTTTTCGTGGGCTTTAAGATTTAAGCAAGATGGTTGTAAATATTCCGCCACGAAATTTTCTTTACAAAATATTTAAAGCATCGTCAATTGCTTCTGAAACTTTTCATTGCAAAGTTAGATCAAATATAGGCAATTATGAATATTTCACTACCTGGTTGAAATAAATACAAACACATGTTGGATACTTCGCAAAAATACCGATGTGAAATATTACTTAATAAATGGTATATAAGATGAAAAAAGAAATATGTGATAATCATCTGAGCCCAAATGCAATCTTTACATAAAATTACGCGTATGGCAAAAATATTTACACCAATTATATATGTAAATAGAAGTTTGCACTTTTTATTGCAGTCTATATGAAAAAGATGTTCTATAATAATAAACAATGAAGAATTTTACTCAAATTGAACTTAACTAATTTGCATTCGGATACAATTAGTGTGTTAAATTTCACATTTAATAATTGCTCACTCTTAAATGTACTGTCTACACAAGAAATACTCATCAAACAGAATGTGTGTATTGGTGTGTATTTAATTATGGCAAAGCACACTAGGGCTATCTGCCTAAGGGGAGGGATGCCTTTCGTGGAGGACTTTTTAAGGGAAACTGGCTCGTATACACGTTACACATGGGGAAAACCACGAAAACACCCATGCAGCCAGCCCGTTCGCGGGATTCGAACCTCGGACCGAACTACCAGTGTTCAGCGACTTTACCGCTCGGCCGCTGGTGGCCCATCAAACAGAATGAATTTATACACAATGAGTATATTCAATTTATTCACATATAACTTTTAATGTTAACAATGGATATAATCAGATCATATGTATACTGAATCTTACACTTTAAAAATCAAAAGAATGCAAGGTATTGAAATAAGGAAACACTAGATTCATTGTAACACTTTCAGTCATTCTCAGCTCAATTAAAAAAATATACACTTGAATTCTCTTAATCCACATAATATGCCGTGAACATCAATCCAAATATTAGTACGTGATAAAAATCACGAAAGTGAAATGTCAGCCATTAATTAAACTCAGAAAACGAAAGCACTACAAGATTTTTACTATTATGTCATATATTTATAACTGCGAACCAAAAGCAAATTAAAACATAAACAACATACGCTCACATGCACGAAAATGTAGCGTCACAAAAGCAATAGCAGCTCATTGGTCCATTCTCAAAACCCCTCCCTCAGTGGCTAACCTGATGTGCATTTGTGAAACATGCCGCCGGGATTCGAACTCTGGACCTCTTGAATACGCTTCTAACGTGCTTCCAGTTACAACATGAAGGCATGCAGACAGGAGGTAGAAAATATATTATATATTCTCTGTTTTAAAGGAAATTGGGAATTAGGTGATTCAATCGCCACATCCTGGTGGTGACGAATTATCGTCCACTACCTTTTAGTTCAGGCATCGATCGTAGAGTATTTTTAGGAATTTTCGAAGCATGGAAATCGAAGCAGGGTTTCTGAAATGATATGAACTCTTGACATCCCGAATACGCTTCAATTGTGCTTTCGGTTACACCACAGGGTTAGGTTAGGTTATTTAATTATGGCAAAGCCTGACGGCTATCTACCTAAGGCGATGGATGCCTTCGTGGAGGACTTTCTAAGAGAAACTGGCTCGTATACACGTTACACATGGAAAAAAACCACGAAAACACCCATCCAGCCAGCCCGTTCGCAGGATTCGAACCTCGGACCGAAATACCAGTGTTCAGCGACTTTACCGTTCGGCCGTTGGTGTGCCCAGTTACACCACAAAGGCATGCAGATAGGAAATAGAAAATATTGGGTCAGTTCATAAATTCGTGCGTATTTTTTGCGGTAAACTTTTAAATAATATAAAAAACACAATTTAAAAAACACAATTTAACATTTTAATCAATCACATATTTTCCTCCATTTTCTACAATGTCCCGCCATCTTACAGGCGGCAGCTTTTTTATGCCATTACTGTAGAAAGACTCTGGTTTTCATGCAAAAAAATTTGAAAGTTCATTGCGTACATCCCATTTAGAATTTAATTGTTTTCCCAGTAAAAAATTTTTTAAGGAACAAAATAAGTGAAAATAACGAGGGGCAATATCTGGGAAGTAAGCAGGATGTGGCAAAAGCTCCCAATTAATTTCACTAATCTTTTGCAGCGTCGTTCCAGCCGCATGCGGTCTAGCGTTATCATGATGAAACAACACTTTTTTTATATTCACCAATCGTGGGGTGTTTTTTGATCCATTCTGAGTTTAGACGGCAAAGGTGTTCACTATATACATCTGAATTAATCGTTTGGTTTCATTCTAACAGTTCAAAACGTCCTGAACGGGGTTCATCATCAATGCTGCTTTTTCCAACTTTAAAAATTTTAAACCATTTCTGGGCAGTCCTTACACTAATAGTGTGTTCACCATGTACACTATTAATTTTTATCCCTGCAAACCTGGCAGATTTACCACACGAAAATCAAAAAAAAAAAAAAAAAAAAAAAAATGTAGCACAGCACGTTTGTACTGATTATATATATTCATCTTCTATGGGTACTAAAATGCGTTCGATATTTACGAAAATTGGTGATGAACTGAATTATATGTTAGTCAAACGATGACAAGTTTGAACAGGTTCAAAATTGTATTGCTTTAGTAAATGCGTCATAGTGAATTCCACACATACTCTTAATACGCACGAACTTATGGACCGACCCAATACATTATATACTTCCTCTTTTAAAACCAGACTGGGGATTAGGTGATTCAATCACCAAATACCGCTGGCAACGAATCATCGTCCCCTACCTTTCAGTTCGGGGATCACTTGTAGAGTCTTTTTAGAATTTTCGAAGGGAAAACAATGAGAAATTCGCAGTATCTTTGCCAGGATTGGAACTCCATTCCTCACGAATGAGCTTCGAACATGCAGCCAGTTACACTACGAAGGCATGCAGACAGGAGGTAGAAAATACGTTATAAATCAATAACATTTTGAAGAATTCTGCTTTTAAATTGTATTTATACTCTTTCACACAGGTATATTCAAACTTAACTTGCATATCCTTCCGATTGGAGCGATTTGTAATGTAAACCTAAGATCAGGTAGAAGAGAGTTTAAACCTTAAATGCTAGTAAAATAAATTTTAAAATAATTATTACAAGTTATTACAATTTTATAAATTTTCCAATATTAGAGTGTTTGTTATTTTATCAGCTTTCAGTGATCCTTTCCATTATTTTGGTATCCTATCGAAGATGAATTCCAATCATTTTCACTTTTGTGGGAATTTCAACAGCATTTACAACAATGTAAATTAGTAGAAATCTGTCTAAAATATATTTAAATCAATTTCTATATTGTGAAAGACTATAATAATCATACTGTGTTGATAATATGGCAGAATTTAAATTAGGTGAATGAATATAGTATAACGTAAACAGTAACATTGGTGCTACTTTGGTAGACGGTTGCACGGATTTTTGGCGATTTACGTTGGCGCAATTGTTGGCGCGATTTTTACAATCGTCAGCCATCTTGAAAAACGCTGTTTTTACGCATAGTAAAGTATTCGAAACTTAAAAAATAAATAAATAAATAAATAAATATCGTTAAAAGTAATGGATTAATTTTTTTGTTGAAAATGTCTTTTTTTAAGATGGCAGGCAAGTGTAAATAAGTACATTTACTATGAGTATAAAGTACTAAAGTTAAGGCTATTATTACTTTTATATAGCAAAAAAGAGAATAAAAACACCGCTATAAAAACATTGTGCCAACGTTTAATTAGATTAAAATATTACTGAAATTGAATATCGAATTAAAAACCATCCTACCAACATTTAAAAGAATTAGAATATTATTAAATTCAAATACTTTAAAATACGTTATATAAAATATAATTAACATTAAAACATATGTGACAATAATTATCTCAGCATTTTTTGAAAAGAGTGTATTATTTTTTTTAACAAAAATTGAACTATACAATTATAAAATAAAAGAAAAATATGTACTTACATTTTTTCGAGTAATTTAACCTCTTGTTTATTTAAAAGTACCACAAAAAAAAATCGAAATCATAATTGAATCGGATCTTTTAACCATCTTCATCTGTTATCCAAATATCTCGCACTTCATTGAAGAAGCAGTTAGCGAGGTTTCCTCCAAAATTTCCTCTGACGTTATTAACAATTTATAAATAAATCTTTGATTAGGAAAGACAGGTTGGCCAAAATAAAGTCTCAAAGGGCAATTTTTTATTCCAATACCAATAACTCTTGGTAATTACCAATAACAACATTAGTCTTCGAAACGAGGATATCCATTCCATTTGAAATCCGAGGAATTCGAAGAGATGATTAATAAAATTTTAAAATGGCGCGGTAATGCACAAATATTCAGTAACCAATCAGGGAGCTGATTACATCACGCATAGAATTAAAATTATTTAAATAATCATTCATAAAAAATAATTTTTAAAACAATTGCAAAATTAAATTTTATTTTAATATTTAACAGCCATAAATAATGTTTAAAACATTAGATTAAATTTATAGATATTAATAAGACCAATTACTTTTTAAGTAAGGTGACGTCATTGATTACATCATCCACAACATAAAATTATATAAAATATTATAAACAACAAAATTTTTATTTCAAATAAAAATGTAAAATTAAATTGATTTTTAATATTTAGAAGCCATAAATAATATTTAAAACACGGAAGTTATGCATAATAAAACGCATTATTTTTTTAATAAAATGACAACAAAGTATCGGTTACCATAAATAACTTATACAGCAATGGGTTTACCATAAGTTGTATTACTTGCAAAAAGGCAAATCGCCAAAAAGTCGCCAAAATCCGTGCAACCGTCTACCAAAGTAGAACCGTAACATTAATGCTTGTTGTCATAGTACATAAAAATAACTGCTGAAATTTCAGAATCTTCGTTTCATCCATTTCATTGAATTTTAATGCTTTCGACATACTATTTACTGAGTTCAGAAATATCATGTATAACACCTGTAGTTTGTGTCTTTATTTAATTTCATACTTTAATGTACAATTATTTTATCTATTATTATCGTTATTCTACTTGTGCATTTTTCATTAAAGAACTTTTTATCATTTCGAAATACACCTGATAATTCCTGATTAGGAACCTGATATTTGAAACAGTTGTAATATATAAGTGGAAGCTTACAATAAATAAATATCATTCTCAGAGAATGTCCACTAGCAGCTAAACGGTAAAGTCGCTGAAAACTAGTAGTTCTGTCCGAGGTTCGAGTCCCGGGAACAGACTGGCTTCATGGGCGTTTTCGTGGTTTTCCTCATGTGTATACTAGCAAATTTCCTTTAGAAAGTCCTCCCCTGAAGCGACCCCCCTTAGGCAGATAGCCCTCGAGGCTCTGCTGTAATCAAATAAACCAAACCATTTTGAGTGATTTTATTTTCTGCAGTGTAAATATCAATATATTTATACGAGAGGGCTTAGAAAAGCTTTAATACAAATCAGATACTATGATCTTGAATGTTTTCTTAAATACTTAAATTATTTTCTTACCTTCCTGCTTTGCATAATTTAAGTCTTTGCAGCTTGTTAAAATTCAGATTCAAACAAATAATTTATTTTGCTATGTCTTGTAATTGAGGTCAATATATATTTCTTTTACAGATACCATAAATTATTATCATCATATGTTTAGCATAAAAGTATTTTTCAATGTTGCATGAGAAATATGTTTTAGGCTTTCTTTAAAAGAAAGCCGTTGTTATGGAGAGTGGTTATCAGCTACTTTTGCGGGAAAATAATTTATCATGTCATAATTTGTTGCGAAGCATAACTTCTCAGCCCTTTTCAGAAGAACTGATAATATAACTATGCTTCAAATAATATGCATTTCTTTATGAATAAATTCTCCCTTCATTAATAACCACCAACATCTATTCTTCAGTTTTTTAACGGACGGCTTCTAACATTTGGTGAAAGATAAAGTTATACAAATGGTTTCCAATGCATATTTGAAAATCAGAATATCAGTGAAGCTTATGGAAGCTGGAATTTCATATTTTTTAATCACATGTTTTTATTCATTTGTTCATTTAATTCAATTGTGTACAAAATTATTCAGATCTTGCTTCATTTGTATGTGCGTTGCAAACAGTGTTTTATTATCATTGCACGTCAAAAACATTCTTGCAGCACATAGCAGCAACTTCATGTAATTATATTGTTACGTTTTTCGTTTCCTTCTGACACCAGTTGTTACGTTATTTTCTTCCTTTACGTTCATACGGGGTTTGTAGATTTGGAGTGAACAATGACGACACTTGATGAAGTATCGAAACACACTTTATTTAGCGAATATTAATCACGACAGCTCCAAAGTCACTTTTGCAGTCGTCGAACTGTTATATACAAGCTGACACGTTCAGCAACACAGCCTTCACACTGTCAAGCAATAACGGTGGAGACAGCTTCACTGCAAAGCACCCGAGTACAGCTCTCAACTCTGCTTGGTTGTTCTCGGAACTCCACGTACACTCGAGACTCTCCACGCGATGCATTCGACGATACACAAGAGTATAGCTCTCATCTCCGCACAGTCTAAGACAAAACTCGACGATGCACTCATTCGCGATGGACTAAAAGACTCTCTCGATGCACTCGACGACCAGCTCGGCGCTAGACTTCGAGACATTCGCTCAATGACTGCCTATCAGCTCGCTAGACGAGGCACGGCACACACACTCTGAGACATTAACTGACTGCGGACCAGCAGGGTTTATATAGCTTTTGGCTTGTGTTCGAGAACATTCTGAGCTAAACCGGTAAGAACTCGTTTCAGAAGGTTTTCCATCAGTCCATGGAATATCGCCAATTTTGTCGCCAAATACCGCCGAATGGGCTATTTCTCACCAAATGTGGCAACCCTGCCTTCCTTTGTCATTTTATGGTAACCCTAAAACTGCTTTGCGGGGAAGCCATCTCACCGCGCCTTGACATTTCGTAACACTATTTTATTAGTAAGCTACAGATTCTCTAACCAATCTTATAAGCGAAGGCATAGAACCTGTTAAGGCATCACTTTACAGACTCTAGTTATTAACCTTTGGGATAAGTAAATGCAAGGTATGGAAGAGGTTCAGTTCAAATGCCATAGTCTAGATCCATACTTTTGAAATGTGTGAAAGCAAGATGTAGCCCAAGTTTGTCCAGATATGTTTTAAATAAAAATGACCAACAAACGTACCTGTGCTCTATTCAACGACACCTCTTGTTATCTTGTTTTTAATGCCAAATAGCCTGGCTTGAATAACATTTCTGATGTGTTAATATTGATATTATTTTGTCAAGCACACGGAGAGACTTAATTGTTTTCGATTGCTCAATGATATTCCTCACATAGTTTTAAATTCCTCTGATTTACAAAAACGTGACTTTTAAGCTTCAAACATTCAACAGTTGAGCGCATCCACGACAAATCTATTTTTTTACTTTTCGTCGACCTTTTGCTTTGCAGTTTTTTTCTTCGCTTTTCTGAATCATATTAACCAAGGTGCTGATGCCAGTTGTTAACCTTTAACTGCTGTGAGCGGTTTGTCAGACCGCGCGACATTTTCCATTAAATGCTTCCACCTCATAGAATAATTAATGGGTATTGCCATTCTTAGTACCTTCATAAAACAGTTGCCCAAGGTCACATACCAAGTTGCGTTTGGCTAGCTCTATTTCTTCTTTTATTTTTTAAAATTTCCTCCCCTCAGCGGTCTGTGGGTTGGATCACCGACATTCAAATTTCGGCCGATAAAGTTCAATTTTCGTTGTTGTTACATATTTCATTTTTATATAAATATTCTTGAAATTGCTTCAAATGCGTGCAGGAAACGTTCTATATATCTTACCCAAGACCAATTTTAATAAATAGTTCGAAATTGGTCTAATTTAGAGTTCTCCGATGAAAGTTCCCATAATGAAATTATTGAGAGCGACCACGACACAAATTCAGAAATATCTACCGATGAAAAGGAAAATCCATGTTCTCCTTCTGCAAGAAATTCTTGTATTGGAAAAAAATGAATTGAAAGAGTCTATTCAAGTGCCCAACAAGGGTGTTCGAACTCGTAGTCACAATATTATTCTTCGTTCAAATTATACAACTGCTCGTATAACCCAACGTTGGCCTATGGCAATATTCTTCAGAAACTTGGATACATGTGCAATAAATGCATTCGTATTATTTCGATCTTATCCCATTGGCTCCGAAAATGAAACGAAAAGATTTCATTAGCAATTCAGTTGGTGCAGTCTCATGTAAAACGGAGGATAGCTTCATCATTTTTACCTAAAGAACTCAAACTTACAATAAGAAGAGTTTTCGGAATAAAGGATGATGAAGGAAACATTGCTCTCGAAGACGATAAATTAGATAAAAAAAGAATGTGCTATATTTGTCCACCGATCAAAAAAAAAAAAAAGGAAAACAGCTTACAAATGTATAGAATGCAAAGAACCAGTGTGTCTACAATGCAGTAGAAAAGTATGTATAAAATACAGCTCGAATTATAATTTTTAGAATAAAAATTAATTTTCTATATTCTTATTAAAGCATTCTTATCTCAAATTTTAATGTAAAATAAAAATGTTGAATTTTAAAATTTACTTCTTCCATCCAGATACGTAAGCGAAGGAATTATTATCACAGTATATATTTTATTCTAATGAACTGATTTAAGTATAAAAATTGCTTTATATCTTCATGAAAAATTTAAATATATGAAATTAAATAACACTTATTCAAATAAGAAAAGTTAAACAATATCTTATTTTGTTTCTAGCAGAAGCGGTCTGAGAGACCGCTCACAGTAGTTACGCGACAATTTAAAGTCACAGTAGTTAAAGGTTAACTATAGGAATAATAACTAAAACAACAGTATATTATAACTAAAGAAATCAATAACTAAATTAGGCAACCAACTCATGCCTTAAACCTCGTTCATCTCATAATATCTTCAAATTAACATCAAGTCAGTTCTTAGAATACAAATAAAATTAGAACTTAATAATAAGCTTTATAATAACCTATAGACAGTGTTATTGGGAACTTAAAATTCGAAGTTTGTATTAAATATAAATGTAACCTGTAAACATACCGATAAAACTATGAAAGTAACGTGTAAACATGCATAAAGAAACATGAAAGTAACTTATGAACATACGTTAAAAGTAACCTTTCACCAAAATAAAACTCTTAAAACTTACGAATTTATTTTAAATTGCATTATTATTGTTATCCTCAACTTGAAAACAAAGAATAATTAAAGTAAGCATTTTGATATTTTCAAGTGTTTTCAGATACCGAGTTTGTACTTTTGTGGCTTAACAACTCGTATGAACTTTTAAATAAACATGCCAGAAGGGAAGAAAAAAAAATTGAAATATTTTTAGAACTCCAAGCGATAACAGTATTTACAGATATCCGGAGACAATTCGGGTATCTTTACCGTTTTGCAATTCAAATATAAATAGTGTATTTATTATTAAAAATGTATAGCAACAGTTAACACTCTGTAATGTAAACATTATTACTTTGAGTGCGTCTACGTCAGACACATTTTTTTCTTCTTCTTTTCTACTGTACGATAATGTTAAATGTGTGCAATAATATATTTATTTATTAATTTATGAATTTTTTTACATTCTTATATAAATGCGCATTACTTCAGAATTCTCAAGTATTAGAAATAAGGGTTTATAAAAGTGGCTGTAGATATTTTGCTATTGCGATTTGTTATTTTTATTGTTAATTTAGGTATGAAAATGTTTAATGAGTGAAATTATATATTTTGTAGAGAAAAGATACATTTCTGAAACTTCAATAGTATGTTTACTATATACCCTTTCTTATTAATAAACAACAATTCGGATTGCTATGATTTTATGGCGAATTTTTTGTTGCCAAGGCAACAGAAACATTAACTAAATTCAATAAAATAACAAATTTCTTCGTCTCAACTGAAGACGATTTTTCTCAGCCTTAATAAAACGCTTATCTTCATTTGTTATGCAGACTGATTCAGCAAATCGGTTACAAACTTTCGAGACAGATAAAGTAAACCAAGAGGACGAAACTCTCATAGCAATGTGTGGTCGAAAACGCTTTTCTGACATTGATAAGACAAAATACGAGAAATGAAGGCTACCGACATGGTGCTTATATAGATTTATTATGCTTAGTGCAGCGGAAACCAGGAAATAAGAACAAAAACAGCCGATCATCAACAAAGAATGTGTTCAAAATTACTTTCAAAACGTATCTTGAACATAGGATCGGCAGGGGTGGTTCAGTGCATTGGTCAGTAAGATCACCAGACTTCTCTTGCATTGACTACTTCCTCTGGGGGTGCGTAAAGACATTAGTAACACTGCTGAGAAACTAGTTGCATACATCGTGGCAGCTTCTGGGGTAGTCCGGGACCACAGCCGGAACTTGTATCACGCATCATACTGGGGAAGTCCGGGACCAGAGCCATAGCTAGGGCTTTTAGTTCACTTGGACAACTGAAGACTTTGCACCCCGTTCTGTGTGCCAAAAACGGAAACCCTTTCATTCTAAAAATTCGTAACAACAGTTGGGCTCTCCCTTACTTCTGCACCCGGGAACAGATACCACCTCTTGCCCCATTCTAGCTGCGCCACTGTCCGGTACATACCCGGGATTTTCAAGAACATCAGATCTTCCATGTGCCGGAGATGTGAGGCCTGCAACAGACTCCCGGGACGTAATTTGGAACACCTTATTTGATGATAATCTTTGTCTATTTGTATTCTCATTTCTTGGCTGCTGCTACCCTAAAGCATATTAAATATGTTCCCACATTCTGTTCATGTCCTTCCTTTCTTCTGCTTTGTGTTGCCACTACCATGACAGGAAATCGTTTTCGATCATGCATTGATATGCGATTTTCCATCGTCTCGGTGTACTCTATCTCTCCTGAAAGTTTGTGACTGATTTATTGAAACACCCTGTTTATTTCATTTTTAACGGAGCAGAAAAAAGTTTTTTTTTTTTTTTTTTATTTTTTTTTATTATATTATTTATTTCGTAACGTTTAGGGTTATTCTGCAGAACTGCAGAATATAAATTTTGTGTGCTACCAAGTATTACAGATATTCATGGATTCCTGTTATGTTCATGCTTGTATTTCTTAATTGCTAAAACAAAAATATTAATTATATTTAATAATAAAAATTGCAATAATGATACTTATATAGCTATCTGTTAACAATTTATTATGCTTCATATACTTTGTTTTTACTCATTAAAGTCTTAATTTTACAATTAGCTGAGTACACTTCCCTTTGAGCGTTTAAGTGCATTTCAAGGAGTATTCACGTGAATAAAGGAGCCTGTAATATGTCATTAATATTCACAATGATTAATACGTATGACTATCGAAGAAAATATAAAATTGCAGATTTACTTAACTTAAAAGGGAGTTTCAGATCTCTAAGAAGATTCTTTCATGGTAGCTGAACTATTAAAAATGATTTTTAACGAACATAGATTAGCGTAAACGGAGTACTAAATTACACACACCGTTAACTAATTTCGCATGAAGAGGTCTATTTGCCCGTGATAAACTTTGAAAGAAAACTATTTTAAATATAATATTAAATAAGAATATTAAATTGCCGCTATCGTATATTTGCTGAACTTTTATATTACACAGTCTGCAGCATTTACGATTGGGATTTATTTCCTGCTTCTTTGCTTTTGTTGATAATTGGCGATACTAATGACGTAATCACACTATTTTAAATTTTGAATAAACCCTTTCCTAATCCATGAAAAAATTCCATCTCAGTTTTCTAAATAAAACTTCCTAAGCAAAATTGAAATTACAAAATGTATTAACCTAGCAACTGTAACTATATTTTAAATTTGCATATTTATGAAACATTACAGTTAAAATAATTTAGATAGGCAATGTAAAATGCTTAATATTCTTCCATAAAAAGTGTTGCTATCTCTTCTTCATTATAAACTCTTTTGCATTCCCCTTATAAGAATTACAATATACTTTTGAAGAATAAATCTTATCGCCATTGAGTATTTAGACTCTCCTCTGTAACACAAGGGCCCAACAAAAGCCGAGTGGTAAAGTCGCTGAACACTGGCAGTTCGATCCGGAAATTCTAATTCCGACGAACTGGCTGGCTCCATGAGGGTTTTCATAATCCCCCCCCCCCTCGAGTGCTTTGCCAAAATTAGATAAACCAAACCAAAACTTTACAACTAAGCACGATTTTTTAGCTTCAACCGCCCATAAATAAACACTGGTTTGGATTATGACAAAGCACAATGAAGTTATTTACCTATAGGGAAGAAGTATCTTCGTGGAAAAATTTCTAAGGGAAAATACCCGTGTTATATCACACATGAGGAAAGACGATGGAAAAATATCAATTAGCCTCGGCAACAAAATTCGATAAGGCTGAGATAATTTCTGGTTTAGTGGCTCCGTTACTAATACTTGGCAAATGTTTTGAAATTTTGCTATTCGTCCATGGTTTGGTTTATTTATTATTAACTAATTACTATGATCCATATTTTTGTCATTATTGAATTTTAAGTGTTTTCTTGTTTCTTTTTTTTTTCAAGTTATTCTAATATTTGCCTATGGTTCTGTATATTTTGAGATAATTTTGATCAGTTCAAAATGTAATGCAGCAGTAAAATATGTTATGTTTAATATTGGTATTTGCTTTTGTTATTGGAAAATTAATTATAAAGATGTGCTTTTGTGGATGTTATGAAATTATGACTCAGATTTTGGGGTAAGTAAACGACAATTGAGACCGAAATTCGGAAAATATTTTCGAATCCTTTAAATAACTTTTTAGATAAGGACAGGCATAAATTCTTCTTGGAAGTAAAAAATGTAATAGTCCCTGTATTTAAATCAGTAAAATATTTACGAGCTTTTAGTAAATGTGTATTAATATCTCATGCATAACATGAAAACATCATTTAAGTTTAAAAAAAAATGAGTATTAAACATACTGATGTATTCGTTTCATAATTTCTGCTGAAGGATTCTAATTTTGCAAACGTTATCATTGGACAATAGAAATTTCGAAGGTGCTTTTATGTTATAATTTTTTCCGACTACTGCTGTGATGTTGTTTTAAATGAGAGAATTATTTCGGCTATACAAATGTCAATGTTTGAACTAAATGCTTTTTTTTACTTCATACGAAGTAAAAAGGAAGTATTGTAATCGCAAAAATTTTCAGGCAGCATATTTCAACGAAAATATGCATTTTGACCGCTATCGAATGCAATTTAACGATGTTTTGGGTGACATCTGTACGTAACGACAGAATAAAACACTCGTTTCCTTCAAAAAAATTATAAAACTGCTTTAAAATTAATTCTGAAGAGAATTTTTCGTGGCGTCTGTACGAACGTATGTACGTACATGCGTACGTACGTATCAAGCATAACTCAAAAACGAGTAGCCTCAGAACGTTGAAATTTTGTATATAGGACTGCTATAACATGTAGATGTGCACCTCGTATTTTGGTTGCAACCGGCTGCACCAAACGTATATAGATATATTTATATATATATATCCACTCTGTTACCCGGCTCAGTGATCTCAGTTTCTTTACTCTTATATGTTTGTAAATTGTACATTTTTTGCTTTAAAAATGATTGAATTATGATGTTTTTATCTTCCGGTTAAGGATTTTATGCCTTTAGTAAATCTGTGTGCAATATTTTTAGAATTATAGAAATTTTAAAGTTGTTTAAGTGCCGCTAAGCATTTTTTTTTTTTTTTTTTTTTTTTTTTTTTTTTTATGGCGGCTATTGATTGTTTACATTTGAAACAGGAGACTAGTGGATTTGTTGCCAATCTAGAGAAACTTAGCTTCGCAACAACAGAGATAACGCATTCATTTATTATTGCCAATTAAATCATGCTTAATTCTTTCTGGAATTTTTTCGAGGAAATAAGCGTTTGAGATTTACTTCGCAATTTTTAATATAGATATTTTGAGTTTTTATGCATTTTTGCCTTCTCGCGATGTGAGAACTGAATTAGTTAAATGAGAAATACTCAATCGTCTGTGAAAAACTGTTTCTTTTTTGTTTTATTTGCTTAATTTCTTTTATACATCATTCTTGCTTTATTACAGTATTTGAATAGAACATGTAACAACGATTAGATAATTCTATTCTTTAAATGATATAAATTTTGTGCATTATGAGTTATAATATGAACGAAATATATAGTTAACTGTTATATAATTATTGGTTTATATGACTGTTAACTTAGTTTCCGTTATATAATTATTATATAAGTTAACTGTTATATAATTATTAATACTGTTAAGTGAATCTAGCGCCAGAGTGTCGCTATGGTAAACAAATACTAGAGTGAATTTTAAAGAATGCATTTATTCTATTGTGGTTTATGCGCTGTCGGCGAAGTAGATTTTATTCAATCCAATAAGTTTAAATTAAATGCAAGAAAAAATGTGTATAATTTAATATACCGTACAAGGAAGTCACGTGGTGTACACATCAGATTTTTTTTTGTAAAATAAACATGTCATTTTACTTAATATTCATAAATACATTCTCTTCACAAATGAAAACATGCTTCATACTGAATCTGTTTTAAAAGCATAAATAAGATTTGTAGCTTCTCATTATTTTGATAAGTAAATTTTTAATGAATTTATTTTAGAACGTTGTATAAATGATATTTATTATTACCATTAGTACTTTTATGAATAGTAGTAGTTTATTAAATTCCGTTCCATTCCTGATCATTTATAGTAATAACTTTGCTTTATAAATGTAATACTCTGAAAAATAGAAATATATTTTGCTCTGGATTTCAATTCTCAAACATCTAAAAACCTTAATTTAAAATGTACATTTTAAATAAATTATTAATATTTAACATTGTCCGTAATTACCATTCTTTAAATTTGCATTTACAAATTTTATCTTTGAATGCTGAATACTTTCATCACAGTTTGAGTTGATATTATTTTTTCAAAATATCAGTATATAGATATCTAGGAAAATTTTAGATTTTAATTTTCAGTCCTTAGTTTAGGAAATTGAAATGTGAGATTAAATTAACCTTCCTTTATTGGTATTAGATACAAGCTTAGCTTCAAATTATTTCAATTTAAAAATAGTTAAATTTATTGCGAAAGACTGCACTGTCTGGAATAGCCTGAGATGTAAAACTTGGTTCAGCAGAACAGAATCAACTATATCCATTTATTTGCCGAAATACAATGCAACAATTTATGAAATTTATTATCTATATGCTTGTTTTATGTTATTAAGCATATAGATGAACTGGTAGGTAAAGAAATCCTAAAGACTACTTCTTTTCTCTGCGAAATATATTTTCATAGAAATTCCTTTCTAGCGTTTCATATTAAAAAAAGAAATTAATATCGGTTGTACCTGCAATTAGATTTTAAGTAGTTTCATTTTCCCGTCTGTACAACACAGTATGTGATATACTGTATAAAAATTTACATTTTGCAGAAAATGTTATAATTACAATTTTGCAAAATTATATTTATAATTTAATTATTACAATTTTTAAAATTACTTAATTATTTAAGTCTTACCCTGCTGCAGGTCCCGCGAGCCCCTTGGAGGCTGCGACCCACAGTTTAAGAAACCCTGCTTTAAAGTACTGAAAATAATTAAAGCTATTATTAATTATGCATATTTATTCTAAAGAGAAAAAATTGTATTATCTTCTGGTTTTCAGGAAATGATAAAATATTTAAACTTTAGAAAAATACAAGGAATACAAAATTTTAAAAAAGAAGAAAAATACATTAATTATTAAGCTTATGTTTCTGCATAAATCAATATGTAACACAAGTACATAATAACGACGCTTTCAGACCTTCTGCAATAATGTGGAATTCTGCGAAAATTTACGCATCGTTAAGACGTCTTGATACGATGCTTTCGCAACCGAAATATCGCTTGCGAAAGACGCAATAACGACGCCTGTGCGACAAAACCCTCATCTCTGCAAAGACTTAATAAAGAGGTCTTTGCAACGGTTGCAAAACAGTGGAGTTTCGCGGACATCTGGACGTCCTAAAGACTACATATTGCAATGGTTTGACAACGACATCCGAGACGAGATTGCAACGTCGTTACGACGTCGCCCTCCTACTTGGGATAACATGTAAATGTGCACCTCCCTTTTTGATTACAACCGGACGCAGTAAAACTTATACGAGTATATGTATATATATATATATATATATATATATATATATATATATATTTGATATTTAACTTATTATAATAATGTTACCCCTATGTTACCCGGCTCGGTGAACTAAGATTTTTTGTACTACTAAGTTAACAAATTGTACATTTTTTTGCTTTCAGAGGGATTGAATTAAATTGTTATTATGTTCCGGCTAAGATTTTTATGTCTTTTGTTAGCCTGCATGCAATAATTGTAGAATTATCAACTATTTGAAAGTTGTTAAATTTACACTAAGCCTAAATTCGCAGCCATTTGTTTACCTTTGAAACTTAGTAGCTATGTGAATTAAGTCAGTTTCTGCACCAACTTCAGTGTCTTTTTGCCAGCGTGACGAAGTGACACCAAGCGTTTCGTTCACACAAAAGTTTCTGCCTGATTATTATTAATTTAAGCTCTAATTTTACTTGTATTTTTTTTTACTCTGTCGGGCGTTTTACGTTTTCTTGTATTTTAGTATTTTTAATGAAGATGTTTTGAGTTTTATGCAGTTCTTCCTTGCCACAAAGCGAGAACTGAAGTTATTGAATGAGAAATGTTTCTCTAATGAAAATCGGGGAAATATGTTTAAATCAAATGCAGCGAAAATGTACATAATTTAATATGTCGTACAAAGAAGTCATGTGGTGTACACGTCATATTTTTTAAAACTTACGGGTTCGTTGATTGTTTGACTTTAGTAAGGCAAATATGTTACATGTGTTAAACAAAAAAAAAAAAAAAAAAAAGTATAGAAATGTTGCTATGCACAAAAACTTGAATAACAGCAGTTTTTTTACATTCATAAAAGTTAAATACTTAGGCTGCATCCTTATCTGAAACTGGAAAGTCCCCCCGCGATTGAGATCCCCTGAATAAATATATAATCTCCGTTCAGAAAAATACTTCATTTCAAACGTAATTTCGAAATATAAATAATAAAATGAAAGGAAACTGTTTAACTTCCATTATATTGTAAAACTGGATAAATACGAGGGTGCATTTTATAGTCTTGGTTCATTTAAAGTAGCTTAATTTGAAAATATTCTTCGCCATTCTCATATTCTTAATTGCGTGTTTGAAGACATACTTATTAGTTTTTTACTTTAAACGAGATGCCTTTCTGTAAACTTATTTTTAAATAAGCAATTCAATGAGTTTTTAGGCATATTAATTAAAATATATTTTAATCCCCTATTCTTTTGTTTTGGTAAAGATGCAAAACAGCAAACATTTAACATGAAAGCTATTAATACCTTATTAAAAATGCAAATTATTTGCAACGGAGATTTTAATTTCTGCGAAAGTTTCAAATTTCGCATGTTTAGCTTTAGTGCAGTCTCTACGCATTCAGAAAAACATTTAACAATAATATTACAAGATGAATACTTCGTAGTAAGAATATAATTAATACATTAATATTTTATGAACTATTTGCTAATAGTAAACGTAATTTATCAAGGAAATATATTTTCATTAATCTCTTATTGCATAGTTAAGAAATAATTTTTTTTTCCCTTTGAATCCATGCCAGCCTTTGTTTTCATATTTAATTTTAAAAATAATAAATACATTACTTAATACTAGTTAAAATTTGCAATTATTTTCTAAGATGCAAAATGCAGTAGTTTTAAAAAGATTTATCTATTAATTACTTCATAAAAATCTGTGTAACGTGCATATCTAGTTTCAGTTTAAGAAACGAATCGAGGAAAGTAAGCTTTCGGGAGGAAATGCTTTTAGTGATGTGAGAATCTTAGTTAAAATACAAAAACTTGGGGTTTTATAGCACACTTTCTACGAAGGAACTTACAATGCATTTCCCTTACACTAATAAAGAGCTTGTAAACAATAAATGAATCAAATATTCAAAATTGGGATTGAAATATTTTGGTAGAATTATACTACAGAAAAAATTGTTATATATCGATTTAAGGGACCACAATTATATGACTAAATTCTATAAAATTCTCGAAGCTAGACAAAGAATTCTTAAACTGAATTTAATAATATACATTTTAATGACACATATATCATGCTTTGAATATTTGGGTTTGAAACGTTACTTGGATATCTGTCTTTAACAAAAATTTAGTTCTATGCTTCATGGACGGCCCACCAGCGGCCGAGCGGTAAAGCCCCTGAACACTGGTAGTTCCGTCTGAGGTTCCAATCCCTCGAATGGGCAGGCTACATGGGCGCTTTTGTGTAGTGCCTTTTTGTGTAGTGCCACGTAAATAATAATATTATTAAACAATATTAATACGCTTAATAGACTTTTATTTTAGTATCAAAACATATATGCTGTTACAGAAGCTTGTTAGAAATATTGAAAAATGTTGTTCAAAATATATTTCTTGTTTTAATATGCTTAATAAGTCATTTATTGTTTGTTGCTGTTTAGGAATGAATGCATTCAATCATAACTCATCTCTCATTACTGCCGTATTGTACAGCTGACACTAAAAAGAAGAAAGGGATCTATAAATCTGTATTATTTATAAACAAGAACAGGGATATGTAAATCTGCATTATTTATAAACAAGAAAAGGGATCTATAAATATGTTTTATATACCTAAACGTTTATCAACAATAGACAGTTTCCTTGACTAGTGTCTCATCAAGTAGACCTTGTCTTGTACAGAAAATTTGCTACATATATTTCATCTTCTCCTTCTTCAGTAATTTATCTCGTAATTTCTTTGTTGTCATATTTCGTACAGGAAATCCTGGAATACATCCAACAGCAATTTGATTTGAGTTTCGTATATATGATATTTTTACCTATTCTGATGAATCAGCAAACTCCGTTTCATTTGAAAACCCTTTTATGATAACACCATTCACTTGAGAAGCAATAGGATTTAGTGTATCCCAACTTGTTCCTGTGATTTTCTTTTATGCCATTCCCAGTTTTGTTCCCAGTTTCATTTTCACAGGAACTGCCATTGCAACTAAAAATGATATTTTTATCATTTCCATATAATAAGTCATTTCCACTAATCTACCATATTCTTCAATATTATAAACTTTTTCACTAACATTGCATTAACATATTTTAATGAAACTCATAAACAAACACACAAACCATGAAAACAAACACATAAACATAGAAACAACATAAAAGTTATTAGCAGTGCTTAGTTACCTTTGTTTATGAAAGTGTTCCACTAGGGGCCGATAGAATGCACGACGTTGCTAAGCAGCATCACAATTTTCTATACCCAGATATTTAGTTATGGAGAAATTTTTACCTTTTCTCTTCTTTCTATTTCCAACACACGTATGTAATACTAAGATAATTTTTAAAAGAAAAAAAATTATGTCAGTTCTTTAATATATTACGAAAATATTGTACATAATTTGTTAACACTAGCTAGTGAGCATCAGCTGCATTTTTGCATAAATAAAGCATTTGCGAACATCTATGAGTGTAACTAAAATTTACATTTTATGTATGCATATCAACATTCAATAGAAGTGTGAGTTTCCAACTGGAAAGAAGGTAGATACCAGGAAAAAAGAAACTAAGCACAAATAGCAATACCAAAAATGCAACGGCCAACCAGCGGGCGAGCGGTAAATTCGCTGAAAACTGGTTACATTTTATGTATGCATATCAACGTTCAATAGAAGTGTGAGTTTCTAACTGGAAAGAAGGTAGATACCAGGAAAAAAGAAAGTAAGCACAAATAGCAATACCAAAAATGCAACGGCCAACCAGCGGCCGAGCGGTAAAGTCGCTGAACACTGGTAGTTCGGTCCGAGGTTCGAATCCCGCGAACGGGCTGGCTGCATGGGTGTTTTCGTGGTTTTCCCCATGTGTAACGTGTATACGTGCCCGTTTCCCTTAGAAAGTCCTCCACGAAGGTATCCCTCCCTTTTGGCAGATAGCCCTAGTGTGCTTTGCCATAATTAAATACACCACACAACCAAAATGCAACGTAAGGTTATTGTGGTACCCAGAACATTTTATTAGTAACTAACTCAGATGGTTTTCAGCAAGGATAATGGCATTTCCTCCCACTCATTCGACAATGTAGAAAATATTTTTCTCTTTGGCACGTTTTTTCCAAATAGACTTACATAATAAAACAATTTTCTTATATTTTTCATATAAACTCTCACTCTGCCCAAACTATCATAGTCTGGTGTCCTTCTTTTTTCATTTTTTAAATAAGCTAGACTATACGATCATCTGTTCAAGATATATGCAATGTTTAAAATTCTTTGCAGCAACTAATTTACGATTTCCTTCTATTTAAAAATATAGTAAAACGTAGATGAAATAAAAGAGATAATTATAAATGTAGAATCCATACTTACTGTCTAGGAATATGATGTTTGTAAAACTTACTTCCGATGTGGCTGTCTAGGGGCTTGAAATGACTAATTCGACTTATGAATAACTCGAATATTTAATGAAAGCATAAATAGTTGCTACAGACTACAAAATGATTACATGTGTAGAAAGATGAATTTACATAGATGATATATACAGATGAAGAGAATCGACTTTCTTTTACATGTAAACATCTTTCAGTCGCGTCATCGTCTTAATGGCGGAATCGTCTGACTTCTATCATCGGAAAAGTACAAGATTTATTCTCACAGCTTGTCGCGTCATCCGATTATAATGAACGATGCAATCCCACATAAATAACAAAGAAATCACGTATATGAAAATTTAAGAAAACAAGTTAATATTTTGCATAACGATTCATTTCCAGTATCTTTCTTTTGTATCCTTCCTTTCCTTTGTAAGCTTCCAGTGTCTTCTAACTAGATTCTGATGAAATTGCTCAATAAAGAAGATATCTATTAACCCTTTGAGTTTATAATAAAATTTAATCTACTATGTCCCTTACGTACTAACAGATTTAATCAAATTAAAACACCATAAAATATATTAGAGGCAGAAACACACTTAACGAAACTTATTATTCACTTAAGAAAGAACATGCAGTATATGTCCTCTGCGTTCTTTGCGGAACTTAACAGCAGATTTTCCTGAAATTGCAAAACAGTTTGGCACATGCTATATTTTTAAGGTCTATATGAAGACGGTTCCAGTCAATTCAAAAGTTATGCAATGTTAGTGTAATTTGCGAACAACCTTGGAAGCCACAACGATCTTTGTATTCCTGCTTCCCGTTGTAAAACGGAAATCTTTCTCTAGGCGTGTAGTTTTTTAATTCTTCTGATACGAAATAGATTTTTATACGGAGATCCTGCTGTAGCATGCATTAAAACTATCAGTGCAGTTTCAACTTGCAGATATATTTTATACACGCATTAATACATAATGCATATCTAAATATACACGTCCTAGTTCGTTTGCAATATTTCTATAGTTATAATTAATTGAGCATCTCTTACCCAATGTGGCTAGAATTAAAATTGCTTAGAATTTCACATTCTTATTTTGTATTCTAGAGTCCTTTGTCTCAAACATATGATATCAGAATTGCTTTAAATTCGGGATGTTTCACAATTTCACATAAGTAATAAGGAAGGCTGGGGACGACACTAAGTTTAAAATTGCTTTTTGCTCATATATAGCTGTTAAACATAGTTTGAAGGTAATTATATGCAAAAATTTCATGTTTCTGAGAACGAACAAATATTTACAGCCAATGGATAATGAAAATTAAATATCTCACTATATGCCATTACATAAGTTTGCGTCTGCTAAATGTGAAGATATTTGGAATCGTGTATATTTTTAAGGGGGCTCATACACCTTAAACCCCTCATGATCTTCGAATATGTGGCAAGAATCGGGATATTTATTTATTTTAAAAGCAATTACTTCCAACCTTTTACAGCTGACTACATAATATAGCTGCTTTGGAAACTAGTAACAAAAAAGTTTGTGTTGCCACAAATATTTTTGTAATTTAATCCTCTTTGTGACAAAATATTTCGCCATGTTTCCACTTTGCGCGCATGATATTTTAAAAATGGCTAATGATACATGCTTGAAATTAGATGGAATTCTTTATATGGGCACTATTTTCTAACTGACCCGAAAATCTGATGAATATTTTCATATTAAAAAAATTATGGACGAAAACATTACAGATTTTTTTAATAAAATACATTTTATAAATTCAACTCCAAATAAAATAAAAAATTAACATAAAATTTTTAGAATTTTTGGTTCACAGTCGTTTCCATATGTTATAAAAGCTATATATTAAATATGAAATTAAATTATGCAACAGAATGTTTTAAACTGTGCGCGCAAGGTTGAAACATGACGAAAACTTTTGTCACAAATCGGATTAAATCATAAAAATATTTGTGGCAACACAAACTTTCTGATTACTATTTCCGAAAGCAGCTATATTATGTAGTCAGCTGTAAAAAGTTGGAAGTAATTGCTTTTAAAATAAATAAGTTACCTCAATTCTTGCAACAGTCACATATTCGAAGATCTTATGGGTTTTAAGGTGTATGAGTCCCCTTAATACTTTGTAGAGCTAGCATGTTCAGGTCAGTATTTCGTTTATAGCATTATGCCGGACGTAAAGCATTTCCATTTCAGAATTTTCAATATATAAGTCTACGTTTTTTTTCTGAAGACACCTGCACCGGGTTAAATGTGTAAAAATCAAATTCATTATGAGTTAAAAATTTGGGAGGAGAATTTCATTTTCATCCTCTTATACTTTCAGACTTCCGTTCTCTGAAGAAAGCTACTCGAACAGCGCAGCTGTTATTTTTTAATTAAAATTATTTAACCAATTTAGAATTTTCGTCAACTTACAGCATCATAAAATAGTAACGCGTTGCTAACTGAAGAGTTATCTTTTCATATAAATAACTATTATAATCTTTACTACTTTACTGTTTATTTACCTCCTTGTACGACATAAAAAGGAAGTATTGTAATTCCGAAAAATTTAGGGTATCATATTTTAAAGAAAATATTTTGACCGCTATAAAATACAATTTATGTTTTTGCGTGACATCTATACGTAAGGACAGAATAAAGAACTCTTTTCCCTCAAAGGACTCTTTTCCCTATTTCTCAAATATAAAAGTGATTATAAATAAATTCTCTGGAGAATTTTTCGTGGCGTATGTGCATATGTACTTACGTATGTACGTATCTCGCATAACTCAAAAACGAGTAGCGTCAGAACGTTAGAATTTTGCATATAGGACTGCTATAATATGTAGATGTGCACCTCCTGTTTTGGTTGCAATCGGCCGCACGAAACGTATGTAAATATATGTAAATATATATATATCCACTCTGATTCTCGGTTCAGTGATCTCAGTTTCTTTATTCTTATATATTTGTTATTTGTGCATTTTTTGCTTAAAACTGACTGAACTATGTTGTTGTTATCTTCCGGTTAAGGTTCTTTATGCCATTAGTAAATCTGTATTCAATATTTATAGAATTATCTACAATTTAAAAGTTTTTTTTATGTGCGGCTAAGCCTAATTAGTTTTGCCATGGCGGCCGTGTTATTTTACATTTGAAACTTAGAACAGGGGATTTGTTGTGAATTTTAATTTATTAATGACCTTTGTTAATTAACTATATAAATTTAAAATTCTACTAAGCTTTTTTTAAGTTGCATTAATTTTCATTTTCAATTTTTAAATGCTTAAGTCCCCTTCTTACTTTTTCAGCAAAATTTATTAGTTATATGAAATATAGAAGTAAAAGAATCCCTCTTTCCTTCTTGCGCTCTATGATTTTTTTACGAACTTGCATTTACAGCTTTCTAAACCTTAAAAGGAATGTATGCGATGTTATCGTCATGCGGTGATTTGTAGGTACTTTATTTTTTACCACGATATTTTTGACGACGATGTTTTTAAACTGCGAAGTTTTTGAACCGCTTTATATTCGACCACGATATTTTCTCCTTGTGCTGTTTTCTCCCACGATGTTTTTGCACCACGACGCTTTCTCATTACGTTGTTTTGTCCGCCACGTTTTCGTCCACGATGTTTTTGTCGCGACGTTTACGGCGAACACCGATAATATCAACTGGTTTGTCATTGCTCTAAGTTGCTAGAAGGGACGTTTTAAACGTTACAATCTTGCATCTTAAAAAGACTTATATCCATCACGTCAGTCGATTCTTTGGCAGGGCCTAAATTGTTCGCAGCTTCGTTTCTTAAGTTACAAATCACCGATATAAAATTCTATAAACATGGCGAGAAATCTGTGCCTATGGAGATATCCAATGAGTGCAAGTAGCAATACGTGCCCCTGCTATTCTGAGACAGAAGTTTACTTATATTGTATCTGGTTCCATAATACAAATGCCTTTAGAAGTCTTCACTCCTTATCATTCTGTTTCGTACTAAGTGACGAGTTTTAATCAATAATTTTAGTATAGCAGTGCTCTGCAAACACATTGCAAGTGCATTAAATAGCTAAAATTTCCACTTTAAAAGTTCACTAAGTAACTACATACCACATTTAAAAACCTTGCAAAATATTCTCTCCCTCCTTTCAGCATGCATTCATGCTGTACAGGAAGCACACTCGGAGCGTATTCGAGAGGTCCAGTTTCGAGTCCCCAGAGAGGGCTTTGCACGTTTTCCACATATCTTGCTTCAATGATATTACATGTGGTGTCCGAATTCCAAAGTGTTGGACTGGTGGTAATTCGTCATCACCAAGATTTGGCGGATGGGCACCCTGATCCCCAGTCGCCATTTGAAAGGAAAAATATATGAGGTATTTTGTACCTCTTTCCCGTATGGCTTCAGATGTAGCACACTCGACGGGAATTGCAGAGGTCGAGGGCTCGAGTCCCGGCGAATGCTTAACACATGTTTGACGTCTCCTGCTTCCAACTAACCTAATGACTCTACTACTTCTAATGTAATATCATAGTTGTAATAACGAAGAGTTGAATACATTCAAAGGAGGCTTTAAGCTGAGATAGTGATCCAAAATCAGCAAGTAAAAGATGTCATACTGTAACAAAAGTTTATGCCTTAGCCTGTTTTATAAACTAAAGTAAAAATATGCACTGTTTGCTAACACTGTAACCATAAAATCCTTCATCGAGGTCAAACTTTATCGAGGGAAAAAAGTAAGAATTAAATAGAAATTATTTGTGCTTCTGGTTTCAGATGATCCTTCATCTCCTTCTAGTGAATTTTTTGTTTTGCTTGGTGGAGATGGATATTACTCAGTTGTTCAACCGAAGAAAATCATTCAATAATTCAACTATTGGTCTATTATTTGTGGGTTATTAAAATCGATTGATAGATAGATACGTAAACTATGAAGGACAACCAGGTATGCAAGAAGTGTCAGAGGTATTGTCCCCACTTTGTTGTAAGCTGTAGAACAAAGCACTACTTGATAAAAATCGAGGGCCATTTATGGGGTACCAGACAAATCTATTTACTAGATACATAGTCTAGATCTTTTTACTCTCAAATTAAAGGCATCTTATTGGAAAAGTACCTTCCCTCCCCTCTAATCCAAGAACGTGTGTGTTTGCTGAGTAATTTGGGAATAACATTTCTAAAAGGAATACCAGTGGTAATTTTATAAATTTGTCTCTCATGATTCTTTGGTGAATCGCACATATTTATAATAATGCACGGATAACTTCTAGTTAGGCTGTCATATTATTGTATAATAACTAAACATTCTTTGGTATTTATCCATCACACATTATACTATATTACAACATATCGGCATTTTCGTTCGCAGCGACCTGCTGTATGGATTCTTAAAATTATGTTTGCTAAACAGCTAGTGTTATGCTAATTAGTTATACTTTGTTTTTAGGCACGCATTCCATCAGTCCAGAGGTTTAAGCAAATTATACGGTAAATAGCGTAGAAATCTACGATAAAATCTTGACCAGTGCTTTGAGTATAACTCTCGCCGATGAGCTACTGTTTGTTTAAAGAGCTAACTATCACAACAAATTAGACATTAGTCATATTCAGTAAGTATAGAAAGCTAATTGTGAATTTCCTTGATAGTGTTATTCTTTACCGTAGTATTGTTAACCCTTTGACGAGCGCGATATTATTTTTATAACTTTTTTAATTAAAAACCCGAGAAATTGAATATTATGATCCTAGAGACAAATAATATATGGATTTAAAAAAAATCTACTCTTTCCCATTGTTCTGTGGGTGGTGGTCGCAATGTGAAACCACCGCGTGTCTAGGATTTTGAAACTTACCGAGGTAAATAGGAAAAAAAAAAAAAAACTTACTTTCTCCGTGCGCGTTTCCAATAAATGACGAAATTTACGAATTTAAAACAAAATGCATGTAGGAATTGCATAATATAATATATATATATTTATTTACATTATTTTAAAAAGTAATTCTTCAGAAAAAATTAAAAAAATAATCATTTACGTAATTTTTCTATAGCAGTGAAAGTACCTACATAATAAGGACGTTTGGCTACATGGATTAAAAAACTCAGTAAAATAAGGATTAAAAAAAAGACTCGGTGTTCTTTTTTTTTTTTTTTTTTTTTTTAATTTCAAAGAACAAATATTTTTTGTGACACTGTTCAAAGCATGTTTTGTCTTTTTGGTACATGAATGCCCACATTACACGTTTCGCCACATGTATCTTCTTCTATGAGGTTTCTTCCTTGTACTACAACATGTACACTGATTGGATCTAAATTTCACTGGTATATGTCCAGCGTTATTTAGTTTCTTTTCATCTGGCACATGAAAGTTGTGGTTTTTTATAAATTTAATGAGGAGGGGCTTGGTCTTTTTGGCTTTGATACGGATCGTTCGTTTCCCATTCATACTTATTTTATTCGTATTTCGTCCCAAAATATTCAGAAAATATTTTCAATTTAAATAAAACTTTACGCGATTTCTATTTTCAATTACAACAAAGTATATTTACATTAAATTTAAACCACAGGAAATAATTTATAAAATCACAATACTAGCTTGGGGAGCAAGTGTGTTGAGGTCAGAGAAAAGTTGCTGAAAAAGAAAGTACTTTTTTCTGGACTGGTGCATGTATTTTTTAGTAATAAAATAACTCTGTGATTTCAAAACCCCTTATCCGGGTAAAAATAAACATTCCTATTTGAGATGCAAGCAAACGCCATTGTGAAGAGCAGTGGTTTCAAGGCGCGACCACCGAGCCTCTAGAGCATTGTGTGGTGCAGTGGTCGCGCCCGGAAACTACAAAGCAAATGCCATACATATAGAGGTTTTTTCATATATGCAGTTTAATTATTGCTATTTTTTATTGTTTATGATAGAAATCATGATGTGCGATGAATAACTTTTGAAATTTAAAGTTGTTTATATTAATAAAAGGAAGTTATTTTGTCTCATTGAAAACGAATTTTAACCCACCGGGCGGCTCGCATTCAAATCTATTTACGTCTCGAAAACTGCAGTAAAAATTAACCATGTTTACAATTTTTTTTTTCATTTAGTGTGAACCAAAATTGTCCTGAAAACGGCCTTTGTTAGATTTTCTTCCCCCCTTCTTGTAAGGCGATCAACAAGTCGTTTCACTTAAGTGATGGTTTCCTACTGTCCTTTGATTACCGCCTAGAGGCGAGTAAGCAGATAGGCTGCTTTTGCCCTTACGGAGGAAGGAACACGTTTTGTGTCCATGCTTTGGTTAGACGAAAAAAGATATTTTTTTCTGGAAATCCAAAACAGAAAAGGAAGTTTTGTATTGAAAAAGAAGTATTGCCATGTTACTAATTTTGTGCATATTTCTAATCTTAATTGCTTATCAGAGCCGTGCCAAGATAATTTTTCACCTGAGGCAGAAAGGTCAATGCGCGTCCATATAAATATAAAAATAGCTACACTTGTATTAAGCAAAAGTAATTGTATTAAATCAAAATGTCATAACTCTTATAGCATAATTATACCATAATTCTTAAAGTATTTTTTAATCGTAATTTTATAAATTCAGAGAAATAATGTAGCCAATTATTTATAATTTTCAAATGAAAACGTTAAAAAATTCGTTTTTGATAAATAAGAAATAACACTGAAATGCATATTGCATTAATTTCCAGGTTTTCTTGCAATTTTTTTGGTTTGTTTTATTGATTTAAGTTTGACGAAGCCTATTTCCTTTAATAATTAAAGTAATTTTCGAATTCGTATAGCCAATTTGGCGCCTCTTCTAGTGATTCACATGAGCCCGGCTTTGTTGCTTTTTAAGTATAAATGTTATTGATTTTTATTGCGTTTCGGTATTTTAATGTACGTTTATAAAATGTTAATTTGTTTTTATATGCATATTTCAGTAATATAATCTTACGACTAGTGAGACAGTGTAGTTTAACTAATTTCCTGCTTTTGATTCATGTTATCGAGCTTTAACGCTAAGAAAAAATTTATAAGAGGCTTAAAATACCTAATTCCTATTGAAAGCTACATGTAATTGATAATTAAATTTATATTAAAATAAAAAACACATGCTCAGTGTCAGTCATTTCGACATAATGTTTGTAATTCATTTTACCACAAATTTATTTCGTTTATCTTGTTTCATATTTATAAAAGGGGAGTTTACCTTTATCGCATTTATTGGTTGATAGAAGTTATGAAATATTGAATATTTTGAAGCAAATTTCAGTTATAATAACCTTATTAAAAGTTTTCTACATATAGACAAGAAGTCACAGATACCTCTCAGTTTCCGAACTAAATTACATGGTACTGAAATTCAGTGCATTTTCATATGATTATTTTTGACAGAAAGAGTTACCTTACGTAAATCACAAAAGAATATTGTTTTAATTCTTAATTAAATACAGCACTTGTATTAAATTGCTAAAATTCATTGTTAGGAAAATCTCGCTCTAAAAAATTAGACACTTTTACCTTTCAAAGTGGAATTTTTGTGGTTTTCTCTGTGCATAATGTGGGCGCGAGTAAGTTTTTCTTAGAATGTCCTCCATGGAGGCATTCCTCCCTTTAGGCAGATAGCTCTCGCGTGCTTTGAAGGAAAAATAAAGCAAACCAAAGCAAAAGCTTCAAAATTGGTGTTTAACATTTTTTTGGGTTCAAATACGCAAATTACTTAGAGATCTCAATTCACATTATCAAATGTTATTATTTAAATAAATAAAAGCAAGCTGAGGATTTCCATTTAAATTGTTTGTTTTAAAATAAAAAAACAGTAAGTTTTGAATAAATCTTGTCAACATCAAGCAGGACATGCCAATGTAAAATTTAATATTAAGCCAAAAAGAAACGCTTTGACGTAGATTTTGGATAAAACTTAATCAAATTCGCAGGTAGTCAGAGACAGGCCTTTCTTCAGTAGAGAGAAAAAAATGTTTCTGAAGTATTTGTGTATTTATTACATAAATGTTTTAATGCTTCCATAGCACTGCTAATCGATAAAATTTATTTGAGGAAAAGTAGGAAGTTTGCTTTTAAAATTCCGATTTTTCAACTTTTTTAGTGACATGTGTGGCATCGAAAAACACGTCTGGCCAGGAGGCAGATTAATGGCTGAAAAATTCTTAGAATTTAAAGAGGCATCGAACAAGAAAATTTAGGGATGGCGAAATTCTAAGAATTTGGCACTTGACAACGGCAAAAGTTTTAGAATGTAGAGAGTTACAGAATTTAGGCAGGGCAAAATATTTTTAATTTATAGAACATCGGTCAGTAGAATTAAAATCCCACAGCGATTGCACTGAGAAACAAATCGACCTGCTCCTCGATTATGCGGATGGACGCAGATTAACTTCTGAAAGCTCAGCGAAGCAAGAGCTATACATAATGCAGCTATTTACGATTTCTGCTATAATAAACTGAAATTTAATATAATAATTTAACACTATATATCAGTTTACGAAAACATGATGATACTTTTGAGAAATTTTCTTTAATTCCCCAGTACACACACACACACACACACAAAAGAAAAAAAAAAAAAAAAAAAAAAAAAAGTACAATAGATTATATAATGATATTACTAACAAAATGATGCCGATGACGCATTTAATTTTTATCTTTTTATTAATCTAAATAAATATGTCATTGAGTTTTCCATAACTTATAGTTTTGCAAATTAAAAATGTTCAATAATATAATATGTGATTATGGTATTATTGGTATGGTGCTATTCAAGGCAAAGCACACGAGGATTATCTGCCTAAATGGAGAGATGCTTTCGTGGAGAACTTTCTAAGGGAAACTGGCTCGTATACACGTTACACATTGAAAAAACCACGAAAACGACCATGCAACCAGCCCGTTCGCGGGATTCGAACCTCGGACCAAACTACCAGTGTTCAGCGTCTTTACCGCTCGACCGCTGATGGGTAATGTATGATTATGAAAGCTGTGTAAAAGAAGAAAAATTCTTGCACATTCGTCAGGCAGCGTACGATAGGCACCTGCTTGAGGAAAGGGATGCGTTTGTAGATGACTTTTTCAGGTAAACTAGTTTGATATATTCAACCTAAAATTCACCAAAATACCAAGCAACGAACGCATTCGCCGGAATTCAAACTTAGGCAAAACTACCAGTGTTCAGTTGCAAAAGAGAGTTAACAACATAAATAGGCAACATGTCTGAAATTAGTATTTATTGCATCCATCAGTGATATGATTTTCTGTTATAATTTAATGGAATATCACTGTAAAAAAATGGGAATCTTTTTTTTTTTTTTTTTTTTCCTTTTGTAAGGAGATTTTTTTCCGCTTTGTTTTCAACATTTGGTTGAAATTCAAATTAAATAAATATTTACAAATGCAGAATATTGGATAGTTATTGATGATTTCGAGATTCAGTTTCTGAAATGCATTTCATGTGTCATTTCCTTAAAAAGGTGATACTGAAACCAACTTTCGAGGAGTAAAATGATTACTAGAAAAGAGTTTCCGATTTCTTTCATTCTTTTATTCCCATTATAAATTTGTCCCGCAGTTCTTAGAATATTCTTCGATCCGTAAGTGATGATTTGCTTTCCGAGAAAATTTTCTGAAAGGAATAAATTACTTAGTCTTCAAACCATGGGAAAATCTTGCCATCGCCGATACTTAATTCCCTTCATTTACTGAGATAACCTGCTTTGTTATAAGTATGGTACTTGTTTTCTGATTTTTACTGAATTTGCATGCTCAAAGCTATCTAAATAAAGAAACGCTATTGTGAATATCAGGGTATGAGTACATACATAAAAGGGTTATATATTTTTCAGAATTCCCCTATGAGCTGTTTATTCTTAGGGCAGAAAGAGGAAAAAGCTTGCATACATCGCCATTCCTGGAAACTAGACACTACCGAAAACATTACTAGACAGTCCGGTTTACCAGACAATAGAGTTTATCTGATTCCTAGTTGTAAAAGCTGACAGTTATAAATTGTTATGTTCATGGCGACCTTCAGAAGGCATGAAATTACTTCAAAAGTTCCTCTGCTATAAATTTTCAGACTGCAATTTTGTTCCTTTAAAGTTTCGAAAATACCTATTTTTTAAGTATTTTTCGGTACTTATATTAATATTGATACAAATAATATAGAAAGCCCCAAACGTAGCTATGATGTATTTCAATTTGTCCTTAGTATTTTCTCACATATAGTATTAACACTTTGTCTACACGTTTCTAATGTTTCACCATAGTAAGCCTTCTCTTTCCGAATGTATTCAGTTCCTTTTCGCTTTCGTTTTCTGCTTCTTCTTCTTTTTTTAATTTTATTTATTTATTTATTTAATGTTACCATGTCCTGAGTTTTACTCTAGCTATTAACTAGAGTAGCGACTAGGTAGCATTCATTATAGTACATTCATTATATTCATATAGCTACTAGCTAGCATTCATTATAGTACAAAAACTAATATAGCTTGTCAATATCAACACATTTTTATCTTCAATAAAATCCACTAATTCGATTGATGCTGTAAAAATTACAATTTAATACTTTAGCCAATTATTCTGATTATAGTGATTTAAATTCGATTTTAGGCAACATATGCATTCTTTCAGAAAACGCGATATATTGAGCACCGCTGTTACAAGTAAATACTGTACATTCAACCGTTTCATAATATGTAAATGTAGCATAACTTCTTTTCGAGTGATTGCACTGAGAGTCTCCTTCAAGTAAACTTTAATGGAACTTTATTTCATGAAAATTTAGAAGTATTATAAAAGCCTCAGAATTATTTCCATTGCAAACATTTATGAATTATGCAGAAAAATATATAAGAAAAACATCAATGAGAAACTATTATCGAATATACATTTCATGACAGTAGTAAAACATTTTTTCAGTATCGACGGTATTAAAAAGCTCAATATTGTGATAAGCTAAATAAAATAAAACGGCATTAAAAGTTTAATATTGTGATAAGTAAAAGTATACTAATCTATAACACTCATTTGATATTTTTGCCATTAGAACTATAATGTAATTCTAACCGTTAAAGTAACATTGTATTTGTATTAACTAAAATTATAATTGTAATTTCAATTAAATTTATCAGTACTTGTTGTTTCCTGCACCTTGAGGGAGCCGCATTATTATTATTTTTATTTCTATTATATAAAATACTGTCCTCAGAAAAAAATGTCTCTAGACATGATTCTGCTCCAAAATTAATGGATGAGGTGAACAGAAATAATCTTGGAACAGCCTTTGGGCAAGTGCTGCGAGTATGCGAAATGTAAGACTGTAATTAAACTTCGACCATCCTGGAGACTACACTCTCTTAGAATATTGCCATTCGACAAATTATAAGACCTTCCATTTATCTTTAAAGTTTAAGCTATCTGTTATTGACTGAGAAAGGCTGGTAATTCATTGTAGTTAAAACTACAACTAATGCAGTTATAACTGTAATTGTGCCGCCCAGATGGTATAGTGGTTAGGGAAGCCTGACTGCGATACCGAAGGGCCTCGGTTCGAATCCCGGAGAAGGCATGGCTTTAACTGTTCGTCCTTTCATAGGAGGCGATGATGGCCCACATATTAGATGCCTCCATAATAAAGTGACTGCAACTTCTGGCCTTGTATAGACTAATGGACTGTGTTGCACTGTAACTGTTCACAGTCTGCCATTGGGGAAAATATGTAATAATAATTGTAATACAATGATTGTTCGAATTACAATATAATTTCAAAAGCAATGATTTTTCGCTCAGCAGAGTAATAAGTCGTCTTTTGAATACTACTAGTTCAAATCGGATGCCCATTTTGGCAAACAATCTAAATATTTAGATAGCTCCGTGGATTTCCTTATGTGTAACATGAATACAAATCATTTTATTTTAGAAAGTTCTCTATGAGTACATCATTCTTCTTAAACGTTTCGTTGCATTCAATTAAATAAAGATCTTTTTCTGCTTTTATTAACGGGTGATGTGAACATGAGCCAGTTTCCCTTAGAAAGTCCTCCACAGAAGCATCTTTGCAGTCTTTACCGTAATCCAAATAATATGACAATCACAGGTGCATAAGAAAATTATACTTTTATTTGTTCTTATGTGAAACAATGATGGAAAATAGTACATGCAAGTACTTTCACTTGTAACTGAATAATGCATTTTAACTATTTATGGAAAATGTGTGTTATGTTGAATAAAAGACCAATTCGTAAATTTTTTTTCCAATGGCAGGTAGTAGCCGTTTATAGACATTGATCACTACTAAGGCCGGTCATGTTATTAAGGAGGGAACTAATACGTGGACCACCGTTGCCACCTATGAAGAGGACGAAGAAATTTCATTCATGCCCTATCCGGGATTCGAACCCAGGCTCTTCGGTAGGGCAACCAGAGTCACGAACCGCTTTACTGTCTGGGCGGTAATTCATAATAAATGGATTTAGTAAAATCTCTAATACACACAGCAATTAAGCATACTGATTGCTGATCAGAATCCTTTTTTACCAGCTAAAGCAATAGGTTGGATAAAATTATGAGGCTTAGTTTAGTCCTTGATGATCTCCTTTCTGAAAAGAGGTCCACCAGCGGCTGAGCGGTAAAGTCGCTGAACACTGGTAGTTCGGTCCGAGGTTCGAATCTCGCGAACGGGCTGGCTGCATGGGTGTTTTCGTGGTTTTCCCCATGTGTAACGTGTATACGAGCCAGTTTCCCTTAGAAAGTCCTCCACGAAGGCATCCCTCCTCATAGGCAGATAGCCCTAGTGTGCTTTGCCATAATTAAATAAACCAAACCAAACCTTTCTGAAAAGAAAAGGATAAATGTAATTTTTATGATTTATTTCTTGTATAATGTAAACAAGGCAAGCGTCCCGTAACAAATCCTTTGCGAAAACAACCCTTTGCACTGGCATAAACTCTTTGCTTGCTTTCCCTTAATCTTGTAATTTAAGTTCACATGTATATCGAAGATCATAAACATACATATTTGCTTACTAACGTTATGTGCATTTAGGTCTATATAAAATATTTCCTTCAAATAAACTCCTATTTATGCTGGTACCACAAACTACAATATATGTAAAAGACATGACAGAAAATATTAATATTTTTCTTATAGGTGATTATCCCGTTGTATTATTTAAAAACTCATTATCCAAAATGCAGAAACATTTCGAATATAATATTATTGACTGTAATTTTCAAAAATTATCACGATTTCCTTAGCCTATGTCACTGAAATTATAAGGGGCAGTTGTTTTTCTGATTAAACAGTTACAATCATCTGCTGCGCAATTTTAATTAAGAGGTCATTACAATTGCATTGTAATTTTTATTAGATTATATAAGTACAGTTATACTGTTTATTGAATTAGATTTCACAATTAAAATGCAATTATAATTAAAATGCATATGAGTAAATTGTATATGTAATTAAAAATTGTTACATTGTAATTACAAGATAATTGCATAATATTATTCCAATTACTATGTGTTTTCAATTGCATTCTGCAATTACATTTGCAATAAGGTCATGATTTTCCTGGGATACGTAACTGCTTTTATCAGAAACAATTGCTATCCTAATTACATTATTATAATTACTTACTGGAGTTACAATGACAGTCTAATTATGAAATTGGATTTCACAAATATAGAGTAATTGTAATTTAAATGAAATTACGTAAATTGTAATTGTAATTAAAAAAACAGCTACTTTTTAACTATAACTACTTAGTAATTGCATAATTTTATTACAATTGCATACTACACTTAGAATTACAATTATGATCATAATTTCACTATGTTAAGTAATTCTAATTATCAGAGACAATTACTTTCCTAATTACGTAGTTATATTTACCAACTGCAATTGCAGTTAAAATTACGTTGTAATTAGCTAATATTACCGTAGTTGTGATTAGATGCAATAAAATTTTAATTGTAATTAGATTATATAATTATAATGTTTGTGATTATAATTGCATTGTAATTGTAAGACTTAAGAATTAAAATGCAATTACATACATCATTGTTGCATTTAAAAAGTACTTACTTTCTAATTGTAATTGCGAAGCTAATTACAATTGCAATATAATTGAAATCACATATTTCAAAATATTGTTGCGTTGTTGCGGTTTCTTGCAATTTTAATTTTAATTCCAATTACATTTTGCCAAACTGCATCTAAAATTTGGAGAATAATTAGGCTGGAAAATGAAAATTCTCTTTACATTTATATATAAACATTTAAGTTTACTATAGCTGGTATAAGCACAGAACAGCTGGAACAGCTAGAAGTTTTGAACGAGCTATTTATTTCGAACTGTTATTGAAAACCTAACGATAAAACCCATTTGCCCCTAGCGAATAGATAGTTTCCTCTCCTCAATTACCTCCCGCAGATAAAAATTATCACCCGTCAGTTTACATTAAGAGCAGTGAGGGGAGGGCATTCTGAGACAGGCCGTATATATGCTGCTTTGCCGTTTCGTGCCAAAATTTAGGTTTACGTATATATGCTGCCTTGCCGCCATGAGGACCAAAATATTTGGACGCATATATACTGCCTTGCCGCTATGACAGCCATTATTTTCGAACGCATATATACGGCCTTGCCGCCTGGAGGGTTAAATGGCATCCGATTTGGAGTACTAAGACCTAAAACATGTATGATTCTGCAGTCATTTTGTGTTATTTAGAGGTAAAAGATCAGTAATCAATTGATTTTCACTCAAAAATTTCGTAAGGAAGAGGAGAAAAAAATTCGAAAATTGGTGGTTTCAGGGAGCGACCACCGCGCGTCAAAGGGTTAAATGAAATCCATCCAGAAGCAGAAAGCAGCGATTGACGAAAAGTTGAGATAATTGTTCTGTACTATTTTTAACGTAGATACAGAGCTTAATGTCAACTTTTATCTTTAGATTTTGATTTTATGTCTGTAGTTAGCAGAGAGGCCATAACTCGCAGCCAATAGAGATAACTCTTAACTCTTAGCCGATAGTTGCATAGAAGATTAGTTTAGCAATCCACTTTTAGATGATACGTTCTTACTAGCGCATTACCATGCTAATACACTTTTCGATTCATCTGTTTTATTAATGTTAGAAATGTCTTATTGCTATATGCCTATAGATTTTAAAAAGAAACGAAAGTCCTTTACAACTGATGCATATCAACCATCTTCTAGAAATTGTACTAAATTCAGGAATTTAACTCTTACCTTTTTACTGAAAAGAATTGCTAATTCAGAATACATAAAAAATACTGATATATATATATATTGTCAGGCGTCCAAGACTCGATAACTGAATATTCGATACTGCCAAAACATTTCAATGCAAAATATTTTCATTAACGTCCACAAAACCTCAAAATCGGTTTTAAATTTTGGAGAAGAATTTTATGAAAAAAAAAAAAGAATGTCTGCTTCAGTTACGAAGAAATGAATAAAAGCATGAAATGGAGTTAAAGAAAAAGAACAGATTCTTGAAATTTGCAACAAAACCTGCATACATAACTAAAGAACAAATGGCGAAAATGGAGGCATTTATGAAATCCGATATCACCGAAGAAATTTAAAATGAGCTCGCAATAAGTTATTTCTTCTTCCAAAGCGTTTCATATGAACTTCATTTGAAATGTTTCGCACTTATTGTTTTTCTTTTTTATATTTGTGTCGTTTGTGTTTAACCCCAAAATTACCCAAGCGTCTATAACTTTTTTGGGCTGCTCAGTTGGAAAGTAGATGTAAAAAATGCACTTTGTTTCTACATTGGAGTTTGAAATGTGCATGTTATTATCGTCAAAAGCACTTCTTTTCTACATCTTCTCACTTTATCTAACTAATTTTGTTTGACAAGGAAGTGGATTCTAAAGGGAGTAAATGCACGCCGAAATATTTGTTTGTGAAGATACAATTACAGATCTAAACGAAGCTTAGTCTTCAAATGACTAAGTTGCCATACCCATTTATATTCACAAAAAGAATAAAATGAAAGGAAACTGAATGACACAAATAGACTCTTATTTCAATCCACAATAATGTATTTGAAATAATAAGTAGATAGGTAAATAAAAAAATAATGTGGCATCTGATGCAGGCATCTCTTGCCTATTTGTCAGATTATGCAACGCAGTATTATATTACATAGTGAACGGAAGTCATAGAAATGACTTTGAAATTAAAAGTTTTCCTTCAGATTTCATAAATGTTTGTGTCATAAATACTAATTTTGCATTAGTAATGAAAGGATGTAAAGCAAAGTAACATATGTATTTGCATAACACTTTATTTGCACCCTAAAACTAGACGTTTCGTTATGTTCGTTATCTATGGTGACGGATTTCCAAGATGCTGGATCGGTTTCCCAAATGCCTCGAAACTCATGGACACTGATGACCGCCCTGCTTTTTTGCGGCAATGAAAGCAGTTACGGAATAAGAAAGAGAAAGTAGATTAAAAAGTTTTAGATCCATACCAGTGTGTTTCTCGGTTAAAATGGGATGGAATATCAACAATTCTCCACAAACCTTTAAATCTAAATTCGTTTCTATAACTATGTCTTGCTTAACATTATTATATTCCAATGATGTTTCATCTGGGCTCTTAACTAGAAATGTGTGTGTAAATACACAAAGAAGGGGCGAAGGCTTCCTTACAAGACTTTTTTGTTAATTACATCTCATAGCACAAATAAAATTTTATAAAACCAGCCTCAGTTTCTTGTGGGTAACGGGAAGACCAATATTTAAATATTAATAGAGCAACAAGAAACTTTAATATATTTTGTAGCGTCATTAGATTTTTTGAAGCATTAGACGTGAAACATTCGCAATGCCCTCGCCAAAACTCAAATCAGGTCATCCTAAATACGCACCGATTGTGCTACCGTTACACAACATTGGCATGCTGTATGGGGTAAGGAAATACCTTGTATCTTCTCCAACTTTTATTTAATGCAAATTTGAAAACGTACCGAACTAAAGTCCTAAACATGTAGTCTATGGTTTTTCAATTATCTTTTATTTCATTAAAATAGTTTATAAGGTATTTCTCTTGCTTTCTTAGCATGCCTTTGTAGTGTTGTGGTTAGCACACTCGGCATGTATTCGAGAGATCCGTGGTTCAAGTCCCTGAGAGGGCTTTGCTCATTTTTCATGACATCTGCTTCAAAAAAAAAATCCTAATGACTTTACAAGTTAGCATTCTACTAGCCTTTGTTTAAGCAAAATCAATTGGCCAACCTTACAGAAACATCTATAATAAACAGGATTAAAACTTTTCACAAGAAACTCAATATTACTTTCAATGCAAACTACAACAGATTTACTAATCTTTATGCGATTCCCAAATTCCATAAAACACCATTAAAATTCAGATTTATAGCTAACTAGGTGTACCCGCCCGGCGTTGCCCGTGCATTTAGAAAATGCAGATAAGTGAATAGCGCAGGAATAGTAGTGTAGGACATGTAGACTGTCTCTCTCTCTTCCCCCCCCCACAAGCTACAAAAAAGAAATGAATTGTAATTAATCGATTTAATGTATCGTCAAAACAGCAAACTAACGCTAGAATAAAGAAATCAATTGTTACAATCGAACGTTATTTGAAAACAAATAATAATATCAGTGAGTCAAAAAAACCGTGATTAATTAATTATAAATAATTTTTTTTAAATTTTTCTAATTCAAAAATCGAAAATCGGGCTTCGAGGTCTGGTGGCCAGTCCCTTTGTGCTTCCATATAAAAAATTCCAGGTCCCTGCGTGCGATAGATTTGGCTGGAGAGCTCGGTCAGACAGACAGACAGACACATTACACTTGCTTTTATTATTATAGATGGAACTAATAATTAGAAGAAAAATGTAGACTATTATTTTTCAATTCAACTTAATAAAATCTGTAAATTTATTTTCAATGATTGTAACACTAATCATAACTATTGCTGGATCATTCATAATAACACTCCTGTCATTAATACCATTCAAATCATTAACATCCAAAACATTAACTGCTATGATCTACCTAAACTCTTCCCTGATATGCTCAATATCATGACTCTTGACAAATGGAAAACCTACTTAAAATGCACACTTTTTCATAACTACATCAAGTTTCAAAATCAACTTTTTAAACAAGTCAGAGGATTGCCAATGGGCTTACATTCCAGCACCTCGATCTGTAATATCTTTTTATTTGTCAAAGAATTTAACTTCCAAAAAAATCTACAACCACAAGAGTTAAATTACTACAAACACACCTACAGATATATTGATAACCTTATTACAATTAATAATTTTGGTAAAATTGAACACTCCGAGATTTATCCGAATTGTCTTACACTTAATAAAACTAATAATTCACAAAATAGCATAGACTTTCTAGATCTTCAAATCATTAACTACAAAAAAATTTTACTTTTTGACGAAACAAGAAACATCAATTTCAATACTAACAAATTAATAAATTGGAACTCCAACGTATCCAAAAAAGTAATTAACAATACTATAATTAATCAAATACAACGAATTAAAATTATATGCACAGATACAATAGATTTACAACGCGAAATTTTGCTCCTTATTAAAATTCTCAAAAATAATCTAATTCCCATTCAATTTATCAACCATTGCCTTAAAAGAGCCGGCGTTAAATACTCACTCTAAATCATTTAACTGATAGGGATATGATAATTTGTTCCTAAACCTGAGAAGGCGGTATGAGTTGGATGACTGTCAGTTGAAGGATTTGTATATAGTGTAATTACTCAATTGTATATATTGTAAAAAGCTAATTGTCTTTATACTTATACTGTTACTAAAAAAATGGGCCTATTTCATGACTTTAGTCTGTCTAATAGCTCTTGGACTGTGAAAATTCCTTTTTCCTTTCTTAAATTCTTAATCATTGCGACACGACAATTAGCCAGAAATTAATTAATTTCCATTCACTAGTATTTTAAAAAAAAATCTTAACAATCTTAATAATTATATATATCTTACCAAATTGCCTTAACTATGCTATAGAAGAAGACTATACTGGTTACAAATGAACAAATGAATGACAACAAATGAATTTCTTCTCACTACAACTTCATCTCAATGCGAACTTTATTCTTTTCCTTGCTACCTTTTACCTGTTATGCTCTGATTAAGTTTCGAATGCTCAATAATTGAAGATAGCAGTTGAATGAACAGTAATATTTTTAAGCTAGCTCACTCGGAACATTGACATCTGAATAGGGAAGAGAAAACTATTGAAGAGAAGACTTTTATAACTATGAACTAATTAACTATTATAATCAACGAGGAAAGAATTCGAAGATTTTTTTTTCCTGAGGTTGTAGTTTGTACCCTGACAGTGCTTACTTTTCTAAGGGAATTTACAGCTCAAACAAAATTACTAAAATCCGCACCAAGTCGATTTCCTGAGCATAAGAGGAAATTGCTTTGTCATATTTTGCTTCTTGTGACTGATTACTTCTAAATAACATTTAATAAAACGAATCTCGTCTCATCCAAATGTTAGTTTTCTTCCGAAATTATTAAAATAAAGCAAGTAAATTTAACTTATGGATGGCTCCTCATGTGCTTGCATAATATTGTTGCGTGCATGTGGGTCGCAATAGATTGAATGGATACTGAATCTGGAACTTTCGACAGAAATAGTCGTACAACTCCTTCACGGTATCATAGAGTACGATCAGAAGTTACTCTTTAAAACTACCATGAACGTGAAATATAATGGAATCTAAAGGGAATGCTCAGCCGAAGATATTTCAGTACTTCGATCTTGACAACTCGGAATAGCAACTGAGAGCAGATGATCTCTCCGGCCTTGCATTGTTTTCATCAGGCTACCGAGATATTTGTAATACTTTCTGCTTCTCAAAATTACTGAAAAGCAATATGAAAGTCGAATTACGGTTGCAGCTAAATAGTGATATATTAATTTTATTACAGTGACTTGACCAAAATTCGCCAGACAGGCAGAGAGAAACAAGAGCAGGAGGCACCTAAACGTCGCCATAGTGCTATTGCCCCACTGCACTAACCATCTATGGAAGTGCACCCCCACGGGGCACACTAATGCCATGCTAGGGCATTTTTTAACATTGCAGGATTCGTAATAGTTACATTAAAGGTACACAATTTGCATTACAGACAAAATTGACATAAGGTATTCTTTACGCGGGTAATTTGCAGTTGCATGGATAAATACAGTAAGTTATTTACAGGTGTATACACATACTTCTTTTGTGTTTCGGTGTGGAACTTTTGCAATTTCTCGCCAAATTTGGGCTCAAAATAAGTCGCCAAAACCGTTGGTTGGTTGGTTGGTAACGGAGGACGGGGACGCCTGATGTCTAACAGAGGTAAACAGGCATGTGTCCCGCGCCCTCCACTAACCAGGAACAACTCCCTGGGGCCTCAAGAGGCCGCCTCGGGAGCTTTTTAGGATGTTAACAAGATCATTTACATGGCCATACAAGGGCAGATTGCATTCGTTTTACCGTTTTGACATTTGTTGTTGCAATTTGCACCGTTGCCAGCCTAGTGATATCTCGCCAAATTCCCGAGATACCCATTTACTCAATGTTAAATGCATTTGCTTCTGTACTCTTCCTTTTTCGCCATAGCTTCTCTCTTGAGATTTATCTTCGCGTTATGCTACCCAGAAAAATACGATAATTTCATATATAATTGTATTAAAATCATCTGTTTACGTATAAATCTGTAACAATATGGTATGACAACATGAACAAGGTTAGAAAAATAAGTTTACGAAGTTAGAAAGTACAAAATATTACTTGCGTCAAAATACAGTAGCACCTCAGTATATGCTGCATGGAAATACGTCCCAAACTGTTGTATATCCTGCTGAGATGAGACAGTTTTTGTTTGGTGCACGATATTTGTGTCGAATACGACTCGATTTCGATGTGTCACTACTTCGCGCACTACAGTTTTGACCCCTTTCGAGACGATAGTGCGAATCCCTATGAGTGTCAATACACCTGTTGCTACTCTTCAGTAAATAACGCACGCTATAATTAGTTTTTCTAGTGATTTTTGTGATTTTTTTTTGTATAAAAATTCTGTAAATTCTTTTACAATGAGTTTTAGAAAAGTTTAGAAGAAAAGTCCAGCAACGTTGTAGATTATTGAAAAATGTAAAGACTGCATGCGTACTTTATTATTGTATACCGTATGCCGAGTATGATGGTGTGAAAAACAAAGACGCTATTAAATCGGCTAACGTTGCGAAAAGGGTGAAATCGAAAATCATGCGCAGATCGGAGAAAGAATCTTTTGGCATACATTCAAGGACCTGCATTAGATTAATAACGTATACCAAGGTACCACTTTGTATGACATTCACCGGAATTATTAACTGAACGGAGATTCAGATTACACAATATTTACAACAATTATAAATAATAAAATTAGTATCCATCTGTAAAACATTATTTGAGGACACTGCAGTTACAAATTTATATTATCATAGAACAAGATATGATAGTAACTTTTTACAGAACATTTTCACATTTAAAATAAAATAAAATAAAAAAGTAAAATAAAATAAATAACAATAATAAAAAAAATAAAAATAAAATAATACACTTAAACATAAAATTAATAATAATAATTAATAAGAATAAAATAAAATAAATAATAAAAAATATGAATAAAAAATAATAAACTTAAAATGACATAAATAATAATAATTAAAATAAAATAAATTAAATAATAAAAAATTTAAAATAAAAATAAATTATATTTTATTTCCACCGAAAAGCCTAATATTGAGCGAAATTTCTTTTTTTTTTTTTTTTTAATTTTTTGTTTTTACCACAGAAATTTAATATAAACAAATTATTTTTTTTCGTTTGTCTGAAATGAAATTCACAACTTTGTTCTTTTCATCTAAAATTAAAACACTAAGTTTATTAACCCAAATGATGAAATAGATCTTATAATGTAAATTGTTCAACTTTATTGCTTACAGTTTGTACAAAAGCATGAGTTTTGATGTTTTGTAATTGCAGTTTGTAAAATTGTTCAGTTTATGTATAATTTTTGTCTGTTAAGTAAAACGGATTGCTTGTTTAATTACATCTACATTGTACATCACTGAAGATTATTAAGATATTTATTGTGAAAATTTTATGCCTTTCTTTATCGGTATTGTAAAGATTGACTTTTAGTGCTGTAATAAAGTGTTTTTTATATTTTGGTTTTATAATTTTGAATTTAATGTTTTGTCTTTTGGCGAATGCCTTGATGTAAATGAATTGATTTTCGAATAAAGTGTAAGTAATAACAAAAAAAGAAATTTCGCTCAATATTAGGCTTTTCGGTGGAAATAAAATATAATTTATTTTTATTTTAAATTTTTTATTATTTAATTTATTTTATTTTAATTATTATTATTTATGTCATTTTAAGTTTATTATTTTTTATTCATATTTTTTATTATTTATTTTATTTTATTCTTATTAATTATTATTATTAATTTTACGTTTAAGTGTATTATTTTATTTTTATTTTTTTATTATTGTTATTTATTTTATTAAACACATGTATAACAACACATGTATCTTATAAATTATGTTATTTCTTTATCAATTTCATTAAAGAAACAAAATTAGAGCCCAAATTTAAATGTTTTTTATCATCTGCATTAAAAATTATGTTAAAACTTCATGTATTGTTTTCTCGTTTTTCTACATTTAATAGTTTTTAAAATTTTAAAACTTCTAACTAAGGAATAACATTTTAAGGCATTAAAAACAGTCGTTGGAAAGTCACAAAGTTGTTTAAAAATTGTTGTTTTTGTTGTTTACTTGTCACAAACGTTATTTGGGATTTTTTGTGGAAGTATATAAATTCTAAATTGCGACAAAATATGTAAATCTATTCCAATCTTTAAACTAACTTTCCAATCTTTAAACATTAAAATTAAACCGTAAATTGCATTTTATCGAATTAGGTGAAGTTCATTCGTAAATTTAAATTTTAGCTTGAAAAAATTTAAAATAAAATTTAATTTCTTTGAATTTTTTTAATTAAAAATTTAATTTAGTTTTTAAATATAAGTGTGTGGTGTATTTAATTATGGCAAAGCACACTAGGGCTATCTGCCTAAGAGGAGGGATGCCTTTCGTGGAGGACTTTCTAAGGGAAACTGGCTCGTATACACGTCACACATGGGGAAAACCACGAAAACACCCATGGAGCCAGCCCGTTCGCGGGATTCGAACCTCGGACTGAACTACCAGTGTTCAGCGACTTTACCGCTCGGCCGCTGGTGGGCCAGTTTTTAAATATAAAAATAAATGTCAGTGCTTTTATGATTAAAACTATATTTCAGCATAAATGATTAGCCCATAAAGGTTATTAGTCTCAAAACGGCATTTTGTGATGTTTCACTATATACGGCGAGTCACTTTTTAAATTGTTGTCACCAAATATTATCACCCTGTATTTTATTTAAAGAAATTAAATAATGAAGAATCTTCATGAATATATGTATGTTTCTCGCACTGTGAAAAAATCGACGGTATCTAGAGCCATCAAATTTTGAATAACCCGAACATGGGTAACTGAAGCCGAATTTGAAATTTGTTTTGCTATCTATTTTATATTTTGCAAACCTTTAACGGATTTTTGTTTAACAAACTCAACGATTTCAAAGTGAGCAATGGTAATACAGTACGAAAAAAACATATTTATCTCAATATCACGAGACTATCGAAAATTCTAACGGTAGGCTGTTTTAAAATATTTCGTGATGTTGCTGTTGAACTGAATTTTACGTAGTTCAACAACATGATATTAAATAAATAAAGGTAATAAACAAAACGACATGATATTAAATAAATAAAGGTAATAAACAAAACGTTTAAAATGCGCCCGTTTGGGGCGTAATTTAAAATCTGAATGCATTCAGAGTTTTTAAAGTAATAGTTAAGATGAAATAAAAATTTGTAATAAAACTAAAATTTAAAAAAAAGTCTCTTTAGCCCTTTTATTACAAACACTAGGTAAAAGTCTAATTTGAAAAAAAAAAATAAAAAATAAACGTGCAATTTTTTTAAATATAACTTTATTTAACAGTATTTTTTAAATTCGCGATATTATCAAATAAATAATTTAAGCATCCCCTTGTTGGAACAATAACAACTTGTTTCATATCAATCCCATTACGGTAGTTATTAAATTCAGACGGATAAAAAGGATTACTTATGATTCACTTGTTACATATACTAATAATTAAACACACGCCAACCAAGTGCACACGTAAACGAATAATGCATGGATTTTAATTGCTAAACTAGACAATGACCTCTTGATAGCAATTTCCATGGCTGAAATTCGGCGATGCTCAACCTTCAGTGTTCGATCACTAATTGAAGGCCAAAGACACTTGTTCCAGGAAAGTGGTTCCCAAATGTTGATGAATGACTTGTCAGGTGCATGTGGTGTTCTAATTTTATGCAAAGGCAGGTTCTGAATTCCGTACCTACATTTACTTCTATTAGTTTCGGGAGCTGTTCGATGTAGTAGAACTTATCCTATGTCAACATTTTACGCGTTAGAATAATTTCAGGTTTTGAAATCAAATAGGTAGATTATAGCACTAAAAATAAATAGTTAAGGAGCTAATAAAGCTATATTCCGTAATTAGTTGTTTAATTTAATTTACTTTATTAGCTAGAGATATATTTAAAACGAATATGTTAGGAATAAAATTTATTTTGGATACGATTTTGCTTCATTTCTCGCTAAAAGACTTAATTTTGCTGCCGACGTTTATTACTCCTCTACGATTTCATTACATATTCAGATAGCATTGAAACATTTTGCATAAATTAAAATTTCAGAAAAAGTACTTATGTTGCTTATTTATCATTATCTGATGAAACCAGATTTGTTTGTATTTATTAGTAGAATTTATTTAATTAAAGGATTATAAGAAATACGTAATAAAAGACTGGCTTTCAATACATGCAAATAAATCTTATTTATCCTATTTTATTAAAATTTTATTTGCATTTTCTCTCGTAAACTACATTGCCAAATAAGATAGCATATAAAAGAAATTGTTTACTTTAACTTTCCGTAATATCTAAGCAAGCTATGAACTCTTATGAAATTATTTCAGTATTTTGTAACACGGGAAACATTTGCCATACTTTTTGCCATTTTTCACATTCGATATTTAATATTTGCTTAACCACAAATTTGAATAGCAAAATATTTTTTTTAATATTGAAAGAAAATGCTTTTAAACAAATATTTATTCGTTTCAGTTTTGCTTTTGAAGTAACTTCCTTCAAAGGAAATTCTGCCATTTTTGTTCAATTCACAGCATTCATTTCAGTAATTCTTTATATTTCATAGGTAACTCCGCAAGTAATTCAAGGTTTTTTTCGGAACTCGACGCAGTTTTAAAAATATTTAACTGCATCATAAATGTAAAGAGCTAATAGCAGTCTGAGTGAATTTCTTAGAAAAGTTCTCCAATTAATTTGGAAGGAAATTTGGGAACAGTATTAAAATTTCACTTGAAATCAAGTCAAATATTTTTTTTTTTTTTTTTTTTTTTTTTTTTTTTTTTTTTTTTGCGAAACAAATCACTTTTAGAAGTGTGCACAAAAACAAGAGAAATATTTTGCGGAAGAGAAGAACTTTTTACACCGTTATGACAAAGGCCTGCAAATGCTAACATGTCTAAAAAGAGATTATTTGTAAGGAAATTTATAATAATAATAAAAAAGTATTTTAAACCTCAAGATCAATATATGAAAAATATGATACGGACACCACATAACTTCCTTGCACGACTTATTATATTACATTAATTTTTGTTGCATTTCATTTAAACGTATTTCCTCGAATTCCATTAGAGAAATATTTCTCATTCAATTAATTCAGTTCTGACTTTCCGATAAAGCAAAAGCACATAAAAACTCAAAAGATATTCATTAAAAACTGTAAACTACAGAAATCATAAAACACCAAATACAGTTAAAATAGTTAAAAAAAAACCAATTAAAAGCAGAGGTTCTACGCAAAAACAAGCAATTCGCCACCGGGCGATAAGCGAATTTTTCCGCTGCACAAAATTGAACTAATTTTGGACCCATTCAGCAAAATGACATTAAAGGTGTAGAAACTGACTTAAGGGAACGTGCAACATAAACATTTCCAAATTTTCCAATTTTGGCCTAAGAAAATAAGATAGACTGAGATGATTCTAAAAATATATTATTTATGCAGGTTTCCGAAATTTTAAAAGACTAAAATCTTTCATTACAAAATGTAAACAAGCACTAGCAAGTCGACAAATTTAGAAGTGACAGATGTCTGGTGTGGCCACAATAAAGACATATCAGCTAGTAAAAAGTATGTTCACAAACATTTTTTACCAGAACCTGTTTTATTAGCTGTTAAAAGTGCATTTATAAGTCTCTCTGGCAAAACACTATTGTCAAATTGTATTCATGGAAGAACTCAAAACTGAATAAAAGTTTTAATAATTGCATGTGGATAAGCATATCAGAAAATGTTTTCATGAATGCCATCACATGAAAATCAGGTTTGTTAGATGTGATAATGTATTTTATTGATAGTGTACAAAGACGCAATAGAGTAATGAAATTATTAGGAGTACAGCTAAGATTTTATATGGTAAAGTATTTGAGAAAACTAGATTGTGATAGAATTCGTGAGGGCCATCTCGCTTACCAAAAGCTTTTTAAAATGGCCAGAAAGAAATGTAAATTAATAAAACAAGGACAACAGTGCGGAAAATGTTGTGCAGAAAAAAAATGTTAGAATTATTTTTTTATAAATTATAGTGTTTAAATATTTACAGTTTTTCTCAAAATGTATTTTTTAAACTTTCGGTAAACTTTTCTTGAAAACTTGAAATCTATTCAGCCTGGAAGGTTTAAATTTCCCACAGTTGTTTATCTTAACAATTTCTTTGATGCTATGCAGGACATAAAATTTACGATTATTAGTTTTGGATTATATTAACGATTTAATACTATTTTTTTCTATCATTTTCAAAATATTTAACTAATTTATTGTTAATATTTGCTCTTTTTAAGTAAAATGTAAAATTCTGCTTACTGTTCTTAAAAAATGTCTTAAACCATCATGCAACATTTGAAGGAGTCAGTATTTTTTAAGAAATGTGTACCAAACTAGCACAGTGTCACAAAAGATTCGTCATAGGTAAGAGAAATTAAACAACTGATTTTAAAAACATCAGGCTTTTGATTTATATTTTATGGCTTTTGTATAATCTGCAGTCTGTCTGTTTTAAATGAAAACAAGTAAAAGAGAAAAAAATTATTACATTCCTACTTAGTTCAACAAAGAAAAGTTTTAAAAATACAAAAATAAATAAATAAATAAATAAATAAAATAAAAAATTAAAAAATTAATATGTGAAAAAACTGTATTAACATCCATTACAAGTTTAAAAAATGTATTTGAACTTGAGTGGATGAATAAAAAGTACTAACGATTAAAAATTTGAACAAAATATACGGAGAGTAATATTAGGAACCTAATAGTAGGAATGTAATAATAATAAAAAATTGTAGAGTATAAGTTTATTTTGAGAAAAGTTATACCTTAAAAAATTCTGTCTCGAAATAGTTGCATTTCGCCAGCCGAGATGTCACATGCGCCCTTAATTCTGTAGTCTACTGAGTTTCAAATGTAATCAAATGGCAGGTTCGTTAGGCTTAGTAGCACTAAATTTTTGATAATTCTATAACTATTACATGCAGATTAACTAAAGACATAAAAAACCTAACCAGAACATAAGATTGGCAGAAATTCAATCACATTTAAAGCAAAAAAATTTACAATTTACCAACATATAAAAATAAAAAAAAAATATCCGACCGAGCCCGATTGGCCCTTTAATCTGTGCGTACATAGAGATGTCACGCAAAAACGTCATTCAGATGGATTCGATAGTGGACAAAAATGGATATTTTCTTTGAAATATGATACCCGACATTGTTCGGGATTACAATACTTCATTTACTTCGTACGAGGAAGTAAAAAACACGTCGAAGCATGAATGATAATAAAACTAAAAAGGAGCAACAAGATTCGATGTAGAATTAGTGAATTTACAGGACAGTATTTGCAAAGTAGAAAACTAATCAGTCGCACCGTCTGTTGATTTAAGTGAAAAGTAGCTACAAGATAAGTTCTTGTAAAGCTTACGGTAAGGAGATTGTAAAATGTTTTCATTAGCCAGAATTAAAAAATTTTTATAATTGCAAAATGATTTCAGAAAATCTAATTTTCCGATGGAAACCGTTTCTTAAATAATTTTGCTTTAGATAAAGAGAACATCTGGATTTTCTTGCTATTTATCCTATTTGTCTGACAGTCCACACATCACTTGTGCCACTTCTTCACACATCAGAAAAAGTCCATGAACTTTATCATGGTAGTCAATGCAGGATAATGTCTGCCGTTGGCATGTATCTTGACCACTTTATAGTCGACAGAAAGACTTTGCCTACTCCGTGCTACTTTTCAGAGGAATACCCCCGGATGATGGATACTGATGTCTCCCCATTTTCCCTATCAACAACAACTCGAGAGAACTTTCAGTTCTTCATGTGTCACTATGAGATTCCCTGTGCCTCAAAGATATTATTAACTTAAATACCCAAGCCTTCTTATAGATTCGAAACCCGGCGCATCGATACAGCAACCTGCATCGCTAACATTTATACCAACAAGGTTTGCGAAAATTCGATTTTTTAACCAGCAATGATAAGAAGTGAAGCATTTATGAATTGCTTTTTGAAAGCCATAATCTCACTTTCTTTAGTGCAATATTTCAAAACTACCATTATTTCGTAAATATTTCTTTTAATTTCCAGTTTCTGGCAAATAGCTACAAAGAACTAAAATCTTACAAACTAAGAATTACAGACAACAGAACTAAGAACAAAAAGACCGAAGTCATTGCATAAGGAGCGCTCTTGCCTCTCAGTATCTCGACTCTTCTGTAAGACCATGAAGATCCCCACATCGAAGCAGGTGCTCCCTGTCCATTTCTTCTCGAGAATTACAAAGTGGGCAGATAGGATCGCTTGAAATGCATATACAGAGCAGGTGAGCGGCAATGTCCTGTAGATATGTCCTGTAGACAGATGGAAAGCCACAACTGCATTGCGTTTTGGACTATCGGTTATTTTTCTCGAGAATTATAAAGTGGGCAGACAGGATCGCTTGAAATGCATGTACAGAGCAGGTGAGCGGCAATGTCCTGTAGGTATGTCCTGTAGACAGATGGAAAGCCACAACTGCATTGCGTTTTGGACTATCGGTTATTTTTCTCGAGAATTACAAAGTGGGCAGACAGGATCGCTTGAAATGCATGTACAGAGCAGGTGAGCGGCAATGTCCTGTAGATATGTCCTGCAGACAGACGGAAAGCCACAACTGCATTGCGTTTTGGACTATCGGTTATTGTTCTCGAGAATTACAAAGTGCGCAGATAGGATCGCTTGAAATGCATATACAGAGCAGGTGAGCGGCAATGTCCTGTAGGTATGTCCTTTAGACAGATGGAAAGCCACAACTGCATTGCGTTTTGGACTATCGGTTATTCTTCTCGAGAATTAAAAAGTGGGCAGATAGGATCGCTTGAAATGCATATACAGAGTAGATGAGCGGCAATGTCCTGTAGATATGTCCTGTAGATATGTCCTGTAGACATGTCCTTTAGATATGTCCTGTAGACATGTCCTGTAGGCAGATGGAAAGGCATAACTGCATTGCATTTTGGACTATCGGTTATTTGGTATATATATCAAGCAAAAATGACGAAAATTTTGTAGATATGTAGTGCGTTCATGACCTGGACAGAATCTTTTAATATTGATTTTTGTAATTGATTTTTAGTTTCTTTAAACTTAGTCAATATATGTGACGAATATGAGTGCACCATCCATTTTCTAAACGTTTTCTATCCATTTCTTGTCGTAACATATCATGAAGTATAGATGTGTTCTGCTTACTTTTCTCACGCAATGACTTTTGGTATAACATTTCATGGAACAAATCTAGTTTTTTCGTCAGTCATGTAAGGCCCACCAGCGGCCGAGCGGTAAAGTCGCTGAACACTGGTAGTTCGGTCCGATGTTCGAATCCCGTGAACGGGCTGGCTGCATGGGCGTTTTCGTGGTTTTCCCCATGTGTAACGTGTATACGAGCCAGTTTCCCCTAGAAAGTCCTCCACGAAGGCATCCCTCCTCTTAGGCAGATAGCCCTCGAGGCTTTGCCATACACACACACACACACACTCGTCAGTCATGTAAGGATTTTGTAATGTGTTTGTTTTCTGTAACACCTGCAAAATCATTAAAAAATTTTATCAGCCTCACTGCAAATTTAAGAATGAATATTCTATTCGGGAAGAATGAAATATTCGTGTTTAATTTACAGAAGATAAGCCAGAGGAACGATAATAAATTTCGTGTATTATTGGTTTAATTTAGAATTTTATTTATTAAGTGACGACTGCATTAGAAGCTAAATGCGTACGTTTTCTTAGTTTAGTTGAAGCAAATTATGGATGTGGACGGGCACTTTGCTAACTATTTGCAAAAGGATGAATGCGCAAATTGTATGGTCGAAAATAAATGTGTAATTTTTAAATAAAACTATATAGTTATTAACACTAATAAAACAAAACGACTTATTTTATGTGTACATAATCTAGAGCTATAAAGCAGTGTTATAGCGCAAAGATGCTTATTGTTTTCATTTCTTTAGGAAAACAAAAAGTGTTTTCAATTTTTTTGTAGTTAAATGACGATTCAGATGTCCTTTAAAATCGACAGACACAATGCAGATTTTTTCGATCTAAGTAATAATGCTCAATCTGTACGAAAGTGACCAAAAATATATATTTTTAAGTGTAAATTATAAATTTTATGAAAAATAGCAACAAATTTACGAATGCGCAGAAGTTATCATTTTTTAATGGTCGCAAGCTTTATTTAATAGTTATTAAATTATTCAAATATTCGAATTTTCGGAGAAAATACCTTATAAATTATTCATTTATGCAATTTTGGCATTGTTTAATTTTACAGATTTATACATTTGAGCACATTTATAATATTAGTAATGCGTACTAAGTTCTTCAGTGTAATAATACTTACATCTAGGATTATAGGCACAGGATTATTGACTACAATGTGAACTGTCTTAAATATTGTTTTAAATTATTCATTTCTACAAAACTTTGAAGACGCTAATGCATAAAATTACAGCATGCTTAAGTCAGATAATTTTAAGAAGCAAGCCACGGTATTAAATAAAGATTTATTTTCTCAATGGGACATTCAGAAACCGCCCCTTAGATTTCCAGATGATGCAGAAATGCTCTTAGAAACTAAGCTTTTACAATTTCCTATCGATAAAGCAATAGAAACCTAAGCAATTCCAATACTTATTTCTTTCTGCTTACTCCCATCGAATTACCTCACCTCACTTCCATCACGTCTTAAACTTTGACGGATCAGCCGCTGTTAGCAGACGATTTAAAGAGAGTAGAAGATTAAATTTCGAAATCGTTTAGGTCCTTCGTAACAGTGTGCTAATGTGGCCCCGACGCAAAAATCGATTATAGGATATCTGTGACTGGAGTGACAAGAACGTTTGTCTCCAGCATAAAGGTAATAACAAAAGATCGTACGTGTTCGACATGCGGAGCGTGTAATGTTTTTAGAAGATTCGACAATGGAATCGATTCTGTAGCATTTATGTTAGCGCATTACGTGTTAGAAGTACGAATTGAAACGATTGCGGGTTGCATTTTTCTATGCCTTCTGTTTTCTAGAGGAATATTGATATTTTACGATCCGTTTTTTTCAAAAAAAAAAAAATGGTGTAAAAGTGGCAACCGTATTTCTGATAAGAATGATAATTAGTTTCTCCTATACGAAGCACTGAAAGTTTAAATGAACGAGCGTAATATCGTTCCGTGTAAATTTGAATTTTAAACAGAAGTGAGGAAAATTTGAATTTTTACATACGTCTAATTTGGAAAACTCAGTGATGTTCAAGAAATAAATGGCATGAAGTGGTAAAATATTTGCATCTCTTTAAAATAACAGCTAATGGTTTAAAATTAGGCAAATTTAAAATTGCCTCTGAAGCCTATCTCTTCTATTTAAACAATATTTAAGGATAAATGAAGCTCATGAGAGTTAATCGAAATACATTCAGAAACATTTTACGTTTACAAATTTCTTTCAGCATCTTTATTCAGAAAAAAAATCTGCTGTGTACATCACATGACGTCCTTGTACGGAACATTAAACTATACGCATTTTTTCTTGCATTTTACTTAAACTTATTGGATTGAATTAAATCTACTTCGCCGACAGCGCATAAACCACAATAGAATAAATGCATTCTTTAAATTTTACTCCATTTGTTTACCATAGCGAGACTCTGGCGCTAGGTTCACTTAACAGTATTATATTTCGTTCATATTATAACTCAAAATGCACAAAATTTATATCATTTAAAGAATTATCTAATCGTTGCCCCATGTTCTATTCAAATACTATAATAAAGCTAGAACTATGTATAAAAGAAGTTAAGCAAACAAAACATTAAAGATACAGTTTTTCACAGACGATTCAGTACTTCTCATTCAATTAATTTAGTCTTCACTTCACTACAACGCTAAAATACATAAAAACTCAAAATATCTATATTAAAAATTAAGAAGTAAATCTTAAAACACTTATTTCCTCGAAAAAATTCCAGAAAGGATTAAACATGATTTAATTCGCAATAATAAATGAAGGCTTTTATCTTTGTTGTTGCGAAGCTAAGTTTCTCTAGATTGGCAACAAATCCACTATTCTGCTGCTTCAAATTTAAACAAGCAATGGCCACAATCAAAAACATTATTAGGCATAGCGGCACTTAAACAACTTTAAAATTGTTGATAATTCTTAAAATATTGCATACAGATTTACTAAGGTCATAAACTCCTTAACCGGAAGATGATAACAACATAATTCAATCATTTTTAAAGCAAAAATGTACCATTTACAAACATATAAGAGTAAAGAAACTGAGATCACTGAGCCGGGTAACAGAGTGGATATATACATATAAATATATTTATATACGTTTGGTGCGGCCGATTGCAACCAAAATACGAGGTGAACATCTACGTGTTATAGCAGTCCTAGATACAAAATTTCAACGTTCTGAGGCTACTCATTTTTGAGTTATGCGAGATACGTACGCTCGTACGTACATACGTTCGTACAGACGCCACGAAAAATTCTCTTCAGAATTCATTTTAAAGCAGTTTTATAATTTTTTTGAAAGAAAAGAGTATTTTATTCTGTTCTTACGTAGAGATATCACGCAAAAACTTCGTTAAATTGCATTCGATAGCGGTAAAAATGGATATTTTCGTTGAAATATGCTGCCTGAAACTTTTCGCGATTACAATACTTCCTTTTTACTTCGTACATAGAATCAAAAACATATTTTTCATTTCCTTTGAAACAGCTTTTTAGTTTATAAATTATATATGTATTATCTGAAATAACACCAGCTCATATGTAATAATGTGTTCGGATTATGTATAAACAGAACATGTATTTAAAGATCATTCCTACAGGATTGTGTAATTGCTGCTTTTACATCATTATGTAAGTCATATCATTATTTATCAAATTTATTTTCAAAGAATTCTGAACTCATTCATAAACGGTCAGAAGTAAATATCTGAAAATGGAACATGCAAATTCTAGCAAAACACTTTAAGTAAAATTATCTTAGTTAAATTTCAACGGATCATAATAGCTAATGACATTTAGACTTACATATGGCAAGATATGTCAGCAACGGTAAAGCTGGGAGTTAAGACGAACCGTATATAAATAACCATAATAATTTCTCTTCAAGCCTATCTTGTACTGGAAGCTTACACAATTTTCCTAATTGTATGTTACCCCTAATTATATGTTTTTATTCCTAATTATATGTTAAAAATTTATTGCCTATACTTGAGAGAGTTTTTACTTCCTTGTACGAAGTAAAAAGGAAGTATCGTAATCGCGAAAAGTTTTCAAGCAATATATTTCAACGAAAATATCCATTTCAGCCGCTATCGAATACAATTTAACAATGTTTTTGCGTGATTTCTGTGCATAAGGACAGAATAAAAGACACCTTTCCTCCAAAAAAATTATAAAACTGCTTTAAAAGTAATTTTGAAGAGAATTTTTCGTGGCGTCTGTACGAACGTATGTACGTACGTACGTACGTATCTCGCCTAACTCAAAAACGAGTAGCCTCAGAACATTGAAATTTTGTATATAGGACTGCTATATCATATAGATGTGCACCTAGTATTTTGGTTGCAATCGGCCGCACCAAACGTATATAAATATATTTATATATATATCCACTCTGTTACCCGGCTCAGTGATCTCAGTTTCTTTACTCTTATATGTTGGTAAATTGGACATTTTCTGCTTTAAAAATGATTGAATTATGTTGTGTTTATCTTCCGGTTAAGGGTTTTATGCCTTTCGTAATTCTGGAACCAATATTTGTACAATTATCAACAATTTAAAAGCTGTTTAAGTGCGGTTAAATTTTAAATAACATGGCGGACATATTTGTTTACATTTAAAACAGCAGAATTGTAGATTTGTTGCCAATCTAGAGAGACTAAGCTTCGCAAGACAAAAATAAAGCCTTCATTTATTTTTGCGAATTAAATCATGCTTAATCCTTTCTGGAAATTTCGAGTTTGTTTCGAGTTTGTTTGAAATTTCGAGTTACCAACATATAAGTGTTTAAGATTTACTTCGTAACTTTTAATGCAGATATTTTGACTTTTTATGTATTTATGTCCTTGTCGCGAAGTGAGAGCTGATTTAATTGAATGAGAAATACTGAATCGTCCGTGAAAAACTGTTTCTTTTCTGTTTTGTTTTCTTAATTTCTTTCATACATCGTTTTATCTTTATTATAGTATTTGAATAGAACATGTGGCAACGATAATTTTTCAAAAGATATAAATTTTGTGCATTCAGAGTGTCGTTATAGTAAACAAATATAGTTAATTTTAAAGAGTGATTTTATTATATTGTGGTTTATGCGCTGTCGACGAAGTAGATTTAATTCAATCAAATCAATTTAAATGAAATTGAAGAAAAAATGCGTATAATTTAATATTCCGTACAAGGAAGTCATGTGGTGTACACATCAGATTTTTTTAAATTCATATCACGAAATCTCAAACTGTTAGTCCAAACGGGCAGTTTGCCCAGATGGACTACTAATTTCGTTTGTGCATTTTGCGTTGATTTACTTTCTTCGTTGTTTTACGTTTCAAATTGTTGACACCAAATATTATCGTCCTATATTATATTTAAAGAAATTGAATAATGAAGAATCTGCATAAATGTATGTATGGTTCTCGCATTGTGATAAAACAACGGTATCTAGAACCATCAAATTTTGAATAATGTAATCTTTCACCGAATATGGGCATCTAGTAGCCCTAATTTTTTAATTTCGAATTTGTTTTATTATCGATTTCATATTTTGTAAAACTTAAGCGTATTTTTTTATTAACAAACACAAGGATTTTAAAGCGAGCAATAATAAAAATAATTCCAACGCGCGAAACTGTGTATCCGAAATTTTAAATATATGCTCATTTTAAAATTATTTTGCGATATGGCCGCTGAACTGAATTGAATATTTTATGTGCGAATATCATGATATTTAACAAATAAATGTAACACACAAAACGTTAAAAAATCGCCCCTTTGGATGTAATTTAATATTGGAAACATTTCGGATTTTTTTTTTTTTTTTTTTTTTTTTTTTTTTTTTTTTTTTTTAGTCCAAAGGGATTTGAATCCCGAAGGACTATTAGTTTCGTTTTGGCATTTTGCGTCGGACTCATAAATGTCGGTTCACTTTTCAAACTGTTGTTGCCACAAAATGTTAGAGTCCTGCATTATATTTGAAGAAATTAAATAATGAAAAATCTGCATAAATGTATGTATATTTCTCGTATTGTGATAAAACAACGGTACATAGAGTCATCGAATTTTGAATAACGTAATCCTCCAACGAGCATGTGGAAGACCAAATTTGAAATTTGAAATTTGTTTTATGATCGATTTCCTATTTTTTAAAACTTTGACGAATTTTTGATTAACAAACTCAAGGATTTCAAAGCGAGCAATGGCAACGTTGTGCAGAAAAACATTTTTATCTCCAGCGCGTGAGTCTCTGTATCGGAAATTCTAAAGATATGCTCGTTTTAAAACTATTTTGCGATATTGCTGTTGCACTGGATCTTATGGTTTAAGTGCGAGGAACATGATATTTAATAAAGAAAGGTAACACACAAAATGTTAAAAAACGCCCCCTTTGGGCGTAATTTAAAATCTGAAACATTTCAGATTTTTTTTTTTTTTTTAACATTTACTTTGTTATATAACTAGAAAATGAAATTCACTGCAGGAAAATTCAATGTTTTGTTGATAATACTTAGGCCTCTTTTATTTTATTCGCATACTAGTGTGCAAAACGTAAGCAATAATTTCATTTTACAACATACAACTATGAAATTATTTAAACGAGCTTTTACCGATCAGTATAATGAAAGGTTAACTCAGTAAAAAAGTGATTTGTATCAAATATTAATGTCACAGTACACCAGGCGGTGCACCAGAGCACGCCAAACGCGAGGAGTCAGCGCGAGCAGTGGAAGGCAAATAAAAAGAAGAAAGGAAGGCACACAATTTATCATCCGTTCTTTTTCTAGCGAAAGTGAGATAGTACGTGCAGTATGGTTATATACAGACATATATATATATATATATATATATATATATATAAACATCATGACGCCTTTACGTGTGGCAAAATGATTGGAAAGGAGAGAGGTAATTTGACGTTTTGTCACTCAAGAGGTGGGAATTGATAAAAGAATTAATTCACGAGCTTCATAAAGCACCCAAATGAATGGTATAGCTGATGCTGGTCAGCGAAGAGAAACAACGTGACTGATGACCAATATATCGCTCTGTGGGCGAAAAGAGAGCGAAAGCAGGCAGCAAGCAACATTGCTCAAGAGTTACACTTAGCAGCCAGATGACAGATGTCCCGATTTACAGTGACCAGATGATTTCATAAAGATAACCCATTCGCTCGCCTCCTTGAATTCTTCCTGCCATTCTAGCAGCCCATCGGTTGCACCGTTTACCAGTGCTGTAGAGAACACAAGGATTGGATACCTCATCAATGGAATCACGTCCTCTCTACCGCTGAGAAGCGTTTCAACCTGGCAAAAGATTATTGGTGCCATTTGATACGTTGAAGAAAAGGGAGGATATGTTATCATTCCACTAACATCAGGGAAAGATAAGGTCCCTGGCGTACATACATAGGGAAACATTATTATTAACGGACGGACAGACCTCCACATTTTCTACAGATCTTCACTGTGATGAAAATATTCTCCCTGATATCCATCTTTTATAGATGCCATTCGTCCTGATTTTGTTTATATGGATGACAATGCACGGCTACATAGGGCACGTAATGTTGACAAGCTCCTAGAAAGTGGAGATATCCGCAGAATGGGTTAGCAAGCTTGATATACTAATTTAACTCTTATTGAACAGGTTTGGGATACTTTAGGAATTTGGCTACACGATCGTATCCTCCGAAGAACACCAGAAAACTGAAATCCCGGGCTGTTTGCTTGAGCGTTTTCATGGTTTTCCACACGTGTAACGTATATCCGAGCCAGCTGCCTTAAAAAGCCCTCCACCAAGTCATCCCGTCCCTTAGGAAGATAGTCCTATCAAGCCATGCTTTTATTATGGGTCTTTAATTTGTTGTTCTCTCTCTTCGCCAGACATTTTTTTATGCCAGCACCATTCTGTCAATAAATTATTCCGTACTGTATGCGCCCTATTTATTCTTTTGCTACTATACTTTCTTTATTCTTTAAATACTACGTTGGGCTTTATAATAAGAATTTCATGTCTTCCAGTTGATGTTTTGCCAATTTACGGATAAAGGCGGAAAAGCTGCTTTGGGCCACAAATCGCGTTTTGCTCTCCTTACTTTTGCATAAGGCACACAGATCGCTTTAAGGGGAATCATACACCTTAAACCCCTCATGATCTTCGAATATGTGACTGTTGGATGAATTTGGATATTTTATTTATTTTGAAAGCAATTACTTCCAACGTTTTACAGCTGACTACATAATATAGCTGCTTTAGAAACTAGTAACGAGAAAGTTTGTGTTGCCACAAATATTTTTGTAATTTAATCCTCTTTGTGACAAAATATTTCGCCATGTTTCCATCTTGCGCGCACGATATTTTAAAAATGGCTAATGGTACATACTTGAAATTTGATGGAATTCTTTATACGGGCACTATTTTCGAACTGAACCAACAATCTGATAAATATTTTAATATTGAAAAAATTTATGGACGAAAACATTACAATTTTTTTAATAAAATACATTTTATAAACTCAAAATAAATTAAAAATTTAACATAAAATTCTTAGAATTTTAGGTTCACAGTAGTTTCCAAATGTTATAAAAGCTATATATTAAATATGGAATTAAATTATGAAACAAAGTGTTTTAAACTGTGCGCGCAAGGTGGAAACATGACGAAAAATGTTGTCACACAGCGGATTAAATTGTAAAAATATTCGTGGCAACACAAACTTTCTGATGACTATTTCAGAAAGCAGGTATATTATGTAGTCAGCTGTAAAAAGTTGGTAGTAATTGCTTTTAAAATAAATAAGTTATCCCAATTCTTGCAACAGTCATCTATTCGAACATCTTATGGTTTTTAAGATGTATGAGTCCCCTTAAGTGTGTATTCTCTCGCTAAACTCAGGGAGAGTCTCAGTTTAAAATTCAAAATTGTATACATTCGATAAGTTTACTATAAGCTGCTCAAGTTTACGAAAAATCAGCAAAATTGCATAGAAACTAACTGGATATTCTGCGAACAAAGATCTATGAACAAAGCTTCTGTTTTGAAAGATCTACGAATTATAAACAAGTTCAAATTCTTTCAAGAACTCAGTTTTCAGTAAACATCTAAATATTATTTTATATTCAAAATTTGTTGCTCATCCATACACTGAGAGTTTTCTAGTAACTGATAACGTCATAAATCTGAACTTCATTACCGCATAAAATGTTATGGTCGTACAGATATCACCGTGCAAGATATCACTGTGAAAGATGGTGTATTAACATATTCACGCACATATTCATTTTCAGGCCCACCATTCTGAGTACATCAGATGCCTGAACAACAATAGTAGTTTCCCTGCTGGCACATGTCCCAGAAACCCACCGGCTGCATGGGGTTTCGTGTTTTTTCCGCCATGTAAAATGGGATTTCAAGCCAGTTTGATCGCCAAGATATCCCTTCTTTAGCATGAACGCTCTCGAGTTTTTCGTCTTTATCATTTAACAAACCAAACGTTCGATTTAAAATTCGAATCATGATAATGTACTTTTCATAGATTTTCTAATGATCTTCCACTATTCTTGTTGCAATATTTGTTCTCTGGAAGCTAAACAGATGTTTGTAATTAATAATTGACAAAATGATGGGGTTTTCAGGCATAATATTTATTGGACAAATGCTGTCAAATGGGACAACAATTATACGTAACGTCAAAAGAAATTTTTCAGCTAACTCAGCCACTGCTTAAATGACATTTGAAAGAAGTTGCTTGTAATAAATGAAGTTTTTTATTCAAAATCTGAAAACAAAATTTTGTTTCCTATCTGATTCATTTCTTTAGTTCTGTGCCTTTGGCCTTTAGCAAATAATTCGCATCATTGCTCGCTGCATTCAGATGATATTACATATTTTATCTTTACCATATTTTATGGTTAAAGTAGAAGGGTTAGCTAGGTTTCATATTCGGCAAGTTCCATTTTATTTTTATTTCAGGAGATGTGATATATGATATGAAATGATAAATGTTGTTTTCAAAAATTAGTAGAACAACTTGGGTTTCAACTCAACAGAAGCAACAGGCGTAAACTAACATAACCATTACTCCTAGCTCGCTATTGAAATAATTCAAGGAATATAAAACTGTTTTGTATAAGGCGCAATTATTTCTGTAGAATATATCTTAAATAATTCCAGGTTTTATATTAAGCTTGTGAATTTGAAATTTTACTTGAGTAATGCGTTTAGCTGAATATATCAAAAATTAAAATAGAAGGGGAAAGGAAAATGCATTATCCTTCCTTTTTAGATTTGGCAGCTGACAGTCATTTATTATGAATAGATATTTCTATTCAAGTGAAAGGCATGAAAATAGAATCTGTCATCATTGAATGGGTGAATAGTTTCGTGATATTGCTTCTATGGCCAATAGATCGTTTTATATTCTATTCTGCAAGACGATGCATAAATTACCTATTACGCTATAATGAAAACATTGCGTGCTTCGTTTCTTATTGAATAAGCAACAAGAATGAGTTCACTGTATGAAATCCAGTGACATACCACCATACATGATCACGCAATACATTAAAATGAAATTGGACGTTAAAGTTCTGAAACAAGATTGGAGTATACTCAGCGTTTCTTTCGAAGATTAGATAAGCCTGTAGTGCAGTAGGTGTTATATTTGTGTGCTTTCTCAAGGGATATTTTTGCTGCTCGAATTATAGATTAAATATTTTTTAATGATTCAACAAGTAAGAATATATTGGAGCGGTTTAATAGAAAACTCTACGTACAATTATTTTATAACACGTTATTCAAACACTGGATAAAATTAGTAATTTTGAAGTTATAGAGAAAGGCATTTAGATCGCATCATAGGAATTAATTGATTTGGTTTGATAAATGTATTCAAAAAGTCCTTGTTAGATCAGTACTTTTAAAATTTTAAATCTTTATAGATAGGTTTTCGTCAATAAAGCAACATTGCTTATTTTCAGGCCTCTCATAATTAATTTACATCTATTCGTAGCCTTCAGTTGGCAACACGCCTTGGAATTCTGTCGCTAGAAAGTAGCTGACCTGTAACTGGCTAGAATTCTGTCGCTAGAATGTAGCTGATCTGTAACTGGCTAGAATTCTATCGCTAGAATGTAGCTGACCTATAACTGGCTAGATTTCTGTCGCTAGAATGTAGCTGACCTGTAACTGGCTAGAATTCTGTCGCTAGAATGTAGCTGACCTGTAACTGGCTAGAATTCTGTCGCTAGAATGTAGCTGACCTGTAACTGGCTAGAATTCTGTCGCTAGAATGTAGCTGACCTGTAACTGGATAAAATTCTGTCACTAGAATGTAGCTGACCTGTAACTGGCTAGAATTCTGTCGCTAGAATGTAGCTGACCTGTACTTATTTTTAAATGAACTGTGTTATCGGCTTATTATTAGATTTTTATGTATGGATATTTAATTATTATATGTTACCAATTTAATTTGCATAAAGTGGGAGTAGTTGACTTTATTTAAGTTGCTTCAAAATGTAATTCCTCACTCAACTTTGGCGCCATTTCACTAAGGGCCAATGAGCACATCTAGATGAATACTTTTAAAATTTTAAAGTTTTATAGACAGGATTTAGTCTATAAAGCACCAGCTTGCATTGAGATTGCATTTACATTGGGTCAGTGTTATTCAAACGCTTTGTGTAAGGTAATTCGGGATTCTGTTATTCAGTTCACATGAATACCTGCAGAAAAATACTTTTCTTGAATTAGCAGCATGTTATTTGCCGCTCTAGACTGAAATAGGGTTAACAGAGGCTTATTGCTGCGCGGAACTCAAGGGTGTTGGTTATATTGCAGTGTAAGGTTTGGCTGCTGTGTTTTCGACTGATAGATATTACACCCCTTCTAGCGGGCATAATGTTAATATGCACAGCGATGCAGCTTTGGGCAACGTGTAAAACTAAATGACCGATGGATTAGTACATTCCTGAAGAATGCTTAAGAAGAAGGTAGCCGGACTTTAGAGAAAAGGAAAAAAGTAAGTATTCCGATCGGTAGACTATAGATGCAACAATACAATAATTATTATAAATACTTTTTTGTAATTATTTTTATTTTGTCTAAACATTTAAACCGCTTAATTCTCACAAAGCAAACTCTCTCATTTGTACTGGAAAAAATTAACTTAACTAAATAGCTATATTAGATCCACAACAAAAACGCAGAGGAACTCTTGCTGGTAGGTAGTTTTTCAAATAATATCTAAAATATTAAGAACTTTTGCAATGTATGGTGTTTAAAAGTTACGTTTTCAGCTGCTTTTATGCTATGGCCCACAGTTAGCTTTGGTATAAATTAAGTATGATTGTTACTTCTCGAATAACCCATGGTATCATATGCAAGAAAGAGATAATAAGAAAGTGTGTACAGATACAGTTTTGTCCCATCTTATTTAATTTTGAAATCTGAAATGATAAACATGAAATATAACTGGCATGAATAGCATAAGATGACTTCTAACAAATTGTTATGCTAGCAAGGGAATACAGAAGCATACATAATAAGAGAAGAATGTGAATGATCTAGATCGGTTTGTGAATGATCTAGAGAGTCAGATTAGATAGCATATGTGTCAGAGCAATAACTCCGACTTAAAAGATAAGTCTTCTCGTATCAAATGATTCATCAGTAATTTATTTTGCAAATTTGAAAATCTTAAGCGCCACTGGAACTCTCGGTCAGCTATCTGTTAACATTACTGTCGATGCCTAACAAGATAAAATGAAGAATTATGTCAAAAACTAAAAGATATCTCTTTTATTCCTTCTTTACTGAAAGATTTAATGTTTTTAATAATTGACGTATTAACTGGCGATGAGTCCTCGTGATTTCTAAGAAACTAAACAGAAGGTAAGCAATTTATTTTACATTACTACAACTCTTCGGATACTGATGCCAGTGAACCTAAATTTAAAGCAATTTTTTAAATGCAGGAAAAGGGCCATTTCTGTCTTATTTTCAACATTTATTAACACAAAAATATTTAAATTTGTTCAAATGAAATAGTGTAAGGTTACATCATTGAGTGTAACCCTAATACATACTCGGAGCTCATGCCTCAGTTTGGTTTATTTCATATTTTTTTTTGACTGATTTGGCAAATCGTTTCACTTTGGTCGTAAGTGGATGCAGTATATTCCTCCTTAGAGTCTGACTATTTGAATAAAACAGTTAAGGCCTTTGGGCCAAAAATATATTTCTTTCAGGAGTTTAATTTGACGCTTACTTCGAGATGTAATAGAAGTGTGAGTGTTTAGAGATTTACCCCAAAAGTTGAGTCATCATGAATAATAATTTGCCGCGAAAGTTGGATTCTTTGGTATCAGTTCACTCAGACACTGAACATAAAATATTAATTCAGGTACAGAACATAATATGTTAATTCTTTACTCTTGGTAATACCATCTTTTTCAAGATATATTTGGGTAACTACAGTAAAGATCCAATGGAAGCATTATTGATTCTCTTTCAGTACAAGCCTTACGTCTCCCATGGATTCATAGTCCCATTTTAAGTTATGTTGATGAAATTTTTAGGATATTTAGATCTGAAAATCTTTCTCAGAAGCTTACGGATCTTTTGTAAACAGATAGCATTTTGGTTTATCGATACCATAAAATACCATAAAGTATGACAAAGCTTGGCTGATCTTTGGAATTATGGTAACAGGTAGTTTGGCGGCATTTTGGAGGCGATAAGGGTTACTACCTAGGACTTTGGTATTAATGTGAGAAGTACTCAGTTCCGATTACGCATTATTTTGTGTGAGGGAAATGAGAGATCATGAGATATGTCATGTGACATTAATGGACGAATTACAGTTCTTTAATCGGAAAAGGGGGTAAATTTGGAAAAATATCTGTAGCACTATATTATTTTGTATTAAGCTTCATTGTGTGTTGTGTGAAATAGTGTTAATTAATTTTCCGATTGCGTGGCGCTATGTAAAGTGAATTCTAAATTTTTAATGCGTTTATCTGATAATAATAATAAGTTGAGATTGTGTGAAAAGAAGGATATTACAGATAAGTTTGAATGGAGGTGCAAGAAATCTGGTGAAAATGGACATTTTGTGAAACGGAGTGTAAGGAAGGGTACGTGGTTTGCTGAAAGTAGTTTGAGTATGGGTGAAATTTTATTAATTTCTTATTACTGGGTGAATAGACTGCCAGTTGACTACTGGATTTCGGATTTAGAAATTAGCAGTAGTACTGCAGCCGATTGGAACTCTTTCTGTAGGGAAGCGTGCGTGCCACGTAATGAAGATTCTGAAGAAGATTAGGTAAGTTAGTATTTTTAATCATTTGAGGATATTATTTTTATGCATTGTTCTAAATGTAAGGAGTAAATAAATTAATATGGTATTATTGGAAAATTGTTATTAGCAATGATTTAGTTTAAATTAGTTAGGATTGTAATCTAATTTTTATTAATTTAATGTGCTTATTTATGTTTTTAAGTAGTGTTTTTTAATTTAATTATATTTTAATTTAATGATCGTGATTTTGTGAGTTATATGTTTGTAGTATTTTGGAATACGTTTGAGTAGTATACGTTGAGTATTTTCATGCATTTTCGTAAAATATTTCTAATTTATGAGAAAAAAGCAGTGCACATGGATATAGTGAAGAGTGTGCGCAATGCCATTTTTGTGCAATTCTGGGATGTTTTTTTAAGTAAAAATAAGTCGACGTGTACATGGTTTAGTGATATTTTAATTAAATGATAGTTGTTTTGTGAATTTTATGTTTGTAGCAATTTGGTATACGTTTGAGTTGAAGTAAACGTGCATGGAAATAATTTAAAAATTTGACACTAAGTATTTGTAACCATTTTTTAATGTTTGCGGTAGAAATTCGTTGGTGACGTTTATAATATAATAGATAATTTAGAGGTAAAGGTTTTTGGATATTTTATTTATTTTATACGTGGAAATGTTCATCCTTGGAAAGGGTATATACTTTTTCGCGATCAGGTAATTTCATATATGTGCTTTCTACCGAGTTTAAAGATTCAGAAAATTTTCCTGCATTTTCGTGCAAATTTTTGTAATTTATGAGAAATTAGCTGTGTAGATGGATAAAGTTAAGAGTGTGTGCAATGCCATTTTTGTGCAATTCTGGGATGTTTTTTTAAGTAAAAATAAGTCGACGTGTAAATGGTTTATGTGTATGTGCCATTCTGAGAAACACGCAAGGAGTTTGCGATTGTGCACTTTTTCCCAATTTTGCAGTTAATATTTGTCATGATTATGCAGTTTTGTTACATGAAATTTCTAGCATAAGTGTAATTCGGCTAGTAGATTGTTGGAAAGAGTGTTGAATAAATAAAAAGAAAAGAAACATGTCTTTACTTTGGCGGCGAAAAAAAAAAATAGATGGTTGCTGTAGCAGATTTGGTCGCCAAATTTTCACCAAAAAAATCGCCAAATTACCATAATCCGAAGATCAACCCAAAGGTTTTCTGGATTTGTAATATGACTTTTATCGCCGAAAATTCATTGAAGTAGATAGCGATTCTAGTGTGTATAAAATATGCAAAATACTTTATTAATTCCTTCTTACTGCTTACACGTATGATCCCCTGAAAGAAATAAAACGCTTAAATAGCTAAGACATCACGGTTATCTTTATTTAAGATCTGTATAAAAGACATAAAATCAACTAACCAGCTTCTATTAATATAGAGCTAAATTCCAAAATCGAGCGAATTCCAGAAATTTGATAATGGCTGAAAATGTGCGAGGAATTTCACGAATGTGCGTTTCCAAGAATCTACTCTGATATTCAGATCCATTAAAACGCGGCAAGCAATAGACAGGCATTTCGCTCAGCCTTATTATCTGTCCGTCTTACATTACAATTATTGTGAAATTAATGGCAGCAGAAGGATTAATCACGTCTGATAAAGATCGGACAAAATTTAGTTTCGTAGGTTTTATTTCAGAAAGTAATTTATAGTGTACTCCTTTTGGTTTTTATTTCTAGTGTCATCATCTTTTGTTTCATTCAACTTTTATTTATTTATTTATTTTTTGCTACCCAGACGGTGAAGTGGTTAGTGACTGCTGTACCAAAGAGCCCGAGCTTGAATCCCGGAGAAAGCCTGAATGTAAATTCATAGGAGGCAACGGCGAGGATTCATAGGAGGCCTTTCATAGGAGGCAACGGCGGTCCACCTGTTATATGCCGTCATAATAAAGTGACAACCACTTCGGCCGTAGTACTGGCTAACGCTTATAATGGCTAGTGTCCGCCATTGAGAAAAACATATATTTATTTTATTTTCCTAAAGTTGCCTCGAAGCTCCTGAGAAGTATACGAGGAGTCCTTAGTGCTCAATTTGGAAATCGCTAGCCTATCCTTTAGCACTTTTACTTCCAAACGATGTGCACAACGCAAATTTCTCTCTTCAGATTTTAAAATAAACATTCACAAAAAAGAGACGTCAATACGATATTACATTCTGTTTACTTAGTTAAGAAACGGGAAATTCAATCAAAAAAGATGAGCGCTAAAAAATTAAATTGTCGAAATCTGTATTAGTCTCTGATGGATAATAATGCATTCAACACCTATAGAATTCTATACGGTCCCACCAACGACGACAACTCTATTCTCGACTGAAAAGTAAGGTCCAGCAGCGGCCGAGCGGTAAATTCGCAAAAACTGGTAGTTCGGTCCGAGGTCTGAATCCTGCGAACGGGTGGGGTGTATGAGCGTTTTAGCGGTTTTTTCCATGTGTAACGTGTATAAGAGTCAGTTTCCCTTCGAAAGCCTTTCATGAACCTTCTCTTAAGCAGATAGCCCTCGAGGCTTCGCCGTAATCACATAAACCAAGGATTCTACAGTTACAGGACGATCAGATCTATTTTTTAGATTGATTTAGATTCAATTATAAACTCCTTTACTACACCTCCCTCGATGCCCGCAAAGCGCATTATCAATATTGATAATTTACGTACACTTCTATTTCCTTACCTTAAGAAACTGCACATAAGAAGGACTTGATCGAATTCTTTATTTGTACAGTCTTTCAAAAACTTTAATAACTTTCGCCCTATTTTGGGGCTTTTAGTCAAAAATAGTAGAAAAACGGAGTAATATGAATTACTTTAAGTGGAAAAAAAAACTAATTTATTTCTTTATTTTTAGCGCATATGACGTTAGACCAGAAGGGCTATTAATTTCGTTTTGGTATTTTGTATTGGTTCACTATAAATGTTCGTTCACTTTTCAAACTGTTGCCGCCAAATGTTAGAGCCCCGTGTTATACTTAAAGAAATTCAATAATGATGAATCTGCATAATTGTATGTATTTTTCTCGCATTGTGATAAAACAACGTATTGACAAACAGAGCCATCCGATTTTGAATAATGTAATCTTCCACTGAACATGGGCATCTGGGAGCCCTAATTTGAAATTTGAAATTAGTTTTATTATCGATTTCGTAATTTTAACACTTTAACGGAATTTTGATTAAGAAACTCAACGATAGCAAAGCGAGCAATGGCAATACTGTACGAAAAATCTTATGTGTACACCACATGACTTCCTTGTACGGAATATTAAATGGTACGCATTTTGTTTCTTGAATTTCATTTAAATTGATTGGATTGAATTAAATCTACTTCGTCGACAGCGCATAAACCACCACAATAGAATAAATGCACTCTTTAAAATTCACTATATTTGTTTACTATAACAACACTCTGAATGCACAAAGTTTATATCATTTGAAGAATTATCTTATCGTTGCCACATGTTCTATTCAAATACTATAATAAAGCTAGAACGATGTATGAAAGAAATTAAGAAAACAAAACAGAAAAGAAAGTTTTTCACAGACGATTTAGTATTTCTCTTTCAATTAATTCAGTTCCCACTTCGCGACAAGGCAAAAATACATAAAAACTCAAAATATCTGCATTAAAAATTACCACTAACTTAAACACTTACCACTAACTTAAATCTTAAACACTTGTTTCCTCGAAAAAATTCCAGAAAGAATTAAGCATGATTTAATTCGCAATAATAAATGAAGGCGTTATTTTTGTCTTGCGAAGCTTAGTCTCTCTAGATTGGCAACAAATCTACAATTCTGCTGTTTCAAATGTAAACAAATAATATGTCCGCCATGTTATTTAAACTTAACCGCACTTAAGCAGCTTTTAAATTGTTGATAATTGTACAAATATTGCTATCAGAATTACGAAAGGCATAAAAACCTTAACCGGAAGATAAGAACAACATAATTCAATCATTTTTAAAGCAAAAAATGTACAATTTACAAACATATAAGAGTAAAGAAACTGAGATCACTGTGCCGAGTAACAGAGTGAATATATATATATAAATATAGTATTTATATACGTTTGGTGCGGCCGATTGCAACCAAAATACGAGGTGCACATCTACATGTTATAGCAATTCTATATACAAAATTTCAACGTTCTGAGGCTATTCGTTTTTGAGTTATGCGAGATACGTACGTACATACGTTCGTACAGACGCCACGAAAAATTCTCTTCAGAATTTATTTTAAAGCAGTTTTATAATTTTTTTGGAGGAAACGAGTCTTTTATTCTGTCCTTACGTAGAGATATCACGCAAAAACATCGTTAAATTGCATTCGAGAGCGGTCAAAATGGATATTTTCATTGAAATATGCTGCCTGAAACTTTTCGAGATTACAATACTTCCTTTTTACTTCGTACAAGGAAGTAAAAAAGAAAAAAAAAATATCTCTAGTGCGCGAGACTGTGTATCGGAAATTCTAAAGATATGCTCATTTTAAAATTATTTTGAGCTATTGCTGTTGAACTGAATTTTATGGCTTAAATGTGAAGAAAATTATATTTAATAAGTAAAGGTAACGCACAAAACGTTAAATAAACGCCCATTTGGGCGTAATGTAAAATCAGAAAGCATTCTTTTTTATTCATTATTGTGAACGAAAATTAACCATATATTTGCGGGACACAGTTTTAAAGGAAAACAATTTTATTGTAAAAATCACAGTTTGTATATTGGAAATTCATTTAAACTTCTGCCAATGAATACTGAAATAGTGCATTTTCAAAGAAAGTATACAACATCTTACACTTCTTAATTGCTTTTTTATCTCAAATTTCACTTGATAACAAGGAATAAAAATTTATGGTAAATATTTTATAGTTACGTGCAATAAAACATTTTTAGTTCTGAAATAAATTGAATACCTATGCCAAATATACGCCAGAAGTTGCGCATTTCTTGTAACGGAAGCCTAAAAAGGCCAGCACAGATTGCAGGATTAAAGTAATTAACAAGCACGACTTAAGGTATTAAGTCGTCAAATATTAAGATGACCAGATTAAGATATTAAGCTAGCTGAGATCAAGATATTAAGACATTAAAGAATGAAACGCAAATTTCTGTTTGTTTTCCATACTTTAATTCTTTTTGTAAATTCATTTGGTAAAATTTCCCAGGTATCTTTCAAATTCCTTACACGAAATAAAGGAAGTAGTGTAATCTCGAAACATTTCGGGCATTATATTTCAACTGGAATATTCATTTTGACCGTTCCCGCAGGTTTTCATGACATCAGTATGTAGGGACTCTTTTTGTTCGATAACGAATTGTAAAATTGATTAGAATGTATTCATCAGAGATTTTTTTCTTGAATTCTATACATACGTACGTAGGTATGCATGTATGTATCTCGCATAACAAATGATTAGCCGTAGAAAGATGAAATTTTCAATATGGGTGTGCAATAACATCTAGTTGTGCACATTTTGTTATTGAAATCGGCAATAACAAACATATATATATATATATGTGTGTGTGTGATATTTTGGCAGTCGTGCATGGCTTGGCTAAGTGGAATACAGCAGAAATGATGACACAGAAGGATTTCACTTTTTACTAACTTTTTACTATTCCATATCTTTATTACAATTTTCATCGCAGATCATTTTTACTTTAGATGAAATTCTCCAAATTACGTATTCAATAGTGATTTAAACTAAATACGATTAAATTTGGACTTTCTGCGTCATAACTATTCTAACAAAGGAAAGATGGATTAAGCAGCAGCGAAGTATTGTAGCGCAATAGGAGAGAAACAATCTGATGTAAAATGGCGCGACTTCGTTATTCATAGAAGCGGTTACGTAATAGGCTCGAATGTTCTAGAAAGTACTGGTCTAGGAGTATGATCCTGAATTGCAGAAAGTTAATTAAAGGTTTCTGGTTCGCATAGAGCAAAGCCGTCCTATTTTTTATATTTTACATATATATATATATATATATATATATATATGTAAAATATAAAAAATAGGATCACAAGGATATATATATATATCGTTATGATGTATCAGCTTTAGTCGTAGCTTAAATAATCAGACGATAAGTTTAAAAAACAGGATCCATTTATTATTATTCAATATAAATAGCAGTTAAAATCAGATATCCGGAGTAAATAAAAATAATTACTAATAACTTTATGTATGAAGTTTACTGCATCGTGACATTTAAGAAAAAAGCTCTGATATTCTTCTGCGAGTCTTTTTATAGCCTCTGGAAAGGCGGAGCTTCCAAGAAATGACGTCAGCCTCGTCAGCCAATCCAGTTCGCTTTAAATATTTCGAGAACATTCTATAACTGTACGTGTAGAAAAGGCGGGAAAAACAACTTGACTACGGGGCTGTGAATTTAACTCCACGTACTTTCAAATAAGAGAACGTCGCCATTAAATGTGAAAAGAACATACAGAAATAACGGCACATAGATACATCAAATTTTCAATAACGCAGTCCTCCAACCGAACATAGGCACTTGGAAGCACGAATTTCGAATTTGTTTTGTTATCTATGTCAAATTTTATAAAACGTAACGAATGTTTGATTAACAAACTCAACTATTTCAAAGCGAGCAATGTCAACACTGTACTGTGTATCGGAAATTCTAAAGATATGCTGTTTTACTGTTTTTAAATAATTTGTAATATTTCTGTTGAATTGAATTTTATGTGTTTTAAGTGCGAAGAATGTGAAAATTTATCAATAAAGTTTAAACATAAAACATTAAAAAATGCCCATTTGCCAACTTTTTTTTTTAATTATATATAATATATTCCAACTCCCTTACCCGGCTGAAAAATCGTTACCCATTCTTTATTTTCGAAATCGTTGGTCGTAGTCATATTCGTCCTCTTATAAAGTGTTTTAAATCTGTTTTAGAAATATTTAAGTGAAAAATATTTATGTTTTAGACTAGTTCCAAATCAAATTTTAATTTGGTGTTGCTTTACTTCGTACAAGGAAGTAAAAAAAATAATTTTTAACAAATAACGAACTCTAACTATATATATAACATCAGTTAGTATAACAATAAACACTCTACTATCAGTTTATTCTTTTTTCAAATGGGAATTCAAATTTTTCATTGCAATGCGGAATTCTATCGACTTGCTTGGACTGCACGTTACACACGTCTTCTATCTATGTAAATTAATAATAATTCAGGCGTTTCGTTTAGTGAGCACTTGTACACTGATTACAGGACAATTAACGTTCTCACAGGCTGCAAAATAATTAATTTCCTGTACGCTTGTCACAGAACAATTAATTTTTGACAATTAGCGAAACTTAAATTTTAATCATCTCTCCCGTTTCCTTTATACTCGTTATAAAAATGTAACGTTAGGAGAAGTTTTACTGTCATACGTTAAAAATTTACCGGGATATTTAATTTTAAAATTTGCAAAATTTCATGTTCTTTTCAAAATGCCTTGGGGAATCGGTTAATTAAGTTAGAACAATTCGAGGAAATAAGTGCAAAGGAAGGGCAGCGAAAAATGTATGTAATTTAATAGGTGACATGTGGTGCCCATAACAGATTCTTAATATCTCAGAGTTTCTATTTAAAAATCATTATTAGCCCAAAGGACGTTAGGAAAGAAGGGCTATTAATTTTGTTTTGCCATTTTGAACTAATTCACTCTAAATGGCGTTTCACTTTTCAGATTGTTGCCACCAAATATTAGAGCCCTGTATTATATTTAAAGAAATTAAATAACGAAGAATCTGTATGAATATACATAAGTTTATCGCACTGTGTAAATCAACCATACCTAGAGACGTCAAATTTTGAATGTAGTCCTCTACTCTTATATGGGCATCTGGAAGCCCAAAGTTGGAATATGTTTTATTATCTATTTTATATTTTGTAAAAATTCAGCGAATTTGTGCTTAACAACTTGATCGATTTCAAAGCGAGAAATGAGACTGTACGAGATAAAAACGAAACATTTTTATCTCCAGGGCGCGAGACTGTGTATTGAAAATTCTAAAGATATGCTCCTTTTAAATGATTGGGGATATTGCTGTTGGATTGCATTTTTTGCTTTGAGTACGAAGAGCGTGATATTTAAGAAATAAATGTAACACACAAATCGTTAAAAAACGCCTCTTTGGGAGTAGTATAAAATCTGAAAACTTTCAGACTTTTTATTTTATTTGTTATTCTTATTTTACAGCATGGCCTTCTTTGCATTTCATTTTTTAATGTGGTTTCTAGAAGCTCAGTGCTATGAGCAGCATTTATTAACACATCAAAATAATTCTAGGTCCACTTACGTACACCTTTGTAAAACGGAAATAAGTATTTAATTTCCCTCTGAGCGGCCAGGGTTTTCGCTAAGAAAGCACAAATTTCCCAAAACTACTATGAGAACAAATTATGTTTTTGATTTTAATGTAAAAACTCTCCTGGTATTGCATGCCTGGATTTGTGTACTTTTGGTAATATTGACTTAATTTCTTTGACATATTTTAATATGCACGTATATATACGTTCTTACAGATATCAAAAAAAAAAAAATATTCTAGACCGTATATATACGGCCTTGCCGCTTAGAGGGTTCTAAATTTTAAGACACTTCTCAGGTGAAACTAAGGTTGAAGAGAACTAGCCGAGCCAACTACGTTAACCGACAACTACATGAAATGAATATTTTGAATTAGTATTTTGCTTTCTAGTAATTAATTTTTGACATTCAAACAAAAGCTTATATTAAACGAAATTTTCAAATGTCAGAAATACGAAAGAAAAATTAATTAGGCTTGCAAAATGTGAATTCAGTTAATCCTGGGAAAACAGCAGAAACTCATCAAAATTAATTACGATTCCAAAATATAATTTAGAATAACTTTCGTTTCCTCTGAAAGTTTGTATCCGGCATTAATTGCTTGTGCAATATTTAGTTCAGACTTCGTAAATAAAATACAAAAGTCATCAGTATCTTATATATATATATATATATATATATATATATATATTGTATTACCCCGAAACATCATACAACCTTAATAAAAATGACAGCAACAAACAACAACAATATATAATAACGATTACAATAATAATAATTACGGTAGTAATAACAATAATAATGATAATACGGATCTCACTTGGAATCTTCACAGTTTTGCAAATGATTTGTAAATGACACATTATAAATTAACCCATTAACTGCCAAATTTTTATTTCATCAATTTTTATTTTATTTCTGTTAGTTTTCATCTAAATAATAAGAAAAACATGTTTTTCTCATAAATGCGTCAATTTTTTTTCAGAAATTTTAAATTTAAGTCCGATCCCCAAATGGGGATCATGGCTGATACTATCTACTTTTAATGCCAAGTCTACGTGTAATCCAACATTACATTTTCCACATTGTTTTCTTGCATTTGTTTTGCACACTGCACATTTTCTTTGTTTACCATTTTCGGTGCGTTCAATATAATGATTACCAGATGTTCTGATAACAGTAGGAACACGATTAATTGATCCTTTAGTGAAAGAATTCCTTCCACCCTTTTTTGCATCTGAGAGTTCTGAAGATAAAGCAAGATATCATAGCAACCATCCTCCTAAAATCTAGCAATGGAATTTTATCACTTGAAATACAATACAGTGCGTGGGCGTTAACCAGTGTTACGTTGATGGCATTAGTAAGCAAAGGAAAACACCATTTTTCCCCCTTATTCTGATTATGTACTTTTGAACATTCCAATCCATCTTGTCTACTCCACCCATGTATTTGTTATATTCTGATATCAGTTTGGGTTGTGGTACTTGAATATCTTTCTTCTCTGTTCTACTCCATGGCTTCACCTCTGATATTGGTTTGCTAGTTTCATGATTAGACAGAAGCCTTTCACAACTCTTGTCATTCCACGTGACAGCTAAAATTTCATTACGGGAATCAAATCTGTAGTCATATGCCCCGCGTTCTTTTTTCCTTATCTCTCTGTCTGTTGCAATAGGGAATTTATTCATTCTTTTGAATCGAACAGTTCCTGTTGCTCTAACATCAATGTCCTGCAAATGTTTTATCAGAGAAAATCCTGTGAAAAAATTTTCGAAGTAAACTTTATGAGCATTTGGTGTCTGAAGAATAGATACCATATGAAGGGCAACAAATGTCCCAAGCCCACTGATGCTTTCATCATCTCCTAATTTCTTTGATTTGCCTTCATACACTTGAGTCTCATAACAATATCCAGTCTGTGAACAACAGATAGTCCATTGTTTGAACCCAAACCGCACTGGCTTACTACGTATAAATTGTTTGAGGTAATGATATCCATAATAACGAACCATTTGTTCGTCAATGCTCAAACTTTCAGAAAACACCCCCAATTGTTGAAATTTGTCATTCAGCTTGTCAATCAATGGGAGAATCTTGAAGAGGTTATCACGTTCACCTAGTGGAATCCTTTCTAAATCAGAGTTGTCACTGATATGTAGGTACCGTTTAATTTCCAGATACCTATTCCGACACATGCATGCTCTAACACACAGAATGTTCATGTCTTCATCTTCACACCAATATAATTGTTCTTGCGAAAATGAATGATAGCCAGTGAAAAGAAGCATTCCAATAAATTTTTAGGCAGTTATTAGAAAGCTGAAATTGACGATTGTTTTTCTGTCTGTCGTATATTACAGACTGCTAGACAATATAGGTGACAGTTTCATTATCAAAAAGTATTTCAAAACACTCTACCAGGGATTTTCCCCTGAAGTTTCTAATGACATCATTTCGCCTTGTCTCTATAACGTCAGTATTTTCATATAGTTTCGAGTACTTAGGGTGCTTCTTTTTCCAATTGGAAGTCAATACTTCTTTTCTCTTTTTAGCAGGTGGAAGCCGGTATCTTTTGTTACTTCATTTGCTGAAGATTCAGTTACATTCACTAAAACATTGTCCTCAAATCCTGCCACACGGTGAATTTCAACACACCCGGGAACATCAAGTGGTTCTTCATCATCAATTACGTTGTCATCCATATCCTCATTATCTGAAATCTCATCAACCCACTCTGGTGGAATTTCAACAATATCTATGGGGCTATTATCGTCGTCATCGTCATATGCAAAAAAAATCATCAGCATTTACAATTTCTTCAATTTCTTTTAAAGAAAGATATCTTTTCGCGACATTTCCTGGAAAAAAAGAAAAACAGTTTTTTGACAATTTTAGTCAGTATCAGCCATGATCCCCAAATGGGGATCGATATATCTGGGTTCATTGTACCCATCCAAATTACAGTATGAGGATAAATAATATATAAATACATTAATTACTTACCAATGATCAAGGAAAATTCAGTACAACAAAAAATAATTGTTCCTAAGTATCTTTTTTGTGCTTTCAAAATAACTGTATTATTTTTCTCGTGAAAAGTAACGAGAGAGCAAGAAAAATAAACTCGTGAGCTCAACTAACTGAGTCCACGTGTTTGTTTAAGATTTCTACACTTAGTTTCAATCTTCAGGCAAGCATGACCACCCGTAAGGGACCACCCAGGTACAGCATGATGTCACAATGTATACAAATGTAGGCGATCCCCATATGGGGATCATGGCAGGGAATGGGTTAAAGTTCTCTTCCGATGCCTCAAACCAAAGTTTAAAACATCTGTTTAAATTTGTCAACAACTCATTGTCTGCCAACAGCAAAGATTACGCACACAACAGTTAATCAATACACAGGAAATTAGTTTCTATCTCACCAAATTTTGATTCTCAAATTAAAATTGATTGGGTGCTTTACTGCGTTAAAACGAAAGCATTTAAAAATATAATTATAATAACCCTAAAAATCAATCCATAATTTAGATTTTTGCAATAATATAGCAAATAACATTTACAATAATGATTGAATTATATAACTATAACTTCAGCATTAAGCAAACCACGAACAATCTTCGGATAGAAAACCCTTTTTCGCTTGTTTTAAAAATATCTATTTAAGTTTCATAGAAATATAGTCGAATATATTTAGAATTGAAATCAAACGGCGTCATTTTCAATTCTTGAAATAGCAGTCCCATTATCCCATTTCCATTATGCTTGAGAATCAGTTCCATGTAATTCCTTTTCCCATAAAATAAAGAGATTTCAATAGAATAGAGGAAAGCAAATATTATTTTTTATCTAGGTCTGCGATAAAAGACATTTTCAAAATTCCTGAAATCAGGTAAAATATCAATTTAAAAGCTCGTGCAAGAATCATATTTCTCGAAACCCTGATGCCATTAAAATGAGAATAAAACCAATTGTTGAATAAAATATTCTATGTCAGGTTTGTTTTAAGGTTTTATCTTTTAATGTATTAAAATTATAATTAAAAATATTTACAATTATTGTCTTAAAAAGAAATGACAACATCATTAAAATTCAGTATCTGCTAGACATTTATACCAAATGAAAAACATCGTACGTTTTAAGGCCTAAACAGGCTACTCCTTCGTTTACAGAAGCAAACAATTCCTTCCATATTCATTGATTCAATAAAATAAAATTAATAAATAAAATAAAATAAATATTTAATTATATATAAAGCAAATAAAAGGCAAGAAAGTAGAAAAGAGAATTAAACATACAATTTTTAAGCCTATTTCAACTTTAGTTGATAACGTATAAGTTTTTTAGACAACTAAATGTAAAGCCAGCGTTTGGAAAGATGACTAAAATTAAAGCCATAAAAATTTCGTATTTTGTCTTATATTTTAAGGTCGTAAAAATTAATTATTACGAATAATTATAGAGGAATTTATTGGCACCATAAGATTTGTTTGGATAAATTGATTCAGGCAAATAACTCGAAGTCTGTCTGCTTAAGAGATGCCGTCTTGGAGAACGTTTTAAGGTAAAGTGACCAGTATTTACACTGGATGCAAGAAAAACCACAAAAGTCCATGTAGCCACTTTTTTCCTGCCGGGATTTTAACCCGAATTGGACTACCAGTGTTCAGCGAACTTAACTCTCGGCCGCTGGAGGGGGCTAAATTTCGGAAACAGAATAGTTAGAAATTTGTTATCTGTTTCCATTACTTGTATCAGCAGATTTAAATTCAAACCTGATAACATGATATATGAAACTGATATTAATTGCAGCCAGTTACATTTGTTCAACAAATAAAATAATTAAGTGTTATTAAGAGGAAATTACTCATGAAATTCAGCACAGTGAACGACAATGTATATTAATTTCACTCCTGTTCATGAATGTAATATCTAGTCTAACATTTCGGGTATTTTAGTTTATATTTTCTACATTCTTTCCGAGTAATGTGGAACTCTCGGACGGAATATAGAATTATGTCTTCCAAGCGGTCTATAATCCTTTAACATTATTAGGTAATACATTATGTGGTTGTAAAAAAAGCAGCTACATTTATTTTTTTTTCTTTTTCTCACCCCCCAAATGAACCAAAGACTACAATATTTAACAAAGTGCAATAAATGTAGAAATTCGTCAATTATTTAAGGTGTAATTCTTTACCCATTGTACTAACTGTAAGTGATTGTTTAAGAAAAATTAAGTTACATTTCACTAATATATTAGCGAATTGTTTCATTCTTCTAATTAGGCAATTAGCAGTAAAAGAACTCTAGATCTTAGTAATAAATGTCAACACTAGTTATTAGTTTTTTTGTACAGTGGTTTTACTTATAGAAAACTGTCATTTTGGAAAAAAGAATGTGATATAATAAAGAAGTAAATACGCTTGTATGCAATGGCAGTACTTCAAAAATGATTTAATATAAATTACGCAGGAAAATGCTGTTGAGAATGCAGTTGAGAAAAGCCACTTTAAGTGAAATGGTGGAGCGTTAAAACAAATTTGAATCCACACTGTACGAAAAAAAGTATATTTTATTTATTGTACTTTAAAACATGATAGAAACTGTCATTTTGGAAAAACAAAATGTGATATAATAAAGAAGTAAGTACGCTTGTATGCAATGGCAGTACTTCAAAAATGCTTTAATATTAATTACGCAGGAAAATGCTGTTGAGAATGCAGTTGAGAAAAGCCACTTTAAGTGAAATTGTGGAGCGTTAAAACAAATTTGAATCCATCTTGTACGAAAAAAAGTATATTTTATTTATTGTACTTTAAAACATGATAGAAACTGGCATTTTGGAAAAAAATGTGATATAATAAAGAAGTACGTACGCTTGTATGCAATGGCAGTACTTCAAAAATGATTTAATATTAATTACGCAGGAAAAATGCTGTTGAGAATGCAGTTGAAAGAAGCCACTTTAAGTGAAATGGTGGAGCGTTAAAACAAATTGAAATCCACCCTTTACGAAAAAAAATATATTTTATTTATTGTACTTTAAAACATGATAGACCTACTAAAACTATATTGTTTTATAACTATATGGTTTTTATATTAATTGCTTGAATGTCTCTGAAAAGGCAGATGTTTCAAATAAGTAATATAGTATCCATCTGTCTGCAAAAAAGCATATTTTATTTTAATTTATTTGACAAATCATTTTAAAACTGGACTTGGAAGGTATTTCCATTACCATTTATCATCATATTTGGGGGTATTTGTAAAATATTTCTTTTTACTGCATTATCGAAGAAGAATTTACAAAGAATATAAATTTTCTATACCTTTTGAATATTCAGAAATGAATCATTACCTTGGGTACTGGTACACATCGCGTATAACAGACATGTGTTTTAAATTTAATTCTAGAAATACATTGTTTACTTCCCTTGCGAAGTCCTAGACAGAGTTAAATAATGTCATTTTCTGCGTATTTATATGAATTGCTCTCCGTTAAATTTCTTCAAAGATTTACTACGGGTAAGCTGTGAATAACAGTCTTTTAGCCTTCTTTGCAATCCAAAAGCTGAAGCAATAAAATGTAGCCTAAATCATTCTTAGACACGGTTATGCTTTCACTCTTGACATACTTAAGGAACCTTATGTAGCCACTTAAAAGCGTATATTTATCACTTAGCAGCACGAATATGTAAGAGTGATACTTGAGGAAAATTCTAGGAGTTTCGCATTAATAACAATAAGCTGCTAAACCGTATGTTACTTCCGTGAGATTTCATAAATCTTCGGCTAAAGGTAGGAAATACGTATTGGCTTTCCTACTTGCATTAGACACATATGAAGAAAAATGGCAATTGCAATGCGTTTATAAAACTGCGTTTTTAAAGATTTTTAAAGATTCGGATGCAATATATAGTTTTATGCTTGACTAAGACATTTTACTTCCTTGCACGAAGTAAGCATCGTAATCAGGAAAAATATCGGGTATCACATTTTAAGAGAAAAATATATTTTGACTATTCACAAACCTATTCGGACGATTTTTTGTATGATATCTATACGTAAGAACAGAATTTGTTTTCCGAAAAGGATTAAAAAAATGGATTAAAAAGGAATGAAAATGGATTTTTTTCTCTGACGGCTGTATGTACGTATGCATATACTATATATATATTGCATAACTAAAAATCTATTAGTAGTAGAACGTTTAAATTCTGTATATGAAACTGCTAAAGCATCTACCTGTACACCTCGTTTCTGTATTGCAGTCAGCAGTATCAAATGTATATACACTGACTACCAATAAGTATTTGGACACCTAATGCAAATGGACGATATCTGCGGTCCTAAGGTACGTCACGGACTCCGCCGGTATATATCGTGTAGGAAACAGCATCGGCTTTAGTCGCATGCAAGATGCCTCGCAGTTCGGAGCTCTCTGAGTTCGAGAAAGGTATAATTATCGGGTATCACAAATGTGGCCGATCCTTAAGGGACATATCTAGCGATCTGAAGTAGCCAAAATCGACAGTGGCCTATGTGATTAAGAAGTGGAAGGTGAGTGGTAATTGTTGGAATGTGCCCCGAGTCGGCAGACCAACGAAACTGGGAGATAGAGACCGACGAGTGCTGTCCAGAGAAATTCGGAAGAACCGCACCCAACCGATGGCCCTCATCCACGAGGAGTTTCAACAGGCATCCGGGAGTATTGTTTCAATGAATACCATCCATAAGGAAGCACATCTGCTTGGTTTTCATGGTCGTGCTGCTGCCCATAATCCTTTGATCACAAAGTCCAACCGCGCTGCTCGGTGCAAAGCACATCGAAATTGGACCGTAGATCAGTGGAAACGGGTTCTCTGGAGTGACGAATCAAGGTTCACCCTTTACCGTTCGGATGTCAGGGTCTGGGTCTGTCGTCTACCTGGAGAACGTCTCCTTCCAGAATGCATTGTGTCAACAGTCAAGTTCGGCAAAGGTGGAATTAGGGTCTGGGAGTGTTTCTCCTGGTATGGGCTAGGACCATTGGTCCCCATTCATGGTAAGCTCAACTCCGATGCCTACTGCACTATTTTGGATGACAATGTGCTTCCTTTCGTTGTGGCAGTTTTACGGGGTGGACCCCTGTTACTTTCAGGACGACAATGCCAGTTATGTTTCGACGTTAACCAAGGCTTGGTATGGTACCAATGGAGTTCATCGAATGGACTGGCCTGCCCAGAGTCCAGACCTGAACCGTATCGAGAAACTCTGGGACGAGTTGCATCGCCGAATTCAGGGGTGCACTAAACGTGCGAAATCGGTGAAGGAACTTCTATGTCTTCTCCAAGCCGAGTGGAAGAAAATACCACTAGCTGTCATACAAGGACTTGTGGAAGGTATGCCCTGGAGGGTCGACGCTGTAATTACCTCTCGTGGAGGCTCTACCAACTTTTGATTTTGAATAAAGTTAGTTTTTCTTTTCTATCACAGGTGTCCAAATACTTATTGGTAGTCAGTGTATATAGTATATATACGCATACACTGTAGATCCAAAACATTATGATTACTTACTCAATAACGCGATCCGTGACATTTGGCCTGCGAAGGAGCTGCAAATCGCCTTCGCATGGATGCCACACGTTTCTGGTACATGACTGTATACAGATTGTACCAAATATCTAAGCAGCGGTCACGCAAAGTCAAGATATTCCGACATGATTGCGTTTGAGCTCCGAGGTCCGCTCCATGACATCCTAAATATACTCTATCGGGTAAAGATTCGGTGTGTTAGGTGGCCAACAAATTAATTGGAATCCATCCTTATGCTTTTCGAGCTACTCCAACACAATTTGAGCCTTGTGCCATGGGGCGTTGTCCTGCTGGAAGGTTCAGTTTCCATCTGGGAAGACAGATTAACCCGCAGCTTTCACGGTCTGTTATGCCACAACTAAGGACCCAGAGTCGCCCATGAGAACTTCATCAAAGCATAATACCGCCACCACCAGCCTGTGTATGACCTGCTATACAGGGTGGAGCAACTGTTTCTTTGAGGACGGGAGTACCCCGACCCGACCATCGACGTGATAAATGAGAAATCCTTATTTATCCGACCAAGCATATGGCTTATCCATGCTCCAGTCTCGATGTCCCCGGACCCACAGTAGGTGTAGTTGATAATGATGCTTGGTCAACAGAAGTACACGAGGTGCGCAGTCCTATATCCAACAATGTCCGCTGAGCTGCGTGTTCCGAAGCACTTGCACTTGCACACTGTATTAGGCTGTCAGCTGAGCCATTGTCTGGCGCCGATTTTTCTGTATCAACGGAACAGTCTCCGACGTTCTTCGTTGATGACGCTTGGACGTCCAACACATTGGCAATACTTCTTCCGAGTCTTGGTGTCATTGCAATATGACTCTATCAAATTCGCTTAGATCATTACCATCAGCCATAAAAGTAAGTGCAAGAATGATTCCTTAACATCTCCAAAAGCAGTAGTTAAATACCATTCCCATTTAACCACGTGCCATCCACGTCATCCAGACGAGTTCACTAAAAATGTGGGGATGTTAATAATGTTCTGGTTCATCAGTGTATACATACATATATATATATTTACGTGTATATATATATATATTTACGTATATATATATATATATATATATATATATATACGTAATATATATATATATTACATAAGCCCTTGCCCTGCTTAAAAATCCTTGTCCAGCCTTTAATATCTCATTCGTTGGTCGTAGTCATATACATCTACGTACAGAAGTGTATTAAATGAAAAATTTTACAGAGATACTATTTAATAATTAATTTCGAAATTCGCAATTTTTTATGTCACTTTCCACTTGCTTTGAGGGATGGGTTAATTTAATGAGAATATTTCGAGGAAACAAGTTTAAGTGAATGCAGCAAAAATACAGAAGTTTTTAAATGAGTCAAATTGGCAGTATCGTATTTAAAAAATAATAATTTTTACAAATAACGAATTCTGTCTCTTAATGTGATCTACTGGGTTCTAGAGTTACATTTGGGACATTTTTATTTTTTTATAAAAAATAAAATTTCAAGAAGTTTAATTCCCGTACGACAAAACTAGACATTTAATTAAAAAATTTGCAGATTTTCATATCATTTTCCACTTACCTTGGAAAATCAGTTAAATAAATTAAAATAATTCGAGGACCTAAGTTTAAATGAAGTGCAGCAAAAGTAAAGAAACGTTTTAATTACTAAAATATTCATGCATTTTCAGTGTCAAATTTAAAAAAATTAATTTGGTACAAAGTACAAATCTGGCGTTTAAGGCTGTCTCCTGGTTCCTATACTTATGTTTGGAAATCTTTATACACTTTATTAAAAATTTGAAATACAAGACTTTTTCCCATTGTATTTCTTTGTAAATTCTTTGAAACAGGCGAAATAAGAGAAAGGTTATCTGAAAGGCGTAAGTGAAAGTTTAAAATGAATTATTTAAAAGAAAAGACTCTTCAAACTATAATTAACTTAACATTCTCCGCCTGTCATTAGATGCACAGTGTTGGCAAACACGTTTGGGTAGCTATCACAAAACCGCTGATAATCAGCGCCCGTTCAGAACACCGATTTAAAAAAATGTCATGGGCGCAAAATATACAAAACACGCAATTAAAAATGTGCATTCTTAAGGGATATCGCCAATCTGACACTCTTTGGCACTTTATAGTGTCAAAAATTTTCCTGAACAATCACGTAATCTAGAAACATCCCTACTCTCTGCGATATGTTAGAAAGCAGAAGTGGAAAAAGTTTTCTTCTTTCATTATTATTAAGTGAACTTGCTTCTAGCAAGAGAAGTAGCTATATATGTTATTAATGATTTAATAAGATATATGTTTCTTATTTCCAAGAAGAATCGATGCAGTATTGCCTTCTAAATAAGAGTCTACATTAGCCATGTCAGGACATGCAGTCCTTAATTCATTTTTAATATAAATATGTGGTATTTCTGGCAGTCTTTACACAATGTATATAAATTATATAATCATAATAACATATTAATAAAACTTAAATTGGAATTCCACTGAAAGCCTAAAGACCTGAAGCAATTCCGAACTTTTCTAAGTACGAAATAAGTTTAGCCCATTTTTAACCCCTTAACTGCCGCGGGCGTATATATACGCCTTGCTCAGCCGATGCGTTAACTGCCCCAGGCGTATATATACGTCCTTCCACGCATGTTAATGCCTGACAAGAAGCTTCAGCTTTTGAAGTCTAAATTAGTAAAAAGATTCACGGATACAAGATCTATCAAAGATGAATGGTTCCTGTATTTTCCCCTTTTAAACCGATATCCAGAAAATGTTAGCCCATTTTTAACCCCTTAACTGCCGCGGGCGTATATATACGCCTTGCTCAGCCGATGCGTTAACTGCCCCAGGCGTATATATACGTCCTTCCAAACTGCTATCATTTGCTTTGCGCTGCTACACCTAAAATTATTCGCAAAGTTAACGCATCGGCTGCGCATCTGGGCGCATCTGGGGCAGTTAACGCATCGGCTGAGCAAGGCGTATATATACGCCCGCGGCAGTTAAGGGGTTAAATTAAACTATTAGAAATTCAGTGCGCCTGAACTAATGAAAAATTTATTGAACGTGGGTGTTCCCGAGGTTTAAAGGTTTTTGATACGTAGTTTCCAGAAGAACGAAAATTTCCACCCTATGCGATTTTCACCTCGTATTAGTACGCACACCATTCTCATATAAAAAAATAAAAATCTGACAGGATCCAGGTTGTCAGGCGTTCTTTTGAACTATTCTAAAAATTCACTTGTGCAAGCAATATGTTTCGACACATTCTAAATGTAGTTCCGAAAATTACTAGCTGTGGAGAAAGAATAGGTATCAGTCTACTACTCATATTTCATTTAATGAGTTACTTTATCAGTTAAAATGATACGATTTTATAACTCTTTAATATACATCATAAAGTAAGCAAGTGATTTTTTATTTCTTGCGGCCCGTGTTATATACACTGATGACTACTCCGCTCACTTGAGATACTGAATGTGACATATCTGGTATACACCATATTGAAAACGTATTACAAACTAGAGGCAGTTGTTTTAATTACATTTTCAAACCTCTGAAAATTTCGAGCTAAAGAGAGAGGCAGAAAATATAAAATAGAATTCCGCCATCGAAGGCATAAGAGAGGTAAGGTATTATAATCCGGGTTTAGTTATGTTACTTAATTTCTCACTACATAGAAAGTTTTTTAAGCGAATTGAAGCATTAGAAGCAGATAAATAAATATCACCTAATTTCACTCTCTCTTCGAAGATTTACTTATGTTTACAGCATTTAAAATTTACAAATTTAATGCATATATTTACAGTAGCTTCATTCATTTTTATGTTTATTGAAAAATCAATAGCATGAGACAAAATAACTCATTACTAATTTCATCAGAAATTTTTACATTCGTCATTTTTCATTTTGCATTTTATGGGTTGCTAGTGAATTGAACGCACAGAGAACCGATGAGAGTTTGATAAAATGTATTTTCTTAAGAAGAAACAATATAGAGTTCCAGAACTTTACAGCTCGCACAGCTCTACTCAATATCACAGAACACACAATCAGTAGTCATCCTTCAAATTTCTGAGAAAGTTAAACAAAACGCATCCAAGGAGAGAAGCTTGCCAAGAGATCTCTCAGTACTTCGGAGTCAGTTCTAAATTAAAAACTGAGAATTGATGTTTTCTGCTGCGGTAAAGTTTATTTCGTTGGTTGTGGAGGCAAAAGTATATGTCACATGTTATGATAAACAGGAATATAGTGGCAACTTACCCCAGGACAAGATCGAGGTCTATAGCCCGCCGTGACGAGAGAATGACAAACACGTGAAAACAGATTTAATTCGTGCTTTATTGAATACTAACAATGCTGAAGAGATATTCTTTTTTTCAATCTGTTGTGTCACATGGTGATATGAGGCCTCCTCACTCAGAAAAAAAGATAGATCTATTCTTCCCCAGAGCCCTTCGAAGACTTGGTATATTTCAGCTCAATCACATGCAGGTACTCTTCATCGGGCTTCCGGGCGAAAATGCCAAGCCCGGGGAAAAAAGAGATTAGCTTAAATTTTGTAGCTACAGCATCAAAGAGAAAGAAAACTCGCTTCCTTCATACACACTGGGAGACCAAGAAAGCTTGCACGATAAATTCCAAAAGTTTGTATTTCACTCCACTCTTACCGTCTTTCTCCATGCAGCATTTCACCCCACTCTTACCGTCTTTCTCCATGCAGCATCTCCATCTCGCACCTTCACAATCTCTTCCTCCTCCTCACCTTCAGGTGAACAAAAATTACCGCCTTTTATAAAGTTCCACAGTTACGTTTTGCCGCCAATGAAAAACAAATCCAGCGTCAGAAGGCAACCAATCGCAAAATATCTTCAACTACTCAGACAAACAGAAGTGAAGACGCTAGTTGTCTGATGCACAACTTTCCTCCTCTTACAACAATTGTCTGATGCAATACTTTCTTCCACTTACAACAGTTGTCTGTGAAATCTGTTCCTCACCTTACAACATAAGTTGGCGAAAAAAGGAAACTGTCACCAATGGAATGTGATGCAAATATCTAAATATTGCCATAACGTAGTAAATAATTAATTCAATGCGACCTCGTCACATCTGCAGTCTTATGTAATAATATTACCTCGGCTACAAGAAAATTCTAGTACCTTTCATTTCTCGAAATTACTTTATGACATGCAAATTTAAAGTTACACATAAAGCTGTATACGGTTACTGTTATCCAATTACAGTATCAATTACATTTACAAAGTGAACGGACCAAAATGTTGCCAAATGATCACCACATTTGGCGACTTTTAGCGATGTCTTTCCAAATAAGGCGAAAACGTAGTCGGCAAAACTATCTCCAGCTTGGCGATATCTCGCCAATTGACCAAGATAGATATTCACCTAAGTGCCTTAGTAACCTTATCTTTTTGGCGGAGGTTCGCTTTTCAAACATTTCATGTTATACATATACAAAACATACTATAGTTTCACATATAATTTCAATAATATTATTAATATATACACATAATTCGCCACTATACATACATTATTTCTTTTGGGCAATTTACATGAAATTTTTAGTGTATGTAAAATTTTGCTACTTATGCTATAACGCTTTTGGTATACATCATTAAGATCGAAAATGCAGGCATGAAATCAGTCATTTATTTTTTTTAGTGCATGGGACATAAAAAATAAATAATTTATAAAAATGTTGACACTTTTATAAAAATAATTTATAAAAATGTCAACCGCCTTATTAAATACGTTTTATTGCATAATTTAGTTAAGAGAAAGTGATCTATCTATCCTAATAGAAATATATTACAAACATAAGAAAATTACATATTAGCATGCAAAATTTAGCTTACAAAACCAAGGCGAATATGGGACACTGCGAAAAGAAGTGTTACCCTAATCTATTAGTTATTAAGTTTTAGAACACTTTAAGCGTTAAAAGGATATTTTTAAGGAAGAAAGATTTTAGCATTTTGTTATTTATTTTGTTGTTTTCCCAATGTGCGTAGAGAAAAAATAAAAATAAATCGTTGGATCAAGTGAAATTTAAAGGGGGGGGAGTAGAAAAAGAAACGAATATATTAACTAAAAAAAATTTACTCATAGCGGAAAGTAAACATTTTAAAACTATAAGGAACGGGAAAAGAACAGATGTTTTAATTGAATTATATTCATTTTAGAAAGCAAAAGCGTGCAATAAATTCTATGGCTGCCATGCAGTTGATCGTTTTACCTTTCCTTATAAATCTTTTCTTTACTCTTACTGACAAAACACGTCATCGATTTTCTTATTGTTGAAAATGGAAACAAATGCACGTGGGATTATGTATATATAACATGTTTTCAGATCGACAGAGAAAAACAAACGTTAAATTTTACTAGAATATTTTGTTCATTTCTGCAATAAATAAATTTTATTCTGCACAGAATTATTTATTGCTTCTAATTTCTTTAGAAATCTAGTTATAATAAATCTCGCGTAATTCCGTAGAATAAAGAAGGAAAATCGTGTACAGCGATATATAAATTTTAATGCGAAGATATTAATAAAACTCTTTGAAGCATTTTATTTCTTGTATGTTTTATACACGAAGAAATCTACGTATTTTGATCTCCTGAAGATAAATTGTTTATCCTTTAGATATATATTCGCTAATCAAATTCTTTAAGAATTTCTTTTTGGCGAAAATCATAAAATTTCATGCACTGGTACACATTTATTATGCATTTCGCAAATATGTTTTTAACATTTTAGTTACAGGTCCTTATCTTTACAACAAATTGTCAAATCGAATTGAAGGATTATGTACGCGTGTTTAATTTAAATCTAAAAGGAGTAAATTTTTGAGATTGCGAAAGAAATAAAAACAAAATTTAATTTTTTTTTCGTACTATGGAGCTAGTTAGCTACATGGATATCGACACCAGCATTCTCACTGAACCATCAATAATTTTTCTTTCCTTTATTTTAATGACAAGATGTGAAAGAAATCTTAATAGTAATTAAAATTTATAAAAATGTTAACGGTCCTATTAAATACGTTTTAGTGCATAATTTAGTTAAGGAAAATGAACTATCATAATAGAAATATATTGCAAACATAACAAAAGTACATATTAGCAAGCAAAATTCAGCTTACAAAACCAAGCAATAACGTATTTAAAATGAAATTAATGTGACGCGTGTTATAAAATCATGTACAGAGAAATATATAATAATTCATTCATCCTCACAGCTAGTTATATTTTTAATTTTTAATTTTATTTATTTATGTTTCTAACTTGTAATCTGTCAAACTATTAAAAAAAAAGTAACATACTCTCAACATTTTGCATGAGGAAGGATAATACGAGATCGTTTTCCTCTCGTTTATTCATTTAATTAGGTATCATTTTGCAAATTATTCAAAATATTCCTTTTTAATCAGAATGAGATCTTACACATATATTTCAAATTAGAAAGGTATGTTTTTTACTTCCTTGTACGAAGTAAAAAGGAAGTATTGTAATCGCGAAAAGTTTTAGGGAGCATATTTCAACGAAAATATACATTTTGACCGCTATCGAATGCAATTTAACAATGTTTTTGCGTGATATCTGTACGCAAGGACAGAATAAAATACTCTTTTCCTTCAAAAAAATTATAAAACTGCGTTAAAATTAATTCTGAAGAGAATTTTTCGTGGCGCCTGTACGTACATACGTACGTACGTATCTCGCATAACTCAAAAACGAGCAGCCTCAGAACGTTGAAATTTTATATATAGGACTGCTATAACATGTAGATGTGCACCTCGTATTTTGGTTGCAATCGGCCGCACCAAACGTATATAAATATATTTATATATATATATATATCCACTCTGTTATCCGGCTCAGTGATCTCAGTTTCTTTACTCGTATATGTTTGTAAATTGTACATTTTTTGCTTTAAAAATGATTGTATTATGTTGTTTTTATCTTCCGGTTAAGGTTTTTATGCCTTTAGTAAATCAGTATAGAATAATTTTAGAACTATCAAAATTTTAAAGTTGTCTGAGTGCCACTAAGCCTTTTTTAAATGGCGGCCATTGATGTTTACATTTGAAACAGGAGACTAGTGGATTTGTTGTCAATCTAGAGAAACTTAGCTTCGCAACAGCAAAGATAACGCATTCATTTATTATTGCCAATTAAATCATGCTTAATTCTTTCTGGAATTTTTTCGAGGAAATAAGTGTTTAAGATTTACTTCGTAATTTTAATATAGATATTTTGAGTTTTTATGCATTTTTGCCCTCTCGCGAAGTGAGAACTGAATTAATTAAATGAGAAATACACAATCGTCTGTGAAAAACTGTTCCTTTTTTATTTTGTTCGCTTAATTTCTTTTATACATCATTATAGCTTTATTATAGTATTTGAATAGAACATGTGGCAACGATTAGATAATTCTATTCTTTAAATGATATACATTTTGTGCATTATGAGTTATAATATGAACGAAATATATAAGTAAACTGTTATATAATTATTGGTTTATATAACAGTTAACTTAGTTTCCGTTTTATAATTATTATATAAGTTAACTCTTATATAATTATTAATACTTTTAAGTGAATCTAGCGCCAGAGTGTCGCTATGGTAAACAAATACTAGAGTGAATTCTAAAGAATGCATTTATTCTATTGTGGTTTATGCGCTGTCGTCGAAGTAGATTTAATTCAATCCAATAAGTTTAAATGAAATGCAAGAAAAAATGTGTATAATTTAATATTCCAATACAAGGATATCATGTGGTGTACTCATCAGATTTTTTTTTATTTCAAAGCCAACAGTTTTGTTATTAAATACATAAGATTCACGATTTAAAGCATAGACGGACAAAATCCAAATATTTCTCAAATCCAAGTACGAATTCGAATCCTAAAATGTTTTCAAAAATTTCGAATTTCAAATCTTATAAGTACTCCATATGAAACGTAAAATGAAAAAAAATTGAAAATTATGTAAAATTCAATTTAATAAAAAAAGCAAATTTAAGAATATAAATTCTTTGTATTATGAAAATACTATTGAAAATGAAATAAATTAAAATAATTTGTTTCTTGAGATAGGTTTATTCAGTGTCATTTCATAAAAGTTATTCGAATGACAGTTTAACCCGGAATATTCCTAATTTCAAAATGGGGGGAAAGAATAGAGGGATGAGTTAATGAAGAGTTAACACTGATAAATAAAAAAAATATAGAACGCTACGTTCTCTCCAGAAAGTTAAGTGTGCCAAAGAGGATAATCGAGTAGTGATATTAGTGGTGATCTAGGGGCCATTAAATATTAGTATAAGGATCCATTCATATTTAAAATATAAAGTTCTACTTTTCTTTGCTTTGTTTCCTCATAACCATATGCACTTGGATGTCGACATTTTTTTTTTTTTTTCCACTTACTTAAGATGTTAAACGGATAAAGATTCGAAAGACCTGAACGCCGAAAAGTGGTTCGAAGGTTAGAATCTGTTTCTAGGTTTATTTGCCTGTGGCTTGTCACACCCGATCTGCGGTAACACCGGATCAGGTCTACTAAATTTATCGTGGCAAGGGGTGCACGATTACGCCTGTCGCTGGATAGCGTCATGGGCACCAGATAGCCGACAGCACGATTTTGCCCAATTCCACCCCGATTTTGAGGGATAAAACCTCGCGGGTGAGTTCAAAATGTCTCCCACCCCTCTTCCCCTATTATCAACATCTCGAGAGGCTTTCGAAATGCCGCATGCTGCACAGACACTATATACTTTCAAGTACACAGACATTATTTATTTTCAAATTTCAATTTCTACGGGATTCGAACATGACCTTGCGGTAAGGCAGTTGGCGTCGCTGACCATTATCGCGGTTGGACGGCGCCCACGAGTGGCCGAGTGGTAAAGTCGCGGAACACTGGTAGTTCGGTCCGAGATTCAAATCCCGCGAGCGGGCTGGCTGCATGGGCTTTTTCGTGGTTTTCCCCATGTGTAACGTGTATACAGCCTGAGTAAAAACTTTAAGGCCAGTAAAAATTTTTGAGAAAATGTAAAATGAAATAAAAGAGATTCAAATAATATTAATTATTAAAGTTCATTGATAAGAAATAAATGCTATAAACATAATTTGTAAATACATAATTATGAGAAACATGTGGTTATTGACAAAGTTAGTATTTCTGCCTGAGTAAAAACTTTAAGGCCACCGGTCATTTTTTAAAAAATAAATATAATATAATTGTGTAATTACCATTGCAACTACTAGCTTGTGACAACGCTGAAAGTTTCATATTTGTCATCTGTTTCTTTGAAGTATTGGTGATCTTTGTGAAGATGGCGAAGAGTAAGTAGTTAACTGATCGTGAAAGAGGAGAGATCGAAGCTTTGTCTTCAACAGGAATGAGTAGTCGTGCTATTGCGATAAAGATAGGAAGATCAAAGATGTAGTCAACATTTTTTTTAAAAATTGAAAGACAATTATAGTAAAAAGAATACTGGGGGAGAACCTAAAGCTTTGTCCTCGCGTGATGAAAGAAGAGTTTGCCAACTTGTATCTACTGGAAAGTACTCAGGCAGGAAACTGATTCCGACGACAGGTTTAAAAGTTTGTCAAGAAACGATTTATAACACAATTAGAAGGTCTGGAAGGTTCACTTATACAGCAAAATTCACTAAGCCTCAGTTACTGCAGAGACACAAAATAGAGCGCTTGAACTTTGGCCAGAAAGTCATGACCTGGGACAACCAATGGATAGAAATTATTTTTTCTGACGAACAAAATGGAATTTGGATGGGCCAGATGACTGGAATTTCTACTGGCATGATATAAGAAATGAAAAAGAAATATTCTCCAAGCCCCAATTAGGTGGAGGATCTGTCATGACTTGGGGCTGGTTTGCTTACAATGGTGTGGGCTCAATTGCATTCGTTTCAGGTAGAATGAATTCACAAGGATACCCAAATGTCCTAACAAATCATCTTTTTCCAAATGCTGAATGTCTTGCTGGAGAAAATTGGATTTACCAGCAAGACAATGCATCGATCCATTCGAGTAACAGAACAAAAAATGGGTTCCAAGTCAACAATGTTGAAACTGTGAAATGGCCAGCTAGATCACTTGACCTCGACCCAATGTAGAACCATTGGGGTGACTTAGCAAGAAGAGTTATGCAAATGGGAGACATTTTACTTCAACAAAACAGCTGAAATCTACTATCGAAGATGAATGGTATAAAACCGACCCTACCCTTTGTCAAAAACTCGTTTCATCCATGAAAACAAGAATATTATAAGTAATTCGAAGAAATGGCTTCTACACAACCTTCTAAGAATTTGGAATTTTTTCTTATATGTCATTTTCTATGTTGGCCTTAAAGTTTTTACTCAGGGTCAAATATTCATCTGTGTGTTCTGTAATATTTTCTAATAATAAAATATTTGCAAATTAATTTGTCTACTTTTTCTACTTTTATTTTAGCTCAATAATTATCAATCAAATGGTATTTTAATTCCCCAGTTTAAATGTTTCCATTTTTCCAAAAATTTTTACTGGCCTTAAAGTTTTTACTCAGGCTTTACGAGCCAGTTTCCCTTAGAAAGTCCTCCACGAAGGCATCCCTCCCTTTAGGCAGATAGCTCTCGAAGCTTTGCCATAATCACCAGTTGGACGGCATCGTTTCTTAGGTTCATGGGATTTCAAACGTAATTCGAATGTATTCTGAAGTATACTTGAGTATATGTCATGTTCCGATAATCGAGATTAATTCCGATCAAGTATAATAAAAGTATTATATGTTAATTTATGGAAAAATAGAACGTATGTATAAATATAAAACATTTTCATCAAGTTCGGAATTCTGGCAAATAATTCTTGAGTAATTAATTTCTAGAGCAGTTGTTCTGATACCAGGACACGAATAATTAGTGGCATGTGAAGTGAAACTAATAATGTGAACGCTTGTGAACAGACAAGGGGTAAATGTTAAATATAACATTCTATGCCTGTATAAATAAGCCACATAAAATTTATAATGATAGTCAAAGGTCATCTTCTTTAGTTAATGCAATTAGCCTTAACTTAAAAAATTGGCTTTAAGTAACTTGCTTTTCTAGCAGTAATATGAAAAATTGGATAAAACTGAAATCCTTAAAAATAATTGATCGCTAATACAACCACCAGTGAGAAGATTACTTCACATTATTTTTGACTTTAATACTTTGCCTGAGATTGAATCACCTCATTTATGCGAAAAGCTTCGACCGAGTGCTTTTCGACTTCAACGAATTTTAATTACCAGTAAGAATCATAAGAGATTTTGGAGGAGAGTAGAGAAAAGTTATAATTTCCTTCGGGGTACCTGGAATATTGCCGAGTATCTCGGAAGAGCTTTTCGTAGTATCTATGAAGATTTTATTTCTGAAAATTTTCTTTATTAAATTCTCCAGCTATCGCATTAAAAGAATGAAAATTTTTATTTTTATCTTTTTAGATATGTACGATACGTGGAGGGAATGTAATTAGTAAAAATGCCGTACAGGAGATTTTGATGGAAATGCTTATTTTGTTTCTCACGAAATCTATATAATTTCAAACTAATTATAAACTGAGCATCTCTTTTACTTTGTACGTTATAAATTCAGTAACAAATGCAGGGGTTATCGCAGGGGTCTCCAGCCATTTTGTTCCTAAGATAACATTCTAGGATATCTGTTGGACGGTGGTCATCATTTAATTTTTCAAGGCAAAATTATAATTGGATAAAGTAAATGATGAACGCACATAAAAACTACGGTTGCAGTTCTCTTTGTGCTGTTATCTATGGCGGACGCAATTTCTCTTTCATTAAAAATGAGTAAACTTTCACATATAAATTTATTGAAAAACAAACCTTTTTATTGTGATTGCACAGCGGCGGGCACAAATTAAACGATCGGCGGGAGCTATGGTGAACTTGGTCATAGGGTTTGGAACCCCTGTCTTATCGGAATTTCAACAATTTTAATACACTCTTCATTTTAATGAGACTGATACACCTTAAAAGACATATGATCTTCGAATGTGTGACTGTTGCAAGAATTGGGATAACTTATTTATTTAAAAGCAAATTACTTCCAACTTTTGATAGCTGACTACATGATATAGCTGCTTTCTAAAATAGAAATCAGAAAGTTTGTGTTGCCACATATATTTTTATAATTTAATCCTCTTCGTGACAAAACGTTTCGTCAAGTTTCCACCATGCGCGCGCAGTTTAAAACATTCTGCTGCATAACATAATTCCATACTTAATATATAGCTTTTATAACATTTGGAAACTACTTTGAACCTTAAAATTCTAAGAATTTTATGTTAAATTTTTATTTTATTTTGAGTTGAGTTTATAAAATGTATTTTATTAAAAAATGTGTAATGTTTTCGTGTATAAAATGTTTTAATATTAATACATTCGTCAGATTTTTGGTTCAGTTAGAAAATAGTTCCCATATAAAGAATATCATCAAATTCCAAGTATGTACCTCTAACCATTTTTAAAATATCATAACCGCAAAATGGAAGCATGACGGAAAATTGTGTCATATAGCGGATTAAATTACAAAAATATTTGTGGCAACACAACCGTTCTGGTTACTAGTTTTTAAAGCAGCTATATTATGTAGTCAGCTGTAAAACGTTGGAAGTAATTGCTTTTTAAAATAAATAAAATATCTCAATTCTTGCAACAGTCACATATTCGAGGATCATAAGGAGTTTAAGGCGTATGATCCCCCTTAATACATTTTAATGCATTTTAACACATTTTTCGTAAGGCCCACCAGCGGCCGAGCGGTAATGTCGCTGAACACTGGTAGTTCGGTCCGAGGTTTGAATCCCGGGAACGGGCTGGCTGCATGGATGTTTTCGTGGTTTTCCCCATGTGTAATGCGTATACGAGCCAGTTTCCCTTAGAAAGTCCTCCACGAAGTCATCCCTCCCCTTAGGCAGATAGCCCTAGTGTGCTTTGCCATCATTAAATACAGCACACCATTTTTCATAAGCACTGATTCCAACACTGAAGCTAACACTGAGTTCCCAATAATCGCTTGAGCACATGCTTTTCTTCACGATTTTCACTCTAGAAGTTGAAGAAAATTGCTGTGTTTCACTTTCAAAACTGCTCCTGGAAATTTATTCACTCCTGTGCTGATTCTTATTTCTATAATGTTTTCTAACATTTTTATTCAGCGTGTTATTTTAATTAATATTAGTATTAGATTCAAGCGAGCTGTTTGGTTTCTGTTGCTATCTTCTGTGCGTTTTTTTTTCGCCATTTTGATCATGCTGTTTCTTCTTTTTAATGTTTCTTCCTGTAATTCCTTTATGAGTTTATCTTCTCCGTAAGGGTTTCGGTAGATTTCAGTTCTTTTAAAGTTTGATTTATATCTTACCCTTCTAATTGGCTGATTTCATTTCTTTATTTTTGTTTTTGCTTTGCCTGTTTGAAATTTTGGACATTCGCTTGCTTTAATTGCTTGCATTTCTTTCAAATATAATCCCTTTTAATGTTTGGATTTTTGCTGTTGGCTATTTGGTATTCAATTCAACAGCAGATAACGCTTATTCATTTTTCCAGTAAACTTTCAGCTTCTAAACATTCCATAAAACTACACCTCAAACTTAGTAGTTTCTAAATAACCTTATCATTTTACTAAAGTGCAAATGTTAAAAAAAACATCTGCAATTTCATTAATATTAAATGAAATCAAAAACCGTCAAGTGGTATTTCAAAAGTTCCCTTGGAATGAAATTTATTTTTGCTTTGCTCCATCTTAAAGGCTTGCAAATTTGAGTCCAAGATTTGCTGCCACAGGAGAAAAACTTTGTCTTGTACTGAGATCAAAATTGTAGTAAAAAAATGAATGGGAAATCTAAAACTTTCTTTTACGCTATTCCGATTTAAGCATTTCAAAATAGTCTTCCCTATGTAAATACCCAATTAGATAATCAATATTTTTAATGTTAATTTATCTGAGGAACAAAAGAGAATCAGCAAACTTTAACATCTCACAAACTAAAAACCATCTATTTGAAAATTTGGTTCCTCTTAAAATGTTAAATTCTAGAAGCACAAACTAAATGATTTGCTCATAATTTCAAATTTAATAATAAGCTTATAAATCTTAATCAGAACGTAACAGGAAACGCTGCTTTGAAAGAAATTAATTCTAACGCAGATACTACCATTCCAAAGGCTGACACATGGACAAAAAATAATAAAAAATTTGCAAGTATACATAATTGAAAACACATATTTAAAAATAATATAAAGCAAAATCTTTAGACATTTTATATAATTTTGTCATCTTAGCCTCTGAATAATTTTATAGTTCTTTTTTTCCGAATCTAGGTTATATTATAAAAGTTCAGCTTGAATATTTTAAGTGTATTCATAAGCATAAAATTCATGCAGTGAAGCTCTTGCATGCGAAAAATTATTATTTTTTTTAAACAATCAAGGGAAAAATAATCGTGCTTTTATCTGCTTACCATCACGTTTTCCGTTACATAAATTTTTCACTTCTACTGAATATTTGGATATTATGATAATATCCACACTACTGCTTAAGTATGAGCATTGAAACGAGCAAAAAATGCATAAATATTCATTATATTAACAGTAATAATAAGTACACTGTTTATTAAAAAGAACTTCTGAATGAAATTGCTCATAAAAAAGGAAATGGGAAACATTGTATAAGAATGATTAAAATTAATTGCCAAAAAATGACATAAGAACTAGAAAAAATTCCCATTATCATTAAGCAAAGTAAAAGATACATCAACACTTTCTCAACTTTTTGGCTATGCTCAATGAGTATTCCGATTAATTGATGACTAGCCATGAAAGCTAAAGCTTCATCGATTTTAATTACCAGAGTGAAGGAGCACTAGAAAGGATTTATTAGGAAGTAAAGCTTTCCTTAAAGCACTTTTATTTCATTTACTCATTCAAACTACTTTGACATTTTATCTGCATCAATTAAATAACAAAATTTTTTTCACCTCGTTTAGCACTAATAGCAGTTATCTATGGAAAGCATTTAAAGGCATTTAAGAGAATTTGCATTCCGATGGGTCATAAATCCTTTGTTTCTCAAAGAAAGGAAAGCACAGTCAGAACAATTATTATAATCTCCATGTTTGCATTTCGCAGTGACAGGATTTTTTTTTACTGATAATGACGCCGCGAAAGAAAAATTTGTAGCTTTGGAGATAACACAATGCCTTTTGCTGTAACATATGTCACACGGTCTTCGTATATATATATTCCTTTTTAGTGCAATACATGTTTAAAAATTATGTATTAAGTAAGATTTAAATGTAACATTTTCTATTTACAGTAATCAGCATAATTACTCTCCTGAGCTCCATTAAAGCTGCGGTTAATTTTAAAACGTACTTAGCTCTGAGATTTTAAAATGTATGTTTCCTTGGATCTCTTTCGACTGAAATATTTGAAGGAAATGTATCTAAGCAATACAATTAATTCTTTGAATGAACTGCTTGAAATTTAGTTTAAAAAGTAAAAACTATGATTAAGCATTTAATGTTAAATATCTCAAGCATCATTTTGAATTAGAGGTAATTTTCGCAAGATATGCTCTAGTTCTTTTAATTATAGAGAATTAAAAGAAGGCGAACGGTATTTTATAATTTAATTTCATAATGTGATATCTGCATTGCGCGTTTTAGAATTAAATTTGAAATATCTGCTTGTAAAAGTATTCAAAATTTTATCAAAGTTCTCATAATTCTTGTAGAGTCATAAGGTTTTATTTTTGAAGCAGGGAGACATTAAAAAGTAATGCCCTCTCCGGATCTGGATTTCTCGAATACGCACCGAGTGTGCTAACCTTTGCACCACGAAGGCATGCAGACAGGAGGAAGAAAATATCTTATAGTAGCTTTAGAAACTCCTCTGGCAAGTTAAATACAATCATTAATTTCATGAGCGTGTGTTGAGTTTTGTGACTTATTTCGCCTGACTAATATCAAAATAAGCTTAAGAAACATCAGAATAAGCAATAACATCAGGAACAACCCCACGAAATTCATCGTGGGAAGGAAATCCCGACTGCCCCTGTCGTTGGCTAGAGCCTTGAGTACCATATGGATGACCGTAAGACTTATCTCATTTCCGCCCAATTGTCAGATAGCATCCTGAGGAGACGGGGGATCTTCTTCCCTTACTACCTGGAGAGGATTTTCGACTCCCCATATATTTAGAGTGCTCCCATGCCGCAGAGATACTATATGTTAAAAACATTCATGCCTTCTCGGACTTCGAATCTGATCTCTTCGGTATCGCAGTGAGCTTCCCTAAACACAGTACTGTTCGGGCGGTTACAACCGAAAACATGGCGGCAGAAACATCGCGGAGAAAACAAAGCAAGGAGAAAAAGTCGTGGTACAAAAAACATCGTGGGAGAAAACATCCCCAAGAGAAAATATCGCAGTGCAAAAATACCGTGATCGAAAATAAAGCGGTTACATCGACGTCGAAAATATCGAGGTATAAGATAAAGTACCCAAAAATTATAGCATGACGATAACATCGCATGCATGCATTTTTCAAATTGCATTAGTGACGTATTATGTAACTAACTTTCGTCGTAACTAACAAATCCACATCCAAAAAATTGAGCACTATACATGAAAATGTTAACGATTCTTTCAGAATAAACTAAACAACACGTAATGTTCATTAAAACAATATCAGGTTAACAAATGTGAAAGAAAATAATTTGATCATTAAGGAAGCAATTTTTATAGAAATAACCTCATGCAGTTATTTACCTTCCTTTTTCTAAGCATTTTTAAACTGTGATTTTTATGAACAATTATCAGTTAAATTTTAGATAAAAAGCTTAATTTGTTAATGACCTTTATTAATTAACTATATAAATTAAAAATTATACTAAACTTTCTTAAGTTGCATTAATTTTCTACTTATTTTCAATTTTTAAATGCTTAAGTCTCCTTCTTATTGTTTCAGGAAAATTTTATTAGTTCTTTCAAATATATGAAATGTAGAAGTAAAAGAATCTCACTTTTCTTCTTGCGCTCTGTGATTTTTATACGAACATGCATTGCCAACTTTCAAAACCTGAAAACGCAAGTGTGCGATGTTATCCTCATGCGATGATTTGTAGGTACTTTATTTTCTCCACGATATTTTTAAAATGCGAAGTTTTTGAAATGCTTTATTTTTGACTACGTTATTTTGTACCGCAATATTTAGAACTGCGATGTTTTCTCCCACGGGGTTTTGTACCACGACGTTTTCTCTTGCATTGTTTTCTCCGCGACGTTTTCGTCCGCGATATTTTTGCCGCGACGTTTTCAGCGGACACCGTCTGGGAGGCTGTTTCATGAGCATTTTCAGTTTTATTAGTAATGAATTATTTTTCTGTATTTTGTATGACATAACTTCTATAATAAACAATATTGACATGACTTGTCGTGTACTGTAAAGAATACAAATGCCTACATGCTGTGGTCAAAGAATTAATATCATTTATTAACCATTTATGTATCGCCTAATATACAGTCTTTATCTGAGATGCCAGACGTTTCTTAATTCTACTCTTAATATCAGGCAGAATTTAACATTTTTTGTTTAACAATATATTTAAATTTCATTAATTGCCCAAAAGACATAATTTCAATGAGCTTTCGCAAAGAAAGGTATTCTGTAACTCTTCTATCATTACTTTAATCACTTCCCCTCCATAATATAGTAATTAACCCGTCACTGTTAATTACTCGTATGATTACTTTTTCTCTAATCTTACAACAAATCTCGTACTCAATGCAAGAATAGTATTTGCTAGTTTGTTTTATTTTCTTTTATGTGTTGAACGATACAAAAAAAAAAAAAAAAAAAAAAAAAAAAAAATTCACTTTTTGCAGTAGGTATATTCTTCACTGAGTTTTTTCTTTTTTTTTTTTTCGAATTTCTTGTAGTTATTGAATCATTTTCTACAGTTGTATGTATTCTTGAATGAGTTATTTTTATTAACATTTCTTGTAGTTTTGAAATTATTTTCTATAGTATGATGTATCCCTAACTGAGATATTTTCATTCAAATGTCTTGCAGTTTTCGATGAAAAAAAAAAATGTTCGGTATAACACTGGAAAATAACAACAAAAAAAATGCAACAAAAGAGAAGAGTTAAGCCTTTTTTTTTTACCAAATATAAAATGTCAAGAAAAGTTTTCAACTGATTTGTGTAATAAATTATCTTCGGAATGCTACTAAAATATTTGTTTAAAAATATTTTGTTATTTCATAGACATATATATTTTTAAAATTTAATAACTGAAATTGATGGAAATGCTGGTTTTATGCATAGCTCTTGATTAATTAATGTTTCGATAAATTTTATTTTGTTAGGGCTGAAGCTGGGTACAAGAAATGTAGTAAACGATTTTATTTCCTTATTTGTCCTAAAAATGTTACGTCACTTCCGTGCTGTCGTGAATTTATAGTTGAAATTGCTCTTTTCTTATTTCGAAAGGGGTGCATGTCACAATTCATTTACGTTTCCAAATAAAATGATTTTAATTCCTTGTATAATACACTCAAAAACTGGAACTGCAAATGAATAAAATTTAACTTGGCTTTAAATATTTATGGAATGACTATCAGAAATTGTTAAGTGAAGTGAGAGAAAATATATACCATTATCCATCCAAATGTAAAAGTCGCTTCGCTTTAGAAGCTAAAGTTTTAACTTAAATGAGCATGCTAATTGGATAGAAATATTTTTCAACACAACTTAAAAGAATAAATCCCTTTGATTTGTTTTCTCTTACAACTTTCTGCAATTAAAGGAGATTCCTTTATTGAATTATTACGAACTTTTGATAATTTTGCTCTTGCTAACTTCATTACATATTTGTTCTTCCAAAGCTGAAGTTATAGCCGGATTGCTAATTTTTGTTACTTTGTTTTAGTCTCTTTTGAAATATGTATACATTCTTGATTTCAAATTCATTTCATTCTCTATAGGATGATGGGAAATGAGGACGAATCATTATTCCCATGTAATTTTTTATAATATTCACTGTCTTTCTGACGGTTTAATTTAGTTTCTGATGGTTTAATTTGAAAAGATTTGAAGGCATATTTTGTATTTTGCTTTTCTCTCTTTCGAAAGTGTCGGGTTTGTAATTTAAAATGTTCTAACATTTGTATCTGAATACTGTGCAATGTCGCAATATTTCGAGAGTTTTCAAGAGACGTGAGTAGAGGATTCTAGAAAATTATATTATAATTTTTTCTTATGTAAGTATTAAAATTTATTTTAATTTAATTTACTTAAATTATTCTTAATTTAAATGACATAAAAATAATTTCACCAAGTTGAATTAAATAGAACATTATATTTCAAGCACGAAATTCTGTAGCCTTTTGTAATCCCACTTCTAAATGGCATAAATATGGCACCATAAGAAACAGCATATTATTAACCGTAGATTTATTTAAATATATGCCTACATTGCATGGGCAATATAGTATTACTCATGAATAAAAAGGTACTACCAATATATATAGAGAGAGGGTAATTGGCTACCAGACCGACAAACTTGCTAGGTGTGTAGGAGATACAGAGACAACTCGGAATCTCATAGGAATGCAAGATAGCTGATGCCATAGATTTGAGCTACGGTGCAAAGAAGCAGAGAAGAAGAACAGAAACAGCAACATATTAATGGGACATAAAACATTTTATTGAAAGGTTGTACTGCAACAAGTATTAGAAATTACAATCTGAAGTAATCTGGCAGGCCTGGCCGCAGCGCTGCATAAAATACCTTACGTTCTGGAATTTTCCTGACATGTCCTTCCCGGCAGGTACAGATATTCCAGCAAGGAAGTCTTTAACTAAAAGAAAGGGGCGTCTCGTATACCAAACTCTTCATGAGATCTCAGAAGAAGAAGTCCCTGCATGATAGGTCCAGTGATCTGGCAGGCCAATTAACCGGACCACCACTACCTACCCACTTGTGTCCTAAGGTCGTGTTGAGGTGCTGGCGGACTTCAGTAGTGGAGGAACCCCGTCATGCTGGTCACACACGGAATGGCACAACGACGGAGGAACTTGTGCTGCGTCAAGAAGTTCGGACTGGACTTCTTGCAAGAAGATCGGGTGTGCCCTATCGTCCAAAGGACTAGGCAGAAGGTACGGTCCAATGAGATAGTCTCCCAGAATGCTGGCTTAGACATTGGTCGAGAAACGCTCTTGAGTTGCACGTGGTTGCGCATGATGAGGTTTTTCAAAGCCCACATATGGGCGTTATGCTGATTGAAGGCTCACTTACGTGTGAAGTATGCTTCATCCGTGGACAATAGGGACCCAGAAAATGCAGTGTCTCTTGTACCCTGTTGCAGGAACCATGTAGCAAACATTCTCCGGAGTGGGTAATTCTTAGGCTCTATTAATTGGACGCAATGTTGATGGTACGCTCTCATTTGGTTTGCTATGAGTTTCCTCCAGACAATGGATTGAGATAAACTTACTTGCTGGGCTATCGATCGAGTACCTTATGCTTGGATTGTCTTTTGACAGATGTAAGACCACCTCCACATTGCCAGGTGTCTTTGTCGTTCGCTGTAGCTCTCATTAAACAGTCAGTCTCATGCAACCTTCTGTTCATGAAGGTCGTGCCATGTGAAGAACGCATGTTCGGTAATGTTCGTTGTAGAACCGCCGAGCGGCGTTTGTCCATTAGAATCCACAGCTCCATGCACGATCAGCATGTTGACTAGTTCATCATTTGAATACGCGTTCATCCTACTACTTAGTGAAATGGATCCCAATGACTCCTTCCAGCAGAATCGCTGTTCACGCAACCTTCCGTTCAGCGCCATCTACCGTAAAACTGCCCGTATAAATCTTCAGGAACGTAAGAAATTCCATCCAGCGCTGCTCTCAGGTCTGCTTGACGACTTCTGCTCGTAATTTCGAAAACCTGTTGTAGTGCAGTCTTTCCACAAAAATGTTTTCGGTCCAATTAATATGTTGCTGTTTACGTTTGTTTTCTCCCCTTCTTTGCTCCCTAGCTCGCAACTACGGCATTTACAACCCCGCATTCCTACGTGATTAAGAGTCATCTCTGTATCTCCTAAACCCCTGCAAGTTTGTTGGTTTAGTAGAGAATCACCCTGTATATATATATATATGAAATCTTAATCCAAAATCTTAGAAATCAAAACGAAAAAGAAAATGCCGCATTATATATTTCAAGGCCATACCTATAATCACCGTAAAACAAGTTAAAGTAGCAAAACACAATTAAAAGAACAATACCAAGCTGAAAACATAATCTGCATTTATAAGAAGAAAATTATAAACAATGTAAACTTATTACATATAAAATCTAAAACAACAAAAATGTTAATTATGATAATTAATCTCCTTTACCCCCCCCACACACATATATATATATATATATATATAATTTCATTAAATTAAATAGGCAAATAATGAAGAAAAGCTTGAAATATAATCAGTATTTAAAAATTAATTAAGTAAATTTAGCGGAATCTGCTAAAGAACATAGAACAAGTAAACATGTAAAAGTGTATGGGACATCAGAGACTTCACTATAAAACCGAAAAGGTATTGCCAGCTAGAGTTTGATAAGCAGGAATTGACTGCATGATTTTCTTCCTAAAGAACATTGGTGTTATATAATGGAGATGCTACAATTAAACATAAGAGGATGTTAATATAAAATTATGTAAAGTTACATAATAAAAATTGTTTAGGACGCTCATTACAGTATTGGATTACGTATAATGTGCAACAGAGTTGATATTTGGAGATCGCTGTACTGGAATGTTTACATTTTAGGTAAGCCGAGAATGAGGAGTTTAAGTTTGTTAATTCAATGGAATGTCTGGTTCTTGTTATGTGAAAATGTTTGTTACAGGTAAGACTGTACTGAGGTCAGAATGTTCAGTCAAATGAACAAAATTAAAAAATAAAGTTCATTGGCTCAGCTTAGTACGTTTGGTGTGTTAAAGAATTATGGAAATTGTAGATGTCGCTCGAAGTCTGTTATTTAGGTGTACCCTAGTCATTACTTTTTCAGCTTTTCCGTTGTCGGCACTAATGTCGAGCACTAACGTCGTGTCTACGCTTTTTCCTTGTTGAGCACTAATGTTGTCGAGCACTAATGTTGTCGGGCACTTGGCATTAATCCAAATTCTAGAGTGCTGAGCTTTCGGTGTATTTTCGTGATTTTTAGATATAGGTGGCGTAGAGATTTCATCAGTCATTTGAAGTTAAGGTCTACACTAGGCAGGTTTCCGGATCTGTAGTTCACTTTTAAGACAGCAGAAGAATAGGTAATGATTTGCAAATCCTTTGACTCCATAGGCACAAATGTCGCTATTAGGAGAGGTTCATTTTATGAAAGCAATCTGGATATGGGCCATAACCGGTGAGGTAATATGTTAGGAAGGACTTAAAGATTTAGATTTCTGAAAAGAACTGTTGTGTGCGCAAATCTGTTGTGGCATTACTCCACTATTCCTGCCACTCGTGGCGTAAAATTTTGTTTAGGATTCGTCATAGTTGCAATTTCGGAACTTGATGTTGAGGAACCGGCCATATTGGGAAAAACTGCTTCTTTTGCAAGATTGTCGGTAGTGTCGTTGCCAACGTTGCTGCTGTACCCTTTGATCCAGGTTATGGTTAATTTAGACCTGAGATCGCTATAGATTTCAATAATCTCATGGATAAGTGCAAATGGATGTTTGGATTTCGGATGGAGAGTATGGCAGCTTGGCTATCTGAGTTAATGGATATTTTGGATAAGTTTTTTATTGACTCAATGTTGGTGGAAGCTTTTATGGGTGACAGTTTGACTTGACATACTACAGTTGAAATACCCATCCCATTTTATTCCAGAGTCCAGATTTTTTTGAATTTGAAAGAATGCTGCACACCTGACTTTTCCTTCTATTTTTTATCCGTCAGAAACCTAATCCCTGTAGTTCCCAAAGTAGTACCCGTTCATGAGTCTGCCCAACCTCAGTTGCATTAACGTTACTATGAAGCAAGGATGGTAGCTCCAAAATGATTGATTGACCATCCATTTAAATATAGTTTTAAAAGAATATTAAATTATGATAATTTTTCTGCTTGACCACATTAAGAGGACTGTCATTTAGTTTTTCCAAATATGCTCATGGGAAATTCATTTGAGGAGATCATTACGCATTTTTTGGAGCAGAAGCCGTGAAAACTGCTCAAGCTTTCCTATCTTTAAAACCCGAGCTGAGAACTTAACATCTCTTAATCGGATGTGCTTCCAATTACATCAAAAAGGCGCGTGGAAAGGAGGAATGAGAACAGCCTTACACATTGATAAAATCAACAAGATTGGAAATTACGTCGGAAAGCCTAGGTAACAGCAGGAAATGTTTAACTAACGCTTAATGTTTCAGTATATCACTCAAAACTAACCTAAAATGAATTTTGCTGATGAAAATAGAAAAGTGCTTTGTGTACTTACGAGAGGCGTCAAGGATACACAGAAAAAATTAATACGTATGTACTGTAATGTATTATGTAATTACAAAAGCATAACTGTAAAACTACACCTTTTTGAAGAAATCAGTCATTTGTGTTTGCTTTTTGCTTTGGAAGCATTTTCTCTTGATCCGAGATTGCATTTTTCGTAGCATAAGTTTCTCTGCCAACTCCCTCTCCTCTTATTCTTCCAAATAGCTCAGCAGTCCGTCGTCTTGTTGCAAAGTCTCTTCGTGAGTCTTCCGCATCTGCACAATGGGCTCTTCTTCGCCTTCACTTCGCTGTCCTTCATTCTCGTTCTCTCCCCTTGCTTTCTTCACAATTTCGTCATCTGTCAAGCGTTCGAAGCCAGGTTCGTTGACGTCACACTGCAATCACTCGTTAATGTCTTCAGCATCGACGTTCTCACCACCCGGAACTGTTTTCACCATATCGGCAAGAGTTGCCGTGGGCGTGTCTACATCTTCATTCTGTTCACATCTCAAAAGGGTTAGGTTGTTGTTGGCTTCAACATTAGGCATCAGTTTTCTCCATGATTTTATGAGGGTTGACGGTTTCACTGAGTCCCATGCAGATGCATTATCGTAGATGCTGTCCAAGATTGTGTAGTGTTTCCAAAACTCTTTCAGATTATAGCCTTCTTCAATTTTGGTCATTAGCAGTTTGGTTCGGTATGTTCTCTTCATTGTTGCAATGATTCCTCAGTCCATGGGTTGGATTAGCGCAGTAACGTTTGGGGAAGGGCACAAACTTTGCAAAAATTTGTCCCTCAGAACCACGCTTGTTGCTGGGTGAGAAGGTGCGTTGTCAATCAATAACACAGCTTTTTCAGGTTTTACGATTTAACATGTTTATGCACTTGAAGAACAAAGATTTTTTCGAACCATTCTTGAGAAATGTTTCGTTTCATCAATCCTTTTTTTTTTTTTTTTTGGTTAAAGTAATCAACGGGCAAATTTTCTCTCCTTGTGCCTTTGAAAGATGTCGTTTTTTTTTTTTTTTTTTTTTTTTTTTTTTTTTTTTTTTTTTTTTTTACAAGTGCTTCAAATTCGTGGTGTAAATCGTCGACTGCTTGTTGGTCACCACTAAGTTTCTCCCCATGAAGTCCAATTTCTCGAATTCCATGTCGCTGCTTGAAACGAGTCAACCAGCCAGAAGCCGCATCAAAATTTCTTTTCAGGCCTAACAACTCAAAAAAGGTTTTTGGCTTCGCCGAAATGATAGGACCATTTACAGGAGTACCCTCTTTTCGAACTTGAGCTAACCGCTCTGTCAATGCCGTGTCTACGTCATCAAAGGTAGAACCCTTCATAGTTTTTCGCGTTTTCATTGTGGAAGCACTGTCCGACATTGATGGAAAGTTCACCAGTTTGTGTTTTTGCTTTAGAATGTCACGCACTATTGTTTCCGCCATTCCGTAATCCAATTCCATCTGCTGCCTTGTAGCGCCGTTCGCTACTTTTGAAATAATTCTAGTTTTTGCGCAATCGTCAACACAACCTTCTTCCGTTTTCCTGACATTTTAAATCAGTAACGAAAAACGCAAATCCAAAAAGCACAAGCACCGAACACAATAAAAGATAAGAAATTAACTCCGGTTAGCAAACACTATCAGGCTTAAACTAACAATGGCGAGTGGGAGAGGGTGGACGTGTCAGTAAGATTAAGACGAGAGAGGGCGGTGGAGCGGGCACTACAAGGGTGAGTAAGAAATCACGTACTCATCAGAGGGAAAGGTTCCGAGAAGGCCGCGCGGAGGGTTCTGAGGCCTGGGATATTTTTTCTATAAATAAGCACGATGTTAGCAAATTTAACGTTTCGCTCAGTTTTGTGAACATTTTTATTTTCTTTGCTTTACGCTTGTAAAAAAAAAGAACTTTGTGCTGCAGGCGCGGATAATCCGCTCGCGGATAATCGGGAGTCTACTGTATTACGATTATATTACATTATGGATTTTAAAAAAATAATAAAACTAAATATTTTTCATGACATTGCCTAATTTATGTCTAGTTGGATTTGATTTAAGAAAGTATTGTTATGGATAACTATTTTTATGCAATTTTTGAAAATTTAGCATTCCTCAGATAAACTTAAAACTGCATAATAAAACATCATCAGAAGCTTTTTATTAACTTTGAATAACAAAAAGTAATGTAAAATCAGGCTAAAAGCAAGTTTAGAAAGGTATAGATTTTAAATAAAAACCTAATGATTTCGAAAGCGATCTGACAATTATGATTCTGGAGACAACAATCCTTACAAGAATGTTTGGCGCAAGCAACTAAATGCATAAGAAAATTAAAATGCCAAACAAAGTTAAAAGGAATGGTTCAGTATATCTTATTATGGCAAAGCACACGAGGGCTATCGGCCTGAAGAGAAGGATGCCTTCATGGAGGACTTTCTAAGAGAAAAGAAGGTACTATACACATTACACGTAGGGAAAATCAAGATAATACCCGTGCAGATAGCCTTTTCGCTGGGACTGGACCCTAGACCAGCTCTACCGATAATGGGCACAGAAAATAAATGAAACGACATAGTTGCCCACATGATTTTCTATTTGTTCAGTTCAATTTTTTTAAAACTGTTTTGCTTCTGAAGTATTAAGATCTTTACCAGATCGCCCTCAAAATCTATATCTTGATTAAAATTCTACACCAATCTAAGATTTTGGTTTACTTACGCACTTGGTATTTCTTTTCCAATTAAATTCAAAAATCATTCATATTTAAATGAATAAAATACCACGATTTAATAACCAAATTGATTCTAAATTATTGGGTCATTTAAAGAAACGCTAAAGTGACTTCAGTACAGTTAAAAGAATTTCTATCTTAAGATTTGTAAATTTCAAATAATTTAAATTATGTAATGCATTAGGTAGCTATAAATTGCTTTCTCGTTATTAGATTCACTTCAGTGGTTTTCTAAAAGGATACTTAAGTTTTAATTGATCATTAAATGCCTCGCAAAAGTTTGAATGTTATCTTACGGCTCATAAATGTTATTATTCCTTTCTTTCTTTTAATTTCAGATTTTAGTTAAATGTGAAATTCAACCATTATTTAAAAGGAATTTAATCATGTATTAATTTATTTAAAAGAAAAATATGTAGCTCAGTTTAAAAATGAAGAGCCCAAAGAATTTAATTGATTTTAGTTTCAGTGTACTGAAAAGGATTTTATACTATTTCTTTGATATTTAAAGAGTATTTAACTTCTTTATTATATGTGTACGTTCGTTTTAAATTTATGGCCTTCTAATTTAGCTAAGCATTTCTAATATATAATCAAATGAATACCTGTTTTGTGAATTAAGTCAAATGGATTTAATGCAATTTTAGTAAACAGAAATTTGTTTAATAAAAAGAAAACTAATCGTATAAAGATTATTATTTTCTTCTGGAACCACTGATTCCTACATTCAAGCCTGGACTAAAGTCACTAAAAAGGAAGAAATTTAATTAGGGCACATATACGGTGTGCGCAGAAAGTAATCAGACTGAATATTTCATGCCAAGCAGAAGACCAAAGGGGCGGAATTTGAGGGCACACGGGTGGTGGTGGCTATCAGCCGCAAACTCTGGTTAAAATCATTTGTCCTTGAGCCTTTTCAGCGCACGAATTGCGCGTAAAGCAGACATGCGTTTAAACGTGGCGTTATATTTTTCGGAACATGGCAGTGTCGAGCTATGATATTTTTTATGTAAAACTAAGGAAATCGGCTACTGAGACAATTGTCATGTTACAAAAAGCCTACGGAAAGTATTCTTTGTCCAAAGCTCAAGTGTTTAGGGAGCACAAAGCCTTGAAGTATGGAAGCGAGGACATCGATTGCAAACAACAAGCTGGGCATCCATCAAGTTACCTAGCTTCAGAAGATGTGTCTAAAATTAAAGCGGTTTTTGAGTATGATCGTTGGATGTATGTCCAATTATTTGCGGAGATGTTGAGAGTGAAATATCGATTGTGCATCAAACCGTCAGGGAATAACTTCAAATGCAAAAAATATGCGCAAAGCTGGCTCCAAGGATCTTGACCGACGGACAGAAAGACAATTGTGAGTCGTTTTCGCTTGAATTGTTGGAATGTGTAACAAGTGACCTTAATTTTTTGAAGCGAGTGAATACGGACGGAGACACACAAAATTGAAGTCTATGCTCATTGCCTTCTTTGGCACCAAGAGAATAGTGCCCAAAAAGCTCACGCTACCCGGACAGACAGCTAATGCAGATAATTTCAAGGAAGTGCTTCAAACGTTGAGGAATCGAATCGCGTACGTTCGCTGAGTTCACAAACAGTTGGATTCTGCTCCACGATAATGCACCGATCCACACATCCTTCAGGGTGACTCAGTTCCTGGCAAAGCACAATGTTGCATTTCTCCCTCAGCTATCATACAGACCCGATTAGTTACCGCCGGATATTTTCTATAACATCGATTAAAATCCAGCCAAAAAAGGTCAATCTTAAAAAGGTTTTGACAATTTGGAGAACCTGCAGAAAAGCGTAATGCGCTTTCTGAACAGTGTACCAGTTGAAAACTTCTAGGCGGGGACTAATGAGTGACAGAATCATTGGCAACGATGTATCAATGCAGGAGGATGCTATTTTGTATAAAACTAAGTGCCTGTAAAATTATTTTCATATTAATGAATTTTATGGAATCAGTCTTATTACTTTCTGGACAGACCCTGTATATAAGTTTCAATTAAAATCAGTCTTAAAATATCACTTGTATTTGAATTCTAACAAAATTAGAAAGAACTGTTTTAACAGTGAACAAGCAATACGTAAGAGCATATAATTCTGGCGAAAACTCTCATTCCAAGTATTCATTCCAGTTAGCCCGTTTGGAGAGCCTTGCTGCTTTCTTAACGATATAACATTCCATCCTTTTAAGTTGAAATTCTTTGCTTTTTGTTTTGGTATTGGCAATTTGTTACCGCAACCTTTGAGACTTTGTAAAATCTGAAGATTTAGTAAGCTGTAGGAAATTTCACGCCTGCAATAGGTAACGCAAGAAGCGTCTGTCCTTATTTTCACCCCTTTACGGGGTTTATTTTAACACATTGTTTTCATGTTCAGTATTTCATTCACGTTTGCTTCATTTGTTTTCTTCATCAGAGTATCCAAATTCAGTCAGTTTTAAACAAAAGTGGGGATCTAAGAGAATAATGTTTGGCAATATCCACCTAATATTCTGAAATTTCTCTATTAGAAAGTCCTCTGCCTTTACCTTATTGGGTACGAATTGATGAATGTCTGGGGCTGAAATTAAGTTACTAATAGTATAGATACCTAGGCTTTAAGCTTTCATTTTCAAATACTTGAATCATTGCTGTTTGTCTATCTGCAAGAAGTGGAAGTTAATTTTTTTATTGTTTTAATTTTGTAAATTTAAATTAAAGTTCAGAAACATATTTTAGTTGTTTTATATTTACGATTGTCAGAACAGTGTTGAGTTTCAATTTAAATCGTTATTTTTCACTAAAAATCAACTTTTTTATGTTTATTTAGAATGGCATATTATGGCTGAAGGTGGAACATTATTTTTATGCTTCTCAAAAAAGAATTAAAAAAATCAGTATGTAAAATTTATAACAAAACAGACAAAATTTTCTCAATGTTTTACCAGTTTACGTTATTAAACTTGGTAATTACTATACAATATAATATAAAGCCGTATACTTTACATTTAGTAAATATTCTTTTAGGTTTCACCGCCAGAACATCAAGGTTCTATGAAAAATGCTGGTGGATTAATTAAATATTTAATTAGATTAACGTAATGTTAATGCAGTATTTTTGAAAGAATTATGCAGGTTTTTATCTAGACAATTTATATCACGTTAATCTGAAGAATGTTATCAGTCTTTTAAAGAAATGTATTTCATCTACGTGTTCGGAACGAAGAAAAGATAAATATTTTCACCTTCCATTCCTTGCTACATACAGTTATGTATGATGCATGAAGATTTTATCTCTTTTCGAAGTGTGTTAAGTTATACAAATGCTCTCGTTTAACATTTCGTACGTTTGCTCTTTTTCTTCTTCTTACTATTATTATTATTATTATCAATTAGAGTGCACTTAATAATTAGGGTGCAATTTAATTTTTACGATGAGTCCCTGGAAATATTATTTGTCTATATTGATTTGCATTTATGAATTTATAATAAACTAGACAATTAAGAAAACAAAAGAATTTTTCTCATTATCGTTCGCTATAAATACAAATACGTAAGTAACTCTGCAGTATAATTTTTATTTTCATATTTATGTTCACTAAATCAAAAGAAGTTATAAATTGCGTAAATAATACAGACCATAAAACATGACATTTAAAGAAAAGCAATCTGAGGTGACATAGTAATTATTTTTGCCATAGTACGATAGATATGCTGGGATTTGTTAAAAATTACTCTTAATATTTTGTAGGTGGAGTCTGCATTTCTGAAACTCTGTATTATATTTTGGTCTAACAAAATACTGAAAGCTATATAGGAACAATATCGCAATTTGTTTTTTATTAAAACTGCAATTTTACCTTAATTGGTTATTTCTAAACATTTAGGGCATGAATGTGTACCGTAAAAACTGTTTTTCAGTATACGGATATTTTAGGTTAACGTTTCAGAAAATAAGATATTTGGGTACTTCATCCTAGTGTCATGTTGAGAGGCCTTCACAGATTGAATATTGAATAAGGGGAAAGAAACATAAATTAATCATTAAAATAAGCATGTTTGGTGTTTGCAAAACAGCCTTTTGAAAATTTTGCACCGATTAGTATAAATCTTTTCAATTATTGATTAGACATATCAAGCAATTCAATATACTTGTTGAAATTTCAATCGGAAACAAACAATTTAAAATATAAATTAAGGTATATATAATGCATTCACCTGGATTCCCCATTGAGGATTTTTCATTTGACTCAAAATCCACACGAAAATATTATTAGAAAATGACAGCCAGAAATAATTGGTGAATTAATTGGCATGAACTGCAATCTGACCGTTAGTAAATAGACATTTGAGACCGTTAGTAAATAGACTTTTAAGTTTTATATAAACTCTGTGATGGCATATTAAATAAAAACAAAATTACTTAATTGATTTTGTGTTCTATAAATCTACGTCGCAATAAATGGAAACGAAACTTACAAAATCGGCCAGACTTTCGAACTGCGAACGGTAAGCACCATCATCGAAAACTTACCATAGAAAACATGTTAATCTTCACGTTATATATGTATCTAGTGGCTATCGCGTTGCACAGCTGCACCACAGATCCGGGGTTCGATTCCCGGGCTGGGCAAGGTTGACTCACCTTTTCATCTTTAAGTGAGTCGATAAAATGAGTACCAAGTTCGCTTGAAGTCTATACACCGGGAGGCCTGCGACAAGCAAGCTGATGCAACTCCGGGATCCAAACGTCAAGAAAGCAGAAAAAGGGCACTACAGGCCGTGTCCGACTAGGGCAGTTGTGCCACTTAGTTTATATATGTAGCAAGATGATTTTTCGTCAGTCATAAATCAAACATGGCCTCAAATGTTAGTATTATAGTATAAGCGGCAAATGATGTATGATTCCACTATCTAAGTGAATTATGCATCACTGAGATATAGCTTATTTGCCAATAGAGAGGTGGTTTTGAAGGAGAGCAATTGAATAATTTTTAAAAAAAATTAAAATTCCATAATGTTATACATTTTAATAACTGGTAAAATAAATTATTTACTAACCATATGAATGTTATGATAATAAACTATTTAAGGAGGATCGACGAAAACTCTTCCCTTTACAATCACAACTCCACAGACACGCACGTATACTCTTATGTATTCAAATCTGCATATTTGCATAATTCTTCGGGGCATAGTGAATGGTTTTGGTTCAATACTTTTCGCAAGAATAGACACAATTTGTAAATTCTCTTAATTTTTCACATGAGTGTAGTTTGAAAAAGAGCCTGCGAAGTCTTATAATAGAAGAGGTGAACGTGTGTGCGTTTACTCAAGTCAGCTGATCAGTATTTACGTTTACAATCATTAATAGCTGCAATGCTTTTTCTTATGTTCAGTATAATACTTATATTTGGGATGCAAATTAATGAAAGTATCCGGATGATTTGCTACAGATATCCTTAACTGTAAAATTTGTACTGATTGGAGCTCTAAAGGAGGTTCCAAAAAATCGTTTTTTCGCCACTTGCATGCTTATTCATAAAATTTATACCAACTGTTAACACACAGAAATACTGATTCTGTATCTAAAAACAGCAGAAAATACCGAAATGTTTAATTTTTTTCTTGTTTTGTAGCAGACAACGATTGTTAAAGTAATTTAAAATGGAGTCCTAAGTTTTAAAGTTTTACTTTGGAAAACAGGGCAGATGTTAATTCTATTTATTCAAAATTATGAAATTTAAGATTTCAGTAATACAATGAATAGAATATCATAAGCAATATTATTATAAGCCTAAATGTTTGTTTGCTGGCTGCCAGTGTTTTCATGCTAGTTAGTATTTATTCTTCCTTTAGTTATTATTTTTAGCGCTAGTAGCGTCATCAGCATCTTAGTTAATATGATTAGGCAAGCACAAAAATTAAGTAAATTAAAAAAGGGCGAAGAGAGAAAAAATATGTGGGACGCAGACGAGTAGCCGCAGTTGGAAGTAGTCCAGAAATAATAATTAAGTATTTTTTCATTTAGTAAAAATAAGGACTCGGAAAAAGAACTTTAGTAATTAATTTTAATATTTTTTTTTATTTTTGTGTTTTGTTTTCCTTTTTTTCCGTTCTGGACTATTAAAAAATATTGTAACCTCGACATAGATAACAAAAGAAATATTGCAAACATTAAAAAAACATATCTTCAAATATATATATATATATATATATATATATATATGTGTGTGTGTGTGTGAGTATAAGATATAACAAAATACATTTCCTGCTTTAAAAAAATAATGGGCGACCTCAAAAGTCTCCCTGTTCTCTCAAATTTGAGATCATTCCAAATTACATAACTTTGCTTGAAAAGGGTAACTAAAACTAATATTGACCAATCATAGCTTAGAATAGGACGCATAAATACAGAGTCACGACCTCTACATTTCATTTTTTTACCTGACTTCTGCCATGCAAACACCTCTGTGCCGCTTATGCTTCCCTACCTGAAATGACGTCGCATCATTTTACCCGTGTATATAAGAATTATTGTAATTGTTATGATTAAAGAGTATATTGTCTACAAAGAATTATTCTAGTGTGCTTGCAAATCTGCAAATAAAGATGTTAATTGGCTAAGTCGAGTTTAGTATTTACTTCTTCCTCTCCCCCTACCATTCAGGCATCGAATGTATGCTAAATATATGTAAGAAAAATTAAAAAATATATAAAAGATTAATTTAGCAGAGAAAATTAATTCCCTTCTGTATTCTAAAAATAGTAACCTCTATTTGCACTGCGTCATTTCGAGAAAAATCTATGTCATATGACTCTTGCATACTTCTGATGATGTAAATGAAACTAAAGCTCCAACAGCTAATAGTAATTTTACAGCAATATTAACCATCCAATCAAAATGCAATGAGAACCAAAACTAACTCAGTCTGAATTAATATTTCACTTTGACCATAACATACTTGCTTTCAACGCTTTGGCCTAGCTGCATGTTGTTTGTCTGCTCCTTCTATCTCACTTCGATCTTGTAACAGGCACAATTAATGTGCCAACTTGATTGTGACCACAACATGTTTACTAAATAAAAATTGGATTAAATATACCTTGACTGCCAACTTTGTTATAAATTGTGCATCGGCGTTTCAGCATTCTACGGCATCAAAATTCTAGCTGTTCATTGTGGATCAACAACCTGCGTTCTACTACAGAATCTATTACACATACAGACATATATATATATATATATATATATATATATATATATACATATACATATATACACATATATATATATATAGAGAGAGAGAGAGAAAGAGACGAATAGATATACACATATATGTGAAAAGGAAAATAAATTGATCTTTCAATTTTAAACTCCTGCAGAAGCACTTGGCTAATAAGTGTTTACGTTTACAATTAACTGTTTTGAAAATGAGTGTAATCAAAAGCTTCTGAAAGAGATTATTTAGCAGTCAAACAATTTTAGTTCCTCTTGTAGGCTTAATGAGTTAACATTACTATTAACATATCAAAAAACGTTATTCGAGACAGTTCACTGGAAATTGGAAACAAAAGTTGAAAGTTTAGAAAACACAGGTACCTTGGTTGTTCATTACTTTAATGCATTATTCGGTTCATTAGAGAATTTTGGGATTCCTTGCTTTACAAGAAACCATAGTCTAGATGTTATTAAAGTAAGAACACAACAAAGTCTGCTCTAGACTAAAAAGAAAGGCCCACCAGCGGCGGAGGGTTCAAGTCGCTGAACACTGGTAGTTCCTTCCGAGGTTTAAATCCCTCGAAAGAGCTGGCTGCATGGATGTTTTCATGGGTTTCCCTATGTGTAATGTAATACGAGCAATTTTCCATCAGAAAGTCCTCCACGAAGACATCCCTCTCCTTAGGCAGATACGAGGCTTTATCGTAATCACATAAACCAAACCAAATCAATTGCATTGGAAAGTAATTTTTAAAAATGAAAAATACAGTAGAACTCTTAAAATTGTGATTGTTGCTTATCTGTTATACAATCAAATAGAATTTTGAAATTAAATTTGTATTATTAGCTTTTATGCCAATAATACGCATGAATTGTTATTGGATACAATAATTTATTAAAAAAATATAAAATTTACATTAAATTATAAAAATATATTTCAAATCACAGATTTGTTTCCTGTTGAAAACAAATCGTATATTAAAACTATTTGAAAAACAAATATCAAAAAAGATTTCTGTTGGCAAATAAAGAATTTTAAACAGTTAATAGAAAAAAATTGCACTAACCAAAAATCACATTAATCTCCAGATTATAAAATTATTTATATTTATGAATTTGCAAAAGCTCAAGTTATTCCTATCAAAATAGGTTTTCTATTAAAATTCTCTTATAAGCATTTTATTTAAGAAGAATCGTTACAAGATTAATTGCATCTATGCTGCGTAAAATCCAAACACCAGGAGACAATGTCGATACAACTGCTACGTTTTAAGACACTAAAAATACTTAGAAAAAACTGGCGGGTTAAATTTTTGTCTGCGTGGAATAATTGATTGACACAAGAGTAAAAAAAAATTACCTGTACATTTTTAACCTGGGGTAGAACCATTTTTTGCCCAGCCTTCTGAGTACACAGGTGTAAGCAGCTGTTTATCTTTGCTAGAGAATTTTGAAAACATTAACATCCCTAACTTTACTGTTTGCATTAAGGAAGATGAATAACTGTCATTTGTTATCTACTAAGCTCTTAGCATTACACAAAGTTCATGTTGCTTTTACAAGTAAAGAATAGCTTGCAAATAATTAAAATAAATTGACTCTATTCTATTACAATGTGAGCTTCGAAAATGTGGAGGCTTAAGTTAAAAAGATTAAATAAATGTTGCCTTTTCGCTGCTTCTCCTCCTGAACCGCTTGACAGAGATAAAAAGGACAAGCTTATTTATGAGGATTAATTTAAGTTTAAAAGTGCCTCGTATATTCAATAATTGCATAAAACTAAACATGTGTATGGCTAAAATTTAAAGAAGAACAATCTGGAGATTAAATTTTAATTAGCTCTGCAACTGTTATTTAAATGATTTATAAAATGTACTAAAATGCATCAAATTAAAACGGGATAAAGAGAAGATTTTATAGTAAATCCCTAATATTATGTTTGGAATAATTGGTTTAAGAACCTTACAAAATTATCATCGAACTATTCCTTGTATTTTTTACCATATTAAAGGATAAAGTGGAAAGGTAGGTTGAAGTAATATCCCCTTTATATTGAAGCAAAGATTCATTGTAACAGCATGTAATGGCAGAAAGTTATTTTATGCTGAGAAAAAAAATACAAACAGGAATGTTTAGCATAAACTTCTTTTTCATTAGTCTCTAAGTTTGTCATATTTAAATTCAGGTTTAACAGTTAGCTGTATATTGATTTCTTTCATATATCATAATTAGCTATTTTTCTTGTTAGCTATATGTTCAGTTTTTTTCCTTGCGGCGTTTTCACTATTCACTAAGTTTGTAACATTTAATTCAGGTTTACTAACAGATAGTTGTATTGTAAGGATCTTAAGTTTTACTAACGTTTATTTTATTTTAAATCTTTACTATCACTTCTTATTTTCTACTTCCGGCCAGAATTATAAGCGTTAACGTTTTTATGCAAAATTTGTCTGGCGAACGCCAAGTATTTAAATTGTGGCTTTTTGCCAAGCGAGAGAGAGGAAGCAGTTAGTCGAAGCAGGCCGCTTACCTTAGAAGTTTTACTCAGTTGCTGGTTGCCTTCCAGGCCAGAGGTTTAATCCTCTTGATAACTTTAAACGTATTGTAGTGTTCTCAGTTATCTGTACTACATACGGCTTCCTGTTAATATAAGGCCAATCTTCCACGTTATTATTTCAAAGTTAAGTTAGAGTTTAGTTCTATTTTTTATATTCTTACGTTTAGACCACAAGTAGTGGATCTTTGTATTCCGAAGTACGGAAATTATTGTAAATAGAGAAAAATAAAGGGTTTTGTATACCCTTCTTGTGTATCCTGTCTACTTCCCACAATTATTGAACATAGCTTTAGTAAGCTCTCTGTTCCGAGTCAGGTCCTTGCATGTTCCCGAAGAAAGTAAGACGGAACATTGAACCTGATAGTGGAGCCCAACGAAGAAGAATAACCACGGCCGAGTTTCAAGAAGAACCTATGCTGCCTGCAGAAGCGGCTCAGAATCCAGAAATGCCAGCTGCCGCCCTGGAAGGATTTGGTTACATCGTCCAGACCATGCGCGCTTCGATGAAACCAGAAGCAACATTTAATGGAAACTCACCGGTAACCAGTTTTTTGGAAAAATTGGATGACCACTTCATGCTCTACCCCGTGCACGAATTTCAAAAAGTTACCTTAGCTACCAGCGCTTTGAGGGGCCAAGCGCTTAATTGGTTCAAATGTATAGGCAGAAGTCTCTTGGGTCCAGCAGGAAGTCCCACCTATAATTACGAGAATTTCAAGACTGCCCTAGTAAAAGCCTTCCCTGTTGTAAGGGATCGTGCGAAATTAGAAACGGAACTTTTCAGTATATATCAGCAAAAAATCGAAAATCTCTCAAGCTTTATTTTAAGAAAAATTCACGTCTTCAAACTCTTGTATGGAAACCGCCCGGATCCTGAGATAATTCAAGTGATTTTTCCGAGGTTACTTCCCCAAGTGCAAGACTTTATTGAATTACGAAATCCGACTACACTGGAAAAGTTATTTGAGCTAGCAATCCAGTTTAAAAGTAGAAGAACGGCGGACATTGAAAGAAGACGCCAATATCAACAGCGAAACCAATTTGTTGCGCCAAGACTACAGCAAACTCAAGCACACGGCTACGGAAGCAAAGCGAATCAGTGGGCAAGGAAACCGAGTATTCAAAAACAGCCAGCGAACGTCGACAGTTCAATAGCAATCCAGGAAAAAAGTCTCAAGGCCAGTGGAAAAAAGAAGGAAAGCACGGAAATGAAAAATAATTTAAACTAAAACGGATTTCTGCAGACGGGAGGGTGCGGAAATCCGAAGGCCAAGAAAACCCCTCTTCCTTCAAGTTAAATACAGTAATGGTGAAAAATTTGACTCTTCCGAAGATTGAAGTGTTGGTGAATAAGATCCCAGCCACCGCACTCCTGGACACAGGCGCACAGTGTTCCTGTGTGGCAGAAGATTTTTTTAGGAAGTATTTTCGGAAATACCGCTTATATAATTCGGATAATATGACAGTGTTAGCGGCGCAAGGAGAACCATGTAAGTGTATAGGTAAACTACCGCTGTATGTCCGTATCAAGGACGAACAAGTAAAGGTTATGTTTTTTATAGTAAAGAATCTGCAAGCACATATTATTTTAGGAATAGATTTTCTTTCAGAGGCACAAGCAACGCTAGATTTTAATGAAGTGTCCCTTAAGCTGACAATGAAACCAGTTCGAGAAGAAAAGGCTGAACCGCCGATGTTAAATCTTGACCACCTGCCTAATGACGAACAACGAAGAATCCGACAAGTGGTAAGTGAATTTGCTTCGTTATTTAGTGATATTCCAGGATTTACTCAGGTTACTAACCATAGTATTGACACCGGAGATTCAATGCCAGTTCGCCACAAAGCATACCGGTATGATAAGAATAAGGAAAAAATTATAGAATGGCATATCACCGATATGCTACGTAAAAAGATCATAACGCCCATCTCAAGTAGTTATGCTAGCCCGGTGGTTTTATGTAAGAAAAATAATGACTATCCTTTGACACATCCAAAAAGGTGGAGATTCGCAATTGACTACCGTAAATTAAACTCCATAACTAAATATCCGGTATATCCGTTACCTATTATTGAAGAAATTCTAAGGAACATAACATCCACCAAATATGTGACGACTTTAGACTTAACGTCTGGTTATTTTCAAATAGGGGTTAGGCCTGAGGACGTGCCTAAGACTGCTTTTATAAAGAAGTCTGGCACTTATGCATTTCTGCGTATGCCGTTCGGCCTTTCAGGGGCACCAGCAACATTTCAGCGATGTATGGAAATAGTGTTAAGGCCTGTTCTTGGAAAGTCCACATTTATCTATTTAGACGATATCATTATTACTAGTGATAATCTCGACCAATATGTACAGGATTTAAGACAGTTGTTTTCTTTATTAAATGAGGCCGGTCTAAAAGTTAATGTCGAAAAGTGCAAATTTGCAGCCTCTGAATTAAAATATTTAGGTTACAAAATATCTCAGAAAGGAATCGAGACTGATGAATCAAAAATAATCGCTGTACAAAAGTATCCGACTCCAAACACGGCAAAGAAGCTCTCTTCTTTTCTAGGACTTTGTTCATATTATAGGTCCTTTATAAAAGATTTTGCAGCTATTGCTGAACCATTGTTAAAATTAAAAAGGAAAAAGGCAAGATTCTCGTGGACGGCCGAAGCCAATAGTGCTTTCGAAAAATTAAAACAAGCATTAACTCAAGCCCCTGTGTTGAAATTTCCTGATAAGGATGAGAATTTAGAAATTTCAGCGGATGCTTCGGATTATGCGGTAGGAGCGGTACTTTCGCAAAATCAGCAGCCCGTGGCATTTTTTAGCCGAAATTTAAATCAAACACAAAGAAACTATTCCGCGACGGAGAGAGAGGCACTTGCAGTTCTGTTAGCAGTGCAAAAGTTCCGAGTCTATTTTGGAAGGGCGCCAATAACAGTGTACTCTGATCATGCGGCGGTAACTAGATTGTACTCAGGGAAAAATTTATCCCCAAGGTTAATAAGATGGGCACTCAAGCTACAAGAATATAATCTGGTAATCAAGCATACCCCCGGAAAGGAAAATATCGTAGCAGATGCCCTATCCAGAATTAAAATAGATGAAGAAGGCAATACTGTAGAGGTGGTAATGCTCACAGCATGTACAATAAATTCCAGAGAAACTGTAATAACCGAACTGGGTAAGGATCCTGAGTTTGGAAGCATTTAGGAGTATCTAAATGATCCTGAAAATTTTAGCCACCAAGATATTGTGGCGATAAGAAATAGGGCGGCCCATTACGAACTAATAGATGGTCTATTATTTTATACAAAAAATACGAATTCCAACAACGAATTTCGACCTGTTATCCCAGCTAGTCTTAGATTAAATATTCTGCAGGAGTTACATGACAGCCCTTTAGCTTCTCATGCTGGTATTCGAAAAACTATCCAACGCGTACGCGAGGCAGTCTATTTTCCTGAACTGCAGAAGTTAACAAGGGCGTATGTCCAGTCCTGCTCAACATGTCAAGCAGTTAATTATATTAATTTCCGCCCGGCCGGTTTTCTAAATAGTATTAAATCCGAATTTCCAAATGAAATAATTGGCATCGATTTATTGGGCCCTTTCCCAAAAAGTCAGTTAAATAAACGTCGCTATCTCCTTGTTATGGTTGATCATTTTAGTAAGTGGACCGAAATTGTTCCCTTAAAACGAGCCTCCGCGAAATTAGTTACTGATTCTATTTTAAATATATATATTTTAAAATACGGGGCGCCCCTAAAAGTTATATCGGATAATGGTCCTCAATTTGTAAGTAATGTATTTGAAGACATGTGCCAAAAACTGGGCATACGTCATTTAAAAATGGTCCCGTATCGGCCGCAATCAAATGTAGCGGAACGGGTCAATAGAAATATAGTGAAAATTATCCGTAGTTATGTTAAAAATTTTCATAAAAGCTGGGATAACTATGTCAATGAATTTGCTTTCGCCCTTAGGACCGCAAAACATGATACAACGGGCAAAACTCCTGCTGAGTTATTTTTAGGCAGAAAGATTATAACGCCGTTAGATAAATTATTTTATGTGCAACAAAGAGCCCCAGAATTTAAAATGGGTGATATAGAAAAACTAATTAAGGAAGCAAAGAAGAATACTTAAGTAGCACAGAGAAAACAAAAACTGTATTATGACTTGAAACGACGCGGAGTAACTTATAAATTAGGGGATGAAGTATTAAAAATTAAGCATTCACTTTCTTCAGCACCAGAAGATAAAACTGCCAAATTTTTTCCACGATTTGAAGGACCATATGTCATACAAAAAATAATACACGCTGTAGTAGTGTTAAAAGCCAGAAATGGTGAAACCTGCTCCGCAAACATTGATCAAATCAAACCCTACTATGATCGTAATAAAATGCAAATATTTTCAGATCTTTTGCAACATCCGGCACGGCAGACACGGCAGGCACAGAATCCAGAGGTGGAACAACTACAAGTACAAGGGCAAGCCATTAAGAGGCAGGAGCAAGTGAAAAGAAAGTTTCCCCGCGGGAAAATTAAAGGTAACAAGAAAAAGAAGCCGTTCCACCGTCCAGAAAAGAGAACTCACGAACACCACCAGAATGAGGAACGGAGAAGGACGACGTATGCAAAGAGAACCAGGAAAAATGACGGCAACTATAACCCAGCTCTAAAACGGAAGATCTACTCATCCGACAGGACTCTCCGCAGCAAATGTCGCCGAACTGCGGAAGGGCCACCAGCGACGGAGGAAAAGTTACAAGGACAATTTGAACGGCCAGCAACGAGGTCCAAGCAGGAATGCGAAAGAAGTTTCCCGGTTCCGCCAAGACCAGCTGCCATCAAACGGCCAAGACCACAGGCAGAGGCGAAAAAGAAGGTATTCAAGGGTGACCGAACTGGTGAAAAAAGAAAGCTTCTAGAGGAAGGCACTGAAGGGCGAGCCCCTACAAGAAGGAGGACAAATCAAACAACAATCTACGCTACATTCCAGGACTGGGCTCAGAAAAGAATGTCCGAATATCACAAAGATAAGTAAAATTTTATGTTACTTTGCAAACTTAAGTTAATCTTTCATTCTTCTGCAAGTGGCAGATTTCAAGAAGTTGTACCTCATGCGAGGTCTACCTTTATCGCCAAAAGGGCGAGAAATGAGTTGTTACCGATTTTGGTATTATGTTTTTCAATTACTCGCGCGTAAAACTAAAGTTGATGTATAATAGCGATGTGTAAATACTTAAATATTGTAAAAAGTATTCTATAAATTTTATTTAAAACATTCTGGCAAGAAAGAAGTTTTAGTCTGAAAGACTTTTTGAAATGTAGTATTTCAATGTAGAAGAATTGGCACTTGCTTTGAAAAGAATAGAAGTTAACAATGTACTGCTAATGTATGTTTTCAAATGCATAAAATTAACGGCATGTTAATATGTTCTTATATACAATGTGAACTGTTATTTTAAATGTTAAGAAATACCGTGATATGGTAAAAGTGAAAGTAATGTGAAAATTTGTTTTTATTCGTGTGACTGTAAAAAGACCAAATCATGGTGAATATGTGTTAAAGGTTGAATGAATATAGTTAGGCTCTCTGACGCTACACTTCAGAGTTAGCCACTTTCAGAATAGTACTTCAGGGTTTAGAGTTGAAATTAGGGTGTGTGACGAGGTCTTGGTATGTTGAAATTTTAACATGTTAGTGTTTTGATTGTAAGAGGAAGTGTTGAACACGTATACATAAACACATTCGTGTTTGGTGTTCTTTTACAACACATGTCAGAGAGCACGGGGAGAGATAATTAAAATAGTCATGAATGAAATAAGAATGTTAAGAGAAATATAATTATGCATGTTACTTGCCATTTCATTGTGTAACATTTCATTAAACTAGTTTTCCTTCCAGATCTCTGGAAGGAACCAGATTTGAATAAAAGCTCCTGTTTAGATGCAGTACAGATGAAAAAATTGCGTGTCCTGGGAGCTGCTATTGTAAAAACAAATTTCTTTTTTTTAAATTTCTAGTTTCTAGGCAGAAATGTTTGTAAAAGATTGGCCTCGCGTTAGATTCTAAAGCTAAAGGTTTTCAACAAGGTCGTTTTAGACCTCAGTTTCAAACTAATTAACTCTGACGGGAAGTATGTAAGGATCTTAAGTTTTACTAACGTTTATTTTATTTTAAATCTTTACTATCACTTCTTATTTTCTATTTCCTTCCAGAATTATAAGCGTTAACGTTTTTATGCAAAATTTGTCTGGCGAACGCCAAGTATTTAAGAGAGGAAGCAGTTAGTTGAAGCAGGCCGCTTACCTTACAAGTTTTACTCAGTTGCTGGTTGCCTTCCAGGCCAGAGGTTTAATCCTCTTGATAACTTTAAACGTATTGTAGTGTTCTCAGTTATCTGTACTTCATACGGCTTCATGTTAATATAAGGCCAATCTTCCACGTTATTATTTCAAAGTTAAGTTAGAGTTTAGTTCTATTTTTTATATTCTTACGTTTAGACCACAAGTAGTCGATCTTTGTATTCCGAAGTACGGAAATTATTGTAAATAGAGAAAAATAAAGGATTTTGTATACCCTTCTTGTGTATCCTGTCTACTTCCCACAATTATTGAACATAGCTTTAGTAAGCTCTCTGTTCCGAGTCAGGTCCTTGCATGTTCCCGAAGAAAGTAAGACGGAACATTGAACCTGATAGTATGTTGAGTACTTTTTTCTGCCTTCAGTTCCTTTTTTTAGCCCGGAAGTGCTATTAGTTTCGAAACGGTATTTTCCATCGAATCAAAATGTCCGAACCAATTTTCAAATTGTTGCAAACAAATATTATCTCCCTGTATTATATTTAAATAAACTGCATAATGAAGAAGCTACATGAATGTACGCCTGATTCTCGAATTGTGAAAAAGTAACGGTATATTTATAAATTAGAGGTAAAAAATAATGGAGTCATCAAATTTTGAATAACATAGTCCTCCATCCGAACTTGGGCACCTGATAACCCGAATTTGGATTTTATTACCTATTTCAGGAGTTCTCAACCGCTAGTACACAAGAGAAATATAGGTGGTATGCAAGGATGCAATACAATACTTCCTTTACTTCATAAAAGGCTGGGATAAGAACATAGAATTTAATCAGAACTAACAGTAGAATGATTTGTTTTTTGACATCACAATTAGTTTTTAGCAACAAAATAGTCAAAACACCGTTAGATAATTTAAAAAATATACTGTACGTCTAATCAGATTTTTTTTATTTGCTTAGTTATGCATTTATTTGTTTGGATAAATGAGTACTGTTCAGATATATTAATTGTATTTTCTTTGGCTCTTTTATAATGGAACAGTTTCCTATTTTAACCAAAATTTGATATAAACCTTCTAACTTTCTTATTAAAATATATTACTTATCTTACTTTCATAAGAACAAAATTTATTAAATATTTCTATTATTATGGCATTTAAATGCTGAGAGCAAATTTTGTTTACCATGAAACACCAGTGTCACTTAAAGTTGGCCTTTGTTAATTAGGTATTCTGTACAGAATAACACTCTTTACAGTGGTAATTGCAGAAAAAATTTAAAAACATTCTTTCTTGGCAGAAGATAGCCCACCAGCGGTCGAGCGGTAAAGTCACTGAACACCGGTAGTTCGGTCCGAGGCAAAGGAATTGGTTGAATGGGTGTTCTTGTGGTTTTGCCCATGTGTAAAGTGTATACGAGCCAATCCTTTACAAAGTCCTCCACGAAGGCATCCTTCCTGTTAGGCACGTAGCACTAGCATGCACCTCCAAAATCAAATAAACATAACCAAACTTGGCTGAAGGCATCTAAATTACTCTCATGCAGTGGCGTAGCCACAAAGGAAAAATGAACACAAGAGTAACTGCTATAAAAACAAAACATTTAGGGCTGGTATCTCAATTGGTAAACCGTTCTATATTAAAGTTATATTGAATTATCTTAAGTATTAATTAAATGTGATGCTAGTTGATAAGATCACTTTTCATTTAAAAATTGTGACATAATATGTATATGAAATAGGCACATTATATATATGTAAGATAAAAACATGAAAGCAAACTTCTAAATTTAATTCACTATAACCTCTTTTATTTTATTAATTCATTAAACGTTGTGGAAATAAACTGCACTGAGAGTTCCAGCCCTAGATTCGAAAAGCGGCTGCGCCATTTTATTGTCATGAAAACACAAATTTTGGAAGCACTGCATTGGAAGTTAGTTCCACGTACGTACTTTTTTGAAGAATTTGCGAAATGAAGTAAGCACCATATTTGAATATTCGATATCTAACTTTAAGAACGATGAACTAGCAGATACGTTTCCCATTGGAGTAGTTCTAGGCAGCAGGTACACAAAATGAAATAATGTAAAATAAATGATTTGGAGCTTGGCGGTGGCGTAATATATGAGCAGCGGAAAGAAACGTGGCAGACATGTCCGTATTCAAGATAACTTTATTATTGAAGAAAAACAAGTCGAGATTCGCAATATTTGGTTCACATACGGACAATCGTCTTATGCGCTCTTCATTTTTGCTACACCAGCACATATTCCTTGAACGAAGAAGGTAGCCGCAAAGCTTCTGGCCAGGAAAAGTTGAAGCGTCTTAACAGAATGGAAGCATAAGGAGAGTGAGTGTTAACAGAAGGGGGGAGGGAAAAGTTTCAGTTTTGAGTTTCGTTTACAATTAGGTGATTGGTCAAGAGAAAATAAAAGAGGTTATAGTGAATTAAATTTAGAAGTTTGCTTTCATATTTTTTATCTTATATATATATATATGTATGATATGGCAAAACGCGATGACTGCGTTAAGAAACGATTGACGACCTAAAAAAAAAACTATTCTAAACTTGGTGTTCTTTCCCCTAAATTCATCTGTTCTCCCAAATTAGAGATCTTTGCATGTTAGATAACGCTACTTGAAAAATGGAACTAAAATCCAGAATTAAGCAATCATAGCTTAGTTAGACTTATGCACTTTCCTAGTATAAATAGCTATTAACAACGTAGCCTCTCTCGTTTTCGTCTGCATGCTGCCAGCGTGTCGCTCAGCCTCTGCCAGCTATTAGCCTTATTTTAAATTTATTGACATATCTAAATTTATGGGGCGCATTTAGCATCCCTAATCTTGTACCAGTTATAAAGATATGTGCTAAGAAATTCGTCATCTAAAAATAAATTATGTTTAACTATCAAGGTGGTTTTGTTTCTTCTAAAATTCCATTGGGTCATTCCACTACGTCGCAATATCCAATCATCTACGCAGTTAAAATACTGCATATATCTTTATCTATCTATCTATATAGATATCAGGCATATAAGGATTTCCATTCTTACATTTTCTTCTTCTCAGATCCTTATGTTCTTAAACACCCCTTATTCCCCCTCGCATAATTATATTTATTTCACAACAGCTCATAACTCATTTTATATCTTAGTATTAATTTACGAAGAGTAATGCATTTAAAAGATTAGGAGGATATTAAGAGGTTTCACGAAATTAATGGAAACGTTATAGATTAAATAAATGAGAATCAATTATAAAACATATTATGTACGAAAAGTCTTAATTTTCAAATAATAACGTACAATTAAAGTGGTGGGGCCGGAATACATTGTACGTGTAAGAAAGCGTATTTGGAATACGACATCCTAAGTACTCGAGAATGCAAAATTATAAAGATTATGCTTTCGTGAACAAATTAATGGGTCTTCTTCCCGTAATTCTCATTACTGTATTCTATCATCGGAATAACTACCACTTTATAAAGTACTTGTAATTATGTTATTACCTAGGGGATTGAAATTTTGCAAGAATGGAATCCTATACTTCAGATAATTAAGAGTATATACGACACTATGTGGTCTGCGTATAGTTTTTTTCCTATCGTCACTGATACGGAATTACATTTTTAAAGCTTTTACGAATGATTTAGAAATATGACATTGGCCGTTTTATGACATTATTTTAGATCTGCGCCCGAGTTGCTTTCACTTCATCCTTTCACAACCTATTTAACGTCAAGCTGACTCTATATGAAACTCTAAAATTTTGAAAATCCTGTATTATTCAATATTCTTTCGTATCTTATTGTATCTGTATATCTATCTGCGTTAGTATTCGTATATCTGTATATCTGAGTAAGGCTTTGCATTAATATTTAGAATCTGTGTCTGTATACGAATTTAATATATGTGTAGTAAATAATAATGTATATAGTATCTCTTTTATGAGTATAATATAGTATCTGAGTATCTATATCAGTATCTATTATCTGTGTAGTCTGTAATAGGGTATTTATTATCTGTTGAATTTGTGTAATGACTTGCATCAGTATTTAGAAACTGTATCAACATTCGTTTTTAATATCTGTGTAGTATGTAATAGCTTATTTAGCATCTATGTATCTGTATAATGTCTGCATTAGTATTTAATAACTGTTTCAGCATTTGTAATTATCTGTGAAATTTCATGTACAGAATTCAAAAATTCATCTGTATTTTAGTTATTTAATATAAGTCTAGCAATGTGCAAAATGTATAGTATAGAGTCTTCAGCAGTATATGTAGCATCTTAGTAAACTCCTCGTGCGTTCCTTATGTGACGCCGGGGCGTTGAACTAAACAATTGCGGGTTCCGGACATTACCCGATTAGTTTACGTAAGCCACCCCGGATGTCCGGACCCGCTTCCACCTGTTACCTGTATTATTCAATATAAATTTGGTATTATACTAAATTTACATCAGAAAATTAAATTTAATGGCAATACCCTTTCTAATGACATTCATTGCCACATAAAAATATTGCTATTTATGGAATATTACAATAATTAATTGATAATGGCTTAAACGGTTTCTTTGAAATAATGCAGTTTAAGGTGTTTACCACTTCATTAACTTTGTGAAGGTATTACACATACTGTAAAATATATATTTTGTTCTAAGAATCGATGCATCTTATATTGTTATTCTTTACTAATTATTAAAAAATTAATTTAAATATATTTATGTGATATATTTAAACGAAATATTTATTTTACAATTAAAAATATTATATGCTTTTAAAATTCCCAATTATTTAAATTTTTAATACGTATTGTTTTTCATATATAATATTGCAAATTTACATCAGAAAATTAAATTTAATGGCAATACCCTTTCTAATGACATCCATTGCCACATAAAAATATTGATATTTGTGGAATATTAAAATAATTAATTAATAATGGCCTAAACGTTTTCTTTGAAATGATGCAGTTTAATGTGTTTACCACCTCATTAACTTTGTGAAAATTTTACACATACTGTAAAATATATATTTTATTCTAAGAATCGATGCATCTTATATTGTTATTCTTTACTAATTATTAAAAAATTAATTTAAATATATTTATGTGATATATTTAAACGAAATATTTATTTTACAATTAAAAATATTATATGCTTTTAAAATTCCCTATTATTTAAATTTTTAATACGTATTGTTGGAGTATTTCATATATAATATTGCAAGTAAGTATAAATTGCGTTATTATATACAAGTTTACCTGCTTTAAGCAATTTTACATTACCAGCTGCATTTCAGATCACATCTCATCCATTTGTGAAAATCTATTAAAAAAATATGTTTCTTTTTTTAAGGCCCGATGCTTTTGCCTTCTTAAAAAATTTAATATAAATTATGTTTTCTATTTTATTTGTTTAAGTAAACAAATGGAAATATATATATATATATATATATATGTATATATATATATATATATATTTTTTTCCTAGGACATTAGTCGGATGCATGATTTCTGGTCTAACTCAACTTTTTAAATATTCAAGATTTTTTTTTTTTATTTTAATAAACTTTTCCATTTTCTTATAAATTATTATTTCAACACCAAATGCCTTAAAAGCTTAATTAAAATAACATGATTTTGTGGACGTAGCCAAGCGTCTCAGCACGTATTAAATGCTTAGATTCCAAACTCATTACTTTATGCAAACACAAAAAAAGAGAAAAAAATTTGATAAGACGATTAGCCCAAATCGCTCTATTTATATACGTATTTTTAGTTGAAGCTTATTTGTAAATTCTGAATTATAATGGAATCGTTTGAAGCCATTGTTTTAGCCCCCCTACGAATTTTAGCTTAAGAATTGTTTACTTAAAAGGCTTTAGAAGGGAGGGAATAAATTGAAAACTAAATCCAGTATATAATACTACTAATACGTTCAAGCTGAAAACCATGCTTCCACACTTCAAATAAAAGGTATTAGTAAATCTGTCCGTGAAATAATGGATTTTACACAAACAGCCTTTACAAGTTAGTAGACCTGTCCAGTAATACGAGTAATTAATCTCGAAAGTCATGCATATATTTAATGAAGCTTTATAGTTTAAATTTCCCTAAGTGCTTGTGCTGTGCTGATTACACTACAATGATAAATTTGAAATAAATTATTGTAGTTTTGTATTGTCGGGATAATGTTTAAACTTCCTTTCATGAAATTATGTAATAGAGGGTCCTCATTACGTTTAGCCAAATGCTGTCATATTAAAGTTTCTAGATTAACTTGGGCACAACAAGTTAAATTTCATTTTAATTAAATGCTTGTGTTCACTCTCTACGTGATAAATGAATGGGGTTATCACTGTAATTGTCACAGTAGTTGCATTTAGCTTAATTATATCTCATTAAAGAATGGAGAGAAAAATCTCGGAGCGTTTCAAGTATTTTAATGCATTGCGCAAGCGAAGTAATGGAAAATTTCAAAACAAACTGTTAATTAAATCTGGAACCCATTGATAATAATTTATTTAAAACTATTCTTTGAAATGTCTTAAATTTAATGAACGTCATAACCTAGCTTTGTCCTTTTCACTACGTATGAGCAATGCAGTATTAGTAGAATTTAAAAACAAATTTTTTATTACTTAAAATTTAATATTAACATTTTCGATGTATTAAATGTCATTGCAAAGGGGGAGCTTAGTGCAAACAAACTCATATTATAACCGTTAATTCATTTAGAAGGACCATTTTCTCTGAAAGGAAACAAACTCCTGAAAATTACACAAAAGTCATCCAAAACTGATAAATGACCGAAAGTAGAATGCCTATCGTTGCCTATTGAGAGTGTAGATTACAGTTACATGATATTGCCCGTCGCACTAGTCGACATCTAATCCCTGTCATGTGGATATGGAATCAATGGGTTGCTGAGGGTCATACTGAACGGCATGCAGTATATCAACGGCCTTCCATGACCAACCTCTCGAGAGGACAGTCATAATGTGAAGCCAGCCCTACTAAACCGTACAACCATGTCAGAGACCATTAGTCAGGAAATGGACATGTATGCAGCACGGCCATTATCAACTCGTATGGTGCGTCGACGTTCGCAGTACGGCGACCATTACTTCGTCTTCCGTCGACAACGCAGCATAGAGAGAGACGACGTCTCTGGTGGCCAGACTACAAAACTTGATACAGGAGTGGAACAATGTCGCCTTTTCAGATGAGTCCCGGTTTTGCGTGCAGTATTTTGATGACCATGTACGTTTCTGGAATGTCAGAGAAGACCGCATGTGGCCTGCTTGCATTCGATATCGGCATAGGAGCTCTGCATCTGGTGTGATGGTTTGGGCATCTATTGAGTATACTACAAGCACATCTGTAGTTCAAATCGAAGGCAATTTGAACGCAGATCTGTACATTTCTGACAACTTACATTCAGTTGTTCTGCCCTATCTTCAAGGCCCCCAAACGCCAATTTTCCAGCAAGACAATCCGAAACCACATGTTGCACATCGGGTTCTGATCTTCCTCCATACAACAGGGTATTCGATTGCCGTCCAGGCGTGCCTGCTCTCCAGATCTGTCACCCACTGAAAATATTTGGTAATGGGTTGCTGAGAGATTGGCCCGCCACAACTCTCCACTTAATACGGTTGATGAGGTGTGGCATAGACGTGTCGCAACATGGAATGAATTGCCCGTTTCTGTCATCCAAGCCCAGTTTTACTCCATATGTCTAATGGGATAAGGGCCGATTTAGCTGGGATGACAACTGTTTATACTAACTTCGCACCCCTGAAAACTTCCAAACAGCTTTTAAATTTAACATTTTGTCTTCATGTCACGCTGTTTACGTGAATTAAATATCTTTTTTTATATTTTCTTTCCTTCATGGTGTTGTTGTATATTATTGATAAGAGAAACGAGCAAATAAACACCATGCTTATCGTCATATTTGCCTGATATCGTAAAAAAAGCTGCAAAACTTAGCTGAAAATAATGTTAAAACATTATTATCGGTATAAAGTGTGTAAATTAACAAGACTATGGTATTTTCCAAGATTAAATGAATCCTTCTTGCTCGGCTCTGAGAAGTTTTCTTCCAGTATCTGAGGAGGAAGTTTCTATTCAACCTACGAAATTATAGTCTTGAAATTGTAATTAAAATAAATTTATTCTTATTGTTTATTATCACATTCTTTAGTAAAGGTACTAACAAAGATTCGCCGCAGAATTTAAGGAGAGTAATATAAGGAAGGGAATTACTTTTGAGATTACGTTAGCAAATCAAAAGACATGAGGAAGGAAGTCCTATATCCTACCGCTACAATATTTTTAGACGCAATAAAATATTCTTTAAGTGAAATACAAATCCCTCAAAACAAAAGTGATTATATAAAGTTTAAAACGGTATGACTATAAAAGGAGAAGAAACCTGGTCTGGGTAAATCCTGTTTACAAATTAAGAATTAACTTACACTTGAAGGCAATTTCATGTGCATACAGATATCTAGAAATACACAAACCAAAGAACTGCAGCCAAGCAGTAAAATTTTCGAATAGTATTAGTTCGACTCGAGCTCAAATTCCAGCGAATATGCTAGGTACCAATGCGTTTCGTTGTTTGCCGCATGAATCATTTGGATACGAGTATATTTTTGAAATTCCACTAAGTAGCCATCGCGTTTTTGGCTATAATACAACGAATCAAATCTATAGGCGGAAGATGAAAGTCAGTGTGATAAGGACCACGTGCAGTCAGTGTGACAGTGCAGTGCTGATAAGGACCACGTGTTTCTGAGACTCTTTCTCCTTTATTTTCTTCTTTCTAGGTATTTCTTTCTCCTGATGAGGAGGGACATTTAGCTGCCCTCGAAATCGATTGAGTGTTTCATTATACTTACGCTAAATACAAGGTTCTTTTTACGGTTTTGAAAGTCAGTGTCTCGTCTGAATTGATAATAGCACATTTGTTCTTCAGGTTATCGTAAGGATAAAGCCCCTACGCATGATATCACAAAAATAGTTAATTCTAAGTAATCATACAGAAATTCAACAATTCAGGGTTAAATGTTTATTGATTACTTTCAAAACATATAAAAATTCTTTGGAGCGGTCGTTTTTAATCTATAATTTTGGTTTCCATTTTTAACTGATTTTATTCTTTAATAAGGTTTTGAGTTATAGCACATGAAACATCGTACAGGTGGTTAGAATTCAATTTACCCTCTTTAGACCTACATAGAGCCATTTTAGCAGACTTATTTCATTTCAACTTGGTATGTATGTTATATAGATCCTTCAATTAAAAATATGAGGTACGATTTCGACCACCAGATAAGAAAGGGGCACATGAAGATTAAAAAACACAAACTGGGAACGTAAAGCTTTATTTAAGCCCAGCATTTACACTCTGCATTAAATTTGCGACAATCACACGTTCAAAGCGTGTTATAGTGCGTTCAACAGCATAGTAAAGTGTTACTTGATCAATTACAGCAACATGACGTGTTATGCTTGCTTTCAGTTCAGATGCAGTTTGTAGGCTTCCACAGACACTATCTCCCAGGAATCACAGAATTTCAATTTCGGAAAAATAGGAGGAGAGGCAGTGGGAAACCTTCTCGAAATTACCCGATCATCGGATTACCTTGAAAGACTCGGATTTGCAGTACCTCATATGCGACAGCTATGGTTATTTGCTTCTCCATCTAGGATAAAATGGACCAGTCTGACCACAAAATGTTACAAACTCATGCTATGGCAACAAACATTCTGGCCAAAGAAAGTAAAATCAGTTTGTATATCCAAGTCTCTGCAGGATGCAGCTCTTGCAGAATTTAGATGTTGTTTAGATACCACTTTACAATGGATCGCAGAACCTTTCGTACTGTCGACCAAAAGCGAAGCAAATCACTTAACACCACTCGAGCACCTGTCAAAGAATACTGGGAAACGAATGCTTTTTCGGCTAGGTCAAGAGCGACTTTTTCCACAGTTCTATTTGTCCTCTTCCTCGTATCTCACGCATCTCTCCAAATTTAGTAATAATCTTTTTCAAATCCTGCCTCGACATAGGTCTTTTCGGTAAACCTTTCATGCATCAGTATTCTTGCAGGGCAGTTGAAAAATGTTCTAACGTTCTAATAAAAACCTTAATCTGTAAAGTTCGATTTTTCTTTTCTAGATGCATATATGTAACATATATAAAGAACAGGTTTACGGCACTGACTACTTGCGTTTTAAAATACTTCCATATTTAAACAAAGTCCTTTCTGCATATCTTAAAAAAATATAATTTGATTGTTGAAATTTGAACTATTAGCTTTTATTGGAGACTTCGTTTCCTCATGGTCCATATAACATATGTAAGACGTTCAACGAAATATGTCTTCTAGAAAGGGCTTTCCATATGGTCTAAGAAGGGCAACATTTATTGTAACCACCCGTTATATCTCATTCAACGTCACCATATATATTATTAGAAATATAAGTTTGAGAAAATGTTATTAGCCAGTAACGTTAATGAAAATTTATGCTTCTTTGATAATTTAAGCAATGCCTCTTAATATTAACATACTGGAAGCTTTACTACGGTTTCCAAAAAGATTAAAATTTCGTCTAACTGGTACAAAATGAATTAGAAGTATTCGTCCTATTTTATCTCAATTATCCTTTCGGTTTTATTTTCTTTTCTTTTCACCAACAGTTTTGCTATTTGTTAATGTATCCTTTTAAACTTTAGAAACATTTCTTATATTCCACGAAGATTTATAGAAAGTAATAGACATATAATACATACCCGGTTATCTTTGTTTTTGAAGTGTAAAGATATATTGGCTGTTCATTATAAGTTTGGTTTAAAACAGTTATTGTCATTTTCAAGACGCTCTAAAATAACATTTATATTAAATAAAAGACAGAAAGGATATAGTTTTGCGAATTGTATTGGATATATAGTTTCCAGTTGATTCTTCTTCCTTACATTAGATGTGAAGTATAGAAGGTAATAATATTCTAAGAGGCCAGAGAAGTTTCAGTTCCAAAAATTTCAGTTCGTTGCAATCAATGCGTATTTCACAAAATACACAAATAGAAAATATTTTCTAAGATATATATCAAGTTAATTCTTTTCAGCTTATAGTAACCTAGTCAGATGATGATGTTGCCATCGTAACAATCACCAATGTATGATAAATGGCACATATATTTTGTTTATATAATTTTGAGCCATGCATTGTTATAAAGTAATGTTTCATTAACAGTTCAATCAAAAACTTGCAAGTTTATTTATTTATAAACAATGCAACCACAGAGGAGCTCTATATATCACGAACCTAAAGTGAATAACTGACATGACTGGCTCTCGATTCCAACGCAGATGATGTATGTATATGCACTCTTTTGCAAAAAGATGGAAGCTCCAGGGAGGATTTTGCGATCGTGACGAAATTTGGTATGCAAAATCGTCTTGGTCGAGCATGCAAATGATCAAAGTTTCAAGGCAAATTAATAGGAAATGAAATCACATCGCGCAATTCGCAAAGTAAAAAACCAGTAACAGACGCGGAAATTTTACCTTTTTTTGTTGCTGACATTGCAATTTCATAAAGAAATAACTAATGATGCCATTACGACGATATCGATGATCTTACAGACAAATAACGACTTCGAATGCGGTTGCATTGTAAGGTTGCGTGAAGCTGGGTGGTCATACCGAGCAATAGGCCGCCACCTGCAGCGTACAGACACTGCTGTGAAAAGATGTTGGCAGCAATGGTTACTACAAGGAAATTGCCGACGAATTGAAGGATCTGGAAGGCCAAGAAGCACAAATGCGAGGCAAGATAGGATGATTGTTCGTCGGGCCCCAAACTCCTCAACGGTATCATTGTTGACTATTCAACGCACTGGTATCATCGTCGACTGTTCAATGCACTGGTATCATTGTCGACTATTCAGCGCACTACAACCACATCTACAGCTCCCGTGCTACCATCCACCATCTGACGGCGCTTGTCTGAGGCTATTTTACGCTCACAGAGGCCATAAGATGTTTGCCTTTGACCTCACAACATCCGCGAAGTCGTCTGAAGTGGTGTCGCAGCCGATCATCATGGCTGCCATCGGCTGGCATTGTTTAGTGTTCAGCAATGAATCCCGCTTCACTCTTGAAGCAGATGTCCACCGTGTTCCTGTCTGGACAGGACGGGGACAGCGGTCCCAATCAGCCTTTGATTTACAAAAACGTACAGTCATAACAACTTGTGTGGTGGTGTGTGGCGCTATTTAATATGACAGCAGTCATCCTCCGTACATCTTTAACAGCTCAACGATATGTTGATACGGTCCTGCGGCCGGTTGCATTACCCTTCATGGCACGTCATCTTGGAGCCATTTTCCAACAAGATAGTGCCAAGCCACATACCGCTTGCTCTAGACTGTCTCCGGGCGGTTGATACTCTTCCTTGGCCAGCAAGGTCAACAGACCTTTCTCCAATCGACCATGTCTGGGATATGGTAGGCCGCCAGATTCGGGCACAAAGAAATATAGCAGATCTGAAGCGACGACTGATGAATGCCTGCAGAATGGGTTGCAGGATGACATTAGGAACCTCTACCACTCCTTGCCTCAACAAATTCAAGCATGCATTGCCGCCAGGGTCGGTTCAAGCAATTTCTGATTTGAACACTCAATGGGGGATTGTGAGCCGTGAACAGGTACTATGACCCTGAATTTTAATCATTTTATTATCTGTGTTTGAGCTATGCACATATTAAATTTAATCAAAACAACCACTTATTTCATGGTGCTTCGATTTTTTTTTTTTTTTTTTTTCAAAAGAGTGTAGTTTTATCCTTGCAGCTCTCGAAGTAACGTTTCTTAATATTCCCACTCGTTCTTAATATTCACTTTATAAAGTATTTCTCCCGCCATCTTAGCATGACTTCGTAGTGTAGTGGTCAGCACGCTGGGTGCGTATTCCAGAGGCCCGTAGTTCGATTCCCGCCGAAGGCGTTGCTCATTTTTCATCTCTCAGACTTCGAAATAACCTAATGTCTCTACAGTGGTGACCGAACTAAAAGGGTGGGGGGATTATGATTCTCCACACCCAGGATTTGGCGATTGTGTCTTACAAAAACCTCAAACCTCCAGTGACCTTATAAAAGGGGGGGAGTATATAAGGTATTTCTCACACCTTCTTATCATGCCGTCGTAGTGCACTGGTCAGTACGCTGGAGAACAACGGCGCAATGCCTTTACCCATTGCGTTAATACGAGTTGAAATATGTTTTCAATAACATGTCTACCTTGAACGGCTAAATTAAAAACGACTTTTCCATTTTTCTAGTTATAGAAATCTGAAAAATATTTCGGACATTTGGTTTCTAAATGAAGCGAAATTCACCTATATTTATTCATAAGCGTCAACAAAAATGACAGTTAAATTAACATCTGTACTGTACTTTTGTCCTTATGATAAACATAAAATGCAGTAGTTCGAAATGAATAAAATAATGAATGTCTAAAGAAAGTATTACTCAGTGTCGTTTCACTTTGAAAATAAGGAAATTTCAATTAAAACTGTAAAAGTGCCAACGAATTCTGATTCTGATTGTGATTTTAAATTTAACATTTTGTCTTCATGTCACGCTGTTTACGTGAATTAAATATCTTTTTTTATATTTTCTTTCCTTCATGGTGTTGTTGTATATTATTGATAAGAGAAACGAGCAAATAAACACCATGCTTATCGTCATATTTGCCTGATATCGTAAAAAAAGCTGCAAAACTTAGCTGAAAATAATGTTAAAACATTATTATCGGTATAAAGTGTGTAAATTAACAAGACTATGGTATTTTCCAAGATTAAATGAATCCTTCTTGCTCGGCTCTGAGAAGTTTTCTTCCAGTATCTGAGGAGGAAGTTTCTATTCAACCTACGAAATTATAGTCTTGAAATTGTAATTAAAATAAATTTATTCTTATTGTTTATTATCACATTCTTTAGTAAAGGTACTAACAAAGATTCGCCGCAGAATTTAAGGAGAGTAATATAAGGAAGGGAATTACTTTTGAGATTACGTTAGCAAATCAAAAGACATGAGGAAGGAAGTCCTATATCCTACCGCTACAATATTTTTAGACGCAATAAAATATTCTTTAAGTGAAATACAAATCCCTCAAAACAAAAGTGATTATATAAAGTTTAAAACGGTATGACTATAAAAGGAGAAGAAACCTGGTCTGGGTAAATCCTGTTTACAAATTAAGAATTAACTTACACTTGAAGGCAATTTCATGTGCATACAGATATCTAGAAATACACAAACCAAAGAACTGCAGCCAAGCAGTAAAATTTTCGAATAGTATTAGTTCGACTCGAGCTCAAATTCCAGCGAATATGCTAGGTACCAATGCGTTTCGTTGTTTGCCGCATGAATCATTTGGATACGAGTATATTTTTGAAATTCCACTAAGTAGCCATCGCGTTTTTGGCTATAATACAACGAATCAAATCTATAGGCGGAAGATGAAAGTCAGTGTGATAAGGACCACGTGCAGTCAGTGTGACAGTGCAGTGCTGATAAGGACCACGTGTTTCTGAGACTCTTTCTCCTTTATTTTCTTCTTTCTAGGTATTTCTTTCTCCTGATGAGGAGGGACATTTAGCTGCCCTCGAAATCGATTGAGTGTTTCATTATACTTACGCTAAATACAAGGTTCTTTTTACGGTTTTGAAAGTCAGTGTCTCGTCTGAATTGATAATAGCACATTTGTTCTTCAGGTTATCGTAAGGATAAAGCCCCTACGCATGATATCACAAAAATAGTTAATTCTAAGTAATCATACAGAAATTCAACAATTCAGGGTTAAATGTTTATTGATTACTTTCAAAACATATAAAAATTCTTTGGAGCGGTCGTTTTTAATCTATAATTTTGGTTTCCATTTTTAACTGATTTTATTCTTTAATAAGGTTTTGAGTTATAGCACATGAAACATCGTACAGGTGGTTAGAATTAAATTTACCCTCTTTAGACCTACATAGAGCCATTTTAGCAGACTTATTTCATTTCAACTTGGTATGTATGTTATATAGATCCTTCAATTAAAAATATGAGGTACGATTTCGACCACCAGATAAGAAAGGGGCACATGAAGATTAAAAAACACAAACTGGGAACGTAAAGCTTTATTTAAGCCCAGCATTTACACTCTGCATTAAATTTGCGACAATCACACGTTCAAAGCGTGTTATAGTGCGTTCAACAGCATAGTGAAGTGTTACTTGATCAATTACAGCAACATGACGTGTTATGCTTGCTTTCAGTTCAGATGCAGTTTGTAGGCTTCCACACACACTATCTCCCAGGAATCACAGAATTTCAATTTCGGAAAAATAGGAGGAGAGGCAGTGGGAAACCTTCTCAAAATTACCCGATCATCGGATTACCTTGAAAGACTCGGATTTGCAGTACCTCATCTGCGACAGCTATGGTTATTTGCTTCTCCATCTAGGATAAAATGGACCAGTCTGACCACAAAATGTTACAAACTCATGCTATGGCAACAAACATTCTGGCCAAAGAAAGTAAAATCAGTTTGTATATCCAAGTCTCTGCAGGATGCAGCTCTTGCAGAATTTAGATGTTGTTTAGATACCACTTTACAATGGATCGCAGAACCTTTCGTACTGTCGACCAAAAGCGAAGCAAATCACTTAACACCACTCGAGCACCTGTCAAAGAATACTGGGAAAGGAATGCTTTTTCGGCTAGGTCAAGAGCGACTTTTTCCACAGTTCTATTTGTCCTCTTCCTCGTATCTCACGCATCTCTCCAAATTTAGTAATAATCTTTTTCAAATCCTGCCTCGACATAGGTCTTTTCGGTAAACCTTTCATGCATCAGTATTCTTGCAGGGCAGTTGAAAAATGTTCTAACGTTCTAATAAAAAACTTAATCTGTAAAGTTCGATTTTTCTTTTCTAGATGCATATATGTAACTTATATAAAGAACAGGTTTACGGCACTGACTACTTGCGTTTTAAAATACTTCCATATTTAAACAAAGTCCTTTCTGCATATCTTAAAAAATATAATTTGTCTGTTGAAATTTGAACTATTAGCTTTTATTGGAGACTTCGTTTCCTCATGGTCCATATAACATATGTAAGACGTTCAACGAAATATGTCTTCTAGAAAGGGCTTTCCATATGGTCTAAGAAGGGCAACATTTATTGTAACCACCCGTTATATCTCATTCAACGTCACCATATATATTATTAGAAATATAAGTTTGAGAAAATGTTATTAGCCAGTAACGTTAATGAAAATTTATGCTTCTTTGATAATTTAAGCAATGCCTCTTAATATTAACATACTGGAAGCTTTACTACGGTTTCCAAAAAGATTAAAATTTCGTCTAACTGGTACAAAATGAATTAGAAGTATTCGTCCTATTTTATCTCAATTATCCTTTCGGTTTTATTTTCTTTTCTTTTCACCAACAGTTTTGCTATTTGTTAATGTATCCTTTTAAACTTTAGAAACATTTCTTATATTCCACGAAGATTTATAGAAAGTAATAGACATATAATACATACCCGGTTATCTCTGTTTTTGAAGTGTAAAGATATATTGGCTGTTCATTATAAGTTTGGTTTAAAACAGTTATTGTCATTTTCAAGACGCTCTAAAATAACATTTATATTAAATAAAAGACAGAAAGGATATAGTTTTGCGAATTGTATTGGATATATAGTTTCCAGTTGATTCTTCTTCCTTACATTAGATGTGAAGTATAGAAGGTAATAATATTCTAAGAGGCCAGAGAAGTTTCAGTTCCAAAAATTTCAGTTCGTTGCAATCAATGCGTATTTCACAAAATACACAAATAGAAAATATTTTCTAAGATATATATCAAGTTAATTCTTTTCAGCTTATAGTAACCTAGTCAGATGATGATGTTGCCATCGTAACAATCACCAATGTATGATAAATGGCACATATATTTTGTTTATATAATTTTGAGCCATGCATTGTTATAAAGTAATGTTTCATTAACAGTTCAATCAAAAACTTGCAAGTTTATTTATTTATAAACAATGCAACCACAGAGGAGCTCTATATATCACGAACCTAAAGTGAATAACTGACATGACTGGCTCTCGATTCCAACGCAGATGATGTATGTATATGCACTCTTTTGCAAAAAGATGGAAGCTCCAGGGAGGATTTTGCGATCGTGACGAAATTTGGTATGCAAAATCGTCTTGGTCGAGCATGCAAATGATCAAAGTTTCAAGGCAAATTAATAGGAAATGAAATCACATCGCGCAATTCGCAAAGTAAAAAACCAGTAACAGACGCGGAAATTTTACCTTTTTTTGTTGCTGACATTGCAATTTCATAAAGAAATAACTAATGATGCCATTACGACGATATCGATGATCTTACAGACAAATAACGACTTCGAATGCGGTTGCATTGTAAGGTTGCGTGAAGCTGGGTGGTCATACCGAGCAATAGGCCGCCACCTGCAGCGTACAGACACTGCTGTGAAAAGATGTTGGCAGCAATGGTTACTACAAGGAAATTGCCGACGAATTGAAGGATCTGGAAGGCCAAGAAGCACAAATGCGAGGCAAGATAGGATGATTGTTCGTCGGGCCCCAAACTCCTCAACGGTATCATTGTTGACTATTCAACGCACTGGTATCATCGTCGACTGTTCAATGCACTGGTATCATTGTCGACTATTCAGCGCACTACAACCACATCTACAGCTCCCGTGCTACCATCCACCATCTGACGGCGCTTGTCTGAGGCTATTTTACGCTCACAGAGGCCATAAGATGTTTGCCTTTGACCTCACAACATCCGCGAAGTCGTCTGAAGTGGTGTCGCAGCCGATCATCATGGCTGCCATCGGCTGGCATTGTTTAGTGTTCAGCAATGAATCCCGCTTCACTCTTGAAGCAGATGTCCACCGTGTTCCTGTCTGGACAGGACGGGGACAGCGGTCCCAATCAGCCTTTGATTTACAAAAACGTACAGTCATAACAACTTGTGTGGTGGTGTGTGGCGCTATTTAATATGACAGCAGTCATCCTCCGTACATCTTTAACAGCTCAACGATATGTTGATACGGTCCTGCGGCCGGTTGCATTACCCTTCATGGCACGTCATCTTGGAGCCATTTTCCAACAAGATAGTGCCAAGCCACATACCGCTTGCTCTAGACTGTCTCCGGGCGGTTGATACTCTTCCTTGGCCAGCAAGGTCAACAGACCTTTCTCCAATCGACCATGTCTGGGATATGGTAGGCCGCCAGATTCGGGCACAAAGAAATATAGCAGATCTGAAGCGACGACTGATGAATGCCTGCAGAATGGGTTGCAGGATGACATTAGGAACCTCTACCACTCCTTGCCTCAACGAATTCAAGCATGCATTGCCGCCAGGGGCGGTTCAAGCAATTTCTGATTTGAACACTCAATGGGGGATTGTGAGCCGTGAACAGGTACTATGACCCTGAATTTTAATCATTTTATTATCTGTGTATGAGCTATGCACATATTAAATTTAATCAAAACAACCACTTATTTCATGGTGCTTCGATTTTTTTTTTTTTTTCAAAAGAGTGTAGTTTTGTCCTTGCAGCTCTCGAAGTAACGTTTCTTAATATTCCCACTCGTTCTTAATATTCACTTTATAAAGTATTTCTCCCGCCATCTTAGCATGACTTCGTAGTGTAGTGGTCAGCACGCTGGGTGCGTATTCCAGAGGCCCGTAGTTCGATTCCCGCCGAAGGCGTTGCTCATTTTTCATCTCTCAGACTTCGAAATAACCTAATGTCTCTACAGTGGTGACCGAACTAAAAGGGTGGGGGGATTATGATTCTCCACACCCAGGATTTGGCGATTGTGTCTTACAAAAACCTCAAACCTCCAGTGACCTTATAAAAGGGGGGGGAGTATATAAGGTATTTCTCACACCTTCTTATCATGCCGTCGTAGTGCACTGGTCAGTACGCTGGAGAACAACGGCGCAATGCCTTTACCCATTGCGTTAATACGAGTTGAAATATGTTTTCAATAACATGTCTACCTTGAACGGCTAAATTAAAAACGACTTTTCCATTTTTCTAGTTATAGAAATCTGAAAAATATTTCGGACATTTGGTTTCTAAATGAAGCGAAATTCACCTATATTTATTCATAAGCGTCAACAAAAATGACAGTTAAATTAACATCTGTACTGTACTTTTGTCCTTATGATAAACATAAAATGCAGTAGTTCGAAATGAATAAAATAATGAATGTCTAAAGAAAGTATTACTCAGTGTCGTTTCACTTTGAAAATAAGGAAATTTCAATTAAAATTAAATTAAATTAAAATTCAATTAATTCAATTAAATTAAAAGAGCCAACGAATTCTGATTCTGATTGTGATTTTAAATTTAACATTTTGTCTTCATGTCACGCTGTTTACGTGAATTAAATATCTTTTTTTATATTTTCTTTCCTTCATGGTGTTGTTGTATATTATTGATAAGAGAAACGAGCAAATAAACACCATGCTTATCGTCATATTTGCCTGATATCGTAAAAAAAGCTGCAAAACTTAGCTGAAAATAATGTTAAAACATTATTATCGGTATAAAGTGTGTAAATTAACAAGACTATGGTATTTTCCAAGATTAAATGAATCCTTCTTGCTCGGCTCTGAGAAGTTTTCTTCCAGTATCTGAGGAGGAAGTTTCTATTCAACCTACGAAATTATAGTCTTGAAATTGTAATTAAAATAAATTTATTCTTATTGTTTATTATCACATTCTTTAGTAAAGGTACTAACAAAGATTCGCCGCAGAATTTAAGGAGAGTAATATAAGGAAGGGAATTACTTTTGAGATTACGTTAGCAAATCAAAAGACATGAGGAAGGAAGTCCTATATCCTACCGCTACAATATTTTTAGACGCAATAAAATATTCTTTAAGTGAAATACAAATCCCTCAAAACAAAAGTGATTATATAAAGTTTAAAACGGTATGACTATAAAAGGAGAAGAAACCTGGTCTGGGTAAATCCTGTTTACAAATTAAGAATTAACTTACACTTGAAGGCAATTTCATGTGCATACAGATATCTAGAAATACACAAACCAAAGAACTGCAGCCAAGCAGTAAAATTTTCGAATAGTATTAGTTCGACTCGAGCTCAAATTCCAGCGAATATGCTAGGTACCAATGCGTTTCGTTGTTTGCCGCATGAATCATTTGGATACGAGTATATTTTTGAAATTCCACTAAGTAGCCATCGCGTTTTTGGCTATAATACAACGAATCAAATCTATAGGCGGAAGATGAAAGTCAGTGTGATAAGGACCACGTGCAGTCAGTGTGACAGTGCAGTGCTGATAAGGACCACGTGTTTCTGAGACTCTTTCTCCTTTATTTTCTTCTTTCTAGGTATTTCTTTCTCCTGATGAGGAGGGACATTTAGCTGCCCTCGAAATCGATTGAGTGTTTCATTATACTTACGCTAAATACAAGGTTCTTTTTACGGTTTTGAAAGTCAGTGTCTCGTCTGAATTGATAATAGCACATTTGTTCTTCAGGTTATCGTAAGGATAAAGCCCCTACGCATGATATCACAAAAATAGTTAATTCTAAGTAATCATACAGAAATTCAACAATTCAGGGTTAAATGTTTATTGATTACTTTCAAAACATATAAAAATTCTTTGGAGCGGTCGTTTTTAATCTATAATTTTGGTTTCCATTTTTAACTGATTTTATTCTTTAATAAGGTTTTGAGTTATAGCACATGAAACATCGTACAGGTGGTTAGAATTAAATTTACCCTCTTTAGACCTACATAGAGCCATTTTAGCAGACTTATTTCATTTCAACTTGGTATGTATGTTATATAGATCCTTCAATTAAAAATATGAGGTACGATTTCGACCACCAGATAAGAAAGGGGCACATGAAGATTAAAAAACACAAACTGTGAACGTAAAGCTTTATTTAAGCCCAGCATTTACACTCTGCATTAAATTTGCGACAATCACACGTTCAAAGCGTGTTATAGTGCGTTCAACAGCATAGTGAAGTGTTACTTGATCAATTACAGCAACATGACGTGTTATGCTTGCTTTCAGTTCAGATGCAGTTTGTAGGCTTCCACACACACTATCTCCCAGGAATCACAGAATTTCAATTTCGGAAAAATAGGAGGAGAGGCAGTGGGAAACCTTCTCAAAATTACCCGATCATCGGATTACCTTGAAAGACTCGGATTTGCAGTACCTCATCTGCGACAGCTATGGTTATTTGCTTCTCCATCTAGGATAAAATGGACCAGTCTGACCACAAAATGTTACAAACTCATGCTATGGCAACAAACATTCTGGCCAAAGAAAGTAAAATCAGTTTGTATATCCAAGTCTCTGCAGGATGCAGCTCTTGCAGAATTTAGATGTTGTTTAGATACCACATTACAATGGATCGCAGAACCTATCGTACTGTCGACCAAAAGCGAAGCAAATCACTTAACACCACTCGAGCACCTGTCAAAGAATACTGGGAAAGGAATGCTTTTTCGGCTAGGTCAAGAGCGACTTTTTCCACAGTTCTATTTGTCCTCTTCCTCGTATCTCACGCATCTCTCCAAATTTAGTAATAATCTTTTTCAAATCCTGCCTCGACATAGGTCTTTTCGGTAAACCTTTCATGCATCAGTATTCTTGCAGGGCAGTTGAAAAATGTTCTAACGTTCTAATAAAAAACTTAATCTGTAAAGTTCGATTTTTCTTTTCTAGATGCATATATGTAACATATATAAAGAACAGGTTTACGGCACTGACTACTTGCGTTTTAAAATACTTCCATATTTAAACAAAGTCCTTTCTGCATATCTTAAAAAATATAATTTGTCTGTTGAAATTTGAACTATTAGCTTTTATTGGAGACTTCGTTTCCTCATGGTCCATATAACATATGTAAGACGTTCAACGAAATATGTCTTCTAGAAAGGGCTTTCCATGTGGTCTAAGAAGGGCAACATTTATTGTAACCACCCGTTATATCTCATTCAACGTCACCATATATATTATTAGAAATATAAGTTTGAGAAAATGTTATTAGCCAGTAACGTTAATGAAAATTTATGCTTCTTTGATAATTTAAGCAATGCCTCTTAATATTAACATACTGGAAGCTTTACTACGGTTTCCAAAAAGATTAAAATTTCGTCTAACTGGTACAAAATGAATTAGAAGTATTCGTCCTATTTTATCTCAATTATCCTTTCGGTTTTATTTTCTTTTCTTTTCACCAACAGTTTTGCTATTTGTTAATGTATCCTTCTAAACTTTAGAAACATTTCTTATATTCCACGAAGATTTATAGAAAGTAATAGACATATAATACATACCCGGTTATCTCTGTTTTTGAAGTGTAAAGATATATTGGCTGTTCATTATAAGTTTGGTTTAAAACAGTTATTGTCATTTTCAAGACGCTCTAAAATAACATTTATATTAAATAAAAGACAGAAAGGATATAGTTTTGCGAATTGTATTGGATATATAGTTTCCAGTTGATTCTTCTTCCTTACATTAGATGTGAAGTATAGAAGGTAATAATATTCTAAGAGGCCAGAGAAGTTTCAGTTCCAAAAATTTCAGTTCGTTGCAATCAATGCGTATTTCACAAAATACACAAATAGAAAATATTTTCTAAGATATATATCAAGTTAATTCTTTTCAGCTTATAGTAACCTAGTCAGATGATGATGTTGCCATCGTAACAATCACCAATGTATGATAAATGGCACATATATTTTGTTTATATAATTTTGAGCCATGCATTGTTATAAAGTAATGTTTCATTAACAGTTCAATCAAAAACTTGCAAGTTTATTTATTTATAAACAATGCAACCACAGAGGAGCTCTATATATCACGAACCTAAAGTGAATAACTGACATGACTGGCTCTCGATTCCAACGCAGATGATGTATGTATATGCACTCTTTTGCAAAAAGATGGAAGCTCCAGGGAGGATTTTGCGATCGTGACGAAATTTGGTATGCAAAATCGTCTTGGTCGAGCATGCAAATGATCAAAGTTTCAAGGCAAATTAATAGGAAATGAAATCACATCGCGCAATTCGCAAAGTAAAAAACCAGTAACAGACGCGGAAATTTTACCTTTTTTTGTTGCTGACATTGCAATTTCATAAAGAAATAACTAATGATGCCATTACGACGATATCGATGATCTTACAGACAAATAACGACTTCGAATGCGGTTGCATTGTAAGGTTGCGTGAAGCTGGGTGGTCATACCGAGCAATAGGCCGCCACCTGCAGCGTACAGACACTGCTGTGAAAAGATGTTGGCAGCAATGGTTACTACAAGGAAATTGCCGACGAATTGAAGGATCTGGAAGGCCAAGAAGCACAAATGCGAGGCAAGATAGGATGATTGTTCGTCGGGCCCCAAACTCCTCAACGGTATCATTGTTGACTATTCAACGCACTGGTATCATCGTCGACTGTTCAATGCACTGGTATCATTGTCGACTATTCAGCGCACTACAACCACATCTACAGCTCCCGTGCTACCATCCACCATCTGACGGCGCTTGTCTGAGGCTATTTTACGCTCACAGAGGCCATAAGATGTTTGCCTTTGACCTCACAACATCCGCGAAGTCGTCTGAAGTGGTGTCGCAGCCGATCATCATGGCTGCCATCGGCTGGCATTGTTTAGTGTTCAGCAATGAATCCCGCTTCACTCTTGAAGCAGATGTCCACCGTGTTCCTGTCTGGACAGGACGGGGACAGCGGTCCCAATCAGCCTTTGATTTACAAAAACGTACAGTCATAACAACTTGTGTGGTGGTGTGTGGCGCTATTTAATATGACAGCAGTCATCCTCCGTACATCTTTAACAGCTCAAAGATATGTTGATACGGTCCTGCGGCCGGTTGCATTACCCTTCATGGCACGTCATCTTGGAGCCATTTTCCAACAAGATAGTGCCAAGCCACATACCGCTTGCTCTAGACTGTCTCCGGGCGGTTGATACTCTTCCTTGGCCAGCAAGGTCAACAGACCTTTCTCCAATCGACCATGTCTGGGATATGGTAGGCCGCCAGATTCGGGCACAAAGAAATATAGCAGATCTGAAGCGACGACTGATGAATGCCTGCAGAATGGGTTGCAGGATGACATTAGGAACCTCTACCACTCCTTGCCTCAACGAATTCAAGCATGCATTGCCGCCAGGGGCGGTTCAAGCAATTTCTGATTTGAACACTCAATGGGGGATTGTGAGCCGTGAACAGGTACTATGACCCTGAATTTTAATCATTTTATTATCTGTGTATGAGCTATGCACATATTAAATTTAATCAAAACAACCACTTATTTCATGGTGCTTCGATTTTTTTTTTTTTTTTTTCAAAAGAGTGTAGTTTTGTCCTTGCAGCTCTCGAAGTAACGTTTCTTAATATTCCCACTCGTTCTTAATATTCACTTTATAAAGTATTTCTCCCGCCATCTTAGCATGACTTCGTAGTGTAGTGGTCAGCACGCTGGGTGCGTATTCCAGAGGCCCGTAGTTCGATTCCCGCCGAAGGCGTTGCTCATTTTTCATCTCTCAGACTTCGAAATAACCTAATGTCTCTACAGTGGTGATCGAACTAAAAGGGTGGGGGGATTATGATTCTCCACACCCAGGATTTGGCGATTGTGTCTTACAAAAACCTCAAACCTCCAGTGACCTTATAAAAGGGGGGGGAGTATATAAGGTATTTCTCACACCTTCTTATCATGCCGTCGTAGTGCACTGGTCAGTACGCTGGAGAACAACGGCGCAATGCCTTTACCCATTGCGTTAATACGAGTTGAAATATGTTTTCAATAACATGTCTACCTTGAACGGCTAAATTAAAAACGACTTTTCCATTTTTCTAGTTATAGAAATCTGAAAAATATTTCGGACATTTGGTTTCTAAATGAAGCGAAATTCACCTATATTTATTCATAAGCGTCAACAAAAATGACAGTTAAATTAACATCTGTACTGTACTTTTGTCCTTATGATAAACATAAAATGCAGTAGTTCGAAATGAATAAAATAATGAATGTCTAAAGAAAGTATTACTCAGTGTCGTTTCACTTTGAAAATAAGGAAATTTCAATTAAAATTAAATTAAATTAAAATTCAATTAATTCAATTAAATTAAAAGAGCCAACGAATTCTGATTCTGATTGTGATTTTAAATTTAACATTTTGTCTTCATGTCACGCTGTTTACGTGAATTAAATATCTTTTTTTATATTTTCTTTCCTTCATGGTGTTGTTGTATATTATTGATAAGAGAAACGAGCAAATAAACACCATGCTTATCGTCATATTTGCCTGATATCGTAAAAAAAGCTGCAAAACTTAGCTGAAAATAATTTTAAAACATTATTATCGGTATAAAGTGTGTAAATTAACAAGACTATGGTATTTTCCAAGATTAAATGAATCCTTCTTGCTCGGCTCTGAGAAGTTTTCTTCCAGTATCTGAGGAGGAAGTTTCTATTCAACCTACGAAATTATAGTCTTGAAATTGTAATTAAAATAAATTTATTCTTATTGTTTATTATCACATTCTTTAGTAAAGGTACTAACAAAGATTCGCCGCAGAATTTAAGGAGAGTAATATAAGGAAGGGAATTACTTTTGAGATTACGTTAGCAAATCAAAAGACATGAGGAAGGAAGTCCTATATCCTACCGCTACAATATTTTTAGACGCAATAAAATATTCTTTAAGTGAAATACAAATCCCTCAAAACAAAAGTGATTATATAAAGTTTAAAACGGTATGACTATAAAAGGAGAAGAAACCTGGTCTGGGTAAATCCTGTTTACAAATTAAGAATTAACTTACACTTGAAGGCAATTTCATGTGCATACAGATATCTAGAAATACACAAACCAAAGAACTGCAGCCAAGCAGTAAAATTTTCGAATAGTATTAGTTCGACTCGAGCTCAAATTCCAGCGAATATGCTAGGTACCAATGCGTTTCGTTGTTTGCCGCATGAATCATTTGGATACGAGTATATTTTTGAAATTCCACTAAGTAGCCATCGCGTTTTTGGCTATAATACAACGAATCAAATCTATAGGCGGAAGATGAAAGTCAGTGTGATAAGGACCACGTGCAGTCAGTGTGACAGTGCAGTGCTGATAAGGACCACGTGTTTCTGAGACTCTTTCTCCTTTATTTTCTTCTTTCTAGGTATTTCTTTCTCCTGATGAGGAGGGACATTTAGCTGCCCTCGAAATCGATTGAGTGTTTCATTATACTTACGCTAAATACAAGGTTCTTTTTACGGTTTTGAAAGTCAGTGTCTCGTCTGAATTGATAATAGCACATTTGTTCTTCAGGTTATCGTAAGGATAAAGCCCCTACGCATGATATCACAAAAATAGTTAATTCTAAGTAATCATACAGAAATTCAACAATTCAGGGTTAAATGTTTATTGATTACTTTCAAAACATATAAAAATTCTTTGGAGCGGTCGTTTTTAATCTATAATTTTGGTTTCCATTTTTAACTGATTTTATTCTTTAATAAGGTTTTGAGTTATAGCACATGAAACATCGTACAGGTGGTTAGAATTAAATTTACCCTCTTTAGACCTACATAGAGCCATTTTAGCAGACTTATTTCATTTCAACTTGGTATGTATGTTATATAGATCCTTCAATTAAAAATATGAGGTACGATTTCGACCACCAGATAAGAAAGGGGCACATGAAGATTAAAAAACACAAACTGTGAACGTAAAGCTTTATTTAAGCCCAGCATTTACACTCTGCATTAAATTTGCGACAATCACACGTTCAAAGCGTGTTATAGTGCGTTCAACAGCATAGTGAAGTGTTACTTGATCAATTACAGCAACATGACGTGTTATGCTTGCTTTCAGTTCAGATGCAGTTTGTAGGCTTCCACACACACTATCTCCCAGGAATCACAGAATTTCAATTTCGGAAAAATAGGAGGAGAGGCAGTGGGAAACCTTCTCAAAATTACCCGATCATCGGATTACCTTGAAAGACTCGGATTTGCAGTACCTCATCTGCGACAGCTATGGTTATTTGCTTCTCCATCTAGGATAAAATGGACCAGTCTGACCACAAAATGTTACAAACTCATGCTATGGCAACAAACATTCTGGCCAAAGAAAGTAAAATCAGTTTGTATATCCAAGTCTCTGCAGGATGCAGCTCTTGCAGAATTTAGATGTTGTTTAGATACCACTTTACAATGGATCGCAGAACCTATCGTACTGTCGACCAAAAGCGAAGCAAATCACTTAACACCACTCGAGCACCTGTCAAAGAATACTGGGAAAGGAATGCTTTTTCGGCTAGGTCAAGAGCGACTTTTTCCACAGTTCTATTTGTCCTCTTCCTCGTATCTCACGCATCTCTCCAAATTTAGTAATAATCTTTTTCAAATCCTGCCTCGACATAGGTCTTTTCGGTAAACCTTTCATGCATCAGTATTCTTGCAGGGCAGTTGAAAAATGTTCTAACGTTCTAATAAAAAACTTAATCTGTAAAGTTCGATTTTTCTTTTCTAGATGCATATATGTAACATATATAAAGAACAGGTTTACGGCACTGACTACTTGCGTTTTAAAATACTTCCATATTTAAACAAAGTCCTTTCTGCATATCTTAAAAAATATAATTTGTCTGTTGAAATTTGAACTATTAGCTTTTATTGGAGACTTCGTTTCCTCATGGTCCATATAACATATGTAAGACGTTCAACGAAATATGTCTTCTAGAAAGGGCTTTCCATATGGTCTAAGAAGGGCAACATTTATTGTAACCACCCGTTATATCTCATTCAACGTCACCATATATATTATTAGAAATATAAGTTTGAGAAAATGTTATTAGCCAGTAACGTTAATGAAAATTTATGCTTCTTTGATAATTTAAGCAATGCCTCTTAATATTAACATACTGGAAGCTTTACTACGGTTTCCAAAAAGATTAAAATTTCGTCTAACTGGTACAAAATGAATTAGAAGTATTCGTCCTATTTTATCTCAATTATCCTTTCGGTTTTATTTTCTTTTCTTTTCACCAACAGTTTTGCTATTTGTTAATGTATCCTTTTAAACTTTAGAAACATTTCTTATATTCCACGAAGATTTATAGAAAGTAATAGACATATAATACATACCCGGTTATCTTTGTTTTTGAAGTGTAAAGATATATTGGCTGTTCATTATAAGTTTGGTTTAAAACAGTTATTGTCATTTTCAAGACGCTCTAAAATAACATTTATATTAAATAAAAGACAGAAAGGATATAGTTTTGCGAATTGTATTGGATATATAGTTTCCAGTTGATTCTTCTTCCTTACATTAGATGTGAAGTATAGAAGGTAATAATATTCTAAGAGGCCAGAGAAGTTTCAGTTCCAAAAATTTCAGTTCGTTGCAATCAATGCGTATTTCACAAAATACACAAATAGAAAATATTTTCTAAGATATATATCAAGTTAATTCTTTTCAGCTTATAGTAACCTAGTCAGATGATGATGTTGCCATCGTAACAATCACCAATGTATGATAAATGGCACATATATTTTGTTTATATAATTTTGAGCCATGCATTGTTATAAAGTAATGTTTCATTAACAGTTCAATCAAAAACTTGCAAGTTTATTTATTTATAAACAATGCAACCACAGAGGAGCTCTATATATCACGAACCTAAAGTGAATAACTGACATGACTGGCTCTCGATTCCAACGCAGATGATGTATGTATATGCACTCTTTTGCAAAAAGATGGAAGCTCCAGGGAGGATTTTGCGATCGTGACGAAATTTGGTATGCAAAATCGTCTTGGTCGAGCATGCAAATGATCAAAGTTTCAAGGCAAATTAATAGGAAATGAAATCACATCGCGCAATTCGCAAAGTAAAAAACCAGTAACAGACGCGGAAATTTTACCTTTTTTTGTTGCTGACATTGCAATTTCATAAAGAAATAACTAATGATGCCATTACGACGATATCGATGATCTTACAGACAAATAACGACTTCGAATGCGGTTGCATTGTAAGGTTGCGTGAAGCTGGGTGGTCATACCGAGCAATAGGCCGCCACCTGCAGCGTACAGACACTGCTGTGAAAAGATGTTGGCAGCAATGGTTACTACAAGGAAATTGCCGACGAATTGAAGGATCTGGAAGGCCAAGAAGCACAAATGCGAGGCAAGATAGGATGATTGTTCGTCGGGCCCCAAACTCCTCAACGGTATCATTGTTGACTATTCAACGCACTGGTATCATCGTCGACTGTTCAATGCACTGGTATCATTGTCGACTATTCAGCGCACTACAACCACATCTACAGCTCCCGTGCTACCATCCACCATCTGACGGCGCTTGTCTGAGGCTATTTTACGCTCACAGAGGCCATACGATGTTTGCCTTTGACCTCACAACATCCGCGAAGTCGTCTGAAGTGGTGTCGCAGCCGATCATCATGGCTGCCATCGGCTGGCATTGTTTAGTGTTCAGCAATGAATCCCGCTTCACTCTTGAAGCAGATGTCCACCGTGTTCCTGTCTGGACAGGACGGGGACAGCGGTCCCAATCAGCCTTTGATTTACAAAAACGTACAGTCATAACAACTTGTGTGGTGGTGTGTGGCGCTATTTAATATGACAGCAGTCATCCTCCGTACATCTTTAACAGCTCAAAGATATGTTGATACGGTCCTGCGGCCGGTTGCATTACCCTTCATGGCACGTCATCTTGGAGCCATTTTCCAACAAGATAGTGCCAAGCCACATACCGCTTGCTCTAGACTGTCTCCGGGCGGTTGATACTCTTCCTTGGCCAGCAAGGTCAACAGACCTTTCTCCAATCGACCATGTCTGGGATATGGTAGGCCGCCAGATTCGGGCACAAAGAAATATAGCAGATCTGAAGCGACGACTGATGAATGCCTGCAGAATGGGTTGCAGGATGACATTAGGAACCTCTACCACTCCTTGCCTCAACGAATTCAAGCATGCATTGCCGCCAGGGGCGGTTCAAGCAATTTCTGATTTGAACACTCAATGGGGGATTGTGAGCCGTGAACAGGTACTATGACCCTGAATTTTAATCATTTTATTATCTGTGTATGAGCTATGCACATATTAAATTTAATCAAAACAACCACTTATTTCATGGTGCTTCGATTTTTTTTTTTTTTTTTCAAAAGAGTGTAGTTTTGTCCTTGCAGCTCTCGAAGTAACGTTTCTTAATATTCCCACTCGTTCTTAATATTCACTTTATAAAGTATTTCTCCCGCCATCTTAGCATGACTTCGTAGTGTAGTGGTCAGCACGCTGGGTGCGTATTCCAGAGGCCCGTAGTTCGATTCCCGCCGAAGGCGTTGCTCATTTTTCATCTCTCAGACTTCGAAATAACCTAATGTCTCTACAGTGGTGACCGAACTAAAAGGGTGGGGGGATTATGATTCTCCACACCCAGGATTTGGCGATTGTGTCTTACAAAAACCTCAAACCTCCAGTGACCTTATAAAAGGGGGGGGAGTATATAAGGTATTTCTCACACCTTCTTATCATGCCGTCGTAGTGCACTGGTCAGTACGCTGGAGAACAACGGCGCAATGCCTTTACCCATTGCGTTAATACGAGTTGAAATATGTTTTCAATAACATGTCTACCTTGAACGGCTAAATTAAAAACGACTTTTCCATTTTTCTAGTTATAGAAATCTGAAAAATATTTCGGACATTTGGTTTCTAAATGAAGCGAAATTCACCTATATTTATTCATAAGCGTCAACAAAAATGACAGTTAAATTAACATCTGTACTGTACTTTTGTCCTTATGATAAACATAAAATGCAGTAGTTCGAAATGAATAAAATAATGAATGTCTAAAGAAAGTATTACTCAGTGTCGTTTCACTTTGAAAATAAGGAAATTTCAATTAAAACTGTAAAAGAGCCAACGAATTCTGATTCTGATTGTGATTTTAAATTTAACATTTTGTCTTCATGTCACGCTGTTTACGTGAATTAAATATCTTTTTTTATATTTTCTTTCCTTCATGGTGTTGTTGTATATTATTGATAAGAGAAACGAGCAAATAAACACCATGCTTATCGTCATATTTGCCTGATATCGTAAAAAAAGCTGCAAAACTTAGCTGAAAATTATGTTAAAACATTATTATCGGTATAAAGTGTGTAAATTAACAAGACTATGGTATTTTCCAAGATTAAATGAATCCTTCTTGCTCGGCTCTGAGAAGTTTTCTTCCAGTATCTGAGGAGGAAGTTTCTATTCAACCTACGAAATTACAGTCTTGAAATTGTAATTAAAATAAATTTATTCTTATTGTTTATTATCACATTCTTTAGTAAAGGTACTAACAAAGATTCGCCGCAGAATTTAAGGAGAGTAATATAAGGAAGGGAATTACTTTTGAGATTACGTTAGCAAATCAAAAGACATGAGGAAGGAAGTCCTATATCCTACCGCTACAATATTTTTAGACGCAATAAAATATTCTTTAAGTGAAATACAAATCCCTCAAAACAAAAGTGATTATATAAAGTTTAAAACGGTATGACTATAAAAGGAGAAGAAACCTGGTCTGGGTAAATCCTGTTTACAAATTAAGAATTAACTTACACTTGAAGGCAATTTCATGTGCATACAGATATCTAGAAATACACAAACCAAAGAACTGCAGCCAAGCAGTAAAATTTTCGAATAGTATTAGTTCGACTCGAGCTCAAATTCCAGCGAATATGCTAGGTACCAATGCGTTTCGTTGTTTGCCGCATGAATCATTTGGATACGAGTATATTTTTGAAATTCCACTAAGTAGCCATCGCGTTTTTGGCTATAATACAACGAATCAAATCTATAGGCGGAAGATGAAAGTCAGTGTGATAAGGACCACGTGCAGTCAGTGTGACAGTGCAGTGCTGATAAGGACCACGTGTTTCTGAGACTCTTTCTCCTTTATTTTCTTCTTTCTAGGTATTTCTTTCTCCTGATGAGGAGGGACATTTAGCTGCCCTCGAAATCGATTGAGTGTTTCATTATACTTACGCTAAATACAAGGTTCTTTTTACGGTTTTGAAAGTCAGTGTCTCGTCTCAATTGATAATAGCACATTTGTTCTTCAGGTTATCGTAAGGATAAAGCCCCTACGCATGATATCACAAAAATAGTTAATTCTAAGTAATCATACAGAAATTCAACAATTCAGGGTTAAATGTTTATTGATTACTTTCAAAACATATAAAAATTCTTTGGAGCGGTCGTTTTTAATCTATAATTTTGGTTTCCATTTTTAACTGATTTTATTCTTTAATAAGGTTTTGAGTTATAGCACATGAAACATCGTACAGGTGGTTAGAATTCAATTTACCCTCTTTAGACCTACATAGAGCCATTTTAGCAGACTTATTTCATTTCAACTTGGTATGTATGTTATATAGATCCTTCAATTAAAAATATGAGGTACGATTTCGACCACCAGATAAGAAAGGGGCACATGAAGATTAAAAAACACAAACTGGGAACGTAAAGCTTTATTTAAGCCCAGCATTTACACTCTGCATTAAATTTGCGACAATCACACGTTCAAAGCGTGTTATAGTGCGTTCAACAGCATAGTAAAGTGTTACTTGATCAATTACAGCAACATGACGTGTTATGCTTGCTTTCAGTTCAGATGCAGTTTGTAGGCTTCCACAGACACTATCTCCCAGGAATCACAGAATTTCAATTTCGGAAAAATAGGAGGAGAGGCAGTGGGAAACCTTCTCGAAATTACCCGATCATCGGATTACCTTGAAAGACTCGGATTTGCAAAACCTCATATGCGACAGCTATGGTTATTTGCTTCTCCATCTAGGATAAAATGGACCAGTCTGACCACAAAATGTTACAAACTCATGCTATGGCAACAAACATTCTGGCCAAAGAAAGTAAAATCAGTTTGTATATCCAAGTCTCTGCAGGATGCAGCTCTTGCAGAATTTAGATGTTGTTTAGATACCACTTTACAATGGATCGCAGAACCTTTCGTACTGTCGACCAAAAGCGAAGCAAATCACTTAACACCACTCGAGCACCTGTCAAAGAATACTGGGAAACGAATGCTTTTTCGGCTAGGTCAAGAGCGACTTTTTCCACAGTTCTATTTGTCCTCTTCCTCGTATCTCACGCATCTCTCCAAATTTAGTAATAATCTTTTTCAAATCCTGCCTCGACATAGGTCTTTTCGGTAAACCTTTCATGCATCAGTATTCTTGCAGGGCAGTTGAAAAATGTTCTAACGTTCTAATAAAAACCTTAATCTGTAAAGTTCGATTTTTCTTTTCTAGATGCATATATGTAACATATATAAAGAACAGGTTTACGGCACTGACTACTTGCGTTTTAAAATACTTCCATATTTAAACAAAGTCCTTTCTGCATATCTTAAAAAAATATAATTTGATTGTTGAAATTTGAACTATTAGCTTTTATTGGAGACTTCGTTTCCTCATGGTCCATATAACATATGTAAGACGTTCAACGAAATATGTCTTCTAGAAAGGGCTTTCCATATGGTCTAAGAAGGGCAACATTTATTGTAACCACCCGTTATATCTCATTCAACGTCACCATATATATTATTAGAAATATAAGTTTGAGAAAATGTTATTAGCCAGTAACGTTAATGAAAATTTATGCTTCTTTGATAATTTAAGCAATGCCTCTTAATATTAACATACTGGAAGCTTTACTACGGTTTCCAAAAAGATTAAAATTTCGTCTAACTGGTACAAAATGAATTAGAAGTATTCGTCCTATTTTATCTCAATTATCCTTTCGGTTTTATTTTCTTTTCTTTTCACCAACAGTTTTGCTATTTGTTAATGTATCCTTTTAAACTTTAGAAACATTTCTTATATTCCACGAAGATTTATAGAAAGTAATAGACATATAATACATACCCGGTTATCTTTGTTTTTGAAGTGTAAAGATATATTGGCTGTTCATTATAAGTTTGGTTTAAAACAGTTATTGTCATTTTCAAGACGCTCTAAAATAACATTTATATTAAATAAAAGACAGAAAGGATATAGTTTTGCGAATTGTATTGGATATATAGTTTCCAGTTGATTCTTCTTCCTTACATTAGATGTGAAGTATAGAAGGTAATAATATTCTAAGAGGCCAGAGAAGTTTCAGTTCCAAAAATTTCAGTTCGTTGCAATCAATGCGTATTTCACAAAATACACAAATAGAAAATATTTTCTAAGATATATATCAAGTTAATTCTTTTCAGCTTATAGTAACCTAGTCAGATGATGATGTTGCCATCGTAACAATCACCAATGTATGATAAATGGCACATATATTTTGTTTATATAATTTTGAGCCATGCATTGTTATAAAGTAATGTTTCATTAACAGTTCAATCAAAAACTTGCAAGTTTATTTATTTATAAACAATGCAACCACAGAGGAGCTCTATATATCACGAACCTAAAGTGAATAACTGACATGACTGGCTCTCGATTCCAACGCAGATGATGTATGTATATGCACTCTTTTGCAAAAAGATGGAAGCTCCAGGGAGGATTTTGCGATCGTGACGAAATTTGGTATGCAAAATCGTCTTGTTCGAGCTTGCAAATGATCAAAGTTTCAAGGCAAATTAATAGGAAATGAAATCACATCGCGATATTCGCAAAGTAAAAAACCAGTAACAGACGCGGAAATTTTACCTTTTTTTGTTGCTGACATTACAATTTCATAAAGAAATAACTAATGATGCCATTACGACGATATCGATGATCTTACAGACAAATAACGACTTCGAATGCGGTTGCATTGTAAGGTTGCGTGAAGCTGGGTGGTCATACCGAGCAATAGACCGCCACCTGCAGCGTACAGACACTGCTGTGAAAAGATGTTGGCAGCAATGGTTACTACAAGGAAATTGCCGACGAATTGAAGGATCTGGAAGGCCAAGAAGCACAAATGCGAGGCAAGATAGGATGATTGTTCGTCGGGCCCCAAACTCCTCAACGGTATCATTGTTGACTATTCAACGCACTGGTATCATCGTCGACTGTTCAATGCACTGGTATCATTGTCGACTATTCAGCGCACTACAACCACATCTACAGCTCCCGTGCTACCATCCACCATCTGACAGCGCTTGTCTGAGGCTATTTTACGCTCACAGAGGCCATAAGATGTTTGCCTTTGACCTCACAACATCCGCGAAGTAGTCTGAAGTGGTGTCGCAGCCGATCATCATGGCTGCCATCGGCTGGCATTGTTTAGTGTTCAGCAACGAATCCCGCTTCACTCTTGAAGCAGATGTCCACCGTGTTCCTGTCTGGACAGGACGGGGACAGCGGTCCCAATCAGCCTTTGATTTACAAAAACGTACAGTCATAACAACTTGTGTGGTGGTGTGTGGCGCTATTTAATATGACAGCAGTCATCCTCCGTACATCTTTAACAGCTCAACGATATGTTGATACGGTCCTGAGGCCGGTTGCATTACCCTTCATGGCACGTCATCTTGGAGCCATTTTCCAACAAGATACTGCCAAGCCACATACCGCTTGCTCTAGACTGTCTCCGGGCGGTTGATACTCTTCCTTGGCCAGCAAGGTCAACAGACCTTTCTCCAATCGACCATGTCTGGGATATGGTAGGCCGCCAGATTCGGGCACAAAGAAATATAGCAGATCTGAAGCGACGACTGATGAATGCCTGCAGAATGGGTTGCAGGATGACATTAGGAACCTCTACCACTGCTTGCCTCAACGAATTCAAGCATGCATTGCCGACAGTGGCGGTTCAAGCAATTTCTGATTTGAACACTCAATGGGGGATTGTGAGCCGTAAACAGGTACTATGACCCTGAATTTTAATCATTTTATTATCTGTGTATGAGCTATGCATATATTAAATTTAATCAAAACAACCACTTATTTCATGGTGCTTCGATTTTTTTTTTTTTTTTTTCAAAAGAGTGTAGTTTTGTCCTTGCAGCTCTCGAAGTAACGTTTCTTAATATTCACACTCGTTCTTAATATTCTCTTTATAAAGTATTTCTCCCGCCATCTTAGCATGACTTCGTAGTGTAGTGGTCAGCACGCTGGGTGCGTATTCCAGAGGCCCGTAGTTCGATTCCCGCCGAAGGCGTTGCTCATTTTTCATCTCTCAGACTTCGAAATAACCTAATGTCTCTACAGTGGTGACCGAACTAAAAGGGTGGGGGGATTATGATTCTCCACACCCAGGATTCGGCGATTGTGTCTTACAAAAACCTCAAAACTCCAGTGACCCTATAAAAGGGGGGAGTATATAAGGTATTTCTCGCACCTTCTTATCATGCCGTCGTAGTGCACTGGTCAGTACGCTGGAGAACAACGGCGCAATGCCTTTACCCATTGCGTTAATACTAGTTGAAATATGTTTTCAATAACATGTCTACCTTGAACGGCTAAATTAAAAACGACTTTTCCATTTTTCTAGTTATAGAAATCTGAAAAATATTTCGGACATTTGGTTTTTAAATGAAGCGAAATTCACCTATATTTATTTATAAGCGTCAACAAAAATGACAGTTAAATTAACATCTGTACTGTACTTTTGTCCTTATGATAAACATAAAATGCAGTAGTTCGAAATGAATAAAATAATGAATGTCTAAAGAAAGTATTACTCAGTGTCGTTTCACTTTGAAAATAAGGAAATTTCAATTAAAACTGTAAAAGAGCCAACGAATTCTGATTCTGATTGTGATTTTAAATTTAACATTTTGTCTTCATGTCACGCTGTTTACGTGAATTAAATATCTTTTTTTATATTTTCTTTCCTTCATGGTGTTGTTGTATATTATTGATAAGAGAAACGAGCAAATAAACACCATGCTTATCGTCATATTTGCCTGATATCGTAAAAAAAGCTGCAAAACTTAGCTAAAAATAATGTTAAAAAATTATTATCGGTATAAAGTGTGTAAATTAACAAGACTATGGTATTTTCCAAGATTAAATGAATCCTTCTTGCTCGGCTCTGAGAAGTTTTCTTCCAGTATCTGAGGAGGAAGTTTCTATTCAACCTACGAAATTATAGTCTTGAAATTGTAATTAAAATAAATTTATTCTTATTGTTTATTATCACATTCTTTAGTAAAGGTACTAACAAAGATTCGCCGCAGAATTTAAGGAGAGTAATATAAGGAAGGGAATTACTTTTGAGATTACGTTAGCAAATCAAAAGACATGAGGAAGGAAGTCCTATATCCTACCGCTACAATATTTTTAGACGCAATAAAATATTCTTTAAGTGAAATACAAATCCCTCAAAACAAAAGTGATTATATAAAGTTTAAAACGGTATGACTATAAAAGGAGAAGAAACCTGGTCTGGGTAAATCCTGTTTACAAATTAAGAATTAACTTACACTTGAAGGCAATTTCATGTGCATACAGATATCTAGAAATACACAAACCAAAGAACTGCAGCCAAGCAGTAAAATTTTCGAATAGTATTAGTTCGACTCGAGCTCAAATTCCAGCGAATATGCTAGGTACCAATGCGTTTCGTTGTTTGCCGCATGAATCATTTGGATACGAGTATATTTTTGAAATTCCACTAAGTAGCCATCGCGTTTTTGGCTATAATACAACGAATCAAATCTATAGGCGGAAGATGAAAGTCAGTGTGATAAGGACCACGTGCAGTCAGTGTGACAGTGCAGTGCTGATAAGGACCACGTGTTTCTGAGACTCCTTCTCCTTTATTTTCTTCTTTCTAGGTATTTCTTTCTCCTGATGAGGAGGGACATTTAGCTGCCCTCGAAATCGATTGAGTGTTTCATTATACTTACGCTAAATACAAGGTTCATTTTACGGTTTTGAAAGTCAGTGTCTCGTCTCAATTGATAATAGCACATTTGTTCTTCAGGTTATAGTAAGGATAAAGCCCCTACGCATGATATCACAAAAATAGTTAATTCTAAGTAATCATACAGAAATTCAACAATTCAGGGTTAAATGTTTATTGATTACTTTCAAAACATATAAAAATTCTTTGGAGCGGTCGTTTTTAATCTATAATTTTGGTTTCCATTTTTAACTGATTTTATTCTTTAATAAGGTTTTGAGTTATAGCACATGAAACATCGTACAGGTGGTTAGAATTAAATTTACCCTCTTTAGACCTACATACAGCCATTTTAGCAGACTTATTTCATTGCAACTTGGTATGTATGTTATATAGATCCTTCAATTAAAAATATGAGGTACGATTTCGACCACCAGATAGGAAAGGGGCACATGAAGATTAAAAAACACAAACTGTGAACGTAAAGCTTTATTTAAGCCCAGCATTTACACTCTGCATTAAATTTGCGACAATCACACGTTCAAAGCGTGTTATGGTGCGTTCAACAGCATAGTGAAGTGTTACTTGATCAATTACAGCAACATGACGTGTTATGCTTGCTTTCAGTTCAGATGCAATTTGTAGGCTTCCACAGACACTATCTCCCAGGAATCACAGAATTTCAAGTTCGGAAAAATAGAAGGAGAGGCAGTGGGAAACCTTCTCGAAATTACCCGATCATCGGATTACCTTGAAAGACTCGGATTTGCAGTACCTCATCTGCGACAGCTATGGTTATTTGCTTCTCCATCTAGGATAAAATGGACCAGTCTGACCACAAAATGTTACAAACTCATGCTATGGCAACAAACATTCTGGCCAAAGAAAGTAAAATCAGTTTGTATATCCAAGTCTCTGCAGGATGCAGCTCTTGCAGAATTTAGATGTTGTTTAGATACCACATTACAATGGATCGCAGAACCTATCGTACTGTCGACCAAAAGCGAAGCAAATCACTTAACACCACTCGAGCACCTGTCAAAGAATACTGGGAAAGGAATGCTTTTTCGGCTAGGTCAAGAGCGACTTTTTCCACAGTTCTATTTGTCCTCTTCCTCGTATCTCACGCATCTCTCCAAATTTAGTAATAATCTTTTTCAAATCCTGCCTCGACATAGGTCTTTTCGGTAAACCTTTCATGCATCAGTATTCTTGCAGGGCAGTTGAAAAATGTTCTAACGTTCTAATAAAAAACTTAATCTGTAAAGTTCGATTTTTCTTTTCTAGATGCATATATGTAACATATATAAAGAACAGGTTTACGGCACTGACTACTTGCGTTTTAAAATACTTCCATATTTAAACAAAGTCCTTTCTGCATATCTTAAAAAATATAATTTGTCTGTTGAAATTTGAACTATTAGCTTTTATTGGAGACTTCGTTTCCTCATGGTCCATATAACATATGTAAGACGTTCAACGAAATATGTCTTCTAGAAAGGGCTTTCCATGTGGTCTAAGAAGGGCAACATTTATTGTAACCACCCGTTATATCTCATTCAACGTCACCATATATATTATTAGAAATATAAGTTTGAGAAAATGTTATTAGCCAGTAACGTTAATGAAAATTTATGCTTCTTTGATAATTTAAGCAATGCCTCTTAATATTAACATACTGGAAGCTTTACTACGGTTTCCAAAAAGATTAAAATTTCGTCTAACTGGTACAAAATGAATTAGAAGTATTCGTCCTATTTTATCTCAATTATCCTTTCGGTTTTATTTTCTTTTCTTTTCACCAACAGTTTTGCTATTTGTTAATGTATCCTTCTAAACTTTAGAAACATTTCTTATATTCCACGAAGATTTATAGAAAGTAATAGACATATAATACATACCCGGTTATCTCTGTTTTTGAAGTGTAAAGATATATTGGCTGTTCATTATAAGTTTGGTTTAAAACAGTTATTGTCATTTTCAAGACGCTCTAAAATAACATTTATATTAAATAAAAGACAGAAAGGATATAGTTTTGCGAATTGTATTGGATATATAGTTTCCAGTTGATTCTTCTTCCTTACATTAGATGTGAAGTATAGAAGGTAATAATATTCTAAGAGGCCAGAGAAGTTTCAGTTCCAAAAATTTCAGTTCGTTGCAATCAATGCGTATTTCACAAAATACACAAATAGAAAATATTTTCTAAGATATATATCAAGTTAATTCTTTTCAGCTTATAGTAACCTAGTCAGATGATGATGTTGCCATCGTAACAATCACCAATGTATGATAAATGGCACATATATTTTGTTTATATAATTTTGAGCCATGCATTGTTATAAAGTAATGTTTCATTAACAGTTCAATCAAAAACTTGCAAGTTTATTTATTTATAAACAATGCAACCACAGAGGAGCTCTATATATCACGAACCTAAAGTGAATAACTGACATGACTGGCTCTCGATTCCAACGCAGATGATGTATGTATATGCACTCTTTTGCAAAAAGATGGAAGCTCCAGGGAGGATTTTGCGATCGTGACGAAATTTGGTATGCAAAATCGTCTTGGTCGAGCATGCAAATGATCAAAGTTTCAAGGCAAATTAATAGGAAATGAAATCACATCGCGCAATTCGCAAAGTAAAAAACCAGTAACAGACGCGGAAATTTTACCTTTTTTTGTTGCTGACATTGCAATTTCATAAAGAAATAACTAATGATGCCATTACGACGATATCGATGATCTTACAGACAAATAACGACTTCGAATGCGGTTGCATTGTAAGGTTGCGTGAAGCTGGGTGGTCATACCGAGCAATAGGCCGCCACCTGCAGCGTACAGACACTGCTGTGAAAAGATGTTGGCAGCAATGGTTACTACAAGGAAATTGCCGACGAATTGAAGGATCTGGAAGGCCAAGAAGCACAAATGCGAGGCAAGATAGGATGATTGTTCGTCGGGCCCCAAACTCCTCAACGGTATCATTGTTGACTATTCAACGCACTGGTATCATCGTCGACTGTTCAATGCACTGGTATCATTGTCGACTATTCAGCGCACTACAACCACATCTACAGCTCCCGTGCTACCATCCACCATCTGACGGCGCTTGTCTGAGGCTATTTTACGCTCACAGAGGCCATAAGATGTTTGCCTTTGACCTCACAACATCCGCGAAGTCGTCTGAAGTGGTGTCGCAGCCGATCATCATGGCTGCCATCGGCTGGCATTGTTTAGTGTTCAGCAATGAATCCCGCTTCACTCTTGAAGCAGATGTCCACCGTGTTCCTGTCTGGACAGGACGGGGACAGCGGTCCCAATCAGCCTTTGATTTACAAAAACGTACAGTCATAACAACTTGTGTGGTGGTGTGTGGCGCTATTTAATATGACAGCAGTCATCCTCCGTACATCTTTAACAGCTCAAAGATATGTTGATACGGTCCTGCGGCCGGTTGCATTACCCTTCATGGCACGTCATCTTGGAGCCATTTTCCAACAAGATAGTGCCAAGCCACATACCGCTTGCTCTAGACTGTCTCCGGGCGGTTGATACTCTTCCTTGGCCAGCAAGGTCAACAGACCTTTCTCCAATCGACCATGTCTGGGATATGGTAGGCCGCCAGATTCGGGCACAAAGAAATATAGCAGATCTGAAGCGACGACTGATGAATGCCTGCAGAATGGGTTGCAGGATGACATTAGGAACCTCTACCACTCCTTGCCTCAACGAATTCAAGCATGCATTGCCGCCAGGGGCGGTTCAAGCAATTTCTGATTTGAACACTCAATGGGGGATTGTGAGCCGTGAACAGGTACTATGACCCTGAATTTTAATCATTTTATTATCTGTGTATGAGCTATGCACATATTAAATTTAATCAAAACAACCACTTATTTCATGGTGCTTCGATTTTTTTTTTTTTTTTTTCAAAAGAGTGTAGTTTTGTCCTTGCAGCTCTCGAAGTAACGTTTCTTAATATTCCCACTCGTTCTTAATATTCACTTTATAAAGTATTTCTCCCGCCATCTTAGCATGACTTCGTAGTGTAGTGGTCAGCACGCTGGGTGCGTATTCCAGAGGCCCGTAGTTCGATTCCCGCCGAAGGCGTTGCTCATTTTTCATCTCTCAGACTTCGAAATAACCTAATGTCTCTACAGTGGTGATCGAACTAAAAGGGTGGGGGGATTATGATTCTCCACACCCAGGATTTGGCGATTGTGTCTTACAAAAACCTCAAACCTCCAGTGACCTTATAAAAGGGGGGGGAGTATATAAGGTATTTCTCACACCTTCTTATCATGCCGTCGTAGTGCACTGGTCAGTACGCTGGAGAACAACGGCGCAATGCCTTTACCCATTGCGTTAATACGAGTTGAAATATGTTTTCAATAACATGTCTACCTTGAACGGCTAAATTAAAAACGACTTTTCCATTTTTCTAGTTATAGAAATCTGAAAAATATTTCGGACATTTGGTTTCTAAATGAAGCGAAATTCACCTATATTTATTCATAAGCGTCAACAAAAATGACAGTTAAATTAACATCTGTACTGTACTTTTGTCCTTATGATAAACATAAAATGCAGTAGTTCGAAATGAATAAAATAATGAATGTCTAAAGAAAGTATTACTCAGTGTCGTTTCACTTTGAAAATAAGGAAATTTCAATTAAAATTAAATTAAATTAAAATTCAATTAATTCAATTAAATTAAAAGAGCCAACGAATTCTGATTCTGATTGTGATTTTAAATTTAACATTTTGTCTTCATGTCACGCTGTTTACGTGAATTAAATATCTTTTTTTATATTTTCTTTCCTTCATGGTGTTGTTGTATATTATTGATAAGAGAAACGAGCAAATAAACACCATGCTTATCGTCATATTTGCCTGATATCGTAAAAAAAGCTGCAAAACTTAGCTGAAAATAATTTTAAAACATTATTATCGGTATAAAGTGTGTAAATTAACAAGACTATGGTATTTTCCAAGATTAAATGAATCCTTCTTGCTCGGCTCTGAGAAGTTTTCTTCCAGTATCTGAGGAGGAAGTTTCTATTCAACCTACGAAATTATAGTCTTGAAATTGTAATTAAAATAAATTTATTCTTATTGTTTATTATCACATTCTTTAGTAAAGGTACTAACAAAGATTCGCCGCAGAATTTAAGGAGAGTAATATAAGGAAGGGAATTACTTTTGAGATTACGTTAGCAAATCAAAAGACATGAGGAAGGAAGTCCTATATCCTACCGCTACAATATTTTTAGACGCAATAAAATATTCTTTAAGTGAAATACAAATCCCTCAAAACAAAAGTGATTATATAAAGTTTAAAACGGTATGACTATAAAAGGAGAAGAAACCTGGTCTGGGTAAATCCTGTTTACAAATTAAGAATTAACTTACACTTGAAGGCAATTTCATGTGCATACAGATATCTAGAAATACACAAACCAAAGAACTGCAGCCAAGCAGTAAAATTTTCGAATAGTATTAGTTCGACTCGAGCTCAAATTCCAGCGAATATGCTAGGTACCAATGCGTTTCGTTGTTTGCCGCATGAATCATTTGGATACGAGTATATTTTTGAAATTCCACTAAGTAGCCATCGCGTTTTTGGCTATAATACAACGAATCAAATCTATAGGCGGAAGATGAAAGTCAGTGTGATAAGGACCACGTGCAGTCAGTGTGACAGTGCAGTGCTGATAAGGACCACGTGTTTCTGAGACTCTTTCTCCTTTATTTTCTTCTTTCTAGGTATTTCTTTCTCCTGATGAGGAGGGACATTTAGCTGCCCTCGAAATCGATTGAGTGTTTCATTATACTTACGCTAAATACAAGGTTCTTTTTACGGTTTTGAAAGTCAGTGTCTCGTCTGAATTGATAATAGCACATTTGTTCTTCAGGTTATCGTAAGGATAAAGCCCCTACGCATGATATCACAAAAATAGTTAATTCTAAGTAATCATACAGAAATTCAACAATTCAGGGTTAAATGTTTATTGATTACTTTCAAAACATATAAAAATTCTTTGGAGCGGTCGTTTTTAATCTATAATTTTGGTTTCCATTTTTAACTGATTTTATTCTTTAATAAGGTTTTGAGTTATAGCACATGAAACATCGTACAGGTGGTTAGAATTAAATTTACCCTCTTTAGACCTACATAGAGCCATTTTAGCAGACTTATTTCATTTCAACTTGGTATGTATGTTATATAGATCCTTCAATTAAAAATATGAGGTACGATTTCGACCACCAGATAAGAAAGGGGCACATGAAGATTAAAAAACACAAACTGTGAACGTAAAGCTTTATTTAAGCCCAGCATTTACACTCTGCATTAAATTTGCGACAATCACACGTTCAAAGCGTGTTATAGTGCGTTCAACAGCATAGTGAAGTGTTACTTGATCAATTACAGCAACATGACGTGTTATGCTTGCTTTCAGTTCAGATGCAGTTTGTAGGCTTCCACACACACTATCTCCCAGGAATCACAGAATTTCAATTTCGGAAAAATAGGAGGAGAGGCAGTGGGAAACCTTCTCAAAATTACCCGATCATCGGATTACCTTGAAAGACTCGGATTTGCAGTACCTCATCTGCGACAGCTATGGTTATTTGCTTCTCCATCTAGGATAAAATGGACCAGTCTGACCACAAAATGTTACAAACTCATGCTATGGCAACAAACATTCTGGCCAAAGAAAGTAAAATCAGTTTGTATATCCAAGTCTCTGCAGGATGCAGCTCTTGCAGAATTTAGATGTTGTTTAGATACCACTTTACAATGGATCGCAGAACCTATCGTACTGTCGACCAAAAGCGAAGCAAATCACTTAACACCACTCGAGCACCTGTCAAAGAATACTGGGAAAGGAATGCTTTTTCGGCTAGGTCAAGAGCGACTTTTTCCACAGTTCTATTTGTCCTCTTCCTCGTATCTCACGCATCTCTCCAAATTTAGTAATAATCTTTTTCAAATCCTGCCTCGACATAGGTCTTTTCGGTAAACCTTTCATGCATCAGTATTCTTGCAGGGCAGTTGAAAAATGTTCTAACGTTCTAATAAAAAACTTAATCTGTAAAGTTCGATTTTTCTTTTCTAGATGCATATATGTAACATATATAAAGAACAGGTTTACGGCACTGACTACTTGCGTTTTAAAATACTTCCATATTTAAACAAAGTCCTTTCTGCATATCTTAAAAAATATAATTTGTCTGTTGAAATTTGAACTATTAGCTTTTATTGGAGACTTCGTTTCCTCATGGTCCATATAACATATGTAAGACGTTCAACGAAATATGTCTTCTAGAAAGGGCTTTCCATATGGTCTAAGAAGGGCAACATTTATTGTAACCACCCGTTATATCTCATTCAACGTCACCATATATATTATTAGAAATATAAGTTTGAGAAAATGTTATTAGCCAGTAACGTTAATGAAAATTTATGCTTCTTTGATAATTTAAGCAATGCCTCTTAATATTAACATACTGGAAGCTTTACTACGGTTTCCAAAAAGATTAAAATTTCGTCTAACTGGTACAAAATGAATTAGAAGTATTCGTCCTATTTTATCTCAATTATCCTTTCGGTTTTATTTTCTTTTCTTTTCACCAACAGTTTTGCTATTTGTTAATGTATCCTTTTAAACTTTAGAAACATTTCTTATATTCCACGAAGATTTATAGAAAGTAATAGACATATAATACATACCCGGTTATCTTTGTTTTTGAAGTGTAAAGATATATTGGCTGTTCATTATAAGTTTGGTTTAAAACAGTTATTGTCATTTTCAAGACGCTCTAAAATAACATTTATATTAAATAAAAGACAGAAAGGATATAGTTTTGCGAATTGTATTGGATATATAGTTTCCAGTTGATTCTTCTTCCTTACATTAGATGTGAAGTATAGAAGGTAATAATATTCTAAGAGGCCAGAGAAGTTTCAGTTCCAAAAATTTCAGTTCGTTGCAATCAATGCGTATTTCACAAAATACACAAATAGAAAATATTTTCTAAGATATATATCAAGTTAATTCTTTTCAGCTTATAGTAACCTAGTCAGATGATGATGTTGCCATCGTAACAATCACCAATGTATGATAAATGGCACATATATTTTGTTTATATAATTTTGAGCCATGCATTGTTATAAAGTAATGTTTCATTAACAGTTCAATCAAAAACTTGCAAGTTTATTTATTTATAAACAATGCAACCACAGAGGAGCTCTATATATCACGAACCTAAAGTGAATAACTGACATGACTGGCTCTCGATTCCAACGCAGATGATGTATGTATATGCACTCTTTTGCAAAAAGATGGAAGCTCCAGGGAGGATTTTGCGATCGTGACGAAATTTGGTATGCAAAATCGTCTTGGTCGAGCATGCAAATGATCAAAGTTTCAAGGCAAATTAATAGGAAATGAAATCACATCGCGCAATTCGCAAAGTAAAAAACCAGTAACAGACGCGGAAATTTTACCTTTTTTTGTTGCTGACATTGCAATTTCATAAAGAAATAACTAATGATGCCATTACGACGATATCGATGATCTTACAGACAAATAACGACTTCGAATGCGGTTGCATTGTAAGGTTGCGTGAAGCTGGGTGGTCATACCGAGCAATAGGCCGCCACCTGCAGCGTACAGACACTGCTGTGAAAAGATGTTGGCAGCAATGGTTACTACAAGGAAATTGCCGACGAATTGAAGGATCTGGAAGGCCAAGAAGCACAAATGCGAGGCAAGATAGGATGATTGTTCGTCGGGCCCCAAACTCCTCAACGGTATCATTGTTGACTATTCAACGCACTGGTATCATCGTCGACTGTTCAATGCACTGGTATCATTGTCGACTATTCAGCGCACTACAACCACATCTACAGCTCCCGTGCTACCATCCACCATCTGACGGCGCTTGTCTGAGGCTATTTTACGCTCACAGAGGCCATACGATGTTTGCCTTTGACCTCACAACATCCGCGAAGTCGTCTGAAGTGGTGTCGCAGCCGATCATCATGGCTGCCATCGGCTGGCATTGTTTAGTGTTCAGCAATGAATCCCGCTTCACTCTTGAAGCAGATGTCCACCGTGTTCCTGTCTGGACAGGACGGGGACAGCGGTCCCAATCAGCCTTTGATTTACAAAAACGTACAGTCATAACAACTTGTGTGGTGGTGTGTGGCGCTATTTAATATGACAGCAGTCATCCTCCGTACATCTTTAACAGCTCAAAGATATGTTGATACGGTCCTGCGGCCGGTTGCATTACCCTTCATGGCACGTCATCTTGGAGCCATTTTCCAACAAGATAGTGCCAAGCCACATACCGCTTGCTCTAGACTGTCTCCGGGCGGTTGATACTCTTCCTTGGCCAGCAAGGTCAACAGACCTTTCTCCAATCGACCATGTCTGGGATATGGTAGGCCGCCAGATTCGGGCACAAAGAAATATAGCAGATCTGAAGCGACGACTGATGAATGCCTGCAGAATGGGTTGCAGGATGACATTAGGAACCTCTACCACTCCTTGCCTCAACGAATTCAAGCATGCATTGCCGCCAGGGGCGGTTCAAGCAATTTCTGATTTGAACACTCAATGGGGGATTGTGAGCCGTGAACAGGTACTATGACCCTGAATTTTAATCATTTTATTATCTGTGTATGAGCTATGCACATATTAAATTTAATCAAAACAACCACTTATTTCATGGTGCTTCGATTTTTTTTTTTTTTTTTCAAAAGAGTGTAGTTTTGTCCTTGCAGCTCTCGAAGTAACGTTTCTTAATATTCCCACTCGTTCTTAATATTCACTTTATAAAGTATTTCTCCCGCCATCTTAGCATGACTTCGTAGTGTAGTGGTCAGCACGCTGGGTGCGTATTCCAGAGGCCCGTAGTTCGATTCCCGCCGAAGGCGTTGCTCATTTTTCATCTCTCAGACTTCGAAATAACCTAATGTCTCTACAGTGGTGACCGAACTAAAAGGGTGGGGGGATTATGATTCTCCACACCCAGGATTTGGCGATTGTGTCTTACAAAAACCTCAAACCTCCAGTGACCTTATAAAAGGGGGGGGAGTATATAAGGTATTTCTCACACCTTCTTATCATGCCGTCGTAGTGCACTGGTCAGTACGCTGGAGAACAACGGCGCAATGCCTTTACCCATTGCGTTAATACGAGTTGAAATATGTTTTCAATAACATGTCTACCTTGAACGGCTAAATTAAAAACGACTTTTCCATTTTTCTAGTTATAGAAATCTGAAAAATATTTCGGACATTTGGTTTCTAAATGAAGCGAAATTCACCTATATTTATTCATAAGCGTCAACAAAAATGACAGTTAAATTAACATCTGTACTGTACTTTTGTCCTTATGATAAACATAAAATGCAGTAGTTCGAAATGAATAAAATAATGAATGTCTAAAGAAAGTATTACTCAGTGTCGTTTCACTTTGAAAATAAGGAAATTTCAATTAAAACTGTAAAAGAGCCAACGAATTCTGATTCTGATTGTGATTTTAAATTTAACATTTTGTCTTCATGTCACGCTGTTTACGTGAATTAAATATCTTTTTTTATATTTTCTTTCCTTCATGGTGTTGTTGTATATTATTGATAAGAGAAACGAGCAAATAAACACCATGCTTATCGTCATATTTGCCTGATATCGTAAAAAAAGCTGCAAAACTTAGCTGAAAATTATGTTAAAACATTATTATCGGTATAAAGTGTGTAAATTAACAAGACTATGGTATTTTCCAAGATTAAATGAATCCTTCTTGCTCGGCTCTGAGAAGTTTTCTTCCAGTATCTGAGGAGGAAGTTTCTATTCAACCTACGAAATTACAGTCTTGAAATTGTAATTAAAATAAATTTATTCTTATTGTTTATTATCACATTCTTTAGTAAAGGTACTAACAAAGATTCGCCGCAGAATTTAAGGAGAGTAATATAAGGAAGGGAATTACTTTTGAGATTACGTTAGCAAATCAAAAGACATGAGGAAGGAAGTCCTATATCCTACCGCTACAATATTTTTAGACGCAATAAAATATTCTTTAAGTGAAATACAAATCCCTCAAAACAAAAGTGATTATATAAAGTTTAAAACGGTATGACTATAAAAGGAGAAGAAACCTGGTCTGGGTAAATCCTGTTTACAAATTAAGAATTAACTTACACTTGAAGGCAATTTCATGTGCATACAGATATCTAGAAATACACAAACCAAAGAACTGCAGCCAAGCAGTAAAATTTTCGAATAGTATTAGTTCGACTCGAGCTCAAATTCCAGCGAATATGCTAGGTACCAATGCGTTTCGTTGTTTGCCGCATGAATCATTTGGATACGAGTATATTTTTGAAATTCCACTAAGTAGCCATCGCGTTTTTGGCTATAATACAACGAATCAAATCTATAGGCGGAAGATGAAAGTCAGTGTGATAAGGACCACGTGCAGTCAGTGTGACAGTGCAGTGCTGATAAGGACCACGTGTTTCTGAGACTCTTTCTCCTTTATTTTCTTCTTTCTAGGTATTTCTTTCTCCTGATGAGGAGGGACATTTAGCTGCCCTCGAAATCGATTGAGTGTTTCATTATACTTACGCTAAATACAAGGTTCTTTTTACGGTTTTGAAAGTCAGTGTCTCGTCTCAATTGATAATAGCACATTTGTTCTTCAGGTTATCGTAAGGATAAAGCCCCTACGCATGATATCACAAAAATAGTTAATTCTAAGTAATCATACAGAAATTCAACAATTCAGGGTTAAATGTTTATTGATTACTTTCAAAACATATAAAAATTCTTTGGAGCGGTCGTTTTTAATCTATAATTTTGGTTTCCATTTTTAACTGATTTTATTCTTTAATAAGGTTTTGAGTTATAGCACATGAAACATCGTACAGGTGGTTAGAATTCAATTTACCCTCTTTAGACCTACATAGAGCCATTTTAGCAGACTTATTTCATTTCAACTTGGTATGTATGTTATATAGATCCTTCAATTAAAAATATGAGGTACGATTTCGACCACCAGATAAGAAAGGGGCACATGAAGATTAAAAAACACAAACTGGGAACGTAAAGCTTTATTTAAGCCCAGCATTTACACTCTGCATTAAATTTGCGACAATCACACGTTCAAAGCGTGTTATAGTGCGTTCAACAGCATAGTAAAGTGTTACTTGATCAATTACAGCAACATGACGTGTTATGCTTGCTTTCAGTTCAGATGCAGTTTGTAGGCTTCCACAGACACTATCTCCCAGGAATCACAGAATTTCAATTTCGGAAAAATAGGAGGAGAGGCAGTGGGAAACCTTCTCGAAATTACCCGATCATCGGATTACCTTGAAAGACTCGGATTTGCAAAACCTCATATGCGACAGCTATGGTTATTTGCTTCTCCATCTAGGATAAAATGGACCAGTCTGACCACAAAATGTTACAAACTCATGCTATGGCAACAAACATTCTGGCCAAAGAAAGTAAAATCAGTTTGTATATCCAAGTCTCTGCAGGATGCAGCTCTTGCAGAATTTAGATGTTGTTTAGATACCACTTTACAATGGATCGCAGAACCTTTCGTACTGTCGACCAAAAGCGAAGCAAATCACTTAACACCACTCGAGCACCTGTCAAAGAATACTGGGAAACGAATGCTTTTTCGGCTAGGTCAAGAGCGACTTTTTCCACAGTTCTATTTGTCCTCTTCCTCGTATCTCACGCATCTCTCCAAATTTAGTAATAATCTTTTTCAAATCCTGCCTCGACATAGGTCTTTTCGGTAAACCTTTCATGCATCAGTATTCTTGCAGGGCAGTTGAAAAATGTTCTAACGTTCTAATAAAAACCTTAATCTGTAAAGTTCGATTTTTCTTTTCTAGATGCATATATGTAACATATATAAAGAACAGGTTTACGGCACTGACTACTTGCGTTTTAAAATACTTCCATATTTAAACAAAGTCCTTTCTGCATATCTTAAAAAAATATAATTTGATTGTTGAAATTTGAACTATTAGCTTTTATTGGAGACTTCGTTTCCTCATGGTCCATATAACATATGTAAGACGTTCAACGAAATATGTCTTCTAGAAAGGGCTTTCCATATGGTCTAAGAAGGGCAACATTTATTGTAACCACCCGTTATATCTCATTCAACGTCACCATATATATTATTAGAAATATAAGTTTGAGAAAATGTTATTAGCCAGTAACGTTAATGAAAATTTATGCTTCTTTGATAATTTAAGCAATGCCTCTTAATATTAACATACTGGAAGCTTTACTACGGTTTCCAAAAAGATTAAAATTTCGTCTAACTGGTACAAAATGAATTAGAAGTATTCGTCCTATTTTATCTCAATTATCCTTTCGGTTTTATTTTCTTTTCTTTTCACCAACAGTTTTGCTATTTGTTAATGTATCCTTTTAAACTTTAGAAACATTTCTTATATTCCACGAAGATTTATAGAAAGTAATAGACATATAATACATACCCGGTTATCTTTGTTTTTGAAGTGTAAAGATATATTGGCTGTTCATTATAAGTTTGGTTTAAAACAGTTATTGTCATTTTCAAGACGCTCTAAAATAACATTTATATTAAATAAAAGACAGAAAGGATATAGTTTTGCGAATTGTATTGGATATATAGTTTCCAGTTGATTCTTCTTCCTTACATTAGATGTGAAGTATAGAAGGTAATAATATTCTAAGAGGCCAGAGAAGTTTCAGTTCCAAAAATTTCAGTTCGTTGCAATCAATGCGTATTTCACAAAATACACAAATAGAAAATATTTTCTAAGATATATATCAAGTTAATTCTTTTCAGCTTATAGTAACCTAGTCAGATGATGATGTTGCCATCGTAACAATCACCAATGTATGATAAATGGCACATATATTTTGTTTATATAATTTTGAGCCATGCATTGTTATAAAGTAATGTTTCATTAACAGTTCAATCAAAAACTTGCAAGTTTATTTATTTATAAACAATGCAACCACAGAGGAGCTCTATATATCACGAACCTAAAGTGAATAACTGACATGACTGGCTCTCGATTCCAACGCAGATGATGTATGTATATGCACTCTTTTGCAAAAAGATGGAAGCTCCAGGGAGGATTTTGCGATCGTGACGAAATTTGGTATGCAAAATCGTCTTGTTCGAGCTTGCAAATGATCAAAGTTTCAAGGCAAATTAATAGGAAATGAAATCACATCGCGATATTCGCAAAGTAAAAAACCAGTAACAGACGCGGAAATTTTACCTTTTTTTGTTGCTGACATTACAATTTCATAAAGAAATAACTAATGATGCCATTACGACGATATCGATGATCTTACAGACAAATAACGACTTCGAATGCGGTTGCATTGTAAGGTTGCGTGAAGCTGGGTGGTCATACCGAGCAATAGACCGCCACCTGCAGCGTACAGACACTGCTGTGAAAAGATGTTGGCAGCAATGGTTACTACAAGGAAATTGCCGACGAATTGAAGGATCTGGAAGGCCAAGAAGCACAAATGCGAGGCAAGATAGGATGATTGTTCGTCGGGCCCCAAACTCCTCAACGGTATCATTGTTGACTATTCAACGCACTGGTATCATCGTCGACTGTTCAATGCACTGGTATCATTGTCGACTATTCAGCGCACTACAACCACATCTACAGCTCCCGTGCTACCATCCACCATCTGACAGCGCTTGTCTGAGGCTATTTTACGCTCACAGAGGCCATAAGATGTTTGCCTTTGACCTCACAACATCCGCGAAGTAGTCTGAAGTGGTGTCGCAGCCGATCATCATGGCTGCCATCGGCTGGCATTGTTTAGTGTTCAGCAACGAATCCCGCTTCACTCTTGAAGCAGATGTCCACCGTGTTCCTGTCTGGACAGGACGGGGACAGCGGTCCCAATCAGCCTTTGATTTACAAAAACGTACAGTCATAACAACTTGTGTGGTGGTGTGTGGCGCTATTTAATATGACAGCAGTCATCCTCCGTACATCTTTAACAGCTCAACGATATGTTGATACGGTCCTGAGGCCGGTTGCATTACCCTTCATGGCACGTCATCTTGGAGCCATTTTCCAACAAGATACTGCCAAGCCACATACCGCTTGCTCTAGACTGTCTCCGGGCGGTTGATACTCTTCCTTGGCCAGCAAGGTCAACAGACCTTTCTCCAATCGACCATGTCTGGGATATGGTAGGCCGCCAGATTCGGGCACAAAGAAATATAGCAGATCTGAAGCGACGACTGATGAATGCCTGCAGAATGGGTTGCAGGATGACATTAGGAACCTCTACCACTGCTTGCCTCAACGAATTCAAGCATGCATTGCCGACAGTGGCGGTTCAAGCAATTTCTGATTTGAACACTCAATGGGGGATTGTGAGCCGTAAACAGGTACTATGACCCTGAATTTTAATCATTTTATTATCTGTGTATGAGCTATGCATATATTAAATTTAATCAAAACAACCACTTATTTCATGGTGCTTCGATTTTTTTTTTTTTTTTTTCAAAAGAGTGTAGTTTTGTCCTTGCAGCTCTCGAAGTAACGTTTCTTAATATTCACACTCGTTCTTAATATTCTCTTTATAAAGTATTTCTCCCGCCATCTTAGCATGACTTCGTAGTGTAGTGGTCAGCACGCTGGGTGCGTATTCCAGAGGCCCGTAGTTCGATTCCCGCCGAAGGCGTTGCTCATTTTTCATCTCTCAGACTTCGAAATAACCTAATGTCTCTACAGTGGTGACCGAACTAAAAGGGTGGGGGGATTATGATTCTCCACACCCAGGATTCGGCGATTGTGTCTTACAAAAACCTCAAAACTCCAGTGACCCTATAAAAGGGGGGAGTATATAAGGTATTTCTCGCACCTTCTTATCATGCCGTCGTAGTGCACTGGTCAGTACGCTGGAGAACAACGGCGCAATGCCTTTACCCATTGCGTTAATACTAGTTGAAATATGTTTTCAATAACATGTCTACCTTGAACGGCTAAATTAAAAACGACTTTTCCATTTTTCTAGTTATAGAAATCTGAAAAATATTTCGGACATTTGGTTTTTAAATGAAGCGAAATTCACCTATATTTATTTATAAGCGTCAACAAAAATGACAGTTAAATTAACATCTGTACTGTACTTTTGTCCTTATGATAAACATAAAATGCAGTAGTTCGAAATGAATAAAATAATGAATGTCTAAAGAAAGTATTACTCAGTGTCGTTTCACTTTGAAAATAAGGAAATTTCAATTAAAACTGTAAAAGAGCCAACGAATTCTGATTCTGATTGTGATTTTAAATTTAACATTTTGTCTTCATGTCACGCTGTTTACGTGAATTAAATATCTTTTTTTATATTTTCTTTCCTTCATGGTGTTGTTGTATATTATTGATAAGAGAAACGAGCAAATAAACACCATGCTTATCGTCATATTTGCCTGATATCGTAAAAAAAGCTGCAAAACTTAGCTAAAAATAATGTTAAAAAATTATTATCGGTATAAAGTGTGTAAATTAACAAGACTATGGTATTTTCCAAGATTAAATGAATCCTTCTTGCTCGGCTCTGAGAAGTTTTCTTCCAGTATCTGAGGAGGAAGTTTCTATTCAACCTACGAAATTATAGTCTTGAAATTGTAATTAAAATAAATTTATTCTTATTGTTTATTATCACATTCTTTAGTAAAGGTACTAACAAAGATTCGCCGCAGAATTTAAGGAGAGTAATATAAGGAAGGGAATTACTTTTGAGATTACGTTAGCAAATCAAAAGACATGAGGAAGGAAGTCCTATATCCTACCGCTACAATATTTTTAGACGCAATAAAATATTCTTTAAGTGAAATACAAATCCCTCAAAACAAAAGTGATTATATAAAGTTTAAAACGGTATGACTATAAAAGGAGAAGAAACCTGGTCTGGGTAAATCCTGTTTACAAATTAAGAATTAACTTACACTTGAAGGCAATTTCATGTGCATACAGATATCTAGAAATACACAAACCAAAGAACTGCAGCCAAGCAGTAAAATTTTCGAATAGTATTAGTTCGACTCGAGCTCAAATTCCAGCGAATATGCTAGGTACCAATGCGTTTCGTTGTTTGCCGCATGAATCATTTGGATACGAGTATATTTTTGAAATTCCACTAAGTAGCCATCGCGTTTTTGGCTATAATACAACGAATCAAATCTATAGGCGGAAGATGAAAGTCAGTGTGATAAGGACCACGTGCAGTCAGTGTGACAGTGCAGTGCTGATAAGGACCACGTGTTTCTGAGACTCCTTCTCCTTTATTTTCTTCTTTCTAGGTATTTCTTTCTCCTGATGAGGAGGGACATTTAGCTGCCCTCGAAATCGATTGAGTGTTTCATTATACTTACGCTAAATACAAGGTTCATTTTACGGTTTTGAAAGTCAGTGTCTCGTCTCAATTGATAATAGCACATTTGTTCTTCAGGTTATAGTAAGGATAAAGCCCCTACGCATGATATCACAAAAATAGTTAATTCTAAGTAATCATACAGAAATTCAACAATTCAGGGTTAAATGTTTATTGATTACTTTCAAAACATATAAAAATTCTTTGGAGCGGTCGTTTTTAATCTATAATTTTGGTTTCCATTTTTAACTGATTTTATTCTTTAATAAGGTTTTGAGTTATAGCACATGAAACATCGTACAGGTGGTTAGAATTAAATTTACCCTCTTTAGACCTACATACAGCCATTTTAGCAGACTTATTTCATTGCAACTTGGTATGTATGTTATATAGATCCTTCAATTAAAAATATGAGGTACGATTTCGACCACCAGATAGGAAAGGGGCACATGAAGATTAAAAAACACAAACTGTGAACGTAAAGCTTTATTTAAGCCCAGCATTTACACTCTGCATTAAATTTGCGACAATCACACGTTCAAAGCGTGTTATGGTGCGTTCAACAGCATAGTGAAGTGTTACTTGATCAATTACAGCAACATGACGTGTTATGCTTGCTTTCAGTTCAGATGCAATTTGTAGGCTTCCACAGACACTATCTCCCAGGAATCACAGAATTTCAAGTTCGGAAAAATAGAAGGAGAGGCAGTGGGAAACCTTCTCGAAATTACCCGATCATCGGATTACCTTGAAAGACTCGGATTTTCAGTACCTCATATGCGACAGCTATGGTTATTTGCTTCTCCATCTAGGATAAAATGGACTAGTCTGACCACAAAATGTTCCAAACTCATGCTATGTCAACAAACATTCTGGCCAAAGAAAGTAAAATCAATTTGTTTATTCAAGTCTCTGCAGAATTTAGATGTTGTTTAGATACCACTTTGCAATGGATCGCAGAACCTTTCGTACTGTCGACCAAAAGCGAAGCAAATCACTTAACACCACGCGAGCACCTGTCAAAGAATACTGGGAAACGAATGCTTTTTCGGCTAGGTCAAGAGCGACTTTTTCCACAGTTCTATTTGTCCTCTTCCTCGTATCTCACGCATCTCTCCAAATTTAGTAATAATCTTTTTCAAATCCTGCCTCGACATAGGTCCTTTCGGTAAATCTTTCAAGCATCAGTATTCTTGCAGGGCAGTTGAAAAATGTTCTAACGTTCTAATAAAAAACTTAACCTGTAAAGTTCGATTTTTCTTTTCTAGAGGCATGGTAAAGAACAGGTTTACGGCACTGACTACTGGCGTTTTAAAAGACTCCATATTTACACAACGTCCTTTCTGCATATCTTAAAAAATATAATTTGTCTGTTGAAATTTGAACTATTAGCTTTTATTGCAGACTTCGTTTCCTCATGGTCCATATAACGTATGTAAGACGTTCAACGAAATATGTCTTCTAGAAAGGGCTTTCTATATGGTCTACGTAGGGCAACATTTATTGTAACTACCCGTTATATCTGATTCAACGTCACCATATATATTATTAGAATTATAAGTTTGAGAAAATGTTATTAGCCAATAACTTTAATGAAAATTTGTGCTTCTTTGATAATTTAAGCAATGCCTCTTAATATTAACATACTGGAAGCTTTACTACGGTTTCCAAAAAGATTAAAATTTCGTCTAAGTGGTACAAAATGAATTAGAAGTATTCGTCCTATTTTATCTCAATTATACTTTCGATTTTTGTTTTGTTTTCTTATCACCAACAGCTTTGTTATTTGTTAATGTACCGTTTTAAACTTTAGAAACATTTCTTATATTCCACGAAGATTTATAGAAAGTAATAGACATATAATACATACCCGGTTATCTTTGTTTTTGAAGTGTAAAGATATATTGGCTGTTCATTATAAGTTTGGTTTAAAACAGTTATTGTTATTTTCAAGACGCTCTAAAATAACATTTATATTAAATAAAAGACAGAAAGGATATAGTTTTGCGAATTGTATTGGATATATAGTTTCCAGTTGATTCTTCTTCCTTACATTAGATGTGAAGTATAGAAGGTAATAATATTCTAAGAGGCCAGAGAAGTTTCAGTTCCTAAAAGTTCAGTTCGTTGCAATCAATGCGTATTTCACAAAATACACAAATAGAAAGTATTTTCTAAGATGTATATCAAGTTAATTCTTTTCCGCTTATAGTAACCTAGTCAGATGAGGATGTTGCCATCGTAACAATCACCAATGTATGATAAATGGCACATATATTTTGTTTACATAATTTTGAGCCATGCATTGTTATAAAGTAATGTTTCATTAACAGTTCAATCAAAAACTTGCAAGTTTATTTATTTATAAACAACTAGCTGTACCCGCCCGGCGTTGCCCGTGCATTTAGAAAATGCAGATAAGTGAATAGCGCAGGAATAGTAGTGTAGGACATGTAGACTGTCTCTCTCTCTTCCCGCCCCCCACAAGCTACAAAAAAGAAATGAATTGTAATTAATCGATTTAATGTATCGTCAAAACAGCAAACTAACGCTAGAATAAAGAAATCAATTGTTACAATCGAACGTTATTTGAAAACAAATAATAATATCAGTGAGTCAAAAAAACCGTGATTAATTAATTATAAATAATTTTTTTAAAATTTTTCTAATTCAAAAATCGAAAATCGGGCTTCGAGGTCTGATGGCCAGCCCCTTTGTGCTTCCGTATAAAAAATTCCAGGTCCCTGCGTGCGATAGATTTGGCTGGAGAGCTCGGTCAGACAGACAGATAATTAATTATAAATAATTTTTTTAAAATTTTTCTAATTCAAAAATCGAAAATCGGGCTTCGAGGTCTGGTGGCCAGCCCCTTTGTGCTTCCGTATAAAAAATTCCAGGTCCCTGCGTGCGATAGATTTGGCTGGAGAGCTCGGTCAGACAGACAGACAGACACATTACACTTGCTTTTATTATTATATAGATGAAAGTACAGAGGAGCTCTATATATCACGAACCTAAAGTGAATAACTGACATGCCTGGCTCTCGATTCCAACGCAGATGATGTATGTATATGCACTCTTTTGCAAAACGATGGAAGCTACAGGGAGGATTTTGTGATCGTGACGTGGTATGCAAAATCTTCTTGGTCGAGCATGCAAATGATCAAAGTTTCAAGGCAAATTAATAGGAAATGCAATCACATCGCGCAATTCGCAAAGTAAAAAACCAGTAACAGACGCGGAAATTTTACTTTTTTTGTTGCTGACATTGCAATTTCATAAAGAAGTAACTAAAGATACATTACGACGATATCGATGATCTTACAGACAACTAAACGACTTCGAATGCGGTCGCATTGTAAGGTTGCGTGAAGCTGGGTGGTCATACTGAGCAATAGGCCACCACCTGCAGCGTACAGACACTGCTGTGAAAAGATGTTGGCAGCAATGGTTACTACAAGGAAATTGCCGACGAATTGAAGGATCTGGAAGGCCAAGAAGCACAAATGCGAGGTAAGATAGGATGATTGTTCGTCGGGCCCCAAACTTCTCAACGGTATCATTGTTGACTATTCAATGCACTGGTATCATTGTCGACTGTTCAATGCACTGGTATCATTGTCGACTATACAACGCACTACAGCCACATCTACAGCTCCCGTGCTACCATCCACCATCTGACGGCGCTTGTCTGAGGCTAGTTTACGCTCACAGAGGTCATAAGATGTTTGCCTTTGACCTCACAACATCCGCGGAGTCGTCAACAGACCTCCATATGGTCTACGTAGGCCAGCAAGGTCAACAGACCTTTCTCCAATCGAGCATGTCTGAGATATGGTAGGCCGCCAGATTCGGACACAAAGAAATATAGCAGATCTGAAGCGATGACTGATGAATGCCTGCAGAATGGGTTGCAGGATGACATTAGGAACCTCTACCACTCCTTGCTTCAACGAATTCAAGCATGCATTGCCGGCAGGGGCCGTTCAACCAACTTCTGATTTGAACACTCAATGGGGGATTGTGAGCCGTGAACAGGTACTATGACCCTGATTTTTTAATCATTTTATTATCTGTGTATGATCTATGCACATATTAAATTTAATCAAAACAACCACTTATTTCATGGTGCTTCGATTTTTTTTTTTTTTTTTTCAAAAGAGTGTAGTTTTGTCCTTGCAGCTCTCGAAGTAACGTTTCTTAATATTCCCACTCGTTCTTAATATTCACTTTATAAAGTATTTCTCCCGCCATCTTAGCATGACTTCGTAGTGTAGTGGTCAGCACGCTGGGTGCGTATTCCAGAGGCCCGTAGTTCGATTCCCGCCGAAGGCGTTGCTCATTTTTCATCTCTCAGACTTCGAAATAACCTAATGTCTCTACAGTGGCGACCGAACTAAAAGGGTGGGGGATTATCATTATTCACACCTAAGATTTGGCGATTGTGTCTCGCAAAAACCTCAAAACTCCAATGACCCTTTAAAAGGGGGAGTATATAAGGTATTTCTCACACGTTCTTAGCATGCCGTCGTAGTGCAGTGGTCAGCACGCTGGGCGCGTATTCCAGAGGTCCGTGGTTCGATTCCTGGCCAGGGCGTTACTCATTTTTCTTCTCTCCGGCTTCGAAGTAACCTGATACCAGTAATGTATCTTGTATATTAATCTGTAAATCTGTAACATGTTATTTTGTATGCCTTGTCGTGCACGTCGGCGTTATGTATTGTGAAGGGGTGCTATAGATAGTGGTGGACGCGGTGCTATATTAATTAACCGTTTGATAAGGTGATAGTGCCCACGTCCTCCGTTCTCTCTCTCTCTCCATATGTGTAACGTGTATATGAGCCACTTTCCCTTAGAAAGTCCTCCACGAAGGCATTCCTCTCCTTAGGCAGATAGCTCTCAAACCTTTGCCATAATCACACACATACTCCGATCTGTAGAACGACGGCGCAATGCCTTTACCTAACTATTGCGTTAATACGAGTTGAAATATGTTTTCAATAACAGGTCTACCTTGAACGGCAATTTTAAAAAGACTTTCCCATTTTTCTAGTTATAGAAACCTGAAAAATATTTCGGATATCTGGTTTCTAAATGTAGCGAAATTCACTTATATTTATTCATAAGCGTCAACAAAAATGACAGTTAAATTAGCATCTATACTGTACTTTTGCTCCTTATGATAAAATGCAGTAGTTCGAAATAAATAAAATAATGAATGTCTAAAGAAAGTATTACTCAGTGTCGTTTCGCTTTGAAAATAAGGAAATTTCGAATAAAACTGTAAAAGAGTCAACGAATTCTGACTCTTAGGTGAAATGTTGGTTAAATATCCCTTTTAAAAGTATTTTAGTCTGAAGAAATCTTCTAATGGACTTTTAAATCTTTTTTCCGCAAATAACAATTTAATCTCTACATGTTCCTTAATATATTATTTACCGAAACAGGAAATCTAATAATTACGAAAATTACTAAAGGCGCAACCCAGCAAGAGAGTAATTATTTTTCTATCTTTACGTTCAAATGGGATGGTACAGATCCCAAGACACATGTATTTATATTAGTTTAATTAAGTTTTTGTATGTCTGCAAATCTTAATTCAAAATTGTCGATTACATCTATAAAATACTAAATGTGTATTTTAAAAAAAGCTGGACAAAAAATCTATAAATCTTCAATTAAGAGAAGTACCGAAGTCTTTCTCCAGTGAAATGTATGATACTGAAAAATATTAATCAGTATTCTACTTTAGTATTCATTACATGCCTTGGGATATTAATTCATTTATATACATTTGATGAAAATGTCGATTTTAATAATTATTTATTTGATAACTTATAAATTATTTTGCCATGCAATCATTATAGCAAACAGAGACGTAAGGAAAGAAGAGAGAATTGTGTTGAAATAGATAAAGTTTTAACACAAAATTTATAAAAGTAAAATTTATGTAATTTAATTTTTAAAGATGTATTTTCGGTGTTAAAGTCGTAGAATGATTATGTCGGCCAAAGGTGGAACTATACAAATGTGCAATGCTCTTAGAAGGATCCGAAAACCAGACTTTTCGATGCCAAGAGGAATGCTGCAAATTATATCACGAAGGTACGTGCTAAGCAATGAGAAAGTAACTTACAAATTTTACTTAAACCTTTTGTTTTTGTTTCATTTCTTCTGAATTATGTATAATGAACTTATATACAATATCTCTCAAAAAGTACACACATTTTAGTTTGGAAAACTACAGTGGTATTCAGTATTATTTCCAGTAATCCAGTGAATATATCTAGCAGTATGAAGCCCTTTCTGATTATATTCAGGACATTAGGGTTTTTTATGCAAAATATGACAAGTAAATTGGTTAAATCGAGGTGAATCGTTACATTCATCTCATAGAGTGAGTTTTTTCTAGACGCTAGTCACTTTGCAGCACAGCAAGGAGAAGGCAAGAAAACGGAAGTGCGTAATGAGCAGCTAGTTTATTTACAGAGTCGATTTCTTTGTTTAAACTTTGGACTGCCTTTTGGACAAGAGCCTGCCGCAATCCAGGCTTAGTGTGGATTAGCGTTCAGATATGACGGACCTTAAATCCCAGGACGAGAACGAAATATCTATTTATTTATTTATTTATTTATTTATTTATGTATATGTTACGTAATATATATAGATAGATAGATAGATACACTGAAGTGACACTGAAGTAGGGATAACTACCTAGCAAAAATTTAAGCCTTCTCAGGTCTTGAGAACGGCTGCCACACGACGAGGCATAGATTCAGCAAGTTTCTAGAAACCTTCTACGGGAATGGCTTGCCAAATATTGGCTAAAGCTGTCCCTAATTCAGTAAGGTTCGTTGGTGCTGTGTGATATTCTTTCACGCCTTGTTCCAAAACATCCCAAAGATGCATAGGATTTTTAAGTCTGGGCTTCTAGATGGCCAATTTATGACAGAAAAGTCAGAGGAATGCTCATCCAACCAGCCAGAAGCCAACCGGGACATGTGAGAAGTACAATTGTCTGGCTGGAAAACTCCACTACCGTGCGGATAACAGAACAGCATAAACGGATGAAGGTGGTCACAAAGCAACTCTACGTACCGAATTGTTGGTACACGCACCGAAGATCCAAACAATGCCACGGAAAAACACCCCACACCATGATTGAGGCACCATGCCCTTGTACTGTTTCAACCTGGCATGCAGGGTCCATGGCTTCATGAGCCTGAAGCCATATTCTCAACCTCCGGTCGACGTTAAGTAGTCGGAATGCAGACTCGTCACTCCATGCTACTTGTTTCCAACCTTCTACAATTCAGTCTCTGTGCTCTCTTGGCCAGGCAAAACGTGCAGCCCGATGGCGAGCATTGAACAATGGTACTCTTGTAGGTCGACAGCTCCCGAAACCCATACGGTGAAGCGAGCTTTGCACAGTCCATTTACTGACTGTAATACTGACACTTTCCCCCCGGGTTTGGCTCAGGGGATTCCCTGGGAAGTACTGGTTAGGATCTGTAGTTGGGCAGTCTCACCACAGGGGTACTTCTGTCGTGTACTCCTTCTTCATAGTCGGGACAGTCTGCGGGACTGTCTGGGGGACGGGAATGTGACTGTCGGGACTGACAGACTTCACAGTCGGGACAGGGTATGGCTCGGCAAGGACCGTACTGGTACTGCCTTGCATGCCCTTGCTCTGTTGGATCGCCACAGGTAGATTATAAGCACGGTGGGGCGGCACTAACATCCGTTAAAGCCATATAGCCAGGTAGGACGCTACCTCGCCGACCGAGTTTTTAACCGAGTTGTACGACTGGTACCGTCATTCAACTTGCTGGAAATTTGAGCTAATGTTTGGCTTCGCTGACTACATGCAATACGCCGGAGCCGTCTCTCAACCAGCACTGCCAAGGCTAATTGTCCTTTGCACTTTGTCCGATCGCTGGTGATTTGTCTACCATCCATGTATTCTTGGTATACTCTTTGATGCAGTCGACATTGAAAATCCTAGCTGTGTGACGATTTCGAAAATTGAATGGCCCATGCGTCGCGCACCTACGATTTGTCCGCGATCGAAGACGTCTAAAAATCAGGCAATTTACCCATACTGACAATTCGAACAACTAATTCAGAACAACCACAGTACGCGCTATATATGCAGTTACCACAGCGCCCTCACTTGCGCATAAATGATGCGCAGCGCTACACAATTTGCATAGCCCTTGCTATCCCTGATTCAGTGGCATTTCAGTGTATATATTTCGCATAGCGTGATTTATGACATTCGCATTATGATTTCTCCATTTATATATTGAAAATTTTTTGCACTAAAATTATATGCCGTATTTATTCGCGAAATGTTTCTCCTTTTCCTACTAATTCTACTGCGTGAAAACCGAGAAGGGGAAAATAGGCTATATAATACCATTCCTGAAGAGATGACTCGAGTGATAAACCCGGCATCTTAAAAAGCACACGTAAAGACACATATTATGCATTTCAAAGAACTTATTTCAATAAAATTATTTGCCCACTTTCACAAAATACTCTCCTTATTTGTCCAGGCATTTACAAATGTTACTATAAGTCAGAAATTTCCAAATCGTATGCTGAAAAACCTAGAGGGAAAATTACTCTTGAAATAGGGGAGCAAATACGATAACTTTAGTGGGAAAATTCTAGTAAATTATAAAGAACATGTTTTTAGTCCAAAGGGAAAATTTGCCCTGAAGGACTCTTACTTTCGTTGAAAACTATAAGAGGCGAATCACTTTTCAAATTGTTGCCACCAAATATTATCGCCCTGTATTATATTTAAAGAAATTAAATAATGAAGAATCTGCATGCATGTATGTATGTTTCTGGTATTGCGATAAAACAACGGTACCTAGAGCCGTCAAAATTTGAATAATGTAATCTTCCATAGACTATGGGCATGTGAAAGCCCTAATTTGAATTTGAAATGTGTTTAATTATCGATTTAATATTTTGTAATACATCAAGGAATTTTTGATTAAAAAAAAACTATACGATTTCAAAGCGAGACATGGCAACACTGTACGAAATAAAAGACATTTTTATTTCTAGCGCGCTAGACTCTGTATCGGACATTCTAAATATATGCTCATTTTAAAATTATTTTGTGATATTGCTGTTGAACTGAATTTTATGGTATTGAGTACGTAGAAAATAATATTTAGGAAATAAATGTAACACAAAAATCTTTAAAAAACGCCCCTTTGGACGTAATTTGAAATCTGAAACCTTTCAGACTTTTTAAAAATTATTTTTCTGATTATTGTTTTTGTCTTAACTGCGCAGAATATTTCAGATGCGGTACGTAAGCATCATATTTTCACTAACTTTACTATCAAGTTGTCAACATCTAATTTAACAAACACGAAATATTAATGCAACAAAAAGTAGTATAATCTTATTTCATATTTCAGCGTCATTAAGAATTTCTATGAAAAAAGAAGCTCCAAACTTTAATACAGTTGAATAACTTATTAACATTAGTACCAAGTGTGATATATTACAGTACCTCTAGAATGAGATAATAATTTACACAAGATAATTTGTAAATTCATTTGTACAGCAGTTATGACCATCACATTAATAAAAATACGCTCCATAATCTGTATTTCGTAGAAAATTGTGATGAAGATAAATATGCAGCATTAATACATAATTTATTCAGCATTCAATACTTCTATGCAATGTTCCCACAAGAACGCTAATACAGAACTTTTATGCATTTAAATGCATAGCTTTATAAAATGTGTCTTTTAAATGTAATAAAATAAAATAAATCGATGTTTCAAATGAGACCTTGATATTATTTTGTAGAGTGTTTCACAGGATATAATGAAGAGTTGTGTAAACTGTAAAATGTCGGAGGTGTAATTTGAAGAAAATCTGTGAAGCACTAAGTCTTTATATACTTTATGTAACTTAATTACACTTTACAAAAAGGAAACGTCTTAAATTGAGTTTAAAAAGTCGTAAAAATTTATATTTGTTTTATTTAGTTTCTTCGGTTTTTATAAAAAAAAAATTGTATTAATTCCATATTTATGTTAATCAGTCTAAAAAATAGAGAATTATTTAGTAACAAATGTGGAGGCAAACAAAGAGGCTTTAATATAGCTAGATTTATTTTACACAATTAAGATGAAGTCTTAGAGGAACAGACTGACAAGTTTAAAATGTTGTTAATTCATATTCTTTTCTACTCTAAAAAGTAAAGTCACTGCACTGCTTTACTGTAAATAATTACTTAGATATTCATTTTGCTGCATTTTATTACGGATTCGCGGATTTGGAGTAATTTATTTAAAACTTGATAAAGCATCAAAACAGAATTTATTCGCCCGTAAAGACTACTACACTATACAGTTCCAAACAGACGTACGAGTACAGACGACGATACTGAAGTACGTTTTTGTGAGTCACGTTTTTCAATAATCGGTTTCAAATAGACTGTTCACATAATTTTGCCAATTGGAAGTTATTATACAGTTTAAGAAATCTAATATTTATACATTTCGGACAACATATCGATGAAATATTATATACCGTATATTCCGGTGTATCATGCGCAACTATAATTTCATATTACATTTATTAATTTTTAGGTATATTCGCCGTATAACGCGTATCCTTTCCTTTACGAAAAAAACTGAAAGGCAACTGTGCAATGCTTTTATCTTCTGAAGTCATTGATTCAAAGATTTTTCCCATGTTTTGAAACAAAGCTATACTGAACTGACAAGCAATACGGGGAATGATACTTATGTAGGGGTAAATACTTGGGCTAGTAAATAATTCTGCAAAGAGGCTGGGTTGTATTCAATGTAGGTGTGCTCAAAAAGGTTATTCAAGGGCTTTGAGAAAGAGGTGCGAAATTTGGGGTAAGAACGCCATGCTGAGCCTAATGCATTCAGGGAATTATTAACCAATCGTTTTCTCTTTCTGTAGTCATTGGAAGCCGTGATTTTATAGTGAACATTGAAGATTTAGTAAATCGAATTTGCTTTAACTGAAGCACATTTTATTTAGTGTTGCTGTTAGTAAAAAATACGGCTGCTGTCATGCGAAACTGCAGAGTGTTGGTTTCAAATGCAAAGTCATTCGGTTAGCGAAAGAAAATAGAAATCGTGCTGCAGCAAGGATGTTTGGTGTTTGTGAAGGGATGAACGAATGATAATTATTTATTTATGGATCAGAGTAAAAATAATGTTGAAGATGAAACAGAACTCGATAATGCCTGAAAAAATAACGGAAAACGAACGTGACTATATTTTCATGTTATCCGAGAATGAAAATTTTTTAGTTCATAAGGCATGTCATTTATTTTAAATGGTACATGGCAAAATCTAATTTTTGTATACTGAATTTTTCATTTTTTAAAATTCTTATTTTTATATCCGGCATATACCGCTCATCCATAAATTTCGAATTTTTGCAAGAGAAATTTTGTAAGAGGAATTTCGAAATTTTCAAGAGGTCTCTTAATTAAAGTGAACGTTTCAAAATGCCGGAACATCCGGCATTTTGAAATTCTTTCCATTGCAGTTTGCTGACATTTTACGAAAATAGAGAAGCTCATACCCACATTTTAATTTATTTTAACCTTTAAACTGCTGTGAGCGGTCTGTCACACCACGCGACATTTTCCATGAAATGCTTCCACCTCTTAGAATAATTAATGGGTATTGCCATTCTTAGTACCTTCCTAAAACAGTTATCCAAGGTCACATACCAAGTTGCGTTTGCCTAGCTCTATTTTTTTATTTTTTTTTAAATCCCCCCCCCCAGCGGTCTGTGGGACCGATCACAGCAGATACGATTCAAATTTCGGCCGATAAAGTTCACTTTTCGTTGTTGTTACATATTTCACTTTTTTATAAATATTCTTGAAATGGCTTCAAATGCGTGCAGAAGACGTTCTATATATCTTACCAAAGACCAATTTTAATAAATATTTCGAAATTGGTATAATTTTTCTAAAGTTCCCATGATGAAATTATTGAGAGCGACCACGACACAAATTCAGAAATATCTGCCGATGAAAATAAAAATCCATGTTCTCATTCTGCAAGAGATTTTTTTATTGGAAAAAGTGAATTCAAATAGTCTATTCAAGTGCTCAACAAGGGTGTTCGAACTCGCATTCACAATATTATTCTTCGTTCAATCTATACAACTGCTCGTAGAACCCGACGTTGGCCTATGGCAATAATCTTCAGAAACTTGGATATATATGCAATAAATGCATTCGTATTATTTCAATCTTATCCCATTGGCTCCGGAAATGAAACGAAAAGATTTCATTAGCAATTCAGTTGGTGCAGTCTCATGTAAAACGGAGGATAACTTCTTCATTTTTACCTAAAGAACTCAAACTTACAATAAGAAGAGTTTTCGGAATAAATGATGATGAAGGAAGCATTGCGATCGAAGACGATAAATGAGATAAAAAACGAACGGGCTATATTTCTCCACAGAAAAAAAAAAAAAAAAAAAAAAAAGGGGAAAACAGCTTACAAATATATAGAAAGCAAAGTACCAGTGTCTACAATGCAGTAGAAACGTATGTATAAAATACAGTTCGAATTATAATTTTTAAAATAAAAATTAATTTTCTATATTCTTAAAGTATTCTTACCGCAAATTTTAATGTAAAATAAAAATGTTGAATTTTAAAATTTACTTCTTCCATCCAGATACGTGAGCGAAGGAATTATTATCATAGTATATATTTTATTCTAATGAACTGATTTAAGTATAAAAATTTGCTTTATATCTTCATGAAAATGTTAAATATATGAAATTAAATAACATTTATTCAAATAAGAAAAGTAAAACAATATCTTATTTTGTTTTTAGCAGAAGCGGTCTGAGAGACCGCTCACAGTAGTTATGCGACAATTTAAGTCACAGTAGTTAAAGGTTAAAGTATAACATTTTGATGCATTATGTATTATATATAGTATCATCAATAATGTTATGTTTTTTATGCATTAATACCTTTTCACAAGCATTCTGTTTTAACTGAAAACAATGCTTTAACTGAAACACATAAAGCATTTGGAGTGCTGAACAAACAATTGAAATGATTTTGCATTAAAATGATATTTACATAAAGATGCATATACTTCAAAAAGAATAAAACTAAATCTGAAAAAAGAAATTCTTGCTTTAATAGCTTTCTTTCGAAGAGCCTCATGAATAAAAATTTGCAATTCACACATCGGGAAAAAATTGTTCATATATTTCTATTAACTCAGGAAGGCTGCAATTTTGAGATTCTGGATTTAAATGAGACCGAGCATAAATCAAAATGAGGAACACGAAAACTCGACTTTTCAAGTCTTCACTACCTCGGCGTCACAGCCAACTGGAGTCAAAATTAATCAACCAGTTGTACCAGAGCCAGAAATGGGTAACCAGAAAAATCTGAATACGCATTTCTCTTTGCCACCCCCTTCGTCCTTTTTCAGTCCTTCTTTCATTCACCGAGAAAGGCATTAATCATTTACAGTCAGCAAGACTTTCTGAACATTCCATGAAGTCCCTGCCAAAATCATTTCCAAAACCCATTTCTACCGAAAAATTGTATTGAAGAGAATAATGGAAATCCACTAAAACTATCCAATGCTAATAAATATTTTTATCATTTTTAAGTTTCCACGTATTTAAGACAATTGCAGTTGGTTCCATCCAATATAGGCATGCATCATGTTTAAAGCCATTGCTACAAACAAAAGGTTAGAAACTGTCGTAAAATACGATCATTTGCAAAAGATGTATATGCAATTAATTAAAGCAATTAGGTTGCGAGAGTAAATTCAATACCACAAAACATTTTACTTTCATTCTTTATTTAAATGAAATGTATTGTATAAACTCTCTCCGTTTCTTCGCAAAATCTGCTGAAAATATATATTTTGCAAGAGGTTTTTTCCCTGATGGAAATCTGTATAATAATCTGTATAATAATCTGTATATATCTGTATATATCTGTGTATCTCTATCTGTATATCTGTATATATCTGTGTATCTCTATCTGTATATCTGTATATATCTGTGTATCTCTATCTGTATATCTGTATATATCTGTGTATCTCTATCTGTATATCTGTATATATCTGTGTATCTCTATCTGTATATCTGTATATCTGTATATATCTGTGTATCTCTATCTGTATATCTGTATATATCTGTGTATCTCTATCTGTATATTCTGTGTACCTCTATCTGTATATCTGTATATATCTGTGTATCTCTATCTGTATATCTGTATATTCTGTGTATCTGTATCTGTATATCTGTATAATATAGTCTGTAAAATTGCTCTTTCCGGGACTCTTTTGATGAATTTTAAAAATAATCATTCTAGATTATATATGATTATCTTATATACCTTGTATAAAATTTAAGTAAATATATTATCAAAAGAAAATAAAATTATTTTATAGATAAGTAACATATAGTACAGTATCGAAATGGTAAAATCCAAACGAACAATGCCACTTTTAGTGATTTTCCTGAAAGTTTTATTCTTTAAGCGTATATTTATATCTAATTAAGCATAAACAATTTTTAAAAAATATTTATCTAATAAATACTGTTACTGTCGCTCAAAATGCTGCAAAATAAATTATTATAGAAATAGATAAAGTATATAGAATTTATATCAGCCAAGACTGGTAAATTATCTAACAACTATTCATAAATTAAAAACATTTTAAAGGATAAATAAATGTAAACAAAAATATCAGTGAGAAAGATAGATTATAAGAAGATATTGTAAATTTAATAAAATTATTTTCTTTTGCACTTCATCCAAATATAATTCAGACACAATTTTCTGTTAATAATTATTTCGATTCTTCCTAGAAAAGACTAAAAAATTTCAAACCATTATCATTTAATATTTAATAATTATTGCTTTATTTTTGGGTTAATTAACATCTTTTTCAGTTTTGTTTTGCGAGGTTTTGCTTCAAACTGTTTTCAATGACTGCTTCAAATTTGTGCCTTTTCTGCCAGACTGCCTAGTTTATGTTATGAATTAATTTTAATTATTTGAAAAATATTCACTTAATACTAATTCTTTTCAAGGTGATTTCCAGTTACTGTTTTATTCCCCTCTATGTATTAAAGTATTTTCTCCCTCTTTTCTGCATGCCTTCGTCGTGTAATAGTTAGCATACTCGGCGCTTATTCGAGAGGTCCAGGTTCTAGTCCCGAAAAGGGCATTGCACATTTTTTCCCATATCCTGCTTCAAAATAACTTAATGATTCTACAGTAGTGTACGAACTAAAACAAGGTGGTGGATGACAATTCTTCACCACCAGGATTTGGCGACTGGGTCCCCTAATCCCCAGTTGCCTTTTAAAAGGGAAGTGTATTTTCTTCTTCCTTTCTGCATGCCTGCCTGGTGTAATGGTTAGCACAGTTAGCGCATATTCGAGAGGTCCCGGCGAGGATATTGCACATTTTTTACTTCTCCTGCTTCATAACATAGTGACTCTACAATCGGCTTTTGAAACTGCATAACGAATTAAATATCTTAAGTAGAAAGGTATTTTAACAGCTGAGCTAAGTTCCAAAGTGATACGAGAAAACAAAAATAAAATCTCTGAGAGCTTTTACATTTTATATTACACCGAAAGGAGCGTTTTTAACGTTTTGTGTGTTACCTTTATTTATTAACATTCCAGCAGGGAAGTATACGTAAAATTTAAGACAAATTCAGTTTTTAAAGCACATTTTTCGCATATCGAAGCTGAGACGTCTGAAGGTAATTTCTATTCCTCCTTTCTACCCATCCCCACATCGTGGAATATGCCAACAGGAAGTCATTTGACCTTTTTTTGGTACGCGGCAGCTTTTTCATAAAAGTTACGACACGTGAGTGGTAGTGTTTTAAAATTCGAAAAATATTCTTTTTTCTCAAATATTTTGTAATTTTTTTGTCATTCATTGCCATGTATTATTTTAATTTGAATACATTTGGCTCTATAAATTTTATATCACTTTTCATGGCCCAAAAATATGTGCAACCAGCTGAGTTTGCTCGCATTCTTCATGAATTATCTGATGAAGAAAAGGAAGACAAGGAAACCTTTGGATGGCAGAACAATAGCGATTTCCATTCCTTATTTTCTTTCAATTCCTTATTTGATTTTATTTCTATTTTTTAGAAATAAATAAAAAGCATTAATATGAAGTAAATTTCCTTGTAGAAGTAAGTTGTAATAAGGTCACATAAAAGAAAAAGAGACTGAAGATTAATATGGACAAGGATATCTCGTGAGCATAAGCTGAAAATTATTAGTCCAAAGGGATTTGAATCCCGAAGGACTATTAGTTTCGTTTTGGCATTTTGCGTCGGACTCATAAATGTCGGTTCACTTTTCAAACTGTTGCACAAAATGTTAGAGTTCTGCATTATATTTGAAGAAATTAAATAATGAAAAATCTGCATAAATGTATGTATATTTCTCGTATTGTGATAAAACAACGGTACATAGAGTCATCGAATTTTGAATAACGTAATCCTCCAACGAATATGAGCATGTGGAAGACCAAATTTGAAATTTTAAATTTGTTTTATGATCGATTTCCTATTTTTAAAACTTTGACGAATTTTTGATTAACAAATTCAAGGATTTCAAAGCGAGCAATGGCAACGTTGTGCAGAAAAAACATTTTTATCTCCAGCGCGTGAGTCTCTGCATCGGAAATTCTAAAGATATGCTCGTTTTAAAACTATTTTGCGATATTGCTGTTGCACTGGATCTTATGGTTTAAGTGCGAGGAACATGATATTTAATAAAGAAAGGTAACACACAAAATGTTAAAAAACGCCCCTTTGGACGTAATTTAAAATCTGAAACATTTCAGATTTTTTTTTATTATTTTTTAACTTACGAATACGTTTTCAATAGTTGTTAAAATAGTCTTTATTAAAATAATTAAATCGTTGGCAATGTTGAAAACGCAAGCTCGAGAGCCACGAATTGCTCTCGCACGTAAAATGTATAGAATTTGATTTTAAGAAAAAAGGATTTAGGTTTTTTCTCTTCTGAATTGTATGTAGCCATTTTTTTTGGGGCGTTCAATAAAATTTTCATGTGGTGTTCCGTCATTAGCGTTTTCATTATTCATGCTCATTTTCATTTACTTAATTTCTTTTCAAGTCATACGGGGCGATAATATTTGTTGGCAGCAAGCTACAAAGCGATTCAGAATTTTGCAGTTATTCAACGTAAAATCCCGTTTCGGGACTAATAGCTCTTCTGCGCTAACACTTCTTTGGGCTAATAAGATGTTCATTAAAAGGTGACACAAATTTAATAGATTTCATTGATATGGTTGCATAAAGATTTAATTAGTTTCGAACACTTTAATTTATTAATACAGTTTTATGTGTGTGGTTTAATAATGATTTTATTGAAATATTTTTACAAAAATATATTTTATTTTAGGGAAAAAAAATGGAGAGATAATTCTTCAATGTTTGTAAGACATCGCCCTGTTATTGCATGTACACCAACCCTCTGTGGATTTCCACTTCAGACTGGTTAGTTCCATTTGATGTTGGTGTTATCTTATACCTAAAGATTTTATTACCATCACTCCTACATGCTACCAGTACTCATCGTGCATACTATCAGTTTTAAAGGGAATAAAACTGCTGACAAAGTTCGAGTGACCTCGGTTCTAAATAATTTTTTTTTATTTCAATGAATAATGTAAATATCAGACAGCTTTCTTTAGAAAACGTTCTACAGAGGAATTCTTATGAGGTAAATAGACCTGAAATTCAGTTATAAGTTACTTAACTATCATTAAGATATATGAAGCAATCATGCCATTCATCCGGTTCCCTGTCATTTTAACCTCTTGAGGCCGGGGCTTTGGTAGCAGTAAAAGCTACCAAAGGACGGGGAATCGGAATCTTGAACCGAATGCTTTTCCCCCTTTAAGGAGTCACCTCCTATTTGCAACAAAGATTCTTGTGTGTACTTTAATTGATTCTCAGAGGGGTGCATCTATGTCGGAAAATGAACACCTTTGAAAGAGATAAGTGGTTAAAACCCTAGGGACGTCAAATTTGACATTTCACCCCACTTTTCAGCCTGGAAAATGAGAAAAAAAGACATGGCCACTAAAGTGGAGAACCCCGTTTTTTTCAAAGAGAGTACACTATGGCCACTATAATGGCCATCCCGTCTTCAAAAGGTTAAATAACACAAATGGAAGGAAAACATTCTACCTTAGTGCAAAACTGCGACGGTACTAAATAAAGGAAATATGTTTTTACTTTCAGCAATTAATCTTATTACTTAATAAAAAGAAAAGTATTTATTATCTTCTGTATTTCAAGTTTGAATTCACGAAGTAAAATGTTATGCCCCTTAATAAATATTTTTTGCTTAGTATAATTTTATTTCGTAAAATTCAGGTTGTATTTATTTCAAGATTGGTAGACGAAAATATATTTCAATGCAGAACTGTTTTCTATCTGCCATTGTGTTAAAAGTATCGGTTTTCCGTGTAGGAAAAAACTCAGTTTTATAACCATTATACATGCTGAGGAACATGCCGTTAATTTTACTGTTGCTTGCGTACGGGTTGGTAGTAAATTAAATGCGGAAGTCCGATAAAATGTGAATAAAATATATTGTTATCACAACGAAAAAAACAAAATGCTAAATTTTTCTCAGAGATATTAGTACAATACCGCAATGTCTCACAGTAGTTATACTTTAAACTACTAAAATGTTTTACAGAACACAATTCAAAGCAGAGAAATTAATCCAATCCCTCCGCGAATTCGCTACAGTAAGCAACAACAGTTTTCCAAACAACTACTGAACTGAGATATTTTCTCCACCTTTTATAAGCTTTTTATTCGTGCCATAAAATATTCTCGTATTTTCTCGTTTTATCTGGATAGCAAAAGAGTACAATTACGAGATATCTATTTATTAAACTGTTAAATGCGTGAGTTCCTGTATTTTAATTTTTCCGGCGTAGCTTTCTCTTCAAATAAGTCTCGTGATGCATTGCATGGGGATATAAAAATATTTTAGTTACAAATGCTACTAAAAATAGCAAATAAATACAAAAACCGTAACAATACATTGAATATAATTATACTCCATTTCATAATCGTTATGTAACTGGGGAACATAGAGTTACGTATTATACAGAGGAAGATACAGTTAACGAATTTGTTCTAAGCTTATTCATTTTTATTGATCGTTTCACTATTACAACTCTATAAAGTAATACGTTTTCATACAGGTATTTTTTTCAGCTTGGAAGAATATGAACCAAAATAATGCAACAGATATGTTGATATTATATTTAATATTTTTCACTCCTCATTAAAATCCGATTTCATAAAGCAAACCGAAGTTCTTTTTATATGCTTAATAATATTTTGTAGGAGAAGAATGCTTTTTTTAATGGTTTTAGACAATTCAATTAAATCTTCGAGGAATGGGTTAAATTAAGCACATGATCTGTATCTTTTATTCTTCTTGATGTTGATCAACGTGTTTTCAGTTGTATGTTGCAGAGTAAAATTAGGTTTTCCTCCTAATATTTCACATAATGTTTTCTTCCTTTTATTTTCATCAAAACGTTCAACTACCTGCATTCAAATCTGTCATTAAAAAATTCAGTAATTTAACACTTTTAAGGAAAACACTTTCTCTGATAAAAATCAAATATCATACGTTCAACAAAACCATAAATATTGCAAATCCTATAAAACTTAGCCATCGGCTCATTCGTTTTTATTTACGAAATTTTGTTCTATCCATTTGTTAACAATATAGCGTTTTCTGCCCACTTTCGCCTAATTGTCGTTTATCAGATCAAAAGGATTTGATTTATGTTCATACGTATTAGATTTATGGTTTTGTTCTTTACTTTCCATTGATCTTTGAGTATATAGCTTGATCTATTGCTATAGGTGCTATCTTCATTTCTATGGTTTCCTTCACCAATATCTATAATCGCTGTCTTCATGTCCATGGATTTCTTCTCGAAAACTTATACTTGCTGTCTTCAAATTCTTTTAGGATGAAATCACTTATTTTTTACCACATTTGTATATTTTATACGAATGAGGTAAAACACATTGTTTTTACATTTATTTCTTACTTTCCATTGATCTTTGAGTATATAGCTGAATCTATTGCTAAGATCTATCTTCATTTCCGTGGTTTGCTTCACCAATATCTATAATCGCTGTCTTCATTTCTATGGCTTTCTTCTCCAATACTTATACTCGCTGTCTTCAAATTCTTTCAGGATGAAATCACTTATTTTTTACCACATTTGTATATTTTATATGAATGTGATAAAACACATTGTTTTTATATTTATTTCTTACTTTCCATTGATCTTTGAGTATATAGCTTAATCTATTGCTAAGATCTATCTTCATTTCCGTGGTTTCCTTCACCAATATCTATAATCGCTGTCTTCATTTCCATGGCTTTCTTCTCCAATACTTATACTCGTTGTCTTCAAATTCTTTTAGGATGAAGTCACTTGTTTTTTACCACATTTGTATATTTTATATATACGTCCCATCCGTAAGTGGAAATTAAAAATAACGTAATTTGTATACACAATATGAATTTTTATTCACTCTCATTATCAGTAAATAAATAATATAATATGTTGTTTGATGCAAAATGACTCCCCACGAAGTTAAAGCAACATTTGCAAAACTATCCTTCTCAACAGAAGGAGGGAGGTATCCTGTGCATTACTTGATAATTCTCTTAAAATGCTAAATTTAGCAGAGGATTCTTTCTTCAATTATCTTTGCCTCAGCAATTTTAGAAAATATTTCTTGCTTCTTTGAATTTAAGAATATTTTGTAAAGCAGTGTCTGCAGATATCTGGGTAGACACTGCACATATCAGGAATAAGACATGCATTCCTAATTTGCGTCGAAAGTCTTTCTCCATGTGTGAAAGGAATTAATTCCCTGTATGGTACATGTATAAGCATTGATCTCAAAAATATATTCAGCTCATCTAAGAAATATGTTGAATAAAATAACTGAAAGAGTATTCTGGTCACGATTTCAACTGTCTCTTTTACTTATTCAGAAAGAAATCTCTAAGCACACAACCTCTTAAGCAATTACATATCGACATATAAGGGAGCCATGATTTGCCTTTTTCTCAAGCAAATGCGTGATGGCTTTCAACAGGAAATGCGAGTGAAATAAAAATGCAGCTACTAGAAATGATATCAAATTATCTTTTGAAATGTAGTACAGAATGAAATGTTTTACTATTTGGATACTGACGAATGGATCATCTAATTTATGTATGTGGTTAAACATTTTGAGTAGTTAAACAAGTTGAATAAGGTTCTAGTTAATTTACGTGTGCTTGTCTACTAGAATTTTAATGAAGTGTCTAGCGACTATTCTCTGGTCTTCTTGCAACTATAAAATATAAGTCCAAAGAAGTGTTAAAATACTCTTTCTCTCATAGAATTACTACAGACGGCCCATCGCGGGATTACAGAAAAACCTCCACTTGGGCCTCTAAATTAATGTAGAAGGTAAGGAACCAAACGAATTATAACTAGTTAAACTTTAGCTGAAGCTTTACAAAAATAACTAACTGAGTTGGCCGTAATTAAACCTCACCGGAGAATACTAACAGGCAAGATACAGCGGAGCGTAAGTAAGATAGGCTTAAAGCAATGACGTGGCCCGAGTAAAGTTTCAGTAAAGCCAAAACACGCTTTACTGAAAGCTTCTGAGATCATCTACGGAAGTTCGGTTTCGTTTGCCTTTGTAGCTGAGTCTAGCCTGCAAAAGTGCAAACCGCCTATCTTCAGTTGGTTGCTTCATGTAGAGATGCAGGGAGAGAAATGCCTAAGTGAGTACACAGGTTCAGCTGAAATCTTGGACAGAGCAGATGTGAAAGCACATTTAAGCTTTAAGTAGGAAAGTTTTGCTTATCGCTTAGCATGAAAGCCGAAAATGGTTATGATATGTTATGTTATGTAGAAGTGAGGGGGCCACCTAATATTTACCCTAAGTAAGCATTTATCAGCCCCACACACTAACTAGAAAACTAACAACATGCTGGCATCATTCCTCGAGTCGTGTTGGAAAATGTGACTCCAATGAGCACTATAAGTACTGCCACCGGGGGCGGCATCAACAGTACTCCTTCCTTTCAGCGTTAAATTAGATCAAGGAAAAGGGATTGAATTACATGATATACATTGCGAAATACATAGTTGTGCAGATGCATATTTTGAAGATGTTATCTATTGTAGTGGGTACAGGCAACATCTTTTCAGGACATTACATATTGCGTTAGAAACAGGCGGGATGTTCCCACGTTACAAATCATTTTTGTAAACATGATCTGTTTACTATCAGAATTAATTAAGAACTATACAATTGTTTACAGAGCTTACATTTAAGTACTGTTGTAAAGTTGTGCTGAAACTTTAACAGCTCAATTTTGACGATTCATTACGGGCTGTTACGTACGTTTTTGTGTTAATTGATTTTCAGAAATTACATTACTGTCTAGCAGTACATTGTTATTTGCATGTAAAAATTGATCATGGCATTATAAATTGAGGTGGCTAGAGGCAACTTATTTCTAGTATAGCCGAAAATGATTGCAGATGACGGTCCTCTTGAAGAATCTCAAGGCTGAAAATTTCAAAGTGATTCATTATATTACATTCTTGTGTTTCCCGATAGAAACGTTCATTGAGTTTTCTGAGAAACTTCGATCTACTGAAGTGACTGAAATTTTCATTAAATACTAATTCTACTTCATTTACATAAAACCCGATACTAGAATCTCATTCTGTCAGGGTGGTGTTTCTTGTAGGTGGAAAACAAGAATTTAAAGGAAAGGATTTCAAACTTAAAAATAACTATTCGAAAATTAAAGTAATCCCTAAAAATCTTCAAATGTGAACAAGGAGCAAAAATATCGTAAAATATGGCAGCTCACTGATTACATTCATGAGCAAAGTATAAAACCAAAGGTGAAATTTCAATATTAAGAAGGTCTTGGTTGTTTAGTTAATTATAGCAAATAAAACTATTTGCCTAAGTGAGCACAAATCATTATCATAAGAGATACGAGCTTGAATTCAGGTTACATTTAAAGAAAACAACGAAAATACTGATGCAGTCCATTTAAGGAACTTTCAAATTTTGAGAATTTGTGATCAGGTTATGGTCCCGATTGGAAGAAAATGGTATATTCAACGGTTTCTAAAAAACAAACAAAAAAAAATTGCAAGATTCGGATCACAATTTTGATTCAGTAAAATATCTGTTCAAATTTTCTAAGAAAGTTTTTCAATGAATATTTAGATACAGTTATAGAGCTAAGGATTGCTTTAAGAGGGAGACATGTTTGATACGAAGGACGCAGAAACGTTTGATTAGACGTACATAACAATTTGTGTCGTAACTTGTTAAATGAGTTTTCATCTAGCTTTGATTTGATGAAGGAAAAACAATGATACCTTTCTTGGTGACATCATCAAATTTAGGTGAGTTTCTAAATATTATTGTTCACTGATTAAAGAATGTAAAGTTAATTATATATTTCAAATATATTAATTAGTTATTCTTTAAATTTTAATGATACCTTAATTTATGGCAGTAAATTGTGCATTCCTATGGTCGTGTAATAAAATGTTTTAAAATTTATGCATTGTTTGGAATGCATTTTAAAGCTTTAAAAAGGGATTATGAAATTCTGATATGCATGAACAAAAGAGAACATAAAGAAAATAATGACAATCATTACTTACGAATTTTTGTGCAGTTAAAAGTTAATGATACGAAGTGACAGATTAATATTTATATATTCATTTTATGGTTATTGTTAATTTTTTGCCTTTGTCCATTAAAATTATGAATATAATGGACATGATACATATCTTACATTAAAAAAATCTTTGGGCATACGAATATTCCTAACAAAATATTTATATACATACATTTTCCCTTATTTTTTTCGAATTAAAATACCTAAAAGATAAGCTTAAAATAAGCCTAAAATTTTTGCAAATTAATTTTAGTGCAACTTTTGTAGCTATGAAAACACAATTTATGAATTGTATTTATTTAAATTTCTCGAAAGAAAGTTTTTTGAAGGAAAATATACCACACAATTGAAATTGTCCTTCATTTTAAACAGTACAGTATTTTGACGGAACTTGATGAAAGGTGCTATTACATGAAGGCAACATTGTTTCAGATATTAGTAAAACGACCCTTCTTCGTGCTGTTTACGAAAGTTGTGCTGATTGTTCAGAAATGTTAATTAAAAACAAATTTTCATTTAATTTGAGTAATTTAGAGCTTTCAAACAGAACACCTGAACACGCATTGGACTATTAGTTAAATCTAAATCTCAAAATGAAAGAGACAATGGATGTAAATTTTGCACTATTTTTCTGGCTTCAAACATCGTTTAACAAGAATGGAATTTATTGAAATTTCTTGAAAGCGATGAAAATCTTTAAATTCTTATTTTTAATACCTTCACTTTGCAAGATACGAAAACCAAATACCTTCGGATAAGCGACAAAAATGGAGAGAAAATAATAGCAAGAATCAGTTTCCTTAACCCAGGGATATATTTAAAAAATATAAAGGAAAAGACTGCCACTAACATTTTCATAACTACCCCACCGACGAAAAAGACATAATTAAAGGGGGATAAAAGAAATATAATCCTTTGTATCTTAATAGCATTTTCCGAGCTCTATACATACACGTTTCCGTACTTTTTACGTTATACTTCATTATTTCCAAATCTATTCAACCGTTCAATGCCATTTATTTTTAGTCTAATTACGCTTCAACTTCTCATTGTAAAGGTAAAAGCGAATAAAAAAAATCTACTTTAGGGACTTTTTTCCTTCTATCGCTCTGTGGTGAATCTTAGGAGAGCGTCGATGAAATAATATAAAAGAAGATAGGAACGAACTGTAGAAAAAAGGAAAAATTGAAAGGAAATGAAATGAACAGAAAACTGCGTTCGAAAATGGTTTCCAATGTTTTTAGGTTCAGACGTTATAAAGAGCTCATTATCCTAGTTTTGGATCTAGTGGACTGGAAATTCTGTGAGAGAAAGATTTCGATTACTTTTCTTTCACGTCTTTTCTCATATAGCTGGTAAACGAATTCAGAATTTATTGATAATATTTACGAGACGAGCTGGATGGAACACAGTTGCTGTTATATCAATCGCTGACTTTATTATGCTAATCTGCAAAATGTTAATACAGAAATTCATATATTTTAATTTAAATAAGGCTGTTTTTTGTTTGAAACTGGACCCACATAAAAGCTACAGTTGAGAGAGAAAATGTTTCCTGGCAAAAGAGAATACTATGAATAAAGCTAAATCAAAGTCAGCATCTTATCACATAACTCGATTTTTCTTCAAGGCACTACAGTTATTCTCTAAAACAAAAGTAAAATATTTCCATTAATAAGATTTCCCAAATTCTGAGGGCAAAAATGCTCGAAAACGTTCGTAAATAAATTACTTTTTAGAGAAGATTATGCATAAATACTGAACCTTCATTCTATGAAAAATTACCTTAGCAACTGGAAAAGAAAGTAATAATTAAATTTAATTAAATTACAGAAAACGAAACAGTTTCTCATATAAACTGATAATTTAGAGAAGTCAAATGAAGCACATTATGTCCGTTAAATTTATCATTATGAAGATTATTCGCTATCTTCTAGAACACTACAAAGATCATTGAAGGTTTAGTGAATTAAGTAAGAGTTTAAAAAAATTGGAACTTTAAAAAAAATTATATGTGTGTGTGATTATGGCAAAGCCTCGAGGGCTATCTGCCTAAGGGGAGGAATGCCTTCGTGCAGGACTTTCTAAGGGAAACTGGCTCGTATACAGTTACACATGGGGAAAACCACGAAAACGCCCATGCAGCCAGCCCGTTCGGGGGATTCGAACCTCGGACCGAACTACCAGTGTTCAGCGACTTTACCGCTCGGCCGCTGGTGGGCCCCTAAAAATTTTTTTTTATAATCGGAAAGCTTTCACATTTGATATTACTTCCAAATGGGCATTTTTTACACCGGGGGATTCCAAATGGGATTTGAAAAGTATTTCAGACTTTCAAAATCTGACGAAAAATACCGTTAGATATTGTAATGTTTTTGCGTTGCTACGATACCAGCATAACACCAGTAAGAAATGTAAAGAAATCTCGATGAAATATCCGTTCTTGAAGATGTATGCGATGTTAATGTTAATGGAACGTTTTAAAATTGTTGAGTTCATTAATTAAAAATCCGTTAGAGCTTTACAAAGAATGAAACAGATAAAACAAATTCCAAATTCTAACTTTGTGTTTACAGATGCCCATATTCAAGTGGAAGGCTATGTTTAGTAAAATTTTATGTCCCTAGGTAAAGATGCTTTTTTTTTTTTTTTTTTTTTTTTTTTTTTTTTTTCAGAATGCGAGAAACACACATGCATTCATGCCGGTTCTTCATTATTTATTTTTTAATGTAAAACAAAGCTCTAATATTTAGTGGCACCAATTTGAAAAGTGATTCAGACTTTTATAGTGAATCAACGCAAAGTAAAATTAATAGACCTTCTGGGCTAACAGCCTTTGGGTCAAAAATTGGAAAATTGAATTGATAACAATTGATCAAATATTCCTAAGTGCGTTGGTAAGTTTGATCAAATATTAGTAAAGACAGTGCTTCGGCTAGTAATTAATTATTAACGCGCAGCTTAAATAGACATAATTAAACGTGATTAAACAATTATTATATAGCGCAGGGCAATATTTTATGTTCACCATTTATATAAATGATTTCAAGTCCTATGACATGAATAAATTTCGTCTTGTAATTCTCTGAAAACCTATAATGAACACTTCTAAGCTATCAAAAGTGCTTAATGTAAGCTGTAATAAATACCTTCCTCTTAAAAATGCAAAACCATATTACAAGATACTGAACACCTTGAAACGCTCGGCTGAAATAAATATTGATCAGAGAATAATACCAGCTAGAGACAGTAAATAGTATTTCTAGATAGCTATAGCTACTTATCGCATACTAGAAAGCCAGGCGATCATGAGAAATGACCGCTGTTCTAAGTATTGTAATTAAAATTATTTGTGCAAAGGTGTCTGCTAATTTAAACTGAATTATCCAGGGCAGGCGGCAGGGACATCCCTTTGCTTCCCGCCCCACGGGGTTTCCCCCTTCTACTTGCTTAATTGCTTAAAGTAGAATGCAATGACCACTGCCTGTACATTTCTGCCACTGTTAGCTCAATAAATAAAGGTGATTTAAATAATAAAATGTTAATTCACATGTCAAAGATCTCTTTGTATACAACATTTCTTGTGTAGATCTTTCCATCATTTTTAAGCTGGCCTTGCAGAGGACCATGCATTATTTTTAATTTTTCGTCCGTTTTTTGACGAACTCTTGAACAGGTAATATAAAGTTGACCATGTCCAAATGCAGGCTCAGGTAAGAAAAAATGCCAACACGCTTAAGCGTTTGGCCCTAAGACTTATTGATGGTCATAGCAAAGACAAGTTTTGCAGGAAATTGTCTACGTCTCAATTGAAACGGCAGCCCTTTGTCGTGGCAACTTCACCCCATTTTCTAGTACAGTTACGCAAGCAACCGATAAACTTTCGGCGATAAACAGACACTTAAGCCGCATATAATAAAGATATTTATTTATTTCATTTTGTTTGTTTTTTCATCGTTGCCGGTTTTCCCCGGTTGCATATTTCCGAATTCTATTATCCCGAGTTCTATATATAGATGCTAATTTATTTATTAAATGTTAAATGCACGTGCTCTTGTATTTTTAATTTTTCCGGTTTAGCTTTCTGATAATATTAGTCACGCGCTGCAGTGCACGGGGAATAAGACAATTTACAGTTACTCAAGCAACCAATAAACTATTGGCGACAAACTCTTCAGCCGCATTTATTTGAGATATTTTCAGCGCAATAATTAACAATGATAATAAGTGGTAGCAGACTAAAGTAGATATTCTCGTAATTGACATATATATTAAATAACATCTTGGGTACATGCTTGAAGAAGTCTTCTGCTTTGAGTTCATTAAAAAAGCATTCTTTACACTCATGGGTTCTGGAAATTAGACTTCCATTCTGAACAATATAAAAGTTACTCTTATTGAAGAATATTATAATCACTCAAGCTGTCGAGAGGTAAAACTGCTGCACACTGCTGCCCACCAGCGGCCGAGCGGTAAAGACGCTGAACACTGGTAGTTCGGTCCGAGGTTCGAATCCCGCGAACGGGCTGGCTGCATGGGCGTTTTCGTGGTTTTCCCCATGTGTAACGTGTATACGAGCGAGTTTCCCTAAGAAAGTCCTCCACGAAAGGCATCCCTCCCCTTAGGCAGATAGCCCTAGTGTGCTTTGCCATAATTAAATACACCACACCAGCTGCACACTGCTAGTTCGGAACTGAACTCGATGCTAGCTTAGCTGCATGAGCGTTTTCGTGGTTTTTCACCACGTGTAAAGTGTATACGAGCCAGTTTGCCTTAGAAAGTTCCCCATAAAGAATTCGCCCCCTTAGACCGATAGCCCTAACATGCTTTCCCAATAAAATAAAGCAGAGCAAACCAAGAATAATCAAACCCATTTATTTTGCCTGGCTAATTATTATTTACGTCAACGTTCCCATACTTTTTATGCCAAATGATTATTTACTGTCGTTAATTTTATTCACAGATCTACCACTGGCTACATCTTAAATTTCTCTAGTGTGCTTGATAGGATTCATATACGGGAGACTTAGTTAACGGTCTTATTTGTGTTCTTCGAATGTGTGAAGTGAAGGGAGCAGCTGAAATTTCCATAAGAATTCAAACTGATTGAGAAATTGCATTCCCTGTAGTTTCTGAATCAGCCAGAGACTGTCACATATTTTATCGACTGATTTTGATGTTTCAAAGTATTAGACATCGAACATGGAATGTAAATAAATTTGTAAACATTCGGTAAGTGTTTATCAATTAATTTGTGAAAGATTCTAATCCCTCAGAATAGGTTAGGAAATAATAATGGGTCTGAATAACTTTTAATGGAAAATGAAAAAAAAATCATTTAAAAGATGTTCTTCACGTGGAAGTTCTATTTTAACGTAATAAGACTAGGAAAATTATGACATATGAGAAAGTAATCTCATCTTGTATTACTTTTTGGTAATATATATATTATGTATAGCCTTTCTATTATTATTATTATTTTTATAATTTCATAGATTGTATATATATATATATATATATATTTTTTTTTTTAATTTTTATTTTTAGGGTTACATGCATAATTTGTGTAGGAGACGTTTTCTGTACGCAAGCGTTTCTAAATTACTTTGTCTTCTAAAAAATTTGTTTTTCTACTCTTCATTGACATTTAATTAATTTTAATTCTAGTCATTTACTTGTTAATTTCTCAAAATTCTACTAGTTTAAATTTCTTTTTTAGTTATTCACAACATTTGGTTTAACCTTTGGTTTTGAATTTTACTTTTACCCTTGCCTATATGGATGACGAAACACAAATTGAGTAATTGAAGACTTAGGTTTGGAAGTAACTTCGCCTTGATAAGTCTGTCTCCTATCTGCTCAACAATTATCCACTTATGCAATTTAATTTTTTGGAATAATATATTTTTTCATGATTTTAGCGCGTGCACTTAATTTACATATGCTCTTCGAATTTAAATGATATTGTAAATTAGTTCGCAGCAATAATAAATTCTTATTTTTATTTTTGCAAATAAAATTTCTTAATTAAATTTAAATTTTATATTAGCTTTACACGAATAGAGAATATTTGTTAAATTCAAATTTCATTCCTTGCAGCAATGACGCAAGAGAATTATTTAAATAAAATTTAACTTTACTATATATTATATATTATACATATATTATATATATTATATATATATATATATATATATATAAAGTAAGTAAAATTTAGAACTCTCAGTGTAAAAATAAAGCGAAAATACAGTTGAGATTAAATAAATTTAATTAAAAAAGTAATGATTACACTAATATAAAAGCCTATTATGATTGTGCAAAGGTCTATTATAACAACTGAAAATAATTAGCAAACAAAATAGTAACTAATTTCAAGCGAAATGAAAGAATTTTCCAAATATTTTTACAATAAGAATTAAAAAAGCTTTCCAAAATATTTTAGGACTAACTGCATTTTAGTTATTCATAATTTAATGTTTGAGATAGACTTACTAAAGGGTAATAATCTCAAAAATTAATCTAGAATAATTAAGCCGTAGTTATACATGTATACGAATAACTAAGCAGTAATTATTTATTTATACGAATAATTCAGGAGTTATTATATATGCATATAATTTAGAGGAAGCAGAGCACAACCTGGTTTCTTTGGATTTTACGAAATAAAATGAATAAAATGATGCATATTGCAGTAATTATTGAAAACATTAAAATTTTAATTTGGCTTTTATTCATCAATTTTATTAGATAACACACAAATCTCCTATTGATTCGACAAAGTGCATGCTGTTTTTTTTTATTTCATTCCATGTATTTCTGTTCGAGGAATAAAAGTTTATAGGTTTTCTTTATTTCATTCCATGTATTTTCTGTTCGAGGAGTTTCCCAAAAAGCACCTGCAATATAAACGAAAATGTAGCTTGATTTTTTAATGCAACTTTCAAAAATACATTATCAACATAGTTTAAATTCTGAGATTTTGAACTGCTTGTATGAAAATAACATGCATGCAGAATAAATGACGTAATTAATGTATGGTGAAAATGAAGTAAGTCTTAATTTTTACTAATTGAGTTAATTGAGTTTAATTCTTCATTTACTAATAAGAGACGAGAGAAAAGGAATGCATTAAAAAGGGCTTTCGATTAAATACTCATTATAAATGTTGTCTGCTTTTCATTATAGAAACTATTAAGAAGCTCATATTGATTTCTATGGAAGCAAAGTATTAAAAATATTTTTAAGTTAGAAAGTATTTTTTCCGCCTTCTTAGCGAGCCTTCTTGGTATAGTGGTCAGCACACTCAGCGCGTAATTGAGAAATCTGCGGTTCGATTCCCGGCGAATTAATTTTTCATCTTGCTTTCTTCAAAATCTATCTAATATCACTACAGTGGTGCCCGAACTAAAAGGATGGTATGTGATGATTCTCCGCACCCAGAAGTTTTCGATTGGATCCCCTAATAAAACCGCAGTCGCCCTTTAAAAAGGGGAGCATATAAGGTATTTCCCCCACCTTCTTGGCATGCCTTCGTGGTGTGATGGTCTGCACACTGGGCTGGTATTTCCAGAGGTCAGTGGTTCGATTCCCGGCGAAGGCGTTTGCTACTTTTCCATCTTTCTTGCTTCCAAAAAATATCTAATGTCTCTACAAGTTAACAAAAATACTATTAGCAGATTTGTGAATGTTATTTTTAACAAAAAATGTATAATTACTAAAAGTCTGTCATAATTAAAATTTTAATTAGAATTGAGGAATAAAGGAATGAGTCAATTGCATTGAGTTACAAAAAGGAACTATATTCCATCTTGAATATAATAGGAAAAGTGTATAAGCCTTAATGACTCTGAACTACGCATTCGAAATATGAAAAAATCTGCAGGCTACATGGACATAAATTACTATCATATAAGCCCAAAAGCAATTGTTCTGGAATTTGTTGCCAAGGAAATTGTTCCGGAAAGTTCTTAAAGTAACTCACACATGATCTTTCTCAATTCTGCTTTTTGTTCCTCAATTTTATTTCTCATATTTATTCATATACGCTTTTATTTTTCTATTTGAAGGCTATAATTCTATTTCTTTAAACTGTATACTTCTGCAGCGGAAAGCTATGAAACAGTTACTTATTCAAGTATAATTTTGCATCAGAAATTCGCAAGCATAGATTACAAATACATTATTTTCACTAAATAAATTTAGTACATTTCAACAAATGAGTTGTTGTAGATCGTTAAAGTTGGAAATTTACAATGCATTACCGTGCATATATGGAATGGTAATAAATATCCTCATTATTTCAAACTTGCTGCAAAGGGCGTGATACTCATGTCAAATTGACTTATTATTTCATAATAGCCTCTACATTCATAGGTTATATTGATGTAGGAACAAATATCCATATTCGGGCCCCACTTGTAGAGTCATTAGTTATTTTTGAAGCAGCAAACGTAGAAAATGTGCAATACCCAAGCCGGGATTCAAACGCTACTACTCTCGAATACATGTCGTGTGTGCCTCCAATTACGCCTTGGCGGCATGAGGAAAAGAGTGAAAAAATACCTTATATACATATCTCCTTTCAAAGAGCGACTGGAGATGAGGGGACGCAATCGCAAATCCAGGTGGGTAGGAATTATCCACCATCTTTTTGTTCGGACTCAACTGTAGAATCATTAGGTTATAGCGATGTAGGAATTTGAAAATGTTTCTGTTTGGGCGCCATTGTATAGTCATTAGGTTATACCGATAAAGGAACTTGAAAAATGTTCCTGTTCGGGCACCACTTATAGTCATTAAGGTATTTTTGAAGCAGGAGACGAGAAAAATGTTCAGTGCCGTCGCCGGGATACGAACTACGGACTTCTCGAATGCGCGTCGAGTATGCTTTCACTTACACCATGAAGGCATGTGGTAAAGAGGGAAAAATGTGTTATAAACACCGCCCAGTCGGTACAATAGTTAGCTATCCTGACTGCTGTAGCAATGGGCTCGGGATCGAATCCTGCAGAGGGAACTGTTGTAAGTTCCCTCATAGGAGGCAATAGTGTTTATAGGTTTGTTTTATAGGCTGTTAGGCCCTTCCATAATGAAAAAGCCACAACTTCTGGCCCTTGTAGTAACGCAAGGCTAAGGGGTATTAAATAAAGCGGCCTGGCCATTAGAAAATGCTTTATAAACCAATAACATCCCTAGTAATTTTTATATATTAAAATATGTTACGTTAAATTCTAGAAATTCACAGATTAATGATATTAATAAATCACTTTCATCACTAAAGTTCACTAAAGTTAAATATATAATCAGCCTTCTTTTATATAATGTCCAGTGTCACATATTTAATAGTTATGCTATTAGTACGATATTTGTGTTTCGTGATTTCAGAATGTGTAGTTATAATAAGCAGAAATGGAACTGTGGTGTGATTGGCTCTTTAAAATATTCCAAATTTGGGAGAAAAAAAGGAATAGCTTCTTGGGAAGTTATTCGTGGTAAAACAAGTTGAATTGTATTGACCTTTAATTCAAGCTTTCTCACTAGCTCACTAGCTTCACTCACTAGCATTATGAGCATATAGTACACATACAAGATTAACAATAAAAATATAATTTTACCTATGTTTGATTAACATGGACATCGTTTTTCTGGAAGATCTTGAGGGGGCAAATATTGGCTCCACTGCGGGTGTTCTGACCATTCCTTAAATTCCTCATAAACTGAGAAAAAAATAGTAATACCTGCATAAAAGAGTTTTTTTAACATCAAACTCTGTTATGGTGTTTTACGTATACTATAACAACCGTAAGAAATTTAATGTGTGTGTGTGTGTGTGTGTGTAATAATAAAATTCCATAGTCATGAATACACTTAAAATTCTAACTACGATATGTTCTTTTTATTTTTTAATGGCGATGGTTTCTTATTTGAAAGTACGTGGAATTAAATCTACAGCCCCGTAGTCAAGTTGTTTTTCCCGCCTTTTCTACACGTACAGTTATAGAATGTTCTGGAAATATTTAAAGCGGGCTGGAATAGCTGACGTCATTTCTTGGAAGCTCCGCCTTTCCAGAGGCTATAAAGGACTCGCAAAAGAATATCGGAGTCTTTTCTTTAATGTAACGCAGTAATCTTCATACAAAAAGTTATTAGTAATTATTTTTTATTTACTCCGGATATCTGATTTTGTAACTGCTATTTCTCCTGAATAATAATAAATGGATCCTGTTTTTTAAACTAATCGTCTGATAATTTAAGCAACGACTACATCTATGATTCTTCACCAATCTATTTATTCCGGACAAAAGCTGGTACATCACATATATATATGTATGTATGATGTATAGATTAACAAATGCGAACTCTATACTATTTCGATTAAATCAAAATGCATTTTTGTTACTAATGCAGTGGTTTTTCCATAAAAATTTAGTATTCGGATTTTCATGAATAAAATAATATTTCTCTCATGAATTGCTCTTTAAAACTTATCTTTTAGTTAATATTTATTTGCGATACGAAAATGGCTTTCAAAATTGCTTGCGATTTTCTGTCATTGTAAGGACAAATTTTATTCATGTTTCAGTATTAAAGAAGCAAACATGTTTAACCGGTTATTCTTTTAAAATTGTAGCAAATGATTGTTTTTGCTAAAAGTTGACAACCTCGTGCTCTCAAGATTAAACTTATTCTATGTAAATTACGAAGTCATCATACTCAAGTACAGATTACGATGCAGTGAAAAATATGTCAATGCAAAATAATTTACATACATTGCATTTTTTTGCTTTTAGGAAGCCCTCATAAAATTCCTTACATTTTATCCTAACATCGAACTACAGTTTTTATTCTGTTTGACGTATGAATATTATCAAATGTCTAGCTATTATATTTTGTAAACTCATCTAAATTATTTGTTTAAAAAGATTTTGATGATATGACAAATTTTCAATTATGTTCATCGTACTTAAAAAAATTTAAATTTGAATATATTTTACTATCAGGACAATGTATACATGTACAATGTAAATTGTGATCCAAAAAACTGATGTATTTACCGATACGTTTAGAAAAATTAATTAACACGTATACCGGTACAATTCATATGTGAACAAACTCAAATAACTATTCATTATGAGATTCTAACTTATCACGTTTTTACTCTGTCTCATGTTTACTCTTTGTGTACCTCTCTTAAAACCCGATGTTTTAGAGGAATCACAGAAAACATAATTTTTTTGAATAATTAGAAAGCCGTATTTATATGACATAGGGCTGAAGGAATATGGTAAGTACGTTTTCAGCCAGCTTAAGTTTCCAGATTAGATTTGATCATTTTCCAGCTAAAAAATTATGTATACTGCGTAGAAAAAAATGAAATATTTCAGATTTTAAATTACGTCCAAAGCTGCGTTTTTGTTTTAACATTTCGTGTGTTATCCTTTATTTTTTAAATATCATGTTCGTCGCACTTAAACCATAATATTCAGTTCAAGAGCAAAATCAAAAATAATTTTAGAATGAGCATATCTTTAGAATTTCCGATGGACAATTTCATGCGCTGGAGATAAAATTTCTCTACAACGTTGCCATTGCTCGCTTTGAAATTCTTGAGTTTGTTACTCAATTCATTAAAGTTTTATAAAATATGAAATCAGAATAAAACAAATTCCATATTTCAAATTTGGGCTTCCAGATGTCCATATTCGCAGTAGGATTACATCATTCAAAATTGGATGGCTCTAGGTACCATTGTTTTAACACAGTGCGAGGACAAACATATATTAATGCAGATTCTTCAATTATTTAATTTATTCAAATATAATACAGGGCAATCATATTTGGTGGCAATAGTTTGAGAAGTGAAACGGAAACGTTTGAAAAGTCATTAGGAGTGATTCTACGCAAAATCGCAAAACGAAAACCAAAGGGGAGTCCAAAGGGATTCAAAGGGGTTTTAGTCCAAACGGGCTTTGTCCCCAGACAAAGCCCCTTTGGACTAAAAAATAGGGACATTTTTGTATTTCCCGTTCTTCTGGACAGTACGACGAAATTTAGCTTCCTTTTTCATGTCTCGAAAGCGAGACTTAATGTATGTATTAGATTTATATACAACTTTTTGCTTATTTCCCTTTCGCGAATTTTCGTCCTACCTTTCCTTTGCTAGGTTCTGAAAGTGTTAGAATTATTCACATATTTTTTCTCTTTTTCTGTTATCCATAGTTTTTCTCTTTAAGGAATATTTTATTGTTAAATTTTATTCCCTGGAGTAGTATTATTTTAATTTAGTGTAGTCAGCTTGTATTAGTACTCCCTCCGTTTTATTTTCCTGTGCATTCAAAATTTTAAACGCATTTTGTGCAGATTCATCGTTGAGCTACCCTGTTGGGGCAGATGTTCTTACACTTAACAAACTGGCAGAACATGTGACTTCACCTTACTTCTGTTATTTATGTTCCAGCTTCCCGCTCACTGTAGACATATCTACTGTTGATGTACTCAGTCTTTCAAAATCCGGGTCTCTAAAGAAAGTCTCTCATGGAGACTCATTCGTGTGAAGTACTCCTTCGGAATTTACGTGGTAACTGAGCCGGACAGGTCGCGTTCTACGTGACTCAGGTTTGTCGGACTCCTGCGTCTGCCGGCTCAGCTACCGTCAGATATTTTAATGCTAATATTTCGAAATAAAGGAATAATATTACGATTTTAAAGAAATAATATTAATATATTTACTAGTAGATTACCCCTGAGTACTTTTCGTTTCTTAGGTTCTTATTATAACCAAGTTCTTCGGAAATTTAATTAATAGCCTAATTTTCTCCTCTCGATTTTTTGGACGATAAAATTAGTTAAAAAAGGGGGAGAATAAGGTATGCTTCGATGCTTGTAGAATTTCCGCACATAAGTCGTATCTCCCAAAAGAAACAAAAAGACATAATATATGATTATTTTACTAATAAGACTATCTAATTTCTGAACTAGGTACTAGAGGATAATTAAGAAAACACATAGCTGTAGTATATTATTTTAAATTTAATTACTTAATTGAATTTCGAGACATTCTGCTTCATTGTAGCTTATTCATATAGCACACACGCACTCCATAAGTATGCAATTAAGGATATAATAATAAAACATGGTGTAGTTAAGGATGCAAAGTACAGTTGTTGTCTTGTTGCTTATCTACCAATTTATTGCTACTGTTTTCGAGACTAATGTAGAGAGCGATATCTTAAACTGAAACAGACCTAATCAAAGAATTTCTGAAACTCTTCATTAAGTGAATCTTAACATTTGCATTTTAGGGATTAGAGATAATTTTATGATAGAAATTATCTTTATAAATTAAGGATCTTAGCGGCTTCTACATAAAATATTTATTATTGCATATATACGATTTTGGCTTTCCAGAAGAGTTCAATTATCTGTTTATCTTTCAGTTATTTCAATTCCTTTTGTTATATCGGTGTTTATTAAGTAAATTTCTTTCTGTGTTTCTTGCGTGCAGCAATGGAATCCAGGAAGAAAATGCAACTTAACAAAAATAATACTAAGCTTTTGACTTTCAATAATTATGTGTTTGAACTGTTTCTCAGAGTGCATTGAATGTAAATGACTGTGTTCAGAATGCAGTGGCAGTCGAAAGAAATCAACAACAAAATAGAAAATATAGCCTTGAGAGGCAAAGTTAAAATACATTCACTAATAAAATTGCTGAAGAGAAGACATTTAATTAATGGTTTTCAAATAGCGCAAGTAATTAAATCAATTAATTTTAGATAAGAGACAGCTTGAAATAAGCAACAGGAAATAATATGTATTGTGATAATATTTTTTAATCACTTAGCTCCGACATTTTGAATCATTTTCATAGAATATAATTTGTTTAGTGAACTGAAAAAGGAAAAAACAAATATAGAAGAACGTATTTAATTTACTATACAGAAACTGTAAAAGTTTACTACTAAACGCATACGCGCTTCAGGAGGAAGAATAAAATTTTATTACTGGATAATATTATGCATGCAACTGTACAGAATTTAATTTCAGAAATATATCCTTAAAACTGCCGAAAGAAGTATTAATGACTACTAAATGTATCTAAATTGCTCTGAATATAGTAATAAATATTTCTTTATTTTGTGTTCATATTAATCATAAGCATTGTGTAAAGAGCCAGTACTAAAGTAAAGAAATATTAAGTAAGAATAACATTTTTAAAAATTCGTACATATTACGAATTGTATCCTAATACAATTATAAGGTAAGCTAATGATACCTTTTCCTGCACTGCCGTGTCAAATAATTCTTACACAACGCTGGTGACAACAAAAATGGAGCTAAACTCAAGCCAATAATTTTGCATCTTTGTTAACTATCAAATGAAACACATTGAAAACGTAAACTAACACATTCTGAATGAATATTCTATACTGAACAGAAGTCTCTTGCTTTCTGCAAGTTTCATCTCTATCTACGTCGAATCTATCTACGTCTATCTACGTCATTCTATTCTACGTCGAAACGTAGATAGAATGCTACTTGATGCTTCTCTTTTAATCCAAAGCTATCCAAAATGTTAATGTTCTTGGGAAGCACGAGCGGTCTGCCAGCATATGTTGTAAGGATCCTAAGTTTTACTAACGTTTATTTTATTTTAAATCTTTACTATCACTTCTTATTTTCTACGTCCGGCCAGAATTAAAAGCTTTAACTTATTTATGCAAATTTGTCTTGCTAACGCCAAATACTTAAGTTGTGGCTTTTTTGCCAAGCAAGAGAGAGGAAGGAGTTATTAGAAGCAGGCCGCTTGCCATAGTAGTTTTACTCGTTTGATGGTTGCCTTCAAGGCCAGAGATTTAGTCCTCTTGATAAGTTCAAACGTATCGTAGTTTTAGCAGCTCTCTGTACTAAATACGGATTTTTGTTAAATAACGGCCAATCTTGAAGTTAGGCACTTGAAGTTATATTAATCCAAAGTTAGTTTTAGTTCGTATTTTTATATTCTTACGTTGAGACCACAAGTGGTTGGTCTTTGTATTTCGAAGTCCGGAAATCTCTGTAAAGATAGAAAAATAAAGGGTTTTGTATACCCTTCCTGTGTGTATTGTCTACTTCACAATTTATTGAACATAGCTTGAATAAGCTCCCTGTTCCGAGTCAGGACAGTCCATGTTTCCAAAGCAAGTAAAGAGGAATACAAGTCCTGATAATGTGTTCCAGCAAAATGTGCAGCGAAATAAAAATGAATACTTTAATCTGCTTCGGCTGTCCAGGTTGCTATTCACTATGGACCAACATTCTGTGCAATCAATATTTCTACAACATTTATTTGGAAAACGTGAAGTCAGAAAACATTTAAATTTTTATCTGTATGATTTAGAACCTTCAGTGCTTTGAGAAATTTTATATACAACTTTGCGCACTCGATTTATTCTTGAGTAACAACTTCCAAGAATGTTTTTATATTTAATTAGCTTTCATAAACTAACGGAATTGTAATTACGATAATGTTGTTGTTCTGTACCGTTACATAACATGATAATATGGTACTAATTTTATACCATACTATCATGTTATGTAATGGTATGAGAAGGGAAATTATTAAATAATATTAGTTTATAATTTTGTTCATTGAAGCGAAGCTGATCTTCTTTCATGCATTTTAATTGATTGCTATATTGCATAGAACAACTTCGTGAATTCAGAGAAAAATTTAGTTCAAATTCGTTAAATAAACTAACGTAAAAATGTTTAAAAGGTTTTAAAGGTATCTTTATGCTTCCTTAATTTAAATGATATTATAAAAACAAGAAAAAATGCACAGGATGAAAAAAAAAAGGCCTTACGTTTCTTCACTGATTCGAAACAGCATTTGACAATTAAAGCAGTAAAGAATCCAATCATAAACCACTCAAATTTATTTTGAAATAGCAAACTTTCGCATGCTTCACGAGCTGCAGCTTCCTGTTCATCAGATTCGTCCAAAATATCTTGAAATATACTTTTCACCGAGTCCCAGAAAATATCTACAAGAAAATATTTCAGTCCTGCTATCGGACTAAACAGCAATTGTGCTAATGGGTCCAGAAACAACTGCTGGTTTTGATTACTTGGAGGGTCTGATACAACGGAGCTAGTGAAGAAATCCACAGGAATTTGAAAAATGGATCTTGCTTCATTTTGATAATTTCTTTGCGGCGAGGAAGCTGTAAGATTTAGAAAACAATTTAAATAATTAATGAAAATCAAAGTTCTGCTTTTATCACTCGTTGTTATAATTGGTTAAAAAACACAATATTTGCTTTGGACTTCCAAGAATAATAACTCTCTATCTAACCTACTAAATCTAATATTTGTAAATTACTACAAGTGCAGAAGCTTAATAAAATGTTCATTAGGAGAATGGAAAAGTAAGCATTCACATTACAGCGATTTACGGTTTAACATTTCCGATCCAATGCTAGCACATTACCAAAAACACACATTAACATATTACGTTACATAACGCTCTGATAGCAAACAAAACGCTCATGAAGAATATATTCTAAATGAAGAATATATTCATTAATCATAGCATCTCGAGATATTGGCAGATATAAAATAGCAACATTTCTCTTCAGTGATTAAATCTAAATGCAAGAAAGGAACTCGAGACGCATACATACAATGAACTGATAAATAATCTGAAATTACGCCTTTAACATAATCCAAGGTTTTAAGTGTGTATATCCTCAGTGGCTTTATAAAAATGTCCGCAATTATTTCTTCAGCGAGAAGATATCAGAGTTAATATTTTTTTTATCTTAGCACATTCTTTCACAAAATGGTATCTAGTGTCTATATGCTTAGTTCCCCCGCTGATTCTGCCCTTTTTTAACATTTTGGTGCAATTTAGACTATCCTCGTAGAAACTGCAAACTGTTTTGTTTCCATGGAAATCGTGCAAACGCCAAACTACCTCCTCTGCTGCTTCTGCAAGAGAACTAAATTTCGCTTTTGAGGATGACCAGAGTCACAGAGGGTTATTTTCTGCAGTTCCCCATAAAAATACTGCCTTGATATGCTAAGAAATATTCCGAATTAGATTTTATATCGGTAGGGTAGTTTCTTAGCTCTACATCCTCATAACATAATAGGGAGTTGTTTTGCTCCTCGTTTATATTTCCTAGACACAGTTTAAGATCTTTAGTTAATTTCAAATATCTGAAGGGCATTTTTACTTCGGTAGGTTTTGCTATCTTCCTGGCTAAGATGGAGGAAACAACAGCTGCTGTGCCTGGTTTGTTACTGACTGCTAGGTACAATAACGATCCTATTTCACTCTATTGCTTTATATTTCTTAGCTTCATTGCAAGCTTTTGCATCATTCTTTTGCTTATAACAACCTGAATCAGCAGGAAACGTAGATGGCTTATAGTCATTCATGTAATACTGTTCCAGTGTTCTCGAAATGTAGCTTGATTGTTTTATGTAGAAGATTTCTTGCTATCACGATAGAAACTTATGCCTAAATATTATTGATGAAAATTTCCAAAATTTTCACTGTGAAATGTTCACTAATTTCGTTTTGGAAAGTTTCAAGGATATCTATTTTGCTAGCAGCCATATATACTAGCAACCATGTCATCCATACTTGCAGTAATGTGTACAAATTCTTCTTTATTTTAGCTTGTATGTAAACATGGATCACTTCGTTTAATCTTTTATACCTAGAGTACATGGATCACTTCGTTTAATCTTTTATACCTAGAGTACATGGAGCACTTCATTTAATCTTTTATACCTAGAGTACATGGATTAATTCGTTTAATCTTTTATACCTAGGGTAACTACTTTGTGATTTTGATTCCATACATTTATTGCTCGATTCAGTCCATATAAATGCTTTATAAGCTTGCAGACTTTATGCACACATTCCTAAGTACAGAATGCTTGTACATGTGCTGATGATGATTTCTTCTTGTGCCATTTTTCATAAGGAGTTATTATAAATTCTTTAATTGGTAATCATTTTTACAGGTAGCTTCTTATTATTACACTTTCATCATGGTACATGTTTGGAAGGTTATAGCTTTTTAACGTTGCTCTCGTTATCTTAACTAATGAACGACATTTTCTTTCAGGGATTCCATTCTGTTGCGAAGAATACAGAACAATTATCTCATGTATTATTCCATTTTTTGTTTAGAAATTTTGCAGAGTCATTGCTTACGTATTCCCCTCTTTGTTCTGACCTCAGTCCTATCGGCGCGTTCTCAAACTGTGTTAATATCTGTTTGATGAAATATGTGATATAATCTTTAGTTTCTTCATTACACTTCAAAAGGTAAACTGTAATGTATCTATTACAATCACCAGTTACTGTTAATATAATATCTTGTACGCCTGGAGTTACAGTTTGCATCGATCCGCAAAAATCGGTATGCTCATCTACTATTTCGAAAGTTCTCAAAGTAGACTTTCTGCGGAAGGGTAGAATTATACATGATTTTGGTAGCAATACAATCCTCGGATATCAATACGCTGGAATCTGAAGCGAAATTCCTAACTTCATCCATAGCTTCTTTAACTCTTTCACATCGAGAGACGACCAAATCTGTTTTCAACAAACATCGAAAACGCCCGTGTTTACGAATTTGTCGTGGAATAGTTTTCCTTTCCCCCTTGCTGCTTTTGGAGGTTTTTCTGCGGTTTCTTCCATTGTGTGCAGTTTCACCTTAGGGCCGGATTGCACCTGCGAACGTAATTGCACGTGCGAACGTCAATAGCTTTCCGTATTTCTCCTTTATTTGCTTCAAAAGAATGATTGACATGTCTTTTAACAACTCGCAAAACCAATGAGCCATACACTAACGTGGAGGGGAAAGAACTAGGTAGAAAATAAACGAGGCGTTGGGGCGGTCTGAGTGAACGGGCGTTACGGGCGACTTCGATGCGAAAGAGTTAAACAGCCTGGCACATCAGCGGTCGCGAGGTGAACATCGCAAAAGCTTTCGCTAGTTTCGACCTAGGCTTGATTTCAGGCGAAAGGGCTTTCAGTATGGGCGTTTTCGGGCTTTTCTCTATCTGTAACGTGTATACGAGCCTAGTTGCATTAAAAAAAACTCCACAAGATTATTCCTCAAGCAGATAGCCTTAGCGTGCTTTGCCATAATCAACTAAATCGAAACCGAAACCGAATCTTTAAATATCCTAAAATATCTGCATGAATACTATGACCTAATTTTATATGGCAATTATGAATGCATTCCACGTGGATCTATTTCGTAAAAAGAACATGTTCACTTTCCTTAAAAAAATAAACCTTCTCTGATATATTCGACAGCTACTATTATATCATTCTTAACAACATGGTATTTCACACCCATAAAGTTCTCACTTCAAGGCCATTATCAGTTAGTTATTAGCTTATTTCCTGATAATAAATTTCTAAATAGTGGCGGAACACAAAGTACATATCTGATCGTAATCTTCAATTCTTCATTTTGATTACTTCGATACTTCACCAATTGCCTTTTCTTGACTAAACACCAATTTTTCCATTAGCCAAAAATATTCGCTCAGGAATGGAATTACTATATTGCTAAACAGGCTCTTATCATACCGCTTGAGAATGGTGGCTCCAGAATCGATATATCGATAACTATGTACGTTATTGACACTTTTATAGAAACTTGTTTCGCTTCATTAAACCCAATTGAATTCATAGCTCCATTGACTTGTGGTTTTTAATTACCCTTAATTTTGCATTTCGCATGTTTTCTACAATCAGCCTTTCCTATGTAATAAATTCTTGAAATGAAGAAAGTCTTTTGTCAGTTCAAATGTTAAAATTGCAAAAAGAGTTTTTTTTTTTTGTTTTTGTTTTTGTTTTTGTTTTGTTCAACTGTACCAAGTTTAGTTTCGCTTTGAAAGTGTACTCTTCCTGCAATTTATTCTTAAGTAATCAACAGTCAAATCTGCTTCAGGTCTTATTTCTAAAGCTACTGTTAATATAATATAAATCCCAGATACGCTTCTTAGAATAAACGCAACGAATAAAGGCGTTAAGATTTCTAGTTGATCAGCAATAGCTTTCTTTTTCATTAAAGGATCGTTCATTTGTTCTTTACCGCTGTGTTGCAAATTGCACAATTTTATCAAAAGTCCAAGTTTTTGAGACAGCTTTGAGCTGCCTGAGAATACTGAGATACTCCTTTATAGTCGTACACTTTTGAATGTGTCGTAATTCATTATTTTCCAATAGCAGTCTTGTAATCCGAGTTGCTGTAGCATTTAGGTACTTCACAATCCACTACTTGGTTACTGGAGGAGGAGGTTCTGTAGTAAGAATGTCCCATAAATCCGCCTTAATCAGAAAACTTTTCGGGTTTGAATTGCCATAATTAATAATTCCGCTTGTGGAGGAACTTCCGATTTAGATCTGTAACCACCGATTTAGATCCGATTTAGATCTGTAATCTGTAATCTGCATTATTACAGTGTGAGAACGAAGAAACGAAAGTAACCTTTGGTCGCCAAATTTAATTCAAAACGCAGATTAAACAATGCATTTTTATGAAAGACTTGTCTCCTAACCACTGAACCCATACCCTGTTGTAATAAATTTCATGCGCAGTGGATAATTGAAACTTTTGTTACGGAAATGGAAAAGTAAGCATTTGTACTTAAGCAATTAAAATTTTAAGAGTTTCAAGTTGACGCTGACACTCTGCCCCAAAGCATAAATTTACACATTTCCTTACATAACTCTCTAATAGGCGAACAAAAACTGATAAAGAAAATACACTCAAGTCCATAAATTAAGGATAATGCAAAATCAAGCAAAGGAAGAGTTAGAAGCGAAACAAATTTGACTTATTTGTAAAGCTTATTTATTAAACAAAAGGTAAAGAGCAAAAAAGATGCTATATGTTTGATATTATTAAAAAAATTAGTGATTTTTTCTCCCTGGAGCAAATTACAAAAAAAAAAACTATTTAGAAAAAACCAATATTACATGATTGGTATGATTGTTAATACCTTGTATGTCTCCAAAACGATGCAATACAGTTCGTACAACGCCTAGGCATGCTGAGTATCAAATTATCGATCTGATCTTGGGGGATATTACACCACTTAAAAAGCAATGATCTCCGTAGTTCCGGTAGACGTGTAGGAGGAGGTTGACGGGTTGCAACTCGTCGTTCAAGCATGTCCCACACGTGCTCTACTGGATTCAAGTCCGGTGAAAATGCTGGACAGTCCATACGGGTGATATCCTCCGATTGAAAGCATTCGCTTACGATGTTTCCACAGTGAGGACGGGCGTTGTCTTCTTTAAACACAAATTGTGCGCCCATGGCGCTCCGAAACAAACGTACATGTTGTTCCAGAATGACGTCCTGAGAGATTTGGCTTGTCATGATTCCAATTTGAACATGCAGGTCAGTTCTGGAACACAGAATAATTCCACCCCATAGGAGCACTCCTGCACCACCGGAACAGTGTCGTTCAATGATGTTTTCTTGGTGGTAACGGGTACCTGAAGCTCTCCATATGAAAGTCGGCGAGAATCAGACTGCAAGCTAAACCTGAACTCGTGGGAAAACATCACACAAGCCCACTGTTGCGGAGTCCACAATGCATGCTCTCTACTCCAGGCTAACCGCAGGCGACAGTGAGTTGCAGTAAGTGGAACGCATCTGACAGGCCTACGAGCATATAGACTAATCTGCCCTAAGCGTTTGTACACGGTCTGCCTTGAAATTGTCGTACCAGTGGCTGAAGAGAGCTGACGAGACAGGTCTGAGGCTGTGCTCCGCCTATTTATTTTGGCAGTAACTGCGAAATACCGGTCCTCATTCGGCGTTGTAACTCTGGGGCGACCTGTGCTGTAACGTCTACTCACATTACCATCATCTTGGAATCGTTGCCAAAGCATGGAGATGACACTCTGGGTAATTCCAAGTTCGTCTGATACTTCCAGTTGGGAACGCCCACATTCCAGACGGCCGATAATTCTACCACGTAAAAAATCATCCAAATGCGTCCTTTGTGTCATAACTATTCGGTTATTGCACTGAAATGCTTATAAAGCGCCTGCGAACAATTTTACTTCTTTGCCTGTATTCCTTATATACCACTCTCTTACACTCTCGTCGTTGTGACGTACCATCGGTGTCATCTGTTTACTTCCTGAAATTTGCATATGATTCTTGAAGATGTGTGAAGTGATTTTACAGGTGATATATTTATTTTAGAGTTCGATTTCCGCGTGACCCCAAATTATCCTTAATTTATGGACATTAGTGTATATCACATTAACCGATGCATCTCAGGATATTCGAAGGTATAATATAACTACAATAATAATCGACAGAATATACCACGAAAATTCTGATAAATCGTTTTAGATTTTTTTTTTACTCAAGATGGGTGGGCTAGCCCTTTAGCTTTGTGTAGAAGTCAGTTAATATAACATAACTACGAATTTGTTTTCCATATAAAGAGACTCGAAAAATGCTTATCTCAACAGTTAACGGGGTGAATATACAAACACAATACCTGGTATAAAGGACAAACAAAGATATGTACTGTTCTTTTAAAAGAGCAGACTATAAATAAAATTTCGGAAAAAAAGCTTTATGGCAACTCAGTGATAAAGTGTTATTTAAAACTGCTTGAAAGATTACGTTATCTGAGCGTATGGTTTGTAATGATAATACTATTTTGTTTGCTTCATCATAATACCCTTTTGTTTGCTTCATCATAATACCCTTTTGTTTGCTTCATCATAATACCATTTTGTTTGTAATCATAATACCATTTTGTTTGTAAATATAATACCATTTGTGAGCAAAAAGCTATATGGCAACTCGTTGATGAAGAATTATTCAAAACTGCTTGAACAGTTACGTTATCTAAGCGAATGTTTGTAATCATAATACCATTTTATTTGTTGCATCATAATATCATTTTGTTTGTAATCATAATATCGTTTGGGAGCAAAGAACTTTATGGCAAGTCATTGATGAAGTATTGTCTATAATTGCTTGAACCGTTACGTTATTTGAGCGTATGTTTGTAGTCATAATACCATTTGAGAGCAAAGAGCTTTAAGGCAACTCATTGATGAATTATTATTTAAAACTGTTTGAACAGTTACCTTATCTTTCAGAGAGATTAGGTATTTTTGGAGAACACTATGATGCACATCTACGGACTATTCGCTCATTCACAATAAACTTATTTTTTATAGAATTTTAAAATTGTTTTTCTTCGTTTGACGCATTTTGTGTTTATCCGGCACTGATAGATAGTAATCAGCTGCTTTCTGTTTTGTGGTTCTTACAATTATTAAACATTCATAGTTTTGTGTGCACAGAGAGACCATAAAAGTATTTTTTAAATCTGCATTGCATTCAGAAAAAATGATAGATTACTTAAAAATCGAAAAAGCGTAACAATACTCAGGTTTTCGTTGCATTGTTGAAACATACCGAATTTTAGTCTACTGATTACTTAGAGAATACAGCCTCTATCTTGTTTAATTCTAATTATGTATGCTGCACAATATCATATCATGTTTGAAGTATCCTTTGTTGCACTAATATTAAGAAACTTTGATTCAGAGAGACATAACGTTCGAGCTACACTTTTGCTGCGGCAGCTGTATTTTTTATGTTCGTTTACTGTAAAGGGAAACTCAGTACCTTTTATTATTAGATTCCTCAAATTTTAATAATTGCTATTCTTGTCTGAAGACAAAAAATTGCTAAGCTTCGAAAATGTTTCTCAATAATACATAATTACAGAATTTCTTTTAAGAGTATTCTTTATGATTCGAAGTTTTAAGATTTTAAGACACCCTGCATACAACATTGTCTAAGAGTTCAAAAAGCTAAAGAAAGACTTATAACAGTAAATATTTCACTTTGTTTTTAGATTTTCCGATAGTTTTATAAAAGAAGCCAGAAAATTCAAGTTAATATCAATCAATTCCTAGAAGTTTTCTAAGCGTGGAGGGAAAAAACAGATCTGCAAAATTCATGGATTAAAGCAATAGAGCATGAATGAATTATTTAAGAAGAATCCAGTTTCCAGTTTATCCAGTTTATTCAGTTTCCGGAAGCACTTTTTCCATTTATTCATCAGGATTTATGCTCGAAAGGAAACGAAATATCACTAGCACATCAATTAGTGAATTTACAACCGAAAAGTCGAAAGTAGCTACAGATAAAAGCATTGTTTGCATAAAATCTGATTTCAAAGCAAGGTCTTGCTTATTCGCATTTTATTCATTATTGGAATCAAATTATCAATGAGTAGATAGTAGCAGATTTTCATGTATTTTACCTGTATACGTAAAACTAAGAATTATCTTTATGACCAAAACTCTTTCTAAGAAAATAATCACATTACAGGTAGAAAGCAAAATGGACCGGAAATATCTGTAATCACATTAGTCACTAACATTTAATAAATACAATTTAAAATTTAGATAAAATGTTTTTAATTTTTCAAAATAATACCCTCCAGCCGCTTTGTGATTCGTCATTCAGCCGGCGTTTGAGAACACTGTCATAAATTGTTATCCGTTTTATTTTAAACAAATCAAAATAATTCTTTGCTTAAGTTTTTGCAGTTAATATGAAAATTAGATTGTATTTTAATTTCAAGGTCTATCTAATTATTTTATTATTGTTATGAGAAGAATGTCCTCCGTGTGACAAATAATATATAATTTCATTGGTTAGGTTAGGTTAGGTTATTCAATTACGGCAAAGCCTCGAGGGCTATCTGCCTAAGGGGAGGGATGCCTTCGTGGAGGACTTTCTAAGAGAAACTGGCTCGTATGCACGTTAAACATGGGGAAAACCACGAAAACACCCATGCAGCCAGCCCGTTCGCTGGAATCGAACCTTGGATCAAACTACCAGTGTTCAGCGACTTTTACCGCTCGGCCGCTGGTGGTCCTAATTTCATTAGTTAAATTATATAGACGACATAAGAATATTTCTTATGAAATTCTTTTTTACTCTTTATTAATAATTTGGCGGATTTTTGTGCAATAATTTAAATGCCTATTTTTCTTTATTCGAATTTTTGAGCATTTATTAAGGACTAAATTATTCCTGACTTGCCTTGGCAATAATATTTGTCTCCAAGTTCTCGCAATATCTCTTAATTTCTTAGAAACATGGTGATATTTGGAAATTTTCGGAAATCACGTTTTTGAAGCTCTTAAAGTGATTTCACTCAAAGCTTTCACAAATGTTGGGGCAACCCTATAAATACTGGTTACGTTAGAACGTTAGTCGCATACTTCAGTTATTCAATTCAGTGTGGCTCGAGTATATTGAGTAAACTCTAGTGATTACGGCATTAGGGTTACCTCTATAAGCTATTTTGGTGATCTAAAACAACGCTCACTATTAAGGTGAATTTTTCTGCTTTTCGTTTTCAACATTTTATAGCTGTTTACTTTGCTATAAGAGTTGTTCTTTATCTTAAAAGGAGTCCTTTTTTTTCCAGCTCATCTTGTAGAACCATTAGGTTATTTTGAAGCGGGTGACATGAAAAAGGTGCAGTCCCCTCGCTGGGACACGAACCTTGGAGTTCTTGAATATGTGCCGAGTGTGCTACCGTTACACCACGAAGGCATGGTGGAAGGAGAGAGAAAATACCTTATATACTCCCCCTTTTAAAAGCGACTATGGATTAAGGGACTCAATCGCCAAGCCCTGGTGGAGAAGAAGTATTGTCCACCTATTTTTAGATCGGGCGCCACTATAAACTCATTGCGTTATTTCGACGAAGGAGACGTGAAGAATGAGAAGTGTCCTCGCCTGGACTCGAAACCTGGACCTCTCGAATACGCCTCGTGAATGGTGACGTTACACCATAAAAGTGCGTTGGAAGAAGAGAGAAAATACCGTACAATCTGCTTTAAATACTAAGAAAGTATTTATGACTGTATAGCGTGCAAATGTCCTTGAAATATTTAACATTATTTACATATGTGTTAACCGAGTAGTCAGGGTTTTCGCTAAGAAAGTGCAAATTTCCCAAAACTACTATGAGAACAAGTTATTTTTTGATTTTAATGTAAAAACTCTCATGGTATTTCATACCTGGATTTGTTTTGTTTTGATATATTGTTTTAATTTCTTTGACATATATTAATATGCACGTATATATACGTTCTTACAGATATCACAATAAATATTCTAGGCCGTATATATACGGCGTTGCCGCTTAGAGTAGTAATGCATATTAAAGGTAGGATGCATCTTGATTTTTAAAATCGATTCACTTTTTAATAGCATCATTTAATATCGATCTTTAATTTTCTTTATAAACAATATGTTGGAATTCCACCTTTCGTTCAGTCTTCTTTTTTCAGATTTCGCCACGAAATCATGTCTACCTCTTTGCTTTGCAATTTGAGGCGGACATACAAAACGAAAATATGTTTAAACTATTCGCGCATCTCATTTTTAGCCCAATGGGCGTTATCCCAAATAGGCTATTAATTTCATTTTGGATTTTCGCGTTGAAAACATTAAATGTCTGTTCACTATTCAAACTATTGCCACCAAATATTATAGCCCTCTTTTATATTAAAGAAATTAAATAATGAATAATCTCGCATAAATGTATGTATGTTTCTCGCATTGTGATAAAACAAAGGGAACCTAGAGCCATCCAATTTTGAATAACGTAATCCTCCACAGAATATGAGCATCTGGAAACCCAAATTTGGAAATTGGAATTTGTTTTATCCTCGTTTCATATTTTGTAAAACTTTAACATATTTTTGACAAACAAACCCAACGCTTTCAAAGCGAGCCGTAGCAAAACTATATGGAAAAGGAAAAGAAATTTTTATCTTCAGCGCGCAAGACTGTGTATCGGAAATTCTAAAGATACTCTCATTTTAAAATATTTTGCGATATTGCTGTTGAACTGAATTTTATGGTTTAAGTGTGAAGAACTCATGTTCCTGTACTTAATAAATAAAGGTGATCAACAAAACGCTAAAAAAATCCCTTTGGGCGTAATGTAAAATCTAAAATATAAAAGCTTTCAGATTTTTATGTAAATATATCCATCTGTTAACTGTTTTTATGCCGTATAGTTTACTGTATATTTTTTATGTTTATATTTTTAATGAATTGTGGATACATAAATAAGATATTTATATCAAAGTTTTGTTATCTTTGGAAATATCTCTAAACACATATAACTAACCACTTGAATAATCTTTAGTGGAGTCACGAATAATATCGCAAGTATATTTTCTGAATCCAAAATTTTGAAACTTGGAGTATTAGCATAACAACGTCATGTCATAACGAACTTAAAGTTTGGAAAGTATTTGCATATCGAATTACAGGTTCACCTGAATTAAATATGAATCTACTCTAATCACCCGTTCGCCATCATTTATTGGATTAGGCTTCGAAAATGACGAAGAGGCTAAATTAAATACTGATGAAACAAAGTTTACAAAGTGCGCTTTGATCTTCAGCTTATAAGTTAGGATTATGAGCAGAAGTTTGGAGATTTCAGAAAAGATCCTGTTTAATTTACATAAAAAGAAAAAAAAAATATAAATTTATAATATAAGTTACCATATGTTAGACGGTTTATGGTGTGTATTGATTAAATGCCTAAAAATAGAGACCTTTATATTTTATTGTTAAGTAAAGTTCACATTAAGCACCATAAATTGAATTCCAAGTTAAAAATTTAGGAGGCATTTTCTCCTCCTCTCCGCATGTCTTCTTGGTGTAATTGGAAGCATATTCAACGTGTATTCGAGAGGTAGAGGGTTCGAGCCCCGAACAGAACATTGCACATTTTCGAAATCTCCTGCTTCAAAATAACTAAATGATTCTACATTTGCGCCCAATCTAGAAGATGGTGGAGAATATTTCGTTACCAACAGGATTTGACAATTGGGTCCCCTAATTTCCAATTTCCCTTTAAAAGGGGGAGTATATAAGGTACTTTCAGCATACCTTCCTGGTGTAATTGAGAGCATAATCGAAGCATATTCGAGAGATCCAGAGTTAGAGTCCAAGGACTGCATTGCACATTTTTCACATCGACTACTAAATCTAATGACTCTATAAATTCAATAAACAATCTAATGACTCTATAAATTGGCTATTTATCACCAAATTTGGTGATAAAAATTAGTCACTCAAACCATCGCTAGCGTGGAGATATCTCGCCAGTTTAGCGAAATAACCATTTATACCTCAATTTCTTGCCCCTGTAAATGTATTTTTCCAGCAGAGCTTTGATTTTTCTTAAAACCGTACTTATTACATAATACAAAATTCGTAACCATATTGTAACTAATAATTATCGGACGACATAGGTTAATGTAAGTTTTATATTTAATAAATGCCTCGAGTAAAAGTGAAAAACAATGTTTTGCACTCTTTATTTTCTTGAATATTCTGTAATTCCTATATCATTTGTAGCCCCTTTTATTTTAAACTTCACGTTGCTTGAAATAAAAGAATTATTAATAATGTTTCTTACTTTTAAAAAGAGATTTAATTGTTCCATAATAAGAGGTCAAGCTGAGAAGAAAGCAGGAGGCAATAAAAATTCTGGTCGATGCTGAAAATTCACAAAAGTATATTAATATTAGTTAAATTAAAATAATCATTTTCTGTTGTAATTTTACAATAAATACATGGAAATTAATAAATAGAAATAAAATGCAAATGTAGGTGGAATACCTTTTGATACATACAATTCATTGAATGTTTTGGTAGCATCAGAGTATCAGCCCTGAACAGCATGAGTAAAAATAGATAAATTCTGCATTTCGTAATGGGAATTCTCAAATTATCACACAAATTTTTAAAGTATTCTAGATTTTTTTAGAATTTATTTTCTTTTTGGTGTATGATGCAATAGTTTGTGAGAGGATATTATTTGAATTTTCTGCTTCGTTAACTATTTTATGTGTTGTTTGTATATTTGATTATACAGTAAGTTTGCTTGAAATATTTTGTATTTATATAAAATTGAAGATTTTGTTGATGTTTATGCAATTATTTGGATCTTAACGGATTTTGGATAAGGGGAAAATTGGGAAAAATACTTTTCTCTTGTCAAAATATAGGGCGGTGCTGAACAAAAAAAAAAAAAAAAAAAAAAAAAAAATGTGATCTTAAATTTAATAAATGTGGGTCATTATAAGTTCAAAAATAAGGTGTTGCATTTGCATCTCTGGATAAACCAAGTCTCTTATTACGATATGTGTTATGATTTTACGATATTTTGGGGGCGGTGAGGTACTTTTCAAGCATTTATGCACTATTGAACCTCATTGATGGACTAGTTTATTTATTCACAGTGATTTGCTGTTTCAGAAAATATTATTTTATTATTTACATTATTATATATTTTTATATGAAGCTTACTCAAGTAGTATATTCTTCTTAGTTATCCTCTCAGAAACGGCATCCAAGCTGCTCCTGCATGGACTCTCTTTCATTCACGCTCGAATCACTAGTTCCCACGATCGGTTGTTCCAGTCCCTTCGTCATTTCCCATCACCAAGTGTTTCATTTTACACGGATTAAAAGTTCTCGAAAGAGGTTTCGCTTAGAGGGAACTTTACAAAAATTATACACATGTCCCTCTTTTTCAGGAGCAAAAAGTGCTGACTCAAAATTTACTACGTGACAAGGTTACTATTTTAACAAATTTTGAAATCTCCCATTTTCATTTGTCCCGGTGGTAAAAATATTCAATCTTGATAGTTGTTTTATCGTTGAATGTATTTGATAATAAAATTACTAAATACATGCACTGATAACAATCTTTTTGTTTTTTTTATTTAGAAACTCATTTTCGTTGTCATCATGATTTCGTTTAATTCCTGATTTCATTAACATGTATGACATCTACAGGGTTTTGTATCATATGAGACAGTTCTGACACACACATGATTCATCTTGTTAATGTATGGTGTCAATGATTACATCACGTTTATCGACAAATAAGTTAATTGAGAACCAATAGACTTCATCTCTAGATATCGATGAATAGAGTACAGATGTTTCTTTCTTTTTCCTTATGACCTTTTATTACACATTTGGTTTATTATGATCTTTTCTTGATACATGCTATTAAATCCATTATCCGCTTTCCTACGACTCCCAGTCTTAAAAGCATCTTTTGTCTCATCACAAACTTTTTTTAACAAAATAACATGTAATATACATTGTTTTCAGCTTGAATAGGCCAAAGAAAATAACGTAGTAGTATCGTGAAAAAAATCTATTAATGTACTCAATTTCGAAGATATGCTATCAGAGCGGCTGTTTCCTCTGCATTTACATAACTGCATTTTTTTTTTGTTTGTTTGTTCCATTCAGTATTAAACACCCTGTATATAGCCTACAATGTCGTATTAATCGATAATTTATAATATAAAAAAAAAAAAAACATTTGATCAATATATAATCGAAAGCATGCTATTAATTGTTAATTTCGGTTACAGTTAACAATAAAAGGGAGGTTTTTTGCTGCATGGAAGATCGGTTCGCCTAATTTCTGTATATCTGATTATTCGATTGTAGGCTGGTTTAGAGAAATGAAAATTATTTGATGGATCACTGAAATTTCACAAAATAAAACATCCATTAAAATTGTGTTGAATAATTATCTGTCGAGAGTCTTGCTTGGTAAAAACAACTCGTTAGCTTTAATTTTTAAAATTTCTTAACAAAATACCGAAAAGGAGATATAAAAAAGAAGATTTCCTTAAATTTGCGTTAAGAGCATTCGATCAGGAAAAGTGAATCTTTAAAAAAATGCACGTGTAAACATCGGTAATTACACGTTATCCCAACCCACCGTTTCCGGAAATTTCGGCAAAGGTCATCGGTTGTTAATCGTTACTGCGGAACTCTAAAGCCTACGGTTATCCATAATGGGCACTAAACCGCGCTACATGGCAGGTCGAAGGGATAATACGTAAGTACCTTAAAAGCTTGATTCACTTTGAATTTCTTTTTTTTTTTTTGAAAGCAGATGCATTAAAGCAGATGCATTCGAAAGGTTCGGGCAAAATAAATTCATCCATTTCCTAACATTTTCCATATGTTATGCTATTTCGAATTCTGTAGTTCGCTGAGAAATTTTAGCCCAAAAGGGATGTAAACCCAAATGGAATATTAGTGTCAAAAAGAGATTTTGCATTGAATCAATAAAACGGAGTATCATTTTTCAAGTTGTTGTCACCCAATATTATCGCCCTGCATTATTGTTTCAGAAATTAAGTAATGAAGAAGTTGCATGAATGTATGCATGTTCGTCGCATTGTGGAAAAACAAGAGTAACCATCATATTTTGAATTATGTAATCCTCTACCCGGATATAAGAATCTAGAACCCCGAATTCCAGATGAATTTCTTTGTAACGAACGGCGTTCGTAGATTTGGAGTGAATAACGACGACACTTGATGAAGTATCGAAACACACTTTATTTAGCCAACATTAATCGGGACAGCTCCAAAGTCACCTTTTACAGTCGTCGAGAGATCTACTATGCACTCGCTGGAACAATCAGCGACACAGCGTTCAGGTTATCAGGCTATAACAGTGGAAACAGCTTCACTGCAAAGCCCCAGAGTACAGCTCCCGACTCTGCTTGGTCGTTCTCGGAACTTCACGTACTCTCGAGACTCTCCAAGCTACAACTCGCGATGAACTCGACGACACACAGAGCACACCTCCCGACTCTTCCGTTCAGTCGTTCCCGGAGCTCAACACACTCTCTCGACGATGCACTAACCGCGATACACGAAGAAACTCTTTCGATGCACTCGACTACCCACTTCACTTCAGGGCTATCAACACGATCGACTCCGCACGGACTAACTCGAGACACTATCTCGCACTCATTCTCCGCGAACCAACAGGGGTTATATAGTTTCTGGCTTGTATTCGAGAACATTCTGGGCTAAACCGGTAAGAATTCGTTTCAGAAGCTTCTCAATCCGTCCACGGCATATCGCCAATTTTGTAGCCAAATACGCTAATTCTCGCCAAATGTGGCAACCCTGCCTTCCCGTCCCATTTTATGCAACCCTAAACCTGCTTTGCGTGGAAGCCATCTTACCGCGCCTGGACATTTCGTAACAATAAATTATTTTTAAATGTTTTGCGATTCTGAATCGTATGTGGTTTAAATTGAACTGTATGTGTCTCAAGCGCGAAGAGCGTGTCATATAATGAACAAAGTTAACACACAAAATCTCAATAATAAAAATACAAAACACCGTTTTGCAAAAACAAAACTGAACATTGATCTTATGAACTAAGAAAAGATTGAAAAAAATAGAAAAATGTATGCCGAAACTTTACGCTCCATCCGTAATTCTAAACGTATACTGTTATACTGCTCCTAACATTTTTGTAACTTTGGTGTTGAATAGCGTAATGCGAAGTAAATGACGTTAATAATAAATCTAAAACCACAAAAATAAATAGATCAGTAGGACTGAGTGTAACAGCAGATTAGTAGACGGCGATCCCAGCAAGAGTGTACGAAAGCTTAACAAACACTTCTGACTGACTTTTAATATCTGAAACTCTTCAGATTTTTTTTAATTTAAATTTATATTACCCAGTAAAATGTACATTATAATTATTATAGCAATTGTTAATTAAATGTAGCAAATTTATTATAGTTGAAATGTAAAGCTTTCGTATTTTTAGCTTAAGTTGCAAATGGAGGAAAACTGTTTTATGGTATAATTAATACTTCCAAACTTTTAATAAAATATATTCTTTTTTGCAATCATAAGCAAATTTATGCATTAATAATCGGTAAACATTCTTAACTATGTATTATGTGATAAGCAAAATTAAAATCTTGACACTTAAATATAGTACTTTACCAATCATTCCAGATGTAATTTAGAAAATCTTCCTTATATCCAAAAGAAAATTTCCAGACTGAAAAATTAAAATAATGAATGCGCCTGTGCAATGCGCAAATATTGTTAAGCCCAACAATCTAGTTTTGCGTAAATTGAGAACATACAATCATTTGTTTGTTAAATAAAGCAATATTTACTCTTTATTGCGTACATGAAGCATTCACGAATGTTACATTTATTAAATAATTCGATACTTCTCAAAATTATTTTCAATTTTATTTTGAATAAACGTATTGGACTTTAAAATAAAATCTTATTTGATTATTAAATAAAAATATAAAAGTTTAGTTTCAAATTCGAATGTAAACGTTGAAGAAGCAGTTAAGAAACAGTTGAAAGAAGCCTTAGTCAAAAAGGAAGTGTTACAGAAATTAGTAACAATGTAACATAATAAAGGTTTAAATAGTTATCCGGTATCGCAAATGTGTTTCACATGACGGTGCAAATGAATGCGATTAATACCAATAAAAACTCCATAAAAAGCGAAATTAGGAATACATATATATAAAAATTAATTTCTTAAGTGTTGCGTTAAAGACCATTAAGATTTTTTTTAATAATTCAGTTATTTGAATACAAATTTAGTTTGAATAAAAATTGATAAACAGCAAAAGTGAGAAAACTGTTAAATGAAACACAATTGAGTCGGAAAAGTGAATGGAATGAAAATGAACATTCTATTTCCACTGAGAATGCCAGAACCTTTTCAGTAGTTCGAGAGCTAAGCTCACTGTTATTATACTGTTCAAGATACCTAAAATATCATAGTTTCAATTTTCTTTAAATTCATGTTGTTAGAATCTTTAAAATAAATCGGTATCTTTTAAAATATTATGTAAAAACCAAACTTAATTTTACTTTTCATTTATAGATAAGCATCAAATGTGAACTGAAGCATCCATTTGCTTTTGTTTACATTTAACATTACTATGTTTTCATTCATATATACGTGGCTCACCAGCGGCCGAGCGGTAAAGACGCTGAACACTGGTAGTTCGGTACGAGGTTCGAATCCCGCGAACGAGCGGGCTGCATGGGCGTTTTCGTGTTTTTCCCCATGTGTAACGTGTAATACGAGCCAGTTTCCCTTAGAAATTCCTCCCGAATGCATACCTCTCCTTAGGCAGATATCCCTCGTGTGCTTTGCCATATTTAAATAGTCCAATTCAATCTTTCATACATATGTTACCGTGAAAGACCGAAATTGGAGAATGTCGACTTTCACCGGAGAATGTCAACATTCACCAAATACGTCGGTGAAGGATCGAACATTGCATTACATTCTTGTACATTCCGACCCTCACCGGTGCAAGTCGACAATCACAGATATGCTCTGGTGTAGGTCATATAGAGAGGAGTATATGTACACGCTGCCATTTCAAAAGGAAGTGTTCCACAAATACATGCTGTTGTAAAAGCAAGGGCCTCTTGTGCAATTCAAAGTGTCATAATAGTTTAAGTTGCTGCAATTAATAAGATTTGAATCACGTAATTTAGTAAGTTTTTAACTTTTATTATTTTCCTTTCTCATTTTGAGTGTACTGTGTGTTTTAAGTTCTTATGTTCTTAAGTTCTTATTTTAGTTTCAAGTGCGTTTTTTTTGCGACTGAATTACAAAGAAAGAAATATAATATTCTTATATATTCAACATTCACCATTGCACATGGTACCGGTGTAAGTCAGAAATAAGAGTATTTGGACAATATTACGGACATACACCAAGCGACTATGTGAATGTTGACATTCTCCAGATTTCGGGGTTTCGCCGTAACATATACATATTGCCTAAATTCAAAGATTTATATTTAAAACTGCGCCCAGTCGGTATACTGCTCAGGGAAGCTGACTGCGATGCCGAAGGGCCTGGATTCAAATCCCGGAGAAGGCATGGTTGTAACTGCCCGTCCCTTCATAGGAAAGGCGATGGTGGCCCGCCTATTAGGTGCCTCTATAATAAAGAGACCACAACATCTGGCCTTGTATAAATTAATGGACTAGGTTACGTTTGTAATTGTTCACAATCTGCCATTGGAAAAAAAGATAATAAAACTGCGTATAAAGATAGTTTGGTTTGCTTCATGTGATTACGGCAGAGCCTCGAGGGATATCTGCCTAAGAGGAGGGATGGCTTCGTGGAGGATTTTCTAAGAGAAATACGCGTTACACACTGAGCAAACCGCGAAAGCGTACATAGCGGGATACGAGCCTCGCATCGAACTTCCAGTGTTCAGCGAATTTACCACTCGGCCAATGGTGAGCCCGTATTATAATGTGCCGCATCTCTGATTTTATGCTTGTATTTAACGTGCGTTTTGCTTTTTATTAACACTTTCTGAACATCGTAAACTTTTGAATCGCGTAAGCCTTTGAGTAACGTACTAACATAAACTTGCGAAACGCTTTAACAGCTCAAATGCGGAGACGCATTTAAAATTTTATTTTTACATTTGATGCCTTTAATTTACAAAATCACCTTATTTTCATTTCAAAGATATCCTGTCACAAAGCTACTACTATTCCTTAAACTGAAGAAACGTTTTTCTGATAAATAAATATCCTATTTAACACAAGATGTTAATAGTTCCTTACTAGTGTGTAAAACACTGTTAGTGGTAGGTTTGTCTATTTGATCATGAAATGAAAAATTGATTTATTTCTTTTGATTGAAATATCGTATTTCAGTGTCGCGATGGAATGTCAATTCAGTATGTAACACGAATGATCCATTTTCTCTCGGGATCTCCACAAAGACTGCAGAGTCATTAGGTTATTTTCAACGCAGGAGACGAGAAAAATGAGTAGTGCCCTCGCGGGTCTCGAACTTGGATCTCTCGAACACGCGCCGAGTATGCTATCCTTACACCTAATTTCGAATCCCGGAGCAGGCATGGATGCTTGTAAATATGTAGTATCCGTATATGTAGTATCTACTTTAAGGTAAAGGCAAAACTTTTACAGGTTATATTTCAAAAATGTTTTCCAAAAACATAGAAAAATTACTAGAAAGTACAAATTTTAAAAGCAAATCAGAAAAGTCTGCGTATTTTACTTAGATTCAACCTAAATTTTGAACTCTGAAAGAAATAATTAACTAAGTATAATACAAAAAAAAAAGAAATGTTAATAAATACATACCAAATTTAATTAGCATTGAGGAGATAAAATTTTGATAGCTAATTTTTTAAAAACTATTTGTGCGGTATTTACGAAACTTGGTACTTTGACATAATTTGAGTTGAAAAATCGGAATATAGAAACAAATCGGTATGTCATTTTAAAAAAAAAGCCCGATTTTGTGTTAAAATACTATAAGGTATTTCTCCCAATTTTCTAGCTTGCCTTCGTGGTTCTGCACCCTGGGCCGGTATTCCAGAGGACCGTGGTTCGATTCCCGGCGAAGACGGTTGCTATTTTTCATCTTTCCTGTTACCAAATATATACCTAATGTCTGGACAATACCTATGTTAGAACAATGCTGTGTAATCTAATAATGCTTGTAAATCTAATATACTAAGCCGCGCTTTTAAGACATGAAAAACGCAAGTTACGTTTCATCAATCGGCCAAGTAGAACAGGAGATATAGAACTGTCCCACTTTTTTTATACAAGAGTTACCTTAACAGAGCTTTATGGAATTTAAGCCTTTTTCTCTGCCCAAAATGAAATAGAAACACGGACTATAAAAACCTTTTCAGTCTCAAAAGATCATATTTTTAATTAACATAAATTTCAATCAACAAACAAAAGACAGTAGATGCCTTTTATACTAATACGTATTTTAATGTTGCATGCTTATTTTAAAAAGCATTCTTATAATATATTACTTATTTATTTTATTTATTTAAAAATATATAACGGTATTCCTGCTTAGTTGTTTTCTCAAATTTACAATTTTCCTGTACCATCACCCTAAGAGACAATAGATCGAGGCTTGTTTAGTATATAGTATCCTAAATTTCCTACATTGTCACTACAACGAATTAAATACTTTACTTGATATTATTACTGTAGGAAGAAATAGCTGCATAGAGTGTTACGAGCAGGTTACAGCTAATACATTAGTACATTTGCGCTATAGCATCCATGCAAAAAAAAAAAAAAAAAAAAAAAAAGATAATTTACTCTTATAATTTCCTATTTATCTTTCACACTGTGATAAAACACAATTCTATACTATATGCAGAAACGGCTGAATTCCAGAAAACTATCGGAAATGAGACTTTTCATCAGCAAATAGCTATCATTCACAAAAGGCGACTAGTCAAAGTCTAACCAAATATATATGTTACGGTGAAACACCGAAATCTGGAGAATGTCGACTTTCACCGGTGAATGTCGATATTCACATAGTCGCTTGGTGTATATCCGAAATATTTTCCAAATACTCTTATTTCTGACTTACACCGGTGAATGTCGACATTCACCATGTACTAATGGTGAATGTTGAACATATAAGAATATTGTGTTTCCTTCTCCGTAATTCATTCGCGAAAAAACGCACTTCAAACTCAAAATAAGAACTTAAGAATATAAGAACTTAAAACACACAGTACATTCAAAATGAGAAAGGAAAATAATAGAAATTATAAATTTACCAAATTATGTGATTCAAATCTTATTTATTGCAACAACTTAAACTAGTATGGCACTTTGAATTGCAGAAGAGGCTCTTGCTTTTACAACTGCATTTATTTGTGGAACACTTCCTTTTGGAATGGCAGCGTGTACATATACTCCTCTCTTTTCGACCTACACCAGAGCATATCTGTGATTGTCGACATACACCGGTGAGGGTTCGAATGTACAAGAATGTAAAGAAATATTCGATCTTTCACCGACGTATTTGGTGAATGTTGACATTCTCCGGTGAAAGTCGACATTCTCCAATATCGGTCTTTCACGGTAACATATTTATGAATTCGAGGAATAGGCAGCATATCGTTTCGGTTTTGCAAGTGGCGCATCTCTTGCTGTGTACTGCATTTTAAACACTACAAGATGTAAAGAAACACGGCGTCTGACAGTTATTTGACCTTTCTCAATGCTTGTCTACTAAAAGTAGAGCAATTCACAAATGCATACAAATACTACTCTGTGAATATTTTTCCAGGAAACCAGTTAATGTTTACAAAAATAAAAGATTTTTGTGGATTTGAATCGTTCAAGCCTTTGCGGAAGAATAATTTTACTGTCCGTCAAAATTTACAGAGTCTGAAAGTGGAGATCTGTAATAGCAAATGCCATTGCCAAAATGCCGTCAAAAATGTATTTCCTTTGATAAAAAATATATTCATTGAAGGAACTTTTTTAGCCTCCCAGTATACATTTGTAACATTTTAGTTCTACATGGAATTAATTTTAGAAATAGCGAATTCTTCTAAATATCATTAACCGTTTCACTGCTACGCGGCGCAAAAGCACTGCGTTCATTTGTCTGGAAAACCGCGACAGAGCGCTTCTGCGCTGTGAGTTTCAGTGTGTCTTTGTTGCTCCGCGTGGGTGTGAATGAAGTCTGACCTCACGCGTACTTTGTAAAGCGAGTGCATTCTAAAATAACTAACTGCGTCGCGGTGTTCGAGACAAATGAACGCAGCGTTTTTGCGTCACGTAGCAGTCAAACGGTTGATATGATATCATTATGATAATCAATGAGGAATCGCATTACCCCTGCGCGTGCTTTTAGGGTGTAAGCAGTCCAAATATCAATTTAGTTAGCCTTAAAAGGTATAATAGTTTGCAATGCAAAGGTATAATAGTTTGCAAATATAAGTAATTCATTTTATATCTTCCAAAGAAGGTCTTTATTTTTTTTTATTTGCTCAAAGGAGGATAAGACCGAAAGGGCTATTAGGCTCGAACCAGCATTTTTTGCGGTGGTTCACTATAAACGGCGTATCACTTTTCAAATTGTTGCCACCAAATATTATCGCCCTGTATTATATTTAAAGAAATTAAATAATGAAGATTCTGCATGAATACATGCATGCTTTTGGCACTGTGAAAAAAAAAAAAAACGGTACCTAGACCCATCAATCAAATTGTGAATAAGGTAATCCTCCATCCAGAATATAAGCAGTTGAAGGCCGAATTTTGAATTTTGTATTCGTTTTATCTGGGGGCTTCTTTGGTCTTTTGGACTGCCACCTGGATGACCTGGTCGCTGGGTTTCGGTGTATGGTGCGAGGTGCCTGTGTGGCCCATCTGGCTCAAGATAGAGGTGGACGTGTTGCATATGCCAATTAACCATTACGGTAAAAGGATGGTGCACACGTCCCCCGTCAACTATCAACTATCCATTTGTATTCTTTAATCCTTTAATGAATTTTCGATTAAAAAATTAACGATTTCAAAGGGAGCAGTGGCAACTCTGTACGGAAAAATAAAAATTTTCTCCAGCGCTCGAGTCTGTTTATCGGAAATTCTAAAGATATGCTGTTTTAAAATATTTTGTGATATTGCTGTTGAACTAACTATTTTGTGGCTTAAGTGAGAAGAGCATGATATTTAATAAATAAAGGTAGCACACAAAATGTCCGGTGACTGCCGTGCCGAAGGGCCCGGGTTCGAATCCTGGAGAACGCATGGGTGTTTGTAAATGTATAATGTCCGTGCGGCATGGGGCACTCTAAATATGCGGAGAGCCGAAAGTCCTCTCGACCCGTCCTTCCCCCGCGGTGCTCCCTATCAAAATTATTGGCGGAACTAAGCTAAATTCACCTTCACCTGTAAGATGCTCAAGTCTGTTGCCAACGACAGGCCTAACTGACGGACTGGACTGACTATAGATTAAATAAGTGAGCATTAGCAGCAACAACAACAGCAATAAAAATATTAGGCATTAAAAAAATTAATGCTCAAAGTGGCAAAAATCTAAATGCTTTCAGATTCTTTTTCTTTTTTTTTTCCTTATAATTATTTTTTTACTAAAATGTATACTAGTAATTAACTGTTGTATTCCGTAAGGCTATAATAGTTAACTTTTAAACCATGGAGGGTATATATGTTGTTATAGTATGAACAGTTTGCAAGCAAAATCGAACAACTTGCAGAATCTGTAGTATACATTAGGAATGCTATATAAAAATTATGCCGGTAGCACTGGATAATTGTATCTTCTGTTCATTTCAGGTCCTAAATGAGATTTAAATCCATGGAAATGTTCAAAGTGACATTGCAATGTTTTCTGTACAGGAAGAAGGGGAAAGAAAACTTACCATTTTTTCTATTAAATTAAGCTGGAACTATACCTCTAACAGCTCAGCAAATGACTACTAAAGACATAGGAAACATACATTGTTGTCTGACTTATTCCAGTTTAAAAACAATATATCAGAAACATTATGCATATGATATTAATGTACTAACATAATATATTTTTCTCCTAAAATAAATGAATAAAATAAAATGCATATTCAATATATTTTATAGCATCATTTTGAATAGACAGAACATTTTATGTTATTAAATGTCGTTGTTAGGCAATGTAAATAGTCTGCCTTTGTTAAGAGAGTTAAGGAAAATATCGAGCTCAAATTGAATTAAAAACTCTCACCAAATATTTTCTCTGATTTTTAAATGTATGTGTTTATATATTCATGAATAATCGTATTATTTTCCTTTGAAATCAGAAACTGAGCGATGTTATTTATTCCGAGCATAAATAGATTAATAAACGCAGCAGATACAGCTAAACATTTGTTTAAACAAATATATTGCTTGCTTAAAATTAACCGTTGTTATTATTTTCCTTTAAACAAAATGTATTTTCATCCTCGTGCGGTGTTGGTTTCCCAGATAACTTTATTCAGTAAGAGATGTTTTGATAAGACGTTTCTTCTCTAAGAGCTAAAATTATCCTGCACTTATTACCTTTCATAAATAAAAGGCATTATGATAAATATCTAATAATATATATAGTTTTGGCACAACTGATTAAGCAGAATCGAATCAAAGATGTAAAATATTATTGCTAAGTAAGACTCTTAAATATGTAGAATTTAATCACAGTAAATACATTATTGTAATTAAGCTTTTCAGCTCAAACTGTTTTAGGTTGATATATACTTCATGTATCTTATTTGGCAAATAGAGGATTTGAAATACGATTAGCAGATGTACACGAGAAATAATTAGCAGGCTAAAGCAGTGATCGGCGAGTTATTTAGTAACTCACTTTTTTCTGACTCCGATTCAGTTCTTAAAATGCACTTAGCTAAAGATTTTTCAATTAGTACAGCCATGCAAAATTGTACTAACGAAGTATATTATAGATTTCTAAAAAGTTAATCCGACATATGCTTTGTGTAAAGTGAACATCAAAATTTATTATATAAAAGAAAATAAACCAGGACGTGAAAGAGAATCTGGATAACATTTGGTTTAAAAAAATTAAAGAGTTCACGAAATATTATTTTGTACCTTTTAAAATGCAATGTTACTTATAATGGAGATAAAAAGAAAATTGCAAGTTCCATTAATGGCAAAAGTAAAGAATCTCTGTCAGTAGCTACAGCTCTCAAAATAATTGATTCTCTGAGTTACAATCGTCAGCGAAAGATAAGTTTTGCACAGACCGAAAGCTGAAAGATGCTCAGAGGTAGTGTTATATTCAATCCTTCATTTAAGAACTTTGTAAATCACAGTTGTCACAGACATGTTTTCTCTCCCCCCTCTGTCATTACAGATTTTTTATTATATTTCTTTTATTGTATTTTAGTTATAATAGCTGAAGTAAAAGAAATTTTGCTTACTTTTATATACGTATGTTACCGCTAAAGTGCGGAAATCAGTTAATCTGCAGATTATCTAGCTAATCTGCAGATTAACTATGGTGATTCGTTAAAGTGCGAAATATTTTTTCATTCGAAAATTACCTAGGTAATTTGCAAATTACCTGGATAATTTGCACATTACTTACTAGGCACTCGGTTAAATTGAAAATAAGATCTTTGCTGGAACAACAGCAACGTTTCTGTATACTTAAAACAGGCGCTAATTACACTTTTAAATTGTTGTTCAGCCAGGTTTCAGAAAATTGTTACTGCAGATATAAATGTACCACAAATAGGTGTGCTTGTTGAAAAATCCAGCTGCCACGTAATTCAAAGTCTCATCAACATTTAGATTGCACTAATCAGTGAGCATAATTTTGTCATACATTTTGCACATTCATTTCCTTAATTGTAATAATATTGTTAACGTTATTTACTTCCTTCACGTTCGTACGGGGTTCGTAGATTTGGAATGAATAACGTTGACACTTGATGAAGTATCGAAACACACTTTATTTACCAATATTCTCAGGACAGCTCCAAATCACTTTTACAGTCGTCGAACTGTTATAAACATGCTGACACGTTCAGCGACACAGCCTTCACACTGTCAGGAAATAACAGTGGAGGCAGCTTCAATGCAAGGCACCAGAATACAGCTTCCGACTCTGTTTGATCGTTCTCGGAACTCCACGTACTCTCGAGACTCTCCACGCGATGCACTCGACGATACACAAGAGTATAGTTCTCGACGCAGCACAGTCTAAGACAAAACTCGACGATACACTAATTCGCGATGCACTAAAATACTCTCTCGATGCACTCGACGACCAATTCGACGCTAGACTTCGACACACTCGCTCAGTGACTGACTATCAGCTCGCTAGACGAGGCACACACACTAACTGGCTGCAGACCAGCAGTGTATAGTATATAGCTTTCGGCTTGTGTTCGAGAACATTCTGGGCTAAACTGGTAAGAATTCGTTCCAGAAGGTTCTCCATCCGTCCATGGGACATCGCCAATTTTGTCTCCAAATATCGCCAAACGGGCGATTTCTCGCCAAATGTGTCAAACCTGCCTTCCCTTGCCATATTTATGGCAACCCCAAAACTGCTTTGCGGAGAATCTCACCGCGCCTGTACGTTTCGTAACAATATTTTAAACTCATTTAAGTTATTATAGTTTTTTTAATTGACTGATGATTAACTTAAGGTTTTAGATATTGAAAAATAAATAAATAACATTATGTTAATTTAAGCGTACAGAAACGTTGCTGTCGTCCCAAAAAGATCATATTTTCAGTTTAGCAAGCATCTGGTAATCAATGCAGATTAACGGATGACTAATAGGCAATGTGCAAAGTGGAGGGAAAAGGAAATGAAATGACAGAAAGAAACTTTTGAAATTTAACGATACGGAAACCGTTAATGTGTACATTACTTAGGTAAAACGCGGAAAATTCTTGATTTCATGCTCTAACGGAGCAAATCAGTTAATCTGCAGATTAGCTAGGTAATGTGCACATTAACGACTTTCGCACTTTAGCGGTAACATATACTTCTTCTAGAGAAGTCCAAATGAATGATAAATTACTTGAATTAAGAAACGTATATATGCTTATGACTTGTTCTTTCTGTTTAGCAGTAATTTTATGAAATACAAAGGAATTTTTACAAATAATAGATACGGATTTTGCAATAAAATGTTATAGAGTCATTAGGTTCTTTTGAATCAGGAGACGTGAAAAGTCAGTAGTGCTCTTGCCGGAACTCAAACCCTGGACCTCTCGAATACTCGTCGAGCATGCTTCCAATAACACCACGAAGGCACGCGGAGAGGAGCGAGAAAATACTTATAAAAATGCCCCTTTAAAAAGGCCCGTTTACATTGAAAACCTTAAATGGATTTATATTTCGTCGAAACACTTAAGTTATTTTAAAATTTTAATATGGTAAATTTATAATTTGTTTAATTTTATTATTAATTCTAGTTTAACTAATAGACGTTATGCCGACGCACGTTTAATTAACACGCTTAGAAACATATTATAAATTCGTGTTAACACATGTTAGAAGACATACTTGGCTTCTGTAAGTAAGCATCTGTCTTTGGCCAACTTAGCAATTTCTATAGGATGGCAAGGTTTCGAACAGACTTAAATAGCTCTTACGGGTATTGCAAATCGTAAGGCTTCAGTGCAACGCCATTGCCCATTTATTGCATTGGCTAACAGGTGCTTTCGTGCTAGAGTTTCTTCAACTATTGACTGGATATTTTAATGAAAAAAGCGCTGCCATAGATAAAAGTCAAATCCTTTATACTGAGGAAAAGTAGGACACCGTGGCAGCATTGATTTCACACAGTTCTATTGAGAAATAAAGTATCTGGCTAAAGTGCAAAATGTTTGGATAGACATTCAATAGAATGTGTTCCCAGTGGCATTCCAAGGGATAAATGCAGATGCTGGATCGGAAAAAGTGAAGAACTCAAACTTCTAGGTATCGTTTTTCTTGATGCTTCCTCATAGAAATACAAGGCCATCTAGATGTTGTAAGCAAAAGACTGATTCGTCAGAATAAAAGACGTTACACAATCGAGTTTGTTAAAACAGCGTTGTGAGAGCTATTTCGTGTGCTACAGAAGTAAAAGCAGTGATCATTTTGATAGCAATCCATGGTATTGTAGACATTGTCACAAGGGTGTGATATTTCATGTTGTGCAACATTTCTAATTTCTTGAGCTAGGTTCCGTGGCTGCACGATATCCAACAGCAAGGAAGATTAAATGTCTATCACCTTGGACAATTGTTGAGTGGATCCCGGCCGTCGCTCTATGCGGCCTTTCTAGATCACTCGGATATCAGTTCTCTTATTAGTCACTGGATCTCGATCAGTGCGAGCGGTACTTGCGAGGTATGTTAATCTTTAATCACATTATGCTATGATTATCCCACTGTCGAATTCTCAGACTCGCTGATATATCATTCCTTCTTCTTGCAATAAAAATAGCACGGTTTTCAGCACAAGTAAACGAATGAAAAATTAGCATTTCAGTCTGCGTTTTTAGCCTACTTCGAAGTTTCCATACTCTTGTTTATGAGTGTGCGTATGCTGACGAATGCAAGTTATTTGTACATCCCCACACTGTGTAACTTTCATGAAATGTTTAGATCTGTTGGGTTCTCATTTCATTGTGTAGCAAGCTTAATTGCCAGCAAAGCAATAATCATTGAGTAATTAAATATATAAAAATAATTTCCATCGCTTCGAATTTTGCTGTACTCTATTCGTATTCTTCTGGTTTTGCTGTTTTGCTCTATTCTGTTAAGCTATCGAAGATTGAAGCAATAATTTTTATGCTTGATTAGGAAATACCTGAACTGATGCTCACTCGCCTTTTGTTAAAGAACAAAGGTAAAACCTTGCCAGATATAATAATAAATCAAGTTATTCGTACTGCATTTTGAAAAAGATGCGGAATGTCGTTCAATAAAATGTTCACTACCTCTACGCCAATGAAACATCCAGAATCAAAGCCGAATGAAAGAACGAAAATTTTACCTCTCTAGTAGCAATTCCAAACATTATGCACACTTTAGAAATTTTTTCAGAATACAATCAATTGCTCAACGCCATATATGTCTGGTCTAATTGTTCTTCAGCCTTTCGTTCTACAGAAAATGATAAAAAAATTTAGCACTAAGTTTTTCCCCCTCCATTTTTGCGGTGGAATCTTAAAAAGACATTTCTGAAGTAATGCAAAATAAAACTAAAAAATGAGTAAATGAGAATAAGAAGAAAAAAGGAGAAAATGTAATGAAACACATAGAAAGGCAGGAATGTATGACAGTTCCAAAAGCTTTCAGGTTCAGATGTTATAAAGAGTTCGTTATACAAGGTGTGGACCTGGTTAGGGGAAAAATTTCGATTACTTTATTTTCTTATTATTTTGATGTAGAGAAGAGAAAAAGAAAATTTCATGGACACGATTTGTATTAAATGCTGGAGATATGGATGAAATTCGTTATTATCACAAATTACCTTTCTTTATGTAGTGTATGATAAGCACTAGAACGGCCAGACACAAGTAACCTTGTTTCGCCCTACTTCTCAGTATGGCGAGTACGAGTAAAAACAGAATTGGGATGCGTGTGTCTCATGCTTAATCTAGTTACATAATTTTTATTTACTCATACACCGAAAGCAGATTTTACCACAGAATACATAAAACTAATACATGAAATTAATAACAGTTGGTTAATATCCAGCGGCTGTGCGGTGAGATATCTTACCCGCAAGGCGGGTCGAAAACGATGCTGCTCTAGCGAAGGGAAAAAAGAAATCTGCCGGCTGAGAAGCGTATGTCAACAACGGGCTTATTTATTGTTGCCCAAAAATGGCACAGAAAGAAAGGGTTACCAGATTTGGCGCGAAATCGTCCATTTTTCTACAAAATTGTCAATATGTCATAGGCGGAGCGAGAATATTTTAGAACGCAGTTTTAGCGGTCTTTTCGGGAATATTCTCGAAGGTAGGCTGAAGCTATATATACCTTGCCTGTACGGGGAGAAAGTAGTGTCTTGAATTCAGAGATTAGACTAAGAACGATTAACCGAGTAGGGAACTGTACTTTAGTGCTTTTCCGTGCAGCTGCCTTCACCGTTATATCATGGAAACTGTGTATTGATTGTTTCAGTGTATTTGTTTTAGTTTTTCGACGTATTTAAATGTATCTTTGAAACTGTGTTGTGTAATAGTGCTTCATGGTGACTACTTACTGTTTCTTCATCAAGTATTATCGTCAATCACTCCAAATCCACTAATCAGTAGAACGCAACAATATCTGGAATTAAGGGGACTCATACACCTTAAACCCCTCATGATCTACGAATATGGGACTGTTGCAAGAATTGGGATATTTTATTTATTTTAAAAGCAATTACATTCAACTTGTTATAGCTTACTACATAATATATCTGCTTTGGAAACTAGTAACCAGAAAGTTTGTGTTGCCACAAATATTTTTGTAATTTAATCCTTTTTGTGACAAAATATTTCGCCATGTTTCCACTTTGCGCGCATTATATTTTAAAAGTGGCTAATGGTACATACTTGAAATTTGATGAAATTCTTTATATGGGCATTATTTTCTAACTGAACCAACAATCTGATGAATTTTTAATATTGAAAAATTTTATGGACGAAAACATTACAAATTTTGTTAATAAAATACATTTCATAAACTCAACTCCAAATAAAATAAAAATTTAATACGAAATTTTTAGAATTTTAGGTTCACAGTAGTTTTCAAATGTTATAAAAGCTATATATTAAATATGGAATTAAATTATGAAACGGAATGTTTTAAACTGTGCGCGCAAGTTGGAAACATGACAAAATATTTTGTCACAAAACGGATTAAATTATAAAAATATTTGTGGCAACAGAAACTTTCTGATGACTATTCCAGAAAGCAGCTATATTATGTAGTCAACTGTAAAAAGTTCGTAGTAATTGCTTTTAAAATAAATAAGTTATCCGAATTCTTGCAACAGTCACCTATTCGAACATTTTATGGGTTTTTAAGGTGTACGAGTCCCCTTAAACTAATACCTGGAAATAATTAATACCGGAACCGGCTGAGCAAACTAAATATTTCTGTTAAGTGAAATTAATTTTAACTTAAAATATAAATTTTTAAAGTTCTAACGTTGTTTTTCCGTTTTCATTTTAACGTAAAATTGTATGAACATAAGGAAATCAAAGTGTTACAAATTCCTTTAGCATTAACTATTAGAAGTTAGAATTTCAGTAAAATTAAAAGAAATCCGAGGGAAGTGTGCGATCTGTGTATTACTATGGAATTTCATCAATATCATAGTAAAGATCCTTTTCTTATTTCAATATAATGAATATTGAATCTTGTAGGAAGAATAAAGCTAATATTTCAGAATAAACAAAATACTTTTATATTAAATCCTGTCGACTGCGCCAGTAAAGATCCTTTCCTTATTTCAATATAATGAATATTGAATCTTGTAGGAAGAATAAAGCTAATATTTCAGAATAAACAAAATACTTTTATTTAAATTTTAAAACAGAACCAAAAAAATAAATACTGCAGCTCTAAACTATGAAAATTTTAAACTCTTAACTACTACAGTTCAAAACTCTAACAACTATTAAAATATTCAAAATCTTAAACTCTCTAAAACAAAATATATAAAAATCTTTCGAATCCTCTTCTTGTTGCCACACCGTAAAATGCAAGTTCTTGTCCTATTATTTATATTTCACGTTCTCTTTAAGTCACGATCTTCACAAGTTATGATCTTTACAAGTCACGATCTTTACAATCATTAAATTTTACATTGAGGCAGAACTTAACACAAGATCTTGAAAAAGAAGTTTTGCAGTCGCCATATTATAATATATTACAAGTGTATTTTAATTATTATAGTAAGAATATAAAAGAAAAACCCACTGCCAAATTTTGAAAAGAAGTACAATTAAAGACAATGTTTAATGATTGACGTTGCTGTGATAATTTCAACGCACTTTGACATTTTGGCAATGCACGTTTTGTTTCTTTCAGACGATCGGACTGCTCGAAAAGATTCATATGGGATAGCCAAATCCGTCAACAATTTAAGTTTTCTCACTACCGTGGACATTGCACAGGGTGTCCAACAAAGGGTAGATCGATATTGATTTGACAAGACAAAATAAACGACACGAGCATACATCTAAGCCTTGCTGACAAATGAAACCGTCAACCTGGATTCGACTTGTATGTCTAATATTAGTAATCGCTGCTCCAGAGTGACTCTAACATTGGAATATGAATAAAAAATCTATCTCCATAGGCAACATCTTCTGATCTCTATTTGAAGCTAACCAAAACAGCTAAAGAAAAATAAAAGAGACCCTGAGAATGTCAATAAGTGGAAAACAAAAAACACATATTCTATATCTTTTTAATTATTAGCCCAAAGGGCTAATTTCCCCAGAAGCACTATTAATTTCGTTTTGTCATTTTGCGTTGATTTACTATGCATGTCGGTCCACGTTTCAAATTGTGACTGCCAAATATTAGAGCCCTGTATTATACTTAAAGAAATTAAAAAAAAAAAAAAAAAAAAAAAAAAAAATCTGAAATGTTTCAGATTTTAAATTACGTCCAAAGGGGCGTTTTTTAACATTTTGTGTGTTACCTTTCTTTATTAAATATCATGTTCCTCGCACTTAAACCATAAGATCCAGTGCAACAGCAATATCGCAAAATAGTTTTAAAACGAGCATATCTTTAGAATTTCAGATACAGAGACTCACGCGCTGGAGATAAAAATGTTTTTTCTGCACAACGTTGCCATTGCTCGCTTTGAAATCCTTGAGTTTGTTAATCAAAAATTCGTCAAAGTTTTAAAAAATAGGAAATCGATCATAAAACAAATTTCAAATTTCAAATTTGGTCTTCCACATGCTCATATAAGGGCGAGTCAAATGAAAGTGAGCCAACCCCTCCTCAGCAAGAATGGTTCGGTCCATCATCTGCGGCACATGCGCGTAGCACAGAGATAGCCTTCATTTACGAAAGTGGCGCGAAAGTGTGAGGTTAAAGTTCTTTAAGTCGCTCTTACACTGGGTTGAAGACGGTAGCGTGACATAATGGACGCTCCAAAAGAGGAACAGCGTAGTGTGGTCAGGTTTTTGACAGCTGAAGGTGTTTCCCAACATGAAATTAGTCGCCGACTGCTGTGTACGGTGAACATTGCATCGCATTGGCCACTGTGAAGCGTTGGAGCAAACGGTTCAGAGAAGGACGTGAAAGTTGCAAAGACGATCCAAGACCGGGGCAAAGCCACCTTGCAATCACCCCCAACACAATTGCACAGGTTGATGAGCTGATTAGACAAGAACGGAGGATAAGCATCGATGAACTGGCAGAGCGTATGAACATCAGTCACGGTTCGGTTCACACCATAATTCATGATCATCTCGGTTATCGGCTTTTGTGTGCTCAATGGATGCCCAAGATTTTGAACGACCGCCAGAAGACGAAGAGGTTCGGCGCTGCTTTGTCTCATCTCATCCGGTATCACAATGAGGGTGACGACTTCTTGTCTGCAATTGTGACCGAAGACGAATCATGGTGCCACCACTACGAACCTGAAACACGCCGGCAAAGCTTACAGTGGAAACATTTGAATTCACCACCCCCGAAGAAAGCAAAGGCTGTCATTTCCTCGGGAAAGGTGCTATTGACTTTTTTTTTCGATCGTCAGGGGCCATTACTGATTGAATTTGCTAAACGTGGAGAGACTATCAATAGTTCGCGATATTGTGCAACGCTGGATCGGCTGCGTGTCGCAATCAAGAACAAACGACCTGGAAGATTGACGAATGGTGTGATCTTGCTACACGACAATGCTCGTCCCCACGTCGCTGATGTGGTTAAGACACAACTGGCAAAGTTCAAGTGGGACACGTTGCAACATCCTCCATACAGCCCAGATTTGTCGCCATGCGACTTTCACATTTTCGGGAAAATGAAAATCATCTCAAGGGTACCAGATTCGTGTCGGACGACACCGTGAAGGAGTCGGTTACAGACTTTTTGAATCGACAGCCCAAGGAGTTTTATGAGACGGTTATCACGCGGCTCATTTGTCAATGGGATAAATGTCTCAATGTTCATGGAGACTACCTTTAAATAAAGTACTCTGTCATATATTCGCATTGGCTCACTTTCATTTGACTCGCCCTAATATTCGTTGGAGGATTACGTTATTCAAAATTCGATGACTCTATGTACCGTTGTTTTATCACAATACGAGAAATATACATACATTTATGCAGATTTTTCATTATTTAATTTTTTCAAATATAATGCAGGACTCTAACATTTTGTGGCAACAGTTTGAAAAGTGAACCGACATTTATGAGTCCGACGCAAAATGCCAAAACGAAACTAATAGTCCTTCGGGATTCAAATCCCTTTGGACTAATAATGAAGAAACTGTATAAATGTAGGTATGTTTCTTTCCCTGTGATACAACGAAGGTATTTAGAGCCATTAAGCTTAGAATAACATACATTTCCACCCGAATATGGGCATCCCGAAGCCCAAATTTGGAATTTGGTTTGTAATCTATTTCATATTTTTGATTAACAAACTCAACTATTCCAAAGCGAGTAATGGCAACACAAAAAAAAACATTTTTATCTCCAGCGCGCGAGGCTGTGTATCCATAAACTCTAAAGATATGCTTATTTTAAAATTTAATTTTGAGATATCGGTATTGAATTTTATGATTTAAGTGCAAAGAACATGATATTTAATAAATAAAAATGACACACAAAACGTTGAAAAAAAAAAAAAAGCGCTTTGAGCGTAATGTCAAATCTTAAGGTTTTCAAATTTTTATTTTTATTTTGTTTTTATAAAAAATATTTTTTATTGCAGATTTTTTTAATCGCTCATTTTTAGAGCAAAAGGGGTATTCGTCTCAAAATGTGATTATTTTGTCAAATCATTATAAACGCGTCTTTCACCTTTCATTTGAGTTTCTTGTTAATCGACAAAATGTAAGATACTTATCTATCAGATTGAATCTGTGTGTCGTGAATTTACAAACTAAGGTATTTGAGCGCAAATATTTAGTTCTTAAGAATATTTGTTTCTTACTTTTGAATCGGAATTATTTATATAATAAATATGCATTTGATACATAATTTATCTATTAAAAATAATCGATATTTTCATAGAGTACCATTAAACAACTTTTTATCATTTATTTCCTATTTTATAAAATTTTAATGGATGTTTCATTAACAAACTTAACGATTTCAAAGCGATCACTGGAAATACTGTACGGAATAAAACAATTTTACGTTCAGTGCGCGAAAGTGTCTGCTGGAAATTCTAAACATGTGCTGTTTTTAAATATTTCGCGATTTGGCTGTTGGATTGCATTTTATGTGACGTAAGATCGAAGAATATGATATTTATTAAATAAAGTTAACAAACAAAACTTTAATAATAAAAACACCTGAAAGGGATCAGACTTTAATAGTCTCTCAAAGGGTTTGTTAAGGTATTTTGCTCTTGTGCCGAGCTCGCAGTCTACCGGCCTGTAGTTACAGTCACTCCTTCTAATCCACTTTTTTGTCTAGTACGCCATTGTTAAGCGTAATGTTTTTTGCGCTTACGCTAGATACAATTAAAAAGCAAAATTACAAAAATTTTAAAACAGTTTAGCAGTATATGTATAAATTTCCGATGCAGCGTTAAGTGTTGGCATATATTTTTCTGTTTTTAGTTTTTTTTTCTGTTTATCATATTAATGTTCAGGTTTCTAACTGAGGTGGTTTTGCAAAACATTTTTCTGTCTTTTTCTCATTAGCGTTTTGTGTGTCTACTTTATTTATTAAATATCAAGTTCTTGGAGCTTAACCCACATAGAATTCCAATCGACAGAAAATATTACAAAATATTTAATATTTAAAAACAGCATATCTTTAGAATTTCCGACAGTCTCGTGCGTTGTAGATGTTTTTTTTTTCGTATATTATTGCCCTTCCTAGCTTTGAAATCGTTCAGTTTGTTAACCAAAATTCGTTAAATGTTTAAGAAATATGAAATGGAAACAAAATAAAAATTATGAAGCAGATTTGAAATGAAAACTTCGGGCTTCCAGGTGCTCATATGCGGGTGGAGGACTACGTTGTTCAAAATTTTCTGGCTCTAGTTAACGTTGTTTTTTACAGTGCAAGAAACATGCTTAAATTCTTACAGATTTCTCATTATTTAATGTCTTTAAATATAATACAGGAAGATAATATCTGGCGGCAACAATTTGAAACGTGATACAACTTTTGTAGTCAAGGTGGTTAGTGTGCAGGCAAGCCTCCACATTATGCAGCGTCAGGTGTGCTAACCGCAACCACTCAAGGATAATACGAAAAAGATTGCAACAACCGGTTTCTCACTTTTCTGCTGCTGGGGTTCGAGGGGGTAGGACGGGCTTCGGTTTGTCCTCTCCCTGCTCGAAGCGATGTTCCATTTTTCTGCTTCTCTTTGCTGTTCCTTCGATGATGTCTGCTATACATGAAAATTATTTTTAGTGAGATTTTTACATGAAGATTGAAGAAAATAATTACTCCTGTTCCCTGTACATCGTTGCAGAAAATAATATTTGTTCAGCTTCTTCCTCCTTTCGAGAACTCTTCGCGCGGACGTGTTTGTGAGATCTGAAACTTTCTGATTTAAAGCAGAAATACCATGATAAATCAAGTACGCTTAATGGCTACCATCAAAAATTTGATTGTTCCTTTTACACCAAGACTTTGTTTCGAGCTGATGGAGAAAGATTGACTTTATTCTGAGTGCAACGTTAATTCTGGTGATCCGCATCACTCGTGCTTGATGTTCAAATTTATTCGTCTGTCTGGTTGATAATTTTATTTATATTAATGCTTATTTCAACATCAAAGATGAAGAATAAAATATACTTGATTAGGTAACATACAGTTGTCATACTTTGGAGTAAGTATTTTGATTTCATATTTCCTTCTAGATCACACATTTTGATCTGCACGTTAGTGAGTATTTATGGGTTTTTGGTACACAATGCGATTTACTAAGTAAGCAATTCATTTGATTTACATTTGTTAATCCTTTAATTCAAAAAAACGCCAAGTGGCTATTTTGATGCTCAAGTAATTCTAAGTCACTACACCTAATTCTTTTTCATTTTAGCTCCGCAACACACCATATATTATAACAGTTAGAACACATGGAGTAAGATTGGCGTCTGAAAATGAAGCCAAGGAAATGTCAACCACATGAAGTAACATCTTATCATGGCCGCTATCCGGGTTCTAGGTTTTACCATGTCACATAGTTACTATTTATCTATTTACCTAATTTTTTTTTTAAATTTTAAACAGTTATTTGTAGTCCTTGTGACTTTTCTATGTAGTAAATAGAAAATATTTTTTCCAGTGCATGCTGAAAGCTAACATGTAAACAACACAGATTAGAATGCGAACAAAACCAACCAGGACCTCGCCTAGGGTAGCAGCAATGATAAGTCATGACATTCATAGCTTCATTTTCATTGCACAGAATATGCGCATGATGTTTACTCTATTTATTCTAATCTCTTTGGCTTATAGTCATTCAACGCAAAATACTATTTAGAGATTAACATCCCATTCGAGACTAAACTTCCTTCTGGGCTAAGAAAATTGTTAAGAAACCTGAACACTGATGTGATAAACTGAGAAAAGATTGAAAAATGATGGCAGTACTGAACATTTAATAATAAAGCTAAAACGACAAAAAAATATGGGTCAGCAGGATTGAATGCAACAGCAGAATGGTAGACGTCGAGCCCATGGAGAGGGTAAAATACCTTTGATCAACCTTCAGAATCTTAAGCTGCAGACTTAAATATATCTGGGTGTATTCCTCATAGAGGTAATAATTATATAAATGATATGTAATAATCGTAATAATCAGCGTAATTGTTCTTCAGTTCTCTATTTCTCAGGATTTATGCTTATAGGAGTTATCTCTAGAATTACTAAAAAAATTGAAACATTTTACATCCATTCTCTCAAGATTTTGTTTCGTTATTTTCTGCTTTTTCTTTGATCAAAATATAAAATCTCTATTTCGTATTCATTTGAATTCAAGCCAGAGTAATTTTTTATTTATGTCGATTAATGTTCCCGATTATTGCAAATTTCTGGGTACTTTTTCCTCCATCATACAATTTTAGGTAAATAAGTAGGTTATAATACAATTTTAAGAATATTTTCAAATTACAAAATTCTATTTTAATAAAAATTGTTGTTATGTTTTATAAAGAGATATCTAGTTAGATATATAGCAGCAAAACTATTCTTCAGTTCAAAAGAAATATGCTTTTTAGCAGCAGATATTTAGAATTAGTTTGGTAGTTTTGAAAAAGGAATCAGTACATTATAGATGAAGAATTCTCAAAAATGCATTGAAATATATTTCATGATTGATGTTTCACGAAGTTCACTTGAAAAAAAGGAAACTGTCTGGTAGTTCAGTCAAGACAGCAAATATTTGCATATATATATTAGTATGTCGTATTTCATTCTAGCATGTAAACATTTCAGTTAGCCTTGCAAAAATGAATGTCAATAATGTAGAATATTTTTCTCTGTGCACTATAATGATGTACGCTTTTCACTGAGATGAGATATAAAGTTATAATTCCAGAAAAAATGACACTTTTCACTATTTGTATTAGAGAGGAATCATTGAAACTACATTATAGAATAAAAATCATATGTCGTAGAATATCCTTTGTTTTTGGTAATTAAGCATAAAATCAAACAGTTTTCGATTCAGAATAAGCAAAAAATACATAATCTGTCTATTCACCTTAGAAAAACTTTTGAAAAGACATCTCACTTCTTGGATAAAGAGCTTTCACGTGCTTTGCCAGAATTGAATAATAGTAGTAATAAAAAATCAACGCTACCAAACTCCGTCATTGGAGAATAATTTTGACACATGCATACCATTAAAAATTATTAAAAAATATAAATGAAGTGAAATGAATACAAAAACAGCGCTTTTAACATTTTGATGTACAATGATATACTGTTGTGACATCGCTTGATATGCAATCCGCATGTTAAAGGATTGTTGCCTAAAGTCATACCTATGTAACACACATAGTCATAATCAAGGTTTACAGTGGATGGACAAAAATATGGAAACACCTTGTGAAATGCATGTTTGAAAGGAAAGATTGATTTTAATGAAATATGTAGGTGGCGCTGGCGATTTTGACTACTGACGCCACCTATACAACTTTGTAAATGTGCTAAACAGTTCAGTTGTTGTCGGAGTACTGTTATGTGAGGTTGTCATTGCATTATGTCAGAGTTAACAGACTTCGAACGTGGGCAAATTGTTGGAGCACGTATGGTAGGTGCTTCAGTAAGCAAGGTAGCCTAGGTGTTTAGTGTTTCAAGAGGTACTGTATCGAAGATTTTTCCGCATATTTGAAAAGCGGAAAAACATCATCTGCTAAATCACAGCGCGGACGAAAGTGTGTCCTGAGTGATCGTGACAGACGATCATTAAGGGCAATTGTGACGAAAAATAAGAAGACCACAGCTGCAAAAGTTACTGCTGAAATGAATGTTGTGTTACCGAACCCTGTGAGTACCAAAACAATTAGAAGGGAGCTTCAAAAACAGAGAATTGCTGGCCGTGTTGCAATTGAGAAGCCACTCATCAGTGATGCTAACGCCCGTAACAGGAAAAGGTGGTGTTTAAGTCATAAAGCCTGGACGATAGAGCAGTGGAAGCGAGTAATATGGTCTGACGAGTCTTCTTTCACATTGTTTCCCCACTTCTGGCCGAGTTTACGTCAGGAGAACGCCATCTCAAGCCTATAATACAGACTGCTTGTTGCCAAGAATGAAACATGGCGGGGTTCTGTCATGTTTGGGCAGCCATATCGTGGTTCTCTGCTAGCCCCATGATAACTGTGTCAGGGCACATGACTGCCAAGACTTATGTGAACATTTTGGCCGATCAAGTTCATCCCATGGTACAAACCTTGTTCCCCGATGGTGAGGGTGTCTTCCAAGACGACAAAGCACCTGTTCACGCAGCTCACATTGTCCAGGACTAGTTTCCTGAGCACGAGGATGAGTTGTCCCATCTCCCCTGGCCACCACAGTCATCAGACCTGAATATTATCGAACCTTTGTGGTCTACATTGGAACTGAAAGTGCGTTCTCGTTATCCACCGCCAACATCGTTATCTGAACTTGCCACCGTTTTGCAGGAAGAATGGTATAATATTCCCTTGGCAAACATACAGGAACTGTATTTATCCATTCCAAGAAGACTGCAAGCTGTTTTGGATGCCAACGTGTTTCCTACACCATATTAAGCAAAGAAACATGTTTTTTTAAAGGTGTTTCCATATTTTTGTCCAACCCCTGTAAATACTAACCGTTCGTTTATTTTGTGATCTTACGATTCTCGTTGGGAAGTTTTGATTGAAACTTCTTAAAATAACGGTATGACTTTGCTTGTGCCTTAATTTAATTAAAGAATATTAGCATGCCGCATCATTCTAGAAAATCTGAAGAACGTTTAATTTCCGGTCAAAGTAGTAATTTGGGAATTCTTGTTTAACCACCATCTCTTACATACATTCTGTTTATATTCGACAAACGGAATTTTTTTTTCCACTTATCGAATATATATGAATATCTTAATTAGTTCACATGTAATATGAAGCTGCAGCAACATTTAAATCATAAATGCAGCCAATAGTTTTGCAGCCTAAAAGAAATTAGATTATCCGTTTGTGTAATATGAGAATTTTGGGTAAAACTGTAGCATGTTCTAGTGGAATTTGTTGCTAAAATACTTATATTAAAAGAAGAAAAACATATTTCGATGCAAATGGCAAAAGGTGTTATTGCAAAGTTAATAAAACCCTAATTAGAACAGTTCTTCATTCTAGTCTTGGAACACTCTTTATGAAAAGATATACATGGAGTACTTGTCTCTTTGAGAACATAAACTATACACTTTAAAAGGATTATTAAAGAATTATCTTCTAGCCTTGTCAAACAAAGAAGAAATTTAGAAGAAGATCGTATAAGACGCTTTTATTCAAACAGAACCTATCAAACACCTTAACTTGGGTTCACATAAGCCAAGCACTTCTAACTTAAGAGAACTACGTAAAAAATAACAATTTCAAGGTGTGATAGATTATCCTAATGGTTCCAGAATAGTTTAACGCTCAGGAAAGGCTCTGGGTTGTAGTGAACCGGCGAGAAAAAGCCGAATGGCTAGAAACATTCAACGCCTGCTAACTCAAATCGCTAATAAACACAGCACAACGTGGCTTGGAATAGGCAGACACTCTCTAAAACTAACTTCCGAAACTCTTGCTTAACTACCACTTATTGCTACCTTAATCTGAATAAACATTAGTACTTACAGTCTGGCATGAAAAGCGTGGATGAAAAGAAAGTAATAGGAAGTTAATCAAACTTAAAATAAACTATCAGTTAAAAATAAATAGATAAACCTCACACACTCATTCCAAGACGTTACTAAATTAAGACAATCATTTGACTAGAGAATAATTTATGACAAAAATGAATGTATTATTTCTTTATGTTTTAGAGGCCCAGTGGAGATGAAGTCGCTGAACTCTATTTTGGTAGAGAACTTTCGTGAAATGAGTAAGCATTTAGTAGTTAACTCACACTTGTAGCAATTAGTAGTTACGCACTAGTACGTCAATTAGACTTAAATGCTTACGCATTTAGTAGTTAACTTAATTTATTGATCGTAAAATCGCAATTTTTTTCCCTACACTACACAAATATTTTAACATTTGATGTTTTCTCACTGAGCTTTTTTTATAACACGGTTATAATTTAGGCTTAACCACACGCGTTTTAAAGAGGAGTAAAGAAGGATGTGAAATAATATTCATATATCAGAACAAATTATAACAGCTCTCAAGTTAGTTGCGAATTACTCTATGCACACAGAAAACAAGAAAGCATATTTGACGATATATAGGAAAATATTAATAAATTTGGCTGTGGGTTGAAATATTTTGAATCTCTGAAGCTTTGAGATGAACTTCCTGTACCCTGGGTTGAGATGTAAAAAATCTAAGTAAAAGAAACAAAAAAACATGCACCTTTATTTTTGCATAAAAAACCACTCTGTTCCAACAGATAATCTTTCTTAACTATATCTTTAGATTGATTAAAAAAGTACTCTCTCAATAGATAATCTTTTTTAAATACATCTTTAGTTTGATTAAAAAAACAGTGAAAGTTTCAGATTTTAAATTACGTCCAACGGGGCGTTTTTTTTTAACATTTTGTGTGTTACCTTATTAACTAGCATGTTCTTCTCACTTAAGCCATAGAATTCAGCTCTAGAGCAATATCGCAAAATAATTTTAAATTGAGCATATCTTTAGAATTTTCGATGCACAGTCTCACGAGCTGGAGATATTTTTTTTCTGAACAACGTTGCCATTGCTCGCTTTGAAATCATTCAGTTTGTTAATGAAAAATTCGTTAAAGTCTTTCAAAATAGGAAATCGATGATAAAACAAATTCCAAATTTCAGATTTGGTCTTCCAGATGCCTATATTCGTAGTAGAATTACGAATTCAAAATGTGATGGCTTTAGGAACCTTTGCTTTGACACAATGCGAGAAACATGCATAAATTTATGCAGATTCTTCATTATTTAATTTCTTCAAATATAATACAGGGCGATAATATTTGGTGGCAACAGTTTGAAAAGTGAAACGGAGATTCAAGGTGATTTGACGCAGAATCCCAAAACGAAAGCAATAATCCCTCAGGGACAAAGCCCTTTTGGACTAAAAAAAATATGCTTTTTTGTACAATTTTACAGCAAATTTTAGCGAAGTATCTGCTTCTTTTCTATACAAATTTAGAACAATTTTTACCTAAAATGACTGCGTGTTTTTACCGAGAGTCATTGAGAGTATAAATTATATTACAACATAAATTACAGAGAGTAAATAATAACCTAATAATAAAAATAACTAAAAATTATCCTTATGTTATCATGCTACATGAAATTCCTCTAAGGCATCTTCAGTGTTATTGGATTTATCATTTACATTTTAAAGAGTTTTCCTCTTTATATTAACAAACACAGCAAATATCGTTTTTTAAACTTATAATTACTCATTAAGATCATATTTGTATATTTCATTACGTAGCAAAATTAACTATTATTAATTTCAAATAAAAATATCTTAATAACCATAATTAATTATTACATATTTTAAATACGCTATTGATGAAAAAATTATGATATAAGAATGAAATTAAATTAAATTTGAATTTCTGAATATAATTTTAAAATTTACGTAAAGAAACGTCAAGGGAAAAATGAAGTCATTTGCAACATAAAGGCTTTTAAGCTAGTAAATCACAAACAGGTTTTAACCTAATATTAGATGCTTCTAGATCTGCATTCATTAAAAAAAATAATAATAATCCCCCTTTTTCTTTCTTTTATATTAATAACAACACATTCATTATTTAAAAGAGTTTACGTATTATTTTATTGTTTCGAAATTAAAATCATTTTCAATGGAAATGTCAACGTATTTTGTTTTGAACAATTGCAAGTGATAAGGCGGCGCAACAAAAATACTTCTTTTGTGTTATCCATCTGTGTTATCCATCCAACAAAAGAAAACCAATTTGCAGAATGTAATGAATAATTCAACAGCTCCGGAAAGAAATAATGAAATGATTTCCTGAAAATGCATTTTAATAAACATGGCTTAAAATTACCGTTATAGCTACAAATATGAACTAATAATTTTTCTAAAACAGATTTTCTGCTAAAGATATTTTTAATGTAAAACCATTTAAAGTTTTTTTGATCATATTGGCAGCTGAATATCTTTATTTTCAGAAAATTCTCAAGTACGAATATTTTATTAATGAGTTAAACAGGAAGTAAGTATTTCTGCCAGTCTGATTCTGTTTAGATCATTTGCTAAAAGAAATTAATTATTATGGGAAAGTTAATTGTTTAATATTGGTTATAAATTATGTCATTGATAGATGGTTAATTGATTATGATAGAGCAAGCTATGTGTAGTTGTGCCAATGTGTAATAGTGTAAAAGCTAACAAGGCCTAGGAATGACAGTTTTAAGCAAGGATTCTTAGGGATATCTGTTTCGTAGTTGTATCGTAAAAAAAAAGAAAAAAAAAAAACTCTGAAATCTTTTCATCCAAACTCTGAAATTTTTTCACTCTGTTTCATCCTTTTTACAAGCACCACTATATTTCTGCTATTATATACCTAAAAATATCCTATCCAAAATGTATATCATCAAGAAGAATATGTTAAAGATTATGACTTGAAATACTCCCTTTTTGGTATTCTTCAAAGGCAATGAATGATTTTCGATGAATAATATTACAGCAATTAGTTGTTATGTTCTTTCTTACTGTTCCGGATAAAATAAACTAAGCAATTTTTGTTCTTTATTTATTTCACAAGGTATATATATATATATGTCTAATTACATATTTGTTATTGAGACTGTTTAACCATTAGGGTAACTTCTTGCAGCAAATATTATTATCTGTAGCAAATTTCTATAGTCCATAAAGCTCAAATAAAGTCTGTCCCGTTTTGAGATTATTTGACATTATCTTTTTCATTTTCAAGTCTGTTCTGTTTTGACATTATCTTTTTCCTTTTGCCATTTAGAGAGATAATATGATTGTTAAATATTTTAACAAGTGATACGAAGGCTGCTATTTACGTATTTATGGCCTAGTAATGCAAAAACAAATTTTTATGTTCGATGTTGGTTTTATTGGTTTTCAAAATATTGTCCATGAAGATCAATACATTTTTGCATGCGTCTGAAACAATTTTTGAAGCACTTTCCACTCACGCTGAGGTAACTCCAAAACATGCGTTTCGAATGCACCAACCGCTTCTTCGGGTGTCGCTGACCACGTAATTTATTTTTGATGAGATGGAATAAAAAATAGATCAACGGGGCTCCAAATGAGGGCTGCACGGAGGATGTCCCATCAATTTGATGTTTTGGCCTGTCAAAAATTAATCTTTTTGAGCCGATGTGTAAGAGCTCGTGTTGTCACGATGAAGAATGATTCGCCTCTTCTTTTGCTTTTTTCGAATTTCACAGATGACTTCTGGGAAACAAATGGTCGTGTAATATTTGAAATGAACCTTTCTGCGTTGCTCTAACACCAATGTCGCCACGTGACTAGTGATGCCGAAGAAACAGGCGACCATTTGCTTCAATGTGCTTCTTCCAAGAACAAATATGTTGGATTTGGCTCGTCTTGGAAGATCCATGCAGTCGACTGCTGTTTTGTTTCGGGTTTATATGCTTAGATCCACGACTCATCACCTGTTTAGATGTTATACACAGCTTTTGGTGCACTTGGGAGGTATTTTTAAAACATTTTCTTGCATCAATCTACATGAACCTTCTTTTGAGCGTTTGTCAGATTATGTGGCATCCAACGCCAACAATTGTTTTACGTCCCAATATCCATGTAATATTTTATTGATGGTTGTCATACTAATGCCCAAACTTGCGTCAATCTCATGGCTATTTTGCTTTATCAGTTCATGCACACAGCATCGATATTTTCTGGCACAACAACTAATTATGGACGACTTTCACGGAATTCTTCTAGATCGAACGTCGAACAAGATTGAGTTCCTCCACTTCTAGGTTTTATCATATATACATATTTCTTATAATTATCATTTACACATTTTCAGGTATCCAGATTTCAATAAATCTAAAGCAGTTATTTGCAGTTCTTGTGATTTATATATATACTAATTAGAAAAGCATTTATATTAACATTAGAATGGGAGACTTATAAAAGTTCAGTGATGAATAGCTAACATGCAGATAACACCGATCAGAAACAAGCAAATTCAAACAGAAATTCGCATGTGGACATGGAAAAGATAAGTCATGACGTAATACCGTGACGTTTAAGGGCTTCATTTTCATTACACCGGGCATACAGAGAGGTTTACTCCATTTATTCTAACCTCCTTGGCTTATTCATGTAGTATTCTGTATACAATGTTTCGTTATTCTAACAGGGGCTTGTCTATTGATAATCTATACTGATAAATCATACTAAACTTCCTATATACTTTCGGGCGATCTTTAGAATCTGAACTCTTTCATTTTGTTTCATTTTCTTCCCTTCTTTTTTCCACAGAAATGCCGATAAATAAAGTTGCGTTTCAATATCAATGAAACATATAAGCTTGCTGCTAATAAATTAAAGTTGAAAAATTAAAAGAAATGACTACATATAGGTTACACTATTATCAGATGCTATGCTTTTTTACAGCAAGGGATTGCTAAAATCCTCTCTTGTTTACTTTTTTCATTAAACCGACAAGTTTTACTTTTACATAAGGAGTATAGCAATGGCGTGTGTATGTGGATATGGATGGAAAGAAGTATAGCTCTGCAAGTGTAAAGAATGTTTAATGGATAGAAAGAAATATAGCTCTGCATTTGTAATTTAAAATAAAAATATAGCTTATTATGTTTACGGAAAACGTAATTGCATATTTATATAATAATAAACTATTGGCAAAATATGGATGCTTGTCCAAGGAGAATGGCTCGTATCTTTGTATTCTGATAGATATCCTATATACTGTAATATATAGGATATCTATCAGAATTTAAAATAAATGTAATTTAAAATAAAAATATGTTTACGGAAAACGTAATTGCATATTTATATAATAATAAACTATTGGCAAAATATGGATGCTTGTCCAAGGAGAATGGCTCGTATCTTTGTATTCTGATAGATATCCTATATACTGTAATATATAGGATAACTATCAGAATTTAAAATAAATGTAATTTAAAATAAAAATATGTTTACGGAAAACGTAATTGCATATTTATATAATAATAAACTATTGGCAAAATATGGATGCTTGTCCAAGGAAAATGGCTCGTATCTTTGTATTCTGATAGATATCCTATATACTGTAATATATAGGATATCTATCAGAATTTAAAATAAATGTAATTTAAAATAAAAATATGTTTACGGAAAACGTAATTGCATATTTATATAATAATAAACTATTGGCAAAATATGGATGCTTGTCCAAGGAGAATGGCTCGTATCTTTGTATTCTGATAGATATCCTATATACTGCAATATATAGGATATCTATCAGAATTTAAAATAAATGTAATTTAAAATAAAAATATGTTTACGGAAAACGTAATTGCATATTTATATAATAATAAACTATTGGCAAAATATGGATGCTTGTCCAAGGAGAATGGCTCGTATCTTTGTATTCTGATAGATATCCTATATACTGTAATATATAGGATATCTATCAGAATTTAAAATAAATGTAATTTAAAATAAAAATATGTTTACGGAAAACGTAATTGCATATTTATATAATAATAAACTATTGGCAAAATATGGATGCTTGTCCAAGGAGAATGGCTTGTATCTTTGTATTCTGATAGATATCCTATATACTGTAATATATAGGATATCTATCAGAATTTAAAATAAATGTAATTTAAAATAAAAATATGTTTACGGAAAACGTAATTGCATATTTATATAATAATAAACTATTGGCAAAATATGGATGCTTGTCCAAGGAGAATGGCTCATATCTTTGTATTCTGATAGATGTGTTTTTAGTGAATTGAACACAACAGAAGACCCCCGGTACAAGCCTGAGCCAAACGAGAATTGCGCCGAATCACTGAATTAATCTAAATATAAGTGGATCAAACAGCTACATTTTTTATTCGTTCTGCAATGTTTAAAATTTTAAGACTTGGAGTGTTGCTCTACTTTGAATATACCAAGAAGTGTCTGCTGGCTAATAGCTTTATTTTTAATGAATTTAACCCCTTTCTATGTCGGCGTCACATCTCATACGTTCGGCGTTTTTATGCCCGTAAGGTCAGTGTCTCATGCTATGAGACGAAGTGAAAAATTCAATCGTTGAAACTGAATTCGTCGCTACTCATACTTCGCTTTAAATTCCGCGATTTTCGTATTATTGAATATTTCTAAGTGATAGAGGTCCTAGTTTCTTCAAAATTTCCGTAGTGAGCTTCCTTGAATATCCGCGTGATTTCTGTTAGAATTTCCACTAAAAACTATTCAGGATACCTTTTATATTCATAGCCAATTTCATTTTGTAAAGTAAGCACAAAAATATTTTTTGATTAAAAAAATGATTTTCGTTTTGTGATAAATGTGGTTTTTATGCTCTGATGTCCAAGGCAGGTTGTAAAGCTGTTTCAACGTGAAGATTGGAAAAGCATTTTCTTAAGGGTATTTTACGTAATTTTAATTATTATTTTTATGTAGATATTAAACACATCGAAACAATAGAGTTAATAAACAAAGTATCACACTGTACTTTTTTAATTTAAAACTGGGGTGCATTGCAGGGAAAACTGGTGATCAGTAGGCGGGATATCCCATATTTGACCACCCGTAGGTCCATCAAAAACTGCTTACTGCAAAAATATTTTGCATTTTCGAATTTAGTATAGAGCATGTATTAATTTTAAGCAATAAAAATGCTTTTTTGGGTCATAAATTCAAAAAAAAAAAATACCTGTCCAATAAGGGGTAATCTTCTGATTAACTTGGAATGAAGACTTCTAAAAGTCTGCATATTCTCATGCAGTTGCACGTTGTTGGACTTAAAATTGTTTTGCGTAAGATTACCTTGTTTCTAATGAAAACTTATTTTAACTAAACTGAAAACAGTGAAATTGAATTTTTAACATTTTTGTTTTCAAATTGTCACTCGAAATCAAGTGACAACTCACTTGAAAACAAGCTTGCTATTAAGAGAAATGCAATTCGTTGACTTTTGAGTATTTACTGTCATTTTCTGCATATTTCTCAGATCGTGTTTCGGTTATTTTATTTGCTTGGTATCAACGACTTTTTTCCCCCATAGTTTAGATGCGTGCTTCTTAGAAACGATACCATTTTAAACTTTTCCGGCACGCTACCTTTTACAGTTGGAGTTTTGATTAAAAAAAAAAAAAAAGGTAGGCTGTCTAATTAGGCTTAAAGGAGTACGCAAGTAATATTTTGTGAAGATAGCACTTATCGTTTTAATTCTGTGTGTGTTCCCAAAGTGGGCACACTGATTGAATACAGACTCTCAGTTGTCCTAGATTATCGGTGAGCCCTGTCTGGGCACACCTAGGGTTCACCGCTTGATTTTAAGCAAGATTTCAAGGTAAAAATTTAAAACTAATACAGAGTAAGGAGATTAGCATACAGCCAAAAAATAACATAGAAATTTCTTTTCAACAGTTCCTTTTATGCCTTAAAAAAATCTGAAAGTTTTATCTGAAAAATGAGGGTCTTAAAAAACAAAACATGGCTAAAATATATGGACTGGTTTGTGTTGAGCTGCCATCTACTATAAATAAAGAAGGTTCAATTAAACCTATAGTAACCTATAAATCCTTTTTCATTCAATTTTTCTGTGCATACAGAAGGAAATGTTTAGGTGTGTCCAGACCGGACACACTGTGCCGCAAAGGGTTAAATTAATAAAAATAGTGTAATAATGATTAATCAGTTCTGAAGTCAAACAATAGTTAAAACAGGCGATTATCTTTTACTCGAATCTTTTTGATGCAAATATTCCATATGAATCTCAACACTTGTTTAAAACTTCACGATAAATGTTTCACATATTTTCCCACAGCGTTTTCTTTAATTCTTTAAACCTACTTTAAAATTATTTGTAGTTTCTTTGAATAGGACTCGTAATTCTTTGCTCCTTACTTTCGCTTACTGAAAGAAGATTTGTATCGACATCTTTCAGCTCAGTTTTTTTTTAGCTTTCAAGAATTATTTAGTAAGGGAAAGGTATAAAATGTTTTCTTCGCTTCAAATGATAATGCCTGACTTCATTCAATAGAACTGCATCGGTTTGTTATGCTGATGCAGGCTCTTTGTACCATTATTATTCTATGTAAATACCAAAAAACGAAGTGGAGTGGCAGCTCGGAATTTTTTTAATACTTTTAAAACTCAAGAATCACAGAAAAGGTACTTTAAAATTTTGATTATGTGCATGTTATAAATGCATTTGCATTTTCACCAGAAATTATATTTACTCATATGACTTACTTCTACGAATTCGAAGGGTTTTATTTCTGGACTACAGACTTAGTCACTCAATCTGTTTTACCTTTCTTACCGAATAAATCGTTTTAATAAGTTCAAAGGCAACATAAGATTTCCTACAGGTGAATTTAAAGGTAGATTTTTTTATTAAACAGTCGCTTTCAAGATTGAGGATTATTTACGCTTCAGTCTATCAATAGATAAGACGTTTGTTAAATCTATTAAATTAACGTGCATCAGTAAATGAAAAACATTTTATTCCTAATACTGTAGTACCTCCTTTGCACTGTAGTAGTCCGCAGATTCGGCTAGCTGCTAATAGGTGTCGAGTTCGATTACCTGTGACGCCACAACGATGGAATTTTCTGTATTCATCCTCATAAAACCTTTAAAGTAGGTTCTTGGTGTCCGTCGAAAATGTTAGGGAGAAAAACGTGATTGGGAAAACAAAGTGAAGAGAAACATTGTGATACCTAACATCATGTGTAAGGAAAAGAAAGGCATACACATAATAGTTCTGAAGCATCGCAGACAACAAGCGCAAAACAAGACAAAATACTACAAAATTTTGCAGCACTAAAACATCGTAGCACAAACCAAAAGAGTGTAGTTAAAGTTAGAATAAATTTTAATTTGTTCTTCACACCGAATAAAAGTGTGAGCGTGATAAGTCATTACTGTCTTTTTTTTTTTTTTTTTTTTCTTGCCGTCAAGAACTTGTTGTTACCTCTAGTCGGACTTTAACTGGGGTAAGGATTAAGATGGCTAAAATATATGGAAATATATGGCTAAATATATGGAATATATGGCTAAAATATATCATGCAAAAAATTTTCTGGGATGTTAAACTGTACAAATACGAACAGCAAGTTGAAAATTCATATCCCACCACGCAGCTGATGTTTCAAGATAACCTGTTCCACAAATCGATTGACTATACAATTTAGCTAAGTGATTAACTATAGCTCTTTAAATATTGGCATTATTCTTAATAATGTCTTTAACTCAAAAACAATGCAGAAACTTTCGCTTTACTTCTACCGCATGTGTAACAATTACCTCTACGTTTAATTCAAATACATGTTTTAAAACCTTTGCGTTGGATCTTAAAAAACACTGGCTCTGATTCCAAACAAGGTACTATTCCGTTTTGAGGACCGTATTAAAATTGCAGCAAAAATGTATGCGGAAAAGCGCCAAATCTAGCAAACGCGCCCATTTAACAGCGCGCCAAATCTAGCGTACGCGCTGATTTCGCATTGCGTAAGTTTATATAGTTCTAAATTTTTTAAGATACCATTGAAATACTAGTTTAATATTTAAGTCCTTTTTGGATATCTGTTGGATTTAACAATTTGGGAATTGCCCATGACGAAAAGTCTGCAATAGAATTCTGCATAAAGTGCAGAATCACCCACTGCTTGACGCGTTTGTAAGAATTGCACATATTCGGTATCCATATACACATCGACCTATTTTCACTTAAAAAAAAATCCCAGAATTGCACAAAAATGGCACTGTGCACACCCTTGACATTATCTATGTACACATCGACCTATTTTCACTTAAAAATTAAAAGAAAATTGACAGAAATCCAATTGTTTTCACCCTTGTAAAAAGCGGCGAACAAATAAGTGGGCAATTCTGCACTTTACCGAGAATTTTTCAAAGAAAAGGCATCGTTCATTAAAAAAAATATGTTTGAGCAACCAACGAGATGAAATTATGCTTTAGCGATAACCCGGTAGCGAAATAGCGATGCAGGCATCCATTCAGTTATGTTTAGCAAATTTTACATAAATTATAATAATGATCTGAAATAGTTATTTACTCTTATGCTTCCAATCAGTCATGCTTAACCTTTTTTATATAAATTATCATAATAAAAATTATTATATGAATTCAACCATTCATCTAAATTAAAACATCAATATTAGATGGTTATTTACTATTGTACTTCCTTTCTTGCGTTAGGGTTGCCGCAATTATTTTTGGCAACACTGGCATCAACAAGAGTTTGGCGATTTTTTACGGCCCTCAAAACCGAATAGTACCCCAAATAATAAGAAATTAGCAGTATTAATGCTATTACGCTTTAGTTGCAATATTTGTTTGAATTTAACTAATTCTAACCCATATTCTATACCTTTTTCCTAGATAGTTTTTCACACAATAATTTAAATTTTCAATCAAAGCACTAAATGTATAAGCAAACTTTAAAGATCATACAGACTGTGTGTGTGTGAGTATGGCAAAGCCTCGAGGGCTATCTGCCTAAGAGGAGGGATGCCTTCGTGGAGGACTTTCTAAGGGAAACTGGCTCGTATACACATTACACATGGGGAAAACCACGAAAACGCCCATGAAGCCAGCCCGTTCGCAGGATTCGAATCTCGGACCGAACTACCAGTGTTCAGCGACTTTACCGCTCGGCCGCTGGTGGGCCCTCATACAGACTGAATGGGTAAAGTAGAAGTAAAAGTATGGGGGACACTAGCGATGTACCATGGGTCAGCTGGAAATGCCTTCGCATACTAACTCTAAAAGAAAACATTGTTGTAAGCTTTATAAGAGTTTTCAGAGAGAGTGTGAGGAAATGAACAAGTGAAGCTTTCCAGAGGATCTGAAGTTTTCCTATTATGACACATCGTGCAATCCCACCGTACACCCCGTATCCAGTATTTTCTAAAAATTATGATTTATAATGTATAGAGATTACAGTGTAGACTCAATACAGTTTGAAATGCACAAATTAAATTGAATATATCTTTTGGTGTATGGGATGACAATGTTATAATGACATGTAATAAAAATGCTAAAGAGGTAACTACGAGGTTATTACTGCTATGAAAGGTTATCACACAAGTGGAACAAGGTTTTTAAGTTAACAAGTGGAATTGGTTTGAATATATTCACATTATATAAAAGCGCATGAAATTTATGCAGTATGAGAACTTATCCTTGACAAAGATCTATGTCGTAGGAAGAGAGTCGTAGCATAATTTATTAAAACTGATGTTTATCTTTAATAAGCAACTTATGAGATGCCAGAAGATCAGTTTGTGGGAACTTTATGGGATTATCATCGGTTAAGAGGCATGAAAAAAGCGTAATGATCACCTTCCACTCGACGAGAAGGAATAGCGCGTTTGCTTGCTATCGCAGTTCGGTTATACAAATACAGAATGCAGTGAGAAAACAAAATCTGAAAGGTTTCAGATTTTACATTACGACCAACGGGGCATTTTTTAACATCTTTTGTGTTATCTTATGAAATATCATGTTCTTCGCACATAAAAAGTAAAATTCAGTTCAAGAGCAATATCGCAAAATAATTTTAAATTGAGCATATTTTTAGAATTTCCGATAGACATTCTTACGCGCTGGAGACAAAAATGTTTTTTTCTGTACAACGCTGCCATTGCTCGCTTTGTAATCCTTGAGTTTGTTAATCAAAAATTCGTTAATAGTTTACAAAATATGAAATCAATAACAAAACAAATTCCAAATTTCAAATTTGGGTTTCCACATGCCCATATTCGCAGTAGGATTACGTCATTCAAAATTCGATGGCTCTATGTACCATTGTTTTATCACAATGCGAGAAATATATACACATTTATGCAGGTTTTTCATTATTTAATTTCTTCAAATATAATGTAGCACTCTAACATTTGGTGGCAACAGTTTGAAAAGTAAAACGGACATTCAGAGTGAATCAAAGCAAAATCGCAAAGCGAAAACAATAGTCCCTCAGGAACAAAGCCACTTTGGACTAACAAAAAAAAAAAAAAACAGATAATTTTGGTTTAGCGAAGTAAAGCTATAGAGCAGCGTATTATTTCCTGTAACCGTGCAAAATTAAACTGAGCCAGGAAAGAACGATTACTTATATTACTAACTAAACTAAACAGGCAACACAATTAATATTTAATTAGACTTCTACCGCACAATTTTTATACAATTAGCAGTCAGCTATAAACTAACTGTCAAATAATGAAGATTTCAAAACATCAAGTATTCATTCATAGATTTTTAAAATCAATGTTAATTTTACTTTAGTTAAACAATAATATTTAATAAGGCAAATATATAAGATTAAATGTATTGAATTATTAAGAGATTAAATTTTGTTACGAATTTCGTATATATGTAAATAATTTTAATGCAAAGATGTATATAAAACTGTGATATCTGTTGCGAAAGGTCGTAAGAGAGTGAAGCTTAGCCGAACAAATAAGGGTATAGAAGCAAGAACATTTAACAAGAGCCATGTGTCGACGTCTTAAGCGACTAATTTTTGTAGTCAAATTCGGCAAAGAAATGACACAACGTCGTCAAACTTTGGCGACCATTTGGCGGCATTTTGGTCAGATCCCTGTATAACTGTAATTGGTCTGAATATATGAGTCTATTCAAATGGTGCAAAGGTTACTATTTGACATAAACGAAAAGGTGTATTCTCACAATGATTACATGAATGTCAAAACAATATAGGAAGCATATCCGTTTAGAAGGCTTACTCTTCGAAAATACTAAGGTAATAAGGTTTTACTTTTGAAGTAGAAATAAGTGTCTTAAAGCATTTTCCGGAACCATGAACACAGTATTTATACAATAATATACATTATACAGAGTATGGAAATTAAAATTAATATTCGAAATTTATATTTTCGTTATATTTTACATCTAGCTGAAAAGAATGCAAAATAACTAAAAAGAATAAAAAATCTGAAAGTGCATGCTGAGTGTTACATTTATTTTTTAAATCTTATGTTCTTTGTCATGTTCTTAAACCATAGAATTCAATTCAGCAATATCATAAAATAATTTAAAAAGAGCATATCTTTAGAATTACCGATACACAGTTTCGCGCGCTGGAGATATTTTTTTTACCCGTACAGTGTTGCCATTGCTTGCTAGGAAATTGTTGAATTTGTTAACCAAGAATTCATTAAAGTTTTATAAAATATGAAATAGATTATAAAACAAATTCTAAATTCCAAATTTGGGCTTCCAGATGCCCATATTCGAAAGTACAAGAAACATAAATACATTCATGAAGATTCTCATTATTTGATTTCTTTAAATATAATGCAGGGCTGTAATATTTGGTGGCAACAATTTGAAGAGTGACTCAAACTTTTATAGTGAACCAACGCAAAAGACCAAAACAAAATTAATAGCCCTTCTGGGCTAACGCCCCTTGGGCTGAAAATGTAAGTACTACTCCAAGTCTTTGACACAAAGATGTTCTTCGTACAATGCTTTATGTTTATATTGTTACAAAAGGAAAGGAAGTGAATTTTTTTCCACTTTAGTTGGATTTTATTAGCTGTATTATGCCACCAATATGCATATTCATATGAATGGCAAGTGGGTAATAAACTTCTTGAAGTGAAGATTACCATCTTAAAATCTCCAGGGACTCTTTTGGTTGACAAAATCCACTCGTATAGTAACTGATAACCAGTCTAAATGCCCCAAAGCTAGCGAAGTACTTTTTTATTCCCCTTTTCCTTATTTTCTCTCTCAGAATATGAAAATGAAAACAGCCAAACAAAAGACAGAACCACAACACGCAGCAAACGCAGACACAAATCGCTTTCCGCTTGACCAAACTTCCTCATAACACTTTCTCGATATTCCCTTTTGAACGAATATTTTCTGGAAAACAAGATTTTTCTGTTTTTGCTTTTATTGGAGAATGTCAATATTGACTTTCCACTCGACGAGAAGGAAAAGCGCGTTTGCTATTTGCATAGCGTTCTTACGCTTTCTCGTGGTGCCAAGACACAGCCGTCGCACACTTTTAGCTAGTAATTACGTGATAAATTTTCAGCACGGCGGGGAGACAGGCGCAGGCGAGGAGGATTTGTTCCCTCGTCAGTCTCTGTTGTTGGAAGTTACGGATTATTGAACTGGAGAACTCGACATCGGGAAGGTTTATTAATGCATTTCTAAGCGGAGGGTGGAGAGCTTTTGATGATTATCTCTGCTGATTAGTCGGAAAGGGATGTATATCAACAAATTTATTGTAGTAACATTTCATATTTAAAACCTAACGGTTTGTTCATAGGACATCAGCTTTTTTCCTGAACGTCAAGTTTCTCTAGGCATCACTCTATAACTCAGCTCTCGTTTAAAGATCTCTTCAGTTTTATAATACAAGAGTGTTGGAAATTCCCATTTTTATACTTTATCTAGGTAACATTTATGATTCATTCAGCTGAGGATGGTGATTCGGTAAAACCATCCAAACTACTCCTGTGAAAATTTGAAAATATAACGCTGATTTTTGTTGTTTGACTTCTAAATTAATATTAATGTTATTTAAAAAATACATACATATTAATAAATACATATTAATAAATACAATATAATAAATACATATTAATAATATACATATTAATAAATACAAATATATAGGTGCTATATATTTGTATATATATAGCACCTAACATATTCGGATATTACCTAATCATTAGCACAGTCTATTATCACAGGCCTTTGATAATAGTCCTTTAATAATTGATAATAAGCCTTTAATAATAGGCTTTTAATAATTTTTGATAATAGGCCTTTAATAATAGAGAAAGGCCTATTATCATAGGCCTTTCTCAGAGGCCTGTTACTAAGAGGATCCAAGTAAAAACCGCTGTTCTATCACGGATATATATAAGAATTTTATTTTTGTACATAATCAAGTTTTCATTTGTGCAAATAATACTGTTGTAACATTATATAAATATTTAAATTCATTAACTTGCACTACCGTTTTGTGCACCGTTGTAATATTTTGCATGAGTCTATTTACTTAATTTTGTATCCCTTGCTTTCAGGATAACAATTTCAAAGTTTGTTCATTTTCAATACAAAATCTACAATTTTTAGTTCTGAATCCATCCATGTTTTCATTGCAAACATAGCTCAAACAGAACGCCGAAGACATTGATAAATATGCTCTTTATGGGCCTTGCCGATATTTATATTATATTTTTTATGCCAAATTGGCAACTTTCTGGAAGATTCGGGAAAATTTATTTTCAGTGCTGTACGTTATACCTGAAGCTTCCGTAAACTTGTGCAATGCTATTCCTTGAGAAATAAGACAAGTTATTTGTTCTTAATCCTATATGAGAGTTATTAGTTAAAAGAGAGTCAACTGAGTTGCATTTTAGAGCTTTTCCTGAGAGCAGTTTTTCAGAATTTACGGTATTTTTTTGTAAGTTCCAAAAAAAAAAGTACTAAGGAGGTATTATATAATATTCGCGTTCTTCTTAAGCCTCTCATCTTTTGGAGCCCACCAGCGGCCGAGCGGTAAAGACGCTGAACACTGGTAGTTCGGTCCGAGGTTCGAATCCCGCGAACGGGCTGGCTGCATGGGCGTTTTCGTGGTTTTCCCCATGTGTAACGTGTATACGAGCCAGTTTCCCTTAGAAAGTCCTCCACGAAAGGCATCCCTCCCCTTAGGCAGATAGCCCTAGTGTGCTTTGCCATAAATTAATACACACACACACTAATACACACACATCTTTTGGATTTGAGACAAAGAGTGTTTCTGGCATCGTGTGTGAGCGACGTGGCGAGTTTCTTGCCAGTTGAAATTATTTGGCTTTGTGTTCTCTCACTCTTAACACTAATTCGGACGCCCTTGTAGGCCCACCAGCGGCCGAGCGGTAAAGTCTCTGAACACTGGTAGTTCGGTCCGAGGTTCGAATCCCGCGAACGGGCTGGCTGCATGGGTGTTTTCGTGGTTTTCCCCATGTGTAACGTGTATACGAGCCAGTTTCCCTTAGAAAGTCCTCCACGAAAGGCATCCCTCCCCTTTGGCAGATAGCCCTAGTGTGCTTTGCCGTAATTAAATACACCACACCACCGGACGCCCTTGTAGAAATACTAAACCAGCTGCTAGTAGCATTTAATTGCGTAGTTCATGTCTTCTGTTCAATATTTGATTTGGACTCTCCTACTTTATGCCGTATGACCACAAGTTGAGGAAATTCCGCCACAGGTGTGTCCTTATGTTCGAATTTCTGTTTAAGTAAAAAAGTTATTTTAACATTCTCAAGTTTATATAAAAGTTCTCCGACATAGCGATAATTCGCATCATGTCTGTTAGGATTATTAGTCTGAAACAGCGATACCAGATCAAGTAAAATCCCATAACAGATTTAGTTTAGTTTAGTTTGTTTATCTTAAAATGCCGTCATTGACAATAAAGGTGTGTTATAGTGATTCTTTTAATCTTTCTTATAATTTGAGTAATTTTAGCAACACTTGTAATAAAGATAATTAGTTAAATGTGAAAAAATATATAATTCATAGCATTATGTTCTCTATTTGAACAGAAATATAAAATATAAATATATTTTAAACATAAGCCGTTCTTTGATTTCTTCAAAGTGCAAAACGTTTTTATACTCAAGTGATAAAATATGGTCTCATATGTAAAGAATTACGGGAAAATGTTAATAAAAGATGTTAGTTTTTTTTTTCCCTAACTAGAAAATGAACAAAGGCCAGAAGGTCAAGTGACATTTGACTCGATCAAGTTTTGTTGCATTACGCATAGTCAGACTTCGGTTTCTGTAGTACACACGAAGAGAACGGAACTTCAAGCCAAGAAATGCCATACAAATACGAAAAACTGGAAAAGAAGTGGAAAAAATTCGATAGAGAGTAGAGCAACCACTGCAGGGGAAACATCGAATCACAGAAAAGGAACGCCAGAGAGAGGGGGAAAAAGAATAAATTCTTGAATATCGTTTGGTGAAATATTTTCTGGGTTCGAACTGCAGGTAGTTTCGCCTTTTCTTAGGTAGGTTATCCTGCGAAGTATAAAACATCTTTTTCCCCTTTCCCTTTTGCCAAAGAATCATACAAAGCATAGTTAACGATACCCGGTCTTTTTCAGTGAAATTCTCTACTTTTATAAGTTTATGTTACATTACTCACATAACGGGCTGTTTTCCTATTTTTATATATATCTTTGGTGTTTCAGGTTTATGAGTATCTAAGCTTTTGTAAGAAAATTCTTTTGTAAAAACACAATTCTTAACATGTAAACTGTATATAAATCATAACAACTACATTGCATTTGAAATAAAATAATTTATAATTGACCCAAGAACTAAACTAGCTTGCATTCAAGGGTACAGTATAAAATAATTTGCTATCGTTTCGAGAGGTATTATTAAAAATTGTAATGAATAGACTTTGTAATAACCTAGAAAAAGTAGATCTCCAATTGCAGCTGATATGTCGCTACTGTCGCGCGAGTAATGCACGACGTGTTCCAGCTGTCTTGAAGTGGTGTTCCACTGTGGGCCTGGAGGTAGACTAAAGGGCCATTCCTACTGGGGTTTATCTGAGCTTAACGGGGACAACTAACGTAGCCGACCCATCTCCAAACCAGTTTCTTCCCATTGGGTAGCAAGTTGAAAAATTTGAACTGCAGGCATAGCGGAGCTATTCGACACAGGAAACTGACTCCGTTAGGTCAGATAAGCCCCAGTGGGAACGGTCCTTAATACCTGAGTCCAAGATAAACTGTCGAAATTGTAGAAGGGGAAGTGACCATGGTCACGTGAGCAGGTAGTGACATTTTATTGGTTGGTTCGTTATCTACTAAAATTAGATGAAAAACATAAAATTTCAGTAATAGTTAAATAAAATAATTAATATTGAGTGGAGTTAATCTTCATCTGTCAAGTCTTGTAACTGCGGAGCTGCTTAACTTAACAAAAATAGAGTTCCTTGAAAGCTAGAAATACTGAAGAAATAACTAGCGACAAGTCACTGAGTTCTTGTATGTATGTAAACCGCTCCAAAAAAGGGTTAAAACACACATTTTTTTTTTTTTTTTTTTTTTTTTTTTTCTAATTTAGAATATATTTACAGATGGTCCTTCTTAGGTGCACAAGAAGTCTTCACTCGTTTTCAACTCAAAAAGAAAATATAAAACTAACTAATACTAAATAGAATTAGTGAGCCGAAGTTGCACAGAATCGAACTTGCGTAATTGGCCCTTAATTAAGGATAACTGGCGTATACGAGCAGATAGGAAGTATGGCCGTAGAACAGCAAGCTTTAACTAATAGCAGGTACTTGACCGAAAAACCCTGTCTCCCACTGAAGTTACTCAAACCTCAGCTTTAAAACTCGTTTCTACCTTATTTTCACAAAACGTAATCCTAAAAACCTAATCTGGTAGGAAAACGTAGGTGGAAAGTTAAGAAAGTTAAGGAAAGGCTAATTCAAAAATAAAAATAACTAATAGAGAAATAAAATAAGATCTCTACAGCTTCTATCGCTTTTATCGCTCAGAGCAATACGTCATCAATGTCGCAGTTTCGAATTTTATCCTTAAATAAGTTACTTGCAGCCTTAAGCCGCTTTGGCCGGTCAGAATATCATGGCAATGGAATAGTGTGTATTTAATTATGGCAGAGCACACTAGGGCTATCTGCCTAAGGGGAGGGATGCCTTCGTGGAGGACTTTCTAAGGGAAACTGGCTCGTATACACGTTACACATGGGGAAAACCACGAAAACGCCCATGCAGCCAGCCCGTTCGCGGGATTCGAACCTCAGACCGAACTACCAGTGTTCAGCGACTTTACCGCTCGGCCACTGGTGGGCGGGCAATGGAATAGCAGTTCACAAATTAAGGACTGCAATTAGCAGAAAGAAATAAAAAAACCTGAAAGGTTTGAGATTTTAAATAAAGTCCAAAACGTTTTTTAACGTTTTGTGTGTTACCTTTATTTATTAAATATTATGTTTGCACTTAAACCATATAATGCAGTTCAATAGCAGTGTCAAAGATAATTTTAAAAGGATCATATCTTTAGAATTTCCGATACAGAGTTCCGCGCGCTAGAGATAAAAAGATTTTCTTTTTCACCATAGAGTGTTGCCATTGCTCGCTTTTAAAACCTTGAGTTTGTTAATTTCTTCAAATGTAATGCAGGACTCTAACATTTGGTGGCAACAGTTTGAAAAGTGAAACTGACATTTATAGTGATTCAACGCAAAATCGCAAAACGAAAACAATAGTCCTTTAGGGACAAAGCCCCTTTGGACTAAAAATAAATATTGTATACATAATTTCCATGTATATATTACGAGATATTAAACTGAAAGGGATTATTATTTTTAAGTATATTTCTTACGAAATGTTTTCAGAAGAGCTTCATTAACAAGCAAATTATTTATATAATAGTGGCCTTTATTTTAATTTCTCTTTTTATCACTAAGAGCACGATGCGTGTATTCGTCATTTTATAATATAGGATGCTATAAAGCATTGCTATTTTGTTTTCTTATTCTTCATTGTTTACAGGATAAGAGTTCTAAGTTTTTCATTTCCTCGTAATGACGCTGTAGAATTTAGAGAATTGGTAGTGTATAGTAAATTTCATGAACATGTGTCGGAAAACTGAAAGTTGTAAGTATGCGTATCATATTCAAGGTGAAAATTTGTTGTTTTATTTTCGAAATTGTTTAAAAAGCTGGTTTCTCGCGTCGTCGATAAAATGAAATATCTGATTATGACGAAATTTGAGATCATGGAAAAAATTTAAATTCTCCATTCCGCAAATTGTTTTTCATATACGGAAAAATAAGCAGCCATAATATTGTTAAAATTTTCAGCAAAGGCGATGGTCTGTAGTTCGAAATTTACCGGCAGGCCCACCAGCGGCCGAGCGGTAAAGTCGCTGAACACTGGTAGTTCGGTCCGAGGTTAGAATCCCGCGAACGGGCTGGCTGCATGGGTGTTTTCGTGGTTTTCCCCATGTCTAACGTGCATACGAGCCAGTTTCCCTTATAAGGTCCTCCACGAAGGCATCTCTCCCCTTAGGCCGACAGCCCTCGAGGCTTTGCCGTAATTGAATAACCTAACCTAACCTCGGAATTTACCGTATTAAAATTTCTCATGTTTCGGAGCACATGAAATTACATTGATTCACGAACCTAAATAAACAATTAAATATAAAACACAAATGTAAAACACAAATATAAAACACAAATGTAACATACAAATGTAAAACACAAATATAAAACACAAATGTAAAACACAAATATAAAACACAAATGTAAAACACAAATATAAAACACAGATATAAACACAAATTTTAAATATGAAACACAAGTGCTACAAAATAAGACTAGCACATATACCACAGATCATATACAAGACAACAAAGGAGGGAATAAATATGCTAACTTTCAGTCAGGGTTACCAGAATCAAAACTATCGTCTTTGGCGTCTTGTGTTATGCTTTATTTCGATTTGGTGGAAAATTATTATACCGTTTTACCTGCTTAGCAATATTTTCCCCATCATTGTGACTTAACACACTCTCGGCTTACACACGGATCGACTTATCGGAAATATATCTTCTCTCTCTCTCTCTCTCTCTATATATATATATATATATACATATGTAATGTGGAAGCTATAAAATGGAAAACCAACAATTATGATTTATATTGATCAACAATGATGATTTATAACAATGATGATTTATAATGTCACTGAGGAAAGTTTCTATTTCCCCCAATGGCGAGTCCAAACTGTCCACGGACGTTGGTCACCGTTAAAGCGAAAAACCGTGGTTGCGTTACTATGAAGGTACATAATAGCTCGGTAGGCAAGCAGTCTATGACCTTTTTCTGGCCTCTGCGCTACAAGTTCGATCCTCAGTTGAACTCAAAAACGCAAAGGATTTGTGTATATTTTGCTTTATTTTATTTCTGTTTTTATTCACTAGAATTTCTCAAGAATTTTTTCAGCTGAATGATACTTTGATTTCCTACAAATAAGATTTTGGGACGACCCAAATGAACAATGGATTTAACGAATTTAATAGATTTAGTTTTACGGAATGAAGGATAAGCTTCACATATTAAACAGTTAATAAAGGTTATGATCTTTAATATCCATAACAATGACTCGTTCAAATGAGTTCAAGACTTAATCATACCCGATTGAAACCAAATATTTTATTCTGAAATATTTCTCTATAAATACAAATTCAAGTTCCTCAAATAAACTACATGGGTATTTCTTCATTTACCTCCTATGCAACAGAAGGTTTCTTGAACTGTAATCCACGAGGTACTACTACATTGTATTAATTAATAACCTAAAGCAGATGTGTAATTAATTATACATTAAGGAATGGGAGAGAAGTATCTTCGACTATCTAAATTCATTTGCGTTATCGATATGTTGCTCAAGAGAGGCTTTATCTGAATGAAAAGCACCATGGATTCATTTAAAATTCGATTCCTAAACTTCTGACTGCAGAGTGGCTGCTTAACATCAGTACCACCAATTTGATACGAAACATTTGTGACTTAAAACTGTAAGTCATCGAATTTTCTGTGCTATGCATATTCCTCAAAAATGACACAGAAAGGTAAAAATTTATTTTTCTTCCGAAGTTGCAGATTGTAAATGTCAACTGCAGCATGTTGGTAGATAATATGTAGAAAGAGATTTGTAGACAGTACAAAGATGCTAACGAGCTAGAAATCCCGGTTTTGACCGAAAATATACATACTTATCAGCTTTATTATAGATATATGATAATAGATACATTTGAATGTTTACCGTATACATAGCAGCTTCAGTATGTAGTATTATTATTAGTATTATCTATATCTCCCGTCTTAAGCTCAAACGTTTTAGTCATACACAATCTCTAGCTATAAACTTCGAGGCCCATTTTCAAATTTTGCTTACATGTGCTAACCCAGAAGAAAAGAAGGAAAATTCAAGATAAATTAATATTTAAAGTATATTTTGAGCCATGATGACTACAATTATATTTCTACAATTTCAAATATAAAAATATCAGTTGAAATTCTTTAAATAGAAATTTAGCAAATGAATAAAAATTATCTGTCTTTCACTTCATGTCAAGTCCGGGACCTTGAGATTATTTTATCCACAATTAGTTTATAAATCTGCCTAAAGGGGGCAATATATATTCAAAGTTGACTAGTTTATCTATGTCACTGAATATGTACTGCCCCTTTTAGGCAGATTTACAAACTAATTGTGGATAAAATAATCTCAAGGTAACGGACTTGACATGAAATGAAATGAAGTGAAATGAAGTGAAAGACAAAATATTTTTATTGATTCTCTAAAGGGAAAAAAAAAAAAAAAAAGAAACTTCCTCTGTAATTAATTTTTATCGTCAATATAACACACTAATAGTTCATATTTAATGTAATTAAACTTCTTTAATTAAAAAATAAATTAGCTTATAAAACAAAAAGGATGAATTATATAAAACATGAAAGGGACAAGCAAGTTTTTAAATTTCTATCTGAAAAATTGCAATTGATTTTTTTATATTTTAAATTATAGAAATATATCTATAGTCATCGTTATGCGATGCATTGCTCAAATTAAACATCGAATATTTATTTTTCTTGAATTTCCTTTTTCTTCTAGGACAGCATATGTAAGCATAATTGGAAAACGTGCCTTGAGCTGCTGAGTATGAAACTACTATAATTTACACAATATATAAATTTAAAGCTGGTTTTAACAAAGTAGCTTTCATAACAGTAATGGAAAGTTATTTTTAGAAAATAATATGCCCAATTATGCTCCCCCGCTAAACCGAGATAGTGGTTAGTGGCTCTTAGCCCTTCTACCGTGCCGAAGGACCCGGAATCGAATCCCGGAGAAGGCATAGAAGTTTAAAGTGTATAGTGCCTGTGCGGTATAGGGACACTTTAAATAAGCGGCGAACCGAAATTTCTTTGGAGAGGTTAGTGGTGACGAAAGAGGAGTGGGTGACCCTCAGACCTGTCTCCTCGGGATGCTCCTCACCAAAATTGGTAGCGAAACTGAATGAAGTCGGTCTATCACCTGTATGGTGCTCACGGCTCTTGCCAACGGCAGATTTGTTCTGATGAACGATGATGATTTTGTGGATTTGTTCTAATGTTGCTGTCAGACAAGGGGATAACTCACAACAACAACAACACAATAAATGTCCGGTCAGAGATCATTCCAACAGAGAGCATAGTTTTGGAAAGATTTGAAAATATATCAGAGAGATACGTGTTTAAGTGAGTCTTTTGGAAATAGAAAAGGCAATGATTTTTGCAATATGCAAATAAATACTTCTGAAATGTTAACTTTCTTTTCAATCAGTGTTATGTAAATTATTTTCAAATTATTGATATTTTCGTTTGGGATAAAAACTGTATTGAATATGTTCTTAAAATGCTATTTCTTAGGTAAGCGTGTTGCACATTAATTTCTAAGCTAAATAATTCCGTGATAGATGCTTTCAGCATATTCTCACAGCGACATAATGAATGAATTTAGCATTATTCCAAAGGTAGACATTCAAATTGTTTGTCTCAATTGATTTAAAAGTTAGTTGGCTAATTATATTCCAAGTATAACTGAAATGTTTGAAATCTAAACTTAGTATGAATTTCCAATACTGAAATTGGAAAACAGTGTCTTTGAGATAAAATGTTGCAATTCCTTTCGGTTTAAATTGGGTGTGCAAACACATTCGTGTACTCTTCGACAAAAGCTACTTCAAAATTGTAGTATTTTAAAATTTAGTAACTATGAATGCCACATGATAGAAATATAGTCTGAAATTCTGATTTGAATATAAATGTAGGTTATATATCAACCATCCCACAATTGAAGCCCATGCTTAGATTGAAATGTTAATAAGATGGAGAAATGTTGGCTGCACCTTCATCTACTTTGGCGTAATTATGTTGCTCAACACCTCTTTAAATTCAGTCATGAAACTACATTTTTCTTTTACTTTTACACTGCTAAGGAGGAATACTGATCGGGAACAAGCCCTCGCAGTATGATGCCTGCCCTGCAGAAGCCATAACGGCAGTTATTGAGTCTAAATTTAAAAAAAAAAAAAAAAAAAAAAAAAAAGATCACGGAGTCAAATCTGAATAGGAGGATACAAAGGATTATTTTGAATACATATGACATTTATGATTGCATAGATTAAAAAAAAATACTTAGAAGTACAGAGCTGCATTGATACAAAACTGGTTAGGGTAAAACAAAAACAGTAAAATTCAAGCCTGCAGTGGAATTTCAAGCCTGCAGTTTTACATCACACTGACTGACTATTATACAACTATACATTTACTATTATTCCGCACATTACTAAACAAATATTATGCAATATATTACTAGAATACTGAATAACACACTGCCATAGTAAAGCTGAGACTACAAATAAAACACACCATATACACTGCTCGTATCAAAAAAGTCGACAATTCTGTACATGACGCTGTACTGTATCATGAAACTGCTGTGACCGTTCCCAATATAACTTATTTCCACTGATTATTCCATGTTACTTTCTGCCATTGACTACCCTGTGGTAGATGTTGCATGGCGGTTTTTAATATTTTAAGGGGGCTCATACACCTTAAACCCCTTATGATCTTGGAATATGTGACTGTTGCAAGAATTGGGATAATTTATTTATTTTAAAAGCAATTACTTCCAACTTTTTATGGCTGACTACATAATATAGCTGCTTTCTGAAATCGTAATCAGAAAGTTTGTGTTGCCACAAATATTTTAATAATTTAATCCGCTTTGTGACAAAAATTTTCGTCATGTTTTCACATTGCGCGCACAGTTTAAAATTATCTTTTGCATTATTTAATTCCATAGATTATATAGCGCTTTTATAACATTTGGAAACTACTGTAAACCAAAAAATCTGAGAATTTCATATTAAATTTTTATTTTATTTGGAGTTCAGTTTATAAAATGTAAAAATGTACTTTAGTAAAAAGATCTGTAATGATTTCATGCATAAAATTTTTAATATTAAAATATTTATAATATTTTTGCTTCAGTTAGAAAATAGTGCCCATATAAAGAATTCCATCCAATTTCAAATATGTACCAATAGCCATTTTTAAGATATCATGCGCGCAATGTGAAAAAATGACGAAAAATTGTGTCCCAAAGCTGATTAAATTACAAAAATATTTGTGGCAACACAAACTTTCTGGTTACTAGTTTCCAAAGCAGCTATATTGTGTAGTCAGCTGTAAAAGGTTGGAGGCAATTACATTTAAAATAAATAAAATATCTCAGCTTGTGCAACAGTCACATAATTTGAAGCTCATAAGGGGTTTATGATGTAGGAGCCCCCTTAATTTCTTGGACCTAGAAGAATTTCAGTACTTGAGAATATTGATGTCTGTATGTTCTTTTCAGATCAGCAACACTAATTGTAATATTTTCAGCCTTCTCTCTAACTGGAATTTTATTAACCAAATTGGCGTAAATTAAATTCGCTGAAATATTCTCCTTTTCCCGTTTAAACTAATATCCTTAAACAGATACTTTTTCCTCAAAATTCCAACATAAATTGCAAGATGTAATAATAACACATAAAACTATCTGTTAGTATTTCAAATAATGAAGTTAAATATCATGAACCACTAAATAACTCGTATCAAAATTGAATCACTGGGTTTAAAAAGAGTTTAACAAAGCTTACTCTTTTACATGTATTATAAACATACTCATATATAATGAAAAAGGCATCAAATTTCAAATCATTATCAACCAAACAGAAGTAAAAGCTCTGTATTTAAATGAATGTATCTTTCAAATTAAAGCTTCTATAACCAGAAATTAAATCATTGGCATAAAAATGTATTTTTATTTTATGAATTCAATAGCACCATTTTTATTCAATAACAGGTGTTAACAAAGTCTGAGAACAAGTAAACTGCGAAAATGGGACAGTTCTATATATAATGTCCTTGTTACATCTAAACTCCGAACTATCAGCGCCTCCACCTCTAAACTCTGAACTATCAGCACCATTACATCTAAACTCGAGAATAATCCTACGGAAGAACGTAGTTAGAACTCTGAATCCGAACTCGATTGACTGTTAGCTGGAGAGCGCGTAATTTCATGTAATCTAATAATTGTATATAACTGTATCTAAATATAATATCTTTATTTATACAGAAGTGTCAGTTTTTATGCAAAAGCTTGGAATTATTTAGATATTTCATCGAATAAGAATTAGAATGGAACAAGCTCGGCTCCCGGGTGAAAGAAAAGGTAAGAGATTTCTTTTTACCTTTTAGAATTCTATTGAGAGATACAACAAATTTTGGCATCCCTGCCGGGACGCCCGAGCTAAGAATAAGAATTTAAATTAGACAATAAAGATTAAGAATACAATTATTGATTACATTTTGAATTTTTGAACTGTTAAGAACATGTCTGAAGAGATTTTAAATAAATTAAAAAAGAAGCGCGCAGCTCTCCGAACATCAGTAACGAAATCGCTTAAAGATTTGGAATCGCAGCTTTCGGAAATTGATCTGAAAATCCATGATTTGGAAGAAAATTTAGAAATATTAAAGAATAATTTCGAATCGCTTAAAAGTGTCGATACAGAATTAGAACCTCTTTTTAAAGTCGAAGAATTTGATGCTGAATTCCAAAAATCTGAAGAATATCGTCAAAAGGTCGTTAAATGCAGTTTCCGTACCTCCAAAAGAATCGACGAATTAAAACGCAAATCTACTGAAACGGTAGTTAATAACCAGTTCAGTACTGATAGTCAAAGAGAACCAAAACATAACGAGTCTGTTGGAATTAAATTACCTAAGTTAACTTTAATGAAATTCTACGGAGATATAAACAACTGGCTAACCTTTTGGAACAGTTTCGAGTCTGCCATTCATAAAAATGATTCATTAGATAAAATAGACAAATTTAATTATTTGAAAGCTCATTTAGGTGGTTCTGCTTTAAATACAGTCGAAGGATTACCGATTACTGCTGCTAATTACGATTCCGCAATTGATCTTCTAAAAGAAAGATTTGCGAAAACAGATGTGCTCATTTACACTCACATAAATAACATTTTGAACACTAAACCGTTGAAAATCTCGAATGATGTTCGCGCCTTTAGAAAATTTTATGATAATATTTCTATCGAATTAAGATGTTTAGAAAATTTGGGTCAGTCTCTCGAGAATTTATCAAGTGTGTTATGTCCAATAATTCTGAAATCACTTCCCCAAGATATTTTGCTTGAGATTAACAGAATGAGTAATGGAAGTGCATATTGTAATATTAAAAGCCTGTGCTTGATTATAGCTCAATGTTTAGATTCACGCGAAAGGGCGGAAGTCATAAATAAGAATTCAGAGCATTCGACAGCGAATAGTGGGCGCCGTCAGTCTGCGTATGCAGTCCAGAAAATAAACACTCGTCATTTCAGCGATGGAAAGAGCAATAAATTAGAAACGAAAGTTTCTTCTGCTTCTGATTTAGTGTCCACGGGTATTAAAGAAAAATTGATTAAGGCATGCGTTTTTTGCGGAGATTTTTCCCATTCAAGCCATAAATGTCCTATTGCCCAGAAACTAACTAATGACGAAAAGGTTGAAATACTACGCAAAAATGGCACTTGTTTTAGGTGTTTACAAAATAAGGGTCACATCAGCAAATTTTGTGATTCTAACATTTTTTGCACCCATTGTCACTCTAAGCATTCTACGATTATGTGCAACAGAATTAATTCCGAGAGTAAAAAGGGAACGATCAAAACTGTCCAGGAAGTTGAGAATAAAGTACTTTCGAATCAAAGCAACCGTTCTGAAGTTTATTTACAAACTTTGGTCGTAGGGGTAGCTGGGAAAACCTTAAAGGGTTATTTAAGATTGCTAATAGACACCGGAAGTCAGAACACGTACATAAGTCAATATGCTGCTAAAACGTTGAAATTAGAAAAGATAGGAACTGAAAGAATTAAACATGGGTTATTTGGGGGTGTAGAAGTTTCGGAAGATCATAATCGTTATCAAATAGATTTAACTAGTTTGGATGGAAAGTACAGGTGTAAAATCGAAGCACTAGACCAGAGGAAAATTTGTTCGTCACTACCTAAGATCAAAGACGAAAAATTAATTAAAGTGATGGAAAAAAGGGGAATCCTTATCAACGACAATCATGTGAATGGAAATCTCTGTCTGTTTCAAGAAAATCCGGAAGAGATTCATATGCTGTTAGGAGCGGACACCGCAGCACAATTGTTCACTGAAAGAATTGAACATTTTGCGGGGGATTACGTAGCCTTTGAGACCAAGTTAGGCTGGACTTTAATGGACAAGATTAAAGAGAATGCGAATACGTCGAGTTCCCTGTCCGTTCTTTCTTTATCCTTACATGTTTCCGATACAAATTTGTCCAATCTTTGGCGTTTAGACACCTTGGGGATTTCAAGTGAGGAAAACAAAACGAAAAGTGTCTTGGAAGAAGAAACTCGAAAACATTTCTTAAAAAGTGTAAAACGAGATAGCTCAGGGAGATATGAAGTAACATTACCCTTTATTTTAGATAAATCCGTCTTATCCAGTAACCGTACTACGGCAGAAAGACACCTCGTCAAAACCGAAAGTAAACTAATTAACACACGCAGAAGAAAAGATTACGAAGAAATATTTGATGAGTGGGAAGCGAAGGACATTATTTAGGTAGTAACTGAGGAAAAGGAGGAAGGAGTGCACTACTTGTCACACAGACCTATAATAAAAGAGTCTAGTGAAACTACAAAGATACGGCCTGTTTTCAATGCATCTGCACGTTCTAAGAATTCACCCTCTCTCAATGATTGTTTGAGTAAAGGACCAAATTTAATAGAAATTATTCCACGTATATTGAATCGTTTTCGAAAATATCGCATAGGAGTGTCATCTGACATCGAAAAGGCCTTTTGTCAAATCAAAATAGCAGAAAAGGATAGAGATTTTTTAAGGTTTCTATGGTTCGATAATCAACATAAGTTTAAAATTTACAGACATAACCGAGTTGTTTTTGGACTCACATCAAGTCCGTTTCTGCTAGCCGCTACACTTAGTCACCTTTTGACTACAGTCCCAGAAAAGTTTGTAGAAACTTCTAATATTTTGAAGGATTCATTTTACCTCGATAATTCGTTAATTAGCTTAAATAAAGTAGATGAAGCCGAAAATTTCGTTTAAGAAGCAAGATTGATTTTGGCCTCAGGGCATTTCAATTTGAGATGTTGGCGATCAAATTTTCGCATTGACATGATCGATGAGATAGAGAGCAAGACAAAAGTTGTCCCAGTATTAGGATTAGTATGGGATTTAGAAAAAGATAGTTTGAGTTGCAAGATCGAAGAAACATTTAACTTGAGGGAACCTATTACCAAAAGAAAAGTTTTGTCAATTACCCAGAAAATTTTTGATCCCATTGGCTTTACTGCACCGATAACTGTAATTCCTAAGCTAATTTTGCAAGAAACATGGAACGAAAAGATTAAGTGGGATGAAGATCTTCCTCTTCCCCTAAGTGAGCAGTTTGGGACTTGGTTAAACCAATTGCCTCTGCTATCTCAGATTGAAATTCCTCGTTGGTTAAATATTGATTACGAAAACGAAGATACCGTAGTGCTCCACGTTTTTTCGGATGCTAGTAAAAGAGCCTATGCCACATGTGCATTTTTAAGAGCTGAAACCATCGAAGGTGTAAAGGTTCAGTTAGTAAGTGCGAGAAGTCGAATAGCCCCTATTAAGGAACTTACGATTCCACGGCTTGAACTTCTTTCCTGTCTGATAGGTGCCAGGCTTGCCAAAACAATTCTATCAGATTTGAAACTTAAGAATTGTAGAACAGTGTTCTGGAGTGATTCTTCTACAGCTTTGGGGTGGATAAGAAGGGATCAAGCATGGGGTACGTTTGTTCACAATCGAGTACAAGAAATAAGATCGCTTACCAGAATATCTAACTGGAGGCATGTACCTGGAAGTTTAAACCCAGAAGATCTCCCATCGAGAGGATGTACTATTGAGCAATTACAGAAATCGGCATGGTGGGAGGGCCCATCGTGGCTTTACTTACCAGAAGACGAGTGGCCCCATGTAGAAGAAAAGCCTGATGAAGAACTTATAAACAAGGAAAAAAGGAAAACGATTCTGACTCTTCTAGATCATGGAGACAATTTGGACCGGTACTACAAATACTTCTCTTCATATAGAAAAACCATAAGGATGATCGCTTGGATTTTCAGGTTTTATCACAATTTAAAGAACAAAGATAAAAACCTTACTCCTGATGTCTCAGTTGATGAATTGGAGAATGCCGAAAAGGCACTTTGTAGATTGGTACAGAAAGAATCATTTACAGGCATAAACGATCCCGCTATTCGTGCGCTGAGACCAATCGTAGACCAAAATGGAATTTTAAGAGCCAAAACGAACGTCCTACAGCGTCAAGATAATGAAAATTTCCGATATCCTATTATTTTACCTTCAAAACACCTTCTTGTTGAGAGACTAATTTACGAGAAACATCTAGAACTCCAGCATGCTGGTGTCAGCACTTTGATGACAAATCTTAGAGAAAACTTTTGGATATTAAAATCCAGAAAAAGTATTCGAAATATTATCAGAAAATGTGTAAGATGTAAAAGATTTGTTTCACAAAGAGTGGAAGTCGAGCCAGGATTTCCACCCGAAGATCGAGTCAGAGAAGGGGCGACTTTTGAAGTCGTCGGTGTAGATCTAGCGGGTCCTCTCTATCTCCGTGAGGGGTCTAAAGCGTGGATAGTCTTGTATACATGTGCCATTTATAGAGCCATTCACCTCGAACTAGTTACTTCTCTATCTACAGAAACTTTCATCCAATCTTTACGTAGATTCATTGCCAGAAGAGGTAGACCTTATGTGATATATTCCGACAACGGAACTAATTTTGTAGGGACTAACAGTGTTCTTAAGAAAGTTAATAGAAACGCCATATGTTCAGCTGCTTCTATCCAAAGGATACGATGGAAGTTCAACCCTCCGACCGCCGCCTGGTGGGGAGGTTGGTGGGAGAGGCTTGTGCGAATGGTGAAAGAAAATTTAAGAAGAGTGTTAGGTCGAACGTCCTTAAATTATGAAGAATTATACACTATATTATGTGACTGTGAACAAGTGATTAATTCGCGACCTATCACATATGTATCAGAGGATAATCAAGATCCATCACCACTGACCCCTATGATGTTTCTGCAAGAATTGCCGTCATCTGGAGTTCCTGATATGGACTACGTAGATTCCAAAGAACTAAACCGTCGAGCCAAATACCGACAGAGAATAAGACATGATCTACGAAACAGATTTCGTAATGAATATCTTGGTCAGTTGAGACAACAGGCAATAAAGAAGGGAAAATTTCAACAGTTGCAAGTAGGCGATGTCGTTCTATTGGAAGACAGCCAGAGACGACGCATACATTGGCCTTTAGCCAAGATAGTCGAGCTTTTCCCCAGTAAAGACGGAATAGTTAGACTAGCGAGGGTCAAGACAAGAAATGGAATTCTGCTTCGTCCAGTGCCCCGGCTTTTCCCGTTGGAGATCTCTACTTCCGAATCCGTTGGCCCTCCGTTCCCCGACAGAGCACCTCGAGATAGAAACGACCATGCAACTGGTCAGGCTGATCAGGCTGCTAGTATTCCAGAACCTGTTTAAGTCCTCGAGTGATGACCAGAGCTGGACGAGTTGTTCGGCTTCCTCATCGACTGGACCTGTGTGTATTGAGTTCCTCCGCATCGTCGGATCTCAATGGTGGGAGGAGATGTTACATCTAAACTCCGAACTATCAGCGCCTCCACATCTAAACTCTGAACTATCAGCACCATTACATCTAAACTCGAGAATAATCCTACGGAAGAACGTAGTTAGAACTCTGAATCCGAACTCGATTGACTGTTAGCTGGAGAGCGCGTAATTTCATGTAATCTAATAATTGTATATAACTGTATCTAAATATAATATCTTTATTTATACAGAAGTGTCAGTTTTTATGCAAAAGCTTGGAATTATTTAGATATTTCATCGAATAAGAATTAGAATGGAACAAGCTCGGCTCCCGGGTGAAAGAAAAGGTAAGAGATTTCTTTTTACCTTTTAGAATTCTATTGAGAGATACAACAGTCCTGTTCAACTGGGCCAATTGACAGAATTCGAATTGCGTTTCTCATGTCTCGAAAGCTCGACTTATGATATATATTAGATTTTTATATAGCATTGTTCTTACATACGTATTTTGACACAAAATCGGACTTTTTCTTAAATAACATACCGATTTTTTCCCATATTTTGATTCTACGATTCAAATTATGCCTAGGTTGCAAAATTTGTTGCGAAATTTACGGAGAAATTCGGTGATTTATCTTGCCGCAATTTTTTTCAGTTTGCGCCAAGAATAATCCACTTGGCGAACTTCTTAATATATCGCAATCAATTTTCCTTTCCTTTCCATTATGCCAGAGAGAAACGAAAAGCACCGGCTTCCTACCATTTTACATTGTTTTGCAAGTGCGGAAAAAAGTCACGTCTTTCCTACTTTCAAATAATTTTAGCAAAATGTCTAAAACACATTTGTTGTTTTGTCGCTTTCAACAAATATGCCACATTTCAAAACGCGCCAATGTATAAATTCGCGTATACCTTCGGAAATTTTGAATAAAAAACTGAAATTTTTAGGTATGCTTAGACATACATCTAACTTTAAAATGATGGCAAAAATTTTATAGATTATAATTCAATTTTTCTGAAAAATGTATAACAATTATTTAAAAATACAAATTTTTAAAATAAATCATAAAAAAATTGGTGAATTTTATTTGGAATGAACCTGTATTTCGAAATGTGATTGGAAGAATCAGATAAGTTTAATAAAAAAGAGAGATTAATAAATATATACCAAACTCAATTAACGCTGATGAGTTAAAATTTTGAGCTAACATTTTAAAAACTATTCGTGCGATTTTTAGAAAACGTGGTAGTTTGGAGTAATTTGAGTAGTAGAATTGAAATATGGAAAAAAAAATGGTATGTTATTTGTGAAAAGTCCGATTGTCCTATTTTGTGTTTAAAATACCTATATTAGAACAATGTTATATATAAATCTAATAAATATCCTAAGTCACGCTTTTCGAGACATGAAAAACGCAAGTTGAATTTAGTTAATCGGCCTAGTAGAACGGGAGATATAGAACTGTCCTATATTTTTTTTCAGCAGTGTATATATATGGTGAGGAAATAGAACATGAAATTTATATTCTCATGTAATTGTTTTGTACATACAAGCATGTTATCAACGAAAAAAGATGACTGCGGTTTTTATCATGTTAAAGTTAACCAGAAGGCCGTTATTGTGTAGTCAATAATTAATTAGTTAAGCATCATACATAATAAATTTTAAAAGACGCTCTTAACTAAGTCATATATTAGATATCATCAGAGATACAAATATTTGAATTATATTAGAAAACCATAATATTGCTTTAAGAGTGTACTAAAAGTATTAGAAAATTATTAGGATTTTACAGTTAAAAAACTGTAAAAATTAATTCAGCTGCGCCCCCATGAATGCAGTAACCTTTCAGGCCTGTATATGTATATTTCAGGCCTGTGTAAGTTTTAAATATTATACTCAGTATGCTTTTAAAAAGAAGTAATCAGGAATTCAGTTTATCAAATATTCTGTGCTGAAAAATATACTTTCACCATGAATTAAGTCTCGAATATTTACATCTCTTAGTTATTAGATAAGCAAGACAGCATTTGCGGTTTGTGCAAACAGATAGTGCTATGGTTTCTTTTTTCATTCTTCTGTCAAACTTATATATATATATTTTCTTTTGAGATTTGGTAACTAACATTTTTAGGTTGCTATAGAAAGAAATTCCGTTTATTTTTATTTAAAATCCTAAGTTTACGTTAAATGTTAATACGGAGTCCAAAAATAAACATTTTCGACATGTCTTACATTTTACTTCCTTGTACGTAGTATTGTAATCACGAAAAATTTCGGGTGCCATATTTCAACGAAAATATCCATTTTGACCGCTCTGGAATCTATTTAAAAGATGATTTTACCGACAAAAAAGTGGACTCTTTTTTTTTTTTTTTTTTTTTCCAAAACGAATTGTAAAATTAATTTAAAATAGATTCAGAAGAGATTTTTTTTTCACGAGTCCGTCCGTACGTGTATGTATGTATCTCGCATAGCTCAAACACGAGTAGTCGTAGAACGCTGAAATTTTGTATATGGTACTTGCACAACATGTAGCTATCCGTTTTTCGTGGCAATCGGCAGCACCCAAACATATATATATTGCGACACTGTTACCCGGCTCGGTGAGTCCAGTTTTTATTCTTATATGTTGTTAAACTGGGCATTATTTGCTTTAAAAGGGATTGAAATATGTTTTCCTATGTTCCAGCTAAGGTTTCACGACTTTAGTTAATCTGCAGGCAGTAGCTGTAGAATTATCAAAAATTTAAAAGTTTCAGTGCCGCTAAGACTAAGGAGGCCGCTATTTGCTTACATTTGGAAATCTTAGCTAAAGAGAAAATTAAATCAGTTGCTGCCCCAACTTCAGTGTCCTTTTGTCCAATATGACCAAATGTTAACTTTCAGTTTTCTGCATTGAAAAATTTGCTTCCTGCCCGCTGGCCTTATTGCTTGTTTGTTACCTATCAACTCTAATGTTAATTGCAAAAATTGTTTTTTAAATGTTTTTAACTGTACTTGATGTTCTATGTATTCTGTATTTTGCAGCTTTTAATGAAATTTTAGTTTTTCTGCATTTTGAAATTTTTAATGAAGTTTCAGTGTTTATATATAGTTTTAAGTAGCTGCGAAGTGAACATTGAATTAATTGAATTAGAAATATACCACTAATGAAATTCGAGGAAAGAAATTTAAAGCAGCAAAAATTTTGTCTAATTTTATAGACCATATTTGGAAGTCATGTAGTGTCCACATCAAATTTTTTACCTTCATAAAAGCAAGAAAGAAACTGAGGCTCGCAATGTTAAGTTTATGATAATGATTGATTAACAGAATGCATGAGTCAGAATTGGTTTACAAAATTTCATTCTGGAGATTTTCGCCTTGAAGGTGACTAACATTCTCGTCGATTTTCTGACGCTGATGATGACAAAATTAAAGCCATGATTGAATCGAATTGTTATGTAACTATGCGGGAAATTGCAGAAAGGTTTAGATGTTTCACACACAATAACTGAAAATCACATAAAACGTCTTGGACTTGTTAAAAACCTTGATGTTTAGGTTCCGCATGAATTCAAAGAAATTCGCTTAACACAGCAGGATGAATATCTGCGATACGCATTTTAAACTAATGCAATCGACTCTTTTTTGAAATGAATTATAACTGGTGATGAAAAATATATCATGTATGATAACAAATCGGAAAAGATCATGGTCCAAACATGATTAATCAGCACAAATTATACCAAAATCTAAATTGCATCAGGAAACGTTCATGCTGTCATTTTGGTAGAATTACAAAGGTGTTGTGTATTCCGAGCTACTTTGCTTACGATCAGCTCATATATTTACTGCCAACAACTTATGAAATTATGGGAAACAATCAAATAGAAAAGACCAGAATTGGCAAATCGCAAATGAATCGTGTTCCACCACGAACATACGAAGCCTCACACATCCTTATCAACAAGTACGAAATTACTGGATTTTGGCTGGGAAGTTATTTCCCATCCCCCATATAGCCCCGACCTTGTACCGTCGGATTATCGTTTATTTCGAAGTTTGTACAATTTATTAACTGATAAAAATTCCAGGATTAAGAATAATATTAAATCGCACATGGTTAAGTTTTTTGTTGCTAAAAAACAAAAGTTCTATGAGCGCGGAATCATGAAGTCACCAAAAACATGGCGAAATGTCATGAAACGGAATATAAGATATGGGACTGATTAAAGCTCGTTTTTGTTTAGGAAAAATGGAAATATATTTCACACTAAAAACGGAAATTACTACCTTTCCAACCCGATATTTTTGGTAAATACATTAAGCAGCATTAACATGCTCCTAAATGGAAATGTTTTACTACTGTTATTAGTTCAAGAAACATTTTGTCCATTTATCTGATATAAAAGTTGCACCTAATTAATATTTACACTTAACTCTTACTAAATGTAAAAGAAACACGGATTTACTGCTTATGGACAGCACACACGAACTGTCAATAATGATTCATAATATGGGGGACATTTTAAATTGCAATAATCTTGGTGACATGGAATTTATAAACAAACATTATTATTATACTATTAAACATTATTATTATTATAATGTTTCTAATTTGTAAAACATCTGAGGAACCTGTCGTTCCATGAAATCCTTTGGAGATTCTGCAAGTCAAACTCTCAGTTCGAAAGAATTTTTGGATCCGATATTTAAATGAAATGTCTAAAATGTGTAAACTTAAATGTCTAAAATAAAAATTAAATATCTAAAATAATTAGTAATATTTTTTAACTTTCTACTGTTATTGTAACCTAAATGATAAGGAATAGGTTTGTTGTCAATAAGAGAACCTCTCTTAATTAGACGTAAATTCAGAAAATTGGGACAATCCAAAAGAATCATTCATCAAATCGATTGTGAGGAATTCTTGCAAATCTATCTAACAATTCTATATCAGTCTGTGATGTAGCCGTCCCTCAATAGACACTAATGCCGGCTAGCTTTAAAAGGATTTATTAACAGAGCACACAGGAACGGTTACAAACAAAAGAAATATACATAAAAATGAAACTTATACCAAATGGAACATCAAACATTTGAATAACATAACATAGTAAACTATCATCATGGCGGCTGGAGGTCGGCTGACGTTTTGTCATATCGCCACGAGATGGCGTTTAAATAAAATAGTTTGGGTACAGTTCATGAGTTCATGGCGTTGAATAAAATAGTTCAATTACACTTAAATAGTTCTGTTACAAGTCTTGATAAAATGTTTCTTACACTACAAAATCAAAATATTCTGAATACCCAATTTATAACGACCTCACAGGTAATTATAGTTTAGAGCCAGACTTAAGAATTTTTCACGTAAAGCATTCAAGCACATAATAGCATCCCAGTCATTAAACTTACGTAAGGCAACCGTTTTTAATACAATCTTCAACACAATTTATGAGACTGTAACTTAAAGTATCTGTTAAAACTGTAATAAAATAATGAGTTTCTTTTGAATCAGCCCACAGCCGAACTTTACAATGACATACTCTCTGCTAGTATTTAACTTTCTTTTGAAGACAAGCCCAAATCATTGACAAAGCATAAGCAAGCATAAAATGAAACTTATTTAAATATAAATATAAAGAAAACCTGTTGTGAGCGATCAAAATTTAAGGAATACTATTTTAGGCAGATATTTATTTCAAAAAAAGGGCCTCAAAAAACCAGAAAACTAAAGATAGCATTCATCGAATTATGCATGCTTAAGATAATTTTAAATTTTTTCAAAGAACCACATTCTAGGAGAAGAGAACGTTTACGTAAATACATCTCGTAAAACCCTCCTGTCTTAAATTAAGTTTAAATTAGCTCATCATTTTCAAAGCCTGATATATTAAATTGCTGTGCAAAGCTTTGGTTCGATCTGAAAGAAAATTCTCTCTGAAAGCAATCGTTCCTGAACCTCGATTCTCAAGATCATTTAAGGAAGAACTCGCTGTTCTCTTTTGGTTCAATGATCTGAAACACTGATGTGCATCCTCGGTTGTTGTTGGCTCAATTCCAGCAAGAATACCGAAAGCAGTGATCTCTGTTTCCAAAATTTCTGTCGAATATAAAGAAGCAAATGACAAGAAAAGTTTAACAAAATATTCACTGTATTGTTGAAGAATAATGCATACATCATGGATATTTATGCATTAATAGTGCGTTTACTACTCTACCTGAATTCGAAACATTGAAATGACAAATGATATTTTACCGGTCTTACTTTCTCGCCCTGATTTGAAATAATTTAAACGCAATTTTTCTCTAAGGTCTTTAAAGATGTAGATTTAACAACGTTTGAAAATGCTCAAGATGGATTATATTTCTATGAATGTCTTAGATGATTGTAGAGGTATTGTTAAAGAAATAGAGACAGACTGATCTTTTGTTTATATAGTAACAGATTTAATGGAAATAAAGAGTTTTCTCTTCTCATTTATTGCCTATAAACTCCATTATATAAATCTCTCACAGTTTAAAATAGACAGGGATGCATCAATTTGAATTCAAAACTACTGTGCTGACTAAGAATAATGAGATAGAATATAAAATATAATTCTAATGCTTAGTAATGTGTCGAAGCTTGTTTATCAGTATCCATAATAGATTATAAACAAAGGCTGTAAACCTATGAATGATCAAAATGATCATCGATATTATAATAAAGAGAAGAATACAAATCCCCTTCGTGCATTCGATTGTACATAAATCGGCATACAAATTTACATGAGTTGTCCGATGGATAAATCACTAATGAAATTTGAATTATTTAGTGTGAAATATGGGGATATTCAGCAAAGTTCTACTTCAGCTTAATATTCGACGAAACTGCACTTTGTGAATTAAAAAATAATTGCCTTTCCCAGCTGTGAATGGATCTGGAATGTTCAGTGTGTAAAGCGCGTAACAAATTTAGAATCAAATTTAATGCTCAAACTAATTCACATATTTTTAATAAGAATCGGCACTGTTATCGTTTGGTTTTTAAGGAACAAGTGCATTATCTACTGAAGCTAATATCTATGAAACTAATTAAATTATCTTCCTTTTGAACGGCTTATGAATATTCTTGCGTTCTACAGGTTTGTGGGTTAGGAGTGACTAATGGCAACACTTGATAAAGAGTCGAAACACAATTTAATCGCCAATATTACACAGCTCCAAAGACACGTTTACAGTCGTCGAAAACTGCGATAAACACGCTGAAACAATCTTCAACACAGCCTTCAGGCTATCAGGCTATAATGGTGAAGGGCAAAGCACTGCCGATTCGGTCGATCGCTGTCAAGCTAATCTGTGAACTCAGGTCACTACTACTGAACTCAAGATACTCCTCTATTCTGCAGGAGTATCTTGAGGTATATATAGGTTTTGAACTGCCTTCGGGAACATTCTCGGAAAAGCTACCTTCGCAGCTATCCATATACAGCAGCGAAATTGAACAATCATATCATCTCATTAAATTAGCTTTTGAAAAATATAAATAATAAATTTAAGTAACATCCAAATGAAAACATTATTTTCAAGCAAAGGAATTATTCAAACATTATTACAAATCTCATTAGATTAAAGAATTATACATTAAAGATTAAAGAAGTAATTAATAATCGCCTTATTTTAGAATCACTTGCTATCCAAACAAAATAGAACTTTTTCATTATTATTAGCCATGAGATGAAAATAAGGTAATTTAATTACTATTATTAATAATTCTAAATATATTGTATAAAAAATGAACTTCTCCCTTTTTTGTTGTAATTCACTTCCATTTATTCAGATAATAAACTGATAACTTAAATAATATGCCTTTTTCATTACACATGAAAAAGTGATATATATATATATATATATATATATATATATATATATATATGTACACCATTGCATCCATTTTTTTATAAAGTTAGCTCAATACAGCAACAAAATGTTCTCACCATGGAAATAGTGTAACATTAAAACAAAATCAAAGATCGAATATACTCCAGACTTTATTTATTCAGGTCTCGAATGGTACATTTACTTTAAGAAAACCCCAGAAACTAAAAGTTTTATTTATAATTAATTTTATTATTTTCATTTAGCTAAGCAATTCTTATTATTTCTTTGTTTGAAAAGAAAATGGGATTTGTTATAAAGATTTCTAAAAAGGAACTTGTATCTGCAGATGTGTGAAATTTATAACATGTTCTTCCCTTTAAATTATTTCTCTCAAGAGCGTAACTTAACCAAGCTAAGTAAATATAATGTAAAACGCTCTTCTTAAAATTTACAGCGCACTACATAGGGGGACTAATTTTTATTTCTGCAACCAATTTAAGCATTTTAAAGGCATCACGCATTTAAGAATTAAATGCATCAAACATTTAAAAATTAACGAAACTTTGCATTCATAAAAATCTTTAAATAATAGATTGCTTGTTTCAGATTTTTTTCTGTGTATTCCATTTATTATAATATGTAATTAAAGAATTTATATAACTGTTACTTTAAACAAATTTTTATTGGCAATTGTGCTTCATCTGTTATGCCTAAAATTAATACGTATGCAGAAACTGCGTCATATACTTCAATTTTTGAGCAAAGTCTTCGATTTGTTATTTATCGTTTTCAAAATATAAATATCTAGACACCTATCCATGATTATTTTATTCGCAGACAGTTTTAAAATATGAAATAATTTTGCGCATTCAGAACAAGAAATTAGAATTAAAATTTTGCACAAAATGTAGCTTAAGTAGATTTAGAAAAACCTCTATAAGCCAAATGGGACAATTTGCCCAAGAGAACTATTAGTTTCGTTTTGGCATTTTGCGTTGATTTACTATAAATATCAGTTCACTTTTCAAATTCTTGCCATCAAATATTAGAGATCTGCATAATATTTAAGGAAACTAAATAATGAAGAACTTGCATGAATGCATGATTCTTTCTCGCACTGTGAAAAAACAACGGTACCTAGAGACATCAAATTTTGAATGACGTAGTCCTCCCCTCGAATATAAACATTTGGAAGCCAAAATTTGGAATTAAAAATTTGTTTTATTATCTTCTTCTTATTTTGTCAAACATTACAAATTTTTGATTAACAAACTTAACGATTTGAATGCGAGCAATAGCAGTAGTGTATGAAAAAAAAAAAAAAAAAAAAAAAAATCTCTAGCTCGCGAGACTGTGTATTGGAAGTTCTAAGGATATGCTCCTTTAAATATTTTATGATATTGCTGTTGAATTGAATTTTATGATTTAAGGGTGAAGAAATTATAACTGATAACGATATGAAATTAATTGCTGAATTGAATAATAATGTAAATGATAATTAATTGTTGAATTGAATAATAATGTAAAATCTGAAAGTTTTCAAATTTTTTTTTAATGTTAATTTATATTTATGCATTTTAAGGGCTATCTGACATAGATTCGTCTTCTTCAGGATCAAAAAAGGAGTAGATTTGTTATCAAAATTTATGTAAGTCTAATGTTTCTTTTTGCGTAATTTAAGAATTTGTAAGAACATGAAATTAGTTTTATTAGTTTTTCTCATAAGAAGCATTAGTAATAATTTAATACTGTTCACTACTTGTGTCATAATCTTGCTGCTTATTACAAATAGTGTCGAAAATTAAACAATAATATGTATTATCTAATGAGGGACTGGGATTATTCAATTATGGCAAAGCACACGAGGGCTATCTGCCTAAAGGCAGGGATGCCTTCTTGGAGAACTTTCTAAATGAAACTGGCTCGTATATATGTTACACATGGGGAAAATCATGAAAACGCCCATGCAGCCAGCCCGTTCGAGGGATTCGAAACTTGGACCGAACTACCAGTGTTTAGAGTCTTTACCGCTCGTTATCTAATGAGAGCTTAATCTGGACAAACATCATATGTTATCGTTGAAATATATTCAATATCACTTTTATAGCGTTTGAAACACATTGTGTTAGATTCAAATAAAGGTAGTAAAACGGTCTTCATATGTTTTACCCATTTCGAATATGTTCATATTTTACTGAATTAATTATCTACTCTGCAAGCAATTTTGCTTCAAATTTGCAAGCAGTTTTCGAGTTTAAAGCCAACTTACAAATATAATTATTTAATTTGTGTAACTTTGTTCGGACTATGAAGTTTTGTTAAAATTGCCTTGCATCTTCAAACCTTTCGGATAATAATTCTCCTAAGATTTGCGTTTTGACTTTTAAAACTATTTGCGTTATAATCGATTAATTTTGCGAGACCACAGAAACGTTAATGCATTTTAAAAGCTCATACTTTTGCATAGAGTAAACTTTTCACTCGCATAGCCTTAGTTTTCCTAATCCACGTGAGTTCTCTGTGCGGAATGTGAAAAACGCTTCAATCGAATACGATCCTGATGACGAGAAGTAGAGTACAGAACGCCGCCTGGCGGTCGACCACACCGAACTCAGCTCTCCGAATCTTCCAACAAAACGTTCTAGTGTTCAGTTGAGAGCAGTCTCTCATCTTCTCTGTCCGACGTGTTTCTGTTTTAACTTGCTTAACACATAAACCAAGTCCAAACTCAGTTTAAAACTCAGTGTTGGCAATCCACTGTTGGCCTGCCCCAGTGCAAGGCTGCAGAGCAGAAATTGGATTTAAACTGAAAAATATCAATACCACAAATAAAGTTGGATATTATGTAAGAAAGTGTGGAAAATGTTACCAGGAGTGTTGTGACACATAAAAAAGGGGTAGTTTGTGTGCGGGAATAATACAGATTATTGATGTCCATGATACACATTTATTATATGGATGTCCTGATGATGTAAAACAGAAATTTCGTAAAATACAGTGAAATCATTTGAGTACTCGTGAAGCATTATAAAAAATAACCTACTTTATGGTGATGAAGCAAAAGATGATGAAGTATAATACTGCAAAGATGTGTGTGATATTTGTGGTGATTTCAGCAGTTATGCAGTTTGGAATGATTAAAGCAGATGGACCAGGTAAGTGCGATAATATGAATAGATCTTTTTAGAAGTTTATTTAATAAAAAGACAAGAACATAAACAACGCAAAAAATGGGTACAATGATGAATTTGGATATGCTAGAGTAAGAATGAAAATCGGACATAAAAGTGAAATATATTAGGGTGATTTTGTATAACGCAAATGCTTAAGCTAAGAAATTATAATATCAAAATAATTATAATTCAAAACTAATATTTCATTTTTAAGTTTTTTTAACTTTGGAAAAAGGTTAGGTATAAAAACTTTAAACCCGTTTCAAAGTACACAATATATTCCCACAGTTCGTAATATATAAAATTATTGATCAGTGTATTTTTTTTTCGTTGTTGTTGATGAAGAGGGTGCATTAAGCCATTTCAAAATCTATTTGAAGTAGACTCCTTATTGACCGGAAATGACGCCCACGGCTAACAGGAAATCACAATTAATCCAACCGCAGTTGAAAAAAAGACAGAAAGAAGAACATTAACCAATATTATAATTAACAGAAATGTGTTTTATAATAATTTACCTGTACTTTTCAGTTTTTCTATCCGCAAAATAAATTCACTAGTTTGGGCATATTAAATGAACATTCAAAACAAAAATATTCTTCAAAACAAGAAACCTATTTTTAGAGTATTCTTGTGTAAGTGACAGGGAGGGACAGAAGATTAATGCCTGTACGATTTATTTTTATGATTTAGAAATTTATATTAAAGGATAATTTAACACTATTTATATATTCCACATTATGTATAATTAAATTATACACTATTATAGATAAAAGCAATTCTTACATACTGTGGCATCGTTTGTATCATTGCTATTATCCTAAGAAACTCCTTCTTTTGTATTCCAAGGAGAGATTTTGCTTTAATCTAATATTTTGTAAGAACACTTTTTTTTATCGCTCAGCAGTAATAAACATCATTATTTTTTTAGATAAGGTCCCAGTTATCTGTAGTTTAGATGAGTCGTATGTGGCTAATCGATATTTAGCTAATCGTTTATAACAAATTGTACAATCTTCTTACTAGCTGTTATGATGGATTTATAGGGCAACACTTAAATTACCGTAATATCTTGAAATGCATTGACATTTTCTAAGAAAATTTTGACGGTTCCAAATATTTGTGTCTTCTATCCGGGGTTCTATCCAAGCGGCCTTAGGATACATGACTATCGGCAAAGTTGAGTTTCTTCTTAATTACATACTTAGAAACAGTGGTCGCTTTCGTCATACTGTGTGTCAAGAGGTAATCCTGAGGCGTTTAATTATTTCAGTTTTCAATTACTTTCTACTGTTAAGTCAAAAATAAAACCTGGTATTTTTATTAAATAATAAATAACGTAAATTTAACACCTATAAGAAAAAAATAATGTTAAATTAATCAAATTTCATGAAATGGTTTAGCTTAGGATGTTAAAAAAACAACCTTATGACTATTATCTACTATAGCATTAAACGTATAAAAAAGTATAACTGTACATGAGGAGACAAAATAATTTTTTTAAGAACTGCAGTCAATTGTAGTTATAATCTGTCGCAATAACATATATCTTCTATATCCACGAGCTTACTGTCAGATATAACGCTTTTTACTTTCGTTGTGCTTAAAAATGTTGTAAGTTAACTTTAGAAATGCCATTAATTTAAAAGAAGTTCAGATGTTAACGTAATGCTTTTGAATATATAATAATAATATGCTAACTGTTGTTTCAAAACTTTCCATGAATTTGAAATAACATTATTAAAGATTTTAGGATGTATTTATAAAATTAATTTTAAATTTTAAGTTAAATATCGGAAAAAAATTAAATTTCTTACTGAATTTATAAGAGAAAATATCTTACTTGTCATAAAATTAACTGTTATATGAAAATGTTAACACTCAGAATATTCAATATATTCAACATTTAAAACAACACTTTGTTCATTATATTATATATCTATCTATCTATCTATCTATATATATATATATATATATATATATATATATATATATATATTTATATATATATATATATATATATATATATATATATTGTTTCATAATAATAAAACTTTAAATTAGCTTTATTCGAATAGACAATATTTGTTAAATATATATAGATGTATATAATGTGTGTGTGCGTTACAGGTTTTATATCCCAGCACTTCACAATTTTGGTTAAACGTTTCTTAAATTACGCCCACTTTCATTTTCAAGGTTAAAAATTATATCCTGCAGAAAACATTTTATTACAATTATATGCTATATTAAAAAGGGTATGTGATATCCTCTTTTATTGATTCTCAAAAAATGTTTTGCACATGCTACCCACTTCTCTCTCTCTTATTACATGCTATTACCTCTCTTTTTTCTATCATTTCACACTTCTTTAAACCGATTTAGTGAAAGAAATAATATCAATGATCATATAAGGAAAGTATCATCTTAGAAAACTTCGTGTAATATATGATCTTTCAAAGTTCAAAGTACACGAGGGGTCAGTTTCATGAGCCTGCGTGTGAAATAAAAAAAAAAAAATATCCATAGTTTTAAGGGGTACAGCAACCCCTATATCGACAATATTAAACTGGCCATTTTCGATGTACCTTTTCTCAAAATCTACTGTAGATGCACGATTGAAAGTTTTTGTGTAATTAAAGTATACATATCTGATTATACTGATATGAGCTTTTTAAGCATTTTGAATTTTAGAGTAATTTACGGAATATTTTGTTAGGCATAGTAAAATTTAGCACTTTTCTCACACAAAACATTTTAAAATTTTTTCTTAGTTTATCACAAAAGGCTCATTTCGGTAAATATTAGGAAACCTAATAAATAAGCCATAAAAAGTATGGATACCTCTGAGCAGTAGTTCCTGAGAAAAGGCACATCGAGCATAAAAAAATCGCATATGGAGAAAAACGCTTTTTTATATAAAAATCTTCATTGATCAAAGCAGTCGATGACAAATTTAAACTAGAATTTTTACAGTTCTAATTTCCATAGAGATTAGAGAATGGTAATTTTAGAAAGATAAAATTGTAGAGAATTAGAAAATGCAAAAATCCGAACTCACAGTTTTTTTAAGATTTTTGAGTTCCAACACCCCTTAAATATTCGAGCATGATCATTTTAAATAGTAAGACATTATTTTAAAAAAATCACCCTTGATTTCATCAGTAGCAATTATAAAAAACAAATGCTCTAAGAACAATAAAAATATCACTCAATTTCTTTAAGACAGTATAAAAATAAGTCTTGTTTTGAATCTCAGGGCAATTATTGTCAGTTTTAAAATTTTGAAAAAAAAAAAAAAATGTGAGGAATATATCTATTCTAGTTTATTCTTCACTTTTTTGGCAGTCTTGTTCAAAGAACCCATTTGCATGTCCTTTGACCTACTTATGCCTTTTATCAATCAATGACGTCATCAGTTGTATTTCTGCAAACACTATTTTACACAATTGGACTAGAAACACAGAATCATTCCATTTTCGCTACCGAGAAAGGAAGAAGTAATAAAACGCAGTCTAGTGCAACTAATCTAATAATCGACGATGCATACCTTACATCAAAAATCTGGAAACTAAACGCTGTCTCATGTGTTTGTATGCAATACGAGTTAGGAATAAATTTTGCAGTTTTAGAATATTAAAATGTATATCTTTTCCATTTCGTTCTGCATTAATACTATAAATAGTCCCAGTCATAGACTAAAGACTTAATTTAATTTAATTAAAATATAGTATGAAAAAGAGTATATTCCAGCCTTCAATCTAGTTTAATGGTATTGTTTTATTTTATTGAACTAGTGCTGTTATTTATAAAGCTAAATCTTCTCATGGCTATAAATCAGGGTGCAGCAGTACCTGTATTTAAGAAAATAGTTAAAAATGGATGTAAAATTTCAGTATAGTATACATTTAGATGATATATTAGATGATTATAGTATACATTTCATATAGAATTTACTACTGAGCTCAGACTTTCATGCTCCAATAAAATTTCATCTTATTCCGGAAAAGAAATTGTTCTTCACGTATTGAATGAAGAGATGGTGCGAAAAATATTCTTTACAAATAGTATTGTTACGAAATGTACAAGCGTGGTAAGATAGCTTCCCCGCAAACTGATTTGCTCCGTTAGAGCATGAAATCAAGAATTTTCCGCATTTTACCTAAGTAATGTACACATTAACGGTTTCCGTCTAGTTAAATTTCAAAAGTTTCTGTCATTTCATTTCCTTCTCCCTCCACGTTGCACATTGTCTATTAGTCATTCGTTAATCTGCATTGATTACCAGACGCTTGCTAAACTGAAAATATGATCTTTCTGGGACGACAGCAACGTTTCTGTACGCTTAAATTAACACAATGTTATTTATTTATTTTTCAATATCTAAAACCTTAAGTTAGTATAATCAATCAATCAACAAATTAGTCGATAGAATCAATCAGTCAATTAAAAAAACTATAATAACTTAAATGAGTTTAAAATATTGTTACGAAATGTACAGGTGCGGTGAGATTCCCCGCAAAGTAGTTTTAGGTTTGTCATAAAATAGCAAGGGAAGACGGGGTAGCCATATTTGACGAGAAATCGCCCATTTGGCTACATTTGGCTACAAAATTGGCGATGTATCATGAACGGAGGGAAAACCTTCTGGAACGAATTCTTACCGGTTTAGCTCAGAATGTTCTCGAACACAAGCCGAAAGCTATATAAACCCTGCTGGTCCGCAGTCAGTTAGTCTGTGTACCTCGCAGAGTGTCTCATCTAGTCCGTGCGGAGACGATCGAATTGACAGTTCGCCAGCGAGTGCCGAGTGGGTCGTCGAGTTCACCCAAGGTGTCTCTTAGTGTATCGAGGTTAGTGCATCGTCGAGAGAGCGTGTTGAGCTCCAGGAACGACTGAACCGAAGAGTCGGGAACTGTGCTGGTGTGTCGTCGAGTGCATCGCGAGTTGTAGCGTAGAGAGTCTCGAGAGTAGTTGGAGTTCCGAGAAAGACCAAGCAGATTCGATAGCTGTACTCCGGAAAGCAGAGACGGGTGATTTGCAGGAAGCTGTCTCCACCGTGATAGCCTGATAACCTGAAGGCTGTGTCGCTGATTGTTCCAAAGTGTTTATAGTGGATCTTCGGCGATTTAAAAAAGTGTTATTGGAGCTGTCCTGATTAATATTGGCTAAATAAAGTGTGTTTCGATACTTCATCAACTGTCGTCGTTATACACTCCAAATCTACGAACCCCGTGCGAACGTGTTGGAAGAAAATAACGTAACAACTGGTGACAGAGGGAAAAAAAAACGTAACAGTATTTTAAATTCAATCACTAATAGACTCATGGATTTTTTTTTTTTTTTGATAAATATATGCTTACAAATTAATTTCCTTTTACTGTTTCTTGAAAAACCTGAAATGTTATTAGACACAGTGTACTGTATTAAATTAACTGTATTTTTGTATTGTTACTATATCAGGGGCAATAATCGTCTTCATATATATGCAAGCATACCCTCTTTGAGCAAACAAACCTTAAAGGCTTACTCTCTAAACTATTTTCATCAAATGTTTCTTAACTTCTGGATTTCATGTTTTAAAAAATCCGATGTAGACACCACAAAACTTCCTTGTGTGGGATATTAAATTATTCACATTTTCTGCTGTGTTTCATTTAATTTATTTCCTCGAATTATTTTGACTTAATAAACCAATCCCTCAAGGCAGGTTGAAAAGGACAGCCCAAACTGCCAATTTTGGTAATTAAGTACCCTGGTTAATTTTTGCGGTACGGAAGTGAATATTTTTTTGTATTTTAATTTTTCATAAAGCGTTAAAAACTTTCCTACCCAAAGGAACCGGGACGCAGCATTAAAAATTAGATTTTGTTATTTGTCCACAATTATTTTTTAATTGAATACTACACTGCAAGTTTTCGTCGTTTAAACACTTCCGTATTTTTGCAGCACTTCAACTTGTTTCCTCGACTTGTTCTAACTTAATTAACCAACTCCTCAAGGCAAGTTGAAAATGACATCGAAACTGCAAATTTTGAAGTTAAATATCCCGTTTATTTCTGCCATTTAAAGCACCTCTGTTACTGGAAGTATGTGACCGCAAAAACAACCGAAAAAAAAATTCTGGGTAAGCGCTTTTACGCCTGGTAAGCAAGTAGGCTAAAAACATATATGTCTGTGGCATCTAAAAATATATATTTACTTTTCAGTAGAATAAATGTTTATATTTAATGTACACATTAAGCTCAAAATAATTATTAAGTTAATGTATCAATGTAATTTTTAATAATTTCAATATAAACATTAAACTTGTTTCTTTTTGGGGGAAGGGATCAATACATCTGTACCTAATTTAATAATCGCTTTAGCAATTGCAAACCGATTTCAAATACACTCATGTCCATAAATTCAGGTTAACGCAAAATCAGGCAAAGGAAGAGTTAGAAGCAAAACAAATTTGACTTATTTGTAAAGCTTATTTATTTTACAAAAAAGCAGCATTACATGGTTGGTATGATTGTTAATACATTGTACAGTGGTGGACAAAATTGTGGACACTTTTGGAAATTTTTATGTTTTTGAAATTTGTATGCTTATAGAAACTTTACGTTTCACAAAATGCAACCTTGCATATATAATTTTAAAGAGAATTTATTACTGAATTCAATACAAAACAGAAAATTCACTTATCTGCAATACAAAAAAAGTTAAACGATAATAGTTATCGATATACATTAGATAGTGATTTTTGCAGTGAGTTATCAGTACTTAATAGGATACCCTTTATTTTTTATTACAGCTTCACATCGACGTTTCATTGAGCTGACAAGAGTTTTAAGCTCTTCACTCGTTATTACATGATGCCAGGAAACAGTTATAGCCTCAATTAGTTCCCTTTTATTTGATAGGCGCCTCATTCGGACAAGAGATTTCAAACGGTGCAACAAATTTTCGATAGGATTGAGGTCAGGGCTGTTTCCTGGCCATGACAACAATTTAATGTTCTTTGTACGAAACCACTCTTTCGATATTTTGGCCGTGTGGCAAGGAGCAGAATCCTCCTGAAAAATAAACGAAGCATTGTTGGGAAAGAGATCTCTGATGGAAGGTAGAAGTTTGGGTTCTAGAATAGTGTCAATGTATTTTCTGGCATTCAGTGTTCCATCGATGACATCAAGGCGACCAATACCATCTGCTGACACGCATGACCAAATCATAACACTAACTGGGTTCTTCACTGTTGCTTGAATGAAGTCAGGCTGTAGCTCTTCTCCTATTCTACGTCTTACATAGTTTCCCCCATCACTACCGAATAACGATATCTTAGGTTTCATCACTCCATATAACTTGTGACCACTGATCATCTGTCCAATTAATGTGTTCTATTGCCCACTGTAGTCTTTTTTTCGTTGCTGAAAATTAAGGCTTTTTTCGTGGAATTCTACCTCTCAGTCCAACATCTGTTAATCTTCTCCTGCTTGTTCTTGAACTGACAGAAACACCAGCATCATTCAGATCACTTCTGATGGCCGCTGATGAAGATTTTCTATCTTGGATACATAGTCGTTTTATTCTTCTATCATCAATAGATGTGGTGCACCTTTTTCGGCCTTTTTCTTCTTTGTTTTTTATTGAATTTGTCTCCTGATATCGTAAAAAAAACTTTCGGACTCCAGATTTAGTCACTGAACCACCCACCTGTCTTGCAATTTCAGCATAGGAAACACCACTTTCTCGTAACACAATAATATTACATCTCTTTCTAGGTGTCCAATCTACTCTTTTATTTGATGTCATTGCTTCTTGACTAAATATTAAAAATTTTTACAAACGTTCCTACTTGTAATTGCAGTGTATAAGAAACAGGTCCTCCTTCTACAGAAAAGCAAAGTAATGAATTTTTTCAAGTGTAAACATGATGTCAGCTTCTACTGGCAGTTAATAACATTTGATTGGTTCTCAGAACAAGAACAGAGATTGGCCAGGAAAGCTAGACATTACAAACCACTTCATAACTTTGTTTATTATTTATATTAAAGTACATATAACTTTTCTGTATTGCAAATAATTGAATTTTGTGTTTTGTATTGAATTCAGTAATAAATTCTCTTTAAAATGATGTATACAAGTTTGCATTTTGCGAAACGTAACATTTTCTATAAGCATAAAAAGTTCAAAAACATAAAAATTTCCAAAAGTGTCCACAATTTTGGCCACCACTGTATGTCTCCCAGACGATGCAATACAGTCCGTACAACGCCTAGGCATGCTGAGTATCAAATTATCGATCTGATCTTGGGGGATATTACACCACTCAAAAGCAATGCTCTCCGAAGTTCCAGTAGACATGTAGGTGGAGGTTGACAGGTTGCAACTCGTGGGCCAAGAATGTCACACACGCGCTCTACTGGATTCATGTCCGGTGAGAATGCTGGCCAGTCCATGCGGGTGATATCCTCCGATTGAAATCATTCGCTTACGATGTTTGCACGGTGAGGACGGGCGTTGCCATCCATAAACACAAATTGTGCGCCCATGGCGCCCCGAAACAAACGTAAATGTTGTTCCAGAATGAAGTCCCGATAGATTTGGCTTCTCATGGTTCCAATTTGAAAACGCAGGTCAGTTCTGCAACCCAGAATAATTCCACTCAAAACGAGCACTCCTGCACCACCGTAACGGTGTCGTTCAATGATGTTTTCTTAGTGGTAACGGGTACCTGGAGCGCTCCATATGAAAGTTCGGCGAGAATCAGACTGCAAGCTAAACCTGGACTCGTCGGAAAACATCACACAAACCCACTGTTGCGGTGTCCACAATGCATGCTCTCTACTCTAGGCTAACCGCAGGCTACAGTGAGTTGCAGTACGTGGAACGCATCTGACAGGTCTACGAGCATATAGACCAATCTGCCCTAAGCGTCTGTACACGGTCTGCCTTGAAACTGTCGTACCAGTGGCTGAAGAGAGCTGACGAGACAGGTCTGAGGCTGGGCTCCGCCTGTTTCTTTTGGCAGTAACTGCCAAATACCGGTTCTCATTCGGCGTTCTAACTCTGGGGCGACCTGTGCTGTAACGTCTACTCACATTACCATCATCTTGGAATCGTTGCCAAAGCCTGGAGATGACACTCGATTTCGAAGTTCGTCTGATTCTTCCAGTTGGGTACGCCCACATTCCAGACGGCCGATAATTCTACCACGTAAAAAATCATCTAAATGCGTCCTTTGTGTCATAACTATTCGGTTATTGCACTGAAATGCTTATAAAGCGCCTGCGAACAATTTTACTTCTTTGCCTGTATCCTTTATATATTACTCTCTTATACTCTCGTCATTGTGACGTACCATCGGTGTCTTATGGTTACTTCCTGAAATTTGCACATGATTCTTGAAGACGTTTGTAGTGATTTTACAGGTGATATATTTATTTTAGAGTTCGATTTCCGCGTGACACTGAATTATCCTTAATTTATGGACATGAGTGTAGTTCGTATAAATTTTTGGTTTTGTTTTACTTTCTATGTGCTACATATAGTAAACAATTTGCAAATGCGCATTTTTCTCAAAACATGTGATGGAAAGGATACTAACAAAATGCAAGTTTTATCTTTAAGATGAGCATACGTTTATTGCATAGATGACTCAAATGCGCTTTCTATATTAATTGAAATACTTGGATTTCATTCCTAAGTTCTCATGCAAGCCCAACTAAATATTACAGATGCTGTTGTCTGAAATCTTAGAATTGTGGTAACCGACGGCAGGTCGCGCTGATGACTCCATGTTAGAGTTAGTACATTTGTTGCCGCTGCGTAATACCTACTGAATTATCTGAACTCAAAACAGATTTATTACGAATTATGAGAAGCTCTATTATATATACATAATATTATGGAAACCATAGAACAAATAATGCATGTAAGATTATTGTACTCATTATTTGAGGATCTAGCTAACAGCGGAATTCTCTAGTCCAGAATTCAAGAGCATTCTGGTATGTCATTCGGTTGGAAAAGATCTACAGAGTGAATTAGCCTACTTAAATTTTATGTTGTATTTTATGTCCTCTGATTCGTTATATCTGGAACGATATCAGAGTAAAAACAAGATCATTGTTTCTTCAGCCCTCCTGAAATCGAATGTCTTTGACGACAGATGCAGTGCAGAAAGCTAAAATCTCTTGACACTGTGTAATAATAGCACTAAACGTGGAGGATGAAATGAGTGATCTGAAAAAATATGGAATTAAAGTAACTTATTCTCAAAGGATAACACTTCAAATAATGCAATTACGAGAAATTTATTATATTTTGACATCGTGAAGTTTTAAATTAATACTAGTATAAATCAAAAAAACATATCCAGACAGAAGACAACAGACGGCAAACTACTTCAGCAGTAAGAATCCGTCCTACCATTTTGAGTCCTAGCCTTTCGTGCACAAAATGCGTAAACTCCCAATCTAAAATATCTTATGTCTTGTACTGTCAACAGGAACGAATTATTGTATCTGCCATGTCAGACCCTAACGTCTGGCACATCGTTACAGTTTGAAAAAGGTGACTTTTGGGGACCACATACACGATATTTCACATGATTTGTGGTCCACCGTAGAATCTGTTCTCAGTTTCTCAAAGAATCTCTCTTAGAATCGATTCCTGGAGTTTTCTAACAAAGCGAAAGTTAATTTTCACTTTTCACTGTGTGTTTCTGTGATCCGAATTTCAGAATGGATGAAGTTATTTGCTGTAATGTTTGAATGCGATAATTTCAGTTTAATTTTGAAAGCTGTCATTCTTTTAAGCATCAGCTATTAGTTTTATTTTGCGTCAGTCATACTCGTTTCATTAAAATGATCTTCCAGTACCATCTAAAATAATCCAATTGGATTTTCATTTTTCAATTAAAGGTCACGTACGCTCATCCTGTCCCTGCGTTTTCAGTTTTATAATTTTAATACGTTAAAAAAAAAAAAAAAAACTGTAGGCAAAATAACGTTAAATAACGGACAATCGTAGGCAACATTACCAACTTCTGAAACCTGCGTCTGATTCGCGAGCCACATTTTAGACACTTATACGTCTAAATAAAAAATAAAAAAAAAAGGTACTGAATTAAGCTTGGTACTTCTGAAAACCTGATTGGAAATTTATTTCTTTAGTTTATAAGGTATTTCTCTCGCCTTCCTAGTGTGCCTTCGGGGTGTAGTGGTTCTGCACGCTGGGCCGGTATTCCAGAGGTCAGTGGTTCGATTCCCGGCGAAGGCTTTTGCTCATTTTTCATCTCTCTGGCTTTTCCAAATAACCTAACGTCTCAACAAGTTATTACCGTAGATATGCATTTCTAACTACAAAGATTTTTAAACTATTGTAGGGAATTCTGAGAAAAGTAGATTTAACACTGTGTAATGGGAATTGTGTAAAAGTCTAACATTTACTCGCTTTCCAAAAAATATAATATATAATCAGTAAGCTATTAATTGTGAATTAACAATATAAATACAAAACATTCTATTTCACTGTAGGAAAAATTCGAGAATTAAGAAGTAAATAAACCACTTTACTCTGATTTCATCTATATTTCAAAAGTTTTCAGACAGAATCTTTTCATCCCATTCCAGCTGCTTATTAATGTTTTCTCTGTATTCTTGCACTTTATTCTTTGTGGAGATTCTAATTTTAATCATTTTCATTAGTCCAAAGGGGCTTTGTCCCTGAAGGACTACTGCTTTCGTTTTGCGACTTTGCGATGAATCACTATAAATATCCGTTGCACTTTTCAAACTGTTGCCACCAAATGTTAGAGTCCTGCATCATATTTGAAGAAATTAAACAATGAAAAATCTGCATAAATGTATGTCTATTTCTCGCCTTGTGATAAAACAACGACATATAGAGCCATCGAATATTGAATGACGTAATCCTTCTGCGAATATGGGCATGTGGAAGCTCAAATTTGAAATTTGTTTTATTATCGATTTCATATTTTGCAAAACTTTAATGAATTTTTGATTAACAAACTCAACGATTTGAAAGCGAACAATAGCAACAATCTACGGGAGGGAAAAAAAACTCCGTTTTATCTCCAGCGCGCGGAAATTCTAAAGATATGCTCATTTTAAAATTATTTTGCTACATTGCTATTGAAGTGAATCGTATAGTTTAAGTGCGAAGAACATGATATTTAATAAATAAAGGTAAGACACAAAACGTTAAAAAACGCCCCTTCGGACGTAATTTACTTTAAGTACAGATACATTTTTATGCATACCTTATAATGCGACTGAATGCAAAAACGTTGAACATAAGACAATAGAAAAAAGCCTCAGATGCGTGGGCACTATGATCTCTCAATACTCTGAACTAAAGTCGAAACTCATGCTGTCTCTGGTCTTTTATACCTTTACCCTGTTCGCTAAGAAATATCCAGTATCTTTGGTTTCTCAAGTATGGCTGGATGGCATACAATAAAGTTACAGTTGCATATGACTGGATACAGTTACATTTACATAGAGATCGGACTAGTGAGAGTTACATAGAAATCAGAACAAAATGTCGTCAAATGGTTCCCGTTTAGTAACATTTGGCTAGTTTTGACATATTCGGTAAAAAACATTAATTGCAAAAACCATCGCCAGCTAAGCCCCATCTCGCCAACTGGCGAAATAGCGATTTTACACTCAATGTTAAATTGACTTACTTCTTTAGCCTTATTTTTCCTGCGGTGCTTCGAATCCTGATGCTTTTCGTGCTAAACCATGCAAGATATATTATAATTTACATATAAGTTTACTAAAATAATTTACATATATGATAAAGTGATAACATTATTTCATTTAATGTAAGCTATATTTAATAATAAAATATTTTTGTCGATTTGAAAAAATGCACTGCGAAAATATTTTCTTGTTTTTAAAAGAAAATGCTTACATACAGCAAACATGAAAAGAGAAAAATCCAGCTTTGATGTTTAACACTTTACGCTAAATACAAGTTTTAAAATATTTTTCTTTACATGTAACTAGTGATGTTTAACAGAAAATCAAAATCCTTTGTAACTGAAATACAAAGAATTGCATGCCTTAGAAACGGTTGGTATGCGGTAGTTCTCTTTTGCTTACGTTGGGGATTTTTTGTGTTAAAATGTTTGAACAAATATAAGTTTTAAGAGATTATTGTCCGCTTGCGCAACGTAATATAAGAATTTTATATATTTTCAAAAATAATCGTGTGCATGCATTATTGAAATTTTAAAGTCATGTTTCTTATGTAAACAACTTTACATGTGGAATGTTATTTATATTTAAAAGCATTTAAACCGATTTTTATTCCATAGAAAGACCGAACAAATAAAAACATAATTTTAATAAGGCCAAAAATATATTTAGTAGACAGGTATATAAGAGATATGTTATATGATTTCATTGCATGTATCTTTGCAAGCAGGACTCCTGTGTCCTTCAATTTAAAATATCATAGCGCGAAGAATCGTTGCTACAGTGTAACACAGGATACAAGGAAAGATTGAAAGAATGAGTAATATAGCCATATATCATGAAACATGCTACAAAACCAAAAAACGTGGTTCTCCGATGGCTAGACTCTCTTATAGAGAAAAAAAATGGATGTTGTGTAGCGAATTTAATTTAATTAAGTGATTAATAAAAATCAAAATTTTAAATTTATAATTATTCAAAATTTGAGCTACACAAGTTTGGTTATATTCTTTTGGGCCTATTAATTCTAGTGTAATATATTTTGGCTTTCCGAGTTTACGCGAACTGCGTCTTCAATCTTGTACATGCAGACAATGGATAAGTATTTTTGTTTCTGCGTAATAAACTCAGTTTTTCATGTCAAAAATTAATTTGATTTCTTAGTATTTAATATCATTAGTTGCAGAAAAATTAGCTCTTTAATTTGGCATAACTTTCATTTTTCTAACTTTAATTGCATTTCAGTTATGAGCTTTAATTAGTAGATTTTTCTTCGTTTCGCTTGTGATTTAGTTAAAGGGGGATGAAATGCCTTCTTTCCGGTTGAAAAGTCACTTTTTGCGAGTTTTCAGCGTTCTTTCGTTGGGACCCTTGCAGGGTTGTTGAAATTCCTAATCTCCCCCGGTTGCAGGTGGCAGTTATTTGGCGAGGGTTTGGCGACTTGGATTTTCCGTTGAGGTTTCAAAATAGTGGTTTTGGCGAGTTTGATAACATGAGGGTATGCTGTGGTTGCAACTATTTCAACTTTCGGTGAAAAAATGGGTTGCGCCAACTTGGCAGTCCGGCGCTCTCCCTTTTAACGGGTTGTTTTAGGGGACGAGCTGACTTTTTCACACTTTTGCACTTTCTACTTACCATCTGACGCTGTCTCGTTGGCAGCAGAATTTCATCTTGGAAAATGCATTTTTCCGTCTTTGGAGCTACGGGCCTCTTGCCCTGGAGTTGTGAACGAGGAACTTAGTTGCACGAATTATGACCTCGACTAAATTATAGGCTCCTCATATCCGTGCCTTAATATGTAAGTTACTCAAAGATAATTAAAATAGGAAAAAGCGAAGAAGAGTGCCTAGTTCTAGTGCCGTTAAGAAGAAATTTCAGCCTCTCCTCCATGAATAGTTTCCATCTGCTTCAACCTTCCTAATCTTTAAGAATTAATTGCCGCCATCCAGAGTCTTCTGCATCGCTAGTGATGCCTAGTTCTAGTGCCGTTAAGAAGAAATTTCAGTCTCTCCTCCATGAATAGTTTCCATCTGCTTCAACCTTCCTAATCTTTAAGAATTAATTGCCGCCATCCAGAGTCTTCTGCATCGCTAGTGATGCCTAGTTCTAGTGCCGTTAAGAAGAAATTTCAGTCTCTCCTCCATGAATAGTTTCCATCTGCTTCAACCTTCCTAATCTTTAAGAATTAATTGCCGCCATCCAGAGTCTTCTGCATCGCTAGCTCCGGTGTCCTACGACAAAAATGCTAACTTCAATATTGGATTGGATTTGACTTTTCCTTTTGAAAACTATCAACCCTCGAACTCTTCTCATTTTCTACTACGCTCAACAGCCATCCTCCTTGGCATCTTGATAATTTTTAAATATATGGGCATTCCTCCTCCTCCTGTTCATCTGCAGCTTGTATTCCATCAGATAAGATTTTTTTATTTGTTTTCTTTTATTTGTTGGTCTGATATTTAAAAAAAAAAACGAAAAAAGGTTATAGTAGTTAATTCTTATAATAAAGTTTTATAGACATTTCTAATAAGTAATTCTATCAACTAAAATAGTTAATAGTGATTGAAATAACTTAATTAGATGAATTAAAAATTTTGTAGTTGAGTAAACTAACCTAATTCTAATGAAATCATTTTGTTGTCCATTAAAGTAAATTATTAGATTGGCCAAAGGAAATATATCATTATTTAAATTAGTTAATTAAAACTGTGAATGTAAATTAGTCTGATTGGTTAAGGAAATTTATTCTTCATTAAATTATTTAATTGATCTTGTGAATTTCTTTCTTGGTGAAGATTGATTGGTACAGGTGTCATTAGTTGAGCTTCTTTGCTCCTCTTAGGGATTAAATTGCTTGTAGGATGTAATAGCCTGATTTAATTAACATATTACCCGGTTAAATCATTCTTTTGAAAATAGAAAGTTACTATGTGCAATAACCTGAATTACATTGGTATTCATTATTCTGAGTTAAATTGCTTGTAGGATGTAATAGCCTGATTGAATTAACATATTACCCGGTTAAATCATTCTTTTAAAAATAGAAAGTTACTATTTGCAATAACCAGAATTACATTGGTATTGATTATTCTGAGTTAAATTGCTTGTAGGATGTAATAGCCTGATTGAATTAACATATTACCCGGTTAAATCATTCTTTTGAAAATAGAAAGTTACTCTGTGCAATAACCAGAATTACATTGGTATTGATTATTCTGAGTTAAATTGCTTGTAAGATGTAATAGCCTGATTGAATTAACATATTACCCGGTTAAATCATTCTTTTGAAAATAGAAAGTTACTATGTGCAATAACCAGAATTACATTGGTATTGATTACTCTGTGTGAAATGTTTTTTTTTTGGAATGTATAACTTGTTAATTATTATTTTTTTTTCTCCCCGGGGAGGGTATTGTTAATTTATCCAAAATTTTTTCTAATCATATTTATCTGAATGTAATGGCAATAATAGTTTGATATTATTGAGTCTAAGATAGAAGTAATATTACTCTGTAGAGGTATGCATTTTGTTGAAAGCAATATTTTACAGTTCAGCTTGAATCAGATTTGCTTATTAAGTTAATTCTGCACTGTGTAAAAATCAATATGTTAACAGTACGGATTGAATATTAATTGCTTACAAATTACTGGACTAAGTAACTCTCAAAAATTTTAATAAATAGGCTCACTTTTCTAGATCAGTCAATGTTTATTTATTTCTTTGTGTGTGTGCTCAATGATTTTCACCCGTCTCATTCTCAATTGATTTCAAGGTTAATCCGAAAACACAATGCAAATGTACAGGGCTTATAGATATTAGTATATTACTGTTAAAAATATTTTAAGTGTTAGTGTCAACAGAGTAGGAAACCTTTTAGGTACCAGACCTTTAGGAAACCATAACATATTGGTGCTATTTGGTTTGTTCACCATAACATATTGGTACCGTGATTTTTTTTTCCTCTATAACATTATTGGCACACACACAAAAATTTAACCTTTGAATGATCTAGAAAAACTTATTTATTTAACTATTAATGCCAATTATAAATATATATATATATCCATTAGTTGAAAAAAAAATATCAAAATATATTCAACAAAATTTGAACTATTGTTTTACACATTTTACATCCTTGTAATTACTATTAAATTTAATATTGCAAATCTGGTAAAACATACCAAAATAAACTATAAATTTAAGAACACTACCCTCCCCGGGGAGAAAATAATAAAAAAAATTAACAAGCTACACTTTCTACTTCACACAGAATTCATCAATACAACAAAAATATTGCTTAATATTGCACTCAATATAATCATTTAAATACTATTATTGCACATAACAATTTTATTATTTTATTTTTTTTTCTCCCCGGGGAGGGTAGGGATGTTGTGTAGCGAATTTAATTTAATTAAGTGATTAATAAAAATCAATATTTTAAAGTTATAATTATTCAAAATTTGAGCTACACAAGTTTGGTTATATTCTTTTGGGCCTATTAGTTCTAGTGTAATATATTTTGGCTTTCCGAGTTTACGCGAACTGCGTCTTCAATCTTGTACATGCAGACAATGGATAAGTATTTTTGTTTCTGCGTAATAAACTCAGTTTTTCATGTCAAAAATTAATTTGATTTCTTAGTATTTAATATCATTAGTTGCAGAAAAATTAGCTCTTTAATTTGGCATAACTTTCATTTTTCTAACTTTAATTGCATTTCAGTTATGAGCTTTAATTAGTAGATTTTTCTTCGTTTCGCTTGTGATTTAAAGGGGGATGAAATGCCTTCTTTCCGGTTGAAAAGTCACTTTTTGCGAGTTTTCAGCGTTCTTTCGTTGGGACCCTTGCAGGTTTGTTGAAATTCCTAATCTCCCCCGGTTGCAGGTGGCAGTTATTTGGCGAGGGTTTGGCGACTTGGATTTTCCGTTGAGGTTTCAAAATAGTGGTTTTGGCGAATTTGATAACATGAGGGTATGCTGTGGTTGCAACTATTTCAACTTTCGGTGAAAAAATGGGTTGCGCCAACTTGGCAGTCCGGCGCTCTCCCTTTTAACGGGTTGTTTTAGGGGACGAGCTGACTTTTTCACACTTTTGCACTTTCTACTTACCATCTGACGCTGTCTCGTTGGCAGCAGAATTTCATCTTGGAAAATGCATTTTTCCGTCTTTGGAGCTACGGGCCTCTTGCCCTGGAGTTGTGAACGAGGAAATTAGTTGCACGAATTATGACCTCGACTAAATTATAGGCTCCTCATATCCGTGCCTTAATATGTAAGTTACTCAAAGATAATTAAAATAGGAAAAAGCGAAGAAGAGTGCCTAGTTCTAGTGCCGTTAAGAAGAAATTTCAGCCTCTCCTTCATGAATAGTTTCCATCTGCTTCAACCTTCCTAATCTTTAAGAATTAATTGCCGCCATCCAGAGTCTTCTGCATCGCTAGTGATGCCTAGTTCTAGTGCCGTTAAGAAGAAATTTCAGTCTCTCCTCCATGAATAGTTTCCATCTGCTTCAACCTTCCTAATCTTTAAGAATTATTTGCCGCCTTCCAGAGTCTTCTGCATCGCTAGCTCCGGTGTCCCACGACAAAAATGCTAACTTCAATATTGGATTGGATTTGACTTTTCCTTTTGAAAACTATCAACCCTCGAACTCTTCTCATTTTCTACTACGCTCAGCAGCCGTCCTCCTTGGCATCTTGATAATTTTTAAATATGTTGGCATTCCTCCTCCTCCTGTTCATCTGCAGCTTGTATTCCATCAGATAAGATTTTTTTATTTGTTTTCTTTTATTTGTTGGTCTGATATTTAAAAAAAAAAAACGAAAAAAGGTTATAGTAGTTAATTCTTATAATAAAGTTTTATAGACATTTCTAATAAGTAATTCTATCAACTAAAATAGTTAATAGTGATTGAAATAACTTAATTAGATGAATTAAAAATTTTGTAGTTGAGTAAACTAACCTAATTCTAATGAAATCATTTTGTTGTCCATTGAAGTAAATTATTAGATTGGCCAAAGGAAATATATCATTATTTAAATTAGTTAATTAAAACTGTGAATGTAAATTAGTCTGATTGGTTAATGAAATTTATTCTTCATTAAATTATTTAATTGAACTTGTGAATTTCTTTCTTGGTGAAGATTGATTGGTACAGGTGTCATTAGTTGAGCTTCTTTGCTCCTCTTAGAGATTAAATTGCTTGTAGGATGTAATAGCCTGATTTAATTAACATATTACCCGGTTAAATCATTCTTTTGAAAATAGAAAGTTACTATGTGCAATAACCTGAATTACATTGGTATTGATTATTCTGAGTTAAATTGCTTGTAGGATGTAATAGCCTGATTGAATTAACATATTACCCGGTTAAATCATTCTTTTGAAAATAGAAAGTTACTATGTGCAATAACCAGAATTACATTGGTATTGATTACTCTGTGTGAAATGTATTTTTTTGGAATGTATAACTTGTTAATTATTATTTTTTTTTCTCCCCGGGGAGGGTATTGTTAATTTATCCAAAATTTTATCTAATCATATTTATCTGAATGTAATAGCAATAATAGTTTGATATTATTGAGTCTAAGATAGAAGTAATATTACTCTGTAGAGGTATGCATTTTGTTGAAAGCAATATTTTACAGTTCAGCTTGAATCAGATTTGCTTATTAAGTTAATTCTGCACTGTGTAAAAATCAATATGTTAACAGTACGGATTGAATATTAATTGCTTACAAATTACTGGACTAAGTAACTCTCAAAAATTTTAATAAATAGGCTCACTTTTCTAGATCAGTCAATGTTTATTTATTTCTTTGTGTGTGTGCTCAATGATTTTCACCCGTCTCATTCTCAATTGATTTCAGGGTTAATCCGAAAACACAACGCAAATGTACAGGGCTTATAGATATTAGTATATTACTGTTAAAAATATTTTAAGTGTTAGTGTCAACAGAGTAGGAAACCTTTTAGGTACCAGACCTTTAGGAAACCATAACATATTGGTGCTATTTGGTTTGTTCACCATAACATATTGGTACCGTGATTTTTTTTTTCTCTATAACATTATTGGTGCCGTGAACTTTCGAACCAAAATTTTTAGCACTTAACAATTTTGTTGTGCTGTTTATTTTTGCATCACTTTTGGCTTGCGCTTATAGTGGAACTTAATTGTGACTTGAGACTGGTGATTGTCATGTGCACTATTGCATATTTATGTGAAAGTTTTCTTCCACATGTCTAGGCTTTTTACTGAAAACCTACTCGTTAGTTAGTTACAGTGACAGGCCTATACAGTGGTCGTATTACTGTGCTTATTTTATACTTATTGTTTGAGGTTGCATACCAGATATGTACTACTGATACACATTTGGACTTTAAAACTATTGTATCCAACACAAACATTTTCACGCAGTACCTGTTTAGTTAAGTATTTTGTTTTGTGCAAAATTTTGTATTGCTTGTTTACATATTGATTTTGAGGATTACTGTTTCACACTTTTGCAACTGTATGTTTGCAACATAAGGTTAAAAGGCACGCGTGTTAATCACACATTGGGATACATCCCTATTTATGTGCTTGCAATTACTGATATACATTTATCATCACTTTTAAGTTTTGGTGAGAGGATGTTGTGTAGAGAATTTAATTTAATTAAGTGATTAATAAAAATCAAAATTTTAAAGTTATAATTATTCAAAATTTGAGCTACACAAGTTTGGTTATATTCTTTTGGGCCTATTAATTCTAGTGTAATATATTTTGGCTTTCCGAGTTTACGCGAACTGCGTCTTCAATCTTGTACATGCAGACAATGGATAAGTATTTTTGTTTCTGCGTAATAAACTCAGTTTTTCATGTCAAAAATTAATTTGATTTCTTAGTATTTAATATCATTAGTTGCAGAAAAATTAGCTCTTTAATTTGGCATAACTTTCATTTTTCTAACTTTAATTGCATTTCAGTTATGAGCTTTAATTAGTAGATTTTTCTTCGTTTCGCTTGTGATTTAGTTAAAGGGGGATGAAATGCCTTCTTTCCGGTTGAAAAGTCACTTTTTGCGAGTTTTCAGCGTTCTTTCGTTGGGACCCTTGCAGGGTTGTTGAAATTCCTAATCTCCCCCGGTTGCAGGTGGCAGTTATTTGGCGAGGGTTTGGCGACTTGGATTTTCCGTTGAGGTTTCAAAATAGTGGTTTTGGCGAATTTGATAACATGAGGGTATGCTGTGGTTGCAACTATTTCAACTTTCGGTGAAAAAATGGGTTGCGCCAACTTGGCAGTCCGGCGCTCTCCCTTTTAATGGGTTGTTTTAGGGGACGAGCTGACTTTTTCACACTTTTGCACTTTCTACTTACCATCTGACGCTGTCTCGTTGGCAGCAGAATTTCATCTTGGAAAATGCATTTTTCCGTCTTTGGAGCTACGGGCCTCTTGCCCTGGAGTTATGAACGAGGAACTTAGTTGCACGAATTATGACCTCGACTAAATTATAGGCTCCTCATATCCGTGCCTTAATATGTAAGTTACTCAAAGATAATTAAAATAGGAAAAAGCGAAGAAGAGTGCCTAGTTCTAGTGCCGTTAAGAAGAAATTTCAGCCTCTCCTCCATGAATAGTTTCCATCTGCTTCAACCTTCCTAATCTTTAAGAATTAATTGCCGCCATCCAGAGTCTTCTGCATCGCTAGTGATGCCTAGTTCTAGTGCCGTTAAGAAGAAATTTCAGTCTCTCCTCCATGAATAGTTTCCATCTGCTTCAACCTTCCTAATCTTTAAGAATTAATTGCCGCCATCCAGAGTCTTCTGCATCGCTAGCTCCGGTGTCCCACGACAAAAATGCTAACTTCAATATTGGATTGGATTTGACTTTTCCTTTTGAAAACTATCAACCCTCGAACTCTTCTCATTTTCTACTACGCTCAGCAGCCGTCCTCCTTGGCATCTTGATAATTTTTAAATATGTTGGCATTCCTCCTCCTCCTGTTCATCTGCAGCTTGTATTCCATCAGATAAGATTTTTTTATTTGTTTTCTTTTATTTGTTGGTCTGATATTTAAAAAAAAAAACGAAAAAAGGTTATAGTAGTTAATTCTTATAATAAAGTTTTATAGACATTTCTAATAAGTAATTCTATCAACTAAAATAGTTAATAGTGATTGAAATAACTTAATTAGATGAATTAAAAATTTTGTAGTTGAGTAAACTAACCTAATTCTAATGAAATCATTTTGTTGTCCATTAAAGTAAATTATTAGATTGGCCAAAGGAAATATATCATTATTTAAATTAGTTAATTAAAACTGTGAATGTAAATTAGTCTGATTGGTTAAGGAAATTTATTCTTCATTAAATTATTTAATTGAACTTGTGAATTTCTTTCTTGGTGAAGATTGATTGGTACAGGTGTCATTAGTTGAGCTTCTTTGCTCCTCTTAGGGATTAAATTGCTTGTAGGATGTAATAGCCTGATTTAATTAACATATTACCCGGTTAAATCATTCTTTTGAAAATAGAAAGTTACTATGTGCAATAACCTGAATTACATTGGTATTCATTATTCTGAGTTAAATTGCTTGTAGGATGTAATAGCCTGATTGAATTAACATATTACCCGGTTAAATCATTCTTTTGAAAATAGAAAGTTACTATGTGTAATAACCAGAATTACATTGGTATTGATTATTCTGAGTTAAATTGCTTGTAGGATGTAATAGCCTGATTGAATTAACATATTACCCGGTTAAATCATTCTTTTGAAAATAGAAAGTTACTATGTGCAATAACCAGAATTACATTGGTATTGATTACTCTGTGTGAAATGTTTTTTTTTGGAATGTATAACCTGTTAATTATTATTTTTTTTTCTCCCCGGGGAGGGTATTGTTAATTTATCCAAAATTTTATCTAATCATATTTATCTGAATGTAATAGCAATAATAGTTTGATATTATTGAGTCTAAGATAGAAGTAATATTACTCTGTAGAGGTATGCATTTTGTTGAAAGCAATATTTTACAGTTCAGCTTGAATCAGATTTGCTTATTAAGTTAATTCTGCACTGTGTAAAAATCAATATGTTAACAGTACGGATTGAATATTAATTGCTTACAAATTACTGGACTAAGTAACTCTCAAAAATTTTAATAAATAGGCTCACTTTTCTAGATCAGTCAATGTTTATTTATTTCTTTGTGTGTGTGCTCAATGATTTTCACCCGTCTCATTCTCAATTGATTTCAGGGTTAAACCGAAAACACAATGCAAATGTACAGGGCTTATAGATATTAGTATATTACTGTTAAAAATATTTTAAGTGTTAGTGTCAACAGAGTAGGAAACCTTTTAGGTACCAGACCTTTAGGAAACCATAACATATTGGTGCTATTTGGTTTGTTCACCATAACATATTGGTACCGTGATTTTTTTTCCTCTATAACATTATTGGCACACACACAAAAATTTAACCTTTGAATGATCTAGAAAAACTTATTTATTTAACTATTAATGCCAATTATAAATATATATATATATCCATTAGTTGAAAAAAAAATATCAAAATATATTCAACAAAATTTGAACTATTGTTTTACACATTTTACATCCTTGTAATTACTATTAAATTTAATATTGCAAATCTGGTAAAACATACCAAAATAAACTATAAATTTAAGAACACTGCCCTCCCCGGGGAGAAAATAATAAAAAAAAAATTAACAAGCTACACTTTCTACTTCACACAGAATTCATCAATACAACAAAAATATTGCTTAATATTGCACTCAATATAATCATTTAAATACTATTATTGCACATAACAATTTTATTATTTTATTTTTTTCTCCCCGGGGAGGGTAGGGATGTTGTGTAGCGAATTTAATTTAATTAAGTGATTAATAAAAATCAATATTTTAAAGTTATAATTATTCAAAATTTGAGCTACACAAGTTTGGTTATATTCTTTTGGGCCTATTAATTCTAGTGTAATATATTTTGGCTTTCCGAGTTTACGCGAACTGCGTCTTCAATCTTGTACATGCAGACAATGGATAAGTATTTTTGTTTCTGCGTAATAAACTCAGTTTTTCATGTCAAAAATTAATTTGATTTCTTAGTATTTAATATCATTAGTTGCAGAAAAATTAGCTCTTTAATTTGGCATAACTTTCATTTTTCTAACTTTAATTGCATTTCAGTTATGAGCTTTAATTAGTAGATTTTTCTTCGTTTCGCTTGTGATTTAGTTAAAGGGGGATGAAATGCCTTCTTTCCGGTTGAAAAGTCACTTTTTGCGAGTTTTCAGCGTTCTTTCGTTGGGACTCTTGCAGGGTTGTTGAAATTCCTAATGTCCCCCGGTTGCAGGTGGCAGTTATTTGGCGAGGGTTTGGCGACTTGGATTTTCCGTTGAGGTTTCAAAATAGTGGTTTTGGCGAGTTTGATAACATGAGGGTATGCTGTGGTTGCAACTATTTCAACTTTCGGTGAAAAAATGGGTTGCGCCAACTTGGCAGTCCGGCGCTCTCCCTTTTAACGGGTTGTTTTAGGGGACGAGCTGACTTTTTGACACTTTTTGCACTTTATTTCTGTTGCCCTTTGAATTGGCCGCAGGCGACAGCTGACTCCGACGAAGAAAATGGAGCTTCTCCCCGATAGGCCTACGGGCCTCTTGGCTAAGCGCTGTGAGCGCGGGCCGTAGGTATGGGCATCTATGTCTTCAAAATAAAAAACAAATCGAAATTCTTTCATCAGTTTTTGTTGTGTGTGTTTGTGCATCTCAAAGAAAATATACAGAAGTAAATTTCTAGAGAAATGATGCGCACCATTGATTCTTCGCTTCACTCGAGACCAGAGCGTTAATTAAAAACCGTTGTTTTTGGAAACCTCATTTGCTCATCCTAAATTCTACTAGAACTTCAAGGCTACCATAATGAATAAATTAAACACGTTGCTTTTGGAACCTCATTTGCTCATCCTAAATTCTACTAGAACTTCAAGGCTACCGTAAGGAATCCATACTGTTCTACGAACACTTTTTTTCCATTCAACAGGCCGCCAGCACTGTATTTCACTTATCTTGCCGTAATGGAACCTCAATTGTTCATCCTAAAATCTACTAGAACTTCTTGGCTACAGTAATTGAATCCAAACTGTTCGACGAAAATTTTTTTTTCTTTTCATTCAACAGGCTGCCAGCATTCCTCATGAGCTTCGATGGATTTCTTTTGTTTGATGATCCTTAACAGATAAGTTCCTCTTTCTTTTTGGTTAATTCTTGGTTAGTTAAATATTATAGATTCCTGCAGTTAAAATGATTGAATTAACTTAATTTGTTAATTTGTTGAACCCTAAATTTTTTTTGTATTTGATTACTTTATCCTAACTCTATAGAAATCATTTTTCTTTGGTGTATCAATCAAGTAAAAGCATTAAATGGAATAAAGATTTATAACCTTATTAAAATTATTGTAACTTAACTTAATGGTTAAGAAAATTAAGTTCTTCAGGAAATTATTTACTTTAATGTTTTTTTTTTTTGAATTACTCATTGGTGAGGATGATTTGAAATAGTGCTTGTATTAGAGCATTCTTGTTTCTCAGGACGAACTTGTTTGTAGAATAGTAAATGTGTCAATACTTATCTTATCCGGTTAAAACCATATTTAATTAATCTAAGAAAAAAAATTAAATAAATAAAATTGTTATGTGCAATAATAGTATTTAAATGATTATAGAGTGCAATATTAAGCAATATTTTTGTTGTATTGATGAATTCTGTGTGAAGTAGAAAGTGTAGCTTGTTAATTTTTTTTTATTATTTTCTCCCCGGGGAGGGTAGTGTTCTTAAATTTATAGTTTATTTTGGTATGTTTTACCAGATTTGCAATATTAAATTTAATAGTAATTACAAGGATGTAAAATGTGTAAAACAATAGTTCAAATTTTGTTGAATATATTTTGATATTTTTTTTCAACTAATGTTTATATATATATATTTATAATTGGCATTAATAGTTAAATAAATAAGTTTTTCTAGATCATTCAAAGGTTAAATTTTTGTGTGTGTGCCAATAATGTTATAGAGAAAAAAAAAATCACGGTACCAATATGTTATGGTGAACAAACCAAATAGCACCAATATGTTATGGTTTCCTAAAGGTCTGGTACCTAAAAGGTTTCCTACTCTGTTGACACTAACACTTAAAATATTTTTAACAGTAATATACTAATATCTATAAGCCCTGTACATTTGCGTTGTGTTTTCGGATTAACCCTGAAATCAATTGAGAATGAGACGGGTGAAAATCATTGAGCACACACACAAAGAAATAAATAAACATTGACTGATCTAGAAAAGTGAGCCTATTTATTAAAATTTTTGAGAGTTACTTAGTCCAGTAATTTGTAAGCAATTAATATTCAATCCGTACTGTTAACATATTGATTTTTACACAGTGCAGAATTAACTTAATAAGCAAATCTGATTCAAGCTGAACTGTAAAATATTGCTTTCAACAAAATGCATACCTCTACAGAGTAATATTACTTCTATCTTAGACTCAATAATATCAAACTATTATTGCTATTACATTCAGATAAATATGATTAGATAAAATTTTGGATAAATTAACAATACCCTCCCCGGGGAGAAAAAAAAATAATAATTAACAAGTTATACATTCCAAAAAAAAAAAAACATTTCACACAGAGTAATCAATACCAATGTAATTCTGGTTATTGCACATAGTAACTTTCTATTTTCAAAAGAATGATTTAACCGGGTAATATGTTAATTCAATCAGGCTATTACATCTTACAAGCAATTTAACTCAGAATAATCAATACCAATGTAATTCTGGTTATTGCACATAGTAACTTTCTATTTTCAAAAGAATGATTTAACCGGGTAATATGTTAATTCAATCAGGCTATTACATCCTACAAGCAATTTAACTCAGAATAATCAATACCAATGTAATTCTGGTTATTGCACATAGTAACTTTCTATTTTCAAAAGAATGATTTAACCGGGTAATATGTTAATTAAATCAGGCTATTACATCCTACAAGCAATTTAATCCCTAAGAGGAGCAAAGAAGCTCAACTAATGACACCTGTACCAATCAATCTTCACCAAGAAAGAAATTCACAAGTTCAATTAAATAATTTAATGAAGAATAAATTTCCTTAACCAATCAGACTAATTTACATTCACAGTTTTAATTAACTAATTTAAATAATGATATATTTCCTTTGGCCAATCTAATAATTTACTTTAATGGACAGCAAAATGATTTCATTAGAATTAGGTTAGTTTACTCAACTACAAAATTTTTAATTCATCTATTTAAGTTATTTCAATCACTATTAACTATTTTAGTTGATAGAATTACTTATTAGAAATGTCTATAAAACTTTATTATAAGAATTAACTACTATAACCTTTTTTCGTTTTTTTTTTTAAATATCAGACCAACAAATAAAAGGAAACAAATAAAAAAATCTTATCTGATGGAATACAAGCTGCAGATGAACAGGAGGAGGAGGAATGCCAACATATTTAAAAATTATCAAGATGCCAAGGAGGACGGCTGCTGAGCGTAGTAGAAAATGAGAAGAGTTCGAGGGTTGATAGTTTTCAAAAGGAAAAGTCAAATCCAATCCAATATTGAAGTTAGCATTTTTGTCGTGGGACACCGGAGCTAGCGATGCAGAAGACTCTGGATGGCGGCAATTAATTCTTAAAGATTAGGAAGGTTGAAGCAGATGGAAACTATTCATGGAGGAGAGACTGAAATTTCTTCTTAACGGCACTAGAACTAGGCATCACTAGCGATGCAGAAGACTCTGGATGGCGGCAATTAATTCTTAAAGATTAGGAAGGTTGAAGCAGATGGAAACTATTCATGGAGGAGAGGCTGAAATTTCTTCTTAACGGCACTAGAACTAGGCACTCTTCTTCGCTTTTTCCTATTTTAATTATCTTTAAGTAACTTACATATTAAGGCACGGATATGAGGAGCCTATAATTTAGTCGAGGTCATAATTCGTGCAACTAAGTTCCTCGTTCACAACTCCAGGGCAAGAGGCCCGTAGCTCCAAAGACGGAAAAATACATTTTCCAAGATGAAATTCTGCTGCCAACGAGACAGCGTCAGATGGTAAGTAGAAAGTGCAAAAGTGTGAAAAAGTCAGCTCGTCCCCTAAAACAACCCGTTAAAAGGGAGAGCGCCGGACTGCCAAGTTGGCGCAACCCATTTTTTCACCGAAAGTTGAAATAGTTGCAACCACAGCATACCCTCATGTTATCAAACTCGCCAAAACCACTATTTTGAAACCTCAACGGAAAATCCAAGTCGCTAAATATATTACACTAGAATTAATAGGCCCAAAAGTATATAACCAAACTTGTGTAGCTCAAATTTTGAATAATTATAACTTTAAAATTTTGATTTTTATTAATCACTTAATTAAATTAAATTCGCTACACAACAACTCGAAAATTTAGAAATTTACCTGTACATATTCTTTTTATTTGAAAACATACAAAGTCCCCGTGCACCCCAGATGTACAACACGGGGCTTACATAAGTAAGTTTACTAAAACATTAAAAGTTGCTTGGCTAAATAAAACGAACAAAAGCAGAGAACAGCTATCTGGACCTCGCGGAAACAGATAAGTCAACTGGCCAGGTGACTCCGAAGATTTTTCAAATCGTTCTGCAAGCATAATATAGGGCCTTCAAATGTAGGGCATGAGAAAATAAAATGTTCATTATCTTGAGGCACTCGTTTTGAACATTCACATAATTTTTTTATCTTAGATTAAAACGAAACAGGTACTTGCAAATTTAACATGACCAGATAAAATTTGGGAAACCTTAAAAGGAACAGAGAGGAAAGACACGGAAGGCAGTCGATGGTCAACAGAAGGAAAGAACTTTTTGGTAACCTCAGCAATACAAGATAAAATATATTCCTCATTCCACTTATCTAAAAGCTTCTTATAATGAAAGGACTTCCGATAGCTCTTTGGAATGCTAATGTTGATATCAATGGGTAAATGTAAGGCATCCTTATCTAAGAAATTAGCTCTTCCATTTCCGTAGAAACTGTGATGAGTACGCACATAAGCAAAGCGGATAACGATGCCTCTGTTTCTAAACCACTGACAATTAATAGCGTTTCGATAACGAATTTTTCGCAGCTGGAAGTAATGTTCAAAAGTTGAAGAGAAGAAAGAGAATCAGAAAAAAATAAGGTACCTTGAGGATGCTGTCTGAGAATAAAAATGAAATATTGAAGACTTTGTTTCAGTATACCTATACGTGTGCTCCTTAAGAAGACACCTAACAGCTGGTGTTTCGACACGGCCAATGGCATAAAAGAGTGTTGTACTAGTGCCAGTGTACTCATTCAGATGAATCATATCTACTGAAGAAAAAGAAATAAATGGTGCAACATATGTATACTGCGGGAAACAATGCACAGGTAGATTAGGAATTATTTCCATATTATTTCTTAAGATGACCACTGACCGCTTCACAAAATTGCGAGAATTTTAGTCATGATTATAGTACAGCCACTCTTATATATAATTATGATTACAAGTCTCGCAACTAGTATGTAAAGCGGCCAATGAGTCTTAGGAATCCACACAATAGAATTAGTATGCTATTGTTTGAAATCCTAAGATTCAAGCGAAAATTGTGTACCAGGTGATGGCATGGAATTGTACTATACCCAATTCTTCATGGATTGTATTGTAACAGACAAACCAAGGGGCCAGGCAGTTGGTCTCAGATAGCAAATTTTCCTTAGGAAGTTTTAAGATTGTTCAGAGTCTGAAGTTGCTTTTGGTTTGTTTTGCAAGAGTATGTCCCCACAGAACTCGCATAATTGAACATATGTCTCAATATGGTTTTGTAAATGTGTAACTTGTTATCTAGGGATAAAACGCCTTTCCGGGGAATTAAGAGAAATAGTTTTTTACAGAAGCACTGTATAACTTCAAAGTACAGGTTAAGAACTCTATTAAAAATTTAAAAAAGAGATTTAGTTGAACACAACTGGGCTAAATTACAATGTTATAGGTTGTTGTTGTCATGTTCATACTACATGGAAGATTGGTTGCCAGAATCTGCTCCAAAGAGAGGTTGAACATCTATTTTCCACACCAGTTTCGAGGAAGAGTACCCCAAGGGTCGGTCCGGGGACCTCCTACACCCCTCCCTTTTCACCAAACTACACAAGAGGACTTGCCGATCGCCATATATTTAGAGTGCTCCTATGCCGCACGGACACTATAAATTTATAAACATCCATGCCTTCTTCGGTATTCGAACCCGGACCTTTCTGTACCGCTATAGGCTCCCCTAACCACTATGCCGTCTGGGCGACCAGTGTTATAGGTGAAGAGAGTTTAAGATTACTCTTTTAAAATTATTCGTGTATAACATTTCTTAAAAGATTTTCGTGGAAATAAATTTGTATATCTTTAAAAGAGTTTTTATAAAAACCTTTTAATTTAAAAAGCATAATTCTGGAATTTATTTATAATCTATTAATTTATATGAAGTATGCTGAAAATTTGACACAAATAGGACAATATCCTTGCATAGTTCATGCCCCTTAGTCAATTCATTTCTCACTTAAAATTATACTGAAGAAATTATTGTAAATATCAAAGGTTATGTATCTAAAAAGTTTTACAAAAAATACCTGCAATAAACGATTTCCTATTATTCTGCTGTATCAAAAATTCGCAGGCAGATATAATTTATCCTTTATATTTTACATCTAGGTAGGCTAGGACAACTCTTTTTAGCCACTCCTTCCTGCAACCTATATTTTACAGCCAAAAAATAATAGTACTTTAGATTACAGAGGATGATTTTTAGAGTTGAAAGATTAATGTTACCTGAAAACCTTTTGGTAAATTGATAACCACAATTTATGTGAAACCTATTTATTCAAAAACGCTTTCATGTATATTTTAAACGAACCATATTTCTTCTCTGATATATTTTGAAGTCCTAAACAAATGGTAAATTTATCTCTGCTTAAGGAAATAATTTCTTTTCTGGGTTCATTGCACAAAAAGAAAGTGAAATGGCAAATGTACCTTAAAAATAAAAGAAAGTGGCTTCTAAAATGGTTTTTTGATAAACTGTTGCTAATACTATACTGATACTTAATTAAACATCCTCAGAAATTTCTAAAGATAAATTTTAGTTCTACATGTTAAACTTATTAATAAATCATTTCTCAGATTTTTAATATTAGACCACCAAGGTTTGCTCAGAATACTCGACATCCAATATCTACTTCCATGCGCTTAAAAACTTTTTTGTTCTAATTAATTACAAAATATAAATCTAATTTTCGCTGTCATTTCTTTTGGTAAAGTATTTGCAATTGTCCAAAATAAAAGTTATTTATTGCACAATATTGAATTTCATTCTGAGTTCTTAATGTTTTTTCCTTAATGAAATGCAATGTTATTTATGGTGGTGTTCTTTTAAAATAGTGTATTGTATTGTGAAAGTGATTTTAAACCTAACATTTTTGATAGACTTTATTTAATTATATTTTATTGTTGATAATTAGTCTCCCTTAAATGTATATTTATCTTCCCTGCTCATTTACTTCATGTCGGTTCTAATGCATCACTAACATAGCAATTCACATTAATCTAAATCTACAGTATCTAATTATAATATCTAAAACAATAATATCTGAAAAATAGTTTCTCGTTCCAAAATACGAAGTGAAACCGTAATTCTTAAACATATTTTTTTCTGAAATATCTGCGTTTCGCACTTCATAATAAGAATTCCTTCGTAAAGATTGTAGGATTCCCCACAAACCAGCTATTTTAATTTTAGTATTCTTTCTGTATTCTCTACCCTTTGCACTAGGATCCAAGTTAAGTAGGTGAAAGAGATTATTTAAATTGGAGAGAGAAAAGGTTAGACCGAGACTGATTTCGCTAGTGTAACGTACGTTTGCTATTTTGTCCACCAGTTGTTAATCTTAGCAGCGGTTGTTCATTTTGGCAGTTTAGTTAGTCTATCGCCGGTGTAGGTTGCTGAAGCACCCCGTTAGGTTAAATTACATTGTAAAGTCTAGCACAAGCTTTCGAATTTATTGTAAAATTTGCATTTAAGTTCTCACCGCAAGTAATCGTTGTTTTGCGTTTGTCTGTTACTGCTTTTTAGCACTGCCCCCGTGTCAAACATGTGGAAGTCTGTGTGGCAATCCAGCATTATGCCTGCCCACACTATGACTTCCTTTGAAGGAAAATGATGCCTTTCCACGATGTTTCTTGAGCGGAAATAAGTATTATGTTCTCTCTATATCGTTATGTGATGAGAATCAGTGTTCAGAGTAAATCGGGATTCCTCGCTGAACATGACATTGGTCCTCTCTTGTAAACTCCTGTGCTGATGTTTCAAAGTGCAGTTTACATGTTTTGCGTATGCCAACGTCGACTGAAGTGTTTTGCATACGCACAACTTCAGACAATGATTCTCTACATGCGATTTTGAACAATTTAATTAATATCTACTCACGTTCTTTCACATTTTACAAATTATGCTTAACTTTTGGACACCAGTTTATATAAAACAAAAAGGCTATTTCTCTAGTTTACATAATAACCAATGCATTTTACTCTATAACGTAACTTACGTAGAAAAAATATATTTGTTCCCTTTGTTTTATCACAATGCGAGAAACATGCATACATTTATGCAGATTCTTCATTATTTAATTTCTTTAATATAAAAAAGGTCTGTATTATTTGGTGGCAATAGTTTGAAAAGTGAACAGACATTTAAAGTTTTCTATGCAAAAATCCAAAACGAAATTAATAATATTTCAAATTTGGTCTTCCACATGCCCATATTCACAGGATGATTACGTCATTAAAAATTCGATGGCTCTATGTACCGTTGTTTTATCATACTGCGAGAAGTAGACATATATTTAAGCAGATTTTTCCTTATTTAATTTCTCCAAATATAATGCCGGACTCTAACATTTGGTGGCAACAGTTTGAACAGTGAAACGGACATTTATAATGATTCAACGCAAAATCGCAAAATGAAAACAATAGTCCTTCGTCCTTCTGGGACAAAGCCCCTTTGGACTAAAAACGTGCGTACGTGAGCTTGAGTAATTTACTGAACATTATGGTCTAGCATTGTATATTTTTGGGGAGAAGATGTTTAAATAAATAAATCATTATTTATTTACTGCCAACTGAGCCTAATGTACTGCAACTGGTGTGTATTAAGTTCTACAGAATGTTAAGAATTTATGTTGAAATTTTAAGGATTATGGGTGGTGATTGACCTGAGCTTGCAGCGTAAATATCATTGTTAGAGAGGGGTCTGCCAAGGTACGGTTACAGAAATATGATAAACTACATTAAGAGGGCTCATACATCTTAAATCCCTCATGATCTTGGAATATGTGACTGTTGCAAAAATTGGGATATTTTATTTATTTTAAAAGCAATTATTTCCAACCTTTTACAGCTGACTCCATAATATAGCTGCTTTGGAAACTAGTAACCAGAAAGTTTGTGTCGCCACAAATATTTTTGTAATTTAATTCTCTTTGTGACAAAATAGTTCGCCATGTTTCCACCTTGCGCGCATGATATTTTTAAAATGTCTAATGGTACATACTTGAAATTTGATGGAATTGTTTTTATGAGCACTATCTTCTTACGGAACCAAAAATCTGATAAATATTTTAATATTAAAAAATTTTATGGACGAAAATATTACACATTTTTTAATAAAATACATTTTATAAACTCAACTCCAAATAAAAAAAAATTAACATGAAATTTTTAGAATTTTAGGTTCACAGAGTTTCCAAATGATATGAAAGCTATATATTAAATATGGAATTAAATTATGCGACAGAATATTTTAAACTGTGCACGCAAGGTGGAAACATGACGAAAAATGTTGTCACAAAGCGGAAAAAATTATAAAAATATTTGTGGCATTACAAACTCTCTGATGACTATTTCAGAAAGCAGCTATATTATGTAGTCAGCTGTAAAAAGTTGGAAGTAATTGCTTTTAAAATAAATAAGTTATCCCAATTCTTGCAAGAGTCACCTGTTCGAAGATCTTATGGGTTTTAAGGTGTATGAGTCTCCTTAAGATTTAAAAAGATCTTTTTTACGAACTACTTAATACACAAAGGTTATAGTATTCTTTTTAAAATGAATTTATATTTTATTATATGAAAAAGACTTTTAAACGAGAACAAATATTTAAAAGCATCTAAATCATCTAAAAGTCCTGACTATCACTTCACTATTTTTAGAAATATAAAAATTATTATATTCAAAACAAAACGGTAGAAAATGTGTAACTGATAATGTTGAAATCGTAAGTAGCTTATATAACAGTTACTGACACTCACTCAGTTCCAGTGAGATAAAATGTTTGTATTTATAATAGCTGAAATTGTCCAACCTTAGAAATTCTAAGTAAGCCTTGGAAAGGGCACATATTCATTATTTCAAATGTTAACAGGAATTATACAGCAGAAAAATTAAGACTTTCATATTCCATTAACATTAGCATATGTATCTCAGCACTGGTTTGATTGCTTTTAAACCAACTCATAAACAATATTATTTCTCTAATATGCATTTGTAACAGGTTGAGCTAATATAATCAGTGATACAGTAGTCTGGAAAATAATTTCAAGCATTTTATTGGAATGTGACTCATATTTGTGCATTTTAAAGACGATGGCAAATCTTAACTTATTTTTTTTAAATTCTTCTAATGTCTAGAATCATATTCCACAAATATTGGCATTTTTTTACACTTCAGCTATGAAACAAGCTATCATTTTGAAAGGATGTGTAACAATAATTACTGTTTTTGCTAAAGAACCTTGTTTAGATATCCTATAACTCTGATACTTTCGTAAATTTCGATCTCCTTTTGAAAACTTAGCTTACCGATTTCAGCACCGCTATCGTCTTTATATGAAACACGGTATCACATTATTGTTTCAAAAGAAGCATTAAGTCCGCATACCAGAAACAATCTTCAGAGACTAAAATTAGTTCTTTTCCGAAACATTGCTTAGAATTAATTAGCAGAAGAATACGAATGGGACGCCGTAAAAACATTCTCTGCAAAAGAAAATATAACGATAACAGGATTACCTATAAGTCAAAGAATAGCTTGATTGGTATAGACCGTAAGATGCAATCGGAAAAAAATTCCAATTTGTTACATATAATTTACCTAGGTGGAGATATATTAATTGAGCAGCTATTTTACAGTCTGTTGATTTATTCGTTTGACAAACGCTTAAATCACTTTTTTCAGTAAATAAAGTGCTTCATTTTTAATCTGCATTCATGTCTTCCTCATCCTCTCAGATTACCGATTTGAGAAATTTTAAAGAAATGTTGCCTACATTATGACCATAGCATGTCATTTCCTTCAGAATTATTTTTTTTTAAATTTATTATGAATTTTTAAATTTTTATTTGATTTTATTCAGTGCATATTTTTAGCTCATAAATTATGTTGTTTAGGATTATAATAATATATAATTAGATAACGGTCTAATAAAAAATGTGATAATCTTGCTCAATCAATTTTTAAAATATTTAAATTTAAAACAACGAAAATTTCTTCCAGTGCTTTATTTAAATATAAATGGTTGAAAGTAGTTCGAAATTTTATATCTAATTAATTAAAACTTGCTCAATAATGTCTTCACAAAAATTGCTGCATTTGCTCTTTTAAAATACTGAAAACTAAAATATTATATTCGAGAATAAGGATAGGTATATTGATTGGGAAGGTATATTGATTGAGCGCGATTATCACATTTTCTATACTTCATTACTTTGTGATGTAACCGTAGCACACTCGCAGCGTATTCGAGAGTTCGAATCCCTGTTAGGCTATCCCCCCCCCTTCTGAAAAAAAAAACGAAAAAAAAAAAAAAAACACTGATGACTCTACAGTGGCGCCCGAACTAAAACTGATAGACAATAATTTGTCACCACACCACCAAGATTTGGCGACTGGGTCCCTTAATCCCCAGCCACCCTTTAAAAGGGGGAGTATATAAAATATTTTCTCCCTTTTCCCACATACCTTTTTGGTTAACGGTAGCACACTCGTAGCGTATCCGAGAGGCTCAGATTCGTGTCCTCGAGAGTGCCTTTCTCATTTTTAAAGTATCCTGCTTCAAGAAAAACCTAATAACTATACAAAAGGATAAACATCCGAGAAGAATATGATTTGAAAATTGTAAGTTGTAAAAATTAATATAGACGCTAGTTCTTATATTGTATCTAAAGCAGAAGGAAAATTTAATTCTTAAATTTTCAGAAATGTATACAGAAACAGTCAATATTTTACAGAATTTTTTTTTACTTTATTGATAGCACATTAGTTAAAGCGTGCTGCATAATTTTTAATTTACCATTTCAGTGCTAATTCGTAAAAATTACAAGAAAAATTAGAATTAAAATCAGTAACTTCTGCTTATATCCGATTGCAATAAAATGGAATATTTCTTTTAAGTTATTTCTCACTATTTTGTATTTTGTGTAAACGGTTCAAAGATTATTTGATGTCTTCCTGAATATTAACATTTTAGTTACTATGATGTTAAAAACAAATACGTTTGACATTTAAAATTAGGATGCGTTAAAGAAATTGCCAAATGGAAGAATAACGTTATTTGAAAGTTAGTGAAATAAAATAGATTATTTTCTAGAAGTAACATACCATTTATTTGAATAACTCTGAGACGAACATAAAATGAATAATAAAAACAAAGCATAATTTACTCTGTTATCATGCAAAGAAATTAAAAATTATATAATTTTAACAAATTACATGGTATAAAATTAATAATAATAAAGATTATTTATGAACTTATAAAATAATTTTAAATGTTGCGAAATTTCGTAAATCCATTTCGTTTTTCCAGTTCTTAACATATATGTATTATCAATTCAAATTTTTCAGATAGTTTTCAAGTACTTTACTGCAACTAATAATTATTCGTTCAGCTGAAAATTTTCCTCAATGATATTTGTTTATTTGTTAAATATGCTATGCAATATTTTTACAGCCAAATTGTTGAGTTGAATCTATCTGAACATTATTTCATTCAGTCGTTCTCGCCTTTAAATTAAATCTGACTCCATTCTATAACATTTGAAAAGAAATATTTATATAAAAAATTACATTTTTCTTGCTTAAAAAAGCCAAACTTTATTTGCTTACATACTTTTAAGGAAATCAAAATATTATTCTAATCTTTCTTACTGTTGCCAAACTACAAAAACCAAAATATGTCTAAAAAGGAACACAGCGGCTGTTGAATATCGTTAACAATATAAATCATGGAGCTCACAACACAAATGTCAGTATCCAAAGAAATAGCCAATGAAATGTCAATAAAGAAACTCAATATTATTCTGGCATTAACCTGTGTACTAAGTAAAATTGCTGTTTCGTGAAATATTTTAGATTGAATCAATAATCGTTCCAGTAAACACGAATTTAAATCATGTTTTCAGTTGACAGTGTTAATTATTCTCACGTAAAGTTTTCAATTAACTAGCCCTATTGAAATTAAATTTTCTTTTGTATTACGATTCATATAAGAGACAAAGAAAAATTATTACGACATGGAATATGAAAGGATTTTGAGGAAACATTTATATCACAAGCAGGTTTTTTTATTTTTTAAGGTTATTCTTTTTATCTTTACAGTCAAATCTTATATATATATATATATATGTAAGGGTATGGTATAAGTGTTATACATATAACATATAGATGAATATTGTGATGAAAACGTTCCAAAAGAATTAAATTAGAAAGAGTCTTTTTTTTTTTTTTTATATCTGAATTATAGTCTTTCAGTGTTAAAGATACGTTCGTTGAAATCAAACCCGTAAACAGGTTATTCATTTCCTCTTTATTTTTTAATGTTATTCTTTTCATCTTTACAGTCAAATCCTACTACGTAATTAAAATATTTATGTAATTATATGATTTACATTTATGATATCAAAATCAATAATATTGTTGCGTGCGTACGGATTCGTTACTAAATGAATGCACAAGTCCGATGAAAAATGAACAAAAATTTATTATTATCACAACAAAAATGTTTAAATTTTCTCAAATTATCATGCAGTATTACAATATCTCACAGTAGTTATCTTATAACTACTCAAATGTCCATTAGAACGTAATTCAAAACAGCTAAAGAACGCTAATCCGCGAATTCGCTACAATCAACAAGAGCAGTTTTCTAAACAACAATAAATTAAGCAACTACTACAAACTGAGATGTTTCCTCCTTTAAGATTTTAAAATCACGCGCTAGAATTTTCCAGTACTTTCTCGAAATCAAAAAGAGATATTTATTTATTTAATGCACGCGCTCTTGTATTTTCAATTTTCCGGCTTAGCTTTCTTTTAATATTCGTCACGCGCTGCACTGCGCGAGAAATAAAACCATTTAATTTATAATTGAACTAACATTAGCTTTTTAAATACCAAATTCGTAACAATATTTTTCATTATTAAGCACCATACGTAAACATTACTTTTGCATGGAAAAAAAACGAAAGAAAGAAATACGTTGCTTATCAGAAGTACAATTTAATAATCTGGAAAATACACTCACTTATTGAATTCAACCAGTGGTTAGTAATATATCTTATTAAATTACTTATACGTATCTGAACTGAAAACTGGACTTCTGCTTATAGATTAGGGCATGAAATATGCAAATTAGGTAATCACAATCTGTTGCACAATGGAAGCATGTTAGAGTTTGGACGCATGTTAAGAGTTTGCATGTAGAGCTTGTTTTGTGTTGATACGTTTTCCAAAAGTAATCAGTATTCATTAGATATGACTCAAAGGCATGATATAAGCGAAGGGCATACGTTGCGTTGTATTAGTAGATTCAATGAGGGCCCAACCATAAATGTCCGCTGCGTTATATGTGAATGTCCGCTAAGGGAGTTGAATATGTGAAAAGTCTTCCAAATGATGTGTATGTTATATCAAGACCTTTCAGCCACTTTTAAGCCTTGAATGAGTTAATGAGCATCCTAATTCAAGGTGTGCGAGAGTAACAACCTCATCCGAAGGAAATTTCCTGTCATTCGAAATAAGCGCGAAACTATGCAAAGTTTGGTTTCAAACCTTCCAAGAATTCAAACCTGCCTTTCTGCTACTGAACGAAGGTTCGATGGCGTTGGAATTTATGTGAGAAAAACAATAATTTTGTTTCTTGCTCACATAATATTACAATTCTTCCTTGTTCGTGAAAGATCCCATTTCTATAAGAGCAGATTCATGGTTTTGAGATCAAATCATCAAAGATGGCCGTACGTATCTCTATATCTTTGATGGAGGATCTGTAGCCAGTCACAGACATGTGGGAAAGCTTTTAAAACCCTATGTGAGGCTGTTTACATCTTTTGTTTGCTCAGATAATCTGTTAATTTATCACAATGTTCATCTACATCGAAAATCTTTAATATTTGAATGGATAGAATCTGCATATAACATTCGAACGAACTGGCGAGCTTATTCACCAAGCTTAAATGAGAGGGAGTATGAGGACTCCTTAGGACGCCGAATTGCAGCCTGCTAAATAATTCCACACTTTTATAAGACAGCATGCGATTTCATTGGATTCTATCTACAGTTTGATAAATTCTTTGAAGTCAAAATGTGAGGTTTCCATTGCAGTAACGAGGGACTATACGCCATATTAAATAAAGAGTTTTTGCAAAACATGTTTGATCACCATTTTCAGCGATTTTGTTTCTCTAAACTAGAATTTAAAAAATCAATATTCTGATATTAATCAATTGGCAAACATGGTACTTTACGTTGGAAAGTGCTTTTGCTTAAATTGTTGCAATCGTTTTTCAATAAGCAATGTTTAAGATTTATTTCTCCCAATATCCTTTAATGTTGACCAGCAGGGTACATCTAAAGCAGGTACTCTCTCATGACTTCCAATACCAATTCTCTGGCTTTTAAATAAGTAAATAAATAAAACTGAAAAAAAAAAAACACCCACTAACATTTTAATACCTTTTTATCAATAATAAACAATATAATAAATCAAATATTCTTCAAAAAGAGTAAGATCAATAAATCTTATGGCTTTTATCGGCCAGTGGATCGATCTAGAATTTGTTATAGAATCTTCTGTCGCAATCACTTAATTAGTCGGAGGCAAATGAAGATGTTATGTAACATTTAAGGGAGCATAAATTTATAAGGTAGCTGTAGTAAAACATCAAAGATGAATTTATTCCTTAAAATTGAAGATGCAAAATTGAGTTCAATAGTTTAAAACAGGTTTAAGTATAGAATTTTGACTGTTTAGGGTGATAAACTAAATTTAGTAAAGTCAGAAAAATGTTTATATCATTTCTTTGTATTGTAAAGTCATCAGGTTGTTTTCAAGCAGGAAATGTGAGAAATGTGCAATGTCCTCGCAGGTGTCGAACCTGGATCTCTCGAATACTTGTCGAGTGTGCCACAGTTACTCAACAAAGGCATGTTGGAAGAAGGCAGAAAATAACTGATATTCTCCTCCACTTAAAGGGTGACTGGGAATTATGGCACCCAATCACTAAACCCTGGTGGTGACGAATTATCATCCACCATCTTTTAGTTGGGACGCCAATGTAGAGGCTTTGAGTTATTTTGAAGCAGAAGAACATGAAAAATGTGTAGTGCTCGTACTTCAAAATGCACTCTTTCGCTTTTGAATTGATAAAAAGAGCTGATGCTAAGCCAAGGCGTAAAGGAAATGAAACAGAACCCATAAGCCCTAAGATATGTGCTTTTATCTTATAGACCTGCATTTAAAGTCTCGGCTATAGTCTCGATTTAAAGTAGTCTGTTTAAAAAATAAGTATATTTATTTCAGATACTAATATGAAACAGCCATTTCAGCCTAAAAAATGGGAGCAAAAATTTGAAGTCTACTTCTATGGTAAAGTGCCTCTGGAATTTAAGATCATCGGCAGAAAATTTTAGAAACGGTTATAAAATAAAGGCTGACCTTTATTCCTTTATATGCGAAACAATTTAAAACAAGACCTGAATTTTTCATGACTTCATTACTGAATTTATAGCTAACCCTTAAAATATTTATTATATTATATCTCTACGAATTCTCAAAGTTTGAAAGTTTTTTGTTTTTTGTTTAAAACTTAATAAAATGTAATGAAAATTACTAAATGTAATCTTCCTTTTCGTTGGGGCTAAGTAGAAAATTATATTTTATTTATACAGAAAGTTTTCATCTACACCGTTAAAATTACTTTTTATAAAAACATGTACTTAATTTTAAGATGTTTGTAATTCGATAAAAGAGTTTTGGTTTTATAGTAAAAAAATAAAGATAACACTTCATTTTCCAAGCAACTTGTGTATTTCCATAGTGTCTTAGATTTATACGATGTCGTAAATCTTATTTAAATCACGTGGCTTGTTTGCCCTTTATCCGCTTGAACTGATGAAGAGAACTGAGAAACTGTTAACATTTTCTCTTTGACTTCCAAAATTCAGTTAGCTACTACCTCTTCAAACTAATATTTAAGACTTTCTGCATTTTATATTAGTTCAACAGATCCATTTCTTTGGGGAAATACTAAGCGAGACTGTTTTGTTTACTTAACATTTCAGAAGCAGAAAGAATAGAAATCACATTTTCCGCCCGTAATACATCTATGAGCTTTTGAACTGGTAACTAAATTTGTTATGATGTTACTCGACGGGATAATGGTACAGTCAAAAGCTGAAAATTTTATGAATAAGTAAAAATCTCATTGCGTCATTATTCTGAACACTTCTTCAAAAATAAAAATATACGAAGCATTTCAGAGATGCTAACAGAACAAAAATTCTTTAACGTATTTGCATCAACTGAGTTTAACCAGATGAAGACGTTTCATAAAAGAAAATAATTCCCTTACCAAAATTTCAATTTTGCCCATATTTAACAATTCGAACTGTTCAGATTCTGGTATAAACTTCTCGTTATGATTTTATATAAGAAAAATGAAGTGTTAATATGCAAGATTTTTTCATTTGATCATTGTTACATAAAATGCGTGGAGAAAAGATATTGGATTCAGGACACAAATTCTTCTGTCCGAATTCCTTTTGTCTAGTTCTGTCATGTTTGCTTCCAGATTTGAACTATTTCTTTTATTCTTGAAAGAAACATTTTATCCAAGTGATGAATACCTCGTATATGAATGTCGAATTTATGTGAAAAACCTTATCTTTGTAAATGGTAATATTGTGGCATTTGAATCTGTACGCTGTAGATAAAATAGTTGGATTGAAGTCATAACTACAGTCTTTTCATGGCAAAAGGAATAAAAAATAAAATAGTAGCTTCTATGCATGCTTCTTAATGATATTTTAATATTTTCAATGATGGCAAATTTGGAATAAAATAAATGCTGTTCAGACAGAAAATTTAATAACTCTATTTTGTTTTTACTAATTTATTTTAACCTCAATAGTCAGGAATTAATTGATGAATCATTGGCCAGGAATTGATTCTGAACCTGTCGACCATATCGCTGTCTCATTACAAAGAACATCTTTCACAGCAAGGTCACGATACAAGGTATTTTGTGTCGTGTGACAACTGTGACCTTGCTCAAAAGCAACTACTAATCCCTCTATGTCTTCGTTTCTTCCACTAATTTATAGGATTCTAGTTAAATTGGGTGTTCTTGGCAACCAGAATCCTTGGAGAAGAGTATAGCAAGTCTTCTCTGGTCTTCTGAAATCTACAAGAACAAGGTCCAATGAAAGGTTAAACTACTCTTTTATTTAACTCAGGAAATTTCACAATTGGCCCATCTCGGGCTCACAGGAAAGCCTCAAGTTAGGCTGTAACTTAGGATATAAAATAAAAACTAAACTAAATCTAACTAACTAAAACTTAGTCGAAGCTGTACAGAAATTGCTAAACCAAGTTGGTACATATTAAAAATCACCGGCGATTACTAACAGGCACTTGAGGATACGGCCGATCGTATCAAGGTTAGCTAAAAGTAACGCCATGGGCAGAAGCCAGAAAACTCTTCACTGAGGACTACTGAAATCTTTTACCGAAGTGACTGGAAATGAAACACCATTAAACATTAGTTCTACCTCATTTAAACAAAACGCGATACTGAAACCTCATTCGTGCAGGGAATTGTAGATGGGAAGCAGGAAAGTAAAGGAAATAGTTTCAAAATTTAAAATAAATATTAGGAGATTAAAATCAACCCTTACATAATAATTGACGTCAGTGTTGGAAAGAGTATAACCTATCAACCGTTCTTGGTCCAAAGTACGTCATGGATGGATATTGCGACCGATATTGAGCTTCCAAGAGAAACAATCAGTACATAAACAACTAAATTTAAGCGCAATAAAAACCTTGGCCTAAGATTCAGACTGGCAGTCGAACTTCAATCACGAATACCATAACTTATCTGTTTGGTTTGGTCTGTGGCATTATGGCAAAGTCTCGAGGGCTATCTGTTTAAGGGGGAAGGATACCTTCGTGGAGGACCTTATAAGGAAATCTGGTTCATATATACGTTACACATGAGGAAAATCGTGAAAACGTTCTTGTAGCCAGTCCGTTCGCGAGATTCAAACCTCAGACCGAACTACCAGCATTTAGCGAGTTTTCCTGCTCGACCGTTGGTGGGCCCATAACTTATAGGATGCTTTGTGCTGTTATTCAATATTAGTGCAATATTAATTTACATTCTTCGTTTGCCTTAGTATAAAAATACACAAAACGGTATTATATTCCGTATTATAAGAAAATTCGAAATCTAAAGGCGCAGATTCCAGGTTTATCTGTTGTAAGTCAACAAAATGGAACTAAAGTTTCAAATATTGCCCACAGTATAACGAATTCAAAAAACAGTACAGTACAAAAAACAGTACAATCAAATGAGCAAATTGGATTTATAGAGCAAGAACTCAGAACGCTAAATTTAGCTTATTTAAATGCATGCAGTCGAGCATGATGGTATGCGGACTAAGGATAAAAATGAATTATTATTCTGTAAAGCCGGTATGAAACGAAGTATCAGTAATTGTCTTCCTTAATGATGTGTTCTTAATTGAAACAGTGTGTACAATACAAATTGTTGAGAAATAGTATGCCGTCAGCATTCTTAAATAATGAAGAAGCTGTATATAATTATATGTATGTACATTTATTCCTCACATTTTGAAAAACGGTGAAACTTAAAATTCATGAAATTTTTAATAAGCTGAAAAATTATATTAAATTCATGAAATTTTAGTCTTAAGTACGGATGTGTGCACCTCAAAGTTTAAATTCTGAATTTCGACTTTTTTTTTTTTTTATATTTTGTGAGAATTTAATAAATTTTTGGTTAACAAACAAAGGATTAAAAAAACACTATATTGGCACTGCTGAAACAAATAATAATATTAATCGCACCACTCTTTTGCCATGGAGCAAAACGTAATATATTTACCTTCTAAGCTTAATCTGCCGAGCATGAATCAAGAAACGAAGCGATTTAAAAAAAAACTGCCTTCAGCAGTCTTTAATATTTCGTTTTACTTTATTTCAGATTGATTTAAATAAAAATGCATTAACACATGATATACCTATCCACTGCTCAAAATAAAACATTTTTATCTGACTCGCCCCAATCTATTGCCATTTGGCAATTTGCTTATGATGAATCAACAAACTATGAGGTTTAGAAACAATAAACTGCATTTAGCAGTTTTTATATTTTCTTTTTCTTTTTATCTGATTAGTTTAAATAAAAATGCATTAATTCATAATATACCTAATTAATATTTCTTGTATTTAAAGCTTTTTAACGCCATATGGTACGTAATGCAGAAATTTTTTTAAATATTTTTATAGCTTTGCAGAACTTTTGAAGGCCAAATTCCTGCTCGTATTGTTTTGTAATTCAAAACTCAAGATTCAAATTTCTTGCCTAACTGGACTTATGCTAATAATTAGTACATAAATTCTTGTGTATTCAATACATGCAGTCTCTGCCGCATTATTGTGATAATACCGAATTAAACGCTTTTTTTCATTACTTTCGTATACATAGAAAGATTCGCCGGGCTTCGTTGCATACGTAGAAAGAAAAAAAGCAATTTCACTGTTGATAAAGTATATATGATGATTGTTACAAAACAACCACTGCATCTCCAGTCATTAAATTCTTTCATAAATTCGAAATCATCTTAAACTGGAATAATTAGTATCTGAGTAAATATTAGAAATTCCAGTATATACTGAAATACAGCAAATCACGCCAAAACAAAAGTAGAGGAATTCTGAAGAAAGAATATTTCATATTCTGTACTTAATTTTTTAACAATAAGTTTCTTTTTTTGCACTGAAGCATAACATGACTTAAAACATGTTTCTTTATTCCAGACGTTTTCGAAATTTATAAGATTCCTCACTTACAGAATACACTTTTCTTCGCAGTGTAAGCGAATTTCCTAAGTACATATTTGTATGGCAACCTTAGGAGTGGCTTCAAAAAATGTACCAATGTGTTTCAACTACAAAATTTACTCGCGCGATTTTTTGTGGTAAAAAGTGCAAGAATTCCTTTACTGAAATTCTGAGACATATCCAGTGTGTATTCATATTCATTCTAAATTAAGTTAATTAGGAACTGTAATTTTCTTGTACATGTCTGTAATTTTAATTAATTCGCAAATAATAATGAACACTAAAATTGTCTCGTCGATTAAAAATCGGTGGAAAAATTCACATGAAAGAACAGAATTTGGCAATTCACTCCCAGAGACATCACTTTTGTAAATCCATTGGTCTTATATGAAAAGTCTCCAATGGTTGCGATAACAAAGTGCAATTATGAAAACTCGGATGCGTGTTTTGGAAATTCTCAAAGCCTTTTGGAAACTCCTTTCACAGCTTCGGCACAAAAATAATAAACAGCGTTATCAATAATAGCTTAATCACAAAAGTAAGGATTTTTAATTAGTTTTGCTGATACAAATAACTAAATGAAAAATGTTGCTCTGAAATACATTCTAGTAATCCCTTTACTTTCATAAAAATCATACGCAAGACGCTGAACTGTGAACATAGTTTCAGTATATTAAATAACTCATTCATAAATGCACGTAAGTTTGCTGATTCTAAACTCTAAAATATTTCCCCAGGGGATTAAGAATTCACTCTTAAAACATTTCTCAAGCAATTCGACATAAAAATGCTGCAGAATATCAAGATTCTAAACGCTGTATTATTACTTGACTGAACACTGGTTTTAAGACATGCGCATAAAGTATTCGAAACAAGAATATCAATTCATAAGACTCCCCTTAACGAAAAAATAACTTTCATCCTTTTGATCTCCTGCGAGTACACTTTTGGGGGCTCTGAAGCATTTATTTCCTTGAGGTCAGCTTAAAATGGGAAATTTTCTTCTTTTCTATATATTTTAGCTCTAAATTCTGGTTTTTCACATGATCGTTCCTGCTCCCTTTCCAACAAAGTGTTTCGGAGTTTTTCTATTTTACTTTTCCCGATCTTTGTTTTTCTCAAAGCCGCGTGCTTCTGTGCTTCGAACGTGAAGGAAAAGGATGAGAGATTGTGCAAACGCTATTGTTTAAACATAAGACAAGATCTGATCGCGTGAAATTTAACGATGCATAAGCATGAAAACTGTCAATGTATATTTTCCCGTAGTTAAGATTATTTGTGATTTGTGCTATAATTGTACTGCATTTTCAAATATTACTCTGATGTTCTCAAAATTCCATATAAATAACCCGGCTTCAGCATCTAAAACATCTAAAATTAAATAAGTGTCACTTGAAACTTCAGTATTTCTCTTATAAGAAAATAGAAATCGAAGAATTAAGTTTCGAGGTTCATATTTTAATAACATTGTAGAACATTAGATTTTTTTGAAGCTACGAGCTCAAAGAAATCCACATTACCCTTTCGATATTCGAATGCTGGACCTCCCGATTACGTGCCGGACGTGCTACCAATTACACTACGAAGGAATGAGGAAAGAAAATAGAAGCTCCCTTTAAATTCCCAAACTTTTAAAAGTTGTTCTGCATCCATTACTAAATCAGTAGTCGAAACGATGGCAGAATTTCAAGAAGCATTTCCTGGATAAACATGTGCCGTAATTTTGAATCTATATCTATCCGCATAGACAATATGTATCTGGTAGACATCTATCTACATCAATTAATATCTGTCTGGATCCAGAACCATTTTAAATGTTGATCTATATCCATTACTAAATCAATAGACGAAACGATGACAAAGTTGCAAGAAACATTTCCTTCAATTACGGTAAAATAACACAAATATTAATTTCTAAGTAAAACAACAAAAAATATCACTCCGATTTTTGTTGTTTGACTTCCAAATTACGCATTTCCTGCATAAACATGTGCTGTATTAGGAATAAATATCTATCCGCCGATCAATTAGCTGTAGAATTGAAATTTGCTTTATTATCATCATTTATGTCTTTTTTCGGAATATAACCATCCAATTTGGCCAGTTTCTGCACAGATTTAGAAATGCTCTCGAAACTGTGAAGCACATAAATTCACACATAAATCGCACACATAAATTCTACTTTAAAGGTTCTATGCTGTTTTAAAGCGCAAACAAACACGTGACCATCTAACGATATGAGTAAGATCTTATATCAGGAACGTTCCAACGGCGACATGAACCAAAGACGGGTGACGTGATTTCTAATTTGAAATTTTGTAGAAATATTAATATTTAATTTTTGTAGAAAAGCAATTATGACTTCCTTGCTTCTCACGTATTAGTTCCACTGAGAGTGGGAACTCAACAACGGTTACGTGAAGTCAAGATTGGTGATGTGTACGGAAGATGGGTGTTATGAGTACACTGTTCTAATTTAAATGCCCTGAATTTGGATAACTTGTGGTAATTTTCCGAATATGTAGACGGTGACCTTCCTCGTTTTCTGAAGGTCAAGTGTGTAAAATATCATCAAGATTCTATCAAAATCGTAGATTTGCAAACGCAAAGAAACAAACGGACAGTCTTCATAATAATGTGCAATTTCACGGTTCCACCTGGTAATTAAAAAATTTAATTGAATCTGAGTTTATTTCTGTTAAGTAACTTAGTTTATTAACTGAGAACAAAGAAAATTGGAAGTTAAACTAAACATCTCACGCTTTGTTGAAAGTTAAAAGACTTAAAAACATTTTAATCTGGGAAGTGGCATCAGATTTATCTTAAATGTGTGAGTTTGTTTATTAAATTCGGAAGACAAATAGATGTATTGCATTTTACTGGGTGTCAATATATTTCTTTTATAGAGAAGAGTTTTCCAAATAAATGCGAAGCATAAATATCTTACGCTTTGCAGATTAGCAAAACAAAGCTTTCAAATCTCTGAGTTTTTAATCAAAAACTCATTAAATTAGCTTAAAATATATGCCTATTATGAAGGAATGAAATAACAATTTACCTTATTTTTCTATTGCTATATCAAGGTATAGTTGCCTTTTGCCTAACTATAAAAAAAAATGTTTTCTTATAAAAATATATCTCCCTTTCCTGCATCGCTTTCAAAGGTTTGAAAAATAGCGAAATCTTGCTGGTCTTCGTCAATTTTTTGTATTACTGAACTTAGAACTATCGAATTGTAGTTGTTCGTAATGTGAATCTGGGGCATGAGAAACATGAAAAATATTTAAAGCCTATTATCTTCAAATTCTTTGCTGTTTGTGCAGAAAACAAAAGAAACATATTTTTTTTGTAAAAGTAGCAATATTTGACAATTTCTGTTAATTTATTTTTTCATTTTAGTAAGCAAATAGAAAAAATATTTATCATTTTAATTGTGTTAATGAATATATTTATCATTTTGATTGTGTTATTGGAAAGAATGCAACTTAAAGTTTGTTTTTTGGAAATGTTCTGAAGTAATACGTCTTGACAGGACGGTCATCCTAATCAAGCCGTCGCTTTTGTCAGTTGAAACAGCATACTTTTTTAGATACTTCGATCACAAGTTTGATACACCGTTATACAGACTTGGTGTGAAAAGGGAATCTTTGGAAATCTGATCGTAGCTATGTTTATGATCGTAGCTTAGTAGATTTTTGGTGTCCTCATCCTTTATGCACCTTAATAATGGAGAAGGAGAGGTATTGCGACTATCTCAATAAATGATGTTCATTATTGGTTCATCTTCGAAGTAGAGTTAGGAACGGTGAAATTTTGAATAGTTCTTCCTTTGGAAAATGAGCGAGGTTCCAAAAATAGACACAGCCTTAGTTCCCTGATAATTCTTCTTTCATCCACAATCATTACAAGAATCAAATTTTCGCGATGAGCAAGGAAAGAATGAATTCCGCTGAGTTATTAGGTTGATGGCTTTCAGTCAATTTTGAGTTAGATATTGTGATGCTCTGATGATTGCCAAAACTGTATTTGGACCGTCTGTGAAATTTTTGCTGATTTCGATTTTGGACCAAAGTTGAGTATAAAAACTCAAAGTAAAATATATCAACTGCCTAATTTTACCAGTATGTATTTCTAAGCTCAAGTAAAGTCTAAGAGCTGGATTTGCTTTCGTCTTGACTTGAAAGCGGACCAGGATCACTAGCTTGTAAATCTTCTAAAATTGTACCTGACTTTGTGGCAACAGAAATGTCAAGTGAAACTGATCTTTCCTCAACACTTTTCTGTCGACTTGAGTATTGAAGAGGTTCAAAGCGAAACAACTGAAGTTTTTAAGAAACTGAGAGAATTTCCCAACGATCCACTGAAGTATACTTGACCTATGGTAACACCATTCAACAAATATTATGAAATAGGTAACTGAACTGCAGTTCATTGAAATTTAGTATCCATATATTCCACTGCAGTGTCTTCCAACGTGCAAATTGATCAGGTGGATCATACCATTTTTAAAACCAGTATTAATTACAGTTTCATCGTTTCATATCACATGAAGGTCTTAATTGTAAAGGAATCAAATGGCAAATTATAGTAAAACCTATATCTTTAGCAAGTCCTGTAGAAGAAGAAACATTACTGATAGATTTTGATTCTAATTCTTTTGTGAGGGAATAATGGTCCTCTTTTTTAATTCTTCAAAAAGGCTTTGAATTAATATTTTAATTGAAATCGTGACGCCATTTCGTCCATTAGACTATAGACCACAAAATGTTTCGTTAATTAACTATGGAAATGATTTCTGCTATTATGAGTTTTCCTCTGCTAATTTTGCTTTTGTCAACGATGTAAGAATTGTCTGGATCAGTTATCATATACATGGTTACATAATATTTACAATGTACACAACATATACAATTATACAATAATATAACGGCTATTTGATAATTATGGTTATGAGTTATTACCACAAGTCCGATGAAAAATGAACAAAATTTATTATTATCACAACAAAAATCACTGTTTAAAAAGATTTCTTGCAAGAATTACAAAAAATATTTATTTTCACAAAAGATTGTGTTTTATGAATTAGTTTCTTGGGCAAACATTATATACAATTTGAAATTACAGATATTAGCCAGTTTTTTCCTCATAACCCAATACTCACATTAGGACCTATAGCGTTTTGATAGTAGTTGGTTTACTAGCTAAATCAATTGATGAAAAATATTGTTGGCAAACATTATATACAATTTGAAATTACAGATATTAGCCAGTTTTTTCCTCATAACCCAATACTCACATTAGGACCTATAGCGTTTTGATAGTAGTTGGTTTACTAGCAAAACCAATTGATGAAAAATATTGTTGCATGCGTACCGGTTCGTTAGGAATTGAATGCACAAGTCCGATGAAAAATGAACAAAATTTATTATTATCACAACAAAAATTCTTAAATTTCCTCAGATATTCGTGCAGTATTACAATATATCACAGTAGTTATCTTTTAACTACTCAAACGTTCAAGAGAACTTAATTCAAAACAGCTAGAGAAAGCTAATCCGCGAATTCGCTATAGTCAACAAAAGTAATTTTCTAAACAACCACAAACTAACTAACGAATTGAGAGGTTTTCATGCCGATTGTATAAGGTTTTTAAATGCGCGAGAATTTTCTGGTATTTTCTGGAAATCAAAAAGAGATATTTATTTATTAAATGTTAAATGCACATGATCTTGTATTTTTAATGTTCCGGCTAAGCTTTCTCATAATATTCGTCACGCGCTGCACTGCAAGGGACAGATTTGGTCGTTACAGATTTGGTATTTAAATAGCTAATTTCAGTAGAATTAAAACAATTTAGTTTATATTTCTACTAACATTAGCTATTTAAATACCAAATCTGTAAAGATATCAAAATCTGAAGTATAGCTATGTAAAACAAATAGTGTTTTTTGGACCACCATAATATAATGTACATAAAGATTGCGGGCCCACTTGTGTGGGTTTTGAAAATCTTTATGTAGACCAAAATACTCCTGTGTGTGATTAAACACATTTTATTCATGCAGTGGTAATACATTTCTTTCAAATTGCTGAATTTATTTATTATATTTGAAAGAGTGGAAATATATTTGAAATCCTCACGGACTGTAGGAAACGGCGTTCGCCAAAGTCCTCATCTCCTTTCTTCTTCGGGCTCACCAGCAGCCGAGCGGTAAAGTCGCTGAACACTGGTAGTTCGGTACAAGGTTCGAATCCCGTGAACGGGCTGGCTGCATGGCCGTTTTCATGGTTTTCCCTATGTGTAACGTGTATACGAGCCAGCTTCCCTTAGAAAGTCCTCCACAAAGGCATTTCTCCAATTAGACAGATAGTCCTCGAGGTTTGGTCATAATCACACACACACCTTTCCTCTTGCTTAAAAGCAAGATTGCTACAATTGCTACAATTGGAAAGACATATGTATTCCATGTGGCAACACATTTCTACTTACATCACACAGGTTTCTGAATAATTTTTAAACAGGACTATCCTATGCTTTGTAGAGTGGTAAAACTAAACTTAAAGAATGACCGATGCCATATATCCTTACCGCGTTACTTTATAGATAGCACAGGAAGATAAAACATATATTAAGGCACTTTTTCACTAACTCTTACTGTCAATTAATATAGCAGATATCTAAAATAATTAAAATCAATCATAAAGCAATAATCATCAAGCTGAGGCTCAATATATTCGTTTAAATCTGAGTTCTAAAACTGCACTAACAACATTTTGCAGTATATGATTTTCAGGGTTGCTCAAAGACAAGACAAAGAAATAACTTCAGAAAGTTAACAGACATATTCGCTTATTAGACTTGCGGCACCCATTTTCTATAAACTTTCTAAATGGTGGCAGTTTTGCTAAAAATCACCTGCTGTCAGTAATGTGGCAACAGAAACTGCTGTCAAGACGTGATAGGAGGATTTTGTCTTTGTGTCTGATTCTATTGCGCATATGTTTTGTTCTGAATTCATTACCTACATCTCTGAGGTATTGAAGAAATTCAAAAGTCGGCCAATTCGGTTGATAAAACACTTGAGCTAAAATATTATGATAATTATTGAAAGATCGGATACTCGAGATTATGGCAAAGTACTCATGGCGGTCTGCTTGAGCGGAGGAGCGCTTTCGTGGAGACCTCTTGCAAAGGAAAGTGGCTTGTATATATTGCTTATAAAACAAGTAATGCCACCATTGCCGGGATCAAGATTAAAATACATGATACAAATTTATTTTATAAAAATTCAAGCTACAATAATGATAATGAAAAGCAAGTGACAGTTGCATGTTTTGAATTTGTACTGTCATTGCCAGTTTTTAAAGCACAATTTTTCGCCTTTAAAAATAAACAGTGTGACGATCTTCAACAAGACCTAGAACTTCATGCAGGATAACAGCACTTACAATCATAACATGTGGTCGCAGGTTCTAAAACATATTTTTATGCATTGAAAGCTGATATGTCTTTAGAGCGGCGTCAGTAAAAAAAAAATGAGACGAAAAAATGCTACAACAATACACCAAATATCATGGCTCAGGGAATTTAACTTTTGAAATATCACCACTCGTTACTTTTTTTACCACGATGGACTACACGTTTTGGCGATTACCTAGTGACGAAGAGGCTGTCATAAGATTCTTTCAGGACAAAAGAATAATTCATAGCAATAGAATTTGTTCTCAAAATCATCCGATGAAGTTAACTTTTAACTCAAACAAAGATCGTATATGTCATTGTTACGTACATTCTTTCTGTAAAAAGAAATGATTTAATTGACAGCGATTGAATTTTGCCAGGACTTAGAAGAGAAAGGCTAGCTCATAGAGCTTTTCCCCCTGAAGTACAAAGTGAGAAGTGATGACGTAGTCATGATGACACTGAGCGCGCAGATGCAATTCACAACTTGAAAATTAGCGATTTTGAACCAGCGTTTGAAATGAACTGTGTGTGAAAGATAGCTATAATTTGGAAGAGACAATGTTACTGCTTTATGCATTTTAGACTGAACCATTAAAAAATTTAATAATACTTACTCAATTTTAAAATAATAGATAAAATGTCCTACTCTTTTAACATAAAGTTCCGTAGGTTTTTTTCTTCAATTTTTATTTGCAGGTTTTTTTACTTAATGAACGTTTTTTCTAATCATTTCTTTATCTGCATGTGAACTGAGAGAATTTTTATACTGCTTCTAAGATAACTATAATAGCAGCTATTTAAATTTACTCAAAAAACAATTTTACATTGACATAGTTTTAAACATATATGACATATATGGCAACATTTCTGCTAACCTACGTTTGATTTTTTGCCTAATTGTAAATTTTACATTGTTATAACTCTCTTCCGATTCAATATAATATTTTTTAAATAATTTTGTAATTTATACTTATATCTATATTACAATTAAATAAATGTACGTAAGATTGTTACCTTTTTTGACAAAATAGCTTCACTCAGATTACCTAAAACAGTTATTTAATTTTTCAAAAGTGTGAGTAAAGGAAGCAAGTCTTTTTATGCCAATTACTTTAATGTTTTATACTATTATATTTTATCTAGAATGCTAATTTAGCACAAAATCTAATCAATAATTTACAAAGGATACAATAAGAATAACTTTAACAAGTACTTAACAAAATTAGTTTGTTAAATACTTGTTATTCTTGTTGGTACTATTCATAATACCGAAGATATTATCGATTAACTCATAGAAGTCAGATGCTTTTTGATTTCCTGTGGGGTGGAGTATACCTTTTGCGGTACTTTTTGAAAATAATGTTTTCTCTGGAGCGACTTTTCGTCTCTCGTTTCCCTTGACCATTAAATAATTCGGTTTTAGTTTGTTACATAATTTGATTTCTTCTCAATCTCTATTTAAAACCTCTTTAATAATAAAAATTTAAAAAAGTTACATCTTCTAAAACAAATCCTTTATCTAAAACGTGGTTTCTCAGTAATTTGAGGCAGAGCGCGAAATGAGACCCCTGATTAAAACAAACTGCACATTTTGAAAAGAACCGAGAACTTGGTCCAGTTTAGAGTCATAGCAGAGTTTTCAATCTATATGCATTTCGTCGAAACTGAGAACGCATATTTTTTCTACAGAATACAAATATTCGCCTCTTTCCTTCTTTATAGTAAGAACATCACTTTGAATTCTTGGACTACGCTAAAATTTAGCGCACCATTTCTTTAATTTGCTAATACTAGGTAAAGATATTCCAGTTTTTTCTTAATTTTTTTCTTTCCAAAAATCATAGCTTTAAGATGACAGAGCTCTTATGACAATGCAACGTGAAATATCTTCACTAGTCCACCTGATTTTTTCCTTCTTTTTCAGTAATACATTAATCTGCGTCTTTATAAAAATAGGCTTTAGACATTTTTTCAAATTCTCCGATTTGTACTCCCCCCCCCTAAATTTCGCTATTTGAGATTTTAATTTCTGATACCAATTTCTGTCTAGATGTCGTCCACCTTCTTTGCCGCTGAACAAACATTCTAAAATTTTTCTTTTCTCTATTTTTCAATACTTTAATACAATTTTCTAAGGATATTATTTTGTTCTTCAAATTATCAATGCATTCTTGTTTATACTTAAACTTAGGGCATTCAGGAATATCTATATTTTCATTTGTGAGTTTTATTTCAAAATCATTAAAATTTGATTTACTATTGTCATCATCAATTTCGATTTATTATTGTCATCATAATTTACTTTTGGCACAGCATTCCATTTTAACAGTTTCTTTTTGTGGCTATCCAAACAAGCGATTTTTCATATCATCTTCATAAACACTGCATAGAAAATGTTCGCTGCAGAATTTTCCGCTCTTCGCATTAATAGAATCTTGTCTTTGACATTTGTGTATCCATTCTTTCGTCAAAAGCAAAACCTCATTTGGATCCTTTGGTCCCATGAAATAAAATATCTCATCCTTTCGTACTTCTGTAAGTGCTACGGCAAGTTACTACAGTGCAAAAAGCCATAATACGTAAATGATACTTTACAATATAGAATTTAAAATAAAAACTGACTAAAATTACATATATGTAAATTATTTTAAATATATACATTGTTAGAAAACAGATATATATATATGATTAAAATTAATTTGGGATATGCAACCTCTAGAAAATCGTCTCACAGCTGAATGAAACTACAGTCTTAAACGCGGGAAATCAGAACAGGTGGCATCACAGTGACGTCAGATTACTGCCTGTTAATTTTCCCCATTAGGCTCGCGTCGGCGAGGAGTCGAACAAAGAAATGAGCTAGCCCTTTCTATTTATCCCTGGAATTTTGATAACTTCAGTTAGGAATCAGCCTTGTATGCTTGTATTCTACGCCGATGATACGGCGATAGCCATCAAGTCAATCAAAGCTAACCATGCAATTGATACAAATGCAAGAATTTCTTTACACTGTAGAGGACTTGTGCACCAATTGGAGAGTAAAAATTAACGCCAGTAAGTCTCAATTTTTAATCCTTCGCTAAAACAAAAGACGCATCACGTTTAAAGAACTTTTCCTTTTTCAAGAGCCTGTTCCATCAGTTACAAAAGCCAAATACTTAGGTGTTATTCTTAACCATAATCTCACTTGGACTAATCATATTAAGAATAATAAAAATAAAGCCATTGCAATTATGTTCAGATTTCCTCCATTTATTGGAAAATTTTCTTACCTTAGTCTAAGAACTATGAGACATATTTACACTACTTGCATCTGTCCTATTCTTTGTTATGCCATCTCATGCTTGTAATATTGCTTCTCCAAATCAACTACATCAACTTCAAGTGGTGCAGAATAAATTTCTTCGTATTATTACTGATGCTAACTCATCCGAAGCGAACTTCTTCACAGAGATCTTAAGCTTGAAACTATCACAGAATTTGTTAAAAGAACAAATGAGAAATTCTTCTCCAAAGCTGTTCAGTGCGACTTTGTGAACTATTCTCAAGTCTTCAACTACGCAACATAAGACCACTAACAGCTCATTCTTTCATGAGATGAGACCACTGCTGTTTCTCGTGCTCCTCAGTTGGTGACTGTGTTTATTTTCATTTATCTGATGTAGATTGTGCTGTATTCTCAATTGTTTGGAATTACTTGTCTGAAGTTGTACTGACTGCTGTGTGTTGTTTTTCAGTTGTATGGGTTGCAGTTGTGTAGTTTTTTAGTAGTATGGAACTTTTGCAGTTAGTGTATAGTATTTTGAATCATGTGTTGCATTTGTCATTTCACTGAATTGTCATGGATCTTTTCGGATATTTCTTCATCTTGTCAAATTCCGTTCACCTGCCAGATACCTTTGGCCTTTTTCTTTTTGCTACCCCTCTCCCTTTTCCTTTCCCCCGTCTTCTCTTCCGAGATGTTATCCATCTTCAGATTTCATTATGTCATTGGGCTTGATTTAAGGAACCGGCAACGTTGCGTCTGCAATAGCTCAGTGATATAGATGTGTCTAAGTCTGCCATTAAAAATTTCTGTTGCATTACGATTTGTGATACCTTTCAGTGACTGTAAAAATGCCTCGGCTCAAGATTAGTGCTCATTACGAGCAACTGTTAGAGTTTGAAAGAGATCGTATCATTGAACTCAAAGAGGCAGGTTGGGCAAATCGGAAAATCGCTCGTCATATGAGTCAAAGCTATGCGGCGATTAGAAGATATGGCAAGAATAGGTAGACAATGGCAGATTTCAGCGTCATGATGGTAGGAAACCTAGCCACAACAAATCGGGAACAAATTGTCAGATCAGCTGTCACACCGCCTGATTTATTGATGTCAACCACTAGACGTTCGACCCGCACACGAGTGTCCACCATGGCCATTCACAGAGCGAAATTTACGGTCGTACCAACCGTTACGCTACCTGCCCCTCACGCCTGCCCTCTGTCGAGCCAGATTACAGTGGTGATTAGCTCGATCAGGTTAGAATGATGCTGACTGGGGATGTATAGTCTTTAGCGACGAATCCCTCTTCCAACTGTGTCGTGACGATCATCGAACACGTGACTGGAGTGCCCAGAGCAACGCGCGACCCTGCTTTCCTTATTGCACGCGACACAGGCGCTCAACCAGGAGTTACGGTCTGGGTTGCCATTTCCCTTGATAGCCGAACCCCTTTGGTCGCTATTAGAGGCACACTTACAGCCCAGCTTACGTCGATGACATTCCGATACCTGTTTTGTTACCGTTCCTTTTGCAGTACACTGGCCTTATTTTCAGGAAGATAATACCAGACCTCATACGGCGCGTGTTGGTATGAATTGTCTTACAGTTTGTGAAACACTTTCTTGGTCAGCCAGATCTCCAGAGGAGGTGGGCCAACACTTTATTGAGCTCGTTATTTGTAACTCTGATATAAATCATTTCCAATTGTTCTGAAATTTTAATCATTTTTTATTCCGTACATAATCTTCCCATCCACTAATCTTTGTCCCCATCGGACAAAATTCTTCTTGGTACGTCGATTTTTTTTGTGGTTTGTTTGTTATAGAGAATACTTTAAAGTCTTTTCACAAAATGAAAAAAAAAAAAAAAACAGTTGGACGTGTTTTTAAGAGACAATGGGTATTTGGGAGTTTATGCCGAGAAAGCAAAGACTATTTTTCTGGTCGCCGTTCCCGATAGCTGTGCTACAACATTGATGACTGCTATTCAGGAAAACATCATGGATAGCAGCATTATATTTTCAGACTGCTGGAAAAGATATAAGAAAAAGAAATTAAGAAATGCTGGGTATGAACATTTTACTGGAATCACAGTTCGAATTTTGTAGACCCCGTAACTGGAAACTATTCCCAAACTATTGAGCGATTGTTCTTATTGCTTATATATAAAGTGCTAAATTTTTAGGTAAACGTAAACTGGACACCGGTCACAACCATTTAGAGTTGTATTTTATAGAAATTATGTCGCGTCAGCTATAATATTTTTTTTTTTTTTTTTCAATATTGAATAGCATTTGTAATTGTATGTCGCCTGTTTATATTGAGTTTCGTTGTGTTTTTTTTTTTTTTTTCATTTTTTATTTTAGAATATTGTAGATTAAAAATTAAGAAGAAAAAATTATTTTTTAGGTATTAAAAAAATGTAAACGTTTATTTATAAGGAACTATTTTTTAGTCTTTGAACTTTATTATTATTTCATACTTTTATACTTGGCAACAATTGATGGCAAAAACAAAAGCGGTGCATTTTTAACTGTCACTGCTCTAACGGAAAAGTACCATTACAAGTATTACATAAAATGCATTAAATATATTAAATCAAAGCATAATATTATAAAATTAAATCAAACTCGAATTCCAAACACATAAATACAAACACAAATTTATAAAACATTGTTGCTTCTGACAATATGAATATGAATCACATTTCGTTCCTGGGTATATTAAGAATGATCCATGCAGTTATTTCATTAGAATGCAAAGCTACATCATTTTGGTAGAGGTATTCTATTCCAGCATATTAATTGTTTTAATTTTTTTTCGAACAACATTTTTTCCAGTACTATTCATTATACTTTCAAGGAACAGTGTAAGTGACATAATCCTTAATTTAAAATTTCAATCAGTACTTTTTGAGACCATTTGCAGAAATAACGTACACATAATAACTGCACGTAAATTAAAAAATTCCACTTAAGTGAAAAATATTGTCTAAATTTTATTCCTTTGTGAAAGAAAAATTTCTATCAAAGATAAATTATTATTTCCATTTTCCTTTCTGGGCCATTCATGCCTATTGAATAACTGTAGAAGAATTCTCGTATTAAAACAATTTCTGAGAAGATTTTCAATAGCATACCAGTAACCTGTTAAATTCTTAAAGAAGCAGCTCTTTAAACTTCATTTCAATATTTCGCAAAAGAAATGTAAGAATGCAATTTCAATGATTTCACAGATTTTGCGATATGAAATCCTTTCTATTTCCTTTCAAATATATATTTTTATTAAATGAAACACCTTTGAAACATTTCTAGCTTGTTTTACTTGCATATAGGTATAAAAAAGAAAAAGGAAAATGATAATCTACATATCGAATTATTTAAGCAAAATCTAATGTTATCCCTAAAAAATGGAATTCATATCTGAAGATAATAGGACCTTAATTATGATAATTAGATAATTATGGTTTTAGGGCATTAAACAATTGTAAAATACTTCTATACGAATAATAAAGAAATATCATTGAAAAATCATAATACCGATAGAAATTTCTCTTAATACATTTAGTGCTTATGTACTTTTGTCTGACGCAGTCATCCCAAGCCCAGGAAATTCCTCTTGGCAAGGGGCTTTAGATTACGAATGTCGTTGGCAACAACCTTAAGCACCTAACAGGTGAAATGCAATATGGCTCAGTTCCGCCCCCCCCAATTTTGATAGGCAGCACCCGGGGGGAGGGTTCGAGGGTCTCCCACCCCTCTCGCCTTCCACCAAACCACACGAGAGGACTTTCGGCTCGTTGCATATTTAGAGTGCTGCCCTACCGTACCGACACTATACATTTAAAAGTATCCATGCCTTTACCGGAATTCGAACCCGGTCCCTTCGGTCCAGCAATCAGCAACGCTAACCACTATACCGGTTGGGCGGAACTAAAGAATCTTCCTTTTTAAATGTCTAATTTTCTTTAAAAATGTTTAGTTTAGAGAATTTTGTAATGTATATGTTGTCTAGAATTAAAGATTCCTATTCCAAAGCTGCCCACAAGCGAAACAGTGATCAGAAAATTAGGACATTTTGTAAGGTTTGTAATGAAAGGGGTGAGAATGTCTTTCAAAGAAAACAAAATAGTTACAAATCATCAGAAGACAAACTTGCAAATCACCAGAGGACGTTTTACTTTGAAAACCTGCAGTAAAAATGTAAATCTTTGTCGACGTCATGCAGTAGGTGCTATAAAACCTAAAAACATTCGTCGAGACTTTGTTTTCAACGTGCTTGCTGCTCACAATAACGATAAAGTTTACGATATCGCGCTTTATTAGTAAAATTATTTTACCCAAACAGCCGGCGCTTTCGTAATGTGTTGATCTCCCTGATCCCTAGACCTCAATCTATGTGATTTTTGGGTTTTGACACATTTGAAACATCTGGCAAGTCATGACAAGCCAAAAACTTTACCTGAGCTTAAAGCCAACATTTCACGCCACGTGCTGAACGTTTCCCAGCACAAAATTCGGTCAACTGTAAAACATGGCATTTTGTGATTTCAGATGGCAGCTGAAAATGATTGCTATCATGTGGAACATGTTTTTTGTGACACCTGCTGAACATTTCATAGCACAAACTTCGGTCAACTCTGGAACATGCCATCTTGCGATTTGAGATGATAGATGAAAATGATTGCCATCACGTGGAACATATTTTTTGTGACAAAATTTATTAAGTTGTACAACTATTGCAAAGGTGTGGCTAAATGTATAATTAATTAATATAATGCCTTCTGGTGAAGGTCTTTGTCACTAATGCTTTTCGCTGAAAGACATTCTCATCCCTTCATTAAGTCCGGCACAAAATTTCACGCTTTTCTAAACAGCGGTTTTGCTTGTAGGCAACTTTCAATTAGTGTCCCTTAGTTAAAGACACCCTGTGTACATTGACAGCATAGGCAGAGTAAAATCTAAGCCCATAAAATCCAACAAATAGTATAAAGTGTAGCATAAAAACTAACAAATTCATGAAACTAAATGATGTGTGAAATCTAAGCCTATTTAAAATTATTTTCTAAATTGCTAAAGATTTTTGAAGCGATATTTACATGGATTACTTATATAAGAATTCAACGAATAATCAAAGCTCGCTATAAGCTAAAAATCTACCAAAGCTGATTAAAACCAGATTTTTTCTAATATGGAAATATTTCATAATGCATGGTAGTTTTTTTCAAAACATTTTCCGAATATTAATTTAGAAGTCAAACAACAAAAATCAGCGTTATATTTCCAAATTTTCACAAGACTAGTTTCGACGGAACCATCATTCTACCGAACCATCATTCTCAGTTGACACACTGCAAATGAGTGATATAAGTTATCGTGATAAGACAAAATACAATAAAAATAGCTAAGAGTTAAGCTACTGGCGCCATCTATTGTTGAAACAAGAAAACTAAAACATAATATCTTTGAAAGCTGAAGGTAGAGATGGATTGGAGTTAGGGTCGTTAACTAGAACAGAAAGATTTTTTTTAAATGTGAAATGCCTCTAGAAAATCTAATTCGCCAATGGAAGTTGTTATTTGAATAATTTAGGCTGCGGAAGAATGGAAAGGGGGGATTTGAGACCAAAAATGCATGGCAACAGAGGACTTCTGTGTTTCCTATTTCCTAACATATGCTTCATTTACCTTAACGCGAAATTTTAAGGCCGTCTTAGTTTGGCCAATGTAAATTAAACCACACTGAGAAGGAATCCTGTAAATACCCCAGGAATTCGTATCCGGAATGAGGTACTTGAGTATGGAACTCGGCATTTTATTGACAGGAGAATAAACGACCCGAAAGTTAAATTTCTGCAAAGTACGTGCAATTTTATAGCTAATTGATGGAAAGTAAGATTTTGCAAGTATTAATAAATGAGTTATTGGATGTCTTTAATTTAAATAAATATTATTTTGGACTGGGAAAGAATTGTGCAAAAAGCGTTAAAATTTTAAAGTTAACCTATAAACGTCGACGCTGCTTTCGACTTAATTTCCTTTAATTACATCTTAGAATGTAATCGTGGACTGGCGAAAAAATGATGCATCTGCTATAAAACAACAAACCCAGAAATATCAGCCCTCGAGTAAGTGCTTTAATCATTAGCCCAAAATACCATGTTCTCTGATGTTCTGTCTATCCTCTTGAACGGTTAAAACGATAATGATCATTACAGGAATCCCATTTCTAGCGAAAGGTAACACGTACTGCATTGTGTATATACGAAATCAATACATACGTTAATTTTTATTTTATGATCTTCAGCTTAAGATGCATTAAATTGCAAGTTGGTTTCTTAATCTCTTGTTCCGTTAGATATCATGTCTTAATTTTTAAACAAGATAATTATGTCTGAGACGTGCTTAACTTCCTTTCCTGAAGTTGCAAGAGATTTTACTTTTAATCTGCGAGATGCAATTTTTATTCACCGAAACTTTTAAAAGTTTTTACTTTGAACGAATTTCTTTAAAACAACCACTTTAATAGCTGAATTTATCTCCTTCGGAATATATTTGATGCAATTTATTTTAGTTAAGAATCTTTTTAGAAAGTAATTTATTAGCTTTCCCTTTAAGATTAAAAGAAGTTGGTTTAGTACTTAAAGGAACGCAATAAACAAAACCTGAAAAACTAAATGAAATCGTAGAAATATATATTAACCGAAAGCGTGTGTCAGAAACACTGAAAGCAAATGTTAGAATGCTCGAATAAATTTTGTAGACAAGGAAAGTTTATCTAGCACACTTAAAAACTTTGATATTAGCTGTTGAAATGTTGATATCATTTAACCAATTTCATTTCTAGTGTGGTGTATGTGATTATGGCAAAGCTTCGAGGGCTGCCTGTCTAAGGGAAGGGATGCCTTCGTGGAGGAGTTTATAAAATAAAATACTCGTAAACACGTTACACATGGGGGAAACGACGAAGATGCCCATGCAGCCAGACCGTTTGTGTGATTCGATCCTCGAACTGAACTGAAAGTGTTCAGCGTCTTTACCGCTGGGCCACTGGTGGGCTCTCAAGTTCATTTCTAATAGCTTTGAATTCCACAAATGTAGCAAATATGACAACGGTAAATTCGAAATTTATAAGGACTTGCACTAAAATTCTATAGAGGTATTAGGACATTTGGTGTTGGAGACTTGAAAAATATAATGTGAAATGCTCTCGCCGGGAGGTCTAGGGACATCCCGAATACGTTTCCAATGTGATCCCAGTTTCACCACGAAAGCATGCGGAAAAAAGGAAGCGGAAAACACCGTATAAGTCTTTTCTTGGATTATACAGATTTGCACTCAAATTCATACACACAAATTGCTCATTCATAATTTTACATGGGTCCCCCTAAATCGATAGTTGTTGTGAGCTTTAACATGTTAAATCAACCTGACCTAACTTAATATAACATGATCGTAACCAGAATTATCTTTAAATGGAATTTTATTTTAATTTTAATGATATTATTAGTCGACAGATTCTATATTAGCAAATGTAAATAATTTATTCAGTTTCATGTGAAGCTCTGATATTTAACATTAAGTTTTATTGTAAAAGGAATGCAAAACCGTGTGCTTACACAGACACGTGTGTAGTAATCGTCCACACCACGAATCCGCTGTTATTATTTTCAGTCAAATTAAGTCAGTAGTACAAGTCAGTCGTTTATTAAAAAGGGAAAGCGTGAAAACCAGAAAATATAAAGATGTTCACGGAAATATTTTCCTCGTTTATATTTATTTTGTGAAGGAATTCCCTCCACTGAATTAAAAGCTTTCTTTACAAGAGCATTCATATTGTAGAGAAAATCGAATACTTCGTCGTTAACGTTTTTTCTTTGGACAACAGAACAGTCTGAGTATAATAAACTTCTGAGTTAAAATAACACACCATATAATTGTTATTGGGGTTTTAGGGCAACAGGAATCAGATAATATACATAAATCTGTTCGACTAGTTTCAAAGATTTCTCGCTAAGGATCATGAGATGTTGTGTGATGAATTTTAATTGGTACAATGAAGGAGAATAATAATAATTGATAAAATAGAGTGAGTACTTTTAATCCTCAACCTAAAATGAAACAAAATGACAGTCAGTACAGCTACAAATACTTACAATCCAAAGGAACAATTTGACAAGTTTAGTACTACTGCAATCACATATACTCAGGTTCGTTTAACATAATACAGTATTCAGTTCCTTTACTATACTGTTGTGAACAGAAAATCTATTTCTAAACAAAAAAAAACGTATCCTTAGCTACAAAGGTGTTCATATTTTTTATACATTTTCAGAAGTATCACAATACATATTAAGATCAAATGGACATACAGATATCAATTATCCTGATCTTGAGACTAAATTCCTGAATAAATATTCGCATTTTAAATGTAAGATCACAAAAAACTCTTAGTTTTATATTTATTTTGTGAAGGAATTTTTTATATTTATTTTGTGAAGGAATTTTTTATATTATTTTGTGAAGGAATTTTTTATATTTATTTTGTGAAGGAATTCCCTCCACTGAATTAATAAATATTCGCATTTTAAATGTAAGATCCTATGTACCACGTTACATATTAGATTCACAAAAACTCTTAGTTTTATGTAATCATCATAACATGCAAGGAGTTGAAGACATTAAGCAGGTTGCAGGAATCAGAAATGCAGAACAATTTACACAGTGCTGAAGGTTAACGATCTGAGAATCGGACTGCCAGTGTAATGAAACCTGTCCACATGGTCACTTACATTACTTAACACAGTTCGACATTGATCGCAAAGTAGAACCATTTACCTCACAAGGCTAAAATAACTTCGAAACACTGTCTTTATCTAACACGTGGGAAAACAGGAACACAACGCCGGAATAAATTCACATACTTAATCTGAACTAGTAGCCGAAATTAAAATTAAAAAAGGCCAACTAATTTCATAAATTTTAAAAATGATAGAAGTCATTAATTTGTGTTCTAAGCTTTTTCACAATGTTTAATTTTAAATTTAATTCATGGCTCAAAAGACGTTATCTTGGATTCAAATATTATTATTCGAATTCTTACTTACTTGATCTGGCGTTTTTATGTATTTGGTGATGTATAAAATTTTAATATTGTGCATGTGTGAAACATAACTTTCAAAAATTTACTACTAGCGAATTCAAAATAGTATAATTTGTTCAGTTATTGTTCATAAAAATACAATCTTCCAAGGGATTTAGCTACTTACATGTTGAGTTATAAGAATTCCATAAATTTTAAGGAGTAAAAAGGGTAAAATAAAGAAAACTGAGTTTTGAACTTTAGCTTTCAGACAAGCCATTAAATGCAAATCATAACTCAGAATCATTAGCAACTCTAGTTCTAATTATGATATTGATGCAAAATAATTTGATTGGATTTATTATTTCTCATATAAATAACACGTGAAAGCGAAGTTTGGAAGATATATCTTTTTAATATTTTGCTAAAAACTGATATTATGTTACGTTTCAAGCAAATGCTACTTATTCACTTGTAGAAAGAGAACATGCAATAATTTAAAAACTCTCTAATGCTTTAAGTTTTTGGCTAATATGACTTAATTAATTAGTGCCTTTGACCGAGACTTCGTATTCGTAAGATGGTTTGAAAATTCCTTTAACTAAGATCTCTAAAGGCTTCATAGCCTTGACGAGCACTAATGATTTCTTGAACGTTCCTAATGATTATTGAATGATTTAATTCATGTCTAGTTCAGTTGTAACTATCTCATTATAGGATCTTCCTTTCCCTTGGGTAGAATTGCAAATTAAGAGAGAGATTGGAGTCTTGAATTTTAATGTTATCTATCAATGGGATTATAAATGGTTCCGCATTAAAAATGCAAAGTTAATTTGGAGTTTCTAGTGAAACTGAGCTAATGACAATGAAGCTATTCCAAAAAACCTTTAGGCTTGTCTTAATTCGACATTTAAACTCCGGATTTGTCTATTTGTGTAAAAGTGAAATATCTGTGATATATACAAATAAAAAAAACTGCTTTATTCCCTTTAACTCAAAAGCATCAATTTCAAAATATTTAAGCATTGAAATAAAAAAAGAACATATTGTCTTAAAATAACGTTCTAAACTTATGTCCACGAAAACTGGAATAATATTCGGTGTCAAAGGATTCAAATTCCATGGGGCTCTAGTTGCAATCAAGGTTGATATTTTTTGGTAATAGCATAAAAACAAATAAATGATACAGTCAAATGAGATTGCAATTACGAGTACAAAGTTGTCAATTTGAATTGAACTATATAATAGTTATATTCTTAAACTATACTTAAATGTATATTCATTTAATGATTCTTCACTAAAAATTACTTTCTAAATCTTAGAGAGTTATTTCTTATTTATTTCTCTCATGTACACATTAAAATTCAGCAACTTAAACTAACTTCTTTTGGTAGGCTGGTAGGTTGCAACTAAAGGAAGATTTTATAAAAGATCGAAAACTTATCGATAATAGTTGGTAATAATTAGGCGACCTGTTGAAAGTTAAAATCAAATCCTCAGAAATAAAAAAAAAACTATTTTTATCTTTAGCTAATTACTAAAAAAACAGGCATTACAAGTGCTATAAGTTGCATTAATTTTCTATGCTTAAGTTTCCTTTTTGTTTTCTCAGCAAAAATTTATTGATTAACAAAAAATATGAAAGTAAAAATTATTCTTCTTTCCATCTTGCGCTCACAAATCATTACGGGAATATCCATATATAGTTATTAAAGCTGAAAAAAGCATGTGTGCGATGTTATCGTCATGCGATGATTTGTAGATACTTTATTTTTTACCGCGATATTTTCGAAGACGATGTTTTTAAACTGCGAAGTTTTTGAACTGCTTTATTTTCGACGACGATATTTTGTACCGCGATGTTTTAGAACTGCGATGTTTTCTCTTTGCGATGTTTTCTCCCACGATGTTTTGTAGCACGACGTTTTCGTCTTGCGTTGTTTTCTCCGCGACGTTTTCGTCTGCGATGTTTTTGCCGCGATGTTTTCGGCTGTAACCGTGTATAAGATAAAAATACATTGATGGAAAAACCCCAAGAAAAACGTTATTGTAGAGTAATGAAATTTTGGTAATACATACATCTAAGTAACACATTTAATTGATTAAATTTTCAAGATCACATATTAATGCAAGGGCTAGATGTGAGATTTCAAATGTGAAATGTTGGTGCATTAATAACCGATGCAACTGCCAGAATTTTGAATGCAAGGTTACAGATGTATATGCATTGTGTCGGATGTCAGTTTGCAGGATGATGTTCCACGTCTGTTGCGCTTGGTCAGTCAATATATGGACAATTATTGTTGGTTGCAGATGTCGTTCAATTATGTCCCTACGTGCTCGATTTAAAACAATCTGGAATGTGGTAGGTCAAGACAACTTGTCGACAGTCTGTAGAACATGTTGAGTTAAAACAGCGGTATGTGAACGAAATTTTTCCTTTTGGAAAACACCCCTTAGGTGTTGTTTATGAATGGTGGAAGAACATGATGTATTACCAGACTGACTGACAGATTTGCAGTCAGAATGCCTGGGATAGCTAAGAGAGTGCTCTTGTTGTCATACAAAATGACTCCCCAGATCATAACTCCAGGAGTATGTCCAGTGTGTCTAGGCCGCAAACAGGTTAGTTGCAAGCGCTCACCTCGCTTCCTCCTAACCAACACACGGCCATCACTGGCACCAAGAAGAACCGGCTTTCTTCAGAAAACACAGCAGATCTCCACTTTGTCCTCGAATGAGCGCTAGCTTGACACCACTGATATCGCAAATAGCAGTGGTTTGGAATCAGTGGAATGCACGCTACAGGGTGTCTGGCTCGGAGCTGTCTTTGAAGTAACCGATTTGCAACAGTTCTTTGCGTCACTGTGGTGCCAACTGCAGCTCGAATTTCTACCGCAGATGCAATACTACGCCTCAGAGCCGTACGCCGAACACGGCGTTCTTCCCTCTGAGTAGTGTCACGTATCTGCCCGGAATTCGGGCTTGTTGAGAGAGTGCCTTCTCTTGACCACTGCTACCAACAATCATGCATAGTGGATACATTCCTGCCAAGTCATTTTGTAATGAAAGAAAATCTCCTTTTCGTAGCCCTATTACATGACCTCGTTCAAACTCACTATGATGTTGATAACGCCTTCTTCATCTTCTTGAAGGCTTTCTTGAGTAACATCAATTCATTATGGCAAATCTCAAATATAAATAACGCTCACGAACATTTTTAAAGCAAACGTGATTAACATGTTTATTTTGACGCTACTAGCTACATTTATACGCCCAGAACAAAGTTTGAATGGGCGTCATCTTTCAGATATATAAACACACGTACCAAATTTCGTTTATCTCGGGCAATTCCTTTTTGGTGTTGGGATTTCTTTCCCGTCAGTGTATTTAAAGCAAATTACTAACTTTACTTTTACAATAGCTCTTGCTTTCTTTCTTTTAATTTGAATACTTCTCTTTCTGTCCTAAAACTGGTAACTATTTATAACATATCAATCTAAACTGCGTCATTTAAAAATGAATCTAATCATGCCATCTTACGCAATCATAGTAATGCAGACGTCTTTTATGCTATGATTGAATAAGGTTTCAATTTGAGAACCAAAAACGTTTTTAACACTCTCCCTCATTTCTTTTGAATGCGTAGAAACTTTCCCATTTCCCTGCATAAAAACAACTTCGCCGTTCCCGTCTCTGTGTCATCTATTGTCTGAAGCGATGTAAGCTTCCAGAATTGCGAGGTTCATACTGTGCTTACGAAGATGTGTGAATCAGAATATATGTTTCAATAATTAGTTTTCTATCAATAAATTATGTTGTGTTTACGACCGGGTTTGTTTGAAAGTTTCACCATTCTATTTGCACAGTATACCTCTTCAATCTATTTCTTAGATGTATACCTGATATATTGCATACATATGCAACAAACAAAAGAAAATATTCTAAACAAGTATCTAAACCAGTTGGATGCTGTAAGTTGCAATGGATGGTGGCAATATTCACAAATTAACCTGAAAATTTTTAATTAAACTTAATACGTTAGTAAAATACTACTAAATACTACGAACGCTAATACAACGAAGAATCAAGAAAAATAAAAATTAAAAAAAAAAGCGTGCTCCGTATTTTCCACATAAATATGTAATTGCACCCAAATAAGCAAAGCAGTAAAGCAAATGTATTTGTAATGTAAGCTGTAAGCTGCATACATTGTATGAAATGGTACAATAAACTGAGAAATAGTTCTAAACCAGTATCTGCAATACCTGCTGCAAATCTGGCTGCAATAAATGCTGACAAATCTGAAAGTTTTGTTATTTTAAGGGTCACCTAAAAGAGCTGTTTTACGCTGAATATTTTACTCTCAGTATTTCTCATATGAATATGCATCGAAACAAACAGAAAAGTAGAAGAAATTTAGGTACTTTTCCGTTTTGCCGGCGCCGGTGATAATATGCCCTAATTCCATTCGCAGTAATTAGTCAATTATAATGCAATCACACCGCTCACCCGAAGGCGAAAATATAGAACAGGCAAAGTCAAGGGTTAAATTCATCAATTCTAAACCAGTAAAATCCAGTGGCCCACAAGAACTCTTTTAATGTTTAATATGGTTTATCAGTAGAGATTATCAATACAGATGGCCCAGGCAGAAGATCAAAACGTTTTATAGAATACTAGATAAATATATGGTTTTGTGGAATTTAGAATTCTGCTAAACTTAACTGTAAGTATAGTTTTGAAAAATAATGTGATACCTAAATTATGCATTATTTTTAAAATTGGCAAAAATGGTATAATTTTTTTAAAATGATTAAACATATTTATATGGATTTATTATTTACGGTTTTATTTATCATTTGGGTTTACTTATCTGCATTCAGTGATTCGTAGAAAAGCGAATTGCTGAACTGTGGTTATCACACAGGCTTTTTTAAGGATTTTAGGATTAACGTTCTTTGATTGCCCGTAACACGTAAGCAACTAACATGTTACACGTCATTAATATTTTTAAATGTAATTCACGAACACGTTTATTAAATCTACTAACTTGCTGAAAGGCGCATCCCCGACTTTGACCAAGCTAGTGAATTATATTTTAATTTGAAAGCGTTGGAAATGGCAAACTGAGCGTAAAACATTTATCATGCCGAATGGGATTCAAAATCTCGTGTTTGGTATCATAATATTTATAGTTAATATTTATAAATTATATTGAAATCTCTTCTCCTTTAGTCACTTTTAATGGTTTATCTCAATTTCCTGAACCGTTATTTTAAGTTAAATTACTTTCCTATCAAGCGTCGTTTCTTTTCCCTGACAAAATGTAAACTTCCAGGGCGCGCGATATTCAGATTAGGTAAAAGGAAGATTTCGCAGGTTGAAATCACAGCATGTTCTACCTGCTTGAAAGCCACGTTGCTAACTTTAATTCTCTGGCGATTAGGATTCTGTGACGTAAGTTATTCTTGCCGTTAGGCTTGTATACGCCGACTTCGGTCAGAGGCATCCCTTGCGCTAGTTTGACTGAGAACCTATTAGCCTGTACTTAAATTTCATTAATTTTAAGTTTATACTTTATCTTTGGTTTTAAGCCAAAAGGTTGTTTTCTTGCTGTCTGTACTACTTGTTAAACTTTATTTGGATTAAAAAAATGGCCTTTTAGATCCTCTAGCTCGTCTCTATTCTATTTAAAAAAACAGTGAAAAGTCAGTAGCTACTTCTTTGTGGTCTGGTCTAATTGCATGCGCCCAATGAAGATCAGATCCTATAGTTTTCTAAAGGGTGGTGGAGGATAATTTGTCATCAACAAGATCTAGTGATTAGGTGCCCAAATCTCCAGGAGCCCTTTAAAAGGACGGGTATATAATATGTTTTCTCCTCCCTTTCTGCATGCTTTCGTGGTGTAATTGGAAGCATACTCGACAAGTATTCAAAAGGTCTAGGATCCGATTTGCGGAGAGGATATTTTTCATGTCTCCTGATTCAAAAAAAAAAAAAAAAGTCTGAAAGATTTCAGATTTTAAATTACATCCAAGGAAGCGTTTTTTTAACGTTTTTGGTGTTACCCTTATTTATTAAATTTCATGTTCTTCGCACTTAAATCATAAATTTCAGTTCAAAAATAATGTCGCAAAATAATTTTAAATGAGCCTATGTTTAGAATTTCCGGTACACAGTTCTGCGAGCTGGAGATATAAAGGTTTCTGCCCCCCTTCCACAGATTATTGCCATTGCTCGCTTTTAAATCGTTGAGTTTGTTACTCAAAAAATTCGTAAAAGTTTTACAAAATATGAAATCGATCATGAAACAAATTCCAAATTTGAAATCTGGGCTTTCAGAGTCCCATATTTGCAGTAGGATTACGTCATTCAAAATTGGATGGCTCTATGTGCCGTTGTTTTATGACAATGCGAGAAACAGACATACATTTATGCAGATTTTTCTATATGTAATTTCTTAAAATATAATGCAGAACTGTAACATTTGTTGGAAACAGTTTAAAAAGAGAAACGGACATTTATAGTGATTCAGCGCAAGATCGCGAAACGAAAACAATAGGCCTTCAGGCACAAAGCCTCTTTGGATTAATAAAAGAATAATAATGACAGCTTTCGATGACATATTATTAGAAAATCATTTTTAAATCATTCGGATCTACACACTGAGAAGTTTTAAATCGCAGGTGCAAATCTGTTTTTTTTTCACTTAGAACACGGGTTTCGAGGATTGGTATCGATTTCATCCAAAGGTAACGGAAAAGGATGGATCGCGATATATATTAAGTTCTAACGTTGATGTCCGAAAAGTTCTTTCAGACACTTTTCATTAAGTGAGACATTTAAAACATAAATCAATTTATACGCAAAATTGGATTAAGTATTTATTTCTTTTTAATTAAACAAAATGGGTATATGCATTTGAAACTATTTCAGGGGAACGCATAATATTTATAAATTTAACTCTTAGTTAAACTACAGCTATCTTTCTGATTGAAGAAACTGCGTGTCATGGCATAAATGTATATGGAAACTTTTAAATAAAAAATTCCGAAATTTTACCGCTTGATTTGATACAAAATGCATAAAAAATCATTTCTTATTGTCCGTGTTTACTGATGAGTCTTAGCTCCGGCTTAATTTATGAAAGGCTAAATAAGTTAGAGGAATATTAACTAGTTAATTAAGTTACGAACTAATTTTCACGTAATTTCGTTAAGAATCTTTTTACCCTCTTTCGTAGTAAACATTCTTCTTCCCTTATGCATCTGCTGCAGCTGAACGTTTTATCAAGCATTTTATTTATCCTACTAAGCTCATTGTTTGCTGAATATTTGCTTGGTAAGTAACCGGAACGCAAACAAGTTAAGATTTTAATAACTAATTTGACTCTATGAAGTTAAAACTAATTAGTTAATTCAGATACTTTGTGATTTCTAAAATCGTTTTGGAAAAAGTGGAGATTTTATATGGTGACAATAAAATAGGGGTTAAAAATTTCCAAAGAACAGCTATTCAAAGAAAAACAGAATTGAGTAGTAAATAAATATTTAATATGAAATATAAAGTTTTGCCAACATTTTTTATTTCCTTGCATGACGTAAAGGAAGCATTGTAATCACGAATCTTCCGGGTAGCATATTTCAACTAAAATATCAGTTTTGACAGCTATTAAATGCAATTTAAGGATGTTTTTGCGTGACCTCCCTACGTAAGGACAGAAGAAAGGCCTCTTTTTCTGAAAACGAATTTTAAAACTAATTTAAGATGGACTCAGAAGAGATCTTTCTTTGACACGTTGAAACAGAACGTTGATTTGCTGTATATAGTACTTATATAGCATGTAGTTGTGCAACTCCCTTTTTGGTAGTTAACGGCCGCACCAGAAGTATATAAATATATATATATATAAATAAATATAAAAAAAGACTAAACTAGAATTTAAAAACAATTAAACCCGTCCTGCGCTATAGCTACAGGATTGACGTAGAATAAACTTAAAGCATCTAAATTTATTATTAAATTGGAATTAAAGCAAGGCAGTTTCTCTATAATATGATAATTGCAACCGTGTATAAGAGGTTTAGCAAAACCAGACTGGTTAAACAAATCCAATTAAAGAAAGAATTCCTAGTAGAACAAACTCGAAAAATAAAAATGCGAAAGGGAAAATATACAATATTATACAAATAAAAATTTATCTCCATTCATTGAAACTCCAATTGAGAACTCATAAGAGGAAAATGAATTAAAACCTCACAAAAGTCGATTAATATGTTTCTTTCACCTGGTCCATTTGAGATAAAAAAAACCGCAAAAAAACATTTCATAATATTTTTAATAAAGCATTAAAATTAATGTAAAACCGAAAACCCGAATCTCAAACGTACCAGAATTTTTCCCCCTATAAGGGAAAATTCTGGGACCCAGATTCTGGAGAATACGGAAAATGGGTATACGGAATACGGAGGTATAATGTAAAAGGAAGGTTTTAGAATGTAAGAACAGAGCGTGATCGGTCCGCTTGAAAAAAAAAAAAAAATATTTCCAGCGCGTGTGACTGTGTATCGGAAATTTTAAACATATGATCATTTAAATTTTTTTTGATATTGCTGATGAATTTAATTTTATGGTTTAAGAGCAAAGAATATGATATCTATTAAATATAGGTAACACTCAAAACTTTAAAAAAAGCCGCTTTGGACATAATGTAAAATCTGAAAGCTTTCAGATTTTTTCCGTTTCCTTTCTCATTTTATTCTTGCATGGAAATTGTAGATATCATTTAATCAAAAATAGATTTATAAACGGCTCCATTTCCTTTCAATTCATATGCGGTTTTGTAATCTCCTTGGTTCCACAACTATCTAGAAAGAAAAAAAAATCTCTAATGGTAACGAAGAATCTTTATTAATCAGTGAACAACTTAATAATTTGCTAGCTAAAAAGCAGCTCTTAGGTTTATCTTGATTTTTGGAATGCCATAAGAGAAACAGAAAAATTCCTCTTAGTTTATTCAACAAATTAAATATAACTTCGGATTTAGTTTTGCATTTTCATAATGTATTCACATAGGTAATTCTGCCAGAAAATAAAATCTCACAGAAGAAACGATAAGATTTAACATTGAAACTCTTGAATTATATTTTTCATAGATACAAAAACTTTTCCTTCCAGTTTCCAACCGTTTCACAATATCTGGAGTCAGTTTAAGGAATAAAGAAAAACTTGCAACATTTTAAACAAATCACAGTTCCTTAAAGTATCCGACCACGTTCGGAGCACTTTTTTTCAAAAAAGCAGTATAGGTACACTATAAACACATTTTCTCATTTATTATCTACAGAGATTAAATATGGAATATCAAAATTTAATATATTCTATTATTATCCTGCAAAAATATTAAATTTACGTGAAATTTTAAGCAAATTTTAAAACAATTTGAAACATTCTATATGAAAAAAATATTGAAGTTATATTAAAAAGAGTCATATAATAATAAATTACATGCTTTTATCTAGGGAATGACATAGGATTTTAAAGATATCTCAAATAATAAAAAAAGTTCAGAATTTTGAAAATTTTTTATGAGATTTTCGATAAATTCACGGTGTCATTATTTAAATAACAGGCCACAATTTCAAAAATATTTAATATATAAATATTCTGGTATGTTATTCCCTAGATAACTATATATAGTTTAAGCATACAAAGTTTCATAAAAATTACGTAATAATAATTTGATCTATCGTGCACCCGTGAGTCAGTTTTTAGAAAAAATAGATTTTGAGAAAAATGCATTTAAAGTTTAAAATGCTTTATTTTTATTATTAAATCTTGACCCAGATATCTAAAACTCCCCATATTTATAGCTTATACCTTCCTTTGTTCAACTTTATCTGTTTTTCTGTTTATATTCAGCCTCTTTGGTTTTTGTGCCAATTTTTACTCTGGGTAGTGAGTGATATTTTGATTTCCTTAATCGCTCCATGTCGAGCTTACTAAATCTCTCAACTGCATCTTCACCATGTTGCATACCTATATAATTTAAAATATCTAGTAAGCCTAAAAGCCCTCTGTTAAAGTGTATAACAGCTATATATGCCTCCAATTTAAGAGTTTGTAATTCCACAATGGCAACCGTCGGTACAAATTTCCAAAAAATGTAATTAAAATTTTGTTTGCATTTCATGTCTTTTTTTATAAGCGCTTCTAAAAGAGCTTCTGCTCACATAGTTTTATATACACTCTGAAGAATATTAATTACATTCTTTGGCCCAGTGCTTTGGATTTGTTTGTGTACACTCTTCTAACTGATACAGCTCGCTGATATTTACAAAAAATGTCTGGTCCATCTGGGCACTGACCATGCATAAGTAGTTTTGCACGAGAGAAAGTGTGAAAAAAATGGAGCAGTTACAGCACTTTCCATTCATTGTTCCTGATTCTAATTCCATTTTAAAGTTTGTCAATAAAGACATCATTAGTGAGTGCCGTTGACCCCTCCATCAAGATATTTTTGTTTTCCCTTCAATTTTTGAACTCTGGAACGGGGCTTCTGAATATGACTTACGCATTCATATTTAGTGGCACTACTTAAGTATAAATATTTACGTCACAAACCACTTTCAAATATGTCTCCTGCTGATGAGAATATTTTTAGTTCACTCGATGGAAATTGCTTTATTAATATCATTCTTTATTTCCTTCACAACACGTTTCATAAATTTGTTCCTTACGCATTTTCGTTTACAAACACAAGATTTCGGTTTTTTATGACCCTTTATTATGCTTTTAAGTAGAATACTTTTAAAAATAATCAAAAACTAAGATAAATCTAATTGCAGTGTGCAATGTGTCGAATCAAATCAAACTCATATGCTAGCGAGGATATAACGCTTTCTACAGGTAATTAATTAAAATATTGCATTTTATTGGAAATAATTTCATATAAGATTCCCTCTCTTTAAAAGTCTTTACATTACATTTCAAAGACAGCAAATTATTTATGTCCATTTCTAGCTCTTTTCAAACCTTTGAATGGCACTTTCGGTGATTTAAATGCCCATTTCCGGTTTTTGCGTCTTTATGAAATCCTTAATATCTTGGTTTTTAATTAACGTATAAACAAAAGCTTACCAGTTTTGGAAAACTAAATAAACAGTCTATCCAATGAACGAATAAAAGAAAATTGCCATTTTTTGCCAAAATTGGCCTTTTCAACGTGTTCGGATACCTTAAATACATGTCAAAATAAAATTTTCTCGATGGAAATTAAATTGGTTTTAACAGAGAAACTGGATCCTTTTATCACAGTTTCTGCGACAAAAGTATAATGGTTTTATTATTTAAAGAGTATATTGCGTTTGAATACGAAATTTAACTTAAATGTTATGCCCTAATTAAGCAGCTTGATACGCTGCGTCGTCTTCTTCCAAAGCATATCGCTCAACGCAGGACAAGCTGCAAGCATGAGTGCATATAAATGATTGTAACAAAGAAGAGCCATTTAAAAGGGAGAAAAAAAAAATTAAATACATGTTTCAAAGAATCGAAAGAAAGTTTTTTTAAGGGATTCATAATTGTTGCTGGTTTTTCTTATAATGACAAGTTAAAAATAAAGAGAGTGCAAACAAATGTCAAGATTAACTCCAAATACAATCAGGAACATATTTTATCGCCAATTTTTCTGAATGAAATACCATCGCTTTACCCACAGTGCCATCTATCTGTGAGAATCCATCAGGACAAAGCTAGCAGTCACACATCAAAATCCACTGTAAATTTCCTAAAAGAAATGGAACAAAAAACTGGTATCAAGACCATACCCTTCACTGATATCTCTATTAAATCTCCCGATGTGTCACATATGAATATTTGTGCTTTCGGATTTTTCAAAACTGCATTATCCAAACGTTGTCTCAAACACATAACAAGACTCTGGAAAGCTGTTCGGGAGAAATGGGATACAATAGCTCTTCTTCCACTTCAAAAGGCATTATTATCCTGGAAACTGTGGTGTCGAGAGATAGTTCAGAATAAGGGATGTCAAATAGAACATTTAAAACACAAGAAGTTTATGTAATTTAGTTTTGTGAATACAATATAAATCGTCTAAAAATGTGTGAACAGCCTCTGTATTTAATTTAATAAACTGAATTTTATCTAAATGTATAATACATGATAAACTTATGACTCTGTTTATGCCTGGACGTTAAGCATTCACACAGTTTGAACACTGTGTAAATAAAGCATTCATACAGCATATACTTACGATACGTTAAGGAATATCTTATCTGTTTTTCTTCTGTTACACACAAATGATTGCGTATTGGTAATATAAAATAATTTGTTGCAAAATAATTATACAGTAGTTAAAATTCTCTAATTACATTCCTATTTTACATATAATAAAGTGTTAAAAGTTGAGTTGGTGTAGAATGAACTATAAAAATAACATTAATATTTCTTTAATATACAATTAACGCTTAATGAAGCATAAGGAAATAACATTACATAGACTAAGATTTTCAGCAGAAAAATAGCTCACGTAAAAACAAAAAATATCGGAGCTAAGATGTTGAAGAAACGAGAAAAGCTTTTAATTTTTTTTTAGGATTTAATAAACCAAACTAAGTAACATATGAGGGAAAAGAGTAAGAATTTCCGCAATACATATGCAATTTATAGTAAGTTCAAAAGTTAACTTGCGAGAAAATGTTGATAGACAATAATTGTCGAATTTTAAAATTCAGTTTTTTTAGCCAAAGGCTGGCACTTGCCTATAACGGCATCGGCCACTACTAAAGCCAGAAGTGGTGGCCATTTTATTATAGAGGCACCTAATAGGCTGCCACTGCTACCTCCTATGAAGCGATTTCACATCCATGCCTTCTCCAGGATTCGAAACTTTCGGTATCGCAGTCAGACTCCCTAACCCCTATACCATCTGGGCGGCATACCATCCTGTGCTCTGACAAGTGCAGACGCTGCAATAACATTTCATTATCCAACACTGTGACTAAATATCCCACAGGTCACCAGTGACTAGTGATCTTGTTTCATTAGTGATTTAACTATCAGCAGTGTATCTTCGTTAAGGCTAATGGTATCTTTCGGTTTCATTTTTAACAATTTAACTGAATTTACTGCATTCACTCACATTAGTAATTTTGTGCATTTTCCTCCAGTAATCACAGTTCACTTGTAGCAAAAACGTAGGTCACTAATGAACTTTATGTCATCAGCTAAAAAGTGCAGTGTACACCAGATTCCTTCACTTTAATCTTACTTTAATTTTATCTGTATTTACTCATTTGCCCACATATGGGAGAATTCCTGCGAACGTCTACCTTTAGATAAACATGACAGGTGCCCAACAACATTTGCGAGCATTATTGTGCTTCATTTCTATTTCTGTTTTAGAACGTGTCAAAAATAGCTGCACTGCCCCAATTTGGTGATCCGTTTGGTACTCCTGTATGACAGTGACCACTAGGACACTGAGCAGTGACCATCACTCTGTGACTATTGACATTAATCTTAGGAAGCACATCCTTCAAAGACACATTTTTATTTCAATAAAATCTTCAATCGGGGTTTTATATAAATTTGCGACATCACATCACTTCGATGAGACATTCCTGTAAATTGAATGGCTTTCAAAGTGCAAGGTACTACAATTAACATTAACAGCATAACTTCTGCACTGGTGACCAATAGCTATGGCAACAGCTTGCTTCGATTTAAATTTAATTGAATTGTATTTTTAAATTTAGTAGACCATCTTAGAGTACAACTATATGCCACATATTCTTCAGGATAGAGAAATTTTGTAATACTGGTAAAACATTTTTCCCTCATTTCAACGAATTTATTTTATTAATTTCTTCTGTTTCAGAGATACATTTGTGGCTTAAATAATATTGCAGTTTCGGTATAAAGATAAATTCGTGTACCTGATGTAAAGATAAAATGAGATTAGACAAGACAAGCAGCTTTACATCAGCTAAAACCTTACCTAAGTACTGCATCCGACAGTGTAAGGTCATTATACATATAAACACTTTTCCTCCCAACCATAACTAGTTCCTGCACCACACATAAACATAAGTCCAAATCAGGAAGTCAGAAACAAGACGGCTAACATTATTAGCAAAAAATTACACAGTTTTGTTAATTTTACTGAAGCACGACGGGGCATTAATTGTATACATATAAAATTTCGCTTCCTCTCGGCGATCATGAATTTGTGGAACTGATCTAAAGATGAATCCAAATTAAAAGGTGAGCAATAACAAGTGGAACAGCTCCGAATATTAGTTGAAAAATTACCTGATTTCCACAAAGAACGATTTAGCGCAGTTAAGATACTTAATATATAAACTCTCTTCCTTTTGGCCATGGTGATTTCGTGGGTTAAAGACAATTCCTTATTAACACTCTGAGCGGCCAGGGATTTTCGCTAAGAAAGCACAAATTTCCCAAAACTATTATGGGAACGTATTATTTTTTTGATTTTAATGTAAAAACTCTGCTGGTATTTCTTACCTGGATTTGTGTACTTTTGATATATTGCCTTAATTTCTTTGACTTATTTTAATATACACGTATATATACGTTCGTACAGATAACAAAAAATATTCTAGGCCGTATATATACGGTCTTGCCGCTAAGACAGATCAGGAGGATACGGGCACCATATATGGCTATATAGATACTGTAAAACTAGTTATCAAATGAGGAATATACATTAGCTCCGTGCAAACTTTCCAAAACATTTCATTAAGATGTTATTTAGAAAAATGTGAATAATAATTAAAAGATTTTATCCTAACATTTATTGCTCAAAATTATCTTGACCATGTTTCGAAAGCTATTTGACAATACTGTTGATTCTGGGATGAAAATCTGAAATTTTAGTGACATTTCCTCGAAACTCATGTTCGTTTGTAGTTGGTCTGCCGCTGGGATGTGCTTGTGTAATGGGCATGAGAACAGGTAGTGTTCTGGAGATCATCTTTCGCCGCAAACACTATTGCCTGAGCAAGAGATATTTCTCATACAATAATGTCCATGTCCAGACATCAATTGACGTGAACGGGAGTTATTGAGACATCTTTTCTCGTTTATTACACTTTCGTGTGTTCGAGAAGAGAGTTCCATTCGTTCTGCCAAATTTGCTTTATTTCTTATATGCTGCCTTTCTTAGAAATGACTTAGGCCATTTTGTGTTCATACCTTCGGAATCAGAACTAGTAGCGGCAACTTTAGCTAGGGAGCCGGTATCTTCGTTTGCTTCATTCCAAACGAAATACTAATTTGGATAATTTCTTAGCCATAAAGATTTCTTGTACTTTTGAGGAAGATTGATTGAAATTCGCTGTTGCACGTGCCGAAGAAAAACATCTGAATGAGTTGTGAGATGACTGGGGTTATTTTTTATTCCAAATTTCAGTACCTTTTGAATTACCATAATTTCCGATTGGAAAACTGTATTTTCTAAGCACAGGCGCCCATTACAGGGTATTTATGGATTATTGGCTGTATTAAAGATGCATGCGGATGCCACGTTTTCATCTATTTTTGATCAATTATAAATGCTGCTGGGTACTACTGTATTTGTAGGATTTTTGCTTATCAGATTCATATTGAAGTTCAGCGGACACCCATCGGTTAATCATTGGCAATGTGAACATCATTCAACTGCACTATTTATCTTTATTTAAAAATTATAAAAAAATTTTATATTTTCAATTTTACATTTAATTGTAATATAAGTTATGAAAAATGGTGCCGTTAGAACTTATAACACATAATAGTAAATGCTTAACAATATTTTACATAGGTCCATATACATGCAGACGGCATTTTGCATATAAATTATTATTCAGTAAATTTTCACTTTTATTGTATTTTGTTTTGTTGGACGCACATATTTGTAAATAATTTAAATAAAGTTGTATTGTCCTCTTGTCTTGTCGATTCTAGTCTATCCTTTCGTTATTTTTCTCCTCCCTCGAGCACACGCACCGATCCGACGAACACGAGAACACGCGCCGGGTATGTCATACCCGAATAAAAAAATTGTTAATAAAAATTTGCCGAAAAAAATTAATCGGATTTTTAAAAGAAATTAAAATGTAAAACCAAGTTAATACTCCATTTTAGACAAAATAGAAAACAATAAGGAGAGGAAAAATTATTTACTTACAATTTTTTTAACATTGCTTACAAAATGAGTTCATCTGTTCCATATATATACTTTTGCTACAATTTTCACAAATGAATCTAGTCTTTCTATCTTTTTTCTTGGAGCACTCTGTACAACTCTTGTAAGTCATTTTAGGTTTTTCGGAGGGCTGTCCATTGTTAACATGTTCATCGGTGGTCAGTGTTCGTCCAGAATCAGGAACCACAGATGCTCGTCGTCGTTCATTTTGAACATTTTCTATTAGCTGCATCCCTAAGGCTTTGAGAAAAGTACTCATCCCGTTCACGAGTGAACTTTTCTCGTATTGAATCAATATAAATATTTGTATTGTCAACTACATGTTTTAACATATCTTCATCGATAAGCAATGATAAGGACTCTAAGGGTGTTGAGATGTCTTTAGAATACTTTGTATTTCCAGGGAGTTTAGTTATAATACTTTTGGCGCCTATTGTAACATTTGTCCGGAATTTATAGTTCCATTTTACTCCATTTTTTCCCAACATAGAACTCATTGCTACATTCCAGAGTTTCATTTTCTGTTTCTGTATCTGAATCACTACTCTATATGGATGAATCATGATTACTAATTATATTCTTCTTCATCAACATCTTCCTCTTCTTCACTAAATGAATCCTCATCAGAAGAAACTATTTCAAGGAGATTTCTCAATCTTTTCATCCCTTCATCGTAAGGAATATACGGCGCCATGCTTACAACTCAATAAAAACTTATACTAAAAGCTTGAAAACGAGAAGTGCGAAGTGACTCACTGAGAAACGCCAGTACACGCGCGGGTATGACATGCCCGAAAAATGCTGGTCCTAAAAACCCGTTGCACTTGCCACCTCAGGAATTTCCCCCATTTAAGTATGTTACCTTGAACTCAGCTACACCAAGTTTCGTCCTTTTATGAAAGAATGGGTGAGAAATATACAAAAAGAAATATGTACATGGGTATGACATACCCGTCGCGTGTGCTTGCGGGTTACGTCTTTTTGTCAAGTATATCATTTTGCCAATTCGAACTTAAATTATTAAAATTAAAGCATGTTCATTACTTGCTTATCTTACATTGCACAGTTCTTCCACTCTTATAGCGAGGAATATGATTGAGAGCTCTATTTATATTTTTTGATGTAGGCACTAATATATGTTGATCTCTGGGAGTTTTAATTGATAATTTTCAGTTAATGGCCACTCGATGATGTAATTGTTAGGATTGCCATTGCCTTTTTATTACAACCAACAATGGAAGATAAGCAACAATAAGATAGACAGCCTCAGATATTAGATACAAATTACTTAATTTTATTGATTTTACTAAAGTATGAAGCGGAACAGTAAGTGCATTGTTATATAAACTTGCTCCCTCTCGGTTTTGATGCATTCGTGGATCTCAACTAAAGGTGATTCGAAATCAGGAGGTAGCAACAGCAAGAGAAAATTCGTATGTTAGTTAAAAAATTACTTAATTTTGAGGATTTCCCTGGAGAACAATTCAATATATGAACAGCATTTGGAATACAAACTCTCATCCTTTTGATCATGATGAATTCGTGGATCTAAAACCAAATTTGGAAAACCCGCCGCACAGTGGAGTTTTGACAGTGGCAAGCGAAGACTTATTGAAAAATTAAAAGATTTGAAAAAATAATAATACCGTCTATATGAACTCTGTCGATAAACACACACCTAGACACATTAGAATAAATATAATAATTCAATTTCTCTGCAAGACGTAAATTGTCAGCCAACTGAAATCCAAATCGAAATTATTGACTTATAACAGCATCTTTCACTGAAAAGCAAATATGAGAAATTTATTCCAACTGTAGTTGATCTAAGTTAAATAGAATTTTAGAAATTCGTACCAACAAGCAATTTTTCAGATTTGCACGATTCCGTTGTCAGATATTGTTGTTGGTTTATATCAAGAAATGTTTCCTATTATGAACATAATAAACTCACGGTATCTTTGAGATTAAACTGATATGCACATAAAACATAAAGCGAAGACTTATTGAAAAATTAAAAGATTTGAAAAAATAATAATACCGTCTATATGAACTCTGTCGATAAACACACACCTAGACACATTAGAATAAATATAATAATTCAATTTCTCTGCAAGACGTAAATTGTCAGCCAACTGAAATCCAAATCGAAATTATTGACTTATAACAGCATCTTTCACTGAAAAGCAAATATGAGAAATTTATTCCAACTGTAGTTGATCTAAGTTAAATAGAATTTTAGAAATTCGTACCAACAAGCAATTTTTCAGATTTGCACGATTCCGTTGTCAGATATTGTTGTTGGTTTATATCAAGAAATGTTTCCTATTATGAACATAATAAACTCACGGTATCTTTGAGATTAAACTGATATGCACATAAAACACCTAATTACCTTCAATAAATAATCCTAATATAGGAGACTTGGTAAAAAGAAACTCCATATTCAAAAAGCGCATTAGTTAAGTTTTCACTGTTTAATACTTATTTAGAATTAAATGCTTAACATTATTCATTTTTATTTAATGCATAACCTAACTTAATAAAATTTTAAAAAATGTTTTTTAACAAATAAATCCCTAGTTTGTACCGTTGTTTTTTATTATATTATTTTTAAATGTCCACTACTTATTTAAAAAAAATGTGCTTAAAAATCCTATAGTCATCATATAAACACTAATTATTCCGCCTTTATATATAGTATATTTTTAGTATGTTGGAAAAGTTGTAAGTGGCAAACATATTTTTTTTTCAGGTAGTGTCGCTCTTCCCAAAAAGGTTGGGGCCCACCAGTGGCGGAGCGGTAAAGTCGCTGAACACTGGTAGTTCGGTCCGAGGTTCGAATCCCTCGAACGGGCTGGCTGCATGGGCGTATTCGTGGTTTTGTCTATGTGTAACGTGTATATGAGCAAGTTACTCTTAGAAAGTCCTCCACGAAGGCATCCCTCCCGTTAGGCAAATAACTTTCGAGGCTTTGTCATAATTCACGCACACACACCCAAAAAGGTTGGCCACTCCTTATACAGTATTTCTCCCGGCTTCTTAGCATTTCTTCGCGGTAGTGGTCAGCAATCTCTGCACGTAATCGAGAGGTCCGTGGTTCAAGTCCCGTTGAGGACATTGCTCATTTTTCATCTCTTCTGTTTCCATAAAAACCTAATGACTCTACAGTGACGCCCGAACTAAAAAATGGGGTGGATGATGATTTTCCACCACCATAATTTGGCGATTGGGTCCCTTAATTCCAGTCGTTCTTTAAAAAGGGGAGTATATAAGGTATTTCTCCCGCCTTCTTAGCATGCCTTCGTGGTATAGTGGTCAGCACACTGGGCGCATATTCAAGAGGTCCGTGATTTGAGTCCTGGCGAGGACATTGCTCATTTTTCATCTTTCCTGCTTCCAGAAAAACCCAATATCTCTACACCCTGACCTAAACTAAAAATAATTTCATATTAGGGAAATAAGCAATAATATTGTTAGCTTCGCATGTCAGATAAAACTTATTTCATTTTGTGACGATTAAACAATCAGTAATCAGACGATTAAACAATTTGTCAAACAATCAGACGAGAAACAAACAATCAGACGAGAAAAAAACAATCAGACGATTAAACAATTTGTCAGATAAAACTTATTTTATTTTGTGACGATTAATATTTTGTGACGATTTCAAACTTATTTGATCTACGATGGGTCACATTAGGGAGGGGGCATTTATTATATAAATTAATATACATTATCAGAACTAGAAACAGTGGTGTAGAAACGTCGTTAAACAAACAACTCTCAAGTGGTTTTAGCAATTAAAACTCTTTTAAAGACACATTATTCTCATGTCGCATAATCTCATGGTTTTATGTTGCCCTATGTAAATGGATGGCATAAAACGTACGTGCCAGTGAATTTTTAATATAATCGTTTTTATGCTCTGTGTTTGAATGCAAAAACCCTGCTAGGAATTGTTTCAGAAACAGTCTTAAACTCAAAAACATCAAGCGAGGTAACTGAGCAGACGTAAAAAGTGCAAAATTGGATTAGATGATTCACGACTTCTTGCAGAATTTTATCGTATGTTTTTATTCCTCTCTCAGGGCTCGCTTGAAAATAGTTGCAGTCCGAAACGAAGAAAAAGGTTGGAAACGAGTAACATATGACGAAAAATAAGCAAAAGTTTCCGAAACACGGATACCCCGATATAAAAAAACATAAAACTTTACTTTAGAGAATATCGAGTACTACTTGAATTTTAAATCAGAAAGTAAGATTCTTTTCCTCCCAGGAGAGCCAATTGTAAACGTCAGTACAAACAATTTAAATTTCGAAATGAAAATAAATTTTGTCGAAACTTTGAGAAGCTGCATCTTGTTAAAAATATATATTTCACTCACAATGTGAAAAAAAATAAGTAATTTATTTATTTATATGAATCATGTTTTTGCACAACCAAAGATCAAAATTGATGAAGTCTACCTTTTACTTATCATTATACCATTATATTTTCTGGGAAAAATTAAGAAATTTTAAATTAAAAAAATACATATATTAAAAAAATCTGAAAGGTTTCAGATTTTAAATTACGTTCACAGGAGTGTTTTTTTTAACGTTTTGTGTGTTACCTTTATTTATTAAATATCATGTTCTTTGCACTTAAACCATAAAATTCAGTTCAGCAGCAATGTCGCAAAATAATTTTAAAATTAGCATATCTTAAATATAATAAATTAGAATATCACTTATATATTATATAAATATAATAATAATATATAAATTAGAATATCCGATACACAGTTTCGCGAGCTGGTGATAAAAAAAGTTTTTTTTCCCCATTGTTTTTCGGTAGAGTGTTGCCATTGCTCGCTTTTAAATCGTTGAGTTTGTTAATCAAAAATTCGTTAAAATTTTACAGCATATGAAATCGATAATAAAACAAATTCCAAATTTCAAATCTGGGCTTTCAAATGCCCATATTCGCAGTAGGATTACGTCATTCAAAACTGGATGGCTCTACAGATGGATTTACGTTTATCACAGCATGCTTACGTTTATCACAGTTTACGTTTATCACAGTTTATCACAGTTACGTTGATCACAGTCATGTTTTATCACAGTGTAAGAAACATACATACATTTATGCAGATTTTTCATTATTTAAGTTCTTTAAATTTAATACAGGGCGATAGTATTTGGTGGCAAGGATTTGAAAAGTGATATAGCCTTTTAACATTTTCAACGCATAACGAAACAATAGTCCTTCAGGGACATAGCCCTTTTGGACTAATAATTTCAAATTTATTTTTTATGCGAAATAATTTGACACTTTTAGCTATTTAACTGAATATGTACCGCTTTTAACAGGATTTTTCTTTTGTTCTCTGAAAACAGGATCATAATCCAAGAATATGGAGAATAATATAATGAGAAATGGCCAATAGATTGATCTAAAAGCAATTATTCGTCGATCATAGTTGTAAAATACTATTTTACAGATTGTATTGCGGTGCCAATTTATCTGCGAATATCTTTGTGGAGGCCACCAGCGGTCGAACTCTAACGTCGCAGAATACTTCTAAATCCGATCTAAATTTGATTGTAGGCGAACAGGCTGGCTGCATGGACATTTTCGTGATTTTCCTCGTGTGTTACGTGTATACGATCTTTTTTCGTTTAGAACGTCATCCACGAAGGTATCCCTACCGTTAGGGAGATAGCCTTTGCATGCTTTGCCATAAATAAATAATTCAAACAAAAGCAATTATCCCTCGATGTGTGCCATAACAATCTAAAGACGTAGATATTTAACTTTTTTAAGAAATGTTCATTTATTGTTATGTTAAAATTTTAATTAAATTTCTTTTAATTTAAATTTTCTTTTCTTTTCTTTGTGAAGATAATTAACCTGAAAAAATAATGTTCATCCTCTAATCTTATAGCGGCCTATTTTTATCCATTATTACTGCGCATACGCGTATGTTTATAACATTGAAACTTTCCGATCTCTTGAGCAATTCGTTCATTGTGTTTCCTGTTCTCTTGAGAATATTAATTTAATAACTGAATCTGCAAAAATAGCTGTCAAAACTCACCACAGATAAAATTTAACTGCACAAGTTTATTACTCTTTTGAATAAAGTCCATTTCTAATTATCTCGTTTAAACGGGGGTAAAATTAACCTGAACATTTTACTTCCTTGTACGAAGTGAGGGAAGTAATGTAATCGAAAAAAATTGCAGATATCATATTTCAATGAAAATATCCATTTTGACCGTTCCCGAAAGCATTTCGACGATATATAGCAATTTGCGTAGAAGCGCTATGAATTTCTCTTTGGCATTTTGTGCTGATTCACTATAAACGGTGAATCACTTTATAAATTGATGCCACCAAAAATTAGAGCCCTGTATTATATTTAAAGAAATAAAATAATGAAGAATCTGCATGAATGCATGCATGTTTTTCGCACTAAGATAAAGCCACAGTACCTATAGCCATCAAAATTTGAGTAACATACGTCTGCATCCGAATACGGGCATCTGGAAGCCCAAATTTGGAATTTGGAATTTGTTTTATTATCTATTTCATATTTTGTAAAGCATTTATTAGTTTTTGATTAAGAAACAACGATATAAAAGCGAGCCATGGCAACACTCACTGTACAAAAACAAAAACAAAAAAAAAAATCTCCAGCGCGCGGAACTGTGTATCGGAAATTCTAAAGATATGCTCTTTTGAACAGTTTTTGATATGACTGTTGAATTGAACTTTATGGTTTAGGTGCGAAGAACAAAATATAATAATATTATGTTCTAAACCATAAACCATAAACCATAAAGAACATAATATATAATAAAATATATTATTAATAAAGTTAACACACAAAACGTTAAAAGAAGCTCCTTTAGGCGTAATATAAAATCTGAAAGCTTTCAGATTTATTTTTTTTTCCGTGACGTCTCTATGTACTGACAAAATAAAGGACAATTTTTCAAAAACGGATTGTGAAATGGATTCAAAAGGAATTTTTTTCGTGACATTCTGTGCGCAGTGCACACGTAACTATGTATTTATGTACGTATGTATGTCTGTTACGTAACTCAAAAACGATTATTCGTAGAACTTTAAATTTGTATATGGGACAGCTATTTTATCTTAATTGTGCACGACACTTTTCTATTGCAATCAGCAATACCGAACACATTGCATATAATCACTCCCTTACCCGGCTTAAAAGTCCTTAACCCCCCTTATATGTTTAGTCATTGGTTGTAGTCATACTCTTCCAGGTACAGAAATGTTTTAAATGGCGAAAATATTCAGGTTTTGGCAAGAATACTAAATTTAAGAAAAAATTACTTTTCAACAAATTGTAAAATCTATTTTTGAATACAGTCTCCCGATTCCTATACTTAGATTCGGAAACGTTCTGCACGCGTTATGAAAAATAAAATTACAAGCTCTTTGACTCCCATACGATAGCAATTGACGGAATATTTAGTTTTTAAATTTACATTTTTTCAATTCGTCTTCAGGAATCGGTTAACTTGTCAGGAGATGTATATCTCTTCACTTGTTTCGGGAACATACTGTATCCGAAATAAGAACAATAAACTTACTGAAGCTCTGTTCGATTGTGTGGAACAGACGACACAAGCAGGAAGGGCATACGAAACCCTTTATTCTCTATTACTTTACAGAAATTCCCGAACTTCGGGATTCAGAGACCAACCACTTGTGGTCTGAACGTAAAAATATAAAACTACTAACTAAAACTCTAACTAAAAGCTAACTTAGTATACAAATGCCTAGTACTAAGACTGGCCTTTATTTAACTCTTTCGCATCGAAGTCGCCCGTAACGCCCGTTCATTCAGGCAACGGCAAACCGCCCGAACACCTCGTTTATTTTCTACCTAGTTCTTTCCCCTCCACGTTAGTGTATGGCTCATTGGTTGCGCGAGTTGTTAAAAGACATGTCGATCATTCTTTTGAAGCAAATAAAGGAGAAATACGGAAAGCTATTGACGTTCGCAGGTGCAATCCGGCCCTAAGGTGAAACTGCACACAATGGATGAAACCGCAGGGGGAAAGGAAAACTATTCCAAGACAAATTCGTAAACACGGGCGTTTTCGATGTTTGTTGAAAACAGATTTGGTCGTCTCTCGATGCGAAAGAGTTAAAAGGGTACGTATGTGGTACGCCGAGCTGCTGAAACTACAATACGTTTTCAAATATCAAGAGGACTAAATCTCTGGCCTTAAAGGCAAACAGAAACCGAGTGAAAACTCGTAAAACTGCAGTGGCAAGCTGCTCGCTTCCTAAATCACCTTCTCTCTCTAACTCTTGGTAAAAAGCCACAACTTAAATACGTGGGCGTTAGCAAGACAATTTGCATAAACAAGTTAAAGCATTTAATTCTGTCTGGAAGTAAAAAGTAAGAAGTGATAGTACAGTTTTAAAATAAAATAAACGTTAGTAAAACTTAGGATCCTTAGAAACTAAGTTAGAATATTTCGAGGAAATAAGTTAAAAGGAACTGCAGTGGAAAAGGGTGCTTAATTTCATACAAGGAAGTCATGAGGTATTCGCATCAGATTTTTGTCATTTGGTCATCTTAAGATGATGCGTTTTGAAATAAGAAGTTTAAAAGGATTTCAAGACTTTACTTTTTCTAAAGAAATGACAGCATGCTTACGTTTCTGCATTCGCAACTCACACAGATTAATTTATGGAGTCATTAGTCATTTTTGAAGCAGGAGACGTGAAAAATGTGCAGTATCCTCGTCGGGACTCGAACGCTGGATCTCTCGAATACGCCTCGAATATGCTTTCAATTACAACACGAATGTATGCTGAAAGAAGGGAGAAAATACCCTTCTTAAGCCGTTACCACTAGGGTTTATCTGAGCTAACGGAGTCAGTTTCATGTATCGACTAGCTCCGCTGTGCCTGCTGTTCACATTTTTCAACTTGCTGCCCTATGGGAACGTTCCCACTGGGGTTTATCTGAGCTAACGAACGCAATTGACGTAGCCGACCCATCTCCAAAACCAGTCTTTTTCCCATAGGACAGCAAGTTGAAAAATCTTAACTGCAGGCACAGCGGAGCTAGTCGACACATGGAACTGACTCCGTTAGCTCAGATAAACCCCAGTGGGGACGGGCCTTTGAACGTTCCCACTCGGGTTTATCTGAGCTAACGAACACAACTAACGTAGTGAACCATCTCCAAAACCAGTTTTCCCCCATAGGGCAGCAAGTTGAAAAATCTGAACTGCAGACACATCGGAGCTAGTCGACACATGGAACTGACTCCGTTAGCTCAGATAAACCCCAGTGGGAACGGCGCTTAAAAGTGCGGTTAGGGATGAGGGGCTCCAATCACCAAGTGTGGGTGGTGACGAGATACCGTTCACTGCTTTTTATTTCGGGCGCCCCTTCTACAGTCATTAAGTTCCTTTTTTTTAAGTGGGAGACGTGGAAATTGTGCATTGCCTGGACCATGGAGGTCCTGCATGCTCGTCCCGAATCCTGGACCTCCCGAATACTCTGCTATTCTGCTTCCAACTACACAGCAAAGGCATGCGAAAAGGTAGGAGAAAATACCCTATAAACATACTACTTATCTCTGAGCATTAATATAAGACGGTAGTTTGAAGAAATGTCTATGCCTGTCATGTCTAAATATCGATTTAACTCTTAAACAATGTTTTATATAGAAAACACAATATGTGAATCAATATACTTAAAAAAGCTATTTCAAAAACCGCTCGCGATGGCTGCTGAACTAACATGAGTGATTTTCTGTCTGTTATATATGCATGTGGTGTCAAGATTCGGCCACTGGAAAAAATGGATATGATGTAAATAAATTAATATATATGATTTTCATTAATACATATATTTATACATTACAATCGTGTCTATTAAGGGTATCAGTGCTATTTTTTCAGTTTTGTATTTAATTTTCATTATACTTGTTATTTGTTTATTAAGTGCGAAAAACATTCTCAAAATTCGCTTGAAGTACGTATGGACATATGTTTTTGTTCTATTTTTTAACTTTATTCTTTCTTTCAGTTCCACTATAGGGTGAGTGTAATTCTAACACTGAAAAACACTGCACAAAACTTTCTGGATTAATATTGGTAGCTGTTTAACGACACTATTCAACGAGACTCATTTGTTAATTTCAAAACGGAAAATTTCAATATGTAAATAAATACTCGTGGTTTCTGACAAACGATTCTAAAACTGCGGGTAGATTTTGTATCATTTTATGGTTCTAAATCAAGACATTTGTTTAGTTTCAAACAATGAAATATTACATTTTTGCTGAAAATTCCAAAAAGCATGCAGCAGATTCAAAACATGCAAGAATCCAAAACTTTAGTCATTTCTTTGTTAAAATTAAAAACACAAAAAGAAAAAGACCCAGAACTGAAAATACAAACCCCTTGTCTTGTAATAAATAGCAATTTATTGCTATGCTTAGTACGCTTTAGCATACTTCTTTTCGAATGACCTGTGAGTATTCAGGAAATTTTCAAAATTCTGTCTAGTGTAATACTCTGAACGAAGATGGATTATTCACTATAAGCCTTTGACATGACATATATATTAAAGAAAGTGACAAAGTCTTTTTTTTCCTCTAATGCGGTATCAAATCCACTTCACGAAGTTCACTGGGAAATATTTCAAGCAGTTTACGCCACAGATATTTAAAGTAAACCCTTGACACATTCGTATAGGATGCATTCATTCTATTTCGTTATTAAATCAGAATTATTCAAGTGTAACAACGCATTTCATTTGAATTATAAGCAGATTTATTTTGACGGGTTTAATTAGCGATTATATGTATGTATCTATATTTGTATAGCTATCTATCACTTTCCCTCCCACCTCTCTCTCTATATATATATAATACATTTAATGTTTCTTTAATTTTCAGGGGAAACATGGTAATGTGTCTTTTGCAGCATTTATTTACTGTTAGACCAGAGCTTCTTAAAGTTTTTTCTAACTAAAAACTAAGCGTTGTTTAGTATTTATCCCGCATTCGTAGTGTAGTGGTCTGCACGCTTGGCATGTATCCAGAGGTCCGTGGTTTGATTCCTGGCGAAGGCACTGCTAATTTTTCAGGACTCTTGCTACCCCCAAAAACATCTCTATAAACTAAACCTGAAAACAAAATAAGAGGAAAATCATTGTTTACCTGTGATTTCGAAAAGTCTAAATCCATCACCCTAAATAAAGCCTCTTCACGCTGCGTGAAGGATTGCAACGCCGAGTACATCAGCTAGTATTGTTATAATTTTCAATATTGCCACAGTACAAATACCATCATATTTGTGTGTTTGTCTAAGTGTTATTTTTCCTGAGTAGTAAACGCATTTAGCCCTCTACTGCTCTTTTTTAATCTTATTTGAGGATCTATTTTGCGTGCAAAAATTCATGATATATATTATTCTCAGAGAATTTTATAAACAAGTGAATAAAATATGATATAATATTAGAGTATATAAAACATATTTCATTTATTAAGATGGAAGTGTTTTCTTTTAAAACATATTTTTTTTAATTAGTTGATAGGAAAAAGTCTCTTCAAAATGTGTGTAATTTGCTTGTGAAACTTTCATACCTGAAGCTGAATACCACCAACTGAAAGCATAAAATTATAATTTCACTTACTCTGAAGAAGTTCAATCAATTGCAGTCGAACATAATGAACGATGGTTTTCTCTAAATATCGTGTTCATCTTTAGAGAAATCTGTAACTGCGATGCATGTCAAACGCGCAGTTTCGAACTACATCCTGAAATTAATCGCTGATTTTGTTATATGTAATAACTGTTCAGTAAATATTTACTAAGTAGTAATTATACTAAGATAATATTACTTACCTAAAACTTAATGTCACTCGAAATGTTTGTATTAATGCTTGTCGTCAAACATATTTAACAGAATCTAGGAGTGATAAAGTAGTTGCAACCAAATATAACTGTACACTTTAGGAAGTACAATTGTGCAATTTTGTCTTACCTCGAATTTTCTTGGATGTAATATTCCTTTTAAAATGGGGCGAATGGAAAACCGCAGAAATGGAATAAGAAAATTTTGAGAAATCGATAGCCCGTTGTTTCATATATGATTTCCATTTAAAAGAAATCCATCCATGTAAGTCTAAAATTTAGGAACTGAAATTAACATCAAGTGCAGATTTTATTATGAAAATGCTCAAAACGTTCCTTTTAATGACCACGCGCTTTATTTAATAACCACTATCCTTGCGTCCCTGCAAGAGTCGGAAATAGTAGGCCATTATGCTAAAAGTTTCCTGATTAAAAATGCATAATTTTATGAAATTTGGATTGCGTTTATTGTTCTTGTTTCTGATTCTCTTGAAATGAGCCTATGTTTGTTCAAGAATTTCGCAGTAATAAAACGTAACTAGAGTTTACTTAAGTCTTAACACTTCTACAAGTAACACTAGAAATTTGCCTGTACAGATTCCCCCAGAAGACCTTTTCTACTTCTCTTCCCGTTCCGCTAACTTTTCTAGAGGACTTTTGGCACGACAATATCTCAGATGGTGCAACAATATTTTAAATGGTGCATTACACTTACTAACCTTCTCCGGGTTTCTGCCCTGAGTTCTCCATGTACTTTTTTATGATGCATAAAACTTAATATCACGTTAGGTTCACTTTTTTACAGTCTGAAAAGGGAAGGCAAAAGGAATTCTTCGCCAAATATTCCGGACTAAATTATGTAAAATTGTATACTCAAACACTGGCTGTCTGTGTGATGTTATCTAAAGGGCCCAACAAAAGGTTTTCGGAAGAGGGTCAAATTCAATGAATTTATTCACCTCAAAATATATCAAATATATCAATGTACTACTGTACTGTCCATAAAGTATCAATTCAATCAACAATCGGATACCAGGAAGCCAGGATACAATCAGATGCATGGCCCACTGCTCTGGTGTCCAGCTACTGCCTGATTCAAACGCCCTGTGACATGCATGCTAAGACAAAGGTACATTAACCATAGGTCGTCAGGCGTGCAGTACTCCTCCATGCAGTAGACGTGACACAGTGTGGCAGGATACGGGCCAACCTGCAGCAGCAGAGAACTCACATAGCAAAAGGAAGAGATCCTCTGTCGTTGTGGTAAATCTCTGGCTTCCAAACCCACGTCTTCTACAGGTTTTCTATCTATTTGATAGCAATTTCACAGACTTTTGATGACACTGCAGTGCACATCCATATCTCTAACAACAGCGGATTGTCTTGCGCCAGTTTGCAACACCCTGACTGCATTTTGCCAACGTACTTTATAATGCAAACGGTATTTTCGGCTCATACTTGCCGCTTTGGCCATTTCGGAATTTAATGAACAATCCTGCTTGCCAAGTGATTATAGGTCAGTTGATTATAGTTCCTTTTAATCAATTGCTGGCATACTTCCTTTTAAGGCCTTGTATTGTGACTGCGGATTACTTTTATGCTAATTTTGGTTGTCTATTTAAATTCGGAGATGCAGCCTCTACTTGATATGTAAACTGCATACTTTAAATCCTCTTTTTACATTCTTACATTTTTTTTGCCATTTCTTGCTTATTGTTTTAGCACTACTGTATTTTCAATGTGAAATAAAGCAGACATACTACGCAAGAGAAAATTTTCATCTGTTAGCATTCCATAAGGAATGTGACATGCATATGAAAAAAAAAAATATTGGAGAAACGAAACAGTTTTTCTAAATCAGTTAGGAAATAAGCAATGATTCTTATGATAATATTTTCTTAACACTCACAGAGAGAAAGAAATTAAGTTTTATTATTAGAATTATTCCAAAATTCTTATTAATACCTTTTCTAACTCATTTATGCACTTGTTTCTAGGATTTCCATTTTTTCCTGGCAGTATAATCTACAAACGACATCTAAAAACTTAAAAAACATATTTTTCTCCCAAAACATTCATAGATACCAGACATTCAAGCATTGAACGCGTGCGGCGGGATGTCAATAGATATATTTTGAAGAATTCCTGTCCTCTCATCTGCATTGTACTTGCTTCTGTAACCTTTTAGTAGCCTTTAATGAATTTGTGTACCGAAACTGTTTGATAACCGCTCTTCGGCTAATTTCTAAAATATATGAAATATCTAACGATATCTAATGTTTCTAATAAAACGGTGAAATTTATTTTAGATGACCAATAGCTATTTATAAAATACACTGTTTTTTTAAATTTCTCCAGTAGTTAATAACTGTTTCCCTTTTCCTGTATCCTACTTAATTATGAAAAAAATTCTTGAAGTTGGAATATTTTCACATTTCGCTGCACATTTTAATTACGTATTAAATGAAATAAAAATCCAGTAAAATATTGAGATTTTAAGCTATGTTTGGATTTTTCTGGCTTTACCTGGAGCAGTTAATTCTAGAATCTAGAACATTTTTATTTCTTAGAATAAAATTTAGTATCTGAATGAAATCATTTGATAATGAATTTTGGGCAAAAAATAATCAATTTTAATTACGTACGATCAATTATCTTCGTTAATTGGGGCCACTTCCAAGTTTGTAAAATTAATTACACGGTTGAACTAGTTTTACTATTTATTTAAAAACTCAATTTTTACAGAAGAAGCGAAGCAAGAAATGAAAATTCTATATGAATATTAATGAGCGTTTGTTTCTAATAAATAAATAAGTGTACCTTATAAAAAATTCAATTAATTATTTTATTTTTACAAAATTAACTGCAATATTTAATAATAAATTAAACATACAGAAAGAATAAACGAGCTTAATTACCAAAGTATGATTCATTTGAGCACCAAAAAGTTGTTTTTTAAGTCATTAACAAAATATGTTAACTAGAATTTATTCCTTAATTAGAATGTACTTAAAATAAATTTATTATTAATGTTGTCTCAAAAGATATAAGTTCTTTGAAAGGCAATCTTGCTAGTTATGTATGTATATGGAGGTTCTACGAGCATTAGGGACATTGAATTTACTGTGCATTGAGTTCAAAAAATCATTTTAATTTTAATTATTACTACCTGAAAGCTTGTAATAATGTAAAAATATTAACAAATTAAATGTATAATATCGTTAGTTTTCTTAAATATTTGGTCGGATCTTGTTCTCATTCCGTCGATATTCGAAGCAAATAAAATTGTGCGTTAAATCTAATGTATTGTTGCGAAATGCCCAGCTGCGGTAAGATAGCTTCCCCGCAAAGGGGGTTGAGGTTTCCCAGAAAATGACAAATAAAGGAATGGTTGCCAGATTGGGCACGACTCGCTCATTTGGCGGCAAAATTGGCAATATGCCATAGACGGAGCGAGAACATTCTAGAACGAAATCTTACTGGTTTTTCCGAGAATGTTCTAGAAGGCAGGTTAATAGCTATAAATTCCCTACCTGTACGCTCAGATGCAGTTTATTGCGAAGTCTTATCTAGTGTAGTAATAGAGTAAGTTGAGTTTAATAGCTCGAGAGCGCTTGAACGAGTCGAAAGCAGTAATTTAGTGCTTCGCCATGAAGCTGCCTACACTGTTACAGCTTGATAGCCAGAAGTCTGAATTGCTGATTGTTCCAGCGTGTTTATCGTAAATTTTCGACGGCTGTAAGCTTGTCTTTGGAAGTCTCCTGTGTAATAAAAACTAAAACTAAACTCAGTGGCGTAAACAGCCCCAATGGGTCAAGGCTTACTGTGCCCCGAAATCTGCTTTCTTGACCGTGGGCCACGGGGTGCGTAAGCACATGCCCTGAACAAGTGGTCAGCTTGTCGCAGGACTCCCAGTGTTTAGTCCCCAAGCGAACTTGGTACTCATTTTATCGACCCAGGGGATGAAAGGCTGAGTCTACCTTCTCCATCCCAGGGTTCGAGCCCCGACCTGTGGTGCTGCTGCGAAATACGCTAGCCACTGCGACACCAAGCCTCTCTCCTGTATAATACTGACGAATAAATTGTGTTTTGATTCCTCATCAAGTGTTGCCATCAGTCACTCCAAATCCACGAATCCTTAGAACGCATCGGTATTTTCTTTAAACTAAGATGATTTCTTTATTTGCAAATTACAAATTAAATCCAATTAATTTACTCACTATTACTTATACCTATATTGCAGCACTTTCCAATATCGTATTTTGTTACACTTACATAACTTAGTTATAACTATCATTCGTGTTTTTGCATGTAAAATAATAACCAACATTTTACTTTCATTCGTCTACTTACTAAAGGTATTAGTGACTTCTAGATGGTATTAGTAAGGACCTGAATTTGCAAATGCTAACTTGAAATTTAATTTTTTTTTAGAGTTTGCATAGTAACATAAATTTATAGTAATCTCAACATCAGAAAGAAACCTCATCTAGTACAGTTTCGCCGTAAAAGTGTATTTTCTGGATATTTTCCGAATGAATATTGAAAATTCAAAGAAATTTTAGTGTTTTATGTTTAGAGGATTTCTGGGGAAGTGTCAGAAGAAACGTATTTGGACATCTCAAAATTTGAATTTAGAAAGTTTAGACATCTGGTTTTAAGTATATGTTAAAATAGCATGACTAAAAATTTAATTACTGTTTCTCTGCTTATGTAGCTTAACTCTCAATAAAACGAGGGCATGCAGCCGAAGAAATCAAACTCTTATCTTATACTAAACGTAGAGGGGAAGAAAGAAGGAATATCGAAAGAGCTATTAATATCGCATTTATTAAAGTACATGTTTATATCTAAGAGATGTTCAAAATTTCTTCCATTTAGCAAATTGCACGCTTCACAACGTCTAGGCGTGGAATCACGGACCCGCTCAAAATGGACAGGTGTGTCACGGACACAAAATCGAGGTTAAAATGTGCAGGCTGAAACCAGATGTTTCGCCGTGTGGCTGCTGAAGCGTCAACCACGACTTTTTGAGACACCGTATATGTCAAATCAAGTAAAAGGAAACATGAAATTATAGCTTACTATGAAGCATGGAAATATATGATGGGTCTTCTGAAAATGGAGATCAAGGCACGCTTTCCATGTGATCATGTGTAAATCAAGCCCTAGTCAGAGTCATTGACTGAACATTGGTATGTTTTCATCTGCACCTGTGTGTAAACCTATCGTACAGCTTGAACAGCACATTCCCAGATGAGGTCGAACGTTTCTACTGTCAAAGCGATATCAACTAAATGGAACTTACAAGAACTCATTAGTAAAGTCCGTGAATTTTCTAGTGACTTATCTCACTTGTCTGATAGAACATGAGATTCGGTATACGAATTTCATCGTGGAGAATACATAGGCTTGCTCTATCGCTGAAATCGGCTTTAAACACCTGACATGTCAAAGTAGGGCTATACCCAGCTTAGTTTCAATTTTGAAGAATTCCTCGAGGCAGATGTGCAGGTGTCTTCCAACCTTCTTCTTCTGCTACCAGACCAGTTGAGAGGATTTTCGGTTTGCCGTGTATTTCAAGTGTCTCAGTGTCGCAAAAACAGTTTACAATTACAGGTATCCAAATTCTCTCCGGGTCTTCTAATCCGGATGCAATGATATGGTAGATAACAGTGTTAACCACTATGCTGATCAGGACAACAGTCCTGCGCATAAAACTGATATTTTGCGAGCAAACAGTTTCTTTTAGTTTCCCTGTTTTGCTCGCTTGTGCTTTCTGTGGTATTGTAGTGACCTCTAAAAGTAAAGGGGCATATACTTTGTATGCACGAATAAACACTTATATACACATTCGGATTGCATACATATTAAAAAAAATAATAGTAGAATCTAAACTATCATAATAATAATTTTAAGCCCGCTGCAATCCGATACTAGTAAAGAATTCAAAATAAAAAATAAGCAAAATTCATAGCAGTTAATCATATCTTTGCACAAAGGGAAGTAAAAAAAAAAAAAAAAAAAAAAAAAAAAAAAAAAAAAAAAAAGATTACAAAAACTGTCTGCATTTAAATTTCAAAAGCTAAAATCCAGCTGTCAGGGAATAGCCTAAGACAAACATCAACATTAAAAGAAAAAAGGTAATGTTTTTCTTTTAATATTACTATTTTAAAATACGAGATTACAGTCTAAAACCTTTCGGAAAAGAATTTGCAGTTATCTCTTTTAGAAAATTAAAAATAAATAAAAATAAGCTATTTTACAGTACCAAAAACACATCCAAATATTTTCCTCTTCTTCATGGATAACCAAAACTCTGGTGTTGCTAACCCATACAAACAAAAGATTTATTATTGAATAAAATGAATTTAGTCTCAAAAAGAATTTCAATTTCGAGAGTTCCCGACAACTGCTTCTTTTCGGTTTCGTTTTTTGAATGCAAAATGGTTAATGCAGCTGAAATATTTGATGCAAACATTAGATTGATTTTATATTGAGTGCGGATAACCAAGGCATTCTAAACACGTCGTTTTAATTTTTAGCTATGTATCTGAAATTTCCTACCTACGGATACGGATAATTGTAACGAAATATGCTCTTCATTTTTTTCATATATGCTAAGGATATATCATCCTGACATATTCTTCAAAACTTAGAACGTATTCCTTACTTTCTGACTTCTAATGAGGTTATCATAAAGATAGTCAAATGATTTTATGGTGATCCTGTGTATATAGCTTACGTAATGCCAACATAAGTATATAACATAGTATATTAAAAACACTTTTGTTAAATGTTTGCACTGATGTGCTAGAGGCCACACCAGTTGCCGAGTGGTTAAGACCTTTGAATACTAGTAGTTTAACCACCAGGTTTAAATCTAGGCAGATACGCTAGCTTCACGAAATCATCCCTTATCTTAGGCAGATAGTACGTGTGTGCTTTGGCGTATTTAAATAGCCTAACATAATCTAACCTAACCTGTTATTCTGGAAATCGAAACTAATCAAATATCCAAAATGCCGTATGATGAACAAATGTAAGCAAATACGGAAGTGATGCTTCAAAGACCACATACCTAACAAACCACGTTGAGCAATAGTTTAAACATGTTATGTTACTCTTATTAATAATAATTATTTTGTGATTTATTAATTAATATTAATTGTTATATTTATGCATCACCCTATCTCGTATTTAAGTATAACACTCACCATGTGTAATTTATTATAAATTGAAGAACCAATTATATCAGGGTTATGAATGTGCCAAATATTAAATGCAGATTTTTTATTTCCTTACTACATTATTACTTATTCTGTTTGATTATTAAATTAACAGTAAGTGTAAAATGATACTCTTTCATGTAGTTACTAGGCCCTTTTCTCCATATTAAATATTAAATTATAAATATATGTTGACGGAAACGGTGCAAAATGTTTATAGAATTCCTAGAAATTCTCTTACTATTTAAATGAGACTCTTTCTTGTGTAAATCTGTCTTATACAACAGAAGGGAACACATTCGTGTAAGTTTCTTTAACTGAATTGGGGAAAGTGGTGCAAATATTTGTAATAAAAATTGTTGGTTTTCTTTGTATTTAAAAAAATATTCAAATACAAAATAAGTAATATATTAAGCGAGAATATATCTATGATTTATCTGTCTGTCTGGTACACCTGAGATCAGTTTGAAATTTCCCTAGGGATTAATGGAATTGAAATCTCAAATGAAATATTACACTGTAGTTTAACCTTTAATAGTTTCCCCTCAAATGCAATTTTACATGCATAAAGTAAACAGATGAAATAAAATTAGATAGATTTAAGAGTATCCAATTAACGCTGCTCTTAACGCTTTGGTGTTTCTGACGTATGTCTTAATACTGTGATGTATGTCTTGCTATTTAAGTGAATGAATAATGCTTTCTTTAAATTTGTTTTAATACTCTTTTTATTTATATCCTTTACTAACTCAGCTTGTTTTATATGATTATATGTCAAAAGTTTTAATATTTAAATAAGTTCTAGGTTTACACAGATAAAATAATAAACCGCTTTGTTAGATTTTGTGTTAAGCGGAATGGGATAATTGGACTCAGCACAAGATCTCGAAGAAAGCATGAATGTTTACAAATCAGAAGTATCCCTGTTGCAAGGGGTATGGATTTAAAAATCAGTTGAGCTGACAGTCTCTTCGAGAGGCTGTTAGTAAGGCTTTAGCATTCATTTGTGCTTTTAATTTAATATAATTTTTAACACCGGAGTTATAATTAGTCTTCAAACTACACTTTTTTGTTCGTATCATTTTGCAAACGAAGCTAACAAATGTTTCGCCATGTATTATTATATTAAAGAAATAGTATAATCAATATCTATATACACTGCTCGACATTGAAAATGCAACACCAAGAAGGGGTGGTCAGAAAGTGATGAAATTTGTAAAAAAGCCAGAGACAGCAAGCAACAATAAGTGATCTTTATTTCAAAATGATAGTCAGAATACAGAGCGAGAACGGCGTCGGCTCAGTAGGATGTAGGACCACCGCGAGCAGCGATGCACGAAAAAACAGGCATAGAGTCAGTGGTCAATGGCATAGAGTCGGATGGTGTCCTGAGGGATGGCTCTTCATTCCCTTTCAACCATTTGCCACAGTTCGTCTTCTGAACGAGCCTCGGACAGAGTCTGCTAAAGGCGTCCAATCACATCCCACACATTTTCGATTGGTGACAGGGCAGGATAGTACGGTGGCCAGGGAAGCATTTGTATACCTTGCAGAGCATGTTGGCAGATGCGAGCACTGTGTGGTCGGGCGTTATCCTGCTGAAAAATTGCATTAGGCGGCCCCTGAAGGTAGGGGATTGCCACTGGCCGCAGTACATTATCCAAGTATCGTTGGGCCGTCATAGTGCCCTGAATACGAACTAGAGGTGACCTGGAATCGTAGGCAATAGCGCCCCAAATCATTATTCCCCGTTGTCGCGTGGTGGGGCGTTCCACAGTTACTGCCGGATCAGATCGGTCTCCATGTCGACGCCACACACGTATGCGGCGACTGTCACTGGATAAACAGAAACATGACTCATCTGAGAATACGACGTTTCGCCATTCTTTCATCCACATCGCTCCAGTCCGGCACCATTCTAAACGTTGGCGTCTATGCTGTGGGAGTCAATGGCTGTCTTCTTAACAGACGCCATGAATGCAGGCCAGTTCAACTAATCAACGGGAAATGGTTTTGGTCGACAAGGGAACATCCAGGGTATCTTGCACATGGTGCAGAATCGCGGTACAAGCGACTTGCGGGACCGCCACAGCTTGTCGGCGGATGTGTGGATCCACGCGGGCTGACGTCACTCTGGCTACTATATCTATCGCCATCAAACTTTCTACAATTCTTTACTGGGTCCTGGAAAAGGTCGACATTAACGAAACAAAAAACAAAAAACAAAAACAAAACAAAAACAACAACAAAAAAAAACAAGAAAAAAGATAATTTTTGTCTTTAGTTTTTCTAGTGGCAACAATGCTCATATAATCAACAATGTCTGTGTGCCATTCTTGATAATATAATGAAAGAGAATAAGTTTATTTTTCTATCGAAATTTTTATGTGGGTTCCATATCGCTCAAAATAATTCATTTTCCTCAAAATAATAATGTATTTATTTTTATTTTTGTTGACCCAAATGACAATTCCGTATGTCATATGGGTACATATACCATATGACTCTATGATTACGTAGTCAGTTGTGGTACATGTATTGAATATTACTTTGTTTCTTTGGCATTTTTATGCATTACAGTGACGCATCATATTCTTTACGACGTGTAATATGGTATTCTACTAATTTTTAAATGATGTCATGAGCAAAATAATACATTACTCCCAATCTAACTTAACTGTTGTCGGGTACTTCCGCCATTAAAACATATAGAAAACAAAAACGATATTGCCATAAAATGTTACTTCTATATATTATTTTTAAAGATTCATGTAGGGTTATAGAAAAAAAAATGTATGGCAATATTAAACACTTTATGTAGAATTCTGACAATATTCGATTCAAAATTACACACTATGTCATTCGAGCCATTGTTTAACAAGGGTCTCTCATCAGGCCCATGACATTTAAGATTTATGTTAACAACATCTACAGGTACCAAGCACTATACCAAGCAGTGCAGCCTGTGATGCATGATCATTGCACAAAATGCATTCTGATGCCAGTGATGCAATATTTGCAAAATCACATATACGCATTTGAAGCCTGACTTATCAAGTAGAAAATAGAAATAAATATTGCAAAGTCAGTAGCACTCCTATTCACAACGAGCAAAAAGATAAACTCGAAGATAAATTATTGTACGAATCCTTTCCGCTGGGCTAAACAAGTCCCGTAACACGGGGTGATCCTCGCTAGTACCTTTGCATAGACCCCACACATTATATTTCTTATTCAGAGGTTTGGAGAGTGTAAATGTAGACTTTTCCCCTTAATTGCTCGAAACAGTGGTCTTTATGTAGAACACAAAGTACTCATTTACAAAACAACGTTACGTCGTATGTAATGTTATGCCTGCCTTACCTGGGTTAAATTAAGCAACACAAATCGACAACAATTGCATTGTATACTGCATAAACTATTATTAGATAAATATGCAATGCATCTTGATATATTCATAATAATAAAATGCATAATTCTTTATGCATTTTATTATTATGAATATGAAGATATATTATATAGAACTACATGGAATACATTTTAGAAATATATGTATTATAAGCTAGCTAAGAAATTCTTGAAGAATTTTTTTAATTGATAATGAAAGTATTGACAGTTATGATTATGATATAAATGATGCTCGTAATAAAGCGGCAATTATTTCGCTTGCTTGCTTTTATTACTTGTGTCTATTATCAAAATGCAATCTCTGTGAAACCACGGGTACACTGATGATTACATCATTCCATTCCAAAGTCGATGTAAAATATTTTAATCTTGTACTTTTTCAGTTTGTTGCTTTTAAGGAAAGCTTAAAGTACTTTAATTTTTCTTTTGAATTTAATCTGCTTGTTACTGATTAACAAACTAAGCGATATACAAGCTGTAAGCGTAGCTCTTTAACAGCCAGTTGGATCAGTAGGGTTTCAGTTTTTTAATAATTTACTAGTGGGACAAAACTTTTTTGTTAGCAGTGGGACCAGTCCTTTCGCGTATGTTAAGAAATATGTTTCGTAAGCTCAGCAAAACAGCAATGCATTGATGAAACTGGCAAAATATTTAGTAAATTTAATAACTGTTACTACTGCGAATATTATTTCATAAAGGAAATTGTGCGCTATCTGTAGATGCGCATAAGGTTATAAGGTATTTCTTCCGCCTTCTTAGCATGCCTTCGTGGTGTAGTGATCAGCACGCTCGATGCGTATTCGAGAAGTCCGTGGTTTGAGTCCCGGCGAGTGCATAGCTCATTTTGCATCTCTCCTACTTCGAAATATCCTAATGTCTCTACGAAGTAATCAAATTTCAAATATTCCAGCAATATGAGATACTACGCTTCAACCGAAAGTAAACTTGATTCCTTATTTCTCACTACTAAAATATGACAGTGATCTTCCGTTATTGCATTGAATAATTAAAAATATAATGCTATTTTTAAGAGGGCTCATACACCTTAAACCCCTTATGCTCTTCGAATATGTGACTGTTGCAAGAATTATGATATTTTATTTATTTTAAAAGCAATTACTTCTAACATTTTACAGCTGACTACATAATATAGCTACTTTGGAAAATAGTAACCAGAAGGTTTGTGTTGCCACAAATATTTTTGTAATTTAATCCGCTTTGTGACAAAAGGTTTCGTCATGATTCCACCTTGCGCGCACAGTTTACAACATTCTGTTGCATAATTTAATTCTATATTTAGTATATAGCTTTTATAACATTTGGAAAAAACTGTGAACCAAAAATTTAAGAATTTAATGTTAATTTTTTATTTTATTTGGAGTTGAGTTTATAAAATGCATTTTATTAAAAAAAATTGTAATGTTTTTGTGCATAAAATTTCTTAATATTAAAATATTCATCAGATTTTTGGTTCAGTTAGAAAATAGTGCCCATATGAAGAATTTCATCCAATTTCAAGTATGTACCATTAGGCATTTTTAAAATATCATGCACGCAATTTGGAAACATGACGAAACCTTTTGTCACAAAGCGGATTAAATTACAAAAATATTTGTGGCAACACAAACCTTCTGGTTACTATTTCAGAAAGCAGTTAAATTATGTAGTCAGCTGTAAAATGTTGGAAGTAATTGCTTTTAAAATTAAAAAAATCATACTAACTCTTGTAACAGTCACATATTCGAAGATCTTATGGGTTTAAGGTGTATGAGTCCCCTTAATATTATGCGCAGTAAAACTTTCACGTTCCAAAACGAAACTTATCAAAACTTATTTTGAAAGAGATTATTGTTTTTTTTTTCTTTCCAGGAATATTATAGAATATTACTGATTAATTTAAAATTCTTTCCATTATGAAAGTAACTATACACTACAGAACAAAAATAAAAATATAGTTGAATAAAAACCATGTGCCAAAGAAAGTCAAAATAGAGATTGGTCACTTCTCTATTTTTTCAAAATATCACTTTTCTATAATATTTAATTTTTAGTGCTTATCATATCAGAAAACACACATTTGCCATCTGAATTTGCTCTCTGAAACTATTCTTCAACTTAATTTAGTGATATTTATAATAATATGCCACTGAAGTAAACAAAAAATATTCAGCATTAACACTAATAACAGTAATAACTATTAACTATTAACATCAGTAATAGTGGTTAAAACGTTCTTGCGTTTGCTGAAAATGGTCTAATGATGATCATATGTACGAGTTTTTGCTTTAAAATAAAATTAATTGATTTCAATAAAGAGAAAAAAATACAACTTAAAGCTTCCTCTACACATCCAAACTCTGATCAGATATCACGTTTAGTGCTTAAAACTTGTCATCATATTTTAATAACGGATCAAATATTTTTATATCATCGAAATCATTCATAGCACGTAAGAATGATTCTCATCTTTCGTATGATTAATTAATCCCTGAGATAAAAATAAAATATTCAGAAATACTGATATTTAATCGAAAAGATTAGAAACAAATGTATTTTTTATACTCTTAGAAGAATGTTTCTATACTGCTTCTGTCTTCAGTAAGTGCAAAATATACATTCAGATACTTTAAATTAAATTATATCAATAGCCGCTGTCCCAGAAGGGATTACTGAGTTTGTATGAGGATGTTGTAATTGTAAGATATTGATCCCCTAAGCGAAGCCTCAAATTTTCATCCTGTCGATTTAAGGCAATTCACCGTTCCCTTTTTTCACAATTAAAGATAAACTTTTTCGTTTTTTCTTCCCAGTTGTCTTTTGCTAGATACTTAATTAAAAGCTTTTTGTCGTCTTATATTCTTTTTTATTTTTAATAATATTATTGTAAAATTTCATTTCTGTAATAAAACACAATATCATTGTCCTAAATAACATTTTCAATTCGCCCTCGATTGATTCTTATTCATTATATACATTTGTAAAGCTCTATGTTAGCAGATGGACTTGCCATTTATTTACGTAGAGAATCAAAATATAAACTAACAATTTTAAAATTTGATAAAGAATAACAATAGCTGTTTAAAGCATATTAACTAAAATTTTGGAATGAAAATAAATCCAAGAAATCTATCTCAATAAATATTCACGTTTCACAGATAGATCAGGAATGCTTTTTGTGCCACAAATGGCGTCTTGTCGGCTTTCACCACTGAAATATTTGCAATGCAAGAATAACATTGCAAATATTTCATTTTAAAAACATTCTCCGACAGTTGAAATTACGAATTAAGTATATTTGAAAATTAAATTTGTAAATGCAATCTTTATTTTAAATGCAATATTTAATTTGTTATAACGAGTGATTAATTTATGTTTAGAAACAACGAGATATTTGAAGGGAATAATTGAAATGCAATTAATTTCTTATCTAAGAAATAGAATATAATTGTTAAACGTTTTATCTAAATCTGAATGAAATCGAACTATAAAATCTAAATATAATCGAAATATGAAATCTAAATACAGGGTTATTCGCTACCAGACCGACAAACTTGCAGAGTGTGTAGGGGGTACAGAGATGACTCGGAATCACATAGGAAAGCAGGGTCGCAAATGCCGTATCTGCGAGATTTGGTGCAAAGAAACAGAGAAAAAAAGAGAAACAGCAACACATTAATTGGGCAGAAAACATTTTATTGAAAGGTCTTCGAAATTATGACCAGAAGTCATCTGACAGCCTGAGAGCGGCGCTGCATGGAATTCCTTAGGCTCAGGAAGATTCCTGGCATGTCACATATCCTCCCGTCAGCTACAGATATTCGAGCGACAAGGTCTTCAACTGAAAGAATGGACGTCTCGTAGACCAAACTCTTCATGTGATCCCAGAAGAAGTCCGTGCATGATAGGTCCTGTGATCTGGCAAGCCAACGAACCGGGCCACCGCGACCTATTCATCCCTGTCGAAAGATTACTTCTTATTCAGACGTCAGTCGTGTACTGTGGAGATGTCCCGTCATGATTCTCCATAGCACACGATTTCCGTACCACATGGAGCAGCGCAACGACGGAAGAACATGTGCTGCACCAAGAAGTTCGGGTAGGACTTTTTGCAAGAAAATCAGGTATGCCATACCGTAGAAAGAACGAGGCAGAAGGTACAATCCAATCAGGTAGTCTCCAAAAACACTGACCCGTCATGATTCTCCATAGCACACGATTTCCGTACCACATGGAGCAGCGCAACGACGGAAGAACATGTGCTGCACCAAGAAGTTCGGGTAGGACTTTTTGCAAGAAAATCAGGTATGTCCTACCGTCGAAAGAACGGGGCAGAAGGACAATCCAAAAATAGTCTCCAAAAACACTGACCAAGAAACGCTCTTGAGTTGCACGCGGTTGCATACGATGAGGGTTCTCCAAAGCTCCCGCTGATTGAAGGCTTCCTCACCTATCATGTATGTGTCATCCGTGAACAATATGGAAGCAGCAAATGCACTGTCTGTAGTACTCTGTTGTAGAAACGGGTAGCAAAGATTTTCAAGAGTGGATAATCCTCAGGCTTTAGTAATTGAACGCGATGATGATGGTACGCGCTCATTTGGATTGCTGTGAGTATCCTCCAGACAATGGATCGAGATAAACCCACTTGTTGGGCAAATGCTCAAGTACTCGTCCTTGGATTGATTTTTGCTAAACATAAGACCGATTCCTCATTACAGGTGTCCTTGGCGTTCGCTATCGATTCGTAGCTTTCGTTAAACAGTCACGTAATCTTCTATTCACACTTGCGAAGGCCGTGTGATGTGGAGCAGGTCTGTTCGGGTAACTTCCTCGTGCAACCGGCCGAGCTGCGTTCCCGTTACAGTTCCCAGCTCCATACACTATCAGCATGTCGACCACACCCTCGTTTAAATACTCGTTCATCCTACTACCTCGGGAAATGGGTGTGCAATGCATTCATTCATTAAGAAGCAGACAACGTCTTTCATGTTTGGAACCTACATTTACAACCAAATAATAGTGAATTTCAAGCGAAGGCCCAGGCTTTTACTGCAGAAATTCAACACAACATTAATTGTCAAAAACCTACTGTAATGTTTTTACAGATAGCACATAAGCTCTATATGGAATATAAAATCCAAATCATACTTCACCGCTTATAATAAATCTGTAATCTCTATTCGCTATTTCCGATCTCATATTAATATGATATGGGTTAAAGCATATGTTGGCAATATTGGTAACGATGCAGCAGATCTACTTGCCAAAGTAGCTGCTATTAACTATAATGTAAAAGAAATTGCAATTTATGTTCCTTCTTTGTATATAAAAGCAGCTCTGAAAACAAAGGCTCTGCAACAATGGCAACGAGAATGGATTCAAGACGAGACGGGCAGGCGTACATATGATCTTTTACCAAAAGTTATAACAGTGTAAGGATCTTAAGTTTTACTAACGTTTATTTTATTTTAAATCTTTACTATCACTTCTTATTTTCTACTTCCGGCCAGAATTATAAGCGTTAAAGTATTTATGCAAAGTTTGTCTGGCGAACGCCAAGTATTTAAGTTGTGGCTTTTTGCCAAGCGAAAGAGAGAAAGCAGTGAGTCGAAGCAGGCCGCTTACCTTAGAAGTTTTATGCAGTTTCTGGTTGCCTTCCAGGCCGGAGGTTTTAATCCTCTTGATAAATTTAAACGTATTGTAGTGTTCACAGTTCTCTGTACTACATACGCTTCCTGTTAATATAAGGCCAATCTTCCACGTTTATTATTTTAAAGTTAAATTAGAGTTTAATTCTATTTTTATATTTTTACGTTAGACCCCAAGTAGCGGGTCTGTGTATTCCGAAGTACGGAAGTTATTGTAAATAGAGAAAAATAAAGGGTTTTGTATACCCTTCTTGTGTATCCTGTCTACTTCCCACAGTTTTGAACATAGCTTTAGTAAGCTCTCTGTTCCGAGTCAGGTCCTTGCATGTTCCCGAAGAAGGTAAGACGGAACATTGAACCTGATAACAGAACGATCTATAGCTACAACTTTATCATAGGGCATGGCTCGTTTCCATCATACTTCTATAAACATGGAATTTAAACAACAGATTTATGCGTCTGTGGACAAAATGGTATGCCTGACCACTACTCATTTGTATGTCCTGTTACAGCAAACCTTCATCTGCCATTGTCATCTAGTAATAAGGAAGTTTACTGCCATTTCTTAATAAAGAATAAAGAATCTGAAAAATAATCGACCCAATAGCAGCACTCTGACAAGATCTCTGCCAACCAGAATAATAACAATTGTAATAAAGTACGTCAATCTTTAGTCTACACACATCCATCATGTTATTTTCATTTATTATGCAAATAATAAAGTACTCTGTGCCTACATATGTTGCTGAAAGCCTTATATGACTATTTATTTATGTGTTACTTATATTCAAATTAGTTATTGTTATGTTACAATTAGTTATTGTTATGATACAATAATAAATAAATACATATTATTGTATCTGTTCTTTCTATTTTTATTTCTATTTTTATTCTATTTTATTTTTGTTATACTTCATTTATGTATGTTAATATCTGTAAGAAGTGTTTCAACTTCTTTTTAAATATGTATTTATTTATGTGTCCATTTATATGTTTACTTATATGTTTAATTTCATGTCTATTCTTCATATTCTATGTGTACATGTTATATATTTTATGTATGTATATATCCTACATCATCATCTGCGGCACCGAAGAACCAGAGTTCGAATCCCTTTGAAGCTATGGATGTTTGTAAATGTATGGTGGCTGTGCGACATACGCCAAGCCGAACGTCCTCTCGGGTGGTTGTGGTAGGGGAAGAAGGGTGGAAAACCCTCAGGGCCGTCCCTCATCCGGGCATGCTCTCCATCAAAATCAGAGGCCGAACTGAGCAAAAACGTACTGTCGCCTCCCTTTCGCTCAAGGCTGTTGTCAAAGAGCGGGAACGAAACTACAAAGTGAGAAGCTGCGTCGCCTTGTTAGGTATCAACTATATGTTGGTTTGGTTTGGTTTATTTAAATTATGGCGAACACACACTACGGCTATCTAAGGGTAAGGATGCCTTGGTAGAGGACTTCCTAAGGGAAACTGACTCGTATACACGTTACACATGGAGAAAACCACGAAAACGCCCATGTAGCCAGCCCATTCGCGGGATTCGAACCTAACAGTTATATGTTGAATTGGTGGAATTATCTACTGCCAAGTAGTAGATAATCTCACTAAACGTAGAGCTAACAGTTGGTAAGGCGGAATAGCTGCTCACATTATGGTCTCTTGTCCAGTCAACGACAGACACAGTCTCGCACTTTCGAAGATCCTGTTCTGCTGTTATTGCCAAATAATCACAACAACAACAAAAAATTAAGTTTTGTAAACATTTGTAACAGGATGGCTTTATTACTTGAAACTTTAAAGGCAAGTAACAGTTCAGCTCTCATGTGTATACATAATGTAGATATGCTTTTCTCCATTATATATTTAAATTATCACGTGTTATGTAGAATAAGCCATTTGACATGGTGGATGTAGAACATAATAATGGGTACTTTTCCGTTTCGCCGGCGCAAATCTCGCCAAGTAGACTTTGTTGGCGACAACATACAGTATACACATAAAAAATTTTAATTCTAAGATTTTTTTTTTTTTTGAAGGCATAAACATTTTAATATGGTTTAAAATTTTGTAAAGAGCCAATAAATAAAGACAATAAATTTGTAAAAAGACATTAATTTAAGAATTTTCTATGATTTCATGGTTCAAAATCCTGATTCGCCGGTTCTTATCACGTGACCCCAAGTGATCTCATCTCACGTAAACTACGCTACTAAAATCTAATTCTCTCAGTAATTATCTACATTAATTTCAAGTTAAATCTTAATTTGGAATACAAGTTTAAATGCAAGAATTATTTCAATTCGTACGAATAGCTTACTCAGAAATTATGTAAAACCGCAGTGCTTTACTTCTCTAGTGCATTCTCATTAGAATTGATGAATTTAACGCTTTATTTCGCCTTCGGATGAGCGGTGTAATTGCGTTCTAATTGACTTAATTACCGTGAATTGTCTTAGGGGATAAAATTTAAATATCGTGTAAAAATTCTATATTATTGTATGCCAGTATTGAAAGAAACAATCTGATAAGAAATGGATGGCTTTAACTTGTTTTGAAACTGAGGCGTAAAAGGTTACCAGCGAAGATATTCCGTCTGGCATCAGTTAAACCATTATTGGCGACTTTATCGTTTGCGCCGGCAAAACGGAAAAGTATCTAATAATGTACTGTCATAATCGATTAAAACACTTCTTTATTCTTGAGGAAATAGTTTTGAAAATAAAATATCCAGCTCAACTAGTGCAAAATGTGCGTCTCTTCGTGAATTATAATAACTTGGCTGTTTATTCCACAGCAGGCAAAGCAGCTAAGAAGATTTGCTCAAACTACCATAAGCATATTAGCGAAATTGATTTAATTTTAAATCTATTGGTTAATGAAAATCTTAGTTGGAAAGGTTTAATATATGCTTTTACTAAAAGACTGTTTACTATTATACAAGTACATATGTTAGCTGTGAAGCATATGACACAAGTCAGTTTCCAAATGATACAATTCAGTGAATTTTATCTCAAGCATGTAATCATGTCGTTTCATAAGCATACGCATGCTGCATCATAGAAATGGTGTTTTCAAGATGGGAAAAAAAAGAAAAAATTAATCAAGAGACCTTATATGCATCTTAAATAACAAATTTAAATTTAAGTATTATTTATCTTATGCACCAGCACACACACATACATATGGTATAGAAAACGAAGGGAAATACTACAATACATGTACGTATTTTGCCACTTACAAAAGATAAAAATATCTAAACTGTTTGGAGTATATTACTATATCAAAAAATGGTGATATATTACTATATCACCATTTTTTTATATGGACCAACGATAGAATACATTTCTTTGTTAATATCCATTGAGCCAATGAAAAACACTAGATAAGAACCTCGAAAATAATTTTTACTCATGATCGAATTAATTAATTCTGTCTATTAACTCCACATCAAAATGAAGATTTTATGCAAACTTCGAAGAGAACTTCTCGAAAGCGTCTGTCGTCGAGGCTTCGAGGAAGGAACTTAGCTCCGAAATTTTTTTGGAAATTCCTTTCCGCATATGACATCTAAACGAAAATTCTTAAATTCTTGTTGACATAGTGTCCTAAAACTTTACATATTTATGATACAAAATATTTCTAAACTTGCCACAAAGTTATCATGTTGTCACTAAGATGGCAAATGTGAATCCAATCAGCCTATCTGCATGTAAAATATTCTTCGAGGGTAAAAGGTAATTCGTGATGATATCATATTTGCCGGCGTATAAGACCCCCTTTTTTATGCACGTTTTTAAAGGATAAAACTTATTACTGATCATTATAATTCCGTCAAGTTCTTATCATTTACTCAGACGGGGGTGGTCCGAAATAACTCTCTTCAATCCTGCTTCCATGTTCTTTAACATACGCAATCACACACAGCTTGTATTCTATGTTATAGCAATGAAGACGTGGTTTTTGAGCCATAACTTGCCAACAAATGTAACGAAATTGAATAGTAAAAATTTCACACATTAAAAGTCATTCACAAAAATTGGAAAGTTTAAACGAACTCAGTTGTGATCGTCGATGACTGCGCATGCGTATACACGGAACTCTACGTAATAATAATATTCTCACACTCCGCACGGAAACAAGAAAAAAATCGCATACATCGAATAGAGAAAATCTCAGAAATGAATGTAATCAGAAACTGAGTATCGACGTATAGGACGCACACCATTTTTCAGACCTTTTTTCAAAGAAAAAAAATCTGATGTGTATACCACATGACTTCCTTGTTCGGAATATTAAATTATACGTATTTTTTCTTGAATTTCATTTAAATTGATTGGATTGAATTAAATCTACTTCGTCGATAGCGCATAGAGCACAATAGAATAAATTCACTCTTTAAAATTCACTATATTTGCTTACTATAACGACACTCTGAATGAACAAAATTTACATCATTTAAAGAAGTACCGTTGCCACATGTTCGATTCAAATAATATAATAAAGCTAAAACGATGTATGAAAGAAATTAAGAAAACAAAACAGAAAAGACACAGTTTTTCACAGACGATTTAGTATTTCTCATTCAATTAATTCAGTTCTCACTTCGCAACAAGGCAAAAATACATAAAAACTCAAAATATCTGCATTAAAAATTACGAAGTAAATCTTAAACACTTATTTCCTCGGAAAAATTCCAGAAAGGATTAAGCATGATTTAATTCGCAATAATAAATAAAAGCGTTATTTTTGTGTTACGAAGATTAGTCTCTCTAGATTGGCAACAAATCTACAATTCTGCTGTTTCAGTAAACAAATATGTCCGCCATGTTATTTAAAACTTAACCGCACTTAAACAGATTTTAAATTGTTGATAATTGTACAAATATTGCTTCCAGAATTACGAAAGGCATAAAAACCTTAACCGGAAGATAAGAACAACATAATTCAATCATTTTTAAAGCAAAAAGTGTACAATTTACAAACATATAAGAGTAAAGAAACTGAGATCACTGAGCCGGGTAACAGAATGGATGTATGCATAAATATATTTATATACGTTTGGTGGAGCCGATTGCAACCAAAATAGGAGGTGCACATCTACATGTTTTAGCAGTCCTATATACAAAATTTCGACGTTCTGAGGCTACTCGTTTTTGAGTTATGCGTACGTACGCACGCACGTACATACGTTCATACAGACGTCACGAAAAATTCTCTTCAGAATTAATTTTAAAGCAGTTTTATAACTGTTTGTAAGAAAAGAGTCTTTCCTTCTGTCCTTACGTACAGATATCACGCATAAACATCGTTAAATTGCATTCGATAGCTGTCAAAATGGATATTTTCGTTGAAATATATTGCCTGAAACTTTTCGCGATTACAATACTTCCTTTTTACTTCGTACAAGTAAGTAAAAAGTGCGTCTTATACGCCGGCAAATACGGTAATTGAAAAATGTCTCTATACTGCTTTCTAAAGTAATCTTATTTTTATTTTGTGCAGCTGCATAATTTCATTAAGTAGACTGAGTCATAAATTTTATTTTAGAAACTTTAGCCTAAGAAAAATCATTTGTGAGATATTGGATAGAAGAACTGTAAAGAATTATCACATTCCCGCCGCGTTCTCTCATATCATACATATTTCGTTCATCCAGCTAACAGGCAGAATAATGAGTGTTTAGATTCCAGCGAATGAACAACTGGTTTCAAATGTTTCGGCTCAAAAGCGATTACTAGTCCTTACAATAGCGTAGAACTAAAGTATAGTGGCACGATAAATCGATCATCACCTTAATTCAGTCGACTGTATGTAATATATAGTCGCCCTCTAAATAAGGAATAATGTCTATAATTGTCACATTCCCTCGCATGTGCGCTAGTAGTGTATGCGGTTAGCCCATGCAGCCAACGGTTGAGAGATCAGTGGTTCAAATCCGGCGAGAAGGAGAGTTGACTTGCTAACTTCGATTTAGATTTCCTTGTCCTAAATCGAAGTTAGTTTCTATAGTGGAGCTCAAGTTAAAAAGTTGTGGAAAATCATCAACACCTCGATTTCATTAACTAAATCTCAGGCCTATTTCTCAGTGTCCCTTAAAATGAAGAAGAATGTGAGTAATCAGTGCTTCTAACTCACTTGCTGTTGCTGTTTAAAAGTGTAGTGCGTCCAGCTGTCATGTGAAAGGGTTTGATTCCTGGTGAGAGCAGACATTCCATTTTCCTAGTCCTCAGTATATAATACCTTTGAAAGACTACATTAACGTTATAAAAATGATTCATAAGTCTAAAAACACGATGAAATACCATGTAGTAAGCATTTTAAGTATTTTGAATTAAAATCTTTTTCATACTTGTATTTTTATTATACTGCATATAAATATTTATACCCGAACATGCACGGATAAAACCAACAACGATAGAAACTGATCTGAGAAATATTTATATTAATAGAAACCAGTTTTTTGTGACGACTATGGGTTACCACATCTTTTGATGACGTAGTTACCCCTAGAAGATACACAAAATTGGTTTCTACCCATGCAAATATTTATGACACTACTATTTTAAAACACATTTTTGGCTTGATTCTTTGAAAAAATAGAAAGACTTTTCTGCGATGTGAAAAATATATTCAAAATTTATGGATCAGTTCTGCTTTGTAGCTCACGTAAAACTGACCGGCATGATTTCATGCCCATAAATATTCAAAGTTCGTTTGTATTAGTTTTTTCTACAACTATACGTATTTCTTTTTCTGTTTAATATGCGCATAGCGATCTTTATCGTTTCGGAAATTGCTCTTACACTCTGAAGATGCAAAATATACTTTTTTCCTCTCTTAAAAGTAGTTCGTCAAATTTGTCTTTTTTTCGCAAAACTTGAACTGCGAGCTAAACGATTTATTCATCCATGCTGCCATTCTTGGCAAATCTACCAGCTCGAAAACACAAAACATTTTTGAAAACGAGCCAAGATTTTTTTCCACCTCTTATTGTCTGCACATTAGGGAAAGTCCTAAACGTTAAGATATTTTCCCAACAAATACGTAGTGGCAAGATAAAAGCTGAATGATCAAAATTAAATTTTTTCGTGCTTCAAGTTATACTTCTCCACCGAAGTATACGACAGAGTGGTTGAAAGAGCATTTTAGCAAGGAATTGAATTCATGGTGATTTGTGGCGTGGTTGTTAAATCTAATACATTTCTTTCGAAGCATAATGTCATCTAAACAATGAATCAATTTGAGAGAAGTTAATCAACATTAAAAATGTTTTTTGTGGCTTAATTAAATTACAAACGAAAACAAGTTTAATTTCCCAATTCTGTCATCCATTTGCCAAAAATAATCACTACATAAAAAAAGCTTAAGTATATTTTATTCTTAATAATATTAATATACTACATTGGTTTAGTTTATACATTTGAAAATAAGATGGTAGGAATAAACTATCAGTAATTGCTCAATTAACTTTATTTACAGAAATGCATTATTTTCAAAATATACATTAAAATGATAAAATGTATTAAAAGTAGTAATAGTGTTCCTGATATTTTTCTAGGTTGCTCAGTCTTTACATGGGACATCAACTCGTCGTCTTTGTAAAGTATGAAATGTGAAATATTCTTTTTGCAAGGTACTTTGCGTAAGCTGTTTGCAAAACCACGGAATTATTGTTATAATCAATGCATGTATGTTTACATAGAAACTAGACAAAGAAATTGAAACACTTAGCTAATACAGTATTTCAAAATTTAAGCCAGCAAATATGCAATTCCAGGTCGAAACTTCAATGGTTTAGATATGAATCAACAATAACAGATTATGAACTTTGAAGTTTATTAATTATATGACAATTATATCACATAAATAAAGGATATACAGAAGTTTAAAAGCGTATAAATTATTTATGCTTGACAGACTGGAATGCCTGTAATTAACAAACGGGTTCGTCTGGATTTATCGAGGGAAGTAGTATCAAGGTTTATGCCTGCCTACTTAGAAATACGAAGAAATGTGGTCATTTGAAAAAAATCATAATATATGAGTATGCCAGAAATGTCAAAAATAATAACGATATGTAAAAACATAAAGCAGTGAATACAGAAGTTGTTGCAAAATGCCCCACTGGTCTGAACGTACTTATTGCTGCAAAATTTCTTGGGGGAGAGTGGCACAAATAAAATTCTCTGCCTCACAGCTATAGCAGAGTCTTTCATATCCGATGCTTTTCCTAATCACTGATTTCAGTGGCATGAGGAACATAAAACTTAAATAGTGAACAACTCAAAATATATACTGTTTTCCAGTGCACTTTTCTTTTCCCTTCTGGAAGAGTTCATATATATAGACTTCTAAACCCACATCATGCAGACTGTCTCGTAACCAGAGTGAAGAATAAAGTGGATTAATGATAATTTGAACCACAGTTTCGTTGAAATCTTTGTAAAACTTACTGGGTTTTGTGGCCACAATACTTGTCAAGAATAACTGACTGATCGATTCCATACAGTTTCCAAACTTAAGATCCTGAAGGACGCTCACTTATCAGGAGGGTAATGCATCAGGTCACACCGCTGACACAGTTTTTGAAGAATATGAAAGTGAGTTATGAGTATAATAATATGAGTGAAAACGCTTCTGCATCCAGCACAGTTCTGTGGTCACAGAACCTGCTTGCAGTAAACTAGGGCAGAGTTGGAAAACATTCTTCTCCTTTACCAATTGCGGGAAATAGTTACGTTTTGCAAGCAGAAGGCTAAAAATAGCCTTAATGTTTGCTTAAAACTTATTTTAGTCATTTCCAAGAAAGAATACTATGTTCAATGTTGATTTACCAAAAATGGTCTACATCGTTTTGATAAATTATTACACTCTGTACAGAAGTTCTTCAGTGTCTAAAGCTGTTTTAGTTTGGTTTACGTTAAGTTTGCTTTACGTTTCATTACTGATTTATATAGCCAATTTAGGTTACTGATTGAGATATAAGCCCACATCCATTAATTTCAACTTTTAATGGATCTAAGTTTGTTTATTATGTATGGGCAGAACTTTGAGAGCTTCTAGTATTGTTTTTTCAAATGCAGTTGAATAAAAGTAAATCACTTTATGTACCCAGTCGTTGAGATTTTATCCTACAAGACGTATATAATTAAATAATTATGTCTTTTCATGTTGGTTTTCAAAGTCACAGAGAAGACAATTCTGCCAAGAACAACGATTTTTCCATTTTCCTATATGACAGCAAAGTTTTCCATCAAATTAGCCTTCGTCCAGATGAATGTTTTAGTATTTAAAATGTCATAAGCATTCTTAGACTTTGTTTCGTATTACAATGAGCTGTTTTTTGACCATTACTTTTCTAAAACTATCACACTTAAACTGATCTGCTTGACTTTTAAAATAAAAATAAACTAAAATAATCGTTATTAAATTTAGATTGTCCAAGACGAATACTTTCACAGAATACAAAACCCATCTGGAACTAAGGATGGTAGGCTTAGAATGTGCTTACTGCATTTGATCAGATTTGTTACCTTATTATATGCGCATCTGTAGTTATATGTGTCCGTTTTGTGAAGTATTGAAAAGTAGATTATACATTTCATAACGAATGTGTATTGAATTAAAAGCATATATTGCACACTAGGTTTACTGGCTTCTAATTCGTGATAAATAATTATGCATATTGCTTGATGACAACAGCAATGAGCAGAGCTGGTGTCTCTTTTTCTTCTTCACCAACCTAGCTGACTAACTCATAAGGTTCTATGTAAATTCAATTCAAAAATATCGGAATATGTTTATCTGTTGTCCTGGAGATAAAGTGAAATTACTGCATAAATTATAACATGTTAATAAACTGGCATAAAATTTTGTGAATTCGTGTATATGTTACCGTGAAACACCGAAATCTGGAGAATGTCGACTTTCACCGGTGAATGTCAACATTCACCGGTGAATGTCAACATTCACATAGTCGCTTGGTGTATGTCCGAAATATTTTCCAAATACTCTTATTTCTGACTTACACCGGTGAATGTCGACATTCACGATGTACTAATGGTGAATGTTGAACATATAAGAATATTATATTTCCTTCGTAATTCTTTCGAGAAAAAACGCACTTAAGACTCAGAATAAGAACTTAAGAATGTAAGAACTTAAAACACACACAAAATGAGAAAGGAAAATAATAGAAATTATAAACTTACTAAATTATGTGATTCAAATCTTATTTATTGCAACAACTTAAACTATTCTGACACTTTGAATTGCACAAGAGGCCCTTGCTTTTACAACTGCATTTAATTGTGGAACACTTCCTTTTGGAATGGCAGCGTGTGACATACACCGGTGAGGGTCCGAATGTACAAGAATGTAAAGAAATATTCGATCTTTCACCGACGTATTTGGTGAATGGTGACATTCTCTGGTGAAAGTCGACATTCTCCAATTTCGGTCTTTCACGGTAACATATATAATAATTAAAAGAAAATTATTGTACGCTTTCTCTAGAATGTAAACAGCAAATACACCTTAAAACAGTGAAGATCTGGCAGTACTGATATAAATCATAAGAAAATGAATTAACTAATATAGAACGTGTAATATCAGCAAGAACATACAGCTCTGAAGCACATCAGGTTCAATTTCTGAAACAAAATTAATCATTATTTAAAAATTTCTCTTTGAACGTATGTTAAAAAACATTAGAAAAAAACCCGATTTTTCTTTTGTTTTAAGACCTTTTGGAGGTGTGCTGAGGGAGGCAGAAGATGTGAGACCAGATAATATTGTCAGCACAGTATACGGGGATTCAAATGCCATTATTATAATTATCACGAGCCAAACTGATTTCATTAAAAGTAGACACATTCACGACATCAAATTTCTTTTAGTACTCATAACAAAGATATCTAAACTAATCCGATGTAGTGAATGTTTATTTAGAAATGGCACAGGGAAGGCCTATAATATAGTGTGTTTTATATTTTCCCTATAACTATATGTTAAAGCCTCAATGTTTAGACGTCTGAAACGAATATGTAAGCATGTAAACTAAACCTGCAGTATTGGTAGAATACATTAAATATATTTCTTTTTCTCTGCTCTATAAATGGCAAGTCTTATAATCAAAAGTTTTACTTACACCCACCCTAAAAATCTATATGTTCTAAGGTTATCAGCCAGAAATTTGGAAAAAAATAAACATTTTATCCATTCATAAATCTGATACGGGACATTTTACGATGATTACTTTTTTACTACTGTTTGGAATGGGCTATCTATTTACAACCATATCTTCATGAATGCGTAGTACGTTAAAATATATACTTTTCTCAGATATACATAAACTCTTGCACGTAAAATTTCAGTTTTATGTAATAGCTATAAATGTTACTGAAATTAACACGAACAGCGAGGACGCGACCAGAAAAACTTAATTTTCTAGTATATCTTATTGGTTCAAATATAAGAAGATAACACATATAAGAAGGCAAAGTTCGAAAAGTACCTTAAAAAATAAAAATATTTTGGATATGTGCCTCCTCCACCTATATACGCTTGGTATACTAAAGAAAATGTGGAAGAAAAACTTTTCAATTGTTCTAAATGAAACATCTAGAAATTAAGAAAATGTACTGGAGTCAGAAGTAATATGACACTTAGATTGATAAAAGAAAATACTTACTTTGAACTAATCAACAGTTATTTAAAACTTGATTGGAAATTTTCCTGGTTCTGAGAGTGAATATTTACGTCTCTCTTGATAAGTAGGAAATTTATTTCATTTAATGTTAAATTTCATTGATATAGTTTAACTAATTGCAGCATACTTTTAAATCTGTCCTACGCAAGTACGATTAGAAAGCCTTTCAGGAGAACATTTTGAAGGAGACAGGTCATCTTATTCCCGCAAATACCATACTTAATGTAAGGCCTGAAACTTTTAATTAATTTGATTTAGCAATTTATGTTTTAATTTAATGCCTAAAAATTACTTTAACGATTTACGACTTAATACAGTATCTGAAAATGAGAAAAAGAAATGTCACTAAACATAATGCTATTTTTAGATATCAAAATTATGTAAATTACTATATCAGCTAACATTTATCATTTTGTTTAAAATAAATTATATTATTAATAAAAAAACACATTGAGTATATCTGAACACGGCTGTTACAAATTTCAAAAGACTAGATTAAGTATAGTCGAAGCCATTTGTTGCAGAATTTAGAGGATTGAAAATTTGGTTCGCTATATTTCTTGGTTTCGCTTTCTTCGATTTAATAAAGAAATAGAAATGGATCATCTCACAAAATGACATAACAACTGACTGTTATATCTTATAGAAGGAGCTCCGAACATTGTTATACCTCTCAAAACATGCTGAAAGTAACTTTAATTTGATAAAAGCATGTTAAATATTCATTAAAATTATTATTGCGACCAATTACTAAATTTCTTTTCATTGTTTTCCAGTTTCAGCAAGCATTAATAATTTTACATCACTTAGCATAAAAGGCTATAGTTTTGTTCCGTCCTTCGAACTATAAGTTTTATTTTAAAAGACGCATATATAACTATAAAAAATCATCAGACTTGATTTGTCTGACAGCTTAAACAAAGAGCTCCAATGGAATCGAAGAACTGATTCAAGCTTTGTCTTTATGATCAATGATTCTTGATTGCTCATTGATTGATAAAGTAGACGCTTCTAAGGTGTCTCTTATCGCAGTTACCACAATATTTTTCAAAAATAGAGTGCTACAAACGCTTGACATATACTTTTGTTTAGAAGACAGAGAAGGGTGCAGATACTGAAGATAAACGAACAGCAACAGCAACCTAAAGGTACTTTTCATTATTCTGAAACCCTAAATAGGATAGATTTAAGGAATTATAATCGTCAGGTGAAAGCTGCAGAAATTCTGGAAACGTTTGAAAGTCACAAAACATTTCCATTCTTAGTATTTGCATTAAGTTCATTATATCCGATTTTTATACAGTTGAAGCTTCACTAAAGCCGCATAAAAGCACTAAGTCTGTAAAACATTTAACAGGACTTCGTTCATTATGTCCTGCTATTAGTTATACTTTTGTCTACAATGATTGTTTCGCGCAGTGCATTCAATGTTCAAGGAAACGTTCAGCAGACTCACAGTTGAAGTCGAACATTTTGAAATTTCACAGGCGCAACCCCAAAAAACAACAAACTGCACATACGCCAAATATTTCCTTACATAACTTATTGGTAATACGAGATATTGGTAATACGAGATATTGGTAATACGAGGTATTAGTATACGTATATAGATGTTTCATAATTTTGCACATAGTGTTAATATTTGTAAACTTTCCAGTAATAATGTTAGAGCAATATTTTATTATTATATTCTACTATGCTCTTCTGTATTACCGAATGTTTACCAATTATTTATTTGTCACAGATATCATCATGAATAATCAAAATGTTCGCATGATTATATATTTCTAACTGTGCTTGGATTGGATCGCAGCTAGAATAGTGTCTGTCTATGCTTTAATTGCAACTAGTCTCCAGGAACGGTTAAAATGTCCTAGCAACAAGACAGGTGACAGGCGAGAGCAGGGTCCGGACACCCGGGCGGCTTTAACTGACTATTCGGGTATCGTCCGAATCCCGCAACTGTCCAGAAAAAGAATACTGCAAACAGGGCCAGATGGTGGAAAACAGGGGTATTGCGGATTCCTACAATAACAATGCATATTATACAATATAAAGGTACTTACATCAATAAGTGCTGCACTATGTCGAATTACCACAATAGTAATACATCGTATTACGTTATACACTCATTTTAATAATCGACGCAGGGACGATAAATTAATAAATTTCCTAACCTCTACACAGACATTGCAGAGCGGTATCAATGTGCATTGTATAACCTATAGCTATATCTTTATATACATATAAGCGGCTAAAGTGTGTGGCGCCGATAGTTTATTGTTACCACTCGAAAAAATAAGCGTTGAAATTAACGTTTCCGCAGTTTTTAATTAATATATCGGCCGATTAAAGTCGTGCGAAGATGAGAACAGTATCGATGGATTCGGAGAATTTTTTGAAATCCGAGGATATGCGTCTCGAATTTCAACTCGGCGCCGTTCCGTAGATATTCGAGAAAAAAGAATTTGGCACGTAGCCGAATCGCTGTAATAGGTAAAACCCAAGAAAGAAAGTGGAAAATGCAGGCAAAACGTAGGGGAAAATTAGTTTTTAATTAATATATCGGCTAATTAAAGTTCCAAGAAGACGCGAATAGTCACAATGGCGTGCCACGGACCTGCGGAATCCAACGGTGTGATTCGCTAAGCCCGGGAGCCAGCCGTTTCGGAGGAGATGATGTTACTTCACCCCATATATATATGCGGCTTAAGTGTCTGTTTGTAGCTGATAGTTTATTGGTTGCTTGCGTAACTGTACTAACCAATGGGGTGAAGTTGCCACGGCACAGGGTTGCCGTCTCAATTGAGAGGTAGACAATTATCTGTAAAACTTACCTTTGCTATGACCATCCATAAGTCTCCGGGCCAAACGCTTAAGCGTGTTGGCATTTTTTTACCTGAGCCTGCGTTTGGACACGGTCAACTTTATGTTGCCTGTTCAAGAGTTCGTGAAAGAACGGACGTAAAATTAAAAATAATGGATGGTCCTCTGCAAGGCGAACTTAGGAATGATGGAAAGATCTACACAAGAAATGTTGTGTACAAAGAGATCTTTGACATGTGAATTAACATTTCATTATTTAAATCACCTTTATTAATTGAGCTAGCGGTTGCTCTCAAGAAATGTACCGCCAGTGGATTCCTTCATTGCACTCTACTCTAAAAAAATTAAGCAAGTAGAAGGGGGAACCCTATGGGGCAGTGAGCAAAGCGGCGTCCTCGCCACCTGCCCTGGGTAATTCAGTTTAAATTAGCAGAAATCTTTGCAAAAATCATTTTAATTACAATTTATAATATCTAGAACAGCGGCCATTTCGTATGACCGCCGTTTTTTAGTATATTATACATTAATATTACATGCATACAGTACATTAATACACATATAACATAAAAGGTGCATTCGATATGTTAATACATTGTACATTAATAGTGCACTCAATTAAGCCATACAATAAAAATGTACCTAAACTCCACAGACATTCTGGAGAGAAATACCAATGCGCATTACGCAACTTATACATTATACATTAATAACACATACGCACGTCCATTACATTGATACATACGTAACATGAAGGCTGCATTCGATATATCAGTATGATTACATAATACATTATACATTAATAGTGCACTCGATACATTAATACATACTATAATAATCTACAGACACAATGCAGCTTATAACTATATACACATACATTACATTAACACATGCGTTACATAAAAGGTGCATTCGATACATTAATAGGTGCACTGGATATATTAGTACTTACAATAATAGAAATTTTCTTAAATTCTACAGACATATACCAGTCCAAATTGTACAACTTATAACTATATACATCGTTATACATTATGCAATAATAGTACATGCTTACATACATTACATTAATACATACATAAGATAAAATGTGCATTTCCCTATTCGATTAGATTGAGCACTAAAGATATGCATTGACATTGCATTAACTGGTATAAAGTATTAATATCCATGAAGGATTAAAATCATGGTACAGGGATAGTAGATACAGGAGACACGCGACATTGACATGCGAATGTACGTCCTTTGACATTCAGTAGCCTGTGTCTCTCATCTCCACCATCTCTCCTTCACTACTGACATCTACCACATCTCCATTTTACCTGCATTCCTAGCAGAAACTGGTATTTATGCCACATTCTTGACTATTTGTCAATTGACTTTCGACAGGCAAAAACTTCAAAATATTAGACAGTAGCATAGAAAGCAGTCCTGTCCAATATTAAAATTATTGGTTTGATTTTGTTGCTGATGAAGTTAGGGGTACCTTCCGAAAATGTTGCGAACGTAAGGGTTTGCAATAGATTGAATGCACACAGGTCTAATCGTAGATTGATAAAAAATTTTTTATCAATATGAACACTTCAAATGATCAAAATGAACACTTTCGACGGAAATAATGGTACAGTGTTCACAGTATCACAGAGTGCAATCAGTAGGTGCACTTCAAAGTACTAAGACCGTTAAACACAATGCAATGGAAAGCACATATAAAAGGCGAAAGCTCAGTTCTCCGAAGTCGCGGAGAACTAGCAGCTCATCCGGTCTTATATAAGTTTTCAGCCGCCCTCCTGCCCGTTGAGATAGTTCTAGTACTTTCTGCTTTTCGAAATTGCTGGAAGGCATATGATGGCCGAATTACGATTACAGCTACACAGAACATCAATTATAGATATTCAATTACTATGCTTCTTACAGAGAACAAACCAAATGTCTCCAAATGGTCGCCATATTTGGCGATTTTTGGAAATTTGTCGCCAAACTTGGCGACAAAAATTAGTCTTTCAAGCCGTTGTGAACTTGGAGATACCTTGCCAAATTAGCGAGATAGCCCTTTTACCTCAATGTTAAATAAACTTGCCCTTCTAGTATTACTTTTCCGGTAAGCTTCGCTCCATTAGATTTTCATGTTGTATTATACAAAAGAAATAAAACAGAACAAAAATCATCTATCTATGTGCAGGATTCGTAACAATATCGCGCATGTTCACTAAAAGAGATTGATATTTTAGGTTATTTGTTATAGTACTGAAATTTTTTACATTTAAAAATCATTGCTTGCTGTCACTAATATAAATTGATGAAGAGTGAAACTACTGTCGCTGCTTAGGTCGTAAAATGTATATTTTCCAACCTTACTGCGTTTGATACATAAAATATTATCGTATATTTCTTCTTGGTAAGAGCTACTTGCCGTATTAAATAAATCGTTTTGACTCCGTTCTCCATTCTTTGTTTTATTGCAGAATCTTCCATCTACTTGTCTCTTTATTTTCCAATTATTTTAGATATAGGGCGAATCGTATTCCAGGGAATCTGTAAAGTTAGCCCTCATTACATTCGCAGCATTTAATTTTTTCTTGGGAGTTTCTAGGTATTTCAGCATTTGAAGCTGTCGTCATAGGCACTGCACTTTATTAATTTTGTACTTGCAGGTTAGGTTCTTCCCCTTAGCAATGCATCTCGAATCGCAAAATTATAAAGCGTACTTATGTTAAATAAAATTCCATTCTTTTGTGAATAAATATAACAAATACATTCTATAAGGGAAATATATCGTAACTGACGATAGAGTATTCGTCACATTATGGAGTAAAAATTTCAGAGATATTGAATTTATATGCATTTGAAAATAAGGTAATTTAATAATACTGATAAAAAATATTTTTAGCTATGTTATCAATATATTTTTTGTAATATTTAAAAATATCACGTGACTCAAATAAATTCACTGAAAAAATATTTAATATGTTTTAAATAACTAACATTCAACTAAACATTTTAATAGGGTTTTTTAATTTACAAAACATCCATTTATTTCAAAATTCATAATTTTGTTAAGATTCGTATAAATAGGGTATAATTAAAAATAGCTTTATATGCGTTCCATTACAATATGTATAAAATTTAATTATTACAGCATATTTAAAGTAGAAGAAAATATATTTAAAAGCTGCTATATGTAATAATATAATAAATACTATAAGGAACATGACGTTTTTAAAATATAACTGTGAAATTAGTAACATTAAAAGAACTATAAGTAATTCTTCAGTTTCATTTTTAATGTATAAAGTGGTTTGAATATTCAATAATTATCTGCATTACACTTCACACAGATATATCTCGTACTCACTAAAGATAACTAAATTAAAATAACGGAAGAAGTTTTTTCTCATTATTTCACTTCTCCCAATATTAATTCATGACTCGTTTTGTTAGTATTAAATTAGATTTATTCAGTATGTTTTATTTTCTCATGAGACGTTAATGAAGCTAACATAGTTATTAGTCTGTGTAAACAATAAATATTTATATTGGCCGCGAATCAGCCTTAAATAATATCATATGGTCCTCAGAGGAATGATAAAAAGAGCAAATGTTAGATAAAATTTCAAATGCTTCAACTGTATTTAAGTAAAATTCGCTTATATACACCACTGCATAAATAAAAACCACCACTGCATCCGAAAATGTTGTTTCATTGATTTTACATCTAGTGAAAATATCTGGGATAAAAAGTTCCCAACATTAGAGATACCGGTTTTCTAGTTTAATCAGTCTGTTTTGGGTGTTCCAAAAAATGTGGATGCATGTTTTAATAGTGAATAGTGCTTCCAGACATGCAGCTCCTGCTCATTATTCCTCAAAATACAGAATTTTATGAAAATAGCTTCAGTGAGGTTCCGATATTAAGGTTCTCGAAATGTAAAATCGAACATTTATTTTGTCTCCAAAGAACGACAAAGAACAGATACAATAAAATCACTGACAACCGATATCCAAGTAACCAGTAATTTCAATTTAAAGTCCCTCACTTTTCTAATTTCTTTTCATTTCTAATTCTTTCCAAATTCTTTAAAATATCTGTTTTTTTTTATTTTGATTAATAATTGTAACTAATTTTATCAAACTAGTAATTAACGATTCATTACTAAATCATTTAAAATGAATACTTACTTTCAGATTCTATACATTTTGTTCCTAGGGCTTTTCACGTAAAAATATTTATGAACACTTTCATTTTTAGCCCAAAGGGCGTTAATTCAGAATTATTAACCCAGAGAGGACTATTGATTTCGTTTTGGCATTTTGCATTGATTCACCATAAATGTCAGTACACATTTCAAACTGTTGCCACTAAATTTTAGAGCCCTGTATTATATTTAAAGAAATTAAATGATGAAGAATCTGCATAAATGTGAGCGTGTTTCTCGCATTGTGATAAAACAACGGTACCTAGAGCCATCTAATTTTGAATGACCTAATCCTACTCCGAATATGGGTATGTGGAAGCGCAAATTTGAAATTTAGAATTTCTTTTATCACCGATTTCATATTTTTCAAAACTTTAAAGAATTTTTGATTAACAAACTCAACGATTTAAAAACGAGCAATGGCAACACTGTACGGGGAAAAAATTTTATCACTAGAGCGCGAGGCTGAGTATCGGAAATTCTAAAGGTATGCTCATTTTAAAATTATTTTGCGATATTGCTGCTGAACTGAATTTTGTGGTTTAAGGGCGAAGAACATAATATTTAATAAATAAAGGTAACGCACAAAACGTTAAAAGAACTCCCTTTTGGGCGTAATGTAAAATTTGAAAGCTTTCAGATTTTTATTTTATTTTAGTTTACTTTATTATGATAGCTAAACGTTACGGAGTATCGCTAAAATTTCTCAGCATTCCACAATAAGCACAATGTTGATGAAGAGACATAGTCTTGCAATTAGATGACTTACTTGAAAAGTGAACGGCTAGAAAAAAGAAATAAAAAATTCTTCTAAAATAAAACTCCTTTTAAAACATATCTATAGTAAAATAAATTTCGAAATCAAAAGACTGTTTTTCAGAGCTAACTGTAAAAAACGTAAAACTTGTGTATGTTTTTTTCTCTTTCATTGATAAAATTAAACATATAACACTTTAAAATATTCTTGATACAGAAAAAGTTCAAGTTTTAAACCTAAATGTAATGTAAATTTTATGTTGCGTTTATTTTCAATGGGTACAAGGACTCAAAGTAAGAACATGTGTTTAAACATCTGAAGTATTGTAAGAACTTCGCAAATACACTTTTTTTTAATCTTACCGGTGGTGAAAACGTTTTTCAAAGGGAAGTTTCTTTTTGTCCTAAGAAACCATCATCTCAAAATCAAAGCGTAAAAAGTGTTGAAATAAATAAATAATTAACTTAAGTTTTCTTCTAGTGAAATATTCTTTTCAAAGAGATTTCTTGTATGTACGAAGAGCCAATATATGCAACTTGATATTAAGGTAGTAACTTTCTTACCAATACGAGAGTTCAGAAAACCCGCAGAGGTAAAATTAATTGGTTTTGAGGAATCGATTATATGCTCTTTGCTAATAGGGTCACAGGATCTTTTTTTGTAATATAGAAAGAACTTCAGATATCTAATAAAATGGAAGTTTCGGTTTCTGTAAAGTGGATTTTGTATTCAGTTAAAAGAAAAGATAAAAAAGGGAAAGATTATTTTTATTCATCTTTCTACATTACTTGCAGCTGCATTTAGTTGAGTTTTGGAATTCCATTTCAGATTAAAGTTTATACCGAGATCCAAAGCACTCGAATTTTAAAAAGCTTCTAAATAATTCGGAAAAGATTTATTTCTTTTGCGAAGAGGGGGAAGTTTTATGCAACTGAACTTATATTTAATATTAGGAATTCGTTTCTTAAATGTTACCGAGTATAGAGGATTTAAAATACTTTATTGTTTGTATCTAAATTATTTTCCAATTGTCAATGCTGAGCATGTAAGATATGATGAGATTTTTTTTTATATTATACAAAAAATAATACTTAGGAAAGAGGCAAGTCTGTTTTAATTTTTTAATTTATTGTTTCAATAAAATTAGTAGACCATACTTTCTCATAATTCACAGAATTTATAATGAAGCAATGCTTAAACGAGGTCACGTTTAATTAAAATCTAAATAAACGGTTTTAATTTAGAATATACATTGAAAGGTAAGAAGCTGAGAATGTAATTTCTTTTAAGAAAGCTAAGAATTATTTTGATTCTTATGATTTAAAATGTTTTAAAGCATCTATCATTTTTTGAGCTAGTTTAAGAGCTCATATTCCCGAATAATCAAAACAAAAGAATAAAAAAAATGTGAAAGAGTTCAGATTTTAACGGTTGCCCGAAAGGATTTGTTAAGCTTTTTAAGCTCTTTCTGATCTCGATAATTCATAGTCTATTGTTGCACTTACTCTTGATAGCTTTGTTATGAAAAACTATTTTCATCACATTTTCGTCACCATATACTATTCAACTGCAAAATTACAAAAATTTGAATAGCAACATAGCCCCATACAGTTAGAATTCTGGATGCATTGCTAAGTGTTCGCATATAATTTTATACTTTTTTTCAGTTTTTTCTTATTTTAGCATATCAGTATTCTGTGTTTTGCAAGATGGGTAACAAAATGCTTTTTATTATTAAGTGTTAACTTTATTTATTAAATATCGTGTCCTTGGGGCTCCGGCTGCATAAAATTATATTCAACAGTAAAATCAAAAAATATTTAAAAACTTCATAGCTTTAGAATTTTTTACATACAATCTCGCTCGTTTGAGATACAATATTTTATTCCGTGCAGTGTTGCCACTGTTAGCTTTAATACTGGTGAGTTCGCTAATCAAAATTTTATTAAAATGTTATAGAATACGGAACTAAAAATTCGAATTTCAAAATTCGGATTCAAGTACGCAAGGGAGAACGACGTTGTTCAAGCTATAATTGGCTATCTAGATACCGTCGGTTTCGAACCCTGCGAGGAACATACATACATGTATGCAGATCCTTCATTATTTAATTTCTTTAAAGATAATGGAGAGTGATAGTATTTTGTTGCAACAATTTCGAAAGTGAGTCGCCGTTTATAGAGGACGACGCTAAATCCCGTTTCAAGTCATAGCTCATTCGGGCTAACGATCTTTTGAGGTAATAATCACTATTATAATTGTGTACCCTGCAGAAGAAACATGATAAATATAAATGGACAAATTGGTATCTGATATATATATATATATATCCCCGTATGTTTTTGTATTTTTAGGACTAATAGCTCATCGCTATTTATTTTCGTTTTTATTTTAATTTTAATTTTGATTTTAGTCTAGATTTAGGAAGTTTAGGTATTGTTTAACATATTTTAACACCTTAATGTGTCATTCTGTGCGGACGCGTAGGGAAATTGGAGCAGAGAATTGAGACTATTAAAATTTCCAAGACACTTTGTCTAAATTAAAAAAAAAAAAAAAAAAAAAAAAAAAAAAAAAAAAAAAAAAATTAGCGAAAAAGTTTCACTTGTCTGTTTCGGCGAAACGCGTAATGGGGTTAGCTTGATTCGACTTTCAAATAAATGAAATTTCCCTTGAAAAGCCAGTTTGGAAATCGAATTGGGCTAATTTACCATTTTCCGCTTACTTTTTATCTGTTTCTGTTTTTTTTTTTAATGTTTTACATGTCTAATTGTTTGATTTTCATATGTATTATTATTATTTTTTTTAAACATGTTGAACCTTTTGGAGCAGCAGCTCTTGGTAACTTTTAGGCGAGCTTACTACAATTTTTATATTTTACTTATTTTGCAGCATATTGCGCAAAATGTTTTCTAGACCAAAATTGTTTTTTTTTTAAAATTATAATTCCTACTTTGCTTTATATATTATATATATATAAAGACCTATGTGGTCATATATATGTAAATGCGCAGTCATGAAACCATTACTTTTAATTTCTGGCTGTATACATGGCTGGGTGGATAAGGCAGGACTAAGACGTTGACAAACTAATTTTGGACAATCACTGCCTTATTTTTAGGCACATCAAAATATTATTTCTTTGGCAGACAAATTCCTTGTCGATCATATTTGAATAAAAGAATGGAATTTTTATATACACAGATAAAAGGCTATGACGTCATTTCAAGCAGGCAAGCATAAGCGGCGCGAAGTTGTTTGCATGGCAGAAATCAGGAAGAAAAAGGGGAACGTAGTGTTCGTGACTCAGTATTTGTACTTCGTAGGTGCAGACAGTATTCTAAGCTATGATTGGTCAATATTAGTTTAACTTACTTTTTTCAAGAAGTGTTATGTAATTTGGAATGATCTCCAATTTGGGAAAACAGATAAGTTTAGGAGAGAGGGCACCAAATTTAGAATGCTAATTTTGAGGTCGCCAATTATGTTTTAAAGCAGCCATCGTAGTTTGCTACATCTTATATACATACATATCTGTGTGTGTGAAAATGTGAAAATTTTTCGTAAAAATTGTATTTAATAAGTGAAAGAAATAAAATTATAAATTAGTTATTAACAGCCTTTCTCTATATTTGATCTCACTTCCTAGTGACCAAGCATATATTGTCACCGAAATCTAATACGCTGCCCAGATTCGGTTACAATAATAAGCAGGCTAACTACCTACAGTTTTCTCCATGTGAAATGCGAATAGCAAACAGTTTTATTTCGAAAAGGTTTCCCAAGACAGATAGCTCTCGTTTGCTTTGCCCTTATACAATATTCGAAATATGTATTAAACCAATTACAAATATTTATCTAATGAACTGATAGATTAACAGTTCTCAGTTTTCAAGCAATTACTTTTATTTGAGTTTGAATCTATTCTGTATTAAAATCCGCATTTAACATAATGGATTTGATGTAAGATAATTATAAACGACTAATATAATCCTATATCATTAGTGAAATAGATACGAATAGGGTAAATAAAGAGCAGTGTAAACTGAGCAATGAATATAACTCTCGAAAGAAATCCTTAAAATTTGCTAATTCTAAACGTATGTAACTTTCTTTCCAATCATTCATCTCTCGATGTTTAATTTCCGTTACTCCCAGACTCCCATGCTAAACAAGTACTTTCAGCACTCAGTATATTCTAAAAATTATGGAGAGATTTTAAACTTCAAGAATTATGCACAAATCCTAGGATTAATGCTTATTCGACATATACTAGAGGGTATTCATTACGCTATAACCATACTTGTGTATATGTAAAGGTATTTATTTACTACCTTTCATTTCTAAAACTTATAACGTTGCGCGCCTCCAACTTGCACGCAACCAAGAGGTGACTGTGGGAACTGGATAAAACACCGAGTCTTGTGAAGGGTTTAAGTCCCTTTTTATTCAACGTAATAAATTACAATTGCGTGCTCTTGACGCTTACAGACGGTGCCAACTCAGCAGTCAAATAAAAATAATAACCTGAAAAGAAACTAAAGACAAGATTCTAACTACGAAGCTCTCTAAAATAACTAACTCACCGCGTTTTACAATACCGCTGCTAATTCAGCAGACTTGAAGCTCACTGGAACGATTACCACTACTTCCCGCCAAGCACATAGGCCGAGACGCGGGGCTCTTCAATTTCTCGCTCACTACCTCCGCGCTCGTGAAGTAAGAATATCACACACCGAACTCGTTTCCTTCTATTTTAAATCATAATACTTCCGCTGCTAATTTGAATCCTTGCGCGTTCTACTAAAATTTACATATTCTGGCATTGGCAGTTCCAGGGGAAAGTAAGGCTTGACAGGAAAGATAGTTTAAACTAAAAATAAATGTTAGTTAAAATAAATATAAACCCTACATTTGCCGCTGCCAGAATTTGGAAAACTTGGAAGCAGGTCCTACAAACGACCTGTTGTAAGTTTCTGTAATTCTGAACTAACTGGCGAGAACCTCGTTTACACAAAAAAATCTTATGTAAGAAATTGTATACTAAAATTCTGTTGATCGTTATAAAGCTCTCTTCTTACAGCAACTTTTCCTGGACTTCATCAATCAATCTTGGTCTTTCCTTCCAGCATCTGGAAGGAATAAGTATCAGTATCTTTCTACATACATTATAATTTACACTTTCTTGACACAATAAATTTTTGTTTCTAAACGATTCGTTTTTCTTACTTATTGCTTAATTCACATTCATTCAATTTTTCAAGCATTAATTTAACTTTACCCTGGCTCTCCACCATGTGTGGTGTCAAACGGGAATATTCGTGTTTTAGTCTTACAACACTTCCCCTAACCACCATGATTTGATAGAATTCAACGACCAAATAGACACACCTTACTCGACATTCTACAACTCTATGAGCTACTTTAATATTCTTAAAAATTCAAATGTAGGTGGAGAACCCTACAAAACACATTCATTCTAACTTCCCCCTCATTCATCTTTAAACATGCAGGCTTTCGCTCTAAAGCATGACTTTACAGTTTAATACTTAAATTTTGACTTCATTACTTTTAAGCATTCACTTTAGCATCTACAATTTTATGCTTCTAGACTAAATTCTACTTTTACATAACATTCAAGTATTTACGTACATTTACAAGATTTTAATACATATGATTTTTACAATTTACCATAAAATGAATAAGAGAAAATAAATTTTTACTTTACTCATTCTTCGCCAAGCTGGCGGCACTGAAAGTAAAATTCTTATTAATACAAGAATACGAAGTTATTTTTATCTTCGGCCAAATTTGGCTTTAACATAACAGAATTAGTCTTTCGACCAACAGAAAATGCTTGTTTTTAGCTTTTACACTTAAAGAAAATAATACTTTTGCCTTAGCTAAATAAAGTAAAACAAAACTAAGTCTCAACCGAGACATATTGACTTTCGTCAAAACATAGAACTTCGTACTTATGCATAACATTTCGGAACAAAAGAGAAAAAAATGTATAGAAGGTTTTAACTTATCTTTGAGTTTTCGATGCTTGAAACTCCGTCATTCGTTTTTGGCAGAATTGGTCCCAAGTTAGAGGTTTCATGGATGTTAAACTTCTCCTTACTGCCCTCCGAGTGTCGTCCACCTGACTTTTTCTTTTGCGTCCTCTACATGCTGGCCTCTTGACGGAGTAATCGTCTGGTTGTTGGCCTTTCCGTTTCTCCCTGGGACGGCTGGTCTTGACGTCCTCCGGTCTGGAGTCCTTCTTGAATTTCTTCTGTTCCTCGTATTTTTGTGCCTCCTGTTGGCGTTTCAGTTTCCGGAACGGCGGCCTTGCTGGCACCTGACTCTGTGGCCGTGTGCGCGTTCTCCTTGATGTGTAATTTCTCCTGCTATCCTTTGTAGGTGGTGTTTTTCTCTTTACCACGGTTTCTTTACCCGGTGCATCTGTATTTTTGTTTTTCTTAAACGCTGGAGTTTGAAAATTATTTTTTCTTTTTGATACCGACGTCCGGGTTGTAGAAGTGCTAGGTCTCTCTTCAGTTCTCTGTTTCTTGGGTGGTGGAATAGTTGTTGTAGTCTCTGGACCTTCTACTTCGTTTAGACTTGAGTCCTGCAAGAAACGTTTAAGGATTTCAAAATCATTTGGATTATAGTATTTTTTCACCTGGTCGGGACTTGCTTTACAGATTTCCCCTCTCTCGTTCTTAAGATATAAGACTACTCCTTTGATTTCCTGAATTACATAGGGGCCTTCAAATTTGGAGCTAGCTTTGCCGTAAAATTGTCTGGGGCACTTGATAAAGAAAATTTCCGCTTCAATACTTTATCCCCAACTTTAAAATCTGCTTCCCGGCGTTTTCTATCGTAATATAGTTTCTGCCTATTTCTTGCCGTATCCGAGGTTTTAAGCGCCTGATCAATCAACTTTTGCACATCTTTTTGTTTAAACTCCTGCTCTCTTTGTTGCACAAAGAATAATTTATCTAAAGGCGTAATTAACTTTCTGCCTAAAAATAATTCTGCTGGAGTTTTTCCCGTAGTATCATGATGTGCCGTTCTTAAAGCATAAGCTAATTCATTTATGTAGCCATCCCAGCGCCTGTGATGTGTGCTCACGTAACTGCGAATTATTTTTACTATGTTTTTATTAACTCTTTCTGCTATGTTAGCCTGTGGTCTATACGGAACCATTTTGATATGGCGTATGCCAAGTCCATTGCATCTGTTTTCAAATATTTGACTAATGAATTGTTTTCCGTTATCGCTAATGACTTTTATCGGTGCACCGTATTTTAAAATGTATCTGTGTAAGAATGCATCTGCGACTGTTTTGGCTGACGCGCGTTTAAGTGGAACAATTTCTGTCCATTTTGAAAAAAGATCTACTATTACTAAAAGAAAACGATTTTTATTTAACTCGCTCTGGGGGAAGGGACCAAGGAGATCTACGCCTAAAATTTCATTCGGAAATGTAGCGCGAATGCTATTTAAGTACCCGGCCGGGCTGTAATTAATATCATTTATTAACTGACATTGATTGCAGGACCTGACATACGGCGTTACTATTTTGTATAATTGCGGGAAATATACCGCCTCGCGTACACTTTTTATAGTCTTTCTGACCCCGAGGTGGCCGGCTGTTTTTGCGTCGTGCAACTCCTTCAAAAGGCTTAATCGAAGCGAGGCTGGGATGACTGGCTTATACTCAAGATTTTCGTTTGTTGTTTTCGTATAGAATAATAAATTATCTATTATTTCATAGTTTTTTGCTCTATTTCTTATCGCATCGATATCTGTATGCTCAAAGCTTTCGAGGTCTTTCAAATAAGCATAGATATTTCCAAATTCAGGATCAGCTTTCAGTTCAGTAATAACCGTATCTCTAGAATCTAAAATTTTTGAAGTCAACACAGCGCATTTAAGTTCATTTCCTTCATCGTCCAGTTTTATACGAGAAAGTGCGTCAGCTACATTGTTTTCCTTACCCGGTTTATATTTTATTGTGATATTATATTCTTGGAGTTTTAAAGCCCATCTTATTAACCTGGGCGTTAGGTTTTTCCCCGAGTAAAGTCTACCAACAGCCGCATGATCCGAAAAGACTGTTACTGGCGATTTGCCGAAATAAACTCGAAATTTGTGTACAGCCATTAATACGGCTAATGTTTCTCTTTCTGTAGCTGTATAATTCCTTTGTGTCTGATTCAATGTTTTACTAAAAAATGCCAGCGGATGGTTATTTTGCATAAGAACCGCACCCACCGCATAGTCTGACGCATCTGCTGCAATTTCCAGGTTTTCGTCCCCCTCAGGGAATTTTAAAACAGGGGCATTAATAAGCGCTTCTTTTAATCTTTCAAAAGCTGTGTTAGCTTCCGCTGTCCACGTAAATTTAGCCCTTTTTCTTTTGATTACTAAGAGTGGTTCAACAATATTAGCGAAATCTTTTATGAAAGATCGATAGTAAGAACATAATCCAAGGAAAGAAGAAAGTTTCTTGGCGGTGTTGGGCGGTGGGAAATTCTTAATAGCTTTTATTTTTGAATCTTGCGTTTCTATACCCTTTTGCGAAATTTTATAACCGAGATATTTAAGTTCTTTAGTTGCGAACTTGCATTTTGAGGCGTTAATTGTAAGACCGGCCTCTTTTAATAATTAGAAACTTGTTCTAGATCATTCATATGTTGTTCCAACGTACTACTCGTTATAATTATATCATCTAGATAAATTAAAGTTGAATTTCCTAGGACAGGCTTTAGAACAATGTCCATAGCTCTCTGGAATGTTGATGAGGCCCCACACAACCCAAAGGGCATGCGTAAAAATGCATAAGTCCTCGATTTTGTTATAAACGCGGTTTTATGTATTCTTCGGGTCTCATAGCTATTTGATAATAGCCAAACGTTAAGTCCAAAGTAGACATATATCTTGTCGATTTGATCTGTCTAATGATCTCGTCTATAACCGGCAAAGGGTAAACTGGAAATTTGGTAATACTATTTAGTTTTCTGTAATCAATAGCAAACCTCCAAGCCCTTTTATCCGAAGGAGGAAACTCGTTCTTTTTCCTACATAGTACGACTGGACTCGCGTACTCACTATTTATGGGCGTTATTATTTTATTCTTTAACATCTCCTGAATATGTTCTTCGATGATTAAGTCTTTTTGTTTGTCATAACGGTATGGCTTAGTCCTACGAGGTTTTCGGCATTTAATTGAATCTTGTGCGTCACTATTTGGCAGCTTCCTGGTTTTTCTGAAAACAAATGAGAAAAATTACTCACCACTTGCTGTATTGCTTTACTTTCATGGTCATTCAGATGGCTAAGGTCCAATTGCGGTGTCTCCACAGGTTCCACCACCCTCTGGTCCATCTCCAACACCAGGGAATTATCTTGAAAATTTAATTTGGCCCTCGCGGCCCTTAGAAAGTCCATGCCTAAAATAAGAGAATGTTGCAGATCTTTCACGACAAAAATTAATACTTTGAGATTTTCCTCTTTTACCTGTAAGTTTAATGATAATTTCCCGATGCAGTGACATTTTTTTCCTTGCGCCGCTATAATTTCCGTATTTTTGGTTTTAAATAGTCGTACTCTATAAAAATTCTTTTTGAAGAACTTTTCACTCATAAAATTTCCTTCTGCTCCTGTATCGATGAGGGCTTCTACTGGTACATCGCCAACGAGGACTTGTATAATTGGTAGCTGTGAGTTTTTTACGATGACCGTGTTTAAATGTCTATTTGAGGGTTTTTTTTAAACTTCCGGGATCTGCACCCTCCCTTTCACAGGCCCCTCTACTCGTTTAAAGCTTTCCTTTCAATCTCTGTCTTCTGGGTACGCGGATGTTTATTTTCAAATTTTCTTTTTGGGCCTTGACCTTCGAGTTTCGATGCGTTAGCTTGATAGTTCTTTCCCCCATAAGAGCGATTTCCATTTCTGGTTTCCTCATTTGAAGATTTCCTTCGGGTACTTTGAGAATATGTTTCCCCTCTCGCTTTTTCCGCTATTCTGCGATTTTGAAACTTCACCGTAATTCGAAAAGTTCCTGCAATGTGCTTGGGTTTCTAATTTCAAAGTAGTCTTGAACAGCGGGTAACAATCTTGGTAATATTATTTCAATAATCTCCGCATCGGGTTTCTTTCCATACAGCATATCCGTTAGCTTGATTTTTCGTAGAATAAAGACCGTCAATTCTGCTGTATCCCGTTGATAGAAACTATATAGTTCGGCTTCCAGCCGTGCGCGATCTTTCACTATGGGGAAGGCCTTTACTAACGATTTTTTGAAATTTTCAAATATATATGTCTGGCTGCCAAATTCCCCTAATAAAAATTTGCCCATGTTTTTCCACCATAGCGTGGCCTGTCCTCTTAGTGCTGATGTGGCGATGGCAACCTTTTGTCTTTCGGGAACAGGGTAGAGCTGAAAGTGGTTTTCTAGACCTTCTAGAAATACCGACACCGAATTTTTTCCGTCGAAATAGACGTTTGGCTTTATTGACGCTCTCAAAGTCAGGACCAGGTATCCAAATCCTTCTAAGTGACTTGTCATTTCTTGGTGTTGTCCCGCGGCTTCCATCCAGTTTTCGGCAATTTCAGTTCGATAATTGTTCGGGCGCCAATATAACGTTGCGCGCCTCCAACTTGCACGCAACCAAGAGGTGACTGTGGGAACTGGATAAAACACCGAGTCTTGTGAAGGGTTTAAGTCCCTTTTTATTCAACGTAATAAATTACAATTGCGTGCTCTTGACGCTTACAGACGGTGCCAACTCGGCAGTCAAATAAAAATAATAACCTGAAAAGAAACTAAAGACAAGATTCTAACTACGAGGCTCTCTAAAATAACTAACTCACCGCGTTTTACAATACCGCTGCTAATTCAGCAGACTTGAAGCTCACTGGAACGATTACCACTACTTCCCGCCAAGCACATAGGCCGAGACGCGGGGCTCTTCAATTTCTCGCTCACTACCTCCGCGCTCGTGAAGTAAGAATATCACACACCGAACTCGTTTCCTTCTATTTTAAATCATAATACTTCCGCTGCTAATTTGAATCCTTGCGCGTTCTACTAAAATTTACATATTCTGGCATTGGCAGTTCCAGGGGAAAGTAAGGCTTGACAGGAAAGATAGTTTAAACTAAAAATAAATGTTAGTTAAAATAAATATAAACCCTACAAACTAACAAGCAGTTTCCAGTCTATAATAAGATAGTATTATTTCATATATTACTTTCGTATATTATATGTATATGTTTCATATATTACATTCGTTTCTGATGTCGGTCTCAGTTCTGAACACCATTCCCCGCGAAAATGAACATGGAGTTATTTTGTTTGATATTTCCCTCAATTGTTTGAAGGTTGATGTATTACATCATATTTATTGTGATTTCCAAAGCCTGCTTTCTCACTGCGAACTGCTGCATCGAGATTCATTATTGCATTAAAGGAATATAATTACATTTTGCAGCTCGTGAATGCACACTCTCAACAAGATTTACCATATAAGATAGTATATATTTCTTTTAAATTTAATATGACCATTTTTAAGCCAAGATTATATTCATGAATTTGATTCAAGCTAGTACCTACGTTATATTTAATATCAGCCTACTGCATCTTGAAGATTTGTAACATGGACTTGATGTGTTACTATTTTCCACCTGCATGAACAATTGCCTACCTATATTAAGAATAGTAGACCTATATTTGAATGAAAAACAGTTATTATAAACTCTCTTAATTTTTAATTTATCCGAAATTTAAATGTTACATATTTATTTTACATAATAATAGCACAAACATACTAAATCAATGTAGTGTACATGACGTAACATTGATTTAGTATGTGCGTGCTAATATTAAGTAAAATAAATCTGTAACATTTAAATCAATGGTAGTGTGCATAAAGAATGTTCTCGAAGTTTATTCTTCGGAACATTTTTGTAGTTAAAAATAGCTAGAGCGTCTCTTAGGTATAAGGAAAACCACGTAACACTGAAAAACTAGAGATTTGCATACCAGAATTTTGATTTGAAGCTACCGAATGCCAAGAATCCATTATATCATTCCGCAGAAAAATTGCAACTTCAAACATTTCACTTATAATATGAAACATTTTGATTTCAAACACTTAATCTACACAGCAGCTGAATATAACAGAGGATTATACAATTTTGCATGCTACACTCATTGTTTCCAACCCATGCTGATTCAGTATAAGTTATTTTCTTCTATTGTAAAGAATTGCTGATTACATGGTTAAGATTGCTGGAGTGCTCCCCCCCACCTGATCAGGAAGTGATCTTATGATCTTAAAGGGGCACCCATAATGATTACATGGTTAATCAGAACACTCAGTCCATCCTCATTACGAAGGTTTTAGAAAGTGCTAATCAATTTCCGGTCGTGCTAACAGATTTTCGATTGACGAAATACGAGGGCCATCCAGGAAGTAGATTACGTTTCCGTCTGTGTCCGCTAGGGGCGGGGCTAGCGCGGCCATCTTGGGGTCAGAGCGTTGCGCAGCTCAGTCTGCATCTAGCCGTGCTAGTGAGAGGTTCGTGCTGTGCTCCGTTCAGATACTGTGACGGTTTGAAATGTCTGCGTTAATTGAAAATCCCGCGAGCTGCGAGGTGCGCTCAGTAATAAGGTTTCTGACTGCAAAAAACTGTAAACCGATAGAAATCTATCGGCAGCTTCGTGAAGTGTATGGGGACAATATTATCACTGAAGGTGGAGTGCGTCAGTGGGTCATAAGATTTCAAAATGGCCGAACCAATGTTTACGACGAAGATCGAAGTGGGAGACCCAGCATAGTGACCGCCGAACTTCTCGAAAAAGTCGATGCTAAAGTCCGTGAAAATCGAAATTTCACAATAACGGAACTTTCTTTGAGTTTTCCACAAATTTCGCGAAGTTTGTTGCACGAAATCATCAGCGAAAAGCTTGGTTACCACAAGTTTTGTGCAAGATGGAAGGCAAGAAGAGGTAACGAAGTGGTTGAAGGCGCAGGCGGCCGAATTTTTCGACGAAGGAATTTCCAAGCTCGTACATCGCTACGATAAATGCCTTAATTTGTATGGTGACTATGTAGAAAAGTAGTATTTGAGTGTGGCTTTCATCTGTATATAATAAAAGTTTCCTATACTTTGTTTATTTTTTTATTCCAAAACGTAATCTACTTTCTGGATAGCCCTCGTATATGGAGATCATGTTGGCAAGAAATAACTTGGATTGTTTTTCAAATGATATCTATTGGTGTCGGCTTTATGTGACTGTGCGTCATGCTACTGAAAATGTCATTAGCATAGGTGCAAATTAAGTTAGTGCTAGATAGATGAAACGAATTGAACGGAATGGATATATCGCCAAATTTATATATCAATGTATTATTGAGTCTGAGGGTTCGTGGATTTGAAATGATTGATGACAACACTTGATTCGAGTATCAAAGACACGTTTACAGCCGTCGAAAAACTACGATAAAAGCTCTGAAACAATCAACAACACAGCCTTCAAGCTATCAGGCAATAACGGCGAAGACAGCTTCACGACAAAGCACTAAATTACAGCTCAGGACTTGGTTGATCTCTCTCAAGCTAATCTCTAAACTCAAGAGATTACTACTAAACTAAATATACTACTCTACTCCTCGTATAAGCAAGGTACATATACCTTTTGACCTGCCCAAGGGACCATTCACGGGAAAACCGGTAAGAATTCGTTCTAGAATGTTCTTACTCTGTTTATAGCATATTGCCACTTTTGTCGCCAAATGGGCAATTTTTGCAATTCTGGCAACCCTGCCTTTCTTTGGCTCTTTCGAGCAACACTAAACCCGCTTTGCGGCGAAGCAATCTTACCGCAGCTGGGCATTTCGAAACAGTATCATTATAGAGTACTAGGCCCGATCAGATGATGATGCTGATATCATTTAAACCGTGATTCATGAGCTGTGTATTGCGTAATAGTATCAGAAAGACCAGACAGTTTGCAGTGTCATCTCCAGATACCCATTGAAAATTCATTAATAAAAGAGATGGAAATAAATGTGGAACGCTAATTTATTAACGATCGTATCAGGTAACTCTGGCGCGACTCTATTGTGGCTATTCATGTCTGTGGTATGGTGTTAACGAATGTTTTTTGGAAAGAATGACTTGTCTACAAACCTGCTTCAGATAATTGAAAAGAAATTATCTCCGCCGATGTGGAGGCATAAATGGTTTCCTGTATATTCTGCAAAATGTTTCTGCTAGGAAATGTGAAAACGTTGCTACAGGGTGGTTTAATGTATAGCACAGCTGTTGTGATATTTGTCATATCCACCAGTCTCAGAATAATAAGTTGCATTAATTTCGTCTGTGTATTGGCTCCAAATTCGATCTGCGGTTGTTGAATCACAATGACGTAAGTTTAATACATCGCGTTGAGATCTTACCAAAGGTTGAATCAAAAATTAATTATGTTTCTGAAGAATTGCACGTGTATGAAAATATTACAGACAGCATTTCATCCATTAATTTTTATTCTGATGCAGAATATTCAAGAAGAAAATTTATATCGTTGAAAGAATCTTAAAATTTGCTTACTATATTAATTTTCACTTATTTTACACTTAAAAGTAATACCGTTCTTACAAATTTGTCGATTGTTCTATATTTTTTAAATGTTTCATGGAATTTCCAGAATATTCCAATCAAATTTTCAATTTGTTTCTAATTTGCTGAATATTATTGCTGCGTTTTTACTGGTTCGTAATAGGTTGAATGCACAAGTCCGATAATAGTTCATAAAATTTATTCTTATCAAAAGAAATATATCAGAACTCTGGTATTTTCCTCAGAAATATTCGTACAAATGTTCACAATATCACACAGTATAATCAGTAGTTACACTTCAAACTACTAAAAGTATAATCAGTAATTACACTTCAAACTACTAAAAGTATCAAAGTACAACGCAGTGCAAAGTGTTATCCAAAGAGAAAACTAACTTTAATTTATCTCAATTCACGTGGCACTACAACTCGCAACAACAGTAACTAAGCAACTGTCTTAGACGCTCTCTCTCTGGCCTTTTAACTACAGCTTTCAACCGGTCGCGAGATATTTCTAGTATATTCTGGTTCTCAAGGTTTCTTAAAAGCAATAAGATTATGGAATTACGGTTACAGCTAACATAGTGGTCAACTACATTTATTCAGTTTCAGCACAAATAACCAAGATATCCATTTACTCAATATTAAATGCACGTTTTTCTATATTTTTACTTATTCCGACATATCCTTCCCTTAAAATTCGTTTCGCGCTGCATTCCACTAAGAAATACAACAATTTTAATTATAATTCTACTAAACTCAACTATCTAAATACAAAATTCGTAAAGCTATTACTGTTAGATTGCTTCAGACTTACTACTGGCTGCTTTGGTGATAGTATATTCCAATCAAATTTTCAATATGTTTTAAATTTTTTGCATACAATTATTGTTAGACTGTTTAAGATTTTCTACTTGTTCGTCAGCGAATTATAAGCATTGGCGTAAATTTATAAGGTATTTCTCCCACCTTTTTAGCATACCTTCGTAGTGTAGTGGTATGCACGTTAGGCGCGTATTCCAGAGGTCCATGGTTCGATTCCCGGCGAACGCGTTGCTCATTTTTCAAGTCTCCTACTTCCAGAAAAAACGTAATGACTCTACAGCGACACCCGAACTAAAAGGGTAGTGGATGATGATTCTCCACACCCAGGATTTGTTGACTGGATCCCCTGAAAACCTCAGGCGCCCTTTAAAAGGGAGTATTTCTCCCGCCTTATTAGCGTGCCATCGTAGTGTAGTGGTGTGCACGCTGGGTGCGTATTCCAGAAGTCCGTGGTTCCCGGCGGAGGCTTTGCTCATTTGTCATCACTCCTGCTTTAAAAATAACCTAATGGTTCTACAAATTCACTCTGGAATACTCATATGAACACCTCAATATAATTGCATGAAACAGTTACAGTTGTCACAGATTATATTTAAACGTAGGGCACAGGGAATGTGTTCATGAATTAGCGGGTATTATTCATCAGAGAGAGAAAAACGTGCTCTGTTTTAGCCACTAATTTCTTCAATTTGCAAGGAAATGTTTCGATTGCACCTCTTGCTCAAGACTTAGGATTTGTGGGAAAACGTATTTGAGATGGAGAGCGTTGCTTATAATTAAATTAATATTTTGAAATAAGAATGCAGTGTGTTTGCATTTTCTGCTCCTACGTGACATTACTCTTTGAACCGCTGCTGGGAAAATAAACTTTGGATTTTGTTTTCGTCCTTACCATATAGTTTTAATCTTACATTTAAAACATGTATGGCTATACACTTCCACAATATTCCTTCTGCAGAATGGTAATCTAATTAATCACATCTGAAATTTTAGTTCTTAGAAAGGAAGTCAAAGATACGAACAAAATTGCCAGGGATTAAGGAGCAAAAAGCAGTACTCAGGAAATAGGACTAGAGTCCTACCGTAGTACATACCCTGTCATTAACTCTAATCCGTAATCATAAATTTAGAAGAACTGGGTTGCTAACATAATATTAGGGTTACAGCCGAAAACATCGCGCCAAAAACATCGCAGACGAAAACGTCGCGGAGAAAACAACGCAAGGCGAAAACGTCGTGCTACAAAACATCGCTGGAGAAAACATCGCAAAGTGAAAACATCGCAGTTCTAAAACATCGTCGTCCAAAATAAAGCGGTTGAAAACTTCGCAGTTTAAAAACATCGTCGTCGAAAATATCGTGGTAAAAAATAAAGTATCTACAAATCATCGCATGACGATAACATCACAGACATGCTTTTCACAGACATGCTTTAATAACTGTAAATGGAAATTCCCATAATGATTTGTCAGCGCAAGATGGAAAGAAGGATAATTTTTACTTCCATATTTTTTATTAATTAATAAAATTTTGCTGAGAAAATAAAAAGGAAACTTAAGCATAGAAAATTAATGCAACTTATAGCACTTAATAGAATTTTAAACCGACATTGTTAACTAACAAAGGCCATTAATAAATCATTTTTTATAAAGTTTTACTGGTAATTTTTCATGAAAAGTATAATCTATAAGTTGCATTTAATTTTCTATGCTTAAGTTTCCTTCTTACTTATTCAGCAAAAATTTATTAGTTAATAAAAAAATGTGAAATTAAAAATTATCCTTCTTTACACCTTGCGCTCACAAAACATTATGGGAATATCCATTTACAATTATTAAAACCTGTAAAAATGTATATTTGCGATGTTATCGTCATGCGATGATTTGTAGATACTTTACTTTTTACCACGATATTTTCGACGACGATGTTTTTAAACTGCGAAGTTTTTGAACCGCTTTATTTTCGACGGCGATGTTTTGTACCACGATGTTTTAGAACTGCGATGTTTTCTCTTTGCGATGTTTTCTCTTACGATGTTTTGTAGCACGACGTTTTCGCCTTGCGTTGTTTTCTTCGCGACGTTTTCGTTTGCGATGTTTTTGCCGCGATGTTATCGGCGAACACCAATATTAGATACGTCACGCAAGATACAGTAACGTTTGTTTCGGTGCCCTTCCTTAGCCGGAGCGAGTTTCATAAATCTTTCTAAGTATTATTCCAAATCTAAAGCACTGTCCTTGTATTACGTTGAGATTTCCCAATGGCACACTCTCAGTAACAAAAGACCTTAAAGAAGCTTCATGCAAGTGTTCTATAGCGCATGTTCTACAACGATTTCGTTGACTGAATTTCTTATTTAAGTGTTTGGTGCAATTATGGTTTTGTAATGCGGATGTTTAGAATTGACAGATTTATTTCATTTATCAACGCATGCATCAAAAATTTTGTTTTCTCGGTGAATATTTTTGAAATAATCTGCGTAATTAATACAAACTCAAAGTTTATAAGTAATAATATAGAATATTCATTTAGTTCAAATTCGGATATTCTGATCAAATCATTGTATATTAAATGCTTTCTAATAAATCTGTAATAAACACGATTAACGTAAAATAGTATATGTTTCAGAGTCATTAGGTTTTTTTTATTCGAGGCAGGAGACCTGAAAAAGGAGCAGTGCCTTCGCCGGGACTCGATCCTGGACCTCTCGAATACTCCCCGAATGTGCTACCATTAGGCCACGAAGGAATGCTGGAAGGAGGAAGAAAATACTCCCGTTAAAGGGCGACTGGGGATAAGGGAACCCACTCGCCAAATCCTGGTGGTGACGAATAATTGTCCACCATATTTTAGTTCGGGATATACTGTATATTTAATAAGTTATTTTGGAGTGGGAGACATGAAAAATGACCAATGGTCTCGCTGGGTCTCGAACCTGAACCTCTCGAATACGCGCCGAGTGCGCTTACCGTTACACCACGAAGGCATGTTGGAAGAAAGGAGGAAATACCTTGTAATTTATCTAAATAATAAATAATATTTCTTCTTTCCATATTATAAATAATATTATTAAGACTGAGTACTCAACTATTAGGTGAGTGAACTTAGCAAGATCACGGACATTACGTACACGATTCTGGGATAGCATCAGTTACGCTTCCCTAAGTATGAAAATAATCAAGATGTGTAAGCATAGCATGAAAAATATAGCTTAAAAGTATTCTGACCTCTTAATCCAGTACCCCGTAGAATATAAGGAATTGCATTTGCCAGAAAGGCGTTTCGTTATAAACTGGTTGCATCCAACTTTATTGATAGGAAGTTCCCTCTTGTCAAAGCAAAGAATCGAAAATCTACCAGTTCATAAAGCGATATTCAGATATGCTTTCTGAAAAAAGTTTCGGAAGTAAAAGCTAAAAGCTAGCCAAGATCCCACACTTCATTTTTGACCAACGATATTTTATGCCTTAGTTATAGCCTCAGTAATGTCCTTTCTATAGGACATATTTGGACAGCCATAAAGCGTGGACCACAACTGCATATTTAACGTGCAAGAAATTGTTTCCAAATAGCAGTCTAAAATTCCTGACCTCAATTTTACAGCATCAAATCTGTTCTTTCTTTGCGCAGAAAAGTGGAATATTTCCTCTTTTTTCTTACAAATTCAGGTATTGAGTTAAAATTTAAAAAATTTTTAGCAACAGATATTTCATTTATAGGCGTAAAAACATTCTTATATATATATGTAACATAAAAATAGATAAGAAAAATATTAACGTAAACTTGCAAATTTAAAACAGGTTCGTAACTTTCGTTCTCAATTTGGTTATTTCCTCTTACTACATTCTAAACTAATAACTATTTATAATTTTTATTTATAATTCTAAACTAATAACGCTCTGAGCTGCAATTAATTCTTCCCCTATATGCTTAAAAATTGACAATGAAGCAGGTGCTTACAAAAAAGGTTTGGCCAATTTTACAGCATTTAAATTTGCGAATCATATAACTTCTTGCCACTTCTTGTGGCTGCTTTTGTTGCTTTCAAAGTTGTGAAAATTCGTTAAAGAACGGGAGGGTTTAATACCAATTAATGTACATTTTTATAAAAACGTTTGCGTTTGAGAAAATAATTGTTTTAAGTGTAAATGCGTATCTTTTACTGTAAATTTCCAAGTTCGGACCATTGATTGCCGAACATGTTCAAACACACTGGGAGTTCCTTTGATTTAGTTGCTGCGTAGGAGAGTTTTGCCACGAGATCCATTTCAGACACAACAGGATCGTGATGCACAACACTTTTGATGGCTTCCCACAAAAAGAAATCAAGGCTGGATAAATCTGGTGAGCGTGGGGGCTAGGGAACCGGTCCACTACACCTAATCCATCAGAGCGGGAATGGTATCTTCAAATGCATACGAGCATACAGTCCAAAATAAGTCCACTTCTTAATGGCCCGTAGTCGCACAAATTTTGATGCAGACGTGCAAACAACTTGTGGTATGGCTGATGTCTGTCGGAGAAGCGTTCTCGATAAATTCGTGCAGCGGTTCATCCACTACACTCAGCTATTCCGTACACTATGTGCATGTTTGGCAAGCGACTGGTTCCTATAGCAGTCCATACTCTTCGCATGGTACCTGCCGCTCGAATGAGGCAATCGTCACTTTCCATTAGCACTCTTCTGTACAGCACTCCCTGGCGGCGTACAGTGACGTTACTGGGCCATGAGGCCTATGCAGTTCTTAATCCATATTTTGTGTCCTACCTTGCTTGAAGTTGGTCACAACATTTATGGTACACCCTGTATATCTGATGATGATAATTGTGTAGGTCGTATAGCCATTTTCCCATGGAACACACTCCACGAAGACATGCGACATGCGACAGAGGACGTGGGCACCACCCCTCTACTAATACGGTTAATCGGTGTAGCGCCACGTCCACCTTTATCTAGATAACCATACGTGTTCATTGTGCTAATATACTAATATATAAACATACATACAAATTTGGTACTTCATACAGAGGCGTTAAAGCTAATTAATGCTAGACACTGGATAATACATTGCCATGTTACAAGGTGTATGCAAAGCATGGATACGGCAGCATATATACGTAACGTGTGTACTCATATGTTGAATACACTATGATCCTTTGAAGCATTAGCATTAGATTACAGAAAACATGTACATATTGAAATATTAGGTGCGCAATGTTATGCTGGAATAAGTAATTAGTACAGTGAATTAAAAGTTAGACCCTAGATTAGTACTGTGTGGTACAGTGTCTTGCTACTGAATTATTTGTACTGTTTCCTAAGTACATTAACCAATGTACAAAGATATTAAAACATGTGTATTAGGAACTCAGTAATTAGTGGATACCCAAGCGTTAGGTAAATGCTACTTTAACATACATTAACAATAGGTACTTAATAATGCTGAACAGATAATTGATGCAATTAATTTTAGAGTGGGGCTCTAGTTAGTTCTTTGCGACACGGTGCCGTGTTACAGGATAAAATGTGCAGATGAATAGTTACATTATATTACAGAACATAAATTCATATACATATATACAGACATTTTGTGTACACTCCACGAAGACATACCTTCCCTTAGGTAAATAGCATTCGAGAAGTGATTTGCTTTGTCATAATCAAATAAACTAACCCAAACTATATAAGAGGGTTGGCCAAACTTCATGTCTGTAAGAGGCGCACGTTTGAACTCAGGAATGTTCGAGTGCCGCATCTAAAATTTCTAAAAGCTACAAGTTCACATTTACATCATTATAGAAGTAGTGGAGGAGGATTGAAATAGAAAGAAATCCCAGATAACTTTGTGAAAAGAGTCTAAACTAATTAATTACTTCCTTTTCGACACTGAATAGTTTTAGTTTAGGATATTTCATACATATATTTTATATGCATGAGCCGTACCAGGCTCATGAGCCGCACTTTGGCCACCCCTGCTTTATAAGGTGTAGGTTCTTTTAATATATCTCGACGAAAGAAATCGCTTTGAAAAATTAACTAATCGTCGAAGCATTTTCTTTTTAAATTCAAGTTAGGTATTTTTTATTTAATATTCAACAGGATTTTTGTTTTATTTTTTACACATCTCTTTGCTTGATGAATAAAATTATAACCTCAGCATTTCGCCACCTGCAACATTATGTAAAGCTGAAAAAATAACTTTAAATGAAGTTTATAACAATTTTTATTGATAAACAATGTTTAATATTTTCACAAACTGTAAAACAAACTCTTCGCTATATATAAATAAGAATAATAAAAGGCATATTAATGAAATGATTTTTTACATATTTTTTTTTAAATACTCTACAGAGGACATTAAATTCTTATTCGTTTTTCGGCGGCACATGATTTCCCTTGGAACCTGGTTTAAAAGAACTCTACCTCGCAATACTTTTTTTTTTCATACAGAATTTTCTAATATTGAGACTTAAGTCATTTTACAAATGCAAATTTTTAAAAGATTTCCTTTTTACTTCCTTGTATGAAGTAAAAAGGAAGTATTGCAATGGCGAAAAGTTTCAGGCAACATATTTCAATGAAAATATCCAATTTGACCGCTATCGAATACAATTTAACGATGTTTTTGCGTGATATCTGTGCGTAAGGACAGAATAAAAGACACCTTTCCTCCAAAAAATTATAAAACTGCTTTAAAATTAATTCTGAAGAGAATCTTTCGTGGCATCTGTACGAACGTATATACGTATCTCGCATAACTCAAAAACGAGTAGCCTCAGAACGTTGAAATTTTGTACATAGGACTGCTATAACATGTAGATGTGCACCTCGTATTTTGGTTGCAATCGACCGCACCAAACGTATATAAATATATTTATATATATATATCCATTCTGTTACCCGGCTCAGTGATCTCAGTATCTTTACTCTTATATGTTTGTAAATTGTACATTTTTTGCTTTAAAAATGATTGAATTATGTTGTTTTTATCTTCCGGTTAAGGTTTTTATGCCTTTCGTAATTCTGGAAGCAATATTTGTACAATTATCAACAATTTAAATGCTGTTTAAGTGCGGTTAAGTTTTAAATAACATGGCGGACATATTTGTTTACATTTAAAACAGCAGAATTGTAGATTTGTTGCCAATCTAGAGAGACTAAGCTTCGCAACACAAAAATAACGCCTTCATTTATTATTGCGAATTAAATAATGTTTAATCCTTTCTGGAATTTGTTCGAGGAAATAAATGTTTTAGATTTACTTCGTAATTTTTAATGCATATATTTTGAGTTTTTATGTATTTTTGCCTTGTCGCAAAGTGAGAGCTGGATTAATTGAATGACAAATACTCAATCGTCTGTGAAAAACTGTTTCTTTTCTGTTTTGTTTGCTTAATTTCTTTCATACATCGTTTTAGCTTTATTATAGCATTTGAATAGAACATGTGGCAACGATTATGTTTCAAATGATATAAATTTTGTGCATTCAGAGTGTCGTTATAGTAAACAAATATAGTGAATTTTAAAGAGTGCGTTTATTCTATTGTGGTTTATGCGCTGTCGACGAAGTAGATTTAATTCAATCCAATCAATTTAAATGAAATTCAAGAAAAAAATGCGTATAATTTAATATTCCATACAAGGAAGTCATGTGGTGTACACATCAGATTTTTTCTCTATTTTTTTCCAAGATCGTTATAAGTTTGAAAAAACAGATTTCAGTTTTGAGAATATTCTAATGCCGAGATAATAAATAATAAATAAAAAATTCTAAAATTAATTTACAACGAGTTATACATGCGAAACCGAGGAACGAACCCTGAATTGAATTTTAGACCACGGGTTTCCACGTGTGAATGCTACATATCCACCTAGTATTAAAATAAATTTCTTTGAAATGCTTTCATTATACGACATACGACAAGGTTTTGAAAACCTCCAAGCTTGCTTGACGGGAATAAAAAAGCTCGTTACTTGGATGTTTGAAGTGCATTTACTAAGGACAAGATATAGATCTAAAATATTATCTTGAAAAGCTCTTAGGTGTGTCTCCACACAAGAAATTGCATTTTTAAATAGTAAAAATATGTTTTTAATAAAGCACCTTATGTACTTTAGAAAATTATGCTTATTTAGCATTTTCTAAGATAAAACTTTAGAGAACTTTATGTGATTAATTTTGCATTCGAAGATTTTTTTATACACAAAAACAATTATTCGAACTTCTATAGATATCGTCTGTAATGTGGAAAGTGTACGGAGTGTTTGCCCACAAGTTTTCGATTAAAACTTTCGAATGTGAAATTAGAAGTTGCAATGAGACACGTTTAAGTAAAATACTGTTGTTACATCTCCTGATTCATACGAAATATAACTCGAAAATTCATGAGCATCTGCGTCCATATCTGCATACGAATGTAAGTACGAGCACACAAATGCAGTACCGAAATGCGTTTGGTACTCCCAAAGCTAACAATTTGAATGCAAAGACGAACAATAAAATGGCGTTTTTATCAAAATACCAAAATTGAAAATTTTTAATTTGGATTTCTTTTTAAATAATTATTTCCGAATAAGTAAACTCTTTTTTTCTGAATTAGAAAAAAAATTAAACTTTCCAACATAAAAAAGCTTAATGAGATAAAGTCTGAAAAGATAAAATTGGAAGAAAAGACTTTTTGAGATTTTTTAATGTCTTTAAGGCTTAATGAAAATTCAATTGATTTTATGATTTGATATACCCTCTGGGGAAGGGAGCTGATGTGTCATAAGCCATGCATAACTTATTACATCTGACTACTAATAAAGCGAATTATAGTTAATTTTCTACACACAGTTATGAATTGGGTGATGCATAATTCTAATCACTGATAAAATGAACCTTTATGTAGATTTTTTCAAATTACACGAAAAAAATTATTATTTAAATTAACTTTTTATGTTCAGATATATATGAATTAATTTCTTTCATTAAGCTGCTCATAATAATGCGTTTAATTTAGCTTTAAAAGTGAATTTGAGACTCTTGCTGTTTTATATTTTTCATTATGAACCATTAGATCGCAAAAATATCGAACTGTGTTCAGACGACTTTAACTTAAGCCCAAAAATAATTTTCGAATTCGGGTTAAGGAATAACTCTCATTCCGGTACAGATTTGTATGTAGTAATGTAATTTAGCTTTTATTATTTTGTTTATTATTGCTTAAGATTTAACTTTATCTGTTAAATGCATTTTATACTTGTAGTTTATGAATATAGCATTTGTATAGCTTACTTTCCTTAACCCTTTTGCCCACAAACGGCCGAGCTGAAAAATCACTGAACATTGGTAGTTCAGTCCGAGGTTCGAGTCCCGCGAACGGATTAGCATCATGAGCGTTTCTTGGCCTTTCCCATGTGTAACATGTATACGAGTTAGTTTCACTTAGGAAGACCTACGCGATAGCAACCCTTCCCTTAGGCAGATAACCCTCGAGACTTTCCCCTAATACATAAACCAAAACTTAGCTTCCTTCCTTTCTAATTTCGGCAGGTTTATTAACTTTTCTGCTTGAGTGACTTTGTAACCACTAACTTCTATATTTATTTAAAACTTAGGTCATCAGCAGACAGAAGTAAGATAAAAAAAAAAAAAGTGAGCAGCCATTTTGGACCACATGATGTAGAGACATTAGGTATTTTTATAGCAGAAGGGATGAAAAATTAGTAACGCCTTCGCCGGGAATCAAACCACGAACCTCTGGAATAAGCGCCCAGCGTGCAGACCACCACACCACGAGGGCATGCTACGAAGGCGGGAGAAATACCTTATAATATACTTATATACTTATAATGGGGTTCTTAGGGGACCCAGTAGCCAAATCCTGGGTGTAGAGAATCATCATCCACCACCCTTTTAGTTCGGGCCCCACTGTAGAGATATTAGGTATTTTTATACCAGGATTTATGAAAAATGATCAACGCCTTCTCCGGGAATCGAACCACGACCCCTGGAATACGCGCCCAGCGTGCATATCACAACACCACAAAGACATGCTACGAAGACGGGGAGAAATACCTTATAATGATATTAGGATATGACGTTCAGTTCCCCTAGCTGAGAACCTGACCATACTACTGATAGAACTAGAGACTGAAATGTTAAATAATTTTAGTTTCAAAATACCTATCATGCCATTTTAATTTGCTTTCTTCCACCATCATTGGCCCGTAAGAGCTAATTAGTTCAGAACATTTGACTTCATGTGGCACCTTTCAGCTAGAAAGTAGACAGAGAGGTGGACTGAAAAAGCCAGAGCTAGCATTTTTTTGTATCCGTGTATGCGGACTTCTTTATCAATTACTCAGGTTCTCGTTCGAAACGAAATGCCCTTTTTTTCCCCGTACTAAGATGAATCTGTATCTGAATATCCTCGAAATCAACGAAGTTTTACTTAAAATCCACGCCAACTCTTTATGCTCAAATTCACATTTTTTCAGATTCGTTATTCGTTTTGTGGCTCGACAAGGATCAATTTCATTTATTCTATAGCTTTAATATTTGCACCAAATTTGATAAAGGCTTGTGTTTGCCATTGGCATCAGTTCAGGACTAATTTGTAAATATGAAAGTAATTCTCGCCACTCTCGGAGGGGATTCATAAAATCTTGCAGTCTAGTTTTAAAAATATAGAAGGAAATTATTATGTTAGGAGTTACTTTAAGTAATCTCTACATCAAACATAAAACAGTATTCAAAGTTCATAATTAAATCTCAGAATGGAAAGTCTGAATCTGACTTCCATTTCCATTTCAGTTTGAATAAACTACTGGACAAACATATTTTATAATGAACTTAAATATTGAGCTATGTTTATACAGTAGACCCTTGTTTGCGTATCCGCGGAAACTTAACTGCCTTTATTTAATTTGTCCAGCCTGAGAATTTCAATTTTACGCTGTGGTTGCGTTGCGATAGCAATGTACTTTTTGCCAGGCTACAGGCGTACAACAAGGGTTACGCCCCCAACGCGAAATCCTCGATCATATGGCGCTATTGGCTCACATGTCTGCTTAAAGAGAACTATCCTTTTGTGTCTTTGTTTAGTGAGTTCGTATTTCAATTGGAAAAAGAGGGCACAAATATTAATAGTTTGGATTAAGAATCAAGTAAACAAAGATACCCATTTGTGGATTGTGCTGCTATTCAAAACAGATCTAAAGCTTTGTTTTGAATAGCAGCACAATCCACAACTGAATATTTTTTGTTTACTTGAATCTCAATCCAAGAAATTAACATTTACCCCTCTTTTCTAATTACAAAACGAAGACACAAAATTGGCCGCCCTACCGGAATAGTGGTTAGTGACTCTGACAACCATACCGAAGGGCCCGGATTCGAATCCCGAAAAAGGCATGAATCTTTGTAAATGATAGTATCTGTGCTGCATGGGGGCTCTCAAAAGGTTGGTAGTGGGAAGAGGGGGGAAAGATCTCTGACCTGTCCCTTCGGGGTGCTTTTCTACAAAAGTGGGGAGGAGACGGAACTGATCAGAGTCGTACCGTCACTTGCATGGTGCACAAAGCTCTAGACAGCGACAGGCACAGTCTTGACTCGTTGCCAAAATGAATTTACTAGATTTTGTTCTAACTTCAGACGAGCGGGATTAGTCACAACAACGCAAAAGAAATAGTTGCTTTTGAGTAATTTTCCTTTTCCATCAGAGAAAACTGACTTTCAAACGAGACAGGTTAACTTCAGAATTTTAAGCGCCGTTTTAATATGCACAATAAAATGCTTCAGGGAGAAGCTGGCTTTACACAGCAGGTTAACCAAACCTCAGTTTTAGAGATTAATTAAAGATAAATTATGTTTCACAACAAGTTTTCAGTGTAGAGCAGACGGGTCTCTTTTATAAGGGAATTGAACAACGAACCTAAATCACAAAGACACAAAAATGCTTCTTTCTTTGTTAAATGTTTATAAGGATAGACTAACTTTCGTTTTTCATGGGAATGCATCAGGCGACTTGAAATGACAGCTTTCGCCGATTTATTGATTTGAAACGCTTTTGCAATGCAAAGAGAATATTTGGGCAATTGCTGGTTGTGTGGAAGTGGAGTAGAAAAGCTTGGGTAACAAAAGATTCTCTTTAATGACTGATTTGAAAATTCATTAATTAAAGAAGTCAGGCATTATTTGGAACAGCAAAATTTGAGTTCTGAGTTTCTCCTAATTCTCGTTCGGCCTCCACGTCAAAGTGCTGCAGCCTTCACAGGACTGCATCCACTATACGCAGCTCCATCTACATTGCGTTTAGAGATTTCATTCTTCCAATAAACACCACCTCCTTAATCCAAACAGTGGATAAGAAATCACAAAAACTTTCAAGGCCTATTATATCCTTAATACTATTTATCATGCATTAAGGATGATTCACGATAGTTTAAGTATTATTATGCTTTGAGCAGATTGATATATAATTTAAGATTGTCGTCCTCAGCCATATTACATTGCTATGACTTTGCAAATATGTGTGAAAGCACAGAACAGAGTGTGTATCTCTTAATTTGTGTGATTAATATTAAATTGTATTACTATTCATTTACGTGAAAGCACAAGCAATATATCAAAATGTGTTGTCGCTTAATGGTGCAGGAGTTATTATTTTATATTTTAGTTTCCTAGTGTACATAATTATTCCTGTGGTCTAATAGATTCTTGCAGGTTTTTTTTTTTTTCAATAATAAAATTGAAGTGATCTGGAGAATTTTCAAGAAAATAATAAATTTGATTGTTTTTAAAAAAGGAAGAACAAATCCATTTTTCCTTCTAGAAGAATAAATGTTTTTCTTTCTTCCAAATAATTCTGAAACTTTTACAATAGCCTGTCCTAAATTTATCAGCAAAGAAAACAGAGCAAACAATTTTTTTATAATTCTTTTTTCTCGACTCTTTTTTTTTTTTTTTTTTTTTTTTTTTTTTGAAGTAAGTACTGGGAGATTTTCCGATTTATCTTTGGTAACAACTAATACATACACAAAAGAGAAATTTTCTTTCATTTTACTTTCAGAAATACACTTAATTAACTGCTGAAAATTTCTATCGTTTATTTTTTTACAATAAGAATATCTTTTCGAATTCAATTTTTTTAATCGCATATAAGTGATTCAACCATTTTACATTAATTTCACATTTAAGTGAAACTAAAGAACAAGCTAAGCTTTTGTTATTTATATTCTACTTATGTATGTAATCGCTGAGGTACTTTGAGAAAAGTACAATATGTTCTTTATATTATAATAATATGTTACAATTAAATCAAACAGTCGTATATAACATGAGGAGTATTCAATAAAATTTATATTACGATCGAATTTCCTGCTTTAAAACTGTGAGGATCTCATTTAAAGGAAGATATTACAAACCTACTTTTAATTACAATTAATGAATAAAGTATATTTTTCAAAATATGTTTTAATGAAATAAATTTGCTATATTCATTAAATAAATGGTAATTAAAGGTAATTTATTATATACACTAATTAAACGGTAATACACTTTAAAAGGGCTTCAGGAAGTACAGCAACTCGTGTAACTTTCTAAGTTTGTAGTGTCCCTAGGTATTTCTTATAAGGGAGAGATGAAAAATAAGCACTGCCCTAGTCGGGACTCGAACCACGGACCTCTCGTATACGCGTCGAGGCGTGCTGGTCACTACACAACGAAGGCATGCTAAGAAAGCAGATGTTTACATATCTGCGGATAAAGCATAAGCGGAAGAAAGAACAAACACTGATGACATGTTTGAAACAATTTATCATAATATATTGCATAGAAATGATTAAACTGTCTCGCAACCTCTGTTTTAGAACTTTCGGTACAAATGAGCCTTACACGCGATCAAGTGCATATGCCATAACAATTTTATAGTATAACTGTTTCTATTATGTCAGCCAATATCCATAATAAATTTCCTTGAAATATGTCAATTAGTTTTGGAGGTAATCGACCAAATGTGAAAATTCTCTTAATTCAGAAGTACATGAATTACAGTGTATGATTTAAAACTTAAAAGTAATTCTCTATATATTAATTTCCTGAAATTTCTAGCAAAGGTTTTTATATGAAATTTCGACGAATGATATAATTATATCTAAATATATTTATTTAGATTTATTTGACATGCTAATTTAAAATTAAAACACGAGAAAATTTAAAGCATTTAATTAACTTTAAAATTACTGGCATAGAACGTTTTTGCAGAATGAGGAAGCTATTTACATCAATGGGAGTCCACACCCAGCTGCATTAAGATTTATATTTTGAGCAGGTTGAGAGAAATAATGGTAATTTCTGCTCCAGAACACCAAATTATTCGAAAAAGTGTGTTCTTTTATTTTAAAATATTCTCATTAGTTTTGATATTTTTATTCTCGAATATTCCGAAAAAAGAAACTCAACCTATTGCAGTTTTCTACCCTGTTTGATATATTATTTGCATTAAACTTAAACGTTATATCTGAATTCATAATTAGAATTCTGAAACTTGGTGGGAAATTTGAAACCTAGACACAAATGTATTTTATAAGGAATTTTCTCCCTCCTTCCAGCATACCTACGTGATGTAACGGTATCACATTCAACGCGTTTTCGAAAGTTCCAAGTTCGAGTCCCAGAGAGAGCATTGCTCATTTTTCATGTCTTCTGCTTTAAAATAATCTACTGACTCAACAATTTATTAAACATATAAGGTATTTCTCCCGCTTCTTAGCATGCCTTCGGTGTGCAGTGGCAAGCACGCTGGACGCGTATTCGCTCGACGCGATACGTCCGTGGTACAAGTCCCGGCGAGGACAATGCATAGTTTTCATCTTTCACTTATCCGAAATACCTAATGACTCTACAATGGCGCCCAAACTAAAGGGTGGTGGATGATGTTTCTCCACCGCCAGGATCTGGCGACTCTGGATTCCCTAAAAAACCCAGTCGCTCTTTAAAAAGAATAGTATATAAGTATTTCTCGCGCTTTCTTAGCATGCCTTCGTTGTGTAGTGACCAGCACGCCTCGACGCGTATACGAGAGGTCCGTGGTTCGAGTCCCGACTAGGGCAGTGCTTATTTTTCATCTTTCCCTTATAAGAAATACCTAGGGACACTACAAACTTAGAAAGTTACACGAGTTGCTGTACTTCCTGAAGCCCTTTTAAAGTGTATTACCGTTTAATTAGTGTATATAATAAATTACCTTTAAATATAATTACCATTTATTTAATGAATATAGCAAATTTATTTCATTAAAACATATTTTGAAAAATATACTTTATTCATTTAATGTAATTAAAAGTAGGTTTGTAATATCTTCCTTTAAATGAGATCCTCACAGTTTTAAAGCAGGAAATTCGATCGTAATATAAATTTTATTGAATACTCCTCATGTTATATACGACTGTTTGATTTAATTGTAACATATTATTATAATATAAAGAACATATTGTACTTTTCTCAAAGTACCTCAGCGATTACAAATACATAAGTAGAATATAAATAACAAAAGCTTAGCTTGTTCTTTAATTTCACTTAAATGTGAAATTAATGTAAAATGGTCGAATCACTTATATGCGATTAAAAAAATTGAAGTTGAAAAGATATTCTTATTGTAAAAAAATAAACGATAGAAATTTTCAGCAGTTAATTAAGTGTATTTCTGAAAGTAAAATGAAAGAAAATTACTCTTTTGTGTATGTATTAGTTGTTACCAAAGATAAATCGGAAAATCTCCCAGTACTTACTTCAAAAAAAAAAAAAAAAAAAAAAAAAAAAAAAAAAAAAAAAAAAAAGAGTCGAGAAAAAAGAATTATAAAAAAATTGTTTGCTCTGTTTTCTTTGCTGATAAATTTAGGACAGGCTATTGTAAAAGTTTCAGAATTATTTGGAAGAAAGAAAAACATTTATTCTTCTAGAAGGAAAAATGGATTTGTTCTTCCTTTTTTAAAAAAAATCAAATTTATTATTTTCTTGAAAATTCTCCAGATCACATCAATTTTATTATTGAAAAAAAAAATCTGCAAGAATCTATTAGACCACAGGAATAATTATGTACACTAGGAAACTAATATATAAAATAATAACTCCTGCACCATTAAGCGACAACACATTTTGATATATTGCTTGTGCTTTCACGTAAATGAATAGTAATACAATTTAATATTAATCACACAAATTAAGAGATACACACTCTGTTCTGTGCTTTCACACATATTTGCAAAGTCATAGCAATGTAATATGGCTGAGGACGACAATCTTAAATTATATATCAATCTACTCAAAGCATAATAATACTTAAACTATCGTGAATCATCCTTAATGCATGATAAATAGTATTAGATAATAATTGTCACATAATCCGACAGTCTATCGATGTCTCCCTTCCTCGGGTTTCGTCGGGAGGGGAAACTCCAGATTTTCTGTCTAGGACCTGTACGTAGGCAGACTCAACTTATGGTGTAAATAATCAATCTTCAGATTGACTAGAACCATCGTTTATTCGGTAGTAGGTTCATATTCGACAGGGACCGTACTAGTACTGTATAGTCTGCTCCTTGGTTGTGGGGACATTGCATGGTTTGATACTGAATGTTGTCATTGCGGGTTTGGCTACCCTTGGTCAACACTTGGGACAGTTTACGATATATTTTGTTCTTCTCTTTATAGGTAGATGCCTTCCGTCCATCTTTGACATGCGTAATTTTTCCCAGACTGTGTGTATCATGATTATTCCCCTAGGTTGACCGGGGAGGTTATGCCTCCTTGGATCGCCTCTAGAGGTTGGAGAATTATAACCGTGTAAGAAATGTAATAAGTCACGTCTGGAAGCTCCTTCTCCCTAGTCTACTCTCCTTACTATTGTATAGTCCAGCGGTTCTCAAAATTTTGACTAACGCGTACCATCTAAACAAAAAATTTAAAATCTTTAGTACCACCACTATAGAATAGTAGTACCACCACCACTCTTGAACAAAGCTCAGATCGCATAAATTTACGATCGTTAGAGAAAATCTCAATCAGGACGTTGGGGTTGTGATTTTTGAATTTAATAGTTAAAAATACTTTGTTTCTTTGGGTACCACCTATTTCTTTCTTGCGTACCATCAGTGGTACGCGTACCACCGGTTCATAACGCCTGGTATAGTCTATTGATGTAATTTAAAATCCTTTATATTAAGGTAATTCTGCTACATTTATCTACTATTCTAAAACTAATTAATCGCATTTAAGAGAGCACAAACAGATTAAGTGTAAGGGTATATCAATATATGGATTAAACGTTTGAAGAAATATTATGTATTAACTTTTACAGAAAAATTCCAACATTGGTATTGCAAAAAGTGTAAAATATATGCCATTGTTTTATACCGTTCTCTTATTAGTGCATGAATTTATAATAACATATATATTGGTATATTTGGATGGTAAATGATAATGTTTACCTATGCAATATTTACTATCGAAGAAGAATAAAATATCAACCGTTTCTGTAATATTTATGGATTAAGAGACTACTGCGAAAAAAACTAATATAGGATTCGCTCATAAAATAGGAATTGTCTCATGCGTAATAGAGGAATGTGATTTAAACTATAAATACAGGCTATGTAGAGCATAAACAGATTTTCCTTTGTATATGAGATTAATATCCGAAATAAGCAGATGTATAGTACGGAGAACGTATTCCGTATTATGATTCTATTACATTTAGCAGCAAAAAATTAAAAATTGAAATACATGGTACGGTGAAAACCTCTTCTAACTAGAAGAAATATATTCTGTAAATTCTCCTCACAAACGGAAGATCATGCGGAGATAATTTACTTAAAATTTTCAATACAATCACAGAGCCAAGTTTCAAATCTCACTAAGATTTCTCTTTCCCTTTAATGAACCATGAAATCCTAGATAGGTTACTTTCACAGATTATCTAAGCTAAGTTCTTTTCTGACTATCGTCAGTGACTTTTATATAACTGAGAGGAAGAAGAGAAAGGAGATTTCAGAATTTATCTATTTACTTTGCTTCTACTCGAAATAAGCTTGCCAAATAAAAACAATTTTAAGTACTTTTAGGATAGACCAACTTGGTTATCTATGTTATTAAATAATAGAGATTCACAAGGTGATGTCTTCGGTACCCATGAAGCCAAATTTAAATTTTCCAGTGATATACTATATTATATTAGAAATTTAAAAATGAAGCATAATAAAATAATTTTAAACATCAATGCATAGTAATATGCATTGAAAGCGTCCTCAAGGAATCTTATCTGTTCTAATTCTGTTCCTTCTCTTCACCTTTTGAACAGTGTTAGCAGCAGAGACAAATTAGTAACCCAAACTCTATTAACTGTCAGTTCGCTTATAAATAGGGAAATTGATATTCGTTTTGCTTATGTGTATGCTCATCATGGATTCTACGGAATTGAAAGAGCTGATTTCTTAGCTAAAATATCTTAAATATATCCGTCGATATCAATATTACCATTCAAAAGAGTTATTGGAAGTCTTTTCATTATACGCAGCTTGCGTTTAGCTAAGTTGAATGAGGAATATATTTCCTCTTCTAATGCAGATGGAACCAGAGCGTTCTTTCCTTTTATTTACCATAGACTGCATTCCGAGTCGTCTTTCTTCTATATTAATTTTAAAGTATCTCAGTTTTTAATTGGTCACGGTAAATTTGCAAGTTACCGGTTTCGTTTCAATCTAAGATCAAATGTTTATATGAGTGTTCAAAAAAAAGTACCTCAAGAAGAGGAACATTTAATATTTTCCTGTTCTACCTTTGAAGACCCAAGGTTATGCTTGTAGAACGATTTAAAAATGTTCGATGTGACTTAGCCATTAAACATAGCCTCTGTTTTTGTTCGTTTTATTTATACATGTAATATTTAATGTTTAGTTAAGTTACTTTTGTAAGCCTCGTGTTGTACATCTGTGATGCATGGATGTGTTCAAAATAAAAACAAAAACCAAAAGTACACAAATTAAAGATAATAAAAAATACGAAACACGTGCACACAGATTTAAAATAACACAAAGTGAGAAAATTCACTATGCTACAAAATCGACATAAACATACATACAACAAAAATATTTTTATTGATTCATAACAATATTTATTAGCGTATGACATGTTAGCATAAAATTTACTACACGATGAGAGTAGAATAATGATGCTGCAATGAATTTAATTCTGATTCAGCAATAGGCCAACCAGCGGCCGAGCGGTAAAGTCGTTGAACACTGGTAGTTCGGTCCGAGGTTCGAATCCCGCGAACGGGCTGGTTGCATGGGCGTTTTCGTGGTTTTCCCCATGTATAACGTGTATACGAGCCAGTTTCCCTTAGAAAGTCCTCCACGAAGGCATCCTTTCCCTTAGGCAGATAGCTCTCGAGGCTTTGCCATAATCACACACATACACATACATACATACAATTCTGATTCAGCAATAGGTTGGATAATGAAAGGAAGAGTACCTTTAGTGTCCAAGAATGATAAGGAAAGTAAACACATAATATTAATCAGTTTTAAATTGATATGAATAAAAATATTACATTTTGTCATCGTACATGATGAGATAACGTTGAAATAGTGGGTTTTAACTTGTTGCTTAAAATACGTTATATATAAAAAAGAAAGAAATGCTGGTTATGAACTAAATGGCAAAGACAACGTTTTTCCTTTTTCTCACCGATAAATGAAATAAATCCAAATTCCTTTTATCCGCATCCTCTCCTACGCAGGAATCCCAAGTGTTTTCGAGCTGTTTCTCTATATAAGCTTCAGTGATTTCGTAAGATACTCCTTCTAGCTGACCACTCACTACTTCGTTTCACAAAAAAACTCAAGCTTTAGATTCAGTGTTCTGTATACTTATGTATAAATTTTAACTATGTTTTCTTATTTTAAAATTAATATGCACGTACGATTTTTATGATATCTATGGTTGACTAATGCTAAATACTTTAAATTAATGTCATAATAAAACAAATTTCGAACTCTTATGCAATGTTGGTTTGGTTTAGTTGATTATAGCAAAGCACACTAGGGCTATCTGTCTAAGGGAAAGGATGCCTTCAGAAAGGAATTTCTGGAGGAAACTGGCTCGTATACATGCTACCATGGTGGAAACCACAAAAAAGTTCTTATAGCTAGTTCGTTTAGCTCGAATCGAGCCCAGGTCGACTACCAGTGTTCAGCGATTTCACCGCTCGGCTGCTGGTGGGCCCCCTGTCTAAGTGTTCTTCAATGGTCAGGAAAATTTCGATTAAGTAATTGAAGAAAAACTGAAGGATAATTTTATAAACGGTGCCCCGAAATATAAATGCTGGCACTTTATTGCAAGTTGTCCAATGTTCTGAGAAACAGAAAATTTCAAATATTTACTTCAATTTCCATTTGCTATGCTGAACATACTATTAGCATATTAGAGGCATGCCTGCATATCGTTTCCCGATATAAAGGTTATCATAGCGTTAAAAAATATAGTTGAATTTTAAGTATTCATTTTTTACAAGTTATAAAATTTAGCTTATGCATACATATGTACTGCAACAATCTCACAAACGGTTTCTATCTATCATACAGTGGCTAGTTTTCGTATAAAAAGCAGACGTTCATGTGTCAGGGCAAGTTACAAAACAGTATAGTTCAACCGTCTTCAACGCAACCTTCGCTGGCATTCTGCCAAAACACATAGACTCGTCGATAAGGGGCGTTATTACTTGCTACGACATCAAATATCGTGTGAAAGTGTTCTCGTCTGCGAAAAATGAAGAGAATTTATATGCTCGAGGGAAGGAAAATTCCAATGCTTCCACCCCTATTTTCAAAATAATTCGGTCCGAATGGCGCATGCGTGTTTGCGGCAACTGTAGCGGATGAGGCTGTCGTACTATACACTAATCTAACCGATTACATTGGGAAACAGTCTTATCTAAAATCTTGCTGGCTCGTTATGTATGTTGAATTCTAATTTTAAAGGAAAACTTTCATACGTTTCTTTTTTTCAGGATTAATTAATACTATCCAAGAACATACGGTAAGAGAACCGTTAATGTATACGTATTATCAGTAGCATTAGACGATGTGCAAATACTGCATAATATTTAAAAGCGTACCAAACATTTTGTCTAGTCAAATCTAGGAAGTTTCCCTTATCAAGTGACAGAAAATTTTCTTACCGAAGAAGAGCTTTTATAAGAATTGATATATCATTCACCTATACCACTGTAGTCCTTAAATCACAGCATATATAAAAATCTAGAAACATATCTTCTCTTCTCTTTATATCTTATTTTAGTACCTTTGAAACTAACATTACCAGCATTTTCTCTTCTATTTCGCATTAATTTTTTTTCTTCTAGTCACTTTTAGTAGATGCTGTAACACTAGGTAATATAGTAATGATCTAGTCGTTTTGATGCCAACAAAATGACATAGGTGGTAGGTTTATTTCGAAACATAACGTTATAAAACTGCACACTGGTGTATTATGGAGTTGTTGTCTAGTTTATGGAAGCATACTTTCAGCTGTGCTTGATATTTTATCCATTTCATAGAAAAGGAGAGAGAAAAAAAAAAAAAAAAAAAAAAAAAGTATAAAAACAAGGTTTATGAAATGATTATCAGAGGAGAAACTAGTTTAATGTATCTTATAATATGCAATATTATTACTCCAAAAGAACGTAAAACACACACATATGCGTTTCATAATGACGTCTTCAAAACCCCAATTTTCTCGGAAATTTCACTGAAGAGACGAGGTTGAAAATGAGATAATTACCTACTTTTGCATTAAATTATCGAGTTTAAAAAGGCTGAAAATTCAATTTTGGAAGCAATCGAGTACATGTACTTGCTGAAGGGAATATTTAATAACATGCTGTTCATTTTTTCACGCAAACAAATATTTAACTTTTTTTTTCCTTCCGTTCGCGATAACTTAGTTTAGAGGTATTATGTAAATTGCTCCTTATTTTGAAGATTGATATTTCTTGAAAATATTTGTAATGCTAGCAGTATACTATGTGTTAGTGTTATGTGTATTTATGATTTTCCAAAGTTGGTGAATTATTGGAAAAATATTTCACAATATTTAGAGAATTTGTGAATACGAAACATATCGTGTATTTAGGTAACTTATCATTCAGTGCAACATTGATTCAATTAGTGTAACCTTTCATCGTTCGCAACAATAGCGATTGCTGTCTCTTGTAAGGTATGCAGAGGTGTTTTGACAATTTATATGCATATTTACTCCTTTATAGTGGAAACCATGTTAACGGGAATAGTTATTAAATTAAATAAAATGAAAATTGCATTGTATTTATACGTCTGCTAGTGAATAGGTGGCTAAGACCGCGGATAATAGGTAGCCAGTTATGGTTTTGGATCTAACCGAATGGATAAATTATTTTCTTCCACCTTCAAGGATGCCTTCGTGATGTAAGCACACTCGGTGCGCATTCGAGAGGTCCAGGTTCGAGGCCCGGCGAGAGCACTGCTCATTTTTCACGTCTCCTGAATTAAAAATAACCTAATGTATCTACAAAATTACCTCAATATTTTCTCTCTTTTTCTAGTGTGTAATATGAATAAGAGTCAACTTCTTTTTGAAAGTACTCTATGAGGTGTTTTTTTTTTTTTCCTTTAAAAGTGTTCTTCCACTGAGCAACCTATCAATTTGAGAAGTTTAAATAATTTATAGATTCATACATTTGCTTCTTAGGGTATTTCATTACCACCTGCAACAGAATATAGCGAAAAAACCAAGAAGTATTAAAATACACCCAAACATCTGAAAGTTTTTAACTTCGACATTTTATCCATAGAAAGATGAGCAACAAAATAAAAATAAGGGCATTTCACAGTTTTCAATAGAATATTTTATATTGCTCCAATTATTTAACTGTTCAAATAAATCGTTTTTTGCTCTATTCATTGCTATGTTGTTCGCTGTTTTATATTGGTGATTACATTATCATTCTCCTCTCTAATTTTATCATCATCGTTCTTTATATTTTCAAAATTTCAAGTTGAGTCATAACTGTCGCCTAGATTGCATCACTATAAAGTCTAGGCGACAGGTGAATCTAGGCAGTTAGGAAAGCCGACTGCGATACCAAGGAGCCCGTTCGAATTCCGAAGAATGAATGAACGTAAATTCTCTATCCCCTTATAAGGTATTTCTCATGCCTTCTTTGCATACATTCGTGGTGTAATGGTCAGCACACTCGGCGCGTATTTGAGAGGTTCGAAGTTCGAGTCCAGGCGAGGGCATTCACCCTTTTTCAATGATCCTGCTTCAAAAATTCTACCTGACTCTACAGTAGCGCCTGAACTAGAAAAGATGGTGGATGATGATTCTCCACCGCCGGGGTTTGGTGATTGAGTCCTCTAATTCCAAATCGCCCTTTAAAAGAGGGAGGATGTAAGGTATTCCTCTCGACTTCTTTGCATGCCTGCTTGGTGTAATGGTCAACACACTCGGTGCGTATTCGAGAGGTGTGAGTCCCGGCGAGGGCATTGCTTATTTTTCACGTTTTCTGCTTCAAAAACATTCTAGTGTCTCTACACCCTCATAAGAGGTAACGCGTGCCGCCTATTAGGTGCCTCTACAATCAAATGACCTACGTAATGCCCTACAATCAAATGACCTCTACAATCAAATCACCTTTGACCTACGTAGCGGCAAAAACCTAAAAATGGCTAGAGCCCGCCATTTAAAAAAAAGAAAAAGAAAACTTGAGTTACAACTTAAATAATAAATATAACGCATTCCAGCCTTCCTCAAAACCGTTAGATGATTTAAATTAGGAAACTGCTGTCCAAAAAAATGCATTTTCTTTTTCTCCTCATCATTTATGCAAAATACTGGCATGAAAATAAATACGATACTTTTTTTTTTTTTTTTTTTTTTTTAAATTCAAAGCGTTCAATTGTCAGAGATAACTCCTCTAAGCTTAATCCCTTAATCCTTCAGTAAGGTTAGATTACATTTTCCATTGATCCAAAAGACTTTAGAGTATAATAAAACATCGAAATGCTGAGTCTGGATATTTTATGGAAGCAGAGAATTTTATTTTTATGGATCAATTTGTTATTATCCGTTTTGGGAAAACAACTCCAGAGTAATTCAATAATTATCCGAAGGCACTTCAGAGTATCCTAGGTTAACAACATATCCCGATGTCCAATACGTAGCATTACTGTCCAAAATCAATAGCCTGGTTACAGCATAAGTCTACAAGTGATATTTATTATAAAATTATATTTGTTACAGAACGGCCGTTATCCACCCATATTTAATATGAAAGTTTATATTCAAGAGTTGGCTAGAAATGTTTTAACGTTTCATTCCCATTTGAGATCCATTGTCTGAGAAGCTTGATTAAACTAATATCCGAACATGCAAATTCTCTACAAGAAAGCATAACATTCCGAAGTTTATTCGTATATATATCTAGACCCATCTCAGGATAGGTTAGTGAAAATTTAATAATATGACGATAGTAATGCAAGCATTCCAATAAAATCATTTATTATCACATACTTAATCGTGGTAATATGATGGCATGAATTGGTTTGTGATGGGTATACTTTACTTGCAATTTGTATTTATAGATGGCACTGCAGAAGGATATCAGACCTTCGATTATATGATAGGCCTTACGCAAGAACAGTCGCTTCAAATTTTATTTCAACAGCCATAAATTATCGTCCTCATAATGCCACGAATATCTCATTAGCGAAGGAACTAAAACAATTCGGAAGCCAGCACGAAAATCTTTGAGATAACTTTTAAATAGTGTTCTCCTCTCTATCTGCTCTTTTCCACCATTCCTCTAGGTCAGGTTTTCTAAACCAGAGCGGAAATTTCTACCCTTATTGGGTTTATTTTATGAGTATACAATTTTATTCAAATTTGAGCAGTTATTAACATTTTATAGATTTTTATTTTTTAATTTACAAAGAAGGTAAATAAATCCATACATGTATCTTTAGGGTTTGGGAAAGGGGGGAGATGAACGTCTAACATTAATGAAAGGGTTGCATGGCGCACTTAAGGCTGAGAACCACTGCTCTAGATGTTGTGAGTTGGAAGAATTTTATAAGAATGGTTGTCACGTCTCCTGTTCAAGATCTCATAACCAATGAAACGAATCAACAGTACGAACCTTCTCTAAAAATTAAAGAAACAGCATTCCATATTAACTGCTAACATTCTTTCTGAGCGTATTAAATGTAAAATTAACATTATTGAATTAAGAAAGTTCTAAAATTGCATAAATTTATTTTACTGTGCTAATTCTAAACAGTTAATTTAATTAATTGTTTCACTGCGGATCCTGGAGACAGCTGAGGTGGATGTTGATGAATTATATGCTATTTAATTTTCTCGGTGTAACATCTAGGGGACACTGTAAGAAACATACAGCTATTTAATGCAAATGTTGAAATTTGCGTGTTTTAGAAAATGAATGTCTTGAAATCTTAAACTAATTCATTTTTTATAAATAAATGAGAACTTAGCATTGTCATAATATTTTATGTTTTTATAAATTTAATTTAACAGGAAAAGGTAGATTTAATAGATTTTTATTTCCATTGGGTATTCCTATTTATAATTTATTTTCATTTTATTTAGAATTGTAAGAAACATTTTTATAATCATTCTCTTTTTCTTGCAGGTAAGATCTTTCAATCATTTCTAGCGTCATGAAGACATGTTGCTTATTACTATTGCCACATTTTGAAAGTAAAGTATGCTATTTTTATTTACCTGACATTTTTTTCCGGTTTTACACTTCCTGCAACGTAGATTATATTTTCATTAGCTATTCAGTTTGTCATAAAAATATATAGTATATTTTCTTTTTTCATATACAACTAAATACTTTATGAAATTTTAATTTTGCTTCAGAAAAGGAAACGTATTAATGCTATCTGTGTTCGAGTATTAAATATTAGACGAAAATTATTTTTCTTCTTTTAAAGTTTTCAATAATTTTATATTCCATTCACAAATTTGTTTGAGTTGTAAAGCTTAATTTTAAATTAATTACTTCAAAATGGTTAATTGCAATTTAGTGAAAATCGAAAAATATTTTCTTTATTGGATTTAGAATTATCTATCAGTGTATGAACACAGAACCTGTTAAAGCAATAGTGACCCAAATGGTGATATTTATTACCCGATTCTTCAATTCAATTTTTTTTTAAATATCATATATGATGTTCAGTAAAATTATTGAAACATGTGTGTATATGCTTCTGTATCATGTTAACAAAATGGCGAAAAGTAATTCAAATGGTAAGAAATGATATGTTATTACTTAAATTAAATCAGTTGCTAAACCAGTGTCCAGGTATGAATATTTTTTGAAATTAAATGAAGTGAAATCTTAATATTAAAAGAGTAGCAATCATATCAAAATATTATCTAGTAGCACTTATGGAATGCGTCGTGTGAAATCTGATATAAATGTCTCATGTCAAGAAGCCTGAAACGTCTCTTTATTCGCTAAAGATTTATGATGGTTTGTGCAACGTCTCGGAAAGACTGTCTAAAGCCATTTCTTTCTTATAAAGACTTCAAGTAAAATTAATGAAAAGTTAAAACCTGGAAAGGATGATTTTTAAATTCATTGTAATTAATGTAAAGCATTTCCGCCTTCTTCTTGAACAGGAGATAAGGCAACCAGGTGACATGTTTCACCCAATCAGCAGTGAGATTCGAATCGCAGTTAAGCCTCATGTCTTACTTCTGTTCCAAGGTCCATCATCCTAATTGAACGAATGTTTTCAGGCCTTTCGAAGGGCTATTAATAAACATCTAAGATTGATGACAAGTTGCGCAGGATGTGGTACAAGAGATGTGATATTCTGGCAGATCAGATGATGGATCAGTGTTTTGAGAGATTTTCTTACATGATGAGATGGGTGTGTTAGCATTTTAGCTTCAAGTATATACAGTATATAAAAAAAGGTGAAAATGTCTGTACAACTAAAAAAAAGTGCACTTACTTAACTGAAGTTTTATTTAATGATTTTAGTATATTTTATGAAGTAACATGTTTCGTAATCCATTAAAAACACGAGAACTATAATATACTAAGAATTTTGAAATTCTGTTTCTTTTAACATTAAAACACCTTTATTTATTAAAATACAGTGTTTGGTTGCTGGTTTTGTGTATATTTCCATATTAATTGCAATGCCTCAAAATTAACGTTGTATAAAATAATGCATCTAAAATGTAAATGTTATTCTAATTCAGGGATCATTTCCCTGAACATCCATTGTAACATATAATATAAAAAAAAAAAAAAATCTGAAATGTTTTAGATTTTAAATTACGTCCAAAGAGGGGCGTTTTTTAACATTTTGTGTGTTACCTTTCTTTATTAAATATCATGTTCCTCGCACTTAAACCATAAGATCCAGTGAACAGCAATATCGCAAAATAGTTTTAAAACGAGCATATCTTTAGAATTCCCGATACAGAGACTCACGCGCTGGAGATAAAAATGTTTTTTCTGCACAACGTTGCCATTGCTCGCTTTGAAATCCTTGAGTTTGTTAATCAAAAATTCGTCAAAGTTTTAAAAAATAGGAAATCGATCATAAAACAAATTTCAAATTTCAAATTTGGTCTTCCACATGCTCATATTCGTTGGAGGATTACGTTATTCAAAATTTTATGACTCTATGTACCGTTATTTTATGACAATGTGAGAAATGTACATACATTTACGCAGATTTTCAGTATTTAATTTCTTCAAATATAATGCAGGACTCTAACATTTTATGGCAACAGTTTGAAAAGTGGACCGACATTTATGAGTCCGACGCAAAATGCCAAAACGAAAGTAATAGTCCTTCGGGACTCAAGTCCCTTTGGACTAATAATCGACTCAGTATGACAAAATAATCACGATTATTACAAACTATTACAAATGAAGATATCATGACTTACAGAAATGGAATAACACAAAACAGGCATAAATATCCCTTGAAACAAGGATGTCTAAAACTCATAACAATAAAACCCACAGGTTGGAATTCATTACAGTTCGAAAGCCGCAACTAAATTCTTCAAAATCCACAAGTCCATATTTACATCATTTGAAAATTAGTGAAACAGATTTCAAATGGAAAAAAAAAAATCTGATAAATTTATAAAAAAAAATTAATAAATTAATTGCTTTCTTTTGTATATTGAGTTTTTATTTACCATATTCCATACATATATTTTATTTGCATAAACCGCGCTATGCCTACCTCTACACCTCGTGACTCGCGCTATGCCCACCTTGCAATAAAAGTAAGTATAAATACGATTTAAAATTTAGACCAAGCTTAGAATCGTCAGCAAAATTCTGATTAGACACAAGACACACAATCAATTTTAAATGCATTATAAAGCAGAACATCCTGAAATAAATATAACAGCTTTAAAAACAAAAAAATAAATAAGTAAATAAATAAATATACCTGCAAGTAAGAATTCTTTATTTACTAAACTTATTATTTACTTATCTTTTGTATAGAATGTTCGTTTTCTTACGGAATGGGATGTTAGAAAAGTAGCTTTGTCTTACCGATAATGAAACTACAATCAGTTTGTTTTTCTGGATTTGCTAACTACATAAAAAGGCACACAAGACACACATAAGAAGAATGCTATAATTCCTTACATATTTCTTTTTACCATAATTTTTACTTATGCACACAATTCAACAGCTATTAGGACCAGCAGATGAAACTCAGTCTTCCCAATTTGCTGCAGTTATTATCCGTTACATTAAAGTTCGAAAGCGGTTTATTCAAAATTAGGACTTTTAAGCTAAAAATCAAACGTTCCGTTGTTGCCAACAGAACTTCCACTTGCTAGGGTTCGTGCTCGCTGTTACATTGCAAGCGAGTGCATGACAGCAATGCCATGTTAATAATAATTTTATTTAATATCACTATTCGCGTAACATTTTAACCATTCGTGGCATATTGAAACAGTCTGGCGTTGAGGAAAATGCCATTTTGCAACTTCGATATTCTAGTGTTTATAAATCAGGAAAAGTAAAAATTAAAGATATGAACCTTTATACTCTCTTATTTCTTCAAGAATAAAACGAAATAAATTTTAAATGATATTTAGTTTTCCGTTACGAGAGAATATGTATCAAATCGCAGTTACAGCAATAAGTTTGAGATGTTAGAAACATACAGCGTAATTGCTCAGGTTTCTGAAATTTGAAGCCCAGGAATTGTTAGAATTGAGCTTGTTGATTAAGCCATTAATATTCATCATGAAACGGATAGCTGTATAATATCTATACTGATGTGTATGACGGTTTGCATTTTGCATCACTGTAAATTTTTAATTTAAAATTAATCCAGATCATATTAATAAACTGTTTAGCTTGCAATTGACTTTTTTTTTTTTTTTTTTACTTCAGTCTTCACGAAAGTTTTTGATTTTTTTTTCTCAAAAGGCCCAGAGGGCGTTAGCCTTAGAAGGGCTATTGATTTCGTTTAGCCATTTTGCGTGGGTTCACTATAAATGTCGGCTCACTTTTCGAGTTGTTGCTGCCAAATATTAGAGCCCTGTATTATAGTTAAAGGAATTAAATAATGAAGAATCTGCATAGACGTATAATATGTTTCTCCCATTGTGATAAAACAACGGTACCTAGAGACATCAAATTTTGAATAGCGTGCGTTTCCACCCGAATATGGGCATCTGGAATCTCAAATTTGTAATTTGTAATTTTTTTATTATCTATTTCATACTTTGTAAAACTTTAACGAATTATTAATTAACACACTCAAGTATTTCAAAGCGAGCAATGACAACGTTGTACAAAAAAAAAAAAAAAAAAAAAAAAAAAAAAAATATTTATCTCCAGCGCGTGAGACTGTGTATCGGAAATTCTAAAGATCGGCTCATTTTAAAATTATTTTTCGATAGATTTGTTGATTTGAATTTTATGGTTTAAGTGAGAAGGACATGATATTTAATAAATAAAGGCAGCACACAAAACTTAAAAAAAAAAAAAAAAAAAAAAATTGCCCTTTTCAGCGTAATGTAAAATGTTAAAAGCTTTCAGATTTTTTTTTTTTTTTTTTTTTTTTCAAATTCTAACTCTCACACGCAATTTATTTTATGTCACAAGAGGAAAAAGTGTTGTGTAATTCACAAAATTTAGTCAGTTTTAGTTCCAGCAAAATATGGCATTTATTGCATTTTCTACCTTACCTTTTAGGCTATTCAAGCAGAGTTCATTTATGCACCGCCTTATGAATATTAGATTGCAGCTGAAGAGCATTTGCTTGTTTTGAACACATACATTGTTGAAATAAGCAAATGCACTTCCATCTTACGCTATGTAACCGAACTGCAGTTTTTACTTGCAGGAAATGTGCTAGCGTATCTTGCGGTTTTAGGAATAATTAGCATTATTTCAGTAAAAAGGAATTTAAATATTATTAATATTGTTTAACCAAACATAATTAATAATGCAGTTTTAATCCGTTTTTATTTAATAAGTTTCAAACATACACAATCAAAACACACAAAAAAACACACAATAACCAGATCTTAAATTCAGTTGGAGGGCAATCAAAATAAATTCAGGTATTATAACATATTGTTATTTTATTATCCATGATTAATGTAATTTGAACTGCTAGTCCAAAACGGCGATAACCCGAATGGCTATTATTCTCGAAATAGGATTTTGCGTCTTCCACTATAAACAGACAGCCACATTTCTAATTTTTAGAGTCATTGCGATACTTGATGTAGGAAACACAAGAAATGAGCAATGCCGTTGCCAAGACTCGAACCTGGACCTCTCGAATACGCGCCGAGTGTGCTACCACGAAGGTATGCAGAAAGGAAGGAGAAAGAAAACCTTATATACTGTCCCTATTGAAGGACGATTGGGGATATAGGGATCTAGTCGCTAAATCCTGGTTGCGAAGAATCATCATCTACCACCGTTTGGTTCACACACCATTAAGATTTTTGATTTTTGAAAATACTTCATACATTTGTACGGAATAAAATATTTTTATTTTGAGCACGCGAAACTGTCTATCGAAAATTCAGACGATATGGCGCTTTTAAATATATTGTGATTTCATTGTTGAAGTGAATTTTTTGCGGCTAATCTCGAAGAACATGATATTTCATAAATAACGTTAACACACGAAACGTTAATAATAAAAATACACGCAGATAATGTTTTGTAAGCCATCGTACTAAGAAAACTGAACACCGATATGATGGACTGAGAAAACACTTGGAAAAATAGAAAACTAACAATTAACAATACATTGCTAATTCTAAACATGTTTTACTCCGTTGCTTGTAACATTTTTGTAGTTTTTCTGTTCAATTGTATATTGCCGAAGTGCGAAGGAAATGAGGCTAAAAAGAAATTGGTTAGTAAGAGTGAATGCAACAGCAGATTGGTGAACTGCCAGCTCAGAGGGAGATTAAAAACCTTAACAAGTCCTTTTGGGTGATGATTAAAACCTGAATTGTTTCAGACAATTTTTTTCTTTCCTTTTTAATCTTTTATTTATTTTTTGGCTTAATCTTAATTTATTATTTTATTTTACTTATTTTTTTTCACAGCCTTCAATTTTACAACTTCTTAATAAACAGTTTTTAAATTCAGAGAAGGATTGGATTGGATTATTTAATTATGGCAAAGCACACGAGGGCTATCTGCCTAAAGGAAGGGATGCCTTCGTGGAGGACTTTCTAAGGGAAACTGGCTCATATACACGTTACACATGGGGAAAACCACGAAAACGCCCATGCAGCCAGCCCGTTCGCGGGATTCGAACCTCAGACCGAACTACCAGTGTTCAGCGTCTTTACCGCTCGGCCGCTGGTGGGCCATTCAAAGAAGGAAAAACATTTTTGTTACTTTTCGATATATGTGTATTTAGTTAATAAACTTCCCATTCATAAACAACAATACAATTCTTTCACATATGACAGAAATAAAGATCATAGTCATTTTATTTAGTTTCAACCGCTGCAAAGTGGAAATATCTAACTAGTAATAGAAATTGGTAATTTTTATTTTGTCTAACAGCAGATTTATGCAAAAGCTAATTTATGTTTTTTATAATTATCTCTTGTTTCCTTGTCCAAGTTTTGAGTAATTTTTTCCTGCAAATATTTACATAAATGTGAAGCCTCGGTGCTATAAATATATCAACCGCATTAATGATACAAATTCTATATGTCTCATTAAAGTCAATGACTTATAAATCTTTAACAAAATTAATAATACGTGCTGCATTTTTTCCTAAAATTTTCGTGAAATTTCAAAATGCTTACTATTTCTTCAAAGCGCTCTAAATGCTTTGTTTCAAATCTTTAAAAATTTATTTCTCTTTAAAAAAAATTCTAATTTCGATAAGAGATACGGTTTTGATCACGTATTTCTCAAACATGCTAGACTTCATATCTAGCATGTTTGAGAAACAGTCCGTGGTTTACACTTAAACTAATTGTCTTCGAGCATCTCAGTACTGACATAAAATCATTTTACTAATTTTCCATAGCGGATAAAAATATTCAATTCAATGCTCGCTTTAATTCTTAGAAAACGGAGCCTTTGCTAACCTGTATGCTCAAAACACATAAACGCCCCACCCCGCCCATTAACACACAGAGGTGTGAAGATTTCAAATGGCATCATTTCTACTTCCTAACACAGAAGCTTCTATTAGGCTTAAGATAAACTACCTGCAGTAAACTCAAGCAGTGCATTTGGAGAGTCTGCATCTGCTACTGCATTTTTAGGGAAATGGAATGAATACAACATCGCAACCTCGGTCGTTCCGGGCGGTTCTGGTCGTTTGAATGCAAGGCCGTCTAGGGCGTTATGGCCTTCAAAGGATTAAAGTGATGCTTTCTGTTAAATTATTTCCTTGTTTTCTGAGGAGGTATTTGAACACTCAAGACAGAATCAATTAAATAGAAAGGTGTGTGAGATGTTTTTATTTAGTTTACCATGTATTTAGCTATTTACTACCTAACATCTCGTCTAAGGTTCACATTCATGCGCTGGAATAGGCAAAATATTAAAAGTAGCAGTTATGTTCAACTGGCTTGATGTCAAAAGATATGTTCTTTTAAACAAATGTGTTAATAATCACTACGCTATAGTGCTATTTTGGACTACAGAGCAAGAGCTTCTTCTCAGTTAAAAAAAATCAAATCTGAAAGGTTTCAGATTTTAAATTATGGCCTTTTTTTCAAATGGGCCTTTTTTTTTTTTTTTTTTTTTTTTTTTTTTTACATTTTGTGTGTTACATGTATTTATTAAATACCACGTTCTTAGCACTTAAACCATAAAAATTCAGTTCAACAGCAATATCGCAAAATAGTTTTAAACTGAGCATATCTTTAGAATTTCCGATACACAGTCTCACGCGCTGGAGATTTTTTTTTTTTTTTTTTTTTCTGTAGAACGTTGCCACTGCTCGCTTTGAAATCCTTGAGTTTTTTAATTAAAAACTCGTTAAAGTTTTACAAAATATAAAATCGTATTCATATCGATATATACGACAGATTCCAAATTTCAAATTTGGGGTTACACATACCCATATTCGCAGTAGGATTACGTCATTCAAAATTCGATGGCTCTATGTAATTGTTGTTTTATCACAATGCGAGAAATATAAATACATTTAGCCAGATTTTTTATTAGTTAATTTCTTCAAGTATAACGCAGGACTCTAATATTTGGTGGCAACAGTTTGAAAGGTGAAACGGACATTTATAGTGAACCAGCGCAAAATCGCAAAACGAAAACAATAGTACTTCAGGGACAAAGCGCCTTTGGACTAATGTTTAAAAAGAAATCGATTCGATTTTAAAGATAATATCAAACTTCGTATCTCATTCAATACTTAAGCGCAAAAATACAATAAAAGTTTCCCTTAATAGAAAGAACAACAGTAAAATACTGGATATCCAGCGTATTCTAAGTAAATAATGAAACGAAATAAGTACATAAGAAGGAAAAATTGTATAGAAAATTAAACAAGTGTAATAAAAATAAAATAAATGTTACAAAGAAATAGTGCATGATTGCTTAAGTAAATATAATATAAATAGAAGGTAATGAAATAATAATAGAAAAAAGGCACAATTCCTCAGCGGGAGAAATCCAGAAACTTCTGATCGATTAAATACTACGCCCGCAAAATAAAAATGTTAAAAAATAAAAGGAAATCTTAGTTTGAATAAATTTTGAAGTAACGTGAAGGGTGAAAGATTGGAATGTAAAAATCTTAACAGGTGATTCGTGCTTCACTGCCTTTAAAAATTTTACGTTTTTCTAATTCATATATTTTTCTTCTATGAACTAAAACTAAATATAAAAATCGATTAAATGTCCTTTGTGATTAATGTTTTCAAGTTTCAAATTTTGAATCAAATTCTGAGAGAATTTTCCAAATTATGTGCAATATTACATTTAAAATTTCCGTAACATTTTATGGAAATCTTTTGAATATTCTCTTATAACTGCTTTATTCTTATGTTTTGTAACATTTTGATCTTAATAAGGCATACAACATTTTCAAATGTAATAATTTAACTGATACAGTAAACATGAGTAACTAGAGTTGTTTTTAAACGATTTAGAACTACGTTTTGTTAGGTTATTTTGAAGTAAAAGAGAGGAAAATTGTGGAGTACCTGGCTGAGACTCGAACTTTGACCTCTCGAATATGTGCCGAGTGCGCTACGATACACCAAGGAAACATGCTTTGGAGAGTGGGAGAATATACTTTATATGTTCCCCCTTGTAAGCACGACTGGAGATTAGAGACCTAATCGGCAAATCCTGGTGGTGTAGAATTCTTGTCCACAACATTTAAATTCGGGCGAAATTGTAGGGTTTTAGTTTTTTTTTTTTTTTTTTTTTTTTTTTAGTCCAAAGGGATTTGAATCCCGAAGGACTATTAGCTTCGTTTTGGCATTTTGCGTCGGACTCATAAATGTCGGTTCACTTTTCCAACTGTTGCCACAAAATGTTAGAGTCCTGCATTATATTTGAAGAAATTAAATAATGAAAAATCTGCATAAATGTATGTATATTTCTCGTATTGTGATAAAACAACGGTACATAGAGTCATCGAATTTTGAATAACGTAATCCTTCAACGAATATGAGCATGTGGAAGACCAAATTTGAAATTTGAAATTTGTTTTATGATCGATTTCCTATTTTTTAAAACTTTGACGAATTTTTGATTAACAAACTCAAGGATTCCAAAGCGAGCAATGGCAACGTTGTGCAGAAAAAACATTTTTATCTCCAGCGCGTGAGTCTCTGTATCGGAAATTCTAAAGATATGCTCGTTTTAAAACTATTTTGCGATATTGCTGTTGCACTGGATCTTATGGTTTAAGTGCGAGGAACCTGATATTTAATAAAGAAAGGTAACACACAAAATGTTAAAAAACGCCCCTTTGGACGTAATTTAAAATCTGAAACATTTAAGATTTTTTTTTTTTTTTTTTTTTTTAGAATTTTTTTTTTTTTTTTTTTTTTAGTCCAAAGGGACAAATTGCACAGAATGACTATTAATTTCGTTTTGGCATTTTGCATTGATTCACTACAACTGCCGGTTCACACTTGAAATTGTTGCCAACAAATATTACCGACAGGTGTTATATTTGAATAAAATATGAAGAATTTGCATAATTGTATGTATATTTCTCGCATTATGATAAAACAACGGTACCTAGAGCAATGAAATTTTTAATAACGTATTCTTCAACCGAATATGCACATCCGGAAGCCTTTATTTTCAATTTGAAGTTTCTTTAGGTATCGATTTCATATTTTGCAATACTTTAACGAATTTTTGATTAATAAACTCAACGATTTCAAAGCTAGCAATTACAACATTATACAGCAAAAAGCATTTTTCTCTCCAGCGAGCGAGGCTGTGTATCCGAAATTCTAAAGGTATGCTCAATTTAAAACTATTTTGCGATATTGCTATTGAACTGAGTTTTATGGTTTAAGTGCGAAGAACATGATATTTAATAAATAAAGGTAACGCACAAGATGTTAAAAAAAGCACCTATTTGGGCGTAATTTATAATTCTCTTTTGAAGCAGAAGAAATGAAAAATGTGCGAGGTCTGCGCCGAGACTCGAACCACTACCTTCCGAATACATGCCAAATGTGCAACCGGGTTACAGTACGAAGGCATGCTGGAAAGATGGATGAAATATCTTATTAAAAAAACAAGTTTGACTTAATATTCTACTAAATTTGAATCCGGAGATACTGCTCCAAATAAATATCTACCTATATCAAAATATTACTAATCACTATTTTTTTACTTCCTTGTACGAAGTAAAAAGGAAGTATTGTAATCGCGAAAAGTTTCAGGCAGCATATTTCAACGAAAATATCCCATTTTAACCTCTTTCAAATGTAATTTAACGATGTATTTCCGTGATATCTCTATGTAGGGAGAGAAGAAAACACTCTTTTCCTCCAAAGAACATTATAAAACTGCTTTAAAATGAGTTCTGAAGAGAATTTTTCGTGGCGTCTGTACGAACGTATGTACGTACGTATCTCGCATAACTCAAAAACGAATAGCCTCAGAACGTTGAAATTTTGTATATAGGACTGCTATAACATGTAGATGTGCACCTCGTATTTTGGTTGCAATCGGCCGCACCAAACGTATATAAATATATTTATATATATATTCACTCTGTTACCCGACTCAGTGATCTAAGTTTCTTTACTCTTATATGTTTGTAAATTGTGCATTTTTGCTTTAAAAATGATTGAATTACGTTTTTTTAATCTTCCGGTTAAGGTTTTTATGCCTTTAGTAAATCTGTATGCAATATTTTTAGAATTATCAACAATTTTAAAGTTGTTTAATTGCCGCTAAGCCTTTTCTTTATGGCGGCCGTTGATTGTTTACATTTGAAACTGCAGACTAGTGGATTTGTTGCCAATCTAGAGAAACTTAGCTTCGCAACAAGAAAGGTAACGCCTTCATTTATTATTGCCAATTAAATCATGCTTAATCCTTTCTGGAATTTTTTCGATGAAATAAGTGTTTAAGATTCACTTGGTAATTTTTAATATAGATATTTTGAGTTTTAATGTATTTTTGCCTTCTCGCGAAGTGAGAACTGAATTAATTGAATGAGAAATTCTCAATCGTCTGTGAAAAACTGTTTCTTTTTTGTTTTGTTTGCTTAAGTTCTTTTATACATCATTCTAACTTTATTATAGTATTTGAATAGAACATGTAGCAACGATTAGATAATTCTATTCTTTAAATGGTATAAATTTTGTGTATTATGAGTTATAATATGAACGAAATATAGTACTGTTAAGTGAATCTAGCGCCAGAGTGTCGCTATGGTAAGCAAATACTAGAGTGAATTTTAAACAATGCATTTTTTCTACTGTGGTTTTGCGCTGTCGGCGAAGTATATTTAATTCAATCTGATAAGTTTAAAAGAAATGCAAGAAAAAATGCGTATAATTTAATATTCCGTACAATGAAGTCATGTGGTGTACACATCAGATTTCTTTAATTTTAAGTCAATATAAAATACTTAGTCTTCGATAAGTAGATAATGCTTCCCGTTAACATTTAGGGCGCAATATTCAAATAAATGTTATTCTGCTCATCGGTGTGGTTCAGCGCCATGTGTTGGTGAAAGTTTGATATAATTCTTACTTCTTGCAAAAGAAAATTCACCTGCGTCTATTGAGATAATGATTCTTATTCTTAAACAAGTTTCTTTTAAAACACAAAGAAAATATCTTTGTATGGTCCCTTTTAAATAATGATAGACAGCTGCCAAACTTTGAGAAATATTGACCAAAATGAAGCAAGTTTTCGTTCATTTATAATATTACAGCATTAAAAAAATATGCATGTACGTGTAAACTAATCGAAAATATGCCCTATTTCGCATCAGTTGTATATGCGTTTTTGCCATTTAATGGACCACTGACGTAAGGGAATCTTTTTGCATCGTAATTTAAGCCTAATCTAACGTACAGCTTATCACCGGAAGAAGAGGAGAGAATCTTTTTAACCTAAATGGATGGAAAATCTTTATAATGATCCTAAAGAACTCCATTCATTGAATCACGTGGTTTCTTTTCCACGAGAGGATTTTCGCGTTACGACTTTTAAGAAAAAGTATTAATTCCGCTCACTTAGCTATGGTCTTCGTGAATGAAGGTTAATGAATCGGAGAAAAATTATGGGTTATTCGTCTGACGGAAGTTACTTTCTAAATGTGTTTCTTTTTTTATGCATGCTTCCTTATAAGTCTTTAGCCGTTTTTTCGTTATTTCTTGTTAAATTAAAAGAAACTTTATAGGCTATAGTTTATGGGAAAGTATCTGATAATGAAATTGTTAACCAAATTAATGCTTATTTAGATTAATCAATAATGATATAGTGTGCATAATTCACATTCTCATACTTCGTTTAGAAACAACATATCCCGTTCTAATTCTCGTTCAGCTTATTTCATTAAGAAGAAACATGAGGCAAGTTATAAGGAAATGTGTGTTAAATTAAAGAACGTTTAGTGCAGTGTTACAAGATAAATGTTGATGGCTACGTATCAAAAATGATGGCACACAGCTGCTATATTAAATAAAATTTATAACTGAAGAAATCCGGTTTTGCAAATTGAATTATAAAAGTACCATCAAGTTTTAATTATTTTCAAAGTTTAAAATACACAGATAATGCTCAATCCTTAGAATTTATCTCAGCCAATGTTTTCATACTGCAACTTCACGAAACAGTAATGTCCACACTGTTTATTTGCATTCCATGTTACAAAATTGCATAGAATCGCTTACACTATTGTTTTGTTGGAAAACTTTAAAAACATTCGTCCGAATCGCCATATTTGTTACTATGCTTCTATGGCTCGCAGCGATGGGAAAAATGCTTGAATGATTCAAGTTTTCAGTTTAATGATCCTTTACTTAGATGAATGATGATTGGTTGTTAATTAATAGTACTTGTGTTGAATGTTTCCCTTGGTACCTGTTACAGATTAGCCGTCACATTGTTTTGGATAGTTTAAGTATCAGCACAGGATAAGAAAAGCACAGGTATAAATGGGGCGAGACTCCAGAAATTTACCTTTCGTTGTAAAAATGTAGTCCCTCCGCTCTAACTGTTAAGCTCCGTCCCAGCTTTGATGGGGAACACTCGGAGAGGGTTGGGAACCTTTCAGTAAGTTTGAGCTGTTCTTGGACTGATTATAAGGGGCGTATATCCCAAATGACTGATGCTAAATTGCTGGGTCACCTTAACGGCGAATCAGTTGAAATTCTACCTGCAACTGATGAAGATCATAGGAAATTAACAGCATTATTTTTGGATAAGAAAATTGTGCACTCTCTAATTAATCCTACATTCTGAAGACTTAGTATTATTAAGAGGTTTACCTTCATACACTTTATGTGATCGAATTCAAAAAGCTATGCCCGGAAGGGTTTTTCTGTTTAGAATGTTAGCAAACTGACTGAGCGCCGTACGACAGCGTATATGCCATTATCCCTAATGCAGGTGTTTCCTAGCGACGGAATTGAAAGAATCTATAATGCCAACGTCCTCATGCATTTCTCCATCCAGATGGAAAAGTACATTTTGAAACATCAAGTGCTGCAACTGTGAATTGTAGCACCATTCCTCCGAAAACTGGTGCCTCAATTCCAAATGTGTCAATAGCTCTCTCAGATTAAAAGACACAAGATTGCCCACAGGTAGGAAAGATTGAAATTCCCACTTGCTGTAACTGCGGAGAATCGTGTCTATCTGCTTCCTACAATGGTTGCTCAAAATTTCCATCCACCAAGCGGAAGAGATCTACGCTTAAACTTGGAGTCAGCTTTGTGGCAAACCCTGGCAGGGAAAACCTTTACATTTCAAGGAATTACCAGAGACAAACCACCAGCTTCTGCAACTACTTCTAATCTTACTGGTCTAGTGGAAATTATCAAAAATACCAATAGCAAAAGTGAAAACAATAGTAGTAATATGTCTGCCATAAGAATCGGCAATGTAAATATCTCTGATATTTGACTTCATGTTTGTCATGAATTAATATCAATCTGTATTTGGAAATGATGATTTAAAAATAATACTAAGTGTCTTAAAAAGGTATATTAATCCATTAAAGAACAATAATAATATTATCGACAAGTCCTATTCATACTGAAAATGACTGCAAACTTCAAAGGTGTAAATAATAGTAACCAGTATTTCCTCTTGTCGTTCTATAATTATGACTGAATTTCTCAGTTTCCAATACCCTCTATATTTTTGGATGTTCCTTTTCTAAAATTGTATGGTTTTTAACTATTCTCCTTTCCTCACGCACATGATCCCGTTTTTTGCATGTTTTAGCATTATCATAAGAGTTCCATTCTTACTTAATTTTTGCAGCTTTCTGTACTTATGGGCTGCTATCTATTGACGTTTAATTTACCCACCCGACAAAGCCTGTGTTCTTCATTGCTCTAGTGCTAACCTCTCTTTCAGTCAGTCAGTCACTAGCTTTCCAGACTCATTTCCTACCACGTGACCAACGACGCAGCACTTTTCTCCAACACCACTGTTTTCCTTCTCTTGGCATTGTCATGTTGAGCGCAACACGTTGGCGTTATTCTCGTCTGGGATAGGGCTTTGTCCCAGGAACGCGTGATTCGTTGCTTGCGGTCATCTAACAGGGTTGGCGACATTTCCTCCACCATAAAACACTCGAAACTCAAACCACCTCTAGATTACGTTGTATTTTGAGCGTCCTCACGCTGATTGGAGACAATGCACTTACTTTACACTTACTTAAAACATCTCTACATTCTTTATCCCATAAAGAATAAAATTCAATATTTTTAGCGCATGACATGAACTTTCCGTGAACGTTTAAACGGAGTACAGGTTTACGAAGTTTTAATAAACGTTTTAATGGAAGCAAAATATGTAAGTAATCGCATAAATTAGTTTTTGTAGTCCTTCTGTTATATAAAAAGGGTTATTATTTCATCTCCAAATCTGAGATGATATTTTGACATTTGACATGTCTATAGTTTTCCAATTTGCATTAAATTTCCTATTAGTCAACTACATAGACTAGGAATTGATATATTTTGAAAGCTTTTCCAGTCTTCCTAGAGAAAAATCTTAATCAGGAAGCGTAGCAGAATTTAAATCAATAATTACTGAAAAATCTAGCGAAAAAAACATTTTTACCATGAAGCGACATTATATACTTATCATTGAAACAAAATGACAGAATTCCAAAGAATATGCATGTTTCGTAAAATTTATCTTTTTACATAAGTTGGCTATAAATTAAATAAAATTCACTATAAATACACATAAAATAGACTATAAATTACACTATAATTTAGCACAATATATAATTTATAGTGTAACTAACAAATAGTTTTGGGAAGTATTGATACAATTCGTGAAATATACAAACGATACTTCTAACGCCGCATTGTACAGCAATTATATTCCTCACATCAGCAAAGAATTTGTACATTAAATATATTCTTTTAAAAACAGTGTTTTAAAGATCGGATATTTCAGTACTAGAAACCATCGAATCATTAAAAAATATTCAAGATTCATAAACGAAGTTTTCTTTATTCGAATCTGGGCTGGCTGCATGGGCGTTTTCGTGGTTTTCCCCATGTGTAACGTGTATACGAGCCAGTTTCCCTTAGAAAGTCCTCCACGAAAGGCATCCCTCCCCTTAGGCAGATAGCCCTAGTGTGCTTTGCCATAATTAAATACCAACACATACCAACTTTATTCGAATCTTTCAATTCCCAACCTAAAGAAATTAAAATGATTTTGTCTTGATCTTTGAAAATTAATCCTATTAATATCAAGTAAAACACTTCGAAAAAAATTATGCATTTTTTACATCAAGAGTATTAGATCAACACCTTCCTATCCTGCAGTGTTTAGAGCCACATTTTTATTCTCGAAAAGATTTAAAGTTCCTTAATTGATGCTTACGTATTTTAACTTTCGAAATATTCTTTGACTTTTGAAATATTCTTAACTAATAATTTAATATCTTTAATACGTTTTGAAGTCTTTCTACTCTACTTGTTCGTTCATTAACAATTATTTTAGAAGAATGCAAAAAATCTAAACACTTACTCACACTTTTCTTTTCCTGAAATTATATTGAGAATATAAGACACATTCAAGATTTTTTATTACGCTTTATGTCTTTAATAGTTGTAGGTGTCTTTATAAATGTTGTATTCGCAGTTCATTTTTTCTTTAAATGTGAATCTTATGTTATTCTTTAATAAAAACATGTAACAGAACTATTTAGCCGTAACCGAACTATTTTATTAAACGCCATCTAGTGGCTCAAATGAGCAATATGTTGTTGTTGTTTTTGTTGCTTATTCACCGGTTTCTAACGAAATCAGACAAGATCCAAAAGACCTTTGACTGTAAGAAAATTCGAGCAGTAGGAAGGGATTGGACTAGGGAATAGGATTGGAAGGGATTATCCCTCGTGTAGTGGTGTGCACTAGTAGGAAGCGTTGTAATGTAACAATCTATCCAAATATCTATCTAGAAATCCTTAATTAATTTACATGTGCCCAATACTTACTGGCCTGAACTCTTAGTGATCGTACATTGCGAATTAAACCCTAGCATCAAGAATAATTAAATATTTCACTTGCCCAATAACCCACATGCATGAGACTTGCGGAGACACATTTCCTTTTCTAATCTCACATTTATTTTATCAAAAACACATTTTCTGGATTAAATAAGGAACACTTATCACACACATATAGAATATCAAAATATCATAACTTAGAACACAAAACGTGGGAACATAAAACGGAATAGTAGACGGATGCAGAACACGTGTCTGTTAACTAACAATCGCAATCCTCTTACATCACATATTTATGCAGTCGAAATTTTCTCATAATAATTTCATGCAGTGACCTCATCTCTGTAGTACACGTGCAAGATCTTTTTTTTTTTTTTTTACTCTCACTTTTCATTAACACACTTATATCATCACGTGGTGACACACCGCTGGTAATGCACATTCTAGAGTCGAATACCTGCTGATAGTCTGCTTGAGATGTTTTAGAACGTTACTGTGGCAGACGGATTTTGAAGCTAAGTATTTTCATCTAAATATATCACAATCTTATACGAGTAGTTCTGCTTTTTTTATGCAAAAATCACGACGACATTCAATGTGCGAATATCAGGAATGATAAAACTCCATCAGTGAGATATGCAGGGGCACACACCGTGCCTCTGCATATCTCCCTGATGGAGTGATGTGCGTAGGCCCCGCATATCGTGCGTCTCGCTGATTGCCAAGCGACTGCAGGTATGACACGGGCGAAGAAGGGAAGAAGGGAAGAAACCAGTCTCTCTGGGTCTTATATACACACATGCAGTTCCGCGAATACGATTAAAATTTGTGGTGCTAGCAAACTGCATGGTGTGAGAAGTTACTATTCTCACACCTAGAGAGGCCCAAACAGCTTAATATGTGCTCGGAAGACGTCGGGAGTTCGTTCCTGGTAGGGTCATCCTCAGCGTGAAGGCCATTCCAATATACCTAACTAAATTCAGTAGGTGAAGGAACCAAGACAGTCTCCTATCTTTTGGTGCTCCTGGTCTCCGGACTAACAGAAGCTGCATATTCCCTCCTCCATATTGTTGATGAACATTCTAAGACAGTCGGCCGAGATAACGTTAGGTTACCCTGCATTAGACGTCTCTCTAATTCGAATGTTTAATGTTCCATTTGGTATAAGTTTCATTTTTGTGTATATTTTCTTTGTACCCATTCCTGCGTGCTTTGTTAATAAATACTTTTAGAGCTAGTTTGTTCTTATTGAGGAACGGCTACATTACAAACATTTAATGCTTAATATTACATTTTACTTTTTCTTCTTATTGAAGGCATCAATATATTTGAAAACATTTTGGAATTCAGATTCAAAAAATTCAATTCGCACAACTATGTAACTATTTCGAAAATAATTAAAGTCGAAATTAATTAAATTCGTAAAATTTCAAAAATGCAGAAATTTTAGTTAAAATATTAGGAAATTTTTAAAATAATCATCTACTAATAGCTAAGAGGCATATTACGCAAATGACAGAGGATAAGCATCAAAACAAATATTCCAGTTAAACTATGTAAATGTTTCGAACTAAATTGCTTGCAACTAATTATAACTATATATAAGAATTTCGTAATAACTGTTTACAAGTTATTTATTATGAAACTGTAATAAAATTTCGCTAAGACTCGATTTGGCTTAGGAATTTACGAACAAATTTAAAATATTAATCTAGTCTTCCATTAAATAAAAATATTGTATCCAAAGTATTTAATTAACTATCCAAGGATTTCTTTAAAAGAAAATTATTTTATATATGTAAGCTAAATGTTTTCAGACGTGTTGTAGAGTATGTTTCTTTTCTTGAGGGTTGAGATGTGAATATTTTGAAAAAGTATTTAGCAATAGTCAAGATCTATAGAGAGAACGGAGCGAGCTGTAGAAGAAGTTTAAATAAACTTCAGCTACATGTCACTTTTTATAACCGTTCCCCCACACTTTCCTTCACTGATGTCAAAGTCACTAGTAAACACCCAGTATGTCTTCACTATATTTGTATTGTACTTATGTTATTATTTATAGCGTTTTTTTAGCCCTAAGGAGTTTTGTTAATCCCAAGTCGATGGATTTTCTAATTTTTTTTACTAAACTATACGTTAATACACTTATTACACTGAGAACACATTTTGGAACGATAATAAATGAAAATTTGTTGACAACAATAAATGGCATAAAAGGCTTTTAATAATTCTGTCAGCCTTTTAAAATGCCACACCCATCTTAATGTTGTTTTTCTTTCACTTCTTTATTGCGTCTGTTATTTATTAGAAATCAGTGTAGGTGAAGATAACAGTAATGAGATGTGATTGCAACTATCAGAAAACTCAGTTCATATGTGAAAACTAACTGATTTTAAAAACTGCGTGAAGTTAGAAGAAAATAATCTTTTTCAATTTTGAACTTGACGTTTTTTATTTTTTTTTTTAATTTTATTTTTATTAACTCAGTAAATATTTTTATGGGTGTATTTATCAGACAATTTTATTATGTTTCTTCAAAAACGGAAATTATTTGTTACGAACGAAACAGAGAGAGGTGGCATAATGAAAATTTTCAAGTTCCTAATTTTAGAATTGGTGACAATCATGCTGCAGCAAATATTAAGCTGATTAATTAATTAAAATACTTCTAACATAATTTAAAATGTTGTTTATATACAAAAATAAATGGTTAAAAGAAAAGAAGAAATCGCGCATGTTACTGGGCAATTTTAAATAAAATTTTCTATGTCGGTTAAAATTTTAAATTTTACTTTTAGAAAAAAAGGAATAAAAGGACAAAGTAATATTTTTTGTGTAGATTATATATTTTTTAAAGAATTTATTATATATAATTAATATACTAAAATTATTTTCAACGTGTTTTACAAAACAGAAAGAAGATTACAATACGAATTGTTGCATACATTTATGCTGCCGTTTGTAAATTCTATTGTTATTTCATAAAAGGTTCCCTTTTTTCCATTTTATATCAGAAACTTTCCTATATAACCCTTTGAGGCACGGTTTGCCCCGTCTGGGCACACCTAAAAATTTCCTTCTGTGGCACAGAAAAATTGAATGAAAAAGTATTTGAAGGTTACTATAGGTTACTCTGAACCTTCTTTATTTATAGTAGATGGCAGCTCAACACAAACCAGTCCATGTATTTTAGCCATGTTTAGGTTTTTAAGACCCTCATTTTTCAAAGAAATCTGCTAGATTTTTAGGGTATAAAAGCAATTGTTTGAAAGGAAATTTCTATGTTATTTTTTGGCTGTATGCCAATATCCTTATTATATATTAATTTTAAATTTTTACTTTAATCTTGCCTAAAATCGAACTGCGAAACGAGATGTTCCCAGACTGGGCTCAGTGCGATTCTAGGTTACTGACAGACAGCTGTATCTTCAGCTCATCGATCAGCTTATTAACATAGAAAGGTGGGTCTACATCTGTGTTTCATTTTTTTTTTTTTTTTTTTAGTCCAAAGGGATTTGAATCCCGAAGGACTATTAGTTTCGTTTTGGCATTTTGCGTCGGACTCATAAATGTCGGTTCACTTTTCAAACTGTTGCCACAAAATGTTAGAGTCCTGCATTATATTTGAAGAAATTAAATAATGAAAAATCTGCATAAATGTATGTATATTTCTCGTATTGTGATAAAACAACGGTACATAGAGTCATCGAATTTTGAATAACGTAATCCTCCAACGAATATGAGAATGTGGAAGACCAAATTTGAAATTTGAAATTTGTTTTATGATCGATTTCCTATTTTTTAAAACTTTGACGAATTTTTGATTAACAAACTCAAGGATTTCAAAGCGAGCAATGGCAACGTTGTGCAGAAAAAACATTTTTATCTCCAGCGCGTGAGTCTCTGTATCGGAAATTCTAAAGATATGCTCGTTTTAAAACCATTTTGCGATATTGCTGTTGCACTGGATCTTATGGTTTAAGTGCGAGGAACATGATATTTAATAAAGAAAGGTAACACACAAAATGTTAAAAAACGCCCCTTTGGACGTAATTTAAAATCTGAAACATTTCAGATTTTTTTTTTTTTTTTTTTTTTTTTTTTTTTTTTTTGAAGGGGATTTTTGGTTATCAACTAACAAATTGTTGGGCTGATTTTCTGAAGGTCAGGGATAATTTTACCAGTTAGCTGTTTGGTTCACTTTGCAGTTCTCTTTTTCTCTTTCGCTTTGGTTCAAAGAAGTTTTCTTAGCGCTACGTTTAATAGTTTTGAGTAGCATACATTTATATTTTTATTTCATAGTTTAAAATTTCAAATTGTAGATATAATATTAATTTTTTTTTCAGATATTTTAATTATTTTCCGAACGGACCGGAGAGGGCTGACCATTTCTAATGCACTGAAAGTGCTACACGAATTGCTTTCAGAGAGTGAATCTGATACGATACCGGCACATGTGGCAAAACATGCAATACTGGATTGTGATTTTTCAAAGGTGGTGTCACTTTCTTCGAAAAGTACCACGATGAAAAAATAGACTAAAGTGTAAATATCAAATATAAATAATGTAAATATCATATACCCAAGTTACTTCTTTTACCGTTCATAAACACGTAATCATCATATAACCAAAAGTGAGCTTTTTAGGTGGGTGTAGATTAGCAGATCTCCCATTGGCGCACCCTGGGTAATGCTAAATATGCTATGATATTTAGAATCTCGTGTTTTTTAATCGTAGGCAAAATCCCTTACTCTTTTACGCGCTTCCCAGCAATGCTCGTTTCAGCACTCTTTTCGAAGCTCTATTTAATCAGTGTGCCCGCTTAGGGCACACCCACAGAATTAAAACGATAAGTGCGAATTAAAACGATAAGTTTACAAAATTTTACTTGTACACTCCTCTAGGCCTAATTAAACTGCCTACTTTTTTTTTATCGAAATTCCAACTTTAAAAGGTAGCGTGCCGGAAAAGGATAAGAAAAGTTCCGTCAAAGTCTATATGCCTGTAGTCAAATTATAAAAGCGATAAACTGACAACCTATATCTTTTATGAGTATTTTCTGCATCTTATGAAAATTATTATGTAGTGTTCTAAATGAATCTCTTTCATTGTCTATCAAGAAATCTTTTGCTGTAGCGGTAAAGAATTCCGCTGTAACTCCACGGCCTCAAGTTCTGTTTCCAAGGTCAAGCGACCTCTCCCACCGTATTTCTGTTTACCTATATATTCCGCCATGAGTAAGCCTCACTTAAAAACAAAGAGAGAATTAAACAACTTCAAGCAATAATTCCCCTCAACCTCCCCGCTCACCATAGTGGTGACCAGGATGTGATAGGAACAGGCACCTCCTCCACTCTTCTCTCCTTGTGCAAAAGCTGACGTACTATGTCATTCGCACGTGTGTGCAACAGAATCATTTAACCACGCCCAATGAACGGAGCTGAACAGCTTGCCAACTCAACGACCAATCACAATAAACACAAGCCCTGAAACACGGCAACAAGTCATCGCGCCTCATTAGCATACAGATACTGGGGAAAATGTACGACATCCGCGGAGCCACTCAGCTTTCCCAAGTTTGAAAGTGTTGAAATATTTAGACCTGGCGCGCAAGAACTCTTTTGTCCTAGCGTTACAGAATTCTGCTTTCCCATGTTATGGCGTCGAGTTCTGTTCCCGAGGCCAAGCAAATTCTTGTAACATACTTGTGATTCAACCCATAGATATCCGCAAGGGTAGTCCTCCGCCAAAAACACCGAAATCCCTGAACAACTGCGAACAATACCCTTCCCCGTGCGCCACAACGCCATCTGTCATAACTAAATTAAATAAGTTAGAAATGAACTAATAAAAAGTAAGTTGCGCTCGAAATATTATATGTATGAAATTCTTCGAGTAAAGATTTTTGAGATTTATACAGATATTTAGTTATACATGAATGACTTCTTAACTCATAACATTCAGATCCTCCTCCTTGAAATTTACAATTTTATTTAAAAGAACTTTAGGCTATGAAATAAAACAAAAATATTGGATACTTCACTAATTTTTATTTACATTCACATAAATTACTATTTTCACAAGTTTTCATAATCTACAATGAGAATTAACACAATCATTCAGAGTTCCAGATGATTTAATCTCCAGAGGAAATGGCTGTCATGGAGAACGTAACTTCGACTATTATTATTCAATATCGATTTTCAAATTACATTTCAAAAATGCTTATGCTTTCGAACATAGTCCTTTCGAAAGGTAGCCGACACAATAAGTTTTAACGAATTAAAAATCTGTTTTCCCCCATTTCTTTCTTTGTTACCAAATTTTTTGAACTTGTTTTGTTTTGAAGGTTTTGTTTTCAAGTTTTAATTTATGGTTAAAAAAACTGTTAAAATGTTAACGACACTTTATCAGGAGAAATCAAATTTACAATTATAATGTATTAAAATAGCTACGTTTAGTTTGGCTTAATTTATTGTGGCAAAGCACACTAGGGCTTACTGATTGAGGAGAGAAATACCTTCTGGAGGACTTTCTGAGTGAAACTAGATCGTATATATTTTACACACCAGAAAACCACGTGAACATCTATGCAGCCAGCTTTGTTCGCCTGGATTCGAAGCCAAGTCGGTACTAACATTGTTCAGCAATTTTACTGCTTGATTGCTGGTGGCCATTTCAAAAAGCTTCTTTTTACTGTATAGCATATATTTTAGTTCCATATTCTGTACTTTAAAATTTTATCATACAAGAAGCCGAAAACAATACTTTTCGGTACAAAAGCTCCTTTTACAGTTCAGTTTCCTCTTAACAAGATTTTTTGTCATGGAATGTTATCAATAATTCTTAAAAATTCAGTAAATCTATTGAAATAATTATTCTGTTATTTTAGTTTTGTTAGAATTTAATATATCTTACCTGTAATAAAGAAAACTTCAGAGTTACTTTAAATATATTTTTCTATGAATAAGAGATATTTCATCATTGAAATTCAGTACACAGTATAACATAATTGATTTGTTAGTTTTCCAGCGCTGTTTTCTGGAAAAGAATTTTTCTTAAAACTAAAATTCTGGTTACCTTATTCTCAAAAATTGATTTAGTTATTTTTGTGAAGGAAAATGCTTGAAAATGGGTTGTTTTGCATTGAAAATAAAATTCAATTATTTTGACAAGACTAATTCTGATGAATTAACGCCTGACGTTATTGAAAAACAGATTTATAAAATTTAGAAAATTATATTTTTCTGTTTTAATCATGCCTTTTTTTCGAAAAACAACAAAATAGCATTCAAGAATAAAATTTAAAGCTAAAATAGTAAAAAAATTTCTCAGAAGTAGATTAGAATGAAGTGAGGAATTTTATATTAGTATTAAAGTAAAATATTATTTTCATGCCTAGAGCTTTAAACTGCCTTTGCGATTCAGCAATGTTAGAAAATTGCAAAACGCTTAAAACTCGAACCAGCTTTAAGAGTATGGTTTGCAAAAAATGAAGATTTCCATTAGGATCTGAAGAGCACACTTTTTAATTTGAGGGTAGTTTAGTAAAAATGTAACACTTTAATGCAACGAGTTTCAGATACAAACAGGCATTAAACATTTCTGTACCATTTAAATGTGTATATAAAGCTATAGCTCTCATAATTTCACTTTCGGTTTAGTAAATATTTTTACAATGTATTCGCTGACTTTGTTTGTATATATTATGTAAATAACTTCTGGAATGTATTGAAAATATTTTTAAACGTAATTTAAATAGCTTTATATTGAAGTGAAAAGGTAATTTTCAAACATATTTAATTCTGTATCATGATGCTTAATTCAAAAGGGTTAAGATTTACATTCAAATCAATTACAATGTTTTCTTTTATTAAATAACAAATAATGCAGTTTACATAGTATTATTTAAAACAAAATGCTCATGCCAATTAACGTACAATGTAATATATAATTAATGAGACAAGGAAACATTGCAATTTTTCGCAATAATTCATTGCACATTTCCTTCGGTAGAACCCTTTGAGAAAGACGTCAGAATAAAACATCCAATGGTTTTAAGATATGTATTATTTTCATTTCTTTTGATAACCGAATCAAAATACAATTCACATTTCATATGCATAAATTGATATAAATATAAAAAACTTAAAAATTATGTTTTCGTTTCCACCTTATTCTCTACTTATTTAGCAGTAAAAGCTTCATATCTCGAAATCTATTACATTTCTAAATTCGGCAGCCATCGTTTCAAATGTATGCATAATATGCATCACATATTTTAATGTTCGGAAAGTATGCATTTTATTTTTTGAAAGATATTACTTAAATCGTTTTAGTATTTTAATTGAAAGCTGCTAGCTTTATATGTTGAAAAAAAAAAAAAAATACATATAAATAATTTGAACTATGGCCGTCAGAATTGGGCGTGCAAATATCGTTTGAAAAGTAATATAAATTCTAAGGTTCGAATGCTTTATATATATATTCTAAGGTTCGAAAATTTGTGCATACAACATGATTATGATTTCAGAGTATAATATTTAACGAAAATATCCATTTTGACCGCTATCGAATGCAATTTAACGATGTTTTTGCGTGACATCTGTACGTAAGAACACATTAAAGGACTCTTTTCCCAAGTAAATTATAAAACAGATTTAAAATTTCTGAAGAGAACTTTTCGTGGCGTCTGTGTGTACATATATAAGTACGTATCTCGCATAACTCCAAAACGAGTAGCCTCAGAACGTCGAAATATGTGCACCTCGTATTTTGGTTGCAAACGGCCGTACCAAAAGTATATAAATACATACATATATATATATATATATATATATATATACATATATATATGTATTTATATACTTTTGATATATATATACATCCACGCTGTTACTCTGTTCATTAATCTCAGTTTCCTTATTCTTATATGTTTGTAAATTGTGCATTTGTTGCTTTAAAAAGTTCTGAATTATGATGTTCCTATGTTCCGATTAAGGTTTTTATGCCTTTGGTAGATCTGCATGCAATATTTTTAAAATTATCAACAATTCAAGTTGTTTAAGTGCCGCTAAGCCTAGTTATTTTTGCCTTAGCGGCCATTGCTTGTTTACATTTGAAACAGCAGAATAGTAGATTTGCCGCCAATCTAGAGATAGTAAACTTCGCAATAACAAAGATAGCGTCTTCTTTTATCACTTCGAATTAAATTATGCTCAGTACATTCTGAAATTTATTCGAGGAAATAAATGTTTAAGATATACTTCATAATTTTCAGTACAGATATTTTGAGTTTTTATGTATTTTTGCCTTGTCGCGAAGTAACAACTGAATTAATTGAATGAGAAGTACTGAATCGTTTGTGAAAAACTATTTCTTTTGTTGTTGTTGTTATTTGCTTAATTTCTTTTATAGATCTTTTTAGATTTATTATCGTATTTGAATAGAACATGTGACAACGACTAGGTAATTCTTAAGATGATATAAATGTTGTGCATTCTGAGTTAAAAAATGATCCTCATGCATCTTAATTGTTTTCACGAAACCTTGACTACCTTTCCACGGCCGTCCCAAGGCATATACAAAACGAACTGATTAAAATCGTATGTCCCAAGGCATATACAAAACAAAATGGTTAAAATGTGTAATGTGTAATGTGTAATCGTAATGTGTGTTAACAACCCAGACCAAGACACTGGCATGACACAACATTTTCTTGTGTGCTTGAGCAGGAAAGTTCCCAGTTTTCACTGCATTAAATAAGAGTCAAAGAATTTTAACTCACGCTGCATGTTTAAAATTTACAGCAAAATGTGTACAGAAATAAGTAGCAGACTATGTTGATCAGTTTTTCTCTTTATTTACGGAATATTTTAATAATTCCTCTGAATAAAGACAGTCTTTGGAGCCCACTGAAGAAAATGATTAAATCGGTCATGGATACATCCCAGCAGGTCTGCTGGTGATGGTAAATTTCTAAAATAATTATTACTCTATTATAAATAAAGATGATGTTACTTGGAGAATCAATGCGATATTGCAGCTTAATGAAGTTTAAATTATTTACAGCACTTTTACTTCAAATTCACAGTGCATATTTCCTTTAAAAGAGAAATGTAACAAACATACTATTTCTGGAAAACACCGTTGTAAGTCTGAGCAGTATTTAGCTTAATTTTGTTCATCAGTTTCTGTCTTTTCCCTTTAAAAGTTTTGATAGAGAGAAAGTTATTCCTGCAAGATAAAGTTTTAATGGTCTGACAACATTGAGTGAAAATAAGAGACCTGCAGTTACGAGAATGAAGACACCATTAATTACAAAGAATAATGCAACAAGGAAACACATACCAAATATTTGCTTCTTCTCACTGTAACAAAAAAATTATGTATGCCAGTTATACAAAAACCAAAATTCACTGGTTCTGTCTACGCAAGATTATGTTTTTTCACATTTTACCTACTGTTTAGATATATTTCTTCGCATGTGCAAAATTGATTTAATAGTAATTCCTTGCAACAGGGTTAGATTGCATCTTTTTTTGGTTACTGTGTGCCGCATATCCGGTATAAATGGTTAGCGTTGGGGACTTCCGTACCGAAGGGCCCGGATTCGAATCCTGGAGAAGACATGTATGTTTGTAAATGTAAAATGTCCATGTGACATGGGAACACTCCCAATATGCGATGAGCCGAACGTCTTCTCGAAAGATTGGCGGTAGAGGAAGAAAATTGCGAGACCTCGAACCCGTGCCTCCCCACGGGATGCTCTCCCTCAAAATTGGGACGGAAGTGAGTTAATCGCACTGTAGTTTGACAGATGCTCATAGCTGTTGCCAACGACAGGCGGTAAACTTGTCACGAGGAATTTCGCGGGCATAGGCTAGCTGGCCAGACAAATGACCATTAACAACAACAGCATTAATTACTGTATAATTTGGATTACTTACACACTCATTAAAGAAATGTTCAAATGTCTGAGCTGTGTAGAGGATAAGATGTTCGCCACATATTAAATATGAAATTGAATTACAGGAATTTCACTGATCGAAGCTCAGGTAATTGCAGTTTGAGTCATTTCACAACATTTAAATTAATAATCACGTAATTCATATTTTAATTAAGTGGATAACTAGGCTTCGATATTTCACCATAATTCCAAATAGCGAACCACTACTCATTTCCTGTATTAAAACAGACCAGATGTTGTCCATTTAAATTCTCGCCTTGATGGCGAATATGTTGCTTTATACCAAAGTAGGGCAGCTCGACTTATAATTTTGCAGTGAAAATTCACAGCAAGCACATACACACCCTCTTGAGGAGTTCGTGTCTCCAAAACCCTTGAGACAAGCACCAATAGCATTATGGGAACGATCAGCAATTGTGACCATGTTTCAAGTTTCTACGGGCAGTTAAGAATTTGTGGTGAGGGTGTAATTTGCTAATGGAGTATTACCTGCGAGCTTTGAAATAATGAGAATGTCTACGTCGGCTCTCATCAGCGCCTTAATCTCAGGAAGTGATAAAGTAGCGCCTGCTATGATGAGTAATGACCAGCGTATTATGTCGCACTTATCGCAAGTTAGGTGATGGAAACGGAATATATTTGGTGATTTATTTGTTAGTTATCTAGGTAATTTTCGAAATAAATCTTCTAGAAATAGAAAACAGGATTGTTTGAATAGAAGCACAGATAATTATTAAATTATGTAACACTAATTTTGATTGTCCTCTTGATAATCTTGTGGTCATCATAATTACAAAAAAATCATTACTCAAAGATTCAAATATAGTTTCAACTATATGTTTTGATAAAATGTTTTTTCATAAGTGATTTTTTTGTTTCTTTATGCGGATATTTTTTTTAAATATTCCTTTTTGAAATCAAACATGCGTTTATTTAAAAGTATGGATAACTGATAATGATTCTTGACATATTTTTTTTTTTTAAATTCTGTAGCACTATCTAAGATCTCTAGTTTTCATAATATCGTCATCGTCATGCTTATAAGAATAAATATTACTCAAATAAATCTCTTTTTAAAATAAAATAAATAGTTTGTGTGCCTTCCGTTCGTGCTATGCGTAAGCTAAATAGACCCAGGGCTACGAAATTTGGTATATAGGTGCATCTAGGCAAGGGCCAGTGCAGCTCAAAGCGACATTTTTCAAAATTCGAATGAGATTTTTTTTTTTTTTTTTTTTTTAATTTTATCTTTTCGATTTTATCGCATCATTTTGAAAAAGTTTTATTCTTTTAAAAATGCGGCTTTGTCAACAGTTTTTCATTCAATTGCATACTGGACTGCTGACTGTTGAAAATCAGCACTGTTGCCACTTGAAAAAATGAGGGCGATAATTCTGTGCTGTTTCTAAATTTAATGTTTCTCTTGGATACTGGACGTTTGTTGACAGAAGGCAACGAGAAGTCGAATAATTTATTTATTAGGATAATTAATATTTTTATTAAAGAATATTGCTTATTTTATTGTAATTTTGTTATATGTAAAATATGTTTTTTTTTTTTTTTATTTGTGAATTTTTTTAGGCTTTGTCCCTGAAGGACTATTGTTTTCGTTTTGCGATTTTGCGTTGAATCACTATAAATGTCCGTTTCACTTTTCAAACTGTTGAGACCAAATGTTAGAGCCCTGCATTACATTTTAAGAAATTAAAAAATGAAATATCTGCATAAATGTATGTATATTTCTGGCATTTTGATAAAACAACGGTACACAGAGCCATCGAATTTTGAATGACTTGATCCTACTGCGAATATGGGCATGTGGAAGCCCAAATTTGAAATTTGGAATTTGTTTTATTATCGATTTTATATTTTGTAAATCTTTAGCGAATTTTTGAGTAACACACTCAAGGATTTCAAAGCGAGCAATGGCAACGTTCTACGGAAAAACATATTTATCTCCAATGCGTGAGACTGCGGAAATTCAAAAGATAGATATGCTCAATTTTAAAAAACATTGCTATATTGCTCTTGAACTGAATTTTATGGTTTAAGTGCGAAGAGCGTGATATTTTATAAATAAATGTAGCACACAAAATGTTACGAAAAAATGTCCCTTTGGATGTAATTTAAAATCTGAAACCTTTCAGATTTTTTAGTCCAAAGGGATTTGAATCCCGAAGGACTATTAGTTTCGTTTTGGCATTTTGCGTCGGACGGATAAATGTCGGCTCACTTTTCAAACTGTTGCCATAAAATGTTAGAGTCCTGCATTATATTTGAAGAAATTAAATAATGAAAATCTGCGTAAATGTATGTATATTTCTCACATTGTCATAAAATAACGGTACATAGAGTCATCGAATTTTGAATAACGTAATCCTCCAACGAATATGAGCATGTGGAAGACCAAATTTGAAATTTGAAATTTGTTTTATGATCGATTTCCTATTTTTTAAAACTTTGACGAATTTTTGATTAACAAACTCAAGGATTTCAAAGCGAGCAATGGCAACGTTGTGCAGAAAAAACATTTTTATCTCCAGCGCGTGAGTCTCTGTATCGGAAATTCTAAAGATATGCTCGTTTTAAAACTATTTTGCGATATTGCTGTTGCACTGGATCTTATGGTTTAAGTGCGAGGAATGTGATATTTAATAAAGAAAGGTAACACACAAAATGTTAAAAAACGCCCCTTTGGACGTAATTTAAAATCTGAAATATTTCAGATTTTTTTTTTTTTTTTAAATTTTATTTTTATGCAGTTGTTCTACAGAGTAAAATTCTGCGCAGCTGTTAAATTTAACGTTTGTTGTTCCCTTCAGGTATTTCTCCGTTACATTTAAAAGCCAGACAAAAGCTGGCAGCGTAGCTGCTAGTTAAAATAATTTTAATTTTATTACACTATATTTTTTATAGTGATTTATTATTTTTATAAATAGTTTTAAAAATATTTCTTCTAGAATCCAATAATTGAAATGCTAGAATTGAAGCATATAGGAGTGATCTTTCCTTTAAATTATATATAAATAATAGAATCGAGTATCAATAATCGAGTTCCATTTAATACTTTTATTGTCTTCATAATTAAAAGAAATATTAATACTCAAAAATCAGGTACAATTTCAAATTTATTTTGTTATTTCATTATATTTTGAACTATGATATATTTATTAGATACACGATAAATTTTTAAATAAATATTCTAGAAACGAAAATGGAGATAGATCAACAAAAGTGTAGATAATTTATTATATTTCTTAAATTAGATAATGCTAAGTGGGACTTTCCAATCAGTAATTTCTCCTCGTTATAATTACAATAAAAATTCATATTCAAATCAAATGTAATTTCAGGTTTAATTTATTAGTGTACTGTACTTTTCGTATTGATTTATTTGTTACTTATCTGGGTAATTTTTCCAAATAAATCTTCTGAAAATTGAAAATGAGATATTTGAACAGAAGTATAGTGTAAGAATTATTTTCTTCAAATTCTGTGGCACTAGTTGTGATTTTCATATTCATAATTTTGTTAAGACCAGGAATTTAAATAATGCGTAGCTAAAACGTGCATTATAATATCAAATTTATTTAAACATTTATTACTTCCTTTTACGAAGTAAAACAAGTATAGAAATCGCGAAAAATTTCGAGTATTATATTTCAACTGCTCTCAAAACTATTTGAACGATGTGTTTGCGTGACATCTGTATGTACGGACAGAATAAAGGACTGTTTTTGCAAAAAAGGATTTAAAATGATTCAGAAGAGTTTTACGTCTGTCCATACGTGTACATCTATCGCGCATAGCTCAAGAACATGTAAACGTAGAACATTAAAATTTTGTCATTAAAATTTTATATATGGGACTGCCATAAGAATGCACCAATCATATATATGTAGTACATATATATTCCCACTTTGTTACCTGGCTCGGTGAGCTTAGTTTTTTTATTCATATATGCTGGTAAATTTTGCATTATTTGCTTTAAAAGTTATTTAATTATGTCATATTTATGCTCCGGTTAAAGTTTTGTATGGCTTTAGTTAATCTGCGTGCAATAGTTGTTCAATTGCCAACAGTTTAAAAGTTTATGTGGCGAGTTAAGCCTAACGAACGGCCATTTGTTTACATTTGATACTCAGTCGAATAATGAATTAAGAGATTTTCTGCACCTTCAGTGTCTTTTGGCCTAAAGGGACCAAACGTAAACTTTCAGTTTTGAGCACCGAAAAAATCTGCCTTCCTGCCCGCCGGCTGCATTGCGTGTTTTTGTGTAGAAACTCTAATTTTAATTGTAAATTTTTTTAACTGTTTTACCTGCATTTTGTGTTTTATATTTTTCTTTATTTTACAATTTTTAATGAAGATTTTTTGAGTGTTTATGTATTTTTACTTTGCCGCGAAGTGAGAACTGAATTAATTGAATGAGAAATATATTTAATATTCTTAATAAGAAATTCGAGGAAATACGTTTAAATGAAATGGAGCAAAAAGTGTGCATAATTTAATAAGCTGTACAAGGTAGTTATGTGATGTCCACACCGGAATTTTTTATATTAAAAAAATATTTTATTTAAAAATTTATCATAGTGCTAAATGAAAAGTTATATTCCCCACTTTTCTCCGATTAAAAAAAGGTTCTACTTTATCTTTAGACTTTAGAAATATAAGTGCTTCCGAATGCTTATAATTTCATTTTCCCGATTTGAACTTTTGAAATTTTCTGCTTTTTTTCATCTCATGGGTGTCAGAATTATCGCAGCATCAGACAGTAATTCGGCTGTAAAAGTACTTCATCTTCTTGAAAACTCTGACATTCCCATCTATCATTACTTTCTATCCTTTCTATGAATGAACTCCCCTTGCCAGTTTTTTTTTTTTTTCGAAATATACATCAATGTATCGGGAAAATATCCGATATAATACTAAGTGCCCAATAAACTGTGGATGAGAAAAGTATAAAACATTGTTCACTTCTGTGACTTTATAGCAAATTAGTATCTATTTTAGAAAAACTTATGTTTCACGTTTTCAATGAAAACCTGATGCTTTGCATATTGCGTTAGGTTTGCTTTAGTATTTCTGGGTAATGCTTTGACATTTTTTATGATCGTATTATTTACGTTTTGAATTTCGCTTCTTAACGATACAAAGCATTTAGATCTTATTCTTGACATTCCTTAAGATATTTTTTTAATATATTTTGTACACAGTATAGCAAACCACAAGCATGCCTTTCAAGGTTAATTAAGAGTTGTATATTAAGCATGATAATTCCAGAAATAAATTTAATAAATATTTTGATTTGATATTGCACTCCTTTATTTAATGTTATGCAGAGGCTCTTCGCGCATTTTTTAGACGATTTTGCTTTGGTATAAAAAAATCACCTGGTTGGAAAATTTTCTAACTGTAGCTATATTTTTGAAAGCGTAAATTATCTTCTGCTATTTAACGATTTCACTTTCATGCAAAATGGCGTTTTTAAAGAAGCAATGCACGGAAAACTGCGTCTTTGCTTTTTCGAAAGAAAATTAATCGTATTTTGTTATTAAAAGTTGCTGTGAAACCATGATTTTTCGGTATCTAAAGCAACGATAGCTAATATTGTAAATAAGAAAAGAAAACACGTCAAAGTTTGACTTCGAGCAGAAAAATGTTTCTTGATACATGAATACCATAATGATACCAAGGAAGAAATAGAATGTTTCTAATGTTGAAAAGGTAAGAACTTTAAAGGAAAAGTCAAGTGACTCATATAATCATGAAAATGCTCAGTGCGTAGAGATATTAGGTTTTCTTGATGCTAGGAGACATGAAAAATAAGCAATGCCTTCGCCGGGACTCGAACCATTATTGCATATATTTGGTTGATTGGTGACATGAATCATTATTTTTAGTCCAAAGGGCGATCTCATGGCTATTAATTTCGTTTTCGCATTTTGAATTGAAAACTTTAAATGTCGGTTCATTTTTCAAACTGTTGCCACCAAATATCACAGTCCTGTGTTATATTTAAAGAAATTAAATAAGGAAGAATCTACATAAATGTATGTATGTTTCTGGCATTGTGATAAAACGACCGTACCTAGAGCCATCAAATTTTGTATAACGTACGTTTTCACCCGAATATTGGTAATTCGAATCCCAAATTTTGAATTTTGAATTTGCTTTATTATCTATTTCATATTTTCGAAGCGAGCAACGGCAACACTGTACGAAAAAAAAAATGTCTTCAGAGCGCGAGACTGTGTATCGAAAATTCTAAAGATATGGTCATTTTAAAATTATTTTGCGATATTACTGTTGATCTAAATTTTATGGTTTAAGTGCGAAGAATATGATATTTCATCAGTAAAGGTAACCCACAAAGCGTTAAAAAACGCCCTTTTGGACTTAATGTAAAATCTGAAAGCTTTAAGATTTTTTTTTTTTTTTTTAATTTTTCATAAAATTTTTCAGAATTTCAATTTTATAGATTAAAAATTGCTTCTGAACTTTCTAGACCCCAAAATTTCTGCACTCTCAAGAAATGTATTGTTACTATTTCCGTTATCATTCTTATTTATTGCGTTATTTTTATATTTAATACAATAATAGTAATCGTTTTTATATTCTACCGATTATAAATTTAAGTCTTAATTAAAAAAACAATGTGCAATACCAAAATAAATGCCAAGCAAGTATACTGCTTGTGTAACCATGGATAAAGTTGCCGAATGAAGGGTCTACATGTGTCCTGCATTAAGAAAAGATTTTCGAACGTTATTATTTGTGCGAGGACAGTTTAATTAAACGTTTCTGAAACTTTCCAGAGTACTTTTTCTCAATTATCACTTCTTATTGGAATGAGGAAAGATTCCTGTTGGATACTGCTTACAAAAGGCAGAATATTTTGTTACTAACCAGATGAAATTTTTAAAGGAACTCATACTGTCAGATATGTGGTTTATTTGATAATTATACTTATATTTATATATATTTAATATTTTTCTCGTTTTATATGTATATATTATGGTTATAAGCTTTTTTTACATCTAAGAATGGCAACACTCTCACCAACAAGATCACGTGACCATTTTCGGCAGACTAGACGGGAATGATGATGAAGTTTGGAAAAGAAAAAATAACTCTAAACCATTTTTATTATGTGATTCCGCTTAGTATGATGATGAAATGGACAGACCTTTTTTTCTTCTTATTTCTTTTTATGTGTTATCTTCGTGTTAATTATATTCGTCTGTTTTCGCCATTAAATTACATAATGTCATCATTAGGACTGTCCCTATAGTTCGTAAATACAACTACATCCTACATATATATGTGGGAGTTATCAACGTCCAATGCTGAATTAGAATACCAGGATTATGACGTCATCAGTATAGCATCACCCAGCGCAGTAAGAATCATCCCAGACAGCGCTGAGACCTGGTCGAGAGTGGAGGGCGGGCGTGAGCAGACGGCTCATTCGTCTTCAAGAGTTTATGAATTTAGATTGTGCTTTTGATTTTATGCCTTTAGCTGTGATGACTAGATGGTTATACTATTTGAAGCTACGCACGAATGTTTGTGTAAAAGGACTGTTGGTGCATCATTATGTTAATCCTGCATACCGTTAACTTCATCTTTATATACTTTTCTTAATTACTTTTATTTCTTTCTATTAAATAAACCATTTAAATATTACTTCGTGCTCTCATGCTGTGAATTAAGTCAAATTCTACATATATATATATATATATATATATATGTGTGTGTGTAAGATATACAATGGCTGATTTAAGAAACGATTGACGACCTCAAAATTAACTATTCTAGATTTTATGTTCTCCCCCCCCCCCTAAATTCATCTGTTTTTCCAAATTCGAGATTTTCCGCGTTACATAACAACATAAAATTAACTAATCACCGATGAGCTGTACTTATGCATCATACTTAACATAAATACTTAACATAAATACTCTTTACAAAAAAGCTGTGCCATTCCTTTCCTAGCTTTCGCCACTGCTAACATCTATCCGCTGCCATTCATTTCTGTTTAAGATGCCTGAGTCATACCTTTAAAAATCCGTGTACATAAACATTATTGTATTTAACTATAATTAAATGAATGGATAAATGCCTTGTCAACCAAAATGTTATATGATGCGAATTATCATATAATAAAGTTGTGTTTAGAAATGGCTATCTCTGGAAGTTCTCTGGATTATACATCTATCTCTCTAACTAAAATACTGCATAGAAAGAGAGCAAGAGACTGTGCATAGTGACAGCACATAACATACAGAGGCTGTTCGCACAATTTTAGACGATTTTGGTAAGCGGTAATAAAAACTCGTTTTCTGCAAAAGAAGTAATTGCAATTGTACTATGTTTTTAAAAGTCAAAATTATCGTCTGTGGCTTGAAAAGTTCTGTTTTTATTCAAAATGGCGAATTTAACAAAGCTGTGGTTCTAAGGCTACATTTACGCTCTTTAGGAAGAGAAATATGCATACTCCGTTATCCAAAAACGATGTAAGAGTCATGGTTTTGTGATATCTAAAGCTTCGATAGGTAATAACATCAACAAGAAAGGAAACAAAAGTCAAATTGGAGCCTCAATTGGGACATAAATTCCAAACAAGTATCCAAACAAAAAACGGACATCTTCCACTATTGCAAAGGTGCGTTGTTTAATGTTAAAATAAAATCCCCCTAGTCAAAGGACAGTTGCAAAATCATTAAAATGCTCGGTGTCCGCTGTAAACAAAATGATAAACGTTGATTTAAGTCTTAAGAAAACGAAAAAACGCAATGTGCATCGTCTTCTTCCAAAGCATATCGCTCAACGCAGGACACGCTGCAGAATTCTATATGAGAAACACTTAGCCAAAGAAAAATGGAAAACAATTGTCACAATAGATGAATCATGGGTGTATTTAAATGATTGTAACAAAAAAGAGCCATTTATTATCATAAAAGGGGAGGAAAAAAATTAAGTACATGGTACAAAGAATCGAAAGAAAAGTTTTTCTGAGGGATTCATGATTGTTGCTGGTTTTTCTTATAATGGCAAGTTGAAAATAAAGAGAGTGCAAAAAAGGTCAAGATTAACTCCAAATACTGACAGGAACATATTTTATCGCCAATGTTTCTGAATGAAATACCATTGGTTTACCCACAGTGCCATCAATCTGCGAGACTCCATCAGGACAAAGCTAGCAGTCTCACATCAAAATCCACTGTAAATTTGCTAAAAGAAATGGAGCAAAAAACTGGTATCAAGGCCATACCCTTCCCTGATATCCCTACTAAATCTCCCGATGTGTCACCTATAGATTTTTGTGCTTTCGGACTTTTAAAAACTGCATTATCCAATCGTTGTTCTAAAACCCTAACAGGACTCTGGAAAGCTGTTCGGGAGGAATGGGATAGAATACCTCTTCTGCCACTTCAAAAGGCATTATTATCCTGGAAATTGCGGTGTTGAAAGATAGTTCAGAATAAGGGATGTGAAATAGAACATTTAAAACACAAGAATTTTATGTAATTTAGTTTTGTGAATACTATATACGTCGTCTAAAAAATGTGTGAACAGCCTCTGTATAACTTAGATTTTTTAGGAATTAAGTATAGCAATTGCGAATATTATTACTTCTGCCTACACATAAATATAGATGGCTTTATGTTTCCTTCTAAATAAACTTCACTGCTTTTATAGTTTAAGCATTTAGTTGCGACTAGATATATACGTTGTATTGCTACTCATTTTGAGCACAGCGGAACAAAATGACTTGAGTTAGTTCCATAACATTAACAATTCATCTCGTAATTTTCACTCATGGATAACCACGAATTTTCGGACGCTGCACTCGTATGATTAAACCGCATTCATCGATTACTCTTAGATTATGGTAAATACGTCAACTAAGAATAGCCTCTAGAAATCCATGGAAATAATTTTTCATATTTATTGTCGTCTTTCCCTGGAAGAATATGGTAGATAATATTTGTCAAATGCACTATGAATGAATACATCTAGTACATGTAAACTACTAAGATGTTAAAAATAATATTACTTTTAATTGATAAATAGTGAATAAAATTTTAAATAGTTAATAATAAATTAATAATTAATACATAATACATTTCCCATGATTAATTAACATACATTATAAGGTATCTGTCCCTTCTTCTTAGCGTGCCTTCGTGGTGTAGTGATCTGAATTCTGGGCGCGTATTCCACAGGTCCGCTGTTCGATTCCTGGCTAAGAAGTTGCGCATTTTTCATCTTGCCTGCTTCCAAAAATACCTAATGTCTCTACTAGTGGCGCCCGAACTAAAAGGGTGTGGAGGATGATTCTCCACACCCAGGATTTGGCGATTGGGTCACCTTTTAAAAGGGGGTGCACATAAGGTATTTCTTTCACTTTCTTAGCATGCCTTCGTGGTGTGGTGGTCTGCACGCTGGGCGCGTGTTCCAGACGTCCACGCTTCGATTACCGGAGAGGGCGCTGCTCATTTTGCATCTTTCCTGCTTCCAAAAAAATACCTAATGTCTCTACAACATGACTTTGCAAAACTTTTGTTTTTTGTTATTAATGTTTGTGTGTTTATAAGGTTAATAAGGAGGAGTTTATAAGGTATTTCTTCGTCCTTCTTAGCGTGGTGTAATGGTCTGCACGCTAGACGCGTATTCCAGGGTTCCGTGGTTCGATTAGCGGCGAAGGCGTTGCTCATTTTATCTTTCCTGTATTATATTTAAAGGAAACTAAATAATGAAAAATCTGAATAAATTTATGTATTTTTCTTGCATTGCAGAAAAACAGCGGCACATATTCATCAAATTTTGAATAACATAGTCCTCCACCCCAAACATGGACACCTGAAAGTCCGAATTTGGAATTGTCTATTTCATATTTTGCAAATCTTTAACTTAGCGAACAGGGGCAACAGTGTAGGGAATGTAATATTTTTATCTCCAGTGAGCGAGACTTACTACCTGAAATTCTAAAGATATTCTCTTATTAAATATGTTTAGACCAAAGTGGCGTTAGCCTCAAAGGCTCTAGAAACACGCATGTGTCTATAAATGATAAAAAAACGCTCATTTGGACGTAATATAAAATCTAAAAGCTTTCAGGTTAATATTTTTTACTTTTTTCTATATTTAATAACTGCATTTTTCTGAAGCAACTATTTATAATTAGGAAATAATGAGAAGATTAAATCATGACAATTTAAAATTACGAAAATTATTAAAAACAAAGAATGATTAATATCGCTATGAGGACCATAGGTAATTTTAAAGAGCACTTTTATTTTCGTGTTTATTATATTTTTCATCCGAATTCGAATATTTTCCATTAGCTCGATTATAAACTTAGCTCATATTCGAAATGTTATTATAATCAGAGCTTATACTCGGATTCATAATTTGTATAAGAATAGCTGTATGAAATTACAGAATTTGATGTTTTTTGGTTACGTAAACTAAGTTCAGACAAAACTAAACTATGTCAGACTTGGAGCGAATTATTCTTCTTCTGAAAAGAACTACAAAGATAGCATTAAAAAAAAAACATTTTTATTAAATCGGAATTGGAACACAAATGCACGCCTAGCGCTTGACAAATCAGCCAGCCACTTATGGCCATGTAACTTAAAGTAACGGTCCATTTCAAGATTTAAAACTAAATCTAGTAGTCAAACCTTGCACAACTTATATAATGCAAAGTTGGCTCCAACTTCTTGCCGGCTTACATTTTAATTAGCGGAAAATATAATGCAAACCCGAAGATTTAAATCGTATCAAAGTTGGCTAAATCTAGCAACGTGGCTCCATGAGGCTCAAACACGCTCTCTCTTGCAGTCCAAAACCCTCCCCTTAAATATACTTGAATTCTGTAAGCCATTAGGTTATTTTGAGGCAGAAGATGTGAAAAATATGGAACGCCTTCGTTGGGACTCGGACCTTAGTCCTCTCGAATACGCGGCGAGTGTGCTATTGTTAAACCACGATGGTATGCTAGAAAGAGGGAGAAAATACTTATATACTCCCCCTTTTAAAGGGCGAGTGGGGATTAAGGCACCATCGCCAAATCCTGGTGGTGATGAATTATTGTTCACCATTTTTTAGTTCGGCCGCCACTTGTACAGACATTTGTTTATTTTGATGCTGGAAGGTGAAAAATGTACAATGCCCTCCCAAGACTCCAACCCTGGACCTCTCGAATACGCGCCGAGTGTGCTACCGTTACTCCACGAAGGCATGCTGGAAGGAAGGAAGAAATACCTTATAACCGGATTTGCATTATGTTAGCGAAATGGAAAGGAGAAGTGACAGTAGAGGTCTAAATCATAAAACAACTGGTTATGTAAAACAATAATATCAACCTTATAAAATAATGAACTGTATAAGGAACTTGAATTAATTTAAATGCATTTTCTTTGAAGTATTATCAATATGGTTTTATTTAATAGCATTTTATCTGTCATTTTAATCATATCAAAAACATAAAAAAATTTGCTAGCGTATTTTGCGGTTTATTATTTGTTTGAACACTCTTGGTTTCTGCATAGTTAAGGAAGCCACACCCAACTGAATCTGCATTCCCAACATACTAATCTATGAGTTAGGAATATGATTGTCTATTGCTACTTTATTCATTGATGAGATTCATATTAGGTATCGGCTATTGAGAACTATTGAAGCTAATTTTTTTTTTTTTTTTCGAAATAGAGCCCTTAAAATAAAAAATTGGAGGTATTTAACTATCCCGTAACAGGGGAGGTGAAAAATTTGAACATAACAGGGGACGTGCGGTCTCAGAGACCGCGCATTATAATAAATTTTTTAAAATCGTCTAATTCAAATAACATCATGATATTTCACTTAGATGTTCTTTGAACATTTTACTCTGAAAAGAAAATATGTGTTTACACTTTAAAGTGAAATTAAATTTTTCCCAGAAAATTTCCCCATAGCCTCAAATTTTTCGATGAAAATCATATGCTGCACTAAATTCTATAAAACTAAAAATAAGAATGCATCTATTTTGAATTAACTTGAAAAACCAATTATTTCAGGTTTCTGTGTTTCCGAGTCTGTGTCTATCGAATGATGCAATGATGACATCAAAACCACTGCTCGCCTTTTTCGCAGAAATTTTCTTCACAGTCATCTTCTTCACTAAAATCACTTCCAACTTCGTCTAGAATGTTTTTCAGTTCTTCTGCATAACGTGGATCAGAAGGATAAATGAATCTCCGCGGACCTAACTTCAGAGCCATGTGTTCACTACTGCCGAAAATTGTAACACTGAGAGGGAGGTGAGGTCTCACAGACCGCTCTAGAAGAATTTCAACAGATACACTTGCCAAAGCATTCCGATAAGAAGGGGTCAGAAAGAAGGTCACAAAACGTGAAGCTAGGGGAAGAATCCATTCACTTGGACAAAGCATGTAATAGGGGTGATGGGAGGAACATGTGGCGCGGTCCGTCAGACCGCACGTTCCCTGTTACGGGCTATACTGGATTGTAACTTGTTTTCCGTTATTCCCTTTGAAATACTGTAGAAGTATGCGTGTTATGTGTGTGTGTGTGTGTGTGTGTGTGTGATTATGGCAAAGCCTAAGGGGAAGGATGCCTTCGTGGAGGACTTTTTAAGGGAAACTAGCTCGTATACACGTTACACAAGGCGAAAACCACGAAACCATCCAAGCAGCCAGCCCGTTCGCGGGGTTCGAACCTCGGATCGAACTACCAGTGTTCAGCGACTTTACCGCTAGGCCGCTGGTGGGCCTCAGAAAGGAGGGAAAAATACCTCATAAGTGTACACAACGTAAGGGTAGGATTTCGTTATTAGCATTAGCCTCGAAGAAATATTAGTCTCAAAACGGTATTTTCCTTTGATTCACTATAAAAGTATGAATCACTTTTCAAATTGCCGCCATATATTATCGCCCTCATGTATGCGTGTTTTTCGCATTGTGAAAAGCAATGGTGACTAAAAGCCATCAAATTTTGAATAACGTAGTCCTCCACCCGAATATGGGCAGCCTGAATTCTGAAATTCAGATTTTATTTTTTGTGTATTTTATATTTTGTAAAACTTTAACGAATATTTGATTAACAATCGCAGTTCTTCCAAAGTGAACAATGGCAGCACTGTATGGGAAAAAACATTTTTATCTCCAGCGTGAGATATTGTCTATCGGAAATTCTAAAGATATGCTGTTTTTAATTGTTTTATTGTGTACTTCAAATTTTGTAAAACTTTAATGAATGCTTAATCAACAAACTCAACGATAGCGCACGAGACTGTCTATCTCAAATGCTAAAGATAGGCGGTTTTTAAATAAAATTTAGTCAAAGAAGCATTAGCCCAAAGTTTTCGAAACGTGTATGTGTATAGAAATGAAAAAAATCGCTCCTTAGGGCGTAATATAAATCTAAAAATTTCACGTTTTTTTTTTTTTTTTTTTTTTTTTTTTTTTTTTTTTTTTTTTTTTTATAAACTATTAAACGAAAACAAATCACTGTGAAAATTCTAGGTACAATTCCTGAAATTAGTTAAGCTCGTATATAAGATAATACGGCAACTAGGATAAAGAATTAAAAGTTAGAAAGGCGTGTTAAAATTCCTCCCTCTCTACTTAAAAGTACAAAATTCTAAAGATTAACTCCACAAAATATAACACATAAGAAAATAGCAAATTAATTAAATACCTAAATGTACGCTTATACCGCATACAATTACAAATAACGCAAAATATGAATAGAATTTTTTCAAAATTATAATAAACAAATTTGAAAAAAATAATGTCACAAAAGAAATACATTTACATGCATAACAAAAAATAATTGGTTGCAAATAGAATGAAATACAAATAAATATTTACATCAATTTACAGTATGATTATTCAGAATAATAGAGAAAGTGCTGTTCTTTAAGATTCCCAAGTGGGAGCTAACATCCACTTTGCAGATATAAAGCTTCCACAAACAGCAATCAGCAAATTTCCAGATATACTTCGAGTCCGAATTCTTTCCCACTCAATTTCCGAGAAAGCCAAGAACGATATAAAATTTCCAAAATTCCCCATTCGCCTCACGCATGCAAAAAGGAAACGAAAGAAACACCCTTTAAGTGTACCCTATATTATTTTTCGTGACCCGGCAATTTCCCTCTTCAATTTCCAATGGAACATTTATTTAAGGGTATTTTCTTCCTTTTCCTCTCTTCCTTTGCCTGAAACATCAATAGCGGCTCGTAAATCTGCTTCTGTTGCCACACTTCGAGCGCGTGGTTGTTTCCCAATGGAACTAAGTTTCTGGTCATTCTCTATTCGGCAAGAGCGATGTAATCATCGAGCGGCGGAAGCGGTTCATTTTAAGTTTTTATTTTACCCTTTTTACTTGACTTTCGCTGCGATAAAAAAATTGTATTCTATTTTCCTGGGTAACTGTAAACAGTCGGTTTACTGAAGGTTTTAATGTATTTTTCCTTTCGTGGCTTGTTAGTTTCTAAGCTGTTCCATCAGATCACGATTTGAAAATTTTAGTGGATTCCGGTTCTGCGTCTGTTAATCACAGGAGACGTGTGAGTTGAATCCTAACTTGGCAATTTCTATGCCTTTGAATACGCTAATTCCCACTGGATATTTATGCTGAGAATAATTCTTGAGATGTTATTTCGTTTGTTAAAACACAAAGAGTTTGAATGTTAAACTCGTTATATACAAAATAGATCAATGACCTCTTTCCATAATACATTAAAAGCCTTGTTGACTACTAAGTGTTATGTAGAGAAATTATCTGATAGCGTTGTAAAGACTATGTGAATGATTTTATGATTTATGGAAATCTTAATTTTTATTTGATTATGAATTATTTATTTTAAGGCTTTAATTTTGTGGAAAAGCAGATGCTTCTGGAAATATTATTTAGTTTAAATGAATATTATTTATTTTCTTTTATTTGTAAATCTTGTACAAACTTCGATTCATTGTGAAAGAAGCAGGGAAAGGGAGGCAATTTTTGCCAAGTCATGATTTCGCGCGCTTTGTCCTTTAGAATGTTCGAGAAACAATTTTCATTGTTAGTTGACCTTAACAGAGGAAAGTACGTGACAGAAAGGTCAAAGGTTGCTACTTGTCTTTCAATGTAAGTCATTCAGGTTTTTGGCGATTGAGGGTCCGGTTGTTGGCTAAGTGAAGAAAGGCGCGCATGCGCGATCACCCTTATTTCCGCATTCTGGAGTTGAAAACGAAGATTTTGCCATAATTAAGGGGGCGATAAGTGAAGCCATAGTGGGAGCCCGTTTTGTGAAGGAGACGAAGGAAATTCGAGTTGGATTCACTCGCTTACGCACTCACTCTTGGACTCGCTGATTTTCGGGCTTGCTGGACTTGTGGACGTTGCTCTTGAAAACTGGCTTGAAGGAAATTCGAGTTGGATTCTCTCTCTTACTGACTGGCGGGTGGAACTTACTTGGGATGTTACTCGTGAAGCTTGCTCTTGGGATGAGTAAGAACAGGCGAGCCGTAATTGCCTAGAAAAAGCGTTTCTGACCTGAAGCTGAAAACCCTCTTCCTTGCGGCGTGCTGGTAAAGAGGCGAAATTTGAACGAGTTACCTGCGTGTTGACATAGGACTTTCAGGACCAAGCGGATAGCCGTCCTGGGCAGCAGTGCTCCTGTTTCTGTTCTACAGTGGGAATTGGCGCCTACATTTTTGAACCAGTGTCAAGATGAGCCCGGTCGACCTTCAAGATGTCTTTAACAGATAAGTTTTTTTTTTTTGTGTGTGTTTATTCGATCCTCTTACGAAACTTCTCAACATAATTTGGTGCCGTGACCTCTGCTTAGTGGGGGATCGGATCGAGAATTGAATTTGGATTTTGAATTTACCTATTTTGTGTAAGTTACTTTTTAAGGAGAGAGTTAAATTTTATGTGCTAGGATTAATTAGAGTTTTTGATTTGTGTTTGCTTATTTGTTAATACGAGAGTGATAAAGTTTGAAAATGTGTGTGAGTTTCAGTTATTTTGGACTTTAACGTTAGGCAAACAGAATTGAACTTTAAAATTAGAAAAAATATATTTTAATGTAGCAGAATAGGTACTGTACATTTTTACTGTTGAAAATCCTTGAGTGTTTTCTGGATGTATACTTTTGATTTCTGATTTCTGATACAAGATGGAAAATGAATTATTTCACGATAATCCTATGCTATTTGTGTATCCTTGTATAAAGTTTCGAGTGCTTGTCTTTAAAAACTGGACTCATTTTTTGAGCACTTCTAAGAGAAAGAGATTAAAGACTCTAATTATTTTACTGAATGAGACAAGCCATAGCTATGCGTAGCTAGAAATTTTTTTTTGTGTTTTTGCTGATTTTTTAACCTAGAATCTTGTGAAATGTGTAATTGTGAAGGGTAACGTTAGAGAAATTTGATTTTTTGACTTAATTGAATAATATTTTGTGAAATGTATGTAATGTTTTCATGATTCTCTAGCGTAGTAGATTATTACTTTTTGATTTACAATGTTTTGTTATGATTCCAGTATATTGTGTAATGTGTTAGAAAATTTAAATTAGTATTGAGCAATGAATTTTATAAGTTCTTAAGACATAATGATACAAATGAATGAGTTAAAAAAATTGTAGATTGTTTTTCAATTGCCAAATTCTGTTTTAAAGTGAACATGGGTTAGATTTGGATTTTTGCCTGAGATCAGCAATAGTGATGTTTGGTTATTTAATTTTTTTTTTGGATTGAATTCTTCAGCTTGAGTGAAGTTCTAATTAGTTTAATGAGTCAGAGTAATTGAGATTAGTTATCTTCTGAGTTTTAAGTTTGTGAAGAGTTGTCATGTGAGAATTGTTTAAACAGTAGAAATTGAGTTAGTCTTGTGAATTGTAGAAAGTGAATTTTAATGAGAATTTTGGTGACAACGGGAATTGGTTTTGTGAAAATGTTTGAAATAAGTTTGAGAAGATTAGTTATTGTTCTGTACTCATGTGTGGGAATTTTCTGTTGATTACAAGTAGTTTGTCTTGAATTTGCTAGTGAATCGTAATAGATTTGATTTGAGTTATTGAATTTTCTTTCTTGGTTGGACTTGTTGCTGATTTTGGGGTTAATTCTTGTTTTGGGCTTAAGTTTTGTATTTGAATTGGTAATATCAAGATACTTGTATCAAGTTTTTGTTTTGTTTTGGTGGTTTCTGCCAAGGTCCGTAAAATGTAAGTTCTCTGATGTTTAGTTTCTGTGGAAGAATTGAGATTTTTGTGGTCATAAGAAAATAGTAGAATTTGAGTTATGGATTTCATTTGTGTGATTTTTAGGGATTTTGAGTTACGAGTTATGAGTATTTTTTTTAGTTTAGCACTTTTGAGAACTTTGCATTTGTTGCTTGCAGTTAGGTCTTGCGTGAAGTTGTAATGTCCTGAAAGTTGGTTTTCTTGTAAATGCTTGCACTTCATGGTGGCACTTGACCTCTTACACCGGAGGAAACAGGAACTTGTTATCTGAGAAAACTATTGTTGTATCTTTTTTCATTGTGTTGGTTCAGGATTGTAACGTTTCAGTCAGCGCACTTTTCTTTCCGAGATAAGAGATCTTATGTTCTCTTTCAACGTGTCTGGAGGTTTGCTTGATACGTAAAGTTTGAGTCTGTCATTTATAATACAGCGCTTTTCTCAGCTTACATGGACGCGGTAAAGAGTTACTTTGTTTCTTTTGTTTGGGTGGAGGTGTTGCTGAAGGCTGCTACTTAGGTTACTATACAACGTTTTGGAAGTCTGATGCAGAATAGATCTCAGTTTTTGCCTAAAATTGGGGGGTTTGTTTTGAACACTTTTTTGATTTGTGATATTTTATTTAGTGTTCTAGTAACGTGCTTCAGTCCAGCTTTGATTGATTTCTTTGACTAGTTGAAATTTTTTTTTGTGGACCTAATGGATTTTTAGAATTACTGAATTTTTTTTTTTTTTTTTTTTTGTCTTACTAAGGGGACTTAAATATGGTGTTGTTACTCACTAATGTTTACCGTGAGGTTTGAAATTTTTAGCGACACTTCACTCTTGCTGGTTGATTTTTTTTTGGCTTGATTTGAATTACAGTGAAATATTTTTTTTGACTTGATATGGTTTAACGTAATGATTATGTGTGTATTTGTTTAGGTATTGCAGTTTAAAAATTTTTAAGTATCACTGATCTCATTGCTCATTTGAATTATGTGCGAAATTTTTACAGTTTAATTGTATTTTCATTTTTTGGTGTATATGTGTATCTTGGTAGTATTTGTAAATTTTTGGCCAAACGCTATTTTGTATATACATTAGGTTGTATTATTACTATTATTTTTGTGTGTTTTGGATAAAATTCTAATTGGTATTTGCACAGCGTATTCGTTATGTTCATTCTCGGAATTGATTTTGGTTGGATTGAATTTTTGGACAATCACGTTTTCTTTCTTTCTGATTTTTTTGTGTGGGGTATTTTCGGCTGGTTCCGAGGTTCCTTGTGTTGTAACGTTCTTTTCTTTTCTAATGCTTGGCCCTGATCAGGCCGCTTCTGTTCTTAGACGTGATTGTTTGGGATTCATTCCTGGAAGTTATTCAATTTCGTAGTACTTAAGGGGGTCTTTACTCTTTGTTTGAATACGTTCATGTGACATATTTTATTTGGAATTGTTTGAATTATTAGTGTGTTTATTTTCTCAGGAACGTATTTTATGTATCTGCGGCGCGTTAATTCTCTTATTTTTATTTATTTCATTTTTTTTTGGTGTGAGCAATTGGATTAGATTATTTCTTTCTTCGGGTGTGAGTATCCGAACACATTCAGTGGCTTATCTATCGTAAGGGAAAAATTGACAGATAAAGTCTTCTTCAACTTTGAAAGAGTGATTGTTCTTCCTTGGTCGAAGGTGAGACGTAGGAGGGTGAAATCTGGTTTCTTTTAAGGTCAAGTTCCTCTACTAAGGAGTATTGTGGTGCTGAGTTCATATTCCGGGGTTGGTTGCTTTCATTTTCTCGCGTTGAAGGCTGCAGGGGGGAGTTGCTAACACAATGATTTCTAACTACAGGGTTTTCCCTCGATTGCATTGACAACTCCGTACTCATTTAATGTACTCCATGATTGTGCTCAGCAGAAATTGTCACAATAGTAGAATGTGCTCGACCTCAGGTGAAATTGTTTACATTAATGGACTGAAAAGGAATGAATAGATAAATAAACGTTCAGGAATGTGGCCACACAGAGACTGCAACACTAGTGGGATGTAATGAACTGGAAAAAAAAAGGAGAAATTCTTTTTGTCATAAAATTATTGATTGATCTTAGACATATTTTGTTTGTGATTAACGCCTTATTTTTATTTTTATTTTTGTATGTGTTCTGAATATTTCTAGGTAATTAATTAAGTGATTTAATTGATGTTTTTGATTAATTATTTTTGATGATCTTCCTTGAGTATTTTAATTAGTAATTGCTTTGATTAATCTTGTTGTTTTACTTGCCCATTTTGGACTTGAAATTTAATGTGTCAGTAACGTCACTGAACCAAGTAGTCGTGTGAAATATTGTTACATTATGTTATCCTTTAGCCTTATTGCACAGTATGAGTCATGGTATTTCAAGAAGTGTCTGTCTTCTAAATTTTGGTACACCAAAATTTAATTCCTTAGGGGAAAGGAATGTTATGTAGAGAAATTATCTGATAGCGTTGTAAAGACTATGTGAATGATTTTATGATTTATGGAAATCTTAATTTTTATTTGATTATGAATTATTTATTTTAAGGCTTTAATTTTTGGGAAAAGCAGATGCTTCTGGAAATATTATTTAGTTTAAATGAATATTATTTATTTTCTTTTATTTGTAAATCTTGTACAAACTTCGATTCATTGTGAAAGAAGCAGGGAAAGGGAGGCAATTTTTGCCAAGTCATGATTTCGCGCGCTTTGTCCTTTAGAATGTTCGAGAAACAATTTTCATTGTTAGTTGACCTTAACAGAGGAAAGTACGTGACAGAAAGGTCAAAGGTTGCTACTTGTCTTTCAATGTAAGTCATTCAGGTTTTTGGCGATTGAGGGTCCGGTTGTTGGCTAAGTGAAGAAAGGCGCGCATGCGCGATCACCCTTATTTCCGCATTCTGGAGTTGAAAACGAAGATTTTGCCATAATTAAGGGGGCGATAAGTGAAGCCATAGTGGGAGCCCGTTTTGTGAAGGAGACGAAGGAAATTCGAGTTGGATTCACTCGCTTACGCACTCACTCTTGGACTCGCTGATTTTCGGGCTTGCTGGACTTGTGGACGTTGCTCTTGAAAACTGGCTTGAAGGAAATTCGAGTTGGATTCTCTCTCTTACTGACTGGCGGGTGGAACTTACTTGGGATGTTACTCGTGAAGCTTGCTCTTGGGATGAGTAAGAACAGGCGAGCCGTAATTGCCTAGAAAAAGCGTTTCTGACCTGAAGCTGAAAACCCTCTTCCTTGCGGCGTGCTGGTAAAGAGGCGAAATTTGAACGAGTTACCTGCGTGTTGACATAGGACTTTCAGGACCAAGCGGATAGCCGTCCTGGGCAGCAGTGCTCCTGTTTCTGTTCTACAGTGGGAATTGGCGCCTATATTTTTGAACCAGTGTCAAGATGAGCCCGGCCGACATCAACGCTTGATAAGATACGAGTCCTCCACTTCAAGATGTCCCCTCAAGATAAGTTTCATTTTTTTTAGTGTGTTTGAACTTTAGGGAAGTTTTTCAAAAACGTCCTTAGCAGTAAAAACAACGTCGAATCTAAAATTTAACTCTCAGGCCTTAAATTGTTTCCCTTTCCTTTCTTTTAATTTACTAGACAAACCTTAAGTTTTTTTTTATGAATTTAAATGAAAAGACTCTCAGATGAGGTTAAGATTTTTCTTATTGTGATGTAATTGAATAAACTGATATTTAATCTGGAACCTCTTACAGTATGTTTTCTTTATATATTTAATATGTTTTTTCCTATATTTCCTGTATATGTTTTTCTTAAGTTTTGGATCCTCTCACGGCGCGGTCCCGGGATGCATTTTTTTTCACAACGCAAAAATGCTGTACACGTTTCACTATACGATCACTAAAATTTTGTTAGTTGGCAAATTCTTAAGAGTTTAGTTTTCCTCCCTAAGAGGAAATAGAAACCTTTTCACGGCAAGTAGCTTCATATTTAACATTTAACATATAGGAATTTCAGATATAACATTGTACCTTGAAGTAAAGCTATTTAACCTTGGTGTCGAAACTTACTTCTCAATATAACATAAGCATAGATTTAAAGTTTCTAATAATTATTTCTGGTTTCAGTTCGTAGTTAACTGAGAAGGATTAAATTATTTTTGAAAACTTCAAATAAGCCTGAAAAATTTTTCTGATCTCAAGTTAGGCCCAAAACGAAATGTACTTTCTCATCATCTAATTTTCGCATTTATTGATATGTTAAATTCAGCTCAATATAGTATGACATGCTTTAAGGTTTTGAAAGGAAATATGTTTTCTGTTCTTATAAAAATTATTCACATTACAACACAACACTTACCGGGATGTAAATGTTTCCTGATAGAGTATACAACCCTTCATTTCAACAAAACTTATCACGAGGAAACTTTAGAACCAATTACGTTTTATTTATTTTGAAATTTCATGTAAAATAAAACGAGTAGAAAACTACATTTGTTAAATATATTTAAAATAACATTAGAACATAATATTAAGAAGAATTATAATTGTTATTAATATTACGTCAACAATATATATTTAATATATAAACCTAAATCTCTTATTTTCGAATTATGGATATTTAATTAAATATTTTTAATTCATCACAGATCAAAAATCTTTAGAATATATAATACGTTATATTATACATTGAAAAGCAAAATAAACTGGTATAGGCGTACCTATGCAATTAACAGAGTTATGAAACCAATCACAGCGCTGTAAAGCGCTGTGGAGAGTAGCGCCTATATAAGACAGTGTCTGGCAAAGTTATTAGATCAGTTACTGCTGCTATAATGGCAGGTTATCAAGATTTACGTGAATTTGAACATGGTGTTGTAGTCGCGCACGAGAGATCGGACATACATCTTCGAAGTAGTGACAATATTTATAATATCGGGTACGACCATTTCACGAGTGTACCGTGAATATCGGAAATCTAGTAAAACATGAAATATCTGATATCGCTGCTCCGGTAAAATCTCGTAAAAGAACGGGACCAACGACGATTCAAGAGAATCATTAAAGGTAACATGCAATTCTTCCTCCAAATTACAGCAAATTGCAATGCTGGAGCATCAGCAAGTTCCAGCGTGCGAACTATTCAACGAAGCATCATTGATATGGGCTTTCTGAGACGAAGCCCCACTCGTGTACTGTTGTTGACTGCACAACACAAAGCTTTAGACCCTGCCAGGGACCCTTAATACCGAAGGGCCGAAGGTAAGTTGTAATTAATAAAAAGAAAAGTGAAAACCTTAAAATTTTTAGAAATGTTAATCAAAATCAACTAATTATCTTGTTACTCTTTTAATTGAGAAATATTCTCTGTACTTTCGTTTTTTTTTAATTTCGAAATAATAAAAAAAAATATTACCTAGTTAGGTATGTATGGTTACGAACAAGTGCTCAAAATAACGTCAAGAAACTAATCTCAAGAAATTTACACCAGGGTCATTATGAAATATTGTAATTTGCAAAATATGTATTACTTTACGCCACACGTGCACTTTAATTTTCAAAACATATTTATTATTCCATTTACAGTTTGAATTCTTAGATTATCAGGTAATGAGCAAAGTGTTAAATAATGAAGAAGTATTTGTGAAAAAGACACATTTCATGCCTTATATCAGCACTGCGAAATAAAAGCCATAATTCATGAATGCAAGAAAAATCAATGTCTGTTTATTACAGGGCTTAATAAACTCATAATTTGCGTTGGAGCGAAATAATGATTTTCTTTCTGGTATAATGAAATAGTTAAAATAATTTTAGGAAATCATGGATTCACTTATTTCCAAACCTAATTACTTAAATGCAATTAGATTTATATTGTAATCTCGTAGGAAATATTAATTACCAAAATTTAACTATTTATATCTGTCTTTTGTGTTATTCACTAGCTCAAAATTCGATTATTTATAGAAGTAAATGTACTCAACTAAATTGAAAAGCATTTATTTAACATCATTGACTGTTTCATTTAAATCATTGCATCAATCTATACAACTTCATAAACTGAAATTACAATAATTTGATTTACATTTAAACAAGTAAGATATTAATTTTTCATAAAAAGCCGTAAATTTAAATTGCTGTTTTAGGAAAATTCATTTGACGTTTGTTTTATGCAACATTTGCATTATTTCACATACATTATTAATAATTTTAATTAGAAAGTCTACGAATAATAAACCGTGTATTTGATATAACGACTTATGATCACATATGAATGCATATTTTCGTCAATTTGATGGTATTTTGCCATTAAGTATTTTTTAATTCACTGTTTTTTGCCATTTTATCAAGCTTACGTTATTCATTTTAAGTTAAATCAAGGTTATTTAAATTACTAAAATTATGTTTAATTTAATTACAAAATGTAAATATATGAAGTTTATGTATTGCATATAATTACTAAATATAAGTAAAATTAAACATAAGTAAAATTGTTGCATATCTTTTGTAAGATGAAAAATCTAAAGCGAAGCTATCCTAGAAAAGTAAAAATACAGGGGCAATTGCATTTAACATTGTGTAAGTGGGTATCTCATTAATTTGGCGACATGTCGCCAAGATGATAACCGTTTTGGCGACTTATTTTGTCACCAAAGTTTGCAAGAAATAGCCAAAAGTCGCCAAATTTAGCAACCATTTGGCGCGTTTCTGTATCACTGCAATATGTATTGAATAAATGTAATTGACCACTATGTTAGCTATAGCCGTAATTCCACCTTCGTATTACCTTCCAATAATTTCGAGAGGCAGAAAGAACTAGAAATATCACGGCGGTCGTTCGAAAAGTACTCAAGTCTGCAGAGAGAGCATCTATTCGCAGCTGCTTAATTATTGTTGTTGCGAGTTGTTAGTTCCGCGTGAACTGGGCTAATTGGTGACCTTCGAGAGGGAGAAGGCCATGACACTTTATAAATATGGCGGAGCTTTCCTTCTGATGTTATTGTCGAAAAGTCATCTAGATTTTTTTAATTTTCGTCGGAAATATAACTTTATCATGTTGCGTAGTTAATTAAAATAGCTGAAAGAAAGGAGGCTTTATATACATTATTTTCTTTAGCTTTTTAGGTTTTTTACAGATATTTTAATTAGCTTTGTGCATAAATATAATTGAGAGAATCGAAGAACAAACGAAAATTTTAAAAACATTTAAACACTGATTGAAAATTGCCACTGTCATGATAAATTGAGAAGGGGTTCTTAAGATAATAATTAATATTTTACCTAGGCTCCAGTATTAATTTATTTGCGTTTCAGAGCAAAATATATAACTATCAACTTCTATATCTCCAACGTATGTAAATGAAATACTATATAAATTAGCTAATAAATGTGATAAAAAATATATTTATGCGCAAAGTTAATTAAAATATCTGTAAAAAGCCTAAAAAGGTAAAGAAAATAATATATATAAAGCCTCTTTTCTTTCAGCTATTTTAATTAACTAAGCAGCATGGTAAAGTTATAATTTCCGACGAAAATTTAAAAATCCAGATGGCTTTCCGTTGATAACATCGGACGGAAAGCTCCGCCATGTTTTTTAAGGGTCATGGCCTCCTCCCTCTCGAAGGTCACGGCTAATTCGAGTTAGTTTTCTCTTTAACGTTCTTAATAGTTTGATGCGTAACTATTGATTATACTCTGGGATACTGTGAACTCCTATACGAGTATTTCAGCTCAAAATTCCAGAACTTTCAAGTGTTAATTTTTATGAAAAAAAATTTTATTAATCTATCATCAGAACTGTGTGCAATCAATCTATTATAATCCCATACGTATGCAACACTAGTGTCTGATCAATGAACTGCATATAAGCGAAAATACATAATGGATTCAGCATTTATTAAAATTAAAGGAAACCAAAAATTACGTTTATGATAAAGAATAAACTAAACCTAAATATGATGCTCTAATGTCTTTAATTTATTATACTAATTTTAAAATTTATAAAAAATAACTATTTTTTGGCAAATAATTTCTTGGATTTTTCTTGCTTACTAAATTAAATAAAGCTTCTCTCTTTTTAAGATTCTCGTTACTTCGAAGGTTTTAACATTTAAGAGATTTGTATTTCGTTGCAATTACTGCACGAGAATAGAGATACAGCTTTCAGTTATTTTTAAGTAATCTTTTTTTTTAACCAGCGTAGTTTCCTATGAATGTATAAAAATGTTGTTTAAGCGAATATATTTCAGTTACTGATTTGCTACATTGATAAGAAACAGTGTTTCACATGAAATAAAATTAAAGATTAAGTAATTAACGACGTTGAATTCAAGTCTTCCAAGTTATTACTGTATCAATGGATGCATTGCATCCTAGACCATAGAAATAACACCTTTAAAAAATATTATATTTAGCAATGTTTTACGTGGTTTTGCATAGTAAATACTTTATAGTTAACATGATTGCATACACAATCTACAAAGTATTAGCGGTCACATGTTGTAATGTTCTAAATATGACATTCTGTTTACTACCATAAAATATACATTGAAATTAGTAGTTTCAAAAGCAATATTTCTTTGTCATGAGCAGTATCTACCAGGTGGGTTTTAGTATTTCAAAAACTGCTCATGGGTTCAGATTTGCAGAGAGTATAAGGTATTTTATGCCTCCTTCCAGCTTGACCAACGGTAGCCACACTACGCGCGTATTCGAAAGGTCCAGGATCGAGACTCGGCGAGGGTATTGCACCCTTCGTCATCTCCTGCTTCAAAAAAAGCTAATGTTGCGTAAAAACTAAAAGATGGTGGACAATAATTTTTCACCACCAGGATTTGGCGATTGCGGCCTCTAATTACCAGTCGCCCTTTTAAAGAGGGAGTATATAAAGTATTTTCTCCCTCCTTCCAGCATACCTTCGTGAGCTATGGCAGCACACTCGGCGTGTATTCCAGTGGCCCACAGGTTTGAGTCAGGAGCTGGCATTACTCATTTTTCAGGTCTCTTGCTTTAGGAAAACTTAATGACTCTACATAATGATCTAAATAATGATTCTACATAATACTTAATGGCACATGAAATTGAAACCCAGAAGACTCAGCAGATCACACGAAGTTTCAAAATTCCTAAAATTGGATATTTTATATATTTTATAGCAAAACAGTGCAGGTTATATATTAAACTTTGTATACAAAATGTATATTTTTTATATGTTTCAGTTTTGAGAATTTTTTCATCTTTAATTCCGAAAACTAATCATATGCTGAGGAATTTCAGTTCACTAATACATTTCTGCACTCTTATGGATGAATGATATGCTACGTGTTTATTACACTATAAATCGCAATTTACATGATTTTTTTTTTTTTACTTTAATTTTTCATTTCTATCAGCAAGCTTCTGAATTTTTTATTGCTAATTCATGTCTGCAATTTTGTGCGTCTGTCATATGATACGACTTCATTGCAGTATGGTTCTCTGCCAAAATTTTAATTTCCTATTCATTTCGCCATCAAGATTTTCTTCTCCAAAATTCTCAATTCGCTACGGAATTGTTCGCCAACGTTCTTATATATCTCACCCATTTTGAAATTTCTAAATGTCTGCTACGTGAATTTTCTCTGTGAAGTTGCAGAAATAGAATGAAGCTGATGCGTGAAATTATACCCAAACGTGTGTAACTTAAACATGTAAAAATTAAACATGTGTGGAGAATACAGTTTGTTAGCACATTAGTTTTAATTTTTTGTTATTACTTATATTCTTGCTGTGCTAAGTATTATATTGCTTTTTTTAAAATTGTGTAAGGTTGGTATTTTTTTTTTCATTTGATTACCGAATACGGTAGATTATAATAATAGTAGATAGATAATTTAACTAGATAGACAGATAACTACATAATTTCTTTCCTTTTGTAGAAAAAAATTTTCGCTTGCGGTGAAGTGGTTCTCCTATCGATAAATTAGGTTAAATATATTCTTTTCAAATATGATTGTTATAAATCATTCTAAAAACGTCCTATATTAATCAATCTTCTTTATATTATCGTTTGATTTGAATTTCTTATCTATTCAGAAATGTTTTTACACATTAAATGTACAATGTGCCAAAAGCCTTCGCCAATGACAATTCTCTCCCTCTTGGACCTCTTGGATAAACTCATGGACTGAATGCAGATTGTACTGATATCAGGAGAATAAGTTGCAGTAACAACAAAAGAATGAACGAAGTGGATAAAAACCCTTAAGTTATCAGCTTTAGCTTTTTTTAATTTTGTTTTATTCATACTTGGAAGGATACATGGAATGCTAATACACTCTTAATTTTAATTCTTGTGATGAAGAATACCATATTAGCCATATTAACTGCCTAATATCAACAAATATTTATTATTCCTCACTTAATCATGCTATAAATTCAATTTTATGGCTTATGATTACATTCCGGCAAAAGCCTGACATTTCATTTATTTCCTTAATGAATTATTACTTCTTATTTTTATTCAAAAAACTGCAAAAACTGTTTTGCACGCATGCGTAACATAATTTATACTGCTAATCTGCATGCTTAATTCTTCCAATTTACACTTTTTATCCTCTAAGGTCTCCTGCTTAATATGCATTTTCTCATGACATTCATTTTATGTATTTTTCCCGCAAATTAATTTTTTTCTCTCTTGAAAAACTAGGCTGAATTGTAAGTACTAGTCAAGAGTTGTTGTTCTCTGGGGATCAGTTGGTTAGATTCTTGGATAAAAGCCTTAGTTGAAGTTTTTTACAGTTTATGCAATAAAGAAAGAATTGTATAACTGAACTTGAGCCTCAAGCTTTAAAACTTACCTTTTATGTATTATCATGACTAGACTTTATAATACCTCTTCTATTGTAACTATTTTTATTACTTTACTGCTCTAAAGTAATTTTATATAGTTCGAAAGTGTTAAGTGTTAGATATAATTCTTCGTGTTCTTCCATAAGTGTTCGAAAAATGTGATTACTGTTTTTATGTTTTAAATGTTTGATCCAAAAATGCACTTCTAATAGCAGAATTTCTCAAAATTGGACAGATGGTTTTGTGAAAATATTTTCAATATCAGAAATAAATAAGTTTAGAAACGCAAAATTTATCATTTTGTCTATTCTTCTGCAAGCAGGTAATATTTAGTATGCTCTTATAGTTAAATGCAAGAAATAACATATCTTTACGCATGATCATTCAGATATTCGAGAATGAATTTGCTGAGCTTTATAACTTTTAAACGAACAGCGTGGCCCACCAAAGGCAAAGCGGCAAAATCCCTGAACACTGGTAGTTTCGACTTGGGTTCGGACCCAAGCGAATGGGCTGGCTGCATGGGCGTTTTCGTGTTTTTTCCCATGTGTGGCCTGTATACGAGCTAGATTCTCTTAGAAAGTACTCCACGAAGGCATCCCTTCTCTTATGCAGATAACCCTAGTCTGTCTTGCCATAATAAACTAAGCTGAAATCAGTGTACATCGTTGAGGCAATCCGAATATATTTCGCTCAAAATTAGTGTGCTATAAATCTATAATTATAATCTTGTTGACTTAATTGCTCTATACTGAATAAAACTGCATGCATTCTAATTTTATGAACACTTTACTTTTGAGTTAAATTTCCTTTCCTGTTGATTCTTAACTTCAACTTACTACTTCCGGCAAGAACGTAGTTTTAGAATTACTTCTGATTACATAATGAGGAAGAGCGGTATTTAACCGCGAAGTTCTTCGGTCTTAGTGAGAGAGATACCAGATATTCTGCCTGCACGCGTCCGCCTTTTTAGGCTACTCTCTCGTAAGCTATTATCACGCCCGGCCGTATATAGGCCCTTGATAGCTTCGCAGTCTATTAAAGTTAAGGGGCCAACTCTGTTATAATTTTGATAGCTTCGGCTATACCTCTTTAGTTTAGTATTATTCTTAGTCTCCTAAGTGTAAAGCCCAAGTGTCGGCTTTATTGTACACTCCAAGACGAAGTTTTGTTAACTTTTAGTTGGAATAATAAAGGGTTAGTTTACCCTTCTATCTTGTTGTTTCCTGTCACACGAACTCAAGCGATTATTCGCTTATCAGTTCTTACGATTCTTCACTCCCAATGTAACTTATAATCACAGAGGAACTGCACAACATATTGGCAAATTTTACACGCAGATGTACTGAGCGTTGTCTGATTAATTTTAAAAAGCTAAATGCAAAAATTACCATTTAGATTTTTTTGTTCTGCCCGCAATTAAACTTTGTATTTACAAAAAAACTTCTACCCTAATATTGAAAAATTTCTTAGGTCGCTCGTCTATCTTATCCTGACAGCATTTATAAGCGGAAGCATAATGGAACTCTGTTTATTTGGACAGCTAAGTATACATTGTATTTATTTTCTATAAGCATGATAAAACATTGCGATCTCTCTATGTAAGTAACAGATAGGTATAAGACACATACATAAGAAAGGAAAGGTAAAAATATGTTACAATTTACACACATAGAAATAGGACACTGTGTCATCAAATGCAGGAAAGGATATCTGTCATATGCAAAAATACTACGAAATGTAATCATCTGTAATACCGATGTATATTGTTACGAAATTTATAATGTAAATAATTGTATTTTGTAATGTAAATAATTTTACAGAAATACTTTAGACTTTCGTCACTTTATTGATTATTTTAAATGAATTTAATAACTTAAGCATGGGTACCATTACTATTTTATTTCTTCGCTTTGAGAAGATTATTTATTTATTTTTGACTAATAGTTAATTCTGAATCTCACCCATGAGCTTTTATTCAGATTGAGAACGAAAAATATCCTATGTAAGTGAAGGTCTCTCAAGCTAATTTTAGAGCGTATTCTGTCTACTTGACGCCACGTTATTGCTGAGACTAAATATCGATTTGATTCTGTGGCGATGAGTGCTTCTAGCCATTAGGCGTATCTTGCCGGTTTTCTACAAACCAGAGCCTTCCTGAGCGTTACATCCTGTGAGCCGTTAGGCCAATCTAACTACATTTAATTTTAGTACTGCATTTCTTGAAGTCAGACGTGTTGGCTTATGTAAGCCCAAGTGGCGCCATCTGTCGAGATCTTTGTGTCTGAATAAAAGGGTCTTCTTCTGACTTTTGTTTGTATCATAAGACTTGATAATAATTCTTCTAAAATCTGTTTAGAGCTCGTTAAGGTATGCTTCCTAAGCATACAGGACGCTATAGCTTTGTTAACAAATATAAATATTTTAGAAACACATAAAAAATTAGCATAAAATTGAAGTATAATTTTGCGTGAATTCGAGAATCGGGTAGTTGGAGTTACAATAAAAAAAAATGGGTAATTAAATGCACTACAAATGTCTAAGATTCGTATTTTATGAAAATATACGTGCATCTCCTTTTTCTAATGCTGTATAAAACAAATGTTATATTTATACATATTCTAATCGTTTTCAGTCTCTTCCAATACTATTAGTTATGCGTAAATAAAAAGTTATGTAAAATATTGCAGAGATTAATTTATTGCATACTATACGCATTCCTTTCCTCTATCGCCCGTATTATTTCATCAACGTCAAATCATCATTACAAATGTGAATAATATCTCATGTTCAAGCCATTGAAGGAGATTTTTGATCACGGCGGTTATAAGACTTAATTAATTCAAACCTTTAATGCTTCAGGTAATTACTGTAGTAAGAAGTGTAATTATAATCTTTAATTCTCATAAAATAATTTCACAGGTTCCATGAATCTTTTTTCTCATAATCAAAACTGTAGCGTATATTATTTTAAACATACAATAAATGTTATCTTTAGATGTAGAATGAGTTACTGCAATGTAATCTTTTCTTATGTAAATTGTACTTCGAAATGCCATACAGAAGCAGAAGATTGGCTGTTACAGATGTTTAACAAATTTATCTGTGCTCAAGCATTTAATTACCAAAGGAATTTGTAGAAAATATTTAATTTAAACATAGATTCGCGAGTATTTTGTTGTTCAAATTCAGTATAAATGTTACACAAAAGTACTGCGCATATTGTTGTAGATATATTAGCTATTTTAAGCAGGAGTACACCGGCACTTGAAATTAGAACCTTCGATAACGTGCCGAGTGTGCTACCGTTACACGACAAAGGCATGCAGAAAGGAGAAAATACATGTAGAGGAAGAAAATACTTTAAACTGTAACTAAAAGTTTTTTTTTTTTATTGTTGGCATGGGAAGTAAAATATGAGACAACTAATAACAATGCTGCTTTGGAAAATGGTTGTAAATGGTGACATGTGTCTGAATCATACACAAATACATGGAAGAATTACGAAAATGTAGACCGACATCACTAATATGAAATAATACCCTATCATAGGTCTAGATATCAAGAAGAACAATATTGCAACCATAAAGGACATGGTATAGGAAATGAAATGTCATTACTATCAGAGATTCATGTTGCAGCATTTCATCACGATGAGCTGATATTTGGCAAATGGTGCCCAGAATGACTACATAGGCACTTGAGATCTGAAAAGTAAGACTTTTTGGTATTTGTTTCGAGCTTCTCCATATATACTGGGCTAAAGGTAAAGCATTTCTGCAACGTTACCTCTGTGGAGATAAGAGATGGTTTTACTACTTAAATTTGCTATGATTGTGGACTTTAATTAGCTGTGCATGAGGTACTGAGTTAACATCGTAAGAAACTGATTTCCTTATGATATATCATGAGTATTTATCCATTAATGAAGTATATTGAGCTAGAAACGTACAATTTTGGATACATATGCTGTAATTATCTTAATACTTGCAATAAATAATTTGTGAAAAAAATTCTGATTTTCTGCTGTATTATGTACCATAATGAATTTGTAAACGAAGTTTTGTCAGTATTGCCATTTAAAAAAAAAGAAAAATAATTTTCATTTTATATATCCAGTTACAACAAAATATAATCGAGTTACGAGAAATAGTACGTTTCGAATAAGCTCTTCCACTAAAACAAACTTATAGTCGAAGCTCATTTACATAATTAAATAGCCTTTTTATACTATTTGAAGTAACATAAATGATGAGCATAAATCACTATTTGGGTCACAAATGTAAATAGAGCATAATCCGTAAGTAATATCAATATTTGGTTGTCATCATTTGCACAGCCAACTGAAACTTCTTTTATTCATTAGTTGATTCGAATCATACGTACTTTTCTCCTAAATACCATCTTCAAAGTTTTTAATTAGATAAATAAATTATTCATCTTCCTTCTTTTCCGCCGAACTTCGGAAATATTTTTACTTCTCCTTTTCTTGAATTATAGATGCAATCTCATTATTTAACTTTCCAGATGCAAGTCTAGATAACAAATGGGAAACTTTAAAGTTACATAAGAAATGGAAATTCCTTGTCTAATTTGCTGCGTATAATTAAGATATTGATTTAGAAATTATCTGTCATTTTCTGAAGTAGCTTGTATTGATGTTGCATAATTTAAAGTAATGGATTTAAAATGAATATCAATAATGAATAATTTGATCAAGAAGATGTAATCCACTCCGTTTAAAAAAGAAACCTAGAAAAACTATCTGACACTGATGAAACTGAAACTGATCAAGAACATAGAAGATACAAACAAGAAAGTAGGAGAACAATTGGAGGAAATCAGCAGCAGTATTTATTGCAGCAAACCTATCCAGAACTATTACAGATTAATATGGTGCAAGGCTTTCCTAGTCGTCGGTTACATAATTGGGGCAGGGCACTATGAAAGGATTGCTATTTCGCGAAGAAAGTCGGTAGCAATGAACACTGCGTGTGGAAGGCATTATCATAATATTAGGAATAGTTACTATAAGGCCCGAGAGCAGAATATCCATTAACGCAACGTTGTCTGATCAGGATGGTGTGCAGAATTAAGAAAAGAAGGATGTATTTCTATCACCATGGTGTGCAAAGTTACTAACGTTTAACCGTGTATCATAATACCGTAATGACATTTCTTACACTAATGTTAAACATGGAATTAGGCTGCTGCCTTTAAGGATTTGGAGACAGCGCTTAGGCCTCACCACCTATACTATACCTATGAAAGCGGCGGACGTTCGAGACGAATGAGAAGAAAGATTTTTCGCTAAAGGGATACGAGTAAAGTTAGCTACTCAGCAAGGGAGAATGTTGTTGGCGACGAACTTTTATAGGAGACCTCGCAAAGGGTCAGCAGCAATGCAGTTCATCCTGTGCCGATCGTAGTTCAATAATTTCTTTCGATACTACACGTCCCGGATGTATGAGAATTTCTGTTGAATGGTCAAAAGTGCAACACGAGGAGTGACCGTGACAACCAGTACACACGATGGTTTGCTTCGCATATCGAGTCACCCTGCGTGCTTCTCTTAAACGGTGCCTTCTGCGCGCTCATAAACCGCGTGTTATAATCATTGCTAACGACATCATTTCACACCTAACCTCGTGGATGGTGGTATCAGAATCAGAATATATACGTACTCATGCAACTAAATGAACTGGATTCTCAGCTGAAATAACCACATTAGACAAATGGTGGTAGTCCAGGCAAAACTCCAGTATGGATATAATCAAACTCAACTTGTCGGATATCGGAGTCGCACACAGGACACCTGTGGTCTTTCTTCATCTCACCGCCGAACCGAGCTGAGAGCACACCACTCTCTGTTGCATGTGGAGAATTTGTCCTATTCGCCTGGAATTTGACTGGATGTCCTGATTTACTATCTGCTAGTACTACGAGACCGACCTGACTAAAATGTATACACAAAATACGGTCTATTGACGAAGCGCTACACCGCTGCTGGCACCCCGGAGTAGGGGCTTAGCAGCCACCAGACCTGTGAAGACTTTGGATAAGTAGACTTTGAACAAGATCCCCGTAGGCCCTCGGGTACCTCCGGGCTCGTGTTTTTATCTTCCGGTACCGAGACCGTCAAAGTTCTAGTATCTTAGCCAGTGGCTTACGGTATGGCCTCCCTGCTTTCCGGAAGTCGTTTATGTGTCTTCTCTGTAAGTATGTGGACTTGGTCGCATGAGCCCTCTAAGCGTTCACTTTGGTTACAGACAAAAGTACAGATAAATAAATAAACAGTACTACAAATAAATAAATAAATAAAAATAGTTCAAATCAAAAAGTAAAACATAGCAGATAATTCAAAAATAAACGTCGAAATAAGTGATTTAAATCGCATTAAGCAAGAACATTTGCAAGCTAATTCAAACAACATTTTAAAGCTCAAACTCGAGTAAAAAAGTGGGTTAGATTTTTAATGCATTATTTTCATCTTCTTTTAGCATTTTCTATAAGCGCATGATGGTTTATGGTAGTAGAGTTTCCATTCTTTTGCTAACAAGCAAATTTAACTTGTTTTTAATCTAGGCCTGTTTAACTTGCTCCCAGAATTTCAGTATCTATAATTTGTTTCCTTTAATTTTAACAAAGAATGTCAGGTCCCAAGAAACTGGAAGATAATTTTAACATAATATTTTATCATGCGCAGAGGGAAACGAATTATTAAAATATTCTCTTTAAATACGCTTATTTTATAAAAATTTCCTAATTTTCTGGTGTTTCATTTGTAGGCCAATCCTGATTAGTACGTATACTTAATACAATTTTTAATCTTTAACTTCAGTTCTATTAAAGAAATCGCAATATACTGCCATGTTTTAACATCAACTTTTAATTGTATGTCCTAGATGTCAAAGGATACTCATGAAGTAATTAAAAAAATCAAGTCAATGCTTGTAACAAATAGAACCTCATGAATAATGCGTGTGAACTAAATTTAAATTCCAAATTTTTGCAATCCTCTTTCATATTTTTCATATATTAAATTTATTTTCTCTACTTTCATACTTTAATATTAAATTTATTTTCTCTACTTTTATACTTTAATATTAAATTTATTTTCTCTAAACTTTGTTTTGAAATGTTATCAAAAATTTGAAATGTACTTAATTTCTTGTTCTAAACCCCATTTGTAAGAGGATAATTCTCAGCTTAGAAGCGGTAATAATGGTTAATGCATCATAAGTTATACGTTTAACAAAGTCAGACTAATTTTTACGAGTTAACTGAATACGGTTAACAGGAATTTATTTGATCAAGGAAACAAAGCATTAACTGATACGAAAATTTAGAAATGTAAAACGTTAAGAAATTTACAGCCATTTTGCGTTACCAGTGGTGGTGCTGGTTTGTGTTAGATTATAAAGTTAATTATTATTGACTGGATTTCAGAATTATGCATATTTTCCCAATTTTGTCTATGTTAAGCTTATTTTTTGGGCTCAAACTATTAACAATTTTAGTGATAGATTATTGGTCTTCGAGGGCAAAAAACGTTGCCGCCACTATCTTATATGATATTAAAATGTGTTTAAGTAAAACGTCGAATTCAGTTTCCTTTTCTATTCGCGAGCAGGATTGAATTTGATTTTTTACAAGTGCAGTTAACCTATATTTTCTTTTTCCAACTGCGGAGGAAAAATTATCTTGTGATATAATGAATACTTTTCCTTCTAATTTAACTCGAATGAAATATGAAGGAAACTGAAATTGTTTCTTCACTATTGAGGAAAAAATTGAGAGAATAAAGCATTAAATAATTTCTTCTGCTGAAAGATTTAGAGTTAATTTTTGAAGGGATGACAAATTTCAGAAAGATGAAAATAGTTGATGAAATTACTTAATTAAATGATTAAATTAAAATCGGAAATATTTACATATTTAACAATTTAATTCCAGCTCAAAATTATCTTTCTTTTAAAGTTTTTCAGTTATTTCAGATTGAATAATTATCAGCACTAATGTTACTAATGAAACTTCACAGAGCCAAATACTGTATGCCTTATAAAATGTAATTTTAATTTCGTTTTAGCATTTATTTGATTGAACTTAAGTATATTTTACAAAAATGCGTACGCATATTTTATCCATCGAATAATTTTAAATAGTAGATGTACGAAAAGCTAAATATTCACATGCAATCGAAAAGTTAAGTAGCGTAATAAAGTATCAGAATTTCCTTTTCTTTATTTTTCGTATATATTACTTCACCAGTACTATATAATTCACATGTTACACGTATATATATATATAACTATAGTGTCACAAATTATTATTTTAATACAAAATTATCGTAATAATTTTTCCTCGCAATATGCTGCTGAAAAATTTATCAATTTTAGACGAAAAGTAAGAAATTTAGAAAGCAATTCATAAAAACATAAAAGTAATGAAATTCAAAACCAGTAAAACCCAAAACTGCCTATCAATATGTAAAAGAAAATAAACCAATTGTCACCAGATCAGAAGAATTTCTCAAAACTACAGACATGCGAAATATAAAAATTACAAAAATTATATAGGAAGAGGAATCCAATAAAAATCTGACTCAACGTTATCAATAGGAGGAAGATCAAATTCAATTGAGTCCTTTCCCTAAAAACCAGTGAGTTTCTGTTCAACCCAAATTAGCTGGTATACTATTCAAATTAGTTAATTATAACTGTTTACCTGAAAATTCTGAATGCCTACTCTACATAGAGGAATTTCAAAAATGAAATAAAAATTGCAAAACAAATCCATATGTAAAAAATTCAATGTTCAATAAAGCAAAAGAAAAATAATTAGACAAATTTCTTTGAAATTAAAACCCAAAATTAAAATGTAATAATAGAAAATCTGCATTATAACTAACAGAGAACTTTATTTCAAACTTACCATTCAGCGAACAAAGAATGAAAGACAAATTCAAATGTAGATGCTAATGGTTACCAATTTGGCGTCATTGGCGATGGCACCTGAAATCACCCAAAAGGTGAATTTCTGATCTACGTCGTTTTGATAATGTTGAATAGAGCTTTGATTGCATTATTGTTCATATATATTTTTTTGTAATTTTTTTTGTTTCACTTATCTGTATTTTGCAGAATTGTTTTGTTTGATTTTTTTATATATGCATAGGGAATTTGGGATTTTATTGGTTTTAATTTAATTTCTTTAATGTATTTGTGAATTTGATTACAAATTTCTTACTTTTTGTCTATAATTGATTATATATATACATATATATGTATGTATGTATGTATGTATATTACGTTGCATTATTTGAATGTATTATTTTAAAATAAAAGTGAATGTTTATTTATCGAAAACATTTTTGATTGCATTGAAAATTTTAATAGACCATCAGAAATTATTCAGTATGAGAATATTACTTATTATTTTTGGCACAATGAATTGATAATAACTAAAATTTATTCTGATCAGATTTTAAGTATGATAATTATTTTAAATAAGAGGTATTTCCCAAAATTATTTCTGTAAATAATGAACTGGAGAATATAGTCATTAATCTCAATTAGGATCAAACGAATTAAACTTAAAGATTAACTTAAGATTAAACTTAAGATTAAACTTAAAGCTAACCGTGTATTTTTTCCTAGAAAGGATATGTATGGCTTCACAGATTTCCAATTAGCAGCTGAATAAAACTAATTACTATTTTACTTATCAACACATAAAAAAGATAACTACACTGTTCTGCACTTGTACATTTTGTGGCGTAATTTTATGGAATGAAAAAAATTAATAGTCGAAAGTTAATGCATTTAATAATTAATAATACATAAATCTGTTACGCTTTAAATAATGAAATATTCTTTCCCAAATTAAATTTAATGCAACGTTTAATTTTGATAATAAAATTATATAATCAAAACATAATTCTGTCTTACGTGCTTCAACTGCATATAAAAAATAGAAAACTAATAGGAAAAATAATAAAAATTGAATGGTAATGCTTATCGAATAAAAATAAGGGATAATTAATTTAGGCCTTTTTAAATTGTTTTTCAATAAAATATTAAATATTTATCTTTAATGTGGATATATATTAAATTGTTTTTAAATAATTTATAATATTATTTTTAAATGAAATTTCGATGAATGGTTAAAATGAAGATTTGTTATAAATTTTATGTCAATTTAGAAAAGTAAACTGGCTTTCATTATTTTAATTAAATACCCAAAGTACCCAACTATTATCATTTAAGTCTGAGTAGAAATTTTATATAATAATTTTTAAATAAAAATTAATTAATCATTCTTCTGTTACGCAAAAATATTAGCTCATTTTATTTTTTTATGTGTAATTTTTTTATGCCTTTTAAGACTGCTTATTTATTACTGAGTTTGGATTTATCATTTTAGGCAAATTCCTTTTGTCTCCGAATACTCCAATTAAATTTTGATAGAAAATATATGAAAAACTTTCTGATGACAAATTTCTGCCTATTCCCCCAGTTCATCATTTAGTATCTTCGTCGTAATGTTTTTATACATGCATAACTTTTAATATGTTATATATTTAAATGAGTACGTTTTTGTCAAATTAATATCAAACTAGTATAAATTTAATAGCCAAAATGACAGAGAAATAAAGCTCTTGTGATGTATTGTTATGTTAATTTAGAATTCAACTTTTTTTAACACACCAGCATCATAAACGTTTCTTATTTTTTTCTTTTGTGGAACTTAACCCATTAGCCGCTGGTGTTGCGTTGACGCAACGGTCAAAATAAATGCGTATATAAATAAAACTACATAAGATATTTTATACCAGCAGATGATTATGTGTAGGGAATATTATGAAGATTATTTCAGTAAAAAAATATTTGCCTTCAACTATCATTTTGTTTATAATAATTAATCTTATACTTTAAGCAAAATTTTCGACCGGGTATTTTTTCTGAAAATATATAACGAAAGATTTGCCGTCTTTATGAATGATATATTTTTAGTCAAGGTCACCGTTTATCAGATATTTATATTTGTGTTGGGAAGGAAGCGAAAACAGGTGTTTCGTTGACGCAACGTCAGCAGGAAACGGGTAGTCAATCTCCTTTTTTCACTCATTTCTTTCGATGTTCTGGTTCATGTTCTGGTTCTTTAAAAATGCCTAGAACGAGGTATCTTATATTATAAGAAGCCCTTCAAAGATTTTTTGATGAAGAATCAGATGATGATAATGTTAATAATGACCAGAATGAAACTGATATTGTTGTTGTTCCCCCAGAAATTGCAGAGCCTAGTGACGAAGAAGAAAGGAATGGCAATGTTTTAAATAATGATAATGATATTTTACCAAATGATACTGCTGGGGAAGTTGAAATTCACGTAAGAAGTAAGTTTCAGCCTTCTAAAAGCAGTTATAGTCATACTAAAAAGTTTAAAAAGCAGAAGACTGAAATCTTGAAGTGGATAAAAAAGGAACTGTTAGTTATGTCTCAGGAAGAACATGAAGAAAGAGATAGAAGAGAAATTATAAAAGACAAAACACAAGGTAAAACTAGTGCGCAGATTTTCGATTTTCTTTTTGGTTTAGACATTTACTCTCTTCTCGTTGCACAGACAAATATATACGCTCAGAAAAAAAAAAAAAAATAAGAGCCCAGAATTTATTGCTTTTGAAGTCTATATGAGAACATTTATTGAAATATTATTGTTTACAGGATATCATTCTTTAACTCAAGAAAAAATGTATTAGTCTTTTGATAAGAATATTTCTGCTCCTGTTGTACGAGAATTGATATCACGTTTGCAGTACAGGAATATAAAGCAGAATTTTCATTTGACAATATTCTGAACAATACTGATAAATTATATGAGGTGAGACCGTATCTAAACTTACTAAATATCACCACTTTTTACTACTGAAAATATAAAGCCTCTTTTAGATTCCACACGCGAGAATGCATTATTCCTTTTGCAAAATCCTATTGAGAGTGTAGAATTAGCAAGAAATCGATCAGCAACAGGAAGACCTAGTAAATTCAGCATTCAAAAAACATTGCATGGAGATGGTAGACATTTTATCGTAAAGTTCGTTGATAACAAAACACTTTGTTGTAAAGAGTACCATAGCCGGACTGTTTATAGATACAAAGTATGTAATGTAGCTTTACATCATGATTGTAATGAAGCTTTTCATGCTTAAATCTTTCAAATGAAATAATCTGTATTTGTAAAAGAAATACAAGGTATATTTTAATATTAAATTAATTACAAGTAAAGTGATTTGTAGATTTATAAAACGTTATGCAGCTAAAAAGTAATCCTGCGCTCCACTCAAAAGAAACATCACACGAGTACAATCGTACTCACTAAAGATCCGTAGTTTTATTTCGCTGACGTTGCGCGAACGCAACACTCGCTTTTTCCACACGTAACAGCACTTTTTTAATTTTCAATGTAAATTTATGTAATAAATGCTTAATTTAATATTTGTTATTATTTTCATGAGAAAAGAAACATTCTTTGTAGTTTTGGCGTTTAATGGGTTAACCTTTAGTAACTTGCTTTGCGTTGTCCAAACTGCCCACCAGCGGCCGAGCGGTAAAGTCGCTGAACACTGGTTGTTCGGTACGAGGTTCGAATCCCGCGAACGGGCTGGCTGCATGGGCGTTTTCGTGGTTTTCCCCATGTGTGTACGAACTCGTTTCTCTTAGAAAGTCCTCCACGAAGGCATCCCTCCTCTGAGGCAGATAGCCCTAGTGTGCTTTGCCATAATTAAATACAACGACAACTTTGTCCAAGCTAATTTTTTTTGAACCTGTTATATTTAAACTATCTTCAGTTGAATTAAAAACATCTTAATAATAAAAAATTCTTATTTATTCTGAAAATTTAATTCCAGAAAGTCAAAATCCCTCATTGAGGGTTTTTTTTTTTTTTTTTTTTTTTTGTTTTTTGTTTTTGTATTTCCTCAGGTAAAGTTTATATCATATTTCCTTTGTGGCTTGCTGTGTTTTTGCCCTCTTTGATGCAAATTAGTACTGGGAAACATGTTTTTTATGCCTACCTAATTGCTCATAGTGCATGTCGTAGAAAGATGAAAAAAATTCAAATTAAAAAATAAACCCTTTGGTGTTTTCGACAGCAAATTGAATTTGTTTTTCCTTTGTGAATTGTTTTTTCGGTAAACATTATTTGCGTTTCAGCAGATTTTACTCTGAAATTGATAGCATATTATGAATAACACAAACATACAAAACTTCAGAAATCTTAAAGATGGAATTGTTTTTACTATATTGTGAAAACCTTGTTTAAGTACTTAACTTTGCCGTGATACAGAAAGAATCAGAATGCTCACAGTTAGAAAACGGAAAAAGTTCTAAATTGAAAAAAGTTATATTTGTTAATAATTAAAGAAAATTTCTAAACTTCACCAATGTGGAAGATCAGGAAATCAAAGAAAATAAGAACCAATATTGGACTTAAAAATATTACTTTTCATCTTTTAAAGACAAAGTATATTTTGACTGAATAAAAATATATTTTATATTGTACTAACATTTAATGTATATGTTTTTCAGAAAAAGTGCATTTTTTATTCTCAGTTTCGTTTTTCATGCAGTAGTACTTGTCAGCGTATTATCGAAACACCATTTAATTGTTTCTATACTTTGCCTGCTTGAATATAAGAAACTTCTCGCATTAATATCGAATATAAGAAACATCTCGTTCTGCACTTACCCCGAGATTTAAATGTGATTTTGCCCTGGATCTCACTTTTAACTCACTTTTTACGTATTTGTTCCAAATTTTTCTTCCCCTCTTTCTTCAGATATTGGAATTTTTTTTCCTTAGAAATATATTACCTTTTTTTTATACAGGAATTTTACAGTACACTTTAAAAGATGTGCGTATTATTTTAATTCTTTTTTATATTTAGCATGCATTTATGTTTTAGTTTTTTAGTAGTTTCATACAATCTATGCTGTTTTTTTTTTTGTGTGTGTGTGTGTAACGTGTATACGAGCCAGTTTCCATTAAAACGTCCTCCACGAAGGCATCTCTCCCTTAAGGCAGATAGCCCTCGAGTGCTTTGTCGTAATCTAATAAACCAAACCAAACCAAACCATGCTGTTTTTGCTTTCATGTGTAATCGTCTCATTTTTTACAGATATATTTACATTTAAAGAGGAAAATGTGATAAATGTCTACTGTCTTACGGATAGATACCAGATATTCTGGCTTCACTCATGCGCCTTTTTAGGCTACTCTCTCGGACGCTATTATCCTATAATGTAGTTAAAAAGGAATAGTCTTTCTTACATCTTCATTCAACTTTTAGGAAAAAGACAGTCGAGACGCGGATTGTAACAGTCTTGAAACGTTGTTGTTGACAAATTTGTAATAAATTAGAATAAACTCCTTTATACTATAGGAAAATTTAGTCAAACTGGTTTTTCAGTTGTGGCAAACAGTGGAACAATTTAGGAATATGAGAATAAATGGAAATAAAATTTGCACAAATGTACAATAAGATATTTCTCCCACCTTCTTGATGTGCCTTCATGGTGTGGTGGTTTGCACGTTGGGCGCGGATTCCAGAGGTCCGCGGTCCGATTCCCGGCGAAAGCGTTGCTAATTTTTCATCTTGCCTGCTTCCACAAATTACCTAATGTCTTTACAGTGGCGTCCAAACTAAAAGGGTGTTGGCTGATGAGTCTCCTCACCCAGGATTTGGCGATTGAGTAACCTAAAACCCCAGTCGCGTAGTGCGTAACTGAAAAGTCAGCGGGTCGATTCCCGGCGAAGGCGTTGCAATATTTTCATCTTGCCTGTTTCTCCAAAATACCTAATGTCTCTACAGTACTTAAATGAACTTAAATGTTTCATCCAGTTTTAAATTGAGCATTCCGTGTTGAAATGATATACAAAAAATCTGACGTGTACACCACATGACTTCCTTGTATTGGAATATTAAATTATACGCATTTTTTCCTGCATTTCATTTAAACATATTGGATTGAATTAAATCTACTTCGCCGACAGCGCATAAACCGCAATAGAATAAATGCATTCTTTAAAATTCACTCTAGTATTTGTTTACCATAGCGACACTCTGGCGCTAGATTCACTTAACAGTATTATATTTCGTTCGTATTATAATTCATAATGCACAAAATTTATATCATTTAAAGAATAGATTTATCTAATCGTTACCACATGTTCTATTCAAATACTATAATAAAGCTAGAATGATGTATAAAAGAAATTAAGCAAACAAAACAAAAAAGAAACAGTTTTTCACAGACGATTGATTATTTCTCATTCAATTAATTCAGTTCTCACTTCGCGAGAAGGCAAAAATACATAAAAACTCAAAATATCTATATTAAAAATTACGAAGTAAAACTCAAAAACTTATTTCCTCGAAAAAATTCCAGAAAGAATTAAGCATGATTTAATTGGCAGTAATAAATGAATGCGTTATCTTTGTTGTTGCGAAGCTAAGTTTCTCTAGATTGGCAACAAATCCACTAGTCTTCTGTTTCAAATGTAAACATCAATGGCCGCCATTAAAAACAGGCTTAGCGGCAATTAAACAACTTTAAAATTGCTGATAATTTTAAAAATATTGCACACAGATTTACTAAAGGCATACAATCCTTAACCGGAAGATAAAAACAACATAATTCAATCATTTTCAAAGCAAAAAATGTACAATTTACAAACATATAAGAGTAAAGAGACTGAGATCACTGAGCCGGGTAACAGAGTGGATATATATATAAATATATTTATTTATATACGTTTGGTGAGGCCGATTGCAACCAAAATACGAGGTGCACATCTACATGTTATAGCAGTCCTATATACAAAATTTCAACGTTCTGAGGCTACTCGTTTTTGAGTTATGCGAGATACGTACGTACGCACGTACGTGCATATGTTCGTACAGACGCCACGAAAAATTCTCTTCAGAATTATTCTTAAAGCAGTTTTATATTTTTTGTTTGGAGGAAAAGTTTTATTCTGTCCTTGCGTACAGATATCACGGAAATACATTGTTAAATTGCATTAGAAAGAGGTCAAAATGGGATAATTTCGTTGAAATATGCTGCCTGAAACTTTTCGCGATTACAATACTTCCTTTTTACTTCGTAAAAGGAAGTAAAAATTATATAAATTTCTACACGGAATGCTCAATTTAAAACAACAGAAGAGAAATTAATTTAAAATAATTTCTGTTCTGGCAATTCTGACTAAATATGTCATCAATTTTACTTTAAATGCATATGACCGAAAATACTATCGTAGCTGAAAAGTCACGAAAATATGTCGCAAAAATGTCGCAAATATATCTCTTACATTAGAGTGCATATATCTAAAACACATTAATTTAAATAAATTTTATGCAAATTGTTTTTAACTGCTTAAATCTGGCACTATACAAAATTCTTGATTTTTCCCATATTAAGAATGTAATAGCGGTTTCCAGTCTTTGAAGATTTTAAAAATTACTTTTTACTTTATTTTATTTTTAAGCTATTAAAGATAAAAGCATGCAAAAAACAACCATTGTTGAAAACTAAAAGGATAGAAAAGAAGAATAATGTCACCTACAGCACTCCACAATGAAAAACTGCTCAAATATTTTAGCATTAAGTGTTTTTCCTTTTAGCTTTCGCCTTAATTTTTAGGCTGGTGAATCAAGGGGAAAAAGCATAGTGCAAAATGCATTGAACAGCAAGGACTCGTGAAATTTTAAAGCATGGTTTTAAAAAACACCAAAAAGCACTATTTAAACAAATTGCCAGGAAAAAGTATCTTCAAAACTGCCTCATAAAGTGTCTTGATGTTTTCTCAGTTGTTTGTTACGTTCCAGTTGAAAAGATCCTATTTTCTGAGCTGGGAAGGCTATAAATAAAATGAGGAGAGAGGAGTGAAAGGCATTTGTTTATTTTTGTCATATATTTTCTGCACTTATTGCTTTTTAATAAACTCTTAGCTTGTAAATATATGTTAAAATAAACATAATAATGCTCATATAAACACGTTTTTCTCAGGTTTTGGAACGCGAAGTGTAAGCCATAAATGCAGCATTTTAGAGTGTAAATTAGAAAACATGTGAATTACATTTATGTCATAAATTTTGCTGCTTTACTTTTCGCTCTTTCTGGTAATCAAAAACATAAAATATATATAATTTTAGTTTATAAAATACTTAATAGTACATGTATTTTAGAACTTTCTTTGATTTTTGCATACGAATACTCCATAAAATTGTTAAAATATTTTTATTCCATTAATGCAAATATTATCTGAGTTACATGGAATGCTATTACAATCTCAGTATATGAAAACATTTTTTTCCGTATGTGTGAATAAATTCAACTGTTTAATTAAACAGTGACTAAGAAATCCTGTTTGAGGTTAAATAATCGATGTTTCCCGCCGAGAGTTACGGGTTTAACCCTGATAATTTTTAGTTTCTCAAAATGTCATGAATATGTAATATTTTCTTAATTATGACTAAAAGACGACTTATCATTTTGTACCTTCATTTCCTTTCTTCCAATATATATCCAAACCAAATTGAGACATTAAAGCTAGCACAAATTTCCATGTGTAATAAACAAGAAAGCCACCCTTCTATATAGAATTTTAAAACCATAACTATGAGAGGGTTGACGTGTTCCTTTGCATTTGCTCTTTAAAGACTATAAGTAATTTAAAATAAGCAGAGATTTTATAATTTGCATGTAGGAAGATTTTAGCGACTGCAAATTAGCCAAATAAGAATAGGATAAACATTACTTCTTGCTTATAAATGAATAAAACTTAAATTTAACCGAGCTTAATAAGACTTAGTTTATTAATACGTGCCAGGGTTCCTTAGAAAGCCTATCATGAAAACCATCCTTCCCTTAGGAAGATAGCTTTCATGTTGCTCTATGCAAAATAACTTAAACTAACCTAACCTTATTACTTCCTTGTACGAAGTAAAAAGGAAGTTTTGTAATCGCGAAAAGTTTCAGGCAGCATATTTCAACGAAAATATCCATTTTGACCGCTATCGAATGCAATTTAACGATGTTTATGCGTCATATCTGTACTTAAGGAGAGAATAAAATACTCTTTTCCTTCAAAAAAATTATAAAATTGCTTTAAAATGAAATCTGAAGATAATTTTTCGTGGCGTCTGTACGAACGTATGTACGTACGTACGTTCGTGCGTACGTACGTACCTCGCATAACTCAAAAACGAGTAGCCTCAGAACGTTGAAATTTTGTATATAGGACTGCTATAACATGTAGATGTGCACCTCGTATTTTGGTTGCAATCGGCCTCACCAAACGTATATAAATATATTTATATATATATCCACTCTGTTACCCGGCTCAGTGATCTCAGTCTCTTTACTCTTATATGTTTGTAAATTGTACATTTTTTGCTTTGAAAATGATTGAATTATGTTGTTTTTATCTTCCGGTTAAGGATTGTATGCCTTTAGTAAATCTGTGTGCAATATTTTTAAAATTATCAGCAATTTTAAAGTTGTTTAATTGCCGCTAAGCCTGTTTTTGATGGCGGCCATTGATGTTTACATTTGAAACAGGGGACTAGTGGTTTTGTTGCCAATCTAGAGAAACTTAGCTTCGCAACAACAAAGATAACACATTCATTTATTATTGCCAATTAAATCATGCTTAATTCTTTCTGGAATTTTTTTCTGGAATTTCTACATAAAAATTATGATCTTCAACTTCATAAGATTTTTAAAGAAGCAAAGCAAAAATTTCCTGCAATAAATTCCAAAATTTCGGTTTGCTTCAAGTACAACAAAAACCTAAGTAGTTTCATTTCTAACCATAATGAAGAAGGTTTTGCAGCAACATGATTATGTGATGAAGAAAAATTTCTGCTATTTATTGACGAAAAGCATAAGCATATTATAACAGGAAATCTCCAGATTATTCAAGATCAAGAAATTAAATTTTAAATTATTGGGTTGGGATTTAGCTTGTTTGGAATGTTTTGCTTTTGGCATTTTGGAATTCCTTGTTGCATTTATGTGATGGTTTAAAATTTATTGATTGTCTTTGATTATATACGTATATGTGATCTATCAGCTTTTGTCCAGAATAAATAGATCGTTGAAAAAATATAGATGTAATCCTAGCTTAAATTATCACACGATAAGTTTAAAAAAAAAAGGATCCATTTATTATTATTCAGGAGAAATAGCAGTTACAAAATCAGATATCCGGAGTAAATAAAAAGAATTACTAATAACTTTTTGTATGAAGTTTACTGCATCGTGACATTTAAGAAAAAGCTCCGATATTCTTTTGCGAGTCCTTTCATAGCCTCTGGAAAGGCGGAACTTCCAAGAAATGACGTCAGCCTCGTCAGCCAATCCAGTTCGCTTTATATTTCTAGAACAATCTATAACTGTACGTGCGGAAAATGCGGGAAAAACAACTTGACTACGGGGCTGTGGATTTAATTCCACGTACTTTCAATAAGAGGCCGTCGCCATTAAAAATGAAAAGAACATACAGTTAGAAATTTAAGTGTATTCTGACTATGGAATTTTATTATATATATATATATATATATATATATATATATATAATACCTGTATAAATATATAAAAGGGGTAAATCTATTGGGACATCGTTAGTAATAGATGAAAAAAAAAATAATAATTAGGAAAGCCGTTTTCAGACTCAATGGGTTTGTTCGATAAAACGCCCTTGCTTAGTTTTTGTGGATCATTAACTTGGTTGAGGGCGTCAAACTCTTTTCCCCTGATGTGTTCTGATTGAACCCTTGAACAGAGTAGATTGACCACGTTTTTATATGTAACATTTCTTAGCATTTTGGAAAATGTTAAAGGGTATCAGAAACCCCTATACCGACCATGTTAAATTGGCCATTTTAGATGTATTTCTTTCTCCACATCTGCTGTAGATACAAGCTTGAAATTTTTTCTGTAATTAAAGTATACCTATCTGATTATACTGAAATGAGCTTTTGAAGCATTTTGAATTTTAGAGTAAATTACAGAATATTTTGTTAGGCATAGTAAAATTTAGCACTTTTCTCACACAAAAAAAAAAAAAAAAAAAAAAAAAAAAAAAATAAAATACATTTTTTTCTAAGTTTATTACAAAAAGCACATTTCAGTAAATATTAGGAAACCTAATAAATAAGCCATAAGAAGTTTAGATACCTGTGAGCAGTAGTTCCTGAGAAAAGGTACATCGAGTATAAAAAAATCACGTTTGGAGAAAAACGCGTTTTTATGTAAAAATCCTCATTGATCAAAGCAGTAGATGACAAATTAAAACTAGATTTTTTTTTACAGTTCTAATTTTCATAGAGATTAAAGAATGGTATTTTTAGAAAGATAAAAGTGTAGAGAATTTGAAAATGCAAAAATTCGAAATCACAGTTTTTTGAAGATTTTGGGGTTCCAACACCCCTTAAAATTTTTCGCGCGTACCAATTTATTGCTTTAACTTAGATTTAGTTGTTTTAACTTTGTTTTACAAGTAATATTAGGAATTAGGTAGTTCAAATGTTATTTACGGCTTTAGTTATATATATATAACGGCTTTAGTTATTTACGGCTTTAGTTATATATATATGTATATAAATAAAACTCTATATAAAAATATCTAAAATATAATTCTAACTATATATATTTATATATACATTATGTACATATAATATATATATATTACACATAAATATGTTAGAGATAGTATACTAGTATATTATATAATGTATCATATGCTTTGAAAATAAAGTAGATAGAATCCTCTTGAAATAAATTTATTCATTAGCATATTTAAATTGAATTATTAAAATGGAATTATTGAAAGCGAAATTGCAACCAACAAGCTAAGTAATTATCGTCATTGCCCGGAAATTAGTTGACTTTTCAAAGGGATCAAACTAACTTCTGTTCGATTAAAAATAATTAATAGATGCGAAAGTATTTCGTCTTTTTCTCAAGTAGGATAAAAGACGAAAAATTCTGTTTAGTAAGATTGAGTTAAAATTATTCAAATTGCTATTCTGTCTAACTTGGAATGCAATTTTCTAATCGAAATTTATAATTCTTATATTCGTGGTGTAGTGGTCTGCATGTTGTGCGCGTAATTCCAGAGGTCCGTGGTTCGATTCCCGGTGAAGGCGTTGCTCGTTTTCATCTCTCCTGCTTCCGAAATAACGCAATGTCTCTACAAAGTTTTAAACGTTTTACATGTTGCTCTGGAAAATAGATAAGTTTGGCATTCCAAATGTTACTTAAATTGATAAATAATTGCTCTTTTTTTTCTTCCCCCTTTTTCTTGGCAAGAAATTAAATATAGATCCTAGTTAAAGTTCTTACTGCTATTTTTATTCTCCGGTCCTTTACTCATACGCAAATCTTGGAATATGTTTAGAGTCAGTCAGACATTATCTGTTGCGTGGAAGAGTTTTGGTCTGCACTTTGCACGTTGGCAATCTCATTATCTCGTTATGAGAATTTTAGCACAAAAAGTTACTTTGCAAATAGGAAATTGCATTTTAAATTAAGCTGGAATCTTTCATGCTTTAATAATGTCCCACGCTTTAGTTTAAACAGGTTACGTTTTAATTTTATATTCTACAGCGTTCGGGAAAAGAAGTAAAAAAAAAAAAAAAAAAATATTAAACACATTTTCGAAGTTTCAAAAACGCGATAAACGGCGCCTAAACTTAATAAATGTCTTAACGCAATTTTGAAATTTCGTAGAAGACCATTAACTTAGTTATGGTTCATGCATTATTTGAGAAATGACTTTCAGATTTAGTTTTTTCTTAATATTTTAAATGTGTTGTATTATAAATTTTGAGATCTAAATTTGACAATTTATTTGCTCTGCTAGAAAAAAACAGTTTGAAATGTGTAAAAGTTATATTACAAACGTATGTTTTCTGTAGGCTATAAATCTATATATATTATTAGAGCCTTAAATAGAAGGCACACCACGGGCCAAGCGATAAAATAACTGAATACTGGTAGTTCCGTCCGAGGCTTGAATCCCGCTAACAGGCTAGCTGTATAAGCGGTTTCGTGGTTTACTCAATGTGTAACGTGTATACGATCCGGTTTCCTTTAGAAATTCCTCCACGAAGGCATCCCTTCCCTTAGGCAGGTACCGTCATTGTGCATTGCGGTAATCTCAACAGAAAAAAAGCAAAACCTAAAATGGGAGAATTTGATTAGTAATTATGAATGTAATTCGTAATTCTGAATGAATTCGTAATATCCAAGCAATTAAAACTTTTTGTTAGTGTTGTTGCTTAAGCTCACTTGTCTGTAATCAGCCCAAGCTCACGAAACTCCTCGTGGCAAGGAACGCTGGAATACGTCTGCCGTTGGCAACAAGGTTGAACACTTTACAGGTGACAGTGCGATTTAGCTCGGTTCCACACCTAATTTTGATGGAGAGCACCCCGGGGGACGGGTCTGAGGGCTGAAACCCCTCCCCCTTCCACTAAACTACACAATAGGACTTTCGGTTCGCCGGGTATTTAAAGTGCCGGTATACCGCACTGACGCTGTACATTTACAAACATTCAAGCCTTCTCCGGGATTCGAACCCGGGCCCTTCGGCACGGCAGTCAGGGACGCTAACTACTATACCGGCTCACCAGCAATTAAATTTTATTTAATTCAATCAAAAGGGAATAAATAAATGAAATAGTTCTATGCAACAATTACAATAAATCAAACGCAATCAAACAAAAATGTATTGCATATTACAGAATAGTAGCATTAGACCTAATTGACGCTCAGGAGGAATCATAGCATTATCTCGAAAGCGGCAATTAAACGTAATGTGGGCAGTTGTGACTTATCGGACTTGAGTCGTATTTCAAACAAATATCGTATACCAAACAAAAACTTCCACCTCCAGGCAGGACGCATAACAAATTAGATGTATTTCAGAGCGGATGTATACCGATGTATCGTTGAATAGAAAATTTATCTGAATTTTCTAATTGATATATATTTTTTTCCTGTGGAAAAGTATAAACATTTATATGTCCTAGTGTAATAAAGGCTGCTATTCACAATAATTAGCTGTTTTTCTAAAAGCGTTCCTTATTCGATTTCTTACCTAAACTAGAGCTAAAGGTCCATGACCAATCGTTCAAGAGAAATTACATTGTTACAGTATCTTCCCTGTATTAAACAAATCCTTTATTAAAAGAGCCAGTTTCCCTTAGAAAGTCCTCCACGAAGGCATCCCTCCCCTTAGGCAGATACCCCTAGTGTACTTTGCCATAATTAAATACATACCTTTATTAAAATTTCACTTTCTTAATACAGTTTAAATTATTACATTCACGCTTGCGCAGAAGAATGGAAAAGAATTGATGCACATTTATGAAACACGTATATTATGTACAGAATATTATGTAATTGAATTATTTTTTTTAACCTAAGCATCTACACCCACACGTAATCTGTATGTATAAAGAACAAAGTTTGTCTGCTTGAACTCTATAACTCAGTCACTACTACAGAAGATTTTAATTAAAAACTCGGAAATACGATAATTTTCGCCCTCATTTTTCCGATTGGCAACAGTCTCGCAAGCTGGAAATGAAAATCTGCTATCTTTCGAAAGTTGTTGCCACTGTTCCCTTTCAAAGCCTAGAGTTTGTTAATTTAAAATTTCGAAGTTTAAAGGTGAAATAAAAATAGCATTGCCAAATATTAAATACATTATTCCCGATTCCAAAAATTCGTAGGAGGTCATTTCGGCTATTCCCATCTTCGTACGACTTTGATCAGCCGAAATGCTAATTAAAAACTCTGAAAGCGCTAATTTTCGCACACACTTTTCTGAGTGGCAACAGTGTCGCGCCTTATAGATTGCTTTATTTTGAAAGGTGTTGCCATTACTAGCTTTCAAATCGTATAGTTTGTTAATAAAAAATTTGTAAATTTTATAAAATATATACATATTAAGAAAAATATATGTTTGTTTGTGTTATTGATTTTTGATCAATTATGATAACTTTTTTGCCGCATTTAATAGACTAAAATTGAATACAGGGGAAATATCGGACGGAATTTGAGCTTTTAAAACCACTTGATTAGAAGGACAAAAATCATTAAAAACTGAGTGCCATTTTTGCTGATATAATGAGAGAAAATTAGTTCATTTTTCTACGGAAATTTTTTATGTGGGTTCCCTATTGCATCAAACTGAAAAATATATGATTATGAATCGTATTTTTTACATCGTTGTTTAAGAAGGATTACAGCGGTCTGTTTGTTAGATCCATCAGATACTTTCGCTAGTGTTATATATGTATGAACACATGTAATAGGTGTGTGCACATAATGTTACATATATTTTCGTGTTACACGCATGTAACACATCAATATGTAAATAATTTAATTCTTCATATTAAATATGTAAAAAATTACCGAAAAGATTATCTACATAAAGCATATTTTAGTAATTTACGCTACGTTTACAATTTTAAATAAAGTAATAAAATTTTCTAAACTCGAATAAATATTTCTTACCCTCATGTAAAAGCTCAAGTTAGGAACATTTTTTATAAGTAGTCTACATGTTTTTATAAATCTTTTATAAGTCTATATACTTTTTATAAACTTTGTTTTCACGTAGGAACTCTTAACGACGAACTAACACACCGTTTCCAATATTTTGATCTTTCTCTTAAAAAGTAAGAATTCTGTTAATTCAAAGCAGAAAATTTTGTAAGACATCATCAATCAACATATTCTTTTCGAATTTCAAAATTTGCATCAAGAATCTTCAGAATGCCCGAACTGCAAACACTGTAAGCGATGATGGATGGTTTTGAAAACGCAAAACAATATTTATGTCTTTAAAACAATGAGCTGAAGCTGTCACATTCCTTTTCACGTGTACTCCAAACCACATTAGGCAGATTTCTTACGAAATATTTCAAGAATCCCAGGAGTTTTTCATGAAACATTTGAAGTTAAGTATACTTAAACATCAACTGAGATATACATGAAAATTTGTTTACACTCCGGCAAGAAAATGGCATACTTCTTCACTTCGTTTTAATAAACAGTTGATCCCTATGATACACAAAGGTTGTTCGACGCAGTATCAAATCCAAGTTTAATTGTTGGCTTACTAAAATTTGAAGACCTAATCTCAGATTGCTTGACAGTAGTACCGTAAATTACCAGTAATAGAAGCAGACTAAAGTTTACAATACTGAATTACACACATCTGTACCATCTGGAATATTGCACTGCATTCTTCTTTATAATCATCCATACCTGAAACAAGAAAAATCATGTAGGCTTACCAAGGATATTCAACTGCTAGCTGAGCACGCTACATGTACGAGGGCACGCATAAAAGGATGAATAATTCTTTTTAAATACTGAAACTCTGTATTTATTTCAAAACGATTCCCTTAGATTTAGAATTCATGAAGTTATAGAAATAAATATATATATTTACCGAAAGCCTTTTAATTCTATAATATATATATATATATATATGCAATAAAACTGCTCCATTATTGTGAGAAGACTGCATTATTATTGTAATAAGATGACTTGGTAGAAGTAAATTGCAACGGATTGGCTGTGGTTCTCTGCATCCTAACTCGAAGATAACTTAATTGCGCAGTTAGAACAATGGATGCATAAACGGAAAAACTTGCAGACATGGCCTAAATTACACAAATAATGTTATTTCTAGATAATGCACATTATCAATGTGAGTGCGCTATGCACCCCCCCCCCCACACACACAATTTTGTAAAGATTACATCTTCTTAAAGGACGAAAATTAGAATAGTAAACTCTGCGGCAAGGCGACACAAGCGTCTGACAGCAGAGGGGGAGACAGAAGAGGGAGAGTTGAGACACAATTAAACTTTTATACCGCATTCCATTTCAGATCACATGACAGTTTAATGTACAGGTGTTGGATTCAGACTTCATCGCTAAGTGCGCAATACAGATTATATGGCGGATCTTTCTCCTGTAATTAGAAAATGTATTGCTCTGTTATTTTTAAAATGAAGACAGGAGTTAAAGGGCTCTTAATTTATTATTTGAAAGCTACAATATATATTTTATTATTTGAAAGCTAGAGTTTATATATATCTAGATATATATTTGATTTAAGAAAGGAGAACAAACTAACAAAGACCTATGCGGTCAAGAATTATGCGCATTCAGCTGCAAACTTAGAAAACAAGGTGGAAAGGAAATTCGTCAAGCTATTGCTTAAAAGCAAATGTGGTACTGTGGTTCCCGTGAATAATTTTTAACACTATGTTAAAATAAATTGCAATTACAAAATGTTTAACTACTATAAGAATGAAATTATAACGAGAAAACTGACAAATAAAAAATGAATGTAAAACTCAAATCAAATTTGAATGCTAAAAAAATGTTGATTAAAGTTTAAACAACTTTAATCAGTTTAAACAACTTTAATTAGTCCTTCGGGATTCAAATCCCTTTGGACTAATAATATTAATAATGCCCAGAATTTATTGCATCTGAAGCCTAAATGAGAAGATTTATTGGAATATTATGGATTATTATTGCTTACAGGATATCATTTTTTACATCAAGAAAAAATGTATTAGTCTTTTGATAAGGACATTTCTGTTCCTGTTGTACGAGAATTGATATCACGTTTGCAGTACAGGAGTATGAAGCAGAATTTGAATTTGACAATAGTCAAATTGACAATACTGATAAATTATATGAGGTGAGACCTTATCTAAACTTACTAAATATCACCATTTTTTACTACTGAAAATATAAAGTCTTTTTTAGATTCCAGACGCGAGAATGCATTATTCCTTTTGCAAACTCCTATTGAGAGTGTAGAATGAGCCAGGAATAGATCAGCAACAGGAAGACCTAGTAAATTCAACATTCAAAAACCATTGCATGGGGATGGTAGACATTTTATCGTAAAGTCCGTTGATAACAAAAGACTTTGTTGTAAAGAGTACCATAGCCAGACTGTTTATAAATGCCAAGTATGTAATGTAGCTTTACATCATAATTGTAATCAAGCTTTTCATGCTTGAATCTTTCAAATGAAATAATATGTATTTGTAAAAGAAATGCAATGTATATTTTAATATTAAATTAATTACATGTAAAGTGATTTGTAGATTTACAAAACGTTATACAGCTAAAAAGTAATCCTGCGCTCCACTCAAAAGAAACATCATACGAGTAAAATCCTACCCACTAAACATTCGTAGTCTTATTCCGCTGACGTTGCGCGAACGCAAAACTCGCGTTTTTCACAGGTAAGAGCTTTTTTTTTATTTTCAATGTAAATTTATGTTAAAAATGCTTAATTTAATATTTGTTATTATTTTCATGAGAAAAGAAACATTCCTTGTAGTTTGGGCGGTTAATGGGTTAAAGAAGCCAACAATTACGCCTTAACTCAAAGATAATGATTAATTAAAACTAAGAATTTTAAATTAGCATAATCGGAATAACGTTCGAACTGGCTTTGATAGAACGTTGGCGTAACAAGCTGTGGTGTAGTGGTCGAAACCGCTATGCAAAACCTGGGTTGTGACATCAGGTTCAAAACAAAACACAGCATAAAAATTTTATTAAACGCAAAAAAAAATGGCTACATACAATTCTGCAGAGAAAAACCTATCTATCACCAAAAATCAAATTCTATACATTTTACGTGCGAGAGCAATTCGTGGCTCTCGAGCTTGCGTTTTTAACATTGCCAACGATTTAATTAATTTAATAAAGACTATTTTAACAACTATTGAAAACGTGTTTGTAAGTTAAAAAAATAATAACTTTCAGCTTATTCTCACGAGACATCCTTGTCCATATAAATCTTCAGTCTCTTCTTCTTTTATGTAACCTTATCACAAAGCCTAATGGGGAGAACGATGCAAATCGCAGAGTGCTACTCGCAAGGAAATCAAATTAGCAACGTTGTCTTTCAGTAGGCAGAACATGCCCTAATTATACCACCTAAAACCTTCCTTTAAATACTCTGTTCTTTCTATTACATTTGAATATCCCATGAGCTAGAAATGCACAGTCTGGCAAAAAAATGGAGAGAAATTTTTTTGCCAGACTAAAATGGAGACTAAGAGAGAAAATCAGTTTTAACATAAAATAAAGAACTTAAACTAAACCTTATAGAGTAAAATATAAATAAGTGAATGCGATGTATGTATACTGCAGAATAAGGGATTTTATATCATCATTCAAGTAAATTTGATAAAAAAAGCAGAAATTTCGATAATAATAAATAAACTTTCACGATAATTACTTTAGCGAGGTAATCATAATTTACAATAAACAAACGTTTCACGTAAAATAAAAATCTTCAAATAAAATAAATGAAAAATAAACTAATAACAAACTAGCAAGAATACAAACAAATCTGAGGTAAGAAATTACCATAATTTACTTTTTATTAAGCCCCGGAGCACATTAGAAGTAAGGAAAACCTAATAAGCGTAGTCAGCTGTCCCTGAAAATTCCACTCTGCAAAAATGCAAAACGCTAGCAAAACTGGGAATAAAATAGTGGAAAAAAAGGAGAGAAAGAAATTGGAAATCCATGGCGGTCTTCTGGTTATGCTTATCTTAATAAATTAGCTACCTTTCTGTTAACCTGGCATTACAAACATTCTTATAAATAAATTTATTATTTAATAACATTTAATGAAATTATTTAAGATAAAGTTCAAGCTAAAGAATATAAATCACTATTCCAAACATAACCCTAGAGAGATTGGAATATTTGAAACCATTGATTATTAACAGCCCAATATAGCAATTTCAAAAATGAGGTAAATTACTTTAATCAATGTTATCAAAAATTACATTATATAGTCCACAAAGTATTACGGAGAATTTTGCATATGGAACAATCACGAAAGAAAACAGGGAGTGTTTTAGTCTTAAACTGACAATGCACCATAAGGGTCGAAAGTACTTAACTACATTTTATTTATATAATTTTTCTGGTTAGTCATTTTAAGTGCAAGTAACTTCATATATTTGCGTTGCTGAAGTTTGTTATTTTAAACCTACTTTGCGTTAAGCCTCTTTTTCTCTTAAAGTATTTTTCAGAGATATTGAAAATATCTTCAAATTTATAGGTGGTATCACAGATGGATTTTTCTTTCACTCGTAAAGGAGTTCATTTTGTCATGTGTATTGTTGTTTTTTCCTTTTTAACGAGATTTCCTTTAGATTTTAGACTTAGAATGAGGGGAAAAGTCTTCGGTTTATTAGTTGGAACAAATACTCTAATTGTGTACTAAGATATTTTGCAAAAGTATGGAAATGAAATACTAGAAATGGATTCAAGATGCTATATTTTTCTATATATGAGAAGTAATGTGAGACATATTGCTTAAAATATGCAGGGTGATTCTATGATCATCGGACAAACTTGGATAGGTGGTTGAGAACACTAAACATGTTTTTTTGTATAGGTAGTAGGTTTTGTATATGTAATGTAGGATCTAAAGTCACATGTTAAAGCACTAATACAACAAAATGACACGAGAAGAAAAATGCGTTTATTTACAAAATCAAAGCAAAGCGCTTCTTTGCAGCAATACAGTATTTACAAGAAATGTTCAAAATTGCGACCACCAGCAGTAATACATGCTTGATAACGTCGTAGAAGGATTCATCGAACACTTTGAAAAATGTCAAGCATTTCGCGTACACTTGCAACCGTAATAGATATTCGTGCATCGATGTCCTTCAGCGAGTCAACGTGAGTCTCTAAAATGATGCCTTTCATATACCTCTCCCCCTTAAAAATAAATCCACGCTGGATAAATCTGGCGAACGGGAAGGCCATCGGACTGCTCCACCACGCCCAATCGATGGCCCCGCAAAATTCGCATCCAAAGTAATTCTGGACCAAGTAACTCTTCCACTGATAGAATCTGATCGCGATTTGCCCGGCTCATTACCTCCCTCATTGCTCCCCGACCACTGCCGCCCTCAATGCCAGCCAATCAACGCTGTATTTCGTATTACTGTTAGTGGTCGTACTTTTGAACATTTCTTGTGAATACTGCATTGCTACAAGGAAGCGCTTTGCGATGATTTTATAAATAAACTCATTTTTCCTCTTCTGTCATTTTTTTCGTTCGTGCCTTAACATGTCACTTTAGACCCTACATTCCTATACACAAAATGCATATTTTAGTAATCTCAACCACCCCTCCAAGTTTGTCCCATGATCATAGAATCATGTATAAAAGTATGAATGTAAATAGTTATATAATTAAAAAGTGCCCAACACTATTTGAAAATGGCTGTTCCTGATGATTTACAGACTTTACTGGTTAAACATGCCTGTAAAATATTGTTGTGGAAGCTGATGGCACATGTAGATGATGATGACCACAATGGGTGAAAACATTTTCCTGTAAGAACATGACCCAGAATGAGAAACTGAGATGAAAGATAGTACGTCGTCATTTATTTCAGAGACAGACGGATTTGTAGATAGACACTTACATTCTACCGATGACAATGTTATACATTTGTCACGTCAAACTTCGCAAGAGACTAAGATTATACAAAGCTGCAGTCAAGCATAATTGCTCAGCTCGTATTACATAATCATATTATGGTAATACACTGAACTGAGACTTGTCATCTGAGGACGTAGGGTAATCAAATTAAAACACATTTCAGATTTGAAATACTGATTTACCATTATACATTGATTAATAAAAATAACTAACACTTTATTATTTAATTTTTAACTTGGCGCCGAGTTTTCTATAACCCATCTGAAACACTATCTATTGAAAGATATTTGAAAGGTCAAGCTGTCGTTTGTTAGGGTCCATCCGTGTATGCGTTTGTTAGGGTCCATACGTGTATGAGTCTCCTTAAAGTAGGGACATCTCTTTTGGATTGGAAATTTGCTTACTCTCTTCTACTTGCCAACATACTTCCAGCATACTACATACCAACATATATACCAAGATTTCCGCAGACATAAAGCACATTTACTTAGTTTATAATGCAAGATTTATCTTTCTTCAGCTTTAGATTCTTCGAAATATCGGAAAATAAATTCTTCTGAAGTTATGTAAGTAAATAAAAACAAATACACACAAGGGTGTATCAGTACAGCGTTCACAAAATTTCAGGGGAGATAGAATACACCTAGAATGGAAAATCACATAGAACACCATGGTCGGAAATGCTTTCCTAGCACGGCAGTGACGACACCAAAACCAAGAAAGAAAGGACACGAACGAGGGGAGAAAACATGTTTATTATTCAGAGTACAGCTAAAACCAAAGAGAGAACAACATAAACAGACAGTATTCGTCATCAAAGAAGGTATTCGAAGTTACGTCCCGGACCGTGATGCAGGAATCGTGCGTCATGCGTCTTCCATATGCCATAGAAATGAGGCCTGCATCATTTCTATGGTCGTAATTTCGAACACCTTTTTTAATGACGATTGTTGTTTGGTTTTTATTTTCTTATTTGTTGGCTTCTGCTGTGCTAAACATAATAAAAAAAGTTTTGTCTCACTATTTGAGTCCTTCCTTTTCTGCGTTTAGTGTCGTCAATATCGCGCCAGGAAATCGTTTCCGATCCTGCATTGCTATGTGACTTCTCATCTGGAAGCTCTCATGGAAGTTTCTCACCGCTCGGCTGATACGCCCGGTATGTAAAAAAAAAATCTAATGTAAAAGCCCGAAAACTTATGAAGATATCCGGTGTACAGCTTGTAAGCTAGACGCGGCAGCAACGGCAAACGGAACGGCCTGAAAACAGACTTCTTTGCCAATGTTAATGATGTAATGTGAAATAAAACAGGGCATATATATTTCTTGTCCGATAAATGTCGCCTAAAATCATGCATGTGCTTTTTTATCCCAAGAGTTGAGTATGTGGTTCTTAGACACCCTTCATGTAAAATTATTTAAAAAAACCCCAGGCTTGTCTCAAAATGTCAACTTTCAAATTATGCAGATATCTGGCAATAATATTGTGCTTTGAAATTATTTGCGGAATCATTTGTTCTTGACTAAAGCAATTTACATACTTACAATATTCTATTATGAGTGCTCAACGAAATTTCAGCTGGTGGGGATAGTAATTCTTTTTTACTATTCAAGTTGCTCTTAACTATCATTTAGATTAACCATAATTAAAACGCAGTAAACCCTCTCTAAGAAGATCTGATTCTGATCTTCTGTTAAGGTGGTCGTTTTGGAAATGCCATGGTCAATAGCAGTGTTTATATTCTTTCTTTGAAATACAGGGGTGTTTCAAAAACGGGTCTCAAGAAAGTACAAATGGATTCACTGTAATATATTTTACCGCATTTCGTTAGCGATTTGAATGTATCTACTAAATATGAAATCAAATTAAATAATCGTTTAGTAGAAATTTAAATTGCTGAAAATTCGTGATTTAAAAAGAAAGATGGATTTAGCAAATATGTAAATTCTTGACATAACAATGCATAGATTGAAGACAGATTATTTGTATCATTGTCGATAGTTAGTAATTATGTACATTATGGCACGAATAGCAAATAAACAGTTTTAGATAAAATGCTTGAACTGCTTTTTCGGATTTCTAACCCATATCTTCCAAGACTTTTAGAACAAGCATCGTAGAATCCCCAAGTAATGAACTGTGATGTTCTTTCACAATTTCGCGACAACAAGCATACATACTCAGTAAACGTTAGCGAATATTTTCTTCAAAAAAGACTCGTGTCCTAATACATATGCCATGCTTTTGTTCTTTGCGCAGATCTTTCGATGTTAACTTAGCAGACCTATTTATGGAATAAGTAACTTAAAATATTTTTATTTTTTAACAGACCGATTTATTGAACAATTAAATTAAAATATCTTTTATTTTGTTAATATTTTGTTTGCAAAAAAAGATAATTACGACCCGTTATTTGTTTTCAGATCGTGTATGTGTCCCGCGGGCAATTAAAATTTGAGACTACCGTTCTTCTGTATATGATGTCCAACAGTGTACTGATTTCTAACATTTGCACGAGGAGTATTTTATTTGCTTCTCTTCATAATGTAATCGCAAATGTAAGAAATGAGCTATCACTTACACTTACTCATAAAAAGGTACACTTAAACTGCCACAGTGAAATTACATTAGCTCAGTCTAAGCACGCCATACTGCAATGTATCAACTCTAAATGAAGATATCACCCACAGAAAAAGATGCTGTGTCAATATTATTAAGTGTTTCGAAGAAGAAGCACAAACACTTAACTGTTAACTCGGGATCGCCTCTGGGGGTCGACTCAGATAAAACCTGGTAAGTTACTGGTTAGGATCTGTACCTAGGCCGACTCGGATACGGGGTATATAGTCAGTCTTCACAGTACTAGAACTATCGTTGGTGATGGTTGGATCAGGCTGGGCAGGGACCATACAGTACTGTCTTGTCTGCTCCGCCGGTTGTGGTGCAGCTATATGTTTAATGATTAGGACATTCCGGAGAGCAACACACCCGTCAATCGACTTTGCGTGACTGAGCGGGTCTTGAAGATTGCTTGGGGTAACCGACGGACGACCGAGGCCCCAGTATTGTGCTGTAGAAATCCATTCTGAATTGACTTACACCCCCCTGGGAGCGTTTGGAATAAGTATCTGCCATGCGAACATTTAGTGATCGCCGGTTTAGTGTGTTTGTCGATCCAACTCTCGAATTTTAAGCAGCATGTGTTTTGCCTTTTTGGAGGATTGTGACCCCTCGACTTGGGCGAACATATTGATTATTCCTCCTGGAGAAGAGGTACTGGAATGTGTGTTGCAGTCACTACCTGTTGACATGATTTTGTCTGGGCTCATCGGAACAATCCGTTGGTTAGTGATTCCTCAGAGGGCTTCTGGAGTGGGAGATTTCTGGTGTACGTGTGTCGGGCTTGTCCGGTTGACCCAGACCTGAGCTACTCCTCTAGCTCAATGCAATGCTTCTTCGTGAGTATAACAGACTTAACAACTACAGAACACAAAAGCGCACATGGTAAAATCTGATAATACTTTACAGATTAATTACAGTTCTAGATTCCGTCAAACAAAACTTCATATGATTCTGATACCTACCTAAATAAGGCAATACTAGATCTTACGAGTTCTTAATTTAAACATTATGTATGCATGAGATGTTTAATGAAGAAAGAAAATGTGACTGGATATTGCTACATGGTAAAAAAGCGACAATGAAATAACAATACAAATTAATGTGGTATAATAAATCACGTTCTTTTACAGACTTATAGCCCACGTCAAAATTTTTAAACGTAACCATAGCATCATTGTTGGATGCTATTTATCAATGAATGGTGTGTTCTGTGTTAAAGCAGCAAAAATAGTTATTGCGTTCTTTTTAACCGGTTATCTTAAGCATGAAATTACATATTACTTCATATCTATCCCCTGACGGTAAAGTAATGGAAGCTGTTTATTTTATCGGAAGAATGTAGTTCATTGCTTTCATTAAGAAATAATAATAAAAGAAAAGTAAACTTCGAGCATCGAAAATATTAACTGAAACCTGTGAAAGGTCGTTTTCAACGTAACTTTGCTTATACGTTTGCAGGGACATCATTAAGGAATAAATAAAATGTATTGAATCTTAGCAAACTTCATTTCTGTAATTTATTTTCTGCCTGCATTGGGATACTGGTAGTAATTGCTTTTATGTATGCATCGGTAAAGTTAATTAGAAACTCAATCTCTTTTATGATCGAATTTCCATTTTTCAGACCTTTAGTAAAACGGATCAAAGCTTATTTGACATATTAAACTCCTGTAAACTATTCTATCGCTCCGTGGAATTTTATATTAGTGTACGTTCATTGTGGACGTGAAACATGCTAGGACATATGTAGTGTGTTATTTAAGTTTTCTGATTCTTCATTAGACGCGAAAAATCTTTCTAAAATTTCTTTCTAGAATGTTATGCTGTGAAATCGAACTCGAGAGTGTAGAATTAATAGCTAAATTATGAAAACACTGTAAATTACAAGCTCTTTGATGCATACCTGGTTTATTCGGCATTACGAATCATGTAAATAGAAATATCATTATCTCTATTAATTATTTTGTCAACTCTTTAATAAGATATACTTAAGAAATAAGAAATACTTAATAAGAAATACTTAATCTTAAGAAATACTGCATTAGCTTTACGGGCACATTCGCTTACGTAAATCTGCGAATATATAAAATCTGTACTATTAAAATCTGTACACTTCTGTCTGCTTGTTTGTTTCTGGCATAATCTACACCAGAACGGCGGGTAGTTGAGTTTCGAGAGGGATACTCACGGATTCCGAAAATTCATGGGGAGCCATTTCGATCATTCTCATTTTCACACGATTTTAATCAGGCGAAATGTTAATTAAAAATTCTGAAAACGCTAATTTTCGCTCTCATTTTTTTTTTGCGTGGCAACAGTATCGCGAGCGCGAGATGAAACACTGCTTTGTTTCAAAATATGTTGCCACTGCTCGCTTTCAAATCGTACAATAAAAAAACTTTTTTTTTTCGTGCAGCATCAAACTTTTTTAGTACAATAAAGAATGAGATATATTCCGAAGACATCAGAGATCACGTGACTTATGCGTAGCTAATGTAAACAATCAATGCAGATGACCTCAGAGATCACATGACTTATGTATAGCTAATGTAAACAACAAGGTCATTCTTCCTCTTCTTCTCTTGCGGAATGTATCTCATTGTACGTTTTACAAATTATGAAATAAAAATAACATTGCCAAACATTAACTAAATTTTACTTTCATATTCTGACGTTGAAAAAAGCAAATGATTGCGTTATAAATCAAAAATTACGTAATTGTATATATATTGACGTCATTATATATCGAAAATGTTTCGTTAATCTTAGTATTTTAAATAAATAGCTGATATTGGCAACTGTTTTGTTTCAGATTAGGATATAATTGACACGGTATGTTATTGCAGCGTTAATTGTTTTACTGATATTGAGGAAAACGTTTTATATTACATTATAGGGTATTTTCCCCACCTTCTTAGCATGCCTTCGCGGTGTAGTGGTCAGCTCGCTGGACGCATATTCGAGAGGTCCGTGGTTCGAGACCCGGCGAGGGCATTGCTCATTTTTCATGACTCCTGCTCCGAAATAACCTAATGTCTCCATAACATTAAATCTAAATGATGATGTGATACGTATTGAGGTGTGAAAATGAAGTATCGAAAGTTTTTGTTTCCTGGTTTGGCAACAAAAAAATTATTTACGATTTGATTTTTGCTTAGAAAGAATGAACTGATTTCATTCACAGTGAAATGTTTTGATACATTTTCATATCAAGTGCATACAGAACGTATAAATTTTGTTTAGGATGCAGACCGCTGGCGGTCTTGTCCGCTAGTTTAATTATAAGTCTTATATGAATATAAAAATATTAAACAGAAAATGCAGAGGTTTTTCCTTGTCAGCTCTTCTGCATAAGTAAGAATTTAAAATGTGCAGGCAAAAATCATTTGAAAGTGTAATTGGAAATCTATTTTTTTTTAATTTCCACTATATTATTGCATTTTACGTAAATATTTTTCTTCATTTGCTTTTTATTTGCATTATGTAATTTTTCGGTTTATGATTCCGTCTCAACTGGATTTTATTAATGTTTTGCATTACTATTTCATAAATGATACTTTTTTTTAATTATTTCCCATTCTTTTGCATTTGTGTTTTAGTCACAGCTTCTGTATAGCCCACCCAGAATTTTAACCAAAAAATATCGCCAAGAGCGGCGATAAATGATATGATGTGGTAACACAAACTCAATGTAAACAAGAAGATGGAATTACGATTACAGCTAATATAGTAGTCAGTTATATTTATTCAATTTCAATACAAATTACGGAGATATCCATTTACTCATAGTTAAACACACGTGCCAATGTGTTCTTACTTTTCCGGCATAGCTTCTCTTAAAATTTATCTCGCGCTGCATTACACGGGGAAATACAACATTTTAAAATTAGAATTGTGCTTAACTAGCTACACAAAATTCGTAACACTATTTTCGGCGAATGTTTAACGATCAGATATTGTGGAGAATACTGTTTTGAAGATCAGATTTTTGCATTTAGTTATGGATTGCTCCAAACCTGCTGTTAGGGATGTTGTAATTAAGTATTGAGAGATTTTAAAGGAAAATTTAAGGTGGGAGTGTTCAAACAAACGTAAAAGTTTTGGAAAGGCAGGCATTCCAAAGACATATTTTATGTATGGATTAACAAGAGAGTATAAACGTTTCAAGAATTATTAAAAATTTAAAAATATAAGTAGGGAATAGCCCTCTTGTGGCAGCTATTTGTTTATATTTGAAACTAGGAGAACAGAAATTTCTCCACGTTGGCAGAATTGCTTGTTTACCGTAGAAAATCTAATCTTAATTACAAAAATATCTGATGTGTACACCACATGACTTCCTTGTACGGAATATTAATTTATACGCATTTATTCTTGCATTTCATTTAACCGTATTGGATTGAATTAAATCTACTTCGTCGACAGCGCATAAACCACAATTGAATAAATGCACTCCTTGTTGTGAAAAATGTAAGATAACATGCAAAGGTATCTTACATTTGAGAAAGCGAGGCAAAGGTGAGAATTTCCGGCATTGCTTTTAAAATTACATCTTTTTAACCTTAATCATTTTCATTAATCATTCCTTAATATTTCTTTCTTTTAAAATCGTGTATAATAGTCGTAAATTTATTTCTATTATCCACGATTTCTGATGAAATTAAGATGGCCGCCATTTTTGAAACACGGAGTTTCGTCGAAAATCTGGATGGCAACCATTTTTCAAAACAAGGTATTTCATGTGCTTTGGGTGGTTTTCCCCTTGTGTAACGTGTACGAGCCAGTTTCCCTTTAAACGTCCTCCACGAAGGCATCCCTCTCTTAAGGCAGATAGCCCTCGAGTGCTTTGCCGTAATCTAATAAATCAAATCAATCATGTGCTTTGGCGCCAAAACAAATTCGCCAAACTTTAAAGGTGTACTATACTGAAGCAGTTCCGTGTTTTATTTGTTTATGTATTTATTTAGTTAGAGTGTATTGTGATGAATTTAAGTACATCTATTATATATAATTTTTAATCTGTGGTCGTACATTGAGATATTATAATTTTAATCCCTTTATTAATTACCTAATTCTACGTAAACTGGCGTTAGAATTTGAAAACAACTTTTGGAGAATCTGTATAAGCTGAGTGGGTTTCTGGAGCTGATGGTGGTGTAGCATCATGCTGAGTTTAATGTACATGCAAAATATTATTTTACAGCATAAGTAAATTTTACAGAAGGGAAAGCAAAATTTAATTTTATAGATAGCATATCCTACAGTCATAGTATAAATAAATTTTACAGACAGCATGTTTTATATGCGTAGCACATGTACATGTACATGAATAGAAAGTAATATTTTTGCGCAACTTCTGTAAATACGTACACAAATAAAAGAATCTTTTTTTTTTCCAAAACGGATTGTAAAATGGATTTAAATGTATTTAGAAGGGATTTTTTTCCCGAGGTCTGTATGTACGTAACTATATAAATATGTACTTATTTGTATGTTTCATAACTCAAAAACGATTAGTCGCAAAGCGTTATAATTTTGTATATGGAACTGCTATAACATCTAATTGTACATCTCGCTTTTTTGTTGCAATAGGCAGAACAAACTATATATACCCTCTTACCCTCTTGCAGGGTTAAGTGAGCTCCTTTTTCTTTTATGTATGTTGTTAAATTAGTAAATTGTGCATTTTTTTGCTTTAAAAGTGATTGAATTGTGTTTTTTATATGTTTCATAAGAAGGTTTTTTTGCCTTTATTAAATCTACATACAAAATTTCGAGAATTATTAAAAATTTAAAAATATAAGTAGGGAATAGCCCTCTTGTGGCAGCTATTTGTTTATATTTGAAACTAGGAGAACAGAAATTTCTCCACGTTGGCAGAATTGCTTGTTTACCTTAGAAAATCTAATTTTAATTACAAAAATATCTGATGTGTACACCACATGACTTTCTTGTACGGAATATTAATTTGTACGCATTTATTCTTGCATTTCATTTAACCGTATTGGATTGAATTAAATCTACTTCGTCGACAGCGCATAAACCACAATTGAATAAATGCACAAGCATGATTTAATTCGCAATAATAAATGAAGGCGTTATCTTTATTGATGCGTAGCTTAGTCTCTCTAGATTGGCAACAAATCTACTATTCTGCTGTTTCAAATGTAAACAAATATGTCCGCCATGTTATTTAAAACTTAACCGCACTTAAACAGCTTTTAAATTGCTGATAATTGTACAACTATTGCTTCGAGATTTACGAAAGGCATAAAACCCTTAACCAGAGAATAAGAACAACATAATTCAATCATTTTTAAAGCAAAAAATGTGCAATTTGCAGATATTATAAGAGTAAAGAAACTGAGATCACTGAGCCGAGGGTACTACTTTGGTAAGCGGTTGCATGGATTTTTGGCAATTTACGTTGGCGCAATTGTTGGAGTAATTTTTACAAACGTCAGTCATCTTGAAAACGCTGTTTTTACGCATAATAAAGTATTGGAAGCTTAAAAAAAATATTGTTAAAAGTAATGGATTAATTTTTTGTTGAAAATGTCATTTTTTAAGATGGCAGGCAAGTGTAAATAAATACATTTACTATGAGTATAAAATACTAAAATAAGGCTATTATTATTTTCATATAGCGAAAAAAAGAATAAAAACACAGCTATAAAAACATTGTGCCAGCGTTTAATTCGATTAAAATATTACTGAAATTGAATATCGAATTAAAAACCATCCTACCAACATTTAAAAGAATTAGAATATTATTAAATTCAAATACTTAATTCAAATACTTTAAATTCAAATACTTTAAATTCAAATACTTTAAATTCAAATACTTAAATTAAAATACGTTATATAAAATATAATTAGCATTAAAACATATGTGACAATAATTATCTCAGCAATTTTTGAAAATAATGTATTAATGTTTTTAACAAAAATTGAAGTATACAATTATAAAATAAAAGAAAAATATGTACTTACATTTTTTGAGTAATTTAACCTCTTGTTTATTGATAAGTACCACAAAAAAAATCGAAATCATAATTGAATTGGCTCTTTTAACCATCTTCATCTGTTATCCACATATCTCGCACTTCATTGAAGAAACAGTTAGCGAGGTTTCCTCAAAAAATTTAAAATAAATTTCCTCTGACGCTATTAACAATTTATAAATAAATCTTTGATTAGGAAAGACAGGTTGGCCAAAATAAGGTCTCAAAGGGCAATTTTTTTATTCCATTACCAATAATTCTTGGTAATTACCAATAACAACATTCATCTTCGAAACGAAGATATTCATTCCATTTGAAATCTGACGAATTCGAAGAGATGAATAATAAAATTTGGTGCTACTTTTGTAGACGGTTGCACGGATATTTGGCGATTTACGTTGGCGCAATTGTTGGCGCCATTTCTACAAACGTCAGCCATCTTGAAAAACGCTGTTTTTACGCATAGTAAAGTATTCGAAACTTAAAAAAAAATAAATATCGTTAGAAATAATGGATTAATTTTTTTGTTGAAAATGTCGTTTTTTAAGATGGCAGGCAAGTGTAAATAAATACATTTACTATGAGTATAAAATACTAAAGTAAGGTTACTATTACTTTCATATAGCAAAGAAGAGAATAAAAACACCGCTATAAAAACATTGCGCCAACGTTTAATTAGATTAAAATATTACTGAAATTGAATATCGAAATAAAAAACATCATCCAACATTTAAAAGAATTAGAATATTATTAAATTTAAATGCTTTAAAATACGTTATATATAATATAATATATATATATATATATATTATATAGAATAAATACATTTACTACGAGTATAAACTACTAAAGAAAGGTTAAATTATTACTTTCATATAGCATAGAAATAGAATAAAAATACCACTATAAAAACATTGCGCAAACGTTTAATTGGATTAAAATATTACGTAAATTGAATATCGAATTAAAAACCATCATACCAACGTTTAAAAGAATTAAAATATTACTTAAATTAAATACTTTAAAATAAGTAAATAAGAACGCTTCGTACACTAGAGCTAAAATGACAGCAATTAGTTTATTGTCGGTAAAAAAGGAGGAATGTCTAATAATTTTCATACCGTTACAGCGGTTATTTCTTTCAACATGGCCACAATATCATATACGACCATCTCAGAATCGGCTCTTCTAACGGTCTTCATCTGTGATCTACATTTTCGCACTTCATTGAAGAAACAATTAGCGACGTTTCCTTCAAAAATGTAAAATAAATTTCCTCTGACCCTTGTAAGAATTTATAAATAAATCTTTGATTAGGAAAGCCAGGCTGGCGAAAATAAGGTCTCAAAGGACAATTTTTTGATTCCGAAACCAAAAATTCTTGGTACTTATCAAAAACAACATTCATCTTTGAAGGAATTCGAAGATATGAATTAAATTTTAAAATGGCGCGATAATGCACAAATTTTCAGCAACCTATCAGGGAGCTGATTACAGCTCATTAATGCACAAATGTTCTAAAACCAATCAGAGAGCTGATTACATCACGCTTAGAATAAAAATTATTTAAATAATCATACATAATAAAATCATTTTAAAAAAGAAATGCAAAATTAAATTGTATTTTAATATTTAACAGCCATAAATAATGTTTAAAACATTAGATTAAATTTATAAATATTAAAACCTATTACTTTTAAAGTAAGGTGACGTCACTGATTACATCATCCACAGCATAAAATTTCATAAAATATGATAAAGAATAAAATTTTTATTTCAAATAAAAATACAAAATTAAATTGATTTTTAATATTTAGAAGCCATAAATAATATTTAAAACACGGAATTTATGCATAATAACACGCATTATTTTTTAAATAAAATGTCAACAAAGTATCGGTTACCATAAATAACTTATCCAGCAATGGGTTTACCATAAGTCGTATTACTCGCCAAAATAAATATCGCCAACAAATCGCCAAAATCCGTGCAACCGTCTACCAAAGTAGCACCTAAAATTTTAAAATGGCGCGGTAATGCACAAATATTCAGTAACCAATCAGGGAATTGATTACATCACGCATAGTATTAAAATTATTTAAATAATCATTCATAATAAAATCATTTTTAAAACAAATGCAAAATTAAATTGTATTTTAATATTTAACAGCCATAAATAATGTTTAAAACATTAGATTAAATTTATAGATATTAATAAAACCAATTACTTTTTAAGTAGGGTGACGTCATTGATTACATCATCAACAACATAAAATTATATAAAATATTATAAACAAAAAAAAATATTTCAAATAAAAATGTAAAATTAAATTGATTTTTAATATTTAGAAGCCATAAATAATATTTAAAACACGGAAGTTATGCATAATAAAACGAATTATTTTTTTAATAAAATGACAACAAAGTATCGGTTACCATAAATAACTTATCCAGCAATGGGTTTAGCATAAGTTGTATTACTCGCCAAACAATCGCCAAAATTCGTGCAACCGTCTACCAAAGTAGCACCAAACATTGCGCCAACGTTTAAATAGTTTAAAATATTACTGAAATTGAATATCGAATTAAAAACCATCAAATCAACATTCAAAAGAATTAGAATATTATTAAAATCAAATACTTTAAAATACGCTATATAGAATATAATTAACATTAAAATATATGGACAATAATTATGTCAGCAATTTTTGAAAAAAGTTTATTAATTTTTTTAACAAAAATTGAAGTATACAATTGTAAAATAAAAGAAAAAATATGTACTTACATTTTTTGAGTCATTTAACCTGTTGTTTATTGATAAGTACCACAAAAAAATCGGAATCATAATTTAGATAACATCTTCGAAGGAATTCGAAGATATGAATTAAATTTTAAAACAGCGCGGAAATGCACAAATTTTCAGTAACCAATCAGGGAGCTGATTACAGCTCGGTAATGCACAAATATTCTATAACCAATAAGAGCTTATTACATCACGCCATGAATTAAAGTTATTTAAAAATTCATACATAATAAAATATTTTTAAATGCAAAATTAAATTGTATTTTAATATTTAACAGCCATAAATAATGTTTAAAACATTAGATTAAATTTATAGATATTAAAACCAATTACTTTTAAAGTAAGGTGACGTCACTGATTACATTATCCACAGCATAAAATTTCATAAAATATGATAAAGAATAAAATTTTTATTTCAAATAAAAATGCAAAATTAAATTGATTTTTAATATTTAGAAGCCATAAATAATATTTAAAACACGGAATTTATGCATAATAACACGCATTATTTTTTAAATAAAATGTCAACAAAGTATCGGTTACCATATATAACTTATCCAGGAATGGGTTTACTATAAGTCGTATTACTCGCCAAAATAAATATCGCCAACAAATCGCCAAAATCCGTGCAACCGTCTACCAAAGTAGCACCGAGCCGAGTAACAGAGTGTATATATACATAAATATATTTATCTACGTTTGGTGCTTCCGATTGCAACCAAAATACGAAGTGCACATCTACAGGTTATAGCAGTCCTATATACAAAATTTCAAAGTTCTGAGGCTACTAGTTTTTGAGTTATGCGAGATACGTATGTAGGTACATACGTTCGTACAGACGCCACGAACAATTCTCTTCAGAATTAATTTTAAAGCAGTTTTATAATTTTTTTGAAGGAAAAAAGTCTTTTATTCTGTCCTTAAGTATAGATGACACGCAAAAACATCCTTAAATTCCATTGGATAGCGGTCAAAATGGATATTTGCTTTCAAATATGCTGTCTGAAACTTTTCGCGATTACAATACTTCCTTTTTACTTCGTACAAGGAAGTAAAAAAAAGATTCTAACTGTTTTTAAGTGTATTTGGTGTTTTAGATTTTTCTTTACTTTACAATTTTTTAATAAGGATGATCTGAGATTTTACGTATTTTTTCTTTGCCCCGAAGTGAGAATTTAATTGACTGAATGAAAACTAGATCTCTAATTAAATAAATTTTAATGAAGTACAGCAAGAAGTGCATATAATTTAACGCGCAGTAGAAAAAAGTGATGTTATTTCCGCATTCGGTTTTTTGTATAGTAAATTTTCTTTTTTTGTAAAATTGGCGTTTTCGTGGTTTTCCCCATGTGTAACGTGTATATGAGCCAGTTTCCCTTAGAAAGTCCTCCATGAAGGCATTCCCCCTTAGGCAGATAGCTCTCGAGGCTTTGCCATAATCACACGCACAGACTTTATTCGTAAAAATTGCTATCTGGTAGATAAGTTTTGCGTAGTAAAAGTTACATTTTTCTCCTTATCTGGCCTAATTGTTAAAAGAGATACTGAAAACGCAGTAACTTTTATTGATTGATTTTAATTTCATATCGTAATAAACGGATGAAATGTTTCACAAAACAGTAACTTAAATTTATTGCTTGCATTTTATAAAGATTTGTATTATACGCTTAGATGTCTTGTTTTTATATTAAAATTTCTCATTGAAATAGAATTATAAGGTTACGTGCCTTTTATTTAAACAATATAACATGTAATTTTTTTATTAGTAAGACATATAATTTAATTTATATGTAATTATTTAATGATTTATTATTAAGACATATAAATTGATTAATAATGTACTACCTGATGGATTGTTGCAATACTAGTATTTCAACTTAACGCGTTTAATAGAAAGTTCATGTTTCCAATAATGGATGATAAAATTTAAGTGAATGGTTTAAAATTTCGTTTACTTGCTATATAAGACTTACCATTGTACGTTTTCAGATTTAAAGTCATCTGCAATCATTATGAGGTATTTGTTGCATCCTTTAATCTATTTCTCTCAAAACCCAAATTACGCGTTTATTTCTTCGTTTGGTTTGGTTTTACTATATCACGGTAAAGCACTCGAGGGCTATCTGCTTTAAAGGAGAATGCCTTCGTGGAGGACTTTCTAAGGGAAACTGGCTCGTATGCACGTTGCACATGGGGAAAACCACGAAAACGCCCATGCAGCCAGCCCGTTCGAGGGATTCTAACTTCGGACCGAACTACCAGTGTTCAGCGACATTACCGCTCGGCCGCTGGTGGGCCTTATTTCTTGAGACGACTTTCCAAAATGTCCTTAAAATATTAAAATCATTTTTATATTGCTAAGTTTTAATATTGTTATCATAATATATATCATAACATATCATTCATATATATACCTAATATAGTTTACATTTTTGACTTTTATTACTGAAATATAAATGTAAGTCATTAAGGTACCTGTACGTTATCTATGTTTCGAATATAAATGTTTATATAGTAAATGTCTTTACCTCGAATATTAAAGCATTTGGGTTTATCTAAAATACAGCAAACTCTTCGCGAGCGCTGATTTATGGAAAGCCTTTTACATATATGCATTATCTTAAATATTTCGATTTGAATTGTTCAACACTTGAATTTCATTCACGCGAGCTTCAACATTCAAATTCCAACACTGAAAGCGTGCTAGTATCAGCCCTGGCTAGAATTATCAATAATTTTAAAGGATTTCCGTTAACTGAAAATGACGTCAAAGAATTCGTACAAATTACAAAAGCTGTTGGGGATGAAAGGTTTTCAAATATGGAAGAATGAGAAGTCAAAGAATTAATTGAGAAATGATGAATGGAGAACTAGGTCATATAACACTGAATGCGCTGATAATCAAGAAGAAGATAAATTATCTATAATTCGCAAAGAATTTGTTAAAAAAAAGAACTGCTTGATTTTTCAATGGAGATTAACCCAAATTAAATCAGAAGAAGGCGCTTTATGAGAAGCAATTGAAACCTTTTCGCTCCTTATCGCAAAAATTTCAAAGAATTGCATAAATCATTATTTCAAGCTTTAAAAAATATTGTATCACTTACTTATTAGGCACTTATAAAACTATTTGAATTAATAGTTTTGTTTAGATATATTAATTATTAGTAGTATGTTTTAAAGTTACCAATAAAATTAAAGCATTCAATCCAATTAAACGTGTAAACGGTAAAAATAGAAAACCGAAATTCAAAATAAAAATTGTTCTTTTATTTATCCTCTAGCTGTTTTTTCTGTGGGAGATATCTACAAAAATAATACTTCAAACTCTGTTAACTTAAATACCATCTCCTGCAAGAGTTATTTCATTCACAAACTCCATAACTATAGATCCAAAAAAGCGCTAATAAAGTCTTCAAGTATTCTTTGTTTTTTTTTTTTTTTTGAAGGATATAAAAAGCAGAAACACCTCATAGGAGAGCGTTTTGAAAGATAGATCAATATCAAGCAAAAGAAGAGTTTAGAGTTTTTGCCAAGAAAAGATTTAGAATAATATAAGTGGAATCTCGGATGTAGAACTGTGCCAAGATTGTGCGTATGTTTATGCATCACCCATCCCCCGCCATTCCTGATTTTTAGGTCAAATGTAGTGGATACATCGTTAATTACTGCAAACAATCTTTTCGTGAGTTTATTAAATTTCAGATTATAACTTTTCTGAAAAATATTTGCTCCTATGCATTTGAATGGCTTTTTCTTAACTCCTATATTATAGGCAGAAATGTAAAAATACTTTATTTACTTATATGTGACTAATGATATTTTTATTACTAATTTTTCAATGAAATATAAAATCTTTATTTTATTAAAATGTGAAAAAATAGTATTCGTTTAATTACTAGACATGGAGTTTTACCAATCTGTCAATAATTTGAAAGCTTGCTTAATAGCAATCAGGAGATCATCGGTTAAAATTTGCAGATTTAATGTCCCTTTTCTCTACAAATCTGAGTTAAATTTACAACTGAATTCCCATTTTTAATACACAGTTGTAATTCTAGCACACTGATAAATTGATGAAACAGAAAACTAAAATCTTATATATAAAATAATGTAAATAAACACTTCTATATTAAAATTTAGGCATACAAGCTGCAGTGCATAACTGTTTATAAAACATAACTGAATTGTTCTTATTTTTAAATTCTGAACAAATGCTGAATATTTGAAAGATCAGATAGACCCAAGACTAAAATTATCAGTAAAATTCAAAGTTACATATTATTTGTTTTAATATACTGCGAGAGTTACGTTTGTTATAATTAAATATAGCTTAATTCTTATTAATTAAAAAGTAAGATTTTAAGGCTTATATTTTTATTGTATTCCTGATAATTAATAATAAACTTAATTAGATATTTTGACTAAGGTTCTTACATTTATTTTAAATACTAAGCAAAATTAATTTTATTGTTAAATGTCTACTAATTAACAGACTTAATTTAAATTATCAGTTTTAATTAAGTACCTTTAAACTAGTTTCTTACTTTAAAAATATCGTTCATATTTCTTTATATTCCCTTTGAAATTTTACTGTTTAGAAATTTTATTTTCCGTTCTTTGGAGACTAAACGAGAAAACTTATATGCCTATTCTCCTTGTATGTGACTATAGTAGTGCTTTTATCATTTTCATTTATCATCATCACAAACATAATCTTTCTCATCTTTTCATGACCATATAATTATCAATTTGGTATGGTAGGTTCTTTTTCTTCTCCCTTTATAAACTGTAATGACAAAGAATTTTGAGACTTTTAAGAAGAACACGGAGCATTCGGAAGCATAACAGGAATTAATATACAGATGCATAATGGTAGTTACTGATATTATATACTACCTGTTAGATAAGACTCTCTTGTGAAATTTACGCGTTAGTTAACTACAGCCGTGCAAAAACGATAAAAATTTGAATTTTGTAACTCACGTAAGAATATTTATTTAACCTTTATCTTATGCATTTTTGAATCTGCGTTCAGGGTATTACAGTAAGAGGCAAAACATTATGACCTGCTATACAAAAACCGTTGCGTGACCTTTGGCCTACATAACAGCTGCAAATCGCCTTGGCATGAATGCCACATGTTCTAAGTAGATGACTGCAGACAGGTTGTACCAAGTGTCTAAGCAGCGGTCACCCAAAGTCGAGATATTCCGCCACAGTGGTGTTTGAGTTATGAGCTGCCGCTCCATGACATCCCAAATGTACTCTGTCGGGTTAAGAGAGCCGACGAGATAGGTGCACGATTTTAAATGGAATTCATCCTTATGCTCTTCAAACCACTCCAGCACAGTTTCAGCCTTGCGATATGCGGCGTTGTCCTGTTAGAAGATTCCTTTTAATGTTAGGAAGACAGACGCTATGTAAGAATGCAATCTATCCACAGTTACATTTAGATAGTCTGCAGCTTTCATGGTCTGTTTTACCACAAATAAGGGTCCTAAATCCGCCCATGAGAACGTCCTCCAAAGTTTAATACCGCCACTACCGGCCAGTAAAGGGTAGGAACAACTATTCATCTGGAAGACGACGTACCATGACACGGCTATCGAAGTGATGACTAAACAATCGTGTTCCATGTGACCAGGCAATTGTCTTCCCTTCCATGGTCCGGTCTCAATGTTCCCGGGCTCACTGTTATTGACTAATACGCTTGGTCAACAGAGGCATACGAGTGGGACGTTTGCTGCACAGTCCCATTTCCAACAGTGTCCGCTCAACTGTCTATACCGAAACAGTTGCACTTGAACCTACATTGTATGGGCTGTCAGCTCAGCTACTGTCTGGCGCCGATTTTGCTGTATCAACCTGGACTGTCTCCGACATCCTTTTTCTTTGATAAACCGTGGACGTCCAACATCTTGTCGTCTGCTGCTAATTTCTCCGTCATTTATCCACTTTGCATAACGCCTAACAACGGCAGATCTACCAATCATGAAGTTTCCAAGATACTCGTTAAGGGCAAACTGCCCTCTATCAAATTCGCTTCGATCAGCAGCATTTCCCGTCACTCGCAAAGTAAATGCAAGAATGATTCTCCACTTAACTCTTTCACGATGTTGTGAACATAAACTGTGTCTATTTAGATTCTAATAAAGACCATTTTGGTTGAAATTTTAGATATTTTGCTACTCAAACTCTGTTTCAGAAGCTAAGTTAAATAAAATGTCCCAAATCTAGCAAAAATGGAAATGAGTGCGTGTTATCGCGGTATTTGGTTTTATAGCTGAAGAATCGACAAGTAAATATACTTATTTTTTATTTTTTTTATTATCACATGCAAAGAAAATGTTATTTTAATAATATTCTACAGCATCTTAACTTTTTTTACACCAAAATGCGATAGTTCGAATTAATTCTGAATAGAAGTTAAGGATAGCAGCGCAAATTTCGAGTTCGATGACAAGTCTTAAATTACTACTTTATCAATACATTGAAAACTTTTTGAAAAGGAAGATAAAGGGCTTTTTGAATATATATTTGAATTTTGAGCATAATAACGTAACCTAAAACAAGGTGTAATTAACGTAATTGAATACAATGCTCAGTTATTTTTACCTTTAGTAAAATTTAGTAAGCAATATCGAGATTCTTCGCTTCGAGAGTTTTAGAAAAGATGCATTGGTGGAGTGAAAGAACTGAATTTTTAACAAAATAATTTTCTATTTTGCCGCTGTTGTTTTCCATTTTTATTTTCTTTCCAACAACAGCCGAGTAGTTTCATCTTCTAGAACAACCCAAGCGTAAAGAAATACTTTTTGTCTATAGAATTTTTTTGGGATTGTTACTCGAAGTATGTTCTGTTATAAATAGATAATTGAACGGTTATAGAGATTCTTTGTCATGAATTACAGAAGAGTAAGTTAAAAAAAAATAATATTTTTCTTAAATTTAGAATTTTCTTTGTAATCATTGCATCCAATTGTTCATAATAGAAGTATCTTATAACATTATGCACATTTTTACATTTAATTTACAGTGATCCTCGCACATGGAAATTTAAACTGACCAAACAACTGACCTTGACTCATTTTGAAGGGTATGGTCTAGCATTTCATTCTAATCATATGCAGTATTCGCAGTTAAGCATCGGTAACTAAACGAAGCATTCGCCTTTACGAAATAGTCGGTATCCGGTTAAAAGAGATCGATACAAGTCTGCTTACGTGAATTTTTAGTCTCAGGAGAGAATCGCTAACTGAGTCGGAGCTCGTTCAAAGCTTTCATTCCGAAGGACTATGCAAACAAAACGGTGAAAGCTTAAGGACCAAAGTTAAACTTTACTGTTTTTCTTCGTTGTAGTTACTTTTTATCTTCAATTTTCTTTTACGTAGCTTAAAACTAAAGCTAATTTGTAGTTGAGTGTTCAAGCACTAAAAAATATTCAGCAATTTCGGATATATTTAATTGTGTGTCTTCTTCTCTTGAAAACCGAAACTAATTACACTTGGATTAATTTAACAATGTAAGATTTTGTTAGGAATAATTACATTGAACAGGAGCCTGTGTTAACAAAATATATGGTGAAATATGGAAATGTTCTTCCATTACAATATTATTCTTACGAAAGACGCTTGATTGAAAAATTAAGTTACTCGAAATTAGTGAAATTTTAATAAGAATTTTACTAATTAATGTAGCAGAAAGAATTTTCTTTCGATGAGCAGAGAAAATTTTTTTATTAATATGACTATTAATCAATTCCATTAAGCATTTGATATTTCTTATTTGTTTATTAAATTTTATTTTGTGATGTTGCAATACTATATTACCTAAAAATATAGGTATACTCCGCGCACAAACACACACAAAATGTTACATTTCTAAATCTGCCGTTCTAGTGATCGGATTGGAGAAATGTAATTTTCTTCTTTCGTGTCTCGAAAGCGCTACTTGAGATTAGATTTATATTTATAGTATTGCTCTAATATAGGTAGTTTTGACCTTAAAACGGGTTTATTCTGAAATGACGTACCTATGTTTTTGCATATTTTGACCCTACGACTCCAAAGTTTGTCACACTCCACTTTGACAAAGCGTTAAGTTTTATAAAAAAAATCACACGAATTATTTTAAAACAATAGCTCTCAAAATGTTAGTTCCTCAATTTTATCTGAATTTGGTACATATACATTAATATTTTTTTTATTAAACTTACTTGTTTCCTTTTTTTCCCAAAACGAAATTTAGGTTCAATACAAATAAAATTCGCAGATATTTCCTGATTTATTTTGTAAATATTTATTTTTAGTTAAGGGGACTCGTACACCTTAAAACCCATAGGATCTTCGAATATGTGACTGTTGTAAGAATTGGAAAAACTTATTTATTTTAAAAGAAATTACTTCCAACTTTTTACATCTGACTACATAATATAGCTGCTTTCTGAAATAGTGATCAGAAATTTTGTGTTGCCACAAATATTTTGATAATTTAATCCGTTTTTTGACAAAATTTTTCGTCATGTTTTCACCTTGCGCGCACAGTTTAAAACATTCTGTTTCATAATTTAATTCAATATTTAATATATAGCTTTTATAACATTTGGGAATTACTGTGAATCAAAAATTCTAAGAATTTCATGTTAAATTTTTATTTTATTTGGAGTCGAGTTTATAAAATGTATTTTATTAAAAAAACCTGTAATGTTTCCGTCCATAAAATTTTTTAATATTAAAACATTCATCAGATTTTTGGTTCAGTTAAAAAATAGGGCTGATATAAAGAATTCCATCCAATTTCAAGTATGTACCATGAACCATTTTTAAATTATCGTGCGCGCAAGGTGGAAACGTGACGAAATATTTTGTCTCAAAGCGGATTAAATTACAAAAATATTTGTGGCAACACAAACTTTCTGGTTACTAGTTTCCAAAGCAGCTGTATTATGTAGTCAGCTGTAAAAAGTTAGAAGTAATTGATTTTAAAATAAATAAAATATCCCAATTCTTGCAACAGTCACATATTCGAAGGGTGTTAAGGGGTTTAAGGTGTATGATCCCCCATAATATTTTGAACAAATTTTGAAATATAACCTATTATATTTTTACCATAACTTTAAAGTAGACGCATTTCTAGGTAAATCTGCAAAAAATTTCAGTTTTTTTATTTCAAATTTTCCAAGATAAACATGAATTTAGCACATATTCGCGCCTACTGAAATTTTATAAATTTGTTTTAAGCGATAATGAGGCCAAATGTGGTGTACCCACGTTGTTAAAATTATTTGAAAGAATGAACTACATGCATCTTTTCTCCACTCGTGCACAAGAAAAGGGAACGTTAAACAAGTTACTATAAATTACGAATTTCACCAAATGTCTTGGCTCAAGCTGAAAAATGTGCGCCGAAATATTGAATTCTTCGGGAAGTTTCTCACCAAATTTCATAAAATTTAATATTTCAGCATAGTTTGAGTCATAAAATCGATATATGGGAAAACGCCAGATTTATGTCAAAATACCTATGTTGGAAGAATGCTACATATACATAAATCTAATTCGTAAGTTGCGCTTTAGAGATATGAAAAATGCAAATTAAATTTCTTCAATCGGCTCAGTTGAACGGGAGATATAGAACTGTCGTATTTTTTTTCTAAGATTGTATCTAAGTGTTTCTGTCTGCACAATTAGTGCTCATAATTAGTCACTTAAATTGGTGTTAAAAACTAAAAAGCCAATAATTAGCTCATGGATGCGCATCTGCACGTTGCAAGTTGTTTTGTACAGTCCAGGAAGCCAAAGGTCGTTCCGAAAACATGGAAACACTTTATGAATCCCACGAGACATATACACGGACATACACAACAAACAAACGTTCTTTCATGTTTCAAAATTAAAGCCTTTAGTAAAATTTAGTAATTACATTCTAGAAGCCTACGTCACTTTCCCTCTACTTCAGTTCACTTCACTTCGCAAAATTTGGTGAAAACCTATCAAAGCCTGTTATTGTATTATTGTTATTGTAACTCAATTATTGGTTAAACAAATAAATTGGATTGCAGCAAGAACGAAACATGAAAATTTGAGATCATTTCATTTATTGAAAATTTATTGAGCATTTAAGCTTTGCTTACAGCGAACAACTTTCTGTTTCTACAATTCGTACATCAAGCCAATGAATTAAATGTAATCTGTTAAACAAAACTATCTGTTAATGTAATTTATTTATCAAAATCATTAACAGTTACGAATCTTCGTAAAGTTCAGAAAATGTGGACTTTTATTGTTCTTACGAAAACGATAATATTAAGCTTTTGTTGATTAAATTATTTCCGAATATAGAAATTGTAAAAACGAATTTTAAACTAAAGGCTATATGGAACAGTGTTTGGTGTATTAGGGCCAACCAATCAGCTAATTTTTACAGGAAGGAGAAGACAAATAAGTGCCTTATTCTTTCTACTCCATACTAAAAAGTGAATTTTAAATCTCCATAATTTACTGAAGTTTCTTGAGACGCATTTGAAGTATTGAATGTTCGGGACATATTCACTCTAGCCCTCTGGAATGGTTAAGAAAAGTTATTATATGTTAAGGAAGTAAATATTTAGCTCATCCGCATTTAAAGCTTCAAATCTGAATAGAAAATTATTATTAATTTCTCCATTTCTTTTGGTTAGCCAAGCAAGTTGCGGGTTTACAAATCGTGCAATTGTGTAATACAATGCATATATTGTCATCACAACGCAGCAGATTCGAATCTTCAAAACAGCTATTTTCAGAGAACGATCCTTAAACATGTGTTATTTGCTTGGGTCAAAATAAAATCTAGTATTAATTTCTACAAAAATATGCAAGTACATTTATCTCAAATAATATGCAATTTTCGGTTTTAAACTAAGCAGTAACTAATTACCTTATAACAGTTATTAAAACTAGAATATACATTAAAAGGCAGGTCAGAATGTGTGTCTGTGGAACCTGTTAATATCTAAAATAACCACTGCACTTTCCTCTATATCGTTGCCTTCGTATTAAGTTCTAATTACTTTATAACCTTCAGCTAAATATGAAAATAGCATTATGAATTCTATTGCATTTAGATAAGTACTAAACGACTTAATTTATGAGCGCGAAAATCTATTATATTAGATCATTATTACGGTTATTTAATGGAAACGCTGCTAAATTTTATGGGTTTCACACAAATCGTTAAACTTGGTACAGAGTAGAGAAACCTGAAATTGATTCATTTAGCGTAGTTTGAAATAAATTTATTATTCATAGTAAACATTTATTTACGTTTACATTAAAATTAGAAAATAAATCACAAACGATAATTAGAATTATTTGAATATTAGGTCCAAGGAGTTTTTGGTATTAGTAATATAAATAGCAATTGTCTAGGAAAAGGTAGAAACGGATATTATAAGTAGAGTGATGGTATGTGTTGCTTTATAAAGTTTGAAATAAGACAGGACGCTGATTTTGAAATTTCTCGTCCTTTGAAAGAATCAAGGTAGTTTAGAATCCGGGTTCTCGATAATAATAAATAAACATTTGCAATTTAGGCCTTCAACGTTTTGTATAACCGATTAGCGGAATATAAGTGGTAATAATCGTCCATTAAAGAATAAAATACTTATTATTTTCTCTCCTTTATAAGCAAGAAAACGTTACAAAAAGAAATTATTTTGAATAATTGTTTAATTATTAATTAACGTGGCAAACCACAGGTTCAGTGGTTTCTGAAAATATATAGAAAAATTTGATAATGTTGTCAATAAATGTTCTTCGTTTATACATGAATAATGGTAATTTCTGTTATTAGAATTAAGGAATATGTATGTACCACCAGCAGCTGAACGGTTAATTCCCTGAACACTGGTAGTTCTGACCTGGATTCGATTCCTGGCGTTAACCAGCTTTGGGTTAGGTTAGGTTATCTGAGTATAGGAAAGTGCGTGAGGGCTATCAACCTAGGGGAGGGGATGCCTTCATAGAGAATGCCCTAAAGTGGAATAGGCTGTTATTCCCGGTACACTCAAAACAGCGGAAAACAGCCATGCAATCACCCGATTCCTCTACGTTCGAACGCGAATCGAACTACCAGTATTCAGCGGGCTTAACCAGTTGGCCACTGATGGGGCTTCTGTTGATACTAGGATCCCGTAGCTTTAAAAATACACCATTGCAAGCTGTTCGGTAGAAGGCAGATTCCAAATTTTAATATTTTCGTTTTCAAAATGAGAGGGGAAACAATATAGTAGTTAACTTATATACTTCCTTACGAAAACTAAACCAACTTAGTATTGAGAATTAATCGCGTGTACATAAAACTCAGGTGAAAATCTTACGATAGTGTTGTGATGTCATGCTTATCTAATACTAGCGCTAAATCCTAACTCTCTGGAAACTCACCAGCGGCCGAGCGGTAAAATCGCTGAACACTGGAAGTTCGGTCGGGCTGTAAGCATGGATATTTTCATGGTTTATCCCAAGTGTAACCTGTTATACGAGCCAGTTTTCTTTAGAACGTTCTCTAGAAAAGACGTCTTTCCTCTTAGGCAGATATCCCTCGAGTATTTGGTATAATTAACCCTCTGAGCGGCGACGCTAAGAACGCATAAATTTCCCAAACCTACTATGAGAATTTTTTTTTTATTTTAATGTAAAAATTCTGCTGCTATTTCGTATATGGATTTGCGTACTTTTCATATATTGCCTGAATTTCTTTGACTTATTTTAATATGCACGTATATATACGTTCTTACGGATAGCACAAAAATATTCTAGGCCGTATATATACGGGCTTGCCGCTTAGAGTGTTAAATGAACAAATTCTGTGGAGTATGTAAATAATAGTGTCCAGTTGCAGATATTTGGCAACTGTTTTAAAAGAGGGTGAAGCTACTAAATTTTCCACTTATAATTCGCTAAGCTGGAACTATAATATTTGCGCAATATACAAGGTAACTGAAGGGTACTAGCCAACATTTTCAACAATTTAGTCATTAAGAACTAAAGCAAATAATTTGGGAAGGGTAATTTATGCAAGTCATGCCATAAAAAGAGAAATTTTAGCTATTTACTACAGAAGAAGCATATGCTTTTGATCGGTTGTTTTCTAAGACGTCCTGCTTCGTATTTACATTGGTATATGGAAAACTGCCTGGTACAAAAAGGATTTTGCTCTTGATACACAAAAAAAACCCGAAAACGGGAGTTCTCCAAACGATGTACGAAAGCAAAGTCAATGTACAACACTGGATTAAAAAAAGGAAAAGATGCAGGCTAGAGTAAAGAACAAACATTGATATCAGTCTTATATACTATCAAATAGAAGGGAAGAACATCTCATATCTGCATAGTCTTACAATGAACTGTGAAGAGATGTACCAGAAAACTTCCTAGGAATGCTCATTTCTGTATAAAAGATATTAAACTTTTTAAAACGTTCTCTTATTTAAAATTTCGTATCTTAAATACACACAGAATTTAGTTGATCGCGAGGATGTGATTTTATATTCAGAATAAGCATGTCGAAATCGAAAGGGAAAATATCAAGTAACGAAAAGATAGAAATTAGTTCCATTCCATTCATAAATAGGGGGAAAGGAACCTGACACAAGTTATTCAAGAATAACCGGAAAGCGACAAATAAGATTTTTATTGATTGACTTGTTCTGAAGCTTAAGATTTTTCTTTTCAAAAGCGAATACGAGAGTCACTCTGAAATATTATATGTATAGATAAGTGGTATGAGTTAAACGTATCAAATATTAGGTGTGTTCAAAGTAGCTTCTTTTAAAATCAGTGCCCTTTTTTTGGGTGAATTTTTTAAACATTAAACTCTTAGAACTACTCATTTTTTGCAATCAAAGAAAAATATGTTTTTGTAGCCTCATCAGTCTAATCTTGCATATGAAATTTTCAAAGATTAAATCTTCAAACTATCTATTTCTTGGAATCGATGTAATATATGCTTTTGTAGCCTCATCTGTCTCAACTTCGAAATGAAAACAACGATATAAATTTTGTTTTAGATTGAAAAACAGCACGAGTTCACATATAGCGAGATCAGGAGAATAGGATAGATTTTTTAACTCTTTAATGGGATTTGTTTAAGATATTCGACAGTCAGGCATTCTGAATGAGAAGCTGAATTATCATGGTGTAGCAAGTGTCCCTTAATATTCACTTCTTTAAGAATTTCCATTATAAATTTAGTAGTGTATCATTTAGCTGTAACTGTCTTCTGTCCTTCTAGTTTATTGGCTTTGGCCAATCATATTCACATAAGAAAAGGCATTTACTCTATGTCTTTTCACAATTGGTGATTAGTAGGCATTCTTCAAAAACCCATACTTTTCTTTTTCGATGTGGTGGAGTGTCGAAAAACGGTATATATGTTTTATTGCCAGATAAAAAATATTAAATATCGTGGTGTCTACCATCATTAAGTAAATTTTAGGTTTCTTTCCAGGTTCTAACACTCTCTGGTTTTTGGTATTATGTTAATTTATAGGGGACTAACCACAAATTCATTTTTTCAATCCAGTTATACATGAATAATTTATGTATAGTTTTGGATGGGAAGATAATTTTTTTCGGTTGATCTTTACATTATGGTAACTTGGCGATTGTTTGGCGAAAATTTGGCGACCAACTCTCCTACAGCAACCCTCTTTTTTTTTCCCGCCGCCATTTTGTCTTCACGAAGTAAAGACATGTTTCTTTTCTTTTTATCTACTGGACACTTCTTCCAACAATCTACGTACTAGCCGAATTACACTTATGCTAGAAATTTTATCTAACAAAACTGCTTAATCATGACAAATACTCACTGCAAAATTGGGGAAAAGTGCACAATACCATACTCCTTACGCTTTTTCAAAATAACACATACAAATAAACCATGTACACGTCGACTTATTTTTACTTAAAAAAACATCCCAGAATTACCCAAAAATGGCATTGCGCACACTCTTCACTATATCCATATACACTGCTTTTTTCTCATAAATTAGAAAAATTTCACGAAAATACATGACAATTTTCTGAATCTTTAAACCCGTTAAAAAGAACATATATAAAATTACCTAATAACGAAAAAGTATATACCCTTCCCAAATATAAACATTTCCACGTATAAAATAAATAAAATATCCAAAAACTTTTACTTCTAAATTATCTATTATATTATAAACGTCACCAACGAATTCATACAGCAAACATTACAAATACTTACAGTCAAATATTTAAATTATTTCCATGCACGTTTACTTCAACTAAAACGTATACCAAATTCCTACAAACATAAAATTCACAAAATAACTATCATTTAATTAAAATATAATTAAATTCAAAAACACTACTTAAAATATAAATCAGCACATACATTAAATTAATAAAAATTAGCTTACAATCCTAATTACTTTAAACTAAATCATTGCTAATAGCAATTTTCCCAATAATACCAAATTACTTTACTTCCACTTCCACCTTACATTTAGAACAATGCATAAAAATAATATCCTCAAATAATTAAAAATACTAACTTACCTAATCTTCTTCAGAATCTTGATTACGTGTCCGATAAACTTTTCTTATTTCCTCCGCTAAATAAAAAGCAAGCGTATGTGCGGCTGTTTCAGGATCTTTAAAATCATACTTATAGTTTACAGCAAGGTACCAGGTAAAATAAATAACTTAATAAAACATCTTTACTTCTATCTCGCATAACCTTAAAGAAACACTTATTACTACCCCTTTCAATCCCACTAAATACCCATTTCGAATTCACTTTAGTTAGGACCATGGGATCCAAAAATTAAAGAACACTGTTTCACGCAACACAGAATAAAGCCAAGTAAAATTTCCAGATTTTTTTCCCGATTTCCTCCCCTTTTCCAATTAAAGAACCGTAATTCGTCCATTAATATCACATGACATATCCCATGATCTCTCATTTCCCTCACACAAAATAATGCGTACTCGGAACTGAGTACTGCTCACATTATTACCAAAGTCCCAGGTAGTAACCTTTATCGCCTCCAAAATGTCGCCAAACTACCAGTTACCATATTCTAAAGATCAGCCTTTTTTTCTGTAGCATTTGGTAGGTACAGCAATTATCGCCGATCAGCATTTTCATATGACCGACACGTTGTCTGGAATTATAGCTGATAAAGAATAACTTGTCTATTATTCATCTAGAAAAGAGTTTGCGCCTCTACAAGGTTAAAAAAACCATCTTAATACAGTATCCGAAGAAGAAGCTTCATTTCTATGTGCTAACTGTAGACGCTGTAGACATTATTCTTGATTGAGTCACACTTTAAAATCGTGGAAAATGATTGCGCCATAATGCTCTCGCGTCAGCTCCGTTCTTCATTCTTTCAAAATTTATTCTACGACAGATAAATTGTAATTATTGCCACAATTTATCGTCTGCGGACATATATCTAACAAATAACCGTTTTTAGAGCATATTTTCTATCCTTGTCTCAAATATTTCAGTTACCTACGTATTGCTTCTGCAGGGAGTGATAGAAGTAGGGATAATCAAACATTTCTTATGGTTAGGGGTATAAAAAAAATGTGCCAATGGTTGACTCAATATCTGAATATCTCTGGCTAAATAGCGGTTTCACCTATAAATTTTAGTAAATTATCATTAACTTCTAATTTCGGTATTTATAAATGCGAATTAGGAAGACTGTGTTTTATATCATAAGCTATTCTAACGAAAGAAGTTATATTCAAATTAATTTCTGGAAATTTTCGCAAAGTTCCATTTTACATATCGAATAAATAATTGTAATGATACAATTATTTATTCATCCATATTCACATATTAATTCATATTAATTAAACATTTGAATGAACACATACAATTATTAATTTTTTGTTTAATTTTTATCTGCAATAATGTTTAAAAACGACATAAACACTTTACAAAATTGCATCTATTGCATTTGTTACGAAATTTTGCTGTCATTTAATACACAGTTTTAACCGATACACAGGGAATGAATAAAATGTCAGTTATTTTGCTGAGCTTTTCTTCGTTCGGTTTCCTTTTTTAATCTTGTATAAAATATAGTAAAATTTCAGCATCAAAAAAGACACGAATTACGATAGAGATGATAATTAAAGCAATGCCATATTAAACTGTACAGGAAGAACTTGTAGAGACATTAAGTATTTTTGGAAAAGCTGGAGAGATAAAAAATTAACAACGCCTTCCCCGGGAATCGAACCACAAACCTCTGGAATACCGGACCAGCGTGCAGAACCACTGCACTGCAAAAACACGCTAGGAATGCAGGAGAAATACCTTATAAACTAAAATGATAAATATTTGCATATTAAAATAAATGCAATGAATTTGGAACACCGTATGCCTATCTTTAGCGATTACAATGGATTTAAGATGCTGAAAGAAAAATTGAGTGATCACACAAACTGAGAAAGAGTTTTATATATTTGTCTCACAGATAACCTTGAATATTGCATGCGATATGAACGATAACATGCTACCGTTGGAAGCTACAGATTGGTTCTGAAGGAGCCAAATTAATTTTCATTCTAAAACTTCGTTGATGCAACTATGGGTACTAATGAGGTGTAGCACTGATTCAGAGAAGGATGCTCAATTTGGAATCAGTCTGTCGCTTTCCTCTGCAACCTTGCTGGTGTCTTTCTCGCTTTAGTGCATTTGGTTCACCGATTTACGGGAATTAGATGGTGAATACGTTTCACGCCGTTTTAGCATTTCAGTGTCTTTGCATTTGGTACTATTGAACGTTCTGTCTATTAGAATAGAATGTAAAATGTACCGCAGGAGGAAAAAGACACGCTAATGGTATGTCATAACAGCAACGTTGAGAAAACAAGCTTTCATATGGTATAATAGTTAGTAAACCTTCATTCAGGTGGTATAATAACTAAATGATATAATAGTATCTTCTAATGTTGTGATGAAATGTGATCTCCGCTATATATGCTATATGTGTCAACTATTTCTCATGTAATTATAAGGGCTCCAGTTCTCTGCTGATAATACGATGAAAGCTCTGCGATCCATATTGCGTCTAAACATATTGCTATATCGACAGCATCTGTACATTTACACAGCTTTCACGGCTTAAGAAACCATATTAGCTCCATATGATTATTTCCTCTTTTTCAAAAGTCACTAAATCTTCGAAAGTTCTCCGAAGCACTTTTCCAAGCGATAGTCGTGCAGCAATGCCAATCACATTGATGTATTTGTTTCGCACAGCATTTTACCTACGTTAGCACGTCGGCTTTCAGTCGACTGTACATATGCATTGTATTTATGAATAGACTTTATTTTCAACAGAAAAAAACATGTATTTGAATTTTAATTAATGAGAATCATTTACAATTTTAATAACGAAGGGCAAAATTGTTTTAACGAATTAAATCGCAATAAACTCTTAATTATAGCCCTTTTTTTAAGATTTTACTAATCGTTTCTGTTATGTTTTTCTGAAAGTTTAAAATATAGAGGGCATCAATAACAAATATTTAATTAAACAAAAATATTCTAGCATTGCTGGTGTTGATTTTATCTTAAAGAAGAACGATTTGATGCAGTAGGTAGTTTCCGAGTATGAAGCGTGGTCCAAATTTTCCTGGCATAAAAAACTATAAATCTACAATGCATCGCTTCTTTAAATACTGTATTCGTTATCAGATAATAAAATTCTGCTCTTGTCTGATAAATTTCCATAGAAAGAGCTCCTTTTATTCAGTGTGCCAAAGTGTTTCAGCATCAGGCCATGTAAACTCAATTTTTTGCCACTCCTAAAACTTTCCTATCTTCTGAATCAGTAACATGCAGTACTTAGGTAAACATAAATTTTTTATAACATTCAATCGTACAATGGAACTCTTCCATATTCTGATGGTAAATATTTTTGCAGCTCTTCAGAAGGTAATGCATTAATGACTTAGACATTTATATTTTGAAAAGTTTAAATTTGCCTGAAACTTAAATATAAGTCTGTCATTCAGTGCCAAATCATCCATTTTGATGCACTGAGTCAGTACCGATGGTGAATAATAACTATATCGTTTGCCTATTACTCCACCAGCTTGAAGTAATTAAGAATAACATAATAGGAATAATTAACACATTTAAAAATATCTCGAATAAACACTTTTTTCTTATATCTTTAGTCAATCGCACAGTATTTTTAGTATTCTCTTCGTTCTGGTTTGAATCAAAATTTAATTTATGCTCAGAAAAAGAAAATACAAAATTAAATTTCGACTCAGCAATTCCTAATCCTATCATGTTTCATCACTCAATCGAAACTATTATGAATGACCGTAACATTTCATATACTTTAGTCGAATGGTTCTGTCATTTTTGAGACAATGGCCTTTCCAAAGTTTTCATTAAATATAATGCATATTTCAGACGGTTTTTTTTAGAAAATACTTGAGGATGTATAGAGAGTGTCCTCCAATAATTTGCAGCAATATTAAAACTTTCGTAAAATATTCTAATGAGAATTGAAATGTTAAATATGAAAAAATTAGGTGTTTTATACTTTTTAAAACTTTAACTTTGACTCACTGTGATGCCGAGCAAAACTAATTAAAAAATCAAATAATTCAAAACATTCATATATCATATCGACATTCTTATAAACATTCGTATAGTGGTAGTACAATTTAACTTTTAGATTCGCGTTGTGAGTAACCTATGCAAAGGAAAAATCAATATCTCCAAATTCAATTAAACTCCATGTTTCTTAAAAGCCTCCCGGCTCAAACAAATGGAGGGACCTGACAGACCACAGTAAATTATACACTAAATTAAACTAATGAAACATTAAATATATATCAAACACATTTATTAAATTCTTGAATATATTATATTATTAAACAATGGATAAATGATCAGTAATCCTACCACATATTTTTCTATGCAAAATAACACATAATACCAGACCAAATTACAGCTTACATTAATTAAGTTTAACATTATAAAATCCTACTGTATCATAAGTGTAACACTAGTATTTCTCCCATTTAATCTTCTAACTTTAAGTATTTAGCATGGTAATTCCCTTTAAGAACACTGATAATTTTCACATCGATTAATTAAAGTAATTACTCAGATTTCAGCAAACATTAACATGAAGACTCTTGCTTAAGATAATTATTAAAGAAAAACAAATAAAAAAAAAAACAAATCACTTACGGGGTGAAGTCCATACCGCACACTCCCATTACTCAGGAATACCTTCGTATACTGATTAATAAGGCGATTGACTGCTCTACAGATCGTTCAGCGTCCAAAGTTTACTCGAGCGCCACATTATCCCTGCTGTCCTTTAATCACAAAATCCTCGTTAATGGAGATAGACATTTCTTGCCAATTTTAAAGATGTCTTGGTTGAAACACCACTGAAGCTGTCCTTACAATTAATAAATTCCAGAAGGTGGAAGAATGAAAAAAAAAATCGACGCAGCTGACACGGGCAGAATAAACAGCATCGCACACCTTAGACGGATAATTACACGAGTCTCTTTCATTCTGGAAGTCTCGAAACCCACCAAAAACGTAGAGCACCTTTGGAACAAAATCTAATTAGGAAGTCAAAATCGGTAAAAACAGGAATACCGCATCAGGATCACCACGAGAATCTGCATTACAATTCTTGGAACAAGAGAATCGCTATTCTATTCTGAGCTCTACGCCTTATGCCCACGCAAATTTTCACCAGCAAAACGCCGAGAGAAAATCATATCCTCTGCTAATCAAAAAAGCAATGACTTTGGTTTATAATTAAAAAAAATATTTTTATGAAATTATATTAACCGAATCATGTATTAGATGCTTTGAAATTCGTTGCATATTTTCCTTTTAAAAAAGGGGTTTTGCCACGCAACCAGATAGTAAATAAGTAAGAATAATACATTAAAAATTTCTTCAAATTTAAAATTTTCAGGACGAAAAGATGTGAAAATTAATAAAAAAGGAATATAAATAAGTCAATGGGCAATACGATTTTTCACATATTTACTTCCTTGTACGAAGTAAAGAGGAAGTATTGTAATCGCGAAAAGTTTCAGGCAGCATATTTCAAAGAAAATATCCATTTTGACCGCTATCGAATGAATTTAACGATGTTTTTGCGTGATATCTGTACGTAAGGACAGGAGGAAAGACTCTTTTCTTCCAAACAGTTATAAAACTGCTTTAAAATGAATTCTGAAGATAATTTTTCGTGGCGTCTGTACGAACGTAGGTACGTACGTATCTCGCATAACTCAAAAACGAGTAGCCTCAGAATGTTGAAATTTTGTATATAGGACTGCTATAACATGTAGATGTGCACCTCGTATTTTGGTTGTAATCGGCTGCACCAAACGTATATAAATATATTTATATATATATCCACTCTGTTACCCGGCTCAGTGATCTCAGTTTCTTTACTCTTATATGTTTGTAAACTGTACATTTTTTGCTTTAAAAATGATTGAATTATGTTGTTTTTATCTTCCGGTTAAGGTTTTTATGTCTTTAGTAAATCTCTATGCAATACTTTTAGAATTATCAACAATTTTAAAGTTGTTTAAGTGCCGCTAAGTCTAATCTTCTTCTTGATGGCGGCCATTGTTCGTTTACATTTGAAACAGCAGACTAGTGGATTTGTTGCCAATCTAGAGAAACGTAGCTTCGCAACATCAACGATAACGCCTTCATTTATTATTGCCAATTAAATCATGCTTAATCCTTTCTGGAATTTTTTCGAGGAAATAAGTTTTTAAGATTTATTTCGTAATTTTTAATATAGATATTTTGAGTTTTTATGTATTGTTGCCTTCTCGCGAAGTGAGAACTGAATTAATTGAGTGAGAAATACTCAATCGTCTGTGAAAAACTGTTTCTTTTTTGTTTTGTTTGCTTAATTTCTTTTATACATCGTTCTAGCTTTATTATAGTATTTTAATAGAACATGTGGCAACGATTAGATAATTCTCTTCTTTAAATGATATAAATATTGTGCATTATCAGTTATAATATGAACGAAATATAATACTGTGAAGTGAATCTAGCGCCAGAGTGTCGCTATGGTAAACAAATACTAGAGTGAATTTTAAATAATGCATTTATTCTATTTTGGTTTATGCGCTGTCGGCGGAGTAGATTTAATGCAATCCAATAAGTTTAAATGAAATGCAAGAAAAAATGTGTATAATTTAATATTCCGTACAAGGAAGTCATGTAGTGTACACATCAGAGTTTTACCTCTTCATGTAGCAGAGTATATATGCATTAGTTGCATTTCTGACCTCGTCAAAAGTGAAGGAAAAGAATGTATTAATTTTTTGAAAGATTAAAAAGAAAGCTTAATTAATTTATCATTTGTGCATGAATAACGATTCAACTCCTACGCCGAAGTAAATTAACAAAAACATTTGGAATGGTTAAAAGCCTGAAATGGTTAAAAATTGCAAGCCTTATTCCTCTGAACATAAAACGCCTTACATATATAAAATGAAATAAATATTAAGTGAACCAAATGCACAGAAAGGAAACATCCAAAAATGCATTCAAAGTATGTCAAAACTAAAAAAGGAGTAAAAATCCGTAAAATGCAAGGGTGAAGCTCATGCATATGCACTTAACAAGAACAGACAGCTCTGACAAACGAATGGAACTCCAGATTGAAACAAAAACAGAATTTTAGACTTAAGAAAACTGTTAAATTCTACTCCGCAAAAATCACGCACATTGTGGCTATCTTTTGTAAGAGGACAGCAACACAGCAAGAATATTTATATATATTTTTAATAAAAGTATATCGTGTGTTTTCCTTTACTTGGTAAAAGTTAAAGAGCCAAACTCCTAACAGATGTAGAGCGAATTACCACGATGTCTGAAAGAAACTACAAAGACTTGAAAAGGTTTAAAATATAGCTCTTCACTTAAATTATTTAAACATGACCTTTAACGTAAAAGCAAGTTCTTGTGCTAAGAAATTCGATCATAACTTGCGGCGATGAAACTAAAGTGACAGTGAAATTCCAATTTAAAACGCAAAATAGTAGTCAAAGACTGCATAATTAAATAAATTTAAACATAGTTGTCTCAGAGCTGTTTACCGGCATGTCAAATTCAAATGTCGGTAGCAATAACGAAAGCCGAATAATTCCAAACTTATCAGAGCTGCCAGAATACGCTCTATTTTAGAATTAAAAAAATCGTAGTTTGAATACTATCCTACTGATTTGCATTCTTATGACGAAAAAGAAAGGAGAAATTATATTAAAGCTTAAATTATAAATAAGGGGTTAGTTTCAAAACCACTTATTTATAATTCAATAAATTCACTTAGCTATAATGCAACGAATATGCAAGAAATTCTATGAAGTAAATAGATTCCTATACTGAGTCATTCCAATAGGTAAATGAAAGAATGTGTATTCAATAAAAACATATCTTGTACTGTTAGTTCTTAATTTTGTTTTTAATTGTTTTCTACAGTTACACAATTGCGTTTGTTAATTATTACCTGTTAATTTCCTTCATAAATGCCAGCGTGAATATCCCAAGTTATTATCCATCTATCGTTTCTGACAGCCTTTCCTTTCCTTTCTTTTAAATGTTGATCTATCCCGCTATCCTTTGCTATGAATCTCCATAAAACTATTCCCTGACTGTTGTCATTGTTGTAAACAGTAATGACAACAATCAGGGACAAAACAAGCAAATGTGTCAAGTTCAGTATGTACAAAATGTGTCAATATCAGTAAAGCATTCTGTGTTCTTTCAGACCAATTCAAAACGATGTTATCACGTCTATACCCATTAATTATATCTGAATAACTTTAGATGTTAAAGAATATGAAAAGTTTAGATAAGAATACAATACTTAAGAGAAACGTATCATTAATTTAATTACGTGTTTGAAAATACACATTTAAAGTTACGAAGAAATCACCGTTTTTAACGCTTTTAAATCTAAATTTAAAGAATTTAGACCTGAATAAATCATTCAATGAATACTAAAATTTCAAAGTTATAATACCAAATAGGGATATCAAAGACAATTCTATATTTACGTAAATAGTTTATTTGAAGTTAAATTAGGTTTACGTCTAGACACATTATTTAAAATTTCATTGGAATGTGGTGTGAGCAAACATTTATATTATCTTTTACGTTACATCTGAAATTGATTTGATGATTTGCATTTATTTTAAAAGTAGTAGATGAATATTATAATACAAAATTTCAGTTCACTTATTTAGAACAAAATTACTTTTTTATTACTTTAAACATTTACGGATTACAGCCCCAAAAGTGCACATGGAAAATGTCGATTTCTTAAAATTTGGTAAAAGTTGCAATTTCATGAATAATTTTGAATATAAATGTTCGACACATTCAGAGCCACATCGTCGAAATGAAAATAAAATACAATTGCAAATATTTATTACCAGTTAGGGATGTTGTTTCACAGATATGTTAATATTTTTTTCAAATGTGATCAACGTCAAAGGTCGAGTTTATCAATTATTAACGTTCTAGATGGTAATCCGTTAGTTGCATCTAATATACCACGTATGGCTATATTTACGTAAATAGTTTATTTGAAGTTAAATTAGGTTTATGTCTGGACACATTATTTAAAATTTCATTGGAATGTGGTGTGAGCAAACATTTATATTGTCTTTTACATTACATCTGAAATTGATTTGATGATTTGCATTTATTTTAAAAGTAGTAGATGAATATTATACTACAAAATTTCAGTTCACTTACTTCAAACAAAATTACTTTTTTATTACTTTAAACATTTACGGATTACAGCCCCAAAAGTGCACATGGAAAATGTCGATTTCTTAAAATTTGGTAAAAGTTGCAATTTCATGAATAATTTTGAATATAAATGTTCGGCACATTCAGAGCCACATCGTCGAAATGAAAATAAAATACAATTGCAAATATTTATTACCAGTTAGGGATGTTGTTTCACAGATATGTTAATATTTTTTTCAAATGTGATCAACGTCAAAGGTCGAAGTTTATCAATTATTAACGTTCTAGATGGTAATCCGTTAGTTGCATCTAATATACCACGTATGGCGAAACCAAAGTGAAACTAAAACCACGGAGACTTTGCTCTCATTCTCTTCATTATAGTCCATCAAATGCGATAGCCTCAAAATAATCAATCACAACTTGTCATTTTAATACTGTTCATGTTGTCGCAGCGATGTTATCTTTACTGAATATTAATTTGTAGAAGGGAAACAATCAGAAAAATAGAGGTATTTAAGCCAGCAGAGTGGCAGCAGTTTGTTAATTATTAAACGCCTGGGTAGTATCCGTCATTTGCATCTATTAAAACCCCTTCGCGCCGACTGTCACGTATACGTGCCAGCAACGAACACACTTACCTACCGGCCGACACGCAGGCGTGCCAGAGGATTGTTCCGTTCTCTACCGACTGTCACGTATTTGTGCCAGTACTTTGGAACGTTTTTCAAACTATAATTTCTGCCACAAGATGGCACTGTATGTCCATATGGTTTCAGATACATGTAAATTAGACCTTCTACTCGAAATGAGAGAAGCATGACTCACATACACGTGTTTTTGATTATATAAACAAACGGGGAAATAAATGTTTCCGAATGGCGTAATTTATGATGTCTCTTTAAATCGCACTTTATTCGCACGTGGTAGTTGTTTACTGTAAGTAGAGAAGTTTTATTTGCTCTAAAGCGTTGGGTATTTCGGTTTGCAGTTTAGTTTTTAGAAAATAATTAGATCTTGTTAGACGTGAATTCTTTGTTTTTACCGTTGCAATGTCGAAGCGTCGAAAATGTTTAACAGAGCACGAAATAGCAGAAATGATGCAAAATATTTCAGATATTGATTCTGAAATTCTGATATTCTGATATTGATTCTGAAAGATTAACTGAAAGACATTTTCCAAAACTTTGTTCAGAAGAGACTGATAAGAAAATGAGACGACGATGCTTCGTTTGTTCACATTCCCGAAAAAAATCCTCCAAAACGGCAAATGAGTTATTACGAGTGCAAGGAATGTAACGTAGGACTGTGTGTAGATCCCTGTTTTCAAATTTTTCATACGAAAAGAGAATTTTAAGTAATATATTTAGTTTTCAGATGTATAATGTTAAAATTCATAAAATGGTGAGTAATTAAAATAAAATGTGCAAAATATGCATTTAAACAAGAAATAAGGTAATTAAAGTATATATATATAAATATTTATAAAGCATAAGCCGTTTAAATACTCTATAGAGCATTATTAAACAATGCGTTGATACTTCGGAAATTTTATGGATTTAGGCTTAGTAGCAAAAAAGCCCCCGGCCCTGGAGAGACGCTCGCGTAAGACACTGCCGGCCTCAGCGATGAGCGCGCGTTTTCGCTACCCGGCTCGAAGGGATTAATATCACGTATGAAAACGAAGACAGACTAAAACGAGGGAGACTTTCATTATTAGAGGTTTTAATTCATATAAAGCGACCGCCTTAGAATAATCAGTACTTGATCTAATGCGATTGCCTTAAAATAATGAAATGATGACGTATCGTTTTTATTATTCTTTATGCTGCCACAATGATATCATTTTTGCTGAATATTAATTTGAAGAAGATAAAAATAAGTTAACCAAATAGAGACAATTAAGAAAGCGGAGTTTCACTGGAAATAATGGAATACCTTTTTTGATGAAATTTTTCTGTGGTATGCATAGTGCAACCTGACGGATGCATTATCATATGCAATATGCTACTGTTTTATGTTTATGGACATTAGGAATTTCCAATGCAAGACGCACATCAGAACGTAAAAAAAGTCTCATTTTATCAGTAAATTCGTCTGTCATTTCCCGTGAACCTCTTCGAGAATAGAATTCGTCTTCTGCAGATCCCAATATCCTATGTATATCTTTGCTATTATGTTTATGTTGCTATTTCACCAACGATTTGATCGAACAAACCACTTCAAGGTTTAATAGTTTCACTTCTGCAATACGTTGCTAACAGACTTGTAAAAATAGCTGTAGATAGCTTCTAGAGGTTTATTTTAATTTTGTGATAGTTATTTTTTATTTTGGAGCTAGCTTTTCCTTTACTTTCTCGTTTCCAACCTACGATTCCCTATCAGAAAAAGTTTTCAAGATTATGTTTCCGGTAAATGAGGTAGAAACTAGTACTTAAGTTAAGGTCTCGGTCACTTCCCTACAACAGCTTAGTAGATCGTTAAGAGAGCGTGTTCTACCTTCCGGCCACGTTGTTGCTAAAGGTCCAATCTTACTACTAGTCGGCCTTATTGTTATGCGCCTGTTAGTATTCTCCTGTTATCTTAAATAAGGGCCAACTCTATTAGTTAATTCTGCGCAGATTCGCCTGGTTCTAGTTTACATAACATTAGATTAGTTTCTTATTTTATATCTTGAATTAAAGCCCAAGTGGAGGCTTATTGTAAGCCTGGGAAGGGACCAACGGTTAATTATTTTGAGTTGGAATAAAGAGTAAATTTAATCTTTCTCTGGATTTTTTCCTGAATAGAACTCGGCAATAAGTCGCTAAACAGTTCTTTGATATTCTAGCTCTCAGGGATTTCTAATTTTGCTAGGATTTTACAAGGTATTACAAGGTATGCTCACATCGTTTGCACAGATCTTCTACATTGTGGTCAGTATAAAGTTTCCTAAAAGCGTTTTCATTACTTTTCTATCCAATGCTCAGATCTGCTGATTGTTTATAGCCTGCCACAAACCGTTTATTTTATCCGCAAGAAGATTATGTGTTGTAATATACTATTTCATGAATATAGATAATATATGTCATCTCTTCATTTTTCGTAAAAAGAAGTTTATGCCCTCACTTAAAGCAGCAAACCATATAACAATGAAATATGTCGGTCTATAACCGTTAGAAAAATTTAAATATGTTTTTTTTTAATTTACGTTACAAACTAAATTCAAAACAATTAAGTGACTCCTTATTTAATAAATTAAACTCATAGAAATTCAAATTCAGGTTACAGATTCTATTGAGTTTACTAAAACAGTTAAGTGACTCCTTATTTAATAAATAAAACTCATAGAAATTCAAATTCAGATTACAGATTCTATTGAGTTTACTTTTCTTCATATATTAAAAAGGAAAGAAAACAAGAAAAAATAGACATAAACATAAAGAAAAGACAGATTAGGTGAACAGACTGGTGATGAAAGACAGATGATGATGTTTAATGAAAGCAAACAATGCTTTTTTTGGGAATCATATACTAAAATGAGACTCAAACTGAAGTGATTTATCGCTGGGTCTAGTAATCAGACACAGAACGTAAAAAGCATGTAAAATACCGTTTTATTAAAACTCCGATAATTTAACTGGAGGTACTTCTTGTGCCTTCAAAACGGGCCAGCATTTATCGCGTAACTCAAAAGTAATGAATTCAAGCGAAAGCTAAGTTAAACAAGTCGTAAGATAGCCAAAGACTATACAAAATGAATAACTCGCAAGTTCACTCAAACCTAAGACTGGCGTGATAAGCTTAATGGCCAGGAGAATGCAACGCCATAGACGTCTTCAAAGAGATTCAATTAGTAACGTGGCCTTCAGCAGGCGGAAAACGCTTTGATTAAACAATCTAAAAACCTTACTTTAAATACTACATCTTTCTGTCTCATTTGAATATTCTCGGACTAAAATGTCCATTCTGGCAAAAAAAACCGGAAAGCGAGAATGACAGTAAAGGTATTAGACATAAAATAACTGGTTAGCTAAAACTAAATAAATCCTTTCAACTAAATTAGATGCTATCAATAAATATGCTTGCAATGGTATTTGAAAAATGATTGACTTTATTAGGTTAAATTGAGCCGAAGTGACTAAAGTGCATTAACTAAGCTTATATATAGTGCAGATTAACATATTTTTTATATACTACAAATACTTAACGCAGATACTTTATTCTTCAAAAATATCACGTTTATCTTCAAAAACCTTCTCCGTTAAAAGCTTTCATGGAAATTACACGCATGAAATTTGAAATCCACTAAAAGTACGTTTAGCATTTTATTGTTGCTGTAGTAAAAAATGATTTTGATAAATGCCAAAAATAAATCAGATTTTTTTTTTTTTTTTTTTTTCGTTAACGAAACGTCTTGTCATTGTGAGGTAGAAGGGAAAACTGAAGAGGAGATGTTTTATTTGTGTCAGTGAAAAAAAGGTAATTGCATATGAAAAGTTTTACTAAGAACAACGCGCAGTTAAAGGGAATATACGCGAAAGAAACGTATAGAAATTATCCCTAAATCAAAAATATGTATCGGAAGATATTTTATAAACATTAAAAGGCGTTTTAAAGGGATCGAAATATTTATTTTACTATCTCATTTTTCCATTTCAACAAACATTATTCAATACTCGTCGGTTGCTGCTTTTTTTTTTTTTTTTTTTTTTTTTTTTTTTACTTTTTTTCGTATAAAAGTAAAAGGTTTTCAATATATCAACGATAACAAAGGCAATAATCATCAATAAATCTTCCTTCCATTTTAGACTTCTGTGGCTCCAATGAAAGGCAATTTCACGTATGGGTGATTTTTTTTTTCAATTCCATATTACAAAAATGAAAGCTAAATTGTTATTTTTCAGGAACACATGATCTATCATTACGCAGGTTTTCATGCATCGTTTAAGGACTGAATCATTGTTAATGTAGGTTTTAACCACGAAAAGTATTATTCACCATTAGTTTTAAAAGGTTTTATTTTTTTCCTGTGGATTTAAAAAAAATACTTTATTGTATGCAATTTAAACTAGGAATACTTCCACTGTAAAGGTTTATATTATTTTGTATATTCTAGAAGTTTACTTTTCATGATTATACTTTTAATTAGAGTAGGCTAAAAATGATAACGTTTTAAAATTCTATATTATATAAGATACTTCTCCCGCCTTCTTAGCACGCCTTCATGGTCACCAAACTCGCGATTATTTTGAGAAATCCGAGGTTCAAATCCCGGCGTGAGCATTGCTCATTTTTCACTTTCTCCTGCTTGAAAAGAATCCTAATGACTCCATACTGACGCCTGAACTAAAAAATGTGGTGGATGATGAATCTCTTCTAACGATATTTGGCGATTAGTCACCCTAATCCCCAGTCGCCCTTTAAAAAAGGAAGTATATAAGATATTTCTCCCACCTCCTTAGCATGCCCTCGAGGTGTTGTGGTCAGCACACTAGGCTCGTATTCGAATGTTCCGTGGCTCAAGTTCCGGCGAGGACATTGCACACTTTTCATGTCTCCTGTTTAAAAAATACCTAATGTCAATATATACAATTATATATGCAATAAATATCAAAAAGTGATGCACCAAATTGTGTATCACTTTAAGCAGATAAACCGTAAATATATTTTGCTATAACGAAGTCATCAAATTTTATCATAATTTATAAAATTCAGATAACACCTTTTTCTCAACCTCTTTAAAAATTTCATACTATTCATGTCATACAACGTGGTCTAAAATTATTCATCTTCTCATCTGAGTTAGACTTGATGACTTCAGGCTTAACGACTTTAAAAAATGAAGCAATAATTGTGCATTCATTACAAGAAATACTTAATAATATACAAGTTCTAATACTGGTTTAAAAGACAAAAGTAATAAGGTAGTAGAGACATTAGGTATTTTTTGGAAGCAGGTAAAATGAAAAATGAGCAAAGCCTTTGTTTCACTATCAATTGAATTACAGAGATAATTTTGAAGCAGAATGTGCGATTCAAAATGTGCATAGAAGAAGCTAGAAAAACGTGAATGTTAGCTGTGCTCAACAAAGGAAGAATCGTTGTTGGAGAAATACCTCGAAAATAAAAGACAATTTTTGAAACAGTCATGATACAAAATCTTCAAAATGATTAGTCCATTGCACTTTCAACCATTCCTGTTGTAACATTTAATTTCTAAGATTAACCCATGGTCTCAGTGAAAATAACCCTTACTGAAAACTACGATGTTTCAAGAGATATTTGACAAGACATGTAAATGATGCACAGTTTCCAATAAAGGATGTTTACTTGATTTACTTAACAAAATGGGGCAGAATACTGAAAGGCCATCAGCTTCGCGATGAGTACTTTCATGGAATAAAGAGTTGACTACTTTCATGGAATAAAGGGTTGAGTACTTTCATGGAATAACGAGTTGAATACTTTCATGGAATAACGGGTTGAGTACTTTCATATAATATGTTTTGTAAGAAATTTAAAATGACTTGTATAACAACACTGCCCATGTAGCCAATTCGTTCATAAAAAATTTGTTTGGAGCGATGTCGCTATACTTTAAAATAATCATTGTTAAAAACTTCTTTGTTTCTGTTTATTCTTTTACGTTTTTAAAAAACCCACATGCCAAAAAACACTGTCTTCTTAAATATTCATGAGTCTGTACACTTTTATACAGCTAAATGGGTAAAAAATGTGCAGTAATTTAAAATGATTTGTGTGCACCTAGGATTTATGCTGTAATTCACAAAATACTGCGATTCTTCTTGTATAAATCATAGCAGAGCCATCAAATTAATTAGATTCAGAAGTATTGGCAAAAACGAATATTACACAAGGACTATATATCAACTAAGCACTTATACGTTTTGGGAAAAAAATATCCTCCCCTACTTGTGCTAGATTGATAAAAAGAAACTTTCTTCAGTCAGTGATTATATACTTAGACAAGATTCACATACTTGTGAAACAAATTTCTAATTCTGAAGTAAAAGTAAAATCAAAGAAGGAATTTTTACACTCAATAAATCAGAAAATTATTTCTAGATCAAACATGTATAAGACGTTGACTGCAGTGGCAATAAAAAGGCAATCTGACTGGAAATTCAAGAGCGTAGATGGACGTATAAGGTATAAAAACTGGAAGAAAGAGTATGAAGGATATGGAGTCAAAAGAAGTCAGGACACGCAGCATGTTTTAAAAATGTATCACCATTTTTTTATCCTCACCTAAAATTCTAGACTACTAGTCTTAGTAGAGTGAAGAAAAAGCAGAGACAGTTACAGGTTGAAATGTAATAGGGTACCTAAAGTTTCCTATAAGTAAAAGGGTACAGCCCTATTGCACTTTCATTTTTATTAATTTAGAATGTAATAAATAAATAATAGATTACATTCGGTGCCTTTGCACATACAAAACTTTGGAGTCATTTCCAGAATTTTGGTAGTACAAATTTTGTTACAAATACATTTATTTATTTATTTATTTATTTATTTTTAGTTTGCAGAATTTTGTCATAGTACATAATTAGTCACATTAAATCTTTAGGAGCAAGCTTATAATATATCATAGTTTTCATAGTTCATAGTTCATCATTTGTAGTATATGTTTGTATATTCATGATTCGAAATAGTGAAATTTATTTGTAATTCGTAATAGGAGTATTAATATTTAATCTGTGAGGTTATATTTATTGGAGTTATTGGGTAACTGATCTGAATTTAATTAAATACCACAACGTTTGTCTCCTCTGGATGAAACATCATGCTATTATCTGTTTTCTGTCTGAAATGCTTATTCTTGATTGCAAATTTAAGAAAGGCATTTGCATTTGAGATATCCAGATATAGAACCGCATATTTCAAAATTACTCCTAAATATTATTTCATAATAAGAGGAACGTATTATTTTTATGTTTATGTCACTGAAAATGATGAAGTTAAGGCATATTGAAGTAATGTTCCGACTAGGAAAACAAACTGTCTTTATCAATACTGTTAAACTATTTCATTGATTTAATTTACTGAAATTACAGTATTTTAATTACCTTAAATGTGTAAATGATAATGCGCATACATTTTTTTTACGTTTAAATAGAAAGTAAGTGTACAACGTGTCAAAACTACAAGATAACAATTTTATTTAATCCTAAAAATAACATTCGGATTTTTACCTCACTGGTACGTTTTACTTAACTTTTAAGTAGAATTATGTTACTTAAAATTATAAATAGTAAGTTTATTAATGTATTTTCCCGATTTTAAACGCTAAAAAATGATAATGCACATATATTTTTTACCTTTAAATAGAAAGTAAGTGTACAACGTGTCAAAATTACAAGATAACTATTTTATTTAATCTTAAAAATAACATTCGGATTTTTACCTCACTGGTACGTCTTACTTAACTTCACAGTTTCAAGTAGAATTATGTTACTTAGAATTATAAATAGTAAGTTTATTAATGTATTTTCCCGATTTTAAAGACTAAAAATATAAATAAATAATCTTCTAAGTTCTTATCCGAATACATTGCATTCTTTATATTGATGCAGCGATATGCCAAAACTTTTTATGACAAAAGAGTTAGCCTAGACGGCTGATGTTCCATTTTCTTCTCACTAAGCATTTATGGTAAAACAATATGATTTATAACGGCACAAAAGTGGATTTTAATTAAATTTATCTAAATATTTCATATTTATGAACTAAAATGAATCTCTAAAACCATGTTCTTTAAAAAGAAATTAATGCAACTCTGAATATTTATGATGTACTCCAAAGACATAAAATAAATGTGATGCTTAATAAGAGTTTCTGAAAGACCATACCATCGCAAGCGGTCTCTATTATTCTAAAAAAAATATGGTTTACGTCTCGTTATTAGATAAGCTCCATTTTACGAGCACTAAAAGAAATGCTAATGAATCCTCCATAATGTGCTGCAAATGTAAGAAATGTGTTTCATAACGATACGCGTGAAATGTTATTTCTTTCTCGTTCACTAGAAAACACATAGGATTGAAATGGCCTAAAAAACAAAATGACCAATTCCAACGTATTACTTGCGCATATTATTACGATGATGATTTAAATAACTTTGTAAAAAATATTCCCATTAGCGGAATAATGCAGAACGAATAATATGAAATAAATTTTTCTATTACACTACCCAAAACTTGTCTTTCAACGATCGAAACTTGCACAATATTTTACATTTAGGCATTGAGGAACACAATTAAAGTAATATTTCAATTCTTATTGTTCGTTTTAAATGTAAAATATTTATGTTTTTATTTCCAGAAATTTATTAATTTGTTGTAAATAATTCTGTAGTAAAAACACCTAACGTATACTATAAGAAAATTTACTCTAATGCAATAAATTGTAATAAAATTAATAATAAATGCGTATCCATCATTTTAGTGCATTAGTTTCTATAGTAATGCATTGTTGCTACTTTTAGTACTCAACCACCGAGACGGTATATGAGCTTGAGGTGTTGGTGTTGGTGTATTTAATTATGGCAAAGCACACTAGAGCTACCTGCCTAAAGGGAGGGATGCCTTCGTGGAGGACTTTCTAAGGGAAACTGGCTCGTATACACGTTACACATGGGGAAAACCACGAAAACACCCATGCAGCCAGCCCGTTCGCGGGATTCGAACCTCTGACCGAACTACCAGTGTTCAGCGACTTTACCGCTCGGCCGCTGGTGGGCATATTAGATTGAGGAATACCAAAGAACTGAATACCAAAGAACCCGGGTTTGAATCCCGAGAAAGGCGTTGCTGTAATAGGCACCTTAACTTAGGTACTTTCACAACAAAGTGGCCACCACTTCCGGTCTTAGTAGTGGTCAAGCCTAAGTCGGCTAAGTCCCCACCAACCGGAGGGGGAAAAAAAAAAAAAAAAAAAAAAAAATTAGGACTCAGAGTTTTGTACATTTCTCTGGATGAGATTTTGTTTTCGCGTTCTTTTAATAGCATTTTTTTAATTTTTTAATGCAATAACAATTTTAATTCTAGAAATCTGCTTTAACAATATCCTACCATAATATTTTCATCAAAACGTTAAGTTGTTTACTGTACATGTAAGTTGGTAAATATTGTCACAGAGACAAAACATAATATCTTTAATTTACCTTTCTAATATCTTTAATTTGTCTTTCTAATAATCTTTAATTTATCTTTCTATAATTTCTGATGACTTTAATTTATCTTAGCTAAGTGTAGCCTTTCCGCAAAAAAAATAAATAAAATCCTGAACTTTGCTTTTAAACCTAATCCAAATATAATTTCTAATAAGAGGGTGGTTTAATTTTTTTGTATTTCTTACTGATTTAAAGTCTCTATTTTTTTTTTTTTTTTTAATTTTGCATGCAATGGTACGATTTAAAATTTTAAATACAGTTTAAAATGCAGCAGCATATCGCAAGAAAGACTCCACGCGTCAAGTGGTAAGAAACATGTTTTAAAATTCGAAAGACTTAAATTTTAAGAACTGGATAATTAATACAAGATTCTTTACAAATTTTAATCAAGAAAATATGATTAACTGGAGGGTTTCCAATTAATGTCAGAGTTTCCGGATGAATAATTAGAGGATTTTTAAGAAATATATATTTTACATTTAACAATAAAAATAAATTTATACACAGATTCTATTTTGAGAATATAATAATCAAAGGAAACTTAATAATGGTAGAGTAATAATCAGTGAAAGATAATATTTATTTGTTGAACTCTCAATTACAGTGTTTCTAAGAATAAAGCCGTATTTTTCATTTAAATTATATTCTTACTCGTTTTTAGATTTTAGATCGTTTTAAAGGTATGAATTTCAAATTCACTTTCAAACAAATTGCACTAATAACAGCTAGGTCACTTTGAAAATACTATTTTTTAATTTTAATATTTTAACATTATGTTTTTTGCATGTTTTCGGAACAAAAGCAATGATTTGTTTTTCTTAACACGCTTTTTTCTCAATAATCTTATCCAGTATATGAAAATACGTGAACATTTTGTAAAACTCCTGTTTGCTGAAACAAAAACTAAACTTGTGGTCAACAATAATAAAGAAATTCGACAAAGTATTCTCATTTTGAGCGAAAAGTTTCGAATTCAAAGCTAAAAATCTCTTATTACCCAATAGCGTAGACTTATTTGAAAAGGAAACTACGAAAGGCCGAGAGAACAGTACAGAACTTACGGTTTAGTTTTGGAATTTCTAGTTTCGTATTCTCTGCATTTACCCCAGATTTAAGATTATGACCTTACTCTACGAACGAAGAAAATTGCATAATACTACATGTCGACGATCACGTGATGTGCTTTAATATTCGTGAGTTCGTAGAATTACATAACATTTTTTTTTTACTTTATTTTTTGCTGCTACAAAAAATATGTAGTCGTAGTCGCCGCAATAAAATAAAATATTTTACTAGGGGGATATCGTGTAAAAGTAAAATCTACATTGGTAAATGTTTCTTTTATTATAAAATGTTCAAAATATTGACACTGCCAGTTTTGCATATGTACTATAGGTAGGATAATATATTCGGTCTACCGGAAAGTTCTGTCCGTTTTTGGAATAAAACAAAATACAAATTTTTCTTACCGCCAGTAAGTTTTATTAAATAATATAATTGCCATTGTTATTAACCCGGTCGTAGTCGCACCACGAAAAGTTACTAGAGTGGGCGCGTGGGGTATCACATACTGCAATATTTAAAATACAATAAAAATAGTGTTATTTAGTTTTAAAACTGTGTGGGCGCGTGGGGTATTACATACTGCAATATTTAAAATACAATAAAAATAGTGTTATTTAGTTTTAAAACTGTTTTTTCTTTGTTCTCATGTATTATAAATAAGTGAATAATAATTTGGTTTCAAAAAATTAATTTCCGAAATAATCTTAGAGTTAAAATTAAGATAAATGAAAATAATAAAAAAATAAACATCGTGCCTCTAAGTTAGTTTCATTGCATCTCTAATACACCATGCTTATTTTATTTCTTCACACTTTGAACGAAATACATTCATGTGTTCTTGACACAGAATGTTTTCACATTTTTAACATTGCATTTACGTTCTTCTGTCCTTGGCGCGAGAGAAAAAAAATGTCTCACAGCTTTCATACTTAGTTGTTTCGAATTTCATGTATTCGTTTTAATTCTTCGTCGAAACTTCTGCTTTTGTTTTGCATGCAGTACGTCAATTTCTTGGAAACGTATTAATCTCTGATTCTTCGTTCAGTACTTTTTTTCATTAATTGTAATGCTTCAATAACAGACTTCTGTTTCTGTTTGGTGGATTAGCAGTTGAATGTAATATAATTCAAGCATTTATTACAGCAACATTCAGTACAGGAAAGAAAATTACCATTGGTCACCTCCTTGTTATTCTGGCAATTTAATAATTGGCTGACATTTCATCCCCTATATCCACTGCTCCTTTAGTCATATGATTAAAATATATAATTCCTGACGTTTTATTTCCTCCAATAGTATCATCTATAGCATGATCGTTATATAATGTTGAAAGCATAAGAACAGTTTTTCCTTTTTTAGGATCACCAGGAATTAATGTTTTATCTTTTTCGAAACCAAAACATTGTAGAAAATATTCTTAGTTTCATCTTCAGTTTCCGAAATGCAATCTTCATCGCTTTCAAATATTTCTAATAAATCTCACATGCGTTGCATCTCCAGTTCATAGGGACTCATTCTTTTTACCATAATGCAGTTAGAAATTTTTAAGAATTTAATGTCAAGTACTTTAAAATCACTTGCGAGTAGAAATATTTACTGTTACACTCTAGAAATAAATTTCTGAACTAAATATTCAGTCAGAAAAACACTTACGCGCACAGGCGCGTAGGGTGTGTCATATCCCAGTTCCAACAAAATACCGATAAATCTTTTTCGGAAACACACAAGCAAAGAAAAAACGGTTCTGAAAGTCAACCACAACTAGAAACTCAGCTACTGAAAGCAGCACAGAATTTCAGTTTCACAAGTTAGGAATATTCCACTTTTATGTAGGGTTGGGGTATGATACACCCAACGCGCTTTCCCGCGGGTTAATGACTTCTTGCCAGCGTGAGGGCAATTTTTACATCCCATTTTTGAAAAATGTTTATCTTTTGATGGGAAAAATTGAACCAGTACTTGTCCGATATCTTCTTCATTTTTGAATTTTTTGCCCTTCAAAAAATCTTATAAGGACAAAAACAAGTGATAGTCGGAGAGTGCTAAGTTCGGGAAATATGGTGGATGTGACAGAATTTCCCAGTCTGTTTCTGCCATTTTTTGACGAGTCTCCAAATCAATATGTGGCCTGCCATTATGATGATGCAGTATAATGTCCTTCCTGTTGAACATCGCAGTCATCTTTTCTTGGAGTACTGTCTTTAAATTATCCAATTGTTGATAATACTTCTCAGAATTGAGCTTTTCGTTTGGTTTTAAAAGCTCATAATGTATTGGAAGTTATTTTATTGGAGAATTAATATGCGTTTGAGTAATGTTTCCAATTAAATAAAAAATTTCAAATTAGTTATGTACCAAAGTACCATATTGTTTGTCGTATTGCTGAATATCTGCATGATATTTTACTCCGTACATTTAATACAAACCATAATTTAAAAGCGCGTATATCCTCCGTCGCAGGAACATGAGTGTATTTCACATACACGTATTCCAGAATAATGCATTATACCGTCCCTCTAAACTTTTTTAAAAATTATTAACTATTTCACGCAAATTTTAGTATATTTTAGAGACTAAAATTTTCTGATTTCATTTATTTAATGAAATTTTCAGTTTCGTATATTTCAAAAAGTATATCAAACATCAGTAAATCTCAGGAGAGAAAAAATTAGATACATTCTTCAAAATACTTTTATTCAAACGATTAACACATTCGCCGTAACCGAACGGCCGAGGTATCTTAATGCCAGCAAATGCAAATATATATTCCCATACCTTTTGCTCTGAGTTTCATAATGTTCTTTCCAATGAAGATTTTTCATCTTGGAGCTTCACCGGAAGAGGAAAGGTGCATCTAATTTAAGATGGCCACATCTTCGTCAATAATTTGAAGATGAAACAGGTCTACGCTCTGGAAAAATTCAATTAAGTAGCATCATTTCCTTAACAAAAGGAATTTTAAATGAACTTTCCAAAACTTATTCTGCTATGAAATCCGTTATTATATCGAAGCAAAGTTATTTCTTTGTTTATTTTCCAACTTCCTGGCCTTTGTTTGCGAGCAGATCTTTGTGATTGTGAAGACGCAGTTAAATATATAAAATCGATATTGGCTTAAACTTTACTTCATTATAATAGAAGCTTATGACGTCAAGAACTTTTCGCAGGTAGTTAGTTATATTTATTTTGAAAATAATAAAATGCATCTTGCAAATAATGTTTCCTCATCTGTGATTCTAATTACATTTTTAATCAATCTTTAATGTTTCTCTATGCAAATTATAATATGTTCCAAGTTTTCGTGATTCAAAGAAAACCGTTTGGGTGATTTATGTTTACCTAAAGTAAATTACATTTACATATGTGGCTTGTGAATATGAACATATGTTTTTTTAATTTATATCGGAATTTTAATGAATAAGCAGCGTTAATTTTTTTTTCGAATTACTAGCTTGTGTGAATGAAGACAAAAAATAAATGTAAACAAATGGAATTTATTACAAGTATTTTGTAAAAACGTAAATCATCCCAGGCTTCAGAGTATATTCAATGAGGATTTGTTATCTATTCTTGTAAGATCTCCGCTTTGTTATTTATGTAAACATTATATTATTCATTTAAATTAAAACTACATAAATATGTTAGGATTATTTTAATTAACGTTATTTATTATGTTTAATCTTTCCTGTACTTCTATCTTTTTGTGTATTCAAGTTACAAACGTAAATGTGGGGGGAATTTAAGTAATAAGCGAGAAACTAATTTTAGAATAATGAGATGGCAGCTTCCGTTTGTCGTTTTAAAACCGCTACACTTCAGCTGCGTTTAGCACTGTGCTATGAACTACTGAAATTGTCTTTGATTGAAATTACTTTTGTGGATATCATTTGGTTATTCGTTCAGTAGAAGCCCACCAGCGGCCGAGCGGTAAAGTCGCTGAACACTGGTAGTTCGGTCCGAGGTTCGAATCCCGCGAACGGGCTGGCTGCATGGGCGTTTTCGTGGTTTTCCCTATGTGTAACGTGTATACGAGCCAGTTTCCCTTAGAAAGTCCTCCACGAAAGGCATCCCTCCTCTTAGGCAGATAGCCCTAGTGTGCTTTGCCATAATTAAATACACCACACCACCGTTCAGTAGAAATGTGGGAGAGAGAAAACAGGGTCTTAGGCTCTAAATTTAAAATTTGTTGTTCAGCCTGGTAGACGCCTACTTTAATCCTGTTGATATTTTTAAATTTTCAATTGCAAGTTTAATTGTAAACAAATATTTTATTATTTTAACACTGAAGCATTTAAATTTTTATTAAAGTATGTAAAGAATTTACTTAGGTTTCTTGGACAGAAAGTTCAAGGCAAACATTATTTTATTCTATAAAATTTATTCTAAAGAAATCTGTAATGGTTAGACTGGCTTTCAGATTCATTCAGCCAAATTAAATGCAATCTCACAACAATTATATATCTCCCGTTCTACTGGGCGGACTGAGAAAATTCAATTTGCGTTTTTCATGTCTCGGAAGCATAAATTAGGATAAGTACTAGATTGATATATAGCGTTGTTCTAATATAGGTATTTTGACACAAAATCGCACTTTTTCTGAAATGACATGCCAATTTTTTTCCATGTTTCGTTTCTACGAATCCAATTATGCCAAACTGGCAAGATTTGGAAAAATCGTAAGAGTAGTTTTCAAAAAATTAGCTCTCAAAATTTTAGCTCCTCCATGTTGATTGAATCTTGTATATATTCATTTACATCTCTTTTTTCATTAAATTTATTTGATTCTACCTTTCATGTTTCGAAATGTAGGCTTTTTCCAAATAAAATTCGCCCATTTTTTAAATTTGTATTTTTAAATAATTTTTATAATTTTTTTCGAAACCACTTTTGGATTATAACCTATAACATTTTTACCTACTTAAAGCAGATGTACTTCTAAGCATGACTGCAAAAAATTATGCTTTTTTTATTCAAAATTTTCTAGGATATACGTGAATATACATATTGGCGCGTTTTGAAATTTGGCATATTTGCTATAAGTGGTAACAACGCCAAATGTGATTTACGCACTTCGTTGAAATTATTTGAAAGTATGAACGATGACTTTTCCACCATCGTTTGCAAAGAAAAAAGGAATAGAAAATAGGCTGCTATAAATTAAGAAGTTCTCCAAGTAAATTATTTCTGGCGGAGACTGAAAAAATATTGCCAAGATAAATTTTTGATTTTATCCTTGAATTTCGCACCACATTTTACAAAATTTAATATTTAGACAAAATTCGAGTCTAGAATCGAAATATGGAAAAAACTGGGATACCATTTCAGAAAAAGTCTGATTTTGTGTCCAAATATCTGTATCAGAACAACGCTATATATAAATCTAGTACATATCCTAATTTGTGCTTCCAAGAAATGAAAAAGGCAATTTGAATTTCGTCAATCGGCCCAGTAGAACGGGAGATATAGAACTGTCCCATTTTTTATATTTATTTATTTATTTTTGTGCAGTGTACATGGGAGTTTTATGTACCTTACAACGTTTAATTGCCTGTTTCTTTGTCATCACTGTACAGCAAACACACCATCTGCCTTATTTTATAAAAGTGGTATATAATATTGGTAATTCTTCGGTTTCCGGTTTCTGATGACTGGCTGGCTTCATGGAGTTTCATGAAAATTATTTTGAGTAATTTCAGGGCCGTCCAGTTTCCTTTAAATATTCCTGCTGGAAAAAATCATTCCCTTAAACAGAGCTGCTTTCTCACCAATAATTGACTACTCAACAAATCGTTTGGTATAGTTCATAATAGGTTGCGTGTATTCGTAGGTTATTCCATTAACCATTTTATAAATTTAATATATTATGTTATACTATATGATCGAGTTGCCACTTCCAGTATGTGCAGACACACAAATTTAATATCAGTATCTGTGACTACTCGAAGTTCCAAAGATTTTAAAATTCTATACCGAAATTTTACTGAAAAAAAAAAAAAAAAAAAAAAAAACTTGGATACTGAAAATTGAAACTGTGTGTAATAAATACAGTTTCAATTTAAAATTAAACTTAGACGCATTAAAATTCTGCCAATCAGGTGTTTTCATTTGTTTCATACGTATTACTTCTTTTTTACTAACCAACAAGCCAAAACGTTTTTCTTTCTGTTATTTTAAATTTTCATATTTAAATACTGCGTTAAATTGTTTTATAGCAAATTTCAGCATTCTATAATGTTTCTATGTATTAATAAATTATTTAGAAATTACGAATGGATAAACGTTTGAATGAATTAAAAAACTGCGGAAAACAGAACCGCGAATTGTTCTTACTGTGGCATATTATACAAAAAAAATAGATGCATTTTAAGATATATTTGTTTTTCATTTTATAGCTGACATTTTTATTACAATTGGTATTTTCATTATAGTTGATATTTTCATTGTAACTAGCATTTCATTTTATAACTGATTTCAAGATTCTTTGAAAAGCAGTATTATGATAGAAAGTAGCATGTAAAATATACAGAATGTAATTCGAATCCTCTTCCACTGATGTAAAATGTAAGTCTCTGTTCTGATAATAGCATTACTGTATCGTTAATAATATACTCTATCGATTAAAGGGAAATCCCTAAAATTATTATAAACCAGAAAATTTAATAAGGGAATAATATTTTCTCATCAAATACATCTAAGTATTCTCGTTCTGATTGAGAGATAAATGCAATGATATCTGATGCATCGACGACATGCTAATATATTCATGGATGAGAAATCTTTCATGTAGCAAGAGACAAAAGTTCTTCTCATACTGTCTTCATCCGACAGTTACAATTGGAAATTATAGTTAAAACTTTGCATAGCAGCAAATAAAACTTTCTACTTACTTTATAGATTTAATCTAGAAGATTAAATTTAGCTTCCATAATTAATAAAAAATACAAGTAATTCTTCATAGATAAATTTAATTTTACCTGTATCTGATTTGCGGAGCGCAATTCAGCTTTGTGAAACGCTTTATTAAATAGAATGGTAACTTAAGTAAAATAGGGAAATTATGAGAAATTACTGTAGTATTATCGTAATCTTTTCTAACATCCACGTAAAGTCAGAGTATATGGCAAAAAAGAAGAAGACTAAAACATGTACAAAAAAACATTTCGCACGTAAATATTTTGTTCTGAAACAGAACACAACTTCAGTATTCCAATTAATAGAACTCTAACTGAATAAGCTGATTATATTTTGCTATCATATGTATATACAGAACTAGCAAGGACATTTTATTTTGTTGTTTTGTTTTATTTTGTTGTTATTTTGTTGTTGTATTTATTTTAACAAATTTTTTAAATTATAAAAAGAAGTGAAATATTATTTATATATAAATAAGTGAGAATTTATTTTTAGAAATTAAAGTGAAAATTTTTTTGACAAAATTTCAAATTTTGATTTTTTGAAAATTAATATAAATGCTTCTTTATTTGCCTGAAAGCACTAAACAAAGTAAAAATTATTTTGGCACACTGCAATTTCTATCTCAGGTAAAATGATTACGGGAATTTATTTGTATTTACACAGATCCAGAATTTAAAAATGTAACTTCGTTTCTGATTTTAGTTCGCCTAAAAATGCAACGCATACAGAACTCAATTAATACTAAATTTAAATGCAATAAATTTACAGTTTTACTGAGAAACCATTTTAAATCAAGCTATAAAATTCAAAGTACGTAAATAATTTCAAAATAATTAATTTTTCTTCAAAGATGCGGGTAACTGGTGTTTTAAGTAACAAATGGAATGACGGAAGGTATACTGGAATTTCCTTTTCCAGATAAAGAAGATTTATTTACTAACCATACCATTCGTAGCGGAATAGTGATTAACAGTGTCAGCTGTTACATCTTATGCCCAAGTTCGAATCTCAGGAAGCGCATGGAATTTGTACTTATACGTTCCATTCTGCCTTTAAATTTCATCAATCAATCATTCACAGTGCTCAATGGAAAATGTTCTCACTGAAGAAACGTCTAAATGACAAATGGTATCAAACATTGCTGACCGATACAACACAAGCAAGAGGCTGGGCTTGAAATAATCTTTATTATTAGCAACTTTTGTTATCAAACATTTAAATTGCCTAAATTTCTAAATTCATCTAATACTGAAAAACTGTTAAAAAATATGGATTTGTAGAGTTTGTCTGATATCAAACGATGGTAGCTTTTTTAATACTGTAGTAAACTATGATTTTTACTTATAATCTGTTACTTCAGGCTGACTCTCGAAAACTGAATTTGTTTCCTGCATAAACCATCACTGTGTTTCTCCCTCTTTAGGTCTTTCAACGGACATTTATATATTTTTATCCTGAAAACTGAAATAAATGTTCTCGTCGTTATACTTAAAATACCTAATACAGACCCCACACGACTTCCTTGTACAGCCCATTAAATTATACACCTTTTTACTGCATTTGATTTAAACTTATTTCCTCAAATTTTATTAGAGATACTTCTCTCATTGAATTAATTTAGTTCTCACTTCCCGGTAAGGCAAAAATACATAAAATCACAAAACATCTTCATTAAAAATTGTAAAATACAGAAAAACATAAAACAATAAATACAGTTAAAAACTTTAAAAAACAATTTTTACAGTTATAGATTTTACTAAAACCAAGTTACTCAGCCAGCGGGAAGGAAGACAGATTGTTCGGTGCACAAAACTGAAAGATTACTTTGGGTTCCACTTGGCAAAAAGACACTGAAGGTGCAGAAACTGACTTAATTCATTATTCTGCTAAGTTTCAAAAGAAACAAATATGGCTGCTATGGTAAAAAAATAGGCTTAGCCTTACTTAAACAACTATTAAATTGTTGATAAATCACAACTACTGCATACAGATTAACTAAAGGCATAAAATCGCTAACCGGAACTCAAGAACAGCATAATTCAACACTTTTAAAGCAAAATGTACAGTTTGCCAAAATATAGGAATAAAAACCTGATATATATATATATATATAGTATATATCTGAATGATAATATGATATACACCACCGTAATAACAGTATATAGCCTAATTACATATGGGGGCCCACAAGCGACCGAGCAGTAACATCTCTGAACACTGGTAGTTCGGTCCGAGGTTCGAATCCCGCGAACGGGCTGGCTGCATGGGCGTTTTCGTGGTTTTCCCCATGTGTAACGTGTATACGAGCCAGTTTCTCTCAGAAAGTCCTCCACGAAGGCATTCCTCCCTTAAGGCAGATAGCCCCCCGAGTGCTTTGCCATAATCTAATAAACCAAACCAAATAAACCAAACCTAATTACATATGGAGCTGTGTTAATGTCAACATAGTCATTAATATATTTTCGAAAAGAAAGCCATATTGTTTACCATTCGTTGCATACATTTTAAAAATGGAGAGAAGGAACATTAAAAAAGGTTTTAAATAATATGTCAGGACACTGAAAAAATTTCATATAAATATATTTTGTCTTTAGTGGAGAATACAGTAAGCATAATTTCAATTGACGATGTACAGAAAATTTGTGAACGTACTGCTTATTAATGTGTAACATTCTAACTGTAGTATACGAATATCACGACGTAAATACGGTAAAAGTGTTTTTAAAAAATTAAAAATGTTGACTGAATAGAAATAAACTAATCTAAAATTTATTTTAAAGATGAGATACATACCTGGTGATAAAAAATAATAATCGGTTATAATATTTTTAGTGAATATTACGTTAATTACTAAATCAAAGCCTTCGAGGAAAATTTAAGATAAATTCGTTTGTAATCTATACACAGATGCCGCAATATATAAAAATCCCTATGCAGCTCTACCCATTTACGAGCGTAAACGGAACCCTCAGCTAATTATAAAAATTTGAGATATAATCTGTCCTATCATTGGTGCATATGAATTCGAAGAAACTGCCATGGAACTGTTCGTTTTGGGAAGCAGAATATTTTGTTAAAATGCTCAAAAATCAAATAAATGTCCATAAAAACTCTCAAAATACAAAATACGTGATATAATAATCAGTTAGAAAACAATAAACTACATGAATATCTGATTAAAATTTATACATATGAATAAGATACTTAAAGTGAAATAAATTTCTGTAACGAACATGCAAGATAGAATATATGTAATACGATATGCATTCAGAAATGAATAGGAAAATGTATCTTCATTTTTTTCAATGGCAGACAATTGTTCAGAAATAAACATTTAAAAATGCAGACTTTCCACCAAATAGAAAATTAACCCATTCTTGTACAAAAAAAGAATTGTATATCAATTATGTCTCTCTCTTTCAGAAACAAATAGCAAATCTATTTAATAAGCATAACATTTATATAATCAGGAGTATAACTTAGTAATTACTGAAAGGAAATTTAGTAAAATTTAAAGAGGAGAAAATTGCATTTAATAAATTAGGACCATTGTCAATAAAATAATTTTAAAAATAAATACAAGATTGTTTAAGGCAGAATTTAGATTTTAATTCTGGCGTTTATTAAGATGCAAATTCTCAAATGAATTGCTTTGCATTTTACCTTTGATTCATTTATCCGGAAAGAAGCATCTGTTGAAATAAACACATTTTTTTGCGCTTTGGAGGGCAATGTTGTAAGTTTTAATTCCTATCTGCTGTTAAATCTTATAAAGCAATTTTAAACTAATTTGCAGTTTGTAATTAAAAAGAAGTCTTCCGTGTCTATTAGCTTTTAGCATGTAAATATAATGATGGTTTTTGATAATCCCGTCATAAACAGGAGTATTGAAAATGACCAGCTATGATTTTTATAGCCAGTTGAATATTTCTGAAAGTGAGATTTATTTTAAAATAAGAACACCTGTGTGTGAAAACTTCCAATAAAATTTAGTCAGTGACAGAAAACGCTATAAAAATGTGAGCATGTTTATTCAGATGTAGGTTTCTTATTAAGTGTTAAAATTCCCATGAAAGTTCAAATTGAGAGTAGCTTTTAAAAATTATAAAGTTGTAATTCTAGCTAAAGCATTGACAGAGCATATAATCAAAAGAAATACACGCATGAAGCAATTAATTATAATAATATTATTTTGGGAAAGGAAGCAATGATAAACATCAGTTTCAGGGAAAACAATATAGCTGTGATATATATAAATATGGATTTCGTGTCATCTCTCGCTGCATGCCGTTTTTACAAAAGAATGAGTACAAAAGAGTAAACTGCACATTATATAATAAATCGTTAAAAGCATGTGAAAAACAGGTATTTTAATAATTGATTTTAAAAGCTATAAATTTTATTTGAAGGACAAATAAGATCAATCATTACGAACCTTCAGAATGATTGATCTTATTTTCTTAAAAAGATCAATCACATTTTTCTTCGGGGTTTTCTCTGTGCAACACCTAACATTACGTGTATAAATGTAATTAAAGAGCATAATATCCAAATATGTATCATCTACCAGATATTAGAGTTTTTCGTGTCATACATTGGTACTTCAAAGTAATTTCAAAGCAGCTTTTAGTTAAATTAAACATCTTATTTTTGAATTACTTTGTAAAATACGTTGCGTGGAATTGTTGTTTCTTATAATGTTTTAACTTCTGATAAATATGAAATTATCTTTTAAATATTTTTCTAATGCTTACTTGTTGTATATCTGAATGATTTTTTTTTCTTTTAACAGACAACTTATCTTTTTAAATTGAATGAATTCTCTAGACTACAAAACTGAAAACTACTTTTCCAGTTTGGGGTGAGAGTTGATATAATGCATGTAAACCGTGAAAAAGGCCCACAACCATCCGAGCAGAAAAGCAACTGAACACTGGTAGTTCGGTCCGGGGCTGGAGTCCGGGCGAACGGGCTGGCTCCATGGGCGTTTTCGTGGTTTTTCCCATGTGTAACGAGGAGCCAATTTCCCTCAAAAAAGACCTCCACGGGGCATCCCTCCCTTTACGTGTAGTGCCTAAGGAAGGATCATGTAAAAAAAAAAGGGAAAGAAAGAAAGTGGAAATTTGTTTGTCAAAAGTAGTTTAAGATTATTCTCTCATATGAAAATAATAAATTTAAAAATGCCTTAACTATTTCCTCCTCGTTCTTATGAAATCAAAAAAATGAATTAATGATATAATCAAATAAAAGCAGAAAGTTTAAATAAATATTTTTTCTGTCAAAAGAATTAATTTAACTCTAAATATTTTATATATCAGTCTATATTAATCGTTTCTATGCCACTAACATATATGACATTACTAAAAAAAATATAACATCCGTTTGCGTCATATATTACATTTTTTGTATCGCGCCATTAATGTGTCAAGACCATCTTTAAAGCGTATATTAAATTTTACATGAAAACTTATATTCTTGAACATAATGCTCGAAAGCCCAAAGTTTAAAAATTTAAAAAAAAATTCTTTCACATCTTCATATATTGTATGAAAATAATAAATTTTATCCTTAAAAAATACCGGTCTGTCTTCCTTTCTATATCATGCAGTCATTAAATGCATTAATTATATAATCGCATAAACGTCAGATATTTTAAAGAAATTATTTCTTTTTTGTATCTTACTGACAGTAGAAGAGAGATGGAAGCTTCGTAATTAAAGAAAAATTTTAGCCTCCTCGCACGATATTTAATTAATGAAAGTACGCAGTATGGCTCGTCTGACATCGTATTCATCATTAATGTGTCAAGACCACCTTTACAGCCTATATTAACTCTGGTAATCGAATTAATTATCTCACACATAACAACTGTTAATGAAGATTATATATTACATCCAATAATTAAGGATAGTAAATTAGGAACTTCAATACAGATCTCTTTTATTTCCTAATCTACGAAGAAAGCAAATAAAAAAAAACTATAAGAGTCTTGTCATGGGATGTTTAGCACGTGGATCGATTTTGTAAACATTTACTACGTAAGAGTACATTTAATTGCGTTTAATTACCGAAAATGAAATCAAATTTGTATGTGTAATTGAAATATGGATGTATAATTGAAAAAAAAAAGAAACCCAATCGATTAACATAGCTCAAATATGAAGCACATAAAAATAATTGATGTCATATGAATCATTAAACTTGTTTAAAAGTGTAATACATTTTTATAAATATTTATTATAATCATTAAAATGTTGTTTTTCAAATGCACCTCACACTCTTATTCGTATGCAAATCTACAGCATCCTAATATAGATTAGACATTCATCAATATGTTAAATAACTCTAAACCTTATTCGTATTAAAATGTGGTTGGGATTTATAATTGCACATTGACCAGATTATAAAGTTATATTTATACCTTTTACTGAAAGCTGAAAATTTAGCAGATAAAATATTCGCTTTCTCAATTTTGTATATACTCTGAATTAAATAACATAAATTGGTTAAGTTCTACATTGAATTTGAATTGACTTGCTAAACTAATTACGCAGCTGCTAATTTATATTTCACTTTTAAAAATGACTATTTCAAACGGAAAGAAAAGTGCTTCCGCTTCCTGATGAGAGGAATGTGAAGTTTTTTTTTTTTTTTTTTTTTTTTTTTTTTTTTTTTTTTTTAATATGAGAAGTTTCAAACTTTCAATCATGTTAAGTTGCTTTTTACAACGAACCTTTTGGAATTGAAACACTAGTGAGTTTTGAGTGATACAAAATTAAAGGGACATCAAATTTCCTTATTCGCACGGACATTTAAAACACAAATTTGGGAATTCTAATATTAAATATCTTAAACATAATAAAATATCTAAAACTTTCCTGTTAATTGTGATAGAAATATTTTCTCTAATAACATTTTCATTATAGTTTAAAAGGAAAATCCGTACAAACAAATCTTTTCAAATGCATAATGTCACTCATTGTTATTAAATTCACTTCTATTGATAATAAGTCATCTTGATAGTTTTCTCTTATAATTAAATATTTCCTTAAAGTACAAATCTGACATTTAGCCCCTGTAGTTATTTGTAAATTGAAAATAATTCAATTCTAAAAGCTAAAAATATAGGTAAACCTAATCGATGATTTTATCGGAAGTTAGATTATACTGATGCTATTTTCAAGATACATAAACAATAAGTCGAAAATTTCTGCAATGTGAAACTATAAATACGGAAGTTATTATGAAAATATCTGACAGTTTCATATACAAATATTTAATACTTCCACATCTTTGATCTTGTTACATTATTTACATTCGAACTAAAATCAATGATTTGAGACTAAAAACTATGATCCTACGAGCAGCTGTTACACACAGAATATTAGAATAATCCATTAATCGGGTGAATATCTAAATATTATTTCTGCCTGGATTTATTTACAAGCTCTAATAAGGATTATATATATATATATATCTTAATAATATATATATATCTTAATATATACATAGAGAGAGAGACAGAAAGACAGATAGATACAGATATAGATATATGCATAAAAATATACATATACATAATTAAGTACAAATTAAATCACGAAAGGAGGCACCTTTTTAGCAAGATATACTCAAATCATAATTAAAACAAAAGCAATTCAAAGTTAATACGATAGCAATTAAAATATAATGAAACATAATTAATTAATGTATAATATATAATATACAAAATATAGCTATCTATCTATCTATATATATATATATATATATAATATGAGAAGAGAAATTGTAGTTAGCTCTCCAAAAAGTTCAACACAGTTTTTTAAAAAACAATGACATTGAATGAGGGGAAATATTAGGCTACATGAGAAATAAAATGTAAATTATAAAACACAGTAAAATACTAATCGTTGGAAACAAGTTAAAGACAAAAAAATAAAACACAGTAAAAAACCAATTGAGAAACAAGTTAAAACATATAAAAAAAGTTAAAACATATAAAAATTAAAAAGCGGAAAATGGTAAATTTCTCAATAGTCCACCCTGGCTTTATAAATATACAAATAAATAAATAAATAAAATAAATAAAATTATAAATAAATAAAATGTTATAAAAATAAAATATACAAATTCCCCTGTTGAAAATTTTTTGACCTTTTTCAAGGATCAACCGAAGAACTTTCAACAAAGCCATATTTCTGAATTATATCAAAATGACTGAGAATTGTCGAAGCATTTTAAAATCAAAATAAGTAACTAAGTGTCATTGTAATTAATTAACTAATTAATTGAGAGCCAAAAGAAATAACTGTATTGTTAAATAATCATTTATAAAATAATCAGTTATTAAAATAGTAAAAAAAGCTTTAAAAGTACTACAAAGTAAAAATTTTAAATAACATTTTTAAATTTGGAAAATATAATGATAACATGTGGTCCAACGGGATCCTTAAATAAACATTTACAAAGTACAAATAAAATAAAGATTCAAAGATGAATACTCGAAAAGGAATCGAGAACACGCTCGAGAAAGAAAGAAAAAAACATTGGGGGAGTCAAAGCTATGCATTAATAAATTTCATAACCAAAGCAAAACTTTTAAACATTTTTATAAAGCAAAAGAAACATTTTAATTATTGTTGTATTATTTATTATATTTAGCAGTATCTAGCATTATAAAAGCACACAATAAAATATGAATAGCCATAAGGACAATAGTCCGATTATTATCGAAAATATCAACTAGACCACTAGATGAACTACACAGTATGTACCACGAGGCTGTGATGAAATTAATTTAAACACTACTTTGTAATTAACACATTTCACACTATAGTAAGTTTAGGAATGTTCGGTGTTCAAATGATATTTCTCTAACCACAAGGAAAGAAAAGGTTTCATAATGATAAAGTAATGTTTCATTACTTTTTTATAAAAAGAACAAGATATTTTGAATAATGCAATAGCACATATTAGTTAGTTAGTTTTAATCTGATACAAAATTTATTCATTAAAAAATAGGTTTATTCGTTAAACATAAACAAGTATCCAAAATATTATCTCAGCAAAATATTTCAATACAACTACGCGTTCATTCATTAAATCATATTATCTTTGTTATATTAATAGATAGTATTTTATCAGACATTTATTTATCTTCTCAGTTATACATTAATCCTAATTATAGTTTGAAGTGCTCGTAATGTGTTGATATTCTTTAAAAAAACAAATAATTCTATTGTAAAATTTAATGCTATTGATAATATCTAGTTTTTATCACTCAGCCAGTCAGTCGACATTTAATGATACATTTTGCTTTCGCAATAACACTTAATTTGATATTTCATCAGTTGTGAATTTTCTCTTGAAAGAATAATAAAATATATTATTGCAGCAGCTGTTTTAGAACAGTTATTTGTGACATAAACAGAATGAAGTATGCCATTTCATATTTCATGTTTATTTCATTTCATATATTATATATCTTAAGGTACTACACTGCAATATGAATTATAGTTCACTTATTTTACATACTTCAGATATAATTTTTTGATGAGTTTATAAGCTCTTTCCTATACGATGTGAAAAAATTCACTTAGATTTATTCATTAACGAGAATAAATATTGGTGTGGTGTAGATTATCTCATTTTATTTTGTTACTTAAAATAAACTACATTGAGACGATGACCTTATTTAAGAAGGCTATTCTGAATTTTTAAATTTATTCCAGATAATTTGAACACAGCATTTAGCTCAGAAAATTGCGAAATTATGTTTAGTATTTATGAAAAAAAGCTCACAGGTAAACGTATAGAGTAATTAATTTTTTAATTAATATATTTCTTAACACTGCCAACATTCTGACATATTCCTCACTTAGCAGTCTAAATTTATACAAATCTTCTCTGAAAAATGTCACAGAATCACATCATAATGTATTACTGTATATTTCTGCAAATAACCTTATTGGAGGAAGATACCATCTCTTCATTGAATGTAACGCATTTTTTTCTTCTCATTTACTTTATTTTTGAACTTAATATATGTTCAAATATATTACTTATCTAAAATTATACTATAAACAAGAGATAAAGTACACCGGTATTCACAATCAATCTTGATACTAAATAATAACTGAAAAAAAAGAAACATCTGACTTTTTAATATTTTACATAAACATGAACTGGCATCCATTTAAAAAAAAAAAAAAAAAAACTTAGAACATTTTGTGTATCCTACGTCTTCACTAAGTTTCTGTAAAATACCATTCAATAGATTTGTTTTAAAACCAAACTTAAATTTTATTTCAGAAATCTTGCTGAGTGATTCCAAAAGGGAATTAGTTAAAATTTCCTAGTCTCTAGTTTAATTACAGATGTCAGTTATAGACTGTATAAATTTTACCTACAATCTAGTTAATGCTTTATTCCTAATAAGTTAAGTGAATAGATGCCAAACTACTTTCATTAACTATATGCTAATTTTATTTAATTTCAGACACGTGACTTGGTATAGCTTTAGATTACTTCCTTTTCAGTTAATTAAATTAAATACGATACGACAAAGTCTAAGCTATCATTATTCTAAATAATACAAATGCGTTACACATATAAACCGTGTTGCACAAACTAGCATGTTAAATTAAATTACCCACTTTACTGCAGATTAATTAAAAGAGTATTAAAAGGATAGATACATTAGAATTTGACATGTCTGCTGTCAAAACTTGTAATAATTTCAGATGTTAATTGGGTCACGTCTGCTAAATGTCTGCAAATTTTTTCTATTTTTCAAGATTAAATTATATTCGTCGTTGCAGGATAAGATGGCATATCCTTGTCAATGCAATCAGCTTCCTGCAAATCACAAATTACGAATTCCCTTGCAGAACTTGAATTTGGTGAACTCTTAGGTAACCTACGTATTCTATGTACTTCTTAATTACACATTATGTTTTTCTTTATTTGAGGCAAGTAGTTCAATTCCATTCGAAAAATCGCTTATGTTCGTTGAATCTTCTGGAAATCCTTCATCTCTAAAAACCCATTTTATACCAAGGAATTACTCTTATATGCGAACTTAGGTCGCCAAATTTTTCGCCAAACATTTTTGGCGAAAACCTCCACGCCGCCATATTACTACCTAAATGCTTTGTCTACATTTCGAATTTTAAGCCTAAAATGTCTCCAACGTTTTGAAGACACAATTTAAGCTAAAAATCCGAAACAAAAACATAAATTTAGATAGCAAAAACATAAAGTTTCTAACCAAAAAATATTTGACAAGTATATATGTATACAGCGATATGTTTTAACTTCAAAAAACTTCTACGAATTGCACATTCTAGGCAGCGAAGGAATCTACGAACTACGCACACCTCGACTGCACAATCTAGGCATTGCGCACAAATCAACTAAATAAACTAAACTAAATTAGAAGAAATTCAAAAAACAACAATAACAACAGAAATTCATATTAAAAAAACAATGAACATAACATTCTACAAAATGAAAACAGTAAAATAAAATGCACTTGCCATAATACATTCCTGAATAAAATTTCGCCAGTCACACAACGTCTCTGAACAAAAGTGCCACGATTTTGCTATATCACATGTCTATCTGAGATTCAAACTTTCGAAAGCAACGATAAAAACTTCCTCCAAAGTTAACATACTACACCAAAATCACAATCGAAATCTTAAACTCCGCTGAAAGACACATACTTTACCAGCAACCATTTAAATGCAAATCCACACAAGGACTATCAAAAATGTCCTTCTTCGCCCGAGTTCTCATAGCAGCTCCGCATTTTGGACTCCGTTTTAAAAGTCCCATAGGAATTTCCAAAACACACATCAATCCACATAAATATACCCGTGAACAAAAGACTTGTTAACAACTGCAATATCGTACCTTTTTTAGTACTCAATTTACTTTCTACACAATCTAAAATACGCGACTGAAATCTTGCCACCACGTCTATCATTGCAACATAGGCCATTTCAAAACACGCACGACACGAACCAACGAGCGATTAAACCACTCCAGCAAAAGAATTTTCCAAGTTAACTGGGCTGCCATAGAACACGCTATCGCACCAAAAACCAGCGCGGAACACATATAGCCACATTTGGTGCTATTAGTGCGCATATAAGAGTAGAGCCAAAATAAAAGATGCTTAGGGGTTTCAAGTCATAGTCCCAAAGTCAATGTCTCGTAGTCTAAAGAAAGGTCCCCCCAGCGGCCGAGCGGTAAAGTTGCTGAACATTTGTAGTTCGGTCCGAGTTTCGAATCCCGCAAATGGGCTGGCTGCATAGGCATTTTCGTTGTTTTCCCAGTGTGTATCATGTATACGAGCCAGTTTCTCTTAGAAAATCATCCACGAAGGTATTCCTTCCCGTAGACAGATAGCCTTCGAGGCTTTGCCGTAATTACATAAACCAAACCAAAGCATAGTTAAAGCATTTTCCTTCCTGCTTTCAGTTTCATTCAGTTTGATAGCACGTACATAGATGCTTTTTATATGTCTCACGAGCAAAGAATTCTGAATTTTACTGAAAAAAGACATTTTTAGGCTTTGTTATTAAACTTGATAAAAAGTTTATTTATTTTTTTTTTTTTTTAATGATTCTCTAAATCTTTTTAGCATTTTTCTGCTAATTTAAAGATTCTTCAAAGATATTTTCTGATTTATCGAAATAACATATTCATTATTATTAGCATAGACTGCACGATATTAACATTTGGTTTCTTTCCATAAAGGCGGAAATAAGCATGTTTCATAATAGGCGAGACGATAAAACATGCGATTACATAAAAAAGGTAAGAGTAATATTCCTTAATTGTACAATATATTGATTCAATCTTCTTGGATTTTAATTTTGTATGGAATCTTAAAATGTCAGACGCATAAAATGCGTAGCCTTAATATTGCGTATGCCAAACTGAAATAGCTCCAGCAGCCGCTATAGCCGCGTCTAGCTTGCATTTTTCAATTTGTGTACCACCTGTCATAAGGTGATGCTTCTTGTAGCACTGTAGAAGTAAGATCACAGACGTGACGTGATCTCGTCGATTGACGTCAACGTCCTTGACTCCTACTGCTCCTAAAGCCCCTGCCATTAGTGCGGTATTTATTTCTTGCATATGTGGTTCTTCAATCAACGAACGAACTGACTTTCATTGACATTTGTGGTGCAGTGATGTCACTGTCTCAAGCATCGGAAAGAGAAAGGTTTGACCATGAAAGTGCATAACGTTTCTGTCTACTAACCTTGGTTCTGCTATGGCTATATAATAAATCTATAATGAGGTACTGATGAGTGCCGCTTCGTCATCCAAATACTATGAATCCAGTAATCAGAAGCTAAAGGATAAACAAAGCAGTAAACAGAACAATAACAGAACTCGTGCAATTTCGAACCCTAAAGGGCCATTCCCACTAGGGTTTATCTTAGCTAACGGAGTCAGTTCCATGTGTGGACTAGCTCCGCTATGCCTGCAGTTCAGATTTTTAAACTTGCTGCCCTATGGCAAAAAACTAATTTTGGACATAGGTCGTCTACGTCAGTTGTGTTTGTTATCTCAGATAAATCCCAGTGGGAACGGCCCTTTATGATTTATTTCGGACCCTTATGATTGCCCTTTTCCAGCAAAACGTTCAGAATAGGAAATGATGTAAAAGAGCTGCAATGCTAATGGCTACGCATTTAGTCCTAGAAGACTTTGTCTTGGATAATTCATGTTCTACCCCTCCAGAAGTCATACTTACCCTGTCATGTTTATTATAAACGTAATGGAGACAACTTCACAACATTTTAAAGCATTTTAATTCGCTATGTGAGTGATCTCAAACTCAAATTGCCTGAGGAAGTATGCACGATCTGAAAACAACTTATAAGGTATTTTCTCCCTTCTTTCAGCATGACACTCTTATGTTTTTGAATTAAACTCTCCATGGTGTATAATTTTATGATGAAAAACTGTATTAAAAGCAGTAATGGAATTCGGTGGTAAATACAAATATTTTAAAGGTGTATAATTTTATGCTTTCATTTCGTAAATATAACATGATCAAAATACCGTCTACTGCTGAAAACGTTAGAGAACGGAAACCTCCTTCCTGCGATAAGTCTGCGAGTACAACCCACAATGTTGCACTCAGTTGCTGATTCCAGACGGTTCTTTAAAATAAATTTTATTCAATTTTATGGCACAGCTTCTATATAAACATATAGCAGGGGTGGTCAACCTGCGGCTCGCGAGCCACATGAGGCTCTTTGAAGGATTATATGTGGCTCTCGATAAATGTACTCGAGTTCCCTATTATATTTTAAAAAAATTATTATCGTTCCGTATGTGTTTCAAAATGTCTTAAATTACTGACAACAAATGTGAAAGATTAAGTGCAACTTTATAACAAATTTCACTTCCGTCCAAGTTAAGAATGATATGACTCATCGAAAACTGCGCGAACGAACATAAACAGATGCGTAAAAGTTCCGTTCGTTGGATTTTCTTCCCCTTCGACTGCCTCGTGAATTATGGGAAACATATAGGAGTCAACGCCTTGTCCGGCCGATTGCTTCTGGACGAATGACAATCTACGTAACCGACCGACTCCAGACCGATTTTGAATTTGTAAACTTCCATTGCAACAGACAGTTGACATTGTGCTCTGAAGGAAACAATTTGTATCATTCTTGCTATGGATATAATTTGCAATCTGGAATTTTTGGTAAGTTAACTACAATTTGTTTCGTAGTATGTATCACGTATTGTTGTTATTGTTTTAATAACACAAAACTTGTACTTTCTAAATTTATTTATTTCCAGTTCTTTTAAAAATATGACGACAGAGAACGAAAAAAAATATGATGTGTACTTCACATGAGTTCCTTGTACGGAATATTATATTATACTCATTTTTTCTTGCATTTCATTTAAACTTATTGGATTGAATTAAATCTACTTCGCCGACAGCGCATAAACCACAATAGAATAAATGCATTCTTTAAAATTCACTCCAGTATTTATTTAGCATAGCGACACTCTGGCGCTAGATTCACTTAACAGTATTATATTTCGTTCATATTAAAACTCATAATGCACAAAATATCATTTAAAGAATATCATTTAAAGTATATTATTTAAAGAATATCATTTAAAGTATATCATTTAAAGAATATCATTTAAAGTATATTATTTAAAGAATATCATTTAAAGTATATCATTTAAAGAATATCATTTAAAGTATATCATTTAAAGAATAGAATTATCTAATCGTTGCCACATGTTCTTTTCAAATACTATAATAAAGCTAGAATGATGTATAAAAGCAAACAAAACAAAAAAGAAACAGTTTTTCACAGACGATTGAGTATTTCTCATTCAATTAATTCAGTTCTCACTTCGCGAGAAGGCAAAAATACATAAAATAACGTAAATACATAAAATAACAGAAAAGTATTATGTGTTATTTATAATTCTACGGTCAAAATTTATAAAGCTAGCAATTTACGTCAACATTATGAAAACAATCATCCTCAGTTTTCTAATCAGTATCCACCAAATTCCAAATTAAGATCAGATAAACTTGCTTCTTTAAAATCAAATTTAAATACACAACAGTCAATTTTGATGACCTTTAGCAATCAAGCTAATAATGTGGCTGAAGCCAGTTGTGTTATTGCCTGGAATATCGCTCGTGCAAACGCCCGTATGGAGAGGGAGAGTTTATTAAAAAAACTTGGAAGATGTACTTTTTAGTTTTAGATCCAAATAATGCAGCATTGCAAAAGTTGTTTCGCAAACTCCCATCTCGAGACACACAACCAAAAGATGCAAAACTGCAATTAGCACATCTCTTGAATGTAATTTAAAAAATGATTTGAAGAAGTGTATTGCATTCAGCTTAACCCTTGACGAATCGACGCATATCACAGATCTTCCGCAATTGGCAGTTTTCATACATTTCGTGTCACCTGACTTCGTTGTTAAAGAAGAGTTATTAGATTTAGTAGCACTTCAAGAGTCAACCCGAGGTGTCGATATTAAAAATGTATTAGATTCCATAATGAAAACTTTTGATGTTCCTCTTAATAAACTTCTAAGCATTGCAAGTAATGGAGCTCCGGCAACGCTGGGTAAAAACTCGGTCTTATTGGGCTTTTAAGAGATTATTCTAAAATTCCACAATTCATACCGATTCACTGCATATTTCACCGAGAACATCTCGTTACAAAATATTTAAAATATCCTGATGTTGTGAAAATAGTGTTATACATTGTAAATTACATTCGGACCAATGCAAAAAATCATCGACAATTCAAAAAATTCCTTGAAGAATTAACAGTCGAAGAACTTCCAAATGACATGAGTGATTTTCCATTGTTAGATGGTTATCTAGCTACAACATATTAAATCGATTTGTAGATTTGTTTGATCCGATAACTGCATTTCTGAAAGAAAAGGAAATAAACATATTCAGAATTAGACGATGACGAGTGGTTACAAGACTTAATGTTTTTGACTGATGTCATGGAACATTTGCAAACACTGAATTAACAATTGCAGAGGAAAGATAAAATAATATCTGACCTCTCACAGTGTATGTTTAGTTTTGAAACTAAATTACAACTTTTTCAAAAGGACATTAAAAATAAAACATTTTGCCATTTTCCTCGAATTAAAAAAATGTGTTCCAATGTTAAACAAGAAAAACTCAACAAGCATATAAAAAAGCTAAAAGGAATATTGAGGGAATTCCAAAATATATTTCAAGACCTTAAATATTTTAAATCGTCTCTTGATTTTTTCTGAATCCATTTGAAATTAACATAATTCAAGGTGAGTTTTCCATTTCCAATATAATTATGACCCAAAAAGCATCTGGAGAATTAGAATTAATAGAGATGCAAAAAGATCAGCCGAATACTGAATTTTGGAAATTTGTACCATAATCGAAGTATCCTGAATTAAAAAAGGCTGCTTGTCGAATTATTTCAATATTCGGAACAACGTACTTATGTGAATCATTTTATTCCACTTTAAAATTCGTAAAGTCCAAACACCGATCAATATTAACAAACCAGCATCTCGAAGAATCACTGAAAAGTGCTGTCAACAATCATTCACCAAATTTTAAAGAATTATCAAGAGAAGTAAAATATATGTGTTTAATTTTTAATATTTAAATTCAATACACATATTTTGTACTTTTCTTTATGTGTTTACAACAAATATAATTTCTGTAAAAAATTAATACCTTTTTTGCATACCTTTTAAATACGTATTTAATTGCGGCTCGCGAAAAGTTTCAAATTTTAAAAAATGGCTCGGACTATCAAGGATCTTGTCTACCCCTGATATATAGGAAATTTAAGTGTAACGAGACAGAAGCCTGTTGGCAGTGATGGTTCTGACAGGCTCAGGCTCCTCAAAGGGGTCCGATGGCCTGATTAGATTTATTTGTGAGACCACAGTAAATAAGATCGCATTTTAGAATACATAGAATACATAGGAGGTAACTGTTAGAAATATTTAGAATGGTACTTCTAAATATTTCTAACAGTATTTAGTACTTTTCTTGGCAAGATAAATAACAGTGTGCACAATTTTATTCAAAGCTCAAAATATTGTTAAAGTTCGCAAATACAGACTGCCGTATTCTTAAAGTTCTAATGGTCTCTATATAAATGTATCGAAATATTATCTCTGGAAGCATTGAAGATTTCATGTATTTTACTAATATCATTTTCTTTTATAAGAAAGCAGATGAATTTCAAGATTACTGTAGTTTAACTTCCATGTCCTCTTCATTTCCTGCGATTAAAAGTTTAGAATTGAATAGTTAATGAACTGTGCGTAATGGTTAATTAATGAACACCCCCTTTTACTGCATTATCATCACTTAAACAAATGTTTAATGCATTATCATCACTTAAACAAATGTTAGGATACTGCAACACGACTTATAATTTAGTCACTTCTTAGTTTAGATCCATTTAAACATTTTAATAATGATTGCGTTTTAAAATAATGCTCGTTCTGGTTTAACAATTTTTTACTTCTGCCTGTTAGAAAGAGATAAGTTTCATGGGAATACGTTGTGATACTTATAGAGTCTTTAAATGTGATTTTAAATAAATTTTATTCCTCCTTCGTAATATTTTTTAACTTCTTCATCTCAGAGAATTACTCACTGCAATTATTAATTTATGTTGTAAAGTAGGGGTCTTCAAACTTTCACGCCCGAGAGCCACATCAATAAATTCACAAATATCCTCGGGCCACATGTCTGTCAAAAAAAATTGTGTAGTCAGAAGATTTATATAAAAAAATCTGATGTGTACACTACATGACTTCCTTGTACGGAATATTAAATTATACGCATTTTTCCTTGCATTTTATTTAAACTTATTAGATTGATTTAAACCTACTTCGCCGACAGCGCATAAACCACAATAGAATAAATGCATTCTTTAAAATTCACTTTGTTTACCATAGCAACACTCTGACGCTAGAATTATCTAATCGTTGCCACGTGTTCTATTCAAATACTATAATAAAGTTAGAACTATGTATAAAAGAAATTAACCAAACAAAACAAAAAAGAAACAGTTTTCACAGACGATTGAGTATTTCTCATTTAATTAATTCAGTTCTCACTTCGCGAAAAGGCAAAAATTCATAAAAACTCAAAATATCTATATTAAAAATTACGAAGTAAATCTTAAAGACTTATTTCCTCGAAAAAATTCCAGAAAAGAATAAGCATGATTTAATTCGCAATAATAAATGAATGCGTTATCTTTGTTGTTGCGAAGCTAAGTTTCTCTAGATTGGCAACAAATCCACTAGTCTCTTGTTTCAAATGTAAACATCAATGGCCGCCATTGAAAACAGGCTTAGCGGCAATTAAACAACTTTAAAATTGCTGACAATTCTAAAAATATTGCACACAGATTTACTAAAGGCATAAAATCCTTAACCGGAAGATAAAAATAACATAATTCAATCATTTTTAAAGCAAAAAATGTACAATTTACAAACATATAAGAGTAAAGAAACTGAGATCACTCAGACGGGTAACAGAGCGAATATATATATAAATATATTTATATACGTTTGGTGCGGCCGATTGCAACAAAAATACGAGGTGCACATCTACATGTTATAGCAGTCCTTTATACAAAATTTTAACGTTCTGAGGCTACTCGTTTTTGAGTCATGCGAGATACGTACGTACGCACGAACGTACGTACGTATGTACGTTCGTACAGACGCCACGAAAAATTCTCTTCAGATTTAATTTTAAAGCAGTTTTATAATTTTTTTGAAGGAAAGGAGTATTTCATTCTGTTCTTACGTACAGATATCACGCAAAAACATCGTTAAATTGCATTCGATAGCGGTCAAAATGGATATTTTCGTTGAAATATGCTGCCTGAAACTTTTCGCGATTACAATATATCCTTTTTACTTCGTACAAGGAAGTAAAAAAAGGAAGTTTATTTTGAAAGACTACAATTGATTCTAAGCGAAGAGATAGTGTTACAAATTTGTATATATATATTTATACACTAGTTCCAAAACGTCAACTAGAAATCAAATTAAAATATGGCAGGAGATAATAGTTACTTTAGTTTGACTGTGAAATTTGACTTTGTTTTTGCTTGATTAAAGCTTCAATATCCGGTTAAATCTGTGCTGTTGCAATTCTTAAAGTTTCCTTCAAATGTTTGTCTGACAGCCGTGGTTTTGATTTTAGGATTTTCATTTTATTCACATATGTAGTTACTGCCAACGATAGAAGGAATTAAGAGCGCATGTTTACGAATTACTGGATACTTGTCTTCGGTCACATACTTAGAATAAAACCAATTAATGTAGAATTTTCAAGAAACGTGCATTTTACTGCAGAGTCACACTGTAAGTCTATAAATTCTAATTGAATTTGAGTTGGAACAATATTACATAAGATAAATTACACCAGAAAAAGTGAAACTTTTGAAAAATTCGTCATTTTCAGTAAATGTTATCTCAAATATCAGGCATGTCAATATAATGTTTTAAATATGAAGACTAAGAGAAAAAAAGTTTCTTTACGACAAAAAGCTGACAAGGCAATTTTTCTTCAAATTCTTCAAATTCAAATGTGGTGCCATCAAAACACCTTCAACGGGCCACCCGTGGCCCTCGGGCCACGGGTTGAAGACGCCTTATGTAAAGCATATTTTGAGCACTTCGGTAAATTATTAGTTTATAAATATATCTGCTAATAAATTAGGGCATCGTAGAAATTTTTGTTGTGGTAATTCGCTTAGTTTTTGTACTGAGAGTGAACCTACGGAATTTTGACTGCATTTCACTCTGAACATTAAAACAGGAAGAAAACATTGCATTGTAAATAAATCTTTGTAAAATAAATGCTAAAATAATGCTTAAGGAATACAGTATCCTTTCTATTTAAAGGCATGTAAGCGATTTACCTGAATAAAATATATTTGAATCTTTATACCTTAATACTAGCTCTAATAAATCTTAAACTATGTTAAATGTTTCAAATGCTATGAAATGCTTAAGATTTTTAAAGATATGAAATTTGCTTAGGATTCTACGGCGACGATTATTCTTAGAGAAACCGATTTAAATAATTTAAAAAATTAACATTTAGTAAATTGAATCTATATTAACGGAAGATTTATTATGTTAAGACAGCTTTTAAAAAGATACGAAGACATTTGTAAAGTGATTACATGTGAAGTAACAAAATAAGTTAACGTTATATGTTCATTTTATTGAGACTTTTATATGATAATGAAGTATATAATAGCAACATATATAAGTATACGCTTTACTGAAGAAAATTACCCGAGATTGCCGAAAATTATCCGAGAGGGGACATATACGAGTATATACGATATTATATGTTTTATTAGCCTTTTTGCGTGAAGCGCTATGGATTTTTAGTGATGCACAAAAATATTAAACTGGAATTTATGTATTATATAAAGTCAGCAAATAGGTTATAACATGATTTTGGACAGCAGGGAATAATCATGAGTAGTTTCCAAAGTTATCACCAGAAAGCAACACTACCATTTCTTGTACTGACTGTAATATTTCACCAAACGCCGAAGTAATGTTCTGGCAGTCTGAAAATGCTCGGCGAAAGCGCATAGCAGAAGTAATGGAATGCGATTTTTTTTTTAATTCATTTCGAGCTACTGAATATTAATATGACCTGTTACATCATACTGCAATATAAAGTTGTAGCATCAGGCAGCATTGCATGGTTCCATCGAAAATATTTGGGCGAACTGATCTACAACGTATTGTTCCATCAATATAATGTCACGTCTGAAGTGGTTTGGTCCCTGAGAAGTGTTGTATGGTATTGTGTGGACTTCAGAGAGACCTTGCCCCTGAGTTTATAAGGTTAGTTAGTTAGTTCTATGCACTAGTCCTCAGCTCACCTAGCAAGCGAAGTCCGCCATATGGCTATGAGGGGACAGGCAAATCCATCAGCAAATAATCATTAAATAACGAAACATAAAAATATAAATGGTTAAATAATGGAACATAACAAACTTAATAAACATCTGGGGATAAGTTGCAAAGCTAATATAAACACCAGATCATACAATCATACAAAACGAATATAAGAAACTAAAAAGATAAACTGTACATACATTCCCTAGGACTCTCGTTGAAATCAAACGGTTGTGTGGACTTCAGAGTCATCTTGTTCCTTAGTTTTATAAGGTATTTTCTCCCTCCTTCCAGCAAGCCTTTGCAGTATAACGTAGTACACTGGGTGAGTATTTCGAGAGGTCTGGGTTCATGTCCCAGCGAAGGCATTGCTCAACACTCACGTCTCCTGATTCAAAATAACCTAATGACTCTACAAGCTACAACGAAGTACAGCTATCTAGGAACAATATTTAGCTATCTACAATAGTACAGCTATCTAGGAACAATAGCTATCTACAATAGTATAGCTATCTAGGAACAATATTTATAGCAAGGTTTTCCCAGCTTTTTCACCCGGAGCAGTTTTTAACTTGTTCTTTTCATCATATATATATTTGTATCAATGTTTCACCATTTCATTGCTAATGAATTAACAATGAATTGAGAAAGTGAGTTGAACAGGGGTACAATAAGGAGACAGAATAGCTCTCAGTTTTTAACCAATAACATCTTTAGGGCATGAGATCTCAGTTTTGTGATTTTGTCGATGGAAAAAAGGGTTCCAAAGACACTCAACATGTATTTTTCTGTTAAGAACTACGAACTGTTTCACACTTTCCAAACATAAGAATCAAACCCAAAACTCTTCATTAATTTACTTCAAAAATATTTTATCTGAAATGAAACGTTCACTTCTTCTGTTTAACGTTAAAATTTGACAGTAGTTCACACTTTTTAAAAATATTGCTTTCTCATTTCTCTTTATAAATATCTTTTGTCCCATTTTTATCAGTGAAAAACTATCGAATATTGCATACTTAATGATAAAAACTTCAACATAAAATATTTCGTTTTATTTATCTCTTTATTATTTTTAGTTTCGTACTTTTTTAAAGAAACTTGTAAATTACTCGTCTATCTTCAAAAAAGGAAGGAATAATCTTGCAACCAGCGTTTATTGATGTACTGTGTCTCTTCGCGTTCGCTTTATCTTCAGTCTATACATTTTATCTCTCTGGACACGTCATATCAGGAAAGTGATTAATACATTATAACTATCTTGTTTAGAAAAGATTTCCAATTCATGGCAGCATCCATCTTTTAAAAGATGACAGTTTCCATCCCATATATGATAGACAATGATGAATGACTTCTATCTGGGTTTTAAAAAAATAGTCTGTCTCCTTGATAGGAACTGTTTCAAGCTTTTAACGCTGAGGTTGCAATCTTTGTATTCTTCACTGTCTTAAATTGCATTTCAGATATAAAAAACAGGAAATGAGTTAATAAATATGAGTCTCATTTTGGCTTTTATATTTAGCTCGAGCGTATAGCTTTAGATAACATTTTGTGTTTAGCTTCTTGGTACTATTCGTTAGGAATTAATCTTAGCGAAGATCATCATGATTCTTATGATTTCACTGAGTAATCTTTTTGAGTTAAAAATTTGTTTGCGTACATTTGTATTCATTTACACTTAATGTATTGTAAGAATAAAAGAATATTTTCTAAATTATCTGCAATTATTAGTCCAAAGGGGCAATTTGCCCTGAAGGACTATTAATTTCGTTTTGGCATTTTGCGTGGAAAACTTTAAAAGGCTGTATCACTTTTCAAAGCGTTGCCACCCTATATTATCGCCCTGTCTTATATTTAAAGAAATTGAATAATGAAGAATCTGCGTAAATGTATGTATGTTTCTTTTCTCGCACTCTGATAAAACAACGATACCGAGAGCCATCAGAATTAGAATAACGTAATCTTCAGTAGAATATGGGTATTTGGAAGCCCGAATTTGGAATATGAAATTTGTTTATTATCAATTTCATATTTTGTAACATTTTAACGAATTCTTGGTTAACAAACTCAACGATTTCAGAGCGAGCAATGGCAACACTGTGCGGGGGGGAAATTATCTCCAGCGCGGAAGACTGTGTATCGGAAATTCTAAAGATATGCTTTTTTAAAATTATCTTTTTGATACTCTTGTTGAATTAAATATTATGGTTTAAGTGCGAAGAACATGATATTTAAAAAGAGGAAAAGTGGGAGAAATACCTTATAAACTCAACGATTTCAAAGCGAGCAATGGCAACACGGGAAAAAACATTTCTATCTCCAATGCGGGAGACTCTGTATCGGAAATTCTAAAGATATGCTCATTTTAACATTAATTTGCGATATTGCTGTTGAACTGAATTTTATAGTTTGAGTATGTAGAGCATAATATTTAATAAATAAAGATAACATACAAAACGTTTAACAAACGCCCTTTCGGACGTAATTTAAAATTTTAAAACTTTTAGATTTTATAAAAAAAAATTCCCAGTTTAATAAACATATGCATTGGTTTAATGTACATAATAAATTTATACGAACAAGGTTTTTTTCCCTTTTTTATTATGCATATTTCTTATTACCATGATGAGGGAAAACTGCTATCCTTTTATACAAACAAAATATTATTTCAAGTCATGAAAATATGTGAAAGAAGTTATTTCGTAAATATAGTTTTAATTATTTTCGGTTAACAATTTAATTATTTCATGAGAGTCTCTTCATGTTCAAAAATATTATTTCAAAATGCATTTAAAATATTGCTTGCAGTTGAATAAGGCGATCGTGTATAAATAGCTGAAAGTGCTTCTTTCAAAATAAAATCTATATCTATCAGTGCTGGTTTTCTTACTTTCAGTTATATTATGACTCTAGATTCTTAATCTATGTCATTATCAGTTAGTTTATAACAAATGTTCAGTTACTTTAAAAAAGTCTTTCACTTTGAATATTAGATTTCGCTTAAAGATTTTCGTATTCCATGCATTTAGAATTCTGCCTTCGAAATAATAGCAAACCTTTCACATCGACAAAGAGAATCCTCACTTTTATCATTTTCTGGCAAATGTTATTTAAATTCTTAGAGAAAAGATGTGTGATTGTAATTGTGAATTCAATCGAAAATTTATGAAATAAAGACATATGGGTGCATTTGGTTTTTTGAAACAGAAGTACATGAAAAATAAGCAATGCCCTCGCCTGGGCTCGAAACTGGAGCTCTCGAAGACGCACTGAGTGAGCTAACTGTTACATTACGAAGGCATGCTGGAAGGAAGGAGAAAATAGTTATGACCATATGACCAACTTGTTAGGTGGATCGGGCTTCGCCCACTTCTGGTCTTTTATATACTTCTTCTTTTATAGGGCGACTGAAGATTAGGGAAACCAATCGCCAAATTCTGGTGGTGAAGAATCATCATCCACCATCTTTTTAGGTAGAAACATTGGTTTAAAGGATCCAGGCTACACTGGATTTGAACCTGGACCTCTCGAATACGCTCCCAGTCGGCTAACTGTTACGCCACGAAGGTATGCTGGAAGGAGGGAGAAAATAGTTATGACCATATGACCAACTTGTTAGGTGGATCAGGCTTCGCCCACTTCTGGTCTTTTATATACTTCCCCTTTTATAGGGCGACTGAAGATTAGGGAAACCAATCACCAAATTCTGGTGGTGAAGAATCATCATCCACCATCTTTTTAGGTAGAAACATTGGGTTAAAGGATCCAGGCTACACTGGATTTGAACCTGGACCTCTCGAATACGCTCCCAGTCGGCTAACTGTTACGCCACGAAGGTATGCTGGAAGGAGGGAGAAAATAGTTATGACCATATGACCAACTTGTTAGGTGGATCAGGCTTCGCCCACTTCTGGTCTTTTATATACTTCCCCTTTTATAGGGCGACTGAAGATTAGGGAAACCAATCACCAAATTCTGGTGGTGAAGAATCACCATCCACCATCTTTTTAGGTAGAAACATTGCGTTAAAGGATCCAGGCTACACTGGATTTGAACCTGGACCTCTCGAATACGCTCCCAGTCGGCTAACTGTTACGCCACGAAGGTATGCTGGAAGGAGGGAGAAAATAGTTATGACCATATGACCAACTTGTTAGGTGGATCGGGCTTCGCCCACTTCTGGTCTTTTATATACTTCCCCGTTTATAGGTGGACTGAAGATTAGGGAAACCAATCGCCAAATTCTGCTAGTGAAGAATCATCATCCACCATCGTTTTAGGTAGAAACATTGGGTTAAAGGATCCAGGCTACACTGGATTTGAACCTGAACCTCTCGAATACGCTCCCAGTTGGCTAACTGTTACGCCACGAAGGTATGCTGGAAGTAGGGAGGGAAAAAGTATGAAATGTTTATTACCATAACTCTTCACCACAATGGTCCATTCTTATCTCCATGTTGAAGCATTTTAAACAAATAAATAGATATCTTAATGCTGATTCTACTAACATATAAAAACGGAACCTTAACCAGAGAATCACAAATTGACAAAGCTTTGATTGTTTTCCAGACAATGTTTCGATTAACGACATGAGGCAACAACCTTTCTGAGTTTCAGCCCTATTTCCAAAAGCAAAGTACAAATGAAAAGATATTATATTACTCGAAAAATCCAAATATTTTAATAATACTAAACACTTTCAGCAGTTTGTAGAGGTTTTAGTATACTGTCAAGTTGCTTTAAAAACCTATATTAAAGAACACTTTAAGAGAAAGGACGATGATATTTTAAAGCAAAGCCAAATATAGGGTGGCCCAGAAGTCCCTTTACATTTTGAAAATTAAATAACTTTTTTTTCTATTAATATATTTCTTTTTCTGTTTTCAGAATTAAAAAATATAATCCCTGGAAATTTTTGGCATGGATAAGTTTACAACAGAACAGCGAGTGAAGATAATTAAATTTTGCTTTGAAAATGGACGGTCAATTGTTGCAACGCAATATATGCGCCATTTTAATGTTCGACATCCCCCTAGTAGGCCTGCAATAAGGAACTTAGTGACGCGTTTTCAAGGTTCAATTAGTGCAATCTTTAAAACCAGCAGACTTTCAGAAACGAGTAAATTATGCTGTCAGGTTTCAGAGAACTGCAAGAAATGACAATGAGTTTATTCACAAGTTGATCATGGGAGATGAAACTTATTTCCATTTGAATGGACATGTGAATAAGCAAAAAATAAAAAAGAATTAATTAAATACAGTCATTTAAGAAAAAGTTATTTAATCTTCAAAATGTAAAGTGACTTCTGGGCCACCCTATAGATAATAATGAAAAATCATTCAAAGCAAAGTTTCCTTATTTATTCTTACTTTAGTTTATGTAATTACGTGAAATGCTTTTTCAGACATTGTTTATTCCAGCATCCAAATAAAAGTTTCACTCTAAATTTTAGTAGTAAACGATTAAATGATCTCTCAAATAACTAAAAATAATTACTCATTTTTTTCACTCACATCTCAACACATTTTATTAATTTCTCATTAGAAAAGAAACTGTATCAAAGTTGTTGTAATGAATGAAATAAATTTAAAGAATATCACAAATTCCACAACAGGAGCTATAAAAATTTTAGCAGAGGTTATTTACTAATTGGTGATAAATAAAATAGTTCATTAACAAGTTTGTAACAGAAAATGAATGCATATTGTATAATCTTTATTTTACGTTACCTGTCATAATGTTCATTTTAGAATTCAATTATTTTATAAATGCTTTCAGTTATTTCACTCTGTAATAAATATCAATTTAATACTTATTAAAACTGTACCTTCTTGTCTATTTTCCTCTCTCGCTTTTTTTCCTCTAGCCTTTTTTGCGTAAGATTTGGAAAATTCTGAATTATGGCAGCAATTTAAAATGTATGCATAGATAGGAAAACATATGTAAGTAAGAATCAAAGTACTGAAATAATTAACTTCTTTGAAACACAGTATGTAACAACACTAGTACGTCTACTCGTATGGGTTGTTTTAATGTATTATGCTGTTCGTTTACGCTTTCCTCTCAAAAATGTTTTACAAGTATAAATTTCTCTCCGCTATTTTAGAGGCGAAATTAGTAAAAAAAGGGACAATAGGAATGTAAGTTCATAGATTACTTATTTACGGGTTCCGCCCTAAGGCACTACATAGAAGGAAAGCCTGCCTTCATGGAGGATTTTCTAGGGGAAATTGGCTCGTATTAACGCGTTGCATATGGGGAAAGCCACGAAAATGCCCATGCAGTCAACCCTTTGTTGGAATTCAAAGGACCGAACTACCAGTGTTCAGGGACTTTACTGCTCGGCCGCTGGCGGGCCTTAAATACGCTGTTAATCTAACTAGAACTTACTTCTTAAAATCACTATTGACTTGAATAAAATATATTTAGTAAACTAAGTTTAAAGGTACATATCTATTTAATTATTATCCCTAAGGCATTTGTATTTTTAAGGTGGTGGTGGTGTATTTAATTATGGCAAAGCACACTAGGGCTATCTGCCTAAGGGGAGGGATGCCTTCGTGGAGGACTTTCTGAGGTAAACTGGCTCGTATACCCGTTACACTTGGGAAAAACGACGAAAACATTTATGCAGTCAGCCCGTTCGCGGGATTCGAACCTCGGACCGAACTACCAGTTTTCAGCAACCTTACCGCTCGGCCGCTGGTGGTCCTTGTATTTTTAAGCAGAAATTTCTTTAAAATATAGCAAAGCCTCATTTTTATGTATAAATGTTATCTTTATTCTTGTCGCTCTGAAACATAAAATTCAAATTCATGTAAAAATTTCTTATTTGATATGAAGACTCAGAAAAATGCTACTGTTCGAAATGGGTTTCCACGAATTTTTGTAAACCGGGGATACCTCTCTCGGAAGTCAACTCCCCGCCTTTCCGGAGGAGATAATAACACAAACAAACAAACACACATATTTTAATAGTATGGATAGTGTACCATTTTCACTCAAAATTAACAATTGTAGTATTAAAATTACATATATAGTATGAACACTTCAAAGTAAGCAATAAATTTGTATATGTTTGCTTGAGCTAAAAAGCCTCCCCGATACTTTAAAATTTTTAAATTAAATATCACTTAGTGATAAAAAAGGAACGTTTCTTCAGATTCTTTTAATTTTTTTTTCGAAATCTTGTAAACCTTTGTTGGTCTTTTAAGGCAGAAACATTATTATTCCCTCATTTGCGTGAAACATGAAAAATGTTTTTATATATTGTTTTCAAAATATAAACAAATAAATAAATAAAAGAAAGAAAATTACCATATACAAATTTCTAATAGCGCTAATAATTGCACAATGTAAAAGAGTTCTTTAAAAAGTACATTTTTTTCCATCTTTAAGATGATTTTCCTTCCTTCATGCATGGGTAAAGCTCCTTTTAAGTTTTCGTGACAGTAATAAGCAGCTGTCATATTTAAAGTGTAATAAATCTTCATTTTTTTTATTCAGCGGAAAGAAATTTTTTCAATCTCATTGGTGACCTTTTTTTTTTCTTTCTATTCTTTCAAGAAAGGCTTAATAATTTGTGGGAGATTTCCTATTCTTTATTCTCAATTTAATACTTTTCGCTTCAGTATGATTTATCATACAGTGCTCCTGAGGGTTTGCGACTCATTTAAAGGATCTTACTTTCGAAAGTCTAGTTTCCAAAACTAGATAAGCTAAAGCTATGATTTTTTTAAATAAACTTTATAATAAGACATTTCTTGAAGAAAATAATATTATATTATACTACACTAAAGAATAAACTTGATTCTCGCATGAAGACCATGCTGTCCAAGTTTTTCTTATTTTTATTCATAACACCATAGACATATTAGAGAAAAATATAATCCAAGTATAATTACTCAGGTAATACGAGAAAACGAATAAAGAATAAACCTAGTAAGCAAAAAATATCCGTTACATTTAGAACTCCAAAGATTTTGTTTACATAAACATTTATCGCAAGGCCTGCCGGGAAAAAGATATCAGAAGACTACAAACGCACGATAGCCAGAGATCACATGATCATTTTGTTTTCAACATTAATAGTTTAAAATTAAGTAGATAAAATGCTATTATTGTAGTTTTAAATTAAGAAAATTAAGAAGTCGATTGGTTTTAAATAAGAAATATTTTACGGCTCCTCATACTGTCTTTACTTCTAAATATCTTCCAATTCCTTTGTCGTCGTTCTCAGGACAGTTTCATTATTAAAAAGTAGCAAATCTATTATTGATTTTAAATCAGATTAAAAACAGGGTTATAGTTGCTTTTAATATAAGACACGTAATACTGTATTCTGCCTTCAAACAAGGAAGGTGTAAGGTGTAAGGTGTAAGGTGTAAGGTGTCGTAAAGTGTCTTTCATTTCTATTTCTATCAATCTCTTGACTTCAATATTTGGATCATAATAGTGTACTTTAGAGGTAATATGTGATATAATATTAAAATAATTGAAATGAAATTAATAATATTTTGTAGTGTTTACATCCTAGAGCAATGGTTATCAGATTCTGTGCGTAAAGTCTCTATCACGTATGTTTCCGCTACGCGGGAGTAGACGTCAAAAGGGACATTTCTAAGAAACCGCATATTTCCACGAGACCCACGTAGTTAGGTTACCATTTTCACTTACTGCAAACACTTGAACGCCAAACAGTAATAGATTATCGCTCAGATTGGGATCACGTGATCCATCAGAAGGAGAACTTTCGTCTGAATGGTTGATCTCTACCCGGAACAGAGCTACAGCTGAAACATTTTCGGTAAGGTTTAAAAAAATTACGCGTAACCGGTACATCGTTATCGCAGCTAGACGGGACTTCCAGCTGAGCTGTTTTTTTTTTTTTTTTTTTTTTTTTTTTTTTTTTTTTTTTAAGAATCCTCCTGTTTACACACTTATGTTTATTTGTATTTTTCGAGCCTAAATCAAGCTCATTATTTTCAAACCGCTCTGATATATGCATTCTAAGGAATAACTACATTACCACATGATATTATTGTTGTGTAGGTAATTAGAACATCTAGCTAGTAGTTGAAAGGTCTTTGATTTGAAATTTGGAGAGGACTGGTCTTTTTGCATTTCTTAATCCGAAAAACTTAATAGCCGTTATCTAACTAAAATACAACAAATAACAAGTTCGCTACTGCACGGATATAGTCGAAAAGCCTGCCAAGTTGACCATTAAACACAAAATGGTGTAGGAATTTATCACATTCTTAGCAAGCTCTTATTGTGCAAGGTCTTAGCCCATCCAGCTATCAGTTCGAAGACCCCCCGGGGGTCGACGTAGATAACACTGCGAAGCTACTGGCTAGGATCTGTACCTAGGCAGTCTCGGCCACGGGAGTACACAATTTATGAACTTGGTGGTTCTAAAGGCTCTGGGAAAGGTCACTTATTGGCCGGCCTCGGAGTCTGGCACGTCCTAGCGCGCCGTGGTTCTAGTAACCCGGGGGTCTCCCCCGGGGTCGCTGGGTAATGTCCCGCTGCGACGGGCTCGCCCAAGCGATTGGTAGGAGCATTAGACGACCGGTGCTGCCTGGTGTCATATCCAGGTGGTGCGTTGCTCTCTTGGAGGGTAATAGTGGAGGTTGAACTTCCACGATGTGCCCAAAGGGGGAGTAGTCCTGCAGTGGGATTGAGTTCTGGGAGTAGGGAAGCCCAAACTTATCTTATCTTATCAGTTCGAAGATGCATATTAGAAATCTAACCAACCAGACGGTATAGTGGTTACGAGAGCCTACTAGTGGTTACGAGAGCTACCGAAGCGTCCGGGTTAGAATCATGTCCCTGCATAGGAGACAAAGGCGGACGCCTATTAGGTGCTTCCACAATTTAATGGCCACCACTTCTGGCCTTAAGAAAAGCCAATGCTGAACAGGCACATGCCTGGCATTACATAAAAAAATATCTGGAATCTAAGTGATGACAGCTGATTTTTCGAATTTCATGGACCAAGAACTTTGATAGTTTCCGCAGAACAACTTCCGCAACCTGCTTTCCTTATAACACTAAAACTTTAAATTTATTTTTTCTAGTGTTAGACATAAGCGACTACTGATAATATAGTTTCCCCTTCAAAAGTAGCTTTATAAATTACGTTTGGGCAATATTTCTTCTGTGAAAAGATTTATTCTTTTCCAATCATTTATTTTTACTAAGAGATTTTTCAATCATCAGGAAAATTTTTGGTTTGAATGTTACATTAGAAAGTGGAATTATCATAAAAATGTAGAATTTTCTTGTGAATAGAAAATTACCTATGCAAATGAAATGATAAATTTGCACGAGAGTGAAAAATTTCGTTTTGAATGGAATCTTGCTTAAGCAGACAGCTTTATTTGCCGTTTAAGAACAATCTGTGTTTTCACTTGTAAATAAGATTTTGCTCCTCCTTAATTATGGATCGAAGAAGAATGTTTCAAGCATCCTCTTATACAGCTGAAATCCTTCATTTTTTAAACACTTGTTACTGGAAATGAATTATTTTTATGTTACTTCTTAGTAATCTATAAATCTAGTGCCCTGGAAACACAATAGGCTTTATATTACATAAATATTGAATTCGACAAGGCATTTGCAGCGTGAAATTTTCTTAGATTAAGTTTTGAACAAAATAATAATAATAAATTAAATGTGGTTTTTTGAACATGCATTGCATTGACGGGTTCTAATTTCAGTTACCATTGCCATTTTTATTGAAATCAATCGGTTTTGAGTCATAAATGTTTGACCAATGAGAAGTTTTTCATTAACTTCTATAAATGTGAAATTTATGCGTTAATTGTTTAGGAACAAGTATTTTCTCTATTCTCACATTAATATCAAAGAGATTCGGATGCATTATGTTTTTATCAGAAAGCACAATGTTATTTAGAGGTGCAATCTTAGAACTTTCTTGAAATGGCTGATAAAGCTACCTGCTTTAGAAAAATTTCATATGCAATTCAAAACGAAAATTTCGCTCTCATGCAGATTTACCATTTTGTTTGCAGTGGAAATTTTGTATTCACAAGAAAACTCTATATTTTTATGACAGTTCCACTCTGTGCTGTAACATTAATTTTAGGTAATTGTTCCGAACACAGATCCACTGTGGCATTGATAAACAGAATTATTAGAGAAATAAGTATTGAGTAACAATCATCCACATCTATGACCATTTTTACTTCCTTGTACGAAGTAAAAAGGAAGTACTGTAATCGTGAAAAGTTTCAGGCAGCATATTTCAACGAAAATATCCATTTTGACCGCTATCGAATGCAATTTAACGAAGTTTTGTGTGACATCTGTAAGTAAGGACAGAATAAAAGACTCGTTTCCTCCAAAAAAATTATAAAACTGCTTTAAAATTAATTCTGAAGCGAATTTTTCCTGGCGTCTGTACGAACCTATGTACGTACGTACGTACGTATCTCGCATAACTCAAAAACGAGTAGCCTCAGAACGTTGAAATTTTGTATATAGGACTGCTATAGCATGTAGATGTACACCTCGTATTTTGGTTGCAATCGGCTGCACCAAACGTACATAAATATATTTATATATATATCCATTCTGTTACCCGGCTCAGTGATCTTAGTTTCTTTACTCTTATATGTATGTAAATTGTACATTTTTTGTTTTAAAAATTATTGAATTATGTTGTTTTATTGAATATGTTGTTTTTATTGAATATGTTGTTTTTATGAATATTATTTTATTGAATTATGTTTTTTTTTTAATTATGTTTCCGGTTAAGGTTGTTATGCCTTTAGTAAATCTGTATGCAATATTTTTAGAATTATCAACAACTTTAAAGTTGTTTAACTGCGGCTAAGCTTTTTTTTTATGGCGGCCATTGATTGTTTACATTTGAAACAGCAGACTAGTGGATTTGTTGCCAATCTAGAGAAACTTAGCTTCGCAATAACAAAGTTAATGCCTTCATTTATTATTGCCAATTAAATCTTGCCTAATCCTTTCTTGAATTTTTTCGAGGAAATAAGTGTTTAAGATTTACTTCGTAATTTTTAATATAGATATTTTGAGTTTTTATGTATTTCTGCCTTCTCGCGAAGTGAGAACTGAATTAATTGAATGAGAAATACTTAATCGTCTGTGAAAAACTGTTTCTTTTCTGTTTTGTTTGCTTAATTTCTCTTATACATCATTGTAGCTTTATTATAGTAGCTTATTTTTAATTAACTATTATTGTAGCTTTATTGTATCTATTATTTGAATAGAACATGTGGCAACGATTAGATAATTCTTTTCTTTAAATGATATAAATTTTGTGCATTATGAGTTATAATATGAACGAAATATAATACTGTTAAGTGAATCTAGCGCCAGAGTGTCGCTATGGTAAACAAATACTACAGTGAATTTTAAATAATGCATTTATTCTATTGTGGTTTATGCGCTGTCCGAGAATTAGATTTTATTCAATCCAATAAGTTTAAATGAAATGCAAGGGAAAATGCGTATAATTTAATATTCCATACAAGGAAGTCATGTGGTGTACACATCAGATTTTTTTCTCTAAAATTAGGGCTAATATGATACAATTTGTAATGGATTCCAATTATTATGAAACATATGCATATAGTTTGGTCTATAGATACAATTTGTGTTCTTAATTTTGATTTTGAAATTATTTTTGTTAAAATGAAAAATATTTTCATTGACTGCAGCGTGCTTCGTTTAGGAGATAAAACTGTTTAGTTATTTGATTAAAACATAATTTGCAATGCACGATTTTAACCCAACTGGATGCTATTTTGATATTAACGATTTTAATATGTCAAAAAATTGGTAGAGAGTCAAATGAAACGTGTAATATGAACTGATGTGTGCTTTTATAGATAGGAGGAATGAATTATGCATTAAGATTGCTGTTAGGTATAAAATAAGCAAAACAAAACACAGAATTATTCTGATTGAAGTAAATATGTATTCACGTAAAATAAAATTATTCAGTTTCCGAAAAATTAATATGCAGGAAATGTAAAATTCTAATTAGTTGATAATTTGAGCTGGATTGAAATCGATGCTACAATTTCTAAAGAATTTCTTCCGGACTCACGTAATGTGCCGGGCTAATGACCAGAGCGTCAAGGGATCTAACACCGCCTGAATTTTGAGAAACATGGAAGAGGTAGGTCTATGCAAATAATCCTAAATGTTACCGCAGCTACAGGCTACAGTTACGACCACTATTCAATAGACTTACCTAGGAGAAAAATCGCACCCAAAGTGTCCGAAGAAAAGATCATGGCAAAAACATCGCGGACAAAACTGTCATCAAGAAAACAACGCAAAATAAAAACGTCGTTTTACTTGCGCTACTAAGTATTAAAATTCGTTATTTAATGAACCTCTTTTGGAATGACGTAGTAATAACTTTTTAAAAAGATATGTATTAGATAAAAGATTAGAAAGAGCAAAATAAATGATTTTTAAAGTCTATAACTGCTATACGTAACATTAACTTTTACTAATTTCCAGATTTTTGCTGAATAAAACTTCCTTCTTACTTTTTCAGTAAAAATGTATTAGTTAATACAATAACATGGCTAATAGAAGTAAACATATTTCTTCCTCTTGTGCTCAAAAATCATCACACAAAAATCCGCTTTAAATCAGAAAGCGTATGTCTGCTGTATTATCATCATACTATGATTTTTAAGTGCTTTATTTTTTATCACGGTATTTTAAACGATGATATCTTATAACTGGAAAATATTTGCACCGCTCTCTTTTGCTATGATGTTTCGTAAAAACCGACAGATCTAATATAAATGCGCCTTTTACAAATAAAGCTAACATCGAATTTCTTTTTATCCCAAAGGGCGTTAGCCCAGAAGAGCTATTAATTTCGTTTTGGTATTTTACGTTGTAAACTTTAAATGGAGGTTAACTTTTAAAAATAGTAGCCGCCAAATATTATCGCCCTGTATTATATTTAAAGAAATTAAATAATGAAGAATCTGCATAAATGTATGTTTCTCGCATTGTGATAAAACGACAGTACCTAGAGGCCTCAAATTTTGAATAACATAGTGCTCCACTCGAGTAGGGGCATCTGAATTCGGAACAAACTTTATTATTTATCTCATATTTTGTAACACTTAACATAATACACATAACTAAATAAATAACACATAACTAAATAATTTTTGATTAACAAACTCAACGATTTGAAAGCGAGCAATGGCAGCGTACGCGAAAAAAAAATCCTTTTTATGAAAGATTGTGTGTCGGAAATTCTAAAAATATGCTCATCATAAAATTATTTTGCATTATTGCTTTTGAATTTTATAGTTTTGAATTTTATAGTTGAAGTGCAAAGAAATTATGTTTAATAAATAAAGGTAACACAGAAACGTTAAAAAATCGTTCCTTTGGGCGTAATGTAAAATATACATTATTTCATTGCTTTTTCTTTTTCTACAAAATTTTCCCTGTAATAACTTTAATGCACAAAAGTTGTCTTCTTTGAACTAACAACAAGAACAAAGTTAAATGTTGGATAAATTTCATTCAAAAAACGCGCATATTTCTTTAATAAATGTATTTTATAGTACTGATAAAATATTCAAATCTCAAGTATTAAAAGTGCGTTTCTTACATTTTCAGCGTCTAAAGACGTTAACATTTTTTACAGTGTAACATGAGGCGTTAATAATTCTATGCATACATTTTCTAGCTAAGAACCTTTTTCAGTCATGTTTCTTTAAACATTATTTTTCCTCAAATCCTCATTAGAAAGGCTTAGTCGCAGTTTTATTTCTTGATTTATTTCTCGCACTTTATTCATTTATGAATGCACCTTAAGCAAAATAAAGATGAATTAAGAAATGAATGAATTTTAGTGCATTAAACTTTAAACGTCTGAAACAAACTTAGTAAAAACATTTAATTAATGCAGAGGACCTGTGGCTTTTATAAATAGCAAGTGAAGCGGAAACTTTCGTCACAGACTGTAAACCACAGCTCTTAAAAACGAAATCACTTACATTACAAATTCGAGGATGGCATGGTGTTAAGAAGTCTTTTTATTCAAGGAATATTTTTTTTTTCATTTTAGAGGAACGTGAAATATTTGTGTAGTTTAAAGAATATGTTATTTGCCAATGATCGCAAACCAGCAACTCCCAAAATAATTTTATAAAAGAAAAAAATAGGTTGTTATTATTTATTCTCAAATTCGTAGTTTTCGCAATTTATTTATTTCTATTTCAAGTTAAAATTAAGTTATCAATTCAACGCATTAGATTTATTTAAAATAAATATCAGTCTGAAAATTAAACAATTGGCTAAGAATGCGTTTGAATTACGAAGGGAATCTAACACAAATTTCTTGAAGATATAAGACAGGAAATTAATTGAAATTGGAATTTTTTTCTTTTGTGTCTTTATTGTTACTGTTTATGTAATTTAGTAAATCAAATTTAAGATTTTGTTGAAGAATGTTTAGCTAAAAGGGGTAATTTGCGCAGAAGGCGAACGGCGTTTCACTATTTTAATTGTTACCACCAAATATTAGAGCCCTGCATTATATTTAACATCTGGAAACTCAGATTTGGACTTTGTAATTTGTTTTATCTATTTTATATTTTGTAAAACTTTAACGAATTTCTGATTAGCAAAACCTCAACGATTGTAAAACGAACAATGGCAACACTGTACAGAAAAATACATTATTATCTCCAGCGCACGAGACCCTATTCTAAAAATATGTTCTTTTTTAAATTATTTTGTGATATGGCTGTTGAATTGAATTTTATGGCTTAAGTGCGAAGAACATGCTATTTTCATGTTATTTTTTGGTGTTAAAGGTACCACATAAATCTTTAAAAAAAAACGCCCCTTTGGGCGTAATATAAAATCTGAAAACTTTCAGATGTTTTTATTTCCTTGTACGAAGTAAAAAGGATGTATTCTAATTCCGAAAATTTTCAGGGATCATATTTCAACGAAAATATCCATTGTGAAGGCTATCAAACGCAATTTAACGACGATTTTTGCGTGACATCTGTACGTAAGAGCAGAATAAAAGACACTTTTCTCCCCAAAAAATTATAAAACTGATTTAAAATGAATTCTGAAGAGAATTTTTTGTGGCGTCTGTGCGTACGTACGTATCTCGCGTAACTCAAAAACGAGTAGCCTCAGAACGTTGAAATTTTGTATGTATTACTGCAATAACATGTAGATGTACCCCTCGTACTTTGGGGTTACAGCCGAAAACATCGCGGCAAAAATATCGCGGACGAAAACGTCGCAGAGAAAACAACGCAAGGCGAAAACGTCGAGCTACAAAATATCGTGAGAGCTACTAAAACATCGTAGTAAAAAACATCGTCGTCGAAAATAAAGCGGTTCAAAAATTTCGCAGTTTAAAAACATCGTCGTCGAAAATATCGTGGTAAAAAATAAAGTATCTACAAATCATCGCATGACGATAACATCGCAAACATTCTCTTTTCAGGCTTTAATAACTGTAAATGGAAATATGGTTCTGATAAGGATTTGTGAGCTCAAGATGTAAAGTAAAGCGTATGTTTAAAATTCTATTGAGCGCTATAAGTTGCATTAATTTTCTATGCTTAAGTTTCCTTCTTATTTTCTCAGCAAATATTTGTTAGTGAATAAAAAATATGAAAGTAAAAAATTATCCCTCTTTCCACCTTGCGCTCACAAATCATTATAGGAATATCCATTTACAGTTATTAAAGCCTGAAAAAAGCATGTCTGCGATGTTATCGTCATGCGATCATTTGTAGATACTTTATTTTTTACCATGATATTTTCGACGACGATGTTTTTAAACTGCGAAGTTTTTGAACCGCTTTTTTTCGACGACGATGTTTTGTACCACGATGTTTTAGGATTGCGATGTTTTCTCTTTGCGATGTTTTCTCCCACGATGTTTTGTAGCACGACGTTTTCGCCTTGCGTTGTTTTCTTCGCGACGTTTTCGCCCGGGATGTTTTTGCCGCGAGGTTATCGGCTGTAACCAAACGGGCTAACTGCATGGGCATTTTCGTGGTTTTCCCCATGCGTATCGTGGATCCGAGGAAGTTTCCATTAAAACGACCTCTGCAGAACCTGTTTCCTTTCCGTATAATGCCTGAGGGCGGAGCACGTAATATGCTTTTTTTTTGGGGGGGGGAGAAGATTAATTTTATTTTTAGAAAGCTGACGTAAGCAAATCTTTGGTAGCTTATCAGATTTGGACACAAACTCACAATTTCCATACTAACACTACAAAAATTATCAGAAAGTTTATGATATGTATGTTACCGTGAAAGATCGAAATTGGAGAAAGTCGACTTTCACCGGAGAATATCAACATTCACCAAATACGTCGGTGAAAGATCGAATATTGCACTACATTCTTGTATATTTGGACCCTCACCGGTGTATGTCGAAAATAAAGCGTGTCGTCGAAAATAAAGCGTTTCAAAAACTTCGCAGTTTGAAAACATCGTTGTCGAAAATTTCGTGGTAAAAAATAAAGTACCTACAAATCATCGCGTGACGATAACATCGCAGACATGCTTTTCTTCAGGCTTTAATAACTGTAAGTGAATATTCCCATAATAATTTGTGAGCGCAAGATGTAAAGAAGGATAATTTTTACTTTCACATTTTTTTATTAACTAAATTTTTGCGGAAAAAGTAAGAAGGAAACTTAAGCATAGAAAATTAAATGCGACTTATAAGTTATACTTTTTATGAAAAATTACAAGTAAAAACTTTATAAAAAATTATTTATTAATGGTCTTTGTTAGTTAACTATGCCGGTTTAAAATTCTATTAAGTGCTATAAGTTGCATTAATTTTCTATGCTTAAGTTTCCTTCTTATTTTCTCAGCAAAAATTTAGTAGTTAATATAAAATATGAAAAACAAATTATCCTTCTTTCTATCTTGCGCTCAGAAATTATTATGGGAATATCTATTTACAGTTATTAAAGTCTGAAAAAAAGCATGTCTGCGATGTTATCGTCACGCGATGATTTGTAGATACTTTATTTTTTATCATGATATTTTCGACGACGATGTTTTTAAACTGCGAAGTTTTGGAACCGCTCTATTTTCGACGACGATGTTTTGTACCACGATGTTTTAGAACTGCGATGTTTTCTCTTTGCGATGTTTTCTCCCACGATGTTTTGTAGCACGACGTTTTCGCCTTGCGTTGTTTTCTCTGTGGCGTTTTCGACCGCGATGTTATCGGCGGACACCGTACTTTGGTTGCAATCGGCTGCATCAAACATATATATATATATCCACTCTGTTAACCAGCTCAATGATCTCAGTTTCTTTACTCTTATATGTTTGTAAGTTGTGCATTTTTGCTTTAAAAATGATTAACTTATGTTGTTCTTATTTTCCGGTGAAGAATTTGATTCCTTTAGTAAATCTGCATGCAGTGTTTGTGGAGTTATGAACAATTTAAAAGTGCAGCTAAGCCTAATGAATTTTTCTATGGCGGACATGTTTGTTTATATTTTAAACTTGGCAAAATAGCCTATTTGTTGATAATCTAGAGAGACTAAGCTTCGCAACAACAAAGATAACGCCTTCTTTTATTATTGCGAATTAAATCATGTTTAATCCATTCTGGAATTCATTCGAGCAAGTAAGTGTTTAAGATTTACTTCGTAATTTTTTTAATATAGACATTTTGAGTTTTTATGTATTTTTACCTTGTCGGAAAGTGAGAACTGAATTAATTGAATGAAAAATACTTAATCGTCTGTGAAAAACTCTTTCTTTTGCTGTTGTTGTTGTTCTTTGCTTAATTTCTTTTATACATCGTTTTAGATTTATTATATTTTTTGAATAGAACATGTGGCAATGATTAAATAACTCTTCAAATGATATAAATTTATATGCATTTTGAGTTATAATATGAACGAAATATAACGCTGTTAAGTGAACCTACGGCCAGAGTGTCTCTATGGTAAACAAATATAGGGAGTTTTAAAGAGTACATTTATTCTATTGTGGTTTATGCGCTGCAAAAAAAAAGTGCGTATGATTTAATATTCCGTGCAAGGAAGTCATGGTGTACAAATCAGATTTTTTTAGCAAGCATTTCATTTTGGGTAAAAATTTCGGCAGGTCAGTAGATTGCAGATTCTGAATTCGGCCCACATGCTATTTGAGTCTGGAACCGCTGTTATAAGCAATAATAACAATGTATGTTAGGCAACATTTTTGTCCCAGTCTAACTGAACAAGAAGTAATTAATTTTGATAGCTATTGAGTAAAACTACTAATTTTTGTAGAATTAATATTTCCAGACTTTCAGTTTAAATCTGATTTAAACTCTTAAACTTAGTACTCTTCTAAGTAAGGATTATCACATTCAGCTAACAAATGAAAGATAGATTATAGATTATTGATTAGAATCTCCGCAATAAAGTAAATAAATTCTCGTTTTTCAAGACTTCGAAAAACCTTATATGTTTCTGCGACGTCTTCCGAATTGCAATGAGATAGACAATAAACATCACTAGGTAGGTTTGATCGACTGGGTTCTAGTGTCTCCCCAATCGCCCTGTAAGTGTGGCAGGAGAATATATATAAGGAATTATCGCATACTTCCATGCGTTGTTATGGTAAAATAGTTGGGGCGTCTAACTAGCAACCGGCAGATCCATTATTCGAATCTCAGAAGAGCAGAGTTGTTTTCTTCTCTTTCTTGACTACAGGATAAGTTAGAAATCCCTATAGCATTCTCGTCGTTGGAGAACAGTTTAGACATATCACACGGAAGCAAATATCCGTGGCTGTTGGTACAGGCTGTAAGGAAGAGAAATTAGGCTGAAGAGGTCTGCGGGATATCAGTTGTATGCTTGGCGTAACTCTTTGAAGACCATAACGCGCTAGACGGCCTTTCATTCAAACGACCACAACCGCCTAAAACGGCCGAAATTCCGATGTTGTTGTTTTTTTCTTCCCTAAGGTATGCAGTAGCAGGTGCAGTTTCCCCAAATCAGTTTACTGAAGACAGCTTATCCTAAAACGATTTATTTGTGGCTTCTTATCTTTATTTGTTGGGAAGTAGACAGAATGACATTTGAAATATTCACTCTTCTTTGTGCGTTAATGGATGGAAAGGTTAGGAAATTGCTGTGACTTTCGAAAACCTTTTCGGGCGCTTCGGTATTTTATGCATACAGGTTAGCGGAAACTTAGGCTTCAAAGAGTTAAAGCAAAAGCGTATTGTGTTGATATTCTAGAGGGCATTCTAGCGACCGAATGGATAAAACAGTTGAACGCTGATAGTTTGTGAGGGGTTAAGATCGCAGCAAGCGCAATGAATTTTCTTGGATTTTCCCTTATGTAATGCACATAGGTGCATATTAATTTCCACTGGAAAGCCCTCCATGAAGGAACCTCTCCTCGTAAGAAATAATCTACTGTTATAAATAAGCAGATATGATATTATTTTTCCATTATGCTTATTTTCCTTATAATTTTACTTAATATTCATTGACATTCATCTACTACGAAAGTCATGTAGGGGAATTTATGATGTACAGAGAAAACAACATTACACGCTATGAAAAACAGACGGCCGTTGGCAGGAAATTTTCGCGGACAGAAGAGGATGGCGAAAGGGTTAATAGTGGTAAAGGATTCGCGATTAATTAGATCCTATTATTTCCGTTTATTTGTGTTCCAATGAGTCCATTATAAGCAAATCAGTATTGCAAATACAAAAAATTTAAAAATAATATAACTTAGAAATAATATAAAATGGTAGATATAATATATCCAGATATGCTAGCAGAAGTGCTAAAAGGGCGATAATTAAGACTACAACAACAACGAATTGAATAGATAGATCTTACAGACAAATGCTATGGAATCATTGAGGAAAGGAAAACTATTTTGTATAATTGTAAGCTAAGTTTTTAAATGAAATAATATAATAAACTACTGGTGAAAAAATCAACAGTAAGATTAAGACAGTTTTATAAGCTTTAACAGGCAGGTCTTAATCAAATGTTAGAGTTGGAACAAAGACTAAGTCTAAATTGTAGACACTGCAGCTAGGCCAGAGAAAATTAAAATTTAAATTTAAACAATTGAGTCCAGCGGTTGTCACTTGGTGAACTTGGGGATTGACAAGTTGGGGTTATGGCATGCAGTGATACAGCAGAATCGCGGAAACTCACCCTGATGTAGAGCGGGATGGTGTCATAATTCCGACAATCTGTCAAAAAATGGCAGTAATTTATTGCATAAAATATCACGCTTATGACACAAACAAACTTGAGCACAAACTTAGCACTTCCCAATGTAGCCGATACTTGGATTGTTGAAGTGGGATGGATATCTAAGCTGATGGCAATTTCAAAATGTTCAATAGGATGCCACTTCTCTATTTTACCTTGCAATTCGCTGCAGCGTTGAAACTAAAAAAAAAAAAAAAAGAAAACAAGTCCTTCACAATTGCTCCTCACCTAACCACTTATCAGAGAAAATAAAATCATCATATCATTCGCCAGTATGAAATATTTCCGTCGATATAATAATTGCGTAGGTGAATCTAAAAATTCCAAGGCACTGGTTGATAGAAGCGGAAGCTAAAATGCTATGTCGTGACTCTCAGCGGGTGACCAAAATCCTCCCAATATACAAACAAATTATTGTGAATTTTGTTTACCCTTTAGGGCATGGAATAGTAATGTATGTTCGAATCTAATCCATCTTCTTGTTGTCCAAAAAGATCTCGTATATCGCATTATCCGTTGAGTCTCGATTGTCTATTATTCAGAAGCAGTCGTATGTATATAAATATATATGTATATGTATGTTGTCTATTATTCAGAAGTAGTCGTATGTATAATATAGCCTTTGAAAGCTTCATAGTCATAAAATATCCCATATTTAAAGTTGAGTTTGATTTCTCTGAAAAGTGTGTTTCCATTGCTATGAAAAATTGACATTACGATATTTCATTTACCTGAACTCATGGTATTACGTAAAAAATCTGATACTTTGCTGAATCGCTACTGATGAAATATTCATGGATTTGCGCAAAGCTAACTCGGGCTTGCAGTGATTGATTGCGAACCAACTAAAATCATATAATGAATTATGTATAACGTCAGGATTAGACAAAGTCAAACTCATCGCCATTTTGCTACACGCAAAAAAGAGCCAGGAATAAGTTACTAACCCATTAAAGTGGCACACCTAAATTTTATTAAAGAATTAGCATTAATCATTTTACTTTTAAAGCGGAAAGCAGCAGTAATCATCAAGGAGAAAAATAAGTGGTCGAAAAAGAATTCTGAAGTCAGGTATTTTTGAGGTAGAAAGCCATTCATCATTCAGCTGTTCACTTTACTATTGATTAATTCGTTATTGATTAGATAATTGTTGAGCTTCATTCAAATTTATTTTTACTTTACCCGACACAAAAAGTGAGAAACGTAAAAAGTTTACCTGAAACAGATCAATTTTAAATGCATTACGGAATTAGCATCCAACCTTTTAAAGTAGTTTCGGAGACAACAATTGCAAGCTAAGACAAAGTACATCAGAAAGAATTTTCAAATGCGGGATTTTAAAGCTCAACAATGATTGATTTTCCGCTTCTACAATACTTCTCAGAGCGAAAGATCATTCACTGCTGAACTGTTTTCCTCGTTGACTAAGTACTTTATGTTCCACAATCTAGTTTATTTAAACTAGTATGATGGAGATGAAAAGTCTAGGAGATATCTGGGGAAATCACTTAGTAAAAACAGCAAGATAGTTGGAGTCACCATTTCTTAATTGGAGAAACGCTTGCTTTGAGAAAGAAGGTCTGGTTGTCTACTCGCTGTTCAAAATTTATTAAAAGAATTCCATTTAAACGTGGTTATTTATTTTCTTTCAGAGAAAAATAAAATCCTTATCATCATTTAAAATATGTCATATATTTGGCGAGTTTCTTTCGATGTGGTGTGGTGTGGTGTGGTGTATTTAATTATGGCAAAGCACACTAGGGCTATCTGCCTAAGGGAAGGGATGCCTTTCGTGGAGGACTTTCTAAGGGAAACTGGCTCGTATACACGTTACACATGGGGAAAACCACGAAAACGCCCATGCAGCCAGCCCGTTCGCGGGATTCGAACCTCTGACCGAACTACCAGTGTTCAGCGACTTTACCGCTCGGCCGCTCGAGTTTCTTTCGAAATAACCAAGTACGTATTTCAAACATGTTTATACTTGAAAATGCTTTCATTTTTATGTTTTTGAGGTATGTTTAATTTTTCGAATTTATTTAATTCCGCTGATAATAAGAATTAATATTAATGTTAATTATGTTAAAAGACATGGAACTTTCTGCATAATAATGGCGCACTTTCCTAGTAGGCGTTTTAGAATAAATGCCCTCCTAGTTGCTTATTAAATCAGGAACAGTAAGCAAAATTTCTTTAAGCCAACTCTATTGGGCTGGCTTTGGAACGAATCACCAATGTTTAAGGTTTTTAACCACACAGATAGTCGTGAGTTGTCACGCAAACATAAAAAATGCAGCTTTATGATGCCAATTATTTCTTTTGAATAACGTTCTTATTTTTAATTGCTCAATCAGCTTTGTATTAAATTAATTTTCTAAACAAACTATTTAAACTGGGCTTCATTACTGTCATTTCTATTAGTTTCTAGCATTTGTGAGAATCTGTGTTAAAAATAGTGTCACTCTTCTAAAATAGAATATATCTTGAAGTTCTTCCGATCAAATAAAAATTGCTTCTTTAATCCAAATTCATAAGATGCACTGTCTATTCGCTTCTAAAATTATTTAACAAAGAATGTGAATAGCATTTAAATAAAGAACTATGAAATATTTTCTTATAAGACGCTACTTTTGTATTAATGAGACTGAATTCAAATGCAAATAATTTATGTAAAAGCTATTAATATATTCTATAGTTGACAGATTTTTATTATGAAATCAAATATGTCTGTCTAGGTTTAGTTTGGAATAATAGGAGTATTTTAGCAAATTAATAATGCACAAAAATTTATTCTAAATATTTTTATGTTTATTCTCCTAGTTATGTTTTGAATTAAAAAGTAATGAATCAGCATTAAAATATACATTTATATATATATATATAAATTTATATAATAATAAATATATATATTTAGACTTTATCCAATACAGAGGCCCGAAGGAAGGGGTGGTCATTTTATTATGAAGACAATATGCCACCGCCGTTATCTCCTGTGAAAGAACAGACAATTTGCATCCATGTCTACGCCGGGAGCATAATTCACAAGTGCACATTAGTATCGGCCCTGAGGGAGTTGTTTATGCTTTATTTTTCATTTGTTTCACAGTTATAAATGCATGGCGTATAAATCCTGCTACCATTTCAGTAAAAAATCTCATCGTGCCCTCACTTTCTAAGTTTACTTAATCATCAACATTTCGCTTTCACGAAAATTACCACTCACTGGATATTCGGAGTTATATCGCTGTTTATGTCGAGAAAATGACTCAAACTACAATTAGTCTCGAATATTATGCATTTACTACCATATGTGGATTAAGAGAATTTAAGTGCATAATTTTTTTATCGTTCTGAGGATAACTCAAAGTGTCACAATGAATCTAGTATTTTCTTATATCAAAGATAGCATTTCTTTGATTTTGAAAATATATATTTCAAAATATATATTTTGAATGATCTGATTATACCTACTGTTAAGATTAAAATTAATTTATATATGAATAAATTAAATATGTTCGTTGTTAATAAGCTCAACTCACTCTGTTGAAGGGCCCACCAGCGGCCGAGCGGTAAAGTCGCTGAACACTGGTAGTTCGGTCCGAGGTTCGAATCCCGCGAACGGGCTGGCTGCATGGGCGTTTTCGTGGTTTTCCCCATGTGTAACGTGTATACGAGCCAGTTTCCCTTAGAAAGTCCTCCACGAAAGGCATCCCTCCCCTTAGGCAGATAGCCCTAGTGTGCTTTGCCATAACTAAATACACCACCACCACTCTGTTGAAGAGTATTTCTTGTGTAGGCAATACATTTAAGAGTGAACAGTTATTAATAGGAACTTTATCGCACTAAATTTGTAGGAATGCTAATTGGGAAAGCTCAATTTGAATAAAACTTCGCATTGGCTATTATTATAGAACATCCTTTTCATATATACTGCAATAAAAATGCTAAGACTTATACTATTTACATATATAATTATGTTTATGTTTGATCGAACTTCGCAATGAAAGGTTTCACAAGAAATGCACGATTCTTGAATTATTTTATACAAGAAATTGCGTGGCACAGCATTTTCAACCACCCTGCTTAAAATGTCATGTGAAATGACAGAAATATTACTCGCCCCGTGGTCCATTCTCGAAGCCACACTCTCGGTGGCGATACAATTGTGCACGTAGGAAATATGCTCACTGGAATTCAAACCCGGACCCTTTGGTATCTCAGCAGGCTTCTATAAGGACTATAACGTCTGAGCGGCCTTAAAGTATATTTTAAATAGATAAAACTGTGTTAAAAAGAGGTTAATCTTATATTCCTGAAATAGTCATATGAAAACCGTACTCTTACTATATACATAACCCTGCATTTCCGAAAGTTATGTATATGATTTATTAGATATTTTATGTTGTTTTAAATTAGAACATGAATAGTTTTATCTCAAATATTTGCACTTAAGTTATTTATTTATCTTATAATACGTTTTCAGGATATCAAGTTAATATATATCGCCTTGGTTTAATTGCAAGCACGTTAATTTCGTCTAAGATCTCAAATCACTGCACTTCAGGCCTTTTATTTATTTTAAAATATGCTTCCAGGGTATCAAGTTATTCTATGTCGGTTTGGTTTAATTGTAAGCACGTCATTCTCTTGTAAGACCTCCTACAAACTTTAATGTCATACTGTACATGAGGCCGTCTTATATATTCAGGTCAGTTTTATATTTTCTCGCGTAATGATTCAAGTATGTAAGTTCTATACGTTGTTGATATGCATGCAAACCTCTCGCTGAATTATAATTTAGGTACTGTTGTTCCCGTCCTACTAAAGCAAAGATAACTTCCATAGAAATTTTATATAAAAGTATAAAAATTAGTTATTATAAAAATTTTACAAAAGATAATTATATTAAATAAGGACATTTAGCAATAGACTGCAATAGATAGAACAAGCAACAGATTGTATTTCATAAAGCAAGCAAATGGTAAAATGAGAAGCAGACTACCAATCATAAAATTGGTGCAAATTACAAGAATGAAATAATCAAATACATATCGTAGTTTATTTTACTGTAATTTCATCCTTTTGAACTGTTATGATATCTGGTTCTGAAAGAGGTGACATTAAATTACATTTATGCAATTCGAAAAGTATGCAGTCGTACAATAATTTATTATGAAGGTTGAATAAATTAAAGAAGTTTAGCAGAGTAAACATTATTGGATGCTGCCACCGAGCTGAAAATTTTGCATAAATTCCGCATTAAATATCCCTCTGTACTTCATAAATTCCACATAAATTTCGTTTTCTGTTCTTTCCCTAACCGCACTGGAAATTAGTTAATTTAAAACACAAGGTTGCGCTCAACTAAGAAACGATTAGCGGTACAGAATTATTGGTTTATCTTATTCTTTTGATTAAAATCCATTAAAAGCCGGGGTTAATTTTGGAAATATATAATTTCTCTTCAAGTTCCGAATTATTTGTACAGTTTAGCCTCCTCATAGCCGAGACAAAAATAAAAGTTCGATATTTTGTAAGAGGTACTTAACTAGTTGTTTTGACCACTATGATGTAGAAAAGGACAATAATCTTTTTTTAAATTCATAGAAGCTAGAGGGGATGTATCACATGTTATATATCAGGAACAAGACACTATAATCAGGACATACTTTTAAGTACTAAGAAGGATTGAAGTAATTAATTTAATCTTAGTGTTTAATCACACAATATATACAATTTTATAAATTCAACATCAAAATTACGTTTCATTGGCGTTTAGGTACATTTTAGTAGTATTATTACAATAACATTATTTTCTTTTTCTGTGAAATGCCTTGAAACAATTTCTAGGAGTTGTAAAGCATAGAAGAACCTTGCAGTCTGTACATTGTACAGTTGTTAAGGCCGAGCACTTCTCATTCCTGCATCTACGTTGGTGAGTCCTATCCCCTAACCAATTCAGGCATGTGCCTAGCTTCTTTGTTAAGAGCTGCTTGATGTGGAATGCAAGTCTTAATTCTGCTGTTTGGAGGGTGTTCATCATTTTCATCATCGCATAGCGAAGGAGGGGGAGATTGCTTCTTCAGTAAGCCTTGGATGAGTGTACTTGCAATACTGAGTGTAAACACAAAATAGTGCAGCCTGAGTCCTCGTTTGAGTTAGAGCAGAAAAGTCAAAAGTTACATCATGATCTTCATCATCATCATCCATCTCACGTCCATTACCGCTTTGATAATCACCTTCCTCTGACAGTGAACTCAAATCAGAATCATCGCGAATCATCAGCTTTCATCTGGTGTGAAATATTTCACTGAAAAAAAAAACTTATTAAATAAAGACTTATCAAGAAAAAGTGGGTAAAAATGGAAAGCAAACACCTCAACTAAAGATTTTAACTCAAGAAATACTTCAATCAGTTTACAAATCCCCCCAAAATATAACTAAAAATTAAAACAAAATTGACTTAAAAAGTATGTTCACAAGTGATTGGGTCCCATTGTATCCCAAGTGATACAGATACAAGTGATACAAACAAATTTCACAAGTCAGTACTCTTTAATATTTCAGTAATTTTTTTTGCTGTTAACTAGTAAAACGTACATATACAAATAAAAAGCATAATTTAAAAACAGTTTAATATTTCTATTTAAATAAGAAAAAATAATTACTCCGACGATGTGCAGACATATTGTTTCGCTTCAGAGACGCTACAAGGAGTTGCTATTATGGACAAGTACTGCCAACTGTTGACTAAACGAGAAAATTATATGAGGCATTTCACTTTGTATCTCATGTGATACAACCGGTCCCAAATCTGTTTCTGCGATTCAGACTTCACAAAAAATTATGAAACTTTTGTATCTCATGTGATACAAACGAACCGAGGAGCTTAATATAGCTTTGCTACAGATAAAAATGAAATGCTTTCTGGGGAATCATTATAGATATGATTACTTTTATTATAAAAAGTCATACTCAGCTTCAAATTGTGTTCATGTTTTTTTTTCTTTTTTTTTTTGGAGGGGGGGGCGTTATTGTTGTTGTTGTTATATGTTTGTATTGTATTCCCATATATAATTCTTCGTCTATCCGTTTAGCCCATCTATCTGTATCTGTGTGCTCACACACACTGAGCTTTCTTTAAAATTTGATCCTCGTAAATAATGTGTCTTTATGTATTTGCTCTTAGAAATATGAATAAGAAATTTTAAAATTTGTCGCTGCTGTGAATGTACAGCATGTGAGCCGAATGCCCGATCTGAACACAGCCGATAGGCTAAAATAACGAAATCTTTTATTAAAAAATAAAAAAATACCTTAAAAATCTTTAAGCTTTCAGATTTTATACTACGCCCACGGGACCTTTTTTTAACGTTTTTCGTTTTATCTTTATTTATTAAATATCATGCTCTTCGCACGTAGACAGGAAATTAAATTTAAAATTAAATTCAACTGCAATATCACAAGATATTTAAAAGCAGCATATCTTTAAAATTTCCGATAGACAGTCTCACGCACTGGAGATACAATTGTTTTCTTCTGCACAGTTTTGCCATTGCACGCTTTGAAATCGTTAAGTTTGTTAACCAAAATTTAGTTTAAAAACTTTACAAAATGTGCGATAGATAATAATTCAAATTCAAAGTTCAAAATTCGAGCTTCCAGATGCCCATGTTTGGATGGAGGATTTACGTTGTTCAAAATTTGATTGCTCTAGGTACCGTCGTTTTCACACAATGCGAGAAACGCACCTGAATTATATAGGGCGATAATATTTAGTGGCATCAGTCTGAAAGAGATTCAACACAAAATCCCGTTTCGAGATTAATTGCCCTTCTGAGTAACGGTCTTTTGTGCTTAATAAATTTAAAAGTCCTAAATATTTATAACAACATATATAAATAATAACAATATATGGAAAAGGAAAAAAATGAAATTTATATATATTTTCTATTTGAAATCTAAATTTTGTTACTTCTAAGACATTTTTTTTGGTTACACTAAGTCAAATATAATAAAAGCTAAATGTTAAATTCCTATACTGTCATCCCTTGCTTTAATATAAATTTAAAATAGACAAAATATAAAAAGAAACGTTTTTCAGAGCGTTTTCAGGGAAAATTTACCATTTGTTCAAAACTAGATTAAATAATAACATAGACTCTTTCTTCCGTTTAATAAGTTTTTCTTATAAATAAAAATACATATATTTGTATGTAAATAATTACAAACTTCCTTATATCTTACTACAGCTTAACGTTTAATGGCGTTTCGATTCTGATCAAATTTGAAATCTTTGTGAAAAATTACTAGAAATTACACCATTCCGGATTGCAGATGTTCATCTTCAATCATATTCTTTTCTTGTTACTATGAAAACAAAATCTGATGTGTACACCGCATGACTTCCTTGTACGGAATATTAAATTATACGCATTTTTTCTTGCATTTCGTTTAAACTTATTGGATAGAATTAAATCTATTTCGCCGATCGCACATAAACCACAATAGAATAAATGCATTCTTTAAAATTCACTCTATTTGTTTACCATTGCGACACTCTGACGCTAGGTTCACTTAACAGTATTATATTTCTTTCATATAATAGCTCAGAATGCACAAAATTTATAGCATTTAAATAATAGAATTATCTAATCCTTGTCACATGTTCTAATTAAATACTACAATAAAACTAGAATGATGTATAAAAGAAATTAACCAAAAAAAAAAAAAAAAAAACAGTTTTTCACAGACGATTGAGTATTTCTCATTCAATTAATTCAGTTCTTCCTTCAGTTCTTCCTTAGCGACAAGGAAAAATACATAAAAACTCAAAATATCTGCATTAAAAATTACGAAGTAAATCTTAAACACTTATTTCCTCGAAGAAATTCCAGAAAGGATTAAGCATGATTTAATTCGCAATAATAAATGAAGGCTTGATCTTTGTTATTGCGAAGTTACGTTTCTCTAGATTGGCAACAAAGCCACTACTCTGCTGTTTCAAATGTAAACAAGCAATAGCCGCCATCAAAAAAAAAAAAAAAAAAAAAAATTATTAGGCTTAGCGGCACTTCAACAACTTTAAAATTGTTGATAATTCTAAAAATATTGCATACAGATTTACTAAAGGCATAAAAACCTTAACCGGAAGATAAAAACAGCATAATTCAATCATTTTTAAAGCAAAAAAATGTACAATTTACAAACATATACGAGTAAAGAAACTGAGATCACTGAGTCGGGTAACAGAGTGGATATATATATATATAAATATATTTATATACGTTTGGTACAGCCTTTTGCAACCAAAATACGAAGTCCATATCTACATGTTATAGCAGTCCTATATACAAAATGTCAACGTTCTGATGCTATACGTTTTTGAGTTATGCGAGATACGTACGAACTTACGTACATACGTTCGTACAGATGCCACGAAAAATTCTCTTCAGAATTCATTTTAAAGCAGTTTTATATATATATATATATTTTTTTTTTTTGGAGTAAAAGATTCTTTTATTCTGTCCTTACGTACAGATATCCCGCAAAAACATCATTAAATTGCATACGAAAGCGGTCAAAATGGATATTTTCGTTGAAATATGCTGCCTGAAACTTTTCGCGATTACCATACTTCCTTTTTACTTCGTACAAGGAAGTAAAAAGCTGTTCACATGTAAATGTATTCCGAAGGTGTGATTCTTAATTTTAAAATTCGTAACTGAGATTATTTATTTCTTGACAAGTAAGAATAAAAATTAATAAATCTGCATCTTCAAATCTCTTAAAAAAGCTTTTATCCCACTGTAAATTAAACAATCCCATTTATAGATTTTCTGGTACGGTAGTCATTATCATTTCTAATGCAAATGAATGTTAATATAAACTCAGGTTTAAATTAAATTCTTGAAATCCTTTGAACATCTTATTTGCAATAAATACATAATTGAAATGACTTCGCGAGCTGCATAAATTTAAGCGTAAGTTAAAGACTGCGAAATAAAGAAATGTACTTAAAATGAGTTTTGTTGTTTCGTATTATAAAATGCGCATATAAATGTGAAAATGCGAGTGACTGCGAAACGCAAGAATACATATAAATTCAAGCATAGTATTATTAGTGATGTAAGATGCAATATCCGAACGTTTCTGCAAATAAATTAATGCGATATATGTCATACTGATTTGATAAATTTTGAATTCCTTCCAGCAGTTCATGCTATTGACTGAGCGATGGTGGCTAAACTGAAGCCTTATAAATCTCATGCCATCTCACGAGTTCGTTTTCTGTAGCTTATTCAAGAGTATTATTCATTTTATTGCTAAATAAAGTATTTATCAAAGTCAAAATGAGCTGACGACGAAAGTATTATTTCTTATTGGGAGTAGAAAGTCTGAGCAAATGACTTTCAGAGTCTATTCATGTTTCTCAAAGCAGAAAACAGGAAAAATCAATAATATCCTGAACAGTATACGAACTCCGGCGCCTTCCGTTTACTAGCCGAACGTGCTTTCAATTACACCATGAATTTTCCATTACACGGCAAGTTTTGTTTTATTGGATTATAGCAAAACACTCTAGGGATCTGTCTAAACGGAGGGACTCCTTCGTGAATGGCTTTCGAAGGGAAAGGAGAAGACCATTCGTCAAAGCCAAGTAATGATGATTTACTTTCCAACACATTAAATTTAGGATACAATTTGTAAAGATTTTTTTTTCAGAATTGGTTGGTGCAGGAAACATACTGTTGCGCATGCGTTCGGGTTCGTAATGGATTGAATGCACGAGTCCATAAAAAGTTAATACAATTTATTCTTATTCCAAGAAATAAAACAAAATGCTGAAATTCCCTCAGAGATATTCGTACACTATCGCAATATCTCAGAGTAGTTATATTTTAAACTACAAAAATATAAACAGAACATAATTCAAAACACAGAGAAAGCTAATCCTATCTCACCGCGAATTCGCTGCAATCCATAACATCACTAAGTAAACAACTGAATTGAAATGTTTTCCTCCAGGTTTTATAAGCTTTTAAATCATGCACGAGAACATCTGGTATTTTCTCGATTTTTCCTGATAGCAAAAGAGTACAATTACGGGATATCTACTTATTAAAATGTTAAATGCTCATGCTCCTGTATTTTAATATTTCCTGCTTAGCTTTCTCTTCATATAAGTCTCGTGCTGCATTGCATGGGAATATAAAACAATTTTAATTACAAATTCTACTAAAAATAGTTACATAAATACAACATCCTTGATAAACTCGATATTTGAAATCTACACCTCCCGACTGCTAGCGAGACGTACTTCCGATTACACCAGGAATGCCTGTGATAAGGAAGAAAAAAATCGTTTACAAAGTTTATATTGAAACGGTCTGGTATTTGATATCCTATAGCGGGAAATATCCCTTCTTTTTGATAAGGTGCGCAATATAAACTGTCCAGAAATGCACAATTCATGTGGAGACTTTCTCCTGTGCATATTTGAATCCCGACAATTATACTTTGTCTTATTAATTTGACTAATCTATGATATTCATGAAGAGAATTTCTCATATCTCTGGTATTCTCCTTCAGCTATTTATTTATAGTCATTTACATAGTTGTAGAGTTGGAATCTATTTCGATAAATTGTAAATTTCTTCCTAGTTAATTTAATTCCCAGTTAATTTGGTGTTAAAGACATCTTCGTAAAATTCTTAGAGCGCAATAGTACGTATTTATAAAAATGTGTTAAAAAGATAATAAATTTGAATTTATTGCTCTCTATAACCACCGGTAAAATAATAAAGGAAATAATTTAATTATCGTACTTTTAGCATAAAATACCTTCATGCAGAGGGGTTTACAGAATTATGCAATTAAGCGCGTAGCATAGTTTCAGACCTGGATTTTCTTTAAATTGCTAAATAGCTGAAAATAATCTTAAATGTTAAACGTTAATATTTCAATATTATGCTTTAAAGTCATATTTACTAACCTTTTATAATTAATCTATTTTCAAAATTCAGGAATTAATGCCATATCTATTTTAATACATACAGGGGTTGGACAAAAATATGGAAACACCTTTAAAAAAACATGTTTCTTTGCTTAATATGGTGTAGGAAACCCGTTGGCATCCAAAACAGCTTGCAGTCTTCTCGGAATGGATAAAAACAGTTCCTGTATGTTTGCCAAGGGAATATTATACCATTCTTCCTGCAAAACGGTGGCAAGTTCAGATAACGATGTTGGCGGTGGATAACGAGAACGCACTTTCCGTTCCAATGTAGACCACAAAGGTTCGATAATATTCAGGTCTGGTGACTGTGGTGGCCAGGGGAGATGGGACAACTCATCCTCGTGCTCAGAAAACCAGTCCTGGACAATGTGAGCTGTGTGAACAGGGGCTTTGTCGTCTTGGAAGACACCATCACCATCGGGGAACAAAGTTTGTACCATGGGATGAACTTGATCGGCCAAAATGTTCACATAAGTCTTGGCAGTCATGTGCCCTGACACAGTTATCATGGGGCTAGCAGAGAACCACGATATGGCTGCCCAAACCATAACAGAATCCGGCCATGTTTCACTCTTGGCAACAAGCAGTCTGTATTATAGGCTTGAGATGGCGTTCTCCAGACGTAAACTCGGCCAGAAGTGGGAAACAATGTGAAAGAAGATTCATGAGGCCATATTACTCGCTTCCACTGCTCTATAGTCCAGGCTTTATGACTTAAACACCACCTTTTCCTGTTACGGGCATTAGCATCACTGAGGAGTGGCTTCTCAATTGCAGCACGGCCAGCAATTCCCTGTTTATGAAGCTCCCTTCTAATTGTTTTGGTACTCACAGGGTTCGGTAACACAACATTCATTTCAGCAGTAACTTTTGCAGCTGTGGTCTTCTTATTTTTCGTCACATTTGCTCTTAATGATCGTCTGTCACGATCATTCAGGACACACTTTCGTCCGCGCTGTAATTTAGCAGATGATGTTTTTCCGCTTTTCAAATATGCGGAATAAATCTTCGATACAGTACCTCTTGAAACACTAAACACATCGGCTACCTTGCTTACGGAAGCACCTACCATACGTGCTCCAACAATTTGCCCACGTTCGAAGTCTGTTAACTCTGACATAATGCAATGACAACCTCACATAACAGTTCTTCGACAACAACTGAACTGTTTAGCACATTTACGAAGTTGTATAGGTGGCGTCAGTAGTCAAAAACGCCAGCGCCACCTACATATTTCATTAAAATCAATCTTTCTTTTCAAACATGCATTTCACAAGGTGTTTCCATATTTTTGTCCATCCACTGTATGTGTATTTATACAATTTCCATATTCTCTTTTCGCAACAAAAATTGGGTAAATGAAATTTTACCATTTGATAGTGTGGTCCACTGGATATTTTCTTTCCTATTTTTTATAGTTTAAATTTCATTTATAGCTTTCGCCGTTTATGTGTTTGCAGATGGCTTTATTTGAACACGAAAAGGTCATCTGACCGTCGCTGGATTTAGTTAGATTTGTTTGTGATGTGAGGTGGTATTTTCGAGAATTGCCCTTCACATCTGTCCAAAGCTCCAGTGCACGCAAAGCTCTCCAGGCTCTTTTCCACCTCAGGGGGACGTTGCAAAATAAATAAAAAAGTACACTCCAGCTTTCTACGTTTTTCTTTCTACGTTCTCAGCGCAAGACCTTGCAGAGAGCCATTATTGGATCTCTTCCCCTTGTCGGATACAAGGCAAAGAGGTCTTTTTATCCAATATATCTGATACCACAAAAAAAGTATTTCTACTTCACGCTGTAATGGTTGGTCTCGAAAAGTTACGCCTAATGATTCGGAAAATAAGTTTGTATCAGGACGAGGAGGAGTTCTTTTCACGGAAAAGATACATAGTTAGGGGCACCTCCATAAAACGAACTTTAAGTCTCTTTAGGGTCGTAAATTTTGCGATTTGTGCATAATTGAAGCTTGCCGGAAATTTAAGTGGTCACTTGAAGAATTTTTTCTAACATAGCGCGGTTTTAAAAAGATTTTAATACTCAAGAATGCTGCTCCATGAAGCATATTTGATCGTTAGTCTAAAATGTACAGCCTTATAAAATACAACATCATGGAGATAATCATTAAACGTTTTAAATGAATAAATTTGTTCTAAAGTTCTGCGTAATTTTAATGTCCTCATTTCGTGGAATTTTATGGATAAATAGTGATAATTTCTTAAGCTATTTGATTTATTTTGCATTGTAATATTCTTCGAGCATTGTAAGGTTTCTCTACCCAAACATTTTTTGCTTATAAAAGAAGTGATACCGTTTTTATACATTTACTTTATTTTGCATTGTAAGATTTATTTGTGTCGTGTAAATTTTCTTTTTAACCTTTTCGACCATAATCAGTTGCACAGTGAAATAAAAAAGGTGGAAGGAAAATTAAATTTGATGGTCGAAAATAAAGGTAAACCTAATTATCTTATGCAAAGTTGGTAAAATTACCAGATTACATATACTGAATGGGATTAGTTATAAAAAATATAACATATCCAAAGAAAAACAACATTAAAACTAATGTGTAAACATACACAAAAATTTTATCTAAAGTGGCATGATAAAAGGAAAATAATCTCCTTCGTTTAACGTTTCAAACAGTCTTTTTATTTATTTTGTTTTGACTGTGGTTCTACTACTATGAGCATTCTTAACAGTTATATATATATGTGTTTATGTGTGTGTGTGAGTGGCAAGGTAAATTGATAGTCCTTAAGTTAACACAATTGCATGAATTTAGGAATAATTTGTTCCAAATTTTGTGCATAGCTAGATGATTTTAGTGGAATTATACGTTAAATTTTTGTATTTTTCTGTGTAATGTAACATGAAACAAATTTTAAGAGACAGCTATGCCAGAAAAGTAAGAATACAGGGTAAGTGCATTTTACACTGAGCAAACGGATTTCTCTGTAATTTGGGGATATATCGGCAAGCTGATAACGGTTTAGGCGACTTATTTTGTCGCCAAATTTGTCGACAGTTTAGTCTGTCCCTGTATCACCGTAATATGCATTGAAATTCAATAAATGTAATTGACAGCTATGTTAGTTGTAACCGTATTTCCACACTACAGTTGCTTTCCAATAATTTCGAGAAGCAGAAAGTACTAGAAATATCTCGGTGGCCGGTTAAAAACTATAAAAGGCCGCAGAGAGAGCATCTGAGTCCAGTTGCTTAGTTATTGTTCTTGAGAGTTGTAGTTCCGCGTGAATTGAGATAAATTCGAGTTAGCTTTCTCTTTAGATTCGCTTTGCATTGCATTGTGTTTAGTGTTCATAGCAGTTTGAAATGTAATTACTGATTATACTGTGTAATACAGTGCACACTTGTGCAAATATTTCTGTGAAAAATTCCATAGTTCCGAAATATTTCTTTAGGCAAAAATATTTTTTTTAACTTATTACCAGACTTGCTCATTCAGTCTATTATGAACCAGTACGCATGCAACAGTATAATGGTACTTTTGCATTAATATACGTATGTATTTTTGAAATGGGACAGATTAATTATATAAAATAAAATTTAAATATCACGTACAAAACTACTGTAAATATACTGTATTCAAATGATCCCAACCACTCTGGAAGAGCCAACAATACTGTTATTCCAGCACCGCCTTTAGGGGAATGTTTAAATAAACTATTATATTAAACTCAAAATATAATTAAACTGCTTGATGCAAAGCGAATGCTTTATGATAAAGGTGTCTGTCACAGGAAAAGAAGCTGCAGGAAATTCTGTATCCTCAATCTCACTTTAAAATGTGTCCGCTTCGCAAAACTGACTAATTCTTCATCCTCGTAGTTTGTGGAGCAAACACTGATGAGTTAAACAACTGTTAAAGCTGCAAGCTTACAGCAGATTAGCCACGATTTGTTGTAATTTACCATTTACCATACTGCTTAATGAATGTACATTTACTAGCACCCAGCGAGCAGGTGGCACTGAAGGGTTTAAATTCTTACATAACTCATTCGCTGTTTTGAAAGAAAGGTGTGCTGATTTAAAGCATCTCTGTTTATAATAAATTTTTGCTTCAGAAATTATCTCAAAATTTTACTTCATAACTCATTATTTTAAATAAATTTTATTCAATAAAGTAGCAAATGCTGAAATTTTTACTTAAAACAAAATAATTATTTATCTATTTTCGTCATATTTATTTCGCTTTCTGAGAAGAGCTGCATAATACCTTTCGAATTTTCCTTTTATTTGTTTCACTCTTGTGATTCCAATTAGTTTACTGCAATACATACTCTACTACACAATTTTACATTAGTAATTCTTGTTTAAAACGAAATAAAAGTGTTTGTTCATATTTACTTCGTTTTCTAAGAACTGTCGAATTTTCGTTCAGTAAAATTTTTCCTTAATGTTTTGAATAATATAAGTGTGATATACAATATCATAAATTAGATCAAAATTAGACTAATTTTGTAAATAATATTGGTAATTGCCAAGATAACTGTGAACATGCATAGCAACCCATCATTACTGTAAATAATACTTCTTACAATAATTAAAACTAATAACTAAACTCATGCAGATTTATTTATTTCTAAAATTATAAATAAATTCATGCTGATTAGTTGCCACATTACTTAAATGTAATATTAATAATTAATAAAGCTGTTTGCATGAAATGTGTTGTTTGTACTCTTGTGACTAATTTCACTTGTCTGAAAGTAACGTAACGTCTAAAGTAAAGTAACGTCTAAACGTAATGCGTTATACATGTATCGGATACATGCAGTTTTAGTTAATTTATTTTGCTACAGCAAATCTGAAAACTCTTGTAGCAATTTTATGCCGGGAGAAGAAAAGCACTTATATGAACTACTGTTTGTCACTGTATAATTTCAGAATAAATGGAAACTAATGATTTTAGTTAGATTTGTTTGAACGAATATCATATTGAATTATTATTTTTAATTTAAAACGGGAAATTGTTTTTGTATAACGACCGCTTTATAACTGCAAGTTGTACTGCAAGTCTTTCATCATGCTCCAATTTTTTTAAATTTTATTTTTAGCTTATGAATCATTGCAACATGATTTTATTAGGCTTACGAAAAATGCGATACGAGCACGTTAAGTTAGGCATGAGTTTATAACATGATTGTCAAGTTAAAATTTATGTAAACTTATTAAGCTGGTAAGCCACTACATAGGCTATCATAAGACATTGAAGTAATTATTAGGTTTAAAAAGAGAATAAAAATTATAAATCTCTTATTTCCACGTAAATTAATTAATATAAAATCTTTAGATGTTTTTCATAACGAAGGAAAAAAAGAATATGTCAGCAGCAGAAGATAGTGAATCATTGCCAACCACGTGCTCTGAGCACTGAAATAATTTATTAGCTATAAAAAAAAGAGTTAAAATATTAATTCATTCTTTTTACGTAAAGTAATTAGTTTAAACTCTCTAGATGTTTTTCATCACGAATGAAGAAAAGGAATATAGCAGCAACAGGAGACAGTGAATCATCACTAAACACGTGGTCCCATTCATAGGTCTTAATTCCAACAACTCATTACTTACGCATGAAATAGACTGAATCAGTAGACTTTTTCTTATTGCTTACGCGTGAAATAGAGTGGACCAGCAGGTTTGTTTTTTTCTTATTGCTTTTACTTCCTTGTACGAAGTAAAAAGGAAGTATTGTAATCGCGAAAAGTTTCAGGCAGCATATTTCAACGAAAATATCCATTTTGTTCGAATGCAATTTAACGAATAGAATGCAATTTAACGATGTTTTAGCTTAATATCTGTACGTAAGGACAGAATAAAAGACTCGTTTCCTCCAAAAAAAATTATAAAACTGCTTAATTCTGAAGAGAATTTTTCGTTTCGTCTGTACAAACGTACGTACGTATCTCGCATAACTCAAAAACGAGTAGCCTCAGAACGCTGAAATTTTGTATATAGGACTGCTATAACATGTAGATGTGCACCTCGTATTTTGGTTGAAATCGGCCGCACCAAAAGTATATAAATATATATAACCACTCTGTTACCCGGCTCAGTGATCTCAGTTTCTTTACTCGTATATGTTTGTAAATTGTACATTTTTTGCTTTAAAAATTATGGAATTATGTTGTTTTTATCTCCCGGTTAAGGTTTTTATGCCTTTAGTAAATCTGTATGCAATATTTTTAGAATTATCAACAGTTTTATAGTTGTTTAAGTGCCGCTAAGCCTTTTTTTTATGGCGGCCATTGATTGTTTACATTTGAAACAGCAGAATAGTGGATTTGTTGCCAAGCTAGAGAAACTTAGCTTCGGAACAACAAACATAACGCCTTCATTCATTATTGCGAATTAAATCATGCTTATTCCTTTCTGGAATTTTTTCGAGGAAATAAGTGTTTAAGATTTACTTCGTAATTTTTAATACAGATATTTTGAGTTTTTATGTATTTTTGCCTTCTCGCGAAGTGAGAACTGAATTAATTGAATGAGAAATATCCAATTGTCTGTGAAGAACTGTTTAATTTTTGTTTTGTTTGCTTAAATTCTTTTATACATGATTCTAGCTTTATTATAGTATTTGAGTAGAACATGTGGCAACGATTAGATAATTCTATTCTTTAAATGATATAAATTTTCTGCATTATGAGTTATAATATGAACGAAATATAATACTGTGAAGTGAATCTAGCGCCAGAGTGTCGCTATGGTAAACAAATACTGGAGTGAATTTTAAAGAATGCATTTATTCTATTGTGGTTTATGCGCTGTCGGCGAAGTAGATTTAATTTAATCCAATAAGTTTAAATGAAATGCAGAAAAAATGCGTATAATTTAATATTCCGTACAAGGAAGTCATGTGGTGTACACATCAGATTTTTTTATGAAACAAACTGAGCCAGCAGACTCTTTTTATTGCTTATTTGTTAAACAGATTGAACCAGCAGACGTTTTCATATTGCTTATTTGTGAAACAGAGTGAACCAGTAGACGTTTTCTTATTGCTTATTTGTGAAACAGAGTGAACCAGTAGACGTTTTCTTATTGCTTATTTGTGAAACAGAGTGAACCAGTAGACATTTACTTGTTGCTTATTTGTGAAACAGAGTGAACCAGTAGACGTTTTCTTATTGCTTATTTGTGAAACAGAGTGAACCAGTAGACGTTTTCTTATTGCTTATTTGTGAAACAGAGTGAACCAGTAGACATTTACTTGTTGCTTATTTGTGAAACAGAGTGAACCAGCAGATCTTTTCTTCCTGCTTATTTCTTAAAGAGCGTGACCAAGTAGATTTTTTAATAACATTTTGATACCTCTCAAAGATAGCACAACTTCTAATAAAATAACTGTTGTTTGAACATGTATTTTCATTGAGTGGCTTTATTCTTATTTATAAACGTGAATATTGTACTCATTTAGTTTACTCAAACTCTTCCAGATAAAAATAATCAGGGACTTACAACCGTGTTTTGAATGATATGTCGAACGTATTGAACGCCACAGTTTTATATTGATTCTGTAAAGTGAATAGTTTCAGGAAAATATATTTCCTTAGCTTCGCTTGCGTGTTTTATATGTTAAACAGTAAATATCAGAATTCTAGATGAAACGAATCATGTGTTCTGAAACGTTTTATATAGGTGTTAGTCTAGAAAGTAATTTTTATAACATTTAACTTCACATATAAAAGAACAAAAAACAAAACGCTGATCAATTCAAGACATCTTTTTCGAATTAATATCCTTTTTTAATCACACAGAAAATCAAATCTGTGAATCTAACTAAATGAAAATTCGTTTTTAATTCTGAAAAAAAGAAAATTAAGGAAGAAAAACAAAGAATCATTTTACTTTTTCCTAACACCCCAAATGTTTAATTAACTAGGTTTTTTATAAAAATTCTGAGCTCAAGTAATTTCCAATTAATCCAAAGAAGATAAGCTTTGTTTAAAAAGAAGTGGACATTTGACGCTTCATGGGTCATTCCTGGGAAAAAAAGAAGAAAAACATAAGCAAAAAGATAAACGCATGTTGTCTTAAAAGAAAGGAGAAAGTAAATTGAATGAGCTAATGAACTTTCTTTTCGGTTAAGGATTTCTTTATTGATATTTTTAATTGCAATCAATATTGTTTTATTTTTACGGAAATGCACACACAACATTGCTTCCTTAATACACATTAGTTGTTAATTCACTTCTAAATTTTGTACGTCCTTTGGGGTTGTAAGTTCTCGTCAAAGTTGCGATAGTGCTGCACTGATGGACTTATGTTAAAATGAATTTTTTTAAAGAAACTTATAACTTCTGATTGGTGGATTTAATTACCGTAAATATTTCGAGGGCTATATGTGCAGCCTTCCTATCAACTAGGCCGATAGGGATTATATAAGCGACTTTCCAAAATTAAAACTACAAACTCATTTTATAAAAATTATTAAATATTTCAATAAATAATTTTAATCATACAGTGAAATGGACATGTGTTTAAGAAAATGTGAAATTGGCCGATTTTTAAGTCTGTGAAATTCGTCTGCATAGTTACATTTCGCTCAAACAGAATTACAGCATGGATTAATTTCTATTAAAATGAGTTCTAGAAATCATTTAGGCGATAGATTGAGATAAACATTAATCGGTAAGTTTAATTTCTGATTTGTCACCGAAGCAAACAGCTCAGTTGTTCAAGTATGTGAGAGAGAATATCCAGGTTATGACATCTATTTCAAACTCCGTGCACCGTCACTAGAACGCCTAGTAAAGGCAATCCAACTGATACGACCCCTGCAGAAATTACATACATGGCACTACATGCACAATGCCGTAAAACTATGACTGTTGATAGCTCCTTTAGGGCCTCTCAATTCCTTTTGGAACACAAATTTCCAGACAAACTGTATACAGACCTCTTTATATCCGGCGACTGATTAGCTGCATGTGTGTTCCTCAACAGATCGCAGAACGGAGCCTGTTTCTTACGAACCCAAGTACATCATTCGTGGGCACAGCGAGAGGCCATGCCCTCAGTGATCAATCGAAATTCAATACACTCTCGCAGTCTTTATCTAGATAAAACCTACAGTATGCCGTCATCCTGAAATTAGAGGATAATTTACTAATTTGGTAGAGATGAATCCTTCTGAGAGAAAGCATCGTGTAAACGGATATACACCATAGCATGCCTTCCATTCTTGCAGTGCGATCGTAGCATTACAGACAACAGGTTTCTAAACCTCATATAAATCTTTTCTGAGAAACTGTAGTTAAGGACGTTAATTTTATGGAAGATAATGGAAGTCCGTCAGAGCTCAGCTGGTCAAAAATGTTTTGAAAGAAGGGTTTTTGCCATATGATGTCACAGATTCAGTAGACGCAGTACAGCATTCTTGGAATCTCATAGGAAGTGTTATAACGCAATGTCAGTGACATCCCAGTGCTTTCTAGACACTAAACAGACTCATTTTCTAGGCGTGTTCTCTAACCTAATGACTCTACAGTGAAGGTCGAACTAAAAGGTGGTGGATGATGATTCTTCACCGCTAGGATTTGGCGTTGGGTTCCCAAATCCAAAGTCGCACTTTAAAAGCGGGAGTGTATGAAATATTTTTTCCTCTTTCCAGCATGCTTTCGTAGTGTAACGGTAGCACACTCGGCGAGTATTCGAGAGGTCCAGGTTCGAATCCCGGCGAGAACATTGCTAATCTTTCACAAACCTAGGAAAAATCCTAATAGAAAATTAATACAATCCTAATAGAAATTCTAGTATAAAATTAATGCAATCCTATAGAAAATTAATTTGCATAAGTTAAAACTGGCTGTTTCTGATCGGTTATGATGTCTACCTATTCTCACTAAAACCTTGATTTTCAATATAGAGGATGTAATTTCGTAATTAAACTTTTCTTTATGCAAGGATTACTGAAAAATGCTTTTACTGCATTTATATTGAATGGGATATACTTACAGTAAAGTGTGTTTCCTTTCACTTTGATCCATCAATAAATTTGAAAAAATAAATAAAATTTGAAATTACTGTATGCACTTTCGACTACGAGAGCTTTTCAGAAGAGAATGACTATTTAAGTACTTTTTAATTTACCCCTTTCTTTATTTTATATAGATCCTGAATCATGTCCAATACGCAAGGACTGTATTATATTATATTATTATGTTTAAACTTCTTAGTGTTATCTGCCCAAGGCTAGGAATGTCTTCATAGAAAATTTACTATAATAAGATCAATCTTATTTATGTTACACATCAAGCATCCACAGCTTGCAGACCGCTCAGCTTGAAGGCATGCTAGGAAGGCGGGAGGAATACCTTATACCCTCTTCCCAGAAAATACAAATTTTACACCAAATATAACTATTCCAACGTATTGGAAACCTAATATCTTTGCAAGGTTCAAGTCCAAGATTACCAGCAGGCATTGAAAATTTTCATTTGTTGAATCACAAAGCTGAAGCTTTTAGATGTTCCTGATTTAAGAATGTTTATTTGTTTATTCAATTATAGCAAATCATACGAAGTTTGTCTAAGAAAAGGCATGCTTTCGCGTAGATCATCTAACGTAAAGTGGTTCGTGTTTACTTTGCATACGGTAAAATACAAGTAAACCTTCATGTAGCCAGGCGACACACAAGAATTTTAACATAAGTTGAACTACAGTGTAGAACGTTTCTTTCTATTCGGTTTATGTTGAACTGTTAACTTAGGACTGACTCTAGAAACGAAACAAATGTGCCAAAAATCGCAAAAATAACTTCAATTTTTCCACTTGTAGCATTTTTACAGTAAAGTGATGTATCGATTCCATTTAAATTTAATTATAGGTGTGTGTAAATGTGCATTTTCTCTTCAGTTCAAGAAAGTCGAAGTATGGGTTTCCATTAATACCCGAGAGTGTGGATTTATTTACTTTACGGTGTTATTGAGTTTACTTCACAAGGATTTCTAGCGTTACGTAATACTTAATTATTTCTATAATAATTAAGGACTTATTCTCTTACTTTACATCTCTTCCAGTTTGTGATTATTAATTGCACTTGAAATTTTGTGCATAAGGAAACGTACATATTTTATTATGCAGATCTTCTAAATATTAAAATTATTTAAACCTACATGTTTGCAAATATTTTTATCCACTGCGTAATTAAAATTAATTAATGATAAGTATGGTAAAATAAATTAATGGTAGCCAGGTAATGGATTCATGCTAATTAATATTAAAATTACTTTAGGTTTTAAATGTCAAAAAAGCAAATGACAAAAATAAACAAAATTATAAACGATGAAATTTTGTGTAGATTAAGCATAATTCTTTCAGACTAAGAGGCAATAACCACTACATTATGACATAATCAGAAAGTAAAAATATACATTTAATAAAAGTAATCATTTAAATTTAATATTTGCTCTTAAAGTAATTTCAATCTTGTTTCTATTAATGAGATTAAAGAACTCCCCATTCTCAAATTCATAAATATTTCAATATTCCCCTTTTAATACTTGCGATCGTATTGATAGCATATCATGTCAAACAGCAGAGCGTTACCTAATCCGGTCATCGCAAAAATTACGTTCATTTTACCTTATCTTAACAAGCACTATATAATGTTAGGTTAGGTAGAGCGAATAGAAGCTTGGAAATTTATCATCGAAAAATCACCTACTTAAAATTTCAGGACTTCATTCTCTGCTGACCATATTCTCGTCTGGATAATTATAATGTCCTGCAGGAACTATGTCTTAAGATTGATTGTGCAATTTCCGAGAGAACACGAGTTTTGATTCTTAATTAAACGTCCCACTTTTATTCATAGATTAATAAAGAAATAGAAATCGAGTAATAAACTATTTCTAATAAGCGCTGTTACTTTGGCATTGTTCCAAGATAAGGATTCTTAAAATAGAGAAAAGATTGTCAAAGAAACTCCCTAGAAATTTTAACTTCAATTATTTTATGTTTGAAGAATGTAGACTAAATGGATGTAGTAAATGTCTTTTCAGAAATTTGCCTGCATTACAATGCAATTTAAAAGTTCCAAAACACTAATCTAATTTACTATTACGCATTTATTTTATCCCTTTCACGGGCGCAAAGCTAAAATACTATTTTCTGTGATAAAGTACATTATAAACCTAATGTTCTCGCCCTTCTTAAACATTATTTGGTGGTAAATAATTTTTCTGATCATGGGTCTTTTGTCTATCCAGTGGCTAGAGGTTATAGCCACTGCGCACTTAACACACTTAGCTTACCTGTTAGAACAATATTAATTAAACTTATTATGACGATTTTTATGAGAAATTAATATTCATGAAAATAACGATTTTAATGATAATTAACCCGCGGGAAGGCGCGTGGGGGGTATCATACCCCAAACCTACATAAAAGTGGAATATTCCTAACTTGTGAAACTGAAATTCTGTGCTGCTTTCAGTAGCTGAGTTTCTAGTTGTGGTTGACTTTCAGAACCGCTTTTTCTTTGCCTGTGTGTTTCAGAAAAAAAAATTTATCGGTATTTTGTTAGAACTGGGGTATGACACACCCCACGCGTCTGTCCGTGTAAGTGTTTTTCTGACTGAATATTTAGTTCAGAAATTTATTTCTAGAGTGTAGCAGTAAATATTTCTACTCGCAAGTGATTTTAAAGTACTTGACATTAAATTCTTAAAAAATTCTATCCGCATTATGGTAAAAAGAATGAGTCCCTATGAACTGTAGATGCAACGCATGTGAAATTTATTAGAAATATTTGAGAGCGATGAAGATTGCACTTCGGAAACTGAAGATGCAACTAAGAATATTTTCTACAATGTTTTGGTTTCGAAAAAGATAAAACATTAATTCCTGATGTTCCTAAAAAAGAAAAAACTTTTCTTATGCTTTCAACATTATATAACGATCATGCTATATATTATACTATTGGAGAAAATAAAACGTCAGGAATTATATATTTTAATCATATGACTAAAGGAGCAGTGGATATAGGGAATGAAATGTCAGCCAATTATTAAATTGCCATAATAACAAGAAGGTCGCCAATGGTAATTTTCTTTCCTGAACTGAATGTTGCTGTAATAAATGCTTGAAATATATTACACTCAACTGCTAATCCACCAACAAGAAACAGAAGTCTGTTTTTGAAGGACTTAGCATTACAATTAATGAAAAAAAGTATTGAACAAAGATCAGAGATTAATACTTTTTCAAGAAATTGACGTACTGCATGCAAAACAAAAGCAGAAGTTTCGATGAAGAATTAAAACGAATACATGAAATTCGAAACAACTAAGTATGAAAGATGTGTTAAATTTTTTGCCCTCGCGCCAAGGACAGAAGAACGTGAATGCAATGTTTAAAATGTGAAAACATTCTGTGCCAAGAACACATGAATGTATTTCGTTCAAAGTGTGAAGAAATAAAATAAGCATGGTGTATTAGAGATGCAATGTGTGTGTGTGTGTATTTAATTATGGCAAAGCACACTAGGGCTATCTGCCTAAGGGGAGGGATGCCTTTGTGGAGGACTTTCTAAGGGAAACTGGCTCGTATACACGTTACACATGGGGAAACGCCCATGCAGCCAGCCCGTTCTCGGGATTCGAACCTCGGACCGAACTACCAGTGTTCAGCGACTTTACCGCTCGGCCGCTGGTGGGCCTAGAGATGCAATGAAACTTAGAGGCATGATGTTTATTATTTTCAATTATCTTAATTTTAAGATTATTTGGGAAATTAATTTTTTGAAACCCAATTATTATTCACTTATTTATAATACACGAGAACAAAAAAAAAAAAAAAAAAAAAAAAAAAAAAGTTTTAAAATTAAATAATACTATTTTTATTGTATTTGAAATATTGATATATGTGATACCCCACGCGCCCACTCTAGTAACTTTTCTTGGTGCGACTTCCGCCGGGTTAAATACAAAATGTTTGAGGAATAAAGTAATAATAATAAAGTAATAAATTTTTAAGTAATTGTACAATATCATTGTTGTACTTATTGAAAGATTTTTAAGAAAAAAGTTCGAAAATTAATTAATAAAAATTTAGAGCATTTAATATGGTATGTGGTATAAATTTCATTAACTATTTAGTATGAAATTTGTCGAAACAAGTAGGACCACTTGATTGGACGTGCAATGGAACATTGCAGGACTTGTACAGCCATTGAGTACGATAAACTTCTTTTTTTGTACTACAAAAATCACATCTTCTGTATAAGTCTCCTTCCGTTTTTACAGGAATGTGCTTTGCATCTTCTGTGCGCTCATCTGTTGGAATGTATGGTTTTTGATTTTTTACGGGAACCGATTTTGAACTTAAACTCTGTGTCTTATGAGTTTTTTTTGCACCCATCGGTTGCAGTCGGAAATCTTTCATGGTTTTAAATTCACTGCATTTATCCGGGTGCATGTTGTAAATTATGAATGCATTTACAACAGAAACCTCTATAAAGTGAAACAAAAGTCTGTGCCATTATTTGTAACTTCAGAGAAGGTATTCTAAATTTCGTTATTGTAACAAACTTGGAAATTTTGGCCGAACAGAAAAACTATACTGAGAATCAAAGTTTTCCAGAATAATAAGTATTCTTATAGTAAGTTGATCGCTACGTGTGGGACATTGTATTATCCCCCAGATTTCAAAAACTTCGAGTTACCTTTAGCAACTTTATTCCGATTTTTCAATTTGTTGCTTAAATATTTTTAATCGGGTGTATCATATCAAAGCTTTTAATTGTCGAAAACTAAAATATATTTCGTGTTAAATAACCAGAAGAATTTAAACGCAGTTGCTTACGTTTCGGACATTTGAGTTCCAAACATGTCTTTTCTTTTTATACAGTATGATTTATGGTTCTCGAAAACTTAGCATTTCAAATTTCTCAAAACTTGCATCTGTCAAAAAATAATGTGATTTTCTTTACTTTCAAATGTCAAAAGAACGTATATATATAGCTTGTGAAAATGTTTTTACTGTTAAGCAAACTAAAAATCAACGCAGAAGTTATGTTGCGATTACAAAAACGGATTCTGGATAAATTTTCCGCTAAGCGGATTATACGTCATCCAGATAAACCTTACCCTATACATTATACTCACATAAAAATATATTTTTCGTTCTTTTTTTAATTTTCCGTTCACTGCTTTAAGGATTCTTTCAAAAAGTACACAACCATAGAAAATACTTCTTTCCTCAAAATGTTGATTTGTTAAAAAAAAAAAAAAAAAAAAAAAATGGAAGGAACGAAAAACGAAAGAATTAAGAAGAAGTCTTTTCGAGAAAACATTGGTTGGTCTAAAAAGTGGATGGAATTCCTTAATCTGAGTGACAAGTATAATTCTAAAAAATTACTTTTAAAAAAGTACATAAAGTCTGATCTAGCTGTGCGTGATGTAGCATTTTTACAGATAAGTTTATCAAAAAAAAATGTCTCAAACTAGAAACATGTATTTTTTCCCTTTCCAATCCGAACTTCTTGGATTTTTGCTTTATAATATCTTGTCCGAAACATTTCTTGACATTTTCGATCCGAAGTGGCAGGAGGAGATTGAAAAAGAGAAGAAAAGAAGTGCTTCTACAGTATATATCTGTAATAAACAATGCCGGACTGCTAGCTAGAAGAATGGTTACTGTTGTATTTCAGATTTTCTAGATGACATCTGAGTAAACTTAACCTCAGACTCAGAGAGCTTTTCATTTTTTGGTGGCAAGGGCTTAAGACTTTCAAAAGTCAATTTCCGTACCACTGGCTTCCAGAAATGTTTTACTTTGCGCTTCCCACCAGCTGTCGCGGGATTAGTGGTGTTTTCATACTGCAAATATTACGCTAGCATTCTAAATGTGATGTTAATATTTTCAGAGTCAAAACATTCATTGTTGCCATTTAACCAGAAGTGCTGTCCAGTGTTATTATCTCCAAATAGTAATAATATTATATCCCCCAAATGCAATGGGTTCAACCATTCTTCACTTCTGCTATTAGCTGAAAATGGCTAAACTCATTGGCCATTTAGCACTCCCATTACCGAAAACGTTGCCCATGGACCTCAAAGGTGGCAGCCGTTATTATAGCCATAAAAGAAGGACAACAAGAAACGGAAGATAGTACGATTGCAGCTTAGCCTCTTGAAGTGTCAAATTCACACCTTCTGTTTCACGCTAAGGGTCAGTCTTAATACCTATGCTTTCTAACTTTCAATTGCTGCATTTAAAGCAGAATTGAAAGCAGCCCAAGAAGAGATGAACCTAACCAATAATCAGTTACAGAAGAGATCAAAGTCGTTAAAGACGAGATGAAAGCAGTTCAAGAAAAATAAACACAAGGTGTGTGCCATAGAGGGAGAAAGAAATATAGTGCATGTAAAGTCAAGTCATTAAACAGAATTCGAGTCCAATTCTCTGGATTCGGATCAGCTGTGAACCTCCGTCAACAACTTTACCGTTCAAGACGATACTACAAAAATCTAACTTTAAACATTTTTTTTTTTTCAGATTTCCCATTAGTTGATATACTTTGACCTAATTTTCAAATAATTTGTTTCAGATAAAAAATAATAATACATTTTTATAATTATATATTAATCGCAAATTTACAATTTTGAACATTTCTAATGGCATTAAATTCTAACAGGGAAACCGGAACACTTAAAATAAACCAAACATAATTAAAAATAAATAAATTATATTTAAATAATGAAATTTGTGTCTGTATAAGCTATTAAAACCTCTCTGCTAAAATTAAAAGAGGAATAAATTTGCATTAAGAGTGTAATATCTATGGTTATGAATACTTCAGTGATTTTAATTAAATAAAATTTCTCGAATCATTCATGTATCATGTAATTATATCATGTATAAAATTTCTTTTTGTTTTTACTTACTGTTTTTCTCTTTCTTATTTAAAATGTCGAAAGGAGAACTTCAAAATATGTTTTACTTTCACTTCGTGAATTCTGTTTTTTAGCGGAAAAGGAAAATATTGACGTTCGAGGGAAATATTTTTTTCAAGTCGTGTGCGCGAGCGATCCAATGACACAAACGCATAGTTACGTCATGGATAATTATTTTCTTAATTAATTAAGTGCACAAACTTCCGCGGGAGTTTATTTATAATGAAATAATATCTTAGTAATATTTTCGTACTATTTGGGTCAGACATTTTAAAAATTGAATTTTAAATATATCAGTTTATATTTTATATATTTAATTTCCGGAGAACTAATTTTTAATAACTAAACTTAGCGTAGCAGCTTACGTTGAATGTATTTTAGTTGCTAATCTGAAATCATGGTCAGATTACAGTTATTTTTCAACTTATGATTATTATTATTTTTAACTTTTAAAGTACTTTTTATTACTTTTTAGAGATTTCGATCACTGACTATTCGAGGAGTTGTACTATAATCTGAACATTTCAGATTGCAGGATTTTCAAAATTAAAAACGAATTTTATTTTGTAGGATCATAATATACTCTATAACAATTCTGAACATTTTCCGAATTCTGAAAATCTGAGAATTGTAATTTTTTTATATCGAAATCCTTATTAGGTAAAAAATAAAAACTTGAAAGTTACAATGATATATTGTCTGAAAAATATTCAATTGATTATAAACTTTAACATTTATTCAGTGAATAATTTCTTAACTTAATGACAAAAACAGTACCTTTTATTGAAAACAATTCAGAAATTTAACATCTTTACACGAAGTAAAGGAAGTTTTGTAATCGCGTAAAATTTTTGGTATCTTATTTCAACGCAAATATCTTTATTAAGTGTTCTCAAATCCATTTTCGCTATTTTTTGCCTGACGTGTACGAGCAGAATAAAGGTTTATATTTCCCGAAACGGAATATGGAATGGATTAAAATAGATTCAAAAGAGAGATTTTTCGGGACGTCTGTGCGTACATACATATGTATGCACCTCGTATGACCATACGCCTCAAACACGATTAGCCTTAGAACGTTGAAAATTGTATAAGGGACTGCTATAACTGCTTTTTATTGGACTGCTGCTTTCTATTGGTGCAATTCTCCTTTCTATTGCAATGAGAAATACTAAACGTATCTCCCTCTTGTATATATATATTGTAGTAAGCTCGCCTAAAAGTTACCAAGAGCTGCTGCTCCAAAAGGTTCAACACGTTTTGAAAAAAAATAATACATATGAAAATCAAACCATTAGACATGTAAAACATTAAAAAACAGTAACAGATAAAAAGTAACAGATAAAAAGTAAGCGGAAAATGGTAAATTAGCCCAATTCGACTTCCAAACTGGCTTTTCAAGGGAAATTTCATTTATTTGAACGTCGAATCAAGCTAACCCCATTACGCGTTTCGCCGAAACAGACAATTGAAACTTTTTCGCTAAAAATTTTTTTTTAATTTAGACAAATTGTCTTGGAAATTTTAATAGTCTCAATTCTCTGTTCCAATTTCCCGACGCGTCCGCACAGAATGACACATTAAGGTGTTAAAATATGTTAAACAATATCTAAACTTCCTAAATCTAGACTAAAATCAAAATTAAAATAAAAATAAAAACGAAAATAAATAGCGATGAGCTATTAGTACTAAAAATACAAAAACAAGAAAATACAAAACTCCTAAAAAAGATTTAGGAAGTTTAGGTATTGTTAAACATATTTTAACACCTCAATGTGTCATTCTGTGCGGACGCGTCGGGAAATTGGAACAGAGAATTGAGACTATTAAAATTTCCAAGACACTTTGTCTAAGTTTTAAAAAAATGTTTTAGCGAAAAAGTTTCAATTGTCTGTTTCGGCGAAACACGTAATGGGGTTAGCTTGATTCGACGTTCAAATAAATGAAATTTCCCTTGAAAAGCCAGTTTGGAAGTCGAATTGGGCTAATTTACCATTTTCCGCTTACTTTTTATCTGTTACTGTCTTTTTAATGTTTTACATGTCTAATGGTTTGATTTTCATATGTATTAATTTTTTTAAAACGTGTTGAACCTTTTGGAGCAGCAGCTCTTGGTAACTTTTAGGCGAGCTTACTACAATTTTTATATTTTACTTATTTTGCAGCATATTGCGCAAGATGTTTTCTAGACCAAAATTGATTTTTTTTAAATTATAATTACTACTTTGCTTGATATATTACATATATATACCCAACCATTTTTTCGGCTTAAGCTCTTTATCCGGCTTTTATTTTAACAATCGTTGGTCGTAGCCATATACTTCAACCTACAGAAGTGTTTTAAATGGAAAAAAATATTAATGTTTTGGCCAGTTCCTAAACTTAATATTTTTGAAAGCTTTATACTCGTTATCAAAAAATAAAATTATAAGATTACTCCCATACAACAAAACTGATCAGAATATTTAATATCAAATCCTCTGTTTTTGATGTCATTTTTGACTTGCCTTGAAAGATCGGTTTATTAAGTTTAAATAGTTTGAGGAAATGAGTTGTAAGCAAAGTGTATCAAAGGATGTGTATAATTTAATAGACTGGACGAGAAAGCCATTTTGTGCCCACATCAGATTTATTAAATTAAATTTTCTAATAAATGGTTTAGACTTCGCATTAAAAATTTTAATATTGAATTTCACTATTTATTTGCTTGAAAGTATAACCACTTCAACCAAGTAAGAGAGAGACAGAGAGAAATCTTAGTATTTCCATATTAACGTGGTATTCATAAGCTTGAAAGAAAGTAATCTTCAAGACTGAGTTATAATAACAAAGATAAAATCTAAATATTCGGTAGTTTAATTGCTTTGAGGGATTTAAACAGCAGTTTTAAATATTCTTATTTAAAATACAAGCGTCGTTACCGAATGTTATCGCCATGCATTATTTTAAAAGAATAATATAGCAAATATAAAAAATTGGGATCAATTAATGCTTCTTAAATTCTAGTTCTGTAATTTGTTCTTGAATTCTAAAGGTATGCTGTTTTTAAGTATTTCGGGATTTTGCTACTGAATGCTACAGATCTTAAGTGCGAAGAAAAGATATTTAACAAAAAATGATAGTTAAAAACAAAAGAATTTAATCATAAAATGACTCAAAATATTATTTAAGTCACGTTTCTGAGAAAACTAAACAAATCGTTCGAGGAACTGAAAAATATTATTGGAAAAAATAATGGCAACACTAAAACCTGCATTGGGAGTTCTATATAGGACTGAGAAAATAGTGAAAATGGCTGAGAAAATAGTGAAAAAATAGAAAAATGTATAACCACACTTTCTTCTCTACCGGAATTGCGAAATTTTTGCTTCTTTTAAATATATTTTTTCGATTGACTGTTGAATTTCTTATAGTGTAACTGCTAAGAAAGCGATGTTTAATTATAAAGTTAAAAAAGCAAATAAATGTGTGTAAGCTAGAGTGAGTCCAAGAGCTGACTGATAAAGTGCAAGCTCCAGTGAAAGTATAAAAAGCTTAACTGAACCTTTGATGCGTTACTAAAATCTGAATCTTTTCAGATCTTTTTTTCTTTTTTTGTATTACACTTACAGATAACACAACGCTGCTTACTATTTACTATATTCTTAATAGGAGACATATTACAACTGACCCTCAGTTTAGATGCTACAAGTATTAGATATTGCATTTTGCAGTAAAGCAAGCTAGAGAAAATAAATATTAAATGGTATCTTAACAGAATATGCATCTACAATATGGTAATGTATTTGCCGATATCCGCATTTACATTCCGTATATTAACTTTGTTATATAATTCATACTCGGTATATTTTACACATATTAGACATATTAGAAAGTAGACATTATTGTTACATAAAACAACATAAAAATGGTGCCGTGACCAGGATTGGTCCAGTGTACTTAAAAATTTATGTGCTAGTAGTGGTGGCAGTGACAGAAATTAAGAATTAAATGGAAAACTAAGCCAGCTCTTAAACTGGGCAGAAATTACAAAACATTAGCAAAACACTTAAGTGAAAACACAATTAACTAACCTACCATTTCTAATGAGAATCAGAAACACCCAACACTCACAGCAAAACAAACCACTCAAAGTAATAATCAGACAAACGGCGAAACAAGCCGAACAAAAAAAAAAAAAAAAAAAAAAAAAAAAACAAGAATTCAACTTGTATACCTTAGTACACCACTAACCTCGCCGAACCCAAATGAACCCGACGAAACTACAAAGATCAATGAATCCAATACCAAAACGAAATGTAGTCGTCTTGCAAAATAAAACAATAAACTACAAAGTAAAACACAAAATTGCTCATAAGTTGTTCAACTAACCTACCCAAATAGATACAAAAGTAGGCAAAAGTAAAATAACCCAAAACTCAGCAACACTTAAAATATGAACTTTTTTGCAGTAACCTTGTAGATATTTTGAAGGATTAAATGATAAAATATTTTTTATCTAGGTATATTTCTTGTATTTAGGGGTATACCCAGATTTTATTAACATTCCTCTTGTTACCTGGACGATCATCTGTGTGTTTTCAAATTGTCCCAGATCTCCAAAACGATTTCCAATGGACTTGCTATTTAAAGGAATATTTATTAAAAATAACCAAGGGCTAATATATCTCCGGATTTCGAAACGACGTTATTCAGGAACAACTACACTACATACAACAATGTTAGTTAATACAAATCAATGACCTTTCCTAAAAGAAGCATACTCTTCAGCACAGCTGTTGTTTCCATAATTCGTTAAGTTAGCTAACCACGAAGGTGGGAGAATAATGTCGAGAATTGGGAAATCATTGAATCAATATAATAGTGTGGATACACCTAATTAATTTTAACGTATACCCGCATGAGGTTTTCAAAGCGAAGGTAGACAATGCAAAACTAATTATTCATTTCCGATAGGTCCCTGAGAGAATACTATTGGACTTATATTAGGATATGAGACGAAACGTGCATAATGGATTAAGCGTGGATGGATGATACGTGTCTTCAACGTGATATTAGTTTCGAAAACTTCCATCAGAGTAGTGGTCAGGAATTTAAACAAATATGCTGTAGTATATCATATTTTTTAAGCTTATGATACGCAACGAATGACACATTATATTTTTGACAGGCATATCAGCAAATAGAGGAACGGTTAACGATGATAAAAAGCGTTTCGGCCATTTTCGGTTACGATAACATTCTGAAAGTTATTAGAGTTACTAATTCAGAAGTCAAACAACAAAAATCAGCGTTATACCTACAAAATTTTCACAGGACTAGTTTCGATGGTTTTACCGAACCACCATCTTCAGCTGCAAAACCGCAAAAAAAATGTCATTTTGCTGGGTATACCCCTAAATACCGTCATTTTTTTGCGGTTTTGCAGCTGAAGATGGTGGTTCGGTAAAACCATCGAAACTAGTCCTGTGAAAATTTTGTAGGTATAACGCTGATTTTTGTTGTTTGACTTCTGAATTAGTATTTATTCGGCGTGTTATTGTGTCTTAATTATTAGAGTTACTTTACAATTTTTACTATATTTTCTCTAATCAGCTTAGTATATAACTGTACAGTCATTAGCTTATTCTGAAGCAGGAGACATGAAAAATGGGCAGTGTTCTCACAAGGACTCAAACCTTGGACCTCTCGAATACGCGTGAAGTGTGCGTCAAGTTACACCACGAAGTAATGCGGAAAGATAAGAGGAAATAGCTTATATATGCCCCCCTTTAAAGGACTACTGGGGATGAGGGGATCCAATCGCCAAATCCTGGTGGTAACGAATTATCGTCCACCACATTTTAACGGGTGCCACTGCAAAATCATTAGGTTATTTGGAAACAGGAGCTATGAAAAATATGCGTTTCCCTCGGCCGGGTCTCGAGTTCTGGACATCTAGAATAAGCACTGAGTGCGCTTCTAGTTACAACACGAAGACACGCGGAAAGGTGAGAGAAAATACCTAATGCAACAATCTTAATTTTTAGTTAATATTTACCTAAATTTGTTGTCTTTCTTCTGATTTCAAATGTACAACCCCCAGTTCCAGAAAACTGCGCAAAATAATTCTGATAGGAAAAGAGATTTGCTGACATAAAAAGATAGTTGTTTAGTTGTAACCACGTTCACCAAAAGCAGATCTAGTTTGGGTAAATCTAGTTTAGATTTAATTAGATCTAGTTAATCAATATTAGATATTAATTAGGTCTAGTTAGTCACCACTAAAAGCACATCTAATTTAGCTAGTTTGTCGATTCCATGATTTTACACTGATGACCAGACATATCGATTAGTGTTAACTTAGGTGAACTACATTCACTAATATTCATTGGTAAATTATTCTGCTAATATATATGTTTAATATAGATATGTATATCAAAATCGCAATAACAACCTTGTATTTAGCGTACATATATTAAAACACTCAAACGATTACGAGGGCAGCCAATGGTCCCTCCTTCTCAGGAGAACGAAATTACTAGAAAGGGGAAAAAAGAAGAAAAATAAAGCATTGGCAAAGGCATCTCAGAAACACGTGGTCGTAACCGGATTTTGAATCAGCGTTACACTAGCCGCCTACTTTTACTGAGCCAGGCTATCTGATTAAACAATTAACACATAGACTAAAACGAAAAAGAAGAAAAAAAAATCAGCGAAGTCAAAAAATAGGGAGCGAGGGGCAACTGCACCTTCACGCACCAAGTCTGAACTTCGAATATGTATATGCTTTAATGCAAATATATATGTATGTAAGATATAATAAAATACAATGGCTACGCTAAAGAATAATTGGCAACCTTAAAACTGACTCTTCTAAATTTGATGTTTTCCCCCTAAATTCATCCTTTCTCCCCAATTCGAGATATTTCCAAATTACTTGACACTGCATAAAAAGAGAGCGAAAACCTTAAATTAACCAATCGTAGCTTAGTTGTGCATATGCAACTATCTAGTATAAATACTGCTTCGTGAGCAATTACGTCACTTCTTCTTAACTTCTCCTGCCATTCAAAACCTCTACGCGGCTGTGTTCTATTGTTCTTTACTTTAAGACCCTTGGACATAAAGATTATCGTATTTAACTATGGTTGAAATAATACCTTGTCTATAAAAATGATCTGGTATGAATTATCAAGGAAGAGAAATATGTTTTGAAACGTTGACGTCTGAAAGATTTCAGTTTATGGCATTTGTCTTTCTAAGTACCCAGTAAAGTCTTTCCGAATACTAGAAACTAAACTAACTTCTACGCATTACAATATCACATGTATATGCTTTAATATATAGAAAGTATTTTTTTTTTTTTTTTTTTTTTTTTTTTATTTCTAAAACCAAAGTAATTTTGAAGAAAAGACGATTATTCCGAATATAAAATTAGAAACAAATTCCAACCATAATTTTTTTTTCCCGATTTTAATGTCGCTTATCATATATGTGAGTTTAAAACTGACACAAATATATGCACTTTTTTTTTTATAAAATATATTCAGCAAGATAGGAAACTTCAGGATTTAATACAATACTCTTACGGATCCATATGCTGGAAGCCCTTGAGTAGAAGATTTTAAGCAATTTTAACCGGTGGATTGGATTAAGATTATTCTATTATGGCAAAGCACACCAGGGCTATCTGCATAAAGGGAGGGATGCCTTAGTGGAGGACTTTATAAGGCGAAATGGCTCGTATACACGTTACACATGGGGAAACCACGAAAACGTCCATGCAGCCAGCCCGTTTGCGGGATTCGAACATCGGACCGAACTACCAGTGTTCAGCGTCTTAACCGCTCGGTCGCTGTTGGACATTTTAACTGGTGACTGTCTGTACTAAACACATTGTCCTTGGTATTCTGTTATACATTTCCTTCCATCTCTAGTTTAAGAAAAGAGGTAAAAATAAATAAATGAAAATAAAAGAAGTTCATTGCACTATTTGCCAGTTGTAGAGCTACTTTTATGGACAAATTAGTTCTACTTATGTTTTTTTAATTTTTGCACTTGCAGAATGTAAACAAATGACGTAGTATCTTTTATAGATTTAACTAGCCAGTATTCTTGATTTTTTTAGATTATTTTACCGTTATTTCTATAGCCAGTTATCTATCTGTTACACAAGCTTATTTAGCCTTTATTTTAGCTCGATTTTTTATTCTGTAATTTAAATTCGAAATTAGTTCTATATTTTTATTGATAATTAAAATTTAAAATTTATTGTTTTCCAGTAGATTTTGGCACTTACTTTAAATTTTCAGTATGGCTGCAGTAACTTTTAAGTATGTAATCTATTAAATTAATTCGTATTTTCCAAAAATATCTTTTTCGCATCGATTTCATTTGCCTTGCGTTATAAATAATAATGAAGCTTCCCATCCATGAACGGTTATGCTATACTGTATCTAGGACATTTGCCTAGCAACAAAAAATATCAGTAGTTGGACTCTTGGAGAAGATATAATTGATTTTTAAAAACATCGCTCTGTAAACGTAGTCTGTAGAATAGGTGCTTATTTTTATAGGAGAAAGTATTAATGATGTAAAATTTCCCATTAAAAAAGCGTAATATTTTACTTTTACTTACTAACCCAATATGCGTTAAGCCAGAAGGGTTTTTTTAATTTCGTTTTGCATTGTGAGTTCGTTCACTATAAATGTCGGTTGATTTTTCAAATTGTTGCTAACAAATATTATAGCCCTTTTTTATATTTAAAGACATTAAATAATGAAGAATCTGAATAAACGTATAAATGTTTCTCGCATTGTGATAAAATAACGGTACCTAGAGCCATCAAATGTTGAATAACGTAATCTTCCACTGAATATGAGAATCTGGAAACCTGAATTTGGAATTTGAAATTTGCTTTATTGTCGATTTTATATTTTGTAACACTAACGAATTTTTGTACAAACTCAACGATTTGAAAGCGAGCAATGGCAACACTCTACGAAAAAAAAAAAAAAAAAAAAAAAAAAATTTTATCTTCAGCGCGCGAGACTGTTTATCCGAAGTTCTAAAGATATTCAATTCAAAATTATTTTGTTGAATTTAAAATTTGAATTATTTTCAAATTATTATATTTATTATTCAAAATTATTTTTTCAATTTGAAGTTCAATTTAAAATCATTTTGCGATATTGTTGTTGAATTTGAAAGCTTTCAGATTTTATTTTATTTATATTTTCCAAGAATTTTTAAAAGGGTGATTCAATAAGCATTTTGAAATTGATAACCTCAGAGTAAAAATAAAATTGGTAAATTTCAAATAATATTTATTTTTCTATCAAAAATTTTCTCCTTTTATTCAATCGTTTTACACATTCTTCGAATAAGTGATACCTAATTATTTCTGTTATTTCATGTACCGTCTGTCCACAAACATTAGTAAAACGATATCCAGACTATATACACTTTACGATATGGATATTAAATTATTTAATTTTTCAAGCATTGGGTTCATGCACAGGTATTGTACGCACCGAAATTTGAACTTTGGTAAATAATTAAGATTTTTTTAATTTGTTAAAAAATAAGCACAAATATCTCTTACATATTTGGTTTACAGCAAGGAAAATAAAAAATAACTATTTAATTATATATAGTTATTTAAAAAATAGCTAGCAAATCTGGAATGTTTGTAAACGATTAGGTTGCATTTACTCTTTGACTTCAAGAAAAACATGTATCTCAAAATAGAGACGTAAGGAATAGGATCCTCAGATTAAATCGCAAATTACAGAACAACGAATTTAAACAATATACTTCGTTTAGCTCATTGATCATCCTAGAATAGCAATCTCAGCTACCGCACGCTTATCAACTCGGCCTGTTACCATCCCACCCAAGCATCCATTTTTTGCACGATCTGGCATTCCACTCCACATAACACGACGTTGAAAATTCGCGCTTCGTGAGCTGGAAGCTCGTGACAAATCGGCCATAATGGCTGGCTGCAGGAAGTCAAACCTAATGACAGAACTAATGAAAGACGTAGAATAACCCATATCTCGTTGTCAAGGAAGGAGATGAGGCATCATGCCAGCTGCTGCGGTTTGCCTTTTAACGCTGCGGCTACGTCATATAGTCGTTAGAGACAGATGCATGGAACATCAATACATACTCTATCTGACGGCCTCCGCTGCTCAAATTACCTTGAATTCTAAAGCAGTTGTTTGCCAATTATGTGTCATGTGCACTACCAGAAGGAAATATTGTCTTAAATGACCATAAAGCTGATGTATACGGTACTGTAAGACAAAGCAATTGATTATTTATCTTTGGAGTGGTTTACAAATGTTAATCGGTCCTTACGTAACATTTGTAAAGTGATTTATCGATGTATTCGTAACTATTGGTTTTATAAAAGGTTTACACATTTTTAAGAAAAATTTCATTACGATTTGAAACACAATTCTAAAATATTGAAACCCATCAGACAGGACTTTAAAAGGTAAATATGATTTTTAACTTCCTTGCAAGAAGTAAAGAAGTATTGTATTCTCGAAAAATTTCGGGTGCTATATTTCATCGCAAATATCCATTTTGACCGCTCTCGAATCTACCTGAACGATGCTTTTGCTTGAAACATGTATGTACTGGCAGAATAAAGTTCTCTTTTTCCAAAAGCGAATTAAAAATGGATTTAAAATCAATTCAGAAGAGATTTTTTGGTGACGTCTTGTAAGTACGTATAGATGTATCTCCTTAACTCAAAAACGATTAGCCTGATAAGGTTGAAATTTTGTACATGGGGCTGCTATAACACCAGTTGTGCACCTGTCTTTCAATTGCAATCGGCCGCACTAGAAGTATATATATGGCTTCACTAGAAGTATATATATATATATATGGCCGCACTAGCAGTATATATATATATGGCCGCATTAGAAGTATATATATATATATATATATGGATGCATTAGAAGTATATATATATATATATATGGATATATATATGGATGCTAAAATACTTAATCGGAATGAGTTCTTTGGATCTCTGCATTAGTTCTTAATCCCTTCTATTCACGAAAATGTTTGGCCTGACTTGAATTGCCAGTTTGGCATTGCCTTATTGCTCGAGTAAAGGACGAAACACCTTCGTATTTATTTCTTAATTATTGTTCATTGAACGGAAGTTGGTTTGTTCCCCTTGAAACTTCAACTAATTCCGATCAATGACAATGATTTCTTGCATTTAATTTAATCCTTGCTTTTAATTTATTCCTTTTACAATTGTTATTCATGATTTAATTGCAGTCCCCGTTAAACTTTTTTAACAATTTACATTCAAGTTACTTAAAAACATCTTTCGAAATAGAACTTACTAAATATGGATTCACTCTTTTCAGATCATTCTACTATAATTAATCTTAGGAGATAATATAATCGATATTCTGTAATATACATATATATATATATATATATCCACTCTGTTACTCGGGTCGATGAGCTCAGAAATTTTTTTCTTATATGTTGGAAAATTCTGCATTTCTTGCTTTAAAAGTAATTATGTTATTCTTATCTTCCGGTTAAGGTTTCTAAGCCTTTAGCTAATCAGCATGCAATAGTTGTAGAATTATCAACAATTTCAGAGTTTAAGTGCCGAGTTAAGCCTAACGAACAGTCATTTGTTTACATTTAAAACTCTTAGCAGAACAGTGAAATAAGTCAGTTTCTTTACTAACTTCACAACTTTTTGCCTAGTGAGAACAAAAATAAATTTTCAGCTTTGTGCACTGAAAATCTGCTTTCTTGTTCTCCGGCCAAATTGCTTGTTTCTTCGTAGAAACTCTAATTTCAATCGTAAAAATTGTTTTTTAACTGCCTTAACTGCATTTGGTGGTTTATGTTTTTCTATATTTTTCAATTCTTTATAAGGTATTTCTCCCGCCTACCTAGCGTGCCTTTGTAGTGTAGTGGTTCTGCACGCTGGCCCGGTATTTCAGAGGTCCGTGGTTCGATTCCCGGCGAAGGCACTTACTCATTTTTTCATCTTGCCTGCTACCAAATGTAATCCTAATATCTCTGCAGTGGCGCCCGAAATAAAAGGGTGGTGGGCGATGATTTCTCCCCACTCAGGATTTAGCGATTGGGTCCGTTAAAAAACCCCAATCCCCCTTTAAAAAGGGTATATAAGATATTTCTTCCACTTTCCTAGCGTGTCTTCGTGGTGTAGTGGTTCTGAACGCTGGGCCGGTATTCCAGAAGTCGGTGGTTCGATTCCCGGGGAAGACGGTTGCTAATTTTTCATCACTTCGGCTTCGAAAAGTAATCCTAATGTCTCTACAGTGGCGCCTGAACTAAAGGAGTCTTGGATGATGATTCTCCGCACCCAGGGATTGGCGATTGGGTCCCCTAAAAACCCCAGTCGTCATTTAAAAGGGGAAGTATATAAGGTATTTCTCCCGCCTTCCTAGCGTGCCTCAGTGGTGTAGTGGTCCTGCACGCTAGGCCGATATTTCAGAGCTCCCTGGTTTGATTGCCTGCGAAGGCGGTTGCATATTTTTCATCTTTTCTGCTTCCAAGTAACCTAATGACTCTACATCTTAATGAAGACGTTTTGAGTTTTTATATATTTTTGCCTTGTCGCGAAGTAAGAACTGAATTAACTGAATGAGAAATAAATCTCTAACGAAATTCGAGGAAATAAGTTTAAACGAAATGCAGCAAAAAATGTGTGTAATTTAAATGGCCGTTCAAGGAAGTCATGTCTTGGCCGCACAGGAATCAGACCCTTCGTTCTAAATATCGGCGAACAGTCCTTGTGTTTTAGAGTAAAATGAGGAAATTCAAAATTCTTTTACATGCTAATATACTAATTATCCCTATATACCTTCATACATAAATTGAAAATTTAATTTAAAGAATTGAAATGATATCCTAAGGTTCCAGTTCTATTATAATGTTTTCATCTAGTTGTTATATTTATCCTGAATGGAAAAACAATACAAACAGAATAAATTATTTTACGGAACTCACAACGTGTCAGCAAAAGCACTGAAATTATTTACCCTATATATTTATTCGCATACTTTGCTTCTGTTATTTCCAAATCATTTGATTATTCTCGAAGTGTATATAGTATTAAAATCGGATAAACTTCTGACAGTAACAACGAGAAATTTTAGATAAAGCAGACTTTGTTTATCCTTATCTGTAAATTAAATTTCAGTCTGAATTATAATTTTGTCCAGCAGTGCAATGAATGATAGTCGTCTTTTCTTGAACACATTATCTTCTTTGTATATAAAGTTAAATATTAACTTTAAAATTTATAACTTTTCGGATAGGATTTGGCATCATTTAATACAAAATATAAGTGTCTAACGTTTCTTCAGAAAATCATATGGCTGCACATTTCGCATAGAGATTAGAGTAAACTGATAATGCGTAAAAGGGTCTCAGTTGAAGTGTTATTAAGATTTGGAAATTTGAGTGATCATCATTGTCTATATGGAATACAGGCACATATATAAAAGTTCCATCTTGCGAAGAATGGTTTGGAGAAGAAGATTATGATGCTTTCCTTCTAGAGAGGTTTCTGTCAGAACTGAAATTGAGTTTTATGTGGATTGTTCTGATACCTTTCTCACAGTTGTTCCAAAAGCAATAACTGGTTCAAAAGAAGTAAAATTGTCATTGTAGCAATAAATATTAAATTCCAGTACAGCTACTCAAAGAATAGTGTATCTAGGAAGGCTGCTTTGAGCAATTCAGAACGTGAAATGAGAGTAGTAACACAAATCGATACCACCAAGAAGCTTTGGAATGCAGAGAAGTAGATACGAAGGGATCCTTTACAATAAAATAATTTATTCCAAAATTTTAATATTTTAATTCGGAGACTCGAACATTTTTTTAAGATGATTTCGAAGACGATATTTCTTGTTATTATTTTTTGTTTGCTTTAAATAAAAGCGCATCACAAGAACATTTGTGTGCATTTAGAAATTATTACTTGTTTCACAAATTATATTAAAAATTCTATATCTAAAGCGAACATGTCCGGATGCTACAAATCAGCGAGAAGTTCTGTTCGAAAATATTCACATATTTAAAGACGATACAAGTATTAAAAATTTCCTTAATTTGTAATAAGGAAATTTCGAATACCAGTCGAATATCCAGTCATCCCTTTTTTCTTAAGAATGCATTCCATTAAAAGAAAGAACATACTTCATTCTTTATAAAATATTATTTTTCCTTATTATAATAATTGTCATCATAAATTAAATATCATAGCATATATTTGAAGAATTAACTCTTTGGCTTCGGTATTGGGTGTGTGTGTGTGTGTGTGATTATGGCAAAGCCTCAAGGGCTATCTGCCTAAGGGGAGGGATGCCTTCGTGGATGACTTTCTAAGGGAAACTGGCTCGTATAGACGTTACACATGGGGAAAACCACGAAAACACCCATGCAGCCAGCCCGTTCGCGGAATTCGAACCTCGGACCGAACTACCAGTGTTCAGCGACTTTACCGCTCGGCCGCTGGTGGGCGCTTCGGTATTCGATTAAAATAATAGTTCATTGGAAGAGTTTCCTTTTTTTTTACTTCCTTGTAAGGAAGTATACAAAGGAAGTAATCGCGAAAATTTCCGGGTATAATATTTCGAAGCGAATATCCAATTTGACCGCTCTCGAATCCATTTGAATGATGATTTTTCATGACATTTGTACGTACGAACAGAGTAAAGGGTTCGATCTTCCAAAATGGATTGTAAAATGGTTTTAAAATGAATCAGAAGAGATTTGTTTTTGTGACATCTGTACCTACAAACATAGATATGGATAAATATATATATATATATATCTTGTAACTCAAGAAAGAGTGGATTTATAATTTTGTATATGGGACTGCTATAACATGTAGCTGTGCACCGTTGAACTCAGTTTTTATAAAAATTCTTATATGTTATTAAATTAAGCATTTTTTTCTTTAAAAATAATTAAATTATGGTGTCCTTATTATCCGGTTATGGTTTTTATGCCTTTAGTTGATCTACATGCAATAATTTTAGAATTACCAATAATTCAAAAGTTTAAGTTGTGCTAAGCCTAACCAAGCCGCAATTTGTTTACATTTGGAACTCTTAGCAGAATAATAAATTAAGTCAGTTCCGTCACTCACCTCAGTGTCTTTCTGCTGAGTGGGACAAAAGTAAACTTTTAATTTTGTGCATCTAAAATTCTGTTTTCCAGACCGCTTGGTCGAATTTCTTGTTTTTGAGTAGAAACTCTAATTTTAAAAATTGTTTTCTTAACTGTTTTTAACAGTATTTGGTGTTTATTTTTTTCTGTATTTTACCATTTTTAATGAAGAAGTTTTGAGTTAACGAAATTAATTGAACGAGAAATATATCGCCAATGAGATTCAAGGAAATAAGTTTAAATGAAATGCAACAAAAAATGTGTAGAATTAATAGGCCGTACAAGGATGTCTCGTGGTTTCCATATTAGATATTTTAGATTAACCTTCCAGCACGCGCGCTTGGCAATTTTACATGAGCACGCGCGCATCGTATTTTTTACGACATCCGTTATTTTACCGTTTTTGGCAGGAAAAACGACAGAAATAAGTGTATTGATAATAAATTTGTTAAAAAATAAAATATTAACCTTATTATTTCAAAATACAAATTATATCACACTCAAATATAAGTAAAATATTTGTAAGTTCTTATGTTAGTGAGATGGAAATGCAATGATGTATTTTATTATAGAAAATTTTAAATTTATTATTTAATAATTATCGAAGCTAATTTTAATATTCATCAAAGGCAAGTATAGAAAAATAAAAAAGGAAAACACACTCATCTTGGTAGGAAAAAATGTAAGTTTAGCATTACTTACTTCTTCAAGGAAACTTACTGGTTACAAAAATACACTTTAAACTAACTTTAATATTTTATTTATTTTTTAAAAATAGAAGTAAAATAAATAAGAAATGGAAATCGCTATTGTTCTCCCATCCAAAGGTTTCTTCATCAGGTAATTCTTGAAGAAAACGAGCAAAATCAGCTGGTTGCATATATTTTATTTTGCCATGAAAACCGATATAGAAATTCCAATATCAAATGTATACAAATTAAATTAATACACGGCAATTAATAACACAAAATTACAAAATATTTGAGAAAAAAATAATTTCCGAATTTTTACCCACGACCACGCGCATGTCGTAACTTTTATGACAAAGCTGCCAGGTAGCACAAAAGCCCTCCCAAAAATAAATAAAAATCAAATGACTTCCAGTTGGCACATTCCATGATGTGGGGAAGGGTAGAAAGAAATAGAAATGATCTTCAGACGTCTCAGCTTCGATATACGCAAAATGTGCATTAAAAACAGAATTTGTCATAAATTTTGCGCATACGCGCCTGCTGGAAGATAAAGAAAACTTAAATATGGCAACTTTTTTGTTACCTACTACGTTGGGTTTTTACATGGAAATGATGTCAACATTACCTGTGTAAGGTATTTCTCCCGCCTTCGTGGTGTAGTGGTCAGCACACTGAGTCGGTATTTCAGAGATCCGTGGTTCGATTCCCGGCGAAGGCGGTTGCTAATTTTTCATCTCTCCGGCCTCCAAAAAAAATCCTAATTTCTCTACAGTGGCGCCTGAACTAAAAGGGTTGTGAATAACTCTCCACATCCAGGAGTTGGCGATTGGGTCCCCTAAAAACCCCAGTCGCTTTTTAAAAGGGGGTATATAAGGTATTTCTCCCGCTTACCTTGCGTGCCTTCGTGGTGTAGTGGTAAACGCACTGAGCCGGTATTTCAGAGGTCCGTGGTGCGATTCCAGCGAAGGCGGTTGCTAATTTTTTAACACCTGTATGTACGATATTTTTAAGCTTACGCTTCTAAGTAAGATATGCATAAAAATTAAATGTAACTATTGTCAAAGGTCTAACATTGTTCATTACTGAATGAGTAATGTGGATTTGAAATACCTTTCCTAGGTTACAATGAATGTGTTAATACATTTAAGATAACTACTATGTTGGTTCATTATTTGATATTCACGACAGTATTTTCTGTTAGGTATGACGCTTATGTATGACTTATTTGCTCATTATGATACATTGTATATCATTTTAAAAAAGCTTTCAGAGTTAAATAAAATAATGCCAATTAGAAATACCTGTGTTTTGAAGCTTAAGTTAGAAGGAATATGTTAAAAAAAAACTTCATGATTCAAAAAAAGAATAATGATGATACTAGTTGAAAAAATCTATTCTAATTTGTGAAATGGAGACAAGCGTTTTTCTTCCATGCCTGCACTTTATTTCTACATGTACTTTCCGATTTTTTTTTTACGTCTCTGTCACAGGTCTGGCTATAATTGAGATTTAAATAATACGTTGCCGTGTGAATACTATAGTTCATCTTCCGTGTACTTTCCAAGTCGAGACTGTGTGAATTTTGAATATAGTTGCATTTATGAAGCTTTGTTGCAGATGTGTGGCCTCATGTTAAGTATCGGTGTGATGTTTTCGTATGACGAAAATCAAGTTTTAGCGAATGTTTGATGGTTTAAGGTGATGTGCACAAGAAAATCAGGATATTTTTGTAAAATATTCCAAAGAGTTAACAGAAGTAGTATGTAGTAGAATGCGTCAGAGGGGAAAGTTCTGAGTATCTCCTATTAAGCGTTAGTAGCATAAAATTAAGAAACTTAATGTTCCAAGTAAAATTTGCCGAATTATCATTGTAGTATTCGTTTGGGTCGAATTTAAGTTACATAAAATATTATCCATGAAAGCCTCCAGAGGAAAATGATATGCAAGTCCATTCCGGTTTAAATTTAGTAGACAAAGAAGTACACATAGGTTTGCTTTTGAAGAAATGGAAATGTAAGATAAATAAGTATTTAAAAGAAAAGGGAATTTTAAGAGAAAAATGAGAAACGTGAAAATGAAATTTAATTGTATATAAAAAATTACTTTTGGAAATATGAAGAGAAAATATTGAAAAGAAAAAATGAAAATTTATTTTCGAAGTAAACCATAGGAAAAACTTTTAATTACGTTTGCGAAAACAGGAAAGCGAAAAAAAAATATTATACTTATGAAAATATCTATTGCTTTTGCAGAATAAATAGAGTGACAAATGTAAAAACAACTTTAAAAAATGAAAATATTAAGCTTGTAAAAATAAATATTACTTTCATAAAATAAAAAAAATAGTTAAATATAAAAATACTAAAGTAAAAAACTGAAAAGGAAAAATATTACTTTTGTAAAGTAAAATTATGAAAAATTTGTTGGCCAAATTAAAAAAATAAAATTTACGTTTGCGAAATATGTAATAAAAAAGTATTAAATTTAATTTGGTAAAAAATGAGAAGAAAAAAGAAGATAATGAAAGAGATATGCTTAATAAAATTAAAAAGAGAAATTAAAAATGTTGGACAACCTTACAAAATTATATTAAAAGAATAAATTTAAAAAAAAGTGTGTGTATCTAGTAACCTTCAAAAAACAAGCGTAGTGAATTGGTTGAAATAGAAAAAAATGTTGGTAACGAGAAACTGATTGGTCCTTATGGTCTTCTTCCTGCACACATAGATCGAATAGCCTCGAAATTGCATTGAGAACCTGTTTGTTGATCCCAAACAGTGACATTGTGATTGTTTTCCTATTCAACGTAATAAACTATTTTAAAACTTTAAGGCTGATGGTTGTTAGAATACATTTCTGAGAAGCCTAAGATTACAGGTTTAATCGCAGCATTTTAAAATTCTTTTAATTTATTGTTATTAAAAGGAATTACTACTGAATCAATATTAGATAATGTGATGCGGAGTTAAAAATAATGACATTAAGTAATTAAAAATAATAAAGTTAAATTGTCATCCCAAACATGTTGCAACATAAAATTCAAAAAGATTTAAGAAGCCTTTGCTACAGAAAAAAACGGTAAAATGCATAAATATGAAAAAAATATTTTTGAGAATGAATATTGAAAAAAAAATACTGCCGTTGCCATAAAATAAAAACGAAACTTTGAAAAACATTACTTCATTCAAACGCGTCTACGTCACTTCCGATTGTCACGTGATGCAAGATGTCGACGGCCTTTCTGTGATGTCACTTCCGCCGGCCGGTCGCATGGTTTACTACTAAATGTCCAAAATGCTTTGAAATCTGGACTAACATCCAAGCTAACACGAGGGAACTAGAGATTTATCCTATGAAAAATGTAAAAACAGAAAAATTAGAGCTGTAAAACTTGGAGCAGATTTAGAACAACTTGCAATAAAAAGTAATCCTGAAACTTTCAGAAGAGAATCAATCACTTGGCTACAATAGGGACCAGCAAGAAGAAATTGCTTCATCAACAAGAAAACAATGAAAATACGACTAGCTTTCCGTAAAATCCTTAGTAGGCAAAGATTTATCATATGGAAATAATTTTATATTTGCAAATGAATCAAAATTTAATATGTTTGGGTCTGATGGAGGAAATTGTGCAAGGTTAAACCGAATGAAGAATTGAATCTAAAAAGTCTATTGCCTACTGTTAAGCATAATGGTTTGGTTATATTTCATTGCCTCTGGATTGAGAAATGAACTATCTTGTATACAATAAAATAGATCGGTATCAATATATTAATAAAAACCTGTAAGCATCTGCAAGAAAACTTAGAATGCAAACTATTCCAAACATACAATACTAAAGTGAGTTGGAGAAATGTGTAAATAAATATGACATACATTCTAAAGTTTTATTAAAAGCAATTCTTTCTGAGGAATGGGAAAAAAAAAGGTATATTCTGATTCGAAAAAATGTTTTAAATTGAAGGCGAATCGCATGAAAATTAACATTTTAGCTAAAGGATAGTTAACGAAATAATGGATGTCTTCTTCTATTCATGTTTATACTAAATATAAAAGGTTTGCTCAAAGCTTCCTAATATTTATGTGAGTGCATTTTCAGAAATGTTTGAATAAACTCCTTTTTTTTTTAATCCACAAAAGCATTTTGAATAATATTTTCAAAAACAAGTAGGTTTTAAATATTCTGATCAATAATATACTCGTATGTGAAAGAAACACAAAGTCATTTCTCTAACTGACATTTGCAAATAAAACAAAAACACAGGTACCTGAAAATAAATGCGAGCCACTGTAATTGAATTTTTATTGTATTTTTAATGTGTAAGTTTTAATAACCATAGCAACTGAATTGGAACCTTTGAATGAAAACTGAATGGTATCTTTCTCGGAGGAACTGGGACAGAAATCTCTTAAATACTAATGCCATTTAGTATACTTTCAAGTTCATTATTGTAATGTCAATATCTGAGATTAACTCATCTTTAGAAGGTCTCATTCATGCGAATAATAGCAAATTTTGGAAGAATGAATTAAGATATTTTAAATATAATACTTCATAACTACATAACTGCTGCACAATTAAATCAGATTTCATTAATATGAAATTTTCATTCGCTGTCACATTATATATTATATCTTCCACCTTCTTAGCGTGCCTTCGTGGTGTACTGGTCTACATGCTGGGCGCATATTCAAGAGATCCATGGTTCGATTCCCAGCAAAGGCGTTGCTCATTTTTCATCTCTCCCTGCTTCCAATTAACTTGATGTCTCTACAGTGGCACCCGAACTAAAAGGGTGGTATTTGATGATTATTCACACCCAGGATTTGGAGATTGGGTGCCCTAAAACCCCAGTTGCCCTTTAAAAGGGAAAGTATATAAGGTATTTCTCCCCTCCTTCTTAGCATGCCTTCGTGGTGTTGTGGTCTGCATGCTGGCCGCGTATTCCAGAGGTCCGGGATCCGATTCCCAACGAAGGCGTTGATAATTTTTCATCTCTTCTGCTTCCAATTAACCTAATGTGTCTACAATATAATGAAAAAATATTTGCCTTTAGGTAGTAGCTACTAACATGTATTTACGCAAAGCATGATACCTATCTTCATTGTAACATGCGTCTTTCTTTTGAATTAACAAGTATTGTTCTTCTGTCTTGAAAATGAGCGGCTGACTGATAAAGTCGCAGAAAACTGGTAGTTCTGTTCCCGGGGTACGAATCATGGCGAACAGGCTGGCTGCATGACCGTTTCCGTAGGTTTCGCCTTGTGTAACGTGTACACGGGAAGTTTCTCTTAAGAATTCCTCTACGAAGGCATACCTCCATTTAAGCAGATAGCCCTCGTGTCCTTTGCCATAGCCAAACCACTCTTGGAAATGTATGCATTTCAGTATGGCGCCTTTTAAGATGAATATTACACTAATATATAAACTACCCAATATGTATTGTTTTACAATCATAAAATAATACATATTGGGTCATAATAATAATGTAATATTGGGTCATAATAACATTATGTAATAATACATAATATATATTACATTTACAATGTCGTTACATTGTATTTTTTATATCAAAATATAATGCGTAAATAAAGAAATACTTTTTTTCCTCTAAAAAACACGATAAAAAAATAATGACTATTGAAAAGGAAAAAAAAAAAAGGAAACACGAGGAAGTTTCACAAATTTATTATTGTCGTTATTCTCCACGAGGTATCTCAGTTTAAAATATTTCATTCTCGAAACAAAGTAACTTACGTGCATCGATTGCAATGATGATGCATCAGATCATGCGAGTGAGGTTTGCAGATGTTAAGTAATTGGAAGTCATAAACTGTGAGCATAAGTCATATATTTAAATTAACGAGCGTAAGCCTTAAAAAGGAAGGGGGAAGTTATGAAGAAAATTCTATAACATAAAAAACATTTCCTTGTAAGTTTCCTTTGACTATATATATCGCATTTTGGAAAGAATGGGTGAAATGAATGGAATTTTGGAAATTCGCATTATATCGCATTTTATATATATATCGCATTTTGGAAAGAATGGAAAGAATGGGAATGAAAGGAAAAGGTAAAGTTACTCTTTTCATTATACATCAATTGTTCAGTTTACATGTAAAATTTTACTTTTCCGATTTATGCTGCTTAAGATTCTTTGTCACTAGGATTCTAGTTTTAGGTAACTTGCAGTAGATCGAAACAATAAAAGAATAAGATACTTGATTGCTAGAAAGCTAGGAAAAAATTATATATATATATATATATATATATATATATATATATATATATATGATTTGCCATAGCTAAGTACATATATATATATATATATATATATGATTTGCCATAGCTAAGTACATATATATATATATATATATGTGATGTATCAGCTTTAGTCGTAGCTTAAATAATCAGACGATAAGTTTAAAAAACAGGATCCATTATTATTCAGGAGAAATAGCAGTTACCAAAAGCAGATATCCGGAGTAAATAAAAAGAATTACTAATAACTTTTTGTAAGAAGTTTACTGCATCGTGACATTTAAGAAAAAGCCCCGATATTCCTTTTGCGAGTCCTTTTATAGACTCTGGAAAGGCGGAGCTTCCAAGAAATGACGTCAGCCTCGTCAGCCAATCCAGTTCGCTTTAAATATCTCCAGAACATTCTAAAACCGTACGTGTAGAAAAGGCGGGAAAAACAACTTGACTACGGGGCTGTGGATTTTATTCCACGTACTTTCAAATAAGAGAACGTCGCCATTTAAAATGAAAAGAACATACAGTTAGAATTTTAAGTGTATTCTTGATTATGGAATTTTATTATTACATATATATATATATGTATTATGAGAAAAGTTATACATACAGATATATATGTACTATTTTTGAAGCATAGAAGAGGAATCAGCTTGCAGTATTCAATCCTAATGAAATATGATAAATTTCTACATAGACTACATAAAAAAGAAAGGGGGGACAGGTTGTCCGGTTTTACTGCGGTGCCGATTGACAAAATTCAAATTACGTTTTTCATGTCTCTAAAGTGTTATGTAGAGAAATTATCTGATAGCGTTGTAAAAACTATGTGAATGATTTTATGATTTATGGAAATTTAAATTTTATTTTGATTCTGAATTATTTAATTTAAGGCTTTAATTTTTGGGGAAAGACAGATGCTTCTGGGAATATTATTTAGTTTAAAAGAGTATTATTTATTTTCCTCTATTTGTAAATCTTGTACAAACTTTTATTCATTGTGAAAGAAGCAGGGAAAGGGAGGCAATTTTCGCCAAGTCATGATTTCGCGCGCTTTAGAATGTTCGAGAAAGAATTTTCATTGTTAGTTGACCTTAAGAGAGGAAAGTACGTGACGGAAAGGTCAAAGGTTGTCTTTCAATGTAAGTCATTCAGGTTTTGGCGATTGAGGGTCCGGTTGTTGGCTAAGTGAAGAAGGGCGCGCATGCGCGATCACCCTTATTTCCGCATTCTGGAGTTGAAAACGAAGATTTTGCCATAATTAAGGGGGCGATAAGTGAAGCCATAGTGGGAGCCCGTTTGGTGAAGGACAAGAAGGAAATTTGAGTTGGACACACTTACTTTTGGCTGACTCTCGGACTGACTCGCTGATTTTTGGGCTTGCTGGACAAAATGTAAGTGACTCCGAGAGGTGTTTTCCGGCGGGGAGCGGCAAATATGCTCCTCGGCCGCGTTTTGGTTAAGAGGCGAGACTCTCTTACACACTTACTCTGGACACTCTTACTTTTGGACTCGCGCACTTACTGGTTGGCTGGACTTGTGGATGTTACTCTGGAACTTACTTGGGACGTTACCCGTGAAGCTTGCTCTTGGGATGAGTAAGAACAGGCGAGCCGTAATTTCCTAGCAACAACGTTTCTGACCGGCGAAATTTGAACGAGTTACCTGCGTGTTGACATAGGACTTTCAGGACCAAGCGGATAGCCGTCCTGGGCAGCAGTGCTCCTGTTTCTGTTCTACAGTAGTGAAGTGGGTCTACATTTTTAGAACCAGTGTCAAGATGAGCCCGGCCGACATCAACGCGGGATAAGATAAGAGGCCTCCGCTTCAAGATGTCCCTTCAAGATAAGTTTTATTTTTTGTGGTGTGTTTGAACTTTAGGCAAGCTTTTCAAAAACGTCCTTAGCAGAAAAAAAAAAAACAACGTCAAATCTAAAATTTAACTCTCAGGCCTTAAATTGTTTCCCTTTCCTTTCTTTTAAATCACCAGACAAACCTTAAGTTTTTTTATGAATTTAAATGAACAGACTCTCAGATGAGGTTAAGATTTTTCTTATTGTGTTGTAATTGAATAAACTGATATTTAATCTGGAACCTCTTACAGTATGTTTTCTTTATATATTTAATATGAACTTTTCCTTTATATCTTGTATATGTTTTATGTTTTCGATCCTCTCACGGCGCGGTCCCGGAATGCATTTTTTCCACAACGCAAAAATGCTGTACACGTTTCACTATACGATTACTGCCTTTTACGGCAAGTAGTTTCATATTTAACATTTTATATGAATTTAAGATATAACATTGGTGCCGTGAAGTAAGATTCATAACATTATTTCCCGGCGTGAACTTAAGCTATTTAACAAAAGCGCGACTTAGGATATCTATGAGATTTATATATAGCAATATCCTAACATAAGTATTTTGATACAAAATCGGACTTTTTCTGAAAAAAACATACCAATTTTTTTCCATAATTCGACTCTACGACTCAAATTATGCTTAGATATTAAATTTGTAAAATTTAGTGCATAATTTACGGAGAAATTCAAAAATACGTCTTAATAATTCACACGCCAAGAATAATTCACTTTATGAACTTCGTAATATATGGAAACCTATTTTCCTTACCCTTCTATTATGCCGGAACGGAAAAAAGGCACCTCTTTATTAGATTGTGCCCACCAGCGGCCGAGCGGTAAAATCGCTGAACACTGGTAGTTCTGTCCGAGGTTCGAATCTCGCGAACGGGCTGGCTGCATGGGCGTTTTCGTGGTTTTCCCCATGTTTAACGTGTATACGAGCCAGTTTCTCTTAGAGAGTCCTCCACAAAGGCATCCCTCCTCTTAGGCAGATAGCCCTCGAGGCTTTGCCATAATCACACACACACACACTTTCCTAGATTTTAGATGAGCGGAAAAAAAATCACATCGTTCTTACTTTCAAATAATTTTAGCAAAGTTCCTAAACCACATTTTCGTTATTATCGTTTTCCACAAGTATGCCAAATTTCAAAATACGCCAGTATATAAATTCACATATATCTTCGAGAATTTCGAATAAAAATCAGGTATAAATAAAAGCATTGAGGCATTGATTAAAGGTACTTTGAATAAAAGCATTTTTCAATGTGTGCTTAAAAATGCATCTACTTTAAGATGATTGTAAAACTTAAAACTTTTATATGTTATAATACAAAATTTCTTTTCGAAAAATTTAGAAAAATTGTTTAAAAAAACAAATTTTAAAAATAAATCTTAAAAAATAAGTGAATTTTATTTGGAATGAACCTAAATTTCCAGCTGTGTAAGAAGCAATCAAATAAGTTTAATAAAAAAAGGAATATTCATGAATACATACCGAATTGAATTAACATTGAGGAACTAAAATTTTGAAAGATAATCTTTTAAAAGCTACTGGTGCGATTTTTACAAAACGTGGTAGTTTGGCGTAATTCGAGCCGTAGAATCGAAATACGGAAACAAAATTGGCACGTCATTTCAGAAAAAGTCTGATTTTGTGTAAAAGTACCTATGTTAGAACAGTGCTATATAAAAATCTAATACATATCCTAAGTCGCTCTTTCGAGATATGAAAAACACACGTTGAATTTCGTCAATCGGTCCAGTAGAACAGGAGATATAGAACTTGTAGGGACATTAGGTATTTTTGGAAGAAGGAAAGATGAAAAATGAGCAATCGCCTTCGCCGGGAATCGAACCACGGACCTCGGGATTAACAGCCCAGCGTGCAGAACCACTACACCACGAAGGCACGCTAGGAAGGCGGGAGAAATACCTTATAAACTAAACTGTCCCCCCCTTTTTTTTCTTTGTGCGCAGTGTACATTTCTTTTTAACAAGAAATGGCCCAAACATTTTACAGAAGCGAGGAGATATTAACAAGGTAGAAGCTAGCAGAGTAATAATGACGTATTTAGTTCGACAGAGGTAGTACCAGAGTATGCCAGAGTAGGTGTGATTCTAGAGACAAGCTATGATTGGTTAATATCAGTTTTAGCTGCCCTTTTCCAGTAGCGTTACATAACACAGAAAAATCTCGAATTTGGGTGAACAGATGGATTTGGGGGAGGTGAGATCACCACATCTAGAATGTTATTTTGAGATCATCTGTTATTTTAAACAGCTATCGCATTTTGTTATAACTTTCTAATATATATGTATGTGATGTACCAGCTTTTGTCCGGAATAAATAGAATGCTGAAGAATCATAAATGTAGTCGTAGCTTAAATGATCAGACGATAAGTTTAAAAAATAGGATCCATTTATTATTGGTCAGGAGAAATAGCAGTTACAAAATCATATTTCCAGAGTAAATAAAAAAGAATTACTAATAACTTTTTGTATGAAATTTACTGCATCGTTACATTTAAGAAAAAGCCCCGATATTTTTTGCGAGTCCTTTTATAGCCTCTGGAAAGGCGGAGCTTCCAAGAAATGACGTTAGCCTCGTCAGCCAATCCATTTCGCTTTAAATATTTCCGGAACATTCTATAACTGTACGTGTAGAAAATGCGGGAAAAACAACTTGACTACGGGGCTGTGAATTTAATTCCACGTACTTTCAAATAAGAGAACGTCGCCATTAAAAAGGAAAAGAACATACAGTTAAAATTTTAAATGTATGCTTGACTATGGAATTTTATTATTACATATATATATATATATGAGACGCTGGTATGAAACGCAATGGAGATTCCAATGTTACTCACAGGTTTTAGAAAAGTTGAAGTTTAATTTCGAAACTTTTACGTCAAAGACCATTATTTTATATTAACGATTTATATAGCTATCAAACTGCGATTCTGAACTCCATTTTGGCGCCTAGGTAAAGTTGCAGATGGTATTTCGAAAATAGCCTCAAAGTAAAGACACCGTTTCATACCGCAAAGACAATGAAAACTATAAACCTAGAGCCTTTTCAATTTGATTGAAGTTTAGTAGAACCATTAAGTATTTATCAGAGTAGAAAGGGGAGAAATAAAGAAATGCCTCCGACGGAAACTGAATTTCGGACCTTCCTTTTGCTAGCTAGGCGTGCTGTGCCAATTACACCACACATTAGGGAAGGAGAAAGTACCATACATTCCCGCCCCCACGTAAAGGGCGACTGGGCAGGCAAGGACCCAACCCCCAAACCCTGATGGAGACGAATTATCATCCATTCCATTTTAGTTAGGGCACCATTTGTAGAAAAATTAGAATTTTTTAAGCCTGGTAACATGATGTATATGCAGTTTCCCTCCCCCCAGGGATTTAAACTTTAGACCTTCCGACAGCTAACCGGATGTGCTTTTTGTTATATCTCGAAGGCACGCGGTAAGAAGAGAGAAAATAAATACCTTAAAGTGTATCAACAGGAACATACACAAAAGTTACGGTGATACTCGTTGCTCATACAGATATATTCCCTAAAGAAAGTCACTGTGACACAATTTATAAAATATGAATACACTGATTCAGTTACTACGTGTTGCATAGTTACTGTAGTTACTGGAACATTTTCCCTATTTTTAATACTAAAATATCAAAACAATCAAGGAATTTATTCCTAAGTGTTTCTTCGTGTTTCTTTAATCATAAAATATAAATTAGTGTAGTATAAATTGGTATGGAAGGCTTTGAAAAAGATCATCTCGAAAGTCGCAGTTTTCAAATGTACAATCTCGATTTCCTTTGGATTTTTCTAGATCTTGGTTGTTTAAATGTGTGTAATTTTCCAGACAGAATTGAGTGAATCTAGTTGCGTAGTGTATTAATATACGTTTCAGTTTATGGTTTTGCCGGCCAAGATGTACCGCTATAGCTGTAAATTATACGTGCGTAAAGAGTACTCGACATTTTATTACTTCTAATTCTATTCTATTTGCGCAGTAATGCACATTTTTGCAATCTTTTTATGACAGCGAAGTTAACTATTCTAAAACATATGCTATTAGAAACTGTTTGTGTTGCTTGAACTGCGGCCTGATAATGTTTTTTATTCAGTACTACATCCTAGAAATATATCCGGATAATTTTGAAAGAATTAGTTTAAAAAAATAAGATAAATTCGTGTTTTCATGGAATTTAAACCAAAAGATGAAAGCTGCATTTTTATTATCATTCTTTACGTCTTTTTTAGCATTTCAGTGAGTTATGAAAAGCGTTTTGAAAAAAAATAATTCGATAGTTTTATTGACAGTTTTGACTTCCTTGTAAAGGAAATATTGTAATCGTGAAAAATTTTGTATCATATTTCAACATAAATAGCAATTTTGACTGCTGGTCAATCCCTTTGGACGAATTTTTTTGTGTGATGTCCTTACGTATGGACAGAATAATGAAACTTCCTTAGGAAATGTCTGAGTTTAAATGAAATTTTACAATTTCTTTCCTATGGAGGCCTTAACCATTTTACGTCTCAATGAAAGTCGTACCCAAAGGCTGTACTCGCAAAATTAAACTACAAATACTGATACAATTCTGAAAGTATTACACAGTAAAATAACAAAAATAAATGTTAGAATGCTATTTTTTTCCGAATACCTAAAATATTACTCGTAAATTTTAATTAGTGCACACACGCCACACTTTTAACCACATATTGTCTACTTTTGTAAGATTCCTGATATCATTTTACACCTCAATAGTAAAGAAAGCAAGTGAAAATATTAATGATCGATTTGTAATTAATATCATTTCAATAATCACTTTTGTAAGTATAAAAAATTCGGAATCTGAACCTAGAGTTAAGGTAAGAGCACAGCGAAAACGGTCAGAACATCAACAATGCAAAGAGAAAAGCATCGTAACTAAGCTTTAAAAAACATAAAGTCGCAGCTGCTCTTCACTGTGAAGTTTTCGGCGAATACAGAGATAGGTTTACTTACAGAGCGAATAAAGATAAATATCAGACCCTAATTTTTTTTTTTTGAAACCAATTTGTGTTTTTCAGCTAAACAACCTCATTGCTTACTGCATATAAATCGCAAACCCACATCACATAAATGTATGGTATAGTTTATTGAGTAAAAAGAGCTATTGAAAAGCTTTTTGCTTAATATTGTTACGTTTTTCTTTTCTTCTGACACCAGTTGGTACGTTATTTTCTTCCTTCACGTTCGTACGGGGTTCGTAGATTCCTTCACGTTCGTACGGGGTTCGTAGGAGTGAATAACGACGACACTTGATGAAGTATCGAAACAGGTTTTATTTAGGCAATATTAATCAGGACAGCTCCAATAACGCTTTTTACAGTCGTCGAAGATCTACTATAAACACGCTGGAATAACCAGCGGCACAGCATTGTCAGGCAGTACCTGTGACGATAGCTTCCTGCAAAGCACCCGACTCTCTTTCCGGAGTACAGCTCCCTACTCTGCTTGGTCGTTCTTGGAACTCCACGTACCCTCCAGATTCTCCACGTTACAACTCGCGATGCACTCAACGACAAACAGAGCACAGCTTCCGACTCTTCGGTTCAGTCGTTCCCGGAGCTCAACACGCTCTCTCGACGATGCGCTAACCGCGATACACTAACAAAGACTCCTTCGGTGCACTCGACGACATTCTGGGCTAAACCGGTAAGAATTCGTTCCAGAAGGTTCTCCATCAGTCCATGACACATCTCCACTTATGTCGCGAAACTTTGCCAAATGGGCGATTTCCCGCCAAATGTGACAACCCTGCCTTCCCTTGCCGTTTTATGGCAACCCTAAAACTGCTTTGCGGGGAAGCCATCTCACCGCGCCTTGACATTTCGTAACAATATTTTTAATACTAATTTGCCTCTCAACCGGGATAGTGGTTTCTGACTCTGACTGCTGTACCGAAGGATCTAGATCCGAATCTTGCAGAAGACATGGGTGTTTATAAATAATAGTGTTTGTGCGGCATACGGCTATTCAAAAGAAGCAGTGAACGGAAAGTTTTCCCGAGAAGTTGTTGCTATGCGATATGCGATATAGGCTATTAGAACAATGGGAGATTATATACATATTTTACAATGGTATTAAGGAGAGCACAGCCAAGAACATACAATATTCATTGGTAATACATATAAATCATGGGTTAACCTTTAACTGCTGCGAGCGGTCTGTCAGATCGCGCGACATTTTCCATTAAATGCTTCCACCTCTTAGAATAATTAATGGGTATTGCCATTCTTAGTACCTTCCTAAAACAGTTGTCCAAGGTCACATACCAAATTGCGTTTGGCTAGCTCTATTTCTTCTTTTATTTTTTTTCAATTTCCCCTCCTCAGCGGTCTGTGGGACCGATCACAGCATATACGATTCAAATTTTGGCCGATTCAGTTCGAAGTTCGAAGTTCACTTTTCGTTGTTGTTACATATTTCGCTTTTTTATAAATATTCTTGAAATGGCTTCAAATGCGTGCAGGAAACGTTCTATATATCTTACCCAAGACCACATTTAATAAATAGTTCGAAATTGGTCTAATTTGGAGTTCTCTGATGAAAGTCCCCATGATGAAATTATTGAAAGCGACCACAAAACAAATTCAGAAATATCTGCCGATGAAAATGAAAATCCATGTTCTCCTTCTGTAAGAGATTTTTTTTATTGGAAAAAATGAATTCAAATAGTCTATTCCAGTGCCAACAAGGGTGTTGGAACTCGCAGTCACAATATTAGTCTTCGTTCAATCTATACAACTGCTCGTAGAACCCGACGTTGGCCTATTGCAATATTCTTCAGAAACTTGGATATATGTGCAATATATGCATTCGTATTATTTCAATCTTATCACATTGACTCCGAAAATGAAACGAAAAGATTTCATTAGCAATTCAGTTGGTGCAGTCTCGTGTAAAATGGAGCATAACTTCATCATTTTTACCTAAAGAACTCAAACTTACAATAAGAAGAGTTTGCGGAATAAATGATGATGAAGGAAACATTGCGATCGAAGACGATAAATTAGATAAAAAAAAAAAGAACGTGCTATATTTGTCCACCGAGGGGGAAAAAAAATGAAAACAGCTTACAAATGTATAGAATGCAAAGAACCAGTGTGTCTACATTGCAGTAGAAAAGTATGTATCAAATGCAGCTCAAATTATAATTTTTTAAATAAAAATTACTTTTTTATATTCTTATTAAAGCATTCTTATCGCAAATTTTAATGTAAAATAAAAATGTTGAATTTTAAAATTTACTGCTTTCATCCAGATACGTAAGCGAAAGAATTATTATCATAGTATATATTTTATTCTAATGAACCGATTTAAGTATAAAAATTGCTTTATATCTTCATGAAAAAGTTAAATATATGAAATTAAATAACATTTATTCAAATAAGAAAAGTAAAACAATTTCTTATTTTGTTTTTAGCAGAAGCGGTCTGAGAGACCGCTCACAGTAGTTATGCGACAATTTAAGTCATAATAGTTAAAGGTTAAGGTACAGTTGGCCTGTATATATACCATAAGACAATGACATATTCGTATATGGTATGACAGACTCACATAAAGCTGCGCCATATATATCTGCGCATTATGACATAAATTATTATATTGCAAATATCTAGCGCGGTAAGTAACACAGACAGAGGAAAGTGGACAATGATTATGGCATTACAACATTCATATTGACAACACTAATTGGCTCAGGAGAAGAAGGATGCTGTCCTTCAAAATTGGGGGACGAGATTAGCAAAGTCGTACTGTCATATGCGTGGTATCCAAGGCTTTTGCCAACGACAGGCGCAATCTTGACATCTTGCCGCGATTAATTTTGTGGTTGATTTCAGGTAAGCGAAATTACTCACAGCAACAGCAACAACACAAACTCTATTTTTTTTCTAATGCTCAGAAGCTTGATTTCCTATAGTGTAATTTATTTCCATACCGTATTGATCGTAAATGATATATTTCATCATCAGTACATTAATGCATTATGCATTTCTTGTTTTTTCTCAACCCTCATCGTTAAAGCTTGAGCATGTACATGGGCATGTATAAATTTGGCTACGCAGTGTGTTTCTAAGTAATTGATAGATTTTTGGCAGTATGAAATATAGGATTTTAATATACAGTGGATGGACAAAAATATGGAAACACCTTGTGAAATGCATGTTTGAAAAGAAAGATTGATTTTAATGAAATATGTAGGTGGCGCTGGCGTTTTTGACTACTGACGCCACCTATACAACTTCGTAAATGTGCTAAACAGTTCAGTTGTTGTCGAAGAACTGTTATGTGAGGTTGTCATTGCATTATGTCAGAGTTAACAGACTTCGAACGTGGGCAAATTGTTGGAGCACGTATGGTAGGTGCTTCCGTAAGCAAGGTAGCCGATGTGTTTAGTGTTTCAAGAGATACTGTATCGAAGATTTATTCCGCATATTTGAAAAGCGGAAAAACATCATCTGCTAAATTACAGCGCGGACGAAAGTGTGTCCTGAATGATCGTGACATACGATCATTAAGAGCAAATGTGACGAAAAATAAGAAGACCACAGCTGCAAAAGTTACTGCTGAAATGAATGTTGTGTTACCGAACCCTGTGAGTACCAAAACAATTAGAAGGGAGCTTCATACACAGGGAATTGCTGGCCGTGCTGCAATTGAGAAGCCACTCCTCAGTGATGCTAATGCCCGTAACAGGAAAAGGTGGTGTTTAAGTCATAAAGCCTGGACTATAGAGCAGTGGAAGCAAGTAATATGGCCTGATGAGTCTTCTTTCACATTGTTTCCCACTTCTGGCCGAGTTTACGTCTGGAGAACGCCATCTCAAGCCTATAATACAGACTGCTTGTTGCCAAGAGTGAAACATAGCCGGGTTCTGTTATGGTTTGGGCAGCCATATCGTGGTTCTCTGCTAGCCCCATGATAACTGTGTCAGGGCACATGACTGCCAAGACTTATGTGAACATTTTGACCGATCAAGTTCATCCCATGGTACAAACTTTGTTCCCCGATGGTGATGGTGTCTTCCAAGACGACAAAGCCCCTGTTCACGCAGCTCACATTGTCCAGGACTGGTTTTCTGAGCACGAGGATGAGTTGTCCCATCTCCCCTGGCCACCACAGTCACCAGACCTGAATATTATCGAACCTTTGTGGTCTACATTGGAACGGAAAGTGCGTTCTCGTTATCCACCGCCAACATCGTTATCTGAACTTGCCACCGTTTTGCAGGAAGAATGGTGTAATATTCCTTTGGCAAACATACAGGAGCTGTATTTATCCATTCTGAGAAGACTGCAAGCTGTTTGGATGCCAACGGGTTTCCCACACCATATTAAACAAAGAAACATGTTTTTTAAAGGTGTTTCCATATTTTGTCCAACCCCTGTATGTCTCTCTGGTCACAATTGCGCTTTGCTTACCAATAATCACAATATGGTTTTTCTCACTTCTCTCATAATTTTAGTCTTGCTGGATGACATGCCGAAGAATAAAATCCATGGTTTTGGATTTCTGCGTTCTTTTCCCGATCTTCTGGAATAAATGCCCTAATCAACATATTCTAAGGGTCTCTGGTTCGGACACAGTTCGTTTATTAAAAATATTTTTTGAAGGAGTCTATCAGGTTCAGTGTTCCTCCTTACTTGCTTTGGGAACATTAAATGACCTGACTCGGAACAGGGAGCTTACTAAAGCTATGTTCAATAAATGTGGGAAGTAGACAAAACACACAGGAAGAGTATACGAAACCCTTTATTTTTCTCTCTTTACAATTCTTTCCGGACTTCGGAATACAGAGACCAACCACTTGTGGTCTGAACGTAAGAATATAAAAATATTAACTAAACTCTAACTAGACTTAACTTTGGATTAATAAACAAGTGGCTACTTGAAGATTGGCCGTATATTAACAGAAAGGCCGTATGTAGTACAGAGAACTGTTAACACTACGATACGTTTAAAATTATCAAGAGGATGAACCCTCTGGCCTTGAAAGCAATCAGCAACCGAGTAAAACTGCTAAGGCAAGCGGCCTGCTTCTACTAACTCCTTCCTCTCTCTTGCTTGGCAAAAAGCCACAACTTAAGTACTTGGCGTTCGCGAGACAAATTTGCATAAATAAGTTAAAGCTTTTAATTCTGGCGGGAAGTAGAAAATAAGAAGTGATAGTAAAGATTTAAAATAAAATAAACGTTAGTAAAACTTAAGATCCTTACAAGTTAAGGGGCTCATACACCTTAGACCTCTTAACACCCTTCGAATATGTGATTGTTGCAAGAATTGGGATATTTTATTTATTTTAAAATCAATTACTTCCAACTTTTTACAGCTGACTACATAATATAGCTGCTTTCTGAAATAGTGATTAGAAAGTTTGTGTTGCCACAAATATTTTTGTAATTTAATCCGCTTTGTGACAAAATTTGTCGTCATTTTTCCACCTTGCGCGCACGATATTTTAAAAATGGCTAATGGTACATACTTGAAATTTCATGGAACTCTTTATATGAGCCGTATCTTTTAACTGAACCTAAAATCTGATGAATATTTTAATATTAAAAAATTTTATGGATCAAAACATTACAGATTTTTTTAATAAAATACATTTTATAAACTCGACTCCAAACAAAATAAAAATGTAACATGAAATTCTTAGAATTTTTGGTTCACAGTAGTTTTCAAATGTTATAAAAGCTGTATATTAAATATAGAATTAAATTATGCAACAGAATGTTTTACACTGTGCGCGCAAGGTGGAAACATGACGAAAACGTTTGCCAAAAAGCGGATTAAATTATAAAAATATTTGTGGCAACACAAACTTTCTGATCACTATTTCAGAAAACAGCTATATTATGTAGTCATCTGTAAAAAGTTGAAAGTAATTGTTTTTAAAATAAATAAGTTATCCCAATTCTTGCAACAGTCACATATTCGAAAATCTTATGGGTTTTAAGGTGTACGAGTCCCCTTAAATGGATAGGACAAGATATTTAATATATATAGAGTATGTATGTATGTATGTTGAAATTATCATTATATTATTTCTATAAATGACGATGATGAGTCATGTAGCATGTATGATCTCTATTTGAAATTTAAAAAAAAACTTTAAATCAAATTCATTAAGCTAATTAATTCTTTTCATATTTTATAGGTAAGTCCTCGTAAAATCCTGTGTTTTCCTGAAATATTTATTTGAAGTTTTTCCTTACGTTGCCACGTGCGCTTCAAGTAAATGCACATGTAAGTACACTGTTCATTAAATTATGTGTGATATCTATATGTTAATAGCAAATTTAACCACTTCTTCGTATCTTAATTATGAATTAAAATTACAGACCATTAGTCAGGTTTATTATTTCAATGGTTGGATTTAAGTGAGCAAACAAATACAAAAGTTATTTCATAGCTACCAGGAAACGTATTAGAAGAATTTATTATATATGTCAGTCTCAATTTTTTCTCTTCTTATAATAAATCTAACATTGAAAAAATAAGAATTTATCACATGGCGCTATTGGCCATGTTTATATTTGTTGTTGTTTCTATTGTTGCTTCAAATTATATAATTTTCTCAGATTAGACAATTTTTATTTCGGATAGATTTTTACCTAAAAAACTTCGTTCGTGATAACAACAAATAGCTTGAGTTTATCTATTAAGTATGAAAATATTTAGACACAGGGAGTGTGTCAGTAAAGTTCGGAACAGACGGAAAAGAAAACAGCAAGACACCGGCCATGAGTATTTTACACGAACCATTTCGACCTACTTTCGAAGATCCATTAACCAAAAACTATTAAATTATCGCGAAACGTGCAATCTTGTATCTCTAATATAGATAACAGAGCTCCCTGAACACCTGGAATTCCAAATTTCATTAATCTATCCCTTAAAATTTTGGAATAATTAATGTCTGAAAAGTGTCACTTTTATCAGTTACTGACTGACTGATTGATCAGAAACCTAGACCACTTCGAAATGACTTAGATACTTGAAATTTGGCATCAAGGTTGGCATTATTCATATACAAAGGAAAAAATAACTATTATCGAGGTTAAATCATCATAACGAGCATTTGATAACGTCACCAATAGATGGCGTTGCACCGATCGCCGGTTACCTCGTCATTCAGATGCTAATCAAATTCGCGGAAAGTGAAGAACAAAAATGTATTTATAACAGATAAAATGATAGAGCAGAGGTATAGTGCAAGACAGCCTATCTTGTTTTTCATTTTGGTAGTGGGTTCGGGGCTAAGTACTGGAGAACAGGAGACCACTGGATAAGCAGCTGTGCCGCCATGAAGACTTTCAGCATTATTGCTTATTCAGTTTGACCACGTTTTAACCTACATACAGCGATATCGCGAAAAGAATGTAAACAGCTTTCAAACGATAAAAGCGTTGCCGTTTAGTAACTCAAATTTAAATAACGAAACGGATGCCAGATGCAAATAAAACAATAAAAAATAAAAAATGAAAAGTCAATTTGTACTCTGAAATTGATATTGTGTTGTTTGGTAATCTACTGCAGCTGTTTACCGTAACACAACTTTCGCCGTTAGAGAGCATGAATCGTCAGATGTATTGAAATGTTTGGAATTGCTTATCACACATAACATATGGAAGGACCTATTTTCATATGACGAGCTAACAGCTACAATGAAACAAAAAAAAAAAAAAAATCAACAGTTCGGCGAGGTGTTAAATCGTATAAGACTAATCGAATATATCGAAGTAAAACCATTAACGATATGTATCCCATTAACTTATATCCGAGCCAAATTAAGGCTGAAGAAATCTCTGTAGCAGAGTGCAGCCGCCTGCGAACGTTATAGCCCTCCAGATTGGCAACCTCATCGATAAGTATTACCTACTACGTGTCAAAAAAGTACCAAACACTGAATGGGCTACGCGCTCTAACGTTACACCATTATAGAAAATATAGAAAATGCTAATAAAAAGAAACGAGTGCAGCGTAAACGCAAGGAAAAAAATGAAGGTCACGTGTTTGTTTGGACGCTTTTTCATTTAAGTGTTTAAATAAAATATATTTAATTTAGCTTTTCAAAAATCAATATCTTAACAACAACATAAATATAAAAAAATCTCATGTGTACACCACACGACTTCCTTGTACGGAATATTAAATTATACGCATTTTTTCTTACATTTTACTTAAACTTATTAGATTGAATTAAACCTACTTCGCCGACAGCGCATAAACCCCAAGAGAATAAATGCATTCTTTAAAATTCACTTTGTTTACCATAGCGACACTCTGGCGCTAGGTTTACTTAACAGTATAATATTTCATTCATATTATAACTCAGAATGCACAAAATGTATATCATAGAATTATCTAATCGTTGCCACATGTTCTATTCAAATACTATAATAAAGCTAGAACTATGTATAAAAGAAATTAAGCAAACAAAACAAAACAGAAACCGTTTTTCACAGACGATTGAGTATTTCTCATTTAATTAATTCAGTTCTCACTTCGCGAGAAGGCAAAAATACATAAAAACTCAAAATATGTACATTAAAAATTACGAAGTAAATCTCAAACGCTTATTTCCTCGAAAAAATTCCAGAAAGAATTAAGCATGATTTAATTGGCAATAATAAATGAATGCGTTATCTTTGTTGTTGCGAAGCTAAGTTTCTCTAGATTGGCAACAAATCCACTAGACTCCTGTTTCAAATGTAAACATCTATGGCCGCCATTAAAAACAGGCTTAGCGGCAATTAAAAAACTTTAAAATTGCTGATAATGCTAAAAATATTGCACACAGATTTACTAAAGGCATAAAATACTTAACCAGAAGATAAAAACAACATAATTCAATCATTTTTAAAGCAAAAAAAATGTACAATTTACAAACATATAAGAGTAAAGAAACTGAGATCACTGAGCCGGGTAGCAGAGTGGATATATATATAAATATATTTAAATACGTTTGGTGCGGCCGATTGCAACCAAAATACGAGGTGCACATCTGCATGTTATAGCAGTCCTCTATACAAAATTTCAACGTTCTGAGGATACTCGTTTTTGAATTATGCGAGATACGTACGTACGTACATACGTTCGTACAGACACCCCGAAAAATTCTCTTCAAAATTAATTTAAAGCAGTTTTATGATTTTTTTGGAGGAAACGAGTCTTTTATTCTGTTCTTATGTTCAGATATCACGCAAAAACATCGTTAAATTGCATTCGATAGCTGTCAAAATGGATATTTTCGTTGAAGTATGCTGCCTGAAACTGTTCGCGATTACAATACTTCCTTTTTACTTCGTACAAGGAAGTAAAAAGGAGCCAAGTTCGGAAGGTTCGACGATCACGGATGTAGTCGGTATCACCGACAAAAGAGTTGGCATCTAACGGATGGCAAGTTCTATACCAGTTCCTTTAATCATAGCAGTAGGAATGTACAGCGTTCTACAATTCATTAAAAAAAGGACTTTGTACTTTTTGTACATTTGTACTTTTTTATATTCGATTTCTCACTTGGCAAGTTTTAACTGTCAATAAATTACGTTAAAATTTTGACTTTTCTAATTAGAAATTAATTTGCCGAACTAGAAATTCGATATCAAAGAAATAATTAATTTTTTAATGGATATTTAAATTTATTGTTTACATTACATTACATTTCCCTTGGCCAATACTTCTAGTATAACAAAAGTAGTTCCATATCATTGTGTTTCAGAAACCCATTCAGAATGTCCTTTTATAATAAGGCTTGCCTTCATTATTATGCAAATCATGCCATACTTTAAGCATTAAAGAAAGTTGGATATTATTGTAAACTTACTTCGGCAAGGTCTGACGGTAATATATAAAATGCTATCAGGTTTATCGACTTTCTTCAAAACAAAACTCGTGGGCAATTTCGGTAATATCGGAAAAAAACTGTTTAATAATGTCAAATAGATATTTATTCGTCTTAAATGTACTTTTAATCGCCATTTTAATATTTTGCATTAGAGTTAAAATTTCTTAAATTGTAGATATCCTTTCACCCGTCTCTAATATTTTAAAACTACTTTTTTTTTTTTTTTTATTTATTTATTACGTGCTCCGCCCTTAGGCACTAATTGGAAAGGGAGGGATGCCCCGTGGAGGTTTTTTTAAGGGAAACTGGCTCGTATCCACGTTACACATGGGGAAAACCACGAAAACGCCCATGCAGCCAGCCCGTTCGCCGGGACTCGAACCCCGGAACGAACTACCAGTTTTCAGCGGCTTTTACCGCTCGGTCGCTGGTGGGCCTTAAAACTACTTTGGCAGCTGAAATTCTGTTTTCTTGTTTCCAAACGTGACTGTTCACAAACGGAATAATTTAAAGTGTGCTCTTAACAAATAAATTTAGCGAATTAATAAATTAATCTTCAAAAACATCGTCGCCAATGCATTTTGAGCTAGAAATATGGAAGAACTATTATTTCAATACTTTTTGAGTCACGTGTCTCAAATAACGTAGCTCTGGATAAGACAAATTAGTACTCAGCGTCTGCAACTATGTAAGATGCTTTTAATTTATCTTCACATACTATAACAATACGAAAATTCTATTTAGTTTAATCAAAATCATTTATATGAACACGAAGATCTCTGTACAGCTGTGTGTTGTTATTCAATAATTAATACTAATTCCAACATAGAATTTCTAAAGCCTTTTCTTCTTGAAGATTTATCCGTATGAGCGTATGTTTCGCCCTGTTGGTACCATTTTTTGAAATTTTGTATATTTGTTATCGTCAATATACGATATAATGTTACTTATTATCTGAATTTTTACGAATGTAGAAAAGCGTATAACTAAAATATCTTCTATCAAAATTCTATAAATAGTTCTTAATCTCTAGAAATATAATCTAGGTAAGGTTGATAAAACTATCATAGAATACGTCTTCGTAGAAGCATCTACAGTTTCAGAAACATAAGCGACACTACCAAATTTATTTTAACTTAATACTTTAAAAGAGACAAATTGTTTTAAAGCTAGAAATAAGAATATTACATTATGGCTTAAAGATGAAAAGTATACTTAAAACTCAAATTGCGTGCTAAATACAGACATGTGATAATTTGTTATCAGGAAAATGACTCTAAAAGTGTCAGAAATAAAATACGATGCTATGCAATGAGCTCGAAAAATAAACATATTCCTGTCATGGATTAATACTATTGTAAGTAATATCAATTTGCCATACAGTACTTGTCGAAAACAATCTCCATGAACATCCAGACATATATGCAGTCATGCTTTCTTGATGATTCTCACAATCTTTTCATTTGAAAACTCACTAATAGTTGTTTGAAGCTCCTGGAATCTTTAGAAGTTTCCTCGATAAGTAATACCTAGATATAAGCCTAGAAATAAAAATTTGGTCGTCATAAATCTAGGTAAATCTTAAATCTAGGTCTTTAGCGGTCCTTAAATGTTTGGTGGTCTTAAATGTAGGTCTTAAATAAGTATTGCCGCAAGCTGTTTGAAATTACTGGATGCTATATAACTTCTTGCGATAACTTCATAGACAAGCTTGCTCTACGCATTGTCACGCCGTCTTATTTAACATAAAGAAGTGTTACAAATCTTTGCTTGATTATCTCTCCCAAGAAATGGTGAATGATTTAACCATCAGCATTTATTGCTTCTGCGATGAATATGGGGACAATTGTTCTGTTTTCCGATCTCGCAATAGCCATGTGAATCTTCTAGATGCATAAAGGAAATATGGATTAATGGCAGAACAAAGTGTACAGCTGAAATGGGTGAATGACACACATTCTGATAAATGGAACCATTACACAAATGTTTATAATGCATAGTCCGAAATATCCTCAGTATTGCCCACTATAAATATTGAAAGAACAACCAGAAACCCTTGAAAATAGTCACCTTTCGAACAAACTATTCCTGGCGCAGAAGACTAACCAGCGAGCGGTCAAGTCACTGAACACATTCAGTTTGACCTGGGTTCAATTCCAGAGGAAGGGACTGGCTGCGTAGGCACTTTCGTGATTTTTCCATGTGTAATATACATATGATCGAATTTCCTCCACAAAGTCTTCCATGAAGACATCCCTTCCCTTAAGCAAATATCCCTCCCATTATTTACCGTAACTAAATAAACCACACCAAACCAAACCTGGGGCAGCAAACATTTCTGTTGGCGTGAACTAAAAAGAAAGTGAGAGCTGTGAAAAAAATAAGAGTTTGTGCATTCAAAATGGCTAGCGGTGCTTTTAAATTATAGGTTTCAATATATGCAGAAGTTTGTGAAGCATGGACCATGCTATATTCTGACCGCGCTTGGAACACAAGTAGCTTAAATGCATTAACTACAGGGCAAAATACTTCTTATCTGATCATCTCCTTATCAAAATGTTCTAATACTAAGAAATCTGAGTACTTCCCAAATACTATAATGTACTTTTCTAATACATAGCTTGAAATACTTTTCACAAGAAAATTCTGTTATTTCCCAAGCAATTAACGAAAATATTGTTCACCAGTCTCAAAAAAACATCTTGTCCACTGATGTTTTCCCATCCAATTTTAACAACAATGTTGATACGTTTTCGATCGCTTCCTTCGACTGCATTGCTTTCTTTCTTATATTTCTGTTGTCTCCGTCGAAGAACTATTTCCTTCTTGCGATTTATTCGGAAAATCCAGCAATAAAAAGCGTTTATAAGAAACACCGATGACGCACTGATGCATCTCTGGTAAAACAAAATCTCAAGCAAGATTTTTTCCCTGAAATCTAGCCTGGGGAATCAATTGAAACTTCCCTGTCGTAGGGAAAATGCATGAATGCATGATAGTCATGCCAACGGTATATTTTTGAAAGCCGTAGGTTTATACGCATGCTGTTTTTGGAAGAAAAGCTCGCATATTTTATATGGACTCCATTTTTTAGGCATACGTAATACGAAATCTTTTTTCTCTTAGTGCATCTTCTTGACTGTTGACATAATATGCGCAGAGGATGCTGAAACCACAACTTTACATTTTTGAACCTAAGACAAAAATGTCATAGCATAATGATGCATGTTCGATTATGTTTCAACTGTAAGATACAGTCTGGAAAAAATTTATTAAAGAATCAATTCTTATTTTTATATCCATTTCTTAACACACTTTAACACATTGTTGCCAGAGTACGGGTTCTTAACAGATTGAATACACACTGATGCGATGATAGGCTGATAACATTTTCTTTAACAAAAGAAACACTTCAGAGTTCTGGAACATCCCACATAAATAGTCATACAACTGTTCACAGTATCACAGAGTGCAATCAGTAATTACACTTCAAACTACTAAGAAAGCTAAATATAGCGCAGTGCAAAGCGCATCTAAAGAGCGAAGCTAACCAGGAGATATATCAGTACTCCGAACTCACGCTGAATTAACAACTAACAGCAACTAAGGGCATAAGTTCTTTCTGGTCTTATATAGTTTTCACCCGGCCGCCGAGAAATGTTTAGTACTTTCTGAAATTACTGAAATTACTCGAAGATGTATGAGGTTTAGTACGGTTAGTTACATACGAAACCAATTACGATTAATCTTGCAGTTATTCAATTACAGTTATTGAATTACAATAGCAGTTACAATTATACAGCGACCGGGCCAAAACGTCGCCAAATACACGCAAAGTTTGGCGACTCTGGGCAATTTCAAGACAAACTAGGTGACAAAAAGTAGTCGCCAAACCTTTGCCAGTTTGGCGATATTTCGGCAAGTCAGCGAGATTGCCATTTAATAGACGTGCCCCTGTATTCTTATTTTTCCGGCAGAGCTTCGTTTCTTTAGATTGTCGTGTTATATTACGCAGCAAAAAATACAATAATTTCACATATAATTTCACTCAGATTATTTATATATGTACGAAATTTGTAACATCATCTTTAGACAGTTGCGTATACAAGTTTGTTAGGAAGGGGGGACTACCTACCATATGTAGGTAGTCCTTCCCCTCCTAAGCTCTTCTTGCTAGCCAGTATTCATTACAAAGGTATCATTTGTCATATCACTATTAGTATGAAAATCCTTCTAACACACAATGGTTCTGCTTGCCTTTTCATAGTCAACAATGTTTTACTAACCCAAACTAGTATATTCTTATTGTTGAATTGGTGAAAAAGATACCTGTCGCACTCTTTCATCCTTCTGATTAATTGAGTTGCAATAGCACGTCACTAGTAGTACATTTTTTATGTGTCAGTAATACGTTGCAAGCAAGTATCAGCCTTTTAAATGTATTATATAAACAATGTACCTAGAAAATGTTGAAAATACCTTGGATATCTTACATATGTAGGTTGCCTTCCCCTTCTACAACCCTCCCTCCTACCACCACGCAATAATTTTACTGAAATATCCACAAAGAAAATTCCTTCAAATGCATCATAAACTATTTAAAGGCATAATACATGAAACAGTACTGATGTTATTAATGAAGATATAACAACAGAACATTCATCTAATCTTGGATATTTAGAATTTCGAAAAGCTTTCCTCGAATCTACATCGCAAGTAATTTCTGGCCAGCATTTGCTACGTGGTTTTATTAGTAATAACTTACTCATATTTAACATACTTAAGATCTGCAGAAATACATCCACAATACCTGAAGAAGAATGCTTAAAAAATATACATCTGTCATAAATTACGCATTTCTCGACATATTCAAGTTTATTTGAAATAGAACTCATGTTACGCAGGAAAAATGCATTTCTCTACAGAAGGAATTCGTGTTGGGCAATATCAAATGGCTCCTCTCTGCATGTCGTTAAACATAGATTAAGGTTTCGATTTTTCCCATCGAAGCGGCTGATAAATGAGAGTTCTTCGCTTTTGGATAGTGTTGTGATGTTCAGAGATATTCGAACTATTTCTCGAAATTCCTTCGAAATACAGCTATAATTTATGAGTTTTGAATGAATGCGTGAAATTTTTATTCTATTGTAGAAATACATTAAAGAGTATGTCTTAAGCTCTTTTTATCATATCTCCCTTTCATCTGACAAATTTGCAGTTATGTAACATCGTGTAGTTACAATCAGCCTCAGCAATATGTGACCCAAATTGCATAAATAGATATTCAAAGCATTTTCCTTACAGAATTTGATTTATGAATTTGTAAGGATTCGGTTTATCGTACTAAAATTGGCTTAATTTTCTTCTCTATGATTGTCATTTCAACATAATATTTTTGGGATGTTAAGACGTTTAAATCTACATAGAATTTAAGTATCTTGAGAGAGGCAAGGTAGATCATATTGGACACTTGCTTGTTAGTTATCATGGCGTAAATATTGCATAAAATGGTATTGTCTTATGTCGTAAATTGGGTATTGTATTCGTTCCTCAGGTGAGAGATATAGACATATGGATATCTATGAATATGAAGGATATCTATGACTACGGAAACAATCCATTCCACTCGCTTGCTCTGTTCACAATTTTTCCAGCCCCCCCCCCAACCGGTATAGTGGTTAGCGTCGCTGACAGCCGTGCCGAAGGGACCGGGTTAGAATCTCGGAGAAGGCATGGACGTTTGCAAATGTGTAGTGACGGTGCTGTATGGCGGCACTCTAAATGTGCGACGAGCCGAGTCCTCTTGTGTGGTTTGATGGAAGGAAGGAGGTTTGGTGACCCTCGGACATTGTATTGATAATTAGTCTCCTCTAAATATTTTTAGATATTTTCTCATATTACGGGTAAAATGTCATCAAAACGCACCTGAGAAGCTTTGCTCCAACTTAGGAATCAGGACATGATCTCAGTATGACATCACTATACCTAAATTGTTGACACATTTCATTTCTTTAAAATCTTAATACTTCTGAAGTACTTTTGACGTTGCTTATCTTAGTTGCAATTTTATCTTTAAGTTCCTTTAAATATTTAGAACACAAAAGAAGTTTTCATCTGGTTTTCACAGGTTTGTTGTCTCTCTTTATGGCAATTTTTCCCAATTTCCCAATTTTTATGAACGAGGTCTGTTTCGTAGGAATTAAATATTTCTTCGGAAGAACAACAACATATGAAAAGTCATTAATTCTTTCGTGAAGTTTTCAGTGGCACATTTGTTTGTTGCCTAAAAATTTATGAGAGAGTCTGTAATTGTCCTGTGTTGAAATCTAAAGTTTGCTTGGACAATGCGTTTAAGCCTCCTCATTTGTATTCAGATCCATTTTTATGTACACTCCACTTGCCTATACACTGTGTTTAATAATGTTGAGCTCTTCTTGCTAGCCAGTATTCATTACAAAGATATCATTTATCATATCACTATTAATATAAAAATCCTTCTCACACACAATGGTTCTGCTCACCTTTTCATAGCCAACAGTGTTTTACTAACCCACCCTGTTAAATCTTTCCACTTCTTCTGCTGTTGGCGTTATAAATTTTACCTCCGCTTCGCAGTAGTCTACTTAATGCCTTTTAGTATGGTTTATGTTGCCATATTGAGTAGTTTGCCCTTATGAATGTGCATTTTTTCCTATAGTCACAAGTCCTCTTTTCTTCAACTGTATTATAGAATTTATCATTTTACTTACAACCATAACTTTCATTGTTGTTACTATGAATGATAGCGTTAGAATGATACCATAAAAAATCCAAAGAGACACAAAAATGCCTTAAAAAGAATCTGCATTTGCAAGGTACTGACTGGTTAAAAATCACAGGAGGACTAAAGAATCTGCGCCAGGTAATTCAAAGTGCATAAATAAAAAGCCCACCAAGATTTACAGACAATTGGGATAACATATATGCAGCCAAAACACTTTCTATACTCTTGCTTACCAGCTAACTTCCAGTATTTAAATGCTAGCTTCGTATATATCCCTAGTATATGCTTTCTGAACTAGTGAAAAAGATACCTGTCATACTCTTTCATCTTTCTGATTAATTGGGTTGCAATAGCACCTCACTAGCAGTTTTTTATGTGTCAGTAATAGGTTGCAAGTAAGTAGCAGTCTTTTAAATGTATACAATGTATACACAATGTGTATTATATAAACAATGTACCTAGAAAATACTGCAAATACCTTGGAATTCTTTCAACTATTTGAATGTGATATGCCTTCAAGGCGAATGCTGTTGCGTAGCGAAATTAAGTTAATTAATTAATCAATGCCTTATCAAAAATTAATTTATTTGTATTCTAAATTATGCTACAGAACGCGCATTTTTCTTAATCTATGTTTTAATTTGTTTACCTTTAATTTGGGTTTTTGTAACTTTATACTTCTGTCAATGATGCTAAATAATGATGATATTGATAATTCCATTGTGTAAACTTAAAAGCCAGAAATAATACCATTTTAACCACTTAACAAAAGGTACAGTGGACGTGGTTGACAAAATGAGTGCAGCTTGTTCTACAATTCGAATATCAAGAAGGTGGCCCATGCAATTTTCTTTACGTTATTAAATGTAACTTCAATAAGCACAGGAATACTTCTTGTGTCCTAGAAAGATCCATATTTAGTTAGAAACAGGAGACATTTCTAAAAGTCATTAATACTTATGCTTTCGGAAGACTACGTTGAAGCAAGACGCAAAATGCCTCTGTTTCACAAAAATCTGACAGAACAAATTATTAAATGGCAATTTCGATGAGGCACCCAAAACCTGAGAAAAGTAGCCAAAACCCGGGATTATCCCCATAAAACAACCGAAAATATTAAATATTGTTGTCCTTAACACACATGTGCATGGAGCAAATGTCTTCAATTTGTAAAAAGGTATAAAATTTCCACTCGTACGTAATATTTATTTAAATTAAATATAATTTGTGTTACTTCCTTTTACTTCGCAATGCATATTATTTCGCGCAAATCATGATGTATGTATTTACATTTAAGGTATTTACATTTAAGGTATTTTAAACTCCAAAAATGTGATCGGGTATGGGATGCCAGCCCGCCTCCCCCTTTTCGACCGACTTACGCCGCTTCCGCCGGGTTAAAAGGCGTTCTTATTTTCTGCAAGCATCAATTTTCATAATTGAGGATATCGAGAAATTAAAGCATTTTAAGTACGATTACAGTCGAAATACTATTTGAATTACTCAGTTCTTTATTCTTGCCACTAAGTACGAATATTTTACAAAAGTGCAGTGATAATTGACAAACTATGGCGAATTCTCACATAATAACGTTTAACACACAATAATATTTCATTTCAGTCAGCATTATTTGTCGCGAAAAATGCCTCAAAGTGCTTTAAGTAGAAAGATTGGCGATTTTTATATTAGTGACAACAGGCTCCACCTGTGTCTCTTATCTGAATTAATGATTCTTATCACAGATGCCTGGCGCTTAGCCATTGGATGGATGATTCATTATTGGATGAAAACAATCCGTTGAGGATAGAGATGGCAAATCCTCTTGCAAGGAACATATTGCAGGATGAGAAAGAGATATATACGATAAACTACATAAACCGCAGAATTGCAAAAACAGTTTTTCTTTATAGCAAAATTTACCAAATATAAAATACTTCCAAACTGAAAACAGAAAAACATATTCCACAGAAAGACTGCTGCTATAAAATGAAGATGTTGATATGATTAGAGTACCGAGAAGAGTTTTATTAAGAAAACACACCATGCGGTTATTATTTTAGCACATTTAATAATTAACAGGGATATTTGGAATCATTTGAAGATTCTTTGAAGTGTTTGAAGTGACGAAAATAAAGACTGTTGCACGTTCCTGTCATGAAGAGTAAAGAATTTTCAACTGTAGATACCAATTTACCATGTAACGATGAAAATGAAAAATTTTGGGATGAAATATTTTTAAGATCTAAGTCATTATGTAAAATATTAGACCAAAAAATGCTGATGAATATGCTGACTCACCTTGTAGAGTCATTAAGCTATTTTGGAGCAGGAGATATTAAAAATTGTGTAATGCCCTCATCACGATTCGAACCCGGGCCTCTTGAATACACGCAGAATGTGTTATCGTTGCACCATGAAGGCATGCGAAAAGAGGGGAAAGAATACCTTAACTTCTGTGCTTATGAATAATCGAAAGGGAGAGCTTATAGCATTATTTATTCAAGAAGGTAATGCAGAAATTAATGCATCTCTATTGAACATGTGCAAATTAACAGGGACAAAAACAATTTTTTCATAGAATTTTAAATTGATTTCCATCTGACGCCAGGACGTCCCGCTAAGCAATTTCATCTGCCTTAATGTCTTCTGAACATCTACTTTAGCCTATATTTAGAACTGGTTTAAAAAATAAATTAGAATTATTGTACCATTTAAAAGGTCATTTCTGTGAGAAAAGGAGAGTACTTTTTGCATACATTTTAAATGCGTTTTGCATTCATTCACTTTAGTGTACTAAAAACGAAAAAAACGCCTAAAAGGAGAGCAGAGATTATCACACTTAACAGTGATATCGATGGCTGTGAGAAATATTGTTTCCGCCTTTGGCTTGGAAAATTGCTCATTTCGTCAATTTTCAAGAGAAACTAGATTATTTTCTACACAAAAGAAGGACAAATTTGGAAGGAAAAGGAAATCTACTCTAAAACCTGATCTATTCCTATTCCGAAACAGGATTTTTTTTTATAAAACAGAAACTACCAAAGACCTTTAAAGGGATGGATTATCTATTGGTATTGATATTCGCCTTCAAATTGTAGAGTCATTAAGTATTTTTTGAAAGCAGGAGACGTGAAACATGAGCAACGCCTACTCCGGGAATCGAATCACGGTCCTCTCGAATACGCGCCGAGCGTGCAGATCACTAAACTACGAAAGCACGCAGAGAAGGCGGGATAAATACATTATAATACTCCCCCTTTTAAAGGGCGACTGGGGATTAGGGATCGTCATCCACCATCATTTTTTAGTTCGGGCGCCACTTGTAGAGACATTAGGTATTTTTTGAAACAAGGAGACGTAAAAAATGAGCAATGCCTTCGCCGGGAATCGAACCACGGACCTCTCAAATACGCGCCCAGAGCGTGCAGACCACTACACCAAGAAGGCATGCTAAGAAGGCGGGAGAAATACCTTATAAAATTAGCGACGTAGCCTTCTCGCTAGTGACCCGAAGGCGAGATAAACAATTAAAGAATAACATTTTAAATCGTTAATTGAAACAAAAATGGTCATTGGGAGCCCAAAATTGCAAAACTTGGACCATAAATGACTGGAAAAATGTCATTTTTGAGTAAAGTCTTATTATTATTTGTTTATACACTGACTACCAATAAGTATTTGGACACCTCTGATAGAAAAGAAAAACTAACTTTATTCAAAATCAATAGTTGGTAGAGCCTCCAGAGAGGTAATTACAGCGTGGACCCTCCGGGGCATACTTTCGACAAGTCTTTGTATGACAGCTAGCAGTATTTTCTTCCACTCGGCTTGGAGAAGACATAGAAGTTCCTTCACCGATTTTGCACGGGAAGTGCACCCCTGAATTCGGCGATGCAACTCGTCCCAGAGGTTCTCGATAGGATTCAGGTCTGTACTCTGGGCCGGCCAGTCCATTCGATACACTCCATTGACACCATACCAAGTCTTGGTTAACGTCGAAACATGACAACTGGCATTGTCCTCCTGAAAGTAACAGAGGTCTAACCCGTAAAACTGCCACAAAGTAGGAAGCACATTGTGATCCAAAATAGTGCAGTAGCCATCGGAGTTGAGCTTACCATGAACGGGGACCAAGGGTCCCAGCCCATATTAGGAGAAACACCCCCAGACCATAATTCCACCTCCGCCGAACTTGACTGTTGGCACAATGCATTCTGGCAGGAGACGTTCTCCAAACCTTGATTCGTCACTCCAAAGAACCAGTTTCGACTGATCTATGGTCCAATTTCTATGTGCTTTGCACCACATTAACCGAGCAGCGCGGTTGGACTTTGTGATCAAAGGCTTATGGGCAGCAGCACGGCCATGAAAACCAAGCAGATGTGCTTCCTTACGGATGGTATTCATTGAAACAATACTCCCGGATGCCTGTTGAAACTCCTCTCGGATGAAGGCCATCGGTTGGGTGCGGTTCTTTCGAATTTATCTGGACAGCACTCGTCGGTCTCTATTTCCCAGTTTCATTGGTCTGCCGACTCGGGGCACATTCCGACAATCAACGCTCACATTCCACTTCTTAATCACATAGGCCACTGTCGATTTTGGGTACTTCAGATCGCTAGATATGTCCTTTAAGAATCGGCCACATTTGTGATACCCGGTAATTATACCTTTCTCGAAATCAGAGAGCTCCCAACTGCGAGGTATTTTGCATGCGACTAAAGCCGATGCTGTTTCCTACGCGATATATACCGGCGGAGTCCATGACGTACCTTAGGATCGCAGATATCGTCATTTGCTTAGGTGTCCAAATACTTATTGGTAGTCAGTAGTTAAAGTTATTGGACGAAGCGACGGTGAATCAGTAAGACCTCAACATATCCAACAAACAGTAAAATACCTTTAAAAATAAATATTTTGGGGTTTTTTGACACAATATGGGCCTGAAAATCTTCTTTTTCACGGAATGATGAAGTCATCTAAGTATGTTGAAATTTTAAAACATAAGATTGGGCCATTGTTAAAAACATTTGCAGTGACATTTCAACACGACTTGGCTCCATGTCCCAATTAAAAATGTGTCAGAAGGTTCAATGTTGGGAAATAAAATTATTGTGCTTAGTTGGTTTGGAAATTCACCAGATGTAAATCCTATCGCAACCTTGTGGCACACTGTTACAGAACATCTTAGCAAAATGATTTGTAATAAAGAAAGCGCATGGTTAAAATTGCTATAAAAGTGTAGATCCATGATGAAGAAGTAAAACATATTTGCACAAGACTAGTAGAGTCAATGACTAGTTTCTAGAGGTCATTTCTGCGAAAGGAGGGCATATATTTCCTATTAAGTTTTATATTATAACTGTATATGAAGGCATGCACACAGCGCCCCCTCAAAAAATGCCTGGAAGCTTTCAGATTTTAGATTACGCCCAAAGGGGCGTTTCTCTAACGTTTTGTGTGTTACCTTAATACTATCCTGTTCGTGGCATTGGCCATTTTTCACGTCTCCAGCATGAAAATAACCTAATAGCTCTAATATCGTTATCTATAGACGATAATCAAATTCAGAAATTCCAAGTCTGATATAAATTTCATCATAATGAGAGATCATAGAACATATTTAGTGGCTATTTCAAAATGCTAACCTTTTCAGTTGGAAATTTCTGCTTCATTAAATCACCTTTTGTGTATATTGTTTATTAAAAGTTACTAAGAACGGTGTTTTCCGTAAGTGGCCTTCATTTTTTAAATCCTCGCTATCACTTTTATTTTTGCATATATTTAATATCTTCTATCATATATATTTCTAAGGCAGAGAAGAATAAAATAAAATCACTAAAATACAAATCCGTAAAGAAGGAAAAGGTAAAATCCATCCATTCGTATTTGCATATGCAATTCATAAAAGGAAATACTAACGCCCATATTTCGTTCCGTTTTCATATGCCATTTCAATCCGAGAAATCGATAATCTATTTCCTCAAAAATTGGAAATTTTGGACAATTCCCCTGTACTTCCTTTTGGTAACATTAAGTAAACGGCGCAATGTTATTTTAATGGAAATAGTGCAATGTGAGTAACTGGCTGTTTGTATAATAAAAGTTTGAAGAAATATTAGTATTTCTACTCGCGAAAGTTTAATAAAATATTTGTAGGCATTTTTTGCTTTAAAGAGTAAACTTGGCAGTTTAAAATGATGTCGATATTCTTTTGCTGTTTATCATTATTAAAAACGAAAATTGCAAAAAATACGTTTGCGTATTATAGAGGTATTTTCATATTTTAGGTTTTAGTAGTTTAGTTTAAATATGTTTGCGTTTATTTATAAAGAAATGCTATTTTAGATTTTTTTTTTTTTTTTGAATAAGAATTTAACGTTATGCGAAACCTTATAAGAGTTGAGGGAATTTTACTCCATTTTATTTTAACTACCAAATACTGGAACATTTACTTAAGTTCATATATTTGGAAGAGTTTACTAAAATTATAAATATGTACTCAAATAACAGAAAATATTGTTGCTTGCGCACGAGTTCGTTATACATTGAATCCACATAAAAACGATAATAGGTTGATACATTTATTTAACCAAAAAAAAAAAAAAAAAAACACTTTGCAGTTCTGAAACGTTGCAGAAGTACGCACAACTCTTCTCAGTATCACAGAGCCTAATCAGTAGTTACACTTCGAACTACTCAAAACGTTAAACACAAAACATTGCATAACGCATCTAGAAAGGCGAAGCTCCTACGGAGATCTATCAATACTCCGAATTCAAGCTTAACTATGCAACTGAGAACTGATGCTCGCTCAAAGCTTATCTAGTTCTATTTCGGCCGTCGAGAAATTTCTAGTGCCTTCTCGAAATTACTAGAAGGCAAGCGATGGCCGGGTACGGTTGCAGTTACACATAGGGATCAATTACACTTATTCAATTACACAATCAACTGTAGTTATATACAGACTCGCCCAAAATGTCGCCAAATGGTCGTCAAGTTTGACGACTTTTGAAGATGTTTCGCCAAATTTGGCGACAGAAATCAATTGCTAAAACCTTTGTCAGCTGGGCGCTATCTCGCCAATGTAATGAGATAGACGTTTATTCAATATTAAATAGACTAGCCTCCTGTAATCTTATTGTAATCTTATTTTCCCGTCAGAGTATCATGTCTTTTAAGCATTTCATGTAACATTATAAAAAGTACTACAAGTTCTAAAATTTACAAATTTGCAAATACTACAGTTTCTGTCTATCTAAATAACTGAAAAATATTTTAAGAATATAGAGTTCTCCCTTGTCAATTTCTAATAATGTAAGTACACTCTTAGACAAAAAAGAAAAAAAAAAAAAAAAAAAAAAAGAAAACTACGAACCAAGAAGGAGTTATCCGAATGGGACGAAAATCGGTAGAAGTGATGTACATGTGCAGAAAAACAAATGATTACAGTTTGAGAAAAATTGGATGATTTATTGAAGTGATAAGTGATATTTATTGTGATATTTATTGAAGTCACAAAGTGAAAAAGTCCGTAACGCGTTTGTCCATCTCTGGCCCTTATGCAAGCAGTTATTCGGCTTGGCATCGATTGATAGAGATTGCGGATGTCCTCCTGAGGGATATCGTGCCAAATTCTGTCCAACTGGCGCGTCAAAATCCCGAGCTGGTTGGAAGGCCCTGTTCATAATGCTCCAAACATGCTCAATAGGAGAGGGATCCGGCGATCTTGCTGGCCAAGGTAATGTTCGGCAAGCACTAAGGCAAGCAGCAGAAACATCTGCAGTGTGGGGGCGGGCATTATCTTGCTGAAATGTAAGCCCAGAGTGGCGTGACATGAAGGGCAACACAAAGGGGCTTAGAACTTCGTCGACGTATCGCTGTGCTGTAAGATTGCGACGGGTGACAACCAAAGGAGTCCTACTATGAAAGGAAATGCACCCCAGACCATCACTCTTGGTTGTCGACCTGTCTGTCGGAAGACAGTCCGGTTGGTATCACACTGCTCTCCAGACTCGTCTCCAGACACGCCTTCGCTGGTCATCGGGGCTCAGTTCAAAGCGGGACTCATCACTGAAGACTATTCTACTCCAATCAGTGACATTTCAGTGCGAATGAGCCCGACACCACTGCAAACGGGCTTGACGTTGTACAGAGATCAATGTTTGTCAGCGCAAGGGGGCGCCGTGACCTCAGCCCCCTTCCTGTGAGCCATTTATAAATAGTTTTTATGGTCACTGAAGCACTAGGTGCAGGTACAATCGATAATAGTGATGCATCTGGGACTGTGAGTGTGGCTCTGACGATTGCTCTGTCTTCACGTTCTGTCGTTTTTCTAGGCCTATCGCTTCCTTCTTAACGCTGTGTGCGGCCATGGTTCACCCATTCCTGGCAATATCGTCTAACAGTAGCATCGCTTCTGCTCAAATGTCAAGTTTTTCGCCAGTAAGACAAACGGGCTTCTTTGAGCCTAATTACACGACCTCTCAAATTCTGACATCTGCGCATATCGTTCGCGCACCTGTATGTGAGGCATACTTGCTTTGTATCTTCACGATGCGTCGTGGTGCGTCATTTTTTTTTTTTTTTTTTTTTTTTCGTTTTGGTTTTTTTGTCTAAGAGTACATTTTATTCAACTATCCCGTTTTTTCATATGTTTATTTCACTAAATTTTAAATTATTCTTAATCTATGCGAATACAAGCGGATGCAAATATTATTTTATCTAAACCCGCAGACTAGAAATGTCGTCAAATCTGTTTAGAATTTTTTTTTTTTAACTAATGTGTGTTAAAGTTAAATCATGGCCAATTAAGTTTGCATTTTAAAAAAAGTTTATTCTTAAATTTTATTTCGTATAATAAAATGTAATTAACGCTTTATCTCCTATTCTTATCCTGGATAACGCAAACTTGAGAATAATACACATCTGCAAGAAATTCTATGAGCGCATAAATAGCTAATTGGCCTTACCTAAGAGATATCAAGCCCTTTGTCTACGGAATGTTTTTGAGCTTTTGAATACCTCATATGCCGACCTGACGGTGTAATGGTTATGGGAGCCTACTGCGGTACCGAAGTGCCAGGGTTCGAAGCCGGGAGAAGACATGGATGTTTGGAAATGTATAGTGTCTTTGCGGCATGGGAGCATTCTAAATATATGGCGAGCCGAAAGTCCTTTGATTCTAATTCGCGGTAGGGAAGAGGGGTGGGATCCAACCGCCTTGAGGCTCTGACAACCGTATGAAACTCAAGACAAGACAACAATAGCAACAACTAAACCTCATATGACAACTCGTGTTAGATAATTATTTGATATAATACAATTATCCAACCTGAATTCGAGGTTTTTAAAAGAAGTATTGAAGAGTTATTTGGTTTTTGGAAGTAAGGGACATGAAAAATGTGCAATGCCCTGGCCGGGACGCGAACATGGACCTCTCGAATACGCTCCGAGTGTGCTACCGTTACACTACGAAGGCATGCTGGAAGGAAGGAGAAAATACCTTATAATATTAAATTTTTCAACACCTTCCAGTAAAATAAAAGGGGTAAACGTAAAGAATTCTTGAGGTAAGAAAATACCCAAATGATTAAACAGATCATTAGTAAATTCATTATTTTGTATTTGGTATTTCAAAAATATGAATTCTGCTTTTTTACTTAAAAATATAGCTTCTCTCCGTATCATTATGTGTTACTTTTGTAATTTTTAGCTGGTGCTCTGAGTCTTCTCATTTCAAGTTCACCGATTTTTATGATTATCTTAATAGATGGGTTCTTTACAATTGTTTTCTTCAAGGTTCTTTATACAAAAGGCTTCTTTGTATATTTTAAGGCCAGGTGTTTCCTTTTTATTTTATTTAATTGGAAAAATGCCTCGTATCACGAAAATGTGATAGAATAAATTTCAAATATTGATACAGCTAGAGTTCTATATACTTTATCAAAAATATAAAGCATGAGGTAGCATTAAAATGATATATAATATTGCACCGTAGAATTGAATTTGCATTTTATAATTTTTTAAAGAGAAGCAAAAGTTTCAAGAATGCAGAATTATATTACATGAGCAAATAGTAATTCTTGGAATATGCCCCATAAAATTAATCTTAAATTGCAGAGCTCTTATGTATTTATTCGGATAGTTTAATTGCTAAATCTTATACATATCATTCAGTACGATAGAAATAGTTACTTATAACGATAAAAAAGTATATATTCTACGTGAACTACTCTTCAGAAGGAGAGTCGAGCAATAACGAAATCGGGAGGAAACCATAAAAATAAAAGCAATGTACGAAAGATATTACCATCAACGATTAATCAATTTTATCTTCGACTAACGCTTAGATAATCCTGTCACATTTCATTCGCATTAACTTCCGGTAACGCCATTTCCGTAAATACTTTACTTTTATCGGATATCGAAATGTCCGCCATATTGGCTCTAAGCTGTCCCGCATTGTTTCAGAAGACGATAACAGTCGTTTCATTTCTTTCATTCTTTTTTCAATAAAAGTGCATTATAAATTAACTGAATGCAACTAATTCACTGATCTAATTCTGATCGTACATCACTAATCAGAAGGTAATTAGTCAATTATATCGAAAGCATTTTAGTTGTTTATTTGTATATTTTTTACTCTGTGATTAATATGGATAAGTAATAGGCCGTAAATGATTAATGGAATATTCGAGAAAATGAATTCTCAGAGGACTCATTTAAATTTAAATGCATTCTTTTCTTATTTGATTCTGCAGATAAAATCATGTAATAAAATTCTGATTCTATAATTATTAAGATTGCATTTTAAATCGCATGCGGGCCTAGTGCACGACTTGATAAGAACTGACAAGCCAAAATTTTTTAACACGTAATATTTATTTTAAATAAACTTTAAATTTCGCTTACTAAATATTTATCAAAAATACATAAATAACAACAATAATAATATCGTAAATATATATATATATATATGTAATAATAAATTCCATAGTCAAGAATATACTTAAAATCCTAACTGTATGTTCTTTTCATTTTTAATGGCGACGGTCTCTTATTTGAAAGTACGTGGAATTAAATGCACAGCCCGTAGTCAAGTTGTTTTTTCCAACTTTTCTACACGTACAGTTTTAGAATGTTCTGGAGATATTTAAAGCGAACTGGATTGGCTGACGAGGCTGACGTCATTTCTTGGAAGCTCCGCCTTTCCAGAGGCTATAAAAAGACTCGCAAAAGAATATCGGACCGTTTTCTTTAATGTCACGGTGCAGTAAACTTCATACAAAAAGTTATTAGTAATTCTTTTTTATTTACTCCGGATATCTGATTTTGTAACTGTTATTTTCTCCTGAATAATAATAAATGAATCCTGTTTTTTAAACTTATCGTCTGATTATTTAAGCTACGACTAAAGCTGATACATATATATATATATTCTATCTCATATCTAATGTTTAATACCTGTAGGGTGACGATGATAATCTGCTCTGATATGGCCTTTCCATGTAAGAATTGGTAATCGACTAGTTTGCGATTTCTTGAGGTTGCTTGTTACTCACTTGATATAGAACTAAAAACAAATTTATTATAAATATGTGTGATGCTTTATTGTAGAGTCTCACTTTCTTTTTTAGCATAAGCTAGTGAGCTCTAGAAAGACAACAGAGGAATAATACTCTTGTCTTATACTCTAGACAGACAAAGCAGAGGAAGAGTGTAAATAGCCCTTATAATTTAACAAGAAGGAATAAAAATAACTTAACTTGGGTTTACACAAGCCAAGACTTCTGGCTTAACTTAAATATGTAATGCTGAACTAATTCAAATGTACTAGATCTGCCTAACAGCTCACAGGATAATTCAAACGCACAGAAAAGGCTCTTGTTTGTATAAAACCGGCGAGACAAAGGCGAATGGCTAGATTCACTCACCGGCACATAATTAAATCGGTAATTGTCACGGTACATCGTGCCTGTAATAAGCAGGTCAAGCTCTAACTTGTATAACCTTCGCTTAAATAGCACTTTCTTTTAGCATGAAATCCGTGGGTAAAAAGACAGTGACAGGAAGCACTACAACATAAAATTAATTATTAGTTAAAATAAATAGATAAAACTTCACACTATTATCAACATATAATGACAGTTGATAATTAATGTTCAATGCAAAGGCAAGATAGGAATTGTAAGTTATTGCCCTCATTACGTGAGGATTTTGCTGGTTGCAAGAGTCTCTAGTCAAGAGTTTAAGAACATTGTGGCTTGTTGCCTTGTTTAAAACAGTTAGTCGACTGAATTAGTCACACCCTTTTAATTTTTCGGTTGTATTTTACGTTCTCTGATTCATTGTACTTGAAACGGTATCAAAGGATAAGCATGATTATCGTTTCGTTTCTTTCCTTTGAAAACGCGAGGCTTTGGTGAGAGACATTGTGCAGATCGCTAATCTCCCTTGATACTGGCCGTGAAGTTACGAGTACAATCCACGAAATGTTACGTGTAGTTGTAACTAAATTATGGTTCTGCAGTGTCACAGCCCGTCGTCTTGCACCTCGTAACTGCTGGAACAATCTGACCTGTGGGGGAACGCACTTATGAATTTCTTATCATTGTGTGGTCCATTGCACCTGTAAGATATTTTTTCTGTAATTCCAGTATTTTGATAGCTAAATATTAAATTCATAGAATGGCATTTCTTTCCAATATTTCTAACAAGTTTAGCTAACTTTAATTTAAGCTAAAAATAAACAAATTATGGAAACTTTCTAAGATTTCTGAGAAATGTTTTCAAGTGTGATAAAAATTGAGAATAAATAATAACACTATTGTCTGTTTCATTTATTTAGACAGTTTTCTTCGACGAATAAAATTCATATATTCGTATGCAAGTAAGTATAAACTTCTTTGTTTCACATTACAACTTGACTCGTGATGGAGTTTCGATTCCGATTAAGATTGCAGCCTTAGAAACTATCTTCATCACGGATTATGGATGCTTATCGGTCAAGTGGGTTCTTTTCTGATTAATTTTCAACTATGGGAAAAAGTTGTTCACATACAAATGTGTCTCCAATTGAAGTGATTATTCTACGGATAACAATTCATAACTAGATTACTTAACTTTTGACAGCTTCGAATAAAATTTAACCTAATTTTGTATCTTGAAATCTTCGACTAAGTTTGGTGTCACACCTTAAATTAATTTCAGTTATATATTTTCTAATGTGCTAATCATTTTCTTTTTTAATGGAAATAAAAATATGTTTTTTTTCAACTATAAACTCCAAATTCGAATAACTAAAATTTTGAAACATTTGCAAGGCTGTATTTGCGACAAATATGTAATTCAAATGTCTGAGCGATTTGAAATGACTATATTAGACCAAGCCTGGGAGCCTGAATGTATTATTGCAATGTGCGTAACAGGCACATGTAAAATTCAATAATGTCTTGGTAACTCGAGACACATTAATCCTAAATGTTGCCAAGGAATACAATTTCTTCAATTCAATAAATTCTTAAGCTTCAATAAATGACGACATAGAACCTGAAGTAGTTTGATTAGTGATTCGAGATTCACACGAAGCACTAAAGCCCCTAAGGATGGCGAAAAAAAGAAGTGTTACAGGAGACATTGAACTGCGGTTAGAAGAAAATGAAGATGATTATTTGCTATCAAACTTTAAATGGAGCGGAAATTGTAGACATTAATGGAGAATGCCGGTGAAAAGGATATAAATGAAAAACGATGACAAGAACAATGATAAAAAATGGTAACTAAATAAGCTTGAGGAAAATTTGAATAGTGTCTCAAGCATGCTAAGTAAAATGAAAGTGAGAATATATCTGCATATTACGAATCTTGGAATGTATCACTAAGATTTAGTAATGAAAGAAGTAAGTTATGGTGTAATCCTAAAGAATGTAATAAATTACTTCACGGAATGAGTTCTGAAACTGATGAGTGAAGACAATCAATTAATAATTAATTTGCTTTAAATGATGAGGCTTACTAGAAGTTGTATATATTAGTTAGAAGAAGTTGCATATATTTATTACTTATATTTTAATATATGTTTTAAATAATCTTAAAATAAAGACATTTTGAAAAGCAGCAAAACTATGAAACTAGTAAGAACTATGAAAATCTGCAATATGTTTTGAAATCTTCATGATTTATAATAACTATTGCTACTTCTTTTTGTTTCACTTTTAACATTTCATTTGGTCGTTCATTAGTCAAACAGCTATACCTTCTAATTAATCTGGATTTATGAAGTCTTTCTATAATGCTAATGAAAAAAGAGATGAATTATTAAGAGTGTTCTCCAAATCATTAATTAAAGAAAAAGCATATGGCAATTATGCAGACGTGAAATTTAAGAGAAAAATCAGTGTTTTAGACAAATGATTCGCGCATCAATAATTAGGTGTAAATCACTGAACTAAAATTATTTTACTTGTAACAGCTATTTTCGGCTGAATTCAAAAGACATTTTTGGAGCTTATTCCATCTAATCTTGTTACTACATTTAATTACTTTTTTCTTTATTTAAGTTTGCAGATAAAACTAAAATTAAAGGTACGTGTACTTCAGGCCCAACAAGCAAAAATTCTATCGATCTCCATTGTCATCATTTTTAGAATAAATGCTATCAAGGTTTTTGTCTTAAAAAGATTTATGCAGACAGATGTATATGAGTAAACCTGTATAATTCTGAGCATGAATGCTGTTGAATTATACTGTTGAATGTTGTTGAATTATACTGTTGAATGCTGTTGAATTATACTGTTGAATGCTGTTGAATTATACTGTTCGATTAGAATTCAAAAGTGAATTAAGCTCAAACATAAGGAAAAGTTGAATGTAAAAGTTAAATACTGGCATATCACTCTAAATTCAGTGGCCTTTGAGTGGATTTAGAGCCAAATTTCATTACTAAATTTACTCATTATTAAATTTATTCGTGCCTTATTACTATATTTAGTAATGAAATTTGGCACGAATGCCAAGGGCTTGCCCTCTTTTGAGTAGGGTGTTTTAAAACAGTGTTGAGTAAACATAAAAATAGTAAATATCTTAAATAACATATATTACGTACTTATATTTTGTTGAACATAAAAGCAACTATTTCAACACAATACCTGTGCATTAGAATTCAAAAGTGAAATTAGCTCAAACATAAGGAAAAGTTGAATGGTATTGCTAAATACTGGCATATAACTCTAAATGCAGTGGCCTGTCACATTTGGTACATCTATAATTAGCCAAGGATTTGCCCTCTTTTGAGAAGGTGTTTTGAAACAGTGTTGAGTAAACATAAAAAAAAATCGTAAATATCGTAAATAAAATATATTATGTACTTATGTTTCAGCAATACTTTTTAACACATCAACATCCTCCAATCATGACTTGATTTTGTAATATAAAATGGTAGACTAGAACTCAAGCTAAAAGTTAGCATTATCAAGCAACATTGAAAAGTTAAAAAAAAAAAAAAAAAAAAAAAAAAAAAAAAAAACACTAGACAATGAGTCAAAGTAGTCTGTAAGAAACAGCCCTAAAATTTCGTTGCTTATTTTGATTTGTCATTTCAATAAATTTTGTTGAATTCATTACTTATCTTTATTACATTTGAAAGCTAGGCTGACATTTATGACTGCCACTAATGACAATAAATTGATTAGTTTAATCACAAGAAAAGCTGTGAGTGGCGTAGTGATGTGTTTCTTTCAAAAGAATTTAACGTTTGTTTCATTTACCGACGATTGAGGAAGATGCTGCATCATTTTTCGAAGGAATAGGCATCTCACTGCGAGTTGAAATATGAGAAAATTGTTACGAAATGAAACTATAATTAAAACACTTAGAGCTAGAATGTAAAAAGTTGTTAGCAAAAGAGTGTACATTCTGAGAACTAATTTTAGGGCTCCAGAATACCATTTGTAACAACGATACGATTTAGTTACTATTGGGCACAGGAACTTCCGTCTATTAATTCTTAAGCGCAAGAAATAATAAAAACTTTCCCCAAATACAACTATTGATTAAAAATTTCTTGAGAGCAATTGCTTGAGAGATGTATGTTCTTTGCATTTAATTCAACATACAAATAAGCAAATAGAAGGCTGAGGAAAAATCCGTGGAATTAGATGAAAATATTGTATGCCTGTGAAAAAATATTACCAGCAGGGTTCTTTCATAACAGTGAATATTTGGCTGGTTAAGCCGAGAAACTAATGAGTGTCTTCTTGTTCACGTTCCGAAATAAGTAGGCAACCATATTCACAGCAAACGTCAGCAAGCAAAAAGAAAAATCGACGACTTTTTTAGACTGTTCGAGAGCATAAAAAAAACAGAACTGGAAAAAAGGATGGTACGATCATTTCTCTGTGAATCATGAATCTCGTTTTGTGCATGCAGAAACGGCTGGACATAATAAAGTACTAAAAGGCTATATGGCGAAATAAAAGTCAACGTGGCACGGCTCGTTGCCACCTTACCTTGCGCAATTCATGTGACGAAAGACATTGAGGGGAGTGAATGCTTTCGATGCCATATTAAAAGAAGTCGTAGAAATGTGGCAGTCAGGAACTGCATGTCAAAAAGAAAGACGAACGATAATTTTGGCAACTCTATGGTTGGGCCATGGAAATGGGAAATAACCCGTGAACGAGTAGCAGCCCCTTTGGCCTATAATTTTGCATGTACTGTACATCAGTAAGATTGAATAGGATTTGCGTGTTCACCCCCCGTCTGTAAGTATATTGCAGTGCTACCAGTTCTGTAGCATTATGTCATGGGCGTCACTTGAACGCCTATTAAAGGATTTAAAGTTGCAGTTTCGTTAATATTTAAGCGTCATCTGTTGGTTAATACTTGAGCAAAAATGCAAATTTGCATATGTTATAAAGACTTTAGGTGCAAATGTAGTCTGGTATACTAAGTTTCTGAATTTGTATGATTTCTTTTAAATGTGCCCATATTTATGGGCTTCTTTGCTCATGATCCATTCACACGTGATCTTAACAGAGGGGTCGGAAATATTCTCTTAACTTCGAAATATCTGCACTACCTAATCAAAAATGATATTTCCTGATTTGTCAATAAATAATCAAAGACGATACTTCTGTCTACAGTAATCCACTAAAATTATATACTCATAACATAAAGAAAAAATTGCATATTAATTTGCATAATATATTCAAATGCCCTCATATATAGTGAATAAGCTAAAAAGAATATCTTAAAGAATATGAATGTCTTTCCTTTGTTACCTCATTATGGAATTTTTAATAATATTTAGGCTGAATTTTCTGCTTAAGTAACCAAAGAAATATCGTTAAATAAATGTATATCTTGCTTTAGTCTAATTCATTTTACTTGTAAGAATGAGAAATTGTATCAATATCCGGTCCAAATATGAGTCTTAGATTTTGCCCATTTCCGATAATGCTAAAACTGATCGAAACGACTCTTTCATATCTACGAATTCTCTCTCTCCAATTTCGGAGATTTATAACCCGAATAAGAACTTGATTATACGATCAAGGAATCATTTGTAACTAGAGATATTGATTACCAATATGTTCTTTGTGAGAATTCTGTCGTATGTTCGTCATACTACTGGACCCGTTGCTAAAAACCGTGATATTTTCCCAGCAAAGTAGATTCAATGGAAGAAATCACAGAATCGAATGTCGAATGGTATTACCGAGTTTGTGAGCATAAAGCATATAGTAATTTTGTTCTAGAAACCTATTATGTGTTATATATTATTAAAAATGCTGCTATTTATTAAATTTAGAAAGCCCTTAGCTTAGGCACATAGCTATAGTTTTTCATATCATAATTTAACAAATCCATTTACCAGCAGGTAATATTAAGCACTTTAAGGTAAACTGAAAGCTGTATTCGGCAATGCATATTGTTACGAATTTTGTACATTTATAGATAATTGTAGTAAAATTATATGTGAACTTCTTGTATTTTTTTTTTTTATATAATGTAACATAAAATGCTGAAAAATATAAGAGTACAGAAGCAAGTCTATTTAATATTGAGTAAATGGATATATCACTAATTTGGCGAGATATCGCCAAGCTGGCAATGTTTTAGCGACAATTCCCGAAATTTGGCGAATATTCGCTAAAATAGTGATTGGCGAAAAGTCGCCAAACCTGGCGACATTTTGGTCTTGTCCATGCATAACTGTAACCGATACTGTAATTTAATAATATCAATTTATACTGTGTAACTTTAACCGTATTTGGCTCTTATATGCCTTCCAGTTTTTTCGAGAACCAGAAAGTACTAAAGATATCTCGGCGGCAGGTTTGAAACTATAAGACCGGTGCGAGCATCTGCTGTCAGTTGTTACTTCAGGCTGTGTTCGATGTATTGAGATACCTTCAGGTTAGCTTCACCCTTTAAATGCTCTTTGCAGTGCGTTGTGTTTAACGATCCTAGTAGTAGATCCTAGAAGTGTAAAACCTGATTGTACTCAGTGATAGTGTGGAGAGAATTACGACTACTTTTGTGGAAAGTTTCAGAACTGTGAATTTTTTTTTTTTTTTTTAATAAATTTCATTAAGCTATCATGGTTTCCGAGTGCATTCAATACATTGTGCAGCCGTACGCATGCAACCGTAAGATGGAATATATTCATTGTTCACAATGGAATATATCCGTTGTGAGCATTTTACAGTGTGCTCACGTAATTATTAATTATAAATACAAAGTGCTTCTTGCAAGTCACGTAGCAGAGTGTCAAACATACACATTTCGTTTAATAAGATATACAATATACGCTAAGACAAATGTATGATAAGTCATATGAGATAAGGACACATATGCATGATAAACTCTTTACGTAAAATTTATAGAATTACTTTTATTTATCGTAATTGGAACATCGCAAAAGAGAAAGTTTGAGCTACGCTAATGCAGAAAATTTGGTTAAGCCCATGTTTTATGGGAAAAATTAATTTTGGAGTTAAAAAAATAGTTAAAGTTTTAAAAGGCTCGTTTTGTACCTTATATAGACACTAACTAAAAGTATTATTATATTTTGGTAGTGTTTATACAAGAACTAGAGTAAATATCTCCGAAAATATTTATTGATCTCTCGCTAATGTAACATACTACCACATAAACCTTCGAGTAAAGTCATCATTAACAAGATCTCCATGTAGTACTTAGACCACAGCTCTTATAAATTAAATTATGAAAGCAAGGAATGTAAACTGAGCATTGATGAAGGTATTTCGATCCAAGACAAATCTGAAAATCCGGAAATGAAAGCACTCCTGATGAAAACATATGTAATTTCCTGGTTGAGCATGCAAATGACATACAAATAAATATATTTTAATAGGCAGCGCGGCAGAATCTACCTTGATGCTGCAGACTTGCTCTGGGTTTAAAACTAAAGCCCGCATTATATTTCAAAATAGAGCAGGAATAAAGGATTCCCAGAATATGCTATGGATTATTTTGTTCAGAACTGAATAGAATGGTAAGCTACAGCGGATTTCCTTTAAGGTAACTCTGCAATTGTTCCCCAAATAGCACGCAGGACTTTAGTTAAGAACCTTAACATGAAGGAATATGAGTCCCATTCCTTGATTTGAACTTCAAATATAGATATGCTCTGCTATTCAAAGATATTTAAGCCCTTTGTAAAATTTCTGGAAATTTTACCCCTTTCAAAACAGATGTAACTCTACAGTGGATAAACATACTGAACGTAGAAATATTATTAGACTAGCAGATTCCAATCTGCAACTTAAATTCAAGCAAATTTCTCCCAGTAATTTCTTAAAGAACGCAGATATTTATTAAGCAAATGCATCTTGTGTATTTTAATTATTAAAAAAAATAAGTTAAACTAATCTTTGAAATTTTAAAACTCGAACAAAAGCAGTCTTAGTTTGACATATATTTTAAACATAAATTGGTTTCGATGGCAAAAAGATTTAGATTCGTCTTCTTCATTGAGATTCGTCTAATCTTTTGAGAAAAATATACTTGATCACCATCCAATTCCACTTCCCAGGTTAAATCATAATCAAATTAAAGCAGAAACATAAATGCCAAAAATAGAGGTTTTATTGGCATTTACGTACAAATGACGTTCCAATCTAGATTTACTTAAAAATTCTCATTTATTTTCAATGAAGTCAAAGTCATGTCTATATTATCCATCTATACATCTTTCTAAAACTCAACCGTTGAGCTTTACGACTATGCATCAAACTGTGATTAGCTTTCATTTTTGACAAATCCTTTGAACTCCATCTTTGGCAAGCTTGTTTGTAAGATTTAAATTTGGCTTACAGTTGCCAAAGTTGTACCCATTTCTCCTTCTAATAAATTATCGCAATTCTTATGTAAATGTATGTTTCGTGCGAAAGAACTCTGATGTTACTCTTTGTTGAAAATATCACGAAAATAAACATAAGAATAATGCAAGCAAAAATATTTTTATGCTGCATTTTACATGGAGGATGCTCGGAACTCACATTTTCGATCATGTGAAGTATATTAATTAAATAATTATAATAATTCTATCCTTAAACTTTTAAAGCATATATTCAAGTTTTTTTTTTTTTTGGGGGGGGGGTTGTTGGTTTTGTTGGAATTGTCTAGTTATACAGTGGAATAAAGAAGAAGAAATTGAATAATTGTGAGCCATATTAAAAGCCTACAGAATAATATGCAGTGATTTGATTAAAGGTTACGATAATAAATGACACTTTGTGCCTAAAAGCTATATTTTCTCAATCAAGTAAATATAGTCCTCTGAAAGAAGCAAAAAATATAGCCTTTTCTGATGCAGCGGTTGAAGACAAATTTCAGAATTTCTGAAAAACATCATCGGTATTTTAGTACATTTTTACTTATTATTCAGTCGCCATAATATATTTCTTGCGAATTTCAAACGGAATGCAGAAAGAATATCCCTTTCCTAACAGTAATGCATTATTACGAAGGAATTTGCTTCTTCCTTAACCACGTTCCTTCGTATACCTGGAAGCACATCCGGCAATCTTATAAGTTCAGATTTTAAGTCTCGGCCGAGGCATCACTAATTTTTCATGTTGTTTCTCTTCGACAACATTAGAATCTATATTCCTAGTATACGTACAAATAAGTGCCATAAAATTCATCATCTATATTTTCCCTGTACTGATTAGCAAAAACATTTTTAAAGACACATTTTGGATTTCATAACCTTGGTTATGAAATTACACGAAGCATCAACTGAGCAAAGCAAAGGTATAAGTGAGCCCTCAGCATACTGCCAGTAACTGTACCAGCTTTTTAATTTCATAACCTCGGTTGTGAAACTACACAAAGCATCAACTGATCAAAGGAAAGGTATGAGTGAGCCCTGAGCATAGTGCCAGTAACTGTACCAGCCAGGCAATGCTATAAAAGTACCGAAGAGAAATAAATAAATACTATTAATATGTCTTTGATGCAGATAGTGAGATGGCCTGTTTTGTGCAAATAATTCCGCATAAATTCAAGGGCTGTGCTGTCATTTTCTACCAAAGACTTTTCTACACGAATGATATTCAAAACAATCATTTGTAATCAATATTGTGTGACTCGTTTGCTGCCAAAATTCCAGTAAACTAGTTCAGTAAACAAGAAGGCCAAACATGGAAAGAAATACTGCAGCACAGGAGCAGTATCTTGTTCGCCTATCAGATCATTCCAACAACCTCAGCGGATCTCACGACTGAATGGGAATCGCAGTGGGGAGTGAATATGAACCATGGCATTGTTCACAGGCAATGGACTCATGAACGCTACGCAAAAACCTATACTTACTGTGAAAAGGGAGATTCCGTCGCCTACAGTTAAAGCGAAATGGATTTCTGAGCAATGGCAAAATAATTATATTCTCAGATGAATCGATGCTCAGCCTCAGTGTTCTGGATGGTCAGTAGGTTGTTCACCTTCGAGCGATTGAAGAATTTAAATCTGACTTTGCTGTATCTAGGATAAATTATCCAGTTTCTAAGATGGCCTTCATTTCAGTTAGAAGGGCTGGGGCGACTTGAATTTTTCGAAGGTACTGTGAATGCTCAGGTATACTTAAATATTTTGCAGAGAAAACTGTTGCCTACTATTCAAGACCAATATTTATCTATTCTGAGCTATCTATTTTTATAAAGGATTCAGCTCCATGAAATAAACCCAAGGCCATCATATACCTGAATAAAGCATATGAGTTATATTTTGTTTACTGCTCCTATTTTTATGCCTATTTTCCACTTCCATAGGTAAACACAACTGGCCTGAGGGGTGTAACATCACTACTTTGCCATAACTTGGAAACAGCCACGATCAAAATCCAATTGAAATCCTATGGAACCAGATGAGTCGGGAAGTGTTGAAAAAATCGTGAATCACCGAGAGAGCTAGAAACATTTATACACATTTAGTACCACGAAAAACTCCTTGAACATATCTGAAAATTAATTTTACAGTAAGACCCCGCTTAACGCGGGGGATACGTTCCATCGAAGTAGAGCGTAATGCGAAACAGCGCTAAGCGAGGCTATCTTAACATGTAAATAATGGGGTTAGGGGAAGACGGATAAAAAATGGTTAGGCATTAAATTTAATAATGTTTTTTAATAAAAATAAAATCAAACATTTATTTCTTACAAAAATAAAAATAATATAAACGCATATACTTTTAAAAACAAATAAAATTCTCAGTCAGATCATTCAGTCTATTCTGGGTTTCCAATTTTCTGCCTTTTTGTTAAGAAGGCATTATGATAGATTGGCTTAATGGCATATTGCGTTCAATTTCGTCGTCAATCCATATAGACAGTCGTTTTTCCATTTCCTCTATAATGTTATTTCTAGAACGGGTAATTCTAGTTGCAGAGCTTGACGTAGTTGCAGTTGCCGATGACAGTATTTTTTCTTTATTCTTAAGAATTGTCCTTATTGTTGAAGTTGCCAAAATCAATGCAGCACTAATTTGAGATTGACGTTCACCAGAATCTAATCTTCTAATCACTTGCATTTGAGTTTCCAGTGAAATGCTTTTTCTGGTTGCTTTCTTTTCTTGTTTTTTATTATCACCCATGATAAAAACTAAAGATCATAATATTTGTCACTGTATTAATCGTTATAGTACTATACAAATTTAAACTTACAATAATGTCAACAAATGTTTCAAATGATAAAAATGCGTCCACCAAGCAAGAAACACAACTACACTGTTTCGGATATGTTATTTGGAAACCTAGTGCTGCGCACAATTTCGGAGAATCCCCGGGTTGAAATAAAAGAGCGCTAAACCGAAACAGCGCTAAACGAAACAGCGTTAAGCGGAGTCTTACTGTATCAGTGTTCGGTATTCGTGCGGCTGTCCTCAAGGCAAGAGATGCGCTCAGCAAATTTTAGTGGTAGCCAATCTCACAATAGTTCCTGTTTTCTCTTGAAGTTGAATAGCGTTATTCATTTTGCTAATATATAGTTTTGTTAGCTATAGCCACTGAAATGGGTTTATACTATTATATCACAACTTGAGTTAAAAGGTATTTTTAGGGTGTGTGTGTTCTTTTCATGAAATACAATAAATATGTTTTATTTTTAATTATAACTGGGCAGACATTTTCTTTCTATTCTTTGCAGGAGTTCATAGCGGTTGCATGCATCATAGTTACTGTTTTCAGCACCAAACAGTTATTGCAGAATGTGACGCAATTTTTATTTACACACAACTGTACTTATGAGAAACTGTTTTCAAAAATAAATCATATGTTGATTGACATTGGAAAGCAGATTTCGAACACAAATCTTGACAAATTACTAAGAAATAGTGCTCCCTCCACTGACCCAGATACTGATGAATTAAGTATCTAAAGACAAGAAAAATATTCTACTTATTTTTTAAGCCCCATTACTTTAATTTTAATTCTAAAATATATGAAAAATGAAATATTTCTGTTCTTCTTTAACTTAACCATGTACTGGTCTTTGCATATGCCGCCAAGACAATGACTTTTTACTCAATGTGGTCTAGGTAAAACAAAAAAATTCGAACTTATTTGTTTTAGGCAATTATATTTTTTTTTAAACAAATAAGAAATAATGAAACGGTTCACTCGATAAAATGGAAATGAATACATCCTTCTGAATTAATTTAATTTAAAGATAAATAAATAAAAGAAAATACATTGCAGGGTCATCAGGTTTATTTATTTATTTATTTTATTGATGGGGATATGACAAATGTGAAATGCCCTCACCGGAGTCGAACCTGCACCCCTCGAACACACGCGGAATTTGCTACCTTTACACGACGAAGGCATGCTGGAAGGAGGGAGAAAAATACCTTATATAATCCCCATTTTAAAGCGCGTCTGGGGATCCTGTCACCAATTTCTGGTGGTGAAAGATTATTGTCCACCACATTTTAGTTCGGGCACACTATAGAGTCATTGGGTATTTTATAAGGTCTCCGCCGATAACATCGCGGCAAAAACATCGCGGACGAAAACGTCGCGAGAAAACAACACAAGGCGAAAACGTCGTGCTACAAAACATCGTGGGAGAAAACATCGCGGTTCTAAAACATCGTGCTAAATGGATATTCCCATAATGATTTGTGAGTTCAGTATGTAAAGAAGGATAATTTTTATTTTCACATATTTTATTAACTAATAAATGTTTGCTGAAAAAGTAAGAAGGAAACTTAAGCATAAAAAATTAAATGCAACTTATATATTACACTTTTCATGAAAAATTACCAGTAAAAACTTTATAAAAATGATTTATTAATGGCCTTTGTTAGTTAATTATGTCGGTTTAAAATTCTATTAAGTGCTATAAGTTGCATTAATTTTCTATGCTTAAGTTTCATTCTTATTTTCTCAGCAAAAATTTAATAGTTAATAAAAAGTATGAAAGTAAAAATTATCCTTCTTTCCATCTTGCGATCACAAATCAATATGGGAATATCCATTTACAGTTATTAAAGCCTGAAAGAAGCATGTCTGCGATGTTATCGTCATGCGATGATTTGCAGATACTTTATTTTTTACCACGATATTTTCGACGACGATGTTTTTAAACTGCGATGTTTTTGAACCGCTTTATTTTCGACGACGATGTTTTGTACCACGATGTTTTAGAACTGCGATGTTTTCTCCCACGATGTTTTGCAGCACGACGTTTTTGCCTTGCGTTGTTTTCTCCGCGACGTTTTCGTCCGCGATGTTTTCGGCTGTAACCATTTTATAATGCTGGAGAAGGTGAGAAATGGCCAAGGCCTCGCCGGATTTCGAACCTGGACCTCCTGAATGCGAGTGTGTTACCATTACGAGTGTTACCATGTGTTACCATCGAGTGTGTTACCATTACGCTAAGAAGGTACGCTGTAAGGAGGAAGAAAATACATTATATTATATATCTGGGCACTGCCTGTTATGAACATAAGACCAACTTGCTTATTTAGGTGGGTCGGGCTGCTTCCACTTGTGGTACCTTGTAACATATAAAGAAAACAAAATAAATAGTACAATTATAAACAGAAAAATAAAATTATATTAAAAACAAAATGTAAAGTGCTGACATTATTACTATTTCTTTTTATTAAGATAAAAAATATTTATTGCAAAATGCAAATGATAAAGCAATGAAATAATTCAAATGGGTATTTAAGAAAATATACGATAGTTACTATCCATATAGTATATAGTATAGATAGTTACAGAGATTTGCTATCTAACGTTTTTTAAAGCAGAGTGAAAAGTTTATTTTCTGAAGTTTCACTGTCTTTTCCTTCCAGTGAAAACGAAACTTCCTTTTAGAAAGTGAAATTACACATGCTGTGTGATCTTAAAGGACACGAATCGCTGACGTTAAGAACGTAACTTGAGATCCCATCGAAGTTTTGAAGAAATGATGGACGCCAGTGGGAGATGGGGGAGTTTTTAATGAGTTTCCGAAATTCTTGCTCCTCTCTCCTTGGCATTTCGATCGTTGATGGATTCTCCACATGCTTCATTTTCCAACCGCTGAAAGATGGCTGCGTCAGCTGGTCAGGAAATGTTACAGATAGCAATATTTTCCAAAACATTTCATCCGTTGGGAGGGTTGGTCTGCTTGCGGAAAGAATGCAATCCCAACCATTTCTCTCCTTTCGATATCTGCTGAGTGGTGTACAAGTAGAATCTTGTTAAAAAAGCTTCAAGAAATTGTTCTAAACATTTTGCTTAAATATTAACTTTACTTTCATCAGAAATGCAAAGCATTTTATTATAACTACAGAAAAGCACCCTTTGTACGTCTTTCAAGAGGCCTTTAAAAATAACATGCATAAATGTGGTACAAGTGGAAAAGTTGTACGATCTAAATTGAAATTATGCTACCACGACTATTTTTTTTTTTTTTTTGTAGACTTTTATTTTACTTATAAAATTTTATTCATCGTGGTAGATACTGTCTTTTTAAAATAATGTCTGTATTTTTAAAAAGTTAAATTGTTTCACTTTTATAATCTTGGGAATTCAAATTATTGAATAGTTAATAAAAATGACTACGTAAAGCATTTCCCAGGAAGACTTACAAAAACAAAAAATAAACATTTTAATTTTTCATTAACATAAAAGCCTTCAAATGTCATTATTTATGTGGCATTTGATTTTTTGAGCCTTAAGTCACAAGAGCTGAGAAAGAAACAGCATATTTAAAATATTCTTGTTAAGTGGCCCAGTAATAAAGCATTCCCATCAGAAAAACCTTCAAAGTCGGTTTACGCTTTAATGTGTATTCTACGCTTTCATGCGACTTACTTCCATCCGCCAGTCCGTGGATTTGCCTGTTTGCCTAAATTCTAAAAGAACACCATCATCACGCATCTTAATGTAAAATTTTCATATGTTATTGAAATAGAGAACGGATTTTTGATAGCAAAGCGACTTGTTAATAAATTCATTGATTGATGAAATATAACCAAATTTATGTGTCATATAAATAAAATATTTTGTTATTAAAATAATTAAGATAGGTTAGGAACAGAGATAAAATAACATATGAATGTAAAAGATTTAGAAATGTTCTCTACTGGCGGACACTTTAGCCAACATAAGCCAGAAGTAGTTGCCACTTTACTATGCAAGCAGCCTACTAGTGCGGCCACTGTTGCCTCGTAAGAAGGGACAGTTTAAGCATGCCTTCTCACACAGAGACCCCAAAACCTGGGCCCTTCTATACTTCAGTAGGCCCCCTTAACCACTATACCGTCTGAGCAGCAGGTAAATGGCATTTCACTGCAAAGAAGATTTTAATGCTTTGGATTAAGACACAAGCCAAGAAGCATCTTCCATTTCGTTTTAGGGCCCACCAGCGGCCGAGCGGTAAAGTCGCTGAACACTGGTAGTTCGGTCCGAGGTTCGAATCCCGCGAACGGGCTGGCTGCATGGGTGTTTTCGTGGTTTTCCCCATGTGTAACGTGTATACGAGCCAGTTTCCCTTAAAAAGTCCTCCACGAAGGCATCCCTCCCCTTAGGCAGATAGCCCTAGTGTGCTTTGCCATAATTAAAATACACACACACACACACACCATTTCGTTTTGTTTCTAAATGATTTCGAAATCATGGACCAAATGAATGGTAAATCCGGAAAGAATTGATGCATACAAGGTTTTATTTCATCATTATTTTAGGATTAAGGATGTGTTTGGGTTAATGACTGTATTTGTATTTTATATATTTATTTTTTCGGAAATGCTTTACGTGTTTGTGAATTCTCGAAAATGTTATTTTATCAAATCCATTAGTAACTCCAGCTCGTATTCCACTCATAACATATGCGATTAATTCCGAAACATTTTCATATTTTCTCCGGTGAAATACTTACGGGAAACAAATTTTGAAATACAATAAATTCACCTCATGTGATTATATACATAGCAGCTAAGGTTATTCAATATAGTTACCGATGGGTGTCAGTCCTGAGAAACAGAATTCTAAGGATATATTGATTTTGTTTCATAACGGAGTTTGTAAGAATATAGCAGCAATTAATATAATATATTAATATAATATAATGTATAAAAAACTATAGAAGTTCCATATTGCGAAAATCCGTGCAACAACTATATTTAAGAACAACTGTTTTTGTAACTATTACCCAATTATTGATTTATATATTATCTCTGGTTAGAGGATGTCTACTTTGGAGAAGCCCGATAATGCAATGTAATAAACGAATGTAACAAAATATAAAGAATTAATTATACATAAACATAACAAAACGTAAGCATAAATAGAAATAAAAATAATGTTATAACATCGATAAAATATAAATAAAAAATAAACATTACAAAACGAATATTTCAAAAAAAAAAAAATAAACATTACGAATAAGCGAAACTAGAAAGTAACATAAATAAAAATAAAGATAACAGAAATAATGTTATAACATCGGTAAACATAAAAAATAAACGTTACGGATAAACAAAACTAGAAACTATGAAGTAAAATAAAAAAATAAACATTTTGAATAAACAAAACTAGGAAGTAGCATACATAAAACTAAAGTTAACAGAAATAATATTATAATATCGATAAACATAAATAAAAAAGTGAACTTTACAAAACGAATATTTCAAAATAAATAGACATTACGAATAAATAAAACTAGAAATTAGCATAAATAAAAATAAAAATCACAGAAATAATGTTATAACGTTAGTAAATATTAATAAAAAATAAACATTACAAAACGAATATAGTAAACATTACGAATAAACAAAACTAGAAAGTAGCATAAATGAAAAGTAATGATTTATATAATTTAATAAATATAACTCAAATTATATAAACAAAATAAAAAATAGCAATTTAATATATTAAATGAATGCCGAAAATCTCTTGATATAATTATCTAGTAAATATATGAAGTACATATTTTTTTTTTTTTTAATTTTGTATTTAAATTACGAGCAAATGAAACATGCTGTACCACCCTAAATATATTCTTGCTTTTTCCCGGTGGTCCATTTTCAGTGACAAGAGGCAATTAATTTTCTTTTCGAATATTCAAACTTGTACATTAAAGTGCATATTCTTACAAAAGAGAGTAGATGAGACCACGCAGGAAGAGGAAACAAAAATTAGTTTCACGAGGAAAGAAGTATTGCCACTGTCATCTTCTGCGACCATAAACTTTCATTCATAGGTTCAAGATATAGAAGAAAAGCTTACCAAACCCTTTAATTCTTTGTTCATCCACAAACGAGATAAATTACAACATGGTCTCAGCTAAGGTCGACACGCAATCCCCCATCAGTATTCTATCCCAATATGTTTTCTTCCGTTGTTTCTCACTCTAGATTTATATACCAATCTCTCGTAGCACTTTCATAGAAAAAGATGGTGAATGGCATTCGATTCATGGTAACCAATATTACTATTCCATATTTTTCTATACCCCAAAAGAGTCTATGTGGGTTAGTTATCTGTCTGTTAAGGAATTCGGGCAAATACTGGGTAATCAACCAGGAGGTACGGAAAATTTAAATATACTTGGTGATAATGTGTAAGTAATATGCTGGTAGATAATTGGTACAATCTGGCTTGCATATTGCAGTCAAACTGAACAAAAACTTGTAATTCAGTATATTTGTCCATGTTCAAATTACATTTCCTACTCAAAACTATGTTATGCTTCTAGACGTTATGAACTTATGCAGAGGTAATTTCATGCTGATAGCTATTTAAAATCAAACCAAATGCCGAATAAATGGTTAGTGGTTAGGGAAGCCTGTTGTGGTACCGAAGGGCCCGGGTTCGAATCCCGGAGAAGGTATGGATGTTTGTAAAATGTCTTTGCGGCGTAGGTGCACTCTAAATATATGGGGTTCCGAAAGTCTTCTCATGTGGTTTGGTGATAGGGTAGAGGGGCGGGAGACCCTAAGACCACTCCAGCGTGTGCTCTACATCAAAATTGGAGTGGAAATAGACGTCCAACCTCCTTGAGGCTCTGGCAACCATTCTTCCATGAAATACATAGACAAGAGACAAGACAACAACAATCAAAATAAATATAGCCTATTAAAATAAATTGCTAAAACTTCATTTTATATCCGGTATCTATCAACACAGTCCTTTCATTTCTGTGCTAATTATAAGAACTTTATATTTAATAGCTTCTAGTCTTAACCTTTTCCGGCACGCTACCTTTTAAAGTCGGAGGTTTGATTAAAAGAAAAGGTAGGCAGTCTAATTAGGCTTAGAGGAGTACACAAGTAAAATTTTGTGAATTTGTGTCACTTATCGTTTTAATTCTGTGGGTGTGCCCAAAATGGGCACACTGATTGAACAGAGCTTCGAAGAGAGTGCTGAAACGAGGATTGTTGTCAATTAATTGACTGATGAGATGCGGAGAAGCAAAGAATACATACTCTCAGTTGTCCTAGATTATCGGTGAGCCCGGTCTGGGCACACCTAGGGTTCGCCGTTTGATTTTAGGCAAGATTTCCAGGTAAAAATTTAAAAGTAATATATAATAAGGGGAATAGCATACAGCCAAAAATATAACATAGAAATTCTTTTCAAACAATTCCTTTTATACCCTAAAAAGTTGGAAGATTTCTTTGAAAAATGAGGGTCTTAAAAAATTAAACATGGCTAAAATATATGGACTGGTTTGTGTTGAGCTGCCATCTACTATAAATAAAGAATGTTCAAATTAATCTATAGTAACCTATAAATCCATTTTCATTCAAATTTTCTGTACGTACAGAAGGAAAATTTTAGGTGTGTTCAGACCGGGCACACTGTGCCGCAAAGGGTTAAGTAAACACGAATTATTAGAATGAAAGCCAGTATCTTTAGGGTTTTACACTTGAATTCAACTCAGATTTGAAACGATAAAACGAGGTACGGTAAAACATCCTTTCCGAGCTTGTCTAAGAACTCTAAAGCTTACGCTTTTCTTAATAAAGGAAAAAAAAAAAATTACATTGTTTATAATAATATTACGTTACCAGTTTCTCTATCATATCCAGACCAGTGGACATTTGACATTTCACCTTTTTTTCTTCTGTAAAATATTAATAGTCTGTACCTATAAAAGGAATCACCTTCAAGCATACTCGACGTTTAGTTAAATTTTCAAGCATTTAACGCTTTTAGCTGAATATTTAAGCAGTAAACTACTCAAAATAGTTAATAGTTAAAAAATTCTCTTAAATGTTTTCTCTAGTTATTAATAATCTCAGAACTCTAGAAACTAGGACTTGTTCTAATTCATGTGTGTAAAGTGAATATGAAAGCAGTTCTGTAAGACGTCCTTCCAAGAATGCATGCTTCTTTCGGCGGGTAAATCTTGTGTGTACATATGTTAGCTATCACGTTTTATTTTCACACTGCAAATAGAAAGACATTTTTATAAACTATTCTGGCATAGATTGCCAATCAGTTCAAGATCAGATAAATATATCAGATTTTAGCATATCTTTTTTAAAAATTCTTTACTATATTCTTGTAAAAAGTATTATAATTATTCGATCTCACAGCTAAAAATTCAAAAAAAAAAAAATAATAACAGTTTACAATTATGATGCAACAAATAAAATTCCCAAGTATAGTATGGGTGAAAACGAAATCCACAATTATGATGATAATAGAAAGCTGAACTAAATTTAGTCATTTTACTTCGTAGAAAGATATGAGCCTTAAATGTACCTATTTACATTCTGATGTTATAATTCACACGTTATTACTCAGATAAAATGCTTTCCTACCAAGGTTGATAACACAAACTGTAACATAAATTGTTGATCATAAATTCTAACGTCTATTTGACCATTTACTATGTTGTTTCACATAATTTTTAAGTTATATCTTCCACCAGAATAAAAGCTCATTCTCCTGCATGGGTTGTGTAATACTTAGTCTTCTTCGTAGCTAAAGTACATAGTTAATCACTTTATCGTAGTTTAAATCTGTTTCTATTGCTACCGTCACTGATGCGAAAGGAGTGCAACGATATATTCCGACCATTCATCAAGATGCTTATAATCTACAAATCTATTTGGCTTATACATCATTCAATTCTAATTGGAGCATAATACATTCATCAAATGCACAAAATTAGCGTCTCATTCAGCTTTAATAACTTAAGATTTTTCAGAAAATTTACGGTACATTAAAGTTACATTGATAAGTTATTTTTAGAATCATTTGTAATAATTCCAAGAATTTTTTAAGTTGAGATATTCTATCGTATATTACGTAAAGAGATCTTTTGTACATTCAAATTGAAGAAATGAATGTGAAATTTAAAAGGGAATTCTTAATTTATAATAGTACAGATTATTTTCTCTAACTTTAATTATTTATTAAAATGACTAATTTGAATATTATAACTTAACATGAAAAATGTGATTATTAATCTAAATGTAAATATTAATGTGACACAGAAGTCCTATATATAAAAGATATTTGAATTAAATCACAGAATTAAAATAGTAATTTACTTTCTGCATAAACAAAAACATAAGAGCAGAATGACTGTAATAATTGTTTAAAATAAAGAAGATATCGATTGAAATCGATTGATGTTGCATTGTTTTGTCCGCCATTTTGTACACATTTTCCCATTGAAGAAGATAACGGGCGGGCTAATCAAAAATTTATTTTAGATTAGTTCAGAGATAACTAGAGGAGAGAACATTTCAATTGTCTTCGTGACTCAGTCACGATTTTCATAAAACATATTTAAATATTTTTAATTTTAATTAAAGAGTGTTCAAAAATTCTCTGTTGCTATTGTGGATACAGAGAGTAAGTTTTATACCTCAAATTAAATTTTATAATTAGCTACTCCAAACTACATAAATAACATTAAGTTATTGTTAGATAAAATTCCTAAAAGTGTTCCCTATCCATACAATATCGCTCAAAAAGAAATCAAATAAATATTAATTAGACTCTAACTGATGAAAATCCAATGTATTAGATCAAATAACTTACTGTGAACTAATTTTACTATTTTGAATTATTGAAACTATGCAAGAATAATAATTTTTTCTTAATTTAAACTGACAAATGATTACTATCACAGATAATATTTTAGAAAGAATGACATAATGAAAACGCTGTCTCTAATTTCTGCAATAAATAAAATCAAAACTGTAGCAAAAATCTTGAACTAAATCACACATTTAGTGGAACAAATTCATGATTTGCGTTTCATTTTATTTATTCTTTGAAAGCTACATGCACCTTCTGAAAATTTTAAGTTTAATTTCGTATCTTAACTCCTCGGTATCAAATAATATTATCATGCCATATCATGCAGCTCACCAACTGCCGAATGCCCCACCAGCGGCCGAGCAGTAAAGACGCTGAACACTGGTAGTTCGGTCCGAGGTTCGAATCCCGCGAACTGGCTGGCTGCATGGGCGTTTTCGTTGTTTTCCCCATGTGTAACGTGTATACGAGCCAGTTTTTTTAGAACGCCCTCCACGAAGGCATCCCTCCTCTTAGGCAGATAGCCCTCGAAGCTTTGCCATAATCACACACACCAACTACCGAATGATAAATTCGCTAAGCACTGCTAGTTCCGTCCTGTATTAGATTCCAAGCGAACGGGCTGGCTGCGAGGTCGTTTCCGTCATGAATTCGAAGCATTTTCATTAAAGAGTCCTCTAGGAAGGCATCTATCCGCTTAGGCCAAGATCCCTTGCGTGCTCTTTCTTCATTAAATAAAGCATACCGTACAAATATTTCAAATTCTGGGCATGCCCCTAACTATAGAAGTTTTATTTCGGGAGATACTTTTATCCATAATCTTATTCTGTGCACATTTTTTTCACTAGCCTTTCTCAAATTCAAAATTTATAGGCTGTTTCTGTACTTTTGATTTAGTTCATTATGGCAAAGGACATTAGGGCTATCTGCCTAATATTTCTGCCTACTAAGTCTGTTCATACAATTTTATTGGCGATATTAACTTCCAGGAACAAGGTGCTTCACTTTCTTTTCCCTTTCAGATGGGAGAAAATCACTCTACGGATTGAAAATCGTCAAGCCCAGTTTGTGATGCATCAAGGAACTGGCAAGAGCGCCACCATCGAGATAGATAAGGCCTGCGTTCTGAATCGAAACTGGCTTGTGACGTCACGGTTAAGGGACCCTCAGCAATAACTCACACAATGACACTCCCCGAAACTTTCTCCGTATTCTTTGTCACCGTATTACTGTTAGACATACCTCACACGCTCTTGTTAGATGCTTAGATTTCGTTAGTTTTATTAACATTTGTGCATTATTCATTGCTTTTTCAAGTTGATTGCTTAGTGATACATTTTAGTTTCTGCATATTTTCGTGCGAAATTGTGTTATCAGCATTATGCCTTCCCGTTGTATTGTTCCTGGATGCACAGGAAATTATGATAATGGTCCTCGTGTGAGAGTCTACAGTTTTCCATCTAATGAAATTTTAAAAAAGAAATGGCTTAAAGCTATACCTCGGAGTAATTTTAAATTAACGAAAGCTTCAAAAGTTTGCGAACTTCATTTCAAAGATGAAGATATTGAGATGGAGACAAGTGCATATGATCCATCCTCTGGAAAAAAAATAAGTGCACCTCTTTCACGTTCTCGATTAACGAAAGAAGCAATACCATCTTTATTTCCGGGTTGCCCTGAATATTTATCCTATCAGGAACAGAATCGAGAATCTCCGTATGATAAGAAAATACGATTACAAAATCAGCAACTGCATTTGGCTCTACAGGAAAGCATGAAAACGAAATCAGAAGAAGAAGCAAAATACATGTTTTCAACATATGCAAACTTTTTAAAGTGCTTAGAGACTCAGCAAATCCCGTTATTTTGGTCTATAATCAGAAAAGAAGATGAGACATTATTTATTCACATCAATACTCAAGCAGCACCAGTTATTGAAGCCTCTGTTGTTCTTAAATATGATTTAAGTGTCTCAGCATTTATTGGTAATGCTGCAATAAAATCATGCAAAGAACGTAACTTTCCTGTGATAGTTGGAGATATCAGAAATCTCCAAAAAATACTAGATGGTGTACAGTCTCTGTTAATACCTGTAGCTCAAAATGAAATTCAATCAATTTTGGATACAATTTTGGAATTATTGGGCCTTCTTAAACTGAATGATGAAGTCGAAGAAACTGTTATTAATTTTTTGGCCGAACAAGTTTCACTTTTCTCGGTCAATAAAGTTAAACGGAGATACTCACCAGAAATTCTAATATTTTCAACTTTATTGCATTCCATATCTCCACACGCGTATAAGTTTTTACGACATTCGGGAAATATAATTCTTCCCCATCCAGCAACAGTTAGAAAAATTTGTACTGAATTTAATGCAAGTCCCTTTAAAGAGCAATTTGAAGTAAACTTCCTTCATTATGCGAGAGAGAAATTTGTGGAACTTCAACCTCATGAAAGAATTGTTTCTGTAATGATGGATGAAATTCATATTAAACCATATTTAGATTTCAGAGGAGGTAATATTGTTGGCTCTTCTTTTAACACTAAGGATGCAGCAACAAGTGCTTATGTTTTTATGATCCAGAGCTTACTCTCCCAGTATAAAGATGTTGTGCATATTTTACCTGTGAAAACCATAACAGCGGATATATTGCACTTTATACTTAAAAGATTGTAACAGGATTAGAGAATATAGGGTTTTTCGTGGTTTGTGTAGTAAGTGACAATAATTCACTCAATCGTAAATCTATGTGTTATTTTTCAAATCCACCAAAACTGAGTATCGTTTATCCTCATCCAGTAAAAACAGACAGACCCTTATTTTATGTAATTGATGCAGTACATATATTAAAATGTATACGAAATAACTGGTTGAATCAGAAAAACTTAAATCAGTGTTTTCAATACCCAGATTTTGAGACATTTGAAAATAATGTTATTATGAAAACTGCATCTTTTTATACTCTCAAAAAACTATATGAAGCTGAAAAGAATAATTTAGTTACATTTAATCGCTCTTTGACTTTTAAATCTCTTAACCCATCGAATTTAGAGAGGCAGAATGTCAAACTGGCACTGCAAGTTTTTAATGAACATGTAGTGAATGCTCTAGTAGAACTAGAAGAAAAAAATAATCTGCAATTTGCCAAAGAAACCGGAAATTTTATTAAAATAATTCATGTTTGGTGGTGCATTATAAATGTAAAAAGTCCCCATAAAGGAATACGACTAAGAAATGAAAATATGAATCCATTAACTAATTTGCCTGACGATGAAAACGTGAAGTTCTTAAGTAAATTTTTGAATTGGCTGGATGTTTGGAAAAGCATGGGATGCACTACAGGGAATTTTACGAAAGAAACTCATCATGCTCTTACTCACACAACTCATGCTTTGTTGGAAATGAAGGAGTATTGTATCGAAGAGCTGAAAATGAAATATTTTCTCTGTGGAAAAATACAAACTGATTCTTTAGAAGAGAGATTGGGAAAGTATAGATTTTTAGCCGGATCGCAATATCATGTCTCAGTGAGGCAAATATTTGAATGTGAGTCCAAACTCAGATTACAAAACACTTTTTCATTGAGATCTGCAACTTTTGGTCAAATTACTATTGATGAATTTAATGCTGTGTCTTCATATGAAAAGGAAGATGAAGTAATTAATTACTTGAATATTGATGTAACTAATGAAGATATTTTAGGCATCGAAAGTGTAATACCAGTTTTGACATACCTTGCAGGATATTGTGTTTATGCCATATGCAAAAAACAGAAGTGTTCATCATGTCTGTCACAGTTTTCAATTGATAAAGAACTGATATGCGAAGCTTCATATCGCTTAATTTCAAGTATGGATAGACGATGTTTAAAGTATCCTCACCCAGACATTGTGAATATTATTGTGCATTGCTATATAGTAGTTCAAAAACTTCTTTCTGAGAAATACGAAAATGAATTTTTAAAAGTTCAAAATCAACGAAATTTTGCATTGACTCTTGCATTTTCTATTATAAATAGGCTAGAATTATTTAATTCAATTGATATATGTGAGTTAGGTCATACTGCTGAGTATTGTGTGAAACAAATTTTGTGGGTGTGCATGAACATTTTACTTAAGAATTACTGTTGTAAAAAAAATGATAACTATAGAAAACCCTGTTTAAAAAGAAAACTACAAACACTACAGAAAGCAAATATCTAAAATAAGGTATTTATATTTTAGAAAACATTCCATTGCATTTAAAAAATATCAGTTATTTTATTGCATATTTATTTGTAAACTTTTTGTTGGCTTTTATAAGTTGTAATTTTTTATTCATTATGATTTAAGGGATGAATTTATGTTTACTTTTGACATCTGAAGCATCATCCCTTGTAATAATTACTAAGACTAGTAATATAAAAATTGTCAGCAAAATTTATGATTATTTATTTTAATTGGAAACTAATTTTATATGAAATAACTGTCCTAAGGGGTTAAAAGCATAACACTTATTTCATTACATAACATGTAGAATATCAAATGCTGAGTAAATTTGATTCATGACATAGTACTGTGTTCTTAAATTTAAATATCAATGCTTTTTGCAAATCATTAAATATCATTTTATCATGATGAAACTTAAATGCATATGTTTAGCTAATATAGCTTCTGTTCACTTTTATATATGTTATTATCATGCAATCAGTTTGTTTAAAATTTGTTATGCAATATAAATCTTTCTGAGAATGATAGAAAAATTTCTAAAATAATGTATGTAAGACTCGTATTAAGGTAATTAAATTGCGAAACTGCAAACTGAAATTTTAAAAATGTACATTTATTGAAGAAGCAGTAGTAATTGAATTCATATGTAGACATACTTGTTTTCATTGTATTTCAATTCAATGCAATTTTAAAAACAATTTTTTTAATTACCTTTTGAATTACAATCTTTGAGTACATGGCACCACCAAAAAGATATGTAAGGTAAGTTAAAAAAAAAATTGCATACATTATAAAAAAAAAAAAGTTTTGAACGTGATGTTAGGATTTATATTTTCTTTTCATGTGGATATTAATAGAAAAGATATTTTCAGAACAGAGGTAACGCAAAAAACTTTTTTCCTGTCTTATTTGGAATTTAATATTGATAGTCTTCAGAGCTATGTAATAAACATTATCTCAATTAAACTAGATTCTGTCGAATAATTATGTAGCATTAAGAGGAAAACATTAACTGTAATACAGATTAACATACAATATGTAAGTAAGAAATAATTTTAAAGGTAGACTATTTAGTAATTTATTACATTCAGAAAATTTTTCTGACTGATATAAAGCATTTAAATGTTAGTCTAAATATTAAGTAGTCTCTTGCATTCGTTTGATATTTTATAATCCTGCTACATTAATATTATAGATATAAATAAAAATATGCAATAATTATAGATTGAGAGATAATATGTGTTCCCACTGGCAAACATTTTGTTAAAGTAATGGGTGAAACAAAAAATTTGATGCAGTGGTGAGAATCAAGGAGAGGCACAAAGACAGTACAGAAAAATCAAAATAAAAATTTTTGCTACTTGAATTTTAAAACTAATTTTTCCTTCAAAGAAATTATTTGCTTTTAAAAGCACCACACTGTTGTTCTCAAATAATTTTGTTTTGAAAATAAATACCAACAAAAGAAAATGAAAATATTTCATATTCGTATAAGCTTTGTAAAACATTATATTGCCGCTTGTAATTTTGTTTTAGACTGCTTTTATAGTATGAGATACCAATTTCATAGAATAGCTTTAGAAAAACTGGTGTTTAGCAAGGAAGGTAAACTGCACGAAGACCGGTCCCCTAGCAGTGACGTAGTAACTCAGCGCGCAGGCCTTATCTATCTCGATGGTGGCGGCAAGAGTAGGCCAATATATCGCCTGCTGAAAACTAGTATAACCCAAAGTATTGGTGATAAGTTCCAAAGTATTGGTGATAGACAGTGATTGCGTAGCTGCTATATATATATATATTACGATGGACACAAGAAATTGTCAAACTGTTTAGTAGAGATTGTCGTATGGTTTTCATATATTTGTTAAGTGATTTGTTGTCGTTGTTGCCTTTTCCAGCAGTCCACTTAGAATCTAAACATATATCTTCATGAACATTCATCAGTTTCCCTTAAAAAGTCCTCCACGAAGGCATCCCTCCCTTAAGGCAGATAGCCCTCGAGTGCTTTGCCGTAATTTAACAAACCAACCAACCAACCATGAACCTTCATCTAAATTCAATATGACAATACAAATTATAACAGCTAGTGGAATTTTTAACATTGCTTCTGATTCACTTTTGTTGATAATTTTGTAGTACCAGAACGTTTTTAATTCTTGTTACTATTAACGATGCATTGAGGCCTCAAATCATAGCCCAAATTTTATAATTATTAGAATAGCATAACAGTAACATAATTCGTGAATATTCTTAGAATAAACAAATGATATTCGTTTGCTTAGTCTTTCTGGTATCAGGCTTGTTTTAAAAGCTCGTGAAATGTTGCGGAGTGGGCGAAATCTGTGGATCTTATTTGTGTTTTATATATTATCGCAACCTCTTTAGCAGAAAATGCTATTAGTAGAAAATGCTAGTAATCAGAATGTGATAAACTGTGACAACCAAGCGAATAAACTATTCTTCAGGCAAAAATGCTCAAAACAGTCTTTTAGTTAAGCTACGTCGCCATTTTCGTTGCGTTCGTTTTGTTATATTAAAAGTTCGCAAGGTTTCATACAAGTATATTGTGATATTTTTTTGCCTTAAACGCAATCTTGATTTGTTATCTTTAGGAATTTGCCAGGCATGGGAGAAAGCTACAGCAACATTTCCGCAGAATGCAGTATTTTGCAGCGAAATCACTGGAAAGAACAATGATAAGTTGCGTTTGACAGATAACATGTTAGCAATGATGCCACGGCTGCACTCGACTGCAACGTTATGCAGTTCTCAGACACTTTTCTGAGTAAAAGCAGATTGCTGTATACACGAGAAGAACAGAGCCAAAAAGTACAGAATGATTTCGAGAAAAGTGTTTTATTTTCTTAATTTTTTAACGTTTCATATAATCCTTATTTTATAATTAAATCTACATTTCAAATTGCCAATTTATGTTGATAACGCTCGCTGACTTAGGATAAACAGAAATAGTATGGGAATCTTTTTAAAAGAATTCGCGAAAATTACCAACTTGCTATCAATAAGTAACTTGTTAAAAACGCTAGGGTTCCCATGCGTTAATATGCAAGTACCCATATCTGGCTCATTCGTGATGCTTGGAATTTAATACTTCAGTTAAATATAACAGAATATAGTGTTGTATTTTATAGTGCAGTCAGAATTTCATTCACATTGTTAACATTATCCTTATTTGTACCCCCTCCCAGTGGCTGAGCGGTATATTTGCTGAACACTAACAGTTCGGTCGCAAGTTCGAATCCCGCGAACGCGCTAGCTGCAAGGGCGTTTTCGTGGTTTTTCTCATGTGTAACGTATATGCGAACCGTTTGCTCTTAGAAAGTTCTTCACGAAGGCCCTTAGGCAAACGGCCATCGTGGATTTGCCGTAATCACATAAAACCAGTTGGTACTTCATTGGTATTATGTTTTCGCCATTGAATATTTTTATGGATTTCTCTTACTGAAACAGTTGCTGAATTAGCTGAAATATCAGTAATATGGTCATTGATATGAGCCGCTGAGCTATTCGATATTAACTGAGCAGGAATGGCATTTATGTTCTTTGAAAACTTTTCATAAATTGCATACAATACATACACAAATGTAAAATACAATTTATTCTACCCTACTTAGAAAGCTGGCTAACAAATGTAGGAACGAAGTCACCAATCCAGAGACGTAAGATATTTCCTTACAATTTTAATAAAAGAATACGTAAAAATAAAATAAAAAATCTGATGTGTACACCACATGACTTCCTTGTACAGAATATTAAATTATAAACATTTTTTCTTGCATTTCATTTAAACTTATTGGATTGTATTAAATCTATTTCGCCGACAGCGCATAAACCACAATAGAATAAATGCATTTTTTAAAATTCACTCTAGTATTTGTTTACCCTAGCGACACTCTGGCGCTAGATTCACTTTACAGCATTAATAATTATATAACAGTTAACCTATATATTTCGTTCATATTATAACTCATAATGCACAAAATTTATATCATTTAAAGAATAGAATTATCTAATCGTTGCCACATGTTCTATTCAAATACTATAATAAAACTAAAATGATGTATAAAAGAAATTTAGCTAACAAAACAAAAAAGAAACAGTTTTTCACAGACGATTGAGTATTTCTCATTCAATTAATTCAGTTCTCACTTCGCGAGAAGGCAAAAATATATAAAAACTCAAAATATCTATATTAAAAATTACGAAGTAAATCTCAAACACTTATTTCCTCGAAAAATTCCAGAAAGAATTTAATTGGCAATAATAAATAAATGCGTTATCTTTGTTGTTGCGAAGCTAAGTTTCTCTAGATTGGCAACAAATCCACTAGTCTCCTGTTTCAAATGTAAACATCAATTGCCGCCATCAAGAGAAGTATTAGGCTTAGCGGCACTTAAACAACTTTAAAATTGTTGATAATTCTAAAAATATTGCATAGAGATTTGCATAAAACCTTAAACGGAAGATAAAAATAACATAATACAATCATTTCTAAAGCAAAAAAATGTACAATTTACAAACATATATGAGTAAAGAAACTGAGATCACTGAGCCGGGTAGCAGAGTGGATATATATATAAATATATTTAAATACGTTTGGTGCGGCCGATTGCAACTAAAATACGAGGTGCACATCTGCATGTTATAGCAGTCCTGTATACAAAATTTCAACGTTCTGAGGCTACTCGTTTTTGAGTTATGCGAGTTACGTACGTACGTTAGTACAGACGCCACGAAAAATTCTCTTCATAATTTGTTTTAAAGCAGTTTTATAATTTTTTGGGAGGAAAAGAGTGTTTTATTCTGTCCTTACGTACAGATGTCACGGAAATACATCGTTAAATTGCATTCGATAGCTGTCAAAATGGATGTTTTCGTTGAAATATGCTGCCTGAAACTTTTCGTGATTACAATACCATTTTACTTCGTACAAGGAAGTAAAAAAGTAAGCTGAGAGTTTATTGAGTTTAATTTTAAATTCCCAGCTATCCTAAACTTGAAATTCATTGACTTTAACAATAACAGCATCGAAAACATCATAGATAAGATTTTAAAAAAATATATATGTTTCAGATATTAAGGCACGGACACACTTGTGGTCTATATCAGTTACTTTTCCAAATCTTATACTAACTGACTAAGAAAAGACATTTTAGTGCTTAATATTAGCACTTATGAGCTGATCTCAATAAAATCAAATTTTTCAGAAAGAAAATTTCGTGATGTGTCGTAATGCAGACCCCTTTCGATGTGCTTTAATATTTAAAATTTTGCTTTTCTGTTACATCTCACGCAACTGACAAGCAATCGATATGTGACGAGGGACAAAATCTCAAATTTTACTTCCTCAGTCAATAATCGATAACGTTAGCTAGCTTTAACACCAAGAAGGATTCAGGCGATTGACAAATACTGAGTTTGGAAGTTTAAAATGTTTCCATACTAAGTTACTGTCATGTTAATAAAAGACATATTAAAACAACATTATTGTTTTAAGAATAATGATTAGGTATCAAATTTCACTTCAAAAATATTATCTATATTTTATTCAAGCTTATAACATACAGTGTATATATTCATAAGATACCAAATACCGTCAACTTCAATAGGATGTCAATCTTAGGATTGATTTTAAAGTGATGTACTTAACGGGATGACTATGAAAGAGGAGATACGAATGATTTGCATTGAGGTATAGATTTATTTTTGACAAGGAATATTTTATCATTTATAGGCTTATTTTATTTTTTTGAGCAACTGCCGATTTGATATGTATCATATGCAAAATTGGAAATTAACTTTTCTATGAAAATTCTGTCTAGCATTTGCTGACTGGTTAAAAGTGCTACACGCTGGTAATTTGTCCCATGTTCTCATATCCGGTGAAAAAACTGAAAGTTTTCGTAGTATTTTTCATGTGTAAATTGAACATGAACAAACTTCGCTTAAATTGTCCTCCACGAAGGAATCCCTTCCTTTAACAGATAGCCCCCTTTATTTTGCTCTAATTAAACGATACTAAAAAAACTCTACAAGCTTTTAGATTTTATATTATGCCCAAAGGTGTGTTTTTTAGCGTTCCATGTGTTGTTACCTTTATTTATTAAATCTTATGGTCTTAGCAATTACGCCGGAAAATTCAATTCAATAGCAATATCACAAAATAATTCGAAACTAGTCAGTTGAAAAGACCGTGGATTGGTTTGGTTTGGTTTATTAGATTACGGCAAAGCACTCGAGGGCTATCTGCCTTAAGGGAGGGATGCCTTCGCGGAGGACTTTTTAAGGGAAAATGGCTCGTATACACGTTACACATGGGGAAAACCACGAAGAAACACCCATGCAGCCAGCCCGTTCGCGGGATTCAAACCTCGGACCGAACTATCAATGTTAAGCGACGTTACCGCTTGGCCTCTGGTGGGCTGAAGTGACCGTGGAAGACTGAGTTGAATTCATTTGAAGGATTTTGATACCATGAAAATAGTAATATAAAATTACAAGAGCTCAGAATAGAGTAACAAATAAGTTTCTGTTTCAATTCAAAGATCACTTATTCAAGGGGGGGAATTCATTAAGTAATTATGAGGCTCCATAATGAAGGCGTATTTACTTTTGGAGTTGAAAAAAATTCCATGTTACACAGATGCCTGCTCCAAAAAAAATTATTTATTTTGTGACCCTCTCGAAAATTCGCCAATTCATTTGCAGCTTTGACAATTGCAAAGCAACATTTGTTGGGCTAACTTTACCGCTCATAGGGACCGTTCTGCTAATGAAAAATGAAAAACTTACTGTTTCTTTACTTTTGGTAAAACTTATTTATCCCATCGATCGTGAAATTTAGCTATCATGGAATAATGGAAATTGGCGGCTGTCCTGCCAAAGTTGCGCCTAACGTTCCTGCGAAATTCTAAAGTAATTGTTGCTGCTTTGTTTAATCAGCAATCAGTATTCGGCCTGCTTCGTTTTGGGGCTTTATGAAGTCTTTCTAGGTTTCTACTATTTTTTATACCTCCGACTTTATCGTAGGCTCTGCTTAGAGCACTATCAATACAAATCTCCCACACGTAATTGATTTATTCTATTACTGTTTGATCGGCCATATGCTGTTGCCTATATCGTGTCCATTAACACAGACTTTTTATGATGCTGGTATCCCATAAGTTTGAAAATAATCCACTGCTTGTTGTTCTATAGAAGAAAGGCTTTAAATTTAAGTCATTTGTTTTTCCTTAATACAAGAAAAACATACACCAATAATAAATAATTTAATATCCTTGTCTATAAAAGCAAAACGTGACTTACCGAGAATCCATTGGTTATATCAAGCCAAAGGGTGGCTATTACTGTGTCATACGTCACACTATTGGTCATACGTCTCACTATTACTCTGTCATACGTCACTACTATTACTCTGTCATACGTCACTACTATTACTGTGTCGTACTACGTCATGCTTGTCCACAACTGAAACTAAATCGCTCTGTTCGGAGGAAGTTTCATGGTTGGCCGAATAATAGATAAGTATTGAAGCATTTAAAGAAGCAAGGAATTTTCTGAACGAAAACGTTTTTATGGCCAACATTTACATTTATATGACTAATAGATATTGCTAAGCGAAATAACGGCTAAATATAAAACATATAAATTCGTTGGGCCTAAACAAGATGTCAGGTATGTTCTATGTATGTTGATTATTCTCATGGTTATACTCGAAAATAACGGGTCCCACCAGCGGCCGAGCGGTAAAGTCACTGAACACTGGTAGTTCGTTCCGAGGTTTGAATCCCGCGAACGGGCTGGCTGTATTTTCCCCATGTGTAACATGTACACGAGCCAGTTTCCCTTAGAAAGTCCTCCACGAAGGCATCCTTCCCCTTAGGCAGATAGCCCTCGAGGCTTTGCCATAATCACACACACGAAAATAACGCCAAAATTCGGTATTCTACCGAATGTTAAAAGTGAACATGCGGATAATCAGAAAGTACACAAATTTCTATTAATTCGCCAATTATGATCCTTAATTTTGATGATACTTACGTATTAACGCACCTACCTTAGTAGACGTTAATAGAGTTGCAGAATGTGCCACACTCTGGCAACCATGCGCATGGCAAATCTTCCGTCAACCATCTTCATAACAACCCTTCATTCAAGTAATACCTCCATTTTTGTATTTAATTTTTATTTATTTATTTATTTATTTATTTATTTATTTTTTATTTTTATTTTTTTTTATTTTTATTTTTTTTTTTAAATTTTTTATTCAAGGTTCCAACGGTTTTTGTAAACAATTATTGATACCTGTGCCCTTATTTTTAAAATGCGAACTTGTGCGCTTTGCCAAAAATGGAAGAAACTGCCCTGAAATTTCTGCAATTATACAGAATTTGGTAAAAGTGTTGTGAAAGGAACAGCAAGGAAACTATTTTCTTCAATAGCCACTGTTCACAAGGATTGCAAAAGGCGAATCTCCAAAATTATCTGGTAATTTGTTAAGGGGCAATAGGTTGCTGTGTACTTCAGGAGACGAATAGTGTAAAAACAACTGCTGCAAGATTTGAAGAAGAATGTAAGTGCTTCATGTTTTTAATGTATTACGCAATCCTTATTTAATAATTCAAATCTGTATTTTAATTTGTATAAAGTATGCTTTCTTTTCATAAGTTGATAATGTTTACCGATTTACAATAAATAGCGGTAGTTTAGGAATTTCTGTATAAAAAATGTCGCGAAAACAAGTAACTTGCACCCGATATGTAACTTTTACCTTTTAATTTGTAACAAATCGCCAAACTGCACCAAACTGGTTTTATTAATACGATTTGGTTTAGTTATTATGGCGAAGTACCATGCCTTTGCGGAGAACGTTCTAGAGAAAACTGGCTCGTATACACGTTGCACATGGGAAAAACCACGAAAACGCGCATGAAGCCAAACCGTTCGCCTGAAATCAAACACAGGTCGGAACTACCAGAGTTCAGTGATTTTATGGCTCAGCCGCTAGTGGGCTACGTTAATACGTAAGTACCATTTTGATCCATTATAGTAGCGTTTAAACGTGAGAGGGATAGTCAAGTAAACTCAACTATCGGCTTTGTAACAATGAAATTGTAGCACCACTGCTATCAAAAGAATGATTATACGGCAATTACATTCTTTCTTTTATCCAATCATACTCTTGATTTGCGAATGTTTTAATTGAAACGGTAAAAGATACACATTGAAAAATCGCGTATTTAGCTTCAGTTAGAATTTATTCATAGCGGCTTCCTATAGGCTAGCGAATATTCTTTCGCTGATCTAAAATGTCTTTTTATTACAACTAGAAATTTCAATCCGCTGTAACGATTGAAATTTTAAGCAAATGAAATATTGGTGGGATTAATCATGTTAATAAGCTTGATTATAAGACTAGAATTCCTGCAATTAATTCATCAGATTAGAATTTTGTGTTCTGTAGGAAACTATATATCTATTTTTAATGCACTGTCTCTCAAATCTGCATGTCGTGCATTTTAATTCAATGGCATATCCGCATTTCTTTTCAGAAGGCGTCTTCTCGAAAATGAAAATCTACCATTTCCACTGCATATCTGCGTTTTCGAAATGCCAAATGAAACCGTAATTTTTTTCATTATGAATTAGGTTTACATTATTCTAGAGTAGGATTAAACTTTCATTATTATTATTATTATGTGCATCTTCCTTGAATGTTAACCGTAATTTTTATGAGATATCACTCACGTTAAATCAGGTTATAACAACTATAAAAAGCTTTTTCTTTATAACTAGTTAAAATGCAACTTTCACATCACTCTGGTTACCGCTATGATGTGACTTATCGCTTATAGCTTAACTAAACTGTGAAAACGAAAACACACAAACAGATGCATTAGTCTTTGTTGTCTCACCCTTTGTAAGGGTCAAATACATATAATGCAAACGGAATTAATAGGTCTCCTTAATTTTCAGAGAAAAAACGAAACGCATTATTCTTTTGGATGTAATCCAAGTATTTCCTATCAGCTGCAATCAAAGATTACAATTCTGGGTTGGACAAATTATAAAATCTAAATGAAAGTTAACTCACCACGTAGGCTAACGTTTGGAAATTCTAATTCACTACAGCAGCGGCGTGATCTCAACAGTAGCCAAACGCTACAGTCAGCCTACCAGTTGCTAAGCGGTAGAAACCACTGAACACTGTTGTTCGTCCGGGGTGCATATTTCACAAGTGCACATCTGTATAGCCACGGAGAGAGTCTCTTCTAGGATGGACCAATGAGCATCTAGTAAAATTCCTGTCATGTCACATGACCTTCCGCATGCTTTAAGCAAGATGGTTGAAAACATTCTGCCACGCAATCTTCTGTACAAAATAATTAAAGCATCGTCGAATGCTTCTGAAACTTTTCATTGAGAAGTTAAATCAGTTATAGGAAATTATGAAGATTTCATTACCTGGTTGAAATAAATACAAACACATGTTGGATACTTCCCAAAAATATCGATGTGAAATATTACTTAATAAATGGTAAATAAGATGAAGAAAGAAATATGTGATAAACATCTGAGCCCAAATGCAATCTTTGCATAAAACTATGCGTATGCAAAAAATATTTACACCAATTATAAATGTATATAGAAATCAGCACTTTTTATTGCAATCTATATAAAAAAGATGTTCTATATTAATAACCAATGAACAATTCTATTCAAAGTGAACTTTACTAATTGTATTCGTATACATTTAGTGTGTTAAAGTTCACATTTAATAACTGCTAACTCTTAAATGTACTATCTACACAAGAAATACTCATTAAACAGAGTGAATTTATCATATTCACAACGAGTATATTAATTTATTCACATATAATTTTTAATGTTAACAATGGATATAATCAGATCATATATATTCTGAATCTTACACTTCAAATCAAAAGAATGCAAGCACTGAAATAAGAAAACAGTAGATTCATTGTAACACTTTCAGTCATTCTCAGCTGAATTAAAAAAATATACACTTGAATTCTCTTAATCCACATAATATGCCGTGAACATGAATCCTAATATTACTGCGTGATAAAAATCTCGAAAGTGAAATGTCAGCAATTAATCAAACTCAGAAAACGAAAGCACTACGAGATTTTCTACTATTACACCATATATTTATAACTGCGAAACAAATGCAAATTAAAACGTAAACAACATACGCTCACATGCACGAAGATTTAGCGTCACAAGAGCAATAGCAGCTCATTGGTTCATTTTCGAAATCCCTTCGTCAGTGGCTACGCTGATGTGCACTTGTGAACTACGCGTCCGGAGTTCGAGTTCCGGCGAAAGGGCTGGCTGCATGGGCGTTTTCGTGGTTTCTCCCATGTGTAACGTGGATAGGAGAAAGTTCCCTTAAAGCCTCCAACGATCATCCTTTCCTTTCCATGTAGCGCTTAATGGCGGAATACATATTTTTCTTTAAATGTGCTTTTCTTGTGCAATGCCAAATTCTGATTTCAACTCGTACAGTCACGTTTCTTCCTCTCACATTACATTAAACCGACTGCGAATCAGAGCTGCCACCAGCGTCCGAGCAGTAAAATATCTGCACACTGATATTTTCGACCTTGCGTTTGCTTCCATGTAAACGGGCTGCCTGCATGGACGTTTCAGGAGTCTTCCTCATGTGTAACGGGTATACAAACCAATTTTCCTTAGAAGTCCTTCCACGAAAGCATTCCTCCCCTTAGAGAGATAGCCCAGGTGTGCTTCGCCATAATTAACTAAACCAAAACTAAATTTGCATAATTGTCTGGACGAAGTGAATATGCATTCTTTGAACTAGGTGAATACGTGACAAAAGATAGTATACAGGAAAAATGAAACCAATATTTCACTTGCTAGTTAAGCACAAAATAAAACGTCGGAAGACATTTTTAAAATGTTTGATATCGTTAAGTTACCCTTAGTTTTATAATAGCATTACGATAAAAAAATGTCATGGCCTGGAGAGCAATAAATGCGAAATTAAGTCAGATACTTTCAAGTATCCATTTATTACATGTTATTATAATGGATAACTTCAGGTCCCTCCTCTTCCCCCCCCCGAAATTACATTTTACCCCTAACAAATGTTTATAAATTTTATTTCGAGAATCAAGAATAATGAGACCATTCAGCACTTGAAATAGTATAAATATTGACAATATTTTGGCCCTTACTTTATATCTCATTCACAAGTATTTTACGTGAAAGTGAAACATAGTTGAGACAATGTCGTTTAATGCCAATGGGAAAAAAACACAGCTTTTTTAATGGCTGTATGATGTTAATTTTAAATGCAAAACCCCAATGCATTTAACAGTGTTAAAAGTGGTAAACCATCTTCAAGGATTATAGTTTAAGGAGTCAAATCTTTTGCTTCTGAAGAAGAGCTATGCCATCACGTTTCTCGTAAAATCAACTAATCTTATTCATTTGAAAATAAGGCTAAATTGTGTTTCAATTTAATCAATAAGTATTGTCAAAATTTTAGATTTAAAGGTGTTAAAAGTCATATGTTACTTCTTTAACTTCAAAGTAAGCTGTGAAAATGACCATAAAACAAAACATTTAGAAGTCTGGGGGTCGTATTAAATAATGATTCAAAAATCAGTGAACTTTAGGCAATTTAACTACAGTATTTCCACAGCTATAAATCTTATGCAGCATTATGTACGTGAGTTTTTTTTTGTTTTTTGTTTGTTTCAGTTTAGATTTATATTTTTACTTATTTACTTTTTATGTTTGTGACAGATGTACCTTTTCTCAGGAAGACCTTCGACTAGTTTATTTCAGAAAGAAAAGAATTTCCACACCGTTTGATTTTTTTTCTCATCCTTTAAGATTAATTTTAATGTTTCATTTTAAAGAAACAAAAATTGTGGCGCATTTAAGCTTATTTATTTTTATCAGTAGTTGTTTATCAACATTTGAATTACAGATGACTACAAAACCTTTTATGACTTTAGTAAACTTGACGATGTAATCAATCTTTCATATAGTAATTAACTTGAAAGTGGCTTAAAATCACTTGCGCCCAGATATATTTTTCCTTGCGAAGGAGACGGTATTTTATTTAGCAGCTACATACTTACGTAATTAATATTTCTATACCAGTTTTCCTTTCATGTATGACAATATTTCATTTTTTAAAGGAGTAGCAGGGTAAAAATTATAGGTTTTCTTTGAATCTGACAGTCTCTGAAAAGTCACCTTATCTACTAGGCCCAGATGGTATAGTGGTTAGGGGAGCCAACCGAAGGACCCGGATTCGATCCCGGAAAATGCATTGTTGTAACTGTCCATCCCTTCATAGGAGGTAACAGTGGCCTCCCATTGAGTGCGTCTAAAATAAAATGGTCACCATTTTCGGCCTTAGGAGTGGCGAATGTTGAAAAAAGACAAAATTGTGCCAGCCTTTCGGGGAAGGGAGACTTCATCAACTAATACTTTAGCACTTAGTGTCATTTGTGACATAAATATTAATATAATATAAATATTCACATAACATAAATATTAACGTAATATTTATGAAGAATAATTGTTGCATTTATATAGATTAGTATATTAATTCATTAACAGCAGAAGTTTCAATTGATTTACACAAAGCTCTTTGTGATATTAAGTTTCGAAAACATTACTATAAAGAAAATAATGCACTAGTAATAAGTATATTAGTATGCCAGTCAAACAATTGGTTATATGGTGTAATTTATCACTAATGGAACTTTGGATATGTTTTTCGAAATTATATTCAGAAATAATAAAGGCTCATTGCCTTCGGATTGCCGAACCTACAATTGGACATCATTGCAATGCCACCTGTTTGCTAGTCTGTACTCAAAAGTTATTCAACCTTTAGGATAGGCCCTTTTACATCCTATTCGCAGATCGGTGCTTAAACATAAATCGTCCTCGAGAGAGCTTTAGCGTAGCGAACTCCACCCTTGCAATGCACTCATCTTCATTGCTGTGATGGTCGCACTTACGCGGAATTATTCCCAGTGGAATGAACAGGAGTGGCAGATGGGGAATCCGAAGAATGGGTACAGAGTGTTCAAAATTTTCGCATTTATGGTTAAGTGGTATGTTTCGAGTCAAAGGAAACTCATCATTCATTGAGGAAGTGGGGAATTGTTGTCACTCTGCAACTGTATTCGTGTTGATAGGCAGAATTGTTTCAGCATAATCAGAAACTATTCTTTCATTATGCAGTGCAACGATGAGGGAAGTACTGGTATGCCTTATGCCTAAATGTGTTTACTGTAAAAAGCTGAAAATGTGTGTGCGAAAATATATGCATTTTCTAAAAGTTCTCATAAAAGACTCTTCATGCTTAGTCAGAAATATATCGTATATAGCTCAACATAAAACTTTCGTATATTATAAAAATGAAATTTATACTCGGAAAATGATTTCCAGATTATCATATTATTTAGATGTATTTCATTTGTGTATGATTTCGTTTCAAACTTATATCATATCCATGTATTAAAACACGGTATTTACCATACTGGGCATATATGTGTGTCGTGGATACCAGAACTGAGCATCAGTGGTTACGAGTTTGACCACCTGCTGGCCATGTTGAGCAAGAACGGCCGGGAGAATAGAATCCAAGGAATGCCACACACTAATTTCTCTACTCTATCGATGGCATACGGACTGACTGAACTCAACTGTTTTCATTCTGGACAATACAGTTTTTGACTCATCTGGGATTTGCATCTAATTTCAGTATATGGGTATCGCCTTTTCTTGCCATTTACTAAATGGGCTGCTATAATTACTTAACTGCAGTATTTCATTTTCGTTACGCTCTATCTAATCAACTCACGTTAGCTAATGAATTATTGTTTGCTGCTTATAATTAATTATAAATAATTATTTGTGGTACTTAAACAGGAATCAGGGTCATTGTATTGCTCAGCAAATGTTTATTTATTATGCACATTTTTTGTTGTTTCAGTTTTGTCTGTTCTATCATTAAAGAGTAGAATTCAGAAATAAGCTTATAAAAGTAGCATCTATTTTTACTAATCGCATAAATAATCATTTATTTATGCAAATAACTTACATTTCTTTCATTAGTAAAAATTTTCAGAGAGTAACAGAAAATGTTGTCCAACGCGTAATAAGATATGCCTCAAATTATAAAGCAAATCTGAACTGAAAAACATTCTAAAAGTTTTGAGATTTTATATTACGCAGAAAGGGAGCTTTTTTCTTTCATCTTACATACATGCACGTTTCGACAGCATTTGAGGTAACGCCTGTTTGCGATAAAAATCTTTAAAAACGGCATATTTTTAGAATTTCCGATAGACAGTCTCGCTCTCTTTAAAGTTTACTCAGCACAGTGTGTTGCTACTTCCAGGGGCCCATATTCTGATATTCCTGGTGCCCTACGTTATTCAGAACTTGATCGCTCTAGGTATCGTTGCATTTTTTACAATGCGAGAAACATGCCTACACTCATGCAGATGTTTTATTATTTAGTTTCTTTAAAGATAATATATAGCCATGATATTTGGTGGCAACAATTTGAAAAGTGGGTTTAGTGGTTCTTCAAAATAAACAGACATGTAATACTTTCACTGTTAAATGATCTCTTCTACAGACATCTGCTAAAGATTACTATCTAAATCTTTTGGTCAGAGTAAATTGAAGAGTGCCCCTTGTATTATCGCGAAATTGTTTCATTTATGATAACCTAATGTTGTTTCATTTATGATAACCTAATGTTGTTTCATTTATGGTAACCCGTCTGTAGTGATTCGATGCAAAATGCTGTTCCGAGAGTAATAGATCATCTGGACTAACTCCCCTTTGGGCTAAAAATTAATCTAACTGATTTGCGTAGCGTACAATGATTACGCAAGAAATTAGGCAAAATTCACAGCACGCTGAGTAATAGAAGTATGAATTTCAGCATGTTAAATTCTAATAATAAACTTTGATACTTTAACGCAACAGGTAACTAGGTGTCGATTTACAGCAGTCAGAAACTACATTTTCGGATAGATAATGTTATCGTAATTATGAATAGATTTCAACGCACGAATAATAAAATAATAGGAATATTGTAGTACAGTTTTAGTGGTTTTTCAAAATAAACATACATGTAATACTTGCACTGCGAAATGATCTCTTCTACAGACATCTGCTGATGACTACTATCTAAAGCTTTTGGTTAGAGTAGATTGAAGAGTGCCCTTTGTATTATTGCAAAGTTGTTTCATTTATCGCCAAGTTGTCGTTTCATTTATGGTAACCTAAGTAGTTTATTTTTATGGAAACCCTATTAGCACGTAATCGTTTGCATGATTGCGGTAAATTTTGAATTATGGGAAAAGATTTGTAAGGGCTTGTGTTTGGTTAGCAAGAACATTGCTTGTTTGTGGTTTATACGATAGAATGGCTGAATGTGGTAAGATTAATTTTTAAAGTGTCTGGATTTGGAATAAAAGAGGAAAAGCGCATTAATTGAGTGTTGTGTAAATAAAGGTTTACTTAGAAGTCATTATAAGTGTGCTGTTTGTAGGAAGAAAATGCGCGTGGTCGAACGTAGGACAATATTTTTTACTTTTATTTTTGTGAATTTATGTAGCGTCGCCAGTATACAGATTCTAGTTCAGATAATTTTAGGAATTTTTTTAACGCTGTTAAGGAATTTTATTTAACTGAAGAAAGGGAAATTTCTAGTTAAAGTATTTGGATATTTTCTTCGTATAGTGCTAAGATGAATTTCATTTTCTATGTTATTTGATTGCTTAATTTAAAATGTAGTTTATTGGGATTATATATTTATTATTAGCTACTCCTTTGACGTTTTAATTGAATATAGAACGATATGTACATGGGCAAAGTCAAGGCAGTGCCCAGTGACAAGTTTGTGCAATTCTCTGAGTTTTTTAAAGTAAAAATAGGTTGATGTGTACAAGCATACCGAGTTTGTGCAATTCTTTGACTTATTTTGTCTTTCATTAGTATCGCCGCTACACAAAGCGAAAATAACCACTCAAAGAATAGCACAAAATTCGGTATCCATGTACCGCCAATAATTGCCAATTTTCGCCAAGGGGGACTCGTAAATATATTTTTGCCAAAGCTTTTTTTTTTTTAAATATTTTTATTACTAAAACTAATCTTTAGGTGAGGGATGTAACGGATGAATAAGAAGATTAAGGGAATTTAATATAAAAATATTTTAAGTAATTGTATTATAAAAATATTACTTCATACTCGTATTTTAGTAATATTCCTATTACTAAAATACAACTCTGATACATTTTCTTGTTCTCTTTATGTTATATAATAGAAATTAAATCATTTGAAGTAAGTAATTTATACTATATACATAGAATTATCAAATAATTAATTGTATTTACAGTGGCTTTTATTTACAAGGGAGCTCAATAATTCGAAAACCTCACTTTTCAGCCAAATAAAAACGTTGCCCCTAAAATTCTACTTTTTATTTTTTCTGAAATTTATATTAATTAATAAAATATGCTAATGTATGTATACTATAAGAATTTTTCCAAAATAAAATGCAACAACAGTCTGAAGTAAGTAAGAGGAAAATAGGGAAAAACTGTTTCAGTATAACTAAAATACAACTCGAATACATTTTCCTGTTCTCTGTATGTTATTTAATATGAATATGAAGATTAAGGGAATTTAGTACAGAAATGTTTTAAGTAATTGTATTATAAAAATAATACTTCATAATCGTATTTTAGTAATATTCCTATTACTAAAATACAACTCGGATACATTTTCTTGTTCTCTTTATGTTATATAATAGGAATTAAATCATTTGAAGTAAGTAATTTATACTATATACGTACAATTATCAAATAATTAATTGTATTTACAGTATCTTTTATTTACAAGGCAACTTAATAATTCCAAAACCTTACGTTTCAGGCAAATTAAAAACGTTGTCCCTGAAATTCTGCTTCTTATTTTTTCTGAAATTTATATTAATTAATAAAATATGCTAATGTATGTATACTATAAGAATTTTTCCAAAATAAAATGCAACAACAGTCTGAAGTAAGTAAGTGGAAAATAGGGAAAAACTGTTTCAGTATAACAATATTGGTAATGATTTTACATAGGATTAAAAAAGTAGCAATGGATGTCATCGCTTCAAGGTAAAAAACACTTATCTTCTTTATTTTCTTAATTCCCAAATAGTCTTTAGTTCTCAATTATTCACCTGAAATTACAACAGTGACCATAGAACAGTATCATTATTAAAATGAATATTCTTGGCATAACTCAGTCAAAAATAGATGGTCAATCTATAGTAAGACTAATACGCATATATTACTTTTATTTCAAATTAGCTGAAAAACAAGATGTTGCTCTTATTTTCGATATCTCATGTGGACAGTGATTTTGCTCCTATTTTAGTTCAAGTTGAATTGTGCAAAATTTTATTAAGTTCGAAAAAAATTGCATAACAGTGTAGAACTATTACGAAGCCATGTAATAGTCTTAATAAAAACTGATACTTGTTTTTCTATCAGTTATGCTTTTTTTAGAAAATTAAATTTTGAAAATTCACTATCCAGTTTGGCCAAGTTCTTTATGGTTTACGAGACATTCGTGAAAAATTGATAGAAAGGGTAATAAATTCCTGCTACACTGTTTTTTCAGTGTCTGTAAAAATTCTACACTGTTTCTAAAAAGTAAATGAATATAGATCTCTCTGATGCTTTTAGTAAGAATTGTTAGCGGAAACGCAAAAACGGCCACGTGAACCTAAGATGGATGAGGTGCTTATTTTTTGTAAAAAACAATTTTAAGTGTAAAAAACAACAATTGCTTAGTGTGTATAAGTACAACTGACATAGGAAATAATACAACGGCAACGTGAATCTAAGATGGGCGTTACGGGTGAATGATTCTAATATAAATGTCCTTAATGTAAAGAGGTTTTTTTCAAAATCTTAGGCTGACAGTGACCTTCCTCAAGTTTTGAAGGTTAACTGCGCAAAATGTTATCAAGATTGGAATAAAAGTGTAGATGTCCATGAATTAAACATACACGTACTAACGAACATGCAGCCTTCTGTGCGTGAATAGATGGTTTTAAAATTCAGCAGGATAAATTTACGAGTACATTAGGTAATTAAAAATAATTGAAATTAATTTGTGTTTATTGCCTTTAAACTGCCTAGTTTAATAACTAATAACAGAATAAATTTCGAAGGAAAATTAAATATGTTGCACTTCTCTGAATGACAACGCACTGCTGCATGGAGGATAAAAATTTTACTTTGAGGAGTGGCAATACAATTCTATAAAATCTCTGAGTTTGTTTATTAAAATCGAAAGACAAATATATCGCGCTTTCCTGAGTCGCAACCCATTTCGGTACTTTTCCGTTTTGCCGGCGCAAACGATAAAGTCGCCAATAATGGTACAACTGATGCCTAACGGAATATCTTCGCTGGTAACCTTTTACACCTCATTTTCAAAACAAGTCGCAGCCATTTCTTACCAGATTGATTAATTAATTAATCAATTAAATTAATGAATTAAATTTTATGCCCTAAGACCATTCGCGGTAATTAAGTCAATTAGGATGCAATCACACCGCTCAGGTGAAAATATAGAAAAGGCAAAATCAAGGGTTAAATTTATCCATTCTAATGAGAATGCACTAGCGAAGTGAACCACTACGGTTTTACATAGTTTCTCAGTAAGCTATTTGTACGAATTGAAATAATTCTTGCATTTAAACTTGTAATCAAAATTAAGATTTAACTTGAAATTAGTGTAGATAATTACTGAGAGAATTATATTTTTGTAGCGTAGTTTACGTGAGATGAGATCACTTGGGGTCACGTGATACGAACCGGCGAATCAGGATGTTGAACCGCGATAGCATAGTAAATTCTTAAATTAATGTCTTTTTACAAATTTATTGTCTTTATTTATTGGCTTTTTACAAAATTTTAAACCATACTAAAATGTTTATACCTTCAAAATTAAAAAATTCTTAGAACTAACATTTGTTAACATTTTTTATGTGTATACTGTATGTTGTCGCCAGCAAAGACTGCTTGGCGAGATTTGCGCCGGCGAAACGGAAAAGTACCAACATTTCTTTTACATTGTTGAGTTTTCCAATTAAATTTGAAATATGAAATGCTAAATTTTTGAAATATGAGCTCTTTCCTATTAAATCTGAAATATGAACTGAACTATAAAACTTATGCTTTGAAGAATGGCAACACAAAAGCTGAATTTTAATCAAACATTCGTTAAATTTTCCTAAAATTTATGAATATAAAGAGCATGGACCACGTGAGGTGGCTTTTAAGAAATCTTATGTAGATTACTTCGAATGTGCCACATTTCGTCTACATCAGAATAAAACTGTAGATTTATATGTAAAACAAGCACGTGGTAACTCTTTTTACTTCCTTGTACGAAGTGAAAAGGAAGTTTTGTAATCGCGAAAAGTTTCAGGCAGCATATTTCAACGAAAATATCAAGTTTGACTGAAATCGAATGCAATTTAACGATGTTTTTGCATGATATCTGTACGTAAGGACAGAATAAAATACTCTTTTCCTTCAAAAAATTATAAAACTGCTTTAAAATAAATTCTGAAGAGAATTTTTCGTGGCGTCTGTACGAACGTACGTACGTAACTCGCATAACTCAAAAACGAGTAGCCTCAGAACGTAGAAATTTTGTATACAGGACTGCTATAACATGCAGATGTGCACCTCGTATTTTGGTTGCAATCGGCCTCACCAAACGTATATAAATATATTTATATATATATCCACTCTGTTACCCGGTTCAGTGATCTCAGTTTCTTCACTCTTATATGTTTGTAAATTGTAAATTTTTTGCTTTAAAAATGATTGAATTATGATGTTCTTATCTTACGGTTAAGGTTTTTATGCCTTTAGTAAATCTTTATGCAATATTTTTAGAATTATCTACAATTTTAAAGTTGTTTAAGTGCCGCTAAGCCTAATACTTCTCTTGATGGCGGCCATTTTTTGTTTACATTTGAAACAGCAGGACAATGGATTTGTTGCCAATCTAGAGAAACTTAGCTTCGCAACAACAAAGATAAGGCCTTCATTTATTACCGCCAATTAAATCATGCCTAATCCTTTCTGGAATTTTTTCGAAGAAATAAGTGTTTAAGATTTACTTCGTAATTTTAATATAGATTTTTTTAGTTTTTATGTATTTTTGCCTTCTCGCGAAGTGAGAACTGAATTAATTGAATGAGAAATACTCAATTGTCTGTGAGAAACTGTTTCTTTTTTGTTTTGTTTGCTTAATTTCTTTTATATGCATCTTTCTAGCTCTATTATGGTATTTGAATAGAACATGTGGCAACGATTAGATTATTCTATTCTTTAAATGATATAAATTTTGTGCATTCTGAGTTATAATACGAACGAAATATAATACTGTTAAGTGAACCTAGCGTCAGAGAGTCGCTATGGTAAACAAAGTGAATTTGGAAGAATGCATTTATTCTATTGTGGTTTATGCGCTGTCGGCGAAGTAGATTTAATGCAGTCCAATAAGTTTAAATGAAATGGAAAAAAATGCGTATAATTTAATGTTCAGTACAAGGAAGTCATGTGATGTACACATCAGATTTTTTATTTTTATAGACAACATGAAATACATAACGTTAATTCTGATATCGAATTGCTGTATTTATTAAGCTTTTAAAAGTTTTTCGTACCTCAGATATTTCCACATCTAAAGTCGTAAAACAAAGGTATTCATAATTTATTCAAATTATTAAAAAATTGCGTGGCTGAAACGTAACAGGGGAAATGGGAGTCCGAGAATGAAATATAGTCTATAAATTCTTTCCTATTTGGGATTTCTATCTGAAATTAGAATGTAGTAATTACTTCTATATAAGTAAAATTAATCTGTGTATGAGGTTCGGTCATTAATAATTCAGGTTTCACTACCTAATTTTATTGTATGTGTCTCAGGAATTAAGTATAACACGTAAGTAATCGACCTCGGGAGAAAACCTCTTTTAATCATTCTATCCACATTATGGCTTCCAAGGGATTTCGAAGCAGGCTTTGTCCTCAACAAAAGTATCACCTTGTTTCGAATAGTTTCCAGTACATTTTCTGACGCTATAACTATGCCCTTCTGTATTTCCTTGGAATATAACTTTTAAAACTAATCTATTAGTAGGTGAATTTAGACTCGAAAGGCTGTTCTAAAATTATTGTCAGTAATTTGCTCATTATAAATTCTAAGTTAAAATTTAATCTTGCCTAAAACTTCTTAATTTTAAAAGGACTTTCTAAATGTCAGTTTAGAGATTTTACTCATTTTTATCCTTTTGCTTGCCTTTAGACTGTCGTCAAGGCTAAGGATAAAGATATCGATCATATTTTGAGAGTGCGAGTGGCAAACAAAAATAATTCTTTGCGAATAAAATAAGAAAACTTATTTTTAAAGGACTTTCAATGTGTGCAGTCCTGTACATTGTAGAAATTAAACAACAAACGGAATGCACCAACAATTTTAAACAATGTATCTGCTTATCTCTACATATAATAACTTTCGTTCGTGCTGCGCGTGAGCTAATAAACCCAAGGCTACGAAATTTAATACATAATTGCATCTAGACCATAACCAGTGCACTTCGAAGCGATTTGTTCAAAATTCGAACCTGATTTTCTTATTTTATCTTTTTGATGATTGGTTTGGATTTTTTAATTATGGCAAAGCACACGAGGGCTATCTGCCGAAACGAAGGGATGCCTTCGTGGAGGACTTTCTTAGGGAAACTGGCTCGTCTACACGTTACACATGGGGAAAACCACGAAAACACCCATGCAGCCAGCCCGTTCGCGGGATCCGAACCTCGGACAGAACTACCAGTGTTCAATGTCTTTACCGCTCGGCCGCTGGTGGGCCCTTTTTTGATGAAATCGTATCATTTTGAATAGTTTCATTCCTTTAGAAATGTGGTTTGGACAACAGATTTCATTCAATGCTTTTTATACTGGACTGCTGACTTTTGAAAATATGAGATATAATATTTATTGCTTCTGTCACTGTTTTTAACATACTAAAATGTTTAGTATTTTTTTTCAACGGGAAGTTGGTTAATTTACTTATTAGGATAATTCATCTTTGGGTAAAATCCTAGTATACGGTGCAGTCTTGGCGCGACTTTGAAAATTATCGCCAACACCAAAAATGATCCAAAGAACGTCTATATATACACTATATACTATGTGTGTATATACATAGTATATATACTATATACATAGTATATACTATGTTTAACTATATATTTTCTTTGAATGACTCGTTAACTACTCATCGGAGTGTCCGGTTTTAACTGCTTATCATAAAGTCGCCAAAAGTAGCCAAATCCCGTGTGCACCAGATACTAGGATTAAACCCATCTTTGTATTAAGGGAGGTAAACCGCTGAGTTGGCTTCCGACCCAGGTATAGATATATCCATGCAGAATTGGTTACCATCTCGGCGGGAGTCAACCACTAGCTAAAAGGCCGCAGCCCTGGGCATCCTCGGCTGAGCGGACGACATTTATAAAATGCAAAAAAGAGATATACATATGCATACAAGGCACTTGAAGAAAAGTACAATCAAAATATATGTATATACATATAAATAAAAACTCATGTACAGATATATAGTACACACTTACATACATAGATATTCCGAAACAAATAAAAGTATGCATACTCTCACTCATATTGATGTATACACCCATACATATACGTTATCATGATAGTTAAAGTTTACAAGAAGTATGCCATTGAGGTACGCATGATCCTTAGTATAAATTAGGTACAATAAATAAGATATAAACATGTACAGATACATTACAGCTCTGTTGCTGACAGCTTATATAGACTTAACTAGCTTATATAGACTTTTATGACTACCAGTGTCAGAAGAGTAATTGCTAGTACAGTAGTCAATTATTGTTTTCAGTTTCCGCTGGGCAACTCTGTTACTTAGTAGATCCTGGAACCAATTTGGCCAGAATCTGGCTCCTGGTTGCTTGAGGCTGTTAAGTGCTGTGTGCGGGCAGGAGAACACAAAATGATCTGGATGACCCTTCTCCCCAAATTCACAGTTACCATTCTGTCTCAAACCAAAGCGGCAGAGGTATGAAAGAAAGGGTCTATGACTAGTGAGGAAATACGTCATGTAATTGCTATTAGTTTGGATTGTTGTCTTGACCTTGGGAATGAGAATGTACACACGTCTCCCTGTGGAGGCTTGATCCCAACGTTCTTGCCATATTCTTAGGAGCTGATAGAATGTCCGACTTTATTTCACCCTGCTTATTTTCTTTTGACTTTTGAACACGCACATCGCAGTCTTCTTATTCTGACGCGCATGTGTCTCGCGAGGCACAACAGAAATAATTTCTTATTTTTTTTTTCCTCTCTCTCTCTTTATTAATTAATCGCAAAGAGGTTTGTATATTTTGAATTATGCCACCCACAAAGCACAATTTTGATTGGTTATTGCTTTCTGATGATAGTTTCATTCTTTTAGGAATGTGGTTTTGGCAACAGTTTTTCATTCATTGCTTTGGATACTGAACCGATGATTGTTTTCTCTTGAAAATATGAGATTTATTGCTTATTTCATTGTAAATATTTTTATGTTTTAATTATATAAATTTATTTATATAAAACGTTTTGCATGATTTTTTTAGGAAGCAAAGTTCTTAACTTACTTTATACCGTTTGAATTCTGAAGATTTTGCAACGGAACTTTGGTTAATTTATTTATTAGGATAACTAATATTTGTACTAAAGGATATTGCTAATTTTAGTGTAATTTTTTTTAATATATGATACATTATTATTGATGTTTTTTTTATAAATTTGTTCTGCAGAGTAAAATTCTGTGCAGGTTTTAAATTTAATGTTTGGCGTTCCATTTAGGCATTTTTACGGTGCATTTAAAAGCCAGACGATGGCTGGCCACGTAGCGGCTAGTAGACTATAAACCATAGCGTGTATTGGAAAGGAAAATAAAGAAAAAATGAATAGATTTTTCTTGTTTCTTAAAGAGGTAATTTTTTAAATGAGCGACTGAGAATAACCATAATTTTCACAAGCGGAATCAAATATTAATGTACTGAAACTTATGAAAAAATAAAACGTTTCTATTTTTTCATAAGTTTCATAAACACTATAAAATATAATATTTTTTATTTTTTAAATTAATAGTAAAATGGCAACACAAATATGCAAGAAATGATTTTAAAAAGAGGCTCTACTCTTATATGCGCCCTGAGATCACCAAATGTGGCGATATGTGTTCTGCGTTGGTTTTTGGCGCGATTCAGTGCTGTGGGATGGATTGGTGGACGATGCTGTTGGTATGGCAACCCTTTTGACGTTGAAACTTAACTCTTTTGCTGCAGTGCCATGCGTGTTTTAAAATGGCCTATGTTGCAATGATAGAAGTGGTGGGAAGGTTTCAGTCGCGTATTTTAGATTGTGTGGAAAGAATATCTAAGAATCTCTCTAAATGTTTTTGTTTTTGTTTCGAATTTTTAACTTTGGGTGTTCCAAACGTGGTTTTTGCATGCGCGAAAACCGCGTTTTTGAGACATTTTAGGCTTAAAGTTCGAAATGTAGACAAAAAATTAAGATAGAAATATATAGCACTGTGGAGTTTTCGCCAAAAATGTTTGGCAAACATTTTCCCAGCATTTAGCGACTTGAAAAAAATTTTTTTAAGATTTTATATTTGTAAAAAGTAGCATGGGACATAAGGTTCCCTTAAGTCCCACCATAAACTTCCGGTTCGGTGTTTCCTTGATCACTGTATGGGTTTTTTGGATTCTTCTGAAGAAATCTGCTTTCATCCGTGGGCGATTATGTGGTGGAAGGAACATATTCGGAACCACTGTCTCTAAATGGATCCGCATAGTTTTCAGACTCCTTCCAAACACAATCAGCAAGCTGTTGCAGTTCTCTGTCATCTAGCTTCCTCCTCCTTCTGAAACAAACGTATATACATATGCATATTTTTGAGTACACAAGCAACAAAAACCGACTGGGGCGCATTTATCCGCAATGAGAATTCAAGTGGGATATATGTCCCATGTTCAAATTTTCAGCAACAAAGGGAATAAAAATATAATAATTGACTTACTTTTTTATTTTAAAAGTAATCCGCACTTTTAGCCACCGATTAACAGTAAAAAATCATAAAACAAAAAACATAATTGCAAGTATAGATTAGTTCACGTTAGCTTTGTCATCGGATGTAGAGTGACTGAGACAGCATTGGCAAAATTCGCTGGAAACCTTTAATGAAAGTCTAGTACTCGAGTGGGACACAGACTCGCGCGTTTGTAATAGACGAATTTTTTCCCTTTCGAATTTTTTTGATTTTGCTACGAGACATATACGTATAAACCAATAGAGCCAATGGGGTTAAAGCAGTAGTTATCATTTCTGTGCTGTTGAGTGCTGTGTCATCCTAAATGCGAGAGTGATTTGCTCTTTGTATTGCTGAGTATTATCCGAAATGATGTGGAAAATAATTACTGATAAGGGAACTTAAATGATATCTTAGATACTCTCTTGATTAAACGAATGCAAATTTTTAAACCGTGACAGTAGGTTATGGGAACTTCATTTAATGACCGAAAATTAATTAACTTTCTATTTGATGTCATTAATCTAGATTCTTAATAAGTGGTATTAGCTTCATCAGTTTCCAACAAAGAGTATTTTCAATTTAAGTAAGGCTGAGTTTAAGGCGCTTCTGTTGCTTTCCATTCATCAACAAAGCAAGTTGAAATTGGTATCTGTGTTTGGTTAAGAAATTAATTCCTTTTATTCACAATGGAGTAATTCATAGAGACTCCGCATTAAATCGAGATACATTAGAAACGTGGCATTTGATTAAATCTGCGGAGCTTAGGGATTTCCCTTTACTTACACGAGAAATAGATTAAGTTGCACATAAATTAAGTAAAGCAATAAGACCGTCTTCGGCTACTTCTGGATTTGCTTTCGCCAATAAATAGATGCAACTAGCATAAATAACAGATAGTGGAACAATTACGAGCTATTGTTTTCGGTTGTTTAAGTGACACAAAAGATGTTAGTTACAAGTTGTTCCGAAAGAAAATATTGCAATAAGCTTCTGTTCTGTTCTTCTAAGCAAAGTATTTATTTTGAAACTCTAACTTCTTGTAACAATTATTCAATTCCATTTATAACAATTATCTGAAATAATTAAAACCATTGAAATGATTCACTGACAGATGAAATAAGTGCAAACGTAGTTGGAACAATAATACAAAGATTAGTATTATTCTTAGTATTATTGTTGGAAAATAGTGGCAGATGCAAGTAATATATCGAAGGACTGAAAACACGATTTAGGTAGGCTTTCGACGATTTGAGTAAATGAAAATTCTACTTCAATTTGTATGGTTGTCGAAGTATTTTCTAAACATATGTTACGGTGAAACACCGAAATCTGGAGAATGTCGACTTTCACCGGTGAATGTCAACATTCGCATAGTGTCTTGGTGTATGTCCGAAATATTTTCCAAATACTCTTATTTCTGACTTACACCGGTCAATGTCGACATTCACCATGTACTAATGGTGAATGTTGAACATATCACAATATTATATTTTCTTCTCCGTAATTCAGTCGCGAATAAACGCACTTGAGACTTGAAATAAGAACTTAAGAACAAGAGAACCTAAAACAAACAATACATTCAAAATGAGAAAGGAAAATAATAGAAGTTAAAAACTTACTTAATTATACAGTACGTTCTAAATGAGAAAATAAAATAACAGTAATAAATTATGTGATTCAAATCTTATTTATTACAGCAACTTAAACTATTATGGCACTTTATGACCTCTCTTTTCGACTTTCACCAGAGCATATCTGTGATTGTCGACATACACCGGTGAGAGTCCGAATATACAAGAATGTCGAGAAATATTCGGTCTTTCAACCGACGTATTTGGTGAATGTGGATATTCTCCGGTGAAAGTCGACATTAACCAATTTCGGTCTTTCACGTTAACATATACACAACGGCTATACAAGAAAGTAGAACTGAATTTTTATCCTGATGTACCTATATCACACATGGTGGTTTCATCAGCTATCTCATTTCTTCGTAGAACTCATTTCTTGAAATACTTCTGAATACGGCTTTCTGAATGTCTTCAGTGCTAATAAAATAAGGATTTAGAGTGTGGGAATTCACTTCAGAGAAAACTGTTTCTACAGGGGCCATATCAGCTTAATAAGGGAACTGGTTGAGAACTATGACATATTTTCTTGCCAGAAGCTGCTTAATGAGAATGAAGTTATGTGACCCCACTTTGCGTGCAGCAGAATTTAAGCTCTTTAACACATGATTCTGTAACAATGGGTTCTGTAAGAAGTAACACAAATGCGTCATTCTTTTAATGTGAAGCTCGCCGTTTATCTCTGAGGTAAAATTTACTTTCGAATTATCCCTTTTTGATTAAAAGATGGGTGCTACTTTGGTAGACGGTTGCACGGATTTTTGGCGATTTACATTGGCGCAATTGTTGGCGCGGTTTTCACAATCGTCAGCCATCTTGAAAAACGCTGTTTTTATGTATTTTACGCATAGTAAAGTATTTGAAACTTTAAAAAAATAAATATCGTTAAAAATAACAGATTAATTTTTTGTTGAAAATGTTGTTTTTTAAGATGGCAGGTTTTTTAGTTTAGTTTTTTTTACTATGAGTAAGGTTTAGTACATACTCATAGTTTTTACTATGAGTAAAGTAGTGAGTTTTTTTACTATTAGTTTTTTTTTTTTTTTTTTTTTTTTTTTTTTACTATGAGTATAAAATACTTAAGTAAGGTTAAATTATTACTTTCATATAGCAAAGAAATAGAATAAAAACACCACTATAAAAACATTGCGCCAACGTTTAACTGGATTAAAATATTACTTAAATTGAATGTCGAATTAAAAACATCTTACCTACGTTTAAAAGAATTAAAATATTACTTAAATTCAAACACTTTAAAATATGATTTATAGGATATAATTATTTAACATTAAAACATATGTGGCAATAAATATCTCGGCGATTTTTGAAAAGAGTGTATTACCTTTTTTGGTACTTACGTATTAACGCAACCAGGCCAAAATTCGCATAAATTGCCAAATTTGGCGACCCTACTTACGGAAATCCTACGTGTTATACGTAGTTTTGTAAAAAGAGCATGTGGAGATTCACAAAATTTTCCTGCATTTTCGTGCAAATTTTTATAATTTATGAGAAAATAGCAGTGTACATGGATAAAGTCAAGAGTGTGGGCAATGCCATTTTTGTCTGGATTCATTCTGGGATGTTTTTTTAAGTAAAAATAAGTCGACGTGTACATGGTTATGGCGAATACGGTTTTCAATCAGTGCTGAAAGCAATAGCCAAAAGATTTCCGCCGAAAAAAATAATTCTGCAATTTATTCAAATTCGAAACCGGAAGTGTTTAATTGCTATTTTATATTTTAAAACAAAATAATATAAAAAACTGTATTAAAAATTATCTGTAATTAATAAATGTACATTTTCTTTCTATTCATACTTTTTTACTCAAACTTACAAATAGCGCCAACCTGGTTGCCATAATACGTAATAAGTACCAATTTTTTTAATAAAAATTGAAGTATGCAATTCTAAAGTAATATGTACCTACATTTTTCTGACTGTTTAACCCGTCGTATACAACTACCACAAAAAAATCGGAATCATAATTTAAATATCAATAAAAAATTGAAAAATGTAATATAATTTTAAAACATCTAATCTAAGGGAAAAAAAAAGGAAAAAATTTGAAAAATGTAATCTAAGGAATTCGAATAATAAAATTTCAAAATGGTGCGGTAATGCACCAAATATCCAGTAACCAATCAGAGAGCTGATTACAGCTCGTTAATGCACAAATATTCTGTAACCAATTAGGGAGCTGATTACATCACGCCTAGAATTAAAATTATTTAAATAATCATGCATAATAAAATAATTTTTCAAAAAAACTGCAAAATTAAATTGTATTTTAATATTTAACAGCCATAAATAACGTTTAAAACATTAGATTAAATTTATATATATTAAAACCAATTACATTTAAAGCAAGGTGACGTCATTGATTACATCATCCACAACATAAATTATACCAAATATCACAAACAATAAAATTTTTATTTCAAATAAAAATGCAATATTAAATTGATTTTTAATATTTAGAAGCCATAAATAATATTTAAAACACGGAATTTATGCATAATAAAACGTATTATTTTTTTTAATAAAATGACAACATCGGTTAAACATCGGTTACCATAAATAACTTGTCTAGCAATGGGTTTACTGTAAGTCGTATTGCTCGCCAAAAATAAATCGCCAAAATCCGTGCAACCGTCTACCAAACTAGCACCAAAAGATGTTACCAGCCTTTTATTCGAGATTTCTGAAACTGAATTTTCTGTGGCTTCCTTAACTTCCTTCAGCCTAAGAAAATGATTGCTGTTTTGTTCCGCATCATAAGTGAAATATTAAATTTTATTGCCAGTTGTAAATTGTTTAAAATATCAGGACTGTTGTGTGCCATTGGGATCGAGTCATGATATGCAGAATTTCCTTTTCTTTCTTTTCTGCAGTCATTGCCTCACGAAGGAAAAGCAATTTCAAGATCTTTCGTGGTAGATTTGGAAGCAGCTCCTTTATTCTTATTAAGTTATTATTTGAAGAGCTAAGGATCCATTTTTTCAAACATTGTCTCATCATTTCAAGACTGTGAAAGACGAACCACTCACAGACTTATTATCAAAAATCTCCGTATCTATCACGATATCCTTCGTAAGAATGAAAAACATTGAATCTTGTTACTGCTTGATCCCCGTATGGTTTACTTTTGTTTCTGTTTTCATTTTCCCCCGCTTTCTTCTTTGTTTATCTTTCTAATCCACAGTAGTAGATGTTCACTTGATCTATGTAAACGAATAACTGCTTGAAAAATTCTGTCTATAACTAGACGATATTTTAGGAAAAAGAAGATGAAATATTAGAATAACAAATAATGGTAGTTATCGATGGCTAGTAACCCAGAATTCGTTACAAATTTGCTGATGTAATGCATGTGTACATATTAAGACAAAATAAACATTAATGAATTCACCGCATTAGCATTTGACGCAGTATTGAAACGGATATATTTAATTTTCAAATTTATTCTCAACACTATGGTTGACCCAATTGTCTTGCAGTGAATTCCTGCTTAGTGTGGCATCGAGGGAAATGGAAGAGCCGATTTCCTGGCAAAGAAAGGAACAGCTATTCTATAAACCACTAATAACCATATGACATTTAATTCTGCAAAACTTATAATTAAATCAGAATTTAAGAGGAGGGGTGCCTCCAACCTATCAACTGAAGCTCAGGCAAGGGCCTGGGAGTGCTTCACTAGTTAAAAGCCAGTTATTCTACATTTACCTCCTCCAGTATCCGTAGCGTTATTTCGTCTTTTGACTAGGAACGATTGGCTGATTGCCAGTCTTTTTTAAATTAGACTTAAGGACTCTTTTGGTCTTTGTAACTCTAGACAGTCCATGGATAAGGAGCATATTGATGATTACACTGCACTGTTAACTTTCAATTCTATTGTTTTTAAGCAGTAGAAGAAGATCAAATCTAATGTCTTAATGACCAAATGTCTGGCATTTGTATAAATAAATAAATTTATTTTTTGAATTAAAAAGGTATTTTTTCCCAGTATTATCTGTTATTCATATGTTTTGAATATAGTTACATATCGCTCAGCTAATCGAGACAATTATGCGATCACCTTTGTACATAACTGTTTTGAAGATATACATGGGTAAAACATATTTTAATCTTCGCATTTTTACTTAAACCTTTGGAAATAATATATAAGTTAAATGCATCATTAAATATGTCTAAGATGCTCTGAGTGTGTCTGGAAGTAATGAAAATTTATTGCTTTATTTATATCATTTAAAATTTACATGCTTGATATTTATGAAGTAAAAAGATAGTTCATATATATATTAGAGAGATGTACTATACATGTTATTGGGCTTAGAATTCAAACCTTCTTCAGCAACTCTATTTTGATAAATTTTTGAAAACGGTATTAAAGATGAGTCTTTCTCTGCAATCGTGTAAGAATAAAAATCGTATGGGAAATTTTGAATGTGCACTGCGCCAAAAAAATGAGGGGGGTGAAATTTTATATCTCCCGCGCAACTGGGCCGATTGACGGAATTCAAATTGTGTTTTTCATATCTCGAAAGCGCGATTTAGTATATATATTAGATTTATATATAACTTTGTTCTAATATAGGTATTTTGACACAAAATCGAACTTTTTCTGAGGTAACATGCCAATGTTTTCGATATTTTGATTCTACGACTCAACTTATGCCTAAATATTAAATTTTGTTAAATTTCGTGCGAAATTTACGGAGAAATTCCAAGATTTATCTTGGCGTATTTTTTTCAGTTTGCGCCAAGAAAAATTCACTTGGCGAACTTCTTAATTTATGGCAAACTATTTTCCTTTCCCTTTTTACTACATTGTGTATGAAAGGGAAAAAAATGCCACATCGTTTCTACTTGCAAATAATTGTAGCAAAGTGAGTAAACCACATTAGATGTTATTATCTCTTTCAACAAATATGCCAAATTCCAAATCGCGCCAATATATAAATTCACGTATATCTTTGGAAAATTTGAATAAAAAGCTATATTTTTTTGCAAATATGCTTACCTCTACTTTAAGGTGATAGTAAACGTTTTACAGGTTATAAATCAAAACTATTTTCGAAACAAATTATAAAAATTATTTAAAAAATACAAATTTTAAAAATAAATCATACAAAATATGTTAATTTTATTTGGAATGAACCTTCATTTCGAAAAGTGAAAAAAGGAATCAAGTAAGTGTAATAAAAGAGATGTATTAATAAATACATCCGAAATTTAATTCACATTGAGGAGCTAAAATTTTGAGAGCTATTTTTTTTTTATATCCACTCGTGCGATTTTTACAACACTTAGCAATTTGGCATAGTTTGAGTCTTAGAATTGGAAAATGAAAAAAAACATTGGCATGACGTTTCATAAAAATTCCCATTTTGTGTCAAAATACATATATTATAACATTGCTATATATAAATCTAATATATATATCTCAAGTCGTGCTTTCGAGGCATGAAAAACGCAATTTGAATTTCGCCATAATAGGTCCAGTAGAACAGGAGATGTAGAATTGTCCTCTTTTTTTTTTTAATCTGAACTTAGGATATATATATATATATCTTACCTGAGACACCAATTGCCGCAGTTGGTAATTTACTTCTTGCTCCTAGTCAAGAGCTCTAATAATGCATTTTCATCAAAATTCACCGTTGATCAAATATAGACATAACTCAATACATTTGCATCATCCTTCTACTCTTCGGTTCTTCATATTATCAGACACAAGATTTTTGAGCTTTGGTTTTTTAGGAGTTCCAAAAATATTTATAGCCTAAAGGAAAACTTCCAGATTAATTATATTACCAACCAGCTGAGTACGAATTATGAACTTGAATATTAGGAACTTCATCATATTCTCAGTTGAAAAAGCATTGCTTTATTATTTTTCGTAGAGCTGAAAAATTCGATATGAGATATGTTTTAAATCCAAGCTCAAGCTGTAAAAAGCTATACAGATCTGAGGCATATCAAAGCTATGGGCTATTTGTCTCATTTTCAACGTTGGTGTGTCTGCATGTTTGATTCAATGGTACTTGAATGCCATTGGTTTCAGATATAAGCCTGGGGATCCAGCTGAATCAACCGATCTGTGGTGCTGGACTGTGTTAAAAACTATGTGCTGTTATGCGAATAAATTTGGAAAGACGCAGTGGTTCATCGTTTTATTTTAAGTACAAAAATAAGTGTTTCTGATGCCATCCAGATGGTATAATGATTAGGGACAGACAATATAAAGGCCTTCCAAACGGTATAGAGGTTAGGGGAATCTACTATGGTACCGAAGAGCCCAGTTTCGAATCCTGGAAAGGCCATGAATGTTTGTAAATGTGTAGTGTCATGGAGGCATTATAAATATATGGCGAACTGAAAATCCTCTGGTGTGTTTTGGTGGTAGAGCGGTGGAAGACCCTCGAACCACTCCGCGGGGTGCTCTTCCTTAAAATTGTGATGGAAATAGAAGTCCAACCTCTATTTGGAGGTTGTCAAATAGAGGTTGTCTATTGTGAGGACATGTCTATGTCTATTGTGAAGCTCTGGCAACCATTCCTCCATGAAATACAGGGACAAAGCAATAAAACAACAAGAGTTCCTGATAAATTAAAGAGTCGACTTCTATGCTTATGTTTCAAACTATTAAGAAACGTATTTTCTTCTGTTCTTTGAGAAGAAGCTAAGGCATCTTTATGTCGTTATATGACTTATGAAGACTATCTATTTTCATTTTTCACTTGTACCACATGATTCATTGTAATTTGTTTGTTGTTTGTGTGCTTTCGCTTAACTCACTGACTACGTGAAATGATAAATCAATCTTAACCAACCATGTTGCAAAACCTTCTCAAGATTTTTAATGTTAACTTTCACTGAAACTACCGCTGGAATACACATCCGTATTATAGTTAAGTGTCTATAAAAAATTATGTTTAGTATAACACATCAAAAAGATTTTGCGAAAAATATGATCATTCCCCATTTGTTTCATCAATAGGGCTATTCAGAAACATATCTGGCGCCCAAACGGTATAGTGGTTAGGGAAGCCGAGCCAACGGCGATACCTAAGTACCCGGAGAACGCATGGTGGTAACTATCCATCCCTTCACAGAAGGCAAACGTGACCCACCTATTAGGTGTCTCCATAATAAAGTGACCCCACTTCTTGCCTTGGTAGTGGCTAAACCGAAATCGGCTGAGGGCGCGCTATTGGACCAAAAAAATATCTGCATCAGAAATTCTTTTTCTTTTTTCTAGGAAGAGGAGTCGATTTTAAATTTCTCTTCAAAGAAATATTAACACCGTTAAAATATTGGGGCAAATGCAGGCTCTTTCTGAAATGCGTTCTTAGCTAATCAGTTAGCTTAAATTATATTTTAGATATAATCTTTCCTGTAATTAATGTTTTAAAACTCCATTAGATGACATGAAATACATCGGGTTAATTTTTATTACTTACCCTAAATACTTCCTAATTTGTTAACAGAAATTTATAACAAGCTTGAACTTTTTTTTTTTCTTTTTCTTTCTTTCTCTTATTTTTGCTAGAATGATGCTTTCGAATCGTGTTAATTTTCAGTTGAATAGCGTCCCTCTACACTTTGAAAAATGATTTCAGAATACAAAGCTACAACACGAATTTCTCTTCAAATAAACCCTCCTCCTTCTGGTATTAGTCCAGAAAGTGTTGGTCTCGACGTGTCGTGATAAGTGCTCCTAAATTGCCCGTGACACGTGCTTCTTTTGTTCTCAAGCCCATGTCGTTAGTTTTTAACGTAAATGATAAGTTGGAACAATGACAGAAAAGAAATGCTTTGTGTTTACTTCTGTGCTTTTTTATGAGAATCCTCGCAACTTAGAGAGACTTTCAAAAATTTTTTTTTCATTAATCCGTTTGACATTTGATTAATGACTATCTTCATTGGTTTAGTTTAGGGAGAAGAAACGTTATAAATGATGTGTGTTTCAGAGTAGGCGTAGTGTCTTGTCTTTCATTTAAAAGAATGAAATTTAAAAAGTAAATATTTACGTTCTTTTGCATACACATTTACAACTTAATACTTTTACTCAGTTTATTACTTGCTTGAAGAATGATTTGCGTTTTAGTATATTCGATACCTTGATAAATACCTTGAGAATTCCTAATTTCCTATTCGCAGAGGAGCTAAGCTTAAGAAATTTTTCAACCGCTCAGCAACATAAGACAACATTCCACCCATTCTGTACCATGCCTGGGAATGTAACATAAAATTTCTACTAGAGGTCCAAATAAAGGCTGAGGTGGAGACGTGGGGCAGTGCGAAATCCCATTTCCCAGCTTTTACGGGCGATTACGACCAAATGTTTCCAAAAGCATTCCAATCTTGTGGAACAGTTTTTCAGGTTGGAAATGGCGCTGGAAGGGTACGTTTTTATGTCGTAAGGTTTATTCCGTGAGGGGTTTTATAAAGCATCACCGAATGTTCCCGACCTCCATTGTGTTATTTTTTGATACTTAAAACTAATACAAGGGAAAAAGTGTAATTTTGTTTGCTTATTTTAAAATTACGATTTTAAAGTATGCATTCGAATTTTAGATACTTCTTTCAACACATTTATCTTCATTTTTCTGTATATGTTATGCATTTAGTAAGTCACAGATGAAAAATGTGATGACTTCCAATAAATACTTCCAGATGCGTTTGGGAACTTACCTTCTGAGGGTACTATTATTATTCTACCCATTGGTAAATATTTAAGCAGAAAGTGTAGAATCTTGATTTGAACATTGCATATAATACACTACTCGTCAAAATTAAAGGATCTTGGCAAAATAAATAATAGTTGTTATTTGTATATGGGGATTTATTTAATTTATCTAACAGTCAATTTTATTTTAAAGTAACTTTCCTTTATTCTCGATGTCAACCTACGCTTTCATGCCAGAATGTTAATAATCTAGAGCACGTATATTCAAATGAGTAGGAAATTAGTACTATTTAAGGGAAGGTTTTGCAAGGGGAATTTAGAGCGTGTTCTACCTGCCTGATGTCCATGTTGTTATCTTTGATTTACTAGCGATTAGATTTCTGTGGTGTTAAGCGCTTGTTTATGCCAACGTTTACGCATCTCAGAACCTACCTGCAAGTAACCATTGAAAGGCCCGTAGACTAATTTAATTCTATTTTATTTTACGCTACCTGTAACCTTTTGAGTTAAACCAAAGGTATCGTCTTCTGTAAGCACACGCCATTGCATTTAGTGAAATTTATATTGAGATAATAAAGGGTTACTCACACCCCTCTCTGGACTTGAAGGACTTTGAGGACTTTTGGACTTGAAGATAACAGTCTGCTAACTCACACAGTCTGCTAGCTCTCGTTAATTTATGTTACCAAAGAATATGGGAAGCTATATTAAAAATGATTAAAATACATTAGTACTAAAACATTATTTAGCGTAAACTGGCGTGTATTACAGTTAATTAATCTCGCATGCCAAATGTATTGACATTTAAAAATTATCTGTAAACTATATCTTTGTAACAAATCTTTCTTTAATAAGGTGTACGGTGACCTCTGACACGAATATAAACTTTATCTGATTTCAACGAATTTACTGAAACGTTGTGCATCTGATGACCAATGGTTTTCTAGCATAAATCCATCTTCTTCGTGTAACAGTACAATGGTTTGTTCGATGTCCAGTGACAGCATGTCTGGACATTCTTAACAACGTTAAGCCGATCCCATAAAGGTTCTAACTCCCCATGCATGCCTTCGTGGTGTAATGGCAGCACACTCAGCGTGTATTCGAGAAGACCAATGTTCCAGAGAGGATATTCCATTTTTTCCCCATCATCGGCATCAAAAATCCTAATGATTTTCAGTGGCTCCCAAACTAAAAGGTGGTGGAGGATAATTCATCACTACCAGGATTTGGCGATTGGGTCCCTTAATTCTCAGTCGCCCTTTGACCTTCCGTCCAGCATGCCTTCGTGGTGTACCGGCAACACACTCGGTTCGTATTCGAGAGGTCCATGTTCGAGCCCCGGCGAGGACATTGCACTTTTCTCCCGTGACCAGCATCAAAAATACTAATGACTACAATGTAATTAAAATAAATGTATATTGGAGATAAGTTGTCACTGTGGCTAAATTGCACTTCCATGTACAAGTACACGTAAGTGATGATTGAAGCAGTTGATAGAAAACATTGTATACATATAGCTGATAGCGGATGTAGGCGGAATTGGTGATATGCTGTGCACATTGTTACTGTTTGCCCTGGGGAATGTAATTCCAGCAAGGAAAATAAGAATTCCATGAAAAAGATAGAAACCTGCAAACGAAGGTTACAAGGTTACAGATGGACGTATAAGCATATTCACCGAATATATAAATGAAATGTAAAACAGGGAAAAGAAAGAAGATATCCCCAACAGCAGCACACAACATGCACGCACAACCAATCTATCGCAAATACAGAAGCGAGAACATATTAAAGTGTTAATACACTGGTTATTATGACTATTATCGCTTGTGTAATATCAGGGCAATCGCACGAAATGAATCGTGGCAAGAAGGCAAGATTGACTTCTCGTTGGAAAGAGCCTTGAGTACCATAACGGTGAGAGAACGTCTTTGTTCAGTTCAGCCCACAATTTTGAAGCAGAGTTTCCTGCGGAGAGTTGTCTGAAAGTCTCCTACCTACAACCTATCGAGATGATTTTCGACTCGCCGCATATTTAGAGTGCCTTCATGCCGAAAAGTCACTTTACATTTACAAATATCCATGCTTTCTCCAGAATTCAAACCCGGCCCTTCGTTGCGACAGTCAGAGTCGCTAACCACTATCCCAAGTAGACGGCTAATGTACTGGTATACGTGAGAACTTGAATATTACTATTCATTACCATAGCATATAGCATAGCATATAGCCAAAGCATATATATAATTATAAAATCTGCAATTCAATTAAAAAAATAATACTTGTATTAAAATTGTGGTAATTTAGGCATAAAAATTACTACAAATGTAACTAAGAAAAAGATATTGAGTCTTGCAAACTCTAGCATAATTTGCCTAAACTTCCTAATGTATTAATGTTACATAGTATTTCACTACACATCATAAAGATACTGATGCAAACGTAATTCGAAAAAAATATCATTAAGTCAATTGAAAAACTAGATAGTGTACAAGTCAAAATTAAGGCACTCTAAATCTAAAACTACAGATGCTAATAAACAAAACATTAATTACAATATTTGTGCTTAGAAATTTTAAAGCAAACTCTCTTCGCTGTTTCTTGAAATTGAAAAATGAAAGAAAATGCTCTTCCGATGCAACTGCTGCTTTGGGCCGCGGTTGGCGTGCAGTCTGTAAACAAATTCACTGCTTTAAAAGTGGCTTCAGGCACTTGATGCTCCACTTTTGGGAATTTTCAGATCTTGGGCGACCTCCATTTGTGTTAGCCAGCCCCTTTGAGCCTCCCACTTAACATCCAGCTTTGCATATTTCATGCGTTAACTCCAAAATGCAGAAGGTTAATTTACATAAATAATTACACCATTGGACATTGGTTGAAATATTTATCAGACAGCATACATTTATTATTCAATTATGACGAATAGTGTGGTAACTTGTTTGAATCAAAATGAGTAATTTTTTTCTGTTTTACTTTTCCAAGATGGATTTTCAATAATATCGTATTCAATATTTCCTAATTCTGCCATTTTTCGTGCCCTCTCTTTTCAGTTAATGCATGTAATAGAGATAAAAATTGCAATTCATTCTTCTTTAGAGATTGCTTTTTTTAACCTGGTTTCAAAGCACATCAACACTGCAATGCCTTCATTATCCGAAAGCTCAACTATTTGAACTCCTTAAAATAATTCCGTAGAATTGCTGGGAAATATATTAAAATGAGGCGCAACTTACAAGATTCTTCAGCTTCCATTTTTGCTCTATTTCTGCAGTTCGAATGCTTATTATTTCGATCCCAACGAGTTCTAGTAATCACTATTCTTGTAGTCATCTATTTTACCATGAATTTATCTAGCTTTCACGCTTATCTTTTTTCTTCATATTTATTTATTTATTTATTTATTTTTTATTTTAAAGGTGCTGTGTCCCTGAAGAGCTATTGTTTCCGTTTTGCGATTTTGCGTTGAATCACTATAAATGTCCGTTTCACTTTTCAAAATGTTGCCATACAATGTTAGAGTCTGCATTATATTTGAAGAAATAAAATAATGAAAAATCTGCATAAATGTATGTTTATTTCTCGCATTGTGTTAAAACAACCGTACATAGAGCCATCGAATATTGAATGATGTAATCCTCCTACGAATATTGGCATGTGGAACCTCAAATTTGAAATTTGGAATTATTTTATTATCTATTTCATATGTAAAACTTTAGCAAATTTTTAGTAACAAACTCAGCGATTTGAAAGCGAGCAATGGCAACAATCTACGGGAGAAAAAGAAAACCTTTTTATCTCCAGCGCGCGAAACTGTGTATCGGAAATTCTAAAGATAGTCTTCTTTTAAAATTATTTTGCGACTCTGCTGTTGAACTGAAATTTATGGTTTAAGTGCAAAGAACACGATATTTAATAAATAAAGGTAACACACAAAACATTAAAAATCGCCCCTTTGGACGTAATTTAAAATCTGAAAACCTTTCAGTCAGAGTTTTTTTTTTTTTTTTTGTATTGAGTTGTTTGGTTAATATAAAAAAGTTATCTGAGTTTCCTTAGAATTACATATAGAATATGGGTTTTTCCGAACCAGGCATTAAGAAATTCCGCTCGAAGTTTGACAGAGTTTTTTCCTCGACCTTTCACTTACTAGATGAATAAAGTAACAATTTATATTTGGAAGAAATGGAATGATTCCTCAGATTCTCTTCCACCTAAAGGGCGAATTGGGGTTAAGGCGTGTCACCTACTCGAGTAAATCTAGGTATTGAAGTATTATCGTTCACCATAGTTTTAATTCAAAAGACGCCTTAAAAACTAATAGAATTTTGAAGCAGGTAAAATGAAAATTCCATAATGCCCTCTCTGGAACTCGAACTACAGGTTTACGATTTGCTGAATGGTTATAATAACTATTTTTACGAGAAGAGCTAGAAAAAATAAATATCATTATTTCTTATAGATGTAGAATATAAATAAAAAAGAAAGAAATTGCTCTCAATAAATGAGAAAAGTACATCTGTCAGTCTTTTCAAAATGTTAAAACGTTGTGTTTAATTTCATGAACATTTTTCTTCTTTTATGAAAATAATATCATGTAGAAATGAATTATTTAATGCTTGAAATTTTATATTTAATGCTTGAATATTTAATGCCGTAATGTACTTGAATAAATGGTTTATGAAACATTCTTATTACTATTATTATTTAATATTATTTTCACTATAATTATTATTATTACTCATTATTCTTATTATGATTACTTATCATTTCTTGTTATTATTATTATTACTCATTATTCTTATTATGATTACTTATCATTTCTTGTTATTATTATTATTATTACTTTTATTATTTAATATTATTTTTATTATAATTATAATTATTATTACTTATTATTTTTATTATGATTACTTATAATTTCTACTTCTTCTTATTATTATTACTTATTATTCTTATTATGATTACTTATCATTTCTTCTTCTTATTATTATTATTACTTATATTCTTATTATTGTTATTCTTCTTCTTATTATTATTACTTATATTCTTATTATTGTTATCCTTATTATTATTCTTATTATAAATTACTAGTAATAATAATAAGAAGAACAGTAAAACTGTTTACTTAAAGTTAATAAAAGTGTTAAAAGAAATAAACTCAAGCTCATTCATTCCGGATATAAGGGCTCATATTTACATTAATGCTCAAAGCGTATGTTTCTTTGAGTACCAAAGAGTTCATGTTCTCCATCTGCACTATTTTATCTGACATGTTACTATTTACTTAAAGAGGTGTGATAATGGCGAGTGATCGTTTATGTATATCATTGCTCAGTAAGTGGCAGCTTTTGTTTTGTTATATCAAATCTTTAAAACCATTACTCTAAAATTTTTGTTAGAGTGCAACAAATATTAATATTTATAAGTGCGTAATATTTGTGCAAATAATTTATACCGATTCCATGATACAGATTTTGTTACAAGAGTCGGAAATTAATTAATGCCTTTTATGGACTACCATTTTCCATAGAATTTAACTTAAAATCAGTGAAACAAATCCTCTAGTTGGAGAGATTAATACAAATTTATGTGGAATATTACACGAATATCTTTGAAATGCTTAATGCTGAATAAGACTCAAGAAAGAGATAAGAATCGATTTGTAAATCCGACTAAATACTGCATAAATTTAGTTAAAAGATGTATTAATATATGTGATTATAAGCATATCTTTCGAAGCATTTATTTATAGTTAGCAATAACCAGCTCTCATAATTACTCGTAGCCTACTTCTAAAAATGCATAATTTGAGGAAAGCTAATGAAACTCCTTTCGCATTTCGCAGCTTAGGAGGCAACAAGCGCGTGTATCAGGGAAAAGACATCCTTCGTAAAATGCATGAGACACAAAATAACTTCACAACCTTATGGTGACTAGGGCGTATTAAAAGGGCTTTAGTATAATGAGGGTGGGGTCATAAACGTGGTTTTAAATTAAATTGCAGTCTCCCGCGCTTAATTCCAAAACGATATTTCGTGCTTGCAAAGGCCCTGAATTTGGGAGTTAAGAGGAATTGTGTAAGATTTACTACTGCATGTTGCAGAGCTTTATTTGTCTTTTGTTTTAAGCTTTAAGGAATTTAATGATACGAATAAAATGGCGCATCTGCTGGACATACGTTTATTAGAGTTCCCTGGTTTGTTTCCCTGCCTTATTAGCTTCTCCGTAAACTTGAACCTAATTGCAAAGAGTTACTAAGTTTAGAATATATTTTAGACTTTAATTCAATTCTGTGATCGAACACCACAAGGGCATGACAAAGTAAGAGAATTAAACTAAAAAAAAAAAAAAGTAAATAGTTAAATCAATAAACGAAGCTTTAGTAAATGAGCATACAGATTAATATGTTTATTGAATACGAAAGCAAGTAGATTGGTTATAGTATCGTTGAATGCCTTTGTTACAGGTATATTTTGTTATGCTACAGGTAAAAAGGTGGTGGAAATGGCAAAATGTCCCTTCCTTTATGTCTGGATATTTGATTTAAATGTTCTCCGATTTTCCTAAATCGCAGCGTTTTATTTTCTCAATAAAAGTTAGATTTTATGCAAAAATTAAAAAACACACTTTACTGATTTTGCTTATGTAATTCGAAGACATGTCCTACACTGTTTTGTTCTATGAATTTGAAAGAAAAGTTTGTTAAAAAAGTCTAAACCTACATCATTTAGAATACATCAAAGACGTTAAGTAGTTTCAAGTCTTATAGAAAAAATTGTCGGAATGAAATTAAATTCAAGTAAATTTGGAAAAGTCTTTATTGCTATTACAAAGGGAGATACGAATACTATCTTTAATATCAGGAGGAACATATGAAAGTATAATATTAGCCAGTTTGGTTAGCACAAGCCTCAAAATTTGCTTGCTCATTTATAAAGATGCTGAATGCTTAAAACGTCACAGACATTGGTGATTGTAAGTTTGAAAAGGCTTATCCGCGCAGGGTGGAACGGATTTAAGATGACCAAACACCAGGTATCTTAACTTGATCTTAATCAATGGATTAAACTAATTAGCTATTGTAAAGCAATCTGAAGCTATAAGGGAATCATGCAGTCATGAAAGACTATGGGAGAAAAAGTGGTTGTTGTTTACTTTCAAGGAAAGAAACGATATGAATAGTAAATATATTCCTAGTACCTCTTAGTGTCATTTATGCCCACCCCGAAGGCCTGCCGTCAAAGACCTAGATGGAAAAATAATTTGAAAGGCAAGCTTAACTGATTTTTAACATTAAACTACTTGCTACATATGCAGGTTTCGGCAATTTCATACATCACTCTATAAGGAATTATTGTATTTTCCGGTGTATGTTCCCGTAGTATAAGTATGTTGACCTAGTACTTATTCCGGCCAAAGCACAATCTTGCGTAACATACTGAAAAAAAATCTCATTAATATCTGCTTTGCTGGGAGGTGAAGGATAACTCATCTGGTTGTCTGTCTACCAAATCATGTGCCCCTTTCCAAGTGGCCCTTTCAGCGGAAAAGAACAAAAATAAACATCGCATGCGTTCAAGTGTTACAACTGGCACTGGAAGGTTCGTGATTCGAATTCTAGCGTAGTCCTTTTTGGCTTCGAATTGCTTTATAAGTTCCATATTTATATTTTTAACTGTATCTGGTATATTATAATTTGTATCTTTATGTTCTGATCATACGTATTTTTGTAACTTAACAACATGAGATTTTGAAAAAAAGAAAATAAATAAATGAATAAAAATAAATTTTTGAGAGTTTAGATGAATGATTACTGTTGATGATTGCTTTCCCCCGGGGGTTGACTCAGGAGAATTTCTGGGAAGTACTGGCTAGGATGTGTACTTAGGTAGTCTCAGCCGCGGAGGCACATAATTTGACTTCACAGGACTAGAGCCCTAATTCAGTCAAAAGCGGGTTCAGGCTTGGCAGGGACCGTACTGGTGCTGTCGTGTCTGTTCTTTTGGTTGTGGTAGAGCTACATTGGAAATCGTCTACCAAATCCCAGGGGGTTTGACTCCATTCAATTCTCGTGGCGGGGACTGGCAGAGTGGTCAGAACGCACTTAAAGATATACGCTGCTGATGGAGTAGTACCCGGAGGCAAAATAAGTAAATAAGTTTATATCTACGATTTGTTCTGCCCAATGCTTTGCATAAAGCCGCGGGAGTTGCATCAGCGAGGATGAGCTCCCCAGGAACATAGATATATAACTCTGCATGAATCCGCAAGTCCGACCTGGGTCGGAGGTCTATGATTGTCTGCTGCGTCTGTTGATGATTGCTGCCAATCACAGATTGCTGAGTTTTGCAGATAGCAGATGGCTTCTTCCGGAACAATAATTAAACATCGTAACCAACTTCTAAACTTGGTGGTTGGTTTGGGCAGTGTTAGTGTTAGTCTCTGAACTGTATAATTTCATTAACAGAAAGTTTATGTTCTAACTGAAACTCCGTCGCTAAATTTTTTAATTATTTCACTAAAATTGTCTGAACTACGTGTATGCATTTTAAAGTATTGTTGGGTTCTACAGGTTCGTGGATTTGGATTGACTGATGACAGCCCTTGATCAAGAAACAAAAGTCAATTTATTCGTCAGTATTTTACAGGAGAGTTCCAAAGACGCGGTACAGTCGTCGAAAAACTGCGGTAAACACGGTGAAACAATCAGCAACACAGCCCTCAGGCTATAACGGTGAAGACAGCTTCACGGCAAAGCACTAAAGTACAGCTCCCGACTCGGTTGATCGCTCTGAAGCTATCTGAAAGCATTACTACTGAACTCAACACACTCAAGATACTTTTCACGATAAAACTCACGATACACTGCTACTCCGCGTACAGGCAGGGTTTATATAGGTTTTGACCTGCCTTCGAGAATATTCTGAGGTAAACCGCTAAAAATTCGTTCTAGAATGTTCTCGCTCCGTCTATGACACATCGCCAATTTTGTCGCCAAATAGGCAATTTAGCGCCAAATCTGGCAAGCCTGCTTGTCTTTCCCATTTTATGGCAAACCTAAATCCGGTTTGCGGTGAAGCTATCTTACCTCATCTGGGCATTTCGAACAGTATTCATGTCTTACTTTGAAAATACTTTTTGCGTAGTCAGACACATAAAATGCAAAGCATAAAGATTTTCAAAACTGTATTTGTTCTTCTTCTAATTAAAATCATTTACTTTACCTTATCATATATTAATAAATATGTGTTTATTCATGTATTATGCTTGGGTGCGTCTTTCCTGAAACCCAATTTTGATAACTTCTTAGCCTTACTTTTCAAAATCTCATTTTAATTTAAAATTTCACTAATTTAATTTAAAATTAATTTAATTTAAAATTAATTTAATTTAATTTAATTTAATTTAAAAATTTTAATTTAAAATTTAAAATTTCACTTTTGAGGGGCAGGAATATTGCAATTAATTTTTTCACTAAAACTCTTGTTTTATATACTATATCATTTGTTACAAAAATTTATTTGCGAAAATTACACATATTTTGTCCAAGAAGCGTTAAACAAATGACCACTTCTGGTGGTTTGTGTCAGTGACCAACGCCCACAGAAAAAACATCCCTAAAAATCAATCTCTATAGTACTCATGGAAACAGCTTTTCTTTTCCAAGCAGAGTGCAGAATGTTTAGTTAACCTGCATGTTATAGTTATATAATTATCAACAATTTAAAAAATGTTTAAGTGCGGTTAAGCCTAATTTATTTATTTATTTATATATTTTTATTTATTTATTTATTTATTTATTACCGTAGCAGCCCTGCTTGCTTACATTTGAAATTTAGCAGAAGAGTGGATTTGTTGCCAATCTAGTAAAACTAAGTTTCGCAGCAACAAAGTAACCTTTTCTTTTAATATTGCTAATTAAATTATGCTTAATCAATTTTGAAATTATCATTTAAGTTATTCAATTATCAAATATATTCACTCAGCATAGCCTCCACAACAAATTAAATCAGTTTCTATGCCTTCAGTGTTTTTTGCGGAGTGAGACTAAAAGTAAACTTTCAGTTTTGTGCACCGAAAAATCTGTTTTCTTGCCCGCTGGCCTAATTCTTTGTTTTTGAAAAGAAACTAATTTTAATTGTAAAAATTAACTTTTTAATTTTTTTTTAATCTTTATTTGGTGTTTTACGTTTTTCTATATCTTAATTTTTAACGACGATATTTTGTGTTTATATTACTTTTGCCTTGCCACGAAGAGGGAACTGAATTAATTGAATGAGAAATACATCTCTAATTAAATTCCAAGAAATAAGCGTTTTTATATTAGCAGAAAATACTGTTGCCAGAGCTGACTGTTTACGAGTAGCGCATGCGCATTAGGTAAGCAGCGCTGAATCGCCTGTGAAAAACTTTATTTTTTATTTGTTTAATTTCTTTACATAACGTTTTAGATTTATTATAGTATTTGAATGGAACATGTGGCAACGGTTAGATAATTCTCCAGATGGTATAATTTGTTTATGTGTTAAATGAATGAGATGTAACACTGTTAAGTGAACCTAGTGCAAGATCATCGCTATGGTAAATAAATATAGTGAATTTTAAAAAGCTCATTTATTGTATTGCGGTTCATGCGCTATCGACGAAGCAAATTTAATTCAATATAATAAGTTTAAATGGAATGCAGGAAAAATGCGTCTAATTTAATATTCCGTACAAGGAACTCATGTGTTGTACACATCAGATTTTTTAATTTAAATAACAATGAATTTAACAATTCGGCACTGTGTTGTTTTTGGGACAGCATTCAGATATCGCCAAAAGCTGCGAAAAATCCGTAGCATAAAAACAATCGTTAAAATGCTTACGATACGATGAAATTGAAGAACAATACAAGAGGGAAAATAACATATATATTCATAAAACTCAAACAAGTGACAGTTACGTCTTTAGAAGTTGTATTCTCATTGCCAATTTTAAGAAGGCTTTCGTTTATGAACCAGTCCTTTTGCGAGTTTAGCAAAACATTTGGAGACGACTCCGGTCCCGATAACAGAACAGTATCAATAATTCTTACATAGATTCATGACTGCGGTGAAAGGCTTTTTAAATTAACTTTTCACAATAAAATATTAGAAAAGGTAATTTTGTTTCTGAAAACATATTATTTGAAATTATTTATCCCAAAATGAAGTTGAACGCTGTCACAAATTTTCGTTCTACAGAACACAAAATTATTATATTATAAGGACAAAAAAAAAAAAAAAAAAAAAAAAAAAAAAAACTTGCAAGGAACAGTTGAAGAGCTATATTGAAAGAATATCATAAACATGTGAATGGAGGAGAGAGAAAGTCGTGGAAGTTCCGAATACTAAAATAAAAACATGAGAAAATATTCGCTTCAATTTCCTTAAGTAAACTTTGCTCGATAAAGTATTAAGTTCGAGAACAAAACTTTCTGCAGTACAAACATTAAATCATTTCATGGTTAAAACTATTCCCAATAACTTATATTCAGTAATTATTCTTCCGTTTCAACATTTACCTCTGATCTTGTCTAACTAAATGGAATTTTAAAACCACAAAAAATCTTAAATAAATATTTCCTTTATAAAGTATTGCTTTTCACTCCTCGGTCGTTTCATGAAAAGTTTTTGTCATGAGCTATGAAATAAATTACGCTTCATGCTTTACATTTTAAAAAGGATTCCTACAAATCGGATAAAAGAATGTTTCTACTGTTTCAGGTTTTCTTTAAAAGGTAATGAGAAGATGATGGTACAAGTGGTGGCGGGAAAACACTTTTATTAAATGTATTTGCAATAGGCAAGAAGGCATTGAACATGATTTATGTAATATCAAGTTAAATCCTGTGAATTACCAAGTAAATTATCTCAGACTTCTTTTTTATTTCTGAAATAAAGTTATAGAAAGTCCTATTTCACGAAAGGTTTGATACGCATTTGACGCAAAAGATAATATTACTAAATTGGGAATTAAAACTTTTTTGTAACAAAAATTTTTGTAACAAATGATATAGTATATAAAACAAGAGTTTTAGTGAAAAAATTAATTGCAATATTCCTGCCCCTCAAAGAGTTAACGGTGGCCCAAAATGCCTTGTTAATGTCTTTTACGCTTTTCCTGAGCTCGTAGTCTACCAGTCTGTTCTTGAACTCACACCTGCTTCTCCATTTTTTTTTTCTTTCTTGCTTTATTGTTAAGCATAGTTTCCTTTACACCAAAGCCATATACAGTTCAACAACAAAATCACATAAAAAAAAAAAAAAAAAAAAAAAAAAAAAAAAAAAAAAACTGTGTAACAGCACATACAGTGGTGGGCAAAATTGTGAACACTTTTGAAAATTTTCATGTTTTGAACTTTGTATGCTTATAGAAAATGTTACGTTTTGCAAAATGTAAACTTGTATATATCATTTTAAAGAGAATTTATTACTGAATTCAATACAAAACACAAAATTCAATTATTTGCAATACAAAAAAAGTTATGTACTTTGATATAAATAAAAAACACAGTTATGAAGTAGTTTGTAATGTCTAGCTTTCCTGGCCAATCACTGTTCTTGTTCTGAGAACCAATCAAATGTTAATAACTGCCAGTAGAAGCTGACATCATGTTTACACTTGAAACAATTCATTATTTTGCTTTGTTCTGTAGAAGGAGGACCTCTTTCTTATACACTGCAATTACAAGTAGGAATTTTTGTAAAAATTTTTAATATTTAGTCAAGAAACAATGACATCAAATAAAAGAGTAGACTGAACACCTAGAAAGAGATGTAATATTATTGTGTTACGAGAAAGTGGTCTTTCCTATGCTGAAATTGCAAGACAGGTGGGTGGTTCAGTGACTACAACTGGAGTCCGAAAGTTTTGTTTACGATATCAGGAGACAAATTCAATAAAAAAAAAAAAGAAGGAAAAGGCCGAAAAAGGTGCACCACATCTATTGATGACAGAAGGAAAAAAAACGACTATGTCTCCAAGATAGGAAAATGTCATCAGCTGTCATCAGAAGTGAGCTGAATGATGCTGGTGTTTCTGTCAGTTTAAGAACAGTCAAGAGAAGATTAACAGATGTTGGACTGAGAGGTAGATTTCCACGAAAAAAGCCTTATCTTAATTTTTAGCAACGGAAAAAAAAGACTACTTTGAGCATAGGAACACATTAATTTGACAGATGATCAGTGGTCACAAGTTATATGGAGTGATGAAACTAAGATATCGTTATTCGGTAGTGATGAGAGAAAATATGTAAGATGTAGAATAGGAGAAGAGCTACATCCTGACTGCATTCAAGCAACTGTGAAGAACCCAGTAAGTGTTATGATTTGGTCATGCATGCTAGCAGATGGTATTGGTCGCTTTCATGTCATCGATGGGACACTGAATGCCAGAAAATACATTGACACTATTCTAGAACCAAAACTTCTACCTTCCATCAGACATCTCTTTCCCAACAATGCTTCGTTTATTTTTCAGCAGGATTCTGCTCCTTGCCACACGGCCAAAATATCGAAAGAGTGGTTTCGTTCAAAGAGCATTAAATTGTTGTCATGGCCGGGAAATAGTCCTGACCTCAATCCTATCTAAAATTTGTGGCACCGTTTGAAAACTCTTGTTCGAATGAGGCGCCCATCAAATAAAAGGGAACTAATTGAGGCTATAATTGTTTCCTGGCATCATGTAATAACGAAAGAAGAGCTGAAAACTCTTGTCAGCTCAATGAAACGTTGATGTGAAGCTGTAATCAAAAATAAAGTGTACCCAACTAAGTACTGATAACTCACTGCAATCATCACTATCTATATATCGATAACTATTATCGTTGTATCGATTATATTATAACTATTATCGTTTAACTTTTTTGTATTGGAAATAATTGAATTTTGTGTTTTGTATTGAATTCGGTGATAAATTCTCTTTAAAATGATATGTACAAGTTTGCATTTTGTGAAACGTAACGTTTTCTAGTTCTTAGTAAGTTTAAGCATACAAAGTTCAAAAACATAAAAATTTCCAAAAGTTTCCACAATTTTGGCCACCACTGTATGTTAAATGTTGACATACCTTTTTATATTATTTTCAGTCTCTTCTCCGTTTAACATTTAAGTTCAACATTAATGTTCAGTTTTCTTTGTAAGATTTATAGCAAAATTATTTTCCGTCTTCTTTTTATTATTAAGCTTTTCTGTCTTAACTTTATTTATTAAATGTCACGTTTTTCGCCCTTGCGCCACATAAAATTCAATTTAATAGCAAAAATCACATAACATTTAAAATCAGCATATCATTAAAATTTCCGACAGACATTCTCTCACCGCTAGAGATTAAATGTTTAATTTCGAATAGTGATGCTACTCATCGCTTTTACATCGTTAAGCACTTACTAATCAAAAATTCATTAAAGGTTTACAAAATATGAAATAAATCAGTGATCTGAAACAGACGGCCCGCGGCTACGATGTAAGAAAGATTTTAAGACTTTAATTAATTGAAATCCGAGTTTATATTTTCATTACCATTAAGAATGAACGCGAATAGCATATAAAAATTATAAATAGGGCTAGCTAATATACAGTGTGATATAAGCCTTATTGAAAGTTTGAAGATACTGATTTTATTAATTTTTATTCTATCTTTCAGAAAATAAATCGGTTGCGAAATTTTGCACCAAGAGTAGTCGATTTGTTTGAAATGAGTAAATTTATATCTGAACAGCTTTTTTCGTCGAAAATCAACACAAAAAAAAAGTCCGATTGATCGTTGAGCTTATGCAATCCATGATGAAGATAAGTTTTAATATTTTTTCTTTAATTTTCTAAGAATTTTTCTTCTGAACTTTGCTCAGAATCGAAACGCCATCAATAGTCAAGCTGTAGTAAGAGATAAAAGATTTTTTTAAATTATTTACATAAAACATGAATATTTTTATTTAATATTTTCTAAAGAAATGTTTAATAAATAAGAAAATGAGATTACGTTGCCTTTAATTATTTTGAAGTTTTGTTCCACTTAAAAAAAGTCTTTGAAAATGAAAAAGTCTTCATAATTTATTTCTGTACTATTCAGTTATCGGGATCTGATACCTGATTCAGATATCGCCCAAAGGGTTTAATCTGGCGAAAAACTCGAAACGTAAATATAATCGCCATATTTATGATAGGCTTAAGTTGGAGCCGAACCCAATGGAAAAATAGCGCAAAAGGTGTTCGTAAAATTGGAAATATTTAATGTAAATTAAGCAATTTGCCAAAGAAAACAGAAGGAAAAACACGGAGGTTAAATAACTCTATTTGCAACTTAAATTAATATTTTTTTATTACACAAATGCATTTTGAAATAATATAATTTCACACGAACTCTGAATCAAGTTTAATAATACTAGAACAAATAAATTGCTTCCCCAAAAAGAAGGCAGTTCGGAAAGAGTCCCTTTCAGGTAGCTGTAGTACGTTAGTAAGAGAAGTCATCATTAAGTCACATATTTGGCAGCAGAAGTTTCGAGAAATCCCCAGTACCATCAAAGCTGTTGCACTGAGTATATTAAGCTAAAGACTCCGTTTCTCCGCAGCGTATAAACAGTCGCTGCGAGTATTTTTATTTATATTTTCATTTGGTTTCCGATTCTGCTATTGGCAACCATTGCAATAATTGCTAAAGATTTTTACATAATCTCTCTTTGATGAATCCATGCTATATAATGCAGGTTTCCTTACCTTTATAGATTTTACTGCAAATCTTATCATAAATATTCAAGCTAAATAGCACAATTATCCCAGGACAATAATGTTCACGTTAATCCAAAACATATAATTTTATTGGCTGTATTCTGTAATTAGAATTCCTACTGTTCCAGCAGTTCAATATTATAATTCCAGTTATCATGACCACTACAGCAGTGGAAATTATTACAGCAAATTATTATTTGCTTTATAAAAACATAGATAGAACTGTTTTAATTGCTCTAAAAAACTATAAAATAACCAATGAAAAGAAGGTTTTAATTCGTATGTTATTTGTAGTATTATTTAGTTATTAAATTTAATTTTAACAGAAAATCCAACTATTCTTACTGTACAAATTAATGCATCGTATATATCCATAAAATGCTCGAAATTGGCTTGATTTGTAGGGGCTTAATTTATATAAATTATAATGATTTATATTCATATATAATCATTATAAATTATCAATCTTAATTTATGTATGATTTAATTTATATATAATAATTTTTTCATCAATTTTCACCCCATTATCATGGAGCTTAATTTATATATGGTTTAATTTATATATAATCATTATCCTCATCAGTCATTTTTAATAATTTTTATATATAATAATTTTATATATGGTTTAATTTATGTATAATCATCATAATTAATTTATATATAATCATCATAATTAATTTATATATGGTTTAATTTATATATAATCATTTACGTAAAAATATTTTCTATATCTCCTAAATAATAAATATTTCAAACGTTTGATTTTCACTATATCATATATTCCGTAGGCAGTTTTATGGTAACTTTTAATTATCTTAAGATTTGAGAAATTTATTACATTAATTGCATTCGCATGTGAGTGCTGTTTTTATATTCTAATTCCGAAACATTAAATATCTTGTTTTTTTCTAAGAGTTTTCAACAAATGGATTAAAGCTTATCTTAAAATAAAAATAATCTTTTTTTTTATTTTAACAGTTATCTTAACATTTACGTTTTCATAATTTTCTTCATTACAGAATAACTAAATCAGTATAAATATTTTGCATGCATTTAGCCCAACTGATGTTACTTTTTACAACATCGAAAAATTCCGTTAGACATCTCAAGAAATAAAGATAGAAATGCTTTATCAAATATTGATTAGAGATGAGAGTGTTTTTTAATATTATTCAAAACGAAAACAATTCCCCGTGTAACACAAAGTATCCCTAGGGGTTTACAGAAAATAGTAGGAATCACAAAACAGAAAAATAAACGGTAAAGGAAAAATTAATTAAAAAACTTATGAAGCATTACAATAATTTACAATGAATTTATAGAAATAGACAAAAGCATTTCTGTCGGAAATAAACTGTTGAAAATTAGGAGGCCAGTTAATATTTTTAAGTACCAGTTTTAAAACCTTTCTTTCAATGACTAATTCGAAACACAGAACAAGCACATGTTCCCACGAACGTTGCAATCACGAAATGCTTCTGCACCCAACTTAAATCTGCTCACATAACATTTAAAATTTCCATGGTCAATATTAGGTGATTTTAAAAATTGTAAAAAAAAAAAAAAAAAAAAAAAAAAAAAAAAAAAAAAAAAAGATGACATGAACAATCTTATTTGATTAAGGTTAGAAATTTTTTAGTTAAACTATTATTATTATAAACTATTCATGATTCTGCGCCCCTGAAATATTTTCATTCATGACATTCTTACAAAGGGATATAAACGTACTATATGCGATATTGTAATGTGTAGTCGTGCCGCCTGAGTGGAAAGACAAACAATGACGCTAACACAAAATGAATTAGACGAATTCCCAGTCTTTATTACCACGCATATAAAACCATCTCAGTAGATATTTATCCATTCATAATGAATTATAATAATTTCTTGTGCACAAGTGAAAAGGGGCGACACCATTTTAGACAGACAAGCAGAGAAGCGGGGATAGTGCCGAAGGCCAAGAAAATAGCGATGTAGGTTTTTGTGCTAAGAGTATTTATACTAAGTACATGCAGGAATTACTCTAAGCTACGATTGCCTAATCTTAGGTTGTTATATAACATAAATCGAACTCGAATTTGGGAGAACGGATAAATTTAGCGAAAGAGTACCAAATCGTTAATTTTGAGGTAGGCAATTATTTTTAAAGCAACTGTCGCATATGGCAGAGTGGCAAGATGAGTCGATGATGACGAAACAGGATTCCGACAAATCACCAATCTTTACTTTCACGCATATTCAATTAGTTTGGAAGACACTTATTCAAACATAATTAAATATGATAAAATCCTATGTGAGGTAGTTTTTTAAAGAAATGGCGCGGGGTTGGCAGAGCAGCACTTAGGGAAAGGAATGGAATGACGCAGTTTATTGTGTCAAGAGTATTTATACTAATTCTGATGTATAAGTACAGCTAATCTGTCATTGGTTAATTTTTGATTGTTACATAAGATTGAAGAATCTCGAATTTGGGAGAACAGATGAATTTGGGGGACAGCACCAAATCTATAATAGATAATTTTGAGGCCTCCAATTATTTTTAAAGCAGCTATCGTATTTTGTTATTGCTTACATGTATATATAGACAAAAATGTCAATCTTGCGTTTCGGCTTTGCAAGAAAATAGGTTTGTTCGTCCTCAACAACCTCCGTATGCCCACGAACAAATGTAAGAGCAACCGATATACTTTTATTCTTTAGGTTTTAAAATTGTCTTTGGATCTCGAAGATTATATTATTCATAGAAGAAATATATTTTAGGGTCTTCAAGAATGGAAGAGAATCGATACAAATGACGTAGTTCAAAACAGCACTATTTTGTTCGGTGATCCATTTGATGGCGAAATTTAAACACATAAGTTCAGCTATAAACTTCGCCTGTTTTGCCATAATAATCTGTTAATGCACCTTAAAAATGCATATGAATCAAATGGAATACTACTACAAATGTCTTCAGAATGATTTTCAGTGCGATTTGATATTATTTCTCTAAAATATTTTATAATTCTAAACTTAATTTCTAAATGCTCATGCCTAAAAATGGTAGAAACTTCTTTATGAACAGAAATGGAAAATCCACGAATAATCTAGTATTTGATATAGCACGTAAAGTATAATATTTGTATTTGAAAAAATCCATTTCCTTTCATAGCTGTTTTACATAAATAATCAGTATTGTATAGGAAAAGTCTTTCAAGCTTTGATACTTTTTGAAGTTTTATTCAGGCATTTCTGTTTCTGTGTTTGACTCAGAAACGAAGATACTTGTGGTTTTAAAATTTATGTCTCGCAGAGAGAATAAATACAATTTAAGTGACATTTGTTTTCGGAAAAGGTGTTTCAGATGAATTTCGAAATGATTCCCTTTAACTGATTCGTTTTGTAAATATATTTTACATCTTGGAACAGAAGCAAGTTTCCATACATTTATCGAATTTGTAAAGGCTTAAAATTGTTCTATACGAAATCATTCGTTTTTGTTGACAATACACCTTATGAAATGTGGGGATTCCTTTTTAGTTTCTACATAAATTATTTAAATTTGATTTCACAAAAAGAATTACTAAATCAGCAGTTACTTTTACATTTCCGTCCAAAAAGTCTCTCTCTTTTCAGCTAAAAAAAAGACGTGAAATCTTCAGCACAGTTTTATATTTCAAGTAACGGAAGAACAAAGGGAGCACGTACGCAGCGTGAGGAAAATAATACAGCGATATTAGGAATTTTGATATTAGTTTTTGAAAAGCATTAGAAAGGACTGGATTGAAATTAAGGTCCTTAACTATCGTCTTCTCTCCGGTCCAGTGGTTAGTAACACTAGCAGCCCAGGTTCAATTTCGAAGAATGCATAGATGTTTGTAAGTGTATAGTATCTGTCCGGTGAAGGAGCACATAAAATACACGACTAGCCGAAGACATCTCGAAAAATTTGTGGTAAGGGAAGGGATGTGAGGAGCCCTTATAACGTCCCCTGGAGTGCTATTTCTCAAAACTGTGGGGGGGGGGGGAAGAACTGCACAATTAATGCGTTGGAACTATACCTGTATGACCAATAGTGAAGTTATGGTATCCGGCCCACTTCTACATGTACATGTTACGGTAAAACACCGAAATCTTGAGAATATCGACTTTCACCGGTGAATGTCAACATTCACATAGTCTTTTGGTGTATGTCCGAAATATTTTCCAAATACTCCTATTTCTGACTTACACCGGTCAATGTCGACATTCACCATGTACTAATGGTGAATGTTAAACATATAACAATATTATATTTTCTTCTCCGTAATTCAGCCGCGAATAAACGCATTTGAGACTTGAAATAAGAACTTAAGAACATGAGAACCTAAAACACACAATACATTCAAAATGAGAAAGGAAAATAATATTTGAACGTAATGTATAATTAAGTAAGTTAAAAACTTAATTAAGTTAAGTTAAAAACTTACTTAATTATACAGTACGTACTAAATGAGAAAATAAAATAACAGTAATAAAAACTTACTAAGTTATGTGATTCAAATCTTATTTATTGCAACAACTTAAATTATTGTGGCACTTTATAACCTCTCTTTTCGACTTTCACCAGAGCATATCTGTGATTGTCGACATACACCGGTGAGGGTCCGAATATACAAGAATGTAGTGCAACATTCGATCTTTCACCGACGTATTTGGTGAATGTTGATATTCTCCGGTGAAAGTCGACATTCTCCAATCTCAGTCTTTCACGGTAACATACATATCATAAACTTTCTGATAATTTTTGTAGTGTTAGTATGGAAATTGTGAGTTTGTGTCCAAATCTGATAAGCTATCAAAGATTTGCTTGCGTCAGCTTTCTAAAAATAAAATTAATCTTCTCCCCCCACCCCCCAAAAAAAAAATATTACGTGCTCCGCCCTCAGGCATTACACGGAAAGGAAACAGGTTCTGCAGAGGTCGTTTTAATGGAAACAGCCTCGGATCCACGATACGCATGGGGAAAACCACGAAAATGCCCATGCAGTTAGCCCGTTTGGTTACAGCCGAAAACATCGCGGCAAAAACATCGCGGACGAAAACGTCGCGGAGAAAACAGCGCAAGGCGAAAACGTCTTGCTACAACATCGTGGGAGAAAACATCGCAAAGAGAAAACATCGCAGTCCTAAAACATCGTGGTACAAAACATCGACGTCGAAAATAAAGCGGTTCAAAAACTTCGCAGTTTAAAAAATTCGTCGTCGAAAATATCGTGGTAAAAAATAAAGTATCTACAAATGATCGCATGACGATAACATCGCAGACATGCTTTTTTCAGGCTTTAATAACTGTAAATGGATATTCCTGTAATGATTTCTGAGGGCAAGGTGGAAAGAGGGATAATTTTTACTTTCGTATTTTTTATTCACTAATAAATTTTTGCTGAGAAAATAAGAAGGAAACTTAAGCATAGAAAATTAATGCAACTTATAGTGCTCAATAGAATTTTAAACATACACTTTACTTTACATCTTGCGCTCACAAATCCTTATCAGAACCATATTTCCATTTACAGTTATTAAAGCCTGAAAAGAGAATGTTTGCGATGTTATCGTCATGCGATGATTTGTAGATACTTTATTTTTTACCACGATATTTTCGACGACGATGTTTTTAAATTGCGAAGTTTTTGATCCGCTTTATTTTCGACGACGATGTTTTGTACTACGATGTTTTAGGGCTGCGATGTTTTCCCTTTGCAATGTTCTCTCTCACGATGTTTTAGGGCTGCGATGTTTTCCCTTTGCGATGTTTTCTCTCACGATATTTTGTAGCACGACGTTTTTGCCTTGCGTTGTTTTCTCCGCGACGTTTTCGTCCGCGATATATTTGCGGCGATGTTATCGGCGGACGCCAGCCCGTTTACCAGGACTTAAACCCTGAACCGAACTACCAGTGTTTAGCTGCTTTTGCAGCTCGGCCGCCGGTGGACATTCATCAAACTTGAAGAGGAATTTTAACATACGTTTAGCTTGGTTGATATATCTCAAACCACACTGTCTCTTGTCATTGTATATCTCACAATATGTACCGTACATTTACGGTATAACGTCACAAGAATTAAGCTCAAGGATAGGATCTTAAAGAAGCAATTCGCTAACATAAAAAATAATCTGAAAATTTATCTCCGAAAATTCCGAGCAATATTGCAAATGACAGCATAAACTCGAATGACGAAGAGGTTTATTTTAAACAACGGAATGTTTTTCGAAATGACTTCATCAACTGCCGTTGGAGAAAGCACTCAATCTGTGGCAACAGGTTTCAAGTAACTGAGTGCATGAATAAGCAAAGATTCTGAAAAGTACACTTTGAGAGCATAATATACATGACCCAGGCTTGCAGTAGTTCTCACAGCGAACATGACGGTTTTCAGTCTACGATGCAAGAGTTGCAATTATCCTAATTATAAACTGTTTATCGTATACTCCAAATCTACCAACTTTCCGCTCTAATGTAACATCAAACGGTAGAAACGGAAGCATTTAATTTAAGTGTTATTAAAATTTAAAACTAATTATCAAATATCATGTAAAATCCATTTTCGAAATTTCACTTCAATAGTCACGATTGCAGTTTACGCATATCTTCCAATGATATCAAAACAAATTGTAATATTTTTGTGAAAAATGAAGCTATGTTTCTTATTATTTCAAAATCTTGTTTTTTTCTATTTCTTACACCAGAAAAGAAAGAAATGTAAAGAAAGTATTTTACATTTAATAGTCGAACTCTTAATGCACCTTTTATTTATTTTCTCTCTATAATTCCTCAGAGAGTCATTATCTGCTCAGTAAGTTTTACTTCGTATTAGATTCCAGGGCGAAATTTTCCTTTTAAAAGAAATAGCTAACTTAACGCACCGTTTAATTCATTATACTAGTATTACCTTTCATCAAACTTTAGAAAAAGGAAGAAAAATTTTATACTTCATATTCCAGTAAAGTGATCAAACAAAATCGAAGTCACACACAAGAGAGATAATGAGTTATTGATTTCAAATAACTCTTGTTTTATTCCTTTGACATTTAACAAAACTTTAAATCTTTTAGAGAATAAAACGCCATGCGAAGAGAAGTTGCATAGCATATCTTCTTATCATTTCCATGGTGGCCTTATTACTAGCATTCTTATCGGAATGTAAAAGTTCAATTATACTAGAATATAATCGTGAGAACACTATTAAGCTTATTTATTTTCTACATAAATTTGAGTAAGGAATTTTGAGAAATTTAAGTGTTATTATTAGTTTAGAAAATTTATACTTTAATACAAATTAATGAAACCGAAATATTTCAGAATATGTAGCTATTTTTTCTCTATTTTGCTACAATTAAGAGAAATGAAAACAATAGAAGTGGTTTCTTTGAGTGAATAATAAGGAACAGTAGAATGAGATGATAATGAACTAAAAGAATATTAGAACGTTGTTCCTTGTAAGTAGCGTGGTTTAAAAAAAGGGAAAGAGGGAGATAAAGAAATAAAGAAAATCACTAACTGTAAATATTGGTATGATGGATGATATCACAGACATGTGTTATCAGACTTTAAAAATTTAAAAATATATTCGTAAAACGTTTTGTGAGCTCAATAACGAATAAGGAATACTTTTACCTCAAAACTAAATTTTATTAATTGTCTCTTAAATATTTACTGAAAAAGTAGCAAAAAACCGCAAGCATTAAAAATCTGAAAACAAGCAGAGTATTGATGATACATATAACAGTTAATATAACTTTAAACTTATAGACCATTTTTTAATTAAAAAATAATTAAAAAAAATAAAGTTAGTCAAAATTAAAGTTAATAATTAAAGTTAGTCAAAATTAAAGTTTTTTTTTTTTTTAATTTTAAATTTAAACTTAAAAACTCTTAAAGTTAAGTCCTGATTAATTAAAAAAATGGTCTTTAAACTGGTAAATTAGGTTTGCAGCCTAAAAGATTAATTCCCATCACAGACTCCTAATTATTTAAAGGAAAACCACTAAGTCTATATATATCGCTACGAAATGTACAGGTGCGGTGGGATAGCTTCCCCGCAAAGCAGTTTTACGGCTGCCATAAAACGGCATGGGAATGCGGGGTTGCAACATTTGGCGACAAATGGCCTTCCCATGCCCATAGGCGAGAAATCGCCGATTTGATGAGAAAATTGGCGATATACCGTGGACGGATGGAGAAACTTCTGGAACGATTTCTTACCGGTTTAGCCCAGAATGTGCTCGAACACAAGCCAAAAGCTATATAAACCCTGCTGGTCCGCAGTCAGTTAGTGCGTGTGCCTCGTCTAGAGTGCGAGTCAGTATCGAGTTGGTGTCTCGTCTAGCTAGTCAATCCCAGCGGAGTCGATCGAGTTGACAGCCGGTCAGCGAGTGCCGAGAGGGTCGTCGAGTGCACCGAAAGAGTCTCGTAGTGTATCGCGGTTAGTGCATTGTCGAGAGAGCGTGTTAAGCTCCGGGAACGACTGAACCGAAAAGTCGGGAGCTGTGCTCGTGTGTCGTCGAGTACATCGCGAGTTGTAGCTCTTGAGTCTCGAGAGTACGTGGATTTCCGAGAACGACCAAGCAGAGTCGGGAGCTGTACTCCGGAAAGCAGAGTCGGGTGCTTTGCAGGAAGCTGTCTCCATCGTTATTGCCTGACAGTGTGAAGGCTGTGTCGCTGATTGTTCCAGCGTGTTTATAGTAGATCTTCGACGACTGTAAAACGTGACTTTGGAACCGTCCTGATTAATATTGGCTAAATAAAGTGTGTTTCGATACTTCATCAAGTGTCGTCGTTATTCACTCCAAATCTACGAACTCCGTACGAACGTGTAGGAAGAAAATAACGTAACAATATGCCTACTATGTGTCTAGGTATGCATTGAAAACCTAATTGTTTCTATCACTAAACATTTAGAATATTCCAATTAATCAAAGGAGTTTCCTTTTAAGACTATTTCACAGTTAGCAGCTTACTAATATACTAACGAATTCTCTTTCTTAGCAATGGAAATTGGCAATTTAGAGATATGGTAAAACGCTATAAAATGCATTTGTATAATGTTCGCTCAGTGAAGTGAGAAATATGAATTTGAAGAGAAAAGGATTTGTTGGAAGTTACCTTTATGTTCTGAGAAAATACGGTATTCTGAAATGATCTGCTATAATATAAGAAAGAACAACCTGTAAAATGTGCTTTGATTGAGTTTGCAACTGCCTCAATACATACAGAGCTTTCGGAAGAGAGTACTGCATTTCTACGATTTATCCGAAGTTCTTTACGGAAAATCAAAGATCTCTTTCGTTCTTCAAGCGTCCCGGAATCTTGCTTTCTAAGCCTGTTATTGAACTTGACATGGCATAAATGACCATAACCGCGGCTTCGGTTCGTAGCCCATCTAAAGCCCATTGGTAATCTCTGGTGTCTCCGCTAAAAGAAGTAGAAAAGGAGCCGGAGAAAATAGCATGGCTCTTGGCTTTTAGATTGATGGAAGTCAGGGAAGGTAAGTCCAAAAAGCGAAAATGGGTACAAAGAGAGGGCGCAAAAACTAGAGGGATAACCATCAAAGTCTTTTCGTTCCTCCACGGCCAATAAACGCGAGAAGAATCATTCATTGGGCAGCGAATGGGCGGAAAAATAAAAGAGGAAACAAATAATCAAGCGTTTTATTTTTTCTTTTCGTCTTGAAGAAGAATGGTTTCAGCCGGTTAAGAAAGGTAGTAAAAGAATGTCCTGGCGACGTTGGCTGAGAAGTAATTGCAAATTGAGGACCACGAAGCAGATCATTTCTGTTCCAATTTCTTTTCTTATATGAATACGGTAACGTGTCTAACTAGATCCACTCCAAATGGATTTCATTTGGTTGATTGCTTTGGGTTCTAATGCCTTCTAACCATCTTTGTTAGTTTGCAGAGTTATTACTTTTGATCCGCAATCGTATGGGAATTTATGCACATACTTATATATATATATATAAGTATGTGCATAAATTCCCATATATATATATATATATATATATATATATATACATTTTCACTTTCATTCATGAAGCGAAGGTTGTTTAAGAACTAATATTAATATATACTGATTGAAATATTGTTTTTAAATGATGCAAATTCTGTTTTTTCTATTTCTAAAAGATCGTGTTAGTTCAAAAATCATGCTAATAATTTTCTCAGCTTTCCATGAAGTACACAAAATATAAAATTCTCCGTTTCCGTATTATATACTGTTTTTAAATATACTGCCATTTAACAAAACGAAATACGTCATTTATTCACCGTCAGAATCACAGAAGAGGAAACTTCATCAGTCAGAAGGGCTGACCAGCGGCGGAACGGTAAAGACGCTGAACACTGGTAGTTCGGTCCGAGGTTCGAGTCCCGCGTACGGGCTGGCTGCATGGGCGTTTTCGTGGTTTTCCCAATGTGTAACGTGTATACAAGCCAGTTTCCCTTAGAAAATCCTTCACGAAGGCATCTCTCCCTTTAGTCAGATAGCCCTCGTGTGCTTTGCCATAACTGAATAATCCAATCCAATCCATCAGTCAGAAGTAATACATTCAGTCATTACATTATAGCCCACCAGCGGCCGAGCGGTAAATTCGCTGAACGCTGGTAGTTCGGTTCGAGGCTTGAATTCCGCGAATGTGTTGGCTCCATGGGGATTTTCGGTACTCCATGTGTAACGTGCGTAGAGCCATTTCCCTTAGAATGTCCTCCACGAAAGCATCTTTGGCAGATAGCCGTCGAGTGCTTTTCCATAGCTAAACCAAACCGTTACATTTTATCATATATGCATTTTTTGTGAATTATATCACATTTTATATACCTGAGTTTCATATATAAAGTTATAAATAACATATTCTAGCAAAACATGCGTGGGTGTTCATTCATGGTAATGTTCTTTTCTCTTTACATTTCTACATTTAAAAGCTAGCTCTAAACATTACCATCCCTAACATCAGAATTTCAAAGTCAGAAAAAGATTTTAAAGTTCAAATACTTTGCCGAAAACATAGGAAGTCATATTGTCTACATTAGGGAAAATTACCTAAACTTTAAAAGGGGTGTTGGAAGCCAAAAATCTTCAAAAAATGATGATTTGAGATTTTTGCACTTTCACATTCTCTATACTTTTAACTTTCTAAATATACCACAATTTAATCTCTGTGAATTCTGAATGAATTGTATAAATTCTCTAAGAATATTCTGTGGTATTTAAAAAACAAGTGAATAGATAAATTCTGTAGTGGCTTATGGTACTTTGGAGTTCCAGTACGTTAGATCTCAAATCGAATGTAACGCATTATACTCCTCCCAATATTGTGTTTTGAAGAGCTGTTTAGTGCTTTATTTAATTTGAGTGCGTTCCCTCTTTCCCACGTAACTTGCTCAAATAAATCAGTACTAGCTTTGCATACCCAAACGTCAACAACTGAGTATTACATCGTCGCTATTTTATATCCGCCAACGATTGCAAATCAGCCAAGGAAGCATCCTATCTATGTATACATAGTAAACAAGAAATAATGCTCGTCACGCTAAAATATCTAGCTGTTGTAACATATAATTTATACCATTTAATTGCACGGTTGGAAAGAGATTTGTACTGCTACTACAGCAAAGTCAAATGATTATTAATTCCTGGTATCAATTATACAAATAAGTTATTCGTCACGATGAGATGAAATTGTGCACAGATGATGCACAGCTATATTTCGGCTATCGATGCACTTATATAGGCACGAAATCGATTTGATTATTGTTTGAAAGCATAGCACTAAAATTATAGAACAGGGGTATATGAACGCCATTTAAAAAAATGTACTTGGTTACATTTTTACATAGTTACCCAGGTTGTGTTTTTATTTATTTATTTCTGTAATAGCACATTGTAACGACAGAGAGAATCAAATTATGCGTATAAAATGACTGTTATTTAACAAATGTCAAATCATTAGGAAAAAAATATTTTTATCGAAATAACGATTTTGGTCGAATGTTACAGCTGTAACGGTAGTTTCTAGAATCGTATACAGAAAAAAAATAGAAATTTTATAAGGTATTTCTTCCGCCTTCTTGGCTTGCCTTCATGGTGTGGTGGTCTTCACGCTGGGCGCATGTTCCAGAGGTCCGCGGTTCGATTCCCAGAGAAGGCGTTGCTAATTTTTCAACTCTCTTGCTTCCAAAAATATACCTAATGTCTCTACAGTTTTAGACCATGATTTTATTACAAACTTTAGAAGGTATTATAGTGTGCCTAATTCATGCACCACGCATAGAAATATGTCCCTTCTTTTTCACCAGGATACAGGATACAGAAAAATCTCCCTTTCTCTCTTTAACACTCATGAAAATAATCGATATAAATATATGTTGTGGTTTCATGCAGATATTTTCTGCTAATGATTTAAGATAAAAGCGGAAGGATATTCGTAGAAAAATTCGCACTTGATAACGAGTGCGCTTGTATTTTATATAGAATCACTAATCGCAAAAAGCAGAAACATTCCTTTTGCAGTCTTAAATATAATCAAATGTTTTTCAATTTTAATCGGTCCCAAGGGTAGCGTCATTAGGTTATTTTAAATCTGGAAATGTCTAAAATGTGCAGTGCCCTGGCCGGCACTTGAGCCTGGACCTCTAGAATACGCGCCGAGTTTGCTACCGCTACACCACGACAGCATGCTGGAATGGGGAAGGCAATACCTTATATACCTTTTAAAGGGTGACTGGAGTTTAGGACACCCAATCGCCAAATCTTGGTGGTAATGAATTATCGTCCACGACCTTTAGCTCAAGCGCCATTGTAGAGTCATTAATTTATTTTGAAGCAGAAGATGTGAAAAATGTGTAATGCCCTCGAAGGTGTGCAATACCTCGATACCTACCTTACACCACGAAGGCATGCTGGAAAGAGGAAGGAAATGCTCAAAATCCATCTGTATTTTGTACCTAAATATTATCAAATGTGTAAGGGAATTTTAGGAAATGTATCATTGTTTCGTATATTTGATCAAAGAGGGCAATATGATAAGTTGGATTTTATATTTAAAGAAGAGGCTTAGTAACTGTTCTCATAAAAAATATATAACCTACTTTGAGGAGATTTGTAATTATAAATATATGTTTCAATCAATCTTAAATGACATAAATTCTGTAATCATCTTTCTAGAACAGCGATTATGCTAGATAGAAAAAAAAAAAAAAAAAAAAAAAAAAAAAGAAAGAAATCTTAATAAAGCATATGATTTGTCAGTTCGAGTGATTTTTATAGCCCAGTTGTTTGTTAAATTAAAAATTCATTCATCAGACAGAACATTGTTTCCCTTTGATCAGCAAATACTATAATGCTTAAGATTTCATTCTAAGACGAACATTTGGAAATTATAATGTTTCTTTCCATTGCAAGACTTTGTTGAATACAGATATATTTTATTTGTCATATTTTGTTGTAGAGTCATCAGGCTTTTTCTTTAAAGCAGAAGATGTGAAAAATGAGCTATGAAATCACCGGGTCTCGAATCTGAACCTCTCGATTACGCGCCGAGTGTGCTACCATTACACCACGAATCCATGCTGGAAGGAGGGAGAAAATGCCTTATATACTCCCGCTCTTAAAAGACGACTGGGAATTAGAGCACCCAAACGGAAATTCCTGGTGGCGACAAATTATTGGTCACCACTTTTTAGTTCGGGCGCCACTATAGGGTTGTTAGGGTTTTCTGGGGGTTTATTGTGTTACCGTTACACCACGAAAGCTTGCTGGAAAGAGGGAGAAACTACCTTATATCGCATTAACTTAAGGACATTATAATATATTTTTTGGTCTGCTTTATTAAATCTCTGTTGAGGCAATGAAAACTCAAATAGCTTTGATTCAGAAACTAACCAAGTCTCGTGGTTAATTTACTAGTCACAAAATTTCTTGAAGATTAAAGCACCTTGGTGATAAGGGAATGATTGATACAACTAATCTTCTACGGTAATCACATCTTACGCTCGGTGTGACCACAACAGACAAAAGACTAAGCGCGACACTTAGAATTATTCACAGATGCATTCGAGACCATGAAATTGTCACGCATGAGATGATAATTCAGATAAAGCAGACGTAGAACTGTGGTAGGAATCGCAAATGTGGGTTATTCCTAGTTGCCTCTTGATGGAAGATTACCACGCCGTATCATTTTTGCGGTTCTGCGGAGAGAGAACATTAATTATACATGTTAATGACTCTGTCGGGATGCGGTTTGATGCTTTAATAAAAATGGTTACGTGATGACGAGCGGAAGTTATTTAAGCTGTAAATTATAAGAGCTCGATAAACGTATGCTAGCACTGGATTCATTTTGAAATATGGTCACAAGATAATTAATTTTTACTACTTTTTACGCTTTCTAGTACCAGTCAAAAGTGAATTACCATAACTAATGTTGGAAGCAATGACATTTAGTGTTTACACAAAGAAAAATTTTGAAACTTATCTCAACGCGGTACATATTTTAGGAAAGCAAATACTCAGTTAGCATTGACATTACAGAAAATTCGGGTTTCATTATGACATTTCATCGATTTCGCACGGTTTTGTTTAGCTTCTTCCTGTCATTAAATATGCCTGCAAAAGTTACTTACTATGAAACAGCTATTGTTAACTGCTTAGTGTTTATTCGCGTAACAGTCGCACTGTTTCTGCCAATTTTTCATTGTGAAAGTCTACGTGCGTCTAATTCTAGTACACAATATTGTACATTTTTGACGATTTTTTCTGCTTCAAAACGGAAGTGCAACTATTACGCGAGTGAGCACGGTAGTTACTATGTTGACTCTTTAAGCTAATTATTTTTATTATGTAACTCAAAAGGATCCGAATTCTAACCGAAACATATTCTAACTTTATTTTACCTTTGATTTGTTTTACTTTAGGTATGCAATATTAACCTTTATTTCTTTTCTATTTATAGAGCTTCTTCCTAAAATGCTTTCTCCAATATGATATTATTTTTTAGCTTCTGAGGCATCTTTTAAACTGAAAACAATAAGTCAATTAATAATTAATGCTCTATTCTGTCCATTTCAAACTAGAGCACATTTTAATTTAATAGCGAAATATTTTAAGTAGCAGTTAACTTTCTCTGAATATTTCTGAAACGGAATAAAATAAAGATTATTTTTTAAATATTATTTAAAACTTGCAACTGACTTATATAAGGAGAATATATGACTGATAAGGGGAATAATTCTTTTAATTATACTTATAAGATTTTTTTACCCTTAATTTCAGCAATACATATTCCAAAACTCTTCTTCATTACTTTCTTAAGTACGCATCTCATAGAAATTGCTTTACAATACCTTTTAACAGATTGCTTTCCAGTCCGAACAATTCTTGCTTAAATAGTTTTATAACGTATTTCTCAACAGGATGTCAATTTATGTTTAGAATTCAATGTTAAGGTTATTATATATTTAGATAATATTTATAATCATTATAAATGTATATGCATTTAATGATTAGATTTCTTCACAGTAACTTTCACAGTTATTTATGAATGAATAAATCCTTCATTTCAAATACATTTATAAATAATTAAATAAATATTTACGTATTTTGTTAAAGGCAGATACATACATTTTGGAAGCACATTCATAAATACCCATACATATTTCCTATTTTTCATTTCCGGCATGTGGAAATCTTTAATTTCTGTGCATTCACTATATTTTTCGAGTAAAGTAATTTACACTAATTTTAAAAAGTACTTGTTACAATAATATGTGGATGAGAAAAAAAAAATATTTTATTTAAAACATTTTCGCGTTTGAAACATAAAATAAAAGTAGCGAATACTGTATTAAGGGTATCGAAAAATGTATACAATTTTAAATGTACGGTGAGGTATTTTTCATTCTTTAAGCATAACTTTTTTGCTAAAATCTATATTTTTGTAGTTCAACAGCTTAGAATTTTATAAAACAAATTCATAATCAAAATCGCTGTTGTTAGTTATCCAAAAAAAACCAAGATGTGATTTTTGCGTAAATGTCGCTAAACTATACAAATTGCTATTATCCATCATACTAGGAATGTTTCTTTTATGCGGAAGTGTCCCGTTTTTCGATGCGTATGGAATTGTAGTGTGTCTAAATAATATCAGAGTGCTGTCAAGCGAGCTTCTGAATGTAAACAAAAAACATCCCATCTAGTGACCGAAGCTTCGAAGCACTGCTTCACTTCTAGCACCGGTTTGGCCACTCCTTCCTTTCTTACCTCCATGACCCTTCCACTCTCCGACCCCTCTCCTCTTCCACCAACCCACACGGGAGGACTTTCGCCTCGCCTCATGTTTAGAGTGCCGCCATGCCGCACCGACACTATACATTAACAAAAATCCATGTCTTCTCTGGGATTTGAACCCGGGCACTTCAGCAACGCAGTCAACTACGCCAACCACTATACCGGTTGGGCAGCGCTACTAACTTCTACGTTCTATTCATTCCTGGAGAAATACTACAATAATATATATATATATATATTCTTAACAAATACGTATAAAAGTAAAAAAATGTAAATTCTAAAAAAAGGAAAAAAGCACAAAGAATATTTAATTAAATATGTATTTAAATTTAATTTTTTTAATTAAATTCAATTTATTCTTATGAAACAATTATATATATATATATATATAGAGAGAGAGAGAGAGAGAGAGACACTGTTTTTTTCTGTTTTGAGTGTGTTCTTGTTTTTAATACTGAGTTAATTTATATAATTAAAAGAATCAATGCTCCAAATTAAGCTGTTTAAAAATAAAGAAAACTCACTAACAGTGTTTCTGTTAATTATAATATAAGGCATTCCTCGTTTCCCTTCTTTTATCGAATTAACCTTCATTTTTTGTCACCGTGAACCTTGTTTCCTAATACAGCACAGGTTATCTGGGAGTCTACTATACGTATTTGAATACACCATGGAGATTAAAGTATCAAAGGAATTTTTATGATTAGAATATCCTTGGATTTATTTGCAGTTTACTGCCTGTTTATTATATATTGCTTCTTGTTATGCCTTTTATTGTTTAATCGATCATTTTGATGGCTTTTCTGAAATTTTATATGATTTATATTGAATGAGAGAGTTCGCTATATTAAATGTTATAAAATCCAGATTGCGTAGTATTTATATGTTTTCTTAAAAACATAACATATGCGCCATTTAGGACAAAATGTATACTGAAGGTTGAAAAGAAACATATTTATCGGTTGTTTTGCTAACATAAATTCTGAATTATTGGTGTCAGTTATTTTATTAATAGTAGTTAAATAAAAGGTCTTCATTGTAATCAAATGGCACTTCCTCATTGCATGAGCTCTTTATACCTTTTCAGTTTAGAAAATCACGAACTTTTTCTGTAAGTCCAAACTTATAAAATTCAGCACTTTTCGAAAATTCCACTGCCTTAAGCTGTCATATTTTTATTTTTACCTTGCAGAAGAACCTTTCGTACTTATCTCTCGGTGATATCAAACGGGTGATGTTGACGCAGTTATTGTGTTATTTAAAATGTTAGTGCCCTAGGCATGCTTTCAAAACGTAAAAGGGAAGCTGAAGATGGTGATAAATCTAAGAATCGCCGCTTACATTCTCTCTCTTTCTTTCTCTCCATCTCTTGACATATATTTCAGGGCTGCTAAAGTAGCCGAAAAGACAAGAATACTACTTAGTGATTTAGATTTGAAGAATATTATATATTAGTAGCCATTCTGCATCCCGGTGGAAGTGCACAAGGTAAATAAAATATTCTTAATTAAATGTGTGTTAAATAAATGTGCATGATAGGATATGCAAAAGATTAGTAATTAACAGCATATGCATATATAATGATTTTGAAAGCAGTAAAAAGCGGCAGAACAAAATACTGATTCTGCTTTCAGACATTTTGTTTACTTATTGGGAATGTGTGCCTCAGATCGTTTTATTCTCGTGCAAAGAAAATGGACACGCAGTAGCACGTGTCAGAATTCGATCATGGAAAATCGTAGCCTGCGGGGATTGAAGATTATTGTACCACACAGTTGAAAGTGTCTGGAAATTGGATGTGTTACACAGCACCACGTATTCGCCTATGCATTGCAATGGTGTCGGCGTCGTGACGTACGACTTCACACATACGTTCATTGACACAACGGCTTTTAATAACGCTAGAGAATAGGATTCGACACCAAAATTGTGCGCTCAGTGACTTACACAGACGACGACAAAGCGAAGAGCTTTAATAGTGTTCTGTTATGGATATATATATCATACATTCATGTAGTCCACATATTGAGCCCTTTGACAAGCCAATTTGTACGTTATTTCTTTTTAATAGTTGTGGTTGTGCCATATTCTCAAGATTTCTGTCTCTCGGCCTTTCATTTGGGACAGTGCAAGATCGCATTTATTAACACTGTCCTTTCAACTAATCGGAGGCTCTATCCTGGGAAGGCAGTTTATTTATCCCAGAGGTCGAGGCTGTCTAGTCATAGATCTAACCAGTTGTCTGGATAGAACCGAGGGACTCCTCTCATAAATGGTCGGTTCCGGAAATTCCAACCCAGTCGAACCCTAGGGATGGGTGTCCAACAGCATCAGCCCAGGCTAACCTGGTTACCGGCGGGAACCGCGAGAAGGCCGATGATGGACTGAGGCAGGAGGGACTATAAGGTAGCGCGTGATTGCTCCAGCAGTTGCACCCACTCTCAGGGGGTCCAGATTGAACCCTGGGTCTGCTAAGTTGCTGGGTTCCGGAAATCCATCCTTTCCAACTTCAAACGAGTATCAACAACTCCCAGTCACACACAAGGTGTTTGACTCCAGCGATGGCCGGCGTGCTTCTCAAACCTCTGATTAGTTCAAAACACCTGGTCAATGATTGAAGACAGTAACACTCCTTAGGAAACATAAGGCATGAAATTTGCCCCAGAATTGAAGTGACATGTAATTCGATATCCGCACTATTATCTAAAGTATTTTAAATTCAATGATTATCTATACCATGCCTGCTTCTGTTGTCAGAGACGGACGATTTTGTTACTTATTTCTACATGCTGTTTGCCTTAAAATCATCTGAGATTATTTATTTACATAACTAATAAATCATTTTACAGTAAAGATTATTAGGCATATGATTTAAGAGTAATAAGGCTTAATACTTTCAAGTGTTAAATTTCTTTGGAAAATACCAATAATTCATAACATTTAATATGCACTTTTAAGGAGAGAGCTTCTTAACGGACTTTCATGAATGGCTACTAATGCAAATGGAAATCTGAAATTTGGTTTCTAAAGATTTCTTACTGTATTAATGAAATGCAGTATATGATCGTTCTGTTGACGAGAAGGGGGAACAGAAACAATAAATCATACACAGCTATGCAAGAAATACCGTAAACAGCTGTAGCAGAGCTATTAGTTTGAAATCTTTTGTTGACATAATGTGTACAGTTCGAAACTTGACTATTGATTAATTATCATAAAGCAATAATAAATGATAAATATATAAGTAAATTTACGACCTCTATGCAATATTGAGATAATGAGTGGTGATATTTCAAATTAGGGTAATAATTGCTATTTATGTGAAGTGAGAAAAGAATATTGCAAGTTTAAAATTTGCTTTCCTATTTTTCACCGGATACATTATTAGATTATGTATGCATAAAACTTAATTTTTTTACACAAACACACACTATGTTTCTTTAACATACTGCGAAATGTTAAAATTACTCAGTTCTTTTAAAATTTATTATTCTTTAAATAAATGTTAGGGCTACTTAAAAAGATGTTAGTTTTTTACTTAACATCGCAAAGGCAAGTAGTCTATCAGTTATAACCAGATAATGCATGAAACATTATAATTTAGATTTCTTACAGTACAAACATAAAAACATTCTTGACAGAGCGATGGGTCATTTATCTTGTTTAAAGAAAAAATAGAAATTTTAAAGCATTGCTTGTTGAAAGAAAAGCTGCTTTCGGAAAATTATTATTTATATTTTAAGCCAGTCAGAATTGGGGCAGTTTAGGGACCTTTTTAGTTTACATCTGGAAAAGTTATATATGTCACAATTCAGTTATTGAAGGCAGAGAAGCCAAATGTGTATAAGTTGTGTATTGTTAAGCTTCTGAAAGTTGCATTATAGTGATTATACTTTTGTGCTTTTTTAAACATTCTGTGTCATGTACATGAAGACTAATATACGTATATGATACAGAGATCATTAAAAGAAGCAACACTGTGCAAGTTTTAGGAAGAATTATATTGAACTCAGAATTATTTTCGTGACATTTTCACCTTAAGTTTTAAGTTGGTAATAATTTGTTTTATCCACCACTTTTTATGTTAATTTTTCGTACACTTATTATTTCTTGTGTCGATTCAGTAGAATGCAAATGAATTGCTGTTAAATAGCGAATGAGTTTGTAATTTAAATTCTGTTCTTTTATTCTTAGTCAGGAAACTACGGAATGCTAAGGCAGCCGCCTAATAATTTGTCGTCTAAGAATAATGTCTATCCATATAGCTGTCCGGTAAATTTATGACTGACTTTGTATCTGTTGAAGACTGGAGTTACGATACCCCTTCCTGGTGCTGCGTTAAAAAGACTAAATCTTCATTGCGTGTTCTATTAATTTAAATACTTATGCTTTTAAATTCCGCAAGTAACTAAGGCTAATGTTTGTTAAAATCAAGTTCTAAATCACGAGTATTAGTATAATAAAACTTTAAGCTTTGCTTCTTGTCTGTGCTACTGAAATTTACTTAAATTTTTGTAGCGAAGAAGTGTATTCATGAGAGTTAATTGCAATTAAGTAGCTCACTAAGTTGAGTAAATCGAAAGAACGTTAATACCGGTTATTTATATGTTAAAACCTAAAAGCTGTAACGCAACGTGGCTGAATAATTATTCCATTACGATGAAAATAAGAATACATTTTAATGGAAAAGTGTTTTTGAAAGTTAATTTTAATTCCATTCCTACTTATTATACTTAAACTAACGCCGATATTATAGTTTAAAATTGCTAAATGATAATAACATAAATGTCTTTCCACTGCATGCTGTCAGGCAAAATTACTAAATATCATGCGATGAACAAGGAAAAAGAACGCAAACAGAGCAGCACGGACTATTCAAAGAGATCAAGGAAAGCTAATTCAAAATAATTATTAGTAATGGTGGCATTTACGAGAGATGTCTGAAATGTTTTCGAGCTAAACATGTAGAATCGGCTCCGAAAATGGCAAAACAGTTCATTCTGCTGGGAAAGTGATGGAAACAAGTGCCTGGATACTAGTAGTTCGGTTCCGAGGATCGAATCCCGCGAACGGGCTGGCTACATGGGCATTTTCGAGGGTTTCCACATATGTAATATGTTAATACGAGCCAGTTTTGCTTAGAAAGTCCTCCACGAAGGCATCCATCCTTTCCTTTTAGTGCCTTAGGGCGGAAACACGTAAAAAAAGTAATATTAATATTATACGCATTTTTGTCGCTAATGCTAATTTTATTTAACCTCTCTTCCTTTGCTAAAAAGAATTATTTGCAACTTAATATGATGCCTCCAGCCATTTTATAATTTCCATTCCCTTTTATTTGTAGGCAGATTCTTCGCAGACAGACAGTTTGGTAAAGCAATTTTCCAAAATTATATTTAGATTTGTTTTTAAATTTAACATTGAAAGGATTTTAGCAGATACCTTCATTTAACGAATAAACTTAAAACTCAGAATTTATTTTTCATGTGAATAGTTCCAGTTGGGAATAAAATAGTGTGTAGAGTCATTAGGTTATTTTAAAGCTGGAGACATGAAAAATGAGGAGTACTCTTATCGGGTCTCGAGCATTTACCTCTTAAATATGCTCCGAATGTGCTACCGTTACACCATGAAGGTGTGATGGAAGGAGGGAGAAAATGACTTATATACTCCCCCTTTTAAACTTCGACTGGGGGTGTCACGAATTACTGTCCAACACCTTATAGTTCGGGGGACAACTGTAGCGTGATTAGGTTTTTTGTTGCTGGATACATGAGAAATGAGCAATGCCCTCGCCGGAACTCGAACCTGGACCTCTTGAGCCGAGTGTGCGACCATTACATCATGAAGCCATGCTATAAGGAGGAAGAAATGCCTCAAAGCTGAAAACAAATAGTAATTTTATAAAGTAATGTTTTATTTAAAACTCATAAAAGAATGAATGAACTAAAAGTAGAAACATAATTTATGATATAGTTTAATGGTAAAAAGGTTAAATAATTCTCTTTAGAAAATTAATCTGTGATTTTTATTTCAATTATAATAAAAGCGTGGGGTTCCAAATAACAAAATCTAATACTCTATTCACATCGTCAAATGTATAAGCCATTAACTTATTTTATCAAAATGCATTTAAATTTATCAAGAATTGTTCGTGATGTGATGTAAAACTGTGGATAAAATTTCTAAACGGAATTATTTAATCTCTTATTCCTATTAAGTTGTACGATAAGTTATTTTTCTTGTTTAAGTTCACTAATCCTTTTATGAGTTTGAAATAATAGCTTATTTTATAAAAGCAATTTTATTTATTTCATATTAGAATCTGTAAACAATTCTTTTCTTTTTGGTTCTGCTGGTAAATGATATTTTTCGTTTTAAAAGGTGTATATAAGACAAACATTTTTCACTATTTTCAACTAGCTAACTTGAAAGCTAGCAGTGAAGGAGATAACACGGTTAAGAAAATATGTAAATTTTTCTCAAATTTCTTCTACTCCGTACTAAAAACTAGAAAATTATTCTTCTTTCAGACAGTAAAACACATTTAATCATGCTGAACTGGTGTTGGACTAGAACCTTACGTCTTCTCGTCCAAAGTTTGATGTTTTATTTTGGCTTTACTTCAAGTTCTTGCTTCTCTTAGGTTTACTGTTTAATTGAAACCTTCAGAGTACTTTAAGAGTCAAAGAAAAGGAATATCAAACATGAGGCATATATCTTAGGAAAATGGATGAGTTCAAGAGACTTATCTCATTTCTTTTATAAAGACTGACCTCAGGATCGTATCAAATATTTACCTTCCATTAGTCTTATTCTTGATCTTTCAGCATTTAACAGAACTCTGTCTTTGACAGACGTGCTTTATAGACCGATCAATTAATAAATAATTAATCAGCTGAACCCTACGGTGTAAAGTAATCCTCTCCTGCCATTTATAATGTAAGCAAATTCGAAATCCCTAGCTTAAGCATCCTGGAGTGCATATTGACACTGAGCTCCGAGAAAGAATGCCTGCTTAATTGAAAGGAATTATGGTGGGATAGCAATGATAAGTTAATTAGAAACTTAATTAAAATATGATCCAGTGATCTCGTAGCGAGAGCAGGTTTTCGTCGCAATCTTCGGTTTTCAAGTTGAAATTAATTACATTTGTATCATACTTCAAGATCCGTAAAGCCGGTAATACAGAATTTTCTTCTGTATATTTTTAAATGCTGAGTTGAAGAGATGGTGATTGCGAAACTTTCTATTAATATTTAGCAATGCCATTTTCAATTAATTTTGATTTTATTTAATATCAGGGCAAGTCAAAAGCCAAAAATATTTTCTTTGAAAATGAAATGTAAATTCGTTTCGAAGCTTTAAAAATTCAGCAAGTTTGAAATTTGTTGAGACTGAAACAGACCAAAAAGGCGATCGATATACATATATATATATAAAGTATCTATGCTTATATTAGTTTATATTGGGAAAAATCAGATTTTTTTTTTCCGCAGTGATAGAACGCATTGAGAAACACATCATAGAACTTTCTATCCTATTTTTCGAAAACTTTGCAATACGCATAGCTACGTAACGCTTAAACATCAGAGACATATTTTAAGTCCTTATAATATTTTCTTTGAAAATGAAATGTAAATTCGGTTCAAAGCTTTAAAAATTCACCAAGTTTGGAATTTGTTGACACTCAAACGTACATTTCCGTTTTAGAATGTATTGCTGTCTGCTCTGTAAGTTTATTTTTAGACCTTGTAACGTACAGCATGTTATCCAGACTTTATTGGGAATATCCGGGACTCTAGCCAGCAATTCGAGATTATTAGTTAAAATTACTGGCGCTTATAATGACAAGCTAACGTTTTTAATAGAATTTTTCTTATGCAAATCGCTTTGCTTCAAAGCGACGAGTACCGAAAGATCTAAAACTTTTCCTATTTGTTTACAATACCTTTCTGTCCTACGATTATTGTTCCTTTAATCTTTTCACCGTTCTTTTGTTTATAGTCTAAAGCTTCTTTTAAAGTTTACAGATCTTAGTAGTTTCTTTATATGTATGTATGCAATAATATGAGCAAAAGGAAAAGTCGGAGCAGTGTCGATGCGTGCTTAGACCCATATTGAAGAATAATTTTGATTGCGTAGTATGCTGAAAATGTTAACTTGGTAATGTCTAAAGAACTTGGCAGTCGAGGCAGTTTTAATTCCATTTTTATTTCCAATTGACATTATGTGGCCACATATCACTTGGCACTCATGTCGTGCCTTTCCACAGAAGATTTATATTTTTGATATTGTTGAGACAGAAAGCAAGCCAGCGAAATTGCATCATAGCACAATGGAGAGCAAAGCTGAAGTGCGCAGTTATGCAAGATGGAAGCACGCGAAGAGAAAAGTTTTGGTTTGCAATTTGGTGATTGGTCAAGAGGCATCTGCGTTAAGGGTTACGTAAGATCGGATGATTAATTTGAATGACGCAGTTTAGACTAAAGCGCTATATTTACGACAGATAGATGAAGTTCCCAAATGAAATAAAAAATATAAGAGGTTAGAGTGAATTAAATTTAGAAGATTCCTTTCATATTTTTATCTTACACATTTATATATATATATATCCTTTTTATACATATATATATATATATATAATAAAATTCCATAGTCAAGAATACACTTAAAATTCTAACTGTGTATTCTTTTCATTTTTAATGGCGACGGTCTCTTATTTGAAAGTACGTGGAATTAAATCCACAGCCTCGTAGTCAAGTTGTTTTTCCCGCCTTTTTTACACGTACATTTATAGAATGTTCTGGAGATATTTAAAGCGAACTGGAATGGCTGACGTCATTTCTTGAAAGCTCTGCCTTTCCAGAGGCTATAAAAGGACTCGCAAAGGAGTATCGGGGTCTTTTCTTTAATGTAACGATGTCGTAAACTTCATACAAAAAGTTATTAGTAGTTCTTTTTTATTTACTCCGGAGATGTGATATTTTGTAACTGATATTTCTCCTGAATAATAATAAATGGATCCTGTTTCTTAAAACTTATCGTCTGATACTTTGAGCTTCAACTTCGTCTATGATTCTTCACCAATCTATTTATTCCGGACAAAAGCTTGTACATCGCATATATATATATATATATCTTATATAATAAAGACAGTATAATATTTTTATAAACAGAGCAGCTTACAGTAGCTATGTGAGTTTATCAATCAGTTTAGTGAAGTAGTAAAAAAATTACATTATAAATCCATGATAATTTCCCGAGCGCTTTTATTCTTTCCCCCTCTGTGGTGTCTAAATATGACATTATAACTGAATTAATTTTCAAAATATAGATGCTTCGATACGTCTCATAAATCTCAATTCTCCAAATAATGATTTACAGCTCATCATACCCTTGTTTCAACTCAAATGCAACTAGAATTTAAAATCTTCATCTCTTTTAATCGCTTCTTCATAACAATCGATAAAATTCGATCATGATATGCTATGTAAGGATTTATATAAAAACAGTATACAATTCCGTTATTTGGAATTCTGTACGAGTGTAACAGAAATGCAACAAAGCAGTGATTGGAATTCCATCTACATGTCGACACGTCCTGCCTGTCAGGGTGTATTTTCTTTGTCTCTCGATTTTGAGTCGCCATAAGCTTTTGACAAGAACAATGCCCATCACTCGAGAAAGGTAACATGACAAGGGAGTCCGTCTTGGCTTTCACCTGCACGTGACATACGAAGATGGGGCGTTGGCGTGAACGTCAGTCATCCTTTCGGGGTAGGGGGCAGATATGAATGCTTGGATAAATCCCGGAATAACAAAAGGATAGATAAAGTTTGAATGCCTCGTCAGACCATATGCAACATTATTTTCTTTCTTGTACTTTACTTTTCTTGACTTCGAAGTAAAGATTCCTTTTTATACAAATATTTTTTGATACATCAAAATATATTTCCACATCAAAAGCAAAAATTTTCTTTACTTGACATCAAACACTTTTATAAAATAATAAAAAAATATAAAAGAATTATAACATAATGGAATATTGCTTTTGTATATATATATAGATTTATATTATATATTTATAAAAGCAGTATTTCATTTACAGAACCACACGAAACGATCATTGACAATATCTCATTCATTTCTGACCAGTTAGGTTACGGTATTTTATTTTACTAAATGATAATTCTTCCAATTTTTAAAGGCACTTATTTTTTTAAGTCACCCAATCTAAAAACATGACAATGATTTTTTGCATACATTTCATCGCTCCCCGAATATTAGTTGTAGTACACCTCATCGCTTCCCGAATATTAGTTGCTCAGGAACACCCTAACGTGAAATAGTTAAATCTGAAATAATATGTTTTGAGACCATTGTAAATGCTAGTTTAAGGAATGCAGTACGTTATACAATATATAAACAAGGACCATATAATAGCTTAATTTATTGTTAAGCAATAGGCCGCCCAGACGGTATAGTGGTTGGGGGAGCCGACTGCAATACCAAAGGGCTCGGGTTTCATTCCCGAAAAAGGCATTTTTTGTAACTCTCCGTCCTTTCACAGGAGGCAAAGATGGCCCACCTATTAGGTGGCTCCACAATAAAGTGACCACCACTTCTGGGCCTTAGTACTAGCCAAACCAGTTGTCTGTTATGCACCAAAAGGAACATTTTATTACTTTTCTTTCCATCTTCATTATGGTATCTGGTCCCCTAGGGTGCTACCATACAAATCCCACTGACGAAGTTCATTAGTACCCAAGGACTTGATTGCATGTCCCCTGAATCCATAATTTACTGGGAAGGTGAATGTTCTGAATGTCTGAAAGCTGTTTTTCCAAATGTCGATATATTAAAGTTCAGGAACTCAGGGATGATATTCCTTCTTTTATTACTTAATCGTTATTACCCAGAAGTCCTTTAAAAGCAATCACTTTTAAATTCCTTTAACGTTAGATGCATTTTAATATACTTTTTTCATGGAGCCATTTTTTGTAAGAATTTATTTTTTGGTTTTCCAAAATCATAAATTCGTTCTTTCCTTTCTTTTTCTGAGTTTGTTTGCAATGTGCACGATTTTCAGTAAGTAAATAAGACAGACGTTGTTAATTTTGTTATTCGAGTCAAAATTAACTATTGTAACCGCTGTTAACGAATTCAACAAACAATGCATTTCAGAGAAATCACTAGACGGTAACGCGATGGCAAATTTATCTTTTTACACAGCTTATCAAACAGTTTAATTTTTGATCGGTTACCTAGTTACTAGTTTTCATTTATTCACGTCTCTTTAAGTTTTACTTCTTACATTAATTCCTTAAGTTTCCAATTCTATTCAGTAATTTACAAAAGATGAAAAAAAAATTCAGATATCTTTTTAGAAAGCTTCGCAAAATTCACGGCATATTTAATTATTTATATTGCATAACAAAATATTAATGCGAGGTGTATAAACACATTTAAATAGCCTCATCCTTTGGTAGTTGAGGAAAGGCCAAATCGCACGGAATTTCTCTTAAACACTTATGTGATGTCGAGTTGTACTAAACAGTGGTTTTCCAGCTAAGTTTAGTGGATTTGGAAGCAAGATTTTGCGTACTGCGGTTGAATTGTGGATTCGCTTTTTGATGCTGGTGTATCACTTTAGTATTTTTCAGAATTCCATTGTGTTTAAAATGAGTATTTTCTAGTTAATAAGACATACATTCCATAGCTATCAGTCCTTAGATAGTTTTCTAGAAGACAGAAACTTCTACGGAAGAAAAAGGAAGGGAAGATTTAGAAAATTAACTTTTATTCAGTAAACTTATCTTCGAAAAAAGGTGACTTCACATGGAGTGAATTCCAGAAATTCGTGTTTACTGGTCATTTATTACATTCTCTATTTTCAGAGGAGTAAAGAGTAGAACTAGGCACAACAATACATTTGGAATCTCCTACAGAGCAACAACAGTTACCTGATGTTTTTCATAAATCTTTTTTCCTTTTTAAACTTAAATATATATCTGCCACAATGAAGAGCAGTAGAGAAACATATATATGATATATGGTCTTCATTTACGTGACAAGGCTTAAAAATTTTGAGGTATACTTCGATATCATATTTTAGTAAGAAAGGAGAATTTTCAGCAGTGATCATTAAATTCTAAATACGACTAGAAAAGCTATTAAAATTAGTTTTTTCTAAACTTGTTAACATTTGAAACGTATGAAAGAGACACAATTTAATTTATCCCTTTCACTATCGGTCATGTACGGATTTAATATAACAGATTTAATATAACTATTAATAGCCGCCCAGCCAGTATAGTGGTTAGGAGAGCCGACTGCGATACTAAAGGGACCGGGTTCACATCCCGGAGAAGTTATGGTTGTAACTGTTCATCCCTTCAGAGGCGGGAAAGGTGGCCCACCTATTAGGTACCTCCATAATAAAGTGATCACCACCTCTGGTCTTATTAGCGGCCCAGCAGAAGTCGACCGAAGGCCCGCCATTGGTATATATGTATATATATATATATATATATATAATGTGGAGGGCAGTCAAACGAAAACCTTGAAATCGTAATAAACATTTCATATCCAATGGGCTGTTCTGTAATTTAGCAGTACAGTTACCAATCCTTTAAAGAAAGCCAAACGAAGGACGACATACTGCAGCGAAACGCGGCCAAAATACCAGATTAAAATGTCTGCTCCGCTTGCGACATGCACTAATGAAGTTTTTTTCGCACGGGATTTTTTGGGCGAATTATAAAGAGAGTTGCCCACAGGAAGACAGTTATGAAGCAGTTAGAAGTATTAACCGTAAGTTTCATCTGAAACAATCACTAGTATGACTTCTATATTTTGTGACAACATTAATGCTTTGAGGCAAACAATGCTTATGCTTTTCTTTTTCGTTATACAATTTAAACTATTCAACTTGCATAGCCTTAAACAGTTGACAATCATAAAGACTTTTGGTTAACTATCTGAACTACCACATAAAAGTATCTTTAGGATTTTATGCTACATATACAATGTTTATAAGAACGATGAATAACTTAAAAGCTCAGATTTTCTGGCAGATGTTTAACGTAAATGCAGTTTGAAGTCTATTTTCTCAAGAGGAATTCCTCGGAAATAAATTTCTGCCGCTCCGACTGCAAACCAAAAATAGACATTTTCCAGATATATGCTGAGCAAAAGTTGCTTATAAAGTAGAGGTATCCAGACTATCTGCCGAACAATATCAGGTGCTTGCTGTCAGATAAGTTGGCCCCGTTCCAAGACTGGCAGATTGCCTCTATTGATGGCATGTGATGAGCAGCGGATCCCTTCCTGAAAGACTCGTTTTGACTTGCAGAAGCAATCCATCATCAAAGCAGAACAAAATCTTTGACCCCTTTTACGCCAATTTTCGCGTTCGGAAAGTTGAAAATCAGTCCCATTTCCATTTTCTATTAAATACGCCGATGCTTTCAGAAATGTATTTCTCTCTTGCGCTTTTGGGAAATTTCACTGCACTTAAAACTATATCTGAAAAATATTTGCTTCATTTTCAAGAGCTTTATATTCTAAAATGTGTAGAATTAATACGTAGAATAGAAATTATAACACATTTTAAATCTCTACTAATAATTTTCAAACCTGTAGAGACTTTTGAGAATCTCTTACACCAAATAAATACTCGAATTCCAGGCACTTTTCTTTTATTTCTAATTTATGTTATATTTTTTGAATTGATACTCGATTTTAATACTTGCCGCTCTGCCTTTTCTGAATTTGCAACGAAAATTCCTAATAAATCTGTGCCGAGAGATACAAGCATAGTGTTACAGATAGTAGCTATTAATTTGAGGAATCTTGTAAATATTCATAATTCCCAAAGAGATATATTATAATTTGAAAATATTTTAAATTCCTTTAATTTTATAGATATACAGACAGATACAGATACATATATATAACATAGTCTGTTGGATAACCCGAAATGCTTCACTACATATACAGAATGATAGATTTGGGTAGCTATATAAGATGATAATCACAGACAGAATTGGCAAAAACAACACATCGATTTATTGCTGGAGAATCTTGCTATATATCATCAATCACACATCATTTTGAGTGCGATAATACACACCAGAAATTTACATATCTTATCACATATTTAGTTATGTGGTGACCCGTGAAGATATCTTATCACACCTTTAGTTATGTGGTGAGAGACGAATGACCAGTGAAAACAAAATGAGAGGAGAGCGCAGAAGTAAGAACGCACTTTGCAAACAGATATTCATAAAGTTGGCTTCCTTAATTAAATTTTGAACTGTGATGGGATAATAAATATCTGCACTGCTACTCTTCATAATGGTGTAATGCAGATTAATTTTTAAATGAAGAGAATTAGATTCATGTATTAATAGTCTTAAAACCGAAAGGGAATGTAGCCAAATTAAAATGAAGCATTAAAAGGACTGTTGCTAAATTAAAGTTACTAGTTGCCTTCGATCCGACTGCTATACCAAAGGGCGCGGGTTCGAATTCCCCAGAAGGCATATTTGCAAACGATGACATGTTTGATAGCTGTTCTAGAGAAATAAGCATAGTGCTAAAAATGTTAGCTATTAATTTGAGGAATCTTGTACATTTTCATAATTCTCAAATCAATATATTATAATTTGAAAGTATTCATTGCGTTAACTACATATATATATATAGAGAGAGAGAGAGATAAATATATATAGATAAATAGATAATTTATTATTAGAAACGTTATTTTATATCACCTCCAAGGAACATAAATTTGATTAATGCAATATTTTTTTCCAATTAGTTGTGATTTGAAATATAAATTCAAGGTTTTATGTCACGTTGAACGCAATACCTTAGAAACTACCTACATGTAAGGCCCAGTAAAAAGCTAGTTGCGTAGATTAAGTCTCCTACAAAGAGAGTAGCTGCAAGTTTACGTAGCTGATTAATGTTATGATAACGCCAGGTAACGTAAAATTACGAAACTTATGCATCATTGGTAAACCTCCGCTAAAGAGGTCTTTGGCATCAAGACATGCTATAGGAAAACATGAAATAATTCTAAAGGAGATTATTTTCTCTCTTCTTTGAAGATGTCTTTTGGGGTGTAACGGTAGCACACTCGACGCGTATTCGACAGGTCCAGATTCGAGTCCTGACGAGGAAACTGCACAGTTTTCACATCTCCCGCATCAAAACATTTCTGATGATTCTACAGTGCCGCCCGAACTATAAAGGTGGCGGATTATGATTGGTTCACCACGAGGATTTGGTGTTCCCCTAATCCCCCGTCGCCCTTTAAAAGGGGGAGTATATAAGATAATTTTCTCCTTCTTAATATGCATGCTTTCGTGGTGTAAAAGTGATACACTCAGCGCGCATTCGAGATGTTCGGGTTCGAGCCTCTGTGAGGGCATTGCTGATTTTTCATGTCTCCTTCTTCAAAATAGTCTAATAACTCTGCATAGAAAATAAATACGTTTAAAGTATAATGTATTAGACCACGGACCTTTAAATTTGATCTTATGTAATGGTATAGTAACACATCAGAATATGTCTGCTTTAAAATTTAAATAGTAGCTTTGTAAAAGACACAAAATAGTGCTTATTTAATTGTGTGTTTATGATTTATGTCGTTGCTTCGTATTTACATGTCTCGTTTTTGGAAGCATTCAGTGCAAATATTGGCATGCAAAATTTTCGTAAAACAATTCCGCAGCTTGGGCCTTCTTCACATAAAGGAACTGCAGCCCCTTCAAGAGTCTGAAATAAGTTGTTGGGGATTATTATGGAAGCATTATGCTTCCCTCAAACTCAACGAATCACAAAGACATTAAATTGGTACTCCTGAAATATTACCTTCATAGAATCGACGAAAAATGTGTCAGGAAAACTACATTTTGAAGTACCTTCAACCTAATGATAGAATGTCGATGAAAAAGTACTAGCTTAGATCAAATTCGGCGCACCTGATCCGAGGCTACTCCACATATGAACTTGTTTACTCTATTGTCTACTTATCTGTTCGTGATTGTAAATGAAGTGAATGTAAATCATTACACATTATCTGTTCGTGATTGTAAATGAAGTGAATGTAAATCATTACACATACTTCCTTCAGGTTCCGGCCTTCGTCTTCATCACTCAGATCCAAGATCTCCTATTACTTTAGGGACTGCGAATTATTCACTACTGGGTCCTTAAAAGATTCAGTTGAATTGCAATAGAAAGCGCTTTTAACGGTAGTTTACTATAATGGTTCTGCATCAAGAAATCAACGTTTTGCGAAAACTTCAGCATAAATCCTAGTTCTGGAAACTGCTGATATTAAATGTAAAATTGAAGTAGTGTGCAAGCTTTATTTGTTCTTTAAATATTTCTAAAACTCATTATGTATTTGTAGGGTAAGGAATGCTCAAGTAAGTTGGATTTAAGTCTGAAGTTATAGTATTTTTAATATTTAAGCTCGAAATGAAGATTGCAAAACACATATTCTTAATATCATACATTCCTAATAAATGAGTTTTATTTATAAGGAATTTTTGCTCTCCTTTCTGCATGCCTTCGTCGTGTAACGGTTAGCACACTCGGCGCGTATTCGAGAGGTCCATGTTCGAATCCTGGCAAAGGAATTGGTCATTTTTCATGCACTTCTGCTGCAAAATAACCTAATAACTCCATATTATTTGTCATATTGCAGATATAAAAGCGAAAACTATTAAATGTTAATGAAGGAGAAATTCAATATGCTGATAAAATGTGTGATTATTATTATTTTCAATAGAATTGCATTTCCTTATGTTTATATCATTTGTAATGCATGTACCTAGTAAGTGTTGCATTTATCGATAAAATGTAACACTTCCTAGGTACATGCTTTACTTATGAATATCACAATTTTCTAATGACTGTGAACAAAATGGTAGTTTTTATGAAAAAAAAGCACTTCAACTGGTGCAAAAAAGAACCAAATCGGGTACCAAAGTATAACACAATAATTCAGCTTCTTGGTCTGAAACATCCTGCAAAAATAGGTTCTACAGCACAGCCCAAAGATACTTAGAATTTATGTTCATATGCATATTGTTCTAATCACATCCTGATGCTACAAAACTGAAAACAAAAATAATTTGTGCTTTTATTAGCTAATCAAATTAAATCGCATCTGGAAGCTGGGATAATTTTTTGCCAAGAGAACTTACGGTAACAATTAGAAGAAACCTTGAAAATTAAGATAATGGATTTATCAAATCAAGAAGGAACATTAGAAGAAAGAAAAATATGTAATCTGTGCCCATTTTGTAAGAAGAGAAAAACAGCATGCAAGGAACCAGTGTGTCTTCAGTGGTCTCAAAAATGTGTTTTGACTGTGCATTATCTTATGATTCATCCTTGTAGACAAATATATACACTCATGTCCATAAATTAAGGATAATGCAAAATCAGTCAAACGAAGAGTTAGAAGCAAAACAAATTTGACTTATTTGTAAAGCTTATATATTAAACAAAAGGTAAAGAGCAAAAGAAGACGCTATATGTTTGATGTTATTAAACAAATTAGCGATTTTTTCTCCCTTTAGCAAATTGCAAAAAAAAAAAAAAAAAAAAAAAAAAAAAAACCTATTTACAAAAAATCAATATTACATGGTTGGTATGATTGTTAATACATTGTATATCTCCCAGACGATAAAATACAGTCCGTACAACGCCTAGGCATGCTGAGTATCGAATTATCTATCAGATCTTGGGGGATATTGCACCACTCAGAAAGCAATGCTATCCGAAGTTCCGGTAGACATGTAGGAGGAGGTTTACTGGCTGCAACTCGTCCGCCAAGCATGTCTCACACGTGCTCTACTGGATTCAAATCCGGTCAGAATGCTGGCCAGTTCATACGGGTGATATCTTCCGATTGAAGCATTCGCTTACGATGTTTGCAAGGTGAGGACGGGCGTTGTCATCTATAAACACAAATTGTGCGCCCATGGCGCCCCGAAACAAACGTACATGTTGTTCCAGAATGTCGTCCCGATAGATTTGGCTTGTCATGGTTCCAATTTGAACATGCAGGTCAGTTCTGGAACCCATAATAATTCCACCCCGAACGAGCACTCCTGCACCACCAAAACGGTGTCGTTCAATGATGTTTTCTTGGTGGTAACGGGTACGTAAAGCTCTCCATATGAAAGTCCGGCGAGAATCAGACTGCAATCTAAAACTGCATTCGTCGGAAAACATCACACAAGCCCACTGTTGCGGTGTACACAATGCATGCTCTCTACTCCAGGCTAACCGCAGGCGACAGTGAGTTGCAGGAAGTGGAACGCATCTGACAGGTCTACGAGCACATAGACCAATCTGCCCTAAGGGTCTGTACACGGTCTGCCTTGAAATTGTCGTACCAGTGGCTGAAGAGAGCTGACGAGACAGGTCTGAGGCTGTGCTCCGCCTGTTTCTTTTGGCAGTAACTGCCAAATACCGGTCCTCATTCTGCGTTGTAACTCTGGGGCGACCTGTGCTGTAACGTCTACTCACATTACCATCATCTTGGAATCGTTGACAAAGCCTGGAGAGGACACTCTGGGCAATTCCATGTTCGTCTGATACTTCCAGTTGGGTACGCCCACATTCCAGACGGCCGATAATTCTACCACGTAAAAAAATCATCTAAATGCGTCTTTTGTGTCATAACTGTTCGGTTATTGGACTAAAATGCTTATAAAGCGCCTGCGAACAATTTTACTTCTTTGCCTGTATTCCTTATATATCACTCTCTCACATTCTCGTCATTGTGACGTACCATCGGTGTCATCTGGTTACTTCCTGAAATTTGCATATGATTCTTGAAGATGTGTGTAGTGATTTTACAGGTGATATATTTATTTTAGTGTTCGATTTCCTCGTGACTCCGAATTATCCTTAATTTATGGACATGAGCTTACTAATCTTTTATTTATTAATAATTAAATTCATTGTTGTAGAATTATGGTTTAATTGACAGTAGTACTTAATAAAGTCACATATTTTCATGCGTGACTAAAAATTTTTTCTTTAAAAATTTTTTTCCTTAAAACGAAGAAAATAGTCATTTTTATATGAATTTAACTGTGTAAAATTAAATCATATATGATTAAAATATATTGATTTAAATGAATTAGAATTCCATAAATGAAGTTTCTATAACATTCCTTAAAAGGCATAAAAATATGTATTTTTACGCGTTTCCGTGAGCGGGCTCACAGTAATTATGCCGAAAAAATTGTCACAGCAGTTAAATATTTACATTGATTTCAAAGCACTTAAATGAGGCTTAACAAAAGTGGAATAAATTATATTAATTTATTTAATTATTTTCGGAGAAATACTATTTTTCAAAAATCTGTAGAGACTACAAGAAATCCTGTCCATCTTATTATATCCGCAGAATTGGTATTGTGTAATTCATCAAGAATATTACGTTTGGGAAAGTGTTCGTAAGCTTTGAATCAGTCGCGAAAGATAAGCGAAGTAAAAGCTCACATTGGCTGCAATAATGAGATAAAATGCAGGATCGATCCGTCAAAGCTCTGAGAAAAGGGTGAGAAGAAGTTCACGTTGCATTTCTCTTCCACGTCTTTCTGGAATTCGAACTGAGTTTTTATGTGCTCATAGATAATACGTTAAACAGAGAAGCTTATATTTAAACCCGATAAGCCGAGTGCTATCTTGATCGGGAAACCATCTAAAGAATTTAAAATGTATATTGCATGTTAAAAGAGTAGCATGGTATGGAGGAAATCTTATTTTCCAAAAGAAAATTAGTTTCAAACAAGGACAAAAATATAAAACAAATGTCAGGGTATAAAACACTGAAACTGAGCGAAACAGAACAAGACTTTTGCGATATGCAAGTCAAATGTGTTTCTTTCACATCTGTAATGTTAATAACAGAACAGCGTTTACATGAACTGTAGCAACACAGCGTACATTTCGGTAATAAATAAAAGAAAACATCGCATGGGAACCGGCTTTAATCTTGGATAATGTTTCTGGGCTTATTAATAAACATTGGTGTTCACTATCATCGATAGCCATATTATCTAAGATGTAAGTGTTAATAAAAGACGAAATCGTTCAAAATTGCGTGTTCTGTTTAATGGATGCATTGTAACATAAGAAATATTTTTAAAATTACATCTAACCCTGTTAATTATTTGAAAACATAAACTTATGAGTCAAGTATTTTGTTCTCTTCAATTATTGAAACTATCTTGCAGTGGCTTTGTAAAAGTTTGGCCTTTTTAGCCGAGAGGTTGTTTTTGTTTCAGCTAAAATCATCAGTAGGACATTCGTAAAGCAGCCTTTCTATTTTTTATGTGTTTCATGAGAGATTTGACAAAACTGGCGTTAAGCTCCTTTATCTTTCTGCTAATAAAGTGAAGAGCAAAATTGTTAGCATATCTAAAAACCAAAAAAAGAAAAAAAAAAAAAAAATTCTCCTCTCACAACTCATTATGTAAAAGTATATATCGGAGGAATCAACAAAAATTAATTTTGAAAACTATTTAGAACAACACCTTATTAGGAATTTCTTTCTTTTCTATGTAACGGGTGGCCATAATTAAACTGACAGTGCTCACAGTGTTCTGAAGCGCGATCTATTTTCGAGAATGACGCCACATTTTGTAGGAAGATTAAACAAGACGGGGGACGAACAAAACGGGGATTCCGCGAAAAAAAATTAGTTCCAAAAGTCACCGCTAGGGGAATATTTGGCGCTGTGTAATAGAAAATAGACTGTTAACAAATGCAAATCAATACGGAAATTACCTTTTATTTTGCATTCAAATCAGGTTCAATGTGAGTGCCGTTGTTGTGGACCACATATTGCATTCTGTGCACAGTATGCACAACAGCAGAAAGCAACATGTATGCAGGAATCTCCCGTACAGTCCATGATATGTTATCCTTCAACGTAGCCAGGTCCTGGACCACTCTTTGATAGACCTTGGACTTAAGGTAACCCCATAGCCAGAAGTCACATGGGGTAAGATCAGGCGACCGAGGTGGCCATACAGTTTCAAAGTAGCGGCTGATAACTCTTTTTGTTGTGAATTTATGTCGTAGCATCTGTTGCACCCGTATAGTAACGTGTGGAGGGGCTCCATCTTGCATGAAAATGATTTACCCCCAGGCATTGTCTTTGCTGAAGTGCCGGAATGACAAAGCTGTTCAACATGTGGCGATATTTCTCTCCGGTAACAGAACAGGTTTCCGGTCCTGTCGGGGTAATGTTCTCATAGAAGAATGGACCTACGATAAATTGTGTTCCGTATTAATTTGCATTTGTTAATACTCTATTTTCTATTACACAGAGCCAAACATTTCCCTAGCGGTGACTTTTGGAACTAATTTTTTTTCTCGGAATCCTTCGTTCCCCGTCTTGTTTAATCTTCCTACAAAATGTGGCGTCATTCTCGCAAATAGATCGCGCTACAGAACACTGTGAGCACTGTCAGTTTAATTATGGCCACCCGGTATGTGACCTGGATGAAAACATATACATTATTGCATTATTGAAGCATTTAGTGTACGTTTATTGTATGCTACTAATATGTAAAAGCTAGAGCAAAAAACTAAATAATGGAAAGCAAATTCATAAGAAACAGAAATAACCGTATATTTCAGTAGATCATTTCTTCCTCGAGGAAATTTTATTGAGGTGATAGAATTATTTTGATCATTAACAATACAGTGCAGGTTTACAGCTTTAATCTACATTTAATAACACCGAAAGAACAAATATTATTCAAGTGTTTCCATTTTTTTACGACATTTAGTGGACAAGCGAAAACTTACGGTTAATTATCGCTATCAACTTCTCCTACTTCAAAAATGGTTTTATCGTATTTTACAGAAATATTTCCCCTAAAATGTTTCGTCGAAATAATTCAAATGAAAATGTGATTTCCGTATGAATTTCAATTATTTTTTGATAACCAGAAATTCTTTACTTTAAAATTAGCATGTTTCAGTGTTATAATCTCCTCATTAGTGAAATGGAGAGTTTAATCTGCCCTTATTTACAATAATATTTCATGCATGTAAATTTCTGAATTAGTGTAAATATAAAACTTCTTAACTACGAGCAGCTTCCTTTTATCTCGTGAATTTAAAGTTCAATATTATGCAGACTTTCTAAGTCACTACAATAGAATTATTGATTCTAAACTTTAAAGGATTAGTTTTTAATTAGGTTGTAGGATTCTCCACTGTATAATTCTAAGTTACAGTTGGATGTGAATAATCTTAAGAACACAAAGAAGCGAATAATCGCTTGAGTTCGTGAGGTAGAAAACAAGTGAGAAGAGTTAAATAACCCTTTATTATTCCAACTAAAATTTAATAGAACTCCGTCTTTGGAGTTTTACAATAAAGCCGACATTCGGGCTTGAACTTGGGAAACTAAGAATTAAACTAACTAATCTTAACTAAAAAGACATAGCCGAAGCTATCAAGATTCTAACGGAGTTGGTCCCTTAACGCTAATTGACTGCGAAGCTATCAAGGGCCTAATGTACGGCAGAGCGTAACAATATCGTAAGAGAGAGTAGCCTAAAAGGGCGGACGCGTGCTAACCAGAATATCTGGTTCTCCCTGACTAAGACAGTAGAACTTTGCGGCTAAATACCCCTCTTCCTTAATTTGCATCCAAACGTGATTCTAAAACTACGTTCTGGCCGGAAGTGGTAAGTTGAAATTAAGAAGCGATAGGAAAGGAAGTTTAACTCAAAATTTAACTGTTAATAAAATTAACATAATTCTTACATGGTGAATAATTAAACTGACCTAGTGCTCTGTTAAAAATGGCATATTATGTTTAAGGAACTGTAAATTATTACTGATAAAGCTGTAAGATCTTTTTGTTAATTAACCAGTTATTTTATGTTACGAACCTTTATTGTCATTTATTTCTTTCAGTATTCCTGCGAGAATGCAAATTTTAGCTTGCGTGTATTTGAGAGTGACTTTATCAAGACGTTTTTCGCCTGCTGAAGGTCACATTACTAGTTAATATTAAACGATACCTTTCCTATCTACGGCGTATACCGGAAACTGCCTCACATACAATATTTTGCAATTTGTAATGTAAGAAATGCAGACAAACTACGTGTTCTGTAAAAGGTTTGCGTAGAATCTGCTTATTTCCTCTATGTATTGAAAGATGCAACACGTTCGCAGTGAAACTTAAAAAATGAAAACTAATTTATATAAAACAACGTTTAATTTAATTTATTTTACCTATTTATCACTTAAAAGAATCAAAAATATTTTGAAATGATCAGTAGCTTCAAACACGTTTCTACAGCCATTTTTTTCACAGCTTCATTACTGAAGATACTTCCCTCTGAGCCATTTAATTAGCTTCTTCTGCTTGCTTTACTTGTGTTGGAAGTACTACAATGTAGATGTTGCTCAATCTAACACTGCTGGATCACTTTTTACCAGAAAAGTCATTAATTTTTAGTATTGAATGCAAGATAAATATGTAACCTTGAAGAAGAAAACAAAAGAAATGATTATTGATCAGAAAACAAACTTCTGGTTGTGTCACCTGTTCATTACAAGTTTATAAATGGTGACCTTTTAAGAGCTCTTGAAATGTAATACAACTAAAAATTGCTAACTCGTTAACTTCAGTTAAATAATGCATTTAAGGCTTTGTAACATGTCACAGCAGCATTTATGGTAAAATTTTAAGAGATCCCAGTACGTGTATCCTTAATTATTTTAACACACATATATTTAGAACAGTTTAAGATAAACTCATTGTGAATTAGAAAAATCATAAAAGACAGTAATAAGACGGGTTATTTTATTTCAAACCGAATAAATGAAAATTCCTCTCGGCAGTAAACAAGGTTTTTTAGAACACTATATTAACATTCTTCAAGATCAGTTTGTTCCATCACTCTGTGAATTCCTATTTGGTTGTTGTGAACGAACGAAAAAACCCTCCACTGAGGATCAAAGAAATGAGAAGTTTAAATTTAAATAAGATTTCATTTCTCAGAAAATTCTTATTATTTATATGTAATCTTATATCTATAATCATAAATCGTATTTATAAACGTTTCTGCAGAAAGTAAACTTACAGATTTCATAGGTATTACAACAATTTACTGAAAATGGAAGCATTACATATGCTTAGAACTGTTATCTCACAGTGTCTGGTAAATATAATTACCTTTCATCAACACTCGAAGCCGTTCATTTATTATAAAAAAATTAAAACGACGGAAACTCGCCAAAAAAATTTAATTTATTGCACGATTAGCAACAGTTATTATGTCACTGTAAATTATAAATTTTGATGAGGAACTTTAAAAATTATGATATAAAACGATATATAATATTCGTTTAATTTATCTGTCCATATCACTCCATATCAAGGAATTCTTTTCACGTAAAATCTCATATCAATACTATTTTCTTTTGCTACATTGGTCCTGGTATGGTAATGCGTTTCAATGTAATGCAGTTTACATTCTCACAACGAATGAAAAAGCAAGACGTTGACAATATTGCATTTATTTCTAAATGTAATCATTTTGAAATAGACGTGCAGACTGCCTTCATTTCGTGTAGTGTATATGCTTTATAGTAGTTCAAGCTTTATTGAGAACAGTCATATATTGACATAGAGTGTTTTTTTGTTTTACCAGTAATATTTAATTTAATAATATAGTGCAACTTCAGTTTACGAACTTGATTCATTTCTGAAGGCCATCCATGAAGCAAAATATTGGTAAACCGAAACAGTATTCCCTATAGTTATTAAAATAAAATGATTTAATTCGTTCCTGGATCGCAGACGATTGCTTAGTTAAATTTTACAGCAGCATTTTGTTCATAATTCAACACCCAACGGCCTTCATTAAATAGAAAGCAAAAAAGATAAACACGATATTAAACAGCTAAAATAGATAAAAACGTAATTTGATTTTCTGGTACAGAGTGGACGTCATAAGTGAAAATGAAAAAGAATATATTATTGTTTGACTGTCAAATTCCCTTCCATAAAGACGTCAGATTACTGCTTTCATAAGGCTATCTTCTTAATTTTTTTTGGTCTCTAAGATGTCTCTAGATGAACAGAATCTATGCTTGACATTCACTGGATCTTTGTTTTACTCAGAATTGACACAAGTGATTATTTGTTGACTTTTAAAATGTTTCTAAAGTGAAATATGGCATTGCCACTGAGAATGCTTATGCTGCAGTCATATTGCTTTCACAGAGTGAAATTTCTGTGTGAAAACTTTGCATTTTATCCTATTTTACACAAATTTCTTAGATCAGAAAACTAGAATAATTTTTCTTTCTTCCACATATGTCTTACAAAATCACCCTTTTTTAATGCTTCTGATGTCCTAGTTGGTATTTCTTGATCTCGCTTTGATGATCATTTCTTAATTTTTCCACGTCTTTATTGTTAACTTCCTAGTCCATGATTTTGTCGTAGAGACACAATATTATAAATAACAAGCAAATACTAGTACCCAAAGTCAGTGTCTGAATCCAATCTGACCATAATTTCCTCTGGCAGAATTCATGGCCTTGTAAGTCTTTTGATGCCAGGCTTATTTCAAAACGCATTTAAAAATCATAGTTGTCGATTTGAGTGTTCATAACTCGAGATACATTTTGTCATTCGAGACGTATTATTGTTTGGCTAATCTATTCGTGAGAGAAATTTTTCTGATGTGAGATTTTCTTGAACTGAGGTTTCACTGTATGCACTGTTGGTTACTTAAAAACAAATACTTTAAAAAATAACAAATACCTAAATCATATTTACATGAAAATGCATAAGATAAAGAAGAAAGGGCCAAATTGATTAAAATAGTGGTCTCTTTCGACTTTGGAACACTTAGAAATAAATATTGTACAGCAGTAATGGATAATACTAACTGTTGCGATAAGCTTCGCTATTAAAATGAAAAGGCTTTAAAATAGAACTAAAAGTGATATATTGTCAGGTTATATTGTTTGGATATATTGTCAAAGTTTGCCTGCATTTGAGCTCTAGCTGAACGCTGGTAGTTTGACCAGGGATCCATTCCAGGGGAACGGCCTGGTTGCACTGACAGTTTCATAGTTTTTTCTATATGTAACATGGATAGAAGCCGATTTCTTCTAAATCGCCCTCCATGAAAGCATTCCTCCTCTTAGGCAGATAGCCTTCGAGTTCTTTGTCATAATCCAGCGGCAGCACTGTGATCTGGTGTGCATTCAAGAATTTGCGAACCGTGAATGTTACAGTCGGTTACAGGTCATCTTGACAAACGTGGGAGCAAGCCATTCTTGAATGTAAGGAAGGACACCCAAAACTTCATAAATGTCGCGGTGGGTGTTGAATATGCCGGTAAGGATATGGAAGAGGTTACATGGATATGGAATTAATATCCAAAAAGAATTGTTAAATTAATGCCAAGTGACAGAGTTGTTGCAAAGGTATAATGAAAGGGTCATGATGGCGTTAGGCTCGAATATTACGATCATGGTATTTTAAGCAGAGTCACGTTTCATCTGAAATGCTAGTTTCGTGTCATTTACCCCTGTGTGGTACTTAAAGAATCATTCCAATGCGCACATCTGCGGTTTGGATCACTGGCAATCACAGCAATGAACGAGTTTCAAAGATTCTCTTTCTCTGCAGACAATATCTAATGGCACTTTCTGTGGGAGCCATTCGTGCAGGCACTATGGCTCTTGAAGCTGTTATAAGATTCATCATTTTCATGTGCACATTATGTCTATTCTTTTCTTCGGTGGTTAGGTTTCTTCGGTGGTAGACTCCCTCCTGCATCTGCCAGTTTCATAACCTGATCATTAGGTTTGATGTTGTTCAATACCACCACCGATGTCTTTGAATGATAAGTCTGTGTCTCTATGAGCCACAATTCTTTGACAAATTCAGAAACGTGTTCGACTGACTGTTCTGATTTTTCGTCCTGATAATTCTAGGCGGGATGAAAGTTCTCACTCAGAACAACAGAGGAAAAACTCACAATTTCAGCACTTAAACAGCCTACTTTTCTCTCTTTTATAGTGGCTTCAGGTGGCGTTACTGACGCATATGATTTTGCATATGCGCTGCAACGCCGGTCCTTAGCATGAGCTATCCAGATATAAACATGATACAGATTTCAATGAAAGCTTTATTCATAATGCTGAACTTTGGATAGCTGCCATTATTATTTTAATTTTAATCTAACCATGCATTTTTTTTTGCTCTATAATACTAATAACTTCTAAGCTGGTATAGTTAAATAGAATAATGTGCTAGCAGCAGAATAAGCTACATTTTTAATTACATGAAATAAATAAGAAGAATGGCAACAGAAATTTCATTTTTAGTCTGGTACGAAACGTAGTATTTTACACTGTGTAACTAAACAATATTGAAATCAAAATATGATTTTAACTTTTTATTTTTCGAATATTATACATCTAGACACAAAATACATTATGAAGTAAGAAATAAATTATGTATCTCTGTTTATGAATTCTTTATCTCCATAGAAGCGATCAGAAAAAATTCGCGCTTCATTAAATTGTGGAATATTTGAATAAAGGCTTTATGGGATTAAACCCAGTGGACTGAATTCCACGCAAATATTTATTAAGACATTCTTAATTTCAAAATAGAATATTATTTTTTGAAACATATCATACATCTGAATGTAAAAATAATTAAAATAAAATAATTTTCGCTTATTTAGAACATAATAAGAAAAATGCATTTGAATCTTTAAAATCTCAGTTATTTTAATGCGTGTTTCTCTGGATGTATACGATTCTATAAAGTAAAATAATAAAATATGTTTTGATATTAGGCGTTCCGTAGAGATTTCTACAATTTTAGCTATAAACTCTATTTAAAACGCATTTCGTGTAAAAATAGTTGCATCCGTATCAACATGTGTTTTCTTCCCACTATAATTTCGTGTGTCTTTTAAACAATTTCAGTCTACGTGATTCTGGGCACTCTACTAGTGAGCTGAGCGTTTAGGTGACATGCGTGCAGAAGTTTTAACACGAAAGTAAAGAAGAATTTTAATATTTCTCTGGACTTAGTCTAAGCTACTTATTTATGCTGAAGATTACCATTTGTTAGGAATTACAAAAGAGCTTGAAGTTTATACTTAGAACGTGTCTTAAAATTATCACATACGCTCTGCTGTTTGAAATAGTACTTTGTTAATGCAGTTATTAGGAAAGTTTTCAAAATATATTTCATCAGTTGTTACACCTAAAGGATTAAATAAAATAAGTGAAAAAGATTTGCTATGCAGGCAATAGAAATACGTATTTATTTCTTTCAGTATTGTATTGCTTAGAGATTCATTTACGTGTACTGTGATATTTCCCCATGAAACGTGAATAACATTAGTAGCAGTATCTTCTGGAATTCGGAAACGTGGTTAGCCTTATTTGATCAATAATAATCAAAACCAACACTTGAATAGAAGTTTTCACGAAAAGTACATCGATGCTCCTGTTGATACATTTATTTTATTTTGAAACACTATAATTTTATTTCCATTGTTGAAACCGCTAAATATTAAATTCAACATATTTTCTTTCTTTTGTGCTTCATAAACACAGTTGAGTTGTTCTCTTTCTCTCATTTGATTTGGATGAGTCTGGCCTTTAGCATCGGTGCCTTACAGGCATTCATGATTTCCTGCAGGTGACAGGTGACGGAGGACGGGGACGCCTGGTGTTTAACAGAGGTAAACAGGCATATGTCCCGCGCCCTCCCCTATCTACCGGAGGTTTATTGAGATCTTAAAAGATTTATTACATTGCCATACAGGGGCAGATGAGAGATACATTGGCTATTTATATTGTATTACACATTTAGGTTTGCAAGGTATACGTTACATAACATACTGGTTACACATTTAAGAAAAAAAAAAAAAAAAAAAAGAAAGAAAAAGAAAAAAAAATATTAACATAACACATACATGACATGACACATAAATACTATTAATAAAGAAGGTACATGCGCTTAGCAGAAGGAAGATACTGTATTTCCTTAGATGCAGAGGAGTACTTACATTCACTTAAGACCCTGAATTAGTGGGGTTGGCATAGGTCTTGCCCCAGGGCGGTTATCTGGCTGATTATTCTGCAGATGGTATTCACTGTGCCTTTGTTATTAACGATGAATCGTTTGAAGGCTATTTGGTTGTCTGCTGGCAAGTGGAGGTGATTATCCTCCGTGAGCGGGCATTCAAAGATGTAATGGTCTGGAGTTCCGAGCGACCCACAGACGCACAAGCCTGTATGAGAGATACCAAATCGCTCAAAATAGGTGGGAAAAGGCCCGTGCCCCGAGATGTAATTAGTGATGGGAGGTATGGAGTATTGGCGCTCCGTTTTCACTCTAGGCAGAAATAAATTGGTTCTGCGACCCGTATCACAGGTCTCCCATTCAGCTTGCCACTTCTGCAGACCTTTTTCCTTAAGAGTTCTCTTGAGATACGAGGGTGGCGCTGGAATAGTTACCATCTGTGCAGCTATGTTGCGTGCTGCCTCCTTTGCCAGTTGGTCAGCTGTCTCATTACCCTCGTTGTTAACGTGTGCCTTAGTCCATATTAAATTTACAGTTAGTTGAGGATGTGATTGTAGAATATTCTGGAGGTCCGCTACCAATGGGGAGGTGTGGTTATGGTTGACTAGGGCGAATAGCGTTGACATGCTATCTGTAAACAGCATTGCATCGGTGATCCCGCTGTCAATTGCATGCTGAATCGCAGTGGTAATGGCTATGACTTCAGCCTGGAATGTACTGTTTATTGGTTGAAGATGCCCCTTCCACTCGATTTCCTTGCATCCTCCGTGGTACAGGACGAAGGCACTACCTGTACCCTCGTCGAGCTTGGATCCATCTGTATAGTACTGCATTGGGTACCGTGGATCCTGTATTGTAATTTGCTCGCCACTTCTGCTGACGTGAATCCTTATATTTCTTCCCTTGTGCGCAGGGTGCGTCTCCAGGGTATTCTTTGGATGCTCATACTGAACTGGACTATAAGTGTTTCCGCAGAAGATAGCTTCCTTCTTTAAATGGATAACAGTAGCGTAAGCAGCTTCAGTTTCTGCGCGTATGTGCAGTGGCATTAGACCAGATAATACCACTGCTGCACTAGTGGCCGTTGTTCTGTAGGCCTTACACAAGAGTAAGGCGTAAGGTCGTTGTATAATTCCCAGCTGTTTGACTTTTCTACCACTCATCGGACTGGCCCATATTGCTGAAGCGTAAAGGGCTATTTTCTCTGAGACTGTGAGATAAAGAATTTTCTGTATGTGGGGATTTTGACCCCAGTTTCGCCCCTGAAATAGGCGGGCTTTTCTTGCTATTTCGGAAGTTCGCTGTTTAATACTTTGGAGGTGGGGAATCCATGTTAATTTGTTGTCCCACAGAAGGCCAAGGTACTTTAAGGTGTTATTGATTTTAATGTTCCTCTGCATTAATTTGATGCATGGTTTGCGTCTCAGGTTGGCTCTTTGCTTCGGTATGATCAGGGCACAGGACTTTTCAGCAGATAGTTGAAGTTTAAGTTTGCCGCAGAGTTCTGCAAAGAGTGCACAAGACTCGGTGCCATTCTTCTCAAGCTCGTCGCGGGTTCTTCCTTGTACTAACAGTGCGGCATCGTCAGCGTAGGCGACGATGGACGTATGTCTTGGCCATGTGGCCTCCAGGATGGCGTTGAAAGTAATCGTCCAAAGAATCGGTCCCGCACACGAGCCTTGCGGACAGCCCCTTTCTTGGTGTTTAGTAGTAACTCCGTTGTTATGAGTTATTAGTAGACTTCTGTCCTGCAGGTAGTGGCAGAGGACGCTGTAGAGATTGATGGGGCATTGCGCTTTCCTGAGTGCCTGCTTGATTGCTGGCCACCAGAGTGTATCAAAGGCACTCTGGAGGTCCAGCGAGATGAAGGCGGTGTGCAGGTTGCCTGATCTATTCCTTTGTATTTCCTCCAAGATAGCGTGCAGAGCATGAGTGGTGGATTGTCCAACTCTAAAGCCGAATTGTCTATTACTGAGATAGCGGCTGCGATGAAGGTGAAATCTGAGTCTATTGACTATTAACTTCTCATATATCTTCCCTAGGGAGGATAGAAGGCATATTGGCCTGAAGGAGCGCGGATTTTCTGCATCTTTATTCTTTTTTAAGAAGAGGACGACTTGTCCCTCTTTAAAGACGCGAGGGAAAACTCGATGGTGCAAGAGCTGATTGAAGAATTTAGTAAAGAAGGATGGTCTTGCCTTGTAGGCTATTCTAAGGATGTTATAATCGATGCCATCGGGTCCCGGTGCCTTTTTGAGAGGGAGATGGCGGTAGATCTGTCTGATTTCTGAGTCACTGAAGGGCTCGTCCGCTGGAGTTGCTGGAGGTGTTGAGTCTGCACGTATCTCCCTTTACTCTGTTGTGTCCTGTGTTGGATCGTCATTCGGGAACAGTGCGTCTAAGTAGGTGGCAGCTGTGGCTCCTGCGATGTCTGTTGTAAGAGAGGGGTGGGCGAAGATCTGTGATGGCTGGTAGATTTTATTAGTCGACAATTTATGGAGGACGCTGTATGGATTGTTATTCTGCGTGCAAAAAGTTCTCCAACTTGTTATCTTTGCTGCGAGGATGTTCTTTTTGTATGATGCCCTTTCCTTACGGAAAATTGAAAGGTAGTGCATTTTTGTGTCCTCGTCGGTTGCTGTTCTTATTCTGCGCCTTAGAGCACGACATTTCTGACGCTGTTGCCTGAGTTCTTTACTCCACCATGTAATGCTGTGCCGTTTCTTGGCAGCTCGCGTTGGAAGCAAATTTGAGCAGATGATCTTAATATTATCCAGAAGATGTTCTGTAAATTCTTCCATCTCGTCTTTGCCGTTGTAGGCTTCTAGTGTCTCCTGTTCTGCTGTTAATAAAGTAGAGAAGGCTGCTGTCAGAGGACGGATTTTGGCTTTGGGTAACTTAAAGCGCTTTAAAATACAGATGTTGGTGTCACAGTTGATTGTGAAGGTTATGTAACGGTGATCCGAGCAGCTTAGTTCGTCGCTAACTTTCCAGTCCTGTACTTGCGATAGAGCCGTTCCTGTTGCCAGGGTGACATCTGGCCAACCTTTGCAGTACGTATTATCAAAGGTAGGGGGTGCGCCGCTGGTATTGACCAAATGTAGGTCGTTTGCTGTTAAGTAGTCCTCTAGCGCTTGTCCCTTGGGAGTGATATCTTGGTATCCCCAGTTTACATGATGCGCATTAAGATCACCCCCATAGACTTGTGGCGTTGAATGGCATTTAGATCGGACGTACGTTGCGTTTGCTACGAAATTGTCGATGGAATCTGTTGGGGAGGAGTACGCAGATATAAGAATCAGTTGTGCATTTTTGAGCACAATTAAAACGGCAACAAAGTCTCTGTCCTGTTTAATTAGCAGCGGATTCCAGGCTGGGTTACAACATATTAGACCCGCTCTTGGTGCTTGATCTTGGTTCCTTGCTTTTGACTGGAAGACCTGCCATGCTATAGGGAAACCTGCAATGCGTCCTTCCTGGCAGTACGGCTCCTGGATCATCAGGAAGTCTACAGAATGCTCCGTTGCATGTTGTATCGCCTGTGCTGTAGCAACTTCTGCTCTTTGCAGGTTTATTTGTGTGCAGCGGATTATCTGTGCTGTCGTAGGGTTATTTGATTCTGTGGGTATCGGTTGATTATTACTTGTTGCTATTAGTTGGCTGTTAGTACGCTGTGCTGCGTTGTTGCCGTTCAATATATCGTGCGTATGTCGGGCATGAGGCTGTGTATGCTGCATGCGCGGTATTGATTTTACCACGTGTTCTGAAATTAAAATCGGCACAGTTGATGCAGGTTGGTCTGCTGGCTCTGCATTCCTTAACGCTGTGACTTCCTGAGCAGAAGGCGCAATGTTGCTGGAATTTACATTCACTTTGTAGGTGTCCGAATGCCTGACATCTATAGCACCGTCGCGTATTAAAATATTCTGAGATTCTGTAGACTCTCCATCCGAAGCTGATCTTTTTGAGTTGCGTAAGCTTGTCGTATGCCGCAGGTTCGCATTGGATAATCCACTTTGTTCCATTTCGTCCTTCTTTTAGTCTGTACAGAACCTTTGCTGTGGACTTTGTAAGAGCAAATTCTGAAGCTAGAGTCCTTTCGACCTCCTCCCTCTGTACTTCTGGCGGTACAGCGTGAATTGCAACCCTAGGATGCCTTTTTTCCGGGAGTTTCGTCTGTACAAGTTTTTGACCTTCTTCACTGCCCAATGTATTGGCTAGTTTAGAGAGGTCTTCTTTTGTGGGGCAATCTACTGCCAGTCCTCCTTTTTGGATTTTCCTTATTGCATTAACTCTAACTCCTAAGGTAGCAAGGGGGAATTTTTCAATCAAGGTGGCTTTTAGATCTTTGCCTGTTCCTTTGGCGTCTTGGGCCGGATAGATCAGCAGAGTATGGGTTCTGGGTTTTCTAGACTGGCTGGGCTTCTGAATCAGCTTTGCTGCCTCCGCAAAAGATCTTGGGATGGGAACCTGGGGAATTACAGCTGTTTCTACGTCAGTGAAAGGGCTTGGTGCTGCTGAATCACTTGGTCCTGCGTTAGGTTGGAAGTGCGCTAAGCCGCAACAGACGAGGGTAGATGTGTTTGTGCCTGCCTCGTGTGTTGGCGGTTTTGGACTGAAATCTGGCCCTTCGAGTGCCAACCCTTTTAGCACTTCCAGTGAAGCCTTGAGCCTGTTCCTTAAGACTTGGGAAAGAACGTGTTTGCCTCCTCGATAAGTGTCGGCAATTAGACTGATGTCCCTTGCTAGAGCTGCAATTCGCTCTTCGCGTGTAAGCTCAGACGTCAATAAGGCATCCGTATCCAAGTTATCTTGTGAGGTAGTTCCTGCTTTATCTGATAAAGTTGTCGGACGTGTCATGTCAGAGTGGAACACAGCACTGAGCAATTATGCGCTGAACACTAAAAGACTAGCACTTAGCACTTCGAGATGACACTTGCGTCACACTTGGTGAACTTATAACACTTGACACACTTTAACACACTTTTAGCGCTATTGCACGATTGTGCCTCTCTGGGTATCTTGGCAGACAGACTTCTCTGTTCTTCATCTGATATTAATTAGTTGAAATCTAATAATTGTTATCCACGGTAAATGTATTTCTAACTTTGACACAGACACTTGCACTATATAAACACTGCACTGCACTGAATTCTGCTATTTATTTCTAACTTTGACACACACACTTGCACTATGTAAACACTGCACTGCACTGAATTCTGCTATTTATTTCTAACTTTGACACACACACTTGCACTATGTAAACACTGCACTGAATTCTGCTATTTAATTCTAACTTTGACACACACACTTGCACTATGTAAACACTGCACTGCACTGAATTCTGCTATTTATTTCTAACTTTGACACACACGCTTGCAGTATGTAAACACTGCATTGCACTGAATTCTGCTATTTATTTCTAACTTTGTCACACACACTTGCACTATGTAAACACTGCACCGCACTAAATTCTGCTATTTTTCTAACTTTGACACACACCTTGCACTATGTAAACACTGCACTGCACTGAATTCTGCTATTTAATTCTAACTTTGACACACACACTTGCACTATGTAAACACTGCACCGCACTAAATTCTGCTATTTTTCTAACTTTGACACACACCTTGCACTATGTAAACACTGCACTGCACTGAATTCTGCTATTTAATTCTAACTTTGACACACACACTTGCACTATGTAAACACTGCACTGAATTCTGCTATTTATTTCTATCTTTGACACACACACTTGCACTATATAAACACTGCACTGCACTGAATTCTGCTATTTAATTCTAACTTTGACACACACACTTGCACTATGTAAACACTGCACTGCACTGAATTCTTCTACTTATTTCTAACTTTGACACACACTCTTGCACTATGTAAGCACTACACTGCACTGAATTCTGCCAAGTCCAATAAATAGAGGAAAAAAAATGTATCTCCGGATCTAATTATCGGAATGACACCAAATTTGGAAACTTCTGTCCGCGAAGGTGAAGTATGAGTAATGGCGTTGGTCCCAGATTGGTGCGTCGAGTTGTTCTTTAATTACTACGTTGAATAAAATAACCCACTTGATAAAAATTCGCCGTTGTGAATGACCTTCGCGAACTTCCTGCAGCTCGCGGGGGGGGGGGGGGCGAAACGATTTCCTTCAACGGTCGCTCCAACGGTCGAAAAGTGCTTGCTGAGCGAAAATTCGCTAACTTATATTAGTAAATTAATTATAATTCATCATCCAGTTTGCCGATTGAGATAAAACCAGTATTAATAGAAAGCTGAAGTAATCCTCTTTCCAATGATACCAGTATTGGACTGCTGCGACTTCAGATGGCTTCCTAATGCAGTTGTGAAGATGGAATTCACGTCGAAAATGGCGTCAAGGAACGCTGATTAATGTTCAAAATTTGTAAAATCCACAGTTAACGAACTAATAGTCGTATACGCATAAAATTGATATCCATGTACTCCTGAGGGTATAAGCTATTACGTGACAACTACTTTTGCGTTCGTAGAACGATTATTGCCGCTGCTGTAGATCAAAACGACGGAGCGCTATCCGAGCGTGGCTCAGTACGTGACACACTGAATTAACATCCATGATTTCCTGCAGTGGGTCAGTGAGTGGTACCATTCCAGGTTTTAATATAGTATTTGTGGCAAAAGTCGAGCACTCAAAGATATGCCTTGGTGTGAGCTGGACTTCGGGGAGATTTTTGCAGTTAATGTAAGGTATCGTTTTGTTCTGATGAATTTTCATGCCTTTATAGTGATTTGTTCTTTATCTAGCTATTATGGATGATATGTTTCTAGGGAAGTCGAAATCTACGATAAGCGGCTTCTTAAAAGCAAGAGTCAGAAGTCTATATCTGACTACAGCATTTGTATCAGTGAGTGTGAAGATTCTGGATTGTTCAAGGATGTACTGGATTGTTCAAGATCTCTGGTTTCTTTAGCAAAGAATCAACATACTGATTTCCCTCAATGTTTACATGTGCAGAAATCCATTGTAGCACAGAGGAATTTTCCCTGCTGTGCAACCGATCTAATAGGAAATCAATAGTTGAGGTGACGTTTGTTAGTCTCTCCGTTTCTGATAGCTTCCATAGGCCAATTTGGAATCTGAAAAGACAACCAAACCTTCCATGTAGTCCATAGCTTGCCAGTCAGGCGAAGACGTCCATAATCGTTATAGTTCACTAGTAAATTAAAGGCAGTCATACCTGTATTAATTTTGTGTATATGCATATTACCATCCGGAAAGACGGAGAGAATGCCAGTATCTCCGCTATTGAGGATACCTCTAAGGAACCGTTTGTGTAAGTAACAATGGATAAATACAAAATATGATCAGAGCATAAACAAAAATAACAAGCAAGGATGATAAATATGACAAGGATAAACATATTTCTAAATCACTGAAGAACTGTAAGCTCTGTTTCGTTATGAGAAAATTCAGAGGGAAATTTATTTTTCAGAGGAGTAAAAGAAAATCATGCATATTACAACTATTATGGGTTTTTAATTCTTATGTAAATTTTGTTATCCATTAATGTAAGCATAAATTGTATTTATTCCTTTTCCTAACGACACGTAAATATAAATGAGATCTGAGCATTAAAAAAATAACAAGCATGTGGGGGGGGACGAATAAGCATATTTCTCAACTACTTTAAGAACAGCAGGCCCTCTTTGATCATTAAGATATCCTGATAAAAATTTCTTAGAAGGGAAAGCAACAATCCTTGTCCCCAATTTTTAAAGCTTTTTGGTTCACACGCAAATTTTGTTATACATGAAACACACATATAATTTTATTTTATTTTTAGCCGTGAGTAAATGCAAAATATGATATGAACAAAAATACAAATAACAAGCAAAACGTTGGCAAATAAACAGAGTTCTTCACGACTGGAGAATTGAATCTGTAACGCGCTCTTTGATCATAAGGAAACCCTCATACGGAATTTCTTCTCTTTAGGCATAGCAAAAGAACCAATGATCCACGTTTGTTGAACTTATTAACAATATCTAATTGCACATTTCTTAAAACAAACATTTATTTCACTGGAAGTGGAAAGAAATTCCGCGGCATTCCAATAAACTGAGATGAGAAGAATGGCTAGTTTGTTTAGATGCTGTTGTTATTATTTTAAGGGGACTCGTACACCCCTCATGATGTTCGAATATGTGACTGTTGCAAGAATTGGTATATTTTATTTATTTTAAAAGCAATTACTTCCAACTTTTTACACCTGACTACATAATAGTAAACATAAAGTTTAATAATAAATAGTAAACATAAAGTTTGTGTTGCCACAAATATTTTTGTAATTTAATCCTCTTTGTGACAAAATATTTTGCCATGTTTCCACCTTGCGCGCATGATATTTTAAAAATGGCTAATGGTACATACTTGAAATTTGACGGAATTCTTTACATGGACACTATTTTATAACTGAACCAACAGTCTGATGAGTATTTTAATATTGAAAAATTTTATGGACGAAAACATTAAAAATTTTGTTAATAAAATACATTTTATAAACTTAACTCAAAATAAAATAAAAATTTAACATGACATTTTTAGAATTTTGGGTTCACAGTAGTTTCCAAATGTTATAAAAGCTATATATTAAATATGGAATTAAATTATCAGACAGAATGTTTTAAAATGTGCGCGCAAGTTGGAAACATGACGAAAAATGTTGTCACAAAGCGGATTAAATTATAAAAATATTTGTGTCAACACAAACTTTCTGATTACTATTTCAGAAAGCAGGTATGTAGTCAGCTGTAAAACGTTGGTAGTAATTGCTTTTAAAATAAATAAGTCATCCCAATTCTTGTAACAGTCACCTATTCAAACATCTTATGGGTTTTAAGGTGGATGATTCCCCTTAAAACCATCCTGAAGAACCAACAATCTGATGAATATTTTAATACTGAAACATTTTATGTACGAAAACATTAAAAATTTCGTTAATAAAATACATTTTATAAACTTAACTCAAAATAAAATAAAAAATTAACATGAAATTTTTAGAATTTTAGGTTCACAATAATTTCCAAATGTTATAAAAGCTATATATTAAATATGGAATTTTAAGAAGTAAACCTTTTTAGCCCCTTAAGCATCATGGGTGTAAAATTCTACGTAGAAAGTTAGCTTTCTAATTCGTTACACATGAAAACACATTCCAGCTGGTGATGGAGACCATTTCGGAATGGATACATACCGGAAGAAAGGTACAAAGTAAAAGGTGATTTTGGAATTATAATAAAAAATACTACTTATTCATAACATGAAATTCAGGATTTCAGAACTAAACACCTGACGCTTGGAGGAGCAGACAACTTAAAACCATCTTTAGAAAAATTCTTCAAACTTGGAAGCCCATAAAATCTAAGAAAGATGGTAAAATCTAAGAAAGAAACCAAATTTCTTATTCCAATTGGATGGATGGGAACACTCAAACTAAGCTGGAATAAAATATAGGAAATATGTTAATGAACAGTACATGTAAATATTTTTATAAAAAATAATTTAATTAATTTCTAGCATTTTGGACAGTGATGGTGTTTTAATAATCTATGAAAACTTTTCTGAATGTCTCATAATTTTGCCCCGATCTCGGAAACTGTTTAAAATTATTCACAAACCAGTCAGTCAGGGAAAAGCTATGGAGCCTTTGGAGAACGCAGACGAACGTCTTTGGAGAAAGGATTACAAGGCGTTGCTCTGTTATCTGTTGAACGACTGTCATCTGGCCGCCCAACCGGTATATTCGTTTGCGTCGTTGACTGCCGTGCGAAGGCCCGGTTTCGAATTCCGGAAAAGGCATGAATGTTTGTAAGTGTATAGTTTCGATGCGGCAGAGTAGCACTCTAAACATGCGGCGAGCCAAAGTCTTTTCGTGTGGTTTGGTGAAAGGGAAGAGAGGTGAGGGACCCTCGGACCCGTCTCCTCCGGGGTGCTTTCCACCAAAATTGGGGAAGGAACTGAGTCAAATCGCACTGCCTTCTGTTAGCTGCTCAAGGCTGTTGCTAACCACAGGCGTAATCTTCTTTCCCCGAGGAATTTCGTGGGTTTGAGTTGAATACGTCAGACAAATGAGCATAAGCAACAACAGCAATAAAAACGATTGTCATCTACTCTGATTCAATGATTTCCTTCTAACTCAGAAAGTGCAAATATATTAAATCAAGCTGTCATCAAACGCCCGAAGAAGAAACAGAATGTTTCATTTTTAATAAAAACAATTACCACAGTGATATTAAATTATGGTTATTTACTCAATTTTGATGCTCAGATACTACAGGGGTCTCATATTGATCATTTTTCTTCTCGAGATACTTATTTATCTTAGGCATAGTAAACTATACAATATCCTTTACACAAAAATGAGAAAATCTCACTGTGACAGGAAAAAAAATGGTAAAGTTTTAAATACCTGTAAATAAATTTTTATTCCTAAGAAAAATTTCCTTCAAATACAAGATCAGCTGTCGGAAAACTAAATTGCAGCTTTATTTTTTAGCATCAGTCTGCACCTTTAGGCGTGGTTTGAGTGCAAATCAGAGGCTTATTTAAAGTCCACCGAAACGGAGAAGTATATTATAATTTAAATGGGTTGGAATGTAGCATTAGTAGACACATTAAAGAAAGAAAAATGATTTATCGTCTAGGTAGAATCTTCGTGTCACGTGTGTGCAGTCTATGTGAATCTCACGTATTTATATGCAACAGGAAGACCTCTAAGATGTCACTTCTAACAAAAGCGCATTCTTAATTTTGCCTATTAAAATAAAGCTCGATTTCTAGTCATGTAATTTGTATATGTTAAGCCATCAAATGAGTTAGAACAATGTCATGTAAATGCAAAATAAGTCTGTTGACATTTAGCATAATTTTGTTTTTTTATATTAGCTTACGTAGATATTTCTTCACTTTCAGTAATGTAAAATAAATCTACACTAATAAAGGTTCTAATAAGTTATGTGTGTTAGTTTCGAGATTTAGTAATCGTAACCTTGAGTACTTAGGTTAATTACTCTTCTCATATAACCGTCGAACCGGTATAGTGGTTAGCGTCACTGACAGCCATGCCGAAGGTCCCAGATCCCAATCCCAGAGAAGGCATGGGTGTTTTTAAAGTGTCGCCGCGACGTTTCGGCACTCTGATGGAAGGGGCTGAGGGGTGCGAGACCTTCGGATCCGTCCCGCCGGGGTGCTCTTCATCAAAATTGGGGGGCGGAACTGAGTTAAATCGGTACTGTCACCTGTACGATGCTCAAGGCTGTTCTCAACGACAGGCGTAACGTGTGATCCTTGCCACGAGGAATTGGCTTCGGGTGATGTAATGACATCCTTGCCACGAGGAATTGGCTTGGGGTGATGAGACATGTGACCATAAGTAACAACAACTCTTCTCACATATTCCTCTGAGCAATACGTCAGCGATTGAAGTAGCGAACTGCGCACATTTTGCTTCTAGCTGTCTAGCCGTTATAAACGCTACTTCGGCTGCTGACGTGCAGTTTTGCCTCTAGCTATTGTCCATTGCTCTAGTTCCTCTAGCTATTGTCTCTGCTAGCTATTGTCCATTGTTCTAAAAATATAATCTCTATAAAATTGTGGGGAGCATAGCGCACCCACACTGATGACGGGCAATAAAAAAGGAATGGGGTCCTAATTAATTATCAAGGAATAAAACTATATGTGGAATCTGTGGCAACGTTTGTCCTCGAGTGTCATCTTTCCAACTATTCAGTAAAACCTCTCCAAGTCATTACGACGCAAAGAACCATTGCCATTCCATTGCAGCTTTCTTCAAGTCATACCATTACAATAAAGGCATTACGATGTTTAAAAGAGAGGGCGGATTAAGGGGTTATTGCTACTTTAAATTATAATTTTGACTTACATATTTTATATCTTACATATTCATAAGCGTATTCTCTACTATTAAATTGACTATTGTATCTTCGATGTAAACTGACGTGGTTTTATAATACTATTTTCTATGTGTGGTAGTTTTGTTTTTAAAACTAGGTACTAAGATTTATTTGTGCGAGACATTATCACGTCGGGATAATCGCATAATGTTTTGAGTAGTGTGTGTAAGTAATGCATTTATTTTTCATTTTTATTTTTCAATAGTCATTTTATTTTATTGTGTATTTTATTTTTATATTTCAATGCTCAAAAATTAATGTGGAACTAAACGTAATACTGTTTGTTCTCTTGGATTATTCAAGTTTTGGGGTTTCAGATTATCATCTTTTGAGATATCGCACTGGATCATAAAAATCTGAATAATCAATATTGCATTATAAATTTTATTTAACAATTATTTCTGAATTTCTAAACGTGCAGTTTTAATTTGTTAATTTCTAAATCGTTAGTTTAAGATTGCGTTATCATTTTTAGAAAAGAGTGTAACACTTGTAGAAGTACTGTACTGCAATTTTTTTATTTCAATTATTTTACAGTTTAGTAATTCTAGAATCAACAGCATTCGCGTTATATTCGAAATTGAATCACATCGATGAATGTCAAAATCGGAATTTAACTCTGTTTAAATATATATAGAAATAGATGAATATCAGCATAAATGATTAAGAGATGTGAATCATCTTACGCATCATTTTACGCTTTATTAAACATACCTGATGCGAAATATTGCAAAGCTTCCAAAAGTACTTTTCTGAACGTCGAAAAGTTTAGCAATGAAAAATTGTAAAGCAAAACGATGGCTTCAAATACGACCAGGCCTGACTTGATTCAATTTTCGACCTTGACAAACTTCACACAATGCGTATGAAATCGCAGAGAACGAGCTTAAAATGGGTGCTTATGACAACTGAAGGAGGTTTTCGAATTCTTGAGGTCCCAATTCGAGAATTGAATGAACGGATTTTTCTCAATAGTGCTCCTACCATCCTGTAAAGGGGGATAAAATGGCACAAATCGAAAACAGTTTTCTCCTAAAGCGAAGACATATTTCTTCTTCTAGCATTCATCCCGATATTGATACTTTCTTTTCGCATTAGGATTCTTCCATTCCTGATTTCATTCCGCTTTATGAACTCGTGACTCGGGAAAAAATCACAATGGAATTCGAAACAAAAAAGCAAATAAATAAATAAAAGAAAGAAAAGAAAAAAGAGGTGTTTAAACCGATGCAGGATCGAATCGAAGGACTCCAGGAAAAAAGTAACAAAGAAAATGCCAAGCAGTGTGGGGAGGGTAAAAAAAAACGTCGCCGGGAAAGAATGGTTTTAGCTAGGCAATGGCAATCTTTTCTAAAGGATTAAAGTTCCAGAGTAGACGAATAAGTTCTTTTCACTAGGCGGTCGCAGAACAAAGAAGTGAAGTCGACAGTTTTGACTGGGTTTTAGGTTTCTTTGTAACTCTTTGGTTTTGTTTACCACTCGCTGCATTTCTTGGGTGTTAAAGCTTCTTTGGAATATAAAAATGCCCAACAATGAAAGATTAAATGAAGTGACGCCAAGGATGAGGATTTGTCTGGCCATATTTGCCAAGATGATATCTGTATATAAATGCTTATTTTTCTTTCGATATGTATCGCAGAGAGGTTTTATATAAATAGCCTTGTAAACTGATATATATAAGGAGCTCCAAAATTGTTATTATCTCCAGTCTAATAACCATATCGTAAATTTCTTCGCCCTGGAAACGCTCAGAGCTTATTCTTTCTACTTCTCACCTCCTATTAGGTTAAGCTTTTAAGTTCATGTTATCATCTTATACGTCCTGATAAATGTTGTTGTCATAAGAAAATTTTCAGTCATAAGTCAACCTAATGAAATACGGTTAATTGCCAAATCTCAGAGTTGTTGTTATTCAGAGTTCCGTAACACTGTGAATATAACATTCAAATTAAAATTACGCGTTGCATAATGTATAAAATACCAGAAATGGGCACAGACCATTTTCTCTCTCCTTTCTGCATGCCGTCGGGACGTAAGTATTGCACACTCGGCGCGTGTTCGAGAGGTCCAGGTTCGAGTCTGGCTAGGGTATTGCTCATGTTTCTAGTGTCCAGCTTCATAATAACCTAATGACTCTACAGTAGCACCCGCATTGAAAGATGGTAGATGATGATTCTTCACCATCAGGATTTGGCGATTCCGTACCCTAATCACCAGACGTCCTTTAAAGTTGGGAGTACATCCGGTATTTTCTCCCTTCTTTCTGCATGCCTTCGTGATATAACGGTGGCGCACTCGGCGCGTATTCGAGAGGTCCAGGTTTGATCCCTGGAGAAGGCATTTTTTTTCTTCATAATAACCTAATGATTCTACAAATGTAGCTAAAGAATGAGTACTGAATATAGACTAGGAAAAAATAATTTGTTTATTTTATTTTTAATATCACCTCTAATTGCTCTAACTCATGCGATCTATTATTTGATTCTTATAGTTTATAATATATTTCACTGATATTTTTATAACCTAGTGCACAATTTATTATGATCGATACACTTTATTTCTTTTTTACCATATGTTGCATTCTTCGATATATAATAATCGTTAGCACACATTTTAAGAGTTCTTTTTTAATATAACTATTTCTTTTTAAAATGCTTTAGGTTTTATATTTGAAAACTTAGCACATGCGAGAACATAAAATTATTCATGGTTACTGATCTAGGTTAATTTTGTTTTCCATTATTTCATATTTATAAATTTCTGGGATACTAAGGAAATATGAAATACTCAATTTTATTTTAAGCACATGCTTTAATAATCATAAATTAATACATATTTATCGAAGTACAGCATACATATATGTACAGATTATTATTGCGGATGCATGCATTTAATTAAAAGTTACTTATTTTCTAATACTTGCTTCAGATTGTCAACATGTTCATCTGTTAGATAATAATCGTTTCATGAATAATTTATTTCAATAAATACAAACAAATTATATATTTAACTACACCATGTCAAACTATCCAATAAAGATTTATACCAACATTATTTTATTTTATTTTATTTTAAATATTTATTTCAGACGACCTTTTTCAAGCTTAAATGCATGTTTGTAACTTCTAACGATTTTTATATGAAGAAAATATTAAAAAATTAAACCTTTGAAGAATTTATTATTCGTTCAGTTTTTTTTAGAAAATTAAGAGACTTTACTAAACGCTTTCAGCCTATCATTTAATGCACTTTCAATAAATTTTTGCATATTAATTTAAATGTAAGTCAAATAAGTGATAGTACATGCATTTAAAATTCGTGCTTAGATAAACACAATACAATATAAGCAAAATAATTTTGTCATTTGATTTGTTAGTTGATCAATGGCTTGAGAATAGAATTGGAATTTAAAATTCCATGTTATTTTCTTCCAGGTTTAGCCTTTTACATTTGTTTTTTATTCTAATTATAATCTCTTCAATACCCTCAAAATCTATCATATTTCATTTGCTCAAATAATTCATTTGAATTTTTTTTTTTTTTTTTTTTTTTTTTTTTTTTTTACAATCATCAGTTTTCTGAGAGTAAACAGAAATAAAAATAAGTAAAATATCTGAAATGTTTCAAATTTTAAATTACGTCCAAAGGGGCGTTTTTTAACGTCTTGTGTGTTATCTTTATTTATTAAATATCATATTCTTTGCACTTAAACCATAAAATTCAGTTCAACAGCAATGTTGTAAAATAATTTGAAAATGAGCATATCTTTAGAATTTAAGATAAATAGTTTCGCGAACTGGAGATAAAATGGTGTTTTTCCCCGTAGAGTGTTGCCATTGCTCGCTTTTAAATCGTTGAGTTTGTTAATCAAGAATTCGTTAAAATGTTACAAAATATGAAATCGATAATAAACCAAATTTCAAATCTCATATTGTTTTTTTGAAAAATTCAAAATTGGATGACTGTAAGTACCATTGTTTTATCACAATGCGAGAAACATAGATACATTCATGCAAGTTCTTCATTATTTAGTTTCTTCAAATATAATACAGGGCGATAGTATTTGGTGGCAACGATGTGAAAAGTGATAAAAAATTACAGTTGAGTTCTATTTACATAGATTGCAAGTATCCGGAACTCTAACTCTTCGCATGACATATTCTTTCTTCTAGGACAAACAATAATCTTATTATTAATTTAATTAGACTACTTTTGTTGTTTAAATCAATACAAAAAGATAATATAATAAAATGCATTGTGAGAAATTCTGCGAAGTTCAATAGTTGATTCTTGATTTTCAATTTCGTTTCCATCGCAATGCACAAGAGCGACTATTTCGTTATCAGTTATTTCGTATTGGTCATGATTCTTCACTCAACTTTCGAGGCAGATAGACCTCGTGTGCTTTGCCATAATCAAATAAACCAAATCAGTCATTCGGCTTTCGATTTCTTGTAAAGATGCATCTTGACATCCAGGAATCCGTTGCAGTAAAGATAAAATCATTTATGAGGTTAAATCTATGATTTCCGTTTTCATACTCTCATCACAGCCTTTAAGTTTCTTACATAGTTCAGCATTTTTTGTTTTCCTTACGTCAGCGAAGGCCCGTGTCATCCAATTAGCAAAACCCCTAAAATAATGATGCATTTCAATTTTTAAATCATATTTTGTCCTTCTTTATTTTCCAAGTCTGGCGGCTATCGCAAGTCAAAGCAGCCGGAGTCCTTTGGTATACTGAATTCAGAAACAGCTTCTGATAATGCCTATTTCGCACCCACTTTAAAATGGGTTCCCGCTCACACAGGGATTCTAGGCAATGAAGCCGCTGATCTGAGGGCCAAGCAGGCAGCCAACTGCACGGATATATTAGAAAGACCAACTAAACTGCCTTGGTCTCATATTAAGCGAACATGTATGACAAGTCTGCTAAAACATTGGCAAAGTAGATGGACAGAGGCAGAGGCAGGACGAAGGACATTTCGCTTATTGCCAAAAGTTAATATGGAAATAAAGACCCACTGTGCTAGTCTAACACAGTTCTTGACAGGTCATGGACCAATCCCAGTGTATCTGAACAGATTCAGACTTAGGGATACTCCTTTCTGCGAATGCGGAGAGGAAGGCGACACGGACCATTATTACTTCCATTGTGTACATACAAGAACCTGGCACTTGAAGAAACCAGCGGACTGTCCCTGGGCAATGTGGACGTCTAAGACACTCAAAAACAGAATAGCCCTTGATAAAATAGAGAAAATCTCAAGACACTGCCTAAGCAGAAACAACCGTGAATAATATTATGTTTCAAATGTTCAGAACTTAAATCAGATAACCAGAACAACGCTTAGTGCCTGCAGTTATCAATGTGTAAAAATTGTTATTAGTATGTAATATTCAACCTTGTTACTTTGGATTCTTCACCGCCGTGATGGTATATAATACCGTTTGGTTCTAGTACGTGGTCGGAAGCCATCATAGCGGTGCACTCACTCACTTACTGTAGACAATAGCATCCTGAGATAGTTCCGTTTTATTCTTTTCCAAATGTCCTGATCCACAGGCAGGTACAGGGCGATTGCATTGCGGTGGAATAGTTAGAAACATAGTATCATTGCTTTAATGTTACCAACTTGAAGCTATTCTACTGCATCAGGGTGCGTTGCAGCATTATCTAGCAAAAGACGGCTTTCTGGGTAATATTTTTTTCAGAATTTCTCTGTTGAAAGAAAATGGACCAGTCTTTGAAAATTTTACTGCTCCCATATGTGTTTTTCTGGTTGTAGTAGTTTAAAGGAACAGCATATTTGTAAACTGGTTAAGAGGATATTGAGACTTTCCAATCATCACGAATTCCATTTTGATGTTTGTTGTATCATTACTTCATGCTAAAACTGTCAGTCATTTCTTACTCTGCTTATATATACGGCGGCTGCCTTTTCCGTTCTGGCTGCAAAACTCTTACTAGGTGGGATTTTGTAATTAAGGCGTGACTCAGCGCAGTTAAATATTTGGTCATCCATTAGGATTCCAGCTTCTACGATTTCCGGAAATAGTTTCTTGAGTGCTTCCATTTCTTCAAAATTCGATGACAGTTTTTTAAGGCGAACAAATGACTGAGGGAAACAGTACCGTTTTTTCCACCAGTCGAGCCAATCAATATTTTCTGTGATATTTGGGGCCTCTTCATAGAAATTATTAGGAAAAGGAACACATTTTGCTTCAAAAATAGGCCGTGACATAAGCATACATTTGTCTCTGAACTGTGTAAATCAAACTTGCAAAGCTTCGTTCATTTTTGTTATATTTACATAGTTTCATAGTTTTTCTTTCTCTTAATGAAAAATCCGTATCTTGATGCACACCATGCAACTATTTCTATTCGTTTCCTTTTCCACTTTCCTACTGTTACCCGTTAGTCATCAGGTAACTTCTGCGTTGTCTCATCTTTTAATTACTACGAGTTCTTGATTCATCGATATAAGCATCTTTCAGCTTGTAATAAATTTCAGCTTGTAAACACCACAGTGATGTTTGTCAAATTAGACAGAGCACACCCAGTCACGTATGCATGAGCAGTAACAAATGATAAACGGATTCGCGTACAATAGCAAACTGCACTGCAGTGAATGACAGACAATCTGAATCAAATTGTACATGTACGTACCACGCGATAGTGTCAGAAGCAGGAAGAACAAAAAATGATAACTGCATTCACACCTTGCAGTTCTTGTTGCCGATTACTTTTTGATGGTATATCGGATAATACGTAATTTCGGACAAGCGAAGACTGTACCATACTTCATTAGCACTAGTTGCCGTACTTCTTTGAAGCGTACTTTATTGGAATTATAAAACCAGAGACATTGCCATAGAAACGCCTTCTGAACCGTGAACTTTAAATGCTGTAGTTTCAGTTTTATTTTTATTTTTTTTTCCTCTGTAAAATTCTTTCTTCCATTTCTTCGCGCCCATCAGCTAGTTCTTCACAGAGAGCTATCAACATTCACATAGAAACGTTTTTAACTTCTTTAAACCATTTCATTAAAATATTTTTGCCGGTTTCCAGTGATTATACGTCCCGCAAATCATTCAGAACTTTTAAAGAAGAAGGCTGGATTCTAATGTGCTTTAACATCATTCTTTTCTACTTAAACTTTTAATAGCTCTCTTATACTTTACCATATTTAAACAAGCAAGCCGACAATTTTCTCAAGTTTCTATCGGTATATATCTTCATTGCACAAGTTTTTACTCGCAAGTGCAAGCAAAGAATCAAAGAAACACCATGGTGTGAAACTTCTCTTGACTGAAGAAGAATTTCGCTTAATAGTGAACAAAACAAAAGATATATTGCAAGAATAGTTATTAGCAGTACTGTTTAGTGTTTTCATAAAGCCAGTATTTTGTCAACTCACGTCAAATTTCAAAAAACGTAATCGAAATAATTATTTTATGTTTTATAACTATTATTAGGAAATCAATACTAGAAAATCTGACGTTGGCAAGATATGACATCCTTGCATGCCATATTAAATTATACACATTTTTGCTGCGCTTCATTTAAACTTACTTCCTTGACTTGTTTTAATTTGATTAATATAACTCTCAACGGACTTTGAAATAGTATCAAACATTGCAAATTTTGAAATTAAACATCTCGGTTAATTTTTCTCGTTTGTTCACAAACTTCTTGTAAGTTTATTTTATCATAAGGAGTATAAAACTTTCCCAAATATACTAAGTATAAGAAACGGAAGATCGTCTTAAAACTTGGATTTCGTTATTCGTTGAAAAGTAATTTTTTAACGAATTTGACATTTCTAAAACTAAGTATTTTAATTATTTAAAACAGTTCCGCAATTGGTAGTATATGGCTATGACCAACTATTGCAAAAATAAAGGGCGGGTAAGGACTTGTAACTGAAATAAGGGGGTTATATATATACTGTTACGAAATGTCAAGGCGCGGTGAAATAGCTTCCCCGCAAAGCAGTTTTAGGGGTGCCATAAAATGACAAGGGAAGGAAGGGTTGCCATATTTGGCGAGAAATCGCACATTTGGCGACAAAATTAACGATATACCATGGACGGTTGGAGAACCTTCTGGAACGAATTCTTACCGGTTTAGCCCAGAATGTTCTCGAACACAAGCTCAAAGCTATAAACCCTGCTGGCCCGCAGTCAGTTAGTGTGTCTCAGTGTGTGTGTGTGTGTGTGTGTGTGCCTCGTCTAGTGAGCTGATAGTCAGTCATTGAGCGAGTGTCTCGAAGTCTAGCGCAGAGATGGTCGTCGAGTGCATCGAGCGAGTCTTTTAATGTATCGTCGAGTCTGTGCCGAGAGCTATACTCTTGTGTATCGTCGAGTGCATCGCGTGAAGGGTCTAGAGAGTACGTGGAGTTCCGAGAACAACCAAGCAGAGTTGAGAGCTGTACTCGGGTGCTTTGCAGTGAAGCTGTCTCCACCGTTATTGCCTGACAGTGTAAAGGCTGTGTGGCTGAACGTGTCAGCGTGTTTATAGTAGATCTTCGACGACTGTAGAAAGTGACTTTTGAAACTGTCCTGATTAATATTGGTAAATAAAGTGTGTTTCGATACTTCATCAAGTGTCGTCGTTATTCACTCCAAATCTACGAACCCCGTACAAACGTGAAGGAAGAAAATAACGTAACAACTGGTGTCAGAAAAAAAAAAAAAAAAAAAAAAACGCAACAATACGTTTAGTGCTGCCAATTGCAGTAAAAACGCCAAGTGCCTAAGTAAAGGTTACAGTTGTCCCATACACAAAATTTTAACGTTTTATGGGTAATCGTTTCTGAGATATGTGAGATATATACATACATACGTACGAAGGTAGGTACGTATAGACGTCACCTAAGAATTCTTTTAAGTCCACTTTAAATCAATTTTATAATCCGTTTTGGTAAACAGATTCATTTTGTCTGTTCATGCATATACTCGTCACGCAAAAAAATCGTCGAAATGGATTCAAGAATGATCAAAATGGTATTTTGGTAGATATATGATACGTAAAAGTTTTACAATACTTCCTTTCCTTCGTACAAGGAACTAAAAAGCTTATTTACATGATTTTCATATGCCTATACTATATTAATTTTTTTTTAAAATTCTTCTTATTATTAGTTTAAAATCGAATAACTTTATACTTTATAAATTAAAACATATTTAGTATTAAAACAACTGTTAATTGAAACTTTGAGTAAATTTTTTCATTTTTATTTTATTTACTTTTGCATTACCAAGCTGTTTCCTTAAATAGTTTTTTTTATTAACAAATTCTCACTTAAAAGAAATACTTCTTTAAATGTATTTTACTTATTTGGTGACTTCAAAAGACCGTAGATCGAATAAACTTCCTACTAAAATGTGATGCTATATTTCTTTCTTTTTTTTGACAAGAATTACAGTACAGTTAGACACTTTTTTCTTTCCCGTGATTCCACAGTCTTTAAAAGAGCAAGAACTCACTTACAACCATTATAAATAGCAGTGTCTAACTCTCCATATAATCAATATGTCGTATAAGGCAGATAGCTAAATCTTTTGTTGAAAGGCAGTTTGTTCTCTCTTTCAAATTGATTCAATTACTCACGTACGACGTCTGTGCTCAGCCATGGTATTGGCAATACTAAATTCTGAGGCTTTTACAGTGCATACAGTAGTAGGAATTAAAATCTACTTTAGAATTTAGAAGTAAAAATAATAGAAGGTAACAATTCTTTAATGACGAATAGTTTTAAAGAGATATTTAAATTACAAAACGTCACAAGAAATTATTGTGATATTGACATTGGAATAATACTTTTCCTTTAAACATTGTTCAAGTAAGTATTTTTTCAGCAAATTTAAGTGATAAAAAACTGATATGAAGCAAATTGTTTCTAACGTAACTTATTGTGATACAAGAGTAATTGTTTCCTAGATTTTCCGATTTCTAGAGTACATTTAAAGCAATAAAATCAAATTTCAATTATTTTCAAAAGGTTTTAGAAAATTTTTCACTGTATTACATCTTTTTTTCTAAACATTAGCTTAAAGTCGGAATACTCTATACCAACAATGTTAAATTGGCCATTATCGATGTACGTTTTCTCAAAACCTACTGTAGATACACGCTTGAAATGTTTTGTGTAATTAAAGTACACCTGTCGGATTATATTGAAATATTTTGAGTTTTAGAGTAATTTATAGAATATTGTATTAGGCATTGTAAAGTTTAGAATTTTTTCTCACACACACACACACACACAAAAAAAAAAAAAAAAAAAAATCCTAAATTATATTTCTTAATTTATCACAATAAGCTCATTTCAGTAAATATTAGGAAACATGATAAATAAGCCATAAAAATTTACATGCTTGAGGAGGAGTAAGGAGTAGTTTCTGAGAAAAGGTATATCGAGTATAAAATAATCCCATTTAGAGAAAAACGTATTTCTATGTAAAAATCATCATTTATCAAAACATTCGATGATAAATTAAAACTAGATTTCGTACGGTTCTAATTTTCATAGAGATAGATGCATGGTATTTATAAAAGTGTAGAGAATTTGAAAATGTCAAAATTCCAAATCAGCATTTCTTGAAGATTTTTGATTTTCAGTCCCCTCCCTTGAGAATTGTATCTTTGCAGCATAATTTTAATAGCAATTCAAAATACTACAACTGAAAATCAGCACTAGAAAAATAGCTCACCTCGTAGAATAATAACAGGATTGTAAGAGCAAAACTATTGTAATGTAAGCATATTACTATCCAGTTAGTATGTACATGATAAAAATAATATTGCAAAGCAGTTTAAATGATATTGAAAATCCAGTCAATGTGTAAATTAATTACAAGTTTAATTTGATTATCTCTGTAAAAGTATTGTAAATATGAATTCAGATAATGTTTAAATGTACACATAGCTGTCATGACTTTATGTAATGTAACTTGTATAAGACAATGTTTGTAATCAACGTATCTATGCTTATACACAGGCCTTGTATGCCCATGTAATAATTATATTTATATTTTTACACAGAGGAAAATATTCCCCTCTGCCAGAATGACTATTAACTAAGACTTTTACAACAAAGTCAGGTCAGTGGTTATATCAGGCGACGCTCATTACCCCGTAAATAAGAGCGAATAATTGTTTCTTAAACTGAGCATTTAATGATATTTAAATTTTACAGGATATGTTTAATAACATTTAAAAAGTTCATAGTTGGAAAGCTGCACTAAAACTGAAAAGATGGATATAGTTACATATTTTAAAGAATGATTTTTAGAGCCTAAATAATGAGAGTTTCAGGCATTAAAGCAAGCATTGTTACATGTTTACGTGTATGAAGCTTCAAAAAAGAGACAAAATGTATTCCTCAAAGTTGAAACAATAATTTAGAAAAGAACTCCGGAAAAAAGAACTGTTCAAACACAAAATGAAATCGAATGAAAATTCAGAGCAGTTATTGCAACAGTATTGTAGTGCAGAAAAAATATGGAAACTTTAAAAAAATATTTATAGAGCGATTAATATACAGCTCTAGGGATCCTATTAATATTCAACTTCTTTCTTTCTTTCTTTTTTATAGCCCAAGTTGTTAGCCAAGAAGGGCTATTAATTTCGTTTTGACATGCTGAGTTGAGTCACTTTTCAAACTGTTGCCACCAAATATTATCGCCATGTATTATATATTTAAAGAAACTAAAAAAATTGTGAAATGTTTCAGATTTTTAAATTACATCCAAAGGGGCGTTTTTTTTTAACGTTTTGTGTGTTACCTTTATTTATTAAATATCACGTTCTTTGCACTTAAACCATAAAATTTGGTTCAACAGCAAAGTCGCAAAATAATTTTAAAATGAACCTATCTTTAGAATTTCTGATACACAGTTCGACGTGCTGGAAATAAAAAGGTGTTTCACCTCCCCCGTAGAATGCTGCCATTGCTCGCTTTTAAATCGTTGAGTTTGTTACTCAAAAATTCGTTAAAGTTTTGTAAAATAGGAAATCGATAAACTAAAAAAAAAAAAAATTAAACAAATTCCAAATAAAAAAAAAAATATTATTATGCAGAAAAATATTTATTCTAATAAGATCAACTTGTAATACCTTTAATTAATAATAAAATAAAAAATAAAAAGGGGGATATACTAGTTTTTCTGCAATAGCTTTGTTCAAAAGCCTAAGCGCAAAAACTTTTATCATACAGGAACACATTTATTCTAAAAAGTCTATATATAATACCTTTAACTTTTATTTGAGAGTGAAGAAGACGTGGAAAATACCGGTTTTCCTGTAATAGCTCTGTTCAAAAGGAGCTAAAAATGTCTAACGAAGAATGAAAAGATAAACCATGGATCAAGAAGGAAGATCGTAATTGGAAACTTCTGCAAAGAAAAAGAAATCAACACGAACTGCAAACGTTTCATTATAAATTGACGATCCCTTCAACATTAAGAGTGGAACAGCAACTAAAGTAGAATTTAAAGTCAGGGTAGATTATAAACCTTCTTTAAATTCTTGATGAAACTTCCCATCAAAGGGAGAATGCTACATGCCTGTCCTCTTTACACCCAGAGGGGTGACAACCTTCTTCCTTGGGTATCTAGGGATTATGAGTGTCTTTGTGACAAATGATGACTTTAATAGTGTTTTCAAGACGACATTATTGACTACGTGCGCTCTTTTGTGAAAAGAGGCTCTTGGTGAGAATCAAGTAAGAAGACATCAGGAAGAGGGAATTTGCTGAAATTTGAGCTTGGACGAAATGAGCTATTCGTTGTTGAACATACTCGACAGGTACTTAGTAATGCGGTGGGCTTGACAGGAAAGGAGACAATTCTGTTGTAGGGGATGGAGAAGTTGCAATTTTAAAGGGATAGAGAGTTTATGTAATGTCTAAGCGCGATAGAAAAAAGTAACTAAGTATATTGTTTTTATGTGATTACAAGGTTTGGAATTCGGTAATGGTTGATTAAAGAATATAATTTCCTCCGCTGTTGCTAGAGTATTTTATATTTATAGGTATATTTTTTGCTGTTCGCTCGGAATACATACTTTCCACTTCTAGAAGTTATCCATGCCAAGTAACATAACAATAATCAACGTAAAATCCATTTTCGGGATCAGTTAATTTAACCTTCCAGCACACGCACTTGGGAATTTACATGAGCACGCGCGCGTCGTTATTTTTTTTTACGACAACCGTATTTCACCGTTTTTGGCATGAAAAACGACAGAAATGAGTGAATATTGATAATAAATTCGCTAAGAAATAAAATATTAATCTTATTATTGCAAAATACAAAGGATATCACATTCAACTATAAGTAAATTACTTTAAAGTTCTTATGTTAGTGAGATGGAAATGCAATGATGTATTTCATTATAGAAAATTTTAAATTTATTATTTAATAATTATATTTTAAAATCGGAGCTAATTTTAATATTCATCAAACAGAAGTATAAACAATAAAAAAGGAAAACACCTTGGTAAGGGAAAAAAAGTAAGTTTAGCGTTACTTAATTCTGCAAGGAAATTTACTTCTTACTGGTTACAACAACGCACTTTAAACCAACTTTAATGATTTTATTTATTTCTAAAAATAGAAATAAAAGAAAATAAGGAATTATATATATATTATATATATATATATATTTTCCCATGAAAACCGATATAAAACTTACAGAGCCAAATGTATTCAAATTAAAATAATACACGGCAATTAAAAACACAAAATTACAAAATATTTGAGAAAAAAAATATTTTCCGAATTTTAAAACACGACTACGCAGGTGTCGTAACTTTTATGGAAAAGCTGCCACATAGCACAAAAGCCCAGTTAAAAAAAAAGTCAAATGACTTCCTGATGGCACATTCCATGATGTGAGGATGGGTAGAAAGGAGGAATAAAAATTACCTTCAGACGTCTCAGCTTCGATATGCGAAAAATGTGCATTAAAAACTGAATTTGTAAATTTTGCGCGTGCGCGCGTTCTGGAAGGTAAAGAAAGGCATAATAAAACTAATAAAAAAGGCTTTTGTGAAAGAAATTAAGTGAAAGAGAAAACTTTTATATAATTGAAAGCTGGGCTAAAACTGGTAAAACCCGCTAGTGTTTTTAAACCGATATAATAAGCCGGTACGATATGAGAGTGAAAAATTACAGAAAATTTTGAGTTTTCTTCCGAATAGTTGATGCGTTTTTAAATTAATATATTAATAGATTCGAAGTTATGTATTTATATATAGATACGTAGATCCATACTGAAGACGAAACTTGGCAGCTGAGTAAGATTGTTTCAATTCGCATTTGCAGCCTCAATTTACTTGGCACTCTAATCGTGCCTATTCAGGAACACTTACATTTTTAAACTACTGCAATAGGAAGGAAAGCAGCACTCCAGCATCTTGACAGCAAGCCATCAAAAAGTAAAAGTGCGCAATTATCCAATATGGCAGCCTATTAAGAGAACTTCAGTTCTTGAAATTTTGAGTTCACGTTTAGAATTAGCTACGTCATCAGCTTTATGCAAACCACGTGACATAGACTGATCTAGAAATGACGGAGTGCAAAGGAAGTTATTACTTTTTTTAGTTTTTTAGAATACAGAAGAGAAATTAAGGGTTATTGCCCGGTTAAATTATAATTTTGAGATCTACGTATGTTTTATCGATACTTACATATTTTTTATCTTACATATCTTCCCCCTGTAAAGAGAAAAATTCTTGGCGACAAAAAAGCCTTTTCAGAAAAAGTACCTAAAGTCTTAGCAAAAAAAAAAAAAAAAAAAAAAAAAAAAAGGAAAATACAATTTTGAAAAATAATCATAGCATTTTGATTTAATATTTTTTAAAAAAATAACAAAATCTTGTATCTATCATTTTTAAGAATAGCAAATTGAAAATTCTATTGAAAAGTCTGCAAGCTGATTTTTCTTTGAAAAATGCTGTATAGAATGTCCTAATTCTTTTGGGAAATAATAAGAAAAGCTCACAGTTCTAGAAAATCTTTTCTTGAATATCATAATCATAATATTTTACAGTCCTTGTCTTGAAAGTTCTTTCGTAAAAATTGTTATAAATATAATAGAAAACCAAAATTTTCTTTTACATTTTTTTACGAAATTTGTATTAAAATTATTTAATGCTTATAAAACTATCCACTTTTTTTAATCATAAAGCAATGTAAAATATACTTTAGAAATTAATAACAGTAACTAATAAAGTGCAGTGCAGTAATAGAACAGTTTTGACTAAAATGGGCAGGTCCTCACAAAGCAAATTGCAGCAACAACTTGCTGATGGCTGTAGGTTTCATATACAGCAGAACCTAAAAAACTCCGGTCCTTAAAAAAGGTAATTCGCTTTTAGTATTGCATAGTTATGTTTGCATTTATAACTTATGGCCATAAAAATCTTAAAATTACTTAATTTAAGTACAAAAATAAATATATAAAATATACAAAAATCAGATATAAGAAAGTTAAAATTTAAGACGTATAATTTGTACATTCAAGTTTTTATAATTTTGTAAATAAAAGTCTACATTGCTTTAAAATGATAATATAAACCATCTAATTTTGTGACTATAATAAAGGAAAATAATTAAAACTCATAATTATATCGAGTTAGTAAGAGCTTTTAATATATTTCAAATATAAAAATATGTGCACGTTGTAACTGTTGCTTTATAAGCACTCTATAGGAATACATGTTTAAATATTTTGGTGTATATATTTTGCCGTGCACATATGCGAGTATATTATCTATTTTGGTGCGTGTTTTAACATATGCAACATAACTTCTGTCTTTCATAAAATTTATCACCTATCTGAGTTGTCTGCTTACTTTTTAATTCTCTCATATCTATCTAAATTTTTTCATATATTTATAGAAAGAATCCAAGGAACCTAACACACCAGAACAGCGTTCTACAAACATCAACTGCATATAAAATGAGAATAATGATATTTATAACTTGATTTTTATAATCTTTTATGTATGTCCTCGATCACTTAACTGATCTTATTTGTAAAGTGTTTACTGCAAAGCTTTCCGCTTCCACTCATTTAAATTATTTGCCTGAGCTACACAGTGAGAATGAAGTTAATGATAATTTAATGTCAGTACTTTTCGTATTAGAACTGAATAAATTACATCAATAAATAACATACCTGAAATCCTTTAGCATCTGCTGCTGGTGTAATAATAATAAAATCATTTATATCTATCGTAAAATGTTGGAAGAAAATTCAATATTTCATCCATTTCCAATGATCGCCGCTTCCCTAATATATGCTTTTTTAAGTTCCTGTACTTCATGAGCCATTCCAACATATAAGATGCTATTAAATTAAGTCGAAGCTTGAAAATATCGATACGCAATGCAACATTTTCCAAAGGACATGAATACGTAATTATTTTGTTATTAATCACTCCGTCCCGCTGGTAATTCCCCAAAACTTTTCGCTCAGTGTCAAATAAAATTCTTCTTGCATCCAAGATTCAGTAAACATACCGAGAATTAATTGGCGGCTTACAACACAACCGAACGTTAACAAATCGTCTTCCTAATCGACCACGACACATTAAATTGTTTATTTATTAAAGATTTGCCATCCTTGTAGCTTAATGGTATTAATCTTGCATAGTTAATATGCCTGAAGTATGCCAAAACCTTTCCTTATTTGGCCCCGAAACCTTTCCAATGAACTGACAAATAATTAACCCTTAATTTTTACCGCGATCACAGCCACCTGGTTTGGGACTTCAGAAACGCTAATAACAAGAAGCTTTTTATTTTTTCGTTGATTCTTCTAAAATAATTCCGGCGCCAGGTTTCATCGGATTCCTATAGCCATTAGATATCTCTGTCACGCGTGTTGCACTAGTGAGGTACTATTGAGGAGCTTCATCAATAATAATCCTGTTTAGCGTGTGGGTGCGATTTCTTTTAGGAGATCTCCTCGTTTTGGCTAATGACAATAAATGGGTGCAAGTTTCTTATCTCTTAGCTATTAATCAATGTTTCTGGTAGCGTGTGGTTTTGTTCTCAGCTTTCTAAGGTCGGTGGAGAAATTTGCATGTTTCGGTTATTATTAACTGTTAAAAAAAATCTTCTCGTATTACTATCCAACTTGTGTCATACTATTTCAAATAAAGATAGGAAACTTTTAGTCTAATGCTACTGTAATTAAATATCAGCGACATCACCTAAATTTCTGCACTATTCAGATTTTAAAATGCTTATAGTTAGAGAAAGCTTTAAATACTATGTGTTCTAATTACTTTTAAATTTGGTGGTTTATATGTTAACTACCGTATATACCCGCGTATAAGTCGATACCGCGTACAAGTCGACCCCCCACTTCGACATAAAATATTCGTAGAAAATGAGAAACCCGCATATAAGACGAGCCCCCACTTCTGAAATCGATCGAGAAACTTCGAAAATTTTTTTTAAGTACTACATTTATTCAAAATCATCTGAGAAAAAAAAGTAAATATACGATAAAAAAATACCTTCGTAAATAAACAAAATCAAAATCCTTCAACGTCCGATTCATGGTCAGATTCGCCAAACATTTCACAAAACTCTTCTGTCGTCATTGGTTCGCCATTATACATATTTTCAGTCTCGAATTCTGTATTGTTACAATCACTACTAGAGCCTTCGTCGTCATTTTTACTTTCAAAAACAACATCATAATCCGTGCCCTCTAGTTCGTTGCTAATACAACATTTTTAAATGATTTTATAATCATTTCAGAGGGTATTTCGTTCCAAGCATCTTTATTTAACCCACTGAGCAATTAATGTAATATCGGGCTTTTTAATGCTGCCTCCCTTTGTAAATGTTGGTCGACCGGAACTAAACCACTCTGCCCAATATTTTCTAACATTTACTTTGAAGGGCTTATTGAGGCAGACATCTAGGGGTTGAATGACGGATGTCAATCCTCCCGGGATTACGGCCACAGTCGTTTTTAGGTGTTTTGTCACTTCTTCAGAAAAGTGTTAACGAAAAGAATCGTATACTAAAAGAGAAGGTTTTTTTGAAAGCTGCTCCCGGTCTTTTATCTCACACATTTTTAAGCCAATCGACTGTTCCGTCAGCATCCATCCATCCCTTTTCATGGGCTCGAAACTTACTCTAGTTAAAGTATGAAACTCTGTGATTAGTTCGTCACATAATTTAAATCATGAAATTACTTCAAATAAGTAAGTGACTTATTTGATAAGTCGTCCAGTTTAAGTGCAGGAAGAAAACAACTGCATTATATAAAGAAATTTTTTAACTTCCGATTCTTTTAATTTTTTATGGCCCCGCGTATAAGTCGACCCCCCACTTTGAAGTCTTTTTTTTTTTTTTTTTTGTCCAAAATTTATCGACTTATACGCGGGTATATACGGTAATTTCCTGACTGCTAATTTGATACACAAGAATGTGAAGGAATTGAATAGCAGCAATTACGATTCCAATGGTTTGCTAAAAATAAGCAAATACATGATAGTTTTATTTATATTTACTTATCTTTGAAGTTAGAATGAGGTTATCTGTTTTAGATATTCACTGTTTTTAAAATTCGAATTAATTGGGAATCTTAAACATCAGACCACCAACTTAAACTTGACAGATTTAAAACTTCAGAGTTAATTCCTAAACTGTAATATCTGCAGCATATAAATTAATGGCGTGTAAGGAACTCCTAAATCACATTTTGTTTTCTAGCAGAACCTTAAAATGCGTACAATATTTTTTTTATCTAATAAAACATCAATAACATACATTACTTCACTTTACTTTTGTTGTCAGCATATTTTTACTTTCATACCTAAATCACGATATGGTAGCTCTGTTTTACAGATACAGAAACACCGCATCGTAATTTTAGATATGAAGGAAATATGCACTGAAAACATTTGCAATATTTTTAACGTGTTTGTGTAATTTGTTCGGTGGGTTTCTAGCGCATATAAAATTATGCACAAGAAAATTTTTTGAATTTGTTTAGAATAATCAATATCCCCCAAACTGATAATCAATATCCTAAAAATATTTCAATAAAACAGCGTTAAAGGAGGATTTATATGTTTCAAAATCAGCCATCCAGACGGAAAAGTGGTTAGTAACTCAGATTGCCGCATCGAAGGGCACATGTTCTAATCCTGAAAAGGGCGTGGATATAAATATATCTGCCCTGTCGTAAGAGTTAACGGTTTCAGTCTATTAGGTGTCTCCATAATAAAATAATAATTAATGTCATACTCTAGCTCAAATTTTTATTCTTGTAATTTCGACAATCTTGGTATGTTAGCTGCAGAATTAAAATGATTGGTTTAAAAATATTTTTCTTTAAACATTTATGCCAATTCAGTTTTAATTAGTAAACCCTGGCTGCCTTTGATCATTTATCTCATGGTTGAATTTATGGTGAGTGGGTTCGTTTCATGCGGTTTTCATGGTCATCCCAACATTGACTTCAATGTTCCTCCTCCTGACGAAGTGGCTTTGAGGTTGATTTGATTCCTCTCTTATTATATTCTTTTTTCTTTAAATTTCATTGATATTTTGAATTGATGCATTGCTTGTTTAAAGAGTTTGGGTTTTAACAATGATTATTTTTTTTATTGAATTTAAAGTATTATTTGAAATTTATTAATTATGAATTCCAATATTTGGTCTTTGGGAAAATTTTTTTTCCAAATTTCTTGTTATATATATTTGTAATAATAAAATTCCATAGTCAAGAATACACTTAAATTTCTAACTGTATGTTCTTTTCATTTTTAATGGCGACGTTCTCTAATTTGAAAGTACGTGGAATTAAATCCATAGCCCCATAGTCAAGTTGCTTTTCCTTCTTATCTACACGTACAGTTATAGAATGTTCTGGAAATATTTAAAGCGAACTGGATTGGCTGACGAGGCTGACGTCATTTCTTGGAAGCTCCGCCTTTCCAGAGGCTATAAAAAGACTCTCAAAGAATACCGGGGGCTTTTTCGAATATCGGGTTATAGAATGTTCTGGAAATATTTAAAGCGAACTGGATTGGCTGACATCATTTCTTGGAAGCTCCGCCTTTCCAGAGGCTATAAAAGGACTCTCAAAAGAATATCGGGGGCTTTTTCTGAAATGTCACGATGCAGTAAACTTCATACAAAAAGTTATTAGTGATTCTTTTTATTTACTCGGGATATCTGATTTTGTAACTGCTATTTCTCCTGAATAATAATAAATGGATCCTGTTTTTTAAACTTATCGTCTGATAATTTAAGCTACGACTACATTTATGATTCTTCACTTGTCTTTTATTCAGGACACACACATATATACATCACATATGTATACATCACATATGTATATATGTGTGTGTGTGAGAGCCATAGTATTTTAGGTTCTGCAATAAAACAAAACAAGCAAGAAAAGAAACAATTTCAATCCTAGGCTAGAAATCAGTCGACAAAGGTAAAAAAAAAAAGAAAAAAAAATCATACTATGATCAGTCATTTTGTTTTTATATTCTAAGAGCAGAGTATGTAATTCATATCTGTTTTTTCTGCTAAAACTCAAAATTTCAATAAAATTCATTTTATGAGAGAAAGAAGAACAACATTTCTATCATTGCTTTGCCGTTAAAAATTTATTGTTAGTATTAAAATAATAACTTACTTCAGAGGTTCTCAATAAATTAATTTTTTGGTGGATCACATCTGATTAAAAATAATGTATTGTTTTGTTTTCCAAATACATGGAGGACAAATATTGTTTTACCTGTCAGGTCCAGTATATTTTCAAATTAATAAAAGTACTGTATTCTAATTCTACTAATTTTTCTATCTCCAAAAACCCCACTTGGGTAATGAAAATAAAGCATCAGTATAATTGGATTACAAATTTTTTAAAAGAAAAGTAACATAAATAGAAACTAAACAAAACTAAATTAACTTGAAATTCAGTGTACGTTTATTCTAAGAACTGGAATGAATACCAAAGGGGTTTAAGTTGCTAATTGCGATTGTCTGCACAGGATTTAAGCTTTCTTTTAATAAAGAAATATTAATAAGAAGACGTTTTGTTTCAGGGAACAAAGAGCAGTGAAACTGAAATTAAAACTTTTTAATGACGCATAAGTCTGAAGATTGTGTCTGAAGACTATATAGCAGGCTATGTGGTTCGTTTTAAGCTTTAAGAATAATCGATAGAATTATGGTTATTTCACTTCAGGGGTATTAAAACATCTTGGCATGATTTGCTGTTTGGTGTTCGCCGAACACAAAGCGGACGGAAATATCGCAGAGAAAATAATGTCATGGTATATTATTTTCTCATATTTACATTATTTATATTCATTGTTGTACAAAACTCTGTGCGAAGAAAGAAAGTAATGATAAAATATCACAATGCTAAAACATCGTAGTGTAAAAAGTTGTCGTAGAAAATATAAAGTAGTTTAAAAAATCGTAGTCCAGAATATCGTGATAAAAATAACATTCCTACAAATCGTAGGAGAAATGTTTGACAAAAATTCTTGAAAAAGACAAACACAATTTTCAATGCATATTGTGTAACGATTTGTTAGCTCAAGATGAAATTAGGAATATTTTTAATTCTAGAATTTATACAAAAAATAAACTGTGTATTTTCAAAACATAGGCATACAAAACAAATAGCGGTAAAGATGAGCCAGCTGGAAATCATCGTGTTTGATAAAAATGTTTGACAATGATAAAAATTTTAATGTATGTTCACGCAATGAATTATTAGCGCAAGAAGAAATCAGGAATATTTTTGCCTCTATGTTTTATATTTTTTTAATTAATTAACAAATTTTTACAGGAAAAAGCAGAATGAAAATTAATAGAATATTAAACTTATGCAGATAAATATTAAAAATTAATACTCTATAGAGTCTTTAGGTTATTTTTTTTAAACAGGAGTGCTTAAAAATGAGAAACGCCTTCGCTGGGAATCGAACTACTGACTTCTGGAATACGCGCCCACCGTGCAGACCACTACACCACGAAGTCACACTAAGAAGGCGGGAGAAATACCTTATATACTTCCCCTTTTAAAGGGCGACTGGGGTTTTAGGGGACCCAATCGCCAAATCCTGGGTGTGGAAAATCATCCTCCACCACACTTTTACTTCGGGCGCCACTCTAGAGTCATTAGGTTATTTTTTAAAGCAGGAGTAATGAAAAAATGAAAAATGACCAACTCCTTCCCCGGGAATCAAACCACGGACCTCTGGAATACGCGCCCAACGTGCAGACCACTACACCACGAAGGCGACAGAAATATCTTATAACTTAATTAATTTCTTCTAGAAAACCTACTTTTAGTTCTTCGCGGAAATATATATAGTACTAAAATATTTATGCAAAAAATGTGTAACTGGAACAAGTTAACAAGTTATGTGTATTAAAAATGTTTAATTAATTCTCGTTATGTTCAGTTCTTGATTGTTTTTTAAAATTCATTCTTGCTTTTTAAATAAGCATTTCTTAGTTAATACAAAAATACAAAATTACGAGGTAAAAATATTCTTCTTTCCTTTATGCATTCACAAATCGTTACTCAAACATATATTTAAAATTTTTAATTTCTGATAACACATGTCTGCGATGATTTGTAGGTGCTTTATATTTTACTACGAGAAAACTGCAAAGATTTTGAGCTTTATTTATTTTCCGTAATGATGTTTTCTTTCCTTCCATTATATTTCGTACTGAGAAGTTTTCCCTTTGCCTTGTTTACTCCGCGATTTTTTACCTGTAAGTTGCAATTCATAATAATAGTAGCCAGTCTCAAAAATGCGTACCTATCTTATCGATGCATTATGACGCACAGTTAAGCTTTAAAAAATAACATTCTAGCACATAATAACTCCAGATCGCAGTCTGAGTCTGAAGTATTCAAGATGACATCAAATTTGATATCAATTTTGTTGTGCTTAGCATTGTTTTCAGATATAACTAAAATATCCTTACTTGGTTGCACAATTTTTTTATGCATTTATTACGATCTTTTATGTTTTCGTGTACAAAATCACATTAATTTATTACTAATTGGTTGTTAAACGAAATGTTTTCGTTTTCTATTAATTTTATATAATTTATTTTATGTATTCTTTGAAAAATCATTATGATAGTTGCAAAAAGATAAAATTAATGAAATGTTGGATGGTACGAGGCTATATTTATTACATTTGTGTGAAATTCTTTAAACTGCTTCTAAATAACTATAACATACTACTCTTCTCAACAATTTATGAATAATCTCTACATATAATAAAAAAGAAAGAGTCTCTGTGTCTTTTAGTTCATGCTGCGCTTAAGCTAATATACGCAGAGTTACGAAATTTGGTATGTAGGTGCATGTAGACAAGAGCCAGTGCACCTGGAAGCGATTTTTTCAAAATTTTAATCAGATTTTTTTAAATTTTATCTTTTCGATTTTATCGCATTTTGAATAGTTTCATTCTTTTACAAATGTGGTTTTGGCAACACTTTTTCATTCAATCGTAAACTGGACAACTGTCTGTTGAAAATCAGCACTGTTGCCACTTGAAAAAATGAGGGCGATAATCCTGTGCAGTTTTTAAATTTAATGTTTCTCTTGGATACGGGACATTTGTTGAGAGAAGGCAACAGGAAGTTGGTTAATTTATTTATTCGGACAATTAATATTTATATTAATGGATATTGCTTATTGTAATTTTGTTATATGTAATATATATATATATATATATATATAGGCTTTGTCCCTGAGGGACTATTGTTTTCGTTTTGCGATTTTGCGTCGAATCACTCTGAATCTCCGATTCAATTTTCAAACTGTTGACACCAAATATTATCGTCCTGTATTGTATTTGAAGAAATTAAATAATGAAGAATCTGCATAAATGTATGTATGTTTCTTTCACTGTGATAAAACAACGGCACCTAGAGCCATCAAAATTTGAATAACGCAATCTTCCATAGAATATGCGCATGTGGAAGCGATAATTTGAATTTGAAATTCGTTTTATTATCGATTTCATATTTTTTAACACTTCAACGAATTTTTGATTAACAAACTAAACGATTTCAAAGCGAGCAATGGCAACAGTGCGCGGAGAAAAAAATTATCTCCAGATCGCAATACTCTGTATCGGAAATTCTAAAGATAGGCTCATTTTAAAATTAATTTGCGATATTTTTGTTGAACTGAATTTTATAGTTTGAGTACGTAGAATATTTAATAAATAAATGTAACACTCAAAACGCTAAAAAAAGTCCCCTTGGACGTAGTTTAAAATCTGAAAACTTTCAGACTTTTATTTATTTATTTTTATTTTATTTTATTTATTTTTGATGAAGTTGTTCTGCAAATTAAATTTCTGCGGTAGTTTTTAAATTTAACGTTTGGTGTTCCTTGAGGCATTTTTCTGGTACATTCAAAAGCCAGACGAAGGCGGGCAGCATAGCTGCTAGTAAAAAATAAAACATGTGTGTTTAGCTCATGGGTTTCGCTGAAAGGATTTATTATTAAACACATCTCGAACATTCTGCTCTTCTGACGAGGACTGATCTTTAGAAGAGTTCTTGGCATTATTCAAATTTTAGCCTCTTTTACAGAATTTTCTTTCAAGCGCCGTCAGCGAAAAATGAGTGTCTGGTTTAGGTATTTAACAAATAGCTAATTTTCGCTGAATCAACTGTTTCACAGATATTTCTAATAACTATTTTTAAAGATCATATATTTATATACATATATACATATGTAATTTAAGTTCATAAATCAGGAGAACCTGAATATAATGTGGCTTGGCTGGTTGGTCCAAGATCATATTTTTTCCCAAACAGTGAATCCTTAGTAAACACCCCTCCCTCCGAAATGTATTTAAAAAGGAATACAAACACTCCTAATACGTATGCCGTCAATATAGTACTCGAAAATATCCTTATTCAACGTAAGAATTAGGTGAAACGTAGGTGTTTCTCCAAGTTATAGAATATGGACAGCTTCTACATTAACAACAGGAAAGTTACATGATTATTAATCATTGAGATAATGGCATAGTATTTCGTTACATTACTTAGCAGAATCAAGGGATTTAAATATTTTAGCATTAGATAGAATACCCAATATCCACCATAGAAACTTTGTGACGGAAGTCTTTTTGTACGTATCCAGTACTTATCATAAATTATTAACAGTTCTAAATACAACGAAATTCTTTGTTATACTAAATATTTTCTAATATGGAAACATTCTGGGAATCGTTTAACAAATTTCAAGCTTTCGATATAAGAGGATAATCCATTTTCCATACCTAATTTAAGCTTGCAAGTATAGTGGTACCTCGGTAGACGAAATTAATATGTTTCTGATCCGTTGGATTTAACATCAAACTAGACATATACCAAACTAAGATTTCCAGTAAGAAATAATGGAAAAGTAATTATACAGGTCTTGTAAAAACATTATTGTTATTATTATAACACTAGAAAGCCCGGCGGTCATACGAAATTACCGCTTTTCTAGATATTATAAACTGTAATTAAAATGATTTCTGCAAAGATGTCTGCTAATCCAAACTGAATTACCCAGGGCAGGCAGCGAAGGCGCACCTTTGCCTTTTGCTTACGGCCCCACGGGGTTTCCCCATTCTACTTCCTTAATTGCTTAAATTAGAGTGCAATGAAGGAAACTACTGGCGGTACATTTCTTAAGTGCCACCGCTAGCTCAATAAATAAAGGTGATTTAAATCAAATGTTAATTCACATGTCAAAGATCTCTTTGTACACAACATTTCTTATGTAGATCTTTCCATCATTTTTAAGCTCGCCTTGCAGAGGAACATCCATTATTTTCAATTTTACGTCCGTTCTTTCACAAACTCTTGAACAGGCAACATAAAGTTGACCGTGTCCGAATACAGGCTCAGGTAAAAAATGACAACACGCTTAAGCGTTTGGCCCTGAAACTTATTGATGATCATAAGCGAAGGCAAGTTTTACAGGAAATTGTCTACGTTTCAATTGAAACGGCAAACCTGTGCCCTGGCAACTTCACCCCGCTGGCTAGTACAGTTACGCAAGCAACCAATAAACTATCGGCTACTAACATACACTTAAGCCGCATATAATAAAGATATTTATTTATTTCATTCTATTTGTTTTTTCATCGTTGATGGTTTTTCCCGGTTGCATATTTCTGAATTCTATTATATATAGATGTTAAATTTATTTATTCAATGTTAAATGCACGTGTTCTTGTATTTTTAATTTTTCTGGCTTAGCTTTCTCATAATATTCGTCATGCTTTGCCCTGCACGGGGAATAAAACAATTTACAGTTACGCAAGCAACCAATAAACTATCGGCAACAAATAGATGTTAAATGTATTTATTAAATGTTAAATGCGCGTGCTCTTGCATTTTTAAATTTTCATAATATTCGTCACGCACTGCACTGCACGGGGAATAAAACAATTTACGGTTACGCAAGCAACCAATAAACTATTGGCGACAAACACTTAAGCCGCATATACGTGGCGTATTCGGAAACTAAGTACCGTTTCATTCTAGCGCCGTCGCAGCGCTGTGGTAGGCGTTCCGCGCATGCGCTCTAGTCTTTCTTGTTCACTGACTTTCAATTGCCACCATTTTGGTTGCTCTATGTTGTGTTTTCAGTTTGCTGTGCACATTCAAAATGTTTAAAACAATTAGTTCTCCCGCTGACTGTGAGATTCGTGCCGTGATTAAATTTTTGAACGCGAGGAATGTTAAACCTGCCGAAATTTATCGTCAAGTCACAGAAGTTTACGGTGAATACGCGATAAGTGATGGAATGGTGAGAAAGTGGGTAAGAATGTTTAATGCAGGTCGAACAAATGTCCACGCCGAGGCTCGGAGTGGTCGGCCTTCTGTTGTCACCGATGATTTGGTAAGGAAAGTTGATGAAGCAATTCATGAGAACAGACGCTTCACAATGACAACTCTTTCAGAGGCATTTCCAAAAATTTCACGTACTGTTTTGTTCGAAATTGTGTCTGACCGCTTGAATTATCGCAAACTGTGTTCCCGATGGGTTCCAAAAATGCTCACTGATGTTCACAAAACAAAGCGACTTGGTAGTGCCCTGACATTTCTCACGCGGTACAGTGATGAGGGAGAAAACTTTTTAAACCAAATTTTGACAGGTGATGAAACTTGGGTGTGTCATTTCACACCAGAATCGAAACAACAATAGATGGAGTGGATGAAACAACAATCGACTCATTCTCCGAAAAAACAAAAGTTCAAAGTGACAATGTCATCACAAAAAATCATGTGCACTGTCTTCTGGGATAGGAAAGGCGTTTTGCTTACTGAATTTCTTCCCAGAGGTGAAACCACTAATGCGGCACGATATTGTGAGACTTTAACAAAACTAAGGCGTGCCATTCAAAACAAACGAAGAGGAATGTTCAGTAAAGGAATTGTGTTGCTCCATGACAATGCTCGGCCCCATACTGCTGGTGTCACTCAATCGTTAATTCGACAGTTTCATTGGGAGCAGTTCGATCACCCGCCGTACAGCCCGGACTTGGCGCCGTCCGACTATCACTTGTTCCTGCACATGAAGGGCGAGCTTGGTGGCAAGCGCTTTGGATCTGACGATGACAAGAAAAATGCTGTGGAGTCGTGGTTATCGAAACTGGCGGGAAGTTTCTTTGACTATGGTATCAAAAACTGGTCACCCGCTATGACAAGTGTTTGATCATTGGCGGAAACTAAGTTGAAAAATAGTTTAAGACATGTATTTTCATGTAAAAATAAAATTGGATTCGAAAAAATTGTTTTACTTTTTTTTTTTTTTTTTTTTCAAAACGGTACTTAGTTTCCGAATACGCCTCGTATATAAGATTATTTATTACTAAAATACAAATTCAGTGGGTAAAATATATACGATACATAGTTGAAATCTTACTAAATAATTTATTTTCCACTAAAATTATTAAATATGTTAATATAATGCCATGGTCATGTCAATAAAATTGTTAAACAATGACAGTGTAAAAAACTAAAAAAATATATGAACAATTAATTCATAAAATGAATAGAAAAATTCGTATTCATGTCAAAAGATTTAAAAAAAAAAAAAAAAAAACCTGCAAAAACAGAAAAAGGAATTTATGCAAACATTTTTTTAAGCTCAAGTAAAGTCACTATATAATATGAAAAAAAAAAAAAAAAAAAGGATTATAAAATTGGCAAGTGACAGAACTATGTTGCCAGTTGAGGAATTCAGACGCCAAACTGTTTGGTTGCGATTTTAAACAATCATTTAAAATTAAGAAATAAAATCGTAATTTGACGTAGACTAGGAATAATTCTCGATTTCAAAGGCGAACAGACTCAGCCCCCCCCCCACTTTTTCAGGAGAAATAAAAAATCTACAGAATTCTTCCGCGCTTCTATTTTTGCTCCATAAAAAAATCATGAAAACATCGACTAAGATTGCTCATTTTTTACTACTTTTTATTTTACATTGGCAAGTTCGCTTTGAACGAGAGGCCCTTCAAATATTGATATGAGAGGTGAAATAATTTCCATACACGCTGTGAATGAAAAGCGCTGTGAAATGCTCATAATCGAACGTTTGCCTTTTCCTAGTTAAAATGCTCTGAAAGTATACCTTGCACACACACACACACACACACATCTAAAGAAAAGGCACAGTTCTGTATCTCCCGTTCTACTAGCCCGACTGACGAAATTAAGTTGCATTTTTCAGAAAAATTCCGTTTCGTGTCAAAATACATATTCTAGATAAATACTATACATAAATCTATCCTAAGTCGCACTTCCAAGGCAGGAAGAATGCAAGTTAAATTTCGCCAGTCGGGCTAGGAGAACAGGAGATATAGAACTGTCCTATTTATGTTTTTGTGTAAGGTGCACCTATTTATAAGATTTTGGCTATGTTTATCTTTCTATACAAAGAAGAATGTCTGCTTGTGTGTTTGTTTGTTCGCGATTAACTCAGTCACTGCTGTAGCTATCGGCCCACCAGCGGAGCGGTAAAAGCAGCGGAACACTGGTAGTTCGATCCGGGGTTCAAGTCTCGGCAAAAGCGCTGGCTGCATGGGCGTTTTCGTGGTTTGCCACAAGTGTAAGGTGGATACGAGCGAGTTTCCCTTAAAACGAACTCCACGGGGCATCCCTTCCTTTCCGTATAGTGCCTAAAGGCGGAGCACGTAATAAGAAGGAAAAAAAAAAAAAAAACTATAGCTTTCGTCACCAAACTTTCTGCAATTCTTTTCTGGGTCCTGGAAAAAGGTCGACGTCTACGTTTTTCCGAAAACAAATAAGCTAAAATTAGAGATATTTAATTAAAAACTCTGAAAACGCTAATTATCGCCCTCATTTTCCCGAGTGGCAAAAGTCTCGCACGCTGGAGATAAAAAATCTACGTACTTTTCCGTTTTGCCTGCGGAAATCTCGCCAAGCAGATTTTATTGGCGACAACATACAGCATACACATTAAAGACGTTAACAAATGTTTGTTCTAAGAATTTTTTTTTTATTTTGAAGGCATAGACATTTTAATATCGTTTAAAATTTTGTAAAAAGCCAATAAATTTGTAAAAAGACATTAATTTAAGAATTTATTTTACTTTCATTCCCCCCGGGGGTCGACGTAGAGAACTCTGCGAAGCTACTGGCTAGGATCTGTACCTAGGCAGTCTCGGCCACGGAGGTATAAAATCTATGAACTTGGTGGTTCTGAAGGCTCTGGGAAAGGTCACTTATTGGCCGGCCCCGGAGTCTGGCACGTCCTAGCGCGGCGTGGTACTAGTAACCCGGGGGTCTCCCCCGGGGTGGCTGGGTAATGTCCAGCTGAGACGGGCTCGCCCAAGCGACTGGTAGGAGCATTAGACGACCGGTGCTGCCTGGGGCCCGTCCCCAGGTGGTGCGCTGCTCTTCTGGAGGCTAATAGTGGAGGTTGAACCTCCCCGACGTGCCCAAAGGGAGAGTGGACCTGCAGTGAGATTAAGTTTACTCGGAGCATGGCAGCCCAAAATCCCTACTATACTTTCATGGTTCAACATCCTGATTTGAGGTTCGAATCCCACGAACGGGCTGGCTGCATGGGTGTTTCCGTGGTTTTCCCCATGTGTAACGTGTATACGAGTCAATTTCCCTTAATAGCATCCCACCCTTAAGGCAGATAGCCCTCGAGTGCTTTGCCTTAATCTAATAAACCAAACCAAACCAACCAACATCCTGATTTGCCGGTTCATATCACGTGATCCTAAGTGATCTCATCTCGGGTAAACTACGCTACAAAAATCTAAATTTCTCAGTAATTATCTACATTAATTTCAAGCTAAATCTTAATCTGGAATACGAGTTTAAATGCAAGAATTATTTCAATTCGTACTAATAGCTTACTCAGAAATTATGTAAAACCGCAGTGCTTTACTTGGCTAGTGCATTCTCATTAGAATTGATGACTCTTGACTTTGCCTTTTCTGTATTTTTTCCTTCGGGTGAGAGCTGTGATTGCATTCTAATTAACTTAATTACCGCGAGTGGCCTTAGGGCATAAAAGTGAACTATCTGATGAAAATTCTATGTAATTGTATGCCAGTATTGAAAGAAACAGTCAATCTGATAAGAAATGGCTGCTACTTGTTTTGATAATGAGGCGTGAAAGGTTACCAGCGAGGATATTCCGTTTGGCATCAGGTGTGCCATTGTTGGCGACTTTATCGCCTGCGCCGGTAAAACGGAAAAGTACCAAAATCTGTTTTATTTCGTAAAGTGTTGTCACTGATGGCTTTCAAATCGTACAGTTTGTTCATAAAAAATTTCCAAGTTTTACAATAAAATAACAAAAACATTGCCAAACATTAAATATGTTATTCCCCATTCCAAAAACTCAAGGAAAGCCGTTTTGACTATTCCCATCTTCGTATGACTTTAATCAGCCGAGATATTAATTAAAAACTCTGAAAACACTAATTTTGGCACTCATTTTTCCGAGTGGCGCGATCTAGATAAAAATTCTTTATTTCGAAAGCTGTTGCGACTGCTTGATCGCAAATCGTAGAGTTTGTTAATCAAAAATTTGTAAGTTTTACAAAATCCATAGATATAAAGGAGAATGTCCGTTTGTGCGTTTGTTTGTTTGTTCGCGAGGATTTGATTATCGTATTCATCACGTGATCATCGTGTCCATCGCATGATATTAATCATCGCGTTCTTTTTATGATTATTTGATTAGAAAGAAGAAAATCATTAAAAACTGCCATTGTTAATAATATAATAAGAGATAATTTGTTTATTTGTCTATCGAAATTTTTTATGTTGGTTCCATATCGCATCAAACGGAAAAAATGTATGACTATGAATCGTATTTTTGCATCGTCATTAACCAGTTAACTGTGATTGACGAGTATACTCGTTATGCAGAAGCGGCACGATTGTGTGTATTGACGAGTATACTCGTCGTGCGTATAATGAAATGGAAAGATAAGAGGGAGGTTTATTTAGTAAGTACTGTACATAATGACAACGTAATAGAAACAGAGAAAGGAAAAATAATAACAAAGAAACCGGAGCTAGTGATTGATTATAATAAAAAAGTGGGTGGTGTGGATATTAGCGATGGAATTATCATAGCGTACTGCACAGGAAGAAAACGACTCAAAAAGTAATACAAAAAGATATTTATCCATTTCTTAGACATTATGTGTCTGAATGCACATATATATAAAAAAATAATGGAACATTATCGCTTATCAACTCTTTGCTCAAATGTATTTAAGACGCTTTTACGACGTATCCAATTGAAAGAAATAAATCGACACGAACTAATATAAGCCAATTAGGCGGGAATCGTGTTCCGGATTATATACCTGGAACATCGAAGAAAAACACAACCCTACGCGAAGGTGTTCGCATTGCTACAAACGTAAGATCAGAAAGGAATCGCGTTACTGGTGTTCGATTTGCGAAGTCCCATTGTGTACTGTTTCTTTGAATATCACTCCACAGCACGAATTTTAATTCTTACTTTTAAATGTATAATATTTAATTTATTGCTTTTTTAGTTTAATATGTATGTAATATATGCTTATGTTAACCAAATAAGTAAATATTAGTAATAAAATTTTCAATTTTATAAAATAAACCTATCTTTTTCATCAAATATCGTACCAATCCAACTTACTCTGTGATTGACGAATATATTCGTCATGCCTCGATTCTGGCGACACGAAACGGTGCGCACTCTTAAACGAGGGCGCCATAGTGGAATGGTTAACAAAAGGATTGCAGTGGTATCGTTCTCTATGTTGTTAGATAATTTACTCTCAATATAACTTAACTGACGTTGGATACTTCCGCTAGTATGAAATGGGTTAGATTGCTATTATAAAAGGCACTGTTTTCTCATTAGTTAATGCTATCAAAATAGTCGTGGACAAATGTGATCTACTTGAAATCATTTTAATTTCCGCAATCAATTTCCATAATTCACTCAATTTCGTCACAAAATCGCGCTATTTTCCTCTGATGATCATAATAAAAATAGCTTCTTACAAAATATAAATTTCTTTTCACTATTGTACTCACTACCAATACATTGCAAACCAGATATACAGTAAAACATAGAAAAGAAGAACCGATAGAATTTCATTCTCAGTCCTTTTTTTCAATTCATGACTATTTTCGTTTAGCCTTTCTCCATTCCCTCCTAAAAGCAATAGTTTTGATAAGGTTGACAATATAAATTTGTTTACTTAAAGTAAAATAAGAATTCCTAGATATCCCAAAGGAAGACAGAAGAAACATGAACTACTCTTTTTCACTATAATCGAAGAAGACGCGTCCGAAAATGGAACATAACTCTTCATTATGTTACGTCACTGCCAATGGTATCCATCGAATTTCTGTTAGGGCGGGAAGAAAGTAAGACATTTTTTTTTATTGATTTTACTATCCTTTGTAGTTTCTTTGATGCTCGAACAAGTTATTATTCTAATAAACGGAAAAAGGCGTATCATATTCATGCTGTTTAATTCTTACATTTGATTATGATGAGCAAGTGATGAATGGTTAATACTTTAGAGATAATGATGCAGAACACGAGACAGCAATATGAGAAGCATAATATCTGAGAAGAAGCATTTTCTTCTCTGAATTTTAAAGGATTTCTTACGATTTCTGATGTTGCTACACAAGAAATAACGGAAAAAGGTATTTTAGTTTTTCTGTGATATTCGACATGAAACTTGATCAATACTATTAAAGTAATTACATTTCAAAAATTTTAGTCTAGTTCCCTTAATTTATATTTGCTGTACAGTAAGAAAAAAATAAAATATCTATTTTATTTATGAGAAAAATCTTTTTCTAAGAATTTTAATTCATGACCAGTGATTAATCATTTTGGAATCAAAAATGTCCCTAAAGTCTAAGAATTCTTTCCTGAAGGCTAGTTATCTCTTTTCCTAGCAATTTGATCAATAACTCATATCATACCGCTCAGACAGGAAAGTTTATAGTGTCTGTACAGTGTCTGTGAGGCACAGGGACACCCAACATATGTCGCGAATCGAATGTCCTCTCGGGAGATTGGTGATAAGGGAAGAGGTGTGGGAGATCATCGGGTCCGCCTAAAGGTTCGCTTGCTTTCAAAATGGAGCGAAATTGAGCATAAATTTGGACTGTACCTTGAATGTTCTCAAAGTCTTGTCCAACGACAGACGCTTCTTGTATTCCTTGCAACGATAATGATTCGTGGACTTGTTCTGATTATACCAAACAAGTGAAATTAAGGACAACAACCAATTGCATCATAAACCAATTGCAATTTTAGAATTTTCTTCTTCGAACAACAGCAAATATGGTGAATTAAAAGAATAATTATACCTCTTTCTTAGAACTAGCTAAACGTTGCGAATTTTTGGTAAGTTGACAGTCTAATGCATAATTTTGAAAACTTCTGACATCATTTTAAAAGGTCGTTATTTCTTATAGTACCTTAGCACTACAATATGTATGCTTTCGATAAAACGTGCTTGTTTCCTTACATAAAATTGTATAGTATCAAGAAGATGGTAACTTTCGAGAAAAGGGTACATTTGTGTACATGGGAATGGAAAAGCATAAAAAACGAAAATGAAAAAAGTAAAAGCTCCTTATTTTTTATTTAAGAATCGAAACGTTTTGCCTTTCAGTTCTTTTTTTTATTTATCATTGAAACAAAGTGATAATTTAAAATTAATGATTTCTTTCTTTTTCTTCTCAAAGCATAGATAAGAATGTTTTGGAATTTAATAGAATTGATTTTTATAATTAGTATCTTGAAAGAAATTTTAATTTCTGCAAGTAAGCCAATAAAAGAAGATATCTGGCATTTTGCTTTTTAACATTCTAAAATATTTCATTTCTGAATCCTAACATTGGAACTGCCTCCCCCCCGAAAAAAAAACACTTGCTTATAGCCTTCTAAGCTTTTAGTAGGCCAATAAAAGAGAACATCTGGCATTCTGCGTTTTAATTTCCTAAAATATTCTTTCTTGAATCCAACTTTTGGGATTTGCAAAACAAATAAAAACTACCTTAAGTATAACTCGCAGAACTTTAAATTAAATGAAAATGCCGTGAAAAGGCTTTTGAATTTCTTATAAACTTGCTAAAATAATAATACTATTATTGCATAAGTAAGAATATATAAATAAACAAAGAGTTGTGAAATAACGACTGTAAAGCAAATCATGTACGGATTATTTAAATTATGCATTTTAAAATTCTTTAGAATAATTTTATCAAATTCGAAACTGAAGGAAAATGATTAAAATAAAATTTAAAGCAGTAACATTTTAATTACACTGCTATCCTGAATTTCAATATTTCTACAAAGCCCACATACTGCGCATAATTTTGAAGTTTGTATTAAATTAATTGTTCAATTTTCATTCCTTTCATCTTAGTTCCAAAGGTTAATCCCCGCTGAAAAGAGTTAACATGCAGTTGATGATACAACATAACTTTGACGAATGTTAGTGACATTTGGACATTATTAATGACAGCATTCTCTCTAATTGCTGAAACAAACTACAATATTTGACAGTTTATCTTCTCTGTAATTATTGCAAAATAAATAGGATTAGGATTAATTTTCACTTGGGGCTTACAATGTTAGCTTTGATGAATGTTGGCGATATTTGTACATTATCTGTGACAAACTGGCTGCCTCAGCATTAAACTGGCTGGCATTAATGTAATCTACCATATTTTGATAATATATGTTTTTTTTATAAATATTGTATACTCCATTGCTCACCAAACTTCGTCGAACTCTCACCCCCAGTTGAAGATTAAGCGTGGTAAAATAGATTAATTTAGATCTTGGCTTTAAGCTGTTTTGAAAATGTAAATTTCTCTTCAGCCTTTTAAATTAATTTAAAGGAAAATAACGACGTAAAAGATATAGAAAGAACTGTGCTCATATTAATTTAGAAATCAAACAACAGAAATTTGCAAATATAACGCTGATTTTTGCTGTTTGATTTTTAAATTAATCCTTGTTAAACGTGTTATTTTAACCTAAACGGTTCTCGCTGTTTAACATCCTGATTGAAAAATGTTTCTCTTCATAATTATTTGGAAGAAAATAGAATTAAAATAAAAATTTAAGTGTAGCTGTTTTATTTATTAATCTGTGACCTGTAACGAAATTTGACAAAATATTTTAATTAATTCATTTAAGTACCTATATATATATTGTTAACATATTACGACTGGGAAAGTTTATCCTAAGCCGCTTAGAAATGACTTCGTAACGAATACCACACATTGCATGAATTTCATTTAAATGTTACAAAAGTTTGTACTGTTATAGCTAAACTTCATTGTGTGCATTATTATGTGTTGAATCTCACAATTAAAAATTATTAGTGATTTAATTTTTTGATAAATAGATGATATGTTTGTGATTTAATTTTAAATTAAATTTTATTTATTTATTTTTTTTCCTTACAGGTAATTTCTTTGAATGTTTCTTTTTTTAAACTTTATTGATGAACAATGAATGAAAAAAGGATTACATTTTGATTCATCAAGGTAGGAATTTTATGCATTTTAGAAAACAGCTTCATTTAAGTAAAAGTGTACAATTTATACCTTTGTTTTATATGACATTTTTTTGTTTTCTTTTTGACATAAAAGTTCCTATTAAGCTATAAATTAAAACAAGTCGATTACGATGTAGTGATTTTCTTTATTTGAAATATATATTCAAGTTTTCAAATGTTTCAAATCAAATATTCCCAATTTATTCAATTTAAATCTTACTGAATTAAATACTCATTTTCCCCCCTTAGGTAAAACTAGTAGAAGTAGTAGGGTTTTCTGGCACAAAATCATTAATGGTTATATATGCTGAAAACATCAGACTTTTTCAAACATACATATAGACAATGATATATTACCATGCAGACAAATTATAGTGACAATGATGTATTACATATATATAAATCGACAGACAGACAAGATTGAAACCACATGAAATGTAAAATTAAAGGTAGTTGATTAAATGATAAGTGTTAAGATGAAGTCGTCTATAATTCAGATAATGAGATGTGTGAAACTGATGTAAAATCGTAAAACATTAGCTGTATTAAAATCATATTATTAAAACAATAAAATATCAAAAACCAAACAAATTTAATAACATATACCAGGTTTTTTCAGATACTGAAAGAAATTGGGATTGGCGTCTTTCTCAATTATATGTTCTAGAGGCAAGTCACATTTGTTAAAATATTTGAAACGAAGTTTTTAAAATATGGGCAGTCTATTAAAAAATGACGAGCTGATATTACAGCATTACAATGTGAGCTCGCCGGTACACTCTCCGCTTTTAATAAATAACTGTAATTTAAAATTTAACTAAGCTGAAATTTCAATTTGCTTTAAATTTAGTTTAATATCTAATCGGTGTTCTTTGATCTGAGGTTTTCGGACATCACAATAAAAGCAAGTCATTACCTTCATAATAAAAAAAAAATAATTCATTTCGAAATTTGTTTCCGGTCAATATCAAATTTAATTTAAAGCAAAGTACTTAAATATAAAATTAATATGCAATTTGTCATTAATATAAAATAAAAATTTTAACTTATGCAATTAAATTTTATTTTGAGTTAGTTTGGAATTGAAATTAAAAGGAAACTGTACTTCATTTCTAATTTTTAACAGCAACGAAAAATTTCGACTGATGTTTATATGCCGTTAATTAATTATAAGCTTAATAAGGAAGCTATTAAAAGTAAGCTTCTCTCGCACAAAATTTATTTGTGTTTCAATAAATATACGTTATGGATATTACTTTTCATAACTTAATTGATTTTATATCGGCTCAAAAATTACCACTGTTACCAAAATTATTACTTTTGTGCCAGTTCTTTAGATATGAATATTGGATACAAAATCAATAATTATTCATTCAGGTAATTTAGGTTTCTATTTATAATTATGTTTGGTAGCATAGCTTATCAACTCTATAAAGGCATTTCAGCAAGCGTCATAAAAAATGAAATTTGATTTTTCGAAATTATTAAATTAAATTGAAGGTATTTGTTTAATAAATAATTAATAAGACGCGTTTGGATTTATAAGTTTTACAAACATCATTTGCAGCAATTTTAAGTTTACAATCCTTTTCAGAGCTCAAAGTTGCAATTTAATTAATTTTTGTAATGGATTTATGATAATTTAACGTACCTTGATTTTTTTTTCTAGAATATTATTAATGTTTATGTTAAATTTGTTAATGTTTGTGTTTATTTTAAGTTTTGAAAAATCTCCCCAAAATATTTCGTTTAGTTTTTCTCAGCCTATGTAGCAAAGAAAATTTACCAATCATTTATTGCGTTTTTATTGTTAGTTGGAGATGCGAATAAGTTTGTTTAACTATGTAAATTTGTTCCGTAATTTTGATATTTCTAACAAGTCTACTTTAATAATTTTGTAATTTTTAGTCTCACTTATTTCGTTTTATCTTAATTTTAAGAAGTTATACCTATGCTCTTACAGAAGAAACATATTCATTCAAATTTCAGGCATTGAACGTTTTAGAAACTAAAAAACGTGAATTTATTATAGATGCATATAACTTTCAAATGCACATGCCTGCTTGAAATGTTTTCTTTGCATCTTTAGGCAGAGTAGAAACTGAAGAAGCTCAATCAGCATTTAGGTTTTTAATACAATTCACAAATCTATATTTCTTAGTGTTTGGTAAATTTAAATAAACATTCTCTTCAAAATAAAAATGGCAAATCGGGGAGTGTAAAATTTTTATTGAATTTTACATTACGTGTAATCATTACATGTTAGTATCATGTCATAGTTATCAAAACCTATTTATGTGCTAACTGTAAATACAAATGCATTAGCTAGGCGGGCCTATATATAAAATAGTTCCAACAATTTGGACTGAATTCGATTGAAATGGAAGAATAAAACGACGTAGTATCATAATAAATATAGATGCCGTCATCGAAGTAGCTGTTGTTTTAACAAGGAAATCTTTCGCAGCGTATATTTAGAATGTTTGAATGAACTAAAATCAACCTAGCAGTTTATGTAAATGCAATACATTGCTGTTCTCAGTATTTTATAACATATCTAAACGTTTTAGACATTTTATCTTTGACAAAAATTTGTGCAATTTGCATGCTTTTATACAATAACATATTCAGAATATTAAAAACTCACTCATAGTAACAGCTGATATAAACACAGTAACGAACGACAATGACCAGACTTTTATTTCTTTCAATGACCAATACTTAGAGAGTTTGGAAACTAAACTTGTCATCTATACATTGCTTCCAGCCTACATTTACTGATTTTCATTTAGTATCAACTCAGTTCGAATAGCATTCAATTCTCTCCACTAGAGAGTTTTATTGTTCTAAATACGTTTACAAATTTACGAATATTAAGTGCATCTTAAAAATGCATTATACGAACTTCCAGGGCAATGCTGTCTGATATTTAGAAGACAACCCGCCAATCAAATGGTTAACGCCATCGAACTCTGATATTTTTTCTAAATTCTCTTCCCCGTGAATGTCTAACTGCTTGGATTTGTAAGGTTTCATCCATATATAACAGGATATGGGCAGGTTAATTTAAAACTCTTCCAAGACAATATCCTGCTGTTGTTGTGGCTTCTCTTACTTGTTAGATAGTAACATCAAAACAATTCCACGAAATCCATCGGGACAAATGTGAGCAAGATAGCGTTCTTTATTGGCACTATACAGGTGCCAGTACGAATTCGCTCAGTTCCGCCCCAGTTGATGGACAGCACCACGAGTACACGCGCCCGAGAATGTGTCCCACCGTGGCCTTCGAGTTGTGCCTGTAAATATGTGTGAGTTTTGATTCTTTGGATCACTTATGTGTATCCTTAAGGAAATGTAAAGGGGAAAAAATAAGAATTCTCTGAAAATTTAATAGACAACATTTTGAAAGGAACACACTGCAGAATAAAGTTTTAAATTTTAAAATATGCAAGGTAGTTAGCTGAGGTTCCCACATCTCGTTACCGAAGCGCACGTGGTAGAGCCTATATCATATCAGGAAGGTGCAATGATAGTATAGGATACCGGATGTCCCTTGCAAAAGCATTTCATTCTCCCAGTATATTTAATCCTTTTTAATTGTTTATTCTATTGTATCTATTTAAAAAATCATATACTCTATAGCTTTTCAAAAATTTAGCATTTTGCTAATGTATGAAGTTTAATTCAAAAAACGTATAACGTTGCGTGCCTCTAACTTGCACCCAACCAAGGGTGACTGTGAAAGCTTGTATAAACCACAGAGTCTTGTAAAGGGTTTAAGTCTTTTTTTATTCAACGTACTAAATTACAACTGCGTCCTCTTGACGCTTACAAACTGTGCCAACTAGGCAGTCAAACAAAAATAATAACCTGAAAAAGAAAGTAAAGACAAGATTCTAACTACGAGGCTCTCTAAAATAGCTAACTCACCGCGTTTTACAATATCTCTGCTAATTCAGCAGACTTGAAGCTCACTGGAACAATTGCAACTACTTCCCGCCAAGCACATAGGCCGCAACGCGGGGTTCTTCAAATCTCTATAACTACCTCTGCGCTCGCTAAGTAAGAATAACTCTCTCACCGAACTCGTTTCCTTCTATTTAAATCATACTACTTCCGCTGATAATTTGAATGCTTGCGCGTTCTACTCAAATTTACATATTCTGGCATTGGCAGTTCCAGGGGAAAGTAAGGTTTGACAGGAAAGATAGTTTAAACTTAAAATAAATGTTAGTTAAAATAAATATAAACCCTACAAACGTAACAGCAAAATTTTAGGAAAAAAAAATTCTAAGTTTATAAGCAACTGGTGTAACAATATTATTTTCAAGTTTTGTTTATATATTTTAAGAATATAATATTACAATTTTCACAAATATTTTGAAAATATGACAAAAAAAAGTTTAAAAAAGGGTAACGTGAAAAACACAAATTTGAATTTTTAAATGAAAAAGATCTTTTAAATCTTTAAATCTATAATGGCAGGTACATTAAAAATAAATCTGAAATAAATTAGATATTGCAAATCATTTAATGCTATAGGATTAATATATAATCATAATGCACAGTGTTTCAGCAATACATGAAACAAAATATACGATACATTAAATAATCCTGTAGTATTATGGACTTAATTAATTTATTGTTTACTTTTACATTTTACACTAGTTATTGTTTATATTTTTAATATTTTAAACTAGTTTTTCAGTGGAAATCATTTTGGCTTTAAAAACAGACATATTAAACGTATCAAAAATTTAATCTAGTTTTCTTTAAATAAAATCATAGTAATGAAAACTCACCCTCCTGTTTTTAGACGGAATGAAGTCCTTCCATTTTATTGCACGTATCCACTTTCGCAACTGCATCAACAGGAAAAGGAAAAATATGTATTGTAATTTCAGTTACATCGCAGCATTGAACACATGTAAGACATTATATTGTTTCTGGAACAACCCACAAATTGCAAAAAAGCTCAAATTTAAAGTGTCCGACTGCGAAAAAAGCGTGGTATGTACCAAGATTTTAGGTCAATAATTGCAGTTCAACCACTTCTCTCGTAGCAATGGTGACTAACAAAAACCTTTGACCCAAAGCTACCCTCAAACCCAAAGAAGGGTGCACTCTCTGTTCCAAGATGTAATTTAAATACTTTCCGAAGGTATTAATTAATTATATTTTCCTCTTGATATTTATCAATCTTTGCTTAAAAACTACAAACGCCTATTTCTAAATAAAATCCTTCGCATAAAGCTAATTTCCACATTTTAACTCCTTAGTTTTCTGTTTGATGTATTTTGGTCCAGGTTAGTCATGGAGGACCAGTCAAATGTGCATGGAACGTATTTCCGATATTTAAAACTGCAAAAATATCCCATTTAAAGTTTGTTTGCATATTAATTAAATTAATTCAAACTGCAGATATCTCTGCCTAAAATTTAGAAAACTTGCTTGTGCAAACACTTTTTAGGCTTCCTTATATAAACAAGAGACCTGAAAATGTTTACTAAAGAGTAATAGGAAATTTCAACGAGAAAAGTAAGACTACGAAATTTGGAAGAAAACTCATTAAATTAAAATCCTTCATATATTTAAAGAAATATATCACCAGTATTTCAGACGAACAAATAAAAAACGGAATTTAAAATAAATAGATTAAGCAACTTAAGTTAATTAATATTTTATATAGTTAGAAAAAGTTTGCACTTATCATTACTCTCACATACGGATTTAAACTGTCATTTTATTCTCAAAAATCTTAATGTTTGTATGATTTTGGAATTCCTGACACATGAAACGTTTTTTCAGAGTAAAGATAAACAAATCTGTAAGTTTTTATTATTAAATACGTTAAATTAAAAAAGTTAAAAAGTCACGATTTATTTTGCAGAATGCATCAAGCAGTGTCATATAGATTTTTAACTCTGAAAAATTATATTTATACACGCAAATTGCAAAGATATGTTTGCAGGAATCTCCAGTTCCAGGTAATAATTCTGGTTTTGTGTAGATAACTTAAAATACATAGTAAATACTTTGCAAAATGTTCACAAATAAATCAGTAAGGTATTTAACAGTGTTACGATTTTTAAATATCTTACCATAAACATTTCTGTGCTAGTTATCTATTTACAGCATAGTTGAAATGTACATGTTGCGTTGTCCATTATAAATAATTAATTATTCAGGATTGTTTATATTAGGGAATCCATTCATAAATGCAAATGTAAATACAAATGCAAATGCAAACAGGCCCACCAGCGGCCGAGCGGTAAAGTCGCTGAACGCTGGTAGTTCGGTCCGAGGTTCGAATCCCGCGAACGGGCTGGCCGCATGGGTGTTTTCGTGGTTTTCCCCATGTGTAACGTGTATACGAGCCAGTTTTCCTTAGAAAGTCCTCCACGAAGGCATCCCTCCTATTAGGCAGATAGCCCTAGTGTGGTTTGCCATAATTAAATATACCAAACACCATAAATGCAAACATTCTCTCTGCATACTGTGATATCCTATATTTTCAGGCCCACCAGCGGCCAAACGGTCGTCGAACACTGGTAGTTCGGTCCGAGGTTCAATCCCGCGAACGGACTGGCTGCATGGGTGTTTTCGTGGTTTTCCCCATGTGTAACGTGTATACGAGCCAGTTTCCCTTAGAAAGTTCTCCACGAAAGGCATCCCTCCTCTTAGGAAGATATCCCTCGTGTGCTTTGCCATAATTAAATACACCACACCACCTATATTTTCATTATGAGAATTTAGGTTTTTTTGTCTGATGTTTTAGAATATAAAGTTTTTCGTGAAAAATTCGTCGTTCTCTATAATTAGCTATAATGTCCAAAATCTGTATTTTCATACTGTTGAAGTCATGTTATTTAACATGTTCTAATTACGCAGATTTAAGTTGTCAAGATGAATTAATAATGTTATTAAACTTCGTCGCTTTGAGTTTTTTAATATGAGCTCTATGGTTATTTATTCGAAAGTTAAGATTTATTCTGCTCAATATATTTAATATTTCAGGTACTGCAGGTAAGTATGCAAATATAATTAAAAGATTTTCATAAAAACTGTTTTTTTAAGGTTAAATTTATATGTTTTATATATATATATATACAACTGAAATAGATAACATATATTTATATATATATATGTTAGCTATTTCAGTATATATGTAAGATATAACAAAATACGATGGCTGCTTTAAGAATAATTGACGACCTCAAAATTAACTATTCTAGATTTGGTGTTCTCCCCCCTGAAGTCATCTGTTCTCCCAAATTCGATATACTTCCATGTTACATAATAACCTAAAATTAACCAATCATAGTTTGTCTCTATAACTGCATCTAAATACCGCTCGCAAGTTAATTACGTCATTGATTTTCTTTGCTTCTAACTTGCTAATCTCTGCGCGCTGCTTCTCTTTTTAGTCCTACTTTTAAAACCACTTTACATAAAAAATATCGTATTGAAATATGATTGGATAAAATCCTTGTCTACAAAATGATCTGATGAGAATTATAACGGAATAAATTTATGTTCTGAAATGGCTACATATGGAAGTTTGTGGTTTATGCCTCCATCTATCTAACTACGTAGACTTCAAGCTAGAGCGCATAAAAATATCCATCTGTGACTCCTGCGAGCTATTAAAGTATAGGACTACTCCTTCGCAATAAATCATTATATATATAATATCACAAAAATGAATTACTGACACAATATAGCTGAAATATTAATGAACAACGAAATGCAAAAAAAGTGATTGAATCTCAATAACTAAAAAAATCTGATGTGTACAACCACATGACTTCCTTGTATTGGAATATTAAATTGGAATATTAAATTATACGCATTTTTTCTTGCATTTCATTTAAACTTATTGGATTGAATTAAATCTACTTCGCCGACAGCGCATAAACCACCGCTAGATTCACTTAACAGTATTAATAATTATATAACAGTTAACGTATATATTTCGCTCATAATGTAACTCATAATGCACAAAATTTATATCATTTAAAGAATAGAATTATCTAATCATTGCCACATATTCTATTCAAATACTATAATAAAGCTCGAATGATTTATAAAAGGAATTAAGCAAACAAAACAAAAAAGAAACAGTTTTTCAGAGACGATTGAGTATTTCTCATTTAATTAATTCAGTTCTCACTTCGCGAGAAGGCAAAAATACATAAATACTCAAAATATCTATATTAAAAATTACGAAGTAAATCTCAAATACTTATTTCCTCGAAAAAATTCCAGAAAGAATTAAGCATGATTTAATTGGCAATAATAAATGAGGGCGTTACCTTTGTTGTTGCGAAGCTAAGTTTCTCTAGATTGGCAACAAATCCACTAGTCTCCTGTTTCAAATGTAAACATCAATGGCCGCCATTAAAACCAGGCTTAGCGGCAGTTAAACAACTTTAAAATTGCTGATAATTCTAAAAATATAGCACACAGATTTACTAAAGGCATAAAATCCTTAACCGGAATATAAAAACAACATAATTCAACCATTTTTAAAGCAAAAAATGTACAATTTACAAACATATAAGAGTAAAGAAACTGAGATCACTGAGCCGGGTAAGAGAGTGGATATATATATAAATATATTTATATACGTTTGGTGCGGCCGATTGCAACCAAAATACGAGGTGCACATCTACATGTTATAGCAGTCCTATATACAAAATTTCAACGTTCTGAGGCTACTCGTTTTTGAGATATGCGAGATAATAACGTACGCACGTACATACGTTCGTACAGACGCCACGAAAAATTCTCTTCAGAATTAATTTTAAAGCAGTTTTATAATTTTTTTGAAGGAAAAGAGTATTTTATTCTGTCCTTACGTACAGATATCACGCAAAAACATCGTTAAATTGCATTCGATAGCGGTCAAAATGGATATTTTTGTTGAAATATGCTGCCTGAAACTTTTCGCAATTACAATACTTCCTTTTTTACTTCGTACAAGGAAGTAAAAACGTTAATTATTATGAAATGCGATAGATACTAGAATTGTTTAAATAAATTCTAAAATAGTGCTGCCATCTGGCATTAATAAGGTCTGCAATCTTAACTTGAACAAAAATTAAGACTCCATTCGATTCTCTTAATAAGCTAGTTAATTACAAGAATTTTGAGAGAGAGTAAAATTTGGCATTTTCTGCGATATTGTCTTAATAAAATAAGATTCAGAAACGTTTGACAGTCAGAAACTCTTCAAATGGCGCCCAGTTAACTTCTATAGGAAATTGAAATCACGAATATTAACTGGTCAATTTGTCCGACCTAGTTGCTTCTAAAATTCATCGAGTAGGTTTTTCTAGATGTATACACACATTATCATTCATCCAAGGCGTATATGCAGATCTGAAAGTCTTAAAGCATGATAAATTACACTTCATTTTGGAATCTCGAAGCTGTCTGCTGAATCTCTTAATTTTACATTAATAATTACATTGTGTTTTGTATGGCCGACATATCTCCTCCTGAATTCTTCTTTAAATGATAAAATAACATAAACAGATCTTGAACTGCAGACGTTTTAGGGATAATACTTTTAAGTTTAAAAAAAAATAACTTCGTTCAGTATTATTAATTATAAGGGCAGAATTTTGTAAAGGTAAAATGCTTCCAGAAAATTTAATTCACAAATGGAAGCTTTTATTATAACATTAAAAGTGTAATTCGGGTACCAACAATGATGCAAATAAGATTTCATTGAAGTATTTCGTATTCACAAAACTTTATTTTATATAAGTATAAATAATATTTTCAGTACGTTTGGTCTAAATATTTTAAGGTTCTTTCATTTTTAACGTTTCCTTTCAGTATGGAGGTTCGAATCCCGCGAACGGGCTGGCTGCATGGGCGTTTCCGTGGTTTTCCCCATGCGTAACGTGTATACGAGCCAGTTTCCTTTAGAAAGTCCTCCACGAAGGCATCCCTCCCTTTAGGCAGATAGCCCTCGTGTGCTTTGCCATAATTAAATAATCCAATCCAATCCTTTCAATTTGTACTCTGGCTGGTAGTTCGTGGTAGGTTTATTTAAATTATGTTAACTAGTATTCATTTGGCTGATATTTTCATGCCTGAGATAAAACCTTTGCCTCTTGTTATCTATTGTTGTTTTCCTTTCTATATATGAACCTAAGTCACTGTGTTTTTAAAATTTAAAGTTACCCGTTTTTCCCTTTCTAACATACTTTTCTCATTTTTTCACGTTTCTTAAGAAAACAGAAGAGATAGTTTGACACCATTCATTGGTATAACGACATTCTCTACTCTTTGAGAGAGGTAAAGACAATTACATACCGGGTGTTGAAATCCCTTGGGATTTCAACGAGGGCCAGGAAAAAGTCAGTATAAATTTAAAACTTAATAAATCACGGAATAATGTAGATAGAGAGGTAAAAATTGACACACACACTTAGAATGACATGGGGTTTTATTAGAACCAAAAAAAAAAAAAAAAAGTTCACAAAATTACTGTTATCGGGCCTTTTTTCTTCGAGGAAATGCGTGATTCTGGTTTTGTAACTGCTACCGTGACGGGTGAGAGGTACGCCGATATGTTACAGAATCGCATCGTCCCCAGCCTGGCTGATAAACACCTGCTGGAACGTACGATTTTTATGCAGGATGGCGCTCCAGCCCATATTGCTAGACGCGTGAAAGATCTCTTGCGCGCGTCGTTTGGTGATGATCGTGTGCTCAGCCGCCACTTTCGTCATGCTCGGCCTCCCAGGTCCCCAGACCTTGCACGGACTAAGGTCTGGGGACTGGCTTTGGGTTTGTGGTCTGGCTTTGGGGTTACCTGAAGTCGCAAGTGCATCGTGGTCGACCGACATCTCTAGGGATGCTGAAAGACAACATTCGACGCCAGTGCCTCACCATAACTCCGGACATGCTTTACAGTGCTGTTCACAACATTATTCCTCGACTACAGCTATTGTTGAGGAATGATGGTGAGCATATTGAGCATTTCCTGTAAAGAACATCATCTTTGCTTTGTCTTAATTTGTTATGCTAATTATTGCTTTTCTGATCAGATTATTGCTTTTCTAATTGTTGCTTTTCTAATAAAACCCCATGTCATTCTAAGTATGTGTGTCAATTTTTACCTCTCTATCTACATTATTCCGTGATTTATTAAGTTTTCAAATTTATACTGACTTTTTGATCACCCGGTATATTACTCGCAATTTAAAATAATATTTATCTTACATGGAGCTGGCAACGGACTTAAGCGAAGTGAAACACTGATATTTCGGTGAATATTAAAATTTCCTTTAAAGCTCTCAACAATAAATGCTAATAATTTCTTTAAAGTATATAATGGTTAGTGACGCCGCACCATTTTGCTGTGGTATACAATATCCGAGACTCAATAATTGATACTGAAATGTTCATTAATGTGCGACACCGAAATCAAAGCTGAAGATAGTTTACATCATGCCTTTGATCAATTTCAATTGTAGCAGAACGCACAAAGCTAGCAGCGGTGCATGACGGAGCTTTGATCAAATTTGCTATAGTAATTTACTATAATTATTCTCTATATGCACCAAACCGTACAGTATTATAATATTCCACACGTACACTAAACGTTAGGAAACCTCGGGATTTTAAACACTTGGAATTTCTGACGTTTTTCCTGATCTTCGACAGAATAAATTTAAGAAAAATAAAAAGCGGCTGTTAAAAGACGCTAGTGTTAAGTTAATCTGCCCGCGTTTTACTAATGCTATTGCTGTTACTTATGAGATTAATCATAAAAAGGATGTTGAAATAACATACAATAATATTCAAAAGATATAATTGTGCATAAAATGAACTCTCAACATGATGATAAAGAGGCGTCCTTAATTAAAAAAATAATCTGATGTGTACACCACATTACTTCCTTGTACAGAATATTAAATTATACGCATTTTTTTTTTTTTTTTCATTTCATTTAAACTTATTGGATTGAATTAAATCTATTTCGTCGACAGCGAACAAACCACAATAGAATAAATGCACTCTTTAAAACTCACTATATTTGTTTATTATAGCGACATTCTGGCGCTAGGTTCCCTTAATATATCGTCCATATTATAACTCAGAATGCACAAAATTTATATCATTTGAAGAATTATCTTATCGTTGCCACATGTTCTATTCAAATACTATAAGAAAGCTAGAACGATGTATAAAGAAATTAAGCAAACAAAACAAAAAACGAACAATTTTTCAAGCCGATTGAGTATTTCTCATTCAATTAATTCAGTTCTCACTTCGCGACAAGGCAAAAATACAGAAAAACTCAAAATGTCTCTATTAAAAATTACTAATTATTAAAAATTAAGTAAATCTTAAATACTTATTTCCTCGAAAAAATTCCAGAAAGGATTAAGCATGATTTAATTCGCAATAATAAATGAAGGCGTTATCTTTGTTGTTGCGAAGCTACGTTTCTTTAGATTGGCAACGAATCCACTATTCTGCTGCTTCAAATGTAAACAAGCAATGGCCGCCATCAAAAAATTTATCAGGCCTAGCAGCACTTAAACAACTTTTAAATTGTCGATAATTCTAAAAATATTACATACAAATTTACTAAAGGCATAAAAACCTTAACCGGAAGATAAGAACAACATAACTCAATCATTTTCAAAGCAAAAAATGTACAATTTACAAACATATAAGAGTAAAAAAACTGAGATCACTGAGCCAGGTAACAGAGGGAATATATTTATAAATATATTTATATACGTTTGGCGAGGCGGATTGCAACCAAAATACGAGGTGCACATCTACATGTTATAGTAGTCCTATATACGAAATTTCAACGTTCTGAGGCTACTCGTTTTTGAGTTATGCGAGATACGTACGTACATACGTTCGTACAGACGCCACGAAAAATTCTCTTCAGAATTCATATTAAAACAGTTTTATAATTTTTTTGGAGGAAAAGAGTCTTTTATTCTGTCCTTACGTACAGATATCACGCAAAAACATCGTTAAATTGCATTCGATAGCGGTCAAAATGGATATTTTCGTTGAAATATGCTGCTTGAAACTTTTCGCAATTACAATACTTCCTTTTTACTTGGTACAAGGAAGTAAAAAAGCGTATAATATGAAAGCTTGCATATTTTATATTACGCCCAAAGGGGGTGTTTTTACGGGGGATTCAAAACGGGATTTAAAAAGAGATGCAGACATTCAAAATAATTCGATGCAAATTACCGTTAGCCATTGCAACGTCTTTGCGTTGCTACGCTACCGACCAGTAAGAAACGTAAAGAAACCTCGCGCATAAAATATCCGTGCTTGGAGATGCGCATGTGTTGTTAATGTTAATTAAAAATTTTAAAATAATTGAGTTTGTTTGTCAAAAATTCTAGTTTCACAAAATATGAAATAGATAACTAATTAATTTCCAAATTCCAGATTTGGGCTTCCTGATGCCCGTTATCGAGTGGAGACTCAAAATTTGATGTCTCTAGGTGCCATTGTTTTTTTTTTCCACAATGCGAGAAACATACCTACATTCGTGCAGATTCTTCCTTATTTAATTTCTTTAAATATAATACAGGGCTCGAATATTTGGTGGCAACAATTTGAAAAAGAGATTCATACATTTCTAATGAACAAACGCAAAATACCAAAAGATAAATTTATAGCCGTATTGGGCTAAGGACGTTTGGATTAAAATATACTATAACAAAGAAATAAAAGAAAAGAAAAAATAAGACTAAGAAAAAGTAAAAATAAGAAACTATTCCTTTCATTTTTCTGAATTCTTGCGTAACTAGTGCATAGCAACATACAACATAAAAATTTATAGATGAGAAATTATTCCTCCGATAGAATAATCATATCTGGATTTTAAGGCATTCCGGTGTCACTTTACTTTAGACATCCTGTTTCTCCATAAGTTTTATGAAATCTATTTAACGGTATTGTGCATACTTCTTAAGTATTACCTTATGGAAAACATTCCAAGGTGAAATCACTGATGTGTGCATTATACATGGGGTAAATATTAAATCAGTTATGTAAAGGTTATGTCCTGCCATCAGGAATATTTTTCAGAATAGTATTTCTGGCATAGCGTTGTTTCATAAGATATTTGATGAAAGTGGCTTATTTTGTTTTGTCACTGCCTTTTGTAGTACATCCAAAAATGGCATAAAAGATTTTCATTGATTATTTTATTTAATGATATATATAATATCATAAAACTTTTTTAAAATATAATTATGAAGCTCATTTAAAAATATATATCAAAATAAAGCTCACTGGCTGAATAAGTAAGATTACATTTGTAGTGACTTAAAGTCAAGATTAGTATCGCTCTTGCATATTTACATGGATTCCTGTCTGTCAGGCATTTCATTATATAAAAATAAAAATATATGAAGTCTTAGCCCAAAGGGCGTTAATCCAGAAAGGTTATTAATTTTGTTTTGGCATTTTGCGTCGAATCACTATAAACGACGAATCACTGTTCAAATTTTTGCCACCAAATGTTAGAGCCCTGCATTAATTATATTTACTGAAATTAAATATCGAAAAATCTGCATGAAAGTACGCATGTTTCTTGCACTGCGATAAAGCAATGGTACCTAGAGCCATCAAATTTTGAATAACGTAAACCTCCACCCTAATACGGTCATCTGGAAGCCCTAATTTCGAATTTGTTTTATTACATATTTCATATTTTGTTAAACTTTTGAAACGCATTTTTGATTAAGAAATTCTAGGATTTTAAAGTCAGCAATGGCAACTTGTACAGAAGAAAACATTTTTATCTCCAGCGCGCGAGACTGTGAATCCGAAATTCTAAAGGTATGCTCATTTTAAACTATTTTGCGACACAGCTGTTGAATTAAGTTTTATGGTTTAAGTGCAAAGGAGGTGATATTGCATAAATAAATGTAACACACAAAAACGTTAAAAAAAGCATCTTTGGGAGTAATATAAAATCTTAAAACTTTCAGATTTTTTTTTTTTATATTATTTAATCTGATTCAAGTAAAATAGTATAATATAACACATTATAAGATCGACTCTCTAAGCAGCCAAACCGCATTTATTAACAATTAGTCTTGATGTTACAAAACTACTGTTACTTTATTTTCTGACACCAATTGTTACGTTAATTTCTTCGTTCACGTTCGTACGGGGTTCGTGTGGATTTGGAGGGAATAACGATGACAGCATTTGATGGAATATCGAACTACACTTTATTTAGCCAATATTAATCAGGACAGCTCCAAAATCACGTTTTACACTCGTCGAAAAACTACTATAAACACGCTGACACAATCAGCGACACAGCCTTCATACTGTCAGGCAATAACGGTAGAGACAGCTTCACTGCAAAGCACCAGAGTACAGCTCCCGACTCTGCGGGGTCGTTTTCGAAACTCCACGTACTCTCGAGACCTGCACGCTACAACTCGCGATGCACTCAACGACACACACAGAACAGTTCCCAACTCTTCGGTTCAGTCGTTCCAGGAGCTCAGCACACTCTCTCGACGCTGCACTAACCGCGATACACTAAGAGACTCCTTCGGTGAACTCGAAGGCCCACTCGGCACTCGCTGTCCAGGTGTCAACTCGATCGACTTTTCACGGACTAACTCGAGATACTCTGAGTCGCAATCTGCCAATGCCAATGCCAATGATTATAAATAACAAAGTGCCTACGGTTCAAAACCATGTATCATTCTGACTCTCCGCGTACCAGCATGGTTTACATAGTTTTTGGCTTGTATTCGGGAACACTTTTAGTTAAACCGGTAAGAATTCGTTCCAGAAGGTTCTCCATCCGTCCATGGTATATTGCCAATTTTGTCGCCAAATGTCGCTAAATGGGCGATTTCTCGTATAATGTGGCAACCCTGCCTTCCCTTGCCATTTTATGGCAACCCTTAAACTGCTTTGCGGAGAAGCTATCTTACGCGCCTGGACATTTCGTAACAGTACTATTCTTTATCTTTTCAATTGCACGGATATGCATTTTAAAATACATGAAGAGAATCAAAATAGGATATATATTTACAAAGAGTTGATGTTTCTAGAAGTATGTCTCCAGAATGTTTCAGAACCATTTCCCTCCTAAACTCTAATCCTTAAAACCTATCAGTATATTCTAAATACTATACACTTGAATATGTAACATAGACACCTAAATAGAGCAAATGCAAAATGAACACGGATTTCAAAAAATAAAAACAAAACTGTATCCTTTTAATTTAAGATGGCAACTATTCGAAATAAATTCTTTCATTTTACATTAGTTAAAGCCTTTATATCTTTCTGGTGAACTGTTTTAGATTTTCAAATTTCATTCCAGTTAGACGGGCAAGATAAAGTAATAAACAGTGCACTGGCTACATTTCTGATTTCCTGTTCTTGCCTGAAATAATGTCCATAGCTGAATCAATCCATTTTAATATGCCATAAAGAAAACATAAAATCATACATCAAAACAAATCTAAAACACACGAACAGCACCTGAAACATGTGAATAGCAAACGTTGGAGATTAAGGTAATTAAATTTGGGATTTTATTGTGGACCATCGTGATGTCAAACTCCTGAGTCCAGCAAAAGGAAGCCTGCTAAGCGATAAGTGTCATCGCAATAACCACAGTCTGGATGAAAAAGAATTATACCTACCATTCCCATAAAAGCAGCCCCCTGAGAGTTATTAGGCTACCAATATCCTCACAAGGAATTAATGCTGTGGTGAGAGATGTAGATGCACTCCTTTCGCTATTCGATTGTCTTCTTTTACTGTCAACAAAAAAATAAGAATAAGTGAAATAAACACTTGCTTTGTTAAGTGGTATCAACAATGTTATGAAAACACTTTAATAATCAATTCGAATACCAGCGAAACGTTCAATTTTTAAGTGGTATGGGACATTGCCAGATGATTTCTGAGATGCATATAAATATATTTTTATCCAGGAAAAGGAAAGTACATAGCATATTTTGTTTACCATTAACTGATAGAAAGGAATTTAAATGGCATTGAAAATGAGTTTAAAATTATTCATAGACAATTGTTAATCTGAATTGTTAATTGAAACTAAATGAAGATAAAAATTTTCAAAAATATCTCAAACATATGAAAATGACAACTGGATGTCAATAACAGCAGAAGTAACAATTAAGTTATAAAGTCTAGTATTCTTAGGGAGCATACACTATAGACTTGGAAAAAAAAAAACTATTTTAAAATTATATTCTAATCTTCTGAAAGCAAAACAAAAGTTAGGAAAGGGGGGTATAAGATTCTTTTCTTTCGAACACAAAATTAACAATTACCCAACTTGGGTTTACACAAGCCAAGCACTTCTGACTTAACAGAAATACGTAACGTTCAACAAATTCACATGCAGTAGATTAGCCTAATTATATAGCTAATAAAATTATTTAACTTGAAGGTAAGGCTCTGGTTTGTAGAAAAATTGGCGAAACAAGGCAAATGGCTCGGAGCACTCAAGGCCACAGAATCAAATCGCTAATAATCACGGCGCAATGTGACCCGGAATAGGCAGACACGCTCTGACACTAACTTCCAAAAGTCTTACTTAAATAGCACTTCTTTCTACCTTAATGTGAATAAATGATCTCATTTGCACTCTGACATGATAAGCGTGGGTGAAAGGAAAATGATAGAAAAGTACAAAAAATTATTTATTAGTTAAAAATAAAGAGATAAACCTCGTAAGCCCTAAACCATAAACTGTATAATATAAAGTGAAAGCATTTCCGAACTTGTGTTTGCTCCAGATTACATAAGTAAAAGAAAGAAAAAGCTGTTAAAATCGAATTTATAGATAATTATCCTATATCAGTTAAAATAATTCACGTTTATAAAATGTCTTTCTTAGACAATAAAGTACAAAAATCATTAAAATCTCTCTTTAAGACGTTTTAAAGAAATTATCACATATCAACATTATAATTTTCCTGATGAAATTATGTTTTGTTCAAAGATATTGCATCCAGTAATATAATAAAAGCTATTTAGGAATTTAAACCGCAAGCGCATAAGCTACATTGTAAGAATCGTATTCCTTCAATAATAGAAATGGTAGCCAATCAAATAATTATTTCATACAATTTAATCTGCAGCCAATAGCTTTAAGAAAATCAGTTTTACGTTTTGAAAACTCGAGTCAAAATGAAAGAACTTATATAGGATTAATGAAATCAAGGAACAATGAAACAATGATGTTTCACTGCTCTTGTTTTATAAGGTATTTCTCCCGCCTTCTTAGCATGTCTTCGGTCAGTGTAGTGGTCAGCACGCTTTATCTTGTCTGCTTCCAAATCATTCCTAATGTCTCTACAGTGGCGCCCGAACTAAAAGGGTGTTGGATGAGGATTCTCCACACCCAGAATTTGGCGATTGGGTCCCCTAAAAATCCCATTCTCCCTTTAAAAAGGAGAGTATACTATAAGGTATTTCTCCCGCTTTCCTAGCGTGCCTTCGTTGTGTAGTGGTCTGCACGCCGGGCCGGTATTCCAGAGGTCCGTGGTTCGATTCCCGGCGAAGGTGTTGCTCATTTTTTCACTTCTTCCTGTTTCAAAAATAACATAATATTTCTACAATTTCCGTAACACGAAGTTTCCTTTTGTACATGAATTAATCTCGAAAGCCAGTAGTTTCATAACTATGCCTTTTTGATTAGTTTTGGTTTTAAAATTAGTATCTTATCTTATATATTAATGGATCATGCAAAAATATATTAAATGGATGATATATTTTTGCAACTGAACATTAATTGCACAAAAAAACTTTTATTACTGATTGTACACTTACAGTAAAACGTCTTAAAATACTTCAAAGGTTTTTATTTTCTATTGAACTGCGTATATTAAATACTTCGATAATCTGAGCAATTCAGTTCCATTTGCCAAGAATTAACCGAGTAAATTAGCAATTGAATTACAATAAAACTTCTCATTAATTCCATAAAATTGCTTTGTTATTAATTTTGGAAAGCTAACTTTCAATTCCATTTATCAAATACTTTTAATCAGAAAATAAATGTTTCGTGTGTAGCGATTAACAACCTAATTTGCTACTTTTTTTAAATTTAAAAGTTTGGGACATACTATTTTGAAGTAATTAACAAAGGAACATGAAAATATCATAAAACTAAAAATTAACATTTGTATTCGGCAGAACTTTTAACTCATCTCAGGTTCTGTTAAAGTGATGATACTGACCTGTTTGAGAAAATATATCGAAAACTTATAAACTTCACTTTTAACCTCACTAAACATTGACACGTCGATTAAGGATGTTGTTCTTAGTCATGCGAAACTTTTCTTTGAAACTTGTCTTTTGAAGTCATGCGAAACTAGTCTTTTGAAATCATAGTACTTGTTTTTCATTTAAATACGACAAAACCAACAGTCAAAATGCTGACAAAATTTACTAGTTTTAGGCGATAGGTAAAGGTAAAGGTAAAAGTATGGGGGACACCAGCAATGTACCATAGGTCAACTGGTAATGCCTTCCCATACTAACTCTTTGAGAGAAAAAATAAAGCGGGGGGTAATTGCAAGTTTTATAAGAATTTGCATAGACTGAAGCTTTTAAAAAGGTCTAAAGTTTGCCTATTATGGTACATCGTGCAATTCTACAGTACGCCCCGCATCATGTGTTTATTAAAAATAATGGTGTAGGGCATAAGTAGATTACAAAATAGTAGGAATACAATTTGAGATTCACAAGATAAATTGAACATCTGATTTGGTGCAACAAAAATAGGAGATAAACATAATTAATAAACAAATAAACATAATGAGATAATTATAATTAGTACTGGCAACACAATGTTAAATGAATTGCCATAATAATGCTAAAGAGGTGGGTGTCCAGGGGTTATTTCAGATATATTGGTTTATTGCAGTTTATAACGAGCGGATCCATTTTGTCCATAATAACAGCATGTAAAAGTTCACTAAGTTTAAACTGTATGTGGACTTACACTTGACAGAGATCTACGCCGTAGGAAGAGAGTCCTTGCGTAATTTTCTGAAACTTTGGATATTGATGTTTATCTTTAATTAAAAACCTTTGGAATGCCAGGAGGTCAGTTCTTGGGGATTTTATGTGAATATCCTCAAGTCTTAAACGATATATATATAGACTTGTTTCACCAAAATTTTATTTTGAGTTATTAGGTATCGTTTCCAAAATTAGTAAACAACAGTCGTTATTAGAGGCCTTTCAAGCTTTCCTTTCATGAAGTGATACAAAAATGCATGGCTAGATAACATTATAAGTATATCTAATCATGAGTTGAAAAGGAAACTTCATGCAAAGAATACTTCTAAAAATAGTTCTTTTCTTTACTCTTGACATGAGTAATGAAATTTATAATGCTACATCGCAAATGTTAATTTTAAACTTTACAGCAAACATTTTATAACGTCCAATGAATTTTCCACGCAGAACAGACAACTCACAATCTTTGCTTCTCTCCTTTGAGCATTAGATAAAATTTGGGCCAAATCGAAAGCTTAATATCGATCGAGTTTTACTAATGTAACGCATCTATTACGGAGAGAGATGTAAAACTCATGACCGAATCATATGTCATATATTATACATGAAATGTTTCAGGGTAGTTTCCTGCATTATAATGCAGGATAGAATTATGGCTGAACGGAAAGGCATTTAATGCTATAAGAATTTCAACGCAGCTTTCATCGACTAATATTTGTAACTATGTTTTTCAAGGATTTATGTTACATTTGTTTTGTATTTCTAACAGGGATTGATAATATGTTTGTAGCATATTGCTATCAAGGAATTGTAATATATTTCAGCAAAATATTTTCAAGATTTCACAATACGGATTTTGAGGAACTACCGACCTTGTAGTATTACAGTTCTTTAAAAGTATAATAGGTAACTGAAAAATACCAAGCATGTGAACCTTTCACAGCAAAGCCTCCCGAAGAGCCCATGCATTCAGATAATGGCAGGTCAGCCGAATGCCTACGTCAATTTTATACATGGTGCTTTCCCCCATCACGTTAGTCTATGGGACATCCACTGTTAAATGACCTGCCAATCATTCTTATGAAGTGACTTCTCTCTCCTTTTTTAAAGTCAACGTTTAGCTATTAATGCTTCCACTTGCAATCCTGATCTGAGAGGAAGCTGCATACAGTGAATGAAACCGCATAAAGATCACAAAGCGAGAAGTAATCCCTTTACTTAAGTAGGTTATTATTAATACTGTACGGTTTTACTGGCAATAGGAGAGGAAAGCCATTCCAACAGAAATTTGTATTCATGGCCTTTAGATGATTGTGGGGAGCAGATTTTAGCATCTCTCGATTCGAAACAGTTAAATATTTATATTTTAATTAATTCTTTAAATATGTATGGTTTACTCCAAGTTTATACCTTGTGATGTTTATCTATTTATTTTTAACTAATAGTTCATTTTAAATTGGCACTTTCCGATTACTCTGTTTTCACCCACGCCCAGAATGTAAATGAGCCAGCGAGCGGTTATTTATATTAAGCTAGAAATAGTGCTATTTAAGCAAGAGTTTCAGAAGTTACTTTCAGAAGGCGTCTGCCTATTTCATGCCACGTTGTGCTGTGATTATTAGCGACTTTATTTACTGGCGTCGAATGCTTCTAGCCATTTGATTTTGTCGTGCCTGTTTTCTGCAAACCAGAGCCTTGCCTGCGCTTTAAATTATTATGTGAGCCGTTAGGCTAATCTACCACATTTTGAACTTGTTAACCGTATCTATGTTTAGCCAGAAGTGCTTGGCTTGTGTAAACCCAAATTGGGTAGCTGTTGTGTTCGAATAAAAGGCTCTTATACACTCTTTCACTTTTGTTTCACAAGGCTAGACGAGAATTCTTCAGTAGTCATTTTTAGTCTACAGTGTATGCTTCTTAATAGACATAGACTTTATAACCTTAATTTCTTATTAAACAATACAGTCTGAGAGCATATCCTCAAATAAAACCAATGTGTGATTTTCAGAACATGAAGTGAATAAAAGAAATTTTTAAAAAATGAAATACTGTACTCTTATGGGTTTCAAGAAAATGTAGGCTCTTAAATAACAACTATAAATGTAAACAATACTTCAAATATGAAGGAAATGTACTGGATAAAATGTCTTCTTCGTTTCAAAGGCAAACAATAAATGTGCCCTAAAGACTTAGAGAAGATATTAAATAAAAAATGAACTTCAATAAAATACAATGGTTAGAAATGAATACTATGTTTCTTGGGAAAAGCATTTGGAATAAAATCTGAAATGTGATGGAAAAATGCTTTTACTTTTCCCCATCATATTTTAAGGCTGTTTTGTCTGCAAATGATTTGTGATATTTATATTTTACTTAGAGCTCCAAGATCTTAGCAAGACCTTCCTATTATTAGAGTAGATGGTAGGGTTGAATTTTATTATATTAATCGTGCTTATGGCTAACATGATTTTTATTAGTTATTTGTACGCTTTATATGCATTCACTATTGTGAAGTTTCTTTTTAGTCGATTCCATTTCGCTGTCTGAATCAGCAAGCTGGATAAAAATGAATTCTTGATCACATTTTGGTATTTTCTTTTAAATTCTAAGCGATAACAATTATAGTAAATGCAAGAAAAAGCGAAATACTGTCCCGGTTGTGCGAAATCTTTAGTTATATTTTTAAGCAGAAAAATATATTGAAAATTCAACTCGAATCTAAGGAAAGAAAAATTTCAAATTATGGATTGAAGTGATGTAAAAAGAATTGTATCTAAACTGAAGCGAAATAATGGTATCGCAGTCAGGCTGTCTCATCGGAGATCGGCAGATTCTTTAATTACTTGAATCTGAACTAGCAAATGAACTCAGAAATGATAGACCATGTGACTACTGTATATAGTTTTATAACTGAAAGGTGAAGAGAGAAACGAGTTTCTAGATTTTTTTCTAAAGTTCTTGGTGCTACGATGCTTTTATATATAGTAAATGATGTCTTCGGGATAATACCCTAAAATTTTCTTCATAGTACACTAGAATTAAAGCGATATATACGGACCAAAGAGTCTATTTCAGAAATCTTTACGTTAGCACTACATTATTCAACACAACGTATAACTAAATAAATACCTAAACAGAAAATTATTTGCGCTGAATGCAGGATAATATGATATACATTTGCAAGATTGTATTGAATACTTCGTAAATTCCTCTGAACAATGGCATAGGTGTACACATATACAAAAAACATTGAAATATATATAGATACGCGTGAGGGAGATAGAAAAAATAGGTAAGATGAAATGGAAATTTAAATTTACAATAGCCCCCCCCCCTAAGTTTCTTGTTCGTCCTTTTTTATGTCCTGCAAACAATAATTATGCTTATAGATCCTTTTTCAGAAAGGTTCCGGGACAATTTTATTTCTGAGTTTGCAGTAGTAAGAAGGAACAGATGTTGTTTTTATGTTACCTGGTATGCATTCTTACTTGACATGACCTTGGCCATGTTTCCACGCAAATTTAATAAGTGGTAGGGCTGTGCTTAGCAAAAACCTGTTCGGATTGTTGTCGCATTCGTTAAAGCAATGAATGCTTATTAAGAGCAAGGAGCGAACATTAAGCTCTGCTTTAAGCTCAGATAAACCCCGATTGAAACGTGAAACATGATTAAGCAAGAATATGCAGGTGAGGAACTTTCAAGAAGTAGTGTTTTCGGATGGTGTAAAAGGTGTCGTGAAGGCAGAGATTAAGTGCATGACGATCCCAGAGCTCATCGCTCATCTGTAGCACATACCTATGAAAACGTAGAGCGTGTAAGGAATTTATTGCAAGAAGACAGTCGTCTAACCGTGCGTTTTGATAGTAGAAGAACTGAATTTGAATCGTGATGTGTGTCATAAGATTTTACGCAAAGATTTAAGGAAACGGAAACTTAATGCAAGAACCCTTCCTGGCTCATTCCCAGATGACCAGAAAGAGGAATGACATATAATTTCTGCTAAAGTATTGGATAGAGCCAGACGTGATCCCTCATTTGTGTCAAAGATTATTGTGATTTTTTCCTGTTTCCGTGAGTGAAAATGTGACTGAAAGGAAAGTTTCATCAACATTTTTGCAGATGTCCAACAGGCTGTGGAAATGAGCTTGTAGCCATTTCCACAGCCAGTTAGTAAAACGTTGCCAGTTATGTATGGATACCCAAAGGGACCACTTTGATAGTAGCTAGGATCATTACTTGGTAAATGCAGTTTTCTACTTTTTAAGACCTTTGTCCTTGACCGTTTCTGATAAAGGATGTAATAATAAATGCATCTAAATTGTGTCATTTCAAAATAAATCCTTATCACGTGATTCTTATATAACGCTAATGATGCACTTATGATGCAATGTACGTAGTGTGATAGTGTTAAATGGTAACTAATAATAGTGCTAGAATCTGTAAACAAAAACATGAAATATCTAGCAGATCCTTAATGTTTTATTCTGAAAAGGAATCAATGACAAATGATAAAAAGTTTATTTTCAAACTAACTTTCATACTGTGTCTAAACATTTTTATTTCTCTTGCTCTGCCACGTTCACACCTCGCCATAGTTGTTATATAACTATAAAAGGGCAAAAAGTAATTCTTGAAAAATGGGCATGCAGACTGCGCTGTGTTCCCACAAAAAATATTGCTTATATGAGCATTAAATGAAACAGCTCAACAGCCAATGATTACGGCTACACCTCTACACTCCGTCATTACGCATCTATATCATTGCTTTACAAATTGTGTACAAATGCACATATTTTTGTCCCCGTGTATGTAGGCATGGTAAAAAATATGTAAATTATAATTTTAATAACAATAGCCCCTTTTTGCTTAATTTGGGTTATTTCGTTCTGTATTCTAAAAACAGTAAAACCTTTCTCCGCATCGTTTTCTGCGTCATTTCCAGACTAAGCCATGTTATTCGCAATGCTGGTGATGTAAATAAAATAGAAACAGTCAAATGCACTGAGAACCAAAACTAATTCTGAATTAAGAGTCCATCCTGAGAAGAAGTCAGTTGCTTTCTGTACCTCAGCTTAGCTGGATTACTGATTGCTGCTCTCTTTTTACCTCAAAGCTATCCAAATAAGCATTAAACAAGCGCAAAATAGAGCCATAAACAACTGCCATAAACAACTTAGAAAGCTAAGTTGTTTATGGCAACAACATGTTTACCGAAATAAAGATTAGTATTTAATCTGGTTCGGCTGTTCAGTTAGCTCTCCATTATGGATTACCATTATGGATTACCATATGGATTACCTACGTATCTGTTCAAACAATATTTCTACAACATTATTACTTATAAATTTGCTTCATATACGAACAGTATATATATATAATGCTTAAGATATAGAATATGAAGAAAAATATTAACAAGCTACTAGCTTAATTAGCAATATTCCTTTTAATTTCTGATTTTATCTGTTTACAACATCTTTAAAGAACCTGTAATTCATCACTTTTGTTTGCAGTAATCTACAGTGCTGTAAGTGTTTGCTCCACCGCTTTTCAGCTTTCATTCGAAGCATCCCAAGCTTCTTTATAGGTCCTGCAGAAAAACGCAGTTACTTTTCTCCTTCGCTCTCTCTATTTAAGCATATATATTTAAACACTCGGCAACTTCATCTACTATAACAATGTGATTTGTGTCCATATTGTTGTCGGGTGCCTATAGAACTCCTACTGTTGTAACAATAAAGAAGATATGTGCTATGAAATTCATCGTCCAGAAATAAAATGATGTTTTAACTATCAAGTTATTTGTGCTTTCACAAAGTTTCAGTTATCTACATAACAGTTTTAAGTTATCAACTATCACGCATCCTACTCGCGTGTGAGATGCATCCTTCTACAACATCTCGGCCATGATTGCTATTTAATTGGTTTCATCTTCTGCCCAAAATTATTACGAGTATATATATATGCATATGTATGTGTTTAAAAAGTTATTTTAGGCGTATAATCAGGTACTTACGTATCATCTAAACCGTCTTAGTAGAAGTCGCCAAGCTTTTAGAAGTCTCTCAAATCTGACAACCATGCACATAATATTTCTCAAATCAGAAAATTCACCGATTCATTTTTTTCTTTTGGAAAAATGTCGCCAAACTGCCCTAAGTTGATTGCGCTAATACATTTAGTACCTATAAATACAGCAATACCGAAGTAACCTTTAGTTGGAGATAATTTTTGGCAAATTATTTATATTAAAAATGATAGTTAATGAAATATCGTATCTTGGTTGAAAAATAATATTAATAAAATAAAGAACACTTACCTCAGGTTGGATCTGAACGCCACCAACAACCGCCAAAGCTGACTTCGTGCTAATACCTGTAATCTAACACTGCAGAAACATCCCAGCGAAGCCAACGTAATTTCGAGAAAAGTGCTGAGAAAGGACCAGCGAGTAAAGTTATAAATATGTCTAGTATTTTAAGTAGGCATAAGAGAAGAAACCTTTTCCCTAATACCCAAAAGGTTGCTGCGAAATTTTCTTCTTCTTCTGTCGTAGTTCCAGCAGCTACTATGTGGGAAACGGTTAATACCATAAAAGCCTTAATTGTATCGTTAACGGGAAAAAGCCCCATTTCCGAAATCCATAGGCCTTTTAAAACAGTACATTAACATCAATTTAACAAGCGAAACGGTTAATTCACTTACCAGAATCTGCAATTATCGAATGTGTCCGTAGAAAACTAACAGATAAACTCAATAAACAGTAACTGTGTGTATACTAAAAGGAGTTTGTTTATTACGTTGTAGGGTTTATATTTATTTTAACTAACATTTATTTTAAGTTTAAACTATCTTTCCTGTCAAGCCTTACTTTTCCCCTGGAATTGCCAATGCCAGAGTATGTAAATTTTAGTAGAACGTGCAAGGATTCAAATTTTCAGCTGAAGTAATCTGAGTTAAATAGAAGGGAAACGAGTTCGAAAGAGTGCTTTCTTGCTTCACGAGCGTGGAGGTGGCTAGTTAGAAATTGAAGAACCACGCGTTTTGGCCTGTGTGCTTGCCTCGGCAGATTGTTAATCTTTCAACGTAATATTCAGCAGTTTGCTGAATTATCAGCGGTATTTTAGAACGTGGTGAGGTTAGTTACGTTTAGAGAGCCTCGTAGTTAGTCACTTGTTACTATTCTTTTTTTTAGTTTCTTATTTTTATTTTACCGCCGGGTCGGCGTAGTTTGTGAGCGTCAAGAGCACGCACTTGTAATTTCTAAAGTTGAATAAAAAGGGATTTAAACCCTTCTCAAGACATTGTCTACTTTCCAGTTCTTAGCAGTCACCACTATTGTTGCGTGCAGGTTGGAAGCGCGCAACATTACAACGTAAGGGTTCAAAATGTATATGTTTAGGGTAATTTGGAGATAAAGTTTTCTTTGAAAGCTCGTATAAACGTACATATACAGTGTCCACTAATGTCCTTGCACGGGTTTTATTTTCGCTGCCCTTGGGCCAGACATAGAATCTGATTACAAAAATGTTTTATATGCCTTAAATGTTCTTTTGTAATTTTTGACTTTAATGAAGACAATTTTCTAAAAAGTTTGAAATCTAACTTTCTATAAGTCCTCCTGATTCCTACACATATATTCAAGAAAATTTTGTCTTCTTGTATAAAGTGGAATACAAAACGTTTGATTTTCGTACGACAAAAGCCATACATAACATTTGGTATTAAAGTCGATATCGTATTCAGGAACTGCACAAAAACTGAAAAGAAAATTATTTGCTTTCATATGTAACTAAACTTAAAATTATCACTTTAGAAAAAAGGTTTCTCAGATTAAAGTTATGATATAAATGTTCTGATTAAGGGATTAAGATTTTTCATTAATCTCCTCTTTTATGCAGATTATTGTGAAAAATATTATTCCATATATTTTTTTTTTCAAAATTTAGACCTTAGTACCAGAATCTTATAGAAATCGTGTTCTAAGAAACAATACCAAGCTTCAGAATTGGTACATATTCAACTTGTAAACCAGTACTTGCAGTATTAAAAAATACTTTTTAGCTTAAGGAATGCCTGTATACGTTTCCCATCATGACTCTAAAATAATAAATATTCATAAGAATATTAATTAACAACATGCTTTTAGACCTTAAATTTGTATATTACTTGTACGAAAATTCTGCGGGCATATAGGAACTATAACAAAATTGTAAATTAAAGATAATACTAAATCACAAAGGAATGATATTGAATGAACTTTAAAGGCAAAAAATTCAACATAATCAAATTATTCTAGTCTATTTATTAGCCGAACCCTCAATGCAAATTCAAAATGATGTCAGAAATGAAAAAAAAAATAATAATTAAATATCTCTCCAAATTTTGGTAGTGCGAACGTTTTGTGCATTTTTTTATAAACAATATAAAATATTCCTTAATATATGCATAGAGAATGCAATAAAGTATAAAAGGTTAGATTTCGTAATTTTTACAAAACTCATTTGTTAAAAAGCTTTAAATGTCGAAACATGAATCTTTGCGTCATTTAAAATATTTTTGTAATTGGAAGTATATATCTACCGCCAATGATTCCAAAAATAAAGCGCTGATAAGAACTTTTGCCAAAGCGGGGTTGTAAATATGGTCTTTGCATTGTCTTTTAAATACATGTTTTACTTCAAAATGCTAAAATATTTATACAAAATTTAAGATACGGATGAATTGAAAATGAATCAGTAAAGATAAATGTTAGTACGTCAGTAATAATACGGCATCTGGAGGAAATGAACTCAGAAAATATTCCTGACTTTGAGTTATATTTTTTGGGCCCAAGTACATTCATATCTAAAAATTTATGAAAAGCATTATGAATAAAGGACGGTAAAATAAGAGATCTGAAAAATATGTTTTTTTTTTTTCGTTTTAGTCGACTGCTGCAAGTCACCCTAAAGCAGTTTCCTTGGAAGGATATCTTTTTGGAGAAATTAGATTATGCACACGTAAAAAGAAAATCAAAAAAACAGATAACCTGTTCGCTGGGATTCAAGCCCAGTGTTCAGTAGTCTTCTTCATACTGTCATGTTGGATCATAAAAGATATTCCATTATCTTATTTAAATACCTGAAATTAAATAAGAATAGTTTCCAAGAACCTTTGAACCTTAGATATTTTTCAGATAATTAGTTTTAGTAATACAGATGGAAATGATACTTTTTGAACATACAGACGGTGTTTAGGCATTTACAAAATGATTCTGGTAAAGAATTTTAAAAAAAGGCAAAAGATTTGGAATAAAAATATCTAGCAATTATTAAAAATATAGCAATTATTTGTAATTATATGTTTATTTAAAATGAACCAACCTTAGATATTTTACCAACCAAGAACCTTTAAATCCTAGATATGTTTCAGATTATTAAATTTAGTAATACAAATGGAAATAATATTTTTGAACATATAGAGAGCGTTTAGAAATGATAAACAACGTCAGCTACTTTGTAATTTATTTTTCTTTCACAATTCATGTGAATAAATTGTGAATCAAAGGATATGTCATTGAGCTTTCTGAAGAGAAATATTCCTATTCTGTAATTCATAAATGCTTTAAAATCCGTGGTATTAAATTTAAAATAAGTGCAAAATAAGCGACCTTATTTACTGGAGAGGTAACTGGAGAAGTAAATTTAAAATAAGTGCAAAATAAGCGACCTTATTTACTGGAGAGGTTAAGTATTGGTGTTAAATACGATTTCTCTCTTAGTGGAAACGAGTAACACAGGTAGTTGGTGTCCACCGATAACATCGCGGATGAAAACGTCGCGGAGAACACAACGCAAAGAGAAAACATCGCAGTTCTAAAACATCGTGGTACAAAACATCGTCGTCGAAAACAAAGCGGTTCAAAAACTTCGCAGTTTAAAAATATCGTCGTCGAAAATATCTTGGCAAAAAATAAAGTATCTGCAAATCATCGCATGACGATAACATCGCAGACATGCTTTTTTCAGACATGCTTTAATAACTGTAAATAGATATTCCCATAATGATTTGTGACCGCAAGATGGAAAGAAGGATGATTTTTACTTTCACATTTTTTATTAACTATTTAAATTTTTGCTGAAAAAGTAACAAGGAAACTTAAGCATAGAAAATTAAATGCAACTTATAGATTATACTTTTCATGAAAAATTACCAGTAAAAACTTTATAAAAAATTATTTATTAATGGCCTTTGCTAGTTAACTATGTCAGTTTAAAATTATATTAAATGCTATAAGTTGCATTTATTTTCCATGCTTAAGCTTTCTTCTTATTTTCTCAGAAAAAACTTATTAGTTAATAAAAAAGTGTGAACGTAAAAATTATCCTTCTTTCCATCTTACGCTCACAAATCATTATGAGAATATCCATTTACAATTATTAAAACCTGAAAAAAAGTATGTCTGCGATGTTATCGTCATGCGATGATTTGTAGATACTTTATTTTCTACCTTGATATTTTCGACGACGATGTTTTGTACCACGACGTTTTAGAACTGCGATGTTTTCTCCCACGATGTTTTGTAACACGACGTTTTCGCCTTGCGTTGTTTTCTCCGCGACGTTTTCGTCCGAGATGTTTTTGCCGCTATGTTTTCGGCTGTAACCCAGTTAGTTACATAATAGTCCATTTTGAATCAAGAAAGTATCAAGTACCTTCAGCACCAAAGTATTTAATACGAGTTTCAAGGATACGTAGTCTTCTTGGAAAGTGGGTTAGGAAGTTACATAATAGTCCACTTTTGAATCAAGAAAATATCAAATATCTCCAGCGTAAAAGTATCCAATACAAGTTTCAAGGGTAAGTAGTCTTCCTGGAAAGTGGTTTTGGCAGTTACATAATAGTCCATTTTTGAATCAGGAAAATATTCAATATCTTCAGCGTAAAAGTATTCAATACGAGTTTCAAGGATACGTACTCTTCTTGGAAAATGGGTTATTAATTCTATTCTACGTCAACTGGAAAATTCAATTCTATCCATTTACTCGCTATAAAATTCAATTTTATTTTCTCTCAAACAAGTTCTTCAAAAGAACTTCATACAGTTTACAGAGGTCTTAACATTTGAGACAAGAAGTAACTTAGTTTTACAGATGCATAGCTAAACTACATACCACCCTTAAGTTTATGTATAAAATTTTAAATAAAGAGGAAGTAAAATATTTTACACATATTGTAATATCTCAATATTTTAAAATGATTTAAATCAAAATAATTTATGAGGTCTGTTTTAGATGAGGTAATGCAATCAAATAATTAAGTAAAAAGGAAATGCGGATGTTCCTTTAATTGGCTACTTTTCCTTTTGATCAGAGATTATGCTTTAAGGAGATGGAATTTATAGATTAGTAAAATATTAAAGTAAAATATTTGCAGACCTTGAGTGAAAATTATGATTATTTTGTCGTCATGTTTATCGCTCACCAATGGCGCAGTGGTAAAATCGTTGAACAGAAGCAGTTTATCCCACGCTCAGGTGGTGGTGAATGGATCATTTGCATGTAGGTTCTCGTGTGTATTTTGTCTGTTTTTCCCCATGCGTAACGGGGTAATAATCACATCTAATTATAAGGAGGAGAATTATTCTGCTCTGAGAATTATTCCAAAAAACGAACTTCTTGTCCTGCCATTAAAGGATTTCCAGCTGAAACACTTTCGCTGGAAATGATGTCCGAACTAGCTACATGGGACATTTTTTAGTTTTGAGATTAAACTGTTTCGCAGGTTTATCCAAAACTGATTTTCGTATAAACGAAATAGTCAATTATCCCGAAAGTAAAAATCCCAGGAAATGTTTCTATCAACGTGACGTTGAAGGGAGGTAATAGATGTGATACCTATTTTACTATGAAAAATCAGCTAATATTTCCTTCCCTCTCAAGGCTTTCGATATCTTAGTCGATTTCTTTCTAGACCTCAATTTATTTGCTATAATATAAATAGTTCGGCCTATTGTATTTAGAAATTACTGAGCTCGCTAATGAAGCATGAATAGCAAGAATAAATCTTGTAGATATCAGTCACTGCTGCATAAGATTCACGGCTAAATATATAATCCCTCCGGCTTGACAGAAGTTGCCAGTTTGTAAATATAAGGTCTTTGATTTATTTACTGCAATTTTCTTATTTATTCATGTTTGTTTGTCTTCCGAATTTAACCAATATGTAAACCTTAACAAGCTGAGCGGTTTAAAACCATTCATATAACTCTTAATAATTTAGATATTTATTTTATATTTTTAGTATGTCTCTAATTCATATGAAAAAAAATGCTTTTATCATTTTTGCAAATGCTAAAAGTTATTTCTAACGTCATTTGTTATTACGGCGTGACACTAGTTGTAAAATTATTAACAATTTAAATTTTTAAGTGGCGCTGCTTAGCCTAACGTGGTCGCCATTTATTTACATTTCAAACTCTTAAAAGAATCGTGAATTAAGTCAGATGGCTCATCAACTTTAGCCTAATTTTGTGCACATTGGGACCAAAAGTTTGCTTTCAATTTGTGCACCAAAAATATGTCTTCTTGCCCGCTGGCATATTTGCATGTTTTTTCGTGGAATCTATAATTTTAATTATAAAATTTGTTTCTTTTAAATGTTTTTAACTATATTTAGTGTTTTTTTTTTTTTTTTTTTTTTTTTTTTTTTTTTTTTTTTTCATTTTACAATTTTTAATGAAGATATTTTTCTAGCCGGGAAGTGAGAACTGAACTGATCGAATGAGAAATATATCTCTAATGAAATTCGATGAAGTTAGTTTGAATGAAATGCAGGAAAAAAGTGTGTATAATTTAAAAGGCTCTACAAGGAAGTCATGTGGTGGCCACATCAGATTATGTAATGCATATTAATAAATGAAAGTAATAGAATAATATTATATAGAATAATACCAGTCACAGAATTAACAAATGAATTTCAAACATTCTGAACTACATGAAAACACTTTTTCACAATATTCGTGTAAGATAAGCAGGTATTAAATTACCCCAGAAATTGCGCCTTTTTATTTAGTAATTTTATGGAATTTTATTCGCTAATCCGACATTCTCATACAGTAGGGTATCAATCGCTGTAATAAAATAGACTGAAACATGAAGATAAAGTACGTGCTATATTTATGTTTGAACTGCGGTGAGTTAATCCGTAGATAGAATGATGTGATGTGTCAAAAGTTTTGAAAGCCATTCAGCTCTTGTTGATAAATAGACCCATCAGCTTGAATTCTTGTCATAACAAACCATAAAAGGCAACTTCATTCACTAAAATTCGACCGCGAATCTATAATGCATGAAATATTCCTCCTCCTTTGGATCAAAGAATTACTGTTGAGGTTGAAAAATGAAGTGAAGGTGAATTTGTGCAGAAATGGTTACTGACATGGATTGAGTAGGACTCTCACTTTGATGAAGCTTTGATAGTTAAAGGAAGAAAATTTTTATTATAACGTATAAGGCATGAATGGCTGATAAGGAAGTTATTGATTTGATAACAGTGAAGCAATGCTTGATGGATTTTGAAGGAGTCATAACAAGGTTCAATAGCCAGCTTCGTTATTGAAATAGCGTTTTCTAGGAATTTGGTGATTTGGATCATATGGTAATGAGAAAACGTTAATCCCGAATTTAATCTCATCTAGCAGGTTAGAAATTATATTAGAAGTTATCACTTAATTTGTATGAAAATTGGAAACTCAAACAAAAAGATAATTATTGCAATTACTTAATGAGTCTACAGGTTAATAAATTAAAATTTTGATCTGGTAATTATAATTTGAATTTTTGATATCTCAACTCTGATTTTGTTTATAAGAAATAACGCTTTGACTACCTGCCTAAGAACAGGGATGTCTTTGTTGAGGACTTTCTGAGGGTTAATAGCTCGTATTCATGTTATATGCAGGGAAAACAGGAAAACGCCTCTGCAGACAGCCCGTTTGCTTGGAACTGAACTGAAGTCGAACTACCTGTATTCAGAGTATTTACCACTCAACCATTGCAAGACATCTGATGCTTTGCATTAGGTAACCCGGATGCTTATAGTACTAAGCAAAGAACTGGATTAATATGACTGCAGAGTTTCGAATGGTGGAATTTCGCGGTGCATATGTTACTTGAATAGTAACGACGCAGACGGATTTTTTAAAATAAAAAGCAAATAAAATGAAAGCATTAAAAGTGATTTTAAGAATAGTGTAATTACATGCCATCCGTCCAATTTCCTTCTATGACAAGATTTCGTTTTATGATCCATGCACCATGCAATATAATATACCGCAGTTTTTTCTTGAATTTTGATGGAGTTCCATTAGCATTTCGTAGTTTGTTTTACGCATATATACAGGGTGATTATAATTAAAGTTTAAATTTCAAAACGCTATAAAAAAGAACCACTCATGGAAATGACGTCAAATTTGAAAGGAATGTTATTGAAAAAGGCGGAAAGCGTATGGCAGAAGAAAAAATTTAGTTTCAAAAGTTAGCAACAGATGGCGCTGCAAGCGGAAGAAGACTTAAATTAAAATGTTAGTTAAATTTCAGTGTTATAAAGCCGCCAGGTACCAGGCTGTTCCTCATTTCGCGTCTCAGACGTTCGCCATGGGTGTTTCACTGCAGGATAGCGCTCTGCTGGTAAAGCTGTATTACAAGAATGATGATTGTGCAAGAGTAGCTCTGCAAAAATTCAGGACACTGAAGGGTATAAAAGAAGGCGTTGGTCCAATGAGTGTCGTAGGTCTAAAGCAAATGATGCAAAAATTCGAAAAGACAGGTACGAAACATCCTGCAATGCTATCCGTACAAAATTGGTCATGTGCAGGAGTTGCTTCCGTCTGACCTGACAGCTAGGGAGACGTTTGCGTTAGAATTCCTGGCTCGCATGGAAGTGGATAATGAATGGCCGTGAAACATTTTGTGGACAGATGAAGCCCATTTCCATATGACAGGATACGTGAATACCCAGAACTGTCGAATATGGGCAACAGAAAATCCACTGGCAACGCACCCCGTACCACTTCATCCTGAAAAGGTCACGGTATGGTGTGGCTTTACGGCGTCATTCATCCTACAACCATATTTTTTCGAGCAGACGGGTGCTTCTGTTCCTGTTACCGCAATCGTCACTGCTCAGAGGTATGCGTCTCTTTTGCGCAACCACGTGATTCCAGCTCTGCAACAGCGTGGATGTGTAGATGAAATCATTTTTATGCAAGATGGCGCTCCTCCGCACATTGCACATCCCGTGAAGCAGCTGCTGAGGCGCCATTTCGGAAATCCTCGAATTATCAGCCGTCATTTCCCTACAGTCTGGCCGTCCCGATCGCCTGATCTTACTCCGTGTGATTTCTGGCTGTGGGGATATCTGAAGGATGTTGTGTTCCATGCTCCAATTGCAAATTTAGCGGAATTAAAGGCACGCATTTCGCAACACATTCTGAACATCACCCCGGAGACACTGCGATCCGTTGGGGAACATGCTGTTTGTCGCTTTCAACTTGTTGCACACAACGGTGGACACCATATTGAACATGTTTTGCGCCAGTCTCGCGACAGTTCCGAACTTCTTTGATGAATAGTTCTTATGCGGTATGCCGCCGCAAAACTCTTGAAACCGATTTGTCCCTTTCGATGTGATATGTACAGTCATGCAAATAAAATTATTCAACAATTCTAATTTGTCAATGCGTTTTAATGCGTAACTTCCACCTTAGCCGTTGTTTTACGAATCATTTCTCGTTTCTCGTCGTGATTATGCCGCTTACAGCGCCATCTGTTGCTAACTTTTGACACTAATTTTTTTCTTCTGCCATACTCTTTCCGCCTTCTTCAATAACATTCCTTTCAAATTTCACATCATTTTCATCAGTTGTTCTTTTTTTTATAGCGTTTTGAAACTTAAACTTTAATTATAATCACCCTGTATCTACAGTAAGGGCGTCGTCTTAGAGAATGAGGTGCATGGGGCGCATACCTATAAATTTTTAAGTGTCTGAAAAAAAGTTAGTATTTTATAACTCATTCGTACAGTAAAATCCTACTTTAAATATACAGGTTTACATTATATCATCCATCTCTTTTAGAATCAGTAATTCCCACCAGAATGTTTTGCGTGTTTTTGTGTCTTTTCTTATTCTCTATCTATATGCTATCCGTAAAAATAACATCATGAGTGAAATAATTTATTTCAGGAAAGCAAATGTAAAATTACGTCTGTCTTTTTCCGCTGCTGTATGAGAGAGGTTACCAGTTTTTCCCTATTTGAATGCTGTTTACGCATAGCTTGAAGCAGAAAGAAATGAGTGTTCGTTGTTTAGCACTGAATTTAGCTCAATTTATTATTATGTTTTAAGCATTACTCTCATGCAATGACGAGTTTTCTGCTTCGAAGTTTACATTTCAGCTGAAAAGTTGTTTTGTTAAAGTTAGCTTACCTTTAAGATGTATTTTTTTATTTTCTGGGCTTCGTTCAAAATTCCGCGCGATAATGTATTAAACCCGCAATATTAAATGAAGCTTCTTTTTTTAGGAATTTTAAGCATAGCTGTAAATGAAACGGAGAGGCTTTTAATGGATTTAATTGACATTTCGATTTTGATTATGCTATGAAAAAATGCTTAAAAATGATAAAAATTAGTGGACGTGTGCAGTAAATAAAAAGGTAAAAATACGAGAAATGTCCACACTACATAATGCAAGAGACCTAGCTAGTTAATAGTTTATGATATGAAAAGAAAAGTTTTTTTTGCGCTATGATCAATTATAAGTTACGAATTTAACAAGTTCAGTGTGTTGTTAGTATCTTTTTTAAGCCATGAAAATATTCACTTAGATTAAAACTTGAATTGAGTGTATGTCCGTTTCCTGCATTTCTGAATTTTTTAAGTGACGTCATAATTCCGTTAGAACGCACTGGGGCTTACTCCGTCGTGCACTTGAAACTGCAGCATTAACGGAAAACACTGTTAGCAGAATATATGAATTCCATGATTTAATCAGCAATTTTCCCCCTCCTGAATGAAGGTATTTTTGTTTCGATTTGTTTTATTATCGCTCAGACTGTATAGAGGTTAGTGGAGCAGAATTGTACCTTGAAATCAGTACCGATCCTAGGCCGGTAGCCGCTCATGTGAAAATTAAATTTTTTTACAGAAATGTCATATTTTTGATAATCATTTCGCCATCGTTAAATCTGGCCGCCCACGTGCTATGCACCATCTTGTCCTCCGCTAGGATTGGCTGTACCTGAATGCCAAGGTGAGGGCTTTAATCCTGTGTAAGGATTGGTTATTTATGTGTTCTTACCCTTCTCGCCGAGTGTAATATTACAATCTTTTAGTAGTGTACAAGTATAGGTGTAAGTGGGATGGAGGTCAGAATTCCGCTAAAGGTATAATCTCACTGCATTAATTGTGCCACTCTGCCCTGATTTTGAGGGAGCACACCCAGAAGGCGATCTGGTCTAGTACACCAGATCCTGTATAACATTCTCCGTGATGAGACGGTTATATAGATGGTAGGTTAGGCAATTCTCAATAAATGCTTGGTAAGTATGTGTCTCGCTATTAAAAAAAAGAAAGAGAAGGAGAATAAAAATCTACCTTTTTATTTTCTGTACCTAGCTTAATTATTATGAACTTATATATAAGGAATAATTATTCATTATTATTTGAATAATTATTCATTATAATAAATAATTCGAATAATTATTCATTATTATTTGAATAATTATTCATTATAATAAATAATTCGAATAATTATTCATTATTATTCGAATAATTATTCATTATTATTTGAATAATTATTCTTTATAATAAATAATTCGAATAATTATTCATTATTATTCGAATAATTATTCATTATAATAAATAATTATTATTCGAAGTTCAGATTTTCAGGGTGAAGGTGCAGTTGCCCCTCGCTCCCTATTTTTAACTTTGCTAATTTGTCTTGTCGTTTGTGTTACATGTTTGATCAGGTAGCCTGGCTCAGTAAAAGTAAGCGGCCAGTCTAACTCTGATTAAAAATCCGGTTATAACCACGTGCAGTGCTGATTAGGACCACGTGTTTCTGAGATTCCCCTTTATTTTATTTTTCTTCTTTCTAGGTATTTCTTTCTCCTGATGAGGAGGGACCTTTAGCTGCCCTCGAAATCGATTGAGTGTTTCAATATACTTACGCTAAATACAAGGTTGTTTTTACGATTTTGATTGTCACATAGTTTCTCTTCTAGTCTATTAAATCGATATTAAATTATACATATTCCTTCATAAAAAAGCTACCTTAAACCAGTTTTCTGATTACTGAGATAGATAGAATGATATAAAATTTATAAATATTGAGTAAAAGTAGAAAATGTAGAAACAATTTAGCAAAGATATTTCTGATTGCTTGAAATCAGTGATTTTATAATTTGCAATTGAAAAATCGTATGAATACCATATAAAGGAAGCAACGATTTTTTAGTTTATTTCAATCCAAAATCGCAGGTCACAAAAAGACAATACACAAAAGAAATACATTTTTATCCCTCCAAACAGAAATCTGCATCGAAAAAGTGTGAAATCTATTGCCTGTATTGTTAAAATTCAATATGTTCAAGAACTTAAGGAAAAGCTCGATTGTAATAATAAGTGTGAATCTGCAAACTTTCTTGGATGCAGAGAAATGGTCTCCCAATTTCAATTTATCCCAAATTTTATTTAATATATCTAACACTAGTCTCAAAGATTATTTGGATTGAATGTTCTGCATTTTTTTCTTGAGACTGAAAATGAACTTGCACGTTAAGTTTACACCATGTGTAAATGTCACTAATATTCATAGCATGATAAATGAAATTAAAAATTTGAGTCACTAATTGTACCAGTGTCAGCATTAACTGTGGCATCTTTTATCAGGCACTAGAATGAATTAATATTTGATTAGCATAATTCATACTGAAAACGATTGGAAATATATTGTTGCGTGCCTACATGTTCGTAATATATTGAATGCACACAAGTCTGATAAGAGGTTAATAAAAATTTATTTTATCAAAATAAACACTTCAGGAATTTTCCCACAAAAACTAGTACTGGAATTCAGAGTACTTCAGAGTACAATCAGTAGCTACGCATCAAACTACTGAGAACATTAAACACAATGCAATGCAAAGCGCGTCTAAAGAGAAAGCTAACTCGGTTATCTCAATTCACGCGGAACTAACAACTTGCAACAGCACTAACTAAGCAACTGAGAGCAGATGCTCTCTCTTCGGCCTTAAATAGTTTTCAACCTACTGCTGAGATATTTATAGTACTTTCTGCTTCTCAAAATTACCGGAAAGCAAAACGAAGGTGGAATTACGGTTGCAGCTAAGATAGTAGTCAATTACATTTTTTCAATTTCAGTACATATTGCGGTGGTACAGGGAACCGGACCAAAATTTCCCTAAATGGTTGCCACGTTTGACGACTTTTGAATTTTTATAGACAAATGTGGCGCCAAAATAGCCATAAGCGTCGTCAGTTTGGCGAGATAAGGCCAAATTATCGAAATACAAACTTACTCAATGTAAAATGCACTTCCCTCTCTTTTTTTAACTTCTTCAGCATAGCTTCTCTTTAGATTTTTCATGTTACAAAAGAAATACAACAATTTTATTTATAATTCTACAGTGCAAAATTCGTTACAATATTTTAGTGGGATCTGCATCAATCAAGCAAAATTGACTTATGACACTAGGATAAAAACTGTTCGCAAATTTTTCCTCTAAAAATTTGATTTCGGCATTTCACACCTTAAATCTGATGAATTTTAAATGTTTATTATATGCATTTTATTACTTTACAAGCTGTGAAATATGTAACAATATATTAATACTCAAATACTGGAGCCAACATTTGAACACATGTACTTCTGATTTTCATTCATTAATAATAATAATTTCTTAATTTGGTGTTCAGCAGCCTGTCGTTTTTAAAACCTCAGTATACGCCTCTAGTCTATAACATATTTCGTTTGACTTTTTTAATATATTTATATTTTTTAAATATAAAACATAAGGAAATAGTAGAATATCTTTAGAGAAAACACACTTTTGTTCTGAAAAATAAAATTATTACTTTATTCAAAAATATGTTTATTTTATTGCTCTATTAACTTATAAATGTGTAGGTATAATTTATTGTACATGTATACTTTTTAAAAGTTTTTCTACCGAATTTCTGCAGCGTTTAATCAGAGAATGACTAAGCACAATGGACAATTAGAACAAAAAATTGTATCATTTTACCAAATTCTTAAATGGTAAGTTTCTATATCAGCTTAATAATTAATTTTTTATTTGCAAATATAGTAAAGAAAATGTAATTTAAAGAGATTTGTTTTAATTGCTTGTAACACGAAACACATGCTTAGTACTTTCTGTTTTTATGCAGAATGAAATTCAGAATTTATTTTTTTTTATGGTTTCTACCCTGTGGTTTCAATTATTTAGCTTTGAGGATAAAATAATAATATCAGCAAACGGAAAATATTTCTTTTGTTCAGAAGATTAAAAAAAAAAAAAAAGTTCTTAACGAATTTGGAAAAAAAGGAAATTTTTATAGTCAAAGAAATAAAATTGTGTCAATTAATTATTTTAGATTGCCATGATATATTTTTACTTTAGAGTATGATGCAAATATTTTGATCCTATTTATGTTGGAAGAGCCTCCTGTAACTGAATGAATGCCTAGAAATTCCTGCGTGGGAAGGACTCAAATACTCTTTTCAGCATTCCAAGCTTTTGACATGAATCACATTCCCAATTGGAAAAGTTCTAAATTTTCACATCCACCAATAAACATAAATTCTTCAACTTTAGGCGACCCAGTTGTGGAAACGCTAAGCAGTAAATAGACATGTTGTTTATTACGTTTCTCATAGGTTCCAACTTATATTACATCGCAAACTTCTATTTTTCAGGCCCACCCCCTATTTCTAATTTTAGGCAAGTCTGGTAAATAGATGAAACTAGTTCTTTTTATCTTTCATTTTATGGTATTGTTTTTTTCAAGTAATAACTCATGTCAGTTTAAAGATTTACAGTTTTTAATAATTTTTATTTTTTAGGCTTTTGTAATGCTTGTGTTCTTAGCACCTTCAACCAAACCATCAAGATAATATACAGTTAATTTCTGAAAAATATGTTATTAGATCTAGTGAATAGCATTGCATTATAAACCAAATTTATATCGATACTACGCTTTTTTCCGGTCTTTTTTTATACTCAAATATTAACAAATAAATAAATAAAAAGTAAATAAACCGTTTTGAAAAACATTTCCTGCAGAATATGAAAAGAACAAAAATTATTTGTCTTGTACCTTCCTAAACTATAAATACAGAATCAAATATGCAAAAGTAACTGTTTATATTTTGTTTACAATAGTATTTTGTTTACAAAGACACGCATTTGCAGATTAGCCTGCAAATAGGGAAACAATATTTAGCTGCAAATACAACATAATATCTTACCTTATCATTTGCGCTGTTTATAATTTGGCATATGCAGCTACATATATATATATATCTGTGTGTGTGTGTATATATATATATACACACATATTATATATATTTAAATATATGAAATAATAAAAGCAAAAGGAAAAGCCATATATATATATATATATATAGCTATATAATTTATCTATGTATATATATATATATATATATATATATATACAAACAGCTATAAATATTAAAAACAGATTGGATAAGAGAAAAGAAAATTTTAAATAATTTTGCTAACACTAGCGAGATTGCCTCATTCAGATTCTTTTGTTCTTGGTTTACAAGGAGAAAAATTATCTTTCTGTATGCAAATGAAATGTTGCTTGATGAATAAATGTCGTCCTAAAATCCGTCATATTTAAAAAACTTACAAAATGTAGACATATAATTATAATAATAGAATGTGGGTTCCCCAAAAATAAGTTACGAAGAGAAGAATTACTGATGACAACTTAATACATACATGTATTTGTATCATTTAAGTTGTCATAATTAATGTATTAATGTCATCATCATTTGTGTATCAAGATCATTAATGTTCAAACAAGAAATAAGTAGGAATTTATGTTGATGGTGTTGGTTCCGAAACGTGGTTTCACTTTCAGTTTCAATAAACGAAACTTGGGTTGAGTTGAAATTTAGAATAAAGAATTATAGAATTATAAAGCAGAATTTATAATTAGAATTTAGAATGAAGTTGAAATGTTTGGAAAAAATCTTTATATTTTAAGCGAGAAAGTCCAGTGCTGATGAAATTATTCTAAAGTTTATTCTTCAAAGATAAATTTGAAGGAACCCTATATAACCTATTTAATTATTCAGCTTACAGGTTCAAAACTTAACTATGTGATACAGTTTATGAGCGCTATTATTCTGAGCTTCTTTGATTTTAGCTAAAAATATACAGACTTCTCCACAAACTAAAAGTATTTTGCGAAATAAAAGCGGAATTTTTTAATATTATTTTTTCGGCAGTTAATTACATATGAGAGATTAAACATTATGGATAAAATTATTAGCAGAGCAGCTTGTAAACCCTTTTTATGTAGTTTATGATTATCTAGCGTTTATGTGCAGACTTTTTTTTAAATATGTTAATCCGGCGTAAATGAGGTTAAAACTTTCCAAAATATGTAAATATGTATATGATGATTTGACCTGGGTGGCATGTTGGTTCCCATATGCGCATCTATAATGACAGTGCCGTGTGGATAGCATAAGGATTAGGAGATACATCAGATGACACAACAGAGGAGGAGAAAAACACTTTAGTAGGTGTGACGTTGATTCATGGAACAGTTTCCTCCTCGTAATGAATTCAAATATCGACATTACCGCAAATGTTCTATGTACAGCGAAATTTTGAAGCCTTGCACTTTTCATAGACAAAGGAACATCATGCATAACTAGGAAAAGCAAGGCGAACTAGGAGGGAAGATAAAAAGATATTGCGCAGTTAAGACCAGTGATGTTTGTAGTGCAACCTTTCTTTAATCTGATTGGTTGAGAACTGCAAGCAGTGCAGAAAGTTACGATGGCATAATGCGGGATTGTAAGGATCATAAGTTTTACTAACGTTTATTTTATTTTAAAACTGTACTATCACTTCTTATTTTCCACTTCTGGACAGAATTAAATGCTTTAACTTGTTTATGCAAATCGTCTTGCTTACGCCCAAGTATTTAACTTGTGGCGTTTTGCCAAGAGAGAGAGAGAGAAGGAGTTTTAGGAAGCAGACTGCTTGCCACTGCAGTTTTACGAGTTTTCACTCAGTTGCTGGTTGCCTTTAAGGCCAGAGGTTTAGCCCTCTTGATATTTGAAAGCGTACTGTAGTTTCAGCAGCTGGGCGTACTACATACGTACCCTTTTAAATATAGGCCAGTCTTAGTGCTAGGCATTTTATACTAATTCAAAGTTAGCTTTTAGTTAGTAGTTTTATATTCATACATTCACACCACAAGTGGTTGGTCTTTGTATCCCTAAGTTCGGGAGCACTTGTAAAAGTATAGAAAATACAGGGTTTCGTATATCCTTTCTGCTTGTGTTGTCTGTTACACAAAAATCTTGAACATAGCTTGAGTAAGCTCCCTGTTCCTAATCAGGACACATCATGTTCCCAAAGCAAATCAACAGAAACACTAGTCCTGATAGTATTAGGTTTCAGATATGTTGAAGTTTAGATAAAGTTATTATTGTGTTTATAGAATACAGGAGAAGTACCTAAATTAAAAAGAGAAATGAAGGTGTTCTTGCTAATTTAAAGCATGACTTATAATTACATACTTTTAAGGTTTATAAGTAACTGAAAGTTTTCGAATATAATATAATTATTACGTAGAGTGACCTGTCTAGTTTCTATAAAGGACAGCATGCCACTTCTGTAACTTAACAGAAGTCAAAAGAGCTACTCTGTCTCGTGTCATATGTTTGGTTGTACTTGAAGAGTTGTTGGAGAAACTAAGCAATGGTCTATTTCAAATCATCTGAATTTCAGATTCTGTTATGATACATACAATGCCACGTGTGAAAACGTGAACTGATCATCTAAGAGTAGTAAGTGAGGAAACTATTTAGACAATTGATTGAGGGTAGCATTTAGGATCTCAAGCTGGGAAAAACTATTGATACGACGATACTGACAATTGGCTCCTGAAGTACACAGATTTAAATTAGTATTTAGACTATGTGCTGTTTCTTCATTAGTTTTACTGTCTTTTTTGGCAATAAATAAATTGGGAAGTGCATTAAAAATCGGATCAATTAGGAATGGGGAAAATCAGTCATGTTGTATAGTATATAAATATCAAAACTTGTGTAGATACTTGCACATTTTAAAATTTTCCACATCTAAAATCAGGTAAAAAATGAACATCACCAGCAGATTGCCTATAAAATACAAAAGTTCATTAGCTTTCGAGCACGCAAAAACCTATAGTTACGCTATGTAAAAGTAGTGAAATGTAAAAAAAATTAATTTTAAGATTTATTAAAATTAATTTCGGTGCATACTATCTGACTTGAATAATTCACGAAATATTTCTTGTTTCTAGTGCAGGATTCTGAGCTCATGTGTTATGAAAACACATGGAATTTCTACTCATTTTACTGGAGTATAAATTCCATGTGTTATGCAATTCATTTCTACTGGAACAATTCATCAAATCTATTTGAACAGAGCCTTGTAATACACGAAGAACACCTGAAGTTCTGAGACCTTTTTTATCGTATCTAGTTTACTACCTGCGGTTCCTTAAAAACTACCATGTCCCAATTAAATAAATAATTTCGTATACGAAGATAATTTATTTATGCTAGTATTGCTATTCCAAAATAACGAAAACTTATGAAAATACAGTAACAGGCTGAATTGTTTGAGATGTCCCGCAGATTTTTATAACATTCTATTTTTTTAAAACATTTCAATTTGATGTCTGGGATTAATAATATGCATAATATATAATATTATTTCCTAAAATGTAAGACAGAAATAATTTACATGCTGACATATGGATAGTTTCGCTTGTAAACATAATGTATAAAATTCAATAATTGAACACAATTACAGTATTAAACCTACATTCTTTTGTTTACGAATTTTTACTTAAGACTTTTTCTTACTGTGAATATTTATACAATATGTCTAATATATACAGCATACAAAACACGCCAATTCTACTTTCCTATTGCTGGTACTGCTGCTTGTACATTATTTGTCAAGTTTTCGAAAGAGGACAGATTATACGTGTATTTAGATGTGCATGGATAATAGAGCTTCTGTCTCCCGTGTACTTCAAAGATGAAATGAGTTTCAAACTCAGTTGAAGTACAGATCTTCTAAAATTTTATAAAAATTTTTGCATTAGATAATCTAGGAAGCACCATCCTCAGAGATTTCAGAAATGTTGTAAAATATATCTTGCTGAGATTTCAAATCTGTTAAGCCCACCCATTTAAGGAGATGTGGTGCTTGGTTTCCGTTTTATTAGCAATTATTTTTGTATACCTTTAGATCAGACTTCTTACAACACGAAAGATAGGTTATTTATAAAGGCTGCAAAATACAATTATGAAAAGTACTTTCTCATTAAAATACAATTCGAAGTAATTGTAGAATCATTAGGTAATATCAGTGCAGGAATGGGAAAAATGACCAATCCCCCCCTTCCTGGTATTCGACCTCCGAACATCCCGTATACGCGTCAAGAGTGCTTCCAGTTACATTACGAAGACATGGTTTGGTATAATTGATTCTGACAAAACATAATAGGGATTTTTGCCTAAGAGGAGGGATGCTTTGGTGGAGGAAGTGCTAAGGGAAAATGACTAGTATACAACGTTAGACGTGTGGGAAACCACTAAAACGTCCATGCAGCTACCTTATTTGCCTTGAATCGAACCCAGGGCGGAACTACCAGTGTTCGTCGACTTTACCGCTGGGCCGCTAGTAAGCGGAAGGCATGCAGAAAGAATGGAGAAAATAATTTACATACTCTCCCCTTTTAAAGGACGACTGGGTATGAAATGACACAAGTATCAAATCCCGGGGGCGAAGAATTGTAGTCCGTCACTTTTTTTTTTTACTTCGAGCGCCACCTATAGAGTCATTTAGAATTTTTCGGAATCAATAAAATGGACAACTCCGCAATGTCTTTGTCAGTATTCGAACTCGGGACATCCCGAATATAAATAGGAAGTGCTTTCAATCAAACCACGAAGGTATAAAGAAAAGAGAGAGAATACCTTATACATTATTTAAATATTATGCTATGATATACAAAAGGTACAGTTTAGCTTTAAAATAAGAAACGAACACTGAGAGAACAGAACACTCTAAATCTAGGCTTTGCTAAAATGTTTTAAGCATCGTATATTATAATGAATTTAGATATCACATATTAAACAAAACAGCAACAAAACAAATTTTCCGCAGGGAAGGATATGTATATAAATTAAATATTCACAATTAAATGTTGTATCCTATTAGAATTGCTAACAGAATGAAATAACAGTAGTTTTAATTTATTTCAACATATTTTTCCTTTTGTACAAACATGACAAAAGATGTCAACAAAGACTAATATTTTACGTAAATTGGCAGTAGGAATTCATCGAAAAGATTATAAATGTATGATGATCTCGCAAACTCATTTTGTTTAGCATAAAATGCACAACAGTTACAATGCAAAACTATTCATTTGAAAATAACATATATCATATCAATTACTCATACACGAACTACAAACAACTGTTATAAAAGATAAGCACTTCTAAATCATTTATCAAAAAACAAGATTATAAATTAAGATGACTATTGACTGAATATATGTTTTTAGATACACCTGAAACTCTGATATAGTTAATTATGTTTCTAAAATGTTAGTGATTGAAATTTAGATAGAAGCCGCATTCAATTATTACTTAAACTGACATTTTCTTCCCAGTCATAAATTAGCTTTAAAAACAACTCATTACTTTCCTTCCGTTTTTATTCGAATGTCATCAACTGTAGTTAGAAATAGATAATTAACTATCTTTCAGTTAAAAGCTGGTTCACAATAACATTATATAATTTCTAGCCAATTTCCGTTTCTTTATGAAGAATTGGCTTTGAAGCTTTAAATAAATTCGGTACTTTCGTATGCCACGGCATAAATTAAAAAAAAATCTTTGAAAATCTGCTCATTACGACAGAGAGGGTTTACAGTTGAGATTGAATTTGCAAACGAATATTTTCTGCAAAGACAGTCATTCTTTAAATGCGATCCTTTGATTAATTCAATTTGCCTTCTTGGAAAGCAAATGAAAAAGAATGTTTTCATTGGATGACATTTAATTAGACGCAAACCTGATTTCCATAATTCAAAAGTAAGCTGGCCCATTTAAGGAGAAAGCGAAACGTCTATCTTAACGAAAAAGAGTTCCGCTGGAAAGAAAGATTTTAAGAAATCCTAGCTTTCACCCACTCCCATTACCGCTCTATTAGCATGATTAGACTTTTGCAATTAACGAAGTGAGACTTGTTGAACACAGCTGCAACTTATGAAAAATTCATTATTTGATTATCATGTGCAAGGAGACTCTTTTTTTGGCTTCGACAAGATCAGATTTCCATTACATTAGCAAAAGATACCGCAGATTTGAAGAAATTTCCAAAGTTCTTTTTTTAATTTTAATATTCATTTTACAACCTGATGCGAGCCTTACTTTCGTATTAAAAATTAAATTTATCATTCCGTTTCTCGTTGTTATGTATCTAATTTCATACGCAAGGATATTTAGTGAGTACCAAAAAAATGTTTCCAAATCGGTAAGATAATTATTAAGCAAAAAGTGAATAACTTTATATGATTAGAGAATATTCTTAGATTTTTAAAAGAAAGTATACGTGGTAGTGAAGAAAGACAAGCAGAGAAATTATGCTTTGATTACACTTTAATTTATAACTTACTGATGCCACTTTTGCGAATGAAATAAATCAACGTCGGGTTACCGCAGGAAATTCTCATATGTCAAAGTACATAATTTAGCATTCACTCGCTATGCTTATAACAAGCCATTAAATGTTTAATTTTGCAGTTAACCACAGGAGGAAGGAACTTTCCATTAAGAAATTTTAATTAGATTTTACTAAAAGAAATAATATATTCAGCAATCAATTATTAACAAAAAATCAAAAATGCGTAAATTTCGTTAAAAGATGCCAAATTTTGATAAAAATGCTTTTAATGGCAAATATAAACTAGTTTCCTCTTAGTTTATTTTGGAAGTTTGGTAACGCTAAAGAGGAATTTAAAATGCTACATACTCTAGTTACACGTAATATAAACACTTGTACAGTCATTAGGTTATTTTGATGCTGGAAACGCGAAAAATGAGCAGTACCCTCGCCGGGACTTAAACCATGATCTCTTGAATACTCCCCGAGTGTGCTAACTGTTACACCACAAAGGCGTGCTGGAAGGGAGGAGAAAATACCCCCTTTTAAAGGGCGACTGGGGATTAGAAGGCCCAGTCGCCAAATCCTGGTGGTGAACAATCATCATACACCATCTTTTTAGTTCGGGCGCCAATGGGGAGTCTTTAAATTATTTTGATGCTGATTGATTGATTTGATGCTGATTGATTGATTGATGATTTTGATTGATTTGATTATTTTGATGGAGACGTGAAAAAAATAGCAATGCCCTCGCAGAGACTCGAATCTGCACCTCCCGAACCCATGACAATTTTGCTAAGCGTTAAACCATGAAGGCATGCTGGAGAGAGGGAGAAAATACTATATACACTTTTAGAGACATTAGGTTAATTGGAAAGACGGAGAGATGAAAAATTAGCAAACGCCTTCACCGGGAATCGAACCACGGACCTCTGGAATACTGGCCTAGCGTGCAGACCACTACACCACGAAGACACGCTAGGAAAGCGGGAGAAATGCCTTATACACTGCATAACTTTACTCGAATATCGGATGGATTTTCGTTTCTTCTGAACTTTGAAAAACACAAAGTAAACTGATAACAGCATTTGTACACAAATAACTCCCGTATTTATTGCTAATTCAGGTTGAAGGTATCCTTAATGAGATTAACATTACCCGAACTTCTTCTGCTTACGCCTGAAATATAATCAGAGTTAATTAGCTATTAAAGTATTGAAGACTGTTGAGCTGTTTACTAGCTGACGTGGCATCTCACGTAATTACAGATGAAAAGCTATCACTAGTCTTAAAAAACAACAGAACACTCTAACAAGAAGCGTCAGAATCCAGAGACCAACCGAAGTTTGGCAAAAAATTACCACTTCACTTCTGCAGATGACCGGTATATGTATTCCGTCGCAAGAGGACTGTAACTAAATCTCCGCTTCAATCTGCGCTTATTTCTACTGCCCGAAATGCTGTGTGAATCTTAACAGTACGCAGAAGGCTGCATGAAAAAGATTTGTTACTAGGTGACCGGCATTGTGTGTCTTGCTGACCTTCCACCACCGAGGGGAGTGTTTGAATTGGCCACTGAAAATCAGTGAACTATTTGCAGATGAGTACAGCTTTGCTTTACAGTAAGAGTCTCGACGTGTTTACATATGTCGAGAAGCAAAACTCGCTGTCTTCCATTTAACCTATAGAGGGAAGTTATATACTTATGCAGAAGGTCGTGGCCTTGTGTGGGGATGAATATCTTTAGCTGAGCGCACATATATGGGTATGCTGCAGAAGAGACTACAGTCCAAATGGAACAGCCGGCATACTCTCTCTACCTTAATTCTATTGAATATGTATGGGACGCTTTTAGGAAAAATATTCATAAATGCACATCTGTATCGCCACCGAGGGTTTCTGTAATGGACCAATGGGCTTCCAGTAATATTTCTATCATTTCACATGACTTTTGCCGCGCTTAAAGCAAGCTGGTTGAAAATGATTTGCTAAGCAATTTCCTGTACAAAATAATTAAAGCATCGTGGGTTTCTTGCGAAAATTTATCATATAAGTTAATAGTGGAAGTGTTAGTATATTTTGAATCTTACTCTTTCAAAATCAAAGGAATAAAGATAACATTGAGATACGAAAGTACTAGTCTCATTGTAGTACTTACAGTTACTTTCAGCTCTATGGAAAAAAAACATACACTTGAATTGTCGTAATCCACAGGTGTTAGTAATATTCGAGGCTAATTGTAGTTTATTTTCTCGATATGAAGAACGATAATATACCATCAACATTAATCAATGTGTAGTACGTTTTGCGAAATTGAAATGTTGGCGATTAAATAAACTTATAAAATCAAAGCACTACGAGATTTTCTACTCAACTGATAGCAGGTTTTGCAGTTATAATGTATAGCAATAAACTCCATGCATTATAACTGCGAAACAAATGCAAAATAAAACGTAAACAACATGCGTTCATATGCGCAATTTCAAGAGCAGTAGAAGCTCATTGGTCGATTTTTGAAACACCTCCCTCAGTGGCGTTACGTATGTGCACTTGCAAAATATGCTCTCGGGAGGTGTGTTGCTGGCCTTAAGCGCGCTCCCTAAACGCTAAACGTCCTTAGAGCTGCTTTACGTGATCAGTGAACACCGATATCCATACAGCTTGTTGACAATATCGTAAAAAATATAAAACATCGTTCTTAGGTCTGTGTTTTATGTTCGGAGGAGATTCTAATCTGAGAAGTTTTCTATTTCATTTGTACCGAATTTGTTCCGTTTATTTGGTACATTCCACAAAAAATGCAAATATTCTTGTGTTTCTAAGTTAAAAGCTATATTATAAACATCATTACCAATTTTCGTCCCGTTTGCTTGCATACATTTTGAACTATCATGTGTTTTCCATTAAACATTTGGTAACATTGACTTTTGTTAGAGTTAACTTTTGGAAACCAGTGAATTTGCTTGTTTTCTTGACTTAGAAACAAATACATTGCAGAATACGTCAAGTAAATATTATTCGCAGTTCATGTTAGAAGTGTCATACACAGACGGGTATTACAATTTGACTTAGCTACAGTATTGAAGGATTCCCACAAGAAAGATAACTGAAGCCTCTGAATACATTTTATGCAAAAAATTAAACATTTACTTGTTTTGGTTTATTATGTTAAAGTACTCGAAGGTTATCTGCCTAAGAGAAGGTATGCCTTCTCGGAGGACTTTTTAAGGGGAACTGGCTCATATACACGCTAGACATGAGGAAAAATACGAAAACGCCCATGCAGCCAGCCCGTTCGCAGAGATTAGAAACTCGGACCGAACTACCAATACTCAGCGTCTTTACCGCTCGGCTGCTGTTGGGTAAGCTAAATATTCAATAAGGGAAGAATTATACATTTTAAATGTTAAGCCGCACATATAGAACACATGCTTTTTTCAGAAGAACATTTTAAAGTGAAAAATTCATCTTGTATATCTGTATATCTGGTATTAAAAATAATTGGAAAATTAGCCATGAACTAATTCAATAAATTTGTTTTTTTTTTTTCGAAAATGTTACTGCAAGCATTTCTGTAAACAACGCTTCCAGTTTTTCTTCACGTTAAAACGGTGTTTTAAACATAGTTTGCAACAAGAGGTCTTGAAGTAAAAAGTTCTGTTTCATTATCCTTTCTTTCAAAGCTGCGCGAGTACTTAAATGATGAAGTGTCTGGCTGTGAAGTGATGATGAAGCACCTGTCCAGATCTATTATCAGATTTTCTTTCACCGAGCTAGTAATTCTTTAGGCTTAACCGTTAAAAACTCTAGTGTAGAAGATGCTCTTATTTTAATCGAAATTTGATTTCGAAGAAAAGTAAAGTTCTTACATTACACTGATTTAATATTAATAAATTAAAAGAATGTTTTAAAAATAAGTTCTAATTACAATCAAATCACATAAAATTTGATTCATATTACTTACCATTAAAATAAATGTATAATAAAATATCGGAAACTACACATGTGTGTAATTTAAATCACCTTTCAGGTAGTATTCTCTGTGAGTTGATGCTGGTAAATTTTTTCTTGTTCTACAGTCAAACGTTTTGTCCAGTACTTGGTGTTTGATTGTTACTAAAACTGTAGTTCTTTAGCTTTGTTTTTTTTTTTTTTTTTTTTTTTTTTTTTTTTTTTGTTATCGAACATGTATGTATACCTGCATTATGCCATGATACATGTTAAAAATTATAAAGAAATACAGATAAAAAGGTGTAAAGAATGAATTTAGTTTTAAACTAACCAGCTTTTTTCTGTTACTTTTCATTTCGGTCTTCTGACATTTCCATTTCCCTGCCAGAATGATATTTCAGTTTATGCAAAGTAGGGTAAAAACATACTTATAAACTTGTGTCTGAGTTACTTATACAGAGCGTGTTCTACTTGTCGGCTGCGTTGTTTCGCTGATTTAAATTTGTTGTTTTGCAGTCCTTAATATTAACGCCGTCGGTGCGTCGGTGGTAAGGCTACGAGCCAACTCGTGTTAATTATCTCTGTGAAGCTTCGGTTGATTATTTAGTTTTAAATTTCAATTTTGATTTGCAGCCGAAAGTATTAACTCAATTTGTAAGCATTAGAAAAGCCATCTGTAATTTTTTTTTTTTTTTTTTTTTTTTTGAGTTGAATAAAATGGTTTTTTCACACATCCTAACGTCTTGTCATTGATGCAGTTTGAACTTAGCAAATAGTAGTTCAAGTAAAGTTCTAGCCAACAAAGTAAAGTTCATTTAGCTAGAATCTTAACAAATAACCGGATTTTACTTTAACGAAATTAAAAACGTTCCATAAAAATTTCTTAATTTATTACAGATATATTGTAACATCTTATTTAATGTTTTATACACTCTTAAGTCAATACCTAACCAGAGTTGTTACTTTCTCAGAATTAAATAGCAAATATTTCACAATTGGCAGCATCCTGCGGTTAGAAAAAAAGTGTCTCTGTGCGAGAAGGTAGTATATTTTAGTACAATTTTATACCGTAATGCATTACTCAGCTGCTATAAATAGCCCTATCGTTTTCCATCAGAGACATGAATTCATTCTGGGGACAGTTTTGCAGGATAGGTTACCAGTAGTGAAGTGAATAAGACTTTAAATGACTTATAGTTAGTCTTGGCCTCACTTCTGCAGAAAGGTTTGACTCCATAGTCATTCTAGTAGACTAAATCATGTCAAACGTGAATATGAACCAGTTTCCCTTAAAACGTTTATCTTAAAACCATGAAGTCTACCGCCCCTTAGGGAGACAGATAAACATGGAAGGCTGTCTTCTGGTGCCCAATTTGTCAATAGCATACAATATCTTAAAAGAGATTTAAATTGAAAGAAATCATAAATGACCCTAAAATAACACAGAATTTAGCACGAAATCTCCCCCCCCCCAAAAATTATTTTTATCGCTTTAACAGAAATCACGACAACTTTCAAATCTGTTAAAGTACCATAATTTTAGGTCTGTGCTCTTTCAATAGTCAAATGCGGGAATAAGATGGGTTTTAAAAATGTGAGCACATAAAGTATTCCAACATACAATCAACATGTCATTCATAATCACAGAAGTATTCATTCATATTCAGTTTTTCATAAGCCAGCCAAAAACACAATTCCGAAGGCTTTCAGATTTTATATTGCACTCAAACGAATGTTTTTGTCATTTACAGACTCGAACAAATTTCGAGAGCATTTGGGATAACGTGAAATTGGGCTAAAATCATTTAAAAACAGAATATCTTCAGAATTTCTGATGTACGCAGGAGAGACAAATGTTTTACTCCCTAAGAGTGTTGCCACTGCTCGGTTTGAAGTCGTTAATTTTTTAATGAAAAATATGTTATAGTTTTACGAAATATGAAACAGATAATAAAACAAATTCCAGGTTCGGTCTTCCAGGTGCGCCTGTTCGGGTGGAGGGCTGTGATATTCAAATTTTGATAGTCTAGGTACTTTTTTTCCCACAGTTCGAGAAACATAAATGCATTCATGTAGATTCTTCATTATTTAGTTTCTTTAAATAAAATACAAGGAGGTAATATTTGGTGGAAATAATCTGAAAAGTGATTCGGACATTTAAAGTGATTCATTCCATGCAAAATGCCATTTCGTGACTAACAGCCCTTCTGAGTCAACGGCTGTTTAAAAAAAAACGAAGAATTCTCAGAAGGGGAATATAAAGCTTAAAACTGTTACGTTTAATTTCAGTTGTTTTCACCAATTAGTGTGTTATTTCCAATTTGTGTTATGAAATACTAACAAATTATCAATCAATCAATTCTTCAAATAAAAACGTATTATGTATCAAAGACTTTTTATTATTCTTTAAAAGTGTTATGTGTAAATAATGAATACCATGCATAAAAACTGGTAAACTACGTCACATTTTTTTATGTATACACTGCAGAGACAATGAATGATCCTTAATTGTTAAGTATATTTCAGTACTAAAGTAAAATATGATTATGATTTCTTTAAATATTGTTACGAATTGTACAGGCGTGGTAAGATAGCTTCCCCGCAAAGCAGTTTTAGGGTTGCCATAAAATGACAAGGGAAGGCAGAGTTGCCACATTGTGCGAGAAATCGCCCATTTGGCGACAAAATTGGCGATATACGGACGGAGGGAGAACCTTCTGGAATGAATTCTTACCGGTTTAGCCCAGAATGTTCTCGAACACAAGCTGAAAGCTATATAAACCCTGCTGGTCCGCAGTTAGTTAGTATCGGAAGAGTGCCTTATCGAGAAGGCGAGTGTGTGTGCCTCGTCTGCAGTGCGAGATAGTCAGTATCGAGTTGGTGTCTCGTCTAGCGAGTCAATCCCTGCGGAGTCGATTGAATTGACAGCCTGGCAGCGAGTGTCGTGTGGGTCGTCGAGTGCACCGAGGGAGTCTGTTAGTGTATCGCGGTTAGTGCATCGTCGAGAGAGCGGGTTGAGCTCCGGGAACGGCTGAACCGAAGAGTCGGGAGCCGTGCTGGTGTGTCGTCGAGTGCATCGCGAGTTGTAGCGTGGAGAGTCTCGAGAGTACGTGGAGTTCCGAGAACGACCAAGTGGAATCGGCAGCTGTACTCTGGTTCTTTGCAGGAAGCTCTTTCCGCCATTATTGCCTGACAGTGTGAAGGCTGTGTCGCTGAACGTGTCAGCGTGCTTATGGTAGTTCTTCGACGACTGTAACGTGATTTTGGAGCTATCTGATTAAGATTGGTAATAAATAAAGTGTGTTCCGATATTTCATCAAGTGTCGTCATTATTCACTCCAAATCTACGAACCCCGTACGAACGTGAAGGAAGAAAATAACCTAACAACTGGTGTCAGGAACAGAAAAACGCAGCAATATTGAAATACAATTCATTATTTTATAGAACTCATAATTTCAGCTAAATGTTGATGTTAATAATTATTATTAAATTTAAATGTGAAACATGTTTCAAATGTTGAAGTAAAAAACAATTATTGCTGCCCTTAAAAGTCAAATATGTTTCAAATGTTGATGTAAAAAACAATTATTATTGCCTGTAAATGTCAAACATGTTCAAACAGTTTCCTGGTTTAAATGTAGGCAAGAAATTTTAATTCCTTCACCAATTCACTTTAAAGAACTTTAAGGTTACATTAAACAACTACTCCAAATTTATGAAAAGCGGATCTGTCCCATTTAAGAATTACGTATAGCTAATATGAACAGGTAAATAAAGAATATCATAGTTGGAAGCTTTTCTGTGTATAAAATACTCGTAAAAATGCAGCAGTGGCTCTAATTTTTATTAATTAGAAAGATGTATATTCTCCAAATTCTGGTACGGTTTTAGTAAAAAATGGTGACTAAAATCAGTATCTTAGAGGGAGAGGATTGTAGTGGTTTCATGGCACATAATGTTACATAAGAACAACTAATAAATTAAGCTTATTTTCTCATTTTTGTACTCAAAAAATTAATAAAGCATGTTATATGTCCCCTTTCCTCAGATGTTGACAATGCTACTGTCCAGACCCTTTCAGGAATATTAGGGGAGTCTCTGGGGATTAGTCATTAGGGACGGATAAAAAAGTGTTTCGTAATAAAAAACAGCCATGTAATGAATAATTATTCTTCATTACCGGATCACTTCCATTAAGGTATTTTTTCAGATCATTTGTACTACTGTAATTAGCATCGGAGAAAATACGAAGATCTCATTGAAGATGTTCAAGAATTTCTTAAGGTTCAACGTAATAACTTTGTTTTGTTTTCCAAATTAAGCATTGTGCTTAAGTGGAAAACGTAAAAATGTAAGAAATTTACGCAATTCCGTAGTAAATTAGGGTCCTTCAAGGTAAATTTTCCTACGTTTTAATCTTCTGCAAATATTCCTTACGCCACATTTAGGGACTGATAGGAATTTGTATTTATTGCTACAGAGATTTAAATAGAAATTTTTATAGTTTTTATGAGAACACTCAGTGAACTTTTGAAATGTGTAATGTTATTTTTACTCTTATAATGACTTATGTAAGTTAGGTATTTTTCAGAGTGTTAATACTCGTATATAAGATTAGATAACCATTTAAATTTTAGGATTAGGTCATTATTTAAAGCAAATGAGAACAATCTAGCCTCATCTATTGGCATATCGTAAAATTTAGAAGATATTGAATATAATAAATAAACTTTCAGACACTTAGAATTCTTAACATTTATAATCTATTTCATAGTACACTTAATAATAAAGTATGGAGGAGGCTGTTTAAAAATAGATGATTTAATTCGAGAATTTCAAATTTAGAAAACAATTCTTCTAGAAATTCTGATGAAACTACTGAATTATATATAAACTCTAAATATGAAATAGTTTCCATTTTATTCTAGGCCAGAATATTTTAAAATTGTAAAACACTTAAAATGATATTTTTGGGAATGTTTTTTTGCAAGTATAGATAGAAATTATTTTTTTCTTAACAATCTTTTGGGAAAAGTATTATTTGATTTTACCAGACAAAGAATGTGCACATTAAGATTTTTTCCTCCAAAAAATCTGATGTGTACATGACTTCCTTGTACGGAATATTAAATTATACGCATTTTTTCTTGCATTTCATTTAAACTAATTGAATTAAATCTACTTCGCCGACAGCGCATAAACCACAATAGAATAAACGCATTCCTTAAAATTCACTCTATTTGCGACTTAACATAGCGACACTCTGACTCTTAACATAGCGACACTCTGGCGCTAGGTTCACTTAACAGTATTATATTTCGCTCATATTATAACTCAGAATGCACAAAATTTATATCATTTAAGGAATAGAATTATCTAATCGTTGCCACATGTTCTCTTCAAATATTATAGTAAAGGAAGAATGATGTATAAAAGAAATTAAGCAAACAAAACAAAAAAGAAACAGTTTTTCACAGACGATTGAATATTTCTCATTCAATTAATTCAGTTATCCCTACGCGAGAAGGCAAAAATACATAAAAACTCAAAATATCTATATTAAAAATTACGAAGTAAATGTTAAACACTTATTTCCCCTCGAAAAAATTCCAGAAAGAATTAAGCATGATTTAATTAGCAATAATAAATGAAGGCGTTATCTTTGTTGTTGCGAAGCTAAGTTTCTCTAGATTGGCAACAAATCCACTAGACTCCTGTTTCAAATGTAAACATCTATGGCCGCCATTAAAAACAGGCTTAGCGGCAATTAAAAAACTTTAAAATTGCTGATAATGCTAAAAATATTGCACACAGATTTACTAAAGGCATAAAATACTTAACCAGAAGATAAAAACAACATAATTCAATCATTTTTAAAGCAAAAAAAATGTACAATTTACAAACATATAAGAGTAAAGAAACTGAGATCACTGAGCCGGTTAACAGAATGGATATATATATAAATATATTTATATACGTTTGGTGCGGCCGATTGCAACCAAAATACGAGGTGCACATCTACGTGTTATAGCAGTCCTATATACAAAATTTCAACGTTCTGAGGCTACTCGTTTTTGAGTTATGCGAGATACGTACGTACATACGTTCGTACAGACGCCACGAGAAATTCTCTTCAGAATTATTTTTAAAGCAATTTTATAATTTTTTTGGAGGAAACGAGTCTTTTATTCTGTCCTTACGTACATATATCAGGCAAAAACATCGTTAAATTGCATTCGGTAGCGGTCAAAATGGATATTTTCGTTGAAATGTGCTGCCTGAAACTTTTCGCGATTACAATACTTCCTTTTTACTTTGTACAAGGAAGGAAAAATGTGCCTAAAATTTAAAAAAAGGTAAAGATTAGTATTTGAATTAAACTTCTTTTTCCTGAATTACCATTCCTACTATATACATTCCTCCCAAATGTTTTAGAAAACTTTGCGGAATAAGTCTCAAATAACATTTAAGAGGATCCGGAAACAAGTTATCCGAAGCTGTAATTATGCTGAACGATTTCTATTAATTCGAAACTATTTTAAATGACCTTTGTCGCCCCTCAATTGCTTTTCATAATTTTTCTTTGTTTTAAATAATATAGAAGTGATAAAATTGTACAGTGTAGGTTTGTTGAGATGTTGTTGATAAAGATGAATGCGTATGCCATAACTATATTGCAAATATCATTTTGTTTAACTCAATTTATTTTCATCAAATATTCGGCATATATAGTGCTTGTAAAATATATAGAAAATCAAGTACGCACTGTGTGTAGGCTTACTGTTCTGTAATCACTGTTTAGGTAGAAAAAAAAAATTCTTTCTTATAAGCAGGTTATGGAAGTGTACTGCCGCCCAACAGGTATAGTTATTAGAGTTGCTGACTGCCTTGCCGAAGAACCCAGGTTCGAATCCCTGAGGAAGCATGGATGTTTGTAAAGCATGAAGCATGGATGTCCGTGCTGCATGAGGGCACTCTAAATATGTGGCGAGCCAAAAGTCCTCTAGAGAGCTTCGCGGTAGGAGAATAGAAGTGGGAGACCCTCAGACCCGTTCCCCGGGGTGTTCTCCATTCCAATTGAGGCAGAACTAAGTCGGACAAGTCGCACCTTGAACACCTTGTTACTTGTAAGGTGTTCAAGGCTGTTCCCAACGGCAGGGGAAATCTTGCGCTGCGTGGCTCCGTGTTGTTATTGTTGACTAATGCTCACTTGCCTGACGCTTAGGTCAGGCAAGTGAGCATTAATCAACAATAACAACAGGAATTGTAATTAACTTCTTTGTATAATGTTTTAGCATAAGCAGTTATAACTTTACAGAAAGCACATAGCTGTAGTTACTTTCTGTTAGCATTATGATAAGGTCGCATAGAGGTTCTTTGTCTAGGATGAATGATTTCAGAATGCATTAGTAGCTCTTTCAGATCAGTGGTGAAATCTTGTTGCAACAAGGTGCCTTTGTTAATGATTCCGGTTGCAGTCTTAAAGGTCACTCCAAGGGACAAAGAGATAAAAGTCTTTTCGTGAGGGTCAGGATATGGCCACCTTTGCTATGTACGAGTGAAGGAATTCCCTCCCCGGTTGTTCAGTCCAAGTAACGACACAGTGAGATATAAAAAGGTTTTTCCTGAGAAGAGAGAGGACTTTCCTGCTGGAGCTATGGGCATGTTGGCCCCCTACAACTATCATTCCTCGTGATAATAGCGGTAGGGCATTTTCCTGGTATACAGTTTTGAAATTATGGGACTAAACGCATTCAAGTCTCACTCTGTCAAGAATCGCAACTGCTAATGTTTTTATTTTATTAAAATTTATAATATTGTTATAACTTGAGTTAGAAGTTCATTTCACCCTGTATCACAATCGGGGTTTTGTGTAGCGGTTTCGGCCATTACACCACAGCATGTAGATGCAGCTCTTTCAGATACATACGGATTATGAATTATTTATGGGGCTTTTATGGGGCATGACTTTGATAAGCTAGCACGTGAAGCTCTAACAACGGTCAAGAAAGTGAGGCAAAATCGTGGAACGTACCAAACATGATCTTCCTATATATGTGCTCCTGGACTGGATAACGGGACACGATTTACTTAAGTGTACACTGATATCGCAACCATGGGAGGAGCTTCTAAAATGGACCAATTGGATTGGAACTGCAGAATTCGATCACGTGATGTTTCATGAAAAAGGGAAACAAAAATTCATTTTCTGAATTTCTGGGAATTATCTAGCAGATATTTAGACTCTTCCTATATTCAGGTTATGAGTATTGGAATCTTTCTATATAACTTTCATTTTGATTATTTTCCAAATAATATTAAACATAGAAATATTCTTGTCGTTTACAAGTCGATTACAAAATTTTCACATAGCTACAAAATTCGACATTTAACTATCAGAAATAACTCTCCCCATTGGCCCAGTGTGAAAACCTCCTCCCATGGAACGTTCACAAGCGGGATGACGTCAATGATTGCTTCAAAATGAATGCAAAATACAATTGCAAAAAAGGAAGACCTCCATTATAATTACCGGGAAATATACCTTTAACAAACTGCCCGCATTCCAAGCAGTTTTATCAGGAGAATAAATTAATATGATTACGTAAGTTAAATTAATATTCAAAACAAAAAAGGCATTGTTAATAATGGAATAACGTTGGTTTTCATCTTTTGTTTTTCATTGCGTCATGTTTATATATCCCGGATTATTAAATTAAATTATATTTTCTTGCCCCCCCCTTCCAAAAATAACTTCCAAATACTATCAAATCATCTGCTCCCACTAATATTACCCCACCTACACATTACACGCACATATTGTTTTACCTTGAAAGTTTGTGATAATAATCGTCTTTTCGCAATAAAAATATATCTGTAAGACAGGATCTGGTTAATCTGGCTCCGGTTAGGACCTGATGACAGTAAAATTTAAAATTCCTCTTTACCTTCAAATCGATGACCGCTAATAAATGTGCAAATGAACAAGTATTTTACACGTATTTTTAAACTGTATCCAGTAAAAATTTTAAATGCTTTCGCAGCAATTAAAATAATATATAAAATATTTAATATTCAGTTTCTTAAAGAAAGAAAACATAAGTACAGGCATGGAAGAGCATTTTATTAAACATTTAACTAGGTTTTCAAAATATTCTACTCAGTATTGATGTCATATGACTGTAATCAATTAGGAAATGGGAGAAATGAGTCACATATTTCTGCCTCACGATTAAGTCACATTATTTAAATAAAACTGGTATCGAAATAGACATACTTTCTCTAAATCGTTATTTTTTGCTTATAAATCTTACTCCACAACAAGTAGATCTAAATTACTATTATTTAATGTAATATAATTTTAGGCAAATCTTCGCGATATTTTAATTTAAATTCGTCTTGAAATTACACTTCAGAAATTCTGCAGGAAGGCATGAATATATTTGAAATATCATATTAATTATTATTTTACGTCATTTTAATTTAGTAGCATTTGACATGAATCTGAATATTACTTTCGGAATTCACACCACTCTGTCTTAAACAAAAAATATAAGATTGACACCTGATGATATTCACGTGAAAGACAAGTGATTTACTGCTTAGGATGAACGGTTATTTCTAAAACGTCAGAAAGGACCTTGAGTGATAAATACATCATTTCACGAGACCCTGTAAACCATCCATCATATCTTACTTGATGGCGGTTCAGGTCATAAAGAAAAAGTGCTCCCAGAATTTCTCGATTTTTCTTAGTTCAAGAATAATATTGGATGAAAACTTCTTATTCGTTTAAGCTTCCATTACGAAAAGCTATTTCAAGTTAGTTTCTCTTAGTTAGAAATTATGTTTTATTATCGGAGTACTTCATATTTGATATAGACGCTGTAGTTACTCATAAGTAAGATCTTTTTAACAAGGGGCTCTTTTTTTTCATTTACACACACATATTGACAGCATCTGAACTAAAATATTTAAAAACAGGATAACTTTAGAATTTCCGACAGACAGCCTCGCGCGCTCCAGATAAAATGTTATATTCCCTATAGTTTTGTTACTGTTGGTTTGCGCATTAGCACTGAAGGCATAATGAGTAAGTTTCCTCGGCGCAGTTTTCATTAAAGAATCATAAGTCAAAATTTAACTACGAAATCTTTATTTAATAAAATAGGAGAATTTTGCTTAACTTAAGCATAACAAAAAGTAATAATCTTCACAGACATTAAAACACTGAAAGTATTGAAAGAACAACATAGAATCATCATCAGGCTTACCTATTTAGGCAATAAAAAGGAGAAACACGAACATACTTCGACACAGTACCTGAAAGCTGTGCTGCTGTGCTGTGCTGTGTGTGATTATGGCAAAGCCTCGAGGGCTATCTGCCTAAGGGCAGGGATGCGTTCGTGGAGGACTTTCTAAGGGAAACTGGCTCGTATACACGTTACACATGGGGAAAACCACGAAAACGCCCATGCAGCCAGCCCGTTCGCGGGATTCGAACCTCAGACCGAACAGTACCTGAAAGAGAAGGCACTAACTGGATTAGACCTTTGGCCAGGTACAAGAAGTTAAGGTGAGAATCGAATGCTTTGCATTGCACACGAACTTAACTTTCTCTCGCCAATATATATCTTGGCGCACGTTCGTTTCGTATGCCTTTCGAGTTTCATTATGCAAAACACCTAAATTTATGCTAACAATTCGCTTTGAAATCGTTGTGATTTTTAAACAAAAATCCGTTAAATGCTTACAAAATATGAAATGGGTAATAAAACAAATTCGGAATTACAAATTCGGGCTTCCAGGAACCCATATTCGGGTAGAAGATTACGTTATTCCAAATCTGATGGCTGTGGGTGCCGTTAAAATGCGAGAAAGCATTCATGCATTCATGCAAATACTTCATTATTTAATTTCTTTAAATATGAGTATTATAGTGCGATAACATTTGGTGGCAACAAATTGAAAAGTGATTCAACGCTTTTATTGATTCGACGCAAAATGCAGTCTTTGTGGTAAATAAAAAATTTAATAAATTTATGATATGTTATAATCTAAAGTTATTATTAAATTTAGATGAAAAAAAAAATTTTAAATATAAAATCTGAAGGCTTTCAGATTTTATATTACGCCCTAAAGGGACTTTTCTTAACGTATTGTCCGTTACCTTTACTTATTAAATATCATGTTCTTCACACTTAAATCATAAAATTCAATTCAACAGCAATATCGCAAAATAATTTTTAAAATCTTTGGAATTGATGATACACAGTCTCGCGTGTTGCAAATATAAAAGTTTTTTTTTTCGTACAGTGTTGTCATTGCTCGCTTTGAAATGATTGAGTTTGTTAATCAATATTTTTTTAATGTTTGGCAAAATATGAAATAGATAATAAAACAAATTCCAAATTGAAAATTTGAGCTTAAAGATGCCCATATTCGAATGGAGGAGTAGTTATTCAAAATTTGATGGTTCTAGGTACCGTTGTATTTTCATACATACATTCAATCAGATTCTTCATTATTTAATTTCTTTAAATGCAGTACAGGGTATTTTAATTTCTTTAAATGCAATACAGGGCATTTTAATTTCTTTAAATGCAATACAGGGCATTTTAATTTCTTTAAATGCAATACAGGGCATATTTGGTGGCATCTATAGAATAAGTGAACCGACGCAAAACGTCAGGACGAAATTAATAGCCCTTCTAGCCAAAATTTCCCGTTTGGGCTAATAAACGTAATTATCCCTAGCAGTCAAAAACTGGATGATAAAAGCATTACAGTGGAGAACAACAAAAGAATTCGTTATTTCATTGAGCTGTTTTTGGCCTAACGCATAAGTTCTTTTTAAAGATTTAACCTATTTCTTCTTTGCTTAACAAAAATTCTACCATATTTCTTTTTAAGAAATGCATCCTTGTAAATCATTCATACACATATGCCTTAGTTTGCTTCTAAGTTACATGTAGAGCACATGTTTAAATCATCATTAATAATTTGTTTAAAGAATTCGAGATTGCTATTTCAATGAGACTTGTCACGTTTTAGTCTTTCACTTCTTAGCAGCAGATACTATCCGCTCAATTTAAAAAATATTCCATTTAAAATCCTTTCTGTCAGAAAACAATATTTTAAAGGAAAACAAGCGTTTTGGCACTATATTACTTCCTTGTACGATGTAAAAAGGCAGTATTGTAATCGCGAAAAGCTTCAGACAGCATATTTCAACGAAAATATCCACTTTGACCGCTTTCGAATGCAATTTAACGATGTTTTTGCGTGATATCTATACGTAAGGACAGAATAAAAGACTCTGTACCTCCAAAAAAATTAAAAAACTGCTTTAAAATGAATTCTGAAGAGAATTTTTCGTAGCGTCTGTACGAACGTATGTACGTACGTGCGTACGTACGTATCTCGCATAACTCAAAACCGAGTAGCCTCAGAACGTTGAAATTTTGTATATAAGACTACTATAACATGTAGATGTGCACCTCGTATTTTGGTTGCAATTTATACACCAAACGTATATAAATATATTTATATATATATCCACTCTGTTACCCGGTTCAGTGATCTCAGTTTCTTTACTCTTATATGTTTGTAAATTGTACATTTTTTGCTTTAAAAATGATTGAATTATGTTGTTTTTATCTTCCGGTTAACGTTTTTATGCCTTTCGTAATTCTGGAAGCAATATTTGTAGAATTATCAACAATTTAAAAGCTGTTTAAGTGCGGTTAAGTTTTAAATAACATGGCGGACATAGTTGTTTACATTTGAAACAGCAGAATTGTAGATTTGTTGCCAATCTAGAGAGACTAAGCTTCGCAACACAAAAATAACGCCTTCATTTATTATTGCGAATTAAATCATGCTTAATCCTTTCTGGAATGTTTTCGAGGAAATAAGTATTTAAGATTTACTTCGTAATTTTTAATAGAGATATTTTGAGTTTTTATGTATTTTTGTCTTGTCGCGAAGTGAAAACGGAATTAATTGAATGAGAAATACTCAATCGTCTGTGAAAAACTGTTTCTTTTTCGTTTTGTTTGCTTAATTTATTTTATACATCGTTCTAGCTTTGTTATAGTATTTGAATAGAACATGTGGCAACGATTAGATAATTCTTTAAATGATATAAATTTTGTGCATTCTGAGTTATAATATGAACGAAATATAATACTGTTAAGTAAACTTAGCACCAGAGTGTCGCTATGGTAAACAAACTGAATTTTAAAGAATACATTTATTCTATTGTGGTTTATGCGCTGTCGGCGAAGTAGGTTTAATTCAATGTAATAAGTTAAATGAAATGCAAGAAAAAATGCGTATAATTTAATATTCTGTACAAGGAAGTTATGTGGTGTACACAGCAGATTTTTTTTTATATTCTCGTAATCTCGTAACTCAGTAAGACTGAAAGTAAATGTGTAAGTTATCTCTTATTACAAAAATTACATTGATTGTGTACTTTTGCACAAACTTATATCACTTATAAAGCGTTTTGCAACCCATGTAAAATTTTCTTTGCTCACTCGTCAAAACGCACTGAAAATAAAATAAAATAAAATCATGACCATTACCTAATATACGTACAATACAAATAGCAGAAAAATAAAAACTGAGAATTAAACGCAAGTATTACTAAAAGCATCAACTCACGCATTTGTAAAGCAAACACTTTTGTAAATTTAACCAAACCTTTAGAATTCACAAAAAAGAAATTTATAATGAAACATCCCTATTTATCACCGACACACAAGTAAAATTACAATAATAAATTACAGTGGTGAAATAATTAACAGCGGTGGAATGAAGATTAGGTAACTTCCGCTTAGTCATTAGCTTCACAAAGGATATAAACAAAAACAATTATTGTAAACAAATGTAAAATTCTGCAATAGCTCCTCCAAAATATCTGAAGCAAATAATTATAATCAAAAATTTGCAACCGTGTTTTGCTATCTATATCTTTCCAGCCTCAGCTATTTAAACAATGATAATCCTTTTATTTATTTTTCATATATTCTCTGTGCAGCCGAGATAATTAGGACATTGTTCACAATACGGAGGAACAATGTCTTGAAAGATTAAGGTTTCCATGCAGTTAGGTTGTTTCATCAAGGAAACTATTTTCATGCAAAATTTCCTATTTAGAAATTCTATTTAAATTTACAAAGTATTCAAAAAATTGTTATCTCTTTTATTTTGAATATTTAGAGATTGATCAAACATTTTAAGCAATCTTCCAGTGCAACTATATATTCAGATAAAATGCTGTCTGGGAAGCCAATGAAAATAATTACTTTGTTCTCTTATTCTAGCAGAGTGAATATGCATAAGGAAACACCCAGTACAGTGCATTTCGCTATTGGATTCAAACTGGTGGACGTAATTGAATCTCAGTGAATAATTAATAGCGTATAAAACTGTATAGCAAGGAACTAAATATTCGTTTACGTGAAGTTACTTTCTGTCGGAAAGTTTAAACTGATATTTTTAGAACAGCAACTGTTCTTCAGTAATTTGCAATTTTTCAGTTCAATTTGAAGAAAATTTAACTGACATAGTAAAACAAAAACTGATGTGTACGGTCCACATGACTTCGATGTACGAAATATTAAATTATAAGCATTTTTTCTTCCATTTCATTTAAAATTTATCAGATTGAATGCCGACAGCGCATAAACCACAATAGAATAAACGCACTCTTGAAAATTCAATATATTTGTTTACTTAGAACGTCCTCCACGAAGGCGTCCCTCCCCTTAGGCAGATAGTCCTAGTATGCCTTGCCGTAATTAAATAAACAAAACCACTATATTTGTTTACCATAGCGACACTCTGGCGCTAGGTCCACTAAACAGCATTACATTTCGTTCATACTATAACTCAGAATGCACAAAATTCACATCATTTGAAGAATTATCTATCTTTGCCCCATGTTCTGTTCAAATACTATAATAAATCTAAAACGATGTGTAAAGAAATTAAGGAAACAAAACAAACTCACATACGATTCAGTATTTCTCATTCAATTAACTCAATCCTCACTTCGCTACAAGGCCAAAATACATAGAAATTTAAAATATCTATATTACAATTAACGAAGTACATTTTAAACACTTATTTCCTCGAATAAATTCCAGAATGTATTGAGCATGATTTAATTTAAAATAATAAAAGAAGGAGTTATCTTTTTGTTGCGAAGCATTCTCTAGATTAGCAGCAAATCCGCTGTTCGGCCAAGTTTCAAAAGTAAACAAATATGGCCGCCATGGCAAAAACAATGAGGCTTAGCCGCACTTAAACAACTTTTAAATTAATTAAGACACAAAAACATGCCGAAAAAATACTAATTCAAAAGTCAAACAGCAAAAATAAACCTTATATTTTCTAAATTGAAATTTCAATTTTGAAAATATAACGCTGATTTTTGTTGTTTGACTTCTGAATTAGTAACATTTAAATTGTTGATAATTCTACAAATATTGCATGCAGATTTACTAAAGGCATAAAAATCTTAACCGTAAGATAAGAACAACATAATTCAATCACATTTAAAGCAAAAAATGCACAATTTACAAACATATAAGAATAAAGCAACTGAGATCACTGAGCCGAGTAACAGAAAACAAGATATATATATATTTATTTATATTTATATACTTTTAGTGCAGCCGATTGCAATCAAAACACGAGGTACACATTTACATGTTATAGCAGTCCTATATACGAAATTTCAATGATCTGAGGCTGCTCGTTTTTGTGTTATGTGAGATACGTACGTACGTACAGACGCCACGCAAAAATCTCTTCAGAATTCATTTTAAATCAGTTTTATATTTTTTTGGGGGGAAAAGAGTCCCTTCTGTCCTTACGTACAGATTGTGCACCGATAAAGCAAAAACAAATATTATATATATATATATATATATATATGTACTAAAAATTATTATACATGTAATACTTTAGTTAATATATAAATAAATAAGAAATATATATATTTCAACTTAAATTCCCAATCATTTTAATTTTGGTAGTTTCCCTTTCTCTTCTAAAAATAGCAACTACTTATAATAAACTTTCTCAAGACTACATCATCACCAGATTATGTGACTTTTACATAATGCTGGTGACGTAAATAATTTTGAGAGCTCAACCTCAAAACATATAAAACTTTGGATCCAGTATACGTTACCAAAGAACACCAAACCTTGTAACTTTATTAAGGAGGTTGAATCTTGTAGCAGCATTTCTTACAATGTATTAAAACAGTTTTCGTCGGTTTGATATTTGGACATTTTTTCTTTACCGTTTGTTTTTCTGAATGCTGTTGATTTAAAAAAAAATCAGTTTCCTGTTTGAATGTGATGGGAGAAAACATAGATTACCATCAATAAAAATAGAGAGAAATGCACTTACGAAAGGCCTCACAGCAGCATATGTCCTAAACTATACGAAACATGTTTTTTGGACATCTTCATTATTTTTTTACATCAAAATGCACGAAATGACCTACATTTTCACAGAAACATGATGTTTTTATATGGTTAGTGAAAAATGCTGCATTTTTACATCATTTTTTAAGACGCCCAAAATTTGAGAACAATATTTCTTTAATTTTGATAAAAAAAGGGTATAAAAGACTTCAAAAAAGGACAATAAGGAATAAAAATAGTAATAAAAAGAAGTGTTTTCACATTTTTTTCACACCTTCTAATTTGAGACAAAATCAAATTAGACCCAAAATTGTTAAAAACATTGATTTTTACAGGGTCATCAACCCTACTAGAGACCTTAGAATCCTGGAATTTTATTATTGTACATAAAATTAAAAAATATATAAGAAATAAATTAAAATCTGGGTGGAGAAATGTTTCAAGAGGCTAGACATCCCTTAGCGATCATTATGACTTAGACGAAAGTTCGTTTAGAATCATGCCGTTTCATATCATGATTTCCCAAAATATTCACTGGTAATGTTTGAATGGAGCTATGCAAACAATCACCGTTTAGTTCGCTATAAAAAAAGGTCTGTTCCCATATTGTGCTCTCTTAGCAGGAGGAAAGATCATCCAGATCAGCAGAGAACGTCGATTTTCAAATTTTTACCAATATTTAGTTTTAATAGCAGTTATATATTGGGCTACGTCTCGACTAGTTTAAACTTTAGTCGGAATTATAATTAAAATTACCATTCGTTAATCATTACATAAACTCATTTTTTAATGCTACAATTATGTTCTTTGCTTGAATTCAGCAAATTTTTCTTTTGATTTAAAGCTGGAAGGAACACAATTCAAAAGGTTTAAGAGGACCTTGTAAGAAAAAATGATTTACTCGCAGTTTGCTTTCCTTTCAGAGAATCCAGTTGTCGACTGCATGTTACGATGTCCCATTTCCAAAATATAACGACTTACAATGAAGTTGCCATTCTTTCAAATTCTTTGCGAAAGGAACTTCTATAAATTTGAAAAATTCGAATTTTCCCCCTACAATTTCAAGATCGTTTTGTTCCTCCAGTATTTCAACTCATGCTAGCAATCGATATTCAGGCATCTTTCCACATCTTTTCTAAAACGCTTTATTTTTAATAGCCTATAGTATTTATAGGAAATTATTTTTAAATGACACATTTTTAGCCTTATAAGCACTTTCCATATGATTTGTAGCAGAATAGCTTCTAGAAATCTCTAAGTTTCAGTTTTTGCAAGCCCATTTTTTCTAATTAAATAACGTAGCACTTATTTTGCTTACCTACGAAAGCTGGATTAATGTACACTGGATAATTATTATTAGCCTTTTAATCGTCTAACCAAAATAAAATGGTTATTTTTCTTCAATTAGTGTTCTACTTTATTCATATTAAGATAAGTTTAAACATCGATGTAACAAATATAAATCTATTTAGTACTGCCGTGCGAAGATGTACGTTATGAGTATAATAAATTTTATGTTGTATATCCATATGAAAATATTCGCACACAAAATATTGTAATTCATAGAGTGAGTGTCATTACTTGGTGTTTATAAATATTAAAGAAATTTAATACTTCTATAATCCAGAGAGCAACGTATATTAGTAAAAATTATCTTAACCTATGAAAAAATGTTTTATTATTTTACTGTATTTTTGTATTATAGCATCATTTATGTTTGTTTTTATAAAAACATCTATGTTGAATTTCACTAGGTAGACTTTCTAGATAGATCTATTTAGAATTTAACTAGGTAGACTTTCTACGTGGATCTACTTAGAATTTCACTATATTTGACTTTCTAGATAGATCTATTTAGAATTTAACTACGCAGGTTTTCTACTCTGATCTACTTAGAATTTCACTATATTTGACTTTCTAGATTTAGAATATTACTAAATCATAGATCACCAGATATTTTACTACATAGATCTGTTTATAATTTCACTAGATACTAAATCACTAGATATTTCAATAGACAGAGTATTAAATATAATGTTTACATTTGCATGAGTAGCAGATATATTGCATAAAAAATTATCTAAAATTACAGAGAAAACATGATGAGCATCCGAGTTCAAATAATGAAGTTAAAAACTGATATCAGTAGCACATGTCGCCCAAGTTTGATTTTCGACGGTCATTCTTATTCGATAAGTATCCATACAGAATGCTAGACGTATCAGATTGACAGCAATACAACAAGAAAAGGTGGCCAGGAATAAAATCTGAAGAATAACATATATTTTTGCAGGTATTTATAAAATACTAATTCAGAAGTCAAACAACAAAAATCAGCGTTATATTTTCAAAATTGAAAAATATATATTTTATATACAGTTATATTTTTTAATTTGAAAAATATATATTCTATATATAGATATATTTTCAAATTTGAAAAATATATATTTTATATATAGTTATATTTTCAAATTTAAAAATATAACGCTTGTTCAGAAGTCAAACAACAAAAATCAGCGTTATATTTACAAAATTTTTACAGGACTAGTTTCGATGGTTTTACCGAACCATCATCTTCAGCTGCAAAACCGCAAATGAACAAGATAGGAAATAATGATTAGATAAGATAAGAAAGCCTGGACAAGAATAAGCAAGTGGCGCCGTCTGTTGGCGAAACCAGAACTAAAACATAATTTCTCTAAAAGCCGAAGCCAAATTTGGATTGGAATTAGGATCATAACTAGAACAGAAAGATTTTTATGAATGTGAAATACCTCTAGAAAATCCAGTTCTTCAATGGAAGATGTTTTTTGAATAATTTTGGCAGCAATTATCTAATCATTATTTCCTATCTTGTTCATATCTAATCATTATTTCCTATCTTGTTCATTTGCGGTTTTGCAGCTGAAGATGATGGTTCGGTAAAACCATCGAAACTAGTCCTGTGAAAATTTTGTAAATATAACGCTGATTTTTGTTGTTTGACTTCTGAATTAGTATTTATTCGGCGTGTTATTGTGTCTTAATTATATAACGCTTGATTTTTGTTGTTTGACTTCTGAATTAGTATTTGTTCGGTGTGTTATTGTGTCTTAATTATTTATAAAATATCAAGTAGAACACGTATTTTTGCAAATATTTATAAAGAATTTGGAAATATTTATAAAATATTTGGAGTATAGCTCTAGTATTAAACCAGAGATAACTTCAAAGTGAATTTTGTAAATACTGCAAAATTATCGCTGTGGTTGAAGAAACTGTAATTGTTGCTTGAGCTTTTAGAATTTCTTTTTTTTTTTTTTTTTTTTTTTTTTTTTTTTTTTTTTTGTTTTTTCTTACGAATTTACACGGGTTCAGACGGGTATATTTTTGTTAAAAATATTTTCTTAAATATATTTAACAGAAAGGAACGGTTTTCTGTACATAGCCTGATCAGTATAAATCACCCTGAAACCAAAACTCTGACAAAGTAAATGATCTCCTGTAAATAAAATTAAAAATCATGTATGAACTAGTAATTTATATGCGTAAAGATTAATTGTATTTTAAGACAATACAAATTGCAACTGTTATCAATTACAAAATGCTTCCCAATGCCGGCTGGATAAGAGAGCTGACTAATTCGACCCAATTTTTCGAATTCGAGCGAACTGCTGCTTGCATGAACTTTATGTTTTGGATAGTTTTCTTTTGTATAACTCTAATACAAGCCTGTTTCTCATAACGTACTCTCAGCAAATATATTATCTCTTGCCAGAGATCTCTGACGAAACTTAAGTTACTCTGAATCAATCATCCAGCCAGCCAAAGATCCGTGAATCATCAACGTGATGCAGTTTAGACAAATGAGTCATCACAATTGCATGCAAAGGTGGGTGTAGGTACGTTGGAAAAATGCACCAAAAATCCTATTGCAAATATGCGATTGTTGCAAGTTCAATATTTAGGATTTTATATAAGATAAAGTTGTTTAAATATTCGATTGTGTGCACACTGTCTAAGTGTTCTATATTTTTAGCAAGGCCAAAATATATGCACTAGATTTTATGTTCCTTTCTATCTCCTACTGAGGGCAGAAATGTTTAACGCCAAATTTAGTTTGACTTGGCCCTTATCTCTAACAGCAAATTAAATAGCCCGCATACTTCCTATACAAACGGTTATGAGACCTATGAGATTTGTTAAAATTTTCTCATTGAGCACCATCCATATATTTGAAAAAGTATCATCCAATATATCTCGAGAGTTCGTTCTTAAGCCACAACTTGACGTAATATTTAAAAGCTAAAGGTTATTTTAACAAATCAGCATTCTACTGCAATTAATTTCATTTCTTTCGTATGAAAGCGCTGAGATATACCAGTTTTATCCTAAGGTATGGTTGTTGTTGGAAACAATTAGTATCGAAAACAATAAAAGTTATAATTATTACATTCGCATCAAAGGGGAGTATAAAAACCACTAAACTTCGTATCTTGTAACAGTTTCGCAATAGTCCAGCAAACGCTTAAATGTAACAAGTTGCTATCCATTCTTAATCTCCGTATTTATCGAGTGCCTCTTGGAGAATTCCGGCTGACTGCAACCGTTAAGTCGTTAGATCTAAAGCCAGATTAGACTTTTATACTACTACGCTTTCTCATGTGGGGATTTTCTTTTATATGGCGAAGAATAGTTCTTTTTGCTGAACTGTCGTTTCTCTATTACTCTTGGTAGTTAAACAGGTTTTCTTGCATGTAAAGCTTTATTTTATTTTATGCTCACCACAGCAAATGTGTTTGGGAATTTAAACTGGATAAATTGCATCAAAATAAAACTTAGATGCAATGGTTAGGCAAGACTACAAAGCTGATTACTTTAACCACTATTTTTTATTTTTTATTTGCGCTTTCATGTTGTAGCTTTCTAACTAGTTTAATTATTGGTTTAAAGCAGTGCTGGAAATCAATTTACAATTATAACTCTTATATAACGTATGAATTTATGATCGGGGTCTATTAAGCCTCAGTTTAATTCCAGATATCAGCTAATTCGGTGTCCGCCGATAACATCGCGGCAAAAACATCGCGGACGAAAACGTCGCGGAGAAAACATCGCAAGGCGAAAACGTCGTGCTACAAAACATCGTGGGAGAAAACATCACAAAGAGAAAACATCGCAGTTCTAAAACATCGTGCTACAAAACATCGTCGTCGAAAATAAAGCGGTTCAAAAACTTCGCAAATTAAAAACATCGTCGTCGAAAATATCGTGGTAAAAAATAAAGTATCTACAAATCATCGCAAGACGATAACTTCGCAGACATGCTTTTTTCAGGTTTTAATTATTGTAAATGGATATTGCCATAATGATTCGTGAGCGCAGTATGTAAAGAAGGATAATTTTTATTTTCGCATATTTTATTAACTAATAAATGTTTGCTGAAAACGTAAGAAGGAAACATAAGCATAAAAAATTAAATGCAAATTATAGATTATAGTTTTCATGAAAAATTACCAGTAAAAACTTTATAAAAATGATTTATTAATGGCCTTTGTTAGTTAACTATGTCGGTTTAAAATCCTATTAAGTGCTATAAGTTGCATTAATTTTCTATGCTTAAGTTTCACTTTTATTTTCTCAGCAGAATTTTATTAGTTAATAAAAAGTATGAAAGTAAAAATTATCCTTCTTTCCATCTTGCCATCACAAATCAATATGGGAATATCCATTTACAGTTATTAAAGCCTGAAAGAAGCATGTCTGCGATGTTATCGTCATGCGATGATTTGTAGATACTTTATTTTTTACCACGATATTTTCGACGACGATATTTTTAAACTGCGAAGTTTTTGATCCGCTTTATTTTCGACGACGATGTTTTGTACCACGATGTTTTAGAACTGCGATGTTTTCTCGTTGCGATGTTTTCTCCCACGATGTTTTGTAGCACGACGTTTTTGCCTTGCGTTGTTTTCTCCGCGACGTTTTCGTCCGCGATGTTTTTGCCGCGATGTTTTCGGCTGTAACCGCTAATTCACCGATAGATTACTATATGATATGGATCTAGATATCGTATCAATGACGATCAACACTGCTCGAAAGTGTTTAAATGATTTACTGGATAAGATGATCAGGGTGTTCTCAACTAAGAAATTATTAGGAAACAAGAAAGAAATGAGCTCTAAACATTGCTGTCAATACCCAATTAGCCAATCGAAATGGCAATATAACCCTTAGCCTACGATTTACGTTTCAACAACTTGGGTCCAAAACGTAAACGATATCACGCAGTCTTGGAGGCAGTCTTGGAGCCTTTCCATGGATCTGCAAACCGGTCCTAAGTTGTACGGAACTCGCACGACTTACGGAATGTAACTACATCTGTAAGATACAACTGGTTTAATTTCGTGAAATATTTGATAAGTAATTGCAACCTGATGAATAATGGTAGATATACCATAAAAGGTTCATTATCGATCACTAAAATATAACATAAATAAATAACATTTATCTTCAACTCTTAAATAAATTAGAAGTTCACATAATTAACATTTATAGAAAAATTAATAATCTTCAATGGTATGATATCATTCGAAACACACTAGTATTCATATAATGGAACTTTGCACCCCTTGCACTCCCATATGTTCCACTACGTTTATTTATTTTTCGTGCATGATTTTCAAGGTCTTCATGGCCTTAATTTTGATGCTGTTGGATCGATATGTTTACGAAAAAGAGCCCAATGTTTCGCGTGCAGCCTCCCTGGTATATCTCCGTTAAAGAAATACTCTCACCGTATAAGAAACTCTCCAACTGTTCACATCACAAAATCTTCTTTTTGAAAACACCTTGTGGGGATACATCTGTAATATTTAAGAAAATATATTTCAAACTGCGAACGTGACCATGAATAACATCTAACTGATTATGATATAAAAGAGATAATAAGAATCCATCACGAGCCTGGTCTCTGCTGTTTCTGGTGGAGCAAATTACAAACTGCGACCGTAGCACGACGGGTAATACCGATTTACATTTGGCTTGATCATTGTACCACGATCCAGGCTTGTGATATTTACATTTAACTCAATCATTGTACCACGGGCCATAATGTGATATTTACATTTGACCCGACCGATGTACTTTGGACCAGGCCAGTGATAATCAGTTTCGGCAGGAATACAAGACCAAGTATCTCACACTTAGTTGTAGCTTAAGGGAGTAAGCCTTGTCCAAAATCAAACCGAATTCTGAAACATTTTATCAAGTAACATAAGATATAGGGAAAGAAGAAGTTTTTATTTTAAAAAATACATAATTTTGAAGTTTTTCATACATTCAGATAATTCAGTAACTGAAGCTGCTTAAAAATTCTAGTAACTTCAAATAAAATTCACAAAACGCTTTTCAAATTTACGTTGATGTGTTCGGCAGCAAAATTAAATTTTATATCCCTGTAAGAGGAAATGGATGTTTATCAAAATAGATTGTTTTTGAGATGATGTTTGAATATGCTTCTTATTCTTCGAACGGATGATGTCAGAATAAATATATAAATATTTTCAGTAACACATATTGAGTAAATTTGGCGTGACGCTGCATAGGTAAAATTTCTATTCCCTTTACTCTAAGAACTAAAGCAAAAGAATACAACAGCAACTCAGATTTTAATTTTTCATAATACAGACTTTGAAAACGCTTTTTCTGAAGAAAAGACTCTCGATTTTTCTGTACACTTATTACTTTGAAGTTAAAGAATATTATATTTGCTCAATAAATAAATAAATAAGTATTAGCTTGAGGGTGAGGAACAAAATAGATTCAAATGTAGTATAATTATAAATATGTTGCTTGATTCATAATGTAGTGCAACATGAATAATAATAAATTCTCGTTTTAATTAAAAGTGAATTTACCATGTTTCCATTTGAAATATATTTAATGTATAAAGTGTTCAAATAAGTAATATAAATTTATTTCAATTTTTTTTAAATTACTTTGATCTTCAAAGCAGTGTCTTAATTATATATTTGCATTATAAGCCACTTTATTATTATTATTATTATTATTATTATTATTTTACTACATTTCTTAAGATTCTTATTGTTACTTGGTTCTTAACAACTTTTTATTTTATTAATGAAATTCAGTTTTCAGAAACCAAAGATGCAAAATGATTTGCAACTTACGTTATCTGCAGAGTTTTGAAATCCATGCACAGGAGTAATAACAATATGATACATTGTTATTCGCAGTGTGTGAAATTTTTCTGTGTAGCCGTAATATTTATTTTCAGAATCAGCTTCTTTCTATAGAAAATAACTATATTCTATTTTTATAATGTTTCGCAGTTAAACCCTACAAAGTAATCTGGACCATATCCAAGAAATACGTATAGCTATATGATTTTTTTATTAGACATGAAACAACTATAACCATTATATCAGTTTTTGTTCAACTTTACTGCGCAATATAACGATAAAGACAATGTAAAAAAGTATAACAGTAAAATTTTATTGCTTATATCGATTCGGTAAAGATTTTGCTCCTATTTTATAGGTCATCCGGAGTCGTGATCATTCTGCGAAGAAAACAGTGCTATTCGAAACATTGTCACCTGAATATATCGCTTCCATTAAATTTTATCGGGAACTCCCGTTCCACATCTATTATGCAGGATTTCAGTAGCGACACTTAAATCACTTCATTTCCATCCTATCTTTGTAGGCTTCCTAAATTTATAGACAAAAGAAAAAAAAAACAATTTCATAGCCTAAATTCCGTTGTTTATTTTTCCCACAGAAGTTGATTCACAGTATTTTGATTATTTTATGCTTTTTGGATAAAAGGCACATATGTATATATATATATATGAAGAAGATTTAGTTGTAACGATATTGTAGAAATAGTTGACGGTGTAAATATTGAAGATGTTGCATTTCGTAATGGACAACAACTGGGCAGCTGAGACAGATAAAATATTCATGTTTTTTTCTAAAAACATATTGTGGCCACAATCAACTTGGCACTCTACGTCGTGCCTAATTCAAAAGGTTGACATTTTTTATAGCTTCGCAGTAAGTAGACAGCTTCAGTCCATCTAGGCCGAGGTACTGAAATCAAGTGCTTGCATTCAGGATGAAATCTTAATTCAGATGATTTAGTTTATGTTTCAATGCATTTGAGAGACTTTAATAAAGCTGGAAAATTATTATTGGCTGTTTGAGTTTATTTATGTTACCAGCGTTATACAGAAATTATATGACATGGATTAATCTGTAAATCATGCAGTGTAGTTAGAGTGCAGAGAGGAAACACCCAAATTAACATTAAGCAGTAAGAGGATATTTCTGATTTAATTTATAATTTATACGTATCCATTTTTATCTTACATTTTCTTCCCTTCAAAGAGAAAAAAAAAAGGCTTAACGACTGAGGAGACATTTTAAAGGATAATGCTGTAAAGTATTAACAAATGATGAGAACGTAATCAGCAAAATGCAAATCATGAATTTTTTGACTAAAATAATCATTTAAATAACTGCTAATTCTTTTATAATATTTAAGTATTGCATCAAATTGAGAAACATAATCAGCAAAATCCAAATCATAAATTTTTGACTAAAATAATCATTTAAATAACTGCTGAGTTAAGTCTTTTAAAATATTTTAGTCTTGCATCAAATTTTCAGTCCAAAAGACACTCTGTTTCAGAATCCCACACAATTATATTTCTTCAGGAAAGGCTTTTAAAAGTTTTTCACACAATATCACAAATGTTTGAATTTTAGATACCATTACCTAATTTTAATAATCAAAAACATTTTTCATAATTCACAACATAACTAAATTTTATATCTAAAAAATAGTTTTTATCATCATAATTTATGGCAGTAATATTGTTAAAATTATGATTTCTAATTTTACCATATCTTATTTGCAATTCCTTATTTCACGAAAACAGAAGGACCAGCAGTAACTCAAAAGAAACAATTCCATCGATAGGGCATTTATCCAGTTGAATCAACTGATGTATTTTTCACTAGTGGCCAAGGGATGCTATGAAAGTTACTTGAAGAGACATCCGTTCCTTGTTCATGGTAACTTGCCCTTTGAACTCCTCTAATACATTTTATAAGAAAAAAATATTAACTAAAAATAATATATGTATATAAAACTTACACTCATTCATCTAATAAGAGCCATCAACATTATCTTGTATGAGAGAAGTAAAAGAAATAACTTTACACAGGTAACTCTAGGCCTATGCTTCTGAACCAGTACTCCCAAAACAAAATATATTTCTCTAAAAATTTTAGCGTTTCTTTACCATAATTTCATATTACACATATATATATATATATTAATTTCACTCTTTAATTACATATAATCAGTTTCATAATAATTATTCTATTTCTAAAATGATTAAATTTTTATAATCATTCTAACAATATACAATATCAAAACATTTAATAATTTCCACATTATATTCAAAACATAATTTTTATACATTCGCTATGCTAATATTCAAATTTATTTTGCTTATTTTTAGATTCATTTCATTCTAAAAATAATTATAAAATTCTTAATCTTAATTCAATCATTTTTACAACATTTCAAAAATGTGATGTTTAATCAGATTACAATCTAATAATTTTCTCTGGAAAATATTAAAATTCTTTACTTATTGAAATCAAAATAGTTACTTAAATTTATATATCTGATACCATAAAACTTTAATCATTTTCACCAAAATTGTATTAAATTTAAAAATCTAATGTAATAAAATATCTAAATTTTAAAGTAATAATTAATCAATAAATTACTTACTTCATTGCAATGAAAAACATTTAGCATGCTTATTAATTAAATAGATTAAATAAACTGACGAATGACGAAATTTTAATATTCAAAATCATTTTAGATATATTAAATTATTACGATGTCTTTTTTTTTTCCTGATAAATACTTTTTAAAAAACAGCACAATAAAATTTCAGTAAGGATGATGCAAAATTCAAAACTGGTAGCATAATTTTCATTCTTGCTCTCTGAAAAGAGACGTGATTTATGTTAGCCAGTAAAATAGCTGAAGTATAATACAGATTAACATGAAGATCAATGACTTTATTTCCTGTATATTGAAAACGGAAGTAGTCGGAACATCAGTCTAAGCATCTTGTATCACTTGTTATTTATTATGATGGAGAATTTTCTTTTAACTTGAAATATAAATGATCACTGGTTTTAAAAGAGGTAGGTTGTAAATTTAAGCACTTTAAAGCCACAGCGAAACGAAATTTGTATTTCCTTGATGCTGCTTAACTCAGAATTTCAGTTAAAAGATTTCGAACTCTTAAATTTGCAGTTTAATCCTTTGAAGGCCAAAACGAACGAGATGGCCATTCATTCAAACGACCACACCCCCCGAAACGGTCGAGAGTGCAACATCTTCCCTCCTCCTAACGCAGGCAATAGCAGGTGTAATTTCCCCAAATACATTGTATCAGTTTATTATAGGAGCTTGTCCTAAAAGGCTAAAAGCTTCTTTGTAAGGAAGTAGAAAGGATGTTATTTTAAATTTTCACAGATCTTTGTACGTTAATGGATTGGGAGGGGAAGAAAAGGAAGGGAAGGCGTTTTCCTTATTTTAAGCTTACAGGTTAGCCATAGCTTCGGATTTTTAAGGGTTAATCCTATAGATCAATTTGAACCAGACAAGGGTCATTCTTTCCTGATGAACTGAATTTTCAGGCAGAATTTCCGAGACAGATGATGTGCTTTTTGAGTTTCTGTAATAGTGTTGATGAAACATTGATAGCGTGTATGTAGAAATATCACATTTCGGAGATGTTGATACGTTATGAAGTGCAAACATGGAAGGTGAGGCAGATTAAATATTCATTTTTGTTTCAAATGACATTTGCGGTCTCACATATACCTTGGCACATTAATCGTGCCTGTTCAAAAACAGTTTCATTTTTGATATATCAGCAAGAAGGCGAGATGTAACAAACAGGATGAATCTAGAATACTCAAAAACGAGAAGCAGGTGCCTTGCGTTCAGGATGAATTCTCAATTCAGAATTAGTTAGTTTCGGTTTCAGAGTATTTAATTAGTTAACTAATTTTGCAAAAAATTATTATTGACTGTGGTAGCTTTAGTTCTATTCACATTAGCATCATTATGCAAATGTCACATGGTATGAATAGTCTCAAAATGACGCAATCCGTAAAACGGTATTACTATTTTTAGAGTAAAGAGAGGAAATACACAAATTGAAAGCAAGCATTAAGGAGCTTTTGCTAATTAAATTTCAATTTATGATTACATATATTTTACCTTATACATATATGTTTTAATAATGCAAGATATCAAATCAATTTCAAATAAATAGCAAGTATGAATGGTCATACGTACTTGGAAATGCTAACTCCTGGAGCATGTTCGGAGAGCCGTAAGCTCGGATTCATTGCAACAGAGAGAATATATGAATAGTTTTAGTAAAACATTATTTAAAGCAATTTCTAGGACAGTTCCTTAAGATAACCTTTGCGTGTGAAGATTTGAATTTGTATTTAAAACTCAAGCAATTTCTGGCAGTGTCCTTTCACGTAGAATACAGTATTAGCCTGATGAGCAGGAAATAATGAATACATTAGATAATTTTACAATATTTTCGCATGATTTACTATTCTATGACAAGTATTGACTGCATAAACTGGAAGGAAAGTTCAAATTGACTCGTGGCTTTAAAATTTTACTCGTGAATGGCTTTAAAATTTACATGATTTATAAATCATAGGAAAACATCTGTTGAAAACACCATGGGAAATTTCATACTGGCAAAATCGTGTATGACAGATGCATTTCCTGAAAGTGTTATAATAGCCAATATAATGAAACATTGTATTTGTTCAGAGATCGTGCTGAGAGAAGAATTCTGAATGTTGAATCGAAAACGCGACCACAATTCAAATTTTTATCGAGGAATATAGTGTGAGCTTGAGAAAATTCTAATCGTTTCAACAGAAAACTTAATTTTTAAGAGAATCACTCCACATTTCTGATTATAGGTTTAATAACCTGACGAGCGAAGATCTCGCAACCTATATACACAAATACGAAACCAAAATCATATCTGTTGAGTTTAGCTGAAGTATATGTAACCTCATTATCAAGAGCATATCACGTAATAATTATTCTTTATGAGCAATGAGATGGGCGTAGAACAATACGTATTTCTATGATACCATTTCTCCTGCAGAGACTGGCCCTGTAAGCCAATTATCTGCATATAATTAGTATGGAATATTGCATTTGAATAAATGAGCTAATTTTTTTTTTGTTTTAATGTTATTTGAAAACCTTTAATGAAATTCATGATATATTCCAACTCTTTCCTACATTTTCAACTTATTTATCGTATTGATCATCTGCAATTTTCTGTATTTGTCTGCCTCTCTCATTTTCTTAAGCAGTTTCTTGGAAAAGCAGCTGCGATCGGCGTTCAGCCTTAGATGATATTTCGCGTGAATTTAGTACACGGAGAATTTACTTAGAGCTACGATAAAGCATTACGCTAAATCTTTTTTCTAAAGCAGTATTTCAGAGTTCCTCGTTGAAGTTCCCGATATTCTTCACCTAATTTTAACGAACAGTCAGGAAGGATTTGGGGTAGTTTACCGCTGGTATTACCTCCCCCATAGGTAGTAGACTATTTTCAGTACCTCTTGATTATAGTCGTTTCAGAGTGTGATTTTAAACACGCAATATATACGCATATAATATGTCTCGTCTTTAACTGCTTGAGAAGGATTTATAGAACTGTAGCAAAAAATAACGCAATAAGCCAGAAATACTTGATAAACGTGCAGGATGAAATGTGTGATCTGAAAGAAATATAAAATTAAAGTAACTTATCCCCAAAGGATCACAATTCAAATAATACAAATCAATTAATATTTATTATATCTTGATATCATTAAACTTTGAATCAGTACCAGCATAAATTAAGTAAATATCGCCAGACAGAAGATTATCAGTCATGATCGTATAGTGGCCGAATAAATCGAAGAGTATCAGTCCTACCATTTTGAATCCTAACCTCTTGTACGAGATGTGCGTAATATTCCAATCAGAGTAGATCTCATTCCATCAACGCAAAGCAAAGTTTCGTGATAAAAAAGTCAAATTTTTTTAACGGCGGAAATTGAGTTGACTGGTTGTTTCAGTATATTTTTGAAGAAGGACAAGGCGAATACCTATATCATCCGGAAAGTTCTAGCACGTGCACATGAAGTCTTTTCGAAGATTTAGAACATTATTCATTATCGGCAATTGTTAGGTATATAAATCTCTCAGTTGCATCTTCAGTTCCAATTTATTTACTAGAAGGAATACCATGACTCTACATTCAGCAACGGAAATTACAGACAAAAAAAAAAAAAAAAAAAAGAACGGAAAAGAACAAAAAATGGCGCGCACGTCAGCCGGGGTGAAAACAGCCAGAAGAATGTCCTACACCTTCGGAGCCCAACAGCAGAGGGAGGAGAAACCGGTTGTAGCCGTCAATTTCGCCTCGTCATTCAGCTGTCGCAGTGAACACACTTGACGTTGAATAAATGTGGAGGCTTGCCTGCACAAGAACTTATTATGTTTGATGAAAAGCTAGTATGCCAAAACTGTTAAAGAATTTGTTGCAGCCCTAAAACTTGGGATCAAACGCTACTACATTAAACAGACTTATATAAAGAAATGTTTGCAAAATTTAGAAGAAAGATATATACTACGTGTACAAAAAATATATACTTCTTCATTGCTAGTTTAATACGTCACGTTCGAACTGCCGGTTGTTTCACCATACCAGATACATTCTTCCTTTTTTAGTACTTATTTTCATTTTGGCAATAGTCCAAAATATACACTGAAAAGAGAAATTAGTTTACACATATCTATGTAAGTATGCACATCTGCGATGCAATGCGCTATTGGTTGTAGTTGTCTCAGTGTATAAAAATACCAGAGCTACAGTGAGCCAGAGCAAAGATTGTTATTACAGGTGAAAGCAACAATCTAAGCTTCTCTAATAGCAGACATATTGTCGACACTTATAAGAACAAATGTTCGATATCGGGGACCACCGAACTCATGGGCATGTCGCGCATACTACTACGACTCGAGTGTACTAACAGTTTCTCAAAAGTGGAAAACCGGAGTGGATCATGCAAAATGTACTCGTAAACCAGCGGTTAATGTACGAAGTATTCAAAGACTCATCCGTGTCGTATCGACAGTAAGAAGCAGGAGATTACGTTAGACCTTAATGCAGATCTTCATCCGGACTCTACAAAAGGATTGCTCGTCTGTTGCTCGTTTATGCCATTCGATTTTCCTGAGTTACCCTACAAACTGGAAAACATGGATTCCTGCGCTTGAAGTTTGAAAACACCACTGCCACTAGGCGTTAGAAGACGTTAGTCGTTAGACTCCACTAGGCGTTAGAGATGAAAGCGTATCGATTCAAGCTTATGCACTGGATGGTAAAATTCATGTGTGTTGAGAATCGCACGAAGCACTATTTCACCAGTGCCAGACAGACATTCTACAAGTGGTGACATTAGATAGAATTTCTATTCTCTGATGGTGGCGTAAAAATGCCGGGGGTCTTTTTGTCTTCAGTAGCGTCATGTCGCTTGTTGGAACTCTGGTGGACTTCAGGTCTACAATAAACTTCTGCTTGATAATCAACATCCTTTCATGTGCTTGTTGTTCAACATGCCCTTTTTCAAGCAGATAATGCTCCATATAATCGGTCACATGTTACACAGAAGTGGTTCAAAGAATCCAGCAATAAGAACGGATAACTCATTTGGCCTCCAAGGTCCCCAAATAAGAATTCTCTCGATGCAGTATCGATTTCATTCTCCTAATAAGAGTCTGCGTAATGATGACAATATTATGTTCTGTTCTAGCATTATTTATCTAACATATCAGCTTCTTTGTTTTCATGATGATCTACACAAGATATTAGACCAAATGATTGCGGAGCTTTCTTTTCTAATCTTCTTTGATAATTAGATTATGTTAGTTCTTTCACTCGTATTACATATGTTCTACATTAATGAACGAATATAAAGCAAAAGAATCGTAGATAGTTCTGAAAAAAACTTAATCATGATAGGTATAAACACTTTGATTCTTCCAATATAAACGCCTGTCACATCTCTCACATTCTATCAAATTACTGGAAGGCATCGAGGGTGACTTTTGTTGAAGCTCCACAGCAATCGTCCTAAAGAGCAAATACACAATTACACTGTAACAGCTTATATGTAACGATAAATTATGTAACTTGGAGGTTTGTTTGGCGAAACTTTGGCGACAATCCCTGCTACAGCAACCTGCTAGTTTTTGTTTGGACGCCATTTTGTTTTCACAAAGTAAAGGCATTTTTTTTTTAACTCAACATTTTTTTCCAACAATCTGCTAGCCGAATGACGCTTATGCTAGAAATTTTATGGAACAAAAGTGCTTAATCATGACGAAGATTAGGTGCGAAATTGGGAGAAATTGCAGAATCGCAAACTGCTTGCCGCGTTTTTAAGAATTCCACATGCACGGTATCCATGTACACGTCGACCTATTTTCACTTAAAAAAACATCCCAGAATTGCACAAAAATGGCATTGCGCTCACTCTTTGCTTTATCCATGTACACTGCTAAAGTCCTAGCTAGTAACCTTTATCGCCTTACCAAAATGTCTCCAAACTACCTGTTACCATATTCCAAAGATTAGCCTTCCAATAATTTTAAGTGATAGTGTAACACATATTTTTTCTACTGTACAATTTTGAAACATAATTTTAGGTCTTAGTCAACATTATTTTATCTTTTTACTAGACCCGTGATTCGGTAAATTTAAAAATGTAAAGTTTATTTTCTTTAGCTTATGCGCTAATACGGTGTTTACGTTCGATCACTTCTACCATTTATATAGTATTTCCTGCCATCTATATTTAAATAATATATTTCTACCACTGACGCAAGTACCATATAAAAATTTATGTTCTGTTCCTTCCCTTACATCTAATAAAACAACACTGGAGAACTATCTAATAATGTACGTATCTTATCATTATCGAATTAGTTGCCTGAAATATCTTAATTAGCATCATTTTCGAATATTCTAAGCTTAAAGAATGCATAATGCTCTCACTAAAGTTTCAGTTTAACTGCTAATTTTCTCAAGGGGGTTATATAAACGGTGTTGCTTTCGTTCCAAAAATTGTACTAAAGGGGACTTGTATAATGGCAATGACGATTCTTTTACAAGTCAGGAGGGAGCAACTATTACCACCAATTTCTCTTAAAATATTCTTTCAACGGCTGGGTTGACTCCTTAGTTGAAATTATTATCAAGATTCGGTTTCCAACTTTTGAACGAGGAAATGGGTAAATATTGATCACTTTATCACTAGGTTTCTGAATTTTACAGAATTTCTTCCTCCATTTGGCTGACAAATATTAATGAAATTTTCTACACATTATTTCATAATAAAAGGAAGGAATTTAAGGGTAATTCTAATTAACTAACTATCATTAAAGTTATTATACCACTACACGCCGAGCAAGTACTAATTTAGAAATCAAACAACAAAAATCAGTGTTATATCTTCAAATTTTCACAGGACTAGTTTCGATGGTTTTATCGAACCATCATCCTCAGCTGCAAAAGCGCAAATGAACCAGATAAGATATAGTGATTAGATGAAAAAAGATAAGACAAAACGGACAAGCGTCAAGCTACTAGCGCCATCTGGTGATGAAATCAGAACTAAAACATTATTTCTTTAAAGACTGAAGGCAAAGATGGATTAGAATTGGGGTCTTTAACTATATAAGAAATATTTTTTGAATGTGAAATGCCTCTAGAAAATCCAGTTCACCATTGGAAGATGTTTTTTGAATAATTTTGGCTGCAGAGAAATTGAAAGTGTGATTTTTGGACCAATAATGCTGGAAAACAATAGACTTCTGTGTTTCCTTTTCTCTAACATATGCCTCATGTTCCTTAACGCGAAATTTTAAGGCTCTCTTTGTTTAACCATTGTAAATTAAACCACACTGGCAAGGAATCATGTAAATACCCCAGGAATTCAAAACCGGAATAGGGTCCTAGAGTATGGAACTCGAATTTTATTGATGGGAGAAAACGACCCGAAAGTTAAATTTCTTGAGAGGTTCTCGATTTCATACATATATTTCTGAAAGAACCTTTCAGGGGACTGACATAAAAGAAAGGCGAATGCATGAGCTGCGTATGAATATGGTAATAAATAGTAATAAAATAAAACTTTTTTTTTGTATGTGTGTGTTTGGAAAGACTTTTGCGTTTTCTTCTCAGATGTTTTCAATCAAGCCTTGTAAATTTATTGCAATTGTAATGCATCACATGTCCTTCTTTATAAATAATTTCTAGGCATTTTGAACAATTTATTTCAGTTAATTGTTCAAATAAAACCTCGGAAAATTCGCATATACTATGTTCGATTCTTTTTCCCATACAGCAACACAATGCTTTTAACTATCAACGAATTATGTAAACTGAAAAAGACCATTTTATGTTAAACTAATTTTCAATATTTTAATGTGTAAACGCATTCGTAATAATAATGTAGGTGGATCACCAATAAATATCAGTTTATGAATAATGTGCTCTTCGAAAATTCTAGAAATTCTCCAGGATTAGAGAAATGAATTAATTTATATTACCATTATTAATAAATAGGTATATCCTAAAACATATTCTGTTAGCAATGTTAGAAAACACCAAGGAATATTTTTGGCTTTATTCCAGATGGAAGATGAGTTTTCCTTTTCAATGCCTGCTTGACTCTTTTGTCCTTGTAGTTGTTACATTTCCCCATTTCTTACTACTTTGACCACAATTTGGTGTCGTGAACAGAGATCGCTCTTCCCTTACCGAAAATATTCTTCGTGAAATTTTTGACAGATCTTTGCTAAATTAATCACACTGGAATTATCTTCGTTTTTTCTTTGTCAAAAGATAAACTACTAGTTCATGAATAAGGAGTTCAATGTTTTGATGCATAGTGGAACACAATTATAAAAGTTATATTTGATGTGGTTTAGATCGTAAGAAATCTGTTTTTCTTCCTTTGTTTCTACTTATTTTATTTTGTTTTTTCTACAAGATATAGATTAGAAGCTTCCTTGAAATTCTAGTAGGAAAAAACGTATATTGCAGATTAGCATAATTGAAATGTATCGGGTTTTTTTCGACTTAGTAAAAATTTTGAAGTTGTGTAATTTGTTTAATAAAAAATTCATAACATATTAAAATGCTGAATATTGCATAAAATAAAATACCAGAGTACGATAATTGCAATGAAAGAAAGAGGTTAGAAGTATTAACACATAACTGCATATGTTAAATAGCTATCCTTAATGAGCGGCCAAAGGATTTGTAAAAATCGGAATTTCTTATATCTTCAAAAGAAAAAAAATCGCATTAAAAAGACACGCTTTAATTCAATAAAGATGTTTTATGTTTATCAATTAATGCTGACGACTTAATGTTAAAATTTCGATTATTTAACACATTGTAATTGCGAAAGCATTTGAATTAGGCTTTTGAAGAATTTTATATTTGGAATACCCTCCAGCATGTTAACCCTGTCAAGGTCTAAACGTCCGAGTCATCCTTTCTTTCAAACGACCACAAATGCTCGACCGGCCGAGATCGAGATGTTGTTTTCTTCCCTCTCCCTAAAGTATGCAGTAGTAGGTGTTATTTCCTTAGATGCATTGTAACAGTTTATTGAAGAGAGATTTCCTGAAAATCTCGATATGAATGTTGGGCGTTTTATTATTTTAAGCGTACAGGTTAGCGAAAAGCTTCGATTTTCTTAGGCCCAAGTTTCTAAGTTTCTCCGGTTTCCTAAGGTGAAAAAAGGGGTTACTGCCTGTTATAAATATTCAGTTTATTTTACTAAAATTTCAATACCTATTTCGTTTCGTTTAGTTGACACAGTTTTGTTTTCTGTTTCTCCATCTTTTTGTTTACAATATTTCCATTTATTTATTTATTATTATTATTTTTATTATTATTACATAAATCCTTAAGTGCTCTTTTCTTCATCACTGGATATTTTTCAAACATTTATTCTTAAAACCGTAAGTTACATATCATAAAACACATTTCATGATTAATCTCACACTGCAAAGTTTTATTAGTATTCTGCGCATCATTTCTTTTAGTTTTAATAAATGATTGCACTTAGCTAAGGTAATGAAATGTTAAAGGGAAAAAATATGTTTTAATGCAATAAATTATTTACACCTTCCCCGTCCACATACAATGGCAGATGGCAGTTAAAGCAGTACATATATGTAACAGTGTTAAAAAAATCTGTAAAGAATATAACCTTCTAACCTATTCCTTCTGACAGGAAAATATTCTTTACAGATTTTTTTGAATAACAGAATATAATGTTAGATTCTTCGAAATAAAAATATTAATTCTATCTTACAATTAAAGACATTTCGGGGTCATTAGAGTTAGGAATTTAGCATATTCATCAGCAATTATTTAACTGTGATTCATTTAGGAGTAAATTACTTCATCTTTAATTTCACATAGCGCGAGTATTTAAGAAACGTATGTGCATGCATACTCTGTATAACTCCTGTTACAGCAATTTATTTACAATAAGTAAATTCATGATTTTACCTGCGTCAGCAAACTGCGTGGGCTAATTTATCTTTTTATTAATTTTTAATTTAGCAGATCTGTTAATTAGTATTCTAGGAAAAGGAATAATTTCTGTTTGCGCTATTAATTTAAATATTTCCGTTTTTAAATTTTCATTATTTTAATTATCGCTGACAAATCGACTCTTTGAATTAAAAATTAAAACAGTCGTAGGAAAACTGGTTGGTAATTAAACATTTAAAAGTAATAAAGAATTTTAATATAAAACATGCGTCGCACTTTTGCGTTTCTGAACTGAATATTTTACTTCCCTGTAGCTTAATAAAACGAAGTATAAGAAATGCTAGTGAATACTTTAAAAGTACATTCCGCTGCCAGATAAAGTAGTTATACTCTTTTAGAAACTTTTTACTATGCAGAATATCTAATAAGTAAAGCTGCTTCAGCAGGGCTTATTTCTATTTTTATATATACTTCAATATCTGGAGTACTGTGAATTTTATACAGTATAGCTAAAACCTCTCGACAGAAATGTAATACATTTCAATGTTTAATGGTTTCATCCATTTTAATTCAGCCTGTTCCCAGAAAGTTATAAATGTCACTGTATTGATTTTATGTCTTATCTTCGGAGCAGAATTTCAGTAATATATGCAATAATACAGTAATTCAAGATATTAAAGAAGGGAAAATAGTGCATTTTGCAAGTAAAGAAATAATAGTATGATTTCGGCAAGCTTCATATTATCAACTTTAAGTTAAATAGAATTTATTTTTAGTTTTTGATTTTATGTGATTGCGGCAAAGTCTCGAGGGCTACTTGACTAAAGAGAGAGACGTCTTTGTGGAGGACGTCTTAAGAGAAACTGGGTCGTATACAAGTTACACATGGGGAAAACCACAAAAACACTCATGCAGCCAGCCCGTTCGCGGGATTCGAGCATCAGACCGAAATTACCAATGTTCAGCGACTTTACCGCTCGGCCATTGGTGGGAGAGAATATAATAAGATACCATGAGAAGAACAAGCAAACTTGGTTATATTTCTTCATTTACCGCACGTTTTAGCTAACTGTAATATATTTTTCTTTACATTTATCATTAGATCTTTGTTTCTAGGAAGATAGATTTATGACTATTCATTAAGATGAATCTCGCTAAATCTAGTTCCTATTCACATTGCACATCACGAAAGCCTACACATTTAGCTATGCCCCCATTTGGAAAAGAACCTAACCTCAATCACAATGCAGATGTATCACAGCTTTAGGCACTCCGGCATTTGTTGAATTTCCATGAAATGTAATTAACTCTTTGAAAACCGTAGTTTTCGCTAACCTGTACGCATAAAATACCGAACCGCCCGAAAAAGGTTTTCGAAAGTTACCGCAATTTCCTCCCCTCCCCATCCATTAACGCACAAAGAAGAGTGAAGATTTCAAATGTCATCCTGTCTATTTCCTAACAAATAAAGATAAGATGCCACAAATAAATCCTTTTAAGACAAGCTGTCTGCAATAAACTCATGCATTGAATTTGGGGAAACTGCACCTGTGACATCATACCTTAGCGGAGGGAAGAAAACAACATCGGAATTTCGGCCGTTTTGGGCGGTTGTGGTCGTTTGAATGAAAGGCCGTCTGCGGCGTTATGGTCTTCAAAGAGTTAAGAAGGGGTTATACAAATCTTCAAGTAAAACTGTATCCAGATCGAATTTCAGACCAACACTACTTTTATTAACGTATACGTAACAAGGACGTTAAGGTAACTAAGTGCAATGTGGTAGGTGTAAAAATTGTTACAAAAAGTAGTGCGCCTCTAAGAGCATCAACATAAACCAAATTAGTTTGCTTTTGTGTGCTGTCTGCGCGTAAGTTTATTTGAGACATTTGCTTTGCCAAGTCCTCTCATTTTCAAAGACATTTTGTTTAAAAAAATAGGGTGAAAATACTTTTGACAGAATATTTCAAAAATATAAATTATTTATACATTACAATCTCAGTATGTGGCGAAGTAATAAGCATCCACTTAAATTTATTAAGCTGAAGAGTATTTTTAGTCATTTGTGAGATATAATCAATAGCATTAAATTTGCTTAAAAAGACTAGTTAATGTGTTTCATTATGTCAAAGAAAAAGCAATGCTTTCCTTTAAAGACTTGTCCCTTTTTACGATTACATAAACTGAGATCAAATATAAAATTGGTATTTATTGTAACGGTACTTATATTTCGCAACAATATAACGTTGCTTACCGAAGTCTCAAATTCGAAATGACAATTAAACTTTGAGTAATTGTTTGGTTCAAAAATATGCGAAACTACAAATTTACAGTAATATGCTTTAACTCGAAAACGGAAACAAAATATTTATGTTATTAGGTTGTAAAAAGCGTCGTCATATGAAACGTTAAAAGATTTTTCACTTTATATGAAAACCATTTTTAGTATGAATACATACTAATCATTGTGAAAAATGCAACATCATGAAAGAATTTTCGGAAAATGAATAAAATTTATTCTGCATATTACGGGTAGCGGTACGAATAAACAATCAAATTTACAAAACCAGAAAGAAAGTCGAACGTCAGAAATCAGTACTTAGGGCGTTCTCCATGCTGAACGATGAAAGCTGTACACGTCGTGGCATCGAATCATATTGGTTCTGAATGGAATCGTGGGGAATGGCATTCAATACGGCTTCATTTCGACTCAACAGTTCAGTCTTAGTGTGTGCCCCACCAATTGTACGAGCGAGTCGTCGACCGATGAAATCTCACACATGCTCAATGGGCGATATGTTCTGGGAATAAGCAGGCCATGGAAGAAACGAAACCTGTTGTGCCCTAAAAAAGTGTCGTGCAGTTTAAGAAACATGTGCATGGGCACTATCCTATGAAATAGAGCCCCCGTAATGCGTCGAAGAATGGCGAGGGCCTCTGGCTCAACAACCCCCCTTATGTAGCGATCACTGTTGTGGTGTGTGTCAACAATTATACAAAATACCTCCCCACACTATGATGCCAGCCATTTGATCCGTATATCTGTGGTTAACACAATGTGGGAGCAGACATTCCGCTATGCGAGGTTTAACGAAAACTCTTCCATCATTGTATTCCAGACTGTTGCGAGATTTATAGGAGAAAACAAATTATTGCCACAAAGCACGCCGCGCACTGTGTTGCCGTACTCATTGAAGTCGGTGTCTTCTATGTTTCAGCTACAGGGGAATCCTGCGTAGAGGAAGCCTTGTACGCAGTTCATGCTGCGACAGACGGTAACAAACGTGGAGTTAGACAACACAACAGCTGAAGCAGTGCTCCAACGGGAGTGTTGTTTGTGTTGACACACGAGAGAACGCTGTATGATACGTCACAGTTATACGCATGAGGTGTCTGTCGTCCCGTGGCGTTGCGCTATTGAATACTCCTCTGCCAGAATTTCGACTTATTTGGTTCTCCTCTGTCCATTTCTTCCAAAGACGCATCACTGTTGTGGCATTATGCTGCGCGCGGTTTCGAGTACACGATACCAATGTCCACCCTCGCGCATACCAAAAATGCGGCATCATTCAAACTCGGGTAGTTGGTATGGCACCCTCCGCTGTTGATGATTAATATTAACCACTGATTAAACGTTCACTACAGACAAACCACGATAAACAGATTTCGACACAATTTACGGTTCTTTATATATATGAAACAAGCAGCCGGTTCTTATTTCACGCACGCGAAGTCACTTTGTTATTCTAACCATTTGCAGGTCTTACCTCACTTTATATTTCCTGTAAGTTTGCTTTAGTTTGCGTAATTCCTTCGTGGTGTTCCAATTTTCACAAATTACTTAGGATTTAAAACAAAAATATAATGCATATCTAATTAAGTATTATTGAACTTTTCAGTTTTACAACAAGTCATTTTTCATAATAGCTTATTTTGCAAAGTAAAATTAATGAAACGAAAACTAAATCATTTGCAGTATTTCCATCTTTATTAAAGCAAACGTTTAAAAATATCTTAATTTAATCAATGTTTTTCTGGCATTACTTATATAAGGCGAAGAAAAATCCATATATCTTCTTGCTTTACTTCACAAAATAATTTTATGTTCTTACTGACATTTAGATTACTTTAATAAACTTAACTTCCATGGAATTTGAATGCAAATTTTAATACTTTTAATGTGCAAGCATGTTCAAGGTACACCATACATCTAAATATACTTTTAAAGATGACAGTAGGCATATAATTTAATTAAAAAAAATTTTTACATAGGTTGTCCTTCAAACTACGTGAGTTTTACAAAAGTGACATTTTATATATGCAGCTTAAAATTTTAAAAGATTTTCTCAAAATATTAAATTAGAAAGATTGGTGCATTGCCCGTTTGTGAAATGAAACGAAAATCAAAGAAATGAAAATCAAACATCTTCTCTTCAAAATCATTCCAGACATGGTTTGTAAAATTTACTATTTGGTACTTGGAATCCATTCACAATATGAGCTTAATATACTCGTAGCTATGCATCTAATACAAAGATATAAATAACGTGAACGGTTATTTTATAAAGTAAATCATTATACATCAAGGGAACTTAAATTAATAAGTTTTCGATTCTTTATGAAAAAACTTCATGAAATGAAATCAAATTCTATCTTGCTTAGAAATCATTGTACTACAGATGGAATTTACTATCTTTTATATGATAAATCCATATAAACTGGATAAATTTTAAGATATGGCCACGTTATATAACATATAGATAAATTAGCTTACTATTGAGGAAATCTTATAATTAGTTCAAAAACTGTATTCATTTCGTATTAATGGTTGAACTCTTTTGCAGTCTGAATGAACTGCATTACATTTCCTTTTTCGTTATTCATTCACATTGCTCCCTTTCTCACCTTTTCTCAGATTAACTTTAATGTTTCATGAAATGTTTTTCTGAAATTTCAACCATGGCTTCCTATGTATGAGGTCAATTTAGAAACTAATCTCGTTTCGCTGTAAATAAAATAAAAAACAAAAAAAAAAAAAAAAAAAAAAAAAAAAGCCTCACAGATTCAAACAAAATTTTATTCACATCTGAAAAGTATGGCTGCTTTTTATTTTTCAATATAGTCACCATATACTTTCAAGCACTTATCATAACGTTTTACCAAGTTACCAGTCGCTTCTTTATAACACACAGCCGCCTGCGACTTCAACCAACTTGTCATATAGGTTTGAAGTTCCTCATCATCGTCAACGAAGTGCTCTGCCCAAGCCACTTCTTCATTGCAGGGAACTCAGAATAATAAGAAGAAACTAAATCCAGACTGTAGGGAGAATCTTGGAATAAGTCCCATTTGAACTGGCGCAAAAGTTCTTGTATTCGCTGTGCACTGTGAAGACGAGCGTCATCCTGCAGGAACACAACTCCTTATACCAACAAGCCATGAGGTTTTTTCTGGATGGCTCGTTTCGGTTTCTCAAAGTGCTATGGTACACTTGAGAATTGATTGTCGTACCATGTTCCATGAATTCGAAGCAAGATTCCTTTAGAATCTCAAAACATGGTTACCACCTCCACCTTCCCATTCGCACTACACCTTCGCTCAATGTTTGGGCCGTATATAACACACAATACAAAATGAATTCCTGCCGCTGGCAGTTTGTTTGTCCAAAGAAATCGTATTATTCTTCTTACCTCGCATTTATAGGGATTTTCGATAGCGTTTTGTGGCGTTATAACCAGGATATCTCATTAGGACAGCAGGACGCTTACTAAATCGAAGACTGCTTGATGTAACAATGGTTGCCCTCCGTCCACTACGACTAGCGCCATGCCACAGCAGAGATTACTTTCCGAATTGCCCTCGTAAACTGAAAGTCATTATAAATTTAATTCCTATTTAATTTTTTTATTCTTTCTGTACTCATTATAGTGGCTCAGAGATATTACTTCGGTTCGGTAGTTTAATAGAATAAAGGACGCTTTAATCTGAAAGAATAACACGATTAGAAAATTAGTACTAGAATAGCGTCCATTCTAAATAGCGCATATGCAGACATGACAAACAAATCGGCTTTGCTGAATGAACAGATGTAAATTTTAGCAGCAAGAATTCATTAAAATACATTTTATGCATTTGTGTTTAACATTTTGTCATTTTGTGCTTTTATAATGCCTTATTACTATGCACACTTTTATTCTCCCATGTATTCTCATATAATATTTTCATCCATTTTTCTAAATTTGGCATTTGAGATAAGTGATTTACAAATTTTCTTAAAAAGAACGCAAAGATAAAAAGTGTAGCAACACGGATTCATTCATTCAAATGAATGTTCATACAAGGTGGTGTTAATGTTGTATGTTCAGATTCGTCCATCCATTTTCACAAAAATATTTTTATTCCATCTTCTAAATTTAGCTTCTACGGAATGTGTAAAATACAATTCGCAAAAGCCAAATTTTTTTCAAAAATCTCATTGACACCAAGGAAGCGATTGCAGTGATACGTAACTCAGATCTCGTTGGAAATACCACACCGCAACATATTAAATGTATCGAGGTGTAGGAAAAATATTTTTCAGGGAAAATATTTGTAGATATTCGGAAAGTCTATGCCTATTGTGCGTTTCCTTTTAAAGGAGAGGGTATAAAAGAGGGGAAAGGCAGAGAATAGACTGGAAACATAAATCCTATATCTTGCTTCTGATATACGTATATTTATAAAGTTTTCCAATGCTTCATGGGAAAAAAACAGGTTTCTGTACATCGTTTCGTAAGACGGCAATCTTCGTAAGCACGGTTTCACAATCCCAAATATTTTAACCCTCCGAGCGTTACTGGTTTGGTTATGAAATTTAAAAGTTCTCAAACATGCTATGAATAAGTAATTCTTGATTATAATTCCAAAATAATCCTCTCCCATTGTAGCACGATTTCTTTTTTTTTTCGATATACATCCAACTCGATTGGATCCAACTCAAACATTTAATTGAATCGATCAGGATCTGGCAAAAATTTGCGTATGTAATAAACTGGAAAACCATCCTTCGATACGGAATTTTACGCCCATAATCTTGGAGGGTTAAAACGAAGAAGCCGTTTGAATTTACAGGAGGAAAGTAATTGACCTTTTCAAATGGCCAAAGAGAAAATAAAATGCTACCAAGTCATGGCAAATATCGAGAAAACAAAAAGAAACTGCACTATGAAGTATCTTAAGTAAAACCTAAGTTCCTAATATGAAACAAACTTAAAGTAAATGCAAGAAGGTTAAGGTAAAAATGTAATTCAAGGAAAAAAAGTAACTTCTAAAACGAAAGGGTTTACTTAAAATTATTAAAGAAACAACGATGTATTTGGCGTAGATTTAGAGAAAAATATCAATCCGAACGATTTATCCTAAGGTTGACTATATGAAATTTATTTACATTCATAAGTATTTATTAATGTTTATTTATTAATGTTTAACAGTAAAATGTCATCGCTATATTTGTTATCCAATCTCAATATTGGTCCCTGAGGTTCTTGAAACAGTTTGCTGGAAGCGATGTCTCGGCTAGCCACGAGGGATACACATTTTCTGTCTCTTACAAATATAAGCAATTTATATAAACCGGGTGGAAATAATTAAACTGACAGTGCTCACAGTGTTCTGTAGCGCGATCTATTTGCGAGAAGGACGCCACATTTTGTAGGAAGATTAAACAAGACAGGGGACGAAGGATTCCGCGAAAAAAAATTAGTTCCAAAAGTCACCGCTAGGGAAATATTTGGCGCTGTGAAATAGAAAATAGAGTGTTAACAAATGCAAATTAGTACGGAATAAAATTTATCGTTGGTCCATTCTTCTATGAGAACATTACCCCGACAGGACCGGAAACCTGTTCTGTTACCAGAGAGAAATATCGCCACATGTTGAACAGTTTTGTCATTCCGGCACTTAAGCAAAGACAATGCCTGGGGGAAATCATTTTCATGCAAGATTTAGCCCCTCCACACGTTGCTGTAAGGGTGCAACAGATGCTACGACAGAAATTTACAACAGAAAGAATCATTAGCCGCTTCTTTGCAACTGCATGGCCACCTCGGTCGCCTGATCTTACCCCATGCGACTTCTGGCTGTGGGGTGACCTCAAGTCCAAGCTCTATCAAGGAATGGTTCAGGACCTGGCTACGTTGAAGGATAACATATCACAGACTATACGGGAGATTCCTGCAGACATGTTACTTTCTGCTGTTGTGCATACTGTGAACAAAATGCAATATGTGGTCCAGAAAAACGGCACGCACATTGAACCTCATTTGAATGCAAAATAAAAGGTAATTTCCGTATTGATTTGAATTTGTTAACACTCTATTTTCTATTACACAGTGCCAAATATTCCCCTGGCGGTGACTTTTGGAACTAATTTTTTTTCACGGAATCCTTCGTACCCCGTCTTATTTAATCTTATCTACAAAATGTGGAGTCATTCTCGAAAATAGATCGCGCTACAGAACACTGTGAGCACTGTCAGTTTAATTAAGGCCACCCGTTATATTAAGCATCCATTCATAAAATTACTTTACATTTACACTAAATTAAGTTACTGCGGAAGCAGTGGGCGGTAAAAAAATTTTACTACCTACAAAGTGGGCGGTTAGTATAAAAAAAGTTGACTACCTCTGGTTTAGAGTAAGAGCTAGTCAAAAATCATGCCAAAATTGAGCCCTAGCACTGGGCTAAATAAGGCTACTAAGTTTTTCTCCTGTTCTTCTTTCTTTCCAGTTCTTTTTCCTGTCGAGTTCTACGAACTGGAGAGAAAGAAGAGATTTAATCATAGATACATTTTTATTTATAAGCATGTAGTGGAGATATTTGTTTATGACATCTATTTGATATTTATTGCATCGCCTGGCAAACATGAAACCCAAAAATTTAGCCCTAGCCCTGGGCTAAATAAGGCTAGTTCTTTTTTTTCTGTTTTCTCTCTTTCCAGTTATTTTTTCTCTCGAGTTCTACGAACTGGAGAAAAAGAAGAGCTTTAACCATCGATACAATTTTATTTATAAGAATGTAGATGAAGATATATGTTTATGACATCTATTTGGTATTTATTGTTTATCCTGGCAAACATGAAACACGAGGAGTTTATGCCTAATTTTGAAGTATTTTCATATCAAAAGACTGAATTGGAATTATTAGATGATGGACAAACATAGTAAGGCTATCTATATAACAAAAGGCATACCTTCAGTGGAAGGATTTCTAGTAGAAACTGATTCATGCTCACTTTAACACATGGAGAAAAAACAACGAAAACGCCCATGCAGCTCGCATGTTCTTCAGGATTTCAAATACCAGAGTTTAGAGATTTTATCCGCTTGCCACATTTGGGGCCTTCTTGTGGAAAAAAGCAAGCTGTTGCTATTTTAAGTACCAATGTTAAATTATCATTTATTAATCTCATAAATGTCTCACAGTGTGAAACAATTCCATTTATTTATTTCGAAGTATGAGTGATATTTTTCAGCTCATTTCAGAAAAAAATACTACTATTCTTTTTTATGAATATATAATTGTTTTTGCTGCGTCCGAAATAATTAAGTTAGCTGTAAAGATAATAAGTATAAACATTAGTGTTGATTTAATAATGTTTTTCGCTCACAGACGGAAAGGGAAAACTTGAACAATCTTTTATAGAATGTTACAATGATAATTCGTGGTTACTGCTGCTAAATTCCCACATTCTACGTAAATAAATTAAACAAGTAACGAATTTCATTCCACAAATTCTCATGCTATGCTAGACATGGAAAATGGACACAACTCCACCAGGAGCTTCAAAAGCTACCGAACTTACTTGCTAGTTCCGTCTTTGGGGATTCTGCATCATAAGCTGTCAGGATTTCGGATCCGTTGGATATTTCATTGTCCCTCAGTCAGAATACATCGGCAGATTAATTATAGTGGACGGAAATCGTGAATCAGCAGTGATAGCACTAATGAAAACTCATAAATTATGTCTCTCTTTGCTGTAAAACTATTCATCCTTATCACAACTTGAAACGGGCGGTAACAGCTCTGTTGTCAAAAGCGATGCCATTGGATTAGTTTTCAACTAATTAAGATTCCTAAGAGCTAATATTTGCTTTCCAAGTTTGAAACGGTAAAGGTTTCTCAGTATTTGGATACGAGATGAGGTATGCAATGATGAAAAGATATTAATTAGTAAATTCAAATTAGGGATAGTTCTTAAGAAAGTGAAATGCAATTAAATCCATTTGATAAATTAATATGGAATACTTTTCTAAAATTTATCTTCCAAGGAATTGTAGCTTTAATCCATAAATATAATTGTTTACTCAACTGGCGTAGCATTTACAAAGGAATTGTGATAGGAGTATGATGATGTGTTTCGAATTTTATTTTAATGTGTTTCGCCTTAAGAAAGCTTGCAGAAAATTAAATATAAACCTGATTTCATAAGCACAATAATTTACATTTCATAAATTAAATAAATAAGCTTAGAAAAAAATCAAGCAGACTGATAACTTGCACATCATATACTGAGCTACATAATAACAGCGGCATACATCGAGCTTGAAAGAATTTAAATTTTAGAAAAAAAAATATTTTATAGAGCTTAGACCATTATGATATATATATATATATATATATATATATATATATATATGTATACGTAATAGGATGACTTTGGGAAAATTGCAACGAATTTGCAATGCTTCTTATAGCGTTATAACTTGGCGAAAAAAAAAACCGCGTGGGTAGAAAGATGACAATCTAAGACAGCCGTAGTTGTAAATTCCACACATAATTTTATTTCTGGATAATGAATTCTCAGGGCATATATTCTTTTTCATTTCACATCATCATTGTGGGTTCCGCATATGAACCCGTACAATTTTATACAGATTATATTATTTAGAACAATGGATGATTGCTGGCAGAGGCTAAGCGAGAGAAGTAGCATCCTAACGGCACAGAGGTCGAAGCAGAAGTGCGCAATTATCCAGTAAGAAGACTCATCAAGAGAAGGTTTTGATTCAGGTTACTTATTAAGAGAAAGGTTTCAGTTCTCAAAATTTCGATTTCAGGTTGAGTATTAGCTACGTCATACACATTACCCGAGCCATGTGACCTAGACTGATCTAGAAATGTAGCAGACCAGAAAAAGTTATTACCATTTTTAGAACAGAGAGAAGGAATTAAGAACTATTGCTAATTTAAATTACAATTTTGAGATTTACGTATGTTTTATTGAGATTCACATATTTTTGTTTTACACACACATATATATATATACATAACCGTATCACAAATTTTTCAAACAAACACAAGAAAAACAAATAAGAAAATAATATGTGATATATTGTGAGGAAATTAATGGTTTTGCAAATTTAAAAGAATTTAAATTAAAACTATAAATTAAATAATATTTCCTAAATCATATAAATTAAATAATATAGCTTTTTATATCATATTTGTTATCTTTTTAATTAATAGCCCATTTTTTGTTTCAATTGTTTTGACATTTATACCGCTATTTTTAATTCATATGATTTAGCAAATATAATTTTGACTCTTATTAGTTCAATTTCTAATGCCATTAATTTGCTTAATTTATCATATACGTATTATTTTATTACTTGCTGTTACATATTACTTGAAAAATTTGGTAGTGAAAAGACAGAAAATTTGATATAAGTTTGATTTGGAACAATGCTGTTTCTAAGATTCATTATGAGATAAATGCACATGGCAAATATTTTTATGACGAAACTCGCCTGAATGCGTGTATGAGATACGCGCTTTATTTAAAAAGAAGTTTCAAAATATGTGCGTGTCATTTTTGAGTAAAATTATGTTATACTGAAGAAAAATGTTTTATGCACATTTCCAAATCTCTGACTTTTCAATAAATTATTTGAAATCTTTTAAATTATCCAAACATTTTTAACTAATGAAGTTACTGACAAAAATGAATGAGGTAATGAGATTAAATCTAATTAACTATCTAATTACACCTGCTTAACATTCTCTTTTCTGACAAATTTTCGTCTTAGAATAGATAGTTAACTAAACTCCAACACAGATAGGAGGTACACTTTAACTAAGTTATGTAATAAAGCTATAATTCGTATTAGAAGTAAAGTTAACATTTGTTAACCATCACTACTTGTGGAATTTCAGGAAGTCAAGTATCTAAAACAGTAAATTGCAAAATTACGCTTCACCTATCAACTCTGCTCCGAGAATGTGGATCCCCACTAATATAATTTGTCATTTTTCACTTACAATGTACACAAGTGTGTGGGGTCTCAATTGAATCAGATATACTGGTTGTTTGCCAAACGCCTCTACTAAAGTAGTACAAAGTGTCTCGCTATTTAATCTCAACCTAATTTGAATTCTGCTTACGGTTGGTGGAAGAAATATAAGTTACAGAAAAGATTTAATATAAAAATAATGAGGTAAACCTGTATCGATTAAATCGTTATTTTCTCTAAAAACCAAACTTAGACTTAAGTGCAAATAATGTTCCGCCCAACCGGTATTGTGATTAATGACGATGACTGCAGTCCTGAAGCGCCTGGGTTCGGTATGAATGTTTGTAAATGTATAGAACTTGCGCGACATGGGGACACTCTAAATATGCGGTGAGCCGAATGTCCTCTCGCGAGGTTGATGGTAGGGGAAGAGGTGTGGAGGAACTTGGGTAGGGGTAGAGGTGTGCAGGAACCCGTTCCCCTGCTGTCCTCTCCATCGAAATTGGGGGTGGAACTGAGCAAAGTCGCACTGTCACCCGTTCGGTGCTTAAGGCTCTTGCCAAACATAGGCGCAATTTTGTACTACGTGCCACGATGAATTTCGTGGGCTTATGCTGATGTTACTGTCAGATAAGTTAGATAAGTCACAGTAACAAATAATGTTTTACTCCATTATAATTTTCCTTATACTATGTATAAACTACTTGAAAGCAAAAATACTTTAAGTCATATGTTAGGGCTTATTTTCCTCATGGTATTTCATAATATGTATTATTCATATTTCTAGAACTCTAGTTTAATTATTTAACAGATTAATTATATATATATATATATATATATATAATTGAAATTGAAAAGCTAATAAGTATTGTGTTGTAAGACCTATTTGGTCTTAAAAAATTTGTTTGCGCAATATGCTGCAAAAATTATGAAATAATAGGAAGAAATATTGTAGTGAGCTCGCCAAAAAGTTACCAGGAGCTGTGTCTCCAAGAAATAGTTCAACGCAGTATTTTTTAAAATAATAACATTGAAGGGTGAAAAATTAGCCTACGGGCGAAATAAAATACTGAAAATAAAAAAAACTGTTAAAATCAATCATTGGAAACATGTGAATGGTAAAAAATACAGTAAAAACCTATCGATGTGATAAGTGAAAAGTTAACACATATAAAAACATGATCGACGGAACAAGTTAAAACAAAATTAAAACATATGAAAAACATAAAATTACAAAAATTATAAAAATTACAAAGCGGAAAATGGTAAATTAGCCCAATTTGACTAAATTATATATATATATATATGTAGAATCGGTATTTACTGTCTAGGAATATGATGTTTGTAAACTTACTTCCGATGTGGCTGTCTAGGGGCTAATAAACTTGTCCGATTTATGTAAAACTTGAATATTTAATGAAACATGAATAGTTGCTACAAACTACGAGGTAATTACATACGTAGAAGGAAACAGATGAGATTATTTACAGATGAAGAGAAGGAATCGTATTTTATAAGCAAACATCTTTGAATCGCGTCATCGTCTTAATGGCGGAATCGTCTGCCTTCTATCATCGGAAAAGTAAAAGATTTATTTTCACAGCTTGTCGCTTCATCTGATTATAATGAACGATGCCATCCCACATATATATATATATGTATACTATATTATGGCTAATTATCAAGCAAAAACAATTTACACAAAAAAAGTTAATATTTACATTTTCCTGTGCAACTGAAAGGATACTAAAGCAATTTAACATAGTAACCATGAAAGTTGAAAGCACTGAACAAAATATTTGCTCAGCGTGATAGGAAACATTTATATTGTATAAAGGTAAATAGGAATTTCTGAAACAGCAACAAAGTTTAAATTAATCTCCGTTAACCTAACTGAATTTTAATTGCTAGAGTCTAAAGGAATTACACTGATTGATTAATTTGAATCTTCATTTTTAAGTTTAATAAAAGATTATTAAGTGTTGAGTTTCCATTTCAAAAGAATAAATTAAATTGAATAAAGATGTTTCATCTAATCTTATAATATCCTTTTCTGTGTGTTTGGTATATTTGACAGCAGGAACATGTGTTCATGAGATAAGTTGTATAAAACTTATAGCTGTTTAATAATTTAATATTTAATAATTATTAAGCCTAATAATAAAGCACTTTATTTTCTAATTTATTTAAATTTATTCACCACTTTTATAGAAACGTGTAATATATAACGGTATAAAGATTTGTCTCTTCTTTAAATCGTTTTGTATTGCAACAAAGTATGTTATTTAAATTCTTAATGGAAGTGAAATAGCTATGTTACGTATTAAATATATATTATACTATTATAAAGTACACTGCTCGTGAGAAGTAAAAGATAATCAGAAAAACCTATGCTCTTAGGTTAGAGGTTTCAACCAATATCAAATTGTGTAGTAATTTATGTTAATTATCTGCAACGCAAAGTTGGATGTCTAAGCCTAGATTAATGCACAAATATGCAAATTAAGTGACATAGAATGCATTGCGAAGAAGATGCATGTTGGAATTCGAATGTGTAGTGTTCAAAGCTGATGTGTTTTCTACTAATAGTGAAAAATATTCATTAGTTATGACTCAGTGGAAATTCCGAGAAACATTGCACGCAGGATTCTCCGATTGGATATTTTAGTGCTTTCACGTTTAGTGCTTCAAGAATGCAATATAATCCTCTTAACTCTAATTAATCCATTTATTCAGATCTTGAAATCACTTTCTAATATATGAGTGCGAGATAGAGAAGATAACGCCTTTATTAAAACAGAAAGATTGAGTTAGGTTTCTGAGGCATTTATTTTTCTCTAAGTTGTTTACATATTATTTCGAATCTGTTTATTTCATATAATAATTTGTTCCTCACGAAATTATATTAGGCTTTTCAGTTCGGAAGTACATGCTATGATACCATAAGGCAAAACACAATTTTAAATTGAAAATGCGCTCCGTAAACAAGAACCAACTGTATACATCAATTTGTAAGGCTGCTATCACACTTCGGTTTGAAGAGCAACTGTTTGGAACAATTTTTCTGCTTTGTCAGAACAGCCAATCACCATAGATCGCTTTGGGGTTAACACAGGGGAAACTGGTTTCCCACAAGTTTATAGCATTCGAAACTGGCATATTGGTTGAAAAGGCACAACTTGCAATTTATTTGGAAAGCGAGGAAAAAGTCACGAGTCTTTCTTTCAATAGTAAACCAGGCAGAAAAATTGTCCGAAACAGTTGTTCGTGTGAAACAAACGCCGTGTGATATAGGACTAAGAAATCAATGATTTTGTGCATGCGAAAATAATTTGGGCTTCAGTGCATTTTTCAAAATATGAAGCTGCATATAGTTAATTTTTTAAAAACAACAAGTGATTCTACGAATCTCTGAGCCTGATTTTGTGCTAGGCAGCCAGAATAATTTACCTTTAGAAAATCAAAGCCTTCGCTAAGTTGTAGGCTTAAAATATCGAAACGCTCGTCACCGTCCATTGCCCGTCACGTCCATTTCCTGCCCTCCCCGTATATTAACGCTCAAAGAGGTGTGAAGATTTCAAATAACATCCTTTCTACTACTTAACAAAGAAGCTTCCATTAGCATTTTAGGACAAACTGTCTGGAATAAACTGATACAGTGCATTTAGGAAAACTGCACCTGCTACTGCATACCTTAGTGGATAGGAAAAAAAAAACATCGCAATCTTGGCCCTTTCATGCGATGGTGGACGTTCGAATGGTGGACGTTCGGCCTTCTTCAGTGTCAAAATCTGGAATAAATGCTTAAAACTGAAAAAATTAACCTGATAGTTTTCTGTTCTTATCATATACTGATTAGGTACGGAGCTTCTACAAACGGTATTTATAAGAACGGTTTCTTATTATTGCGTATGTCGTTTAGAAGCAAATATTTAAGTGAAGTAAGTTACATGCTTGATATACATTAAATCTCATATATTTTCATTTAAAAACACACTATATTTAAACAATATATAAAAAGAATAGTTTTATCTGTTTCATTGTATAGCATTCAAACCATTGCATAAATGTTTAATCAGAAAGTATACTTTAAATTCGTTTAATTGCTTGATGCTAATTTTCTTGCTATAACTTCTGTATTCCCTGCTTGAGGTTAATGAATAAATCCATTTCTTCGAGCAGTATTCATCGAAACGGTACAAGACAGTTGAGTAAAAAACAGTTTCGAATTACTATGCTTGAAAACGAAAGATAGATTTCATTAAATATTTTCCTCTTTTTCTTTCAGTTTTTTATTGCTTTATTTCAGAATTATTCTTTTTTATAAACTACATTTATGATTGCATTTTATCTCATTCTCGAAAAGAGACAAACATAGAAAATAATCTGTTTTTCCAAATAGGTACTTTTCTTTTTCAGACGATTCTTTGATTTATTTTTTAATTTAAAACAAAATTCCCTTATATGGTGATATTTCAGAAGAAATAACTATATATATATATATATATATATATATATATATATATATAAATAGGACCAGGCAGACATATATACATATGAATGCAGAGAATAACACTGTTCCAACACTACCGAAAATATATTATATTTGAAACACGAGGGAATCCCACCTGCCTCTTGCCATGCTTTCGAATACATTTCGAAGTCTGTATTCATAAAACGAATTGGTAGTGTATGTTGTTAAATAAATTCCAAACCAAATTTTATTTCAGAAGCTTAACAGTGTAAAGCATATGTATATATATTCTTCTAAAATGAAATGAAGAGGATTCACAGAAAATGACATTATTATTACGTATTTGTACGAAAGACTATTCCTAAATAATAAATATAATCTCTAATACATTCTAAAGATATTTAATATGAATATTTTCTGTTAAACGATACGTAAGGTAACGAATTCTGTTCTTTAACACTCTTAAAGTTTTCATCATTTTGTCGTATATACGTTCTTTTATACATCTTTTAAAACTTTATATTTTCCTTTATCTTAATATTAGAATAAACTGCGATATGAACAAAAGCTACAGGGTGATTTGAAAGTCACTTGCATCAAACATTCAGAAATGGTTGCGATTCCAGAATTTATGTTAAAGGCAAATTGTTTCAATGGACGATACTTTTGTAGTGCTACAAGTAACTGATCGCTTGAAATTCCATTTGCAGTATATGAAGTTATTTTTAAAAAATCTGATGTGTACACCACATGACTTCCTTGTACGGCATATAACATTTATATACACATTTTTTCCAGCATTTCATTTAAACTTATTGCCTCAAGTCTCATTACAGATATATTTCTCGTTCAATTAATTCAATTCTCACTTTGTGGCAACACAGAATTACATGAAAACCCAAAATATTTCATAAAAAATTAAAAATAAAGGAAAACATAAAACACCAAATACAGTTAAAACAGTTAAGAAAACGATTTTTACAATTAAAATTAGAGTTTCTACGCAAAGACAAGCAAGATGGCCAGCGTGCACGGAGGGATTTTTTAGTGATCAAAACATTTTTAGTGAACAAAGTTTACTTTTGGTCCCATTCGCCAAAAAGACACTGAAGGTGCACAAATTGACCTAATTCACTGTTCTACTAAAAGTTTTAAATTTAAAGAAATGGCGGCTTCTTTAGGCTTAATATCACTTAAACAACTTTTAAATTGTTGATAATTCTACAGCTATTCCTTGCAGATTAAATGAAGGGATGAAAACCTAGCCGGAATTTAAGAATATAATTCAGCCACTTTTAAAGCAAAAAATGCACAATTTATCAACATATAAGAATAAAAAAAAACTGAGCTGCCGGATCTAAATAACAGAGTGGGTTACGGAGTGGATAACAGAGAGATATGTACTATTTTCCATGTTAAGGTAGATGGACGTTTAGCAGCTTTCGATAGTCGAGTGGAAAGACGAAAAAATGGCGCTGACACAAATGGACATGACACAATGAAGAATTCCCACTTTTTAGCTTCACGCAAACTAAATCATTTCTTAGTAGATAAAATACTCTTCTAGATTATAAGCAATTACAATAATTGTTTATATACACAGGTAAAATTTTAAGCAAGTGAGCATAGCAGCATGCAGATATTGGAAGGCGGAAGCTAATGAAAGGAATGACGTAGTTTGTTTGGAAAGCAGTATTTATACCGAGTATATGCAGACAGTAGTCTAAGTTATGACTATGTAATATGGAAAGATCTCGAATTTCGGAGAACACCAAATCTAGAATAGTTAATTTTGAGATCGCCAGTTATTTCTTAAAGCAGTCATCGTATTTTGTTATATCTTACATAGTTCCCCCTTCAAAAGAAAGGTTTTCGAGAACGTTCCATGTTGCATAACATATATATACACTTTTGGTGCCGCCGATTGCAGCAAAAATGGAGGTGCACAACTACATGTTGTTGCAGTCCCTTAAACAAAATTTCAACGTTCTGAAGCTACTCATTTTTGAGTTGCCCGAGATAAAGACATATGTAGACGTCACAAGAAAATTCTCCTCTGAATCTACTTTAAATCAATTTTTCAATCCCTTTTGGGGGACAAAAAAGAGTCCTTTTTTGTCTGTACATACAAATGTCACGCAAAAACATCATTTAGATGGATTTGAGAAAAATCAAAATTGATATTTTCGTTGAAGTACGACACCCAAACGTTTTCGCGACTGCGATATTTTATTTCTTTTTTTATTTCGTACAAGGAAGTAAAAAAAGGTCGTCTTGTGCAAGTGATAAAATTTTAAGTAGAATGAATTTTCACGATTAAGCATTACTTCGCAATAGAAAGAAAGAATGAAAAGAAATTTATTAACTATTGGTAAAATAATACTGTGTGTTGAAGGCCTTAAGCAAATAAAATATAATGGCTTCAAGCTAAGTATTTCATAAAATATGACTTGTTGCTAATGTGGCAAGTTATGTTCTAAATAACTATATATGCATTTAATAATTCTGTTACTCTTAGATGGCTTATATATTTACACTCATTTCCATAAATTAAGGATAATTCGGAGTCACGCGGAAATCGAAATCTAAAATAAATATATCACCTGTAAAATCACTACACATATCTTCAAGAACCATATGCAAATTTCAGGAAGTAAACAGATGACACCGATTGTACGTCACAATGACGAGAGTCTAAGAGAGTGATATATAAGGAATACAGGCAAAGAAGTAAAATTTTTCGCAGGCTCTTTATAAGCATTTCAGTTCAATAACCGAATAGTTATGACACAAAGGACGTATTTCGATGATTTTTTACGTGGTAGAATTATCGGCCGTCTGGAATGTGGGCGTACCCAACTGGAAGTATCAGACGAACTTGGAATTGCCCAGAGTGTCATCTCCAGGCTTTGGCAACGATTCCAAGATGATGGTAATGTGAGTAGACGTTACAGCACAGGTCGCCCCAGAGTTACAACGCCGAATGAGACCGGTATTTGGCAGTTTCTGCCAAAAGAAACAGGCGGAGCACAGCCTCAGACCTGTCTCGTCACCTCTCTTCAGCCACTGGTACGACAATTTCAAGGCAGACCGTGTACAGACGCTTAGGGAAGATTGGTCTATATGCTCGTAGACCTGTCAGATGCTTTCCACTTACTGCAACTCACTGCCGCCTGCGGTTAGCCTGGAGTAGAGAGCCTGCATTGTGGCCACCGCAACTGTGGGCTTGTGTGATATTTTCCGACGAGTCCAGGTTTAGCTTGCAGTCTGATTCTCGCCGAACTTTCATATGGATAGCTCCAGGTATCCATTACCACCAAGAAAACATCATTGAACGACACCGTTACGGTGGTGCAGGAGTGCTCGTTTGGGGTGGAATTATTCTGGGTTCCATAACTGACCTGCATGTTCAAATTGGAACCATGACAAGCCAAATCTATCGGGACGTCATTTTAGAGCAACATGTACGTTTGTTTCGGGGCGCCATGGGCGCACAATTTGTGTTTATAGATGACAACGCCCTTCCTCACCGTGTCAACATCGTAAGCGAATGTCTTCAATCGGAGGATATCACCTGTATGGACTAGCCAGTATTCTCACCAAACTTGAATCCAGTAGAGCACGTCTGGGACATACTTGGCTGACGAGTTGCAGCCCGTCAACCTCCTCCTTCATGTCTACCGGAACCTTGGAGAGCATTGCTTTTTGAGTGGTGTAATATGCCCCAAGATCAGATCGATAATTTGATACTCAGCACGCCTAGGCGTTGTACGGATTGTTTTGCATCATATGGGAGCCATACACTGTGTTAACAATCATACCAACCATGTAATATTGGTTTTTTGTAAATAGGTTTTTTTTGTAATTTGCTACAAGGAGAAAAAATCGCTAATTTTTTAATAATATCGAACATATAGCATCTTTTTTTGCTCTTTACCTTTTGTTTAATAAATAAGCTTTACAACTAAGTCAAATTTGTTTTGCTTCTAACTCTTCCTTTGCCTGATTTTGCATTATCCTTAATTTATGGACATGAGTGTAAACATAATTTAACATTTTCTCAAGTAATATTTATTACTTTTTTATTTTTTTAACGTTCCACAAGTCAAGATACTTTCTCTGATTCTTTACTTTCCTATTTAAGGTTGCTAACTATTATTAAACCATTAGTTTTTATCATACATTTAATATAAAACAATTTGCTTAAGATTCAATAAATATGCATGGTATTGTTTTAGTAATACTTATTAGGCTTTGTTCTTGATGGTACCTTAAGCAATAAGAGGATCTAAACTGTTCACCTCTGCTGATCTAAATGGATTCCAGTGATGTCTGTGTGTATGTTTGTGTTCAAATACACTCTACCACTGGTATTTGATATAAGATGAATTCAAAGCCCTATGCAAGCTGACTGGCTTCAACGGTTAATGGATATCATAGAGTATACTCTGAATCCAGTATATTCGATAGATTTAATGAAGTGCTTTGGTACAGTGTTGCATCAGTACTATGCAGGGCTCTATAGTAACCCCAAATCAAAGCTGGAAATGATGAATCTTAGAAATCTATTGTTCTGTCATTTACAACTAGATGAATATAGATTTCAAACGAATGTCATAAACGAGTAGAAACGAATATATTTCTGATTTCGATACGGATGAGAGAATTTTGGCATAATATAGCATGATGAGAGAAGCAACGTTAAAATATTTGTATTAATCATCTTCCAAATCTTTCTGGATATATTTCTAATTTGACAATGTCTTACCCTAGTCTTCGAACAAAATTTCAGCTTACATAAAAATATTTCGATACAAATTACTTTTGATATCCTTTGAAATTCTGTTACTTGGCCAAATATGCTTATTATTGTCAGGGAATTCGAAAGTGATACGCAAAGAATCATACTGAATATCTAACTGTCCAAATATCCGGGTACATATATCCCAAATATGCGAAACTAACAATATTTATTTACATATTTGTGTCATATTTATTTGATAATGTCAATCCTTTTATCGAACAGCCTATTCAAGATAAGAGTTCAAATATGAAATATTTACAATTTTTCTTAGGCAGGACACTTTGCATGTTATATATGAGAGTGGCGTGATCTTGAGTGGTATTAAATAGCATCTCTGTTTAAAAGCATAAGCTGTTTCAAATCGCAGGTTATTTTCAGTTTCCATTTTCCCAAAGGCACTAAAATAATGGCATTTCTTATATGTTTAAAAAACGTATTTCGTAAACCTATTTGAATTTTTAGATTTAAGATATTTTCTACCCCCTTTCCGCATACCTTCGTGGGATAAATTGAAAGCACACACGACCGCATATTCGAGACTCCCAGGGTTCGAGTCTCGACGAGGATATTGCATAATTTTATATGACTGTAAAAGCCAATTTAAAATTCGATTAATATAATTTGTCAGCTTGCAAGTTAAAATAAAGGAGTTTCTAAAACTCTGAATATCAAATTTATACATAACCGTTATTCATTTATTGTCTACTGTTGATAAGGTTTTACCAAAAATTTCAAAATTAAGCCAGAATATTACCAATTTCTACTGCTTTTAATTCAAGGTAGAATAATTTCATATTTTCCATGCATTTTGAGCACATCAAAATCAAATACGTTAAGTTATTTTATGGAAATTCTTAAGTATTCCGTTGATTTTAAATGATAAACCCGGCCATGCTTTGGAAATCGAAATACTTCAATTGATGCAGTTTTGCAATTGATGCAGTCTTCAAATTGATGCAGTTGTTTAACTTCTTCATAACTCCAATTACTGCCTCGGCTTATTATGCAAGCAAGTAACAGATGAACATTAACCCGAGACCAGAATAGTCTGATGTCTTCAGTATGAAATGCAAGTCTGCAGCGTGTAATTGTTTTCCTACAATAGTTTGGCATTGCCTTACCTCACCTGTACACACCAGGGCACTTTTGTCCTGATTCTTTTGCAGTTTTAGCTTCAGATTAGTTAGCAAACGGAAATTATTTCTTTCAGATTCTTACTGACTAGGGAAGGGATATTTCTGAAAACCTTGGTCATTGTGATTCGAAAATATTTTTCTTCGTCTAATAGGAAGGGGTAGGAAATTGTAATTCTGGCCAGAAATTCCGAGTAGCAGGTATTTTCATTTAAAGAGCTTGATATTTAAATAGTTAAAAGAGCGTCTTAAGTTCTTATCGTTCACTCAACAAGGATTTAAATATTAGATAAACATTGGGACTATTGCTATGAAAATTCATTTCCAATGCAGAACTATTACAACTTATGTGAAAAATTATAATCTGTAAGCTTGATACCTACCTATAAGCTTGATAGTGCATCATCTATCTGCAATGTAAGTAACAGGCGGATACTTTTATGAAACATCTACAAAAATTCCCTTCTACTACGTTAGATGCTTCATACATTTCCTGTGCTTGATTAAGCAAATATAATTTTTGAGGTACTCCAACCTTAAGAGCCTTGCAGACTTGTCTAGCTTCATTTCTCATTAAGGGTGCATATTCAGTGACAATGTGATCGATGTTAAAAGGGCGGTTGTATTCAAATGATATTTGATTTTGGCCAGGAAACACTACACAGTTTTTGTCGTAGTCAATGTTGAATATTAGAACATTCAAAGACTCGCAACTATGAGTTTTACCAATACCAGTAAACTGGTTTTTGATAGATACTTTTCTAACACTGATGATCAAAAATGAATTAAAAAAAAAAAAAAAAAAAAAAAAACTCTTTCGAAACCGACCAAACCTTTGTTATTTCACTATGTGTATATATTTTAAAATTTGAATAGAAAGCTGGTAATCATATATATATATATATATATTATATATATATGTTACGGTGAAACACCGAAATATGGAGAATGTCGACTTTCACCGGTGAATGTCAACATTCACATAGTCTCTTAGTGTATGTCCGAAATATTTTCCAAATACTCTTATTTCTGACTTACATCGGTCAATGTCGAAATTCACCATGTACTATTGGTGAATGTTGAACATATAACAATATTATATTTTCTTCTCCGTAATTCAGTCGCGAATAAACGCACTTGAAACTTGAAATAAGAACTTAAGAACACAATTCACACAATATATTCAAAATTAGAAAGGAAAATAATAGAAGTTAAAAACTTACTTAATTATGCAGTACGTTCTAAATGAGAAAATAAAATAACAGTAATAAATTATGTGATTCAAATCTTATTTATTTCAACAACTTAAACTATTATGGCACTTTATAACCTCTCTTTTTGACTTTCACCAGAGCATATCTGTGATTGTCGACATACACCGGTGAGGTTCCGAATGTACAAGAATGTAGTGAAATATTCGGTCTTTCACCGACGTATTTGGTGAATGTTGATATTCTCCGGTGAAAGTCGACATTATCTGATTTCGGTCTTTCACAGTAACATATATATATAGGAGCTATATATATATATGAGCTATATATATATAGGAAATATATGTATATATATATATAGTTTTTGGAAGCAGGAGACATGAAAAATATGCCATACCCTTGCCGGGACTGGAGCCCTGGACGTCTCGATAATGTGTCGAGTATGCTTCCAGTTACACCACGAACACATGCGGAAGGAGAGAGCAAATACATTATATACTCCCCCTTTTGGTGATTACGCGATTAGGGGATCTAGTCGCCAGATCTTGGTGGTTACGCATTATCGTCCACCAATTTTTAGTTCTGGCGATGTTGCAGGGCCTATTTTTTTTTTTTTTTTTTTTTTTTTTTTTTTTGAAGCAAGAAATGGGAAAAATATGCAATGCTCTCACCGAGGCTCGAACTTTGGACCTCTTGAATACACGTCGAGTAAGCTTCCAATTACACAACGAAGTCATGCGGAAAGGAGGGAGAAAATGCCTTCTATTCGCACAAATTGTAACGTATCATATATTTGCTTTTAATTCGTGAGATAATTCATTAGTGAGTAAACATTTATCAGAATTAAAATAAAAATACAGAATTCTCTATAAATATCATTAAAAGTATTCAATATTGCAAATATTAGTTTTGGAAAATTCAGATATAATAGTTGATAATTCAGCATTTATTTAAACGTTTAGTATTTTCGTTGGCGAAAACAGTTACATGAGAAAGGAAAGTAAAAAGAGATGAAATTATTTTAAATACACATCATAAATTTTTTTATCAAATCAAAACCATTTGTCTACATTATTGATGGATATAAATTCATAGATCATTAATGGCTTACAATTAAGTGCATCACGCGATCCCAATAATGAGCGTTAAATACTGTGAAAAAAACGCTTTCTCTTCTTGTAGTACTTATTAATCAGATGTGACATTTCTTAAAAACGACGCTATTAAACGCAACTACGCTTATATACTTTTATTATAATCCTTCAAACTACATTATTTGTTCGTTTACCGTCATTTTGATGATGCTAATGTATCATTTTTTATTTAATTCCTTTAATTTTTGTTGTTAAAATTAAAAGAACATCAAAATTAGATATCCGAAAAAGTAAGCAAGGACAAAAAATAAATTATTCAGCGCTAAGATATTCTTTTAACATAGATTAATCACAGTTTGATTGGTTAAAGAGCTATAAAACATTAAAAAAGTTGAAGTAAAGAAAAACTTGCACAGAGATGCACGGAAATTTGCCAAGTATGCATAGTTATTCGAAGATGTAATTGAAGTGCATTTCTTTCCCAATTTTTTTTTATTCCTCGCTGTTATACTACTTAAGTGATTTTTTTTTCATAGCCCAGCTGCTAATAATTAATCTTGTTAAGTCTTTTTTGCGCTCAAACATTGTTTCGAGATGACATCGCTGCCTGCATTAAATGATGTAAAGAGCAAAGAAAGTTGTGTGTTCAGTTTTTGGAATAATTTCTGCTGTTGCAAGTAAATGTAGGAGTAAATGAGAAGACTGCTTGCAATTCCATGACGTTTTTATTATCCGGGAACAATTTAACTTCAAGAAGCTTGAAAAATTACTAAAATAGGGAAGGGAATTAGTTTTCTCTTAATTCACACTGCGCAATTCTTAACGCAACATTACTTCGATATAGCCTGGTGGGTTGGATCATATTTCGACTCTTGTAGAGTTAATAGGTTAGTTTAAAGGAGAAGTGAAAAAGGAGCACTGCCTCGCCGGACACCTGAATCTCTGTAATACGCGCCGAGTGTTCTAACCGTTACCCCCGAAGGCATGCAGAAAAGAAACAATACCCCTTTTAAAGGCGACTGGGGATTAGGACCCAGTCACTAAATCCTGGTGGCAAAGAATTATCATCCACTACCTTTTAGTTCGTGAGCCATTGTAGATACATTAGGATATTTTTAGCAGGAGATGTGCAAAATATGCAATGCTCTCACCTAGACTCGAACCTAGATCTATCAAATACGCGCCGAGTGTGCTGTTACACCAAGAAGGCATGCAGAAAGTTGGGAGAAAATACCTTAATAACAGCATCAGTTTTACTGAAACTGAAAGTTCCCACAATGGAAGCAAATCATGCATTTTATAATATGAGAAAATATTTCTGTGTTCATATAGGGGATCTTTCGCAATTTACGAAAACGATTTTGATTGCTGCAATCTGCTTCTGTCTTATGGCCTTGATTCTTAGTTATTGCTCTATCTTGAATTTTCCTTGATAGGGAACATTTTCTTAGCACCGTCATTTCCACCCCTCTTGTCTCGTTTTTATTCCACTCCTCTTGTCTCGTTTTTCAAAGTACATTCAATGTTATTGGATGTCGTGTTCCCAAGGCTCATTTTAACAAATTGAAAACTCAAAATTATGTAGGAAAAACGTGAGGTGATTTTACTGGTATTTCATTAAATGGGACACATTTTTATTTACACACTTGATACTAAAATTTCAAACAATTTCAAAATTTCTAAAATAAATCTCTTATTCTGCACTCCAAACAAAAGTAAGTGGCAGCAAGCGATTATATTGAAAATACAACCTTTCGTACTCAATAATGTTTTAAAATTGTTTTCATTTGTTATTGTCAATTATTGTTCCACTTTGTATTTCCAAATAACTCAAATAATAATCAGCATCTGGTTTACAGAAAATTTCTTAGTGCTTATTTCGGTTTCAGTTTCCGAAACGTGACAAGCGTCCGGATGAAGATAATTGGAATATACCAGTTCATAATGGAAGCATCTTTAATTGTCATTCCATTAAGTTTTAAAATAATATTGCGCGGTCAATTCCATTTGATTTTTAGAAATGGATCTAATTCCTCACGGCGCATAAGTTTCGAGAAAGTGTCAAAGCTCTGACTCTTGGGGAGAATTTAGTTGACTTTCGGGAATATCGGTTATATTTGACTTCAGATCAGGTACGAAAACCTTTTTTGTTATCAAAATCCACCCGATTTTCAAGATCACTTTCAATATCGAACTCCCTTTAAAACTCAGAAATATTTCCATTGTGCAATTCTACATGAGTTTCACGAAATATTTCACGCTGTAATATCCGTTCGGGTTCAAAAATATTTTAATATTATTGTTCATTTGAATTTCAAGAACATTTTCACTATTCGAGTTCTACTTTGAGCTAAAAATTCTTTATTTGATTTTATTTGTTTTTCGAGAAAAAATATAGAGTTTAATATGGTTTATATTCTCGAAAAACCTTCAGTTTTCGAAATCCTAATTTGAAAGAATATCCATTTCATTCTGAGAAGTAATCCGTTCTTATTTCCATTCCTTTTTCACAAATACTTCTAATTTTAGTTTCTACCTCACATTCCAAGACAACCTTCTTACTCACCGACACCGGTTTTGATTCAGTTACTCCCTAGTTACACTCTACGTTATAAACCCCAACTTGAATTCAAATTTCATTCGTCGGACTCGCGATAAAGTTCGATAAATAATCAGAAGGCACTGCGAGGCGTTGAGTAATGTGCGAATCAGCAGATAAGCAGGTTTACAAAGATATTCCAGTTTTAGTCTGCCATAATAATAGCAGTCAAGAAGAGAAAACATCCAAGAAAAGGAACATGAGATATAACAGGGTTAGAGTGGAGCTGAATGACATTAGGAACATACAGGGGTTGGACAAAAATATGGAAACACCATTAAAAAAACATGTTTCTTTGCTTAATATGGTGTAGGAAACCCATTGGCATCCAAAACAGCTTGCAGTCTTCTCGGAATGGATAAATACAGTTCCTGTATGTTTGCCAAGGGAATATTATACCATTCTTCCTGCAAAACGGTGGCAAGTTCAGATAACGATGTTGGCGGTGGATAACGAGAACGCACTTTCCGTTCCAATGTAGACCACAAAGGTTCGATAATATTCAAGTCTGGTGACTGTGGTGGCCAGGGGAGATGAGACAACTCATCCTCGTGCTCATAAAACCAGTCCCGGACAATGTGAGCTGTGTGAACAGGGGCTTTGTCGTCTTGGAAGACACCATCACCATCGGGGAACAAAGTGTGTACCATGGGATGAACTTGATCGGCCAAAATGTTCACATAAGTCTTGGCAGTCATGTGCCCTGACACAGTTATCATGGGGCTAGCAGAGAACCACGATATGGCTGCCCAAACCATAACAGAACCCCCGCCATGTTTCACTCTTGGCAACAAGCAGTCTGTATTATAGGCAGTCTGTATTATAGGCAGACGTAAACTCGGCCAGAAGTGGGAAACAATGTGAAAGAAGACTCGTCAGACCATATTACTCGCTTCCACTGCTCTATAGTCCAGGCTTTATGACTTAAACACCACCTTTTCCTGTTACGGGCATTAGCATCACTGATGAGTGGCTTCTCAATTGCAGCACGGCCAGCAATTCCCTGTTTATGAAGCTCCCTTCTAATTGTTTCGGTACTCACAGGGTTCGGTAACACAACATTCATTTCAGCAGAACTTTTGCAGCTGTGGTCTTCTTATTTTTCTTCACAATTGCCCTTAATGATCGTCTGTCACGATCACTCAGGACACACTTTCGTCCGAGCTGTGATTTAGCAGATGATGTTTTTCCGCTTTTCAAATATGCGGAATAAATCTTCGACACAGTACATCTTGAAACACTAAACACCTCGGCTACCTTGCTTACGGAAGCACCTACCATACGTGCTCCAACAGTTTACCCACGTTCGAAGTCTGTTAACTCTGACATAATGCAATGACAACCTCACATAAAAGTACTTCCACAACAAGTGAACTGTTTAGCACATTTACGAAGTTGTATAGGTGGCGTCAGTAGTCATAAACGCCAGCGCCCCCTACATATTTCATTAAAATCAATCTTTCTTTTCAAACATGCATTTCGCAAGATGTTTCCATATTTTTGTCCATCCACTGTATGTAATCTGAATATACAATGCAAGCATTATACAATACAAAAATAAAGCAATACAAAGAATTATGTGATGTGTCTGAATACATGTCTGAATACAGCCATTGGCCGTTTTCTGTTTACATTCGCAGTAACATCATAATTGATCACAGGAATCCCTTTTCTTGAGTTTCTTTTTCCTTTTTCTCATTTTCCTTCTCTTCTTCAGCTGATTCTGAAAAATTCTGAAAGCAATTCGGATAGTCGGAGTTCGGATAATTGGAATTGTACTGTACCACTTGGTATTCCATTTACATATTTAACATTTAATAGGAATATAACTGCATGCATCTTAAATACGCATCTTATTTCCCATATCACTGACCAATTTTACATCGGGTTATGTTGAATAAGTAGTGAAAATTAAATAAAAATAAAATACATGTGTGTGTAAAGTCGTTGCTTGTTTTATGTGGTCCGCAACATCTGTTCTTTCCGTAAGTAACCCTACGCAATACGCCCCAGCGGCTCTCTAAACTAAAAGAGAGAACCTAACGTCAAATTTTTAACAGCTATTCAAAACATTTCTTCCGTAATTGAATGCTTTCTTTACACTCCTTTGGATTACAAGTAGCCTTTTGCGGGAAGAAGCGTTTCGCACTCTGATTCAGGAAAAGAACTTAGTGAATTAGTATTTTGGAGGACAAAACTTTTAATTTCGTTTAGTGAAACTGTATCGTGTAGTCCTGGGTATAAGACAATTCTACATTCTTAAGATACCTACACCTATTTTACATGCGCGTACTTACATTAAAAAACATATTAAAATTATTTATCTCCCATTCCATGCTTTTCAATTCATAAGAAGCGCATTTGTTAGGATTGCTTATTAGAACTACTTTAAATTATGATTAGTGTAATTTCAGTTTACGAATTCATACATGTAAGGCAGAATTAAATATAGGCACTCTTTTTGTCAGGGCGAACTATCTTTGCACATGTAAGATCTCCGTTATGCAAGACCATCTTTTATTCGAATCAGTGCGATAAACTTTGTATGAACTTTTCGTAGTCTTTGAAAAGAAAACTTTTTTCAGAAAAATTTAGAACTGTAACTATAAATTAATAAATGGATGTAATTTCCACTCATTTGACATCCTCTAATCAGGGTTAAATTTTATTTCTTTTAAAATTTTTATTGCAATTCGGATACATATTACATGTACTAAAAGAAAAAATTTATATTTTTTTCCTTTGGACAAATAGGCAGATATCCCTCGAGGCTTTGCCGTAATTAAATAACCTAACCTAACCTAACTTTTGGACAAAACGTACATTTAATATTGTTTCTGTAGAGGTTTTTAGCATTCTGCTAAGAAGAAGTTGGGGAGGCCGAATAAAAGTAAGTTTCGAACTTTATTCTTGAAGCAAATGTAAAAAAAAACGAAAGAAAGAAACATTATCGCAAAAAAGCAAATATCACTTAAATATTTATGGTGCTCCGCCCCCCCTCTATTTTATTCCTTTTTGTTGTTTCCTATTATTCACGTCTGAGCTTCAAATCCGGCTTTCCAGAATCACGGCGGATGCAGTATTCAACCACCCGGGAATTTACACCCTGTTTAGGAAAGGATGTGGTCAAATTTATACTCGGAGACATTTCCGGTCACATATATAACCTCGAAGGATTGAGGGTAAAGGATTTAGTTTTATTTTGTAGATGGGAAAATGGAATACCAACTTGCAGAGAAAATTTATGAGAAAAATTATAAGCCAGGAGGAGAGAATTTCTTTCAATAGCAAGAGTCAATTGATGCAGTAGAATAGTATAAAACAGCTACACGAGTTCAGCGTACTTACCGAGTAGAAATATTGTATTGGCGGGTTTTCCTTTTATAAAGTGATGCATGAAATTATGAATTTTTAATATGTGTAGAGTGTAACTGAAAACATCTCACTGCTAGTTTCACTACGAGGCTATTCAATAGTTTCTTTCGGTGTATACTTTCAAAATACATTTTAACTGTTTGAGGGGCAGGACAAGGCAATTACGTTTTTCAGCAAAACTCTTGTTTTATTTATTTTATCAGGTGTTATTTGCGACAGTTACACATATTTTGTCCAAGATGCGTGAAAAAAATGACCACTTCTGGTGGTTTAGTGTTAGTGAACACTGGTGGTTTAGTGTTAGATCACATGATACTCATGGAAACAGTCTTTGTTTTTAAGTAGAATGCAACTTTGCATGGGCTACATTTCTACACTGTTCTTACAGGCTTTTTCTTGGTGCTGCAGCGTGCGCATAGTCATGATGTTGTCTTTGATGGCTGATAATTATTTTCTTGAAGACAAATTGCTGCTTCTGATTCCCATCTAGTGAGCTACAAGGGAACTCCAAAAACGGTCAGTCTTAAAAACCACTCATACGAGTGAGTAAGATGTTCAATAGAAAAGGTGGTTACCTTTGGTAACCACCACCCTTCAAAGAGTTAAGAGGCTTATTTTTAATTTAAAGTCTAAAAGTTATCTTTAAATTTTCTCTAGAGCAAAGAAATTAGACGATTTGATAGGAGTGACCAATTTCAATGTCTTGTCCGGCTTCAGGACATGTCTTGAATCCTGCGGAGTTTCATTTTGTTAGCACTCCTGTATGCGGTGATGAAGATATTTCTGTGGGGAGAGATGTGTATCTAATAATCATATATTCATGCTTCGGAGATATACGCTTTTAGAAACTTGCGAAGTCGAAAAGACACGTATGTGACGAAATTTCTGAATTCTGGTTTCAATATTTTAGGATTTTAATCTTTTTAGTTTCGCTGTCTCATAATGGGTTCAGAATATATTATTATGATTTTAAAGGCAGGAAATTATAGGAATCGCCATTATGATCTACGATGAGATCAATGAGCATTGTGGTCATGATACCATCTATCGAGATTAGAACGTTTAGCTATTTTTAGTGCCAAATTCATTAATTGGATTCAAATCACGATCCTTTTGTCTTCTTCTATATAAACAGTTAGAAAAGACTCATATAAAACTTGAATTAGACAAGGAATCGGTGTTTTTGATGTAAGCTGCTGCCCAGGAAATTTATGCTTTTGTTGTTGTTATTCTTACCAGTTTCATTTGGCTAACAAAGGTCAGCACATTCATCGTGGAAAGAAATCAAATGCACCTGTCGTTGGCAAGAGTCTTCAGCATCCTATAGGTAACAGCCAGATTTTTTCTCAGTTCCGTCCCCAATTTTGAGAGATATCATCCCGGAGGGACGGATTAGAGAGTCTTACACTTTTCTTCCCTTACCAACACCCACTCGAGAGGACTTTCGTTTCGCCGCATATTTAGAGTTGTCCCGTGCCACACAGATACTATATGTTTACAGACGTCCATGCCTTAACTGGGTGCCAAACCAGGGTCTTTCGATACGACAGTCAGCGTCGTTAAACACTGTCGGGTTGGGCAAATGGAAAATTCATTAAATGATCTAATGATCATGAATCACGTTCTATCAACGAAAAAATTTCGTACTGAATTTTATCACATTCTTAGAGTCAATAAATAAGTTTCCTTAATATACCATATATAGATGTTATATAGTCTCAAATATGATTTGATTTATGAATCCTTTTTTTAACAATGATCTAATGGAAATATTAAAAAAATAGTTGTGGAAACATAATGCCCAGCTGGAAGATCTTATCTAAGAAAATATGGAATTTATAACTAAATTATATTTACCTGTAATTATGTTTAATTATTTAGTAATTAATTATTCTGTTAAAGAATTTTTCATGTTATTTCGAAAAATTTTTATGTGTCAAAAGCGATACCGAATAACATTCTATAATGGCAATGCTAAATCTCGATTTTTTCCTCTAAAATATTTTTTCTTAAATTCTTCCTTACGTTTTATGCTACCAGTATAATTAATTGCTTTTCTCTGCTTTTTGTTGTTTTATGTAGCCCTTTCTATAAAAGTAAAAGTTTCGAGACTAGAAAACATTTATTTTGTTTTTCTTTGCAGTTATTTTAATAAGCTGATCTTTGGCAACTATTTTGAATAAAAGAAACTGCAATACAGAGGCGGATTTGTAATTAGCATTTTATATGCTTTATCATCATTCCCGTAAATTAGCTTTCTTTCTTCGGAATATTTCCAGAACCAAATTGTTTCTTCTTTTTTTTTTTTTTTTCAAAAAATATAGTTATCAAGTAGTATATGTGTTCATTCAGTTAATTCACATGAGAAGTAATTACATCACGTCCGGAAGAGCATTTAAAATTAGCTAAACTGAAAGGATGGAGCATGATAATGTCTAACATAATTTTACAGTTAGGCAATAGAAAAATTAATAAAGTTAAAAAGAAAGTTAATTTACTGTAGACGCTTCATATTTCGATGATAGACCTATTTCGGATAACGCTCTCAATCATCCCCAAAATGGAACATAAACACTGATTAAGCTGATTTTGGTAAAATGGGGAAATACCTCATTGTTTTACAGATACGTTTCAACAATATTAATTACACTGGAAATATTGTAGGTATTCTGAATGAAATGAACTTGAGAATTTTCTTTTTAAACTACACAAAGGACGAAATAAGCATCTTTAATAAAGAGAAAAAAATAATTTTCTATGAATCAATCAGAATCTGATTCAACAATGCAGTATCAAAAGTAAAAATTGGCATATTAAAACTGATATAATTTAAGTACCTTTTAAGGTATTTTCCCTATCCTTATCGCGTTCTTTCGTTATGTAAGTGGAACTCGGGTAGCAGTCAGGAGTTCAAATTCCTGGAAGACAATGCACATTTTGCATGTATCCTCCACTAATATTGCCTCTTCAGCAGGGGTTCTCAACAGCTGATACGCGTACCACACTGGTGGTACGCAAGAGAAACATATGTGGTACGCAATGATGCAAAGTAATTTTAACTATTAAATTCCAAAATTAAAACCCCATCATCCTGATTGAGTTTTTTCTTTAACACTTATGCGATCTGAGCTTTGTTCAAGAGTGGTGGTGGTAGTAGTAATATTATTTTGTAGTGGTGGTACTAAAGGTTTTCATTTTTTTTATATGGTACGCGTTAGTCAAAAGGCTGAGAACCGCTGCTCTACAGTATAGTTGCGTCTACAGTAACATAAGTACATTATTGCCTCCACCAATAATGACTCTACCACTCTAATGACTGAGTGGTTTGGGTTTGGTTTTATATGATTACAGCAATGCCTCGAGGGCTACCAGTCTAAGGGGAGGAGTGCCTTCTTGGAAAACTTTCTAAGGGTATCTGGCTCATATACTCGTCACACATGGTCGAAAATAACGAAAACGCCCATGCATTCAGCTCGCTTGGGGGATTCGAACCTCGGACCGAACTACCAGTGTTCCACCTAACAGCCACCGCTCGGCCGCTGGTGATCCCGCCATTACAGTTATCAGGTTCAATGTTCCGTCTTACTTTCTTTGGGAACATGCAAGGACCTGACTCGGAACAGAGAGCTTACTAAAGCTATGTTCAATAACTGTGGGAAGTAGACAGGATACACAAGAAAAGTATACAAAACCCTTTATTTTTCTCTCTTTACAATAATTTCCGTACTTCGGAATACAAAGACCCACTACTTGTGGTCTAAACGTAAGAATATAAAAATATAACTAAACGCTAACTTAACTTTGAAATAATAAACGTGGAAGATTGGCCTTATATTAACAGGAAGCCGTATGTAGTACAGAGAACTGTTAACACTACAATACGTTTAAAATTATCAAGAGGATTACACCTCTGGCCTGGAAGGCAACCAGCAACTGAGTAAAACTTCTAAGGTAAGCGGCCTGCTTCGACTAACTCCTTCCTCTCTCTCGCTTGGCAAAAAGCCACAACTTAAGTACTTGGCATTCGCCAGACAAATTTTACATAAATAAGTTAACGCTTATAATTCTGGCCGGAAGTAGAAAATAAGAAGTGATAGTAAAGATTTAAAATAAAATAAACGTTAGTAAAACTTAAGATCCTTACACAGTGGCACACAAACTAAAATGAGGATGTTTGATACGTCACCACCTGGATTTGGTCTCCGGCTTTGGAGGATCTCCGCCTCTACAATTTCCCTTTCAAGTGAGGTAGAGCAAGTCATTTTATCCCTCCCTACCATGAGTCTTCGTTGTATAATTAATTGTAAGTACGACCAACAAGCCAGCTGAGATTTGTAGTCTGAACCTGTAGGGGGTGTTATGCAGTTTTCTCTTTTCCTAATCCGATAAAATTATGAATGACTCGGAACATGAGCAGTCACAGGTTAAATAATAAATAATCAGAAACAAACATAATCAACATATAGAAACCTGTAGTGCATTAAATGCACTACGAATTTTCAGTTTTCTTAATTTCTTTGAAAATGAATTTATTAAAAAAGCACAGAAAATTAATGGTTTTAAGATGGTTCAATAATTCATCATAATTCATCATGGCTTTTATTAATGGTTCAATAATTCATCATCGCTTTTATTAATCATTTCGTTTATACAATACTAAAATATAGTGCATTCAGGAATATTAGTTAAATATAAAAGTTAAAAATATCATAAGGCAAAAAAAAAAAAAAAAAAAAAACAGATTGAAGTAAAAGTTGTCATGAATAAAGGAGAAAAGTATTTACGTAAGAAACAAATTCTCGACAGGGAAAAAAGTAAAATCGCAGAAGCCTACTTGGAAAAATAATAAATAACTCTAAACCTCGATTAAATCCAGCCAGCTATGAAGAGAGAACGAAGAAACCTTGGACTAAAACTGCTATCGTAAGCAGCACAGAAACAGAATGGGAAACGATAAAGAAACATAAACAATGTAATTCCCAATCCGGCTAGATTTAGACTTTATCAAACATGGGAAAGAAGAAACGGAAATAGAATTGAGAGATACAACGCATTGCGGGGCATCGTGTAAACATTAGGTTGGTAGGCCTTTGAAAGAGAATGCCGAAAAATGTTTTTAGCGCTTTACTATGTTTATTGATAAAATTTCAAAGAGACTGAAAACTACTTTTGCTTTCAGTTGAACAATGATTTTTAGGCACGTTTTTCGAGTGACGCGAGTTTGGAATTATTTACTACAGAGGGTCCAATCTGCAGCAAACCCCTAATATGAAAAATTATCCGTAACGGCAGAAAATAAAAAGAGCAATAAAAGTTGCTGAGCAGATTGAAATTTATCAGAAAATTTAAATTTAGTGTTTGATTTTTAAAACAGTTTTCTGTTTTTTTTCTGTGTGACCGTTATAGTCTGAAATGTATTCAAAAGGAATGTAATATGTTGCAGTCTCGCAAGTATTGAAAAAACAATTAGACCGAAATATCCAGTTTTCGAAATTTTAGTCTGAAAAATGAGCTTTGAATAACGACCCCACTCTTAGAGAACTCGCAGAATAATCCACAGAGATGACCTTCAAGTATTGTTCAAACATGGCCTCAACGAAATTAGAAAGTCGGATTTCAGATCACTTTGAATATTTCTTTGAGGCTAGCCTTAAAATTATCATTTTCTGAAAAAGAGCAATTTATGTTTTCTGACTTTATTCATTGCATTTCCCTAATTTTATTATATTAAAGTATTTAAATCTTACACTATATTACTAGATTTCTGGGGAAGAAGGGGATCGTAGGCTCTGAAGATAGATGTAAGGGATACACAATAATTAACGGGTCGCAAAAGAAAAAAACCTGATGCGTACACCACATAACTTTCTTTTACGGAATATAATATTACACTCACTTTTCTTTCATTTCATTTACACTTATTGGATTGAATTAAATCTACTTCGCCGATAGCGCATAAACCATAATAGAATAAATGCAATCGGCGCTAGGTTAACTTAACAGCGTTATATTTCTTTAGTATTATAACTCCGAATTCACAAAATCTGTATCGTTTGAGAAATTATCTAATCATTGCCACATGTTCTCTTGAAATACTATAATAAATCTAGAACGATGTATAAAAGAAATTAAGCAAACAAAACAAAAAAGAAACAATTTTTTTCAGACGATTCAGTATTTCTCATTCAACTAATTTAGTTCTCACTTCGCGACAAGGCAAATATACATAGATACTCAAAATATCTATATTAAAAATACGAAGTAAATCCTAAACGCTTATTTCCACCAAAAAATTCCAGAAAGGATTCAACATGATTTATTCGCAATGATAAATGAAGGCGTTATCTTTGTTGTTGCGAAACTTAATCTCCCTAGATTGGCAACAAATCTACTATTCTGCTTTTTCATATGTAAACAAATATGTAAACAATATGTTATTTAAAAATTAGGCTTAACCGCGCATAAACAGCTTTTAAATTGTTGATAATTGTACAAATATTGCTTGGAGATTCCCTAAAGCATAAAATACTTAATCGGAAGATAAAAACAACATAATTCAATCATTTTTAAAGCAAAAAAATGCACAATTTACAAACATATAAGAGTAAAGAAACTGAGATCACTGAGCCGGGTAACAGAGTGGATACATATATAAATACATTTATGAGCGTTTGGTGCGGCCGATTGCCACCAAAATACGAGGTGCACATCTATATGTTATAGCAGTCTTAAATACAAAATTTCAACTTTCTGAGGCTACTCGTTTTTGAGTTATGCAAGATGCATACGTACGTACAGACACCACGAAAAATTCTTTTCATAATTCATTTTAAAGCAGTTTTATAACTTTTTTGGAGGAAAACAGTCTTTTATTCTATCCTTACGTACAGACGTTAGGGAAAACATCGTTAAATTGCAATTGATAGCGGGGAAAAATGGATATTTTTGTTGGAATATGCTGCCTGACATTTTTCGCAGTTACAATGCTTCCTTTTTCTTCGTACAAGGAAGTAAAAAATAAGAAGAAGGATCTGAAGGCTTTAGAATAAATAAGAAGAAGAAGAAGAGGAATCTGGAGGCTTTATTTAATAAAACGTTTTTCTTACTTTTCAGTTACCTTTGAGTTATGGCGAAGCTTCTTGCGTAGGAAATAAACTTTATTCATTTAATGATTTTGAGAAAACATGAAGTATTTACTGCTTTAATGCATTTTAAATAAAAGATGAAAACCCTCACCTTCACTATATTTGCGTGAAATTCCTCATCGTTTAAAAGAGAATCCGTCCCTTATATTTTAAAATAATAATAACAACTTATCGATAACCCTAGTATAAAGATGTGTGATTATAATTACAATTGCCTGAACCACACTGATAGGCCCATGGCCCAACTAAATATCTGGATCATGTAAACACCCCCAATTTCCTCTCATGTATCTGCAAATGATATGTACCACCACAAGGTGATCTGTCTATGTTCTCTGTATTATACTTTTGTTTTCTCATCTATGATTATACCTGCACTGTGTGTTTTTATTGTGTATTCTACTTGTATATATATTATATTATTTCATCGCTTCAGACTCCCAATATTTTGCATTTATATTATCCCAATATTTAATTGATATCCCAATATTTACTTTTGCATTACACTAGCTCGACAGCCTCTAGCGCCTATAGTTAAAACAACTTATTAATTTCCCAGACAGATAATTCATGCTCATTATTGGTTACTGGGCCTTGAATTTTTTACTAGCATAAATTTAAAACTTATTAATTTATATAAACTTAGGTTAACTTATATTATATTTGTAATTTCTAATTTATTATACACAGGGTAGAGCCTAGAGCTCAAGCACTCAGGTGTAGTAAACACCGCTCCACAGAAGAGGCCTTATATCTTAAAATACTTGTAGTACATAACACTTAAGTACTGAGTTAGTCATAACAAGAAATATAATGAGCTCTCGTTAATTTGGAATCGAACAGAGCTAAATTGCGATTAATTAGCACAACAGCTGTAGTTTTGAATTCTGAGTTAAAATGTAAAATTCGTGAATTTCGTTATTTGCAACTGCTTGTCAACAACTCCAAATATTTCGAGTAAAATCAGAAATGTGTAATTTTTACTTCCTTGTACGAAATAAAAAGGAAGTATTGTAATCGCGAAAAATTTCGGATATCATATTTCAACGAAAATATCGATTTTGACCGCTATCCAATGCAATTTAATGAAGTTTTTGCGTGACATCCGCAAGTAACGACCAAACAAATAACTCTTTCCACCCAAAAAAAATTATAAAACTGATTTAAAATGAATTCTATAGAGAATGTTTCATGGTGTCTGTGCGTACAGTACGTATCTGGCATAACTCAAAAACGAGTAGCCTCAGAACGTTGAAATTTTGTATGTAGAACTGCTATAACATGTAGATGTGCACTTAGTATTTTGGTTGCAATAGACTTCACCAAAATTATATAAATGTATGTATATATATCATCGTTATCATTGTTACCATCTTCCTTTTTACTTCCTTGTACGAAGTAAAAAGGAAGTATTGCAATCGCGAAAAGTTTCAGGCAGCATATTTCAACGAAAATATTTATTTTGACCGCTATCGAATGCAATTTAACGATATTTTTGCGTGATATCTGTACGTAAGGATGTACGTACGTATCTCGCATAACTGTATGTACGTACGTATCTCGCATAACTCGAAAACGAGTAGCCTCATAACGTTGAAATTTTGTATATAGGACTGCTATAACATATAGATGTGCACCTCGTATTTTGGTTGCAATTGGCCGCACCAAACGTATATAAATACTATATTTATATATATATCCACTCTGTTACTCGGCTCAGTGAGCTCAGTTTCTTTATTCTTATATGTTTCTAAATTGTACATTTTTTGCTTTAAAATTGATTGAATTATTTTGTTCTTATCTTTCGGTTAAAGTTTTTAGGCCTTTAGTGAATCTGCAAGCGATATTTGTACAATTATCAACAATTTAAAAGCTGTTTAAGTGCGGTTAAGCCTAATATTTAAATAACATGGCGGACACATTTGTTTACATTTGAAACAGGAGAATAGTAGATTTGTTGCCAATCTAGGGAGACTAAACTTCGCAACAACAAAGATAATGCCTGCTTTTATTGCTCGAATTTAATCACGCTTAATCCTTTCTGTAATTTTTTCGAGGATATAAGTGTTTAAGATTTACTTCTTAATTTTTAATATAGATATTTTGAGTTTTTATATATTTTTGCCTTGTCGCGAAGTGAGAAGTGAAGTAATTGAAGGAGAAATAATAAATCATCTGTGAAAAGCTGTTTCTTTTTTGTTTTGATTGCTTAATTTCTTTTATACATCTTTCTAGATTTGTTATATTATTTGAATAAAACATGTGGCAACGATTAGATAATTCTTCAAATGATATAAATTGTGCGCATTCTGAGTTATAATATGACGCTGCTCATCTCATTCTGGTTAGAACTCTCAGCTACTCAGCACGTCGAAACTGCTGCTCACCAGCCAGTACCTACTCTAGTTTTAAATACGACCTGATTATGCACATTTAATTGCTTATGACTTAAACTCATGTATATCATTTACGATCTGTAACTTTCCTAATATTTGCGACCTTTGACCAGAATTTCCTGCCATTGGCACTATTTCAAAGAATGGATAAAAGCTCTTTAGTAGTTGACACCATAATTGAAGTGACGATTCCTAGATTTCTTATAATATGAGAGCGCTGTTAAGTGAACCTAGCGCCAGAGTGTCGCTATGGTAAACAAATATAATGAATTTTAAAGAGTGCATTTATTCTATTGTGGTTTATGCACTATCGACGAAGTAGATTAGTAATTCAATCCAATAAATTTAAATGAAATGCAAGAAAAAATGCGTATAATTTAATATTCCGTACAAGGAAGTCATGTGGTGTACACATCAGATTTTTTTAATAGAGAGCATTTTCGATTGTATCTCTTTGTAAGGAATTAACGATTCTGAGCCATGAGTGCTTTCATGGTACACTGCGCAATAAATAAATAAATTTAAAATGGGACAGTTCTATATCTCCCGTTCTACTGGGCCGATTGAAGAAATTCAACTTGCGTTTTTCATGTCTCGAAAGCGCGACTTCAGACATGTATTGAATTTATATACACCATTTTTCTAATATAGGTATTTGGACACATTATAGAATTTATTAAATAGTTTATATTAAAATTAAGAATATTTACTGAAAATAAGGATTTAGGACAAAATGAGATTGCAACACAATTTGAAAAATCACAAATTAAATTGAGAACATTTGTCTTGATGTAAAAAATAACAGATAAACCTATTCAAACAACTAACGACGCAAAGAACAGAGTGATACCGCAGCACATCTTAGCACAGCGAGAGGGAAACAGATAAAGTGAGTACCCATTTCAGGAAAGTGGTTTTATAAGAGTTAATGGTCTACCTAAATTTTGAACTGTAATTCTACAAGAGCTTACCACACTGCATGATTCCACATTGACATTTCCACAGGATACCACACTGACATTATAAATTATTTCTCCCGTCTTCTTAGCGTACCTTTGTGGTGTAGTGGTCAGCACACTCGGCGCGTATTCGAGAGGTTCGAGTCTCGGCGAGGACATTGCTCATTTTTTATCTCTTCCGTTTCGAAATAATCTAATGTCGCTACAACATAACATGAATATAATGATAATTTAGATAACGAAGTAGGTTATAATAATGCGTGGTGCTTCAAGGCATACTTTCAATCGTGGTCGATTAAGCACTTCTTTATAGTTAACAAAATATACTTGAATGTAAAGTGTAGAACTCTCAATTGGCGCGAAATGCGCGCCCGTTCTTTAGTGATAAAATTCGGGCTTTGCACCTTTTTATAATATATTTGATTTAATGAAGAGGAGTAGAAAAAAAAAAATTGCTAGCGTGACAAAGAATCCAGAAGAAATACGCAGTTTACATTATGAATGTTAATGAAGTTATTGCTTTCCTTTATTTCTATGGGTTATTTAAGGTTTTGGTTTGCGAAATGTAATATTACTTTTATGTAAATGAACTTTTGTACCGTTACGTTAAAAAGTCTCTTGTGTATTATATAAAAATCGCATGGCAGGCATTTATTTTGAAAGGAAATAATGGAGAATGTTCTATTATAACCATATGATTGCTTTATGAGAAAGGAGATTTAATGAGCTTTTACAGATTAAAATTAATATATTTTTACATATTCCTTATTTTGCACAATCGAAAATTACTTAAATATGCACAGAGAAATAAAATGTGAATTCTACAAACTGAATTATTTAAAATCCTCCTTTTGATGTCATTTGTTTAAATATCTTGGCAGAAGACAACCAATAAATAAAAAAAAATTCTTTCTGAAACATGCTGAATACTAACCGTAGAAGATTTTCAAAGATACTTTTTCATGTTGTTCACAAATTTTGCCCTGTAATTAATAATTCTTTTTCAATGCTGATTTATTGTTTAGTCATTATGAAATGTATTTCTTTCATCTTCTTGTTCCTTTTGTGATATTCTGATCTAGAAATAAGCCTTTTAAATTAAAAACATTATATTTCCGTTGTTCTAAGATAATTAAAAATTCATTAGCGCTTCCATTTTCCTAAAAAGAGCTCATATAATTAACGCAGTAATGGGATCTTTGATCAAGCAGCAAAAGCTGAAAGAAAAATGAAACTTTTTCCAAAAAAAAAAACAAAAAAAAAAAACCCTTTTCTTGCTTTTAATGAAATGAAGATGCATTTCAGATAATTGCTTATGCACGTTAAAAGAAGAAAGCCCTTCTTGAGAAGTTTTCTTTGCTTTTGGAAACTTACTTACTTCGTTATATATATACTCAGGACATGAGTGCTTAAAGTATTGCCGTAAGGAAAAATTAAGCAATGCATTTTTTACTATAATCAACTCTTTCAGCCTCATTTCCATGTGTCAAAATAGTATAGTTTCAAAATACTCTTTTATAAGGTAGCGTCTTTAATTAATGTTCTTCCGAAGGCACCGTTAAAGACTTACACGAAGTTAAAATTCGCGACAGTTTACAAGTATTACACGAATGATTATGACCCCAATTTAAGTTGCGAATTTGTTTTTAATTTGCTATTATGAAATATTTTCCCCGCACATGCGCAAAGACACATTATTAGCGGATAAAAGAGATAGCTGTTGCATATAACTTCGCTTATCAAACAGCAAAGATTTGAACCTAACGTAGGGTTGAGCGTATGAAAAACAAATGTACTTTTATATGTTTTCTACACTTTCATTTGTTTTTATACATATTTTCTTACATTTATTATATGAAATAAAACTGTAGAGACATTAGGGATTTTTTAAAAGCAGGCAAGATGAAAAATTAGCAACCGCCTTCGCCGGGAATCGAACCACGGACTTCTGGAATACAAGGCCCAGCGTGCAGAACCACTACACCACGAAGACACGCTAGAAAAGTGGGAGAAATACCTTATAAGCGATAAGCGATAAGCAACGGAGGACGTGGGCACTGTCCCTTTAGCAAAAGGTTAATCGGTATGAGAAATACCTTATATACTCCCCTTTTTAAAGGGAGATTGGGGTTTTCAGGCCAAATTCTTTATGTGTAGAAACCTCATCCAAGACCCTTTTAGTTCGGGCGCTACTGTAGAGACATTAGTACCACGCAAGGACATTAGGATTAGACTTTAGGATTTTTTAGGACCATGAAGACAGGCTAGGAAAGTGGGAGAAATACCTTATATACTCCCCTTTTTAAAGGGCGATTGGGATTTTCAAGCCAAATTCTTTGTGTGGAAAACCTCATCCAAGACCCTTTTAGCTTGTGCACCACTATAGAGACATTAGAATTTTTTTTAAAGGCAGGCAAGTTGAAAAATTAGCAACCGCCTTCGCCGGAAATGGAACCACGCACCTCTGGAATACCAGCCCAGCGTGCAGAACCACTACACCACGAAGTCTCGCTAGGAAAGTGGGAGAAATACCTTATAAAACTATGTAATTATAAGAGCGTTGGAATATATTTAATTCTGTTAATTGTTAATTTTATTTTTTAAGCAGCCTTTCCTATAAACTCTCGTTCTCAACTCACAGCTTTTTGCCAGAATGTGCCTGATGCAGAATAGGGTAGAAAGCTACCGTTTAAACCGGTGTCTGAGTTACTTCAGACAGAGCGTGTTCTGAACCTCCAGCCACGTTGTTTCTCTGCTATTTTAAAGCCGTGCATATTAATTGCCGGTTAGTCTACATCAGTGGTATTAGCCAGGAGCAAATTTAAATATTTCTGTGTAGCTTCGGCTGATTATTTAACTTGATCTGTTTAACTGTACGTTTAATTGTACGTTTTTTCTTATTTTGGGTTGCCGCCAAAAACACTGGCAATACTCTGTTCATATTGTCCTTGAGTTGAGTAAAAGGGTTTATTTTACCCTTCTCATGTGTAGTTCATGAGTGTCTAAACTATGACCGTTTGAGGGCCGCATTGCAAAGAAAAAATATTTGCGGGACCACATTGCTTAAAACAAATTACGGGGACACACCTATAATTTTTTTTTAGCAAGTTGAAATACAAATTAGCTCTATATTGTTTTATTAAAATTAATTAACTTCCTTTTATTATTATAATTTTTAATTTGAATTAGATATGTATAGGTACATATTTATAATTAATCTGTGCAAGTTTCGTTTCATTTAGTTTGGTTTTCATAAAGACGGAAACAGTTCAAATTAATAAGATGTATGAATTTGCATTTGTTGAACAAGCAAATCGTTATCGGGTTCAATAGACGAGGTTGCAATTCTTAATGCATTCTCAAGATATTTGTCAGTGTCTTATTTTTGTTTTTTTGTATGCTTCATTTTTGAAAATATAGGTACTTCCAAACATGGAAGGCATTAATCAAGCATGGTTGTGAAAATTAGGATATTTATCGCTGGGTAGGTAACCTGTATAAAACTCCAATAAAGAACCATTTTCAAATTTTCTTTCAGTTGAATGTCACTTCGTAGTTCAATGCATTCCATTTGAAGATTTGTAGGTAATTTACTTATTTCCAGAGAAAATGGGGTACAAAATATGTTGAAATACTCTTCATTTTTTCGAAAATCTTGTAATCTACTTTCAAAATCTTGAATTAAATCAATTAATGCAGCATCTTTTACACATTTTATGCAACTCAGAGGTTTATGTACAGCCAAAGTACTGAAATGTGCCAAAATTTAAACTTTCTGTCAAACGCTGTTATTGTTTGGAACATATTATTAATATGTTGATTTAATTCAGTCACAGGTTTCCCTTTTGTTTCCACAAATATTTTTATCTCAGTTCTTAAATCGTAAAATCTTTTGAGCATTTTCCCCTTACTGAGTCATCTCATTTCTGTATAATAAATAGCATCTACAAATTCATTGCCCATTACCTTAATCTTGAAATTGTGTATGATTAAGTCTATGTTTGATATATCTATGTTTAAGTCTATGTTTGATATATATGATTAAGTCTATGTTTGATATGTTTGTTTATGTCTATGAAAATAAGAGAAATAAACCCACGCACGCTATTTTCAGCGACCCGTCTTATGAGACGGAATTCATATACCCTGAAAATCGCGAGAGTCGTTCGTGGAAGACATCATGACAATACTAAGATGTTTTTATTTAAATTTTTATTTTAAAATAAATGTCAATGAATCGATTTATATATGAATCAAATTCAAACATTTATTTTTTTAATAAAAATGTGTAAATTTAAATACTTTCACAATTTGCGTTTGTGCCGCACTTTAAGGACTTTTGACACCATGGGGTGACTTTTGACACCATGGACACCATGGGGTGTCCAAAGTGCGTGGGCCGCACTTTGGACACCCCATGGTGTCGTTACTGAATAGGTTGAATTTGGCGAATAGTCGTTGCCCAGTTCAAGTGAAGATCTAGCTTTCAAATAACTTTTATCTTGCAAGAGTGTAAGAAATAAAATTCTGCAAAAATCTTGCATGTTATGAGAAGTAGTATTTTCCTCTATTACTTTCTATTAGTTTGAATAAAAGATAGCTATTTTTTAAATTACCTTTCGGAAAAATGTCACCGTCGTACGTTTAGTGCCTTATATTTAATAATAGTCTCTTTAGGTAATTAATTACTCGCTTATCTTCTAGTCTCTTTAGGTAATTAATTAATCGCTTATTTTCTAGTCTGTTTAGGTAATTAATAATTCGCTTATCTTCTACTCTGTTTAGGTAATTAATTAATCGCTTATCTTCTAGTCTTATTCGGTTATAAATTAATCGCTTATCCTCTAGCCTCTTTAGGTAATTAATTAATCGCTTATTTTCTAGTCTCTTTAGGTAATTAATCGCTTATCATCTAGTCTTTTTAGGTAATTAATTAATCGCTTATCTTCTAGAGTCTTTAGGTAATTAATTAATTGCTTATCTTCTAGTCTCTTTAGGTAATTAATTAATCGCTTATCTTCTAATATCTTTAGGTAATTAATTAATCCCTTATCTTCTAGTCTCTTTAGGTAATTAATCGCTTATCTTCTAGTCTCTTTATGTTGTAGAGTTCCTCACTTTGTAATTCTAAATTAATGTTAGAACTGAAAAATCCTAAGAACTGATAAGCGAATAATCGCTCGAGTTCGGTGACAAGAAACAACAAGATAGAAGGGTAACTAACCCTTTATTATTCCAATAAGATTTAACAAAACTCTGCCTGGGAGTGTACAAACAAAGCCCTCACTCGGGTTTGAACTGAAGCGACTAAGAGTTAAACTAAAACTAAGATTAACTAAAGAAATATAGCCGAAGCTATCAAGATTCAAATCGAGTTGGCCCATTAACTTATTTGACTACGAAGCTTAGCAAGGGCCTGAGTACGGCCGAGCGTAATAACAGCTTTGAGAGAGAGAGTGGCCAAAAAGGCAGACGCGCGTAAATTAGAAACTCTGGTTCTCTCTGAGTAAGTAAGTAACTTCGTGGTTTAAATAGCGCTCCTCCTTATTAAATATTCACCAAGATTGCAAAGCTACGTTCTGTCCGGAAGAAGTAAGTTGAAGTTAAGAATTTGATAGGAAAGGAACTTTAACTTAAAATTTAACTGTTAATAAAATTAACATAATCCTTACAATCTAATTAATTAATCACTTATCTTCTATCTTCGTTTTAAGTAAAACGTGTACTTACTTTGTGAACTATTTTTTATTAAATCTGTCAGTTTTTATTTGTAAACACCTGCGCATAAATTACTGCTAATAATATATGTATGTGTGATTTTTAACAAGAGTTGAACTATTAATAAATTAGACTTCAAAGATAACATACGTGTCATGTTTTCGCATAATGGATGATTTTAATGATGTGCTTGATATATATATATATATATATATATAACACTCCACTATACTAATATATATATATATATATATATATATATATTATTAATAAAGAAATTAACTAATACAAAGGAATTGTTGCAGACCAATGTGGTTTCTAATATAATTAAATTTACAAAAAACAGAAATTTACAAATTTACATTTTGACCTCGCGAAATAATGAGTTGCCCAAATCAGTAGTTTCTTGAGACTTAGGTATTATAAAGTTTAGTTAATATAAATTGTTTCGTATATGGAATGAAAGCATTTCAAATTCTATTACTAAACATACGTTTTAAAAAAATAAACAGAGAAGAAAGAAAAGGAAAGCGGGATTGAAACGAATTTTATCATAATTATGTCATTCAATGAAGAAAAAATATCCATTACCTATAAAGGATAACTATAAGCAAGAAAAATTATCTTTTATTAACTATAGCTCTTAAATGTTCTTTATATCTTGCTGAGAAGTAAAATTTATTTCATTAAAATCTTTGGAAATCTAGCTATCAACTACGACACCCAGTTGCTCCTATTTCAGATATTTATGCTGCATAACTTAGATAATTTTCTAAATACATAACATCTGATTCATACACAATACTTTTATATATTGACGTATTATGTTTCGAATATGAGTTAATGTGAGACATATTTGTTGTTGCAGAAACGTTTCCTTTTCGTTACTTCACATTTTCTTCAGATAATGAGTGCACATATTTCAAAATATTGCAGAAATAATGTATTAAATGTAAGATACAAGAAGTCTTATTTTAAATAAGTTTTCTATAGCTTAAGATACCTAGCGATTGTATGTTCCCAAGGTTTTGGTTTCTCGAGATTTATTTATTGCTGAAACAAGTAATAGTTGATTTGCTAATATTGCTTGAGATGCAAGATCCCTTTTTAGTAATTATAGAGAAACCTGATTCAAAAAGTAATTAGAGAAAATTATATTATTTTTAAGGAAAATCAAGCCGAAAAGAGATAGTAAAAACGTGCAAGATGCAAACAAGAAGTATCTAGTTCATTTATTATATATGTAAGTAAGGTAAGGTTACAGAAGTCGTACCCTGTAAGAAAAAAGTAATATACATCGTAATATTTATGGAAAATTAAAAATTATGTTTGGTCATAATATCTTCGATTCCGTTGCTGATAGTTATTATAATAAAATCCCGTACTTTATACTCTCTTGGATCAAAATTTATGAACACGAACGTAATACGACTTAAATAACCGGTATTCTAAGTCGTATCACTTATAGCTTAACTCATATTACGTTTAAAATTGGACAATTATAATAAAATTTTATTTTTCTCGAATAATTTATTCATGCAATTAATTACTACAATAATTACAAAGATACCTTTTCATTTCCTTGTCAACTCCAGCATAAGTCGTGTACCCATTCTTTCTTTTTTGGGCACTGAATCATATTCTTCTTGCATTCTTCTTCACAAATATCACAGGAAGATGAACACGATGTAAAACAATATAGTTGACTAGGGGTAACTCAATTTTGTCGGAAGGGGCGTAGTTTGCGTGATATTGTACCTAATATTTAACCCCTTAACTGCCGCGGGCGTATATATACGCCTTGCTCAACCGATGCGTTAACTGCCCCAGGCGTATATATACGTCCTTCCAAACTGCTATCATTTGCTTTGCGCTGCTACACCTAAAATTATTCGCAAAGTTAACGCATCGGCTGCGCATCTGGGCGCATCTGGGGCAGTTAACGCATCGGCTGAGCAAGGCGTATATATACGCCCGCGGCAGTTAAGGGGTTAAAGCAGTGTTCCGCAACCTTTTCTCACCTGCGACGCACAAAAAATCTTTCTGGAATTTCGTGGCACACCAAAAGCTAATGTTATATATGTATTGATTTATACACAAAATTTACAATAAATTTTGTTTTTAATTTGAAAAATATACAATTATAAATCCATAACATATTTATTTATATGAAATCATAATAATTATCAACGTGATACCTGCGCTTGCTTCAATGAACACAAAATTTTTATATTTAAATGCTGAGAAACTTACAATCACACATACAACCACACAACACTGAAATATATAAAAACATATAAAATAGACATTATTAAGGGAAAAAATGTCATTGTGTATTAAATACATGATAAAAATTGAAAAATGTCAAATACATGTATTTGATTGCGGCACACCTATATCCTACTCATGGCACACCAGTGTGCCGCGGCACACCGGTTGCGGAGCACTGATTTAAAGGATACTACTTAAGCGGTGGTACTTGCGCAATCCTAACCTAAGTATTTAATATTATATTTTTAATTTGTAAAATAATAGCACCTGTTAATAAATTATTGAAATATTTTAGCACATATTTAAGGAATTTTTTTCTCTCTATTTATACCTCTTTGAATGCTTTAGAAATGGCTAGAATTCTAATACTTCTACGGTTAATCTTTATATACCGAATAAAGGTTGTAGAGACATAATGTATTTTTGAAGCAGTAGACGTAAAACATTAACAATGCCCTCGCCGTTGCACGAACTTGGATTTCGCGACTACACGCCGATTGTGTTACCGTTACATCAAAAATGTATCTTGGAAAGAGGGAGAAAATATCTTATATACCATTCTTTTTAAAGGGCGACTGGTGATTAAGGAACTTAGTCACCAAATTCTGGTGCTGATGAATTATCGTCCACCACCTTTTAGTTCGGGGGCCACTGTGATGTCATTAGGCCATTTAGAAGCAGGAGACATGAAAATGAGCAATGCTCTTGACGGGAATCAAACCTATATTTCTCGAATACTCGCTGAGTGTGCTACTGTTACACCACGAAGGCACGCTGCAAGAAGGGAGAAAATAGCTTATAAGGTCTTGCAGTACTTATAAGAAAACGATATTTTAATGAGAATTATTTCGTTATTTTGAAAGTTTTAGTCCTAGAAGTGCTATTAGTCACGAAACGGTATTTTGCTTTATCAGGTTCAATGTTTCTTCTAATCTTCTTCGGAAACATACAAGGACCTGACTAGGAACAGAGAGCTTACTAAAGCTATGTTCACTAATTGTAGTAAGTAGACAGGATACAGACGAAGGGTATACAAAACCCTTTATTTTTCTTTATATACAATGACTTCCGTACTTCGGAATACAATGACCCTCCACTCGGGGTCTAACGTAAAAGATATTAAAATAAAACTAAACTCAAATTTAACTTTAGAATAATACACGTGTAAGATTGGCCTTATAATAACAGGAAGCGTATGTAGCACAGAGACTGTGAACACTACAATACGTTTAATTTATCAAGAGGATTAATACCTCTGGCCTGGAAGGCAATTAGCAACTGCGTAACTTCTAAGGTAAGCGGCCTGCTTCGAACTCACGGCTTCCTCTCTTCTGCTTGGCAAAAAGGCCACACTTAAATATTTGGCGTTCGCCAGACAAACTTTGCATAAAATCCTTAACGCTTATAATTCTGGCCGGAAGTAGAAAATAAGAAGTGATAGTAAAGATTTAAAATAAAATAAACGTTAGTAAAACTTAAGATCCTTACAGCTTCAAATAACTTATGTCGGAATCACCTTTCAATTGTTGCCACCAAATATTATCGTCTTATTTAAAGAAACTACATAATGATGAATCTACATGAATGTATGTGTGTTTCTTGAAATTGTGAAAAAAACAGTGGTACCTAGAGTCATCACGTTTTGAGTAACATAGTTCTCCACCCAAACATGGGCTCATGGAAGAACGAACTGGAATTTGGAATTTGTTTTATTGTTTATTTCATAATTTATAAAACTTCAACGAATTTTTTACTTAAAAAAATCAACAGTTTCAAAGCTAGCAGTGGCAACAGTGTAGGGAATAATACATTTCTCCAGCGCTTGAGACTGTATATCAGAAATTTTAAAGATATGCTGTTTTTAAATAATTTTACCCCAATGTGGCTTAATCCCAAATGCTCTTGAAACGCGTATGTATATATAAATGAAGAAAACGCCCGTTTGTGCGTAATATAAAATCTGAGAGGTTTCATATTTTTAAAATTAATTATTGTAATTTTCGTAAATGCGTTTATTCAAACACAAGAGACAAACTCATCACAGATGTATTAATGCAGAATGTCTCGTTTTATTAAAAATCCGCTTTTTAAGATTTTTTTTTAAAGAACAGAAACAATAAGAACTAATAGATAGCTAATGCAGTCACTTTAATTTTATGCAGAAAATAATTAATAAAATATAAATCGTTTCAAAGGATCAAAATGCTCATGTTTGGCAATAAATCGAATTATGGCAAAATTCATTGCTACTTTCAGCATGTATTAATAACAGCAAGTCATTATATAATTCGTTCAAATGCTCTTAATGTTTTCTTATATTCATGCAATTCATTGCTGGTTTTCACACATAGCTCTGTTTTCATATAAACTGTCAACAAAATATAGTTTATGCTGATTTTGCTTCTTTTCTTGCGAATACTTCTTCCAAAATTCTGTATCCGGGATATAAAAAGAAACGGTCTGGGATATTCACACTTCATGACCAATCAAAAGGACGGAATCCGCAGAAGTTCCGAGTTCTAGGCTCACTTGAATAGATCCTCAAGTTATCAGGAGAAGCAGCTTTCAAGTAATCCTGGAACGAGTCATTCTTCATAATATTATGAGAACTATGTTGACCTCTTTGATCTTCCCTCTTTGGCTCGGAAGTTTCTTAGTTAGTTCTATTTCGATGATTCGTTTCTATTGAGATATAAGGAAGATGCAAAGAGGAGTGGCTCAATGGTTCTATTTATATGGCAAACTATTTTGCTTTGTGAAAATTTCCAGTTTAATTAGCGCATATAAGCGTAATTTCAAAAAAAAAATAATTTCATTGAAAAGAACTTATAAAAGGGTTTATACTTTAGAAGTAAGTCAGATAAGAATTATCTACACGGTATCTCGAGTATTTTATAAGTGCTATTTTACACTAGCTGGAATATATTCGTAAGGATTGTTATACATTTTGCAAATGATGTCGAAGAGGATATATCTATTTATTGTTCAAGTAATTTTCTTTTCCTTTGATATAAAATTTATTAAAACTTTCTTGTTCCATTGTTTTATTCTTAACCAAAATATGCGGAAAACAATGAAATGGATCCAAAATTAACTTCGAAATGGTATGTAAAAGTACCAATTAAATTTATATATTCAGTTATTAATTGAGTATATTAAATAAAATTGAGTTTAATGTAATATTTAAAGAAATATTAAATTGACCTTAACCATTGCGGAATATCTTAAAGTATGTTTTTGTACTTTGAGGTCTTCCAACTTTCTTTCGTAACATCATATTTAAGTTAAAATATTTAAATTTACGAATAGTATTGGAATGTAGGCTTAAGGGGAGATTGCTAAGTAAAATGTAGGTAATTATTTAAAAAGCTAGTAAGTGGACTGCGTAAAGAAAAATATAATTCTCAGAAATTTATAATTCGTTTCAATCCTGTTAGTGTATGTTTTTTCTTGTAGAAAAGTAGACGAGCATGTTAAAGCTTATAGTTAGTATATTCGCCATTAAATTTGAAAGAATGGAGTTGGTGTTCAGCCAGAAAGCAATAATATCTTCGCGAGATGTAGTTGATGGGGTAGAAATATTTCTCCTACTCTTTGTTTCCCTGCCACGTATTTTTAAACAACTTTATGTGAAAAATTAATTTATGAAATTCAGTTTCAAAATACTAGAACTTACTTGCAGCATGGCTTCATTAGTGAAATCGTAATACAAGATTTAGCATGGCAAGTTTTATTAATCATTTTTTGTATGCAAGTTGCTAACAGTTATATCCAAAATATGTTTTTAGCAATAAACATTTTGTTATGCATAATCACTCTTTCTCTCAAAATAAATATGAGTACTATGCTATGAAATGTATCGTTTCAATGTGATTCATTATTTAATGCTACAGAAAGAAAAATGTCCTTTTTCGGACATTTTAAGAACATCTAAAACGTCTTTGTTTGAATATCATGCTCTGAAATCTAAAAACAGGCAGACTTCTTAAATCATAACTAGTTATGATATAATATGCGTTTGTCTATTTACTGGCATCTGACCATTTGAAATCATGAAATGGTTTAATGATTTCTTTGATTGATTTCATTATTTTCATTATTTCCCTCTTGGGAGCATACATAGGCGAAATACCAACTACTTTCCTAATTCCTAATCATTTCTGTGCTTAAGCAAATTTAAACCGTTACATGAATTTTAACTGAAACACCTCTGATTAAACACGAAATGTTCAATTAAATTTATTTATAATCTTTCGCATATAAAACACATTTATACCGTTTACCTAACAATATCACCCTCGAAGACAGCAGACAGCTTTCACTTACAATAGGATTATAATGTGTATAATAGAATTCAATGTATCCAGTGCCCACCAGCGGCCGAGCGGTAACGTCGCTGAACACTGGTAGTTCGGTCCGAGGTTCGAATCCCGCGAACGGGCTGGCTGCATGGGTGTTTTCGTGGTCTTCCCCATGTGTAAAGTGTATACGAGCCAGTTTCCCTTTAACGTCCTCCACGAAGGTAACCCTCCCTTAAGGCAGATAGCCCTCGAGTGTTTTGCAGTAATCTAATAAACCAAATCAATATATCCAGTACTGGAAGCGTAATAAAATAAACATGTGCATCAAAGCTTTCGTATGATCAGTCGACTGGATTAGATTCATTCTCCCAATGTTGAGAAGACGAATCGTCCAATTATATTCAATGACCCTCTCGCATTTTTGTGTATGCTGATCTAGATATTTAGAGGCAAGCGAAGCGCTGAACAGTAAGCAAACAGTGTAAATTTGAAAAAATAGCAACAGAATTGTCTGGTACGTTAAGCAATTTAAGGCGTTAATCGTCTATACAATTCTAAACTCTTCATCAACAATTTCAGCAACATCGAAGAAGGTAACAAAAATAGCGGCCAACCAGGTAATATAAAATAAGGAGGAACGTTTACAAGTTTTTGAGACTGAATTATCCAACAGACAAGAATCTACCCCAAACATTATCACCGTTTTAAGGAAGTATAAACTTAAATAGCAACAAATAGTAACACAAGATTTAATCATGAAGCATGTTTATAAACACAACGAGTATCTATAACGGAAGCTATGCTTCTGCATAAATGGAAATAAAGGATAATCCTACAAACACTCTTCCTAAAATCTCTCAAATTATCAAGTGAAATTATCACTAACAAAAAGATGTGTTTCATTAGACTGAAACAGTATTTCCGAGGAGGCCACCGTATTTTCTTGCCAACAAATTTTCACCATAAATCACAGAACAGATAATTCTATTCTAGAACCTTTATATGAAATGAAGGGCCAACTGTCATGGATATTATAATACTGTAAATCGTTCCACATTTTTGGTAATTTCACTCCTAAAAACAGTTCCTTTTATTTTCATTTTCATCACCCGGCGTGCATCCGTCGAGTTCTTAGCTATATCCCTAAGCTATCAAATCGATTTAAGAATCTTTCTATTTCCCAGCTCTGAGAAAATGAAAAACGTAAGCCTGGTTGAAATGAAAGACATCTTAAAATCTTAAAGGATGAATTCCTGAAGTCCTTTAAAAATTTCTATAACAGCAAGCAGAAAGAAGAATTTTCTGCCAAGCAGTCTCATACTGTTGGAAGATATGTATTTCAGTAGTGTTCATTTAAAAACGCAAAACTTACGTATTCAGCCCCAAACGTTTGGATTCTTTCCTATATGAGATTACTTTTATATTCAACCGCTGTAAACAGATGAATTTGTTAAACATGCTTACTTACCACAAAATTAATGCCAAATAAAATGGACCTGCATAATTTCTTACGCAAATTTTTGACACATTCCTTTTCTCTTCAAATATCGTCAACCATTTCATTGCGTCCAAATGTATATATATATACATTGCTTACTATCTAAAATTCATCACATACGCCAAAATTAAGCAACATAATGATGCATGCGTACGGAATTGTAACCGACTAAATACACACAAGTCCGATGATAGATTAATAAAAGTGTATTTTATCAAAATAAACACTTCAAAATTCTTGAATTTTCCGCAGAAATACTCGTACATCTATCACAGTATCACACAGTACAATCAGTAGTTACGCTTCAAAGTAGTAAAAACGTTAAACACAATGCAATGCAAAGTTCATCTAAACAGGAAGCTACCTCGGATTTATCACACTTTATGCGGAACTATAGGGTGGGCCAAATAAGACCTACTAATGTTAAACACGGATAACTCTTGTAGTAATCATTTTTGATTAATTTTTATACATTAAATATATTTTATGGAAATTATGTGTGAGATATGATATCAGACAAATGTCCACCATTTTTCTCGATACAGATATTGGCTCTTTTTAACGCGTTTTCCATTATACCACATGATGTTTCTGGTTTAAGGCTCAGTATTTCGTCTCGAATATTCTGCTTCAGCTGTCTAATAATCTCTGGTTTATTAACATACACTTTGTCTTTTAAATATCCCCATAAAAAAGAATTCTGCTTCTCCATTGGCTGCAAAACATTTTTAATTATTGTTCTGTAAGAAGCTCCGGAAATCGTTTCCGGCGTTCCATCGTCATTCTCGACGACGTATGAGCCGATAACTCTATTGGCCATAACACCGCAGCAAACAGTAAACTTTACACTTGTACATATTGCCGATATTTACACTGCGTCACAGCAATTGATCGTTGACAAGAATAGAAAAACTCGATAATTTTAACGCGTTGTTTTATACTGTATGATTCCATAATAAATTTCCAAGAATTCAATTATAATCTACAAAAACAAAAACAAAAAATAATTATATCAAAAAATAAAAACTTTGTTTGTGTTTAACATTGGTAGGTCCTATTTGGCCCACCCTACTGTATACAACTCGCAACAACAATAACTAAGCAACTGAGTGCTTATGCTCCCGCTTTGGCCTTAAATAGATATCAGCCGACCGCCGAGATATTTCTAGTGCTTTCTGGTTCTCGAAATTACCCGAAACCAATACAAGGGTTGAACTGCGGTTACAGCTAACATAGTGGTCAGTTATATTTGTTTAATTTCAATGCATATTATAGCAATACAGCCGGATCAAAATGTCACCAAATTTGGCGACTTTTGGCGATTTCTCCCTAAATTACCGAAATGTCCATTTACTCAATGTTAAATGCATTTGTCCCTGTATGCTTACTTTTCTGGTATAGCTTTCTCTTAAAATTTGCCTGCGCTACATTACAAAAAAAATTAAAATTACCTGTCTAAGTACAAAATTAGTAACAATAATATTTCAAAGAAATTGCAATTGACAGACTTTAACTGATTTGGATTTACGGATCAGTGAACTGTGTTATGATCTAAAAATTATATTGCTGGGATTTTAACGAAAAAATTAACACTAATTCTCATTTTTGTTAAAAACCAGAAAATACTTATGCCATTTTTACTGTTATTTGCAGCAATTTGCAATGGGAAGCTTGACCATTTATAATCTTCCTTCTTGGCATTTGTCCCAGTTGTACTTTGCTTCCTCTTTTACAAACGGAGAATACTTTTTCCCTTCCAGTTTTGTGCCTTTATTTTTCCTTTTTAGTTTCCGCGTGTTAATGCATATTGATTTCAAAATATCGCGGCTTCTTTTCTTCAGTAGCAGCACTAATGCTGCCCCTTAATTAAAAACACATTGCTTGATGGTTACAAAATATGGTTCTTGAGTGTTATTTAAAATAAGAAGAGGCTTAAACACCAGCTTTTAGTCGTTTTTAGCCATAAATTATATGTTTCAACAAGCGTATTCCCTTATTATGCAATGAAATCATTAATCTGCAATGAAGTAGAACTGAAAATAATTAATAATATATTGCTTCCTAAGATTAAATGAAAAGAACGTCTTCTGTAGTCTACAAGTAAAATTAATGTTTAGGAGTGTATTTTTCAATGTCATGTAAAATAATAATACTTGGCAAAAATCTACTTTTGCTCACTTGGGTTTCAAAGTTCAATGTAACTGAAAGAAACATGTATTCTTCAACTGGAAGTATCGAACGATAAATGTTAAATTTGGTGAACAACATCTAATTCTATTAAGCAAACAAAACGTGTGACGAAAACCGTTTGCAGTGTTCCGTTAGTTTTCCGTAGCTATTAAGTTTGTGATATGGCAATGATATGCAAACTTCAGTTCATTTTTACACTATTTTATTCTTTAATCCTAAACGTCAAAATTTAAAACTGCAAACATTTATTTATGCTGAGGGTCTTCTAATTAAATAACTATTAAACACATTTGCACTTCTTTAATTGAGACAACGAAAGCTAAGTATTTGATTTTGATAAAATTGCAAATATTTAATAAAGATATATAAATTCAAATATTTTAAACATGTTTTGATCATTCTCTGATAAAACGAAAACTTTGGTTTTGAAAATCATACATGAAAAAAAGATAAAAAAAAAAAGTTATTTATGTGTACGTGCAAAAGAACATGAAAATGCTATACATAAATCTGTGCAAAATCAAACACAAATCGTACGTTTTTGTAACATTTAATTCCAGAAATTCATGCCATGGAGTGTCTTTGGCATAAGTAAAATAATGAGAATGAGTATGGGCATCATATTATGATAAAATACAGAAAATACATTTTGCTATACAATATAAACAAATCTTGAAAAGCAGTTTAACTACTGATAAAACTAGAATAATTCTGAATTTTTCCATCTTTTTGTTGCAACGTTATTCTTCCGAATCATACGTTCTTATGGAGTATGTCCAATGAGTTCTGTCTTCACTTTTTTATTCATGCTATATATGCGTAGAGACTAGGATCAGCTTATGGTCAGGTCTAAGGTTAGGCAACTTTAATTAAATCCCTTTTTTCTGATACTGTGCATTTTAAACTTGTTACCGCAACTATTATTATTATTACTAATGCCCTTATCCCCAACGGATCTTGCCGTCAGTTTTTTATCCATGCTATACATATATAGAGTCTCATTTTCTTTGATAACACGAATTCACTAGTTCTAGAAAGACTGTGAGCCCACCAGCGGCCGAGCGGTAAAGTCGCTGAACACTGGTAGTTCGGTCCGAGGTTCGAATCCCGCGAACGGGCTGGCTGCATGGGCGTTTTCGTGGTTTTCCCCATGTGTAACGTGTATACGAGCCAGTTTCCCTTAGAAAGTCCTCCACGAAAGGCATCCCTTCCCTTAGGCAGATAGCCCTAGTGTGCTTTGCCATAATTAAATACAACAACAACAACAATTTAGAAAGACTGTAAAGGAATAATCCTCTAGTCTTAAACTGCAGACTGACAAAGTCAGAAAAAGTATGTAAACAGCCCTTTTATTTGAAAACGTAGAAGTAACAATGATCCAACTTAAGTTTACACAAATCAACATTTCTGCATTAAATTAAACAAGTAATGATGGACTAAAATTTAATGTAGTTAAAATTATCCTAACGGTTCACAGAATAAAATGTGCAGGAAGGCTCTGGTTTGTCGAAAACCGGCTAGACAAGCCTGCCGGCTAGAAGCACTCAACGCCACAGGATCAAACCGCTATTTAGTCACCGTAGCAACGTGGCCTCAAGTAGGTAGAACACGGTATAAAATCAACTCGCAAAAGATTTTTTTTTTTTTTAAATAGAACTTCTTTTTCCCTTAGTCTGAATAAACGCTCGCTATCTCATTCACATTCTGGCATGAAACGTGTGGGTGAAATAGAGAGCGACAGAAAATTTACTTCAAACTCAAAATTCACTTTTAGTCAGAAATAAATAGAGAAATCCTCACACATGTTTATCGTAAATTAAATATCTACTACATCTAGGGGTATAAATTTATTCATAAAGAACAAATTGTATACACGTCGATTTCATTTTTGTTTTCTTCCTTGTATTATGCTTCGTTGTAAATTTTAATACGCAACTAGACATAGCTTTCATACTGAAGTATAAGGTCAGTAATATATGCTTGTATTTCAGAAAGCCATTAACTTTAAGACACCGTATGCACTTCTTTCGCCAATGAATCCCAAACTAAGATTCTCATCATATTTTGGGGAAGAAATTGGGTTCAACCAGCAGTCAGAAAATGAACTTACATAAAAAAAATACCTAATATGTTTTGATGATGGTAATATTGAACTGGACTCTAATAACATGATGACAAAACAACTAGCTTGGGAAATATTCCGTAGAAGAAAACCTGCCAGCCTTAAGAAAAGTCACGCAACTCCCAGGAAGAAATTGCTTTTTCCTTGTTTTCTGTGTGGAAGAAATTTTGTTTTCTGTTTTCCTTGCTATAAAGTGTAGTAAATCCTGATTGTAGAACTAAGTACAAGTTTGACAAAATAGCTTCGTAAATTGAGAACATAATTAAACGGATTTATCTTCTTAATGACATTCTCGATTTGTCACGTAAATATGTTTCTGAAATTATTGCAAACTTCGATGCAAAATCTTTCTCTTTGAAAATGAAAATGAAAAAGAAAGAGAATTGTATTTAATTGTAAGAAAGGGAATTTATGTATGTGTTTAACTAAATACTTGACTTTAGGTTTTAGATTAGATTTTAAATAATCTAATCTAGAATCTAAAGTCCAGTTTAAATTTAACGAAGTGATGATTTCCATTACTTTTCTCGTTGGATTCATTGTATTCATTGCAGAGGTACTAGCACAAATACCTGTTGCTTTCATCTTATAAAAGCAAATTATTTTCTATTCTATTGTAAAAATATCTTCGTTCTTTATACTCATATTTACTTTATAAATGGACAAACATGGAGGAAACATGGCATTAAAAATCTGATGTGTACACCACATGACTTCCTTGTATTGGAATATTAAATTATACGCATTTTTTCTTGCATTTCATTTGAACTTGTTGGATTGAATTAAATATACTTTGCCGACAGCGCATAAACCACAATAGAATAAATGCATTCTTTAAAATCCACTCTAGTATTTGTTTACCACAGCTACACTCTGGCGCTAGATTCACTTAACAGTATTAATAATTATATAACAATTAACTTATACGATAATTATATAACGGAAACTAAGTTAACTGTTATATAATCCATTATTTATATAACAGTTAACTTATATATTTCGTTTATATTATAACTCAGAATGCACAAAATTTATATCATTTAAGGAATAGAATTATCTAATCGTTGCCACATGTTCTATTCAAATACTATAATAAAGCTAGAATGATGTATAAAAGAAATTAAGCAAACAAAACAAAAAAGAAACAGTTTTTCACAAACGATTGAGTATTTCTCATTTAATTAATTCAGTTCTCACTTCGCGAGAAGGCAAAAATACATAAAAACTCAAAATATCTATATTAAAAATTACGAAGTAAATCTCAAACACTTATTTCCTCGAAAACATTCCAGAAAGAATTAAGCATGATTTAATTGGCAATAATAAATGAATGCGTTATCTTTGTTGTTGCGAAGCTAAGTTTCCCTAGATTGGCAACAAATCCACTAGTCTCCTGTTTTAAATGTAAACATCAATGGCCGCCATTAAAAAAAGGCTTAGCGGCAATTAAACAACTTTAAAATTGCTCATAATTCTAAAAATATTGCACACAGATTTACTAAAGGCATAAAAACCTTAACCGGAATATAAGAAGAACATTGTTTAATCATTTTTAAAGCAAAAAATGTACAATTTACAAACATAAGAAGTAAAGAAACTGAGATCACTGAGCCGGGTAACAAGTGGATATATTTATAAATATATTTATGTACGTTTGGGGCGGCCGATTGAAACCAAAATACGAAGTGCACAACTACATGTTATAGTAGTCTTATATACAAAATTTCAACGTTCTGAGGCTACTCGTTTTTGAGTTATGCGAGATACGTATGTACGGACGTACTTACGTACGTACATACGTTCGTACAGACGCCACGAAAAATTCTCTTCAGAATTAATTTCAAAGCAATTTTATAATTTTTTTGAAGGAAAAGAGTATTTTATTCTGTCCTTACGTACAGATATCACGCAAAAACATCGTTAAATTACATTCGATAGCGGTCAAAATGGATATGTTCGTTGAAATATGCTGCCTGAAACTTTTCGCGATTACAATACTTCCTTTTTACTTCGCACAAGAAAGTAAAAAAGAATTCAAGCACTCTAAAGAAAAGAACCATTGGCATCTATATGCTTCAAAACGCGAGAAAACGGCTACTGATTGAAAAGTAAAAATTATTTCAGTTCTCAATAATTTGGAAATTTCTCCTCCAAAATCCCACAATTATTTACACAATGTTTGCTGTCTCAAGGTTTTCCTTCTAAATTATTGGATAGATTAAAATTTACCATCTTACTGTTATAACAATACGAGTTTGAAGCAATGCAAATATGACTTCAGCGTTTAAAAATCAATATGCGAATATTTAGTCAGTTACACATGTATATGATAACGACTCTTACAGAAAAACATGAAAGCCATTATTTTCTAAATTAAAATAAGCTTAAAAGTGTACATAAGACTCTCCAAAGTTTAATATTGCATATGTATAGTAAAATTCATATAACATTTTTGAAATTTTTGGAAACGTAATCCCTCAAAAAGCTACTATTTTATAATCTTTTGAAGTTCAATAGAAAGCAAAAATGCATTGCTTTTAGCCACGATTCTTATATTATGGAGCTCATGGTACATGAATACTGAGTCAGCAGTGTAGAAGTATTTTTAAATATTTCTTGGCATGCATTTATATTATATTGTTTTATTTTTACATTTATTTAGGATCAGTTTACTTGTAGCTTGTGGGCTGAAGTAATAATAACAAGAAAAGTCTGAAAATAGATTATTTCCTCTTCAACTCAATGCAAGATCGAAACGATTTAATAAAGTGAAGCTTTGAAACAACTTTTTGAAGTCAAGGTATTTTTTACAAGTCAAGGTTTTTTAGTCAAGGTTAAAAACCTAATAACCTGGTCCCGCTATCCCACAGCTAATAACGTCAATTACATCCTAACCAGCCAGTGCCATAACATGAGTTTTAATATACTTGGTTGAGGTTCCTAGTTCTATTCCCCTAAACTTAGATTCTCTCTCGTTATTTAACCTCACTTGATTTACATTTTCTAATCGAATACACAGAAAGTAGAAATTCAGGAACTACTCAACATAAAAAATAATATTTTAATTAAAATAAATTTTACAGTTCTGCAAATATTCCATAAACGTGACAGAAATTAAGGTATCGGGAGGTATTTGCATTATACCTTCTAATAATATACATCAATTAAATTCAACTCATTGTAGGAACTTTAGCGCTAGCATATACTACCAACAATATTTTAAATACATATCAGTATAAATGGCTATATAATTTTCGAATTGTTACCGCCAAATATTATCACCCGTCTTATTTTAAAGAAATTAAAAAAAGAAGAATCTGCATATATGTATGTGCACACCTTATTTGTATTTCCCAATTTGTAAGACTAATGATTTTTTTACTAACGAACTCAACGATTTGAAAGCGAGCAATGGCGACTCTGTACATAATAAAGCATTTTTACATTCTTCGTGCGAGGCTGTCTGTCGGGGATTCTGAAAATATGTTGCTTTTAAATATTTTGTGAGGCAAAAAAAAAGTTTGATTGTGAAAAGCTGAAAAAATGAGGCAATTGAACAAAATTTCCAATCCTCACTCAGGGGAGAACTAAGAACTAAAAACATGGCCGAACTGGAAACCGTGGAAAATAAGTGGAGTTTGCTCAAAGACCCGGTCATACGCTCAGCTGACAACACACTGGGATATATGGAAAAACCCAAACCGAGAGATTGGTTTGATAATGAATGCTTCCTTGTAACATATGTAAAAGGAGCTGCTTATAAAAATATGGTCCAAAAGCGACATTCAAGACTCTCTGTTGAGGAACATAAGAGATCTAGAATACAGACACACCAGACAACATAGATCTCCGGCCCAGGTCCAACTTTCGGACCTATACAGAGTTGAGGGATCTAGAATACAGGAGCAGAAGATCAATCGGCTTAAGAAAAGACTTTTTTACGACGACCTGGATGTTGAACATCTGAGAGGTTCCAATGAAAGCCGTGCTTTCTATCGTGAAATTAATCTTCGCCGCAAAGATTTTAAGCCTAGAACCACTGACTGTAGAGACAAAAGCAACATTATCCTAAATGATAGAAAAGAGGTACTGCACAGGTGGAATGAGGACTTTAGTAACTTGTTGAATGACCATATGCGGGATCGGTCTTCAAGCTACTCAACTACCTCTGTAAACACCGATAGTATCCCGGCACCATTTTGACAGAAGTTAAAGAAGGAACTAAAAAGCTCAAAAATAACAAGACCCCAGGTCCTGACTCGATTACATCAGAACTTATTAAAAGGGCTGCAGGTCAAAACATTGAGGAAATACATCACCTCATCGAATCAATTTGGAACGAAGAAGTTTTATCCGAAGATTGGAAACTGAGCATCATCTGTCCTATACACACAAAAGCATTTTGAAATGTACCAACTACGAGAGAATTAGTCTCCTTTCTGTTTTTTGCAAACTATTTTCCAATATACTTTTTAGTAGACTAGTAACTTATACAGAAAATATTTTAGGTGATTAACAATGTGGTTTCTGCAAAGGAAGATCTACAGCTGAACAAATCTTTAACATTAGGCAAATTTTTGAAAAAAACTAATGAATATGGCATTGCAACACACCACCTTTTTGTTGATTTTAAGACTGCCTACGATTCAATAAACAGAAAATATTTAATTGAAGCTATGAGATAATTTGCAATACCTGAAAACTAATAAATTTAGTCACCATTCATTACTCTTACTGAAACAAAACTTAAAATCCAGAATAATCTTTCTGAGCCTATTGTTGTTTTAAATGGGCTCAGAAAGGAAGATGCACTGGCCTGCTTGCTTTCTAACCTTGCCCTCCGAACAATCATAAAAAACTCCAATATTAATACACGTGGAACTATCTTTAACAAGTCTGTTAAAATTTTTGCGTTTGCTGACGATATCGACATAGTCGCACGCACTCCCGAGTCACTTAAAGAAGCTTTTACATCTTTCGAGGCAGTAGCTAGCAAAATGCATTTAGCAATCAACCAAAATAAAACTACATGCATGCCATGTTGTAATAACAGCAGCCCCTATTTTGAAATTGGGAATTACAAATTGAAACTGTTAACAAATTTAAATATTTAGTATAAGAAGTTAATACTCTCAATGATTTAATTCTCGATATCCGTAGCAGAGTCACAGATGATAATCGACGTTTATTCGGTCTCAAAAAATACTTGAAGTCTAACTTCACTAGGAGAAAAACGAAGATTTTAATTTAAAAAAGCTTAATCGGAGCCATTTTTACATACTCTGCTGAGACCTGGGCAATGATAGAAAAAGCTAAAAGTATCATTTCTGTCTTTGAAAGAAAAATTTTGAGAAGCATTTTTGGTGGCATAAAATGCAACAATATCTGGTAAAGAAGAACTATATAAATCTTTCAAAGAAATATAAATAGAAAAAAATATTTAAGGATTCTAAGAATAAAATGGGCAGGACACCTGTGCAGAATGAATGAAAATCGAGTAACTAAAAAGATCTTCTCAGCCAAACCACTCGGCACCCGAGAAAGAGCGAGACCTAAACTTAGGTGGCACGACTGTTTGGAAACAGACTTCAGAATTTTACAAATAACCAATTGGATGTCCATGCCCATGAATAGAAGAATTTGGAATTTGATTCTGAGGAAGGCAAGCGCCCATCTTGGGTTGGCTGGCCATTGAAGAAGATGAAGAAGAAATGATAAAGATTGGCACGTAGAAGTATTCTATTAAAACACATGAACTATCGTAAACTTGTGCTAGTATATATTTTCGTTCATAAGTATTACATCATTTTCGTAAAAAAAAGGCATAATTTTGGTTTTGTTATTTGCTATGTTTTTTATAAAGTATCAAGAAGAAAGATAGTAAGCGTTCAATGAGTTACTTAGGAAAATCTGAAGACTGTTCCATTCGCTTTAATTTTCTGTATATTCAAATTGTAAGGAAATATTTCATCACGATTTGAATACTTGACAAGTCTTTGACTAGATAAGCTCCATAAAGTAGCTGTAAATATATGCTATCTCCGTTTGACTTGTAAAAGTTATCTCATTTCCTCTTGCATGCTGTCCTCTTTACTGCTGGGAAAGCTTTTAGCATTCTAAATAAAGATACTGTAAAATAGGCAATTCAAGGACGTAGAGACCCTCTCTAAATTTATGATTGTAACTTTTACTCATCATTGTACACTGCACAGGAAAAAAGAAAAGAAAACCTGAAAGGCTTTAGATTTTAAATTTCGTCCAAAAGTGCATTTCTTTAACATTTGTCTGTTACGTTTATTTATTAAATATCACCTTCTTCGCACTTAAACCATAAAATTCAGTTCAAGAGCAATATCGCAAAATAGTTTTAAACTGAACATATCTTTAAAATTTCCGATACAGAGACTCGCGCGCTGGAGATAAAAATGTTTTTTCTGTACAACGTTGCCATGGCTCGCTTCGAAATCCTTGAGTTTGTTAATCAAAAATTCGTTAAAGTTTTACAAAATATGAAATCGATAATAAACCAAATTCTAATTTCAAATTTGGGCTTCCAGATGCCCATGTTCTCAGTAGGATTACGTCATTCAAGATTCGACGGCTCTAGGTACCGTTGTTTTATCACAATGCGAGAAACATACATACATTTATGCCGATTTTTCATTATTTAATTCCTTCAAATATAATGCAGGACTTGGTGGCAACAGTTTGAAACGTGAAACGGACATTTATATAGAACCTAGGCAAAATCGCAAAACGAAAACAATAGTCCTTCAGGGACAAAGCGCCTTTGGACTAAAAACAGTTCTATATCTCCCGTTCTACCGGGCCGATTGAAGAAATTCTACTTGCATGTCTCATGTTTCAAAAGCGCGACTTAGGATATGTATTAGATTTATATATAGCGTTGTTCTAATATATAATAAAAACGCAATTTGAAGTTTGTCAATCGGCCCATTATAGGACCAGATATAGCGAAATGTCATTATTTTTTTTCTTTTGCGCAGTGTACAGAGGAATTAATAGATTAGGAGATTCGATTTGTTTCAATCATTGCTATGGTTGTGAGTGATTAGGTGTGGACGGTGAGGCAAAATGGTTTTGAAATGTCTATTCTAAAGTAACATACTATAATAACTGTACGATTCATGTGTGGAATCCAGCAGAGGGCACAATGAAGGGTATCACGTTTTATTTTTCGAATTAATTACATGAAATATATAGAAGTAAAAATGTAAACAGATGCAGTGAAGGTGCAAAATTAAAACATTTAAAAGTTAAAACGATTGTGCCACAAAATAGTAATGTGAGCAGTTTAGTTTTATACATGTAAAATATATGACATGTAACTATCTAGAGACATATATTATTACATAACACATTTCGACAAGGAAAATATCAGACTTCTCAATAGCAGACTCTAATTTGAGACATCTTCTTCTCAAAGTAGAAATAAAAGCAAAGAGCTGAGGAATTTCTAAAAAGAAAGTAGCTTCTGTTTAATCAGGTTTTAACGAATGTTTTCTCACAGAAAACATAAATGTACTCCAACAGCTGCTGCCAAATGAGATGATTTTTTTTGGGCGGTGAGGGTGTGTGTGTGTGTGTACGTGTGCGTGTAGATGCAGTTAGCAATTAAGAAAGTATTTCCCCTACTTAAGAATTTCAGAAAAAAAAAAAAAAAAAAAAAGATAGGTCTTGATTTTAATTTCAGTTTCTTTTCCAAAATTGATAAATGCCGTTAAGAAGTAGAATGAGGGTCTGGAATTTTTAAGAAGTATTATAATAAAAAAAATAAAAGCATAGCTTAAACATAATTTATTGTTTCTAGTTTCGATTACTCAATACCAATCAATTTATTTGATTAAACTCGGAGAAAAGGGTATTATGAGTCATTTCTAGTTCTATATGCTAACCTACGTTTGCTTATATTATTAAACTAATGTAATGTAAATTGACAAATGAGCTTATTTCGAAACCTATATTTTAGACTTTTTTTTAATTCGTGAATGATATTCCAAATGGAAATCTTAGTCATTTAAAAAAATTAAATATCTATTAAAATCAAAAGCACATTTTAATTGCATTATAATCTTAGGCATTCTAAAAAGACAGCTCAAATATCAAGGAATTCACATACTGAAAAATTCTAGAGGGCAAGGAAAAATGGAAAAAAAAAATCCTGAAATCTTTCAGAATGTATATTATGCCTAAAGGGGTGTTTATCATTTACATGTACATACATTTTTCGAGAGCATTTGGGCTAACACCCTTTCGGGCTAAAAATACGTAAAATAGCATATCTTCAGAATTTCTGATAGACTGTCTTGCGTGCTGGAGATAAAGATATTTTATTCCGCAAAGTGTGTTGCCACTCCTTGCTTTGAAACCTTTGAACTTCTTAACCGAAAATTCGTTAAGGTTTAAAAAATACAAAATAGATAATAAAACACATTCGATATTCAGAATTCGGGCTTCCAGGTGCCCATGTTCTAGAAGAGGACTATATTATTCAAAATTTGATGACTCCACGTATTGTTGTTCGCTTTCGCAATGCGGAAAACACGCATACTTTCATGCAGTTCTTCATTATTTAATTTCTTTAAATATAATACTGGACGATATTTGGTGGCAGCAATCTGAAAAGTGATACATCCGTTTATATTGATTCGACGCAAAGTGCTGTTTCAAGACTTCTGGGTTAACGACTATTTGGGATAAAAAAAAAAAAAAAACGCCTCACTCTTCATTGGCCTTGCAATTCAAAAAATAAAAAATATGCAGAATATAGTTTAATGCATTTTCTGTAATCGACCACCTAAAAATGTATATTGCATTTTCTTTTTAATAAATTATCCATTTACACGGTCAGAAAAAACTTATTATAAAAAATGAAAAATAAGAAATGATTTCAAATTATCACCTAGTGTAACTTTAGGGGGTGAAGAAAGTGTATACTTTAATCAAAATATTTAACAGTTTCAAATTTTAATCAAAAGTATCACCTTTTTTATTTTACCGAGTTAGCCAAAGGTTCCATTTCGGAGTTTCAAGACATTATCTGAAATTAAAATGGTTAATGAATGGCAGTTTATTTTGCAACCCATTCTATAATTATTTTTATATGAAAACCACTTTTAATTACGCTCCGAAAAAAGACCGGAATGAAGAAAAATGCTTTCAGGTAATTTATATTTAAAAAATAATTAATGCAAAACAATGAGAAAAATAATTAGTAGTAATAATTCATAGCTAGAGAATGAAATAAGGAATAACTTATTTCTTTACTAATTCCTCCTCAAGTGCTTTTATATTATCTGTGGCATGTTATTATGCTTTCCGTATATAAATATAGTGCTGATGCTAACTCAAATGTTGCTTATAACGTCATTTTGGTTAGTTTTATTAGTTTTATTGAAGAATGATTTGAGTTGCAGTAATTCTTCTGCAGGAATCGTTATGTATTATTTCTGAAGCAAAATTCTTTTTTTTTTCCTCTCTATCTGTGTAAAGACTCGTGTCAAATCTCTTTCAAAAGAACATCCGAAAAATAAAGAAGCTTAATACTATTATTATAAGATATAAGATAGACTGAACGAAGGATTCAAAATGAATACTGAAGCAATTCTTTAAGAGTTATTAGCGCTGATCTAGCTAAACTAGACAATTGAATCTACCATTTTTATTTTAATATAACGCCTCCAAGAAGGATCTGCATTTGAAAGGAACAAAGAGCTACGAAAATAAATATAAATGACTCGGTATGAATTACGTATCATATAATATTCGAAAAATCTTTTTAAACCTTTAAAATATATATATATATAGCACAAAAAATTATTACCAAATTAAACTTAATTGGAAGGTGCTTTAAATTCTTAATTTTAATTGCATACATCTCCTCTTCAAGGCTCCCTATTGCCCCATGTTATGTCCCACTTTCTCTGCAGTAACTGCAAAGCAAAATCTGTTACCCACTCGCTGTTCAGGATTAAAGCAAAGCGTTGCGAGCTTGTATGCTATAGTACTGCAAGTAAGTATGCATAATTTTTCACCACTTTGCCTTCCTTGTGGCAACATGACGCTTAGCCTTTGCTAGCGTTTTCATTTACGGAAGATATAATTGCGTTTCTAAAATGAATGTTTCTAAATTCTAAGAAGATATGTGCTAAGAAATTCGTCATCCAAAAATAAATAACGTTTATCTACCAATCTAGGCGTGCGTCTTTCGAAATTCTATCCACGACACCGCCGTTTTCAGTCATATACGCGGCAGGTTTTTTCGTCCATGACTTATAAGTACATTGGTGCCTTCCCTAATCAAGCTGTCATCAAATATCAAGTTATCTGCATCAAAATAAATCATTAATATAAGAAAAGAAGATAAAAAAAATATGAAAGGTTTCAGATTTTAATTTACGTCCAAAGGTGCGCTTTTCTAACGTTTTCTGTGTTAATTTTGTTTATTAAATATCATGTTCTTTGCACTTAAACCATAAAATTCAGTTCAGTAGCAATGTCGCAAAATAATTTTAAAATGAGCATATCTTTAGAATTCCCGATACACAGTTCCGCGCCCGCTGGATATAAAAAGGTCCCCCCCCCCCGTAGAGAGTTGCCAATGCTCTCTTTGAAATCTTTGGGTTTGTTACTCAAACATTCGTTAAAGTTTTACAAAATATGAAATCGATAGGAAAACAAATTGCAAATTTCAAATTTTGTCTTCCACATGCCCATATTCGTAGGGGGATTACGTTATTCAAAATTGGATGGCTCTATGTGCCGTTGTTCTATCTCACAATGCGAGAAAATGACGTACATTTATTCAGATTTTTCATTATTTAATTTCTTCAAATATAATGCTAGTCTCTAACATTTGGTGGCAACAGTTTGAAAAGCGAAACGGACATTTATGGTGATTTAACGCAAAATCGCAAAACGAAAACAATAGTCCTTCAGGGACAAAGCCCCTTTGGCAATATCAAAAGATTCAGATTTTTATTTTGCTCTAGAACATACCGTATCAGTTATCCTAACCTGCAAAAAATTTTGCTAGTAGCAGCTATACTATGTATAAAATTCTGACATTAACGAAAACGCTTCGACATACAATGACGTCACATGCAGTCGCGTACTTTCTTCAACATCAGAATATGACGTTATATATTAATAATATACTTAATGTTAGGCAATGCAATTTTTAGTCCAAAAAGAATTTGTCCCTGAGGAACTACTGTTTTCTTTTTGCGATTCTGCGTCGAATCACTCTGAATGTCCGTTTCACTTTTCAAACTGTTGCCACCAATTATTAATACCTGTATTATATTTGAAGAAATTAAATAATGAAGAATCTGCTTAAATATATGTATATTTCTCACATTGTGAAAAAACAACGGTACGTAGAGCCATCAAATTTTCATTGACGTAATCCTACTGCGAATATGGGCATCTGAAAGCCCAAATTTAAAATTTGGAATTTTTTTTTATTATGGATTTCATATTTTGTAAATCTGTAACGAATTTTTGATTATCAAGCTCAAGGATTTCAAAGCGAGCAATGGCAACGTTGTACAGAAAAAAAAATTATGTCCAACGCTCGAGACTATATCGAGAATTCTAAAGATATACTCAGTTTAAAATTATTCTGAGATATTGCTGTTGAAATGAATTTTACGATTTAAGTGCTAAGAACGTGATATTTAATAAATAAAGATAACAGACAAAATGTTAAAAGAACGCCACTTTGGATGTAATTTAAAATCTGAAACCTTTCAGAATTTTCTTAATTTTTAGTCCAAAGGGATTTGAATCCTGAAGGACTATTAGTTTCGTTTTGGCATTTTGCGTCGGACTCATAAATGTCGATTCACTTTTCAAACTGTTGCCACAAAATGTTAGAGTCCTGCATTATATTTGAAGAAATTAAATAATGAAAAATCTGCATAAATGTATGTATATTTCTCGTATTGTGATAAAACAACGGTACATAGAGTCATCGAATTTTGAATAACGTAATCCTCCAACGAATATGAGCATGTGGAAGACCAAATTTGAAATTTGAAATTTGTTTTATGATCGATTTCCTATTTTTTAAAACTTTGACGAATTTTTGATAAACAAACTCAAGGATTTCAAAGCGAGCAATGGCAACGTTGTGCAGAAAAAACATTTTTATCTCCAGCGCGTGAGTCTCTGTATCGGAAATTCTAAAGATATGCTCGTTTTAAAACTATTTTTGCGATATTGCTGTTGCACTGGATCTTATGGTTTAAGTGCGAGGAACATGATATTTAATAAAGAAAGGTAACACACAAAATGTTAAAAAACGCCCCTGTGGACGTAATTTAAAATCTGAAACATTTCAGTTTTTTTTTTTTAATTTTTTTAAATTTTATATTATATAAAACGATTTTATTATTAAAAAACTCAACGATTTGAAAGCGAGCAGTGGCAACACTTTTGGAAATAAAGCATTTTCTTCTCCAGCGTGCGAAACTGTTGCCACTCGGAGAAATGAATGCAAAAATTAGCGTTTTCGGAGTTTTTAATTAATATCTCGAAGGATTAAAGTTGTATAAAGATAAGAATGGTCGGAATGGCTTCCCAGTTATTTTTGGAATCCGGGGGGGGGGGGAGTACCTCTCTTAAAACTGAATTCCCCGCGGTACCCTAGAAGATGATGTCACAAACAGACAGACTGTCGCTCACAGATTTTAGCAGTACAAATAGATTGCAAGCTTGTTTTGCTTTATTATAATTAGCTTTATTATTATCTGAAACTATAAAATTTCTTTCTATGATAAAGCTCTAATGACCACTTTAATAGTTTCTTCCAAACTACTATTACACGAAATTGCATTTTTTTTTTTTTTTTCATAATATAAGTTCTTCTCAGATGAAACGAAATGAAGCTCTCATTTGAAGCTTGAATATCTTCATTAAAATACAGTCTCAAAATTATGTATTATCATACTAAGCATAATCTCATTCTCTCTTCATTAAGTCTCATAGTCTCTTCATTAAACATGTATACTCTGTTCATCAAACATTCTCTCAAAATTATTATCATATTACATTTCTAAAGAAACACATATTCGTTCTTCAGCTTTATCAAGAAAGAAGCTAGGAAAGGAATATCTTCTTCTACAAGCTACATTGTACTTTCCTGACATTTAAAAGGAAATCTAGTTTAAGCAATTCACCCAATAAGAATAAAGAACTCAGCATTTTCCCCAGGGCACACGCGTACTGGTAAGGTTATTATTGGCTAAAGTTGATTGCAGGTGAATCGAATCGGAACAATAGACGAGAAGAGATAAAAAAAGAAGATCATGTTTCGAGTGTCATGAACAGCAACTATCTCTAGAGATAACGCGGTCTGAGTAGAAATTCTTGGAAAGAGTCACGAATATCGCATCCTGCAGGATCAGCTGATGACCTCAATTTTTGTCCTTAAAGGAAAAGAGATTGAAAAGCAAATGGGAATGGGGAGAAGACTTTCCATCTCTCGATTTCTTTAGCGATATACTGACTCATGTTCGTAGATTAGAGAGAAATTGGAGATTTTATTTTATTGCCCTGCCTTGCCTTGTAATGGACTATGTCCTCCATGCCATGGCCCGGATTTCAGCATAATCTTAGGATTTATATTGTTAAGATTAATCGCCTGATTATATGATTTAAAGCCGTTTTTTGTCACTTTTAAATAGGATTTTCTTTCTTTTTTGCATCTAATAAGCTTTTGGGGAAAGAAACCACATTTATCCTTTGCCTTTCGTTTGTCCTGTTATAAGGTATTTTCTCCCTCATTTCCGCATGCCTTCGTGGTGTAATTAGAAGTATACTCGGCGCGTATTTGACAGGTCCAGGTTCAAGTCCCGGTGAGAACATTTCACAATTTTCACCTCGCTTGCTTCAAAAAAACTTGATGACTCAACAGTGGCGCCCGAACTAAAAGTTAGTGGGTGATAATTTGTCACCATTAGGATTTGAAGACTGGTTCTCTAATCCCTAGTCGCCTCTTAAATGGAGGATTATATATTTTCTCCATACTTTCAGCATGTCTTCGTGGTGTAACGGTAGCACACTCGGGGCGTATTCGAGAGGTCCTGGTTCGAGTCCCGTTGAAGGTCGCCTACTTCAAAATAACCTAATGATTCTGCACTATCATTACAGGAGTCAATTTGTGATCATTTTCAGTTTAAATTACGCACAGAGACTCGCAAATTAGCATTTAAAATTACAGGCCGAAATGGTTCTGCAACGGCAGAAACCAAATATGTGTATAAAAAATAATAATAATTAACTTGATGTTTGCTTGATATTGAACTTGAAATATCAAGTATCTTGCTTAAGTACTTAGTTCAGAAATTATTTAGGCAAATGAAAAAAAAAAAAAAAAAAAAAAAAGTAATTTCAAAACACACTGCTGTGAAAAAGTTAATAAATACAGTTTCATGTATGCTATCTGAAAAACAAAATTCCAAAATTTTAGCAATACTTTCATCGTTACCTTTTTAAAAATATCAAAATTAGACATTTGATTATGGATTATTTTGAACATAGCTAAATCCAAATGTTCATGTTGACAAATAAATTACGACAAAATTGTTAACTAAAACAAAATTGATTTAATTGTGAATTAGGCACGTTATTTTGAGAAAAACCTCTGCCCAGAAAAAGATTCTGGAACTTGAGGAATTAATGTTTTGCTGTTTCATGCATTATTTCGAATCAATATTATGTAATATGTATTCGGAAATTGCAATATATCAACCCATGTCATTACAAGCGTGTATTGTACCTAGTCCTCTGAAGGGCATTAGCGGTTTTATCCGGTCACGAGACATTTTTTTGTCAGTTGCTATATATTAACTTATAAATTAAGATATTTTGCTTTCTTTCTTCCTTTAATAATATAAATGTCGTTTTAATTAATGTAAGCTTATAAAAATAGAGTCTAAAATAAGTAATTATACAAATTTACCTAATAAATGCTGTTTAAATACAGGTCTTCATGTAAGATCCAAAAATCGAGTCCGCTCAGATGGCTAGACATGATGTATAATATTTTTAAATATAATGTAGATATCAGTTAATGCGATCGCGCTTAATGTTATCTTTCGAGTATTGTTATTGAATTGTAAGTATGCTCTTCTGTATACAAAAACGTGGGAAATAAATAGCTTATTGCAGTCAATAACTTGATTACTATTATGAAACTACCAGAGAATCAATTTTTTGGACTGAAGTAAAGTCGCCAAGCAAGATTAAAGTAGTTCATAAGAATTGCAAAATGGTAGAAAACGTTGCCAAGTAAGGAATTAATCGCACGCTTAACAAAACGGGGGTTACACTTTGATTATTTTCTTATGTGTACAGCATTTTGATACTTAATTTGTAAAATAAGAAAGTACAAAACCAACTTTACGAAAAAGAAATGATATAATATGATGAATGATGCATTTTGCATCAACTAAATCCGGAATATTTATTAGCCCAGAAGGACTTTTAGTTCGAAAGGGCATTTTGCGTCCAACCTTTATAAACGATTGTATCACTTTGCAAGCTGTTGCCACCGAAAATTATCGTGCTGTATTATATTTAAAGAAACTAAATAATGAAGAATCTGCACGAATGTCTGTATGTTTCTCGCATTGTGAAAAAGCGACGGTATACCTAGAGCCATCTAGTTTTGAATAACGTAGTCCTCTAACCGAATACCGGCACATGGAAGCCCGAATCTTGAATTTACTGTTTTTTTATCTATTTAATATTTTTTAAGCTTTAACGAATTTTTGATTATGAAACTCAGCGATTTCAAAGCGAGCAATGGCAACATACTGTACGGTATAAAATATTTATATCTTAGGCACACGAGACTGCCTATCGGAAATTCTAAAGATATAATGTTTTTAGATATTTTTAGCCCAAACGGCCGATAGCGCAAATGCTCTCGACATGTGCATGTACGTGTAAATGAAAAAAATGCCCCTTTGGGCATAATATAAAATCTGAAGGCTTTAAGATTTTTTTTTTTTTTTTTTGAAATTTTGTAGGCAGCCTTTTTCTATATTCTTAAAAAGGCGTCAGATATAAAGTTTGCTTAACTATGATATGTTAATCATCTTGAAGTCGTCATCATTCAGCCATCCAGTCGTTCAGTTAGTTTATAGTCTACGTGTACCTTTTCTAAAGGCTTGAATGTTTATGATTGTCTCCTTCTCTCGCTTACTAATGTCATATCGATCCTTCCCATCTGGTGCGTCGAGACCAAACATTTGTTACCATCCCGAGACTAGGCAGATGCTTAATCAACAGTGGCCTAGCAATTGGTTTAAAAAAGAACTGCAAGTGTGAATCTCTTTACGAAAACTCCCGCAGCTAAAAACGCAACGCATTTACGTGATTAGATTCTGCTTTATATTCAGCAGAGATTTAATGATAATCTTCGCTATAAAAAGCGACAATTCCTTTGCATTTTCCTATACCCAGCTTTTATCAGTTATAAATATTACGGACAAAATTTATTTATGTCTTATTAAATATCCATTATAGTTGGATTTCACCGAGTCTTTTTTATTTTCATGAATCCATTTATGTTTCTTAATCGTCTTCGCTTTACTTTAAAAGCACAGTAAGGATAAAAATTCGATATTGAGTTTAGCCGAATGAGTAGAGCATTCATGTGTACATAATAATTGTCCCGAAATTCTATTGATCTGGCATTCCTTCGACGTATTTCAATTTATTTGAATAAAATAACTAAAAATAGAAATGAAAAAATACAGTTGTTTTGCAAATACATTGCATTCGAAGGTTATCTATGTAAACATTCCTCATCTTCTTTTCCTGTTCACAAATGGACTCAATTATCGGATTTTTCTTTTTGAATCCTTCACTAAGCAGGAATTAAATTACGTAAAACTTGCATTCTGTTATCGAAAAACGAATTTTGGATGTGTATTTATTTCTTTCCCATTTGCACAATAACCGAAAAAGGCTTTAAAGCTTGAAAAAATACTCTCCGACTCTGTGTTTGTAAATTCATTTGTGTTTATGCAAATGCAATGTAAAGTACTTTTTGCATGTACAATTGTTTTGTTACAGCGTTTACTCTTTTGTCTGTTTGTTTGTTTTAGAGTATATTGGTTTTAATCTTTCGAGATGCATCCACAACTATATTGTACATACTGAATGGAATATCAGTTATTACAGATAACACAGAATTTTTCAAATAGACTGCTAATACAACGGCATTTATTCTATTTTAGACTACACCTCTCTTTTCTAAATATCTAAATTTTAATAGGCTTTTAAACAAATGGAAATGATGCAGATAAAACATAATGCAGTAAACACTATGCAACAAATTCTTAAATGCCTTAAAATATGAAAGCGATTACTTTATTCAGTAGCATTAACTACTTTATTCAATATACAGTACGAAAATAGGGAGTGTATACAACGCCATGATGTGCATAATAAGTCAGAAACATAAAAGCTTTATGTGCCGTTGTTGTGATCAATTTCTCTTGTCTGACTTGGCCCACGAAATTCATTCGTAGCATAGATGAAAACGTATTGTTTACGGAGTACCTTTGCAATTAAATGCAGTTACCTCCGTATCTTCGTTAGTAAAAATGAATTAAATAAGAGAGCATTTGCTAAAGAAATATGAAAGAAAAAGCAAATGAAGCTAAAAAACGGAGCAAGATTGTGGCTATCGTTGGCAAGAACCTTGGGCACCATACAGGGGAAAGTTCGTCTTTGCTCATTTCCGCCCCCAGTTTTGTAGGAGAGCACTCCAAGGAGACGGGTCCGTAGGTCTCACACACCTCTTTTCCTACCAGCAACCTCTCGATAGCAATTCCGCTCGCCACATATTTTAAGTTCCCTCATGCCGCACAGTACGGTAGTCAGAGTCAATAACCACTATCTGGAGGGGGTACCTGAATGTGTGTTAAAATATGTATATACAAAAAAAAAAAAAAAAAAAAAAAAACAAGTAAAATGCCAGGAACTAAAATTTAACCGGTCTTACGCTATAGCTCCAAGATTGAAGTAAATTTAACACAAAGCATCCAAAATTAAAATTAAATTGGAATCAAAACAAGGCAATTCACCAATAATATTAATAACTGCAACTTTGGATAAAAGGTTACACATTGTAGCTAAACATAATCAAAATTAATATAAGCATTCATTAAAAATGCGAATGCAAATAGAAATGAAAACTAAAAGTCTCCTTTGTCTGAAACCCTAATTCAGAACTCATCAGGGAAAATTGGATTAAAGTTTCATAGAAGTCGATTAATATGTCTGTTTCGTTCTTCTGAATCATTTGACATCAAAAATCGATAAACGATTCCATTAAATTTTCAATAAAAATATTCAAATTAAATTAAAACGAAAAGAACGAATACCAAATGTATTCAGTATTTCCCTAAAGTTTTGAATACATTTGAGATTCGGTCTTTCGGTTGTAATTGAATTTTAAAGTTTTTATTGAAATTTTAATGGAATCTTTTATCAGTTTTTAATCTCAAATGTTTCCGAAGAACGAAACACATATACTTGGTGGTGGAGCGTATTAAAACATGCATTTTTTATAGGAATGTAGGGTCTAAAGTGACGGCTTAAAGCAGAAACGGGAGAGAAAAAAGAAAGAAAGAAAAAAAAAAGACACGAGAGGAAAATGTGTTTATGTACAAATTCAATGTAAAGTGCTTCTTTGTAGCAATACAATAGTCACAATAAATGTTCAAAATTGCGACCACCAGCAGTAATACATATTTGGTAACTTCGCAGAAGGGACTGAAGAACATTTTGAAAAACGACATTCCTTTCGCGCACGCTTGCAGCCGCAATGGTTAGTCGTGAAACGAAGTCCTCCAGTGAGTCAACGGGAGTCTCGTAAATGATGCTCTTCAGATGGCCCCCATAAAAAAATCCAAGCTGGATAAATCTAGCTAACAGGGTAGCCATCGAACGGGTCCACCACGGCCAATCCATCGGTCCGGAAATGTCCCATCCAAGTAATTGCGGACCCGCACGTGGTTATGGGTTGGTGCATCATCATGCTGGAACCACATGCGATCACGAACGATAGCCGGAGCATCCTGCAGCAATTCCGGTAGCCCCTGTTGCAGAAAAATATGATAACATAAGCCATTTGTACTTGCAGGTAGGAGGTATGGGCCTATGAGGTAGTCGTTAACAATACCCGCCCGCACATTCACAGAATGCATGTGGATGTGTGCCATGTGGATTAAGAGTTGCCCACACGTGCATGTTGTGGCTATTGAAGATACCGTCCTGTGAGAAAGTTGCCTCGTCCGTGAATAGCACATCCGATGGGAAATACGTATACACCGCACACTGCTGCAAGAATCAATGAAAGAAATGAACTCGAAGAGGTTAATCTGTCTCTTGCAAGGCTTGCACTCTGCAAATGGTATGGGTGCAAACCATTTTCATGCAATACTCTCCAAACGGTGGAATGACTCAGCTGCAGACGACGTGCAATAGCTCTTGTACTTTTCTGAGGTGATTCACGCACAATGTTCAAGATGGAGTTTTCAAAGCGAGATTGTCCTGCACTTCTTCTTCCAATCCTAGTGTCAGAGGTGGCTTCAAATGACCCGTTTTCACACAGATACCGATGCAACCTCTCGAACATGGTGTGCTTCGGCATACGCCTGTTTGGAAACCGTTCCTGGTACAACCATAGCGATGCTCTGCCGTTCCCATTAGCAGCGCCATACATGAGATGCATATCAGCTTTTTCCCTGTGCGTTAACTCGCTCATCACGCTCGACATCAGGAATTGCGAATGATCCTCTGATGCATCGGATCGTAGTTTGTCCGGCTCACTACCGCTGCATTGCCAGCCAATCACAGCTGTATTTCCTATTACTGTCAGTGTTCCCTTTTTTGAACATTTATTCTGAATACTGTACTGCTGCAAAGAAGCCCTTTGCGTTGATTTTGTACATAAACTCATTTTCTTTTTGTGTCGTTTTTTTTTTTTTTTTTTTTTTCATTCCTGCCTTAACCCGTCACTTTAGACCCTACATTCCTATACAAAAAATGCTTGATTTAGTACGCTCCACCACCCCTCCAAGTTTGTCCCATGATCTATGAAACACCCTGTATATATATATATATATATACAGGGTGTTTCATATATATATACACACATTTAGTGTTAAATAGTATATATACATACATTCAAACGTTTATGAGGTTTAGTTTATGACCAAATTTTAAAATAATTTTCTTTCACTCTGTTTATCTGACGTTCCTTTTAGATCATATTTTCATGAAAAATGTAAATACACCTTTATATAAGAGATTAAATTAAATAACGATCTTTAATAGCTAACTAAACAAATTTAAAATTGTATTAACTGTTATGCATAGCTTTAATTTTCTACTGATTTTCAGTTTTTGAATGCTTTTTCACGAAAAATTTATTATTTAATTCAAAAATATTAAATATTCAGATTACAGTATATTTTATTTCTTCTAACGCTCGCTAATCATTAATGGGATATACGTTTACAGCTTTTAGAACCTAAAATACACATATCTGCGAAGTTTGTGTCATGCTATGATTTTTAGGTGCCATAATTTTTACACGAATATGAGCACCTGCAAGACCGGATTTTGAGTTTCGAATTTATTTTATTGTCTGTTTCATATTTTGTAAAACTAGCAATTTTTTTATTAACAAATCAAAGATTTTAAAGCCGGCAATGGCACCGCTGGACGTAAAAAAACGTTTTTATCTCCAGCGCCGGAGACTTTCCATCGGGAACTCTAAAATATGCTGCTTTTATATATTTTTAGCTCGGAGAGATATTAGCCCAAATGCTCTCGAAACATGTATTTATCTATAAATGAAAAAAAAAAAAAAAAAAAAAAAAAAAAAAAAAAAAAAAACGCCTGTTTGGGGGTAATGTAAAATCTGAAGGATTTCAGATTTTATTTTTTAGTTTGTAAAACGTTTATAATTAATAGTATTGGTCTTAAAATATATAAGGAAACTTCCTGTATATTTTGAAATATTAAGCAGAAACAATATTTGCCTGTAAGACGCTCACTTATTCTTGATTATTTATTAGATTTTTTGCAAAAAATATATTTATATGGTCAAACTATCATACCCTATGGAAAACGAAACAAATGCAATGATACCAAGTTAGCAAATGCAGTAAGATCCAAGTTACTGAATAATTTTGGTGGTCTCCCGTAGACTGCCATCTTCGACGAATAGTGTTTCGTACCAGTGTTTGTTTATATTCTAAAAAATAGTCCCTTCTGAAGATAGTTATCTTAAAAAGATGATGACTATGAGGAAATTTATCTTAAAACACTTTTTTTAACTGGGGGTAATTTATCTTAGTGTATACTTTAAATGTTAGACTGCGCATCTAAGCCAACAGCTAATTTTTTTCTTTAGGAAAGATAAATTGTTTTATATTGTCTAGTCAATGTACTATTAATTTAACTACGTACTGAATAAAATTATTTGAAAATATATATTATATTAGAACTACTATTAACTATTTTGCCAGCAAATACGTTTTCATTTTTATAAACTAGATTATTATGAGGAAAACCAGGGTAAAAATGTTATCTCATTATAAATGACTTCTTTTAAAGTTTAGTTTTATCTTCAAGATTTTAGTTCTAGGATAATTTTGCTTGAGTATTTTATTTTCCGATATTATTAATTGTGTGTTATAAAATATTGTTTAAAAGATATGTAAAAATTTAGTTAATGTTTGTGTTACATAAATAGCTCATTTATTTTTTTTACTTTACAGGTAATGTCTTTGTTATTCATTTCATACCTATTGCACAGTAAGTGTGAAATTTTAGTAAAATATATGTCTTTTGTGATCAGACTCTTATTTCAGTTTTCGAACCTTTTAATTCCTTATCATAAGATTTATTTATTTTATCATTTTTCATTTTTAAGTAACTTAATTTATTTCTAGTTGTTTAAAAAATGATTCTTTCAGATGTTTATAAATAAAATAATTTAATTTACATTTGGTCACTGATACCAAATGTAAAGTGTTTCGTGTTTACATTCTTTCTAAAAGAAAATCATATTTTATTCGTTTACTATTAACAATGATAATAAGCTTATGATATATATTCTCATACATGAAACGTTATACTTTATACGTAGCAGTCATTGTTCAAATAGGAATGATAAAGTATTGTTGCGTGGTAATAAATTGAATGCACACAGGTCCGATGATAGGTTTATAAAATATATTTAATCAAAAGAAAAACTTGAAATTTCTGGAATTTTCTACAGAAGTACTCGTAAAGGTTTTCACAGTATCACAGAGTACAATCAGTAGTTTCACTTTAGACAAATAAGAGTGTTAAACACAATGCAGTGCAAAGCACATCTAAAGAGAATGCTAAGGAATATATCTTAGTTCACGCTAAACTAACAACTCGCAACAATAACAACTGGGAGCAGATGCTCTCTCCGGCCTTACGTTGTTTCCACCGGTCGCCGAGATATTTCTAGTGCTTTCTACTTCTCGAAATTGTTAGAAAGCAATATGAGGGTCGAATTACGGTTACAGCTAATATAGTATTCAATTACATTACCTATTACGGTCGCCAAATTTGGCGACTTTCGACAATGTATCGCCAAATTTGGTGGCAAAATAAGTCGCTAAAACAGCTGCCAGCTTGGCGATATTTCGCCAAATTGCCGAGATACCCGTTTACTCAATGTTAAATGGACTTGCACCTGTATTATTACTTTTCCGTCATAGCTTCTCTCATTAGACCTTTCGCGTTACATTGATTACACAGGAAAATGCAACAATTTCATGTATAATTGTACTAAACTTATCTATCTATATATAAAATATTTAGCAGTATTGTCAAACATATAGGGCTGAGTGAATACTGAGAAACAATTGATAATTCCATTAAAACATACGTATGGTTATTTCATTTCAAAGCAAATGTAATCGGTATGGAAATTTATCATTATAATTTAACCTGGAATTTTACAAAGAAAGGCAAAGATCATAAAGACCATGAATCTGAATAGCCTAAATATCTGTCGTTAACAAAAAGTCGTTATCTTCACACTGTTTTTAAAAGTTTATCCGTATAATGTAGACCAATATTTTTGAAATAATTGCAGATCCGAAATTGCTCTTCAAGGAGAAAACGCAATTCAATGTAAGGAAAATATTCAAAATAACTTCAAACTGAATTTGAGGTGTTAATTTCACAAAAGTCGTGTATTATTATTATGCTGCATATATCATATTTCAATTGCATAAAGTAAAAAAAAAAAAAAAAAAAAAAAAAAAAAAAAAAAAAAAAAACGTCAAATTAATGTAAAGATTCCATAAATGGCGTTTTAAATTACAATTTATTACTTAAATATTATGCTGTGTTATGTTATAAATTGTTATGCGGATTTATTTACGTCATCCATATATCTATGTACCAAAAGCACGAGAATAAATTTGAAAGCGCTTAAACGAGACATAATTTATTTCATTTAAACATTTTAAGTTACTTTGCTGTCACATTCAAGTTGAAAGTAAAAACTCTCACGTCGTTTCTGGGATAAAAACTCTTGAATCCTTGCATGTTGTCATTTTGTTCCCTATTTCTTTATGTCGCTTGTGGTTTATGAAGTGGTAAACGTTTAAATCAATCTGAAAAAGCGAAAAAACCTCTAGGAACTTACCGTATAATTATTTTTAACTCTCTGTAGAGGAAGCCAAAGTTTAATGGTAAAGTTTAGGGGCCGTTAAATATATTTTACATCATTTATTTTGGTATGCTACACTGAGTTTCTTGTGTTTACGACTGACTGATGCAGAAAATGATATTTAAAGGTTTTCACTTAGAATTTAATGATTCAATAACAAACTTAGAGACTAAAATTTATATCGATAATACATTTTATCGTAAGGTATAACCATGCTTATGTACAAGTACACAATAATCTAGATCAGGGGTGGCCAACCTTTTTGCGAAGAGTGCCACTATCTGAAGAAAAAAGTTGTGTGTGCCATTTTCAACATTTCCAACATACTAAAATATATAAAAAAGACGAAAAAAATTATTTATAGGCAAATTATGGAAGTTTTACGAAACCAGCACATTTGGTATGGAGGTTTGAGTACTGGACAGTTGAAAATAATATAATAAATAAAACAAACGTACAAATTAGTGTTTTATTGCTAATAAACATTGTTAAAGGTCTAGTCGGTTAGGTTATGTATCAAATAAAATTGAATAACTTGAAACATTTAATTCTACATAACTATTAAACAGTCAGTGCTTAACTAATGTGGTTTTTGAATATGTTGTTTTTTACCAAGTTTATATTAGGATTAGTTCTTGAAGATGCCAACAAAATTAGGTGTTTCAGGTGCGCATAAGTTAATCTTAAACGATATTTTGATTTTATTACGTTCATAACAGAAAACATTTGTTCACAAACATATATTAATCCAAGCCTACCCGAATATCCGACAGCCAAATCGTGTAAATTAAAAAAATTGCTTTTTGGTACAAATTTTAAAAAACGTCAATGTAATTTTGATAACTTGCAACTGAAATAATTGCCTAACATTTGATTTTCCTTGTAGTATGCTGCTGTAAGGCCAATAATTTCGATTTGGATTTCGTTTCGGTAACAAATGGCGTCTTACAGAGAAACTGAATTATTATATATTCATTATAATGTGTAATTTTTCAATAAGTCTTCTCTTGCTGCTGTTAAAACTCCACCATACCACACTGTGCCCACAGTGTGTAATGCACACTGTGGCCGCTGTTTGGCAGTCCCTGAGATAGGTAGATCAAAAGTAAAACATGTAATGACTAGCAAATTACCTGTCATTAGCTATATAAACAAGTAAATGTTTACATACAGCATAAGTTCATAATAAAATTCAACGTACGGATGCCACTGGTTTAATTTTCTGAATTTCATAACAGATTTTAAAATTTCCTTTTGATACCTTACCCACATTATTATGTTTGATTGTCTGTGTATGTTTACTTGTTTCTTTGATGATATTTCGCATGTTTTGCTTTCATTTAGTGTGGCCTTTAGTTTTCGGTTCTCAGTTAATTCATTGGAAACCAAAGTTAAGCAGATCACATACTAACAGGGGTCTAGTAAGGCTATGTAAACTCATTTGATAACGTTATTATTGTATTTCTAAGATGTAGAAATGTAAACAAAAAATTCCTTTTAAAGTAAAGCTTTCGAAATTAAGTAAAGAAACATTACTTTTCTTTAGGCTTACAAATGATATGCAACAACTGTGAACAAATCTGTTCACATATAATAAGGCATTTAAAAATGCTGTTGGGTTAACAGTGAAGTTCGGTTCGAGCAAATAAATAGAGTTATGTTTGGTTTGGTACTGTATTTTTAACCTGGAGAGTCATTAGGTTTTGTCTATAGTAGAAGGGATGAAGAATGTGCAGTTCCCTCGCCGGGACTCTAAACCTGGACCTTTCGAATGCACGCCGAGTGAGCTAGCGTTACACCACGAAGACATTCTGGAACAGGGGATAAAATATCTTGTATACTCCTCTTTTAGCCCTTTCCAGCACGCTACCTTTTAAAGTCAGAATTTTTATTTAAAAAAATGTAGGCAGTCTAATTAGGCCGAGAAGTGTACACAAGTAAAAGTTTGTGAAGATAGCACTTATCTTTTAATTCTGTGTGTGTGCCTAAAGTGGGCACACAGAATGAATAGACCTTCGAAAAGAGTGCTGAAACAAGCATTGTTGTCAATAAACTGACCGATGAGATGCGGAGAAACAAAGAATACAGACTCTCAGTTGTCCTAGATTATCGGTGAGCCCGATCTTGGCACACCTAGGGTTCGCCGTTTGATTTTAGGCAAGATTTCAAGGTAAAGATTTAAAACTAATATAGAATAAGGAGATTAGCATACAGCCAAAAAAATAACATAGAAATTTCTTTTCAAACAATTACGTTTATACCCTAAAAAAACCTGGAAGATTTCTTTGAAAAATGAGGATCTTAAAAAACTAAACATGGCTAAAATATAAGGACTGGTTTGTGTTGAGCTGCCATCTACTGTAAATAAAGAAGGTTCAAAGTAACCTATAGTACCTATAACTCCTTTTACATTCAATTTTTATGTGCGTACAGAAGGAAATTTTAGGTGTGTCCAGACCGGACACACTGTGACGCAAAAGGTTAGAGGATAACTGGGGAATTAGGGACCCAGTCACCAAATCTTGATGGTGACGAACTATTGTCCACCATCTTTTAGTTCAGACACCACTGTAGGATCATTAAGTATTTTTGATGCTGGAGGTATGAAATTTATGCAGTGCTCTTGCCGGGACTCGAACCTGGATCTTTGGAATATGCCCCGTATGTGCTACAGTTACACCACGAAGACATGCCGGAAAGGAATGGGAAAATACTTTGTATACCCCCGCTTTCAAAAGGCGACTGGAAATTAGGGGATGCACAACCGAATCCTGGTGGTGACGGATTACTTTTCATCACTTTTTATTTTGGAAGTTATGCTAAAACTCAGTCAAGTTAAGTTAGTTTATTTAATTGCACCTGACTACTGAAATTTAATAGGATTTTAATGCAATTTAATATTATTATTTCAAGAATTAAGGTTAGCATAAATTGTATGCAAATAGTACAATGTATTACATTCTACTTCTTTCTCTATAAATGCAATAAAATAAATGTCGTTCTTCCATTTCCTTACGAAATGAATGTAGAAAAAAGATTAATCTCCTGAGAATGTAACCAACTAGCTATAAGAGCAAGAGCTTTCTCTGTTTTGCACAACCACAATATCCTAGAGCGAGCTTTTCTTAATGACGAGCAAAAAAGCAACGATGTAGCAGAAGCATCGACGCAGAGGGAATACATTCAGCCAACTTTCTTTGACTAATAATCAATTATCCGCTTCCCAAACTTTTTTTACGGTCAAAGTTCGTCTTGTTTGGAATGTTTTCGTCCCCACTTTCGCGTGTTCTTCTCGTCAAACATACTTGAACAATTTCGTAATGCCGAAAGCTCTTTTCTTCTTTCTTTTCGGACCTGTCTATCTTGCTTCTTGTTAGCTGCTGGTGCCAATTTTGGGATCTGCCACTGCTGAATATTTATTGAGTGATAAAAAAGAGGTTCTTCGTATTCCATTGACTGATCTTTCGGAAAATCGTAACAAGTACCACGCAAGAAATATTTCAGCCGTCCCCTCTGTATTTACAGCTGCTTTCTCTGCAGAAGTTACTACTTCTTTTGGGCTTTCTTTGAGACAGAAAGAGAGCTCATAAATAGATCTGCGACATCCTCACTATCAGCAAGCATAAATTGTGTGTCTAGCAGTCAACAAATGCTTCATCTAATAAATATGGATAGCTAGAAAGAAGTAAAATGAGTTTCATGTAAGCTGACTAGAGATTTTGCGAAAAATGATATGCTAGACTAATATTCAGGTACTAACAGCAAGAACTCGAGAAATTCCAAAGGTGTGTAGTGGCTTTCTCTGAAACCTCCGTATACTCGAGCAAAGATTTATAGAATTTTGTTAGAAGGGTCTATCTAAACTCTAATTTAAATGGAAAAACAAAAATTTATACAGTGGCAAAATTTAAGAGAAAATTTATCACTCAAAGGGTTTTCTAAGGAAAGTTTAAATTTGAATAGTAATGGGTGTTGTATCTTTCACAAATGAAGTACCACATGGGAATGTAAGCAAGTAAAAATTAAACTTTTATCGAAAAACCATGAAGTGCTGCATTGCTTAAAATTCTGTATCTTCTTCTAACATTTTCAACAATTCTTGAGATACTTTTATTTATTGGTTTTTCCAATGGCGGGCACTTACCTATAACGGTATTGGCCACTCCAAGGGCCAGAAGCAGTGGCTGTTTTATTGTGGAGGCACCTAATAGGCGCCCACCGTTGCCTCCCATAAAGGGCAAACAATTTTGCATCCAAATGCCTTCTCGGGGATTAGAACCCGGGCTCTTCGGTATCGCAGTTGGGCTCCTCTAACCACTATACCGTCTGAGTGGTTTAAATATTTTATTGAAATCAACTAATATACTTAAACATTCGCAGCTGCTATATTTTATGCGTACAATATTAAGATTGTTGTTATAGACTTTGTCAACTAATCGTTGCCTATACAAAACCCGATTTCTTTGTAAATTTTCAATTTATATAAAACATAATTTATTAAGATAATGATCAGCTAATTAGATGAAAAATATGCTTTCATTTTGCTTGAAGTGATAAATCTGCAGACATTAGAAGATATCCAGATTTTTTTAAAGCTATTTCTTCTTGAGTCTATTAAAGTTAGATGGTAAAATAAACGTGGATTTGTGGCCTTTTATTTTCAGATGCTACCTGTATTTTTGACAATAACTTAACGAAAGATAAAGGTAATACTTGGTTATCGGTTTCATAAATATTACATTTTACTGTAAATGGTGCTCAGGAATTGTACTGCCATTTGAGAGAACTTTGTCTTACGTAAAAATAAAAGGAATAAAAATGTAACTGATCTTCAATGACAAAACATTTCTTGGATGAATTTAAAATATATTTTGGCATGGAAATCAAAAATCAGAAGAGTCTGTTTGTTCAACAAAATAAACTCCTGTTCACCCAAAATGTAGCATCCAGCTTGAAACTTGCACTATGCGTAGATCTCGATAAAACTAGCAACTAATCAATACTGCAGCCCCAAATTACACTCCTGGTCATCCAAAATGCAGCATCCAATAGGCTTGAAGTTTGCACTTTGCATAGATCTCGATAGAACTTGTATAGATCTCGATAGAACTAGCAACTAATCAGTATCGCAGCCCCAAATTACACTCCTGGTCATCCAAGGTGCAGCATCGAAGAGGCTTGAAGTTTGCACTACGCATAGATCTCGATACAACTAGCAACTAATCAGTATCGCAGCCCTAAAATGCATTATCAAATAGTTTTGAAACTTCAACTAGCATTGATAAAAGTAGCAGATGTTTAGTATCGCAATCCATATGCAAACCCTGTATAGCAGTAATGTCATTTAAAAACACTATGGAAACGTAGAGCATTAGTCTATTTAAACGCCATAATTTTGTATTTTCCTTCTGTGACTTTCCATTTGAAACTGAACCAGTTCTTGGCAAACTCATTGTTTCAAAAGGGGTAAAAACTCACTGTCCAAAGATAACGATTTCTGTTGTGACACAAATTAATGTTCAACAACCGTGTTTTTAGGAATCGGTTTAAACTAGCTGTTAACATTAAGTAAAACCACATATAATAATAATAATCTTATTTAGCTGTCCAGATAATAAAGTGGATAGTGACACTGACTGCCCTGCCGAAGGGCTCGAGTTCGAATCCCGAAGAATGCATGGATTTCAACTGTCTGTCTCTTCATAGGAGGCAACGATGTCTCACCTATTAGGTGCCTCTATAATAAAGTAACCTCTGCCTCCGGCCTTAATAGTGGCCAACGTCTATAAGGGCTAATACTCGCCATTGTAAAATATAATCTTATTTATTAACAAAACAATATTTTAACATTAGAATAAAAATATGACAAAACATACATTTAATGTGAACCAAGATCTTGCATTTCATTGGAAAGTTTCGATAAGTCAAGCTTGTATGTCGTCGTCTTTAATTCCAAGCAACATTCTTGGTTTCCATCCATAAGAAGATTTTTCAATTTTCTTCATAAATTTCGTGCCTGGAAAAGATTGCTCGCATGAATATGTAGAGTGAAAGAGTGAAAGAACAGCAAATGCTAGTTAATTAACTTGTAGTTCTAGTCAGGAAACTATTCAATATGTTCGAAATGGTCATATCTTCCTTCTCCAGGTTTTTCAAAACAGACCACTTTTGCTGTGGACTAAGATCCCATTTTACTTTTCTCCAGTTTTACATCATCAACACTATAGCATTAAAATTGGAACTGCACAATGCTTTGTTTTGTAACTTCAGTAATTTCATTTCAAAAGCACCAATTTCAATACTAAAGGTAGCAAAATTCAATTATTCTATATCAACAGTGCGAGGTTTTTAACAAAGGTTAACGTCGTTATGGTATTTCTGAATACCTGAAACCTCTTTAGAAAAGGTCATATTTAAAATTGTTGTTTTGAAATAGTGTATTCAAATTTCCGAATTATTTTCTTGACGATGTTTCAGCAGGCTTAAAAATTATCGCATATTTCTTTTTCAAAATCTTGAGCAGAAAGTTATAATTTGTTTTTGCATAAGTGTCTTTACTGTCAAGATTATTTTGACGAGACGTAGCACCTAATATGAAATAAAATTTTTGGACACAGTGATATTTTGGACCATGATACACAAGGAGAAATGCTTCAATTTCTAATAATAGAGAAGCGAAAGGTTTTCAGAATGTATCTTTGTGAAATCTAACGTACCTTACAATATAGAAGAAACTCTATGTATTCACTCTTCAATTCATCGAAAAATTCCCTGTTTACGAACCAATTTCCCTTAAAAAGCCCTCTACAAAGCATCCCTTCTTATGGGCAGATAACCCTCGAATTGCTTCCCTTAATAAATTAACCTAACCATCTAAAAATGCTTTAAAGTGACAGTGGTAAAGAGGTTTAGCTGCAGTTGTGTTGACAACTTTGATCACCAGTTCTCTAAGATAGTATAAGTATGTTCGAATGAAGCAACGTATGCATGTTGCACTTTCAGAAGCTATTCTGTAAATAAATGTACTGTTTAATTATAACCAAAAAACTTCTTGTTAAAATGATTTATTTTGAGCAAATTATTTCTCAATTTTCTAACGATTTTTTTCATCTTTCTTCGATATATTCTATTTGTTTCGTGGATTAATATTCGATTTTATGAGGAGTTTGAATCTCTCTACCATTAAGATCAAGTCATAGGAATGGTGAATAAGATGGGATTTACGATCGATTAATTTTATTACGTATAAGTACTCTTATCATTACAATAAACAGCAATAATTTTTAGACGCATAAACTTTTATTACCATGTAGAGACATTGGGCATTTTTTGGAAGCAGGAAAAGTGAAAAATAAGCAGCGCTTTCGCCCGGAATCGAACCACAGGCATCTGGAATACGCGCCCAGCGTGCTGATCACTACACTACGAAGGCATGATGCTAAAGGTGGGAGAAATACCTTATACACTTCCCATTTTAAAGGTCGACTGGGGTTTTAGGGGATCCGATCTCTAAATCCTGGGTGTGGATAATCACCATCCACCACCCTTTTAGTTCGGGCGCCACTGTAGAGTCATTAGCTTATTTTTTAAAGCAGGAGTGATATATGGATATGGTCACTTTACTTAACCTGTTCCGCCAAACTAAGTTAATGGCACTACAGGGTTAGGAAGTTGTCTTAATCATTGCTAGCAATCTGATGGTTAGGCCGCCTTTCTACGTTTTACATTAATCTGTAGTTTCTTGGATATAATTATTTTCATTCACTTGCTTCATTATCTCTAAGATGCCCTTGTTGCAGTAATAGTCCGTGAACAGTCTATTCACAGGATATGTGATGTAGTCGGAAGGAAAGAACTGCTGTCGAAGGTGCTCTGTCAGAGGGCAGGAGAGCAGGTAATGAAGTGCTCCCCGCGTCCTCCCCGCGAAAGCCGCAAGAACAGTTGACGTCCCGTCTGAGGAATCGTCTGTAATACGCTGGGAATTTCCCGTGGTTGGTACAGGCTTGGAAGAAGAGTCGGTTGCATTTCAGCCTCTCGAGAGAAGGTATTGGGAAGATGTTGTAAGTAAATCTTCCTGTCTCATCTTCCTGCCATCGCGATTACCATGTCTCTTGAAATGCTGTCTTGAGGAGCCTTTTTGCAACTTCTGCGGAAAGCGGAACTTCCTTGTCAATTTCTGGTTTGAGAGCTGCAGTCTTAGCTAGTTCATCCGCTCGTTCGTTGCCTTTCTGCCCGGTATGTATTTTTATCCAGTTGATCTTTAAAGGTATGGAAGAGCCTAACGTCAAGAAGATCTCTCTAAGTGCTGCCGTGTGCGGATGTTTTGGAGGAAAGGAATTTAGCGCATTCAGAACGCTCATGCTATCTGTGAAGAATGACGTATGAGCTGCTGGTTGCGTACCTAACCATAGTGCTGCTTCTTTGAGTGCGAGGGACTCGGCTTGGATGACTGAAGCATGGTTGCTTAGACGGAATTGTGCTTGATAAATTTCTTCATTGTTCGAAAAGACCGTGAACGCTGCCCCTACTCGTCCTGAAATTTTTGAACCATCAGAAAAAATCTCTCTTTGTTGTCCTGAAGGTGGCGATTTGCACTAGAAAATGATGGGTAGATCTCCTGGGTCTAAGTCAGGGGGATCTTGGAAGCTCTTCTATGCTGGCATAGTATAGATGCAAATCTTCTTTAGTGTGAAAGTCCTCTTTGTAATGTAGAAGTCGATAGATTGATCTTTCTAATTCTGACTTTACGTCGAGTGGGAGCGTACCAGCTAAAACCTGAAGTGCTGCGGTTGACGTAGTGCTATACGCACTGGTGATTTTTAACAGGATTACTCGCTGTATTTGATGTAGTTTTTGACATATTCTTGCTGAGCCATTCATCCAGACTGGGCAGCCGTAGAGGATCATGAGTTCAATTGCATTAAGGTATAGATGTTTTAACAGGTGCCCCTTTTGGCTCCACTTGTCCGTGATTATCCTGTTTAGTTTATTGATGATTCGATGCGTCTTATCTCGGACTTCCGTAAGATGTGATACCCACGTGAGCTTCTTATCAATTGTGAATCCGAGGTATTTAATGGTATCCTGGCGTCGCAGTGTATGCCCTTCCCACTTTATGCGTGGTGGAAAGCAGGAGTAATAAAAAATAAGCATCGCCCTCGTATGGAATCGAACCACGGACCTCTGGAATACGCGCCTAGCGTGCTGACCACTACACTACGAAGGCATGCTAAGAAGTCGGGAGAAATACCTTATAACCTCATTCGCATAAGAAACATTTTATGTACTTAATAACAACCATGCATGATTTCATGCATGGTTGTGATTAAATACATAAATAAATCATCAACATAATTAAATCACAACTATACATGGGTAAGCGAGGTGAAATATAATTTTGAAATGGATGCTATATAATAACGTATGAGAAAATAGAACTGTTGTGAGAATAATAATTTTTAGGACAAGGTTAAAATTAGACATTAACTATTGCTATGATGAATCAAGATGAATATTTCAACTAACTTAACTATGGTCTCTTACTGCACACCTTTCTTTTTTTTTTTTTTTTTCAATTTTATTGGCTACTTTTAATTGCGGATTTATATTATTTGGCTTTAAAATTTATAAGTTTTTGTATTTGATCCTTAATGCATCAATAGAAAGGATTTTCACACGAATAAAATTCTGAGGGAAAAGGCTTTGCTTATAAAGTACTTTCTTTCTTATTTTCGGATGCCTTCATTGTGTACCTGGACGTATACTCGACGCATATTCTAGAAGACAGGATTTGAACACTGCAAATGTTTTACGTATCCTGCTTGAAAATCCTAATGACTGTCTACAAGCGGTTCCCGAACTAGAAATTGGTGGACGATAATCCGTCACCATCAGGATTTGGCAACTAGCTTCCCTAATCTTCAGTCACCTTTTAAAATGAGGAGAATATAAGGTATTTTCTCCCTCCTCCGTGTTGTAATTAAAAGCATACTCTATGCATATTCGAGAGGTCCAAGTTTCGAATCCCGGTAAGGGCTCTGCAGAATATTCACATTTTCTTCTTCAAAAATACCTAATGGAGCTTCATGTTGTTTCTAATCATCCTCACCTGAATTTACAGTCAGATCAGGTCCACTAGGTTGACATCAAGCTTGCCCAGCTTCGTCACAACTTTGAAGGGGAACCCTCTGGTGACGGATTCGAATGCCTCTCATTGCTTCTTCCTTTCCCACTTCAGAGGAATTTATTCTCTTCATTTCATTTTGTAAGGATCCTAAGTTTTACTAACGTGTATTTTATTTTAAAACTGTACTATCGCTTCTCATTTTCTACTTCCAGCTATAATTAAATGCTTTAACTTGTTTATGCAAATTGTCTTGCTAACGCCCAAGTATTTAAGTTGTGGCTTTTTGCCAAGAGGGAGAGAGAAGGAGATTTAGGAAGCAGGCCGCTTGCCACTTCAGTTTTACGAGTTTTCACTCGGTTGCTGGTTGCCTTTAAGGCCAGAGGCTTAGCCCTCTTGATATTTGAAAACGTATTGTAGTTTCAGCAGCTCGGCCGTACTACATACATACACTTTTAAATAAAGGCCAGTCTTAGTGCTAGGCATTTGTATACTAATTCAAAGTTAGCTTTTAGGTAGTAGTTTTATATTCTTACGTTTAGACCACAAGTGGTTGGTCTCTGTATCCCGAAGTTCGGGAATACTTGTAAAAGTATTATAAAATAAAGAGTTTCGTATACCCTTCCTGCTTGTGTCGTCTGTTACACACAAATATTGAACATAGCTTGAGTAAGCTCCCTGTTCCTATTCAGGACACATCACGTTTCCAAAGCAAATAAAGAGTCCTGACAACTTCATTTACTGAATTTCATCTCGACACAATTCTAAAACCTTATGCTGTGAAGGCATTATACATTTACAAGCAGGCATATTTTCTCCGAATTTCGAGTCGCGCATCAAGGTTATGTCGGCTACCATATTGGCAATAAAACGCCAATAGGAAACGTAAGAAATAATAAAAAAAGATGAAACCTTCTGCCTAATTACACCCTTTATTTAAATGACTTTTATATTAAATTAAGTGACATTATATATGGTATGTTTATATTTGAGTAAGAATACATCCGTGCCCAAAAAATTTTAAAGTAATTTAACATAGCCTTTATCGTATTTTAGTATAAAATTTTCATAATCATTTTTACAATAATTATGTCGTTCATACAAGCCGTTTATCGGTATCAAGAAAAATACATTTTAGGTAAAAATTTTACAAATTAATAACTGAAGTTTAAACAATTAATATGACTATTTATCAAATTTTATTAAAATAAATTCCCAGAGATAGCCAAAATTGCATTGAGGACTAGAATAAAGATTTACTAAGTTACCGAGAAAGTTACATACAATTTACTAATATATATTATGCTTTTGGATTTTATGGTGTGCGCTTTCAGACAACTTGTGTAACAGGTTTTAATTTCTAAACTAATTTATTTACTGAATAAATTTATTGCATTTAATATTCTTTTCTACGTATGAGCATACGCAACCGACGGCCTCCGCTTCGTTTACTGTAAAAGCCAAGAAGCTAATTGCTATGAACTTTTAGCAAAGAAAACTGCTTACTTTATTTTTATCTTTATTTTTATCTTTCTCGAAATAATGAAATGATTCGGAATAATTAATTTGCCTTCTTCAACGATAAAGTAATTCAAGTTTAAGTACTTCATATGATCTCCGGTGAAATTCATGCGTAAAAACAAATGGTGATGATTTGTAAATTAAATTAGAAAAAGAGTTTGTTACCGACAAAAAAAAAAAGTATTTTAATAATTTTTTCCTCGTATTCTAAGTTGATACTTTATAAAAAAAAAGAAGACAAATTGCTATAAGGACCTTAAAAGAATGTGCAAAAAGTGTTTTTCATTTATTATTACCTTAGTGAAAAGGCTAAAAGTCTCGTTTTTTTCTGCTTGAAACTTCTGAGAAAATTTGCATCTTCCTCACGTATATAAAAAACTGCTGCGCAATTTACGGCTTGCAAATATTTATTTCAAGCGAAATACAGACTTATCAGTGGAAACAGAAATGTTACTTTCTTTTATGTGAATTCTTAAGCGCATTTAACTCTATACTTTGAAAAAAGAACCGTTTTTTCCATTTTTTGAATCATTTAAGCTTATGTTACTATTTTCCCATCATGTCGCATTAAAGTTTAGGATGAAATAATAAACATTATCGCATTTTTCTTTGCGGTATAATAATAGCTTCAAGTATGTTTATTTTATAAATATAATACAAAATGTATGATGTGGAATATTTAATAATGGCAAAGCTCTTGAGAGCTATCTCAGCCTAAGGGGACGGATGCCTTCTTGGGGAATTTTCCAAGGAAAACTGGCTCGTATAAGTGTTACACATGGGAAAACTACGAAAACACCCATGCAGCCAGCCCGTTTGCTTTGATGCAAACCCCGGGGTGTCCGCCGAAAACATCGCAGACGAAAACGCCGCGAAGAACACAACGCAAGATGATAACGTCGTGATACAAAACATCATGGGACAAACGAAAGTAAAGAGAAAACATTGCAGTTCTAAAACATCGTGGTGTAAAATAACCTCATCGAAAATAAAGTGGTTCAAAAACTTGGCAGTTTAAAAACATCGTCGTCGAAAATATAGTGATAAAAAATAAAATACCTTCAAAATCATCACATGACGATAACATCGCAGACATGCATTTTTCAGGTTTTAAAATCTGTAAATGCATTTTCGCATAATGAGTTGGGAGCGCAAGAAAGAAAGAACGGTATTTTTGCTTTTATGTTTCATATTCTTGAATGAAATAATAAATGTTTGCAGAAAACGTAAGAAGAAAACTTAAGCATTTAAAAAATTGAAAATGACTAGAAAATAATTGCAATTTTTAGCTTAAAGTGTCGTTCATATTTCTTGCACTTCCATATCTTTATACGAATATGTATTTATAACTTTTAAAACCTGGAAAACGTATGTGTGCGATGTTAGCATCATGCAATAATTTTCAGGTGCTTTATTTTTTACCACGATATTTTAGCGCTGCGATGTTTTCTCCTTGCTTTCTTTTCTCCCGCGATGTTTTGTACCAGGACCGTTTTCGCTATGCATTGTTTTCTCCGCTATGTTTTCTTCCGCGATGTTTTTACCGCGCTGTTTTCGGCTGTAGCCAAACCTGGGGTACCTGTGTTCAGCGACTTTACCGCTCGGATGCTGATCAGCTATAATATAAAATAAGTAAGATTTACATATGCAAAATAAGTAGGAGTTCTTAAAGAAGGAGCGAAATATATTACATTTAAGAATGCAAGCATAGATGAATCATGATGGAAAGTGAATCAACCAATTTAATCGGAAATGAACGTTAATTCACGGAGATTTCAATGTAATGTATTCTGATTTCTAAAATACACTTCAGTTTATTAGTCAGCATACGCATGTGGTAAATAAATGGCAAATCGTATTCAAATTACAGAAATGATATTGTTCACAGCGAAAATTTATATATCCGTTGTTTTAACATTGAGTAAATATATTTTCTAAATTTTCCTTTTTCAAATTGGAACAGTATTACTGTTCTTTTTCTATAAGTATTCTGTGGCATTCTATATATTTTCTGTTTTGAAATAATTGTAGGCTAAGAATTAATTTGTTTCAAAGAAAAATTAATCAAGACAGCCTATTTTCTTTTCTTCGGGTTCCAAAAATTATGTCTCGTTACGGAAACGAAACTCGCAAAATTAAAAATATCAAATTAATTGTTTTATCTGAAAAATATATTTTGTGATTCCATGTGATGAGCAAATGTTTTTCGTTTTTAGTGTCAATTCATTTATCTGAGAAAGAAATTTTATATTTTATGTAAACTGGAATAAAAACACTTGCATAAATCGAATTATAGGACTTTGACCAACGATTCCGAAAAAAGCCTAGGTAAAGACTTTAGAGCTGGATAAGTGTATGTGTAAACATGTATAACGTTTGACGTTGCCAATTGAGAAACAAAAGAGGTGCACACGCAAAATTTCACGTTCTACGGCTTATCGCTTTTGAGTTATGTGAGCGATACGTACATATCTACGTATAGATTATGTGAGCTATATACCTACATATCTACGTATAGACGTCGCGAAAAAAATCGCTTTTGAATCCATATGAAATCCACTTGGAGAAATAGAGTCCTTTATTCTGTCCGTGTGTATAAATGCCAAATGGTTTCAGAAACAGTCAAAATGGATGTTTATGTTGAAATTACGTTACCCGAAATTTGTCACTATTACAATACTTCCCTTGCTTCGTACAAGAAAGTAAAAAGCATATTGGCATAACTTTTAATGAAAGAGATATTAAGTCTTGTAAAGCAACATTATTGGTCTATAAGTAATAGAGAACCTCTCTTATATGTATATATCATAAATCTTCAATCAACCTACTCCATTATCTTTACCTATCTTGTTTTTTCGTAGATTAAAAAAAAAAGAAAAGCAAAAGAAACACGATTTGTTTTCTGCTTTTCTTAATCGATTAGTAACGTTTCGGTGAAAGAACAGTTAATATTTGATAGCTTTATTATGTATGACATATTCTTTGCTTTTGATAATATCCAGTATTGCATTGAATTGCACTGTGGAAGGAATTTAGTGCTCGGGGGGGGGCGAAAATCGTAACGTTGAACAAACTAAACCTTATTATTATTAAACTAGATACTTCAGACACAGTGCACATTCTAATGGATAAAATAATTTTGAATTCTTAAGATGTAACCATGGAAGATAAGTAAAGAAAATAAACACTTAAATTCAAGACTATAATTTTTAATATTTTCTTTAAGCTTTTACACAAACTGATAATGCATGACAAAACGTGATGCAATATTAATTTCCTTCGGAAGATGACAGATAATGAAATAAAGCTTTTGTTTAAAAAACATGGTAGTACATAACAAAACTTACAAAATATAGGCATGCTTAATACTTGAGTATTTAATGACATTTCTTATTCTTCTACATTTTCACAGAAATTAATACGCTTGTCAGTCTTCTGGTATCATATGAAATCCTTTAAAATATGTTAGTAATGAAAAAACAAATATTAAATATTATGGGACTAATTCTAGTGCATAAACACAAATTGATATACACTGACATGCTTAGGATTAGTACTTTTTGATACAAGTAATTTTTATAAATGCAGTGGAACGAAGGCGTTTCAAACAATCCGGAACATGTAGTCTCTTTATCTTGCATTCAACTTCCTTTTCCTTTCACATTTCACTTTTCCTTTGCTTGATGCAATATTTTCCATCCTTTGAAGCGTTTGATGAAACCGTTAAGAAATTTTGAATAGAAATTGATTGAGTCTTGATTGGTATGAGGATAAAAATGTGCAGTAATATGAATATTTCGATATATTATTATACATAAAAATAAACTTCTTCCGAATATGTCACATTAATAAAAGCAAGTTTGTTTCCCTCTTTCATTTCCTAAACGATTCAGCAACGGTCTTTTGCAATCTGTAGAAAAAAGGAGTGTCAGTGATTTGAAGTATGCTCAAAGATAATAAAATAGAAAATTCTAGAGGAGTCTCTAAAACACCCGAGTTATCCTTTTTTAGGAGAAGGAAGCGATGGATATTACTCAAGGAAAGGGGAAAATTTAAATGTAGGTGGAATATGTAACCGGTAACCAACTGTAATTTTGTTTCTTTTGTTAAATATTGATGCAGATATTTCAAAGAGTACTTTATTAATTAACGAAAGTAGCGAATATTTAGTTCCAAATCAGGTAATTTTTTTTTATAAGCCTTCAGATACAAATATTTTAAAAGAATGCACAAAACAGAACCATAAATAATTTAGTAGAAGTTAAAAGCAAAATACCTCTTATACTTCGAATCAGTACCTACTACTTCAGGTATACTTCGAGTACCTCTTATACTTCAAAATACTTCGAATCAGTTATTGAAGAGACTAAAAACATTTCCAAAAGGCGCGTAAATGATGCTGAAATATCAAAAGTTGTAAAACTCGGTTTCTCTAAGAAGGATGTAAAAGAGTAATTGCTAAAATATTTGAGTTCAATCCATGCATAGTAAACAAACAATGTGTAAAAAAATTAAACATATTAGCAAAATACGTAATAGGGAATTTTTCCCATTTTATATAAAATCATAGGTATACAGTGTGTTTCAAAACTCATGAACAAACATTTAATTGGTGATAAAAGGTGCGTATTAAAAATGACTTCACGAATAAAGTTGCATTCATCCATGAATGACACATATGCACTGAAATCAGATTCCACTGCTAGCTGTTACAGAAACCAACGTGCAATTTCGACACGTGAAGTATAATCTGCCCTTTCTGTACAGGCCTTGCACTTTTTGTACATGGCAAGAGTTTAATCCTTCGTTCAGTAATACTTCGCCAAATAATTGAGTGGGGCACATATATAGCACAAGAAATCTCTCACGTGCTAATATCCGGACGATCGTCCAATCTTTGTAGAATGTCCTCTACAACTTGTGGCGTCCGCACACTTCTGTCATGCCCTGTATTATGTCATTCCGGTGACCAAGGATCCCGTTTCATACAGGCACCGATGCATCGCTCGAATAGTTTTCAGTCTGGCATGTGTTTCCTCGGGTAAGGTTTTTCATCATCCAGGTCCCTGTTCGTTCATGCGGCTTCGCAGAGAAGCAAATGTATTCCCTCCTGGGACTCAGGAGCTGCCGGTTCAAGATAGTGGAGGGCGTGGCACATATACCTGCTTACCTTTGTTAGACGTCAGGTGTCCCCGTCCATTGTCACCTGCTTTTACAGTCTTTCGGCTTCCAGAGTTTTCTCGTTAGCAAGACTATACACAAAATGCATGTCCGCCTCTTCCTGATTACTGTACTTTGACATGCCTTCTGAAATCCACGATGGAAATGACGATGTGTAAGAAAGCTCGCATTTTATGTTTCCAATTACAGCGCCGTCTAGCGGTTCGCTGCTTGCTCTCCGCCCAAGTACTATGTGGTGAAAGTTGCTTGTTTAGATGTTTTTTATCACCCCTTAATTTTTTCCCCATGAGTTTGGAAACATCCTGTATATTTAAGGAGTAGCAGAAGGGAGCGTTCATACAGTGGTCTAGCCGTTATTATTAAACTGAGGCTTAAACGTCATTGATATTAATCACATTTGTGGAACAAGGTTTAAGCCGTAGCCAATCAGGAAAGCTAACGTTGCTCATGCGGGAATGTACAGCTGACTCCGTGAATTTGTCAAATGAATATCTAGGATGCTTTCTACTTGGTTAACATGTTCAGTTTGTTTCCATCTGCAGCTGTGCTAATAGTTGAAGACATGTAAAATAATATTACAAGCTGAAAGTTTTAATGCAAAACATTCATTATTATGTATCATCTTTAACAAATGATGACTAAACATAATGTGGCTAATATTTCAAAAGCTCTATCCATAATAACTTTCTAGTAACCATTAACACAAAAATGTCACATAGAATATTTTATATTTTCTGAGGATTCACAGAACACTGAAAAACCGCCATCATTGTATAATTAAATAAACAATAAAATAATATCAGCAATGTAACAACGACATTACCTGGCTAGGGTAAAATAAACAAGCACTTCATAGAAAGAGAAACAATTGATCAATCATATCCAGAGTCGGAAATCTTGTTCGTGTTATTTCTTTTATTGTTATTTTTTATTTAAATGGAACCAAAACAGAAAGAATCGTCCAAGTTGGGGAGAAAAATGATATTGTCTTTTAAATGCTCCGAGTTCTGCACCCTCATAAATCACGTAATTTGAAATTTTTGTTCTGCCGAAATCAAGAACATGTCGAATTGCAACAGCAATGAAAGAAAAAGGAAAATGTTTCGGAAATATTTTGCTGCGGAGAAAATGGCAACGATGATTTGTAATGCCCTAAGCGGAGTCTGAGTTCATTTTCTCCTGTCACTTGCTAGGGAACACTAATAGCAAAAAATAGTGAAGTATTCAAATATCTTTTCGATGTGTTTTAAAAATGATGTATGATGAAATCATTTGCGATGTTCCTTAATGAAGCCGAAATTTGGGCTTTTGTACGTTTTCTTAAGATAAGGCACGTACTCTCATTTGCGTTTCATTTCTTTCTACTAACAAAATCTACTTTATGCTTTCTGAGGGTCATAACATGATTCATTTTGTTTTTAACGCTCCACATGAATTTTTATTCCATCTATCATAAACCTCTAATGGTTTTCGTTAACATTTCTTTTAACAAACTCTTTCATCTTTGTGGTGACTCAAAATTCAATTTGCTGCAAATAATCAAAGAATTTTTTCTTTCCAAATGAAGGCAAAATAATTAATAGACATAACAAAAAAACATAAAATGTAGTATTACGTGTTCTCCAAATTTAATGGAAATAATTAGGAGTTTTTTTTTTTTTTTTTTTTTTTTCCCTGATTCAAAAACGACTCCATATTTGAAATATTTAAGTGAGTGTTTTAAGTACTTTGGGAGTCATAAATAACTCTTAGACTATAGCTCCGTACATGTGTGATACATATATATCATAGGAAAAACACGAAAGAAAATTATAAACGGTATTATATCTTTTTTCATTGTGTACAGAACTTCAATAAGATAAGGTAGCTGACACAAATATGAGTTTCCAACACAAGAAACGAAAATTTATGTATAACATGCGTATATATATAGATATGTATAATGCAAATTTTGAACGACTGCGTTGAACGCAGTGTAGTTTTTGCATAAAGTCCATACTCCCAGTCACAGCCAGTTAAACATGTCCTCATTCCTGATAGGAGCACAGCTATTTTGGCGCCATTTATGTTTCTTTCTTGCATTATAGCATTTGTATTTGCTATATTTCGTTAATGTATTCAACCAAGATAGTTAAACAACATATTACATGTTAACAAGACAATGTGCGAGAGAAGAATGCATATTACGGTATGAAGTTTAGACAAACAGCAAACAATAAATGTTAAAAAAAAAAAACACGAATCTAAAATGAGACAAACATAAACCACAGTTCGTCGGATGTATAGTCCTCCTTCATATGGTTCGTCATATATGGCCGGATATGGTTTATATGAGATATGGGTCGTCCTGCAGCAGCAGAGAAATGCGCCGCCAGCTCTCGTGCTGTTAGTGATCTACGGTCTCTTGCAGATAGCAACAAGAAGCAAAAGTCTGTCGTTGGGGTAATCCTCGAGACCCATGTCTTCTACAGGGGTTTATATCCCTTTTCGCACTTCTTGAACTCAGTCCCTTCATGTTCATAATGTAAATCAAGATTATTTTATGCATATCATAAATGAGTGATGAGTGTTCTTCATATGGACACTCATCGAATTCATTAAAATTCATGTAAATAGCAAGTAAATAATGTACAAAAACAAGCAATGAGTGTATTAGTTTATATAATGAATCTAATCACCAGACCCTTGTGTATTTATGTAGTGAACCTTGTGTTTAATTGTTATGGACCTTGTGTATTTCATGTATTCCCTAAATCTTGAGTGGTTACAGTAATTAAGTCGTCCATTTTCACGCTGAGATTCCCCATCTGCCAGGATAACAGTACACAGTACGATACAATCTTAAATCCCAGGTCAGTGGTCATCCCTGGTGTTGTTGCCACAGCCTATCGATGACACTCCGATGCACATTCAGCTCTCTAGCAACAGTGGATTGTCTTGCACCAGTTTGCAACATCCTGACAGCTCTTCAATGCGTTTCATCGTGCAAATGGTATCTTCGGCTCACGCTTCCCGCTTTGGCTATCTCGGATTACACGGAGCTATTGCTGCTTGCGAACTGGCTCATATGTCCGGCTTGCCCCTTTTTAAGGCGCTGTAGCGTGACTGCAAGATTGCGTTTTGTGCTACTTTTGGTTGTCTATTTGTACTCGGTGATTCAACCTCTACTTCATATGTAAATTATATGTTTATTCCCCTTTCCTATTAGCGTTTTTTGTTTATTTTTTAAACCCGGGTATGTTAGCTCAATGATGAACATGATTTTTCATTGTACATTAGAAACCGTCTTTTTACAACCGTCTTGTGGTCTATTTTTCGCTCCCAGAGGCGCCGTTATTCTGTTGCGCAATAAATTGTTCCGATATTACGAGTTTTTTGGAAGAAATATTTTATTGAGCAAGTTACACTTACTTCTGTTTGCTTGGACATTTTCAAAATAAATAAGTGAAAAATTAGAGCTGGGAATTAAACCCTTAGTTCGCAGAAGTAATTTCTAGTTTCATTTGATATTTCCTTGCTCCAGCATTTAACATTTGTGCAGGTGTTTTTGATTTTATTAATTTTTTCTTGCCTGACACGTTATTATTCTCCAGCTACAAATGGATGTTGTTTTTAGCAAATGCTAACGTGGAATCATTTCGATAAAACGTTTATTAGAAATAACATCATATTCACTAATTTCCCTTCCTATCATGTAAACTTTAAATTAGGACGTACAGAACTGGTTAACTTAAATTATTTAGCTTAAAAGTAAAACCATGCGTAAATAAAATCCATCACACAAATAATTTAAAATTTGCTTTAGAGTCAAATGAAGAAGAAAATGCTTTTTTGAATTTTAAAAAAAAGGTTTTTTTTTTTCCTAACGACTGACGTATTTGTGAGATTTAAAAGTATAATATTCAATGCTCAATGGTAAGATAATCATTGTGCTTCAAAAACATTATAATTTTTCATGCACTATATTAAAACATTTCCCGTTTTTGTTGCCAAAACAAAAAAGCTTAAATGTAGAATTTTCATAAATATCGTCCAAACAATTACAAATGGATTGGAACGTGACAATATTGTTTACATTTTCCTTCTCAGATTCTGGATATAATGGCGCTGCGTTTATTTATTGAAACGCAAAACTGATGTTAAAAATAAACTAAATGTTCTATTGTACTGAACAACATTTGTGTAAATTCTATGTCTATTTGTATCGTATATTTAGCTTAGATTTGCTTTTATTCGGACTATATATAGCAGGTATGGTACAATACCAGGAGTCCAGAATTTTTATATTCTTTTAATAGGAAAGCGATAAGATGAAGATAACGAAAACATAACGCATTGCATAATCCGCATAAAATTCCGTTTAATAACAATAAACATATATAACTGAAACGTTACCATGAAAGTAAAAGTAGCTTTCTTAGTTTTCCTTCACCATGTAATTAACAGGAAAAAAAGTGCACAAAGTATTAAAGATTTTGATATAGTTTAAAAGCAAGTATATTAAAGAATGACCATGAAGTAGAAGAAAACGTCTGACCTGCGCCTTATATTTTTAACAGAACTGGATTTCCTTTCCTGAAACTTCTGAATTTAATACTTGAAGCCATAAACCGGTGTTTTTGCAGGTTAATATATATATATAAGTCTCTCATAAAATTTGAATTTTTCATAAAACTATCTAATAAAAATTTTATTATATAGCTTGATATTTTATTTTATACATATACCGGGTGACCCAAAAGTCCGTTAACATTTGCACATTCAATAATTCAAATATTAATGTAGGTTGAATGGTAAAAACTGACACTCATGCTTGAAATACTATGGAGGTTTATTGAAAGCAAAACAAAGGTGCAAAAACGGCCAGCAAACGGCGCTTCATACGATAACAAAAGCACTAATTAGCATAACAATTGATTTTTAGCAAAGACGATGTTCTTTATAACAGATCCTTAACATGCGGCCTCATTCATCAATAATATCTGCAGTCAAGGGACACTGTTCTTAACAACACTGCACAGCCTATATGTAAGGGATGGCGAGAAACTGCCGTTGGTTGCTGTCTTTTAGCATACCTAATGCGATCGGACGATGAGGTAGACTTGGAATTTCAAGTAACTCCGCAATCAATATTCACACGGATGAGATCTGGGGACATAAGAGAACAAGCATGACAGAAATGGCGACTCAGCCCGAGAGCCAATATTCACACGGATGAGATCTGGGGACCTAAGAGAACAAGCATGACAGAAATGGCGACTCAGCCCGAGATCCTCATCAAACGATCTATGCAAGAGATCTTTCACACGTGTAGCAATATGGGGTGGAACTTCATCCTGCCTAGAAGTCATACCTTCCAGCAGGTGTTTCTCAGCCAGACTAGGGATGATGCGGTATTATAACATATCAGCTACCTCGCACTCTTCACACTGACAGTTCGAACATCATAGTCACGCATTTCTTTGAAGGAAAAAGGTCCGATTATGACGGATGTGGTGACCCGGTACAGGTCAGCTCGACGCCAACGTTTCGACGCCAACGGTTCAACGCCAGCGTTTCGACGCGTAGTCAATTCGACACGAGGTCGTTTCGACGTGGTATCAGTTCGACGCCATACTTTTTTTGCTTTTGTTTGACGCCATACTTTTCGTATTTTTATTATTTTTAGAATACGTTTGCATCATCATTCAAATAAATTCGGTGTCATCATCATTTGGTGTTTTACACCCCACATTACCGGAATTCATAGATGGTCTCAGGCGTGTTCAAAAATCAATTTATCAATGTTATGAATAATTTGTACGTGAAGATGAACCGCCGGATGAAGCGGAGTAGGTATCTGCGAGCTGATATGAGAATTAAAGTAATAGTTGAAGATTTTGAAAATCGAGAAATAATGTAATACCTGAAATGTGTGGCGCATAATTTTGCAATGGATTAGTATAATAACAGTTCTGTGATGTAATCTTATTTATCTCTAATCTTATTTATCTGTAATTATATTAGTCTGCGATATAATATAACTACTTTGTAACCATATGTTTATTTACCATTTGTGTATTTTATTTTGCCTTTTTTATGCTGTTTTGTGAAATAAATAGATAAAAAAAAACCTCCCTCATATCCCGGGGCCTTGACGTTGGCGCGGGGGCTTCTCACTAATCTGGGACACAAACAAAAATCTAGAACACTTTCACAAATATACATATATATTTATTTATATATTTATTACATATACACTTATTTATATATTTATTTCAAATATGCATGCAAACAATCGCTAATTCAATTAATAAAAATAAGTCATATTACTTATTAATATCACTATATTTATTCTAAAAATAAATAAAAATACGAAAAACACTATGGCGTCGAACTGCCCCTGCGTCGAAACGTACAGCGTCGAACTGCCCCTGCGTCGAAACGTTGGCGTCGAACCGTCGGCGTCGAAACGACCTGTTTCAGTGGTGACCAACACCCGGAGGTGAGGACAAAAAAGTGACAAAGTCATGAAGAGAATGATACCCTTTGTCACTACAGCTTATTTCATACACGATTCTCATACCGCGTCGTTGACGTTTTGCTGCTCAGTGTTGTGGCCTTTTTTTGCATTTGTTTTTACTTCCAATAAAACTCCATATCATTTCAAGCATGTATGTCAATTTTTAACACCTCTACGTACATTAGTTCATGAATTACTGAATTTTCAAATTTTAACGGACTTTTGGGGCCACCCGGTATTTTAAATATTCGCATTTGCGAGTAAAATAGGAAGTACCTCAAAAAGTATGATATTTTTGTTCCTTGGGGACTTAAATATAACTTAAGAAAAAGAAAAATTCCTTCAAAATCCTTTCTGAAAGAACTACTAAAAGATCGAATCGTTAGATTATCTTTTATTTTATTCTTTAATTAACATAATAATCTTGAATTAAAAATATTATATCGTATAAAACTTAAAAATTCTCTTTTTAACTTTTCAGAGTAGATTTAATGATTGTAACAAATGATAACGCTTTGCACTGAGCTATTATTAGCTAATGTAAATTAACACGCGTATAAAAAACAATTTAGAATTAATCAATTAACCTATACTTTTCACCTCGGAATGGCATTTTTTCCCTCAAAGATCGAAAAAAATATACGCCTTTAATTTATTCCAGTTTCAGAAAAATTGGTTTTTAATTAATAAGTAATTAACTAAGCCTTTCATAGAAAAAATATCGTAATGAAGGTTTAAGAGAATTCTCCATTACAGCGATACTATTATTACTTTTGATAATGAGATACAGAAATCCAGAAAATGAGATACATATATATCATGTTAATTGTCTAACCTTTAAATTGAAAATCTGATTAATTCTTGCAATTTTTACTATTGCTCTTAAGGAGAATGTAAAGTTTCATTTTACTTATGGAAGTACATATTACTTTAAAAAGACATTTTTCTTATTCTTTGAAATCATAGAAATGAAAAAATGGTTAAAGTCCTTAATTTAAATTCTTTCTTTAAAAACATTCCATCGTTTAAAAACATTTATCATTTAATTTAATTAGAAAACCAATGGTGATCTAAAATTAATTAAAGCCTTTTGTAATGGCACGGAATTAAATTGATAATTCTTGGCCTTTATTTTTTTACCCTAATACTCTTCTTAATACCTTTATTTTTTTTTTTTTTTTTTTTCATTTTCAAAATTATATTCAATCTCAAATTCTTTAACAAAAGTTAAATTTTTGCAAAAATTCAATAAACTCAGTTTTATCATCACACGAAGTCCTCCTTTCGTGTCTCTCACACATACATTTTGTACACAGTTTTGTACGTATCTGTTACACATATCAGGTTCAATGTTCCGTCTTACTTTCTTTGGGAACATGCAAGGACCTGACTCGGAACAGAGAGCTTACTAAAGCTATGTTCAATAACTGTGGTAAGTAGACAGGATACACAAGAAGGGTATACAAAACCCTTTATTTTTCTCTATTTACAATAATTTCCGTACTTCGGAATACAAAGACCCACTACTTGTGGTCTAAACGTAAGAATATAAAAATAGAACTAAACTCTAACTTAACTTTGAAATAATAAACGTGGAAGATTGGCCTTATATTAACAGGAAGCCGTATGTAGTACAGAGAACTGTGAACACTACAATACGTTTAAAAATTATCAAGAGGATTAAACCTCTGGCCTGGAAGGCAACCAGCACCTGAGTAAAACTTCTAAGGTAAGCGGCCTGCTTCGACTAACTCCTTCCTCTCTCTCGCTTGGCAAAAAGCCACAACTTAAGTACTTGGCGTTCGCCAGACAAATTTTGCATAATAAGTTAACGCTTTTAATTCTGGCGGGAAGTAGAAAATAAGAAGTAATAGTAAAGATTTAAAATAAAATAAACGTTAGTAAAACTTAAGATCCTTACACACAGACTACGAAAAATATGAAATATATGCAGTTTTAATAAAAAACAAAATATACAAGTAAAAGATAAGAAAGTACTTTTCATGAGTCTAGAATCTGATTAAAAATATGTCTGCTAAACATAAATAGTGAGTAAACACACTGAACTACAACCTCTAAAACATAAATAGTGAGTAAACACACTGAACTACAACTTCTAAAACATAAATAATGAGTAAACACACTGAACTACAACTTCTAAAACATAAATAGTGAGTAAACACACTGAACTACAACTTCTTTAAAGTAAGCTTCTCAAGTAATGGTTTGGACTATAACTGTGGTGGTGGTGGAGTAATAGACAAAAAATATTTGTTCAGTATAAGTGGGTAGCTAGTGGTCTCGACTAGTTTGGTTTGTTTTGGTTTATTATGCCAAAGCACAACAGGGTTATCTGCCTAAGGGATAGCATGCTCCCGTGGGGGACTTTCTAAGGAAAACTGACTAGTATACACGTTGCACATGGGGAAATCCAAGGAAAGTTCACGCAACCAGCTCGTTTACCTGGATTCGAACCCAGGTCGGAATTACCAGTGTTGAGCGATTGTATCCTCGACCGGCTGGTGGGCTGATGTGGCCTAGAAAAATCAAATTATGAAACATTTACAATGCATGTAATCTATTTTGACAATATTTACTAATTTCTGTTGCATGCTTGTAATTTCTGTGCGGGCTACGTACAACAGTTTGTTTGATCAAAATAGACCAAGAGTCAAAATTATATTTGAAACTGAAATTGAAGAAGTATAGCGTAGTGAAATTTAATTATCCTTTTCTGAACCCTGCTAGGAAACATAAAATTATAAGAAATGTGGAAATATATCTTGACAATTGGCTGAAGTAAATCAAGTTAACAAAATATCATTAGGTCACGCATACATATATAAAAATATTTATTGCAATTTTTAATGGCTTTCACCCAAATAAACTAGCATAAGACTCGATGAAATCATTCTCTCGGGATTGACTATTTAATCAAATCCAAAGCTGATCATCACACCACATACATAACAAAGATACCAAGCCGCCTGACTGGGATGGTAGTTAGTGAATCTACTGGCCGTACCGAAGGGGCCGGTTTTGAATCCCGGAGAAGGCGTGAACGTTTTAAATCTATAGTGTCTGTGCAGCATGGGGCAATTTAAATATGCAGTGAGTCCTCTTGAGAGTTTGGTGGAAGAGAAAGGATGGTGGGAGACACTCGGACCCGCCCTCGGAGTGCTCCTTCAGAACTGAGAGTCGAGCAAAAGTCGGGGTATCGCATGGCTCTTGCCTTGTTTCTTCAAGGCTTTTGTCAGGCACAGGGGCATATGATTCTTTAACACTATGAATGTTATGGGCTTGTGCTGACCTTCGTCAGACAAGTGAGATTGGTAACAACAACATCGAAGATACCATGTTCAAAACAAGTTTAGCGATTCCTATTTGTTACAAATCTGTTACGATTTGCACCAAAGCCAGTCGTACATAGTGAAGTGATGCTTACGACTGGCCTTTTCAGCTATGAAAATAATGCATACAACTGGTTGTGATTATCTGACTTAGTAGATTAATGATTGAAGATTTTATTTAGTGATGAGTAGTTTGATAGCTATAAACCAGGTGCATAATCTAATCATTGGAAATAACTGAGCACCAAAACGAAACATGATGAAAACCTCACATTGTTGTATGTGCAATGACGGATTGGGTGCCATGTCTATAGATTTCGTATATATGAATAATGAAGTTAAAGCAAGATAATATCAGTAAATATTTTATGAGCACGTTTTAAAGGGGAAAAATCACATCATGCTACTCAACGTGAATTTTTCAACAGCACAGTGCTTCCCTACACTATACCCCATCTACTCAACAAACTCTATTATTCCTTATTAGTCCAAAGGGGAAATATGCCCTGAAGGATTATTAAGCTCGTTTTGGCATTTTGCGTCGAAAATTTTAAAAGGCTGTATCACTTTTCAAATAGTTGCCACCATATATTATTGCCCTGTCTTATATTTAAAGAAAGTAAATTACAAAGAATCTGCATAAATGTATGTATGTTTCTCGCATTGTGAAGAAATACGGTACCTACAGCCATCAACATTTGGATAGCGTAATCTTCCATAGAATATGGGCATGCGGATGCCCTAACTTGAAATTGAAATTTGTTTTATTATCGATTTCATATTTTGTAACACTTCAACGAATGTTTGATTAAAAAAATTAAACGATTTCAAAGCGAGCAATAGCAACACTGTACGAAAAAAAAAAAATTATCTCCGGTGCGCGAGACTCTGTATCGGAAATTCTAAAGATAGGCTCATTTTAAAATTAATTTGCGATATTGCTGTTAAACTGAATTTTATAGTTAGAGTACGTAGAACATGATATTTAATAAATAAAGATAACACACAAAACGTTAAAAAAACACCCCTTTGGACGTAATTTAAAATCTGAAACCTTTCAGATTTTTTTTTATCATAGACGTGGATTTCTACTTACGTAGAATATCGTAATTTTTATTGAAGAAATAGTCATCAAGTGCTTTAGCATATATTCTTTAAGAAACTTTATACGAATAATGACTAGAATGATATAAGAATTGCACGTCTGTAAACTGCTTAAAATCTTAAGTTATTTTACACTATTAATACAAATGTTTATCGAGTATTTCTATTCATTCTTACCAGTTCCGTGTTCAATAATATATTTGATGCCATTCTTATACATAGTGCATCCACAATTATTTGCGCTCAAATAAATGCACTAGAATTGAATTTAGTTTGAGTAACGAATAGCAGCAGCAAGTTCCACAAATAGGTGAAACGGGACTCACACTTGAATCGCCCACGAAAATTGAAACTTAAATTAATGTTAATATTGTAAAAGGTCTTTTTCCATATCGAGGAATATATATAAGATATCATAGAATGCTTTTCTGTAAAATCAATGTGCCGATTTGAGTCTGAACCCTGCTTAAATATTCAGTTTCAGTTTGCTTGCTTCAGATAAATTTTTCATCCAAATTGTTTCTGTTAGAACAGCATACTAGTAAGCTATACCTGTTACAACTGGCTCTTAAGACTAACAAGATATAATACGATATATTTTACTTGACCTTGAAAATCACATTGAATTAATATGAGAAATAAATTACTCTACTTAATTTTATAAAATAATTAAGACTTACGTATTCGAGTAAATGCATTGTAGAGTCATTAGGTTATTTTCAAGCAGAAATACATAAAAATTAGTAATGGCCTTAGCGAGACTCGAACCTGGACCTCTTGAATACGCACAGAATGTGCTACCGTTACACAACGAAACCACGAAGGCATGCTGGAAGGAGGCAGAAAATACCTCATAACATTAACTATAAACCCATACTACAGCGAGAAATAAAAGTACTTCAAATTTTAATAGCCCCCCCCCCCACACACACAGGGGTATTATTTGACATGATGAAATTCTGTTTGGCATTGTTCTGATCAAATTTTAAGTTATTTTAATCAGTTCTGGCTTGGAAAATGTCAATTGTAGTTTTCAGCCTATTTACTGAAGAGTACTTTATGGATAATAGTTGCGAAGAATGTTGTGTTAGAGAATGCTATGAAGAATATTTTAATTTCAGGCATAAGTTTTGAACATGCTTTTCATTAGGGTTTTATGCAAATTTTGCTGTCCATTGGATGGCATCAGTTATCCTTTTACTAGCCATAATTTAATAGATCTAGATACAGTAACGATTGCATTGCCTTGCTGATAATTCCGCATGTGTGCTTGCCCAGTACACAGGTGTAATTAGAGGTTTATGCAATATATTCCAGGAAATGCTAGATATCATATGATGATCAATCATAAAATGTGTGCCTTGACAATATATCTGAACCCCACCCTTGTTATCCAGCTGTTTTCTACCAACCACATTCTACAGAGTTATTTAGCCTTATTGGATCGATCGAACTAGCATAATTTATTCCAATTTAAGCCATTGAATTAATATTTTCTCTCATCAAGGAATATAACTTTATTCAAGCTGACGTAGAAGGATATTCCTTTGCGGAAGACGATATTCATTCTAGTCATCTGACATGTTTTTACTTTTTCATCCCACTGTAGTCTTTGGCGCTTATGTCGCAGAGATTATTTGCCATCTATTTTCAAGTGCGCACTTATCAATTTGCTAGTACTGTAAATATATTTCAAGTGCGCACTTATCAATTTGCTAGTACTGTAAATATATTTCAAGTGCGCACTTATCAATTTGCTAGTACTGTAAATATATTTCAAGTGCGCACTTATCAATTTGCTAGTACTGTAAATATATTTCAAGTGCGCACTTATCAATTTGCTAGTACTGTAAATATATTTCAAGTGCGCACTTATCAATTTGCTAGTACTGTAAATATATTTCAAGTGCGCACTTATCAATTTGCTAGTACTGTAAATATATTTCAAGTGCGCACTTATCAATTTGCTAGTACTGTAAATATATTTCAAGTGCGCACTTATCAATTTGCTAGTACTGTAAATATATTTCAAGTGCGCACTTATCAATTTGCTAGTACTGTAAATATATTTCAAGTGCGCACTTATCAATTTGCTAGTACTGTAAATATATTTCAAGTGCGCACTTATCAATTTGCTAGTACTGTAAATATATTTCAAGTGCGCACTTATCAATTTGCTAGTACTGTAAATATATTTCAAGTGCGCACTTATCAATTTGCTAGTACTGTAAATATATTTCAAGTGCGCACTTATCAATTTGCTAGTACTGTAAATATATTTCAAGTGCGCACTTATCAATTTGCTAGTACTGTAAATATATTTCAAGTGTGCACTTACCAATTTGCTAGTACCGTAAATACGTTTTAAGTGGGAGTTTAGCAGTTTTAATCGTTTGCTATTATAATTGTTATTTTCAGCTGCTGTCTTCGTGCTACTCACAAAAAAAAAACACTGTCTTTCGCCTTGTCTCACTTTTTAAGATACGTAATAAATTTGATACGTCTCCATTTCTTGCATCGGTCTTTTCGAAAATGAATCGATATATGAAATCGATAATAAAACAGATTTCAAATTTGGGCTTCCAGATGCTCATAGTCGCAGTAGGATTACGTCATTCAAAATTGGATGGCTCTAAGTACCGTTGTTTTATTACAATGACAGAAACATACATACATTTATTCAGCTTCTCCATTATTTAATTTCTTCAAATATAACACAGGACTATAATATTTGTTGGCAAGAATTTGAAAAGTGAAACGTATATTCAGAATGATTCGACGCAGAATCGCAAAACGAAAACAATAGTCCCTCAGAGACAAATCCCCTTTGGACTAAAATGCGTCAAACTTTAGTTTCAAGTGGAGAATGTTTTCCAAATACATATCCAAGGCAAAAAGGGAATGTTTTAAATGTTGCAACCTTTAATGTTAAAAGAAAATCCGCTAATTCAGAAGACGGCTGCAAAACCATTAAAATGCTCACTACCAGGTGCAAGCAAAGTGATTAATGTTGATTTTAATCTTAAAAAGGAGAAAAACATAATGTGCATCGTCTTTTTGCACGACATATCCCCGAACGCAGAATTCTTTATGAGAAACATTTATGCAGACAAAAATGGAAAAATGTTGCCACAATAAACGAATCTTGGGTGTACTTACATGACCGCAATAAAACGAGATACATTTATGATCATCAAACAAGAGATAAAACTCTTAAAACATGGTTGAATGAATCTAAAGAGAAGTTTTTTTAAAGGATTTATGATTATTGCTGGTTTCTCGTATAACGACAAATTAAAAATAAAGAGAGTGGAGGAAACGGTTAAGATCAACTTCACATACTATCAGAAACCTATTTTATTTCCAATTTTCAAATGCAAAATACCTTCTCTTACACAATGCCAGCAATCAGTAGACCTGTATGGACACGAAGCAAGCAGCGACACATCAAAATCTATATTTAATTTTTTGAGAAACAATGGAACATAAAAAAGGTATCAATACCAGAGCACCTTCGACAGCAGTTCTTTCCTTTCGACCACATCACATATCCTGTGAATGGACTGTTCACGAACTATTACTGCAACAATGGCATCTTAGAGATAATGAAGCAAGTGAATGAAAAGAATTATATCCAGGAAACTAAACATTAATGTAAAATGTAGAAAGGCGGCGTAACCGTCAGATTGCTAGTAACGACTAGGATGACTTTCTAATCCTGTAGTGTCATTAATTTAGTCTGGCGGAACAGGTTAAGTAAAGTGGCCATATACCCTTCACTCATATCCCTACTAAATCTCCTGATCTATCGCCAATGTATTTTAGGGATTTATTAATTATTTTAGGGATTTATTATTTATTTTAGGGATTTATTATCTATTTTAGGGATTTATTATCTATTTTAGGGATTTATTATTTATTTTAGGAATTTATTGCACCTTTTAAAAAAGCGAGTTGTCCAAACGTTGAGCTACAACCTTCTTGGACTTTGGAAAGCTGTTCGAGAATAGTGGATTAAAATAGCTTTTCCGATACTACAAAAGACTTTATTGTCTTGGAAATTACTGTGTAGGAAGATGACAAAGAGTAAGGGATATCAAATAGAATACTTAAAACATAAAAATTTTAGGTAAATATTTTTGTAATTACAATGGAATTTTTTTTACTTAGAATGTTCTTTTTATTAATTTTACTTGCTTTACATTTATACGTTCGGTATTCATTAAGTTAGTTATTTAGATTTAATTTGCGAAATTTTGTCTACATAACCATTTATAAGACTGTAAAAATCTCGGGTAGAACTGAAGATATTGGATCTGGAATTATGCAAAATTCGACGGTATATGTCGAAATTTTGAAAATTTTTGAAAAACCAGGAAATATTAGGTCTGTAATTTTCGTCTTTCGAAAAACTGTAAAGGAAACAAGTGAAAAGAATATATTGGAAAATTCCTGCAATAGCTTAGAAATAAAAGCTTTACCTCGGTTGGTGAATTGCATCCAATGAAATCAATATGCTTTATTCTTGACATCTCACGTTTGTCTTGATTCAGCGAAAACAAACTTGCTATTTCAATGACATTTTTTGTTTACCGTCGCTTATTTTCAGTTTTTGTTTTTAAACATGCTCTTGCCCTTTGGCCTACGTGACACCTAGCAAATATTCTAAAACAGAAATCACGAAATTTATTCTTATTCTTAGTTGAATGTTTTTGTTCTACCTTCAGCAATACTGGAATAGCATTTGACTTTTCTTGTCTATTTTATTGATTGTATTTCTTTTGAAATTTCAATAAAAGATTTGTTCTTTGGGCAGGGGCCCAATTATTTAACAAATAAAGCATGAGTATGTAGAAGGCAATAATATTTTGTTGAATATTACTGAATAAGTCCATTTATTAGATATCAATTTTTATAGAATCTTCTAATATGATGTTACATAAACTTACAGATCTTTTCAGATTAAGTGTATTCATATGACAATGGTATAAGATATATTTTCCTCCTTCTAGCACGCCTTCGTGGTAAAACGGCAGCACACTGAAAGCATATTCAAGAGATTCAGGGTCGAGTTCCGGCGACCACAATGCTCATTTTCCACGTCTGCAGCATCAAAATAATATAATGTCTCTACAGTGGCGCTCGAAAAGGTGGTGGACGAAGAATCGTCACCACCAGGGTTGACGATTGGGTCCCCTAATCCCCTGTCGCCCTGGGGGAGTATATAAAGTATTTCCCCCTTTTCCTAGCATGCCTTCGTATTGCAACGGTAGCACACGCGGTGCGGATTCGAAAGGTCCAGGTTCGAGTCCCATTTTCAATGTCTGATGTCTCAAAATAATCTAATGTATCTAAAATGCAAAGCTATCTAAAATAATATTAATGAATAATAATGCACTAGAATGGTAATTTATCACAATTTACACTGTTATTTGTTATTGATTAGTTTTATTCAGTTCTATCTTGGTCCTTTATAATTGCCTGCAGACATATTTCCTGAGTTTAGTTTTCTCTTCCGTGTATAATTTCACAACTGACAGTGCTGAAATTATTTTATTGTAAAACTTCATAACACTAGACCTAGTAATTAGTATAAAATATTGCTTAAAAGGTACATTGCATGTAACAAAACATTTTAAGCGAAAACCATTTAATATGCATTTTAAGCTTACAAATGTCATGTACACTTTTATTTGATAGGTAAATTTTATTTAAACTGTAGCACTATATTAAAATTCTGACATAATAATCCTTATAGATATGCTAACCTTACATTAGATAGGTTTCAGCAACGTCGTATTTCATGATATAATCTTCCTTAAAAATCTACGTTAAAGATTGTAAAAAAATATTGCATTATTGTTCCATTATGCAACGTTACTTTTCTTACTTTACTTAATCGATAGTGACGTAAAAGCTACCACGGTCTAAATTAATGCAGAGACATAAGAATTCTCTTTCAATTGGAGCAGAGAAAATTATCAATCATTCAAGCTAGGAAACGCATAAATCAAGAGAGTTCAAGCAGCATAAGGTTACATGCTCATGGACTGTAATTCGAATCCATAAACTTTAATTTATGAGGATTTATGATAATGTTCAAAGAGGACTGAATACAAATCGTTTCTCCATATTGCAGATTTAAAGGGCTCATGAAATAATAAAATATTAACGTTATCAATTTGCAAGTAATGTACGTGCATATATGGGATTTGATTTTAATTAAAAGAGGAATAATGAAATAATTGATAATGTTCTCAAATGTAAAGAGATTTAAAAATTTAGGAAAAAAAAAAGCGAACTTTAAGGATTTTCAAAAATTTTAAAATTAAGCGTTTTACTTTTATTTAAAATTAATGTTTTGAAACTTAGCTAATATTATTTTGCAAAACTATCACTAGAGGTGGCAGTACATAGTTGGTACAAATACCATTTCATATAGAAATTGTAAATTATTAGTTTCACGTTAATTAACTCATAATCTGATTATTAACTATATCTGAACTATTATTATCACTGTTACTTTTCGTCACCTGGATGCAAATGAGATGAGTTAATAAAAGAATAGTGCTCTTGAAAGTAGAAGAGAGAACTGTTTATCTTTGGATTATGGTAACTTGGCGATTTTTTGGCGAAACGTTGGCGACCAACCTTGCTACAGCAACCTGCTAGTTTTTGTTTGGACGCCATTTTGTTTTCACGACGTAAATGCATTATTATTTTTTTTTTTCCTCAACATTTTTTTCCAACAATCTGCTAGCCGAATTACGCTTATGCTAGAACTTTTATGCAACAAAAGTGCTTAATCATGACGAAGATTAGGTGCGAAATTTGGAGAAAGTGCAGAATCGCTAACTGCTTGCCGCGTTTTTAAGAATTGCATATACACGGTATCCATGTACAAGTCGACCTATTTTCACTTAATAACAAACATTAAAAAAAAAAAAAAAAATTCCAGAATTGCACAAAAATGGCATTGCGCACACTCTTGACTTTATCCATATACACTGCTAAAGTCCTAGCTAGTAACCTTTATCGCCTTACCAAAATGTCGCCAAACTACCTGTTACCATATTCCAAAGATTACCGAGAGAACTTTGGCTGCGACTCTGACCACTGTGCTATACCTTGAGAATTATTATATCCGGTGTCAGACTTTCCCCAGCCGAGTTCCTGTCAGAGTTAGTTAGAGTTGAGCCAACACTTATTCGTCTTTTGTACTTGTAAATCCCCAACATTAAATTACTAATGAATTTTAAACACTTCACCGTTTGTCCCGAGACACACTCACAAGTTTGAAAAGCGTCTTCAGGAGCTTTAAAGGATTTTAATAATTCAAATAATATCAAAACGCCAGTGGCTATCTTAAATACCTAAATAATGAATTCTGTAAAATAAGTACATATATGTTATTAGGGTTGACGACAATGTTCAAAACGACTATTCCCTCTCGAGGCCGAAGAAAGTGGTTTTAATTCATTATTTATGTTATTTGAAATCAATCACGCTGCGGAGATCAAATTGTGAGCACAAGTTGTGAATTTCTTAAGCTGAAAGTTTAAAAAAAGAAAGAGTTTGTGTAAAATCTTCTTCCATGCGTGCAGCTGTTTCCATAGACGAGCCGATAAATTGTTTGACAGTCTCGTTAGACACTTAATAGTTAAATAAGTGAATCTACCCTGTAAAATTAAAACTCCAAAAGCCATTTTGTAGTATCTATGTTTAACTATCCAGTTTTTACTCAAGTTTTTTTTTTTTTTTTTTTTTTGTTTATTTCATTCTTATTTCACCCCAGCATCCGACAGAAGACACGAATCCATCATGGACTCAATAAAACACGTAGTAAAGAGAATTTGACTTAGTATAACTTCGATCACTTTTTGCATTGTAAGTTCCGAAATATCTGTCACTGATGAATAGCTTGAATTTGTAATTTTACGAATTATAGAAGAAATTATAGTCAATTTTAGTTTGACTGTACTTTTACTAGTAAAAGTTTGTAGACTATACTAAAATTAGACAGAATTCAGAGTTTTATCTCTTATACATTTCACCACGCGTCTCCAAGGAGGCTCATTACCTTAAATTTAAGGTGTTCTGCACTGCTTTCCAGGGAAATTTCAATAGCAAGAAAAGCTATTAGTATGACTAAAATTTGCCTCGCAGGTTTTTGGATATGAGCACGGGTTATGGGCATAGGTTATATTGGTGCGCAGGTTACAGGCACACTGAGAGCTGCAAGTGAATAAAATTTCAGCTTAGTAAAAAAATACACGCCGAATCGAGTTTGATTTCTAATTTAAAGGATAAATAGTAATTTTCCTAATAAGAAAAAAATCTGAAAGAATTCAGAGTTTTATTTTGCAAAAGATGCTTTGTTAAGGTTTTTTTCTGCTGCCACTGAGCTTCGTATGTTACTAGTATACTCTTGGAAACACTCCTGATAATACAATAGTCTTTCATTATAAAGTGATTCGCACACAAAAGTGATAAGAACAAAAAGGGACTTTTGTTAAGTTGCGCCTCTATTGCTAAAAAAAAAAAAGTTAAAATGCCAGTTAAAATTAAATTGAATTTTTAATGCCTTGCTAAATTTAAATATGGCTCGATGCAAATCAAACAGCGTTATGAACAAATCAGGAACTTGGAAAGAAAAAAAAAGCGGGGATGAGAGAAGATTATACCGCAAAATAGCAATACATGTTGGACCACAAGCACTCATAAGGTTTTAGCGTCTCTTTCGGAATCTAAAACATTGAATATCATGTACATACTTACTATTTATTCAGCAGAGTGCAAGAAAACACGGAACAAATGATTTTTACATAAAAAGAAAGAAATTTTTGTCTTCATATTAGTTCATATATTCCACAATTTTCCTTACAATTCCTTCCAGAATCCAGAGTTAAAAAAAAAAAAAAAAAAAAAAAAAGCGAAAGTTTTCAAGTTTATACTACGCCTAAACCGGCTTTTTTCAAACGTTTTATGTGTTATCTTTATTTATTAAATATCATGTTCTCCACACTTAAACAATAAAATCCAATTGTAATACGTATCGTATTAAATCGTATTTAAAAGAGCATATTTTTAGATTTTCCGATATACAGTCTGAGTCTGACGCGCTTAAGATAATTTTTTCCTCCGTTTAGTGTTGCCATAAATCGTTGAGTTTCTTAATCAAAAACTAATAAATGCTTTACAAAATATGAAATAAATAATAAAACAAATTCTAAATTTGGGCTTCCAGATGCCTATATTCGGGTACGTACGTTAGTCAAAATCTGATGGTCCTAGGTAACGTTGTTTTATCCCACTGCAAGAAACATATATACATTTATGCATATTCTTCCTTAGTTAATATCTTTAAGTATAATACAGGGTGATAATATTTGGTGACAACAATTTGAAAAGTGAAACGTAGTTTATAGTCAAACGCCACAAAATGTCAAAACGAAATTTATAGCCCTTCTGGGTTGACTGACGCCCTTTGAGTTAAGAAAAAAACTAGATCAACGATACGGAGAATTGGATTCGAATCAATAAACGTTTTCTATTTGTGTCATCGAATGAATTACATAGTTTTGAATTTTAAAGTGGTACATTTGTAAACAAATATACTTTACAAAGTTAACAAGAGATCTTGTCATTCAGTTATGCATAATATACACCCGTACGCTTGCTTGCAGGATGACAGGACAGAATTACTTCGTCATCGATTAATAGTTTTAGCTTTAATTTATGCATATAAATTTTGAGGAAGAAGCAAAATCAGCTTTTGTTTTAGTTTAAATTGTATATTTAGATAATAGTTAAGCATCTTAAAAAAAGCTTAGTGTATATTGTACTATTGCTGTTACAACCTATTTCATCGAAGTAACATAAAATTTGCCGCCATTGATTTGAAGTAAAACTTAAGAGACACTTTTTGGAAGTATGTTTCCTCATATCTTACTCTAAAAAGAAACAAATTTCAAAATTTTGATAGTTGCAAACCATAATTTAATTTGGGGTAGTTTAGGCGATGGAGACATCAGTTGTTACAGCAATCCTTTTGTGAAGTGGTACTTTGTGGTTGACGTATGTAAATGTAATAAGACATAAAAATGTTTTATTGCAACAAAATCCATTCAGAATAAAAATCCATGCTTGCTTTGAATAATTTTTCATTGGCATCTGGCAAATGCTATTTTTAACTTGACAGGAAATTCAAGCTTCAGGCTACAAGCTGACAAAGAACGTAATGTAACAAAACTCAGTTTAAATTCAAAAGAAGTCTTTACATTTGAAACGTACATTATAAAATAAAAAATATACTTTTTTAACATGCTTGATTATTTCTTAGCAAGAATTTATGCCGAATAGTTTAATTTTTCAGTGTTTTGTCATCTTATATATTTCCCTAGAGCTGTACAACTTCTATTCTCGTTGCTAAGTTTTTTGTATATATTAAGAATTAGAAATAATCTACTCAAAAATACATTAAAACGAAGTAAAATATTTTTTAACATGCCTGATGATTTCTTAGTCAAGAATTTACATTGTAATAGTTTAATTTTTCAGTGTATTGTCATCTTATGTATTTCCCTGGAGTTCTATAATTTCTATTTCCGTTTCTAAATTTTCTACTTGAATTAGGTTTTAAAATATGTGATAAAAATTCTTATTTTACTTCAAGAGTAAGATTTACAACCTTCCTATGCTTTTTTTTATAAGTTTCATAAAAAAAAAATGGTTAAAAATTGTATTAGTTTACGCTGTAATTAACATTATAGCGTAAAATAAAAAACTGTTATAAATCTAATAATTTATCTTTTAAACTATTAAGGAAAACATTTTAATGAATGTAAGCGTTTAAATAAAATTCTCACTTCCCAAATGACTTATATCATAATTTGTTTGTTTTCATAGTAACCATTTCAATTCAGGTAATTAAATGTCCTTCTATTGCATTGGAATAAAATGAAGAAGCAATCATTGTATTTCAAGACTTGTTAATTAAGCGTAATTAAAGAAAATAATTTCAATGCATATCTTTAAAGATAAGCAAGTAATTTTTACCTGATTATTTGTTTGTCTATTTTTGTGCAGTCTATTTTTTGCTGGTACAGTCTAAAATTTAGAGAAAACGATAGTTTTTTTTTTTTTTTTTTTTTTTTTTTTTCTTTGAGGACTAGAGGAATACTTGTAACGAAAATACCAAAAATATCAGAATTACGCCGAAACTACCCGGCAACGGTTGTCCTGCACAGGTTCTTAATATACCTTAATAATAATTAGACACAGTGAGTCTACTATTAGAATATCTGTTTACAATTTCAATATCTATAGAAAAAGAAATAAATCTTATCTACTTGAATTCTGCACATACATCTTGACAAATAAACACTTTTATTAATACCTGATATCAGCATTTTCACAGTTTCTTTGAAGTAAAGCAGAAACTAGGATATTATTCAATAAACAGAGCACAAATACAATATAATATTCAATTCAATTCATATCAACATTAAATTCATAGAACATTTCTATCACTAAGTAAACACGGATCAGAACGTGCATGGCAACGCCGAAAACTGATGCCATCCACACAAAAAGGATACATAAAACTCGCGAATTAATACATTAAAAGTCTCGTGTTCATTCAATTAAGTCATTCATAAAACAGTTTCGTGGATATTTTCCGAAGTTTATTGACGGCATTACGTAACATTCTCCCACCTTGATTTGCCACCTTCGAGGTAAATCAACAAAGTTCGAAAGTTGCCCAGTCTCTTAGGTATCTTGAATACTCTGCCGCCTCTTGATGTCCGAGGAGCTGCTGAAACATCCTTCTGAATTGGAATGTCACTCTGCGATGTTGCTGGTGGGTCATTAGTAGGCTTTTGATCTGGTGTAATGGGATCCCCAGAAGAATTAATTTCTAGAGGGTAAATCTTTTGGACTGGACGAAAGAGATGACCAAGTGGAGTTTTGACTTTGACGACTCTCACATGGCCGTCTCTCCCTGTATACAGTTCTTCAATCACTGCAAGTGGCCAATTAAGTCTCTTCTGTTTTTCAGAACCAACAAGGACCACTTCTCCAACTTTGAAAATTTTATCAGATGTGCCAGCATTTTGCACCAACTGACCTAAGTATTCTTTCCGGAAACGTCGTCTGCATTGTTCATGCAGTTCTTGGCAATAACGTTCTCTCTTTACCAGTTTGTTTCTATCCAAATGATCAAGATAAGCCGTTCCAATCTCTTTTACATCTTGGAGAAAGTTGGATGGTGCTAGAGGACTCAACTCATCTGCATCGTTGGAGATGTGTTAACGGTGACTTTTGCGTGGCAAAGAATTGGAAGCAGTTCCTCATACGTACCAAGAACTCGAATGCCCACCAGCGGCCGAGCGGTAAAGTCGCTGAACAGTGGTAGTTCAGTCCGAGTTTTGAATCTCGCGAACGGGCTGGCTGCATGAGCGTTTTCGTGGTTTTCCCCATGTGTAACTTGTATACGAGTCAGTTTCCCTTAGAAAGGTCCTCCACGAAGGCATCCTTCCCTTAAGCAGATAGCCCTAATGTGCTTTGCCATAATTAAATACACTAAACACCAAGAACTCGAACAAGTAGATTTTTCACTATGCGAATTAGTCTCTCTCACCAACCGCCCCACCATGCTGCGGTTGGGGGAATGAATTTCTGGTTAATTAGATTTAGAGTTTCAAGAGCAGCTATCTTTTGCCACTCAATTTGGTTCAATGCACCAGAGACACCGATAAAGTTCATGCGGTTGTCTCTATAGATAACTGTCGAACGGCCTCGTGGAGCGATGAATCTTCTCAACGCGAGTGCACAGCAATCTGCACTTAAGGATGTCACGATCTCCAAATATGACTGCGCATGTAAACAGCACCACCAGGCTTTACTCCTTTTCCTAAGAATAAGGGGACCACACAAATCAATTCTGGTGACTTCGAAAGTTCGAGCGTCCCGTACTCTGTCTAAAGGTAAATGAATAGGTATGGTTGAGTGGTGGTGTGGTAGTTAATTACGGCAAAGCACACTAGGGCTATTTGCCTAAAGGTATGGTTGAAGGTGACTTTGTTGTGAATCTCTTGCAGGTAATGCATTTCTTGATTATTGATCTAATTGTTTGTCTAGCTGAAATAATCCAGTATTCTTCTCTAATCATTGACATGAGCATTTGAACACCGGCATGAGATTTCATTTATGGTATTCGAGCACTAAACTTTGCACAATATGATGCTTTGACCGAAGTAGAATTGGATATTTAAATCCAAATTCATCATCTCTTGCGAGAATCTTTGTTTTCACTCTTATCAGTCCTATTTCATCTCTGACGACTGAGAGACTATTTATTACATCTCCAGTCTGAGAAAAACTTTCACGTTGAACTAGTAGACGCTAAGTGCCTTTTGAATCTTTTAACTCGGAAGCAGATAAGAATTTTGCTCTATTTACAGATTTTGCCTGACAGCTTCTAATAAATCTTAGAACTCATGCTAAAATTCTTACACAATTGCTGAAAATTTAGAATATTTTTCATACCACTTAGATGTATCAGTACTCACACTAACGTTTAATACTACAGTTTTCTTTCTGATTTCTGAAGACTTTAATGCCTCATTAGTTTTAATTTCAAGGTGTGGCCAACTATCCTTCGGATTCTTTAACCAATTAGGACCCTCCCACCATGAATTCTTTAGAATTTGATGAGGAGTACAACCACGAGATGGTATATCAGCTGGATTTAACTGGCTTGGCACGTAAGACCACTAATTTTCCTTTGAAAGTGCACAAATCTTCCTGACACGATTTCCTACAAAAGTTCCTCATTGATCATTGCGCTTGATACATGACAGAGCTATGGTGGAATCAGACCAGTAATGTTTTTCAATTTCATCTAAGAATAATGCCTCTACAACATACTTCGCTAGACGTACTCCTAAAACACAGGCTAAAAGTTCAAGACGTGGTATTGTCATCTTTTCTAAAGTGCAACACGAAATTTTGCGATCAGAAAATTTACACATGTGTTACCATTGTTTTCGCAACGTAAGGAAATCACGGTCGCGTAAGCTCTCTGACTCGAGTCACAAAAAACAGGAAAAGTTCAAGTTTGTTTGTTTCCATATCCTGTTCTGCGGGATATTTTCAAATTTGATAAGATCTGTAATTCACAGTACCATTTCAAAAATTTTTGTTTGACCTCTTCTGACAGTGGAGAATCCCAATCTGCTTTAATAGATGAAATTTCTTGAATCAATAACTTAGCCGGTAATAATACAGGAGCTAAGAACCCTAGCGGATCGAAAATCCCCTGTGTTAAGGACAAAATCTCTCTTTTTGACAGGTTGTCTAGATTTCGTACAGGCGTAATATGAATAGAAAGGCTATCCTCCGTTCTATCCCATAGAATGCCCAAGAATAAAATCTGATTCTTAGAAAGAGATTTCGAATTATCATTCCTCGAAATTTTATTAGCGTTTATAGGACCGAATGTCCACATCCGTAGGTCCATCATAGCTTCCGCCAAAATGTCAATTGATTTATCCATAAAATCCTTCAGCCCCCCTTTTTTTTTTACTCTGTTTAAGCACATATACTTCAGTTTGTATTTATATATAATTGTTTGTAAAATGATAGTTAGTAAATGTAAGTAGTTTATATTCTCTTTATGCAACTCAGCAGCCATATTATTAATAGATATAATTAATTATATGCGATGTTATTATCGCTCGGAAAATATTTTTTTGCTGTCATAAATCATACGATTCGTGGAAAAGTTGCATATTACTACGATTGCATGCTTTTATTTTTCTTCAATACTAATTAATAACAAAAACTGCTTTTGTTTTGAGTTTTTCTTTTTCAAAGTAAAATATTTGCTTTTCACTTTTGATGCTTTTTTAACCTATATCAATAATTTTTGTCTTATGTTCGTACAATTGTTTTCTTTTATTAATTTAAGTTATGAAATTGTTTTACCAATGTAATTTGTTCTAGCAATGCATCTTTAATGCTTGAAAAAGTATAAATATAAAGAATAAAAATAAAACGCTATTTATGCACGGAAATGCATTATATTCTAATCTATGTGTTCCCCTTCTTTTCTTTTCCTTTCTAAATACGTCTAGACTGCATATGCATTCTCCATGTATACTAATTACTCTTCACTTCTAATTTCTGTTAACATTAAATTTCTTTGCTTTATCTTGTCATTTTTGTTACCAGATAATTTTTATTACCATTCTTTTGTTCTATTGCAGTTCCAGAAATTAAAACTGATGTCATTAGTTTCTAAATATATGATACGAAAAGAACTCGAGTTTAGTACCACTACATCAGATAGGATAATTTTAGATTTCTTCTAGTCGATGTTTAATTAAAAGTCATTCGAAGAATATAAGAATCCGAAGGATAATTTTAGATTTCTTATAGTCGATGTTTAATTAAAAGTCATTCGAAGAATATAAGAAGCCGAATATGAATTACTTTGAATTAATTATTGCATTTATATGGTATTAAATAATGAAAAGATATCTTCTGTTATTTCAGGGCTTTTAAAACTATTTATATTGAGCTTAGCAGGATAGTGGTTAGTGATTCTGGTAGCCGAAGCTGTTCGAATTCCGGAGAAGGCATGTTTGTAACTATCAGTTCCTTCGTTATAGGCAATATTCATGTATATATTATTTCAAAATAATTTTTGTATATTTACTTTCCTAATAAATTTTGCATGCTGAAAACTGCCCTGCAGGTAGATTATAATGGAAATCTCGAATAATTCATAGAAAAAATTTGCTCCAGTACATCAATACATTTAGAAAAAGAGTACGTAGTGGCTTACAGTAATATTCTATTCTGCATAAGCTTATAAATAAACTGGATAACTTATGCATATTAATTTAACACAATTTGTAAGTTAGCAACGCGAGAGATTCAAAATTAAATTGGGGGTTAGAACACATACATAATTATGTAATATTTTCTGAGAATTTGCAACTGGTAAATTGCTTAAAATTATAGTATAATTAAAAGTGCATTTGATATTAATTAATGAACAATAATTAAGTTTCAATTTAAATAAAAAGTTTTGTAATTTTTTATAGTAGAATTTCCGTCACTTTCCAGCAGTCGCTTTTTGCACGGGCAGATCTTGTACTTTAGCAGCCTTGGCGCCGGGCAGTAAAAGCAACTAGCCTGGTAGTTTCCCATAGTCTGCGCGAGGAATAAATTTTTCCCAGCTTTTCACACTTCAAGGTGGTTTAAGTCCTCCCGTCTGGTAGTAGCAGTAGTAGTGTAGCGACTTAAAAAGCCGTTAAACAGCGTTCAGACAGCGGCATTAAGCGCATAGGTGGTTTAAGCCGAGCTGCGTTGTCAGACAACCAGTCACAGGATCTGGTTAACGCTCCTGGCATAAAGTTTGAAATTTTCAACTTTATGCCGACTTGAGATAAGCATCGACCTGTCAGAGCGTCAAACCTGAATGTGAAAACACAGCGGAAGAGCTGTAGACACATACGCGCATGCGCAAATTTACCTTCTCTAATTGAGTGCGGCTTAGTCCCTGTGTCGCATGTGTAAACGGAACTCCCGCATTTTATTCCTTATGGCTATGCCTTTGTGACATTTACGCCACCGTCTGAACGCAGCCTTAGACCCGCATTCTGGAATAAATTCAAAGTGTGGGGCGGCACGCGTAGTACAGTTAGATATCATTTAACGACCAGTTAAATCTCTAGCCAAATATGCCTTGCTATGGTCTCTGCAAACCGGTAATGGTTACCCTCATGGAAGCGTTAGAGATTACAATATAGAGTAGTAGGATTTTTGAAGTAGAAGACACGAAATGCAAGCAGTTCCCACGCCGGGACTCAAACGAATTTTCCTTTCGAATGCGCGCTGTGTATGCTATCCATTACACCACGATGGCATGCTGGAAGAAGGGAGAAAATACCTTATAACAAAGAACTTTGTTAACTTCCGTGAGGATCCGGTGAGGGACACAGATACTCGGCAAAAGGAGTCTTTATCCTCCCAGGTGGCTTTCGGTTGGCTTGCCCACCCCTTGCCTAATATAGGAGCTTCTCATCTGGGACTTCCAGTCCGTGTAGTTGTATCCAATTGCAGGAACACTTAGATATGTTTACTGATTGGTGGCGATAAAAGTATACCATATCATGCTTATGTCTATTGGTTTCCCAACTATATTCATGTTTAATATTTCTTCTTTTATACGAGAACGGTCGACCTAAGATTATTAAGTTGATTGATTTAATTAGGGAAAGCACTTGAGGGCTATCTGCCTAAGGGAAGGGATGCATTCCTGGAGGATTTTCTAAAGAAACTGCCTCGTATCCAAGTTATATATGCGAAATACCACAAAAACCCCATGCAGCCAGCTCGTTCGCCTGAGATCAAACCCGAAAGCATCCATGAAACCCAATATATCGCGTTACATAAATAATATACAATTTAACTCATGTAATACAATTTTATTACTCTCATATAGGGGATGGTACACCGAAGATACCCAAAGTAAATTGCAAAATATTGTGAGATTTACTCATGTGTATTTCATTCTAAATGTCACTCGTTTTTATTTAAGTCTGTGAAGAGTATCAGGTTAGATTCACTATTTTTTATTTCAATTTGTACTTGTTTTATATGTCTTTAATAGTTCAGTTTTTTATTTTAGTCTGTGGAAAGTAAAAAATTAAAGTATCGCATCAATTCTCTAGCCGGGGTTTGGCTTTCCGGAGGCAAATGTTATTTACGAACATACGAGTATTAATGAATAAAATCTGCCCTTCCGCGACACCAAGTCGTCTCGGATTCGAAAGAGATCACTGATGCATTTCACTGATCATAATTATGTTTTTAATTATTAAATATCACCTACTTTTTTATAAAGAATTAATTTTGCGTCAAGTAAAAAGAAAATAATATTTAAATTGGTAAAATGAACTTTTCTATTTCATTTTATAAAATTGGAAATGAATATGTGCTCTTCATTCCTTAACTTACTTTCAAAGAAATTAATTTCTCAGAAGATAACTATGCATTTCTCTAAGCATAGTAGTTTTTCTAAGCATAAAGAGCTTAACAATTTTATTTTATGTAAGAACGATGTAAAATTTCACGAAAAATTAGTAAAAAATTTAAGCAAAATTAAAATTTAAAAATTGTGATAAATGAGATAGTTTCTCAGGAATTTTCAAAATTGTATTTCCAATAGGGATCCATTACTCAATTGACTATCCTAACCTTTTGAAAGGGAAAAGGACAACCTTTTTTTAAACTTCCAAACAGTTTGTTTTACCTTTGTGTACTTATTTCAATCACAAAATCTAAATGCATATCTGAAATAGGAAAATAATTCAAGCTAAGTTTTATATTGCTAAGATTTATGTTTAGTTTTTCTAAGCATTTACACAATAAATCAAGTTCAGAAATGTAAGATGAAAAAACTGGTTTTGCAATTTGAAAATCCAGTAATGCAAATTAGCAGTTTTGAATAAAAACTGATGGAAAGCCATCAAATCATAGATGATACATTCAGAGAGTCTGACTGAATGGAAGATTTGATAATTATTTCTTTGATTTCAGCATTAAATTTTTGATATGGACAACTGATAAAAACTTTACTCTGTGATTGTAGATGTGTTTATAAATTTTAATAAATATTGTTTAATAAATTTAACATTATATACAATTTATCATTTCATTTAACAAGGAAATCAGCTAAAATGTTCTTTATGGAGATTTGAATGTCTGTTCAAATCCTTATATTTTAATTCTGAAAATACTTGATGTTAATCCATCCGTTTCTGGATTGCGATTTTAAAAGCATATCATTGGAATAAAGGTCAGAAACAAGTCTAACAGAGGTGCCATGACTATGTTAGTTAGGACAAATAAAACTGTTGGTGACAATTCGGTTACTGTCTCTTGGAAATGACAAAAGCGTCGAGTTCGAAAATTAAACACTTTTTTCTAAACTTCGGGGTTCCTTTCATAGTAATGCTAGAATTCTAGAAAAATGAATGAACTTAGGCAAATGTGATTATGTGAGAAGAGGTTAAGTTTTTAAAAATGTTGAAAAGCTTTAAAAAAGAAATAAAAGACTATAGCCGATTCTTTACGACTCATGTTATTAATATTTTGGCGTTTAAAACCGAGATTCTGATACCTGAAATTGTCAAACTATGAACCAAAATGACCCACACTTTAGCCTTTTAAATAATAGAGCAACAGCGAGCACCGGATTTTCCTTCATGGCCGCAATCTCTCGAGAATAACTTGTAGAGATATTAGGTACTTTTTGAAAGCAGGAGAGATGAGAAATGAGCAATGCCATCGCCGGGATTTGAACCACAGACCTCTCGAATACGTGACGAGTGTGTGCAGCACGACACCACGAAGGTATGCTAAGAAGACGGGAAAGAATAAGAATATCTCGTATGCTACACTTTTTAAAGAACAACTTGGGACTAGGGGACCCAATTGCCAAATCCTGATGGTGGAGAATCATCATACAAGGCATATTTTCTTAGTTCGGGCGCCACTGTAGAGACATTGGGTATTTTTTGAAAGCTGGATAGATGAAAGATGAGCAATGCCCTAGCCAGGACTCGAGCCACGGACCACTCTAACACGCGCCGAGTATGCTGATCACTACATCATGAAGGCGTGCTAAGAAGGTGGTAGAAAATACCTGCCAAATAATATAAACTAACAATTATAAAACAACTCTTCTTTGTGTAGGGCTAATGCCTGCTTACTTAGGGTAAATATTAGGTGGCCCCCTCACTTCTACATAACGTAACATAACATAACAACTCTCCTTTATAGTAATGATTGATTTCTCTTCCAAATAGAGATAACGTGTCTTCGTCGTTCCCTTTAGTAGTAACCCGTTACGATGACCACCTATTTCATTATGAACCCTTTCGCAAGGAAACCCTACCAGCCTCTATTATTCGAATTGAGAAAAACACTGATAAATTTGCAGCGGGGTATGAGCACACTTTTAGCACTGAGATGACATTGTCGGTTTCTGCAGTTCCAACCAAAATATGACTGAGCAGTTTCAAAGTCATGAACGTTGTGATGCCAGCAATAATAGAGTAACTCTCAGTTTAAATTAATTCGCACAAAATTAAAATAACCGGAATGCCCATCCATGTGAAATGAACACATATGTAAATGAGCGAGCAAACGCGACTAATTACACATCATAAGAATACATGTTCCATGAGATTAATTTGCATGGATAAATTTACTTTACTTGGAAAGCAGTAGCTAGTAAAAAAAAAAAAAAAAAAAAAAAAAAAAAAGTACATAGTTCATCAAACTTTGATTTAGGATGCATTTCATTGTACTAAAATCATGTAACAATAGTACTAAAATCATGTAACAATGTAAGACCAATTTCAAACTCGATTTCTTAAAAACCGGAAATATTTTCCCGAGTAACCTAAAGAAATATTTCTGTTTATTTTCCTTTTCTTAGTCAATTTTCCTTATTCGCTTTCTTCAACTGACAAGAGAAGGAAAAATTAACATTGATTTCTAAGATTCTTAAAATGTTCTTTTTCAAGAATCCGTGATACGTATGTATCACGGAGTCCGAATTTTAAGATTCTTTCTTTTCTTTAAAGGAATGGAACAAAACTTGGAATGACAAATACTGTATGTTTTTAAACTGATTATCATTTTTGCTACGATAAATAGTAAAAAAGGAAACAGTGCGAAAATAGGAAAAAAAAAACAATCTTGCAAAAATAACAGGTAAATTTTAAGCTAGTACTTTCAGAGGAGGTGAATAGCGATAGTTATAAAATAGTAATGACTTTTTCAGCAGAAAATAAATAAAAAATATATTATTCTAATACGATGTTAATTTATGGTTGTTCCTTTTTGCCTTTCATTTCACAGAACTGTTTCAAATATATAATCGCATATTTAGTTGTTGTTAATACACATGCCTGAAGATATAGTAACATAAAAGCACTCTTGTTAATAATTATATGTGGGGAAGAGCTATGCTTTCCGAAGGAGACGAATGACGGCAGAACTATTTTATGCTCAAATCAAAGCAGTTTGGGTCATGAATAATCCAAATAATGGTATCTTGATGACAGCTATGTTAACTAAAGGAAACAAATGAGCTATGTTGGCCAAAGGAGATGAATGCTGGCACAACTATTTTCTGCTCAAATCTTAAAGCACTTTTGGTCAAGAATAATCCAAGAAATAGAATGTGTCTGAGAACTATGTTAACCAAAGAAAACGAATGACGGCATAACTATTTTCTGCTCAAATCAAAACAGTTTTGATCAAGAATAATCCAAGGAATGGAATCTGGATGAGAGCTATGTTGGCCAAAGAAGACGAATGATGGCACTCCTGTTTTCTGCTCAAATCAAAACAGTTTCCATCAAGAACAATTCAAAGAATAGACTACGATGTTTCTCCTACTCAGCTTTCCTAGTATGAACTTTTCGAACAGATTTTTCAAATCGACAAGTTTTAAGTATTTGATTACACACGGAGACACATTAAGTGGGATTTGAAACCAATTTGGCAGCAATTCTAACCAGCAGGAATTTCCAACCAACATATTGCTTGCTGTAGTTAGACATATCACTTCATAGGAATAATATGTTGCCCTTACTATTCAAAATGTACAAAACGTAGTTTTAGTCAAGGCAGTACAGCAAAAATAATTTAGATTTTTATTTCTTAAATATTTATATTTAATATTGCTCATCCAGCTATTGATATGTAATAAAAGGAGCTTAAAATGCTTCAAATAAGCTAACTGATAGACCATCCGTTTTGTAACAGGGATTTTTTTGCAAGTAACATTTACCTACAAGAAAATGTATCTGATGCGTTTAAAATTTCATGCAACATTTTCTTAGGCACATGTAACTAGATATCCATATATATATATATATATATATATATACAAATAGATAAATGATAAATGTAGAAATAAATCTTTATTTGTTATACTTTCTGGTCAATAAACCCTGGATCCTAATGATGGTTTCCGTTTTCACTCTCCCGCCTTGCCATCAATTATTCAACCTGAATCTTTTGTTGTCCAGACATGGCTGTCCAAGTGCACTGGACACGAGAAAAGCACTGAGAGAAGTGATTGGTAGGGGCGAAGGTGGTGAAGCGAAAGAATAGAATGCTGTCAACTGGTGGAGGCTCCAATTATTTGTTTCTGTACGTGCTCCGGTAAGGGTTAAAGTCTCTCTGCTTCTCTCTCATTTTTTAATTTTACTTTAAAGGGGATAACATAAGATTGAGAAGTATTTTAAATTGACATTCGTGTTATTTGGAAAACTTTTGTTTCGAAAACTTTTGTCTTCGTAAACATCGCAGTAACTTTTAATATTCTAGCTAAGTTTCAGTTCTGGTTTGCTATGTTAGACATTTATAGTGATGTGTACGTAAGATGAAGATGGATGTGTGGATGTTTGCAAGGTAGTGTAACAGCTTTAAATAATATTAAAATCTTGCAGTTTAAATAATTTAAATAGATGAACATTAAGGTATTTGTGAATGGCAATATTTGAAACCAGACTCGAGTGCCACGTGCGACTCTCGCACGAAGAATGTAATTTATTTTTAAATGCTAGAATTCTTTTTTGTGTGTTTTGTATGTCGCCATTTTGAGTGCTAAATAAAGTTTTTTTGTGTTCCATCATAGGAGTTACTTCATTTGCCAAATAAGTGTCACAGTAGGTGCAGTCATCATCGGTTGAAAAACCTCATTGTTCTTAGTATAAAAATTCTTTAAAACATCCATAACTAAACTGGCGCAAGACGCACTTTGTTGTTTCATGAGTATAAGTTGATATATTCGTAGCATTATAATAGGTTGTTGTTGCAGTTTATTTCACTTGTCTGTCTCGCGTAACAAGGTCCACACATTTTCTTGTGGCAAGGAGTTGTTGGACTGCATCAACTGCATCTGTTGTTGGACTGCTTTCTGTTGTCTGCATGGGCTTTCTGAGCAATATATATAAGTGTCAACATGAGTTTGCTCATCTTCTCCCCCATACCAGAAAATCACCGTGCGCTTACAAACATCCAAAACTTTTCTGGAATTCGGACCTGGGTTCTTCGATACGGCAGTCAGCATCGCTAATCACTGTACCGAGCAGGAAAACAGATAATGAGCAGAAGTAGAAGAGAAGATCTTAGATGCACAAAAACAAGAGTGATGAGTGCAAATTTTTGGAGATTTGATTGAAAATAGTAGAAATTAATAAATGCTTAACAGAGATCCTGAATATTATTACATTATTTTAATTTAATACTTCTTTTCACGTTTTCCTGTTATGTGCGTGTTCCTGTTGTTAGCGTTACATAAACGTCAACTGGCAGAGTATGATCTTGAAATAACACACTTCAGAAAAAGGTTTGTATTTATAATATTATTTATGAAATAAATGGAGAAATAACCAATTAAATGGAAGACTTAACTAGTTATTCTAAATTAAATTAGTCTTTCATCTTAAATATAATGCACATTATTACTTCCAATGTGCTCCAAATATTTTAAACTGAGAGCTTCACACAGAAAAAATTCATTTCTCCATCAGTTATTAACATTCTTAATTTAAATTCATTTATTTTCTAATATTTTCTATTCTGTGCTCATCTTATTAGAAGGAAATAGAATTACTAAGAGTTGTTATTTTGCATAAATTTTCTTGCTTGTGCGCCCTTGGTATCATTCGCATCAAGTGATCGCACGTAGTCTCGGTCTCTTACAAATGCGAATTCCTTTAGACCATGCATTCATAATAATAATCATTAGAACGTTACAAATGTAAATTACATAATAACTTTATAGATCCAGAGGAAAAGCTGAATATACTAGTGGAATAAATCAAAAATAGATCCCAATTTTTGTCTAAAACTGTCAAAAAACAGAGGTTGCTACATGTGATGATGCAAATGAGAATAATTTAACGAAAAATAGTATTTCTTTGAAACTTGATTAGAATTATTCTTTCGAACAAATCAGCAGCTGAAAATGAAAATTTTCTGTAAAAATATAAATGTAGTCTCTTTAACACAAACTAAAGCTAGTTGGGAAGAAATCTCGAATTTGATTTATTTTGGATTATGTCATAAAGCTTTTGTGATTCCTACCATCATTCGCTACTATCAATGACTTTTGAATAACTTTTGATAGAGATTTCATTAGAGTGTCCTTAAAATATAAGTAATCTGGAAGAAAGTTATATTTAATTGACATAAATGAAGGTAGATCTAAATGATTATATTTAAAAATTAAATATTAAGTACGGGTAATTAAATATTAAGTAAAATTAAATATTAACATTAAGTACGGGAGTTTTATAAAAGTTTTTCTTTATTTGAAATGATTTTATTTAGAATGTGTACTGCTTTGTCTAGCAATAGGTGTAAAAAATGTTTTCTTTAGTTTCAGTTTATAAATCCAAACCCAGGCCTTATAAAAATATAAAATATTTCTTAAAACTTTCAAGTATTAATTTAAGTAAATTATTGACCACAGTAAAACTGACCTCTGATGAATTTTACATCTTTACGCTGTTTAAACCAGTATAGCTCTAAAGTTTAAATTCCATGATGTTACTTAAAATTAGACTAAGATTGAACAAGTAAAATTTCAAATGAATAATGTTTTAGACAAATTTTCCAGTTATTCATATCTAGAACCACAATCTAAAATCACTAAAGTCACTTACCAAAGCACGACGAAAGTGAAACATTCATTCCAAATAGGAATGAATAAATTTGAAACGAAATTGATGAAAGAGAATATTCCATAAAGAAAATTTTCCAATTATTTAGATCTAGAATCACAATCTATTATCACTAAAGTCACTTTCCAAAGCACGACGAAATGCAAATAGGAGTGGATGAATTTGAAACGAGATTGATGAAAGAGAATATTCCGTACAGAAAATTTCCCAATTATTTAGATCTAGAATCACAATCTAAAATCACTAAAGTTACTTTCCAAAGCACGACGAAAGTGAAACATTCCAAATAGGAGTGGATTAATTTGAAACGAGATTGATGAAAGAGAATATTCCATAAGGAAAATTTTCCAATTATTTAGATATAGAATCACAATCTAAAATCACTAAAGTCGTTTTCCAAAGCACGACGAAAGTGAAACATTCCAAAAAGGAGTATATGAAACGAGATTGATGAAAGAGAATATTCCATACAGAAAAAGATTTCTCATAGCATTTTCAAGTAGTGACGCATTTGATAAATGTGTTCAGAAGAGAACATGTATAAACAAAAGGATTAACTGCATAACATTAGTTGATTTTCCACCTCAGAACCTTTCATAAAGTACAAGTGCTTCGTTTTCAGCTGTCCAATATGTTCGTAAATTATGCCCATAATAATTATGTTCGTAAATTATGCCCATATATTCGTAATTATGCCACAGGAAGACAGTAGCAGAGTTGTGATGTTACCAAAAGTTACTGATAAATATTTCAATGACCGTCCACAGTGGACACTACATGTCAAGGTATATTAATAGTGAATCGCTTATAGCATCTACGACCTACGGAACATAGCATGAATCGTAGACAATAGATATAGCATCAATTACCTGTGATCTTCAGAGAAAATACTCTTCTAAATCTATCGCTTGCTTTTTCACGATTATGGGCAGCATGTTGCAAATTGTTGTTAACAGAATTGTATTGAATCTTACGTCAAATAGGTCCGTGGTTCGATGCTCGGCAAAGGTGTTGCCCATTTTTCATTTCCCCTGCTTCGAAATATCCTAATGTATCTACAACTCTATAGAAAGAAATATCCTTTGGGTTTTCCGAGAAAAGTGCTGAGACAAAGTGACTTAGAGCAACTTTAATATATTTACTGTCTTAGGAAACTTCTGAAACTTTGCAAAATTAATTATTATCAAAATTGTGGAATAAGGTCATCGAAAATTGGATTTCTTTTGCAGTCTTCGAGTCTATCTGCCAACGTCTAATTTAGCCCCCCCAATGGAGAGTTACGACTTACAAATACTTTTAAAATACAGCAATATATAAAAATAAACATATAATAAATAAATCAAATAACTATATTTCAGATTTTGATTAGCTGTTTATGTAGGTTTGAATTATTTTCGCAATTACTTTTAAGACACGTTTTATTGAAATTACGAACATCTTTCCATATATGAAGCCTCCATGAAGCCTTCTTTCACACAATACTAATAATTTATTAACGCTAGATATTGTTTTAGGACCGTTCCAGACTTGTTTTGACATTGCTTCGTTTTACTTTCAATCGTGCTATTCTAGTAGGTATTCTGAGAAACCTAATAGGTATTGCCAGTTTATAAGATAACTAATGTAATTGGCCTGGTAAGTAGTCATGTTGTAGACTTTTGACATTCAAGTTTTCTAAGTTTTTTTCCTGTTGTAACTGCTATTGTTTAACGAATAGAAAGATTTAACAACAGCAAACGTACGCCTCTGAGTGATTTACATCTTCGTTTCATTTTTAATTATGCAATTTGCGTTATACGTAAGCATTTAAAGTAAATTCTGTCTGATAACTTATAAGGTTTTTCTCCCACTTTCCTAGCGTGCCTTCGTGGTGTAGTGGTTCTGCACGCTGGGCCGGTATTCCAGAGGTCCGTGGTTCGATTCCCGTTGAAGACGTTTGCTCATTTTTCCTCTTTCCTCTTCAAAAATGTACCTAATGTCTCTACAAACTTTCATTACATTTGAAGAAGCAGGTAGTGTTGATCTCAATGGAAGATATTTTTTCCCTAAATTCTCTACAAAAAAAATCAAAATCTAGAGGTATATACTCAGTGTAAAAATAACAGGAACTCGAAAAATATCGTACACTTTTTTTTTTCCAATTCTCATTCTTATTGGAAATATTCAACAAGAACAATGATATCACATTGACCATGTGCCATGAAAAGTGAAAAAATATCCTTCGAAACTGAACACTTTACACTCAAATGGCAGAAGTAAAAGAGGCCTTCTACATAAACAAGCGATACAACAAGTGAAAAATGGCGACACTGCACGGATCGTGTATCAAGAATATGGCCAGAAGTTGTATCTTCATTTTGGGCATTTTGAATTCAAGTCTAGAGCTAAAAAAACGTAGAAAGCGAATTCTAGAAAAAACAGCTTGCTGTAATGTTACCAACCTCGGCGTAAATGTTTTCTTTGGAATATTTGTAACATATTCAGAAAAAGCTTCTTTCAGACATCATGTGCTCCAGGCAAGTTATTTTAGATTCTTTACAAGAAATTAATCCACATTAAATTCATTCGAAATCTTTGACTCAGAGTATCATAGATTTACTTCGAAAGAATATTTACAAAACTGTAGGATTTATCAACTTTGAGCAAATGAAAAATTTTAAAACGCTCTTCCCCCTTCCAAGTACAAGTATTCTGGAAAGAAAGAAAACAAATACTGTATGCATTTTCGTGACAAAAGTGTTTCTTCTCTATAAACCAGATTTTAAACTTTAGTTTAAAACTTTAGTTCTCAGATTTTAAACTTTAGTTTAAAACTTTAGTTCTCAGATTTTAAACTTTAGTTTAAAATCTGAATTTAATACGGAAGTTTTTCAGATAAAACATGTTACTATTAACATACTTTTTTATTTTATATCTTAAATCTTGCATTGTTTACTGAGATTGAAATAATACGAGAACGTTTATTTGACCGTTGTTTATTTGAACGTTTAGAAATGTTTATTTGACCGATTGTTTAAATAAAACTGAATGCTATAATAAGATAAAAACATACTACATAAGCCAATACAAAAAAACATCAGTAATAATTAAAACATGACCTTTTGTGAAGGCATTTATTGATAGCAGAAAATTATTGCTATACTTGTTGCGCATGTGCACTGAGGAAAAATAAAGAGGGACAGTTCTATATCTCCCGTTCTACTGATCCGTTTCACGAAATTCAAATTTTAACGTCTCGAAAGCGCGACTTAGGATATATATATATATTAGATTTACATAAAGCACTTTTCTAATATAGGCATGTTTATACAATATCGACCCTTTTCTTAAATAACATGCCAATTTGTTTTCCATATTTCGATTCTACGACTCAAATTATGCCTAAACATTAAATTTTGTAAAATTTGGTGCGAAATTTATGGAGAAATTTAATTATCTTGGCGCATTTTATTCATTTGGCCAAGAATAATTCACTTGGCGAACTATTTAATTTATAGCAGTCTAATTTCTTTTCTTTTTTTTTTATTGTAAACGAGAGGGAAAATGTCATTTTTCATTATTTCAAGTAATTTTAACGAAGTACTTAAACCAGATTTGGCGTTATTATCGCTTATAACAAGCATGCCAGATTTCAAAACGTTCCAATATGTCAAATCATGTATATCCTAGGAAATTTTGAATGAAAAACTCTAATTTTTGGCAGGTATACTTAGAAATACATCTACTTTAAGATGATGATAAAAATTGTATAGGCTATAATTCAAACGTTCTTTCGAAATATTTATAAAAAATAATTCAAAATGCAAACTTAAAGAAAAAATCATAAAAAATGGGTGAATTTTATTTGAATTGAAACTAAATTTTGAATTCAAGAAGAACGAATCAAGTAAGTTTAATAAAAAAAAAAGTTAATAAATATATATCAAATCCAATTCACATTGAGGAGCTCAAATTTTTGAGAGCTAATGGTTTAAAAAGTACTGGTGCGAGTTTTACGAAATTTGGTAGTTTTGCGTAATTTAAATCGTAGAATCAAAATATGGATAAAAAATTGGCATGTCAATTCAGAAAAAGTCCAAATTTTTAAAAGACTACCTATATTACAACAATGCTGTATATATAAATCTAATACATATCCTAAGTCGCGCTTTTGAGACATGAAAAACGCAAGTTGAATTTCGTCAATCGGCCTAGCAGAGAACGGGAGATACAGAACTGTATTTCCAAGATACATTTTCAAGTATGGGACTTTGACAGAAAGCAGTCGTTAGAGACTGCGAACCAATGAGAAAAATGTTCAATCTCTCCGATTGCTTTTTTAAGGCTGTTAATAAAAAATATTGTCTGAGAGGAAACTTGTGCTTTAAAATAATTATGTTACAATCCTGCTGCGTACCCAGCGAGATTTCTTTTCTCGATTTGATAACATTTACTGGCTGTTGTTCGGTTCTTGGGACCCTGCTCCTTGTTCGGTTCTAGGGGTCTTACTCTAATAGACCTTTAAAGGAACATTTGAAAATTCAAGATTAGAACTAAAGAAATGAGGTTTGAATTGCAAATTCGAGGGACATACTTATTTAACAGTGTTTAAAAATAGTTATTGCTGTGTGCAATATATGTGTTATTTTAATTTGAAAGGGCATAATATTAAATGCTGCATCGTGTGGACGTGCTACATTTGGACTGCTAAATAACCTCAAAAATGTTTGATACTCAGGAATACTACGTGACCGGATGAGTTATTCAAATACAGAAAAGCATGCAAGGTCTATTTATCTAGAAGTTGTTATACCTTCATGGAAGACTTTCTAAACCAAACTGGTTTGTATTCACGTTATACGTGGGGAAGCATTCCGTACAGTGCCACGGTCGTAGGGCAAATCCATCTTCATGATTGTATACGGCTTCAGATGGTGACATTTACTCTATACTTAGATCGCCTAGACATTGCTTGGGTTCGAGAGTACACCTCCATACCGCTTGTTTACATTTTGATAAGAGTGCCTGAAAGATTTTACTGTTGATAACGTGCGTTGTATTTCTCTTACCATGAGATTGAACTTTTTATGGCCCTGTAGTGTGGTGAATTTAATATAAAAAATCTGATGTGTACACCACATGACTTCCTTGTACGGAATATTAAATTATACGCATTTTTTCTTGCATTTCATTTAAACTTATTAAATTGAATTAAACCTACTTCGCCGACAGCGCATAAACCACAACAGAATAAATGCATTCTTTAAAATTCACTTTGTTTACCATAGCGACACTCTGGCGCTAGGTTTAGTTAACATAATTATATTTCGTTCATATTATAACTCAGAATGCACAAAATTTATATCATTTAAAGAATTATCTAATCGTTGCCACATGTTCTATTCAAATACTATAATAAAGCTAGAACGATGTATAAAAGAAATTAAGCAAACAAAACAAAAAAGGAACATTTTTTCCCAGACGATTAAGTATTTCTCATTCAATTAATTCAGTTTTCACTTCGCGACAAGGCAAAAATACAGAAAAACTTAAAATATCTGTATTAAAAATTACAAAGTAAATCTTAAACGCTTATTTCATCGAAAAAATTCCAGAAAGGATTAAGCATGATTTAAATAATTAATGAAGGCGTTATCTTTGTTGTTGCGAAGCTAAGTTTCTCTAGATTGACAACAAATCCGCTATCCTGCTGTTTCAAATGTAAACAAGAGCAATGGCAGCCATCAAAAAACATTATTAGGCTTAGCGGCACTTAAACAATTTTAAAATTGTTCATAATTCTAAAAATATTGCATACAGATTTACTAAAGGCATAAAAAACTTAACCGGAAGATAAGAACAACATAATTCAATCATTTTTTAAAGCAAAAAATGTACAATTTGCAAACATATAAGAGTAAAGAAACTGAATTCACTGAGTCGGGTAACAGAGTGGATATTTACATAAGTATATTTATATACGTTTGGTGCGGCCGATTGCAACCAAAATACGAGATGCACATCTACATGTTATAGCAGTCATATATACAAAATTTCAACGTTCTGAGGCTACTCGTTTTTGAGTTATTGGAGATACGTATGTACTTACGCACGTACGTACATACGTTCGTACAGACGCCACGAAAAATTATTTAGAGAATTCATTTTAAAGCAGTTTTATAATTTTTTTTGGGAAACGAGTGTTTTATTCTGTCCTTATGTACAGATATCACGGAAATACATCCTTAAATTGCATTTGAGAGAGGTCAAAATGGGATATTTTTGTCGAAATATGCTGCCTGAAACTTTTCGCGATTACAATACTTCATTTTTACTTCGTACAAGGAAGTAAAATGTAGTGAATCTTCCTCACCCGCTAGGTAGAAGAAGTATTATTTCTTCCAGCATGCTAACTCCGTAAATGTGAATTAATATTGAGTGCCGAGATTTTTAATGAAATATATTCTTCATTTGAAACCATTAGTATTAAGGTGTTGTGATCATTATTTCAAGTTCGTTACATAAGCATTCTTTGCGGATACAGTGTCCAAAAGCATGAGGTAAATCCGTTTTCGCAAATCGCAAAAACTTTGAGAACTAACATATTTCTCGCTAAAGTCACGATATTTGCGTCACGTCTGAAAAGATGAAATCTATTTTGAAGTTAGACTACTATAGCTTTAAAACAGGGAAATATATATACGTCTAATTAAACTCCGCGCTAACAGTGAAAGCACTTTTTTCTTTCATCTAAGGTAAGAGAGTATTAAAAATGTGAAATATATGGGCATTAACATGAAAATAACGTATTAAATTGCAAAGGAAATATTTTCTTAAATGCCAAAGTAACAGAATGCAATAAAATTACAACAGTAATATACTTACGAGAAAGGAGTGTCTTTACAGCTGGGTCGAGATCATCGTGTAATCTAATGTGTTTCGGTTTTTGCACTAAATTCATGAACTCAGGTATTCATATAATCCAAGCAATTAAATATGCTTCTGATATTAACAGCATCTTTGAAGAATTTTATAATTTTATTACTCCATGAAACAGGAAGGCTATCAGCAGAAACCTGCAGGTAAATGTTTTCGTCTGGTGGCATTATTCAAAGAACACAAACGATAATTTCTCACGCTTCTGTGTTGCTTATGCACGTTATTCAAGGAAAGCAAAATCATAAAATTCCCGCCTAAATGTCATTACACCAAGAGAAAATGGTGTCAACCGAAAGTATGTCCAATCACAACCACGGATTTTTCCCTATGCGCGCTCTGCGGTACGGAATGCTTATACGCAACCCGTTCCATTAATCAAATCTAAGGCGAAGTCATTGTATTAAGGGATTTTTATTCGCTCAGCGACCGTGAAGTAATACAGGTGATACAGGTCAACTGCAATTGTATCGCTCGCGTTCTTTCTACAATGAATTCTATTATTAAAAAACACAACAATCAACCAAAATTTAGGCATAAGATATAAACGGGTTTTTAAGTCTATCAAAAGTCAATTCTTCGCGCCAATCCAAAGTACGAAAAAAATCCGAAGAATCCAATTTGCCGAATCGATTCTTTTTTAAGACTCAAGAGATTTGAAGATTCAAATGTTCCATCTGTTTAAAGCAAGTCGCTATTACCATTCTCGAAGCTTAATAGCCCAAAATGGTAGTTAATATAAAAGGAAATATATCTGAATTTCTTTTATACCTATACCTTTAAATTTTCAATAATGCCATTCAAATGGTACTTTAATTGAGACTCAAACCATTTTCAACCAAATCTCAGAGGTATGTCAATAATGAAAAATTCTTTTGATCTCTTTCAATCTCGACCTGGAAAGGAATAGAACATTCTTTCAAACGCTTTAGGGCACAATTACATTGTATACCCCCAAGCCTGTGCCGACGGTAAGGTCCCTACTGATAAATGATCCTTTTTCGACAAAGATTAGAGTCTTGAGTGTTCCGTTATTTCTATTTTTATTCGCGCTACCGGCTCCCTTGAGGTTCTGTTCCTTATTATCTGCCTCGGAATCTGAAGATATTCTTCATGTCGTTCCGAACTTCAGTCCTTCCGTTTTGTTTTCCGATTTTCTTTTTGCTGTCAATTTCTTTTAGATTCATTGTTACAGAAGATGTCTAGGGGTTGTATTGTGTAAACGCTCAGATTAAGGGCAGGGAAGAAATTTTTATTGCATGATTAATACCCAAATTCTGATACACGCTACAAATGCTTCAGTTTTGTAACATTAAGAGCTATTAAGTATATATTAATTCAGCGGTCTCTCGCTCGAAGCCTCCAAAGCAGTTAAATATTAAGAATTTGTTGCAAATATGGTAGTTATAATTTTAGAGACATGAAAATACGGACACCGCTTAGGTGAGCGATTGGTATTAAAGGAAAAAGGAATTATTAGGCTCTGGCTTTATTTTTATCAATATATGCTTGTACTCCAAGTCGCATGGCTAAGACAAGGGGGATAATTATCTACGTTAGCACATTCAGTAAATCTAGTTTCCCAGCCGACATCTGGTGGCGGTTTCGGTATCCTGGAGCTTTCGGTTTTACGATTAGGTTAAAAGTAAATTAGTGGTTAATTTTTAGCTCAAAGGTGCGTTAGCTCAGAATGGCTATTAATTCCGTTTTGGCATTTTGCTTTGATTCACTATAAACGGCGAATCATTTTTGAAATTCTTGCCACGAAATATTAGAACCATGTATTATACGTAGTTAAAAAAATTAAATAATGAAGATTTTACATAAATGTATGCATGTTTCTCGCATTGTGATACAAAAACGGTACCTACAGCCATCCAATTTTGAATAACGTACGTCCCACCCGAATATGGGCATCTGGAAACCAAAATTTGGAATTTGTTTTATTATCTATTCCATATTTTGTAAAGCATTTAGGAGTTTTTGATAAAGAAACTCAACGATTTCAAAGCAAGCAATGGCAAAACTGTTATAGAAAAAAGAAACATTTTTATCTCCAGCGCGCGAGACTGTGTAGCATAAATTCTAAAGATATGCTCATTTCAAATTTATTTTGTGATACTGCTGTTGAATTGAATTTTATGGCTATAGAGAATGATATAATTTAATAAATAAATTTTATCATTCTTATTAAATATATAAAGTATTTTAATAAGAATGGTATATTTAATAAATAAAGGTAACACACAAAACATTAAAAAAATCCTCCTTTGGGCGTAATATAAAATCCGAAAGCTTTCAGATTTTTTTTTTTTTTTTACTTTATTATTATTATTATCGTTTATATACGTTTCATTAAATATTCAGCTAGTGAAATTTAAAATTTAGTTTACATATATTTTTCTGTTTCGTTAGAAATGTTTTTAAATTTTGTTAAAAGTATTCAGGCCCATCAGGTGCTCTGAGATCCGCCTCGCTTGGAATTTGAGAGTGAGACTACAGTATTAATTAATTACAGTATTAATTAATAAGTATTCAAAGGTGAGATTATTCTTCTCTCAAATGTGTCTTGGTGTACCTTACCGTATCGGAATTTTGGGCTTTTGGACTTTTAAAAAGCGGATTGCACAGAGGACGACCTTGGAATTTGGAAAGCTGTTCAAAAGGAATGAGATAAAATATATCTTCCGCTACTAAAAAAAAAAAAAAAAGCTTTATTGTCTTGGAAATTACGATATAGAAAGATAGTCGAGAATACGAGGTATTTAAAATGAACATATTTTAGGTAAAATATTTCGTAAATGCAATCAAAATCGTATAAAAAATGTGAGAATAGCCTTATATATAGTTCGACCGCCTCATCCGCGACCAGGAGCGCCAACACGCATGCGCCATTCGGACCGAATTATTCTGAAAATAGGGTGGAAGGATGGGGACTTTCTTTCCCTCCAGCATAGCTCTTTCCGAGAAGAGACCTTTCACGTCGCAGCAAGTAATACCGCTCCTTTTGGACGAATCTATGTGTTTTGGCAGAATGCCAACCAGGGTTGCGCTTAAGACGGTCGAACTATAGTATTTAAACAATTATAAGTTTTTTTTTACTAACCCAATATATTTACTGTTATGTTTAAACGTTTTATAAATTTATCATCTAGATTCTTAAAGAATAATGTTTTAGAGGTAAATTATAATAATAAATGTAATACAATTTACATCTTACGCGTTTCCAACAGCAATTTATTTTTATATTTATCGCATGCAAATGAAATTTAAACAATGGTTACGTACGTTCGATTTAAGCTACGAGTCCAAACGCAAGGGTATATGCTTATGTACACTTAAGGTATAAACTGGCTTGGAAGGACTCAGTATAATACTTTATTTTTGTATATATAATTAAAAGCTAAAAAACAAAGATTTGAACTTCTTTTCGCTTGAAATAGGGTTTTAACTGAAGAGTATACGAAACAAATTATTTCTTATGAAATATCTTTTTCTACAATTAACCCTGTAATTTACCAGCAGAGGGAAAGTATATGCAGTCTAATTATCTAAACATAGAAAATAATTTAATTTTCCTTATCTTGAAAAATGTCCCTTATTGAAATTAAAAATAACCATGTTAATCAAACATAAAGCATTCGAAATTGTTGTTTTAAATAAATATAAAAGAATTAACGCAAAATATAGTATTATAAAATAATTTATTCTTTATTGGAAATAGAAAATTGAGCAGTATTAAAAGTCCCAGATTTATCTTACTAGGACGAAAAAAGATGTGGACTGACGTTGCAAATAAAAGTAATTTTATGAGTTATTTGCTAGATTTAAAAATACTTTTAAGCTTGTGATTACATGGCAAAAGAAGTAATACTAAACAATTATCAAAATGCTCAATAACTAAACATTTAAAAAGAAACATCTGTTGCTTTTAAAATATTCGATTCGGAAAATGCGGATTTAGCCAAATTTGGAACTAAAAACATAACATTATTTTTTGCAGTATGTTTCTCGACCATTTTGTAACTATGTTTTCCAGCAAAAAGTTTTAGATTTCAAGCTTAAGTTATTTGGAAATTTAATTATTTATAATTCTACTTCTGCACGATTTCTGTCTAATGTTAATATTTCTTTCTAATTATCTTTGAAGTTAACCACAGAGACTTGGAGGCTTAAACAAACGTTTTTATAAATCAAAACTTTGGTTATAAATGCACGAGTCCTGCTTACAAATCGGACAAACATTTCTGGCCACGTAATTTACACAAAAAGTAAACATGGCTAATCTTTGGAATATGGTAACAGGTAGTTTGGCGACATTTTGGTAAGGCGATAAAGGTTACTAGCTAGGTGTGGTGTTGGTGTATTTAATTATGGCAAAGCACACTAGGGCTATCTGCCTAAGGGGAGGGATGCCTTCGGAGGACTTTCTAAGGGAAACTGACTCGTATACACGTTACACATGGGGAAAACCAAGAAAACACCCATGCAGCCAGCCCGTTCGCGGGATTCGAACCTCGGACCGAACTACAAGTGTTCAGCGACTTTACCGCTCGGCCGCTGGTGGGCCGGTTACTAGCTAGGACTTAAGCAGTAGATACATGTACATGGATAAAGTCAAGAGTGTGCGCAGTGCCATTTTTGTGCAAATCTGGGAATTTTTTTTAAGTGAAAATAGGTCGACGTGTACATGGATGATACCGTGTATGTGCAATTCTTAAAAACGCGGGAAGCAGTGGGCGATTCTGGTCTTTCTTCCAATTTCGCACCTAATCTTCATCATGATTAAGCACTTTTGTTCCATAAAAGTTCTAGCATAAGCGTAATTCGGCTAGCAGATTGTTGGAAAAAAATGTTGAGGAAAAAAAAAAAAAAACATGCCTTTACTTCGTGAAAACAAAATGGCGTCCAAACAAAAACTAGCAGGTTGCTGTAGCAGGGTTGGTCGCTAAATGTTCGCCAAAAATTCGCCAAGTTACCATAATCCAAAGATTAACCGTAAATTCAAATTTTAAATTATAGTACCCTAATAACCAAGGGTTACTTTCTAGATTTAACGCAAAGTTGGCTTAAAACGTTTTACTGGCGTAGCAATTTTAATATCGGCAACTCTAATGCAAAGGCGAATAATATTACCTTATCAGAGTTAATAACGGGATCTTGAGAGGCAGAGCACATTCTGAATTAAATTCCGAAAACCTTTCCTTTAAATATTTTCTCATTCTTCCTCGTTCGCACTGTGGTAGGGAAACGGAAACGAGGACTAACAGTAAAGATCAAAAACGTAAAATAACTGGTTTGGTAAAACATAATAATAAAAGTCCTACAAGTTATTTCACATAATAAAGCTCTATTTAAAATTTATTAAAATCTTGAAATTTTGAAAGATGGAGTGAAAGCATTTTTGGAATTTTCGGTACGATATTACGATTTGTGCAAAGGCCGTTGTTACTAAGAATCTTGGATTTCCTTGATCAGGTACAGATTTGTAGCATGCCATAACCATCTTATTTTTCAAATTTCTCGCCTTCAATCCGTTATTCCGTTTAATCAAAATGGTTCTACGAGATGGAAGTTTTTAGACAATCAAGCCTATCCAAATTCACGCTACAGTCATTCCACGATGGATATAAAACAAGCACTCAGCATTTTTCTTTCAGAAACGGCATGAACGTTGGGGTAAGTGTATTTATTGCGATGGATATTACTTCGAATGTGACTAGATAATATTTTTTTCTATATTTAAAACACAACTAACTGCCTCTGTGAGTACGTTTTTTCAAATTTTCTGATCAATGACATTCTTCTAGATGCTTTGAGAAAACAACATGTGAAATACTTTAATAGTAAACTCTTCACTTTGACATAAAGAGAGGACTTCACTTTATGACATCACTTGACTCCTAAGATTTGAGACCATTGCTAGAAAACGATTGCCAAAATATTCCTCAGCTTCTTAGCGAGAGACTGTTTTGTTATATTGCTTTTAGGCCTAGAAAATATCTGTGCCTTTTGACCTTGAAATGGCTACGTAAAGGTGTTTAGCACTCTAGGACAACGAGACTGAAAACGCTTTCTTCTTTGAGAGGATGAAAGTTGCCTCTTCTTGGTTTTCATTTAATACAGTTAAGAGCTGTGCAATCGAAGCTATAAAAAAGATCCATCAACGAAGCACAAAAACAGTTATACGGAAAGATTTAAGATTTAAGATAACAAAAATTCAACTTCTTCTTCATAATCGGCAAAAAAAAAAAAAAAGGTTCTGGATGTATACGATTTTCAAAATTTGGGAATTCCTGTCTAAAAGGTTTTAGCCATTAATTTGAGCTAACACACGTGTTATTTACATGTCTATCTTATAACATATTTTTTTTCATAACCATTTCTAGGATTACCTTTCAGGCATCACAGTCCTGTCCTAAACAGCAGGATTAAATTATAAAATCTATTGGTATTAAATCTTGGGGGCAAACACTGAAATGGTGAAAGAAGAAAACCTCAAAATCTTAATAAACATGTCATAAAAGCAACGAAAATGAAACCAATCCCCAAACCTATGAAAGTAATTCAGACAGAATAATACCTTTTGAAAAGTTTCTTGTATGCAAATTGCCGTTTGAAGATGCAAAGTCCTCTAAATTGCGAAGAGAGGGATTATTTAAGGAATTTATCATTAAATTCCTTAAATATTCCCTAGCAAGGTAGGCTTATCTAGCAAGGTAGTAACTGCACTTGTTAACATCGCATGTGAGATGAGATTCTCAAATATATCATCTGAGATTGCACGATCAATAGAAGAACTTAACGTTGTACTTCTTAGATCTTAACTGTGATGGGTTTTATTTTTCTTAAATTTAGGGAATTTTGTCTGGTAATTACAGATTTTGTACCATTCTCATAAACGCGTATACAAGCAAATGAGAAATACATACGTTTTTTATATTATCAACATAAATCATCCTAAGAACAAGTTAGTAACTAAAGTTAATATCTGCAATTTAATTATTCAGCGATGCTATTTAAAATAAGATACACATGATGTCACTTTAGTAAAATGCAGTGTCTCTTTTCCGAGAATTTATAGAACATGTATGCAATCCTTAAATTTAATCAGTAAAATAGTAATTCTTAATTTACATCAAGGACCTTTATCTCACGTGCTGTATACTATGGAAATGGAATTGATGACGTGTCTAATGCAAACTTTAGGCTTAACCTTTAAGAAAACTAATTATTGTTTGACATCGAGATTTATTACCTTTTTAGATTTACTTTTAATTAATATTCTCAAACATTTCCTTCGCCTCTACGTCACTATTTTTTAAGTCTTTTCTCTGCTGTGTATCCGTTTCGGATTACGGTTTTGTCCAATTTTTTAGTATTCCACACAGAATTTTATTCACTAAAATTTTTAAAAACGTATACAGCCTATAAATGCGTTCATTAAAATGCCTAATACCTAATTAAACTCGATGACCTTTACCAAACATACGATTTTCTACGTGGCCGAAACAATAGATTATAAGAAAAAGCAGAAGAAAAAAAACGCCAAGTGAATTATAAAATTAGTAACACAATATCCTTCAGTTTGGCGCAGATTTAAGTCAGAATCTCAATCGGTTTCGACGGAAGCCGGTACAGACTGGTTTTTCCAGTCTTGTAGAGTTTTTTTTGCTCCTGATGAAGATGGACCTACACCTGGTTTCTCTCGAAATTGATAGAGATCTTCACTTAACTCTTTCGCATTGAGAGACGACCAAATCTGTTTTCAACAAACATCGAAAACGCCCGTGTTTATGAATTTGTCTTGGAATAGTTTTCCTTCCACCCTTGCTGCTCTTGGAGGTTTTTCTGCGGTTTCTTCCATTGTGTGCAGTTTCACCTTAGGGCCGGATTGCACTTGCGAACGTCAATAGCTTTCCGTATTTCTCCTTTTTTTGCTTCAAAAGAATGATTGACATGTCTTTTAACAACTCGCGAAACCAATGAGCCATACACTAACGTGGAGGGGAAAGAACTAGGTAGAAAATAAACAAGGCGTTGGGGCGGTTTGCCGTTGCCTGAATGAACGGGCGTTACGGGCGACTTCGATGCGAAAGAGTTAAATCTACGCCAAATTCAAGGTTGTTGTGTTACTAGTTTTATGAGATCACATGAGGTTTTAAGGCACTTATTTTTATATCTAACTAGTTATTTTATGTTCAATATCTACACCGCCATTTTTCCTTATCCGTTTTATTGCCAGAATTTTAGCCCGTGCGTATTCAAATGAGGTAGAAAGAGCTAGTATTTAAAAGTACGTTATGGATTGTTTAGTCAGAGCGTGATCCGCCTCCCGAAGGCCACGTAACTAGTTGAAGTTCTAGGATAGCAGTCTGTCTAGGGCATTGCTTCGTTCTTGTTAGTAGTGCTTTACATTCCGGTACAGGATTGAGCCAACGTACGCGTTAATCATTTTTGCGTAGCCTTTGGTTGGATTAGCTTAGTTTTAAATTGAAATTTTATCTTTTGAGTTATGTCATAAATGCTGGCTGGTTTTAGAAGCAAAAGAAGTACTTTCTATTCAATTATTTGTGTTCTAAATGGTCTTTCATACATTCCTTACGTTTCTATTCGAATTCTAGTCCTAGCAATAGTTCGTTTAAGAGTCACCGCTTAGTGTAAGCTTCCCCCTCCCGAAAAAAAAAGAGGATATGCAAGTTTAATACAATGTGTATATTGTTTTTATTTTCTGCAGTAATAATTTCTTAGTCTTTCTAACCACTTTTTATCACATGCGTGTTTTTTCATATCTTTTCTCTCCTATGTTTCCCCTTCGGAATTTGGCATCCAAATTTTCATTAACGTATTCTATCCTCTATTTCTAGAGACTAGTGCCCGAAAATGTTTAATCTTTCTGGTCTGATGGTTTTTCCTACTTGAGTTTAAATGTTTCTAACTGTTTGAGTGCTTCCGAAAGTCATGGGAATCATTCAGCTGAAACTAACATTACGCTATTAAGAAGCATGATCGGCTTTCTGGGAGAAATTAAATTAGCGTGTGCATCTTTATTAAATTTTAAAATAACATTCTGATAAAAGCTATTACGTTCTGTTGTGCTGAAAATTTCTAGCAAGTATTTAAAAAAATAATTTAATACAAAGTTGCTGACACGTAAGTAAAATAATCACAATTACACAACGAAAATTAATTTTTACTTTTTCCCTTCTTTTAGGGAAAATTTTCTAACTATGTAACTGAGCAGCCGATAAATGCTTGCCGACGAACGAAGAAAAAATATGCATTAAATTTTATTTCAACGGAGTTTAAACGGTATTTCAAGTGCACTTCTGTTTCAATAACGTTTAGTCTTAATGAGCACAAATGCAAAAGAATCTGAAATGAGAATCTGCATTCTCTAATGATTGTAGAAAACTTCGATTTCCCTTTTAGTTCTAAGAGCGCTAACGTTTTGAAGCAAAAATCTGATAGTGTTTTGTATTTTCTGAGTTTATTCATCTGGTTCTTTGCACACTGTGCATCAATCATATTTTAAGACTGAATTTGTAAAGCTATGAGCGTTGATTGAAATGAATCAATCAAATTCTTTGCACACTTTTTCTGAGGGCATACATATTTGGATACATTTACAGTGATTTAATATGCCTTTTTGTGAAATCAACTGTAATTATCCTTAAGCGTTGATTGAAATGAATCAATCAAATTCTTTGCACACTTTTTCTGAGGGCATACATATTTGGATACATTTACAGTGATTTAATATGCCTTTTTGTGAAATCAACTGTAATTATCCTTGAGCGTTGATTGAAATGAATCAATCAAATTCTTTGCACACTTTTTCTGAGGGCATACATATTTGGATACATTTACAGTGATTTAATATGCCTTTTTGTGAAATCAACTGTAATTATCCTTGAGCGTTGATTGAAATGAATCAATCAAATTCTTTGCACATTTTTTCTGAGGGCATACATATTTGGATACATTTACAGTGATTTAATATGCCTTTTTGTGAAATCAACTGTAATTATCCTTGAGCGTTGATTGAAATGAATCAATCAAATTCTTTGCACACTTTTTCTGAGGGCATACATATTTGGATACATTTACAGTAATTTAATATGCCTTTTTGTGAAATCAACTGTAATTATCCTTGAGCGTTGATTGAAATGAATCAATCAAATTCTTTGCACACTTTTTCTGAGGGCATACATATTTGGATACATTTACAGTGATTTAATATGCCTTTTTGTGAAATCAACTGTAATTATCCTTGAGCGTTGATTGAAATGAATCAATCAAATTCTTTGCACATTTTTTCTGAGGGCATACATATTTGGATACATTTACAGTGATTTAATATGCCTTTTTGTGAAATCAACTGTAATTATCCTTAAGCGTTGATTGAAATGAATCAATCAAATTCTTTGCACATTTTTTCTGAGGGCATACATATTTGGATACATTTACAGTGATTTAATATGCCTTTTTGTGAAATCAACTGTAATTATCCTTGAGCGTTGATTGAAATGAATCAATCAAATTCTTTGCACACTTTTTCTGAGGGCATACATATTTGGATACATTTACAGTGATTTAATATGCCTTTTTGTGAAATCAACTGTAATTATCCTTGAGCGTTGATTGAAATGAATCAATCAAATTCTTTGCACATTTTTTCTGAGGGCATACATATTTGGATACATTTACAGTGATTTAATATGCCTTTTTGTGAAATCAACTGTAATTATCCTTGAGCGTTGATTGAAATGAATCAATCAAATTCTTTGCACATTTTTTCTGAGGGCATACATATTTGGATACATTTACAGTGATTTAATATGCCTTTTTGTGAAATCAACTGTAATTATCCTTAAGCGTTGATTGAAATGAATCAATCAAATTCTTTGCACACTTTTTCTGAGAGCATACATATTTGGATACATTTACAGTGATTTAATATGCCTTTTTGTGAAATCAACTGTAATTATCCTTGAGCGTTGATTGAAATGAATCAATCAAATTCTTTGCACACTTTTTCTGAGGGCATACATATTTGGATACATTTACAGTGATTTAATATGCCTTTTTGTGAAATCAACTGTAATTATCCTTATACTCATCTTCACTGAATATACTTCTAAGAATTATTTTGTTTCTGGAACGAGGGTAAAATGAATACAGGTACGACATAGGGCGCTCTAGAGAGATGTAGGCAATATGCATTTACAAACATCCGTGCATTCTCCGAGATTGTAATCCGGGCCCTTTAATAAGGCAGTCAACGACGCTAACCGCTATACCGGTTGGGTAGCACGTATCCTCAACTGCCTTCTTACGTTTATCACAAGAAAGGTAAAATATGCCGAAAATGCTCATAGCTTTAAGCAAAAATAAACGGAATATGTTTCTATAGCAACGTAAAAGTATTGGTTGCCAAATGTGAAAAGAAAAAATGAATGATAAGAATGAAAATAGATTAACAAAACGAATATAACGCTATCTATTTGTAAAAGCCCAAATTACTTTGACGCCAACACGATAAATTAGTGAACTGGGTTTTCAGTTAAAAGAAAGGATTACAGTCTGTAGCATAATTATGTTAAACGTGTGCTTAACGTAATGTCAATTAGATTTAACCATACAAATTAACTATAAACAATGATATCTTAAAGATTTCGATTCAGATTCACTAGTTTATATATCATCGTTAAGCAGCTTTGGTAACATTAGTTGAAAGCATTCTTTCATTAAATTTTGCATATTCTGGGTTGTTTTAAACCTGCATTAAAATATTTTTCTTCCAGTTAAATGCTCATAAAATTATAGAAATTATATTGTTATTAACTGCTTTAGACATGGGATATGGAGGAACAAAAATTGTAAAAATCACACAAGCATTATTATACTTCCAGATACTTACTACTTTGAGTTATTAAATTCATGTACTTTCCGGAAGTTTTAAATAATTTTATTTTCTGCTATAAACTTGTTACTTCTACAGGACACACAGCAGAGTAGGAAAACTTCCATTATACTTCTCTCATTATACCGAAGACAAACATGCTTTGCAATGTGATGAAATATATGGTACATTCTTCTGTTGCAGAGAATCTTTTCCTGGGTAGTTCATGGAGGTCTAGCTTCTAATTGTGTTGGTTAATATTCAAGAACACCATTAAATCTGAATGATGTACTTTCTGAGGCAGCGAATGTAATCAAGTTTTAGGAGACACTCTGCTCTGAACTGGTGTTTAATTACCATTAGTGGTGGATAAGATATGACTTTAAATGAGAAAATGTGTGTCGAGTGTTTTCCGCATTCTGATTCCAGCAGTGAAAGTAATTCAAAAATTTATTGTGGTTTGCATAAAATACATTTGTTCCTGCAGCTCTTGTATCAAAAGAATGGACGCTAATAATATATGATGTTGCAGTTTAGTACTTTAAATGGGATGGTGCTCCTTCAACTTCGTATATTTTTAAAATTAACGATGTTGCGAAAGGACAGATAAGTAACTAATTTCATGGTAGTTAATATAGCCCTCTGATGAAAGGTAGAAGTCTTCGAGAATATAAAAGTAAATAAATGCTATTACAAGATACTAAGCGGTTCTGAATATTATGTAACTGCAATTCTTTATTCACATTTTTATACGAATACGTCGGGCTTATTACTTATGAATATTTCCCGAAGTTGTAACGTCCTAAATTTTACTGATATTATTTGGCTTATTAAAACGTATTTCGAAGCTAACCGTTAGCATTCCCGGTTAATTATTACCCACAAAGGTAAATTAGCAGCAACGCCAAATAAAGGAAAACATAAAACATTAAATAAAATGTACAATATAGAGGTAGTACATAAAGAACTGAACAAAAGCGTTATGTTGTACGTGTGTTCTAGAGTTTAGGACACAGTTACAAGTTCAGAAGAGGCACTCAGTTATTAATTTATACATATCTAAATTTAATACGATATAGCGACTACTGTTATACGGTATTTCTTCCGCCTTCTTAGCATACCTTCGTAGTGTAGTGGTCTGCACGCTGGGCTCGTATTATTTCAAAGGTCTGTGATTCGATTCCCGGCGAAGGCTTTGCTCATTTTTCAAGTCTTCTGCTTCCAAAAAGTACCTAATGTTTCTACAATGTAACTGAGAATTTCTGTTAAATTTGGAACTGAGAAAATTAATATCACTTATCACTACAGAGGCAGTATAACATATACAACGTATTAAGTACACTGTAGATTGTCAATGTAATTTTTTAATTAATTCATAGCTTTCAGAGGCTATAAATCTGATATCGTAAATTTTAAATACCAAGAAAGATTTGCGATAACGTTATATCGCGAAGTTTATATTATGGCATTAACGTTTACTAAATAAATGTTATTTTATTTATTTACTTCTTCGACTTCTGGCTCTTTTCGCCACGGATTTGCTCATTCCAGATTTTATGCAGATTTGAATGGCAAATAGATTTACAAATCATAGTGTAAAAGTTTGTCCTGCAGTCCGATGACACACTGAAGAATAAGTACTGCCGCGTGCGTACGGATTCGTAATAGGCTGAATGCACCCAGGTTCTATGATAGGTTAATAAAATTTATTTTATCAAAATAAACGCTTCAAAGTTCTGGAATTTTCTATAGGAATACTCGTACATGTGTATAGATTATCACAGAGTACAATCAGTAGTTACACGTCAAAATACTAAGAGAGTTAAACACAATGTAAAGCGCGATTAAAGACTAAGCTAATTCGGAGATATCTCATTTCATGCTAAACTAACAACTCGCTACAATAATTCAACTATTGAAAGAAGATGTTCTCTTTCACATATAGATTTCACATGGCCGCCGAGATATTTCCAGTAATTTCTGCTTCTTGAAATAACTTCTTGGAATTACGGATGCAGCTAATATAGTGATCAATTACATTTATTCAGTTGCAATACTTATTATGGTGATACAGAGACCTTACCAAAAATACTCCCAAACGGTCTCCATGTTTGGCGACTTTTGGTGATTTACTAAATTTGGCGACAAAAAAAGTCGCCAAAACCGTAGTCAGCTTGGCGATATCTCTCCAAATTACCGAGATACCCATCTACTCAATGTTAAATCGTTTTCCCCCTGCAATCGTACTTTTCCAGTATAGCTCATCTCTATAGAGTTTTCATGATATATTACGCAGCAAAATACAACAATTTCACATCATCTACCCATGTGCAAATTTCGCAACAGTGTATTAGCAACGCTAATGCTGGTCTTGCTGTCAGTTTTGTAGATTGAGGCTACATCTTGTTTTGGTAAGTGCATATGGTATTTCTCCCGCCTTCTTGACATGCCTTTGTGATGTGATGATCTGCAAGCTGGGCGCGTATTCCAGGGGTCAGAGATTTAATACCCGGCGAAGGCGTTGGTAATTTTTCATTTTGCCAGCTTCCAAAAATATCTAATGTCCCTACAGTAGCGCCCGAACTAAAAAGGATGATGAATCTCCACATCCAGGATTTGGCAATTGGGTACCCTAAAATCCCAGTCGTCCTTTAAAAGGAGGAGTATATAAGTTTTTTCTCCCGCCTTCTTGGCATGCCTTCGTGGTGTAGTGGTCTGCACGCTGGGTGCGTATTCCAGAGGTCCGAGGTTCAATACCCGGCGAAGGCGTTGCTAATTTTCCATCTTGCCTGGTACCAAAAAATACCCAATGTCTTTACAAGTGTATGTTTGAATTTATATCGTGGTCTTGGTAAACTTGCAGTCTCTCACCTCGTCATATTAAAGATGTTGAATTGATAACAATTGTGGAAAAAAATTGATGTCAAAACCGGGTCGAAGTTTGTATAGTAATGTTATGTTTGTGTTTAGTCACTCACACGTCTTCCGCCTGAAGTAAAATTGAAGTGTTTTAATGTTTCTTTTTGTTTGCTGGTTTGGATGCGTCGCTGGTGATAATTCACTGCACAGAATGTAACTAATCTCTTACAGCTATTCAACTGACCTAAGTTATTTTTGAAATCCAGTTCAGGTGTTATAACAGTTTCTTAAGTACTTCTTTAGCTTTCTCAGACATCCTCTTCGTCCGCAGACATTTGACTGTAATTTAATTTTAAAGCCAAAACTAACAGCATCAAATCTTGGAAGACAAACTTCTTTATTAAATTAAAATGCTATCTAGGCAAGAATATGGAAGGTTTATTTTGAATGATTAGAAATTTCTCCGATTTCATAAAAGAGAATACAACTCATAGGAAACTGATGTCCGCAAAGGTTTTTTATGGCTGAAGTATAAAACTTGATTCTCCAGAAGGAAAAAGACGTTAAAACTCTTTCAAAACCGAAGCCTTCGCTAACCTTCGCCATCCCACATTTATTTCGGCAGTATCTCAAGGGACCGGATCCGAGAGTCTGGCACTCTCTTCCAATCTTATTAGCCTTTGAAGACGACCTTCTGATCAATACGTTTTGAAGTGCTAGCAATCCCTAAAGATTGAACAGTTGCTGACAGACACCTGTGCGCTATTCGAAATTCAGAGTCTGTGCCCAACTAAACGCTGTGATAGCCAACCGTCTTTAACTACTATATAACCGTAAGGTGTTTTAAGCATATGGGAAAAGAGATTATATATTATGCAGTTATAGATCTTTCTGTGTACGGTATAGCAATTCATCTGTGCAAAAGAATGGCAAATTGCTTACACAGTTTTAACTTCAGTTGTTGCAGCTTCTAACCCAATCCTTCAGTCTTACTTTAAGCTATTGTGGTTCCTACTCCAGTAATCCGGTTCTACTCTAGTCCTAGTGAACATTATATAGGACAAGATTTTTGGCTTATTTTGGGGGTATATATGTAAAAGTTATGCTTATATATAAACGAAATCAGGTTCCTTTGTTTTTTCACCCCATAAAATATTTTCTCCCTCCTTTCAGCATGTCTTCTTGGTGTAATGATTACCGCCCTCGGGGTATTCGAGAGATCCAGGCTTGAGTACTGGCGAGGGCACTGCACATTTTTCAACTTCCTGATTTCAGAAATATTCAAAAAAACCTACAGTGCGCTCTAGCTAAAAGGTGGTGGATGATGATTCTTCACCACCAGGATTTGGAGATCTGATCCCCTAATCACCAGTAGTCCTTTAAAAGGGGGTTATATAGGGTATTTTCTCCCCCTTCTGCATGCCGTGTTGTAACGGCTAGCACACTCCGCGCGTATTCGAAAGCTCCAGATTCGTGTCCAGGGAAGGCCACTGATCATTTTTGACGTCTCCTGTTTCAAAATAATCTAATCACTCTGCAGTGGCGCCCAAATTAAAAACCAAAGGTGAAGGTGGTGGATGATGATCTTTCCCCTCTAGGATTTGGCGATTGTGTCCCCTAATCACTAGTCACCCTTTAAAAAGAGGAGTATATAAGGTATTTTCTCCCTCCTTCTAGAATGCCTTCCTGGTGTAACGGATAGCACGCTCGTTGCGTATTCGAAAGGTCCATGTTCGAGTCCCATCGAGGGCTTTGCTCATTTTTCTCGTCTCCTGTATGAAAAACATCTAATGACTCTACGAACTATAAAAACATTTCCTCCTGTAGCATTTCTGCTCTTTTAAGAAACAAATGTTTCCGTAATTCATCGTTACGTCTAGATTTTTCCGCCTAAAGTCTGATCTTGATAGACGCCATCATTTGCATTCCTCTTTATCTATCATTTCTCATGTCAAAATTTTTAATTTCAAATGAGAAAGAAACGATTATTTCTATCCCTTGAATCAGATAAACGATTACAAAATTTTAAGTCTTAATCCCAACGTAATATAATGAAAATTTTAAAGTAAATTACGATAAGTGCATGTGCATTAAATCCGTGACATTTGCAGCTTCACCGTAATGTTCTAGAAAGGAGAGACAAATTTATTTATAACGCGATTCATGAAATGGACTCAAAAAATGAAAATACGGAATTTATAAATTCTAAAAGCTTTCAGATTTTATTAACCAGAAACGAAAAGATTAATCAGAAACGGCTATTTGGGCGTAATAACGTCCAAATAGCCTATTTTTTTAACATTTTGTGTGTTACCTTTAGTTATTAAATATAATGTTCTGAGTATTTAAACTATTAAATTCAATTCAACAGCAATATCACAGATTATCTAAAAAGAGCTTATCTTTAGAATTTTCTACACACAGTTTGGCGGTGGAGATAAAGAAGTTTTTTCTTTCCGTACATGGTTGCCATTGCTCACTTTGAAATCATTTAGTTTGTTAATGAAAAATTCCTTAAAGTTTTACAAAGTATGAAATAGTTAATAAAACAAACTTATAGTTCCAAATTTGGGTTTCCAGATTCTTATATTCAAATGGAGGACTACGTTATTCAAAATTTGATGTCTCTAGGTGCAGTCGTGTTTTACCAATGCGAGAAACGTACATACATTCATACAGACTTTTCATTATTTAAGTTCCTTAAATATGATGCAGGGCGACAATATTTGGTGACAAGAATTTGAAAATTGAAACGCCGTTTTATAGTGGACCACGCAAAATGCAAAAATAAAATTAATAGCTCTTCTAGCAAATTGCCTCTTTTGGCTAATAATAATCTTCTTAATCAAAGACTCAAATCTAAACATTCAGCTCAAGGTAATATGAATTAGGCATTCGCCTATTATTTTGGCTAATTTCAGAGTACTAAGAAAAAATTAAAAGTTTTGGGATACGTTAAGATTTACCAGAATGTAACGCAGAGATATGAAATGGCGCTGATGGATTCGTTCGATGCACAACTGCTGCAAGTACTTGGTTATTAAGGAAGCGCATACATCAAATATAATAAAACGGAACTCACGAAAACAAGTTATGATGGTACTATTTCATTCTGAATTTCTTTATTCTCCCTACGATTTTCTAAAAGTTGCTTTACTAAATGTTTAAAGCAAAGCCTTTTGAAAAGGAAGCAAACTCACTTCCAACACCAATTTTCGGTAGCAAAATACCATGAATGATTAAACTGTGGTCTTTCTGAGAATTCAAAAATATATTCGTTTTCTTTTTCCAAGATCATCAACTGTATGCCTGTTTATGCAGAGGAAGCCAATAGTATTTACAGCCTAGTCATGAACTGGAATTCAAAAATACACACTCTACATGAACAGAAAATAATAAAGACCTGAACTGTAACAAAAAAGATATAAAATCAGTTTTTTCCATTTATTTCCAGACGCTTTGGTTACTGTAACAATACTGGAGAGGAACGCGGAGGAAAATGGAAAATGACAATGGGATGGATTTACGTTTTATCCAAAGATATTTTGTTTACTACGTGCTTAGAAATTGCTTCTGGTATCGAAGAGAAATAAATGTTATTTTTGTAACTTTTATCGTAAAAAGTATGTCATAGTAAAAAAAAAAAAAAAAAGATAAAATTGTACGCTCATTTGTGCGGCACATTGTTTTTCTATATGTGATTAACACCCAGCTTTGAAGTAACTCACTAAAAGCAATTTTAAAACTCAGTCTATCGAAAGCGGGTACAAAGCTGTTTTAGGATGTTTCCAATAATCCATTATATAAAAAAATGAAATAAAATAAAAATTATTTTTCGATGTTATTTTATTTTATTTTTTGTTATAACTATAGACTTTCAATTCATTTACTCTGCTGTACTTCTGCTCGCAAAAATGTGATAAAGCAAATTTTCGTCGCTGATACTGGATGAGAAATATTATAAAGAAAGAAACTAAGAAACTGAATACTGTATAAATTCAGAAGAGATTTATTTATATTTACATTAGATATTTTATTAATATATTTCTGTATACCTGATTCACTGTACTTCTAGTAATATACAGTGGATGGACAAAAATATGGAAACACCTTGTGAAATGCATGTTTAAAAAGAAAGATTGATTTTAATGAAATATGTAGATGGCGCTGGCGTTTTTGACTACTGACAGCACCTATACAACTTCGTAAATGTGCTAAACAGTTCAGTTGTTATCGGAGTACTGTTATGTGAGGTTGTCATTGCATTATGTCAGAGTTAACAGACTTCGAACGTGGGAAAATTGTTGGAGCACGTATGGTAGGTGCTTCCGTAAGCAAGGTAGCCGAGGTGTTTAGTGTTTCAAGAGGTACGGTATCGAAGATTTATTCCGCATATTTGAAAAGCGGAAAAACATCATCTGCTCAATCACAGCGCGGACGAAAGTGTGTCCTGAGTGATCGTGACAGACGATCATTAAGGGCAATTGTGACGAAAAATAAGAAGACCACAGCTTCAAAAGTTACCGCTGAAATGAATGTTGTGTTACCGAACCCTGTGAGTACCAAAACAACTAGAAGGGAGCTTCATAAACAGGGAATTGCTGGCCGTGCTGCAATTGAGAAGCCACTCATCAGTGATGCTAATGTCCGTAACAGGAAAAGGTGGTGTTTAAGTCATAAAGCCTGGACTATAGAGCAGTGGAAGCGAGTAATATGTCTGACGAGTCTTCTTTCACATTGTTTCCCATTTCTGGCCGAGTTTACGTCCGGAGAACGCCATCTCAAGCCTATAATACAGACTGCTTGTTGCCAAGAGTGAAACATGGCGGGGGTTCTGTTATGGTTTGGGCAGCCATATCGTGGTTCTCTGCTAGCCCCATGATAACTGTGTCAGGGCGCATGACTGCCAAGACTTATGTGAACATTTTGGCCGATCAAGTTCATCCCATGGTACAAACTTTGTTCCCCGATGGTGATGGTGTCTTCCAAGACGACAAAGCCCCTGTTCACACAGCTCAAATTGTCCAGGACTGGTTTTCTGAGCACGAGGATGAGTTGTCCCATCTCCCCTGGCCACCACAGTCACCAGACCTGAATATTATCGAACCTTTGTGGTCTACATTGGAACGGAAAGTGCGTTCTCGTTATCCACCGTCAACAGCGTTATCTGAACTTGCCACCGTTTTGCAGGAAGAATGGTATAATATTTCCTTGGCAAACATACAGGAACCGTATTTATCCATTCCGAGAAGACTGCAAGCTGTTTTGGATGCCAACGGGTTTCCTACACCATATTAAGCAAAGAAACATGTTTCTTTAAAGGGGTTTCCACATTTTTGTCCAACCCCTGTACTTTCTATGCAGTTTGTACGTAATTTCCTCCAGTGTTCCTTAATTTTAATTTATATATCTATCTAACTACATTAATTATTATAAATGAAGTTTTTTTTGTTTTAATGGCGGGATCTAGATGTACCTTTATAAACATTCATACCTTCTTCGGGAATCGAACTCGGACCCTTCGGTACTGCAGCAGGTTTCCTTAACCACCATACTATCTGGGCGGCTATGAAGGTAGGTATGAATGGGAATAAAATACATTTTTATAACTGAAAGCTAGAATGTAATGTTAATTGTTTTGGTTCTAAACATTATTTATCATGCACTAGCAATAATTTTATAAACCATATACTAAAAAATTACCTTTTCTTAATAAGCTTTGTAAATTAATCTGCATTAAGCATGTCTTGGATAACATCTTTTGCATTTTTAAATAACATAGATTAAAAAAAGCAAAGAGAAAAAAAAAATGTATGTGGCGAGGCCTCACTCAGCTGATCATTGTTTCTTAATCTTTATTTATTTATTTATTTTTTTATGTGTGAAACACTGTGTACAGTACAGTTTTTGTTTTTGATTAATCTCTACATGAAGAGTTGATTTATATTAACTTTCCTGCTCGTTGTTGCGCAAAGTTTGAGTTATGTTATAAGGTATTTATCCTGCTTTCGTAGCGAGCTTTCATGGTGTGGTGGTCTGCACGCTTGGCGCGTATTCCAGAGGTCCATGAATCGATTCCCGACGAAGGCGTTGCTAATTTTTCATTTCTCCTGCTTCCGAAAAATACCTTATGTCTCTACAATGTTGCAAAATAAATCAATAAAATAACTGATGCACCGTCATTTAATATATATTTAATGATATTCATTTATTACTTAATTTCGTTTACGTTTTTCGCCAAGTCTCAAAATGTATGTACAACTTTGAAATTGGATTTTTTTCTCAAACTATTTTGTCCATATAATTCATATCGTAGCGAATTTCACGCTTTCGCTAATTCGATTAGTTAGGCAATCGGGGCCTTGTTAGTATCGTCTAAATTGCTTTGCAAATTGATGTAATGATCAACTCACAATTTGATTGGTTACATTATAAGGTATTTCTCCCACCTTCCTAGCATTCCTTCGTGGTGTAGTGCTTCTGCACACTAGGCCGGTATTCCAGAGGCCCGTGGTTCGATTCCCGGCGAAGACGATTGCCCATTTTTCATCTTTCCTCCTTCCAAAAAAATCCTAATGTCTCTAAAACATAAGTATAAAGAAGAAAACGAATATTTAGTGTTTACATATAGAGTACTTATATGCTTAGTAATCAGGAAAATGAATGAAATACAGAGGCTGTTCGCAAATTTTTAGACGATTTTGGTAAGCGGTAATAAAAATTCGTTTGCTGAAAAAGAAGTAATTGCAAATGTACTATGTTTTTAAAAGTGAAAATTATCGACTGTGGCTTAAAAGTTTTGTTTTTATTCAAAATGGCGAATTTAACAAAGCAGTGGTTCGAAGGCTACATTTACGCTCTTTCCGAAGAGAAATATACATCCAAAAACGATGTGAGAGTCATTGGTTTGTGATATCTAAAGCGTCGATAGGTAATATCATCAGCAAGAAAGGAAAAAACGTCAACTTGGAGCCCCTAGTGGGACAAAAATTCCAAACAAGTATGAAAGGAAAATTCGGACATCTTCGACTATTGCAAAGGTACGTTGTTTAATGTTAAAAGAAAATCCCCCTAGTCAAAGGACAGTTGCAAAATCATTAAAATGCTCGGTGTGCACTGTAAACAAAATGATAAACGTTGATTTAAATCTTAAGAAAGCGAAACAACGCAATTTGCGTCGTCTTCTTCCAAAGCATATCTCTCAACGCAGGACACGCTGCAGAATTCTATATGAGAAACACTTATCCAAAGAAAAATGGAAAACAATTGTCGCAATAGATGAAGCATGTGTGTATTTAAATGATTGTAACAAAAAAAGAGCCATTTATTATTATAAAAGGGGAGTAAAAAATTTAAGTACATGGTTGAAAGAATCGAAAGAAAGTTTTTCTAAGGGATTCATGATTGTTGCTGGTTTTTCTTATAACGGCAAGTTAAAAATAAAGATAGTGCAAAAAAATGTCAAGATTAACTCCAAATACTATCAGGAACATATTTTATCGCCAATTGTTCTGAGTGAAATACCATCGCTTTACCCACAGTGCCATCAATCTGTGAGACTCCATCAGGACAATGCTAGCAGTCACACATCAAAATCCACTGTAAATTTCCTAAAAGAATTGGATCAAAAAACTGGTATCAAGGCCATATCCTTCACTGATATCCCTACTGTGTGTCCCGATGTGTCACCTATGGATTTTTGTGCCTTCGGACTTTTAAAAACTGCATTATCCAAACGTTGTCCCAAAACCCTAACAGGACTCTGAAAAGCTGTTCGGGAGGAATGGGATAGAATACCTCTTCTGTCACTTCAAAAGGCATTATTATTATCATGGAAATTGCGGTATCGGAAGATAGTTCAGAATAAGGGATGTCAAATAGAACATTATAGAATAGAACACAAGAATTTTATGTAATTTAGTTTTGTGAATACAAGATATATATATAGATATAGATATAGATATATGAATAATTATAATACAAATAGTTTGGTTTGGTTTTATTTAACTATGGAAAATCGCCCGGGAGCTATCTCCCTAAGGGGGAGAACTTTCTAAGGGAAACTAGTAGAGATAAAGGTAACACGGAAACTGACCTTCGTAGAGAACTTTCTAAGGGAAACTGGCACGTACAAGTGTTACACATGGAGGAAACCACGAAAACGCATATGCAGATAGACTGTTTGCGGGATTCGAACCCCAGCCCAAACTAACAGTATTCAGCGACTCGTCCACTGATAGGCTCTATAACACAAATAAAAAAAAATAAAAAAATTATTTATACTAATTGCATCATAAAAATGGACGATAACCATAAAATGTCGGAATTCTACAGAAAGTTTTCCCTCTACATAATTCAGTCTCATAAACTCTATTTCATTTTCTCTGTGTCGATACATTACGTTTTTCTTTAACGTCTTTTCAAATATATGAGATTTAATTTGTTACTTTCAATGTATCTCACTTTATTTACTTATTTTCAAGCCCCAAATAATAGTTAAATAATTCTGCTCTTTTTCCAGTTGAATTAAATAGAATTGCACGAGTGCTCCATATATTTCTTTCGAATAAGAAAATCTACCTCAGTTCATTTCTATTTAGGCTCATTGAAACTAAAAAGATATATTTAAAAGGAAGTGCATTGGATTGCTTCTTCCGCTTGGAGAACGCAAATAATACTTTAAATATAGAAAGAAAAAATAAAAGAGAAATATTTTCTTATATTACGGTAAAATAATTTATTAATAATTTAACAGTGGAATTTATTGCTCGGGCTTTTCTTCTTTAAGAATTGAAGTTTTCCTGTAACTATTTTATTTTATTCCAGAAGTCGCTTTAAGCTGCATGTAATATTGTTTTTCAGCAAACGATGTAATATCGTGAGCATTTTTGTTTCTCTAAATATCAGCTACTAAAGAACTTATCATTTGACAAGTAACGAAGTATTCTATTTATGGTCATGAAAAACTGAAGTTTCGTATCAATATACACTGGTGTGCAAAAATTAAGGACGAAGTCGAAAAATTAGCATATCAGCTGAACGAAGAGGCAGAGCGAACAGAACGACCAATCAGGAGATTAAGTAAGAATGTACGGTAGCACATGCGCAGATATGCAGGTAGACGTAATGGGGAAGTGTCTGAGTAGTATAAAGCATGTTGTCGGTGTAAGATCAATATTTCTGGCAGAGAGATTGCACGCCGTATATCAGTTAAAATCACACCGAGTTGCTGCCTCAGCGAGAAATAGCGACTAATCAATCTGCTAGATAACATCTGGATGCTTTTACCCGAAGTCGAATCATTCGGAAGTTGGAGGAAAGCCGCAGTGTGTCAAGTGGGGCTGCGGAGTTCGGAATTGCTCGCAGCATCGTTTCACGATTTTGGAGACAATTTCAAACTACAGGAACAGCTATCCGGGGGTTTAGTAGTGGTCGTCCACGAGGAACCACACCCGCGGATGACCGGTATATTGCCTTACAGGCCAGAAGAAACAGGCGGCAGACAGCGGGAGATATCGCTAGACACACGACACAGGCGACTGGACGACCGATATCGCGTTTTACCGTGGCCAGAAGACTGCACGGTGGTGGTCTGTTTGCACGACGCCCTGTACGGTGTGTATCTCTAACGCCTGCCCATCCGAGAAGGCGTTCTCTGTGGTGCCGGGAACATCGGAACTGGAGAGACAATGAATGGGGACGAGTACTCTTTACAGATGAGAGCAGATTCAGTCTGAGTAGCGATTCTCATCGCATACTCATCTGGAGAGAGCGGGGAAGCCGCAATCTTCCCTCGAACATCATTGAAAGGGACAACTATGGAGGTGGGGTGTTCTCGTTTGGGGAGGCATCATGCTTGGTAGTCGTACAGACCTTCACATCTTCGACGCAGGTTCAGTCAACGGGACTCGTTACTGTAACGAGATTCTTCTTCCATATGTGCGTTTCTTTAGAGGCGCTATGGGTCCGCAGTTCCTTTTCATGGACGACAATGCACCATGTCATCGCACAGTAGCTTCCGAACAGATCTTAGAGAGTGAGGATATTGAACGTATGGATTGGCCGGCACGATCCCCGGATCTCAATCCCATCGACCATGTATGGGATTTTCTAGGGGCAGACGCTTGGCAGCTCGTACCTTACCATCACTAACGATTCCGGAGCTTCGATTGGCGCTGCAAGACGAATGGGCAGCAATGCCTCAACAACTCATTGACACCCTCATTCTCAGCATGGGCAGACGCTGTGAAACCTGCCTAGCAGTCAGGGGAGATCATATCCCCTATTAAAGACCGGATGTTTCTTGCTGGACACCCATCACAGGGATGTTCGGTTGCGCTTCATGCTACTTTTTCAATAAAGCTTCTTTTTATCCCTCTGATTTCTCTTTTAGTAAGTGTTGCTTACATTACTCATGCTTACATTACTCATTCAGATGGTACCATTTTCATTATTGATTATGGTCCGTAAAATATAAGTATCATTAAGTATACTATTTAGCTCAGAGGATGTTTGTCCAGAAAGGCTGTTAATTTCTCGTCGATTCATTACAAGCGTTGTTTCACGTTTCAAATTGTTGCCACCAAATATTATCGCCCTGTGTTATATTTAAAGAAGCTAAATAATGAAGACTTTGTGTAAATATATGTATGTTTCTCGCATCGGGACAAAACAACGGTACCTAGAGCCATCCAATTTTTAATAACGTAATCCTCCACCGAGTATGGGTATCTAGAAGCCCTAATTTGTAATTTGTTTTATTATCAATTCCATAGTTTGTAACACTTTAACGAAGTTTTGATTAAGAAACGCAACAATTTCAAAGCGAGCAGTGGTAACACTGTACGGGGTGGAAAAACATATTTCTGTTCTAATTCTATATATTTCTGTTCTGATTCTATATTTCTATATGTGCTTTGGGAGAGATATTTAGAAATGTGGTCATCCCTAAAATGTTATATGGAGTCGGAGCTTGGGGCTGTAGGGCAAAGGAGGTACTTAAGATAGAATGAAATTGGACACCCTATAGAGAACTGAATGCTTGCCATTAGAAGACCCTTCAGAACCGTTTCCTGCATATCTGTATGCTTTAAAGTTTATGCAATGTCCAGGTTTCAGGAATTTTACAAAGTGTTTTCGAAGTTTGCTATGTGGTCTACCGCTTTTTCGGGAGGCGGTGATAAATAATCTATGGTGCTTTCACTGAACAGTCCAGCCACTCTCTTCTTCGCTTCTTATTGGGATGCCACTGCTTATCCGTGCCCAAGACACTTTCCTACTTTTTATTAAAGTCTCCTTCTTTTTAAGAAAGATATAATCAGTCTATTTGACACCTGTTTAATAAGTCTTTGATGGTGTAACTTGGTATAGACCTCTTGCATTCTCCTCCTCTACAGAAGAATCTTCCATCCGGGCTGCCTCATGATCTTACTCAAGGGGGCTTGGAGTTCTTAAACAGTAGTATCTGTTTGTGAATGTGTTTATTTATAATTTACTATATCGGTTTTATTTTTTACGCATAAATATTTTATTGGGTTTACGCTCCATAAGTACAGAAAGTAAACCAAATTTATTTTCGCGATAAATGCGTGCCGAAATTCGCCTTAGTTTCTTAATACGAATCCGATTTCGTTATACGAGACATTTTCGTCCGTGTGCCCGTTAATTGTACGACATACTATGGCAAAGGATAACCATCTGATTGGATCCAATACGATATTCCAGGTCAACAGTATGACGAACACTCAGAAACATGTTAAAATCATTTCTTGTATTCAGAATTGCCATAAAGCAAATTCCGCACGAATGCTGGTGAAAATTTCATTCCTATCCTTAGAAAACCTCGGATTGCAATAAGAAAAACAGAAGACTGGATGAAACAATTTTAAAGACCTTTTAAGTCTAGTTCCACTTTAACAAGTTCTGTAAGGAGATAACAGAATCCTAGGTAAAAAAATTATGATATTGTTGTAACTGATATCGCATTCAGGGAAGCAGGTAAATTTAAAATATCCAAGGAAGTTGCAACAAAATCTATTCATTAAATTCCGAGATCTTCAGGAAAATAAAAAATATAAAAAGTTTTTATCTGAGAAATTGCAGTCCAATATCTCAAAAAGGATATATTTATTTTTTAATCCAAACTGGCTAAGGAAATGTTAATCAGGATTAGCCGAATGCATCACTCATTTGGCTATCTTGTCACCGAGTGCTCAGACCAGGTTACATGACATGTAACTACTGGTGTTACACGCATCGGAATGTGTATATATCACTACAAACATTTAATTCTTCTCTGGGACTTGAAGCCTAAAGCAGTCGGTTCTGAGTTCTGATAACTAGTGTATTGGACAAGATGATGCATTAGAATTTATAGTCTTTAAGATTTGCAAGAAATAATAAAAACAAAATCATCTGACATAAATATAATAGCTGCTGTTGAAAAATTTATAAAGCTTTTCTCGTTTTATAAAACTAATCACATATATATATCAGATGCTTGCAATCTGTATGTTACTATTAGATTTTATTTTATCATCTCACATGTTATTTTACTCATTTTATTTGAATTTTGTTTTGGATGCAGATGATGTGGACATAAATCAGAAATTTTTCAACCGACCCTTAACAGTTTATTAGCAACATTAACTTATAGCAATCATGATATAAAATCACACTTATTGAAACGTCCAGACATTTTTTTTATGATTCACTTATAATATAATGAGCAAGTATGCACTGATACTATTCAAGTTGAAAGAAATATTTCACCTATTCATCTCAGATATCATTTTACTGAAAATAAAAAGACTAATGCATTGACAATTTTTCAGGTGTTGTAAAAGAGATGTTTTAACACCTTCTACATGTGGAGATAAACATGTTGCAAAGATTAAACAACCGTTAAAAAACGTTAAAATTTGCATCTATAAAGATGAACATCAAGACACTTAATGAGAAGATAAATAATGAATTTAGGAACAAATACCAATGAAGACACGATTCCTTGCAGTAAATGCAAATTAGTTTTAAATTAGGGTATTTTTAAAGGATAAAATATGGCTGGATAATCATTAACGATTAAGTCTGCATTACCGAACGATTTTATTACTAAAAAAAGAATGCTTATTACATATACTGTGGCACAGTAAAATACATATTACTGTGCCATTTTCTAACATCATTTATTAAGAGTTTTTTTTTTCTTTTTCAATAGCTATTTTCGGCTTTCGCCTCTACTAAGGCCAGAAGTGTGGTCATTTATTACGGAGGCACCTAATAGGCGACTACCGTTACCCCCTATGAGGAAACACACAATCTGCATCCATGCCTTTTCCGGAATTCGAATCCGGGCCCTTCAGTATTGCAGTCGGCATCCCTAACTATTATACTGTCATTTAATAAAAGTGTTTTATGTAATTAAGTAGAATGGATCAGGATAAATGTACGGTCGCTTCCTGAAACAGCAATTAATTGTAATAATGTCTTTATACAATAAATCTAACACGTATGTTGGAATTTCAAATAATATAAAAGTTCTCGGAGTATTTATAGATAACGTAAACCTAATAATTATATTAAAAAGAAGAATGTATTATTTTAGCATCTCTACTATACATAAGCATATAAAAAAAGAAAACGTTATTGATAATCTACCTTAAATTCCAGTAACATTCATCCTGTTCTGAAATGAAATGCAGAATAATCTTTACATTTATTCGAATGCAAAGATATCACAATTCATTTTACATTTGTTGGCAAAAATAAAGGTAGAAGAACTGTTCCTTTCTGATGTATACAGATGATAGTGTTTTGAATTCTTGGGCGTGCTCGTGGCTTGTTCACTTTGGCACAAACACCGAGTTTCTCATGCAGAAATAATAGTTACAAAGCTCATGTTTCTTCAGCTGTAGAACGAAGTTAAAGTACGAACTTTTAATCTTTCAGAAAATCTTTTTAACATCAAGGAAATTTGTAATGCAAAAATAAAAGATGTGCTTTCTTTAGTCACTAGTGTTATTTTCAGAAAAATACGTTTATTCCATTGCAGAATGTTATAACCATGCCAGACTAATTCTCATGTCATTTTTTTTAAATCTTCCCTGTAAGTAAAAGCATTTAGTAGTACAAAACGTAAGTGAAATTAAAACAGTGAACTTCAATTATAACATTTATCAATTGTAAATCAGTTAAATGTATAACATTTATCAGTTGTTATCTATAATAAACCAACAGCATGCTGAATACAATACTTGGCAAGTGAAGGCAGACCTATAAACAAATATAAATTATATTTAGTAGATTTTCACAGTTTGTATATAGTCGAAAATAAAATAAATTACTTGTCAAAAGGATTATTACATTGTCTTACCTGCATTCTGGAAAGGTTGCGATTTTGTTTTAAATCAGTGTGTGATGTATTGGCCGAAACCGCTAAGCAAACTCTGGTGTGTGACACAGGGGTGAAAAGAACTTCAAACTCAAGTTCTAACAATAACATGAATTTTAATAAGATGAAAAGCTTAAAAGTTGCATATCTTGACAATATGGAACTTGGGTATATTTAGTCTCTTAATTTCAGAATTTTGTTACAGGAAAAATGCTCTAGCGCATTCATTATACACTAGGAATGATCGTTCTAGCCTCCCAATGTACCCATAGTTATAAACACGACACTTTTTATCTCTTCTCAGGAAACCACCTTATAATCCCTGTGTTTACTTGCGCTGAACTCTCAGGGGGGGGAGAAGATTTTTTCAGTCATACCTAACAAAGTGTCCATCTCCTGACCCTGATGAAAAGACTTCTTTTACCTCTTTGTCCACTGGAGAGACCTTCGAGTCTGCAACCGGAATCGTTAACAATGTTGCAGGATTCCACCACGGATATGAAAACTATTGCACTCTGAAAACTCCTCCTAGACAAAGAACCTTTATGCCACCTTATCACAAGTGCAAGAAAATGTATTGCAACATTTCGAAAAGGCTGTAAATGGATTTAATAATTGAGTATTTTGATTTTTTGACGCCGTACTCTAACTGTGTTTGGGAGAGTCGAAAGAAATTTTTCCCCCATTGGCGGTACTTAGCTGACTTATGGTTGACTACTATTAAGGCCAAAGTGGTGGCCACTTTATTATGGAAGCACCTAATAGGTGAGTCGCCGTTACTTCATACGAAGGGGAAGGCCATTACAACCATGCCTTTTCTGGAATTCGAAGACGGGCCCTTCGATACCCCAATAGGCTTCTCTAACCACTATACCACATGTACGGCAGTTGAAAGAGTTAAGTTGTAACTCCAGTCTAACGGTAGGGAACGAAGTAAATAGCAAAGAAGAACGTAAAATGTTTCGACGGGAATTATTTTCTTCTAACCACCTTCAGTAGTAAGGTATGCATTGAGTACATGTTCTAGAAGAAACTAACAATAACGAAACCCAAAAATTGTATATTCGGTAAACTTCATTTAATTTCATGATTTACTTCTATTACTGTATAACAGAGTTTTAAAGATGAATTTAGTTTTATAATTTATGTTTTAATAAATGTACCTTTATATAGTTATTTAAAATGCTTATATATGCAATATAATTTGTGAAAAAAAAAAGATTTTTTGTGGAGGCTAAATTAGAAATTAGTTGAACAATGTTCATTAATCCTCATACAAACACAGCACTGGCATATCTCCAAAGAGTTTTCAAATTAGAACCAAAGTTTCCTCTAATTTGTTTCAGAGCTGCGAGTGGAAAAATCAATTGTTGCCAAAATCAAATTATACGAAAATCAATATTTTTTTTTATTTCTGTTATCTGTAATATATAAATAGTACAATACATAATATAAATAATTAAACGAAAAATATCAGGTAATTGTGTTTTGTTTTAGATTAATATTTTACTTAACTTTATTCTTTTCACAGAAATCCATTCTTTGTAAACATTATTTGTCTTAATTTCTTCATTATTGACTAAATGTAGTTTAATTCTCATAAGGTTATTTTCAAATATATTTCAGTATTTTTTATGAAATTCGTAAAAGAAAACTCCCATTCGCGGTCGACCTTTGGGTTCTTGATTAGTTAGGATAATGTTATACGAAAAGAAAGGTTAGAAAATCCACGGTTAGTTTGGTCAAGACATTTTCTCCCTTCTTTCGGCATGCCTTTGTGGTGTAATGGTTAGCACACTCGACGTGTATTCAAGAGGTCCAGCTTCGAGTCCCGGCGAGTACATTGCACATGTCTCTACAGACATAGCACAAGCCTCTACAGTGCCGCCGGATCTAAAAGGTAGTGGATGTTGATTCTTCATCGCCAGGATATGGCGACTGGATCCCCTAATCCCCAGTCGCTCATTAAAACGGGGAGTGCATTTTCTCTCTCCTTTCAGCATACTTTCGTGTTGTAACAGAACACTCTCGTCGTATTCGGGAGGTCCAAGTTCGAATACCGGTGAGGGTACTGCACATTTTTCACATCTCCTGCTAAAAAAAAAAAAAAAAAAAAAAAAAAATAATGTCTTTACAGACTAAAATATTGCTAAAAGTTTTAAACAATCCTACTTTCGTTTCTTTTAAAATTGGAAATTTTCATTCTGAACATCCATATTTTATCTGTTATACATTGTTTTTATTTGCCTTAAACTCTGAATATTTTGGGCAAGCATTACATATTGTAGCATTTTGTTATTTGCAATACTTTATTGCACAGCGGCAGGAAAATATTTCCATGTGCAATTTATTGCAGAACCTCTAACTTCTTCCTGTGTTCGCACACGAGCCCAGCTTAGTGGGAACTATGATTAGAAATCTACTACGTTTTGAAAATCGGTTTTGAAATATTCTTGTTTTTTACATAGCACTAAATATTTTACTTATTTGGAAAATAAACATGCCAGTAGAACATTAAATTTTGGATTAAAAAATCACACTTAGTTTAGAATACATTTTGAATTAAATTCTATCAATTTCCAGAGCGAAAAGACACAGGTCCTTCTTCCGCAGGAGCAAAACTTTTGTTCCACAAACCAATGCTTCTAACGACGAGATACCTCCATCTGATCATCTTCAAAATCATTAGACATTTATTCAAAATTTTCATTAATCGTAATATGGAATTTTTGCTTAATTTAAAATCCTACACTTCTCTCGTTTTAGCCATTTTTGAAAAATCTATATTTATGTATCATGCCTTTTCCTGCCTCTCTTTCAGTTACACTACAAGCAATTCATAAATCAAACTTGAAACTAATAATACTAGTGAAAATAAGTTTTGTTTTTAAATTTGACAAAGCTCGCCTCCAGTGAAACTTACTACGTACAAAATCTGGATAATGATAATTATTAACATTATAGTGCCCATACGCAGTATGATACGAAGAAAAAGAATGGATGCATTCAAAAAATTAATCCTTACTTTAAGCATCACGAGTTATTTATTTAACTGCATAAATTTAGCACCATTTCTAGGCGTTAAACAGCAGCGCTTTGATAATCCATTAAATGACATTAAAGTAGTTTCCATAACTAAAACTGACGCCTGTAAAAAAGCTAAGACTGTCTTCTGCTTAGTTGTTTATACTTCGATCACCGAGAACATGCATGCCGAAAGCTGTGATTGTTAATAGAATAAACTGAATAAAATCTTTTAATGCACTCACTATGAATACAAACCTGTATTAAAAAAATAAATAAAATATATCTTTTTTTAAGTTCCCTCCGGCATTTTTCAAAGAGATCAAAACGAAAGTGTTTATGCAAGTTTATGCAAATCCAAGTTATTGACTACATTCTGGAATTGCAAATGTTTCGAAGTCATTTTAATATTCAGTGATTTGTCCCACTGGACAGTTTAAACAGGATTTTTCTCTGCTGCCACTTTTTGCAGAGATCAAAGGGAATTTTCAAAATATAGTCGCTTGGTGTTCGTTGAGATATTGTTTACAGGTTTTGTTCAAGTGTGCTGTATTAACTAGGGAAACAAGGACAAGAAACACGTCTCGAAGAATGCTAAATGCTTTAGCTAAGAATACTGCTGCTTGAAATAATATTAAAATAATTTTCCTCTATACTCTTGTTCTTATGATAACTTTTTACTAAGCAAAAATAAAGCGATTATATTTTAATTTGTCGTTGTTTCTTATTCAAGCTGTAAATGTGTGTGTAATAAGAAAATCTTAGCACTAAGTATTAAATTATATCTTTACAAAAGACCATAGAGGTAAAATGCTTTCATATTTTTGTTTTTGCTTACAGTCTCATTATCTCATTAAGGTAAATAAAATAGGATTTTTTATTTCGCGAAATTTTTAGCAGGTATCAAAGGACATGTTTAACGTTTTTGCATCAATATAAGAAGCCTAAAAAATACTTCTTTTGACGCACAAGAGGATAACTATGCATTATGGTATAATTAATAAATATGCATAGTAGTATCATTTATGCGTTTAGTGCTAGGTTCCTTACAAATCTAAGGGGGAAAAACTGATGTGGCCAGCCCATGACCTTCTGTCAATTCTACGTTTTAAATAGCAGCATGCAAAGTATCACTTCCAGTTCACCGTTTTTAAATAAAATCTAATTTTCTCTTTCAGTAGATAAAAGGTCTGTAATACCAAATTTTGGATTATATTAAATAGGCAAATCTGGCCTTAAGAACTGGTTTTGCTAAATTTACATAAATCAAAGTAATCAAGCATTTGCATTTTTATTTTCTTTTTACCAAAAATTGCAGTTTATTTAACAGCTATAATTATACATAATTTTATTGAGTTTTAATTAAAGAAAATTAAAGGTTTATAATATCTATACTATTAAAAATCTGTGCGCGTCTGTCTGTCTGTTTGTTTGTAACATCATTTCCTCGGGAACATCGGGGAGCTCAGTTTAGAGAGAGGTACTCACGGATTTCGAAAATTCATGGGAAGCCAGTTCGATCCATTTAGTCGTACGACATATTCGTTAAAAACCCTGAAAACACTAATTTTCACACAGATTTTTCCGAGTGGCAATAGCCTCGAGTCTTGTCACTGCTCGCTTTCGAATCATTCAGTTTTTAACAAAAAATTTTTAAGTTTTACAAAATTTAAAAATAAAAATAGATTTCCAAACATTAAACATATCATTATTATATAAGGTCATATTCTGACGATGATGAAAGCACCCGATTACATGTTACGTCATTCTATGTCGAACATTTTTTGTTAATGTTAGCATATTATATAAGTAGTTTCTAGAGGCAAATTTTGTTTCATGTCAGGATAATTGTCACGATATGTTATTGCCACGTGAATTCTTTTATTGATATTGAGAAAAAGATGTTTTACTACAATAAATCATGACGTCATACGCAGACCTGAAGTGTCAAAAGTTTTTGTTTCCTGGTTTGGCAACAAAATTATAATTTAAGAATTGGTTATTGCTTGGAAAGAATGAATGATTTCATTCATATTAAAATGTTTTATATACTTTCTTTTCCAGGTATAATTATATATATAACTTATAAATTATACCAGTATAATTTATAATGGTATAATTATATATATAACTTATAAATTTTTCTTTGACCGCAGCCTCCTCACCTGGCGGGCACTAGTTATAAGATATTTCTTCCTCTTTCTTAGCATTCCTTCGTGCTGTAACAGTCCGCACGCTTGGCGCAAATTCGAGAGGTCCGTGGTTCGAATCCCCGCGAAGGCACTGCACATATTTCACGTCTCTTGCTTCAAGAAAACTTAATGATTCTGCAGTGGTTCTCTAACAAAAAAAGGTGGTGGTACATGATTCCCCACCACCATGATTTGGTTATTAGGTCCCCTTATCCTCAGTCTTTCTTTAAAAGAGAGAATATGTAAGGAATTTCTCCCGTCTTCTTAGCATGCCTTCGTGGTGTAGTAGTCAGCCTGCTCGGTAAGTATTCGAGAGGTCCGAAGTTCGAGACTCGGCGAGAGCATTGCTCATTTTTCATATCGTCTGCTTCGAAATAACCAAATGTCTCTATATACTGTTTAAAAAGAAGACTGCTAAATTCATTTTTGATCAACATGTATCTTAACGATATTTATGTATTAGTAAACAATGCCCTTCTTTTGTTGGTGTGGGGGGGTGAGAGTTACAGTTGAATAGGGACTACTGTGCATTCTGGGATCAGTACATATGTAACCAATAACTAAGAGATATACTGATCCCAGAACCAATAAGAATTTTAAGATTTCAGCTTATTAGTAAGCCAACAGCTGAGAGGTGACGAGTACACCTGATGTCTAACAAAGATAAGCAGGTCTAACAAAGATCCTTTTCATATGTGAAAGTAGAAAATTCATCTAAGAGGTGGTTTTTTATTATTAAAAAATTCTATTTTTTATGTTGTTGTGACTTATCCCACCCGATTGACAGGTGGCAGGTGATGGAGGACGGGGACACCTGATGTGAAACAAAGGTAAGCAGGTATATGTCCCACGCCCTCCACTATCTTGAACCGGCAGCTCCAGAGTCCCAGAAGAACATACCAATAATAATTCTTAAATGTATGAAATATGATCCATCAATAAAATCTATTAATACATTGGATACACTATAAAGTTACATGAATACATTAGTTACGCAATTGACAGCTTGATTACGGTGAGACATACATTAGACCTGTTTGCATTCATCATTTGGGGCTTGCGTTATTTGAGTATACACATGCGCTGTTATAATAGATAAATAATTATGTAATGAATACCGTTTATACATTAAAATACTAGTTATATACTTAAATACTTGATTGCAGTACAAACATTTAGTTATTTGATTACATTATCCTTTATACATTAGGCATGATTACTTAGTATGGTTGTTGACACTTATATATATATATACAATAATTTTTTGGATACATAAAGTTAGTATGTATCGTAGTTTACATTGAATACATAAATTCACGTAAGATTGAATATTTATATACCTCACTGCTTGATTACTTAATTAATTAATTATTCTTACTGCTGCAGTTCTGGCACTAGTGGCACTCGTTGGGACTGTCGCTCGTGGAGTAAAGCATATATTTGGCTCGTACAAACGCCACGGAAACGTTTCATGAAGAAAATTTACATAGATCTTACTTAGTTCGTGGCCAAAATATCCAATCCTGATTATATTAGCAGGTTAATGATGTTGTAGAGTCTCTGTCGTAGGGCAGGAGTTCTTAATATAAACAATCTGAATGGATTGGTATTGGTGGAAGGCATTATGATGTGGAACCTTTCGGTTAGTGAACATTCCGTTCGGTCAGGGCTTCCTTGTGCTCCGCAAATAAGAGTTCGTGGTGGCTCGAATGAAGAAATACTCAGGGAATGGGCCATGTCCACTGATATATCTAGTAAGCTTAGCTGGAGTGCTTGTCGAACGTACCCCACATAGCACAGAAACATCCTTGGAATATCCCGAGGATGTTGCTCGCGGGATATGCGCACACCCTCAGGGCATACCGTAATATTCCTCGAACCTCCTAAACACCTCCTCTTGAGTGCTTAATGTCACATCCCAGTATATCCTCAGGACATTCTAACTAAGTCCTATCGACAGCGTACGGGATCTTATTAGGATATGATCTCCTGCTTACTACATCCTCAGGAAATCCCGGGATATCCCACTAACCTCCTAAACATATCCCATTATTTCCTAAAAACATTCTATCTATGTCAAATCGACACAATCGAGAAATGGGATGTTATTAGGATTTAAAGTCCCACTTACTACATCCTCAGGACATTCCGTAGTATCCCAGTTTCCTCCTAAACTCATTCTCCTGAGTGCTTAATGTCACATCCCAGTATATCCTTAGGACATCCTCTATTTAGGTCCCATCGGCAGCGTATGGGATGTTATCAGGATTTGAAATACTACTTACAATAACCTCTTTAATAACTGCTTATCCCAGTATATACAGAGGAAACTTCCAATGAAAGTATGTGAAGGTGTTGTGATGATGTAAAACCTACTTATTTTACACAGATAGTCTCAAATCCTTACGTGTCTATGTATCTCGCATAACTCAAAAACGATTAGACGTTGTTATAGCAGTGTTGCGAATTTTGCATGCGCAACACTGCTATAACATCTATATGTGCAACTCCTTTCTTGATTGCAAATTTTGTCTTTTTTACATGTGGGCCGAACCTGCTTGCTTTCTGTAGAAGTACAATAATTTTAATTGCCGAAAAAATTAACAGTTTTTAACTATACTCGGGTTTTTACTTTCTTAAATTTCCTAAATTTCAATGAAGACGTTTTTGAGTTTTTATGTACTTTTGCCTTGTCGCAGAGTGAGAATGGAATTGACTGATTGAGAATTATATATCTTTAATGAAATTTGAGGAGGTGAGTTTAAATGAAATGCTGCAAAATATGCGTATAATTTAATAGGCCGTGCAAAAAAAAATCATTTGGTGTTACACATTAGATATTTTATTATGTGTATAACTTTCAAAAATAATTTCTAAGTGTGCGTGATTTCGATTCAAAGTTGCTACTCTACACAGTAGTAAATTCGCATGTAATAATTTTTTCCCAGAAACTTAATTATTCATTATCTGTTGCTGCCTTGCTGATGATTTAAACATCAGATCAGATGATATTTTTCGTTCATGTTGTAGGGTTTATATTTATTTTAACTAGCATTTATTTTAAGCTATCTTTCCTGTCAAGCCTTTACTTTCCCCTAGAATTGCCAATGCCAGAGTATGTAAATCGTAGTAGAACGCGCAGAGTATTCAAATTTTTAGCAGAAGTATTTTGAGTTAAATAGAAGGGAAACGAGTTTGTAAGTGTGCTTCTTGAATCACGAGCGTGAAGGTTGCTTGGTAGAAATTTAGGAACCGCGCGTTTCGGCCTGTGTGTCTACTTTGGCAGTTAGTTGAATCTTTCAACTTCTTAATCAGAAAGTTTGCTGAATCTCATCTGTATCTTATAACGCGGTTAAGATAGTTACAATTATAGAGCCTCGTAGATACTGACTTCGTTAGTTATGCATCCTGTCATTTATTTTTAGTTGTACTTTTCTATTTTTGTTTAACCGCCGGGTCGGCGTAGTTTGTGAGCGTCAAGTGAACGCAACTGTGGTTTCTAAAGTGAAATAAAAAGGGAGTTAAACCCTTCTTAAGAGTCTGTGTAATTTCCAGTTCATAGCAGTCACTACTACTATTGCTGACAAGTTGGGGCATCCAACCAACATAATGTTTCTTATTTATGATATAGCCCACCAGCGGCCGAGCGGTAAAGTCGCTGAACACTGGTAGTTCGGTCCGAGGTTCGAATCCCGCGAACGGGCTGGCTGCATGGGTGTTTTCATGGGTTTCCCATGTGTAACGTGTATACGAGCCAGTTTCCCTTAGAAAGTCCTCCACAAAGGCATCCCTCCTCTTAGGCAGATAGCCCTCGAGGCTTTGCCATAATACACACACACACACACTTATTTATGATATATTCATACTGTAAATAGTTTAGGAAATTTTTAATTTTAGGTGCAAACATTTAAGCTTAGGTAATAAAGACACAGCAATATTATTCCCGTTTATGTCCTATATCTTAACATAAAATTTAATACGAAAACCAATTCTCTCTTTTACTTTTCATTAATTCTTAATATCAGCAGTCTGGGCATCAAAATAGTTGGAGTTATAAATGCTAATGAAGGTCTTAAATATGCACAATTTTCGTTATAGAAGTACGGTTATAATTGTTCAAACTTAATTAGTGTTCTAATAACCTTACAATAACCTTACAATAATAACCTTACAATATGGGCTAATTTTAGCCCATATTATATAAAGTAATGCCTTCTTTTTCTGAATTTTATTAATTCATTCAACCTGATGCATACTTTATATATGCAAGTGATTCTACTTTCTAATACTTTCTATATGTGATGCATTCGTATTACTTTCTATATGTAAGTGAAATTTATGAGTCAATAACTTCCATGAAAGCTGCCAATCTTGAGCTGAGATTTCGTTGGACTAAAGTAAATGATTTTATAAATCAAAGATTATTAGCCCAAAGGGCTTTAGACCAGGAGGTTTTGTTTTGGTATTTTGCGTTGATTCACTTTTCAAACTGTTGCCACCAAATATTACAGCCCTATTTTATATTTAAATAAATTAAATAATGAAGAACTGCATAACTGTATGTATGCTTCTCACATTGTTTTAAAATGACGATACCTAGAGCCATCAAATTTTATATAACGTAATCCTACACCGAATATGGGTATATGGAAGCCCTGATTTCTAATTTGTTTTATTATCTATTTCATATTTTTTTAGACATTAAATAATTTTTGATTAACAAACTCAACAATTTCAAAGTGAGAAAGGGTAACACTGTATGGGAAAAAACATTTTTATCTCCAGCGCGTGAGACTGCGTATCGAGAATTCTAGATACGCTTATTTTAAAATTAGTTTGCGATATTGTTTTTGAATTGAATTTTATGGATTAAGTCCAAAGAGCATGATATTTAATAAATAATGGTAACACATAAAAGGTAAAAAAAAAAGAGATTTTTTGGTTTTTTATTTTATATATTTATCATTTTATTATTATTAATTATAAAAAGTAAAAGATTGTGCCTTGCGTTTTTTAAAGCAATTCCGACTCAGTTGATCTTATTTTAGAATAGTAATATTCCTTCACAGATACTAATACAAATTTAAAATTTTATTTCGCAAAACTTGTTTCAAAAATAAACGCAAAATTAGAAGATTTAAATAATTTTATAATGCAAACTGACTATAATTTTCTTTAGAAAATCGTAAGCAATTCCATATATCTTATACGAGTACACTGACTCAAAAACTTTAATTGGAATTAAATGATACTAATGAGAATAAAGCTTCGTTGAATTCAAAATAGCAAGAGGCTGTAAATATTATTTGTCGCAAATATTTGCATTTTGCTGATTTTTATATCGTTTGAGAAGTTTTGAAATTTCTGTATCGTTAAGTAATAATAATACTGCTTGCATACTGTATTTTAAGAAATCCACTCAAAATGTTACTGTGGAAATGTTAATGCACTTAAAATGTGAAAATGTTAATGTAATAAATAATTTTCTATTTTTTGTTAAGCAACACTATTTTTATTTTGGTCGTTATACAGGTTATCAATTTTAAATTAAAAATAATTCTATCAATAGTTTTAATTTTATTTATTAACTTATACAATTTAACTTGAAATAATTAATACTGAAATTTTGTGAGCATACATAAATATCGAAACGAGAGTGACAGCAGTTATAAATATAATTAATCACATTAAGATTCTTAGTCTGAGATCTCAGGAATTTTCAGTGACACTTGTTAAATCATTGAATTCTTTAGATAATCATAAAAAAATAATCATGAAATAGTTCTCGAAATGAATATTTGCTGACACATTTCTACCATTTCTATTGTATTTCTTGATGTTCTGCAGGATGTTTTACTTTTTGTTCATGCAAAGGAAAATGTAATAAAAATTTTAAACATTCTGCATTTGGAATTCGACTTTTAAAATTTACCAGGAGTCTTTACAAAGCATTTTATCTGCATATCCTTGAAGAATTTTTTTTTTTTTAATTTGTGACGAGACGTTAAGTTATAATAAAATACAGAGTTATGAAAGAATGAAATACATAAGCACACGCAAAGAGTTGTTCTTTAAAAAATGTTTACAGCATTTCTATTCGAAACTAATGTGATAATGGCTATGATGTTATCGATTGTTTCTTCTCTTAAAATGCATATTGTTAACAAAGTAATAGAAAATATTTCATGTTCCTCATTTTCATGTAAATTAAACAGCATGTGTGAGATAAATATTCACAAAGGAAATTTCTATATTCTTTAATTATTTGAATTCCAATACGACGGTTATGAAAAACCGTACTATAACAAATTTTGATCAGTATTTTGAATCATTTTTACGAAAAATACCCATTGTTCAAAGTCTTTGAAGCATATGTTTTCTGTTTTTCTTTACATATTTGCATTTTTATAAAATATTCCATAGTTTTCCCTAAGTGGTAGAAACATTCATTTTTTTCTTTAATACACTTTTGAAAATAGTTAAATGTACATAGGACTGTAGAGCTTAAGGTTTTTTTCTTTCCTTTTAAAAGCAAGGCGTTTTGATTAAATGTCCATAAAAAGAGATATATTAAAGTTTCATAAATTTCATTTATTGTCTCGCAAAATTTAGAAGTATATGCTATTATTTTATGCTGAGCTATTATTTTATGCTAATATTCTAAGTGTTTTGGCATCCTTAATATGATAAAGGTTAATATATCGAAACATAAATAAGTTACCCAAAGAATACTAATACGAAAAAGAGCAAAGAGTTTTTAAAATTTTCGCAATAAAATTAGCATAATTTATATATTATTAAATAATTTTTCTACTCAAAATACCTTATGAAAATACCATAAGGCTTTGTATTTATTTTTTCATGAATACGTAATTTGTTTAGAATTGGATAAAGTGACATATTCCTTTGCATAGATTCCTTTTAGGGGAGGAGTTGTGCTAATAATAAACCCCAAATTCCAATATCCTATCTGTGAAGACAAGAAACTAGAGTTACCCCTGAAAGCTTATTAAATTTGAATACAAGTAATGAACATTCTTTTTCTGTAAACAAAAGAATCATAGCTATTTCGAAGAGAAATGCATAAAATTATTTTTTGGTTAAAATATAAAAGCTAATTACATATATGTATATATTTCAACATCCGAATTTTAAATGAACTCGTTTATATTAAAATCTCAGTGAGTGATTGCTTATATTTAAAATATGGGTTGTGTTTAATGTAAATGATTGCTGTAACATTAAATATGCTTCAATCCAGTATTTTAATGAATTTTAGCATAAGAGGTTTGGGCACATTTCCCTGTGAATATGAAAGAGGAGATTTTCTTCACATTAGCTACTTTACACAAAAACGCATACAATACTATCTCGTACAGAATGTTCAATATGATAAAAAAAAATCTTCGAAGTATAAGCAGCTCTAAATGTGATATTTCATTTTACAATATGGTACACACAAGCATAATTAATTGCTACAAGGAAATCTATCACTTTCTAAAGCTTGTTAGCTTATAGCCGGTTTGAACTACTCCTCAGTACAAGCATATAAATATACACCGCGCACAAAAAAAAAAAAAAAAAAAAAAAAAAAAAAAAAAAGGGGGGGGGGAGTTTTATGTCTCTCGTTCTACTGCGTCGATTCCAAAAATTCAAATTGCTTTCATAGGTATTTTGACACAAAATCGGACTTTTTCTGAAATAACATACCAGTTTTTTTCCATATTTCGATTCTACGACTCAAATTATGCCGAAATATTAAATTTTGTAAAATTTGGTACGAAAGCTACGGAGAAATTCAAAAATTTATCTTGCCACTTCTTTTTTTGAGTTTGCGCCAAGAATAATTCCCTTGACGAACTTTTTAATGTATGGCAACCTATTTTGCTTTCCTTTTTCACATTGCGCATGACAGGAAAAAAAGTCACTTCATTCCTACTTTCAAATAATTTTAAAAAAGTGCCTAAAACACATTTGATTTTATTATCACTTTCAACAAATATGCCAAATTTCAAACCACGCTAATATGTAAATTCCCGTATATCTTCGGAAATTTTTAATAACAAATTCTAATCTTTTTGCAAATATGCATAGAAATACATCTACTTTAAGATGAGGTTAAAAATTTGATAGATAATATTTTAAAATAATTTTTCGGAAAATTTTTAAAAATTATTTAAAAGTACAAATTTTAAAAATAAATCATAAAAAATCAAATAAGTTTAATAATAAAAAAGAAAACCTCAGAGATTTTAAAATTTTAACCCTTTCGCTGTCCTCTCCTGTCAGCGAAAAATTCCCCTCAGCGGCCGTCTATTTTTCGTAGCGTGTAATGTTGTTTTCTCTGCACATCATAACTTTCCATTCGTGACTTTCGTAGTGGATGAATGTCAATGAATATTAAGTAAAATTCTAAGGAAATCAAGCATAATGGAAAAATAATAATATATCTGCTTATTTCTAACAGCAGAATAATTTGATAACATCGGATCTAGGCGGTCCTCTCCCATTTTTGTCGTTGTAATCTTCTACAATTTTTTGGCAGTTCTTTTCCGTGTTCCAACATCAATCATTGAGTTATTATGGAGTGTACTCATCAAACGTACATCCTTCTTGTCTGTCCAATTCACAACATAATTTTTCCTCTTTTTCTGCTGAGTAGACGTTGAAGCCATCTCTCACTGTCTTGTATCTTATCTAAAATGACGCAAATATTCATAAAACCCGGGGCAAATTCAATTAGAAATAGAATGCCTGATTAGTGCTACCCTCTAGAAGGTATTAGAACAAACAAAAATAAAAACTCAAACAAGTAAACATTTAGAAAGCGTTTTAAACGTTTAAAAGTTTTAAAATGTAGAAGAACGCTTGAGGCGCGTTACGGCCGCCCTGCAGATATTTCACTTGAAAGCGCTAGACGCGTTACGGACGACAAAGAGGTTAAATTACGTCCAAGGAGGTTTTTTATAACATTTTGCGTGTTATACCTTTATTTATTAAATATCACGTTCTTCGCATTTAAAACATAAAATTGAGTTCAAGAGCAATATCGCAAGAGCAAATAATTTTAAATTGAGCATATCTTTAGAATTACCGATACGCAGTCTCACGCGCTGGAAATAAATATGTTTTTTCTTTACAACGTTGCCATTGCTCGCTTTGAAATCCTTGAGTCTGTTAATCAAAAATTCATTAAAGTTTTACGAAATATGAAATCGATAATAAAACAAATTCCAAATTTCAAATATGGGCTCTCCAGATGCCCATATTAGCAGTACGATTACGTCATTCAAAATTGGATGGCTCTAGGTACCGTTGTTTTATCACAATTCGAGAAACATACACACATTTATGCAGATTTTTCATTATTTAATTTTTTTCAAATATCAAGATGAGGAGATAAATTTTTGAGATATATTAAAAAAAAAAAAAAAAAAAAAAAAAAAAAAAAAAAAAAAACACTTATGCAATTTTCGCAATTTCAATTTCGTTGATCGGCCCAGTAGAACTGGAGATATAGATCTATCCATTTTTTGGGGGGGGGCAGTGTAGGTAACTAGTCAATAATTTCTTTAAGGCGTTTGTAACCGTATCTTTTAAATTGGTGCTTAAATTTAGTCCATTAACTACCCTAAAATTCAAACACACTATATATGTAATGTATTAAAAAAATTATGTTTTATTTTGCTTTTGTGAATATCAGAAACTCATTTAAGAACCTCTTTCTCTTTCTTAGGTGTTATCAGTTACATTATCAGTTACATAGGAGAAGGGTATGCAAATATCTGAAATGTGTCATCTATTTGCAATACATATTTCTCACAAAATATTCCTAGAAATTTGATATACAGTCGTAAAACAGGAAACGTGTGCTAATTTAGAATAAGGAAAAATATTACTTCTCTATTTTAATGCAAATCTTAATGCAAATTCATTATCTGATTGAAATATATTGATTCCAAAACTAGAGACATTTCCTATATATTCCAATTGGTTTGCTTTAGATACTGTACTTACAAACAGAATAGGAACTCTAAATTTCTAAATTAACTTCTTTTTGCATTTTCCCCTTATCTCTGCTGAACGGAAAATTTGCCTTTATCAGTTGCAAGCCACCAATTTGAAAGAGAAATTTGTTAACTTCAGTTCATTGATGTTCCTGCATTCTTCAACTGGAATCGGATTATAGATTTTGTAAAATTTTCTTTTAATATGGAGTTATTTCCAAAGTTCTATATTATTTCTTAACATTCTAAAAAAGCAAATCTTCAGTTGAAAAATCAGTGCATAGTAAATCTGCATTGTTACTTCTAAAACGAATCTAAATTGAAAGGAAAAGATCGATTTCAAGAAAAAGAGATTAAAATATATGTTTTGGGTAATACTGTAAATTTAGATTAAGACATAACTAGTTCAAGAACTAATGATGCACTGAATGAAAAAACATACATACATCTCTTTCTCTCTATATATATATATATCTATTTAAAGTTCTTAAAGAAAATGTAGTCTTAAATCTCATATATGCATATAAAACTCTTAGCTCATTCGAAATGAGCCCGTATGAAAATATTTCTTATCCTTTAGAGCTATAGAATTTAAAATACAAAACTTTTCTTATTACATTTCAAGTTTTGTTTTGTGTGTCTATATATATATATATATATGTGTGTGTGTGTGTAATAATAAAATTCCCTAGTCAAGAATACACTTAAAATTCTAACTCTATGTTCTTTTCATTTTTAATGGCGACGTTCTCTTATATGAAAGTACGTGGAATTAAATTCACAGCCCCGTAGTCAAGTTGTTTTTTCCACATTTTCTACACGTGCAGTTATAAAATGTTCTGGAAATATTTAAAGCGAACTGGATTGGCTGACGTCATTTCTTTGAAGCTCCGCCTTTCCAGAGGCTATAAAAGGACTCGCAAAAGAATATCGGGGGCTTTTCTTTAATGTAACGATGCAGTAAACTTCATACCAAAAGTTATTAGTAATTCTTTTTATTTACTCCGGATATCTGATTTTGTAACTGCTATTTCTCCTGAATAATAATAAATGGATCCTGTTTTCTAAACATATCATCTGATAATTTAAGCTACGACTACATTTATGATTCTTCATAAATCTATTTATTCCCGGACAAAAGCTTGTACATCATATATATATATATATATATATATATATATATATATGCACATATAACCGAATTCATCTGTGGTCATAATTTCTTCTTTGAAAATCTCTAATTTATAGTGTTCTAATTTCTAAAGATTGTGAGAAATGACTGAAAATTTATTTAGTTGAGTATGCTATCTGTACTTGAGTTACACTTTTTTGAGGCAAATAATTAAACGTATGTGGACATACGAGCTTGAGACGTTGAGAAAAAATTAAATGAAATGTTTTTTTTTTTTTTTTTTTTTTTTTTTTTTTTTTTTTTGAAAAACCCTTACTTAGTCCTTTTTCTAAATAACTCGTTCTCTCCAAACTGAGATTACTACATAATTATGTTAATCACCATTATTTCAATTTCATTATTAAAAGAGTATTTATATAATATAAACATTATCTTTTACATACTCATTCCAAGCGTTTAAGGCAGTGATGCAACTTAAAATGCAGCGAAACATCCAGAAGCAACCATTCCCGCTTCCAGCCGGTTTTGGTTTTCTGTAGAGCTGATTCCCTTATACAAGAATATGACCAATCATCGGAGATGTTCTGTGCTAATGTCTATTAAACTTACTAATTTTCAGTTTCCTCAATTGTTTTCTAAATAGTAGTAATTTTCAGAGATAATAACTTATCTCATCTTAACTTTCAGAGATAATAACTTTATATATATTTATCTTAACTTTCAGAGATAATAACTTTATATATATTTATCTTAACTTTCAGAGATAATAACTTTCTCATCGCAGTCGCCTTTATAGCGATGAGAAATTTCAGTTTATAAATGCAAAGAAATTTTTTCTTTCCTAATTTAATATTTTTCTTCTCCAAAATGCTTCTCCTTTTATAAATAAGACCTGCTTTACATTTTAAGTACAATGAATGCACTTAAGAAGAGTACTAGTACACACGAGTTATCCGCTTAATCAATAGCAAAAGCCAAAATTCTATAAAACGTTAAATTCTTAGAGATGCGAATCCAAATAATTTTTTAGCTCGTTAACATAATCTGATTGTTCAAAACATACCTAACAAGACATATGTAATAAAAACAAATTTAGAAATGCTTAAGTGCGAATCCTGAGACATAAAAAGCGCAGAAATACTGATGACGTAGATACTTGCTAGCTTCGAATGCAGATCCATATTGAAGAGAAAGAGTTCTTAAAGAACTTTACAGTATCGATTGTATAGAAGACGTAAGGTTGAGACCGTAATGAAGAGCAATAATTTAATTGCGTAGAATGCTTAAATACGGATCCACAATGAATAGGTAAAAAGCAACCGAAACAGATTAAAATTTTCATTTTATCTCAGTAAACATGTTACGGCCATAAAAAACTTGGCATATTATTTGCGCCTATTAAAATATGTCTACATTTTTGATAACTTTGCAGTAACAAGGAAGCAGCAGGCAACAATCCAGCTAGGCCGATAAGAAGCAAGCAGGATGAAATCTTAATTCAGCCTGACCGAGTTTTGGTTCTCCGTGCATTTTGATTGGATAATTAATATTACTGTAAAATTATTATTGGCTGCTTGAGTTTTAGTTCCACTTAAATCATCAGAATTATGTAAGACTCATATGACATGGATTAGTCTCGAAATGACGCAGTGCAAAGAGAGATTACTATTTTTAGCATAGAGAAGGGAAACTAATTTACGCGGTTAAATTAAATTATACTTTATATTTTCCATATTCTTTATTTTTCTTACATATATATACATATATAATCGAAATAGAAAGTGAAAAGCTAACAAGTAATGTGACGTATGACCTATTTGGTCTTAAAAATTTTTTGCGCAAAATGCTGCAAAAATATGAAATAATATGAAGAAATATTGTAGTGAGCTTGCTAAAACGTTACCAAGAGCTGTAGCTCCATGAAATAGTTCAACGCAGTATTTTTAAAATATTAACATAGAAGTAATTTTTAAATAATATTAACATGGAAAAGTGAAAAAACAGCTTACACGCGAAATAAAACTGTTAAAATCAATGTTGGAAAACATATGAATGCACAAATAAACTAATCTGATCTTTGTGATATGTGAAAAGTTAATACATATAAAAACAGATCGACGGAACAAGTTAAAACAAAATTAAAAAATAATTAAAACATAAATTGCAAAAATTATAATTAAAACATAAATTGCAAAATTACAAAAATTATAAAAATTACAAAGCGGAAAATGGTAAATTAGCTCAATTGGACTTCCAACCAGGCTTTTCAAGGGAAAAATAGTTGCATGTCGAACTAGGCCAAACACCATTACGCGTTTCGCCGAAACAGACAATTGAAGCTCTTGTTTAACGAAAAATGTTTTTTTTAAATAATATGAATTGTCGCGAAAAATTCTTTTTGGATATATATATATATATGCGAAATATGTATGAAAATAAGTATGTATGCGAAAGAAGAACTATCCTATTTACATGCATCAGTTTTTGTATGAACAAAAGACGTATTAATTATACTAAGCAAGGAGAAATAGGTTGGAGAGTTAAAGTTAAGGATTATTTATAAATAAGATATCTGAAAAAGGCAGATCCTTGAAAAAGGGACGACGCTTGTATTCTATAATAATACATGTAATAACGCATGAAATAATACATATAACATTGAACTGTATAAAAAAAGCTTAAATTACGTTATATTCACGGAACAGATTTCATTTCTGATCCAAAGAGAAAGGGTTTACAGTAGTGATGCCTATAATAAGCAAAATATAAATTTATCTATTTTTTAAATTTTTATAAATATTTTTATGTATCAGCTATGTCATTATTTAATCACTTCAGTATGATCAGTGTATTGAATCTTTCTTACGTTCTATAATCCAACCAGAAACAATTCTCCATCAATAGACCTATATTGTAATCTCAAATCAAATTCTTCTCTGTAAGTAATGCAAAAAGCTTTAGAAAAGATTTCTGCTGGCGATTTATCTTGGGAAAAAAAAAAAAAAAAAAAAAAAACATTCGAAGTATTTAAGGATGAACGGAAGTATCTGTCTAGAGAATGTGGATCGCTGAGTATGTTTGGATGGCTGAGTGAGAGAAGTAAACTTAACTGTAAAGAAAGTTTTAAGAAAATAGCATTCGTCGAGAAAGCTTTTCCATTTATCTAAGGATTCCGGCTCTTTTAGCAGGTATTTGTAATGTTTTCCTAAGACTTGTTGCTTTGAAAGTGTATCTTCTCCTGTCTAAATCATATATTGCTCCGTCAATTGAGAAGAAGTCTGGATATAAAGATGTAATCGCAATAAGACAAAGAATTGCTATCGCTGTTTTTTCAAGAAGAAATTAAGCCGTATTTGTTGAATTTGTCATTATATTTTTTTAAATGAAAACATCTTTAACCAGTGATAGTACAAATTTTCTTGCACTGTTACTCTTAAGGCTTTCGCATTGGTAGACGCCAAAATCTTTTCCTCTCAAACATCTGAAACGACCAAGTATAAGATTTTTTTTTAACACATGTGTTCCACTTGTGCTAAGTAGAATGCTGCAGCATTAACAATAACTTACTAAAGTGAAGCGATTACCTCAACCTAGATTATCTTTGGGCTTTTTCACACATTATAGCAGCTGCCCCTTAGAGCAGGATTTCAACTGCGAGCATCAATAGCTAAACGTTGACGCTAAAAGAATGATTTATATGTCATTTAACAACTCCCGAAACCAATGATCATCCTTTAAAACGTGATGAGGGAAAGCACCAAGTAGAAAATGCACGCAGGCGTTCGTGCGACCTGCCCATGTCCGAATGCACGGGCGTTTCGGGCGATTCGGCTGTGAATGAGTCAGAAAGATAAAATTCATAATAGGAACATAATTATTATCCTATTAAAACTTTAGCATCTAAATAGCCAACCATATTTACTCATTCCCCACATTGTAAAAAGTGCTTGCAAGGAATCTCGAAATTTAACATGCAAATGAATAAAAACGAAACTTTGGAAAGTCAGTATTTTTCATTTGTTATCCATTTCAGCTCAAACTAAAAATGAGATCTTTTAGCGTCTGATATATGATTTGCATCTTTCTGCTGATACTGGAATTCAAAGTTATCCTTGCAAAGTTACATTAAGATACTTGAAGCTATGAAATAATAAAAATCAACAGTTTTTTTTAAATCAGCATGGCCTGGTTTAACAAAAACCCGGATTTAACGAGGAAAACTTGGTTGGAACAATGTTAAATCTATGGATGCTTAATTCGCTTTTAACGAGCAAACTGCGGTTATAGCCAGCCATATTTTAGTGATGCACCGGGATTCGAACCCTGGATTTTTATACTTTACTAGCAGGATATGCTAGTTATTTGCACCACGAAAGCACACAAGAGAGGATATGAAAATTTCTTGCATTCTACCCTATAAGCGACTTGGAAAACGGTCAAAATCCAGTCGATCAAATCTATATAGTAACGAAGTATCTGTGAGAATGGAAATTTCTCACACCACGCAGTTCATCAGCATGGACACTATCGTAACATTAAGCGCAATCGCAGAACTACTCGTGCATATAAATGCTCGCCAAACAGGTTTTTCTCTCTCTTTGCTGACTACGGCTCGCACGAGTACGCGGTGCTGCAAACCTGGCATATCTCACACTCATGGAATGTTTTTTTTTTTTTTTTTTTTTTTTTTTTTTTTAGTCCAAAGGGATTGGAATCCCGAAGGACTATTAGTTTCGTTTTGGCATTTTGCGTCGGACGGATAAATGTCGGTTCACTTTTCAAACTGTTGCCATAAAATGTTAGAGTCCTGCATTATATTTGAAGAAATTAAATAATGAAAATCTGCGTAAATGTATGTATATTTCTCACATTGTCATAAAATAACGGTACATAGAGTCATCGAATTTTAAATAACGTAATCCTCCAACGAATATGAGCATGTGGAAGACCAAATTTGAAATTTGAAATTTGTTTTATGATCGATTTCCTATTTTTTAAAACTTTGACGAATTTTTGATTAACAAACTCAAGGATTTCAAAGCGAGCAATGGCAACGTTGTGCAGAAAAAACATTTTTATCTCCAGCGCGTGAGTCTCTGTATCGGAAATTCTAAAGATATGCTCGTTTTAAAACTATTTTGCGATATTGCTGTTGCACTGGATCTTATGGTTTAAGTGCGAGGAACATGATATTTAATAAAGAAAGGTAACACACAAAATGTTAAAAAACGCCCCTTTGGACGTAATTTAAAATCTGAAACATTTCAGATTTTTTTTTTTTTTTTTTTAATTTTATTTTATGGAGAAGAAGGAACGAAGCAGCATGGGAATTGAACAAATTATCGTGAGAGATTATACTGATTATGAAATAATTAACCCGTCTGAAAATAATTTGTTAATGTGTGTTTCGCATCAAGAAATGACTGCTAATCGCCTCGTCGCCTCGTGGTCTTTACCTTGTGTTGACCAGAAGAATGTGTGTAAAAAAAATAAGTATATAAGCGTGTATAAAACAACATCTGCAAGCTGTTTACATGACGTGGAAGTATGTCCAGTACGAAAAGTGAACGATGAAATAAGATATAAATTTTGCTTACGATCTTCTCTAGACGGCACCGTTCTCGTGTCCTTCCGTTCTTACGTTCTTATGTTTTTGTGGGTTTTATGTTATCAATTTGATATATTTAATCTAGATAATGTTTAAATAAGTGAATAAAAAGAGACTGAGAAAAATGTATCTCCACAAGTCTCATGAATATGTGTTTGTGGGTAAGTGAAGTAATTTTATTATTCTCTATTTTAAGGATACAACGCAATGTACGACATATCCTTTTTCAAGCCAGTAAATATTGGGCACATGGTAACTTTGATTTGATTTTTCTAAGTATCTAGTTCAATAGGGATTTACACACCAACACCACGGTATCATTCCCACCTTTCAGTTCGTCTACTCATGCAGAGATCGTTAGGTTTTTCGAAGAAAAGAAACGTGAAAACTCAATTGTGTCTTCGCGGAATTTAAAAATCGGCCTTTTACTTTGAGAGTTGTAGACGCAAAACATGCACAACACGGGAATAATGTTCGCAAATACGGTCATTTCGTAAAAAGAAGAAAACAGAAGTTACATCCTAGTACATTGCTATAAAGTTGTTACATTTTTTAACTGTTTTGGAATATGAAATTCTGCTATATCATTGACTATATACCTGTGAAAAAATTAGCAGTGAATCTGCAATGATAATCATAAAAACATTAGTAACATTTTCCTTTCCAAGTGGCTGTTATTATTCAACATAGGTTTCTGAAAGGGTAACTTTCTATTCACTCTTTTTGTTGCATATCTATCAAACTCCATTGATATCTTGTATCCTAATTATTAAATCAAGCATATTGTATGTTGCCTTAATTTTTGCTTTTAAATTCAAAAACGTACAGATGATCCCTTGAATTGTGATGAGAAGCAACGCAATTAAAATTACCATTCTTGTTTTATTAATTACACAAATAATAATAATTCGTAATAGAACACATCATAATTTTTAATTAGTTATTTATTCTTTAATAATAATTCATTAATAGCGAAAATGTCGTTAAGATTAATGTCCTCAAATGTGTTTATGTTGCTCCAGATTTGATATCATTCAAAGGGCTGTGATAATTTATTTGAATGCGGCATAGAAAACAAGGGCCCTCTGTCCGAAAGAAAGAGAATCATCCAAAACAATTGTCCTAATGGAAACTAGCTTGTATTTACGTTACATACGAAGAAACTCGTGAAAACACCCATGCCACTCTAATATTCAAGGTCCAAACCTTTTAACCAAACAAAGGTCATTCTTTTTATACGCAATTAACAGAAGTTTATTTCCATGTTACTGTCAAGAAACATAATTGTAGCTTTTAGCCCTTTTTATACCTTTCATTAGCTTCCTGTTAACTAATTAGGATAATTAATCAGATAATAAAGCCTAAATTTGCTATACATTAGAATATCTGTATGCACCGAAAAAGTAATCTTGAAGAATACAAATGTTGGACCAGATTTTCAAAACCATATTTGTTTTATTAATCGTCCTGTTTTTGGTTTTAGATATTAATTAATTGCTCAACGCACACTTCTATAGAATAATTATAAAATTCCTTAGCGAACGTTTCTCATTTATTTTAGAATAACCAAGTAACATTAACCCGGAAAGACTTTCACTGGGTCACGTAGCTCCAGATGGTCTAAAGATAAGCTGTAAAATTTACCATTTCAGTAAAAATTACTAGGCCTAACAGGAGCGGTTATCAAAGTTATCTCACTTGCGGTTGTAGGAATTTGAAATTTCTAATACATTTTCTTCAGATAAAAGCCAATTTCTTTGGTGTATCTAACCATATACGCATTTCGGTGCTATTATTTTAGACCATGATAATATGATAATATTGGAACGCTGGATGTGAAGAACGACGACTTTGTTTTGAAATACTTCGCAGTGGAACTTCCGAAGGCAAATTTTAGAAAGAATTTTATAGTTTTAAATTTTTCATTAATTACAGGGAAAAGTTAAATAGTAGCTGTTCTGAACAAGACGAGAAACCATCACAGCAATAATAACAAAAATATAAAACGATAAGTTATTATATTTGCTTGTTTTGAAAGATACAAAATCTAAAACATGTTGCGCTTATTGTAGAAATATAACTGTAGTGCGTACGGAATTATATAACATGACGTGTATTATTTATCTGATTTTATTAATAATCTTATACTTAATTAGCATCAATTAATTTATTAACTGTGCCATGAATGTTTACAACGTGTTATCAAACGCGAAATAGTTTACATTGATTTTACTGTCGGTAGTAACACTATCATAGCAGAAACCTGTTAATTTTTTTCTCATAACAAACTGTAGATTTATTTAAGGAAAAATGGTCTAAAATGATCTGTTAAAGAAAATGCTCGTTTTCGTGGGTTAATTCATTAGATTTAAAATAATTAATTGTTAACTGACCTGTTGTTTAAACTGGTTTTACAGAAAGCTATAAGATATCAAATGCAAAATACCATAAATTATTTAATTTATTAGTTATTACGATTTTTACTCGTTTTAACCTTATACTTCTTTTCTGTATTACCATTTTTGTTGACTAAATTCGTTAATTAGTTATATGTTTTATTTGAAGATACTATTTAAATTAAAGTGTAGAATGTTTCTTCTAATATAGTAGCAAACCTTAGTTTGTTTATTTTGATAAAAATCTTTGACATTTAGCACATGGCAATACCAAATTTATATGGAAACAACACAGCGTCTTATTACAGTGCAACTCGCTTATAAGGAGCTTTGATTTAATGAAAACCTGTATTTAACAAGGAAATCGGAAATACTTGGTAGGAACAATGTTAAGTCTATGTGCGCATAACTCGCTTTTAACGAACAAACCGCGGTTATAACGAGCAGTATTTTTGTCGTTCATAAAATTGCTATTGACTTTTACTTCTCCAGCTTAGCTAATCCTTTCTTGGAAAAAATTCTTTTAGCATGTTAAAAAGCTTCCTGTTGATTATGATCACAGCAAGAAAGTCGCAATGACTTCTGACATTTTCACGGAATTAATTTGAAAATGAGAGAGGCAACTAAGGAAAGAAAATCATAAAATGATCCTCTTAATTGATAATTGTAAAGCGCATCCTCAAATCATTGACTTACAAGCACCAGGATTGAACTTTTTAAAATAATTCTACAAGTGATATCTAGCCTATGGACCAAATGCTGATCAGAGGTTTTAAATCAAGCTTTCGTAAGCGCTTCATTTTTAATCTTATCGACAGAAGAGAAAAAATAAGAACCATCTCCAAATGCTAAAGTAAACGTTCTTGAAGTGATACGTTTAATGAACAACGCATGGGAAAAATCTACATCAACATGAATTATCAACTTCTTCCGGAAGGATGGGATGGACTTTTCTCAAGAAAGAGAAATCGCTAGGAAGAAGAAGAAGTAGACTACTCGGAAAATTTAGAAATGAGTAGACAAGAATTTGAAAATTATGTATCTGTCGACGTCAATGTTATCATTTTCGAGATACCTACTCCCAACGGAATTATAACTGAATATAAAGCACATGAAAAAAATCTGATATGTACATCACATGACTTCTTTGTACGGAATATTAAATTATACGCATATTTTCTTGCATTTCATTTAAACTTATGAGATTGAATTAAACCTACTTCGCCGACAGTACATAAATCACAATAGAACAAATGCATTCTTTAAAATTCACTTTGTTTACCATAGCGACACTCTGGCGCTAGGTTTACTTAACAGTATCATATTTCGTTCATATTATAACTCAGAATGCACAAAATTTATATCATTTAAAGAATTGTCTAATCGTTGCCACATGTTCGATTCAAATACTATAATAAAGCTAAAACTATGTATAAAAGAAATTAAGCAAGCAAAACAAAAAAGAAAAAGTTTTTCACAGACGATTTAGTATGTCTCATTCAATTAATTCAGTTCTCACTTCGCGACAAGGCAAAAATACATAAAAACTCAAAATATCTGTATTAAAAATTACGAAGTAAATCTTAAACACTTATTTCCTCGAAAAAATTCCAGAAAGGATTAAGCATGATTTAATTCGCAATAATAAATGCAGGCGTTATTTTTGTTGTTGCGAAGCTTAGTCTCTCCAGATTGGCAACAAATCTACAATTTTGCTGTTTCAAATGTATATATTCAAATATATGTCCGCCATGTAATTTAAAACTTACGCACTTAAACAGCTTTTAAATTGTTGATAATTGTACGAATATTGCTTCCAGAATTACGAAAGGCATAAAACCCTTAACCGGAAGATAAGAACAACATAATTCAATCATTTTTAAAGCAAAAAATGTACAATTTACAAACATATAAGAGTAAAGAAACTGAGATCACTGTGCCGAGTAATAGAGGAGATATATATATATAAATATAGTATTTATATACGTTTGGTGCGGCCAATTGCAACCAAAATACGAGGGGCACATCTATATGTTATAGCAGTCCTATATACAAAATTTCAACGTTCTGAGGCTACTCGTTTTCGAGTTATGCGAGATACGTACGTAGATAGGTACGTAGATACGTTCGTACAGACGCCACGAAAACTTCTCTTCATAATTAATTTTAAAGCAGTTTTATAATTTTTTGGAGCAAACGAGTCTTTTATTCTGTCCTTACGTACAGATATCACGCAAAAACATCGTTAAATTGCATTCGATAGCGGTCAAAATGGATATTTTCGTTGAAATATGCTGCCTGAAACTTTTTGCAATTGCAATACTTCCTTTTTACTTCGTACAAGGAAGTAAAAAGGAAGATGGTAACAATGATAACGATGATGATGAAGATGAATGTGAAGAATCTGAAGCTGAACCCCCTACCTGACATACTCAATCTGCTTTTGAGTGCACAGAAAAACTTGAAACTTTTTTGAAACCAGGGCTGCAAATGGCGATGTTTTTCGGGCCATGAGTCTTCTCCTAAGAACAATAAGACAAGAGACAATAAGACAGTTCAAACAAATTAAACATCTTCTTTTTGGCTGTACAGGAATAAAAATTGAATAAATTAAGTATATGTATTATAGTAAGTATGTGTGAATTTTTATTATTTACGAACTTGTTACATGAACCAGTTTTTTGCGAGCACTAAATTATAACGAGTAAATATCGCAGTCCCTTTGCGCTCGTTATAAGCGAGTTCGACTGTATTAAATTTGCGATTTTAACCGTCCATTTCTCAAAAGTAGATATTTGCTTATTCAATGTTTTCATCGTATGGGCTATAATATGGGTTGAATAAATGGTACTAGCAGAATAGAGTACATTTAACTGAGCATAGTTTAATCCATTTATGTATTCATTAATGTAATTCTGATAGTTAAGCGTAAGATATCAGAACTGCGCTAATGAATACATAAATAGATTACATTCTACTCAGTTACTATCTCTGCGTTTCCAGCTTCAGTAATTAGTCAACTCATGAACAGCGTTTCGTTTCAAGCTTTCATCAAATTTCATTAAGCCATGAAAAATGAGAGGCTAATAGATCCCCGGACATGACAACACAAGCACACTTACTGCTGCCCTAGTCTCATGGTAATTATATGAATTCCAATATTTCTCAAGATTTAACTTAGTGCAATGTATTTTTCGGTCGTAAATATGTAAGAGATTACGCAGAATTTTAAAGGAACATTCACGTTAACATTATTAAAATGAAGATACAATTTAATAGATGCGGAAATAAGACGTTTTCAATTTTAATAACGTTTTCAGTTTTAATGTACATTTGAAATCTAATTAAGGAGTTTAAAAAAAATGCTAATTAAGCAAATATCTGTAGATTTGTTTTCTTAATTAAATTATGTTCTGTCTTAAGTGCCATTCTTAACTAAAGGGTAAATTTATAACTAAATTATCTTAACTAAAGCTTAGAAATTGAGTTATATGTTTAGTTACTTCACATTAGGTATTTCATTATTTAGAGACTATCATTATCATTATTTAGATAAACAAAATAGTTGTACAAAAAAGTATATTTCTCTAGAAAATTTCTTTTTGTAGTAAATAATATAATGAACTAATCGTATGCTTCTTAATAATCTGCGTGCTGTAAATTAATCGGCGTATATATATATATATATATATATATATGTATAATAGTAGTAGGTAGAAACATTGCAGCGATCTTGCTAAATAGTTTCCAGGAGCTGTAGCTCCACGAAATATTTTAACGCAGTATTACATAAATAAGAAGAAATTCGTCTGGAAAAAAAACTGTAAACACGCGAAAAAACAGCCAAAATTAATGCTGGAAGACTTGCTAATGCACGAAAAAATTCATCTGACCGTTGTGATTTGTGAAAAGCTAACTCACATAAAAAATAGATCGACGGAAAAAAAAATAAGGAAAGTACAAAAAACATAGATTAAAAAATGCCAATATATAAAAAGCAAAAATTTTAAAAATTAAAATGAAGACACAAAATGCAACAATACAATATACTATAATTAAATAGCGGAAAATGGTGAATTAACGCACTCGTACTCTCAATTGGCTTTTCAAGGGAAAAAAACTGATTGTCGAACTAGGTTAAATACCATTACGCGTTTCGCCGAAACAGACCATTGAAGCTCTCGTTTAATGCGAAAAAATTTTTATAAAAGAACATTAGTATTCCCGAATATATCTTTTTTGGAATAAATCCTTTTTTGGAGCTTCACTGCTCTGTTCCTTTTTCCCGACGCGTCCGCTGAAATACACATTAAGATGTCAAAAGCTATTGCGATGCACTAAAAGACTCCTTCGGTGAACTCGATGACCCACTCCGCACTCGCTGCCCGGCTGTCAACTCGATGGACTCCTCAGGGATTGACTCGCTAGACGAGACACCAACTCGATACTGACTATCTTGCACTCCAGATGAGGCACTCTGACTCGCCCTCTCGACGGGCACACACTACTGACTGCGGACCAGCAGGGTTTATATAGCTTTCGGCTTGTGTTCGAGAACATTCTGGGCTAAACGGGTAAGAATTCGTTCCAGAAGGTTCTCCATCAGTCCATGGGATATCGCCGATTTTGTCGCCAAATGGGCGATTTCTCGCCAAATGTGGCAACTTTACCTTCCCTTACCATTTAATGGCAACCCTAAACCTGCTTTGCGGGGAAGTTATCTCACCGCACCTGTACGTTTCGTTACAATGCACACAGTATGTTTGATATAGTTTTACTAAATAACGAATGTTTAAAATGAAAAGAGGAGAAAATGTCTTCGCAGTAGATAGCATTTCTCAACGGAAATTTTTCACTGATGTTCTCAACATATGGGAAATATTCTTCGCTTCTATAACAAAACAAACAAAAAAAAAAAAAAAGGTATATTTTTGACAGATGACAAATAAAAGTTATATAATATTATGAAAATTATCAAGTTAATGATTTATTAACAGTTGATTCAAAAGTGAGTGCGAGCCCACCAGCGGCCGAGCGGTAAAGTCGCTGAACACTGTTAGTTCGGTCCGAGGTTCGAATCCCGCGAACGGGCTGGCTGCATGGGTGTTTTCGTGGTTTTCCCCATGTGTAACGTGTATACGAGCCAGTTTCCCTTAGAAAGTCCTCCACGAAGGCATCCCTCCTCTTAGGCAGATAGTCTTAGTGTGGTTTGCCATAATTAAATACACCAAACACCAAAATCAAAAATGAGTGCGAAACATGATTTACTAAAAGTACACCTTTTTCCAGATTCGTGCATTTTAAGAACACGAAAACTTCGGTATTTTTAACTATCATTTAAAATCATCAAAATTAAAATACAGCAACATTCAAGAAGCTATATTACTGCGAAATGCTTGAGCTGGCTCGTCCGCAAAGCGGGGTCAGGTTTGCCAGAAAGTGACAGAGAAAGGGAGGGTTGCGTGATTTGGCGCAAAATCGCTCATTTGGCAATATTTGGTGATAAAATTAGCGTTATGCTATAGAAGGAAGGAGAACGTGCTAGAACGCATTCTTAGCCGTTTTCTCGGGAATATACTCAAAGGTAGGTTAAAGCTATACATACCCTGCCAGTAGTTCAGAGATCAGCTTGAGAGCGATGGACCGCGTCGAAAGCTACTTCAGTACTTGGGCGTGAAGATATCTTCACCGTTATAGCCTGAAGGCTGTATTGCTGATTATGTGGCGTGTTTATCGTAGTTTTACGACGAGTGTAAACGCGGCTTTGGAATTGTCCTGAGTAATACTAGTGAATAAATTGAGCTTTCATTCTTTATCAAGTGTCGGCAGTAATTACTTTATTCCCACTCCGTAGATCGCAACAATAAGTTTCAAGCTAAATACTAACATGCCATTAACGCAAAGAAGACATGAAATTTTTATATATTCCATTTCCATAGCACTCAGGAAGTTTAGTAAGTGATTTTGTTATATAGACATATACTTCATCAATCTACCTCATCAATACCATTCATTAGTAGTCCATTGTTTTTGTGTTTCTTTATTAAAGTGCTTTTTCATTTTTTTTGTGTGTTTTTTTTATTAGTAGCTATTAATAATTTATAAAGAAACTTAAAAATCATCCTTGCAACAATGAAAAGTTTCTAATACTGGTATTTCGAGCTATTGCAATGTTGCACATTAAGTATTTTTGAAGATACCATTAGATAAATCCTGAAGTGTGAAAGCAATCAAGAATGGGAATAACGGCTTCAAACCACGGGGTTTCCAGATGAAAATTGAAAGTACTAATCAATTTTAACATGAACCGACACAGTAAAGCTACGCTAATTCCTCACATCTCTCCCAATTTCTCAATCCCTGTGATGATGTGTTCTTGCATATCACATAAGATTTTGCACAGTATGAAACGGTCACCTGTGCTCCTGCAGATATTTTAACCACTAGCTTGATGCCTTAAGAACAAGTATCAGGAAAGCCATCTTTCCTTGCATTTTGATTGAGTGCATTTTCTTAGTATAAAAGGATACTAATTTTTTTTCATCGCCGAACAATTTGACCAAATAAGAAAAAATGCTAAAATATCACGAATTCAAAAATGTTGATTTCCTTGACGAAATATTATTATACTTTGTAATTTTCTGTTTTTTTTATTTTATTATTATTATTATTATTATTATTATTATTATTATTATTATTCTCCTATGATTTAACACATTTCACCTTTAGTTGCCATTTTCAAATTAAAATCTTTTGTGTCAGCAATAGTTAAGCATAACTGAACGGCGCAGTCCAATTACAAATTTTAGATGGAATTACTTGGAATATGGCAGCGCGTACATAAATAAGGAGTTCTTCTCATTGCTAGTTAAAAGCTTAAATTTCGGATTAATTATCACGAACAAATATTTCGGTATAAAAACCCACCTGAAATAAATTTTAAATAATCAAATGGTATCAAGTGGAATAAACTACTTATGTACACCAATTAATGAATATTTCTCGTTTCCATTTAGACTTATTATTTCCATTTGCATAACGACAATGAACGAACACTTTCCGTGCAACCCACTGAAGACAATTAAGACATTTAAAGTACTTTTGTCGTACTTCATAACAATAAAATGGTTGCTTGAAAAAGCATTAAATTAGATCACTTGACAAAATGAGATAAAGCTTTGTATTGATTTTACAAACTTTACTTATTTTCTATTCCTTATTACTTTTTTTTTTTTTGTAAAGTTTCCGTATTTCCAGTTATTTCCTTTTATTATAATTCTATTTATTATTTCTTTATTTTGGCGCCACTTAATTAGCTAATGCATTAGATATTTAGCTTTCTATTATGGCTTAATGATACAGGCTGTTGCAAAAGTAACTCTATTTTTTCCCTTCAGTTTACATCAAAGCTTTTGTTTTCGGAAAATAATTGAAGATTTTCGTACTGAAGATACAATTAATTATAGTTGATGTGAGATATTTAAAGAATTGTCTATCCCATTGGACTACGCTACCTATGAAAGAAATACAACACAGAACTACTGTACTCATATACTGTGTATATGAAAGAGCAGGCGAAGCGTAATTCTTTGATCAATAAATCAAAAATAAATCCTTCCCATTACACAATTCTTCTCAGCATCTTTGATGGTTTCGAAAATCCCAATAAATTGGAAAATAGGAAATGAGCAACATTATTTTACAGAATTTAAAAGGGATTGTTCCACTTTCCTTGAACATTAACAGCTTTTTGGGCAGTTTCAGATGATATGAAATCTATGATAATGTTCTTCAGCAGTAATTTCAAGAAACGCGTTGGCATTCTGATTCGGAAAATGACTTAGCCCTTAACTTCCAAATTTTTTTATATCAATTTATAATTCAAAGTAAAATGTTTTTAAAATTTTTTTGTTAAATTCAAAGTAAATGTAAAGTGCCAGAAACTCTTTGTGAGGAAAGAGATCAGTCAGTTTTGTTTTGACGTTAGAGAGAAGGCAGCTTAAAATCAGTGTAAATGCACATTATTTTTTAAATTTATTTTGCCTTCAGTGGGTATGCAGTTAATGCAATAACCTAATCTAATATATTGTACATGGTAATAAGAAAGTAGGAGCGTGAGAAAGAAAAATACGTAAATTGGAGAGATAAAGAAGCCATTTTGTTTTACAGTTAGACTACAAGTGGCTAGGTTAGGCTACTTGAATAAGACAAAACACCTGAGAGCTATCTACGTAGAGACAGAATTTCTTTCGTGGAGGACATTTTAAGGAATCCTAGCTCGATTTAATGTTGCACATGAGGGAAACTGCGAAACTCAGCCATATAGCCTGAGCCTATTTCGAGCTCCTAACATTTAGCTGCGTTAGCCACTAAGCCATTGGTGGAGCAGGAAGAAGCTAAATAGAGAAACTGAAACTTTTTATTCTACTAATTTGTTTGGCGAAAACTTGGTGTAACACAACTGGTAATCACAAGGCATTCTATTGAAATTTGAAAGTATTATAAGAGTTGAAAACATTTAGAGATGAAAATTTTGTATTTACCATTCACTAGAGACCATGCTATTATTTCTTTGGCCAAAATTTGGTGTAACACAACTGGTAATCTCAAGGCATTCTATTAAAATTTTAAAATATTATAAGAGGTGAAAACATTTAGAGATGAAAGTTTGGAATTTTCCATTTACTAGAGTCAATGCTGTGGTGCCACGAACACTATTTTTATAAGTTTCAGGATAGAAGGTGCTTGCACCATGGTAGCTGGGCCGATGGCCCTACCCCTTATCGAACAATTGAGCATCTCCTAATATATGTCAACACTCACAGGAAAGAATAATTCCAAAGAATTGACTGCGAGTAGATAGAAAGTTTTAAGCATTATTTAAAATTGCAAGCGTGAGTAAGTTATTATGGTTACGAATAGCATGGGTAGTAGTAAAAAACTGAAGTACAAATCAATTGGTGACATAAAATTAAGTAATAGTATTTAAATATAAGACTCTTTTTATACTCTACACCTGTATGGGTGTTCGATGAACTAATGAATGTAGTATTAAACCTTGTGAATACTGAATATAATATTAATATATTACGTTATGTGAAAAAACGACCTTTACAATTAGTTTTAATTTTCTTCATTTATATGCTTGAAATCAGGTTAAATGAAAATTCTCTTTAAATTATGTCTTTATTCTACTTCGAAATCAAAAAAAAAAAAAAATGTGGAAAATAATATTTTACAATTAAACGAATGCTGTAAATTAAAATTAAAATTTTAAGCTACATATTTTTCTTATATATATATAATATTTTTAATATCCTAAAATGTTTACTTCTCACTAGAACATTTATTGAAAAATTTAAAATTAGCGTGGAATGTAGTTCTTTTCAATTTTTATTACAATACTTCAGATTTTTATACTTTGATAACAGATTTTATCCCTCTTATACAGAATAGAAGATATTTATAGCAGCCATGCTTGTTAAAGGACAGTTTGCATATGTTGGAGTATAGTACATTCAAAAGAGATAGACAAAGGTTCTCGATTGATCCAAAGAATGAGTTGAAGTACATTGCCTTTCAATACCCTCTTTGACAGAATATTAAATGTAATTGAATTACTCATAAACTTCGCTTTATTTGAAAAAGCGAAGCGAAAGCAGAAACAAAATCTCATATAAGATTCAAGGATCTTTCACAACTTCCTTTCATCAGACTACTGATTATAAACACATGAAGATCATTGCAGGATCCCTATAAAAAGCTAGGCAACAAATAATAATGACCATCATAATAAAATTAAAAAATCATGAAGTTATTCTTCAACTAGCTGTATACGCATTGTTCTCTCCAATCACAGCATATCAATTATCTAAATCTATGGGACACTTGTACCATTGTGATTTGGGTTTTAAGCTAATGTTACTAACACTATTTTGACTACACCACTTCAGCTGCAGGTTTTACAAGAGCATCAATGTTTCACGTTCGCCTCGAGAGTTTCTACATGTAGATTTCCTTCTACAGTACTGAGGAAATTTTCTGTCGTTTATCACTTTGGGCTTCAGTGTGTTTAACATAAATGACGTTAGAGCCCTTTGAAACTTCGAAATCAAAATTATCTTCATTATTTTCATACTCGTTTAGAATTGCCAGAGTATGTAACAAATATCAGAATAGTCCGCAGAAAAGACCATCTCCTTTGCTATTTCATGTTTCCAGTCAGGCAGCAGCAGATCGACAGGCAAATTATCAAAAACTGTTGTAAATCTTGCCAACAGCTTGCCATAGCTGAAAATTCTCTAATATCTTTCTCCAGTCCATGATGAAACAAATTATATCTAAGCAGAAAATTTTAAGAAAACATTTTTTTGAAAAATAAATTTCTTAGATACAAATATTCCATTATTTTTAACTAAGTTTGTTCATGTTTGATCGGGAGGCAATCAGTGTTTGCCTCGTGACTTTACATTTGAAATTCTTACGAGGAAAAGGAGAGTAAGTTGCACTCTATAACATCTACAAGTGTTCTCGTTATATGAGTGTATGTTATGCTATGCTTTTCATCCTTAATGTCCGGAAAGTAATATAAATCAAAATTTAAGTTATATATTCCAGAGAAAAATAAGATGTACCTTAATTTAAACAGTAAAAAGAATCCATTAGCCATATGGCTTTAACTAACTGGATATTACAATAGCAGTTGAGAATAACGTAAATGAAAATGCATTGTTCATTGTATATAGTAGTATAGTGAATTTGATTTTCTTTGGCATCTTGTTGCATTTTCCCTCGTGTTTATCAAACAGCTGCCCATATTTTTTTGCCTCTTTATATATATATATATATATATATTAGAAATACTTATATAGCAAAAGCAGGAGATGCATGCCAAACGGAAGTTATCATAAATTAATTAGCAGGAATATTATCAAGAATATTATCAGGAACACAAGAATTAAATTATTAAGGTAGCAAACATCTTGTTCTTTTAGCAGTGGCATTATTTAGTCAAGTAATAATGCTTCGAATTCGGCAGACAATAGCTCAACAAACACAAAAGGACCATTGAAAAAGAAAGTCCAATTCATATAACAAGTTGAGTAAATGTTTTGAATTGTGAAGCCTGGACATATAATCATTTTGGTAATCATTTCGATGAACGTAAAGGAAATAGAAGAAATGTATAGTTCATGCTTTTAGATAATGAAATCCAAATGAAAAAACAGAGAGAAAGCTCTTTTTGGAAGCACTTTTTGGAATGAAAATATAAATCCATTTCTAATATGATGCTCTGAAGGAAGAAATTAGAAGAAATAACCTGTTCCTTGAAAAATAAGGTGCATTCAACATGTTTAACTTAAAAGCCACTTTATGATTCATTATATGATAACAATCTCATACAAGTAAATTTCAGTCATTTCATAAAGAAGGTGAATTATTGTGATTATTATTAGAGAAGACTAATTTTTTTAATTCTTTTCATAACTATTTGTTTACAGGTTCCCAAATATTATATTGCTCGTGTTTTAAAATTCGTAGTTAATAAACCAAGAATAGAAAAATAATAGTACTAAAAACTAATTGAGTTGAGATGTCAAAATTATTGAGACAAAAAATAATTGGATTTTTGATAGTTATTTCCCCTGACTCTTAAACAATCAAATGTAAAGTTTTCTAACTTTACATAAAAATGCTGGGTTTTCTAAAGACCTGTTTTTACATAAATTCGAATTAATAAATAGGAATGATTTAGGTGAATGACTTCTTTCTTTAATTTACAAGATAAGTCGGCACATAGTTTAGACTTTTAGCTTTTGTTACAAATTGACTCATTAACAATTTCAAGCCCAAAACGTCCGAGACAGACTTTCATTCAAACGACCACAACCGCCCGGAACGGCCGAGCTAGCGATGTTGTTTTTACAGACAACTTGTTCGAAAAGGATTTATTTGTGGTTCCTTATCATTATTTGCTAGGAAATAGAAAAAAAAAATGTCACTTGAAATCTTCACACCACTTTGTGCGTTAATGGACGGGGAGGGGAGGAAATTGCTGGGAATATCGAAAGGCTTTTCGGTATTTTAAGCATGTAGATTAGCAGAGGCTTTGGTTCTCTAAAGGTTAAGTGAAAAAAATAAAGTTATTGTTGGTTTCAAGAAGTAAAACTTTAAGAAATAAATATAAAACTCTATAATGATATACTGCATATATATAATTAGAATATAGTAAGGGTTAATATTTACACTCGAAAAACAAAATATTTCTGAGCAAAATGAAAAAATATGATGCCTGAGAAAAATTCCTAGGTTGAGCAACGTTTACCTCCCTCTCCGGTAACAAAACTCCGCTGCTGTCAGTTATTATCACCTTTCATAATCCTTATCGATGAAAGCAGTTTAAGTGTGCCATGCCGTTTCACATTTAAATGGGCATAATTCAAAAGAAATTTATACTGCGAGTTAAGTTTTGTTAGTTAAATGAACCAAGAAAATTTACTTGAAATCTAGAAACTAAAAACAAATCTTATGTGTAAGATATTTTCTTGGCCTGTTAAATTACCACAGCACAATCAGATTTTACCAGTACTCTATGTACATATATGTAATAAAATAAATGACTTGGAGTAGCTGCGGCAGATTGTCGACGGTTCTGTGTGTTATATCCTTGGGAGTCTTTACTATGTAGTTCGAAAGATGACGAAGCTAAAGTCCGCAATTATCCAGTATGGAAACCACCAAGGAAAGGTTTTTGGTTTACATTAGAAAAGTTTCAGCTCTCGAAATTCTGAGTTCACGTTCCGAATTCGTTACGTCATCAGCGTAACGCAAGTCATACAAGATGGATTGTTCTAGAAATGACGCAGTCCAAAAAAGTCATTATGATTTTCAGAACAGAGAGAGGGAGGATTATTGCCTCTAGTTGCCTCTAGTTTAAATTATAATTTTGATTTACATATTCAATTATTGGTGGATATCAGCTATTTATAGAAAACAAATTTTTCGTCACAAATTGTAGTAATCGTAGGGGCAATACGCACACCACAATTTTGTACAAGGTATCCTATTACAGATAACGACGTAGGTAGCAGCACAAAGCAAAGGGAGCGAAGTAGCATCTTAACAGCAAGAGAGCTGGAGCCAAAGTGAAAAAATTATTCATTATTCGAAGCTCACCAAGAGAAGGTTTTGTTTTAGATTAGAAAGACTCTAGTTCCCGAAATTTTGATTTCAAGTTCCGAATTAGCATTAACGCAACTCATGCAAGATGGATTGATCTAGTAATGAAGCAGTCCAGAAAATATATCACGATTTTTAGAATAGAAAGCGGGAATTACAGGGTTACATTTAGTTTAAATTATAATTTTGATTTGCATATTTCTCGAAATTTAGCTAATTATATAGATAGACTGTATGTTAATATGCAGATGTACTATATGTCAGATATATCATATGCTATACATAGATACAAGATTTCGCAGAAAAAGTAGTACAGCATTACATGGCCTGTTGGTCATTATATGCAGTATAGGATTATATGGCGTATTATGTAGATAGAAAAATCAAAATGTGTTTCGGTTGCTATAATATTATTGTAACGAAAATATCAAAATACCAAAAATAGCAAAACTACACGGAGACCACCCGTCAACGGTTGTTATGCACAGGCTCTTAATATACGTATATAAACCTTAATAATAATTAGACTCAGTGAGTGTACTATTAGAATATATGTTTACAATTTCAATTTATAGAAGAAGAAATAAATTTTAGCTACTTGGATTCTGGGCTCTAGTGTAAAATTCGGTGTTCCTTCGATTAGCGACAATATTTTTTAAATTTTGGCGATGAAACCTCACTTTTGTTTACCATAATAGTTTTAACTTTGTTTTAGCTTCCTGATTTTATTGAAATGAAAATAGATTGATGTACATGGAAAAATTGAAGGCAATGCGCATGCCTAGTTTGTGCAATTCTAGGATTTTTTTTTAAGTGAAAACAGATCGATGACATGGACAGACAAAAAGTTTCTGCAATTCACAGCTTCTTATTTTGGTTTTGTGCAACGGCCATCTTGAAATTATGCCTTCCTGGCGCCGATCTTTGCGCCAACAAAGAATTGCCAAGAAACAAGGGGCACCCAATTCTAAACTTTTACCTGATTCTGCACATGCTTCTTGACGAATAACAATTTTATTAACACTTGGCGTCAGCAGCTTCACAGTTTCCTTGAATTAAAGCAGGAATTTTCTACTGGGATATTATTCAATAAATAGAAAAAAATACAATACATAATTCAATTCAATTCATATCAACATTAAAACGCTTATATCACTAAGCAAACACGGATCAGAATGTGCATGGCAACGCCGAAAAATGATGTCTCCACAAAAACGGATACATAAAACTCTTGTCGTTAAAACACTAATACATTAAAAGTCTCATGTTCATTCAACAAAGTTATTTATAAAACAAAGTCTCGAGGATATCTGCCGATGTTTATTGATGGCATTACGTAACAATTATTTTCACTTGTTTAATTATGGATTATAAGGTATTTCTCCCGCTTTCCTAGGACGCCTTCGTGGCGTAATGGTTATTCGTTGGTGTAATAGTCACTCGACGCATATTCGAGAGGTTCGTGGTCCGTGTCCAGGCGAGGGCATTGCTCATTTTTCATATCGCCTGCTTTCAAAAGATACGTAATGTCTCTACAATGGCTCCCGAACTAAAAATGTTGGTGGATGATGATTCTCCTCCACCAGGATTTGGCGATTGGGTCCCCTAGTGCCCAGTCTCCCTTTAAAAGGGGGAGTATATAAGGTATGTCTCCCGCCTTCTTATAATGCCTTCGTGGTGTAATAGCGACCACACTCCGGGCGTATTCGAGAGGTATATAATTCGAGTCCCGGCAAAGGCATTGCTCACTTTTCATCTATCCTGCTTCGAAATAACCTAAGGTGAAAATTGCTACTAATAACATAATCATATATATGCAGAATGTGTAATAATTAATTTAAGATAAAATTTATATCATATAGTGTATTACTGTACTGAAGGTACATGAAGTACATAGAATATTCTTTAAATCAAATTTTTTCTCGTCTTTGGCGAAGCATGCTCGTTATCAAATTTTAAGACTATTAACAGTTTACTTACACCTGCTGATTTCAAAGAAAACTTGAACCACTTTTATCTATCTTTTATTATTTAAAAAAAAATATTAGGAATTGTTTTGTTATGAATCTTTTATTTTGACTAGGACATCTCATCCATGATTAACTTCTTCAGTTTCGAATAGGCCTTACCGTTTCATACCGAATTCCCTGAAGAGACAACGAAAAAGAAAAGTGATTCCATCTTTCACATTTTTTTGAGCATTTCTTTTCACCATCTGGTCCTTGGAGGGAAACTCGTGCGAAAGAAAAATTTCCCCCATTTTTTTTTTTTCATCCTACGTGCGGTTCCTCATTTTTTATTATATATTTACTAGAACAGTTCTTTTCCTTTCTGTATACCCTCTTTTCACCATTCACCTTTTTATTCTCGACGTTCTTCTCCAGCATCTTATATCTCGAAGGCATTTTTCTATTTCGACACAAAGGGAACTTTCGTCACCAAGTGCCAAGTAGTAAAGTTTTGATAAGAAGTGAATAAGCATTAAAGGAAAAGTTCTTCTCTAAGGTAGTTCTTTACGCTCTTTGGCTCCAAGTGCACTTATCCCGATCTACTACCACTCCGGAATCGAAAATTTCATTTCTACCAATTACAAAGCTGGTTCAAGAGCTACTTTCATGCACATAAGAAGAATGCCGAGACCCTTTTATGGTTCTCTACACCGGATTTTCACGTTGGACAGTAAGAGATAAGATTTAAGTTTTCAGACGCCTAAGGCTATGTTATATCTAAAATGAAATAGTATAATGAAATATTATTATAGACATTCACTCGTATAGTCATTACGTGTATATGAATTTAAATGCAACTTCAAACCATTGCATTTAGAAATGCCTACAATAGGTTAAGAAATTTCATGTAACATTTCTCATTGCATACATAAAGGGAATATTATTAAATTTTTTAGCAATATTAAAATATGGTCTATTGATTATAAGATTATTATGTGCTATCTTTGTCTGTTTACCTAACAGATGCATCAAATTTGTTTGGTAATAGGCACATAATAAAATTCAGAGCCTTTTAATGCACACTTAAACACAGTTATTGATTAATTAAGGATATTAAAAATTTTTCCTTTGAAAAACATTTTAAAAAATTTGATGTGTACAGCACATGACTTCCTTCTTCCGCCTATTAAATTATACACATATTTTGCTGCATTTCGTTTAAACTTATTTTCCCGAATTTTGTTAGAGATATATTTTGCATTCATTTAATTCAATTCTTATTTCGCGGCAAGGCAAAAATACATAATGAAATCTCAAAACGTCTCCATTAAAAATTGAAAAAAAAAAAAAAAAAAGAAACATGAAAAGCAGTTAAAAAAACTAATTTTCGCAATTAAAAGTAGAGTTTCCACACAAAAACAAGCAATTCGGCCCGAGATCAAGAAGACAAATTTTTCGGTGCACGTGTGTGTGTGATTATGGGATTATGGCATAGCCTCGAGGGCTATCTGCCTAAGGGGATGGACGCCTTCGTGGAGGACTTTCTAAGGGAAACTGGCTCGCATACATTTTTCGGTGCACGAAGATGAAAGTTAACTCTCGGGTACAATGGATAAAAAGACAGATAAGTTAGTGCACCAACTGGATTTAATTCACTGCTCTACTAAGAGTTTAAAATCTAAACTAATGTCAGCCTCGAAAGGCTTAGCCGCAATTAAACTTTTAGATTGTTGATATTTCTTAAACTATTGCATGCACATTAACTAAAGCCTTAAAAACCTTTTAACCGGAACATAAGAACAACATATTAAATGACTTTTGAAGCGAAAAATGCACAATTTACCAATATATAACAATTAAAAAAACTGCGCTGACCTATATATATATATAAGTTTAGTGCAACCGATTTCAACGCACACCTACATGTTATAGCAGTTCCATATACAAAATTTCAACGTTTTGAGGATACTTGTTTTGGAGTTAAAATTATGCGAGATATATGCATACATAAGACGTACAGAAGTGGCGAAAAAATATCTTCTGAATACACTTTAAATTGAATTTAAAATCCATTTAAGGAAAAATAGTTCTTTATTCTATCCGTAACAAAACACCATGCAAATGATTCCGAGAGCGGTCAAAATGGATATTCTCGTTGAAATACTGATACTCGAAGTTTTTCGCGATTACAATACATCCTTTAACAACGAAGTAGAAAGGTAGTTTAAGAATATTTTCAGTATCTTGAAAAATGTGCAATTTGTGCACGTGTAAGCTTACAAATTCCTAGAAACATGAAAATGAAATTTATACACTTTGATGGAAAGTTGTGTGTCATTTAAAAAAAAAAAATTCTGAAACAGTCCGGAAATTTCTTCCACATTTGAGCTATTGCTATCAAAAGTCAACAGTATGCAGAGCTGCGAAGGAGGATAAAGTTATCTGTAAACTATAGCAGATGGACAGTTATAGTTTTGTAATATTTTTGAAAAAATGGAACATCATCTCTATTGTTTTGCCCTCAAGTGCTTGGCTAAAATAAAGTAATAAGACATAACTTTCAGTATGAGTGAGCTTCTTAATCGTTATTAGTCCAAAGGAGCTTTGTCCCTTAGAGCCATCCAATTTTGAATGATGCGATCCCACAGCGGATATGGGCATTTGGAAGCCCAAATTTGAAATTTGTTTTATTATCGATTTCATATTTTGTAAACTTTTAACAATTTTTTGATTAACAAACTCATGGATTTCAAAGCGAGCAATGGCAACGTTGCACAGAAAAACATTTTTATCTCCAGCGCGTGAGACTGTGTATCGGAAATTCTAAAGATATGTTCAATTTAAAATTATTTTGCGATATTGCTCTTGAACTGAATTTTATGATTTAAGAGCAAAGAACATGATATTTAATAGATTAACGTAGCACACAAAATTCAAAAACAAACGCCCCTTTGGATGTAACTTAAAATCTGAAAACTTTCACATTTTCTTTTTGTGTTTCACATTCCTTTTTGTATTGTCGTTTTTACTTGAAATATTGTTGAAGCTAATGATTCCTATAGAAATGTTACTTTTGTTGATCACGTGGCTTTGCTTGTCTTAAGCAGTGGTAACAGCGATAATGACCCCAGTCAGCCTTTATGAGGAGGTTTTGTCTTCTTTTGTTGATGAACGTTTAACGTTACGAATAAACCATCATTTTTTGTTGTTTTATTTTATATTCTGGTAGGCGTAAATTTTATTAAAAATTGCATAACAATATATTAAAAATAATTAATTGATTTAATTAATGTTGATTAATGTTTAATTAAGGGTAGTTACTGTTTAATTGGTAATTAATTAAATAAGTTATTCATTAATTTTAAATTAAGAAATTATGTCTTCTGCAGTTCTAAAACAATTGTGTCTGACGTTCAGTTGGCAGTTCTCGTCTATGGACAACAACGCTTGCCCACATAAAGCTAATATTATGAATGTTTTTTTTTTTCGAAAAAGAGGGTCAGGAAAGCTTCTGCGAAGGAAATTGCAACCTGTCTTACTCCTCCCCAAAACCTCCAGGACCTGAAAGCAGCGTTGCTGCAGGAGTGGGAACGACTGCCACAAAGGCTCATAAACTGCCTTACTTTCAGTATGAAGTCACGTTGTGAGATCTGTATGACTGTTATATGAAGTAACAACGCATACTCTTATTATCCTATTTTTTGTTTTGTTCGATCTTGCAATCTCTGTTCTAGACTTTCATGTGTGTATCATTACTGTTGTATGGTACCTGTTTTCTATGTTATAGAAACCTGCCCTATTTCATCAACATTTCTCCATGAATTCTGGACATAATGGACAAAATCTGAAAGTTTTCTTAAATTTGAACACCAGTTTATTTACTGCGGTTGACCTTTAACTTAAAAATATATTAATAATAATAGTAATAACTTAAAATAAAAAAATAATGAAGTAAGTTGAAAAAATTATTTTTTGAATTTGACAAACTAACTGGAATTGCAATGTAGAAAACAATTTTTGCTATTTAGGTCCAAGGAACATCGAATATTCTTCACTGTTTTAGTTAGCATGAACGTCAATGTTTTTGAATCCTTCATAGTTTAGGGCTGATACTGATTTAAAATATAGTTTACGCTGATGCACCGTAATATCCATTCCCTACTTCTTTTATCAGATAATGAAGATTCTGTATGTATGTAGGCATGTTCCACGCACTGTGAAAGGACTGCACTAAATTTTGAACACACAATAGTCCTCCACGTGAACATTTGTAGTACTTCGAATTCCAAATATTGAATTATTTTTACTTTATTTCGTGCTTTCTGCCATGTTAATGAATTTTTATGAACAAATCTAGTGACTGAAAGTGTTGTCACTCGTTTACGTTTCCAATTTAATAAGAAAACTTGAAAATTTAAAATAAAAGTGTTGCCGTTCGGCGAAGAAGCTTTCATATTCATCAATAAATATTTGCTTTAAGAGTCTCAGCGAGGGAAGAAAAAATGCTTTGTAACCCCCCTCCCCCGATGTAAAATATGTTCACTTCCCACGCGTCAGAGCTTTGCCATTCCGTGAAGCGTAGAATATTTAATTTCTCTTTTAAATCTCTGTTGCTGAGTGGTCTAAGCGATTTAAAATAACGTACAAGAAATAACGTACTTTATTAGCAAAACCCTGTAAATTAAACTATCTGAACAACTTAAAATCACTGCGTATTTTTTTTTCTTTTTTTATAATAATTATTTTATGCGGCTGACTGCACAGGTGGCTGGTTATTGAATGCTTCATTTTCATAAATGCCGCAACATAATAGAATTTCAAAATGAATAATTAATTCAAAAACATGCTTTGAACTTCTGCTGGTGAAAAGAGAGGTTGAAAGTAAAATTTTCGGAAGAATGAAGAAAGTAAAATTTTCGAAATAAATTAATACACTCTTCTGAAGATTTAGCAACTATTCGATAGAGATTAGATTATAAAACACTTGGTGCAATTCTTTTCCTGCACCCTGATCGCTTGAAATCTTAAGCAAAGTTTTTCTTTAATATTTTGTGAGTTGGGGATTGTTTTCTCCTTTTTTCAATACGCTTCGGAGACGTTTCATGTAAAGATATTTAAACAGAAACCTGATTTTGTAATTCCCATTAATTCTGGGTGTTATTACGGCTGTAGTGTAGAATTGAATGCTCCTTTGATTAGCGGGAAACCATGGTTAATTTTGGTGATGAAACCCCCGTTTCTGGTTACCATGATAGTTTTAACTTTGTTGTAGCTTTGCAAATTTTTTAATTGAAAATAGATTGATGTGTACATGGGCAAAGTTATGGCATTGCGCAGTGCGTAGTTTGTGCAATTCCCTGATGTTTTCTTAAGTGAAAATAGATCGATGTGTACATGGACACCGAGTTTGTGAAATTTTTTGACTTCTTATTTGATTTTGTGTAGCGGCTATCTTGAAATTCTGCTTTCCCGGTGCCAATTTTGGAGTCAAAAACGAATCAGCGAAAAAAAGGGGGCATCCAATTGTAAATTTTTACCAATATTACAAGTAGATACATAAACGTAATTATAATGGAAGTGGTGTAATTGAAACAGACATAGTGAGCATAGTTATAAAGCAAAGAAATTACACATTTTAATATTATAACTAGCGGGCAAGCCCGCCAGCTGAGCGGGCTGAAGCCCGCTTATCATTGTTCGTTTTTAAAAGATATCCTATGTTAAATTTGGCCGGTATTGAAAAGTTGAACCGAACTACCATTTTTTAGCGGCATTCCGCGGGCTTCCCCCGCTTTTTTCACCTATGCATCCAGAAGTTACCGCATACACTATACATATGCGGAAAATCACGAAAACACCCATGCTTCCAGCCCTTTCGCGGGTATTCGAAATTTGGACCGAAATACCAGTGTTCAGCGCTTTTGGGCGGGAGCCCGCCCAAAACAGTGTTCACGTGTGCATGCAAAAGATACTGCGTACACCGTACACATGCGTAAAATCACGAAAACACCCCTCCAGCCAGCCCGCTGCCGATTCGAAAGTTGGACCGAAATGCAATTTTTCAGCGATTTTGCGCGTGCTGTCCCCGCTTTATTCACGTATGCATGCTGAAGATGGTGCATAAACGATACACATGCGTAAAATCACGAAAACAAACATGGAGCCTGCCTGTTCGCCGGTATTCGAAAGTTGGACCGAATTACCAGTGTTATGTGGCTTTGCGCGGGCTCTGCCCGCTTTATTCACATATACACCCAGAAGATACTCCATACACTATACACATGCGTAAAATCACGAAAACACCCATGGAGCCAGCCAGTTCGTCGGGATTCGAAATTACCGCATTACCAGTATTCTGTGCCCGCTTTATTCACGTATGCATCCATGAGATACTTTATAAACGATACACATGCGAACAATCACGAAAACACCCATGCAGCCAGCCCGCTCGCCGAGATTCGAAAGTTTGAGCGAACTACCAGTGTTCAGCTGTTTTACCCGGTATCCGCGCGCTGTATTCACGTATGCATCCAAATTTTATATACAGTACCCCGGAATTCGAAAGTAGGACCGAAATACCAGTGTTCAGCGATTTTGTGGACCGGGCTGCGCCCGCTTTATACACATAAGCATGGAGAGGATACTGCATAAACGATACACATGAGTTAAAGCAAGAAAACACCCGGGGAGCCAGCTCGTTCGCCGACACCGAAAGTTGGATCGAATTACCAGCGTCAAGAGGTTTTGAGCAGGCTGCGCCCACTTTTATCACATATGCATCCAGAAATCACTTTATACAGTATACACATGCGGAAAATCAGGAAAACACCCATGCAGCCAGCCCGCTCGCAGAGATTCGAATGTTTGACCGAACTACCAGTGTTCAGCGGTTTTACCCGGTATCCGCGCGCTGTATTCACGTATGCGACCAAATTTTATGTACAGTACCTCGGAATTCGAAAGTTGGACCGAACTACCAGTGTTCTGTAGTTTTGCGCGGGCTGCTCCCGCCTTATTCAAGTATGCATGCAGAAGATACCGCATACACGTTACACATGCGAAAAATCCCGAAAACACACATTGAGCCAACACGGTCGCTTGGATTCGAAAGTTGGACCGAACTACCAGTAATCAGAGGTTTTGAGCGAATTTCGGCCGCTTTATTCACTTATGCATCCAGAAGATGCTGCGTACACGAGGCACATGCGTAAAATCACGCAAACACCCATGGACCCAGCCCGTTCGCCGGGATTCGAAATTAGGACCGAACTACCAGAGTTCAGCTTTATTCATTTATGCATCCAGAAGACACTGCATACACAACAGATATGCGTAAAATCACAAAAAACATGAGTGTAGCCTGCCTGCTCACCGGGATTCGAAAGTTACCGTATACCATCTCAAAGGAGCAAAGAAAAATCTTTAATCTAAAAAAAAAAAAAAAAAAAGTGTGAATTTAATTTTTATTGGTGCGAACTTATTTAAAATATCATTTGCATTAAAAGATAATATCTAAATTAAAAGCACGTATCTAATAACATAAAAAAATATATTATTCCAAAAAATCAAATTTATTATTAAAAAAATAACAACATATTTTTAAAAAATAGCTTTTTCAGATTTTTTAATTAATATCCCAGCTGATTAAAGTTGTACAACTTCAAGAACGTCATCATTTAAATTTAATGTAATATAATAACTTTTATTCAATATCAATAAAAGAATTAACGTGACAATCATCCTAACCTGAAATTAAAAAAAAATTGTGAAAAGCAGCTGTTTATTTAAAATGCCTACATTAACGAAATATTTTTAAAATACAGTTAGGTAACATGCAATCGCGTGCTTTATTCAACTTTAGAATATAACCTTGATTTGTATCTGCGGCGATTCAAGAAACTGTTGCAATCGGAAAAATGAGCCCGAAAATTAGCGTTTTCACAGTTTTTAATTAATATCTCAGCTGATGAACGTCCTACGAAGATGAGAATCGTATCGTTGGATTCGTAGAATTTTTTGGAATCCGCAGACACCTGCCTCGAATTCCAACTCAGCGCCGTTCCATAGATATTTAAGAAAAAAGAAATTGACACGTGACATTTCGCCAGCACAAATCTCGAGCGGAAGCAATTGTCATCCCCCCGGCGCTTTCGAAAAAGCAATTTTATCTCAGCTAATTCCGAGACGGTTGCCACTCCGAAAAATGAAATAACGTTTTCGCAGTTTTTAATTAATAACTCCGCCGATTATTGTCGTACGAAGATGGGACCGGTATCGATGGATTTGTTGATTTTTTTTCGAATACGGGGATATGCGTTTCGAATCGCAACTCGGAGCCGTTCCGCAGATATTCGAGAAAAACGAATTTGGCACTCGGCCAAATCCCTAAAATAGGGGAAACCCGTGAAAGAAAGTGCAAAACGTAGGGAAATGTAGGGAGAAAATCAGTTTTTAATTAATATCTCGGCTAATTAAAGTCGCACGAAGATGCCGATGGTCAATATGGCGAGCCACGGGCATTCTGAATCGAACGGTACCTTCCGCTAAGCTCTACACCCAGCCGTTCCCGAGGAGATGATGTTACAAACACACAAACAGACAGAGGCACACAGATTTTAATAGTATAGAATATTATAACTAGCGGGCAAGCCCGCCAGCTGAGCGGGCTGAAGCCCGCTTATCATTGTTCGTTTTTAAAAGATATCCTATGTTAAATTTGGCCGGTATTGAAAAGTTGAACCGAACTACCATTTTTTAGCGGCATTCCGCGGGCTTCCCCCGCTTTTTTCACCTATGCATCCAGAAGTTACCGCATACACTATACATATGCGGAAAATCACGAAAACACCCATGCTTCCAGCCCTTTCGCGGGTATTCGAAATTTGGACCGAAATACCAGTGTTCAGCGCTTTTGGGCGGGAGCCCGCCCAAAACAGTGTTCACGTGTGCATGCAAAAGATACTGCGTACACCGTACACATGCGTAAAATCACGAAAACACCCCTCCAGCCAGCCCGCTGCCGATTCGAAAGTTGGACCGAAATGCAATTTTTCAGCGATTTTGCGCGTGCTGTCCCCGCTTTATTCACGTATGCATGCTGAAGATGGTGCATAAACGATACACATGCGTAAAATCACGAAAACAAACATGGAGCCTGCCTGTTCGCCGGTATTCGAAAGTTGGACCGAATTACCAGTGTTATGTGGCTTTGCGCGGGCTCTGCCCGCTTTATTCACATATACACCCAGAAGATACTCCATACACTATACACATGCGTAAAATCACGAAAACACCCATGGAGCCAGCCAGTTCGTCGGGATTCGAAATTACCGCATTACCAGTATTCTGTGCCCGCTTTATTCACGTATGCATCCATGAGATACTTTATAAACGATACACATGCGAACAATCACGAAAACACCCATGCAGCCAGCCCGCTCGCCGAGATTCGAAAGTTTGAGCGAACTACCAGTGTTCAGCTGTTTTACCCGGTATCCGCGCGCTGTATTCACGTATGCATCCAAATTTTATATACAGTACCCCGGAATTCGAAAGTAGGACCGAAATACCAGTGTTCAGCGATTTTGTGGACCGGGCTGCGCCCGCTTTATACACATAAGCATGGAGAGGATACTGCATAAACGATACACATGAGTTAAAGCAAGAAAACACCCGGGGAGCCAGCTCGTTCGCCGACACCGAAAGTTGGATCGAATTACCAGCGTCAAGAGGTTTTGAGCAGGCTGCGCCCACTTTTATCACATATGCATCCAGAAATCACTTTATACAGTATACACATGCGGAAAATCAGGAAAACACCCATGCAGCCAGCCCGCTCGCAGAGATTCGAATGTTTGACCGAACTACCAGTGTTCAGCGGTTTTACCCGGTATCCGCGCGCTGTATTCACGTATGCGACCAAATTTTATGTACAGTACCTCGGAATTCGAAAGTTGGACCGAACTACCAGTGTTCTGTAGTTTTGCGCGGGCTGCTCCCGCCTTATTCAAGTATGCATGCAGAAGATACCGCATACACGTTACACATGCGAAAAATCCCGAAAACACACATTGAGCCAACACGGTCGCTTGGATTCGAAAGTTGGACCGAACTACCAGTAATCAGAGGTTTTGAGCGAATTTCGGCCGCTTTATTCACTTATGCATCCAGAAGATGCTGCGTACACGAGGCACATGCGTAAAATCACGCAAACACCCATGGACCCAGCCCGTTCGCCGGGATTCGAAATTAGGACCGAACTACCAGAGTTCAGCTTTATTCATTTATGCATCCAGAAGACACTGCATACACAACAGATATGCGTAAAATCACAAAAAACATGAGTGTAGCCTGCCTGCTCACCGGGATTCGAAAGTTACCGTATACCATCTCAAAGGAGCAAAGAAAAATCTTTAATCTAAAAAAAAAAAAAAAAAAAGTGTGAATTTAATTTTTATTGGTGCGAACTTATTTAAAATATCATTTGCATTAAAAGATAATATCTAAATTAAAAGCACGTATCTAATAACATAAAAAAATATATTATTCCAAAAAATCAAATTTATTATTAAAAAAATAACAACATATTTTTAAAAAATAGCTTTTTCAGATTTTTTAATTAATATCCCAGCTGATTAAAGTTGTACAACTTCAAGAACGTCATCATTTAAATTTAATGTAATATAATAACTTTTATTCAATATCAATAAAAGAATTAACGTGACAATCATCCTAACCTGAAATTAAAAAAAAATTGTGAAAAGCAGCTGTTTATTTAAAATGCCTACATTAACGAAATATTTTTAAAATACAGTTAGGTAACATGCAATCGCGTGCTTTATTCAAATTTAGAATATAACCTTGATTTGTATCTGCGGCGATTCAAGAAACTGTTGCAATCGGAAAAATGAGCCCGAAAATTAGCGTTTTCACAGTTTTTAATTAATATCTCAGCTGATGAACGTCCTACGAAGATGAGAATCGTATCGTTGGATTCGTAGAATTTTTTGGAATCCGCAGACACCTGCCTCGAATTCCAACTCAGCGCCGTTCCATAGATATTTAAGAAAAAAGAAATTGACACGTGACATTTCGCCAGCACAAATCTCGAGCGGAAGCAATTGTCATCCCCCCGGCGCTTTCGAAAAAGCAATTTTATCTCAGCTAATTCCGAGACGGTTGCCACTCCGAAAAATGAAATAACGTTTTCGCAGTTTTTAATTAATAACTCCGCCGATTATTGTCGTACGAAGATGGGACCGGTATCGATGGATTTGTTGATTTTTTTTCGAATACGGGGATATGCGTTTCGAATCGCAACTCGGAGCCGTTCCGCAGATATTCGAGAAAAACGAATTTGGCACTCGGCCAAATCCCTAAAATAGGGGAAACCCGTGAAAGAAAGTGCAAAACGTAGGGAAATGTAGGGAGAAAATCAGTTTTTAATTAATATCTCGGCTAATTAAAGTCGCACGAAGATGCCGATGGTCAATATGGCGAGCCACGGGCATTCTGAATCGAACGGTACCTTCCGCTAAGCTCTACACCCAGCCGTTCCCGAGGAGATGATGTTACAAACACACAAACAGACAGAGGCACACAGATTTTAATAGTATAGACTAGCGGGCAAGCCCGCCAGCTGAGCGGGCTGAAGCCCGCTTATCATTGTTCGTTTTTAAAAGATATCCTATGTTAAATTTGGCCGGTATTGAAAAGTTGAACCGAACTACCATTTTTTAGCGGCATTCCGCGGGCTTCCCCCGCTTTTTTCACCTATGCATCCAGAAGTTACCGCATACACTATACATATGCGGAAAATCACGAAAACACCCATGCTTCCAGCCCTTTCGCGGGTATTCGAAATTTGGATCGAAATACCAGTGTTCAGCGCTTTTGGGCGGGAGCCCGCCCAAAACAGTGTTCACGTGTGCATGCAAAAGATACTGCGTACACCGTACACATGCGTAAAATCACGAAAACACCCCTCCAGCCAGCCCGCTGCCGATTCGAAAGTTGGACCGAAATACAATTTTTCAGCGATTTTGCGCGTGCTGTGCCCGCTTTATTCACGTATGCATGCTGAAGATGGTGCATAAACGATACACATGCGTAAAATCACGAAAACAAACATGGAGCCTGCCTGTTCGCCGGTATTCGAAAGTTGGACCGAATTACCAGTGTTATGTGGCTTTGCGCGGGCTCTGCCCGCTTTATTCACATATACACCCAGAAGATACTCCATACACTATACACATGCATAAAATCACGAAAACACCCATGGAGCCAGCCAGTTCGTCGGGATTCGAAATTACCGCATTACCAGTATTCTGTGCCCGCTTTATTCACGTATGCATCCATGAGATACTTTATAAACGATACACATGCGAACAATCACGAAAACACCCATGCAGCCAGCCCGCTCGCCGAGATTCGAAAGTTTGAGCGAACTACCAGTGTTCAGCGGTTTTACCCGGTATCCGCGCGCTGTATTCACGTATGCATCCAAATTTTATATACAGTACCCCGGAATTCGAAAGTAGGACCGAAATACCAGTGTTCAGCGATTTTGTGGAGCGGGCTGCGCCCGCTTTATACACATAAGCATGGAGAGGATACTGCATAAACGATACACATGAGTTAAAGCAAGAAAACACCCGGGGAGCCAGCTCGTTCGCCGACACCGAAAGTTGGATCGAACTACCAGCGTTAAGAGGTTTTGAGCAGGCTGCGCCCACTTTTATCACATATGCATCCAGAAATCACTTTATACACTATACACATGCGGAAAATCAGGAAAACACCCATGCAGCCAGCCCGCTCGCAGAGATTCGAATGTTTGACCGAACTACCAGTGTTCAGCGGTTTTACCCGGTATCCGCGCGCTGTATTCACGTATGCGACCAAATTTTATGTACAGTACCCCGGAATTCGAAAGTTGGACCGAACTACCAGTGTTCTGTAGTTTTGCGCGGGCTGCTCCCGCTTTATTCAAGTATGCATGCAGAAGATACCGCATACACGTTACACATGCGAAAAATCCCGAAAACACACATTGAGCCAACACGGTCGCTTGGATTCGAAAGTTGGACCGAACTACCAGTAATCAGAGGTTTTGAGCGAATTTCGGCCGCTTTATTCACTTATGCATCCAGAAGATGCTGCGTACACGAGGCACATGAGTAAAATCACGCAAACACCCATGGACCCAGCCCGTTCGCCGGGATTCGAAATTAGGACCGAACTACCAGAGTTCATCTTTATTCATTTATGCATCCAGAAGACACTGCATACACAACAGATATGCGTAAAATCACAAAAAACATGAGTGTAGCCTGCCTGCTCACCGGGATTCGAAAGTTACCGTATACCATCTCAAAGGAGCAAAGAAAAATCTTTAATCTAAAAAAAAAAAAAAAAAAAGTGTGAATTTAATTTTTATTGGTGCGAACTTATTTAAAATATCATTTGCATTAAAAGATAATATCTAAATTAAGTGCACGTATCTAATAACATAAAAAAATATATTATTCCAAAAAATCAAATTTATTATTAAAAAAATAACAACATATTTTTAAAAAATAGCTTTTTCAGATTTTTTAATTAATATCCCAGCTGATTAAAGTTGTACAACTTCAAGAACGTCATCATTTAAATTTAATGTAATATAATAACTTTTATTCAATATCAATAAAAGAATTAACGTGACAATCATCCTAACCTGAAATTAAAAAAAAATTGTGAAAAGCAGCTGTTTATTTAAAATGCCTACATTAACGAAATATTTTTAAAATACAGTTAGGTAACATGCAATCGCGTGCTTTATTCAACTTTAGAATATAACCTTGATTTGTATCTGCGGCGATTCAAGAAACTGTTGCAATCGGAAAAATGAGCCCGAAAATTAGCGTTTTCACAGTTTTTAATTAATATCTCAGCTGATGAACGTCCTACGAAGATGAGAATGGTATCGTTGGATTCGTAGAATTTTTTGGAATCCGCAGACACCTGCCTCGAATTCCAACTCAGCGCCGTTCCATAGATATTTAAGAAAAAAGAAATTGACACGTGACATTTCGCCAGCACAAATCTCGAGCGGAAGCAATTGTCATCCCCCCGGCGCTTTCGAAAAAGCAATTTTATCTCAGCTAATTCCGAGACGGTTGCCACTCCGAAAAATGAAATAACGTTTTCGCAGTTTTTAATTAATAACTCCGCCGATTATTGTCGTACGAAGATGGGACCGGTATCGATGGATTTGTTGATTTTTTTTCGAATACGGGGATATCCGTTTCGAATCGCAACTCGGAGCCGTTCCGCAGATATTCGAGAAAAACGAATTTGGCACTCGGCCAAATCCCTAAAATAGGGGAAACCCGTGAAAGAAAGTGCAAAACGTAGGGAAATGTAGGGAGAAAATCAGTTTTTAATTAATATCTCGGCTAATTAAAGTCGCACGAAGATGCCGATGGTCAATATGGCGAGCCACGGGCATTCTGAATCGAACGGTACCTTCCGCTAAGCTCTACACCCAGCCGTTCCCGAGGAGATGATGTTACAAACACACAAACAGACAGAGGCACACAGATTTTAATAGTATCCAGCATCTTATATCTCGAAGGCATTTTTCTATTTCGACACAAAGGGAACTTTCGTCACCAAGTGCCAAGTAGTAAAGTTTTGATAAGAAGTGAATAAGCATTAAAGGAAAAGTTCTTCTCTAAGGTAGTTCTTTACGCTCTTTGGCTCCAAGTGCACTTATCCCGATCTACTACCACTCCGGAATCGAAAATTTCATTTCTACCAATTACAAAGCTGGTTCAAGAGCTACTTTCATGCACATAAGAAGAATGCCGAGACCCTTTTATGGTTCTCTACACCGGATTTTCACGTTGGACAGTAAGAGATAAGATTTAAGTTTTCAGACGCCTAAGGCTATGTTATATCTAAAATGAAATAGTATAATGAAATATTATTATAGACATTCACTCGTATAGTCATTACGTGTATATGAATTTAAATGCAACTTCAAACCATTGCATTTAGAAATGCCTACAATAGGTTAAGAAATTTCATGTAACATTTCTCATTGCATACATAAAGGGAATATTATTAAATTTTTTAGCAATATTAAAATATGGTCTATTGATTATAAGATTATTATGTGCTATCTTTGTCTGTTTACCTAACAGATGCATCAAATTTGTTTGGTAATAGGCACATAATAAAATTCAGAGCCTTTTAATGCACACTTAAACACAGTTATTGATTAATTAAGGATATTAAAAATTTTTCCTTTGAAAAACATTTTAAAAAATTTGATGTGTACAGCACATGACTTCCTTCTTCCGCCTATTAAATTATACACATATTTTGCTGCATTTCGTTTAAACTTATTTTCCCGAATTTTGTTAGAGATATATTTTGCATTCATTTAATTCAATTCTTATTTCGCGGCAAGGCAAAAATACATAATGAAATCTCAAAACGTCTCCATTAAAAATTGAAAAAAAAAAAAAAAAAAGAAACATGAAAAGCAGTTAAAAAAACTAATTTTCGCAATTAAAAGTAGAGTTTCCACACAAAAACAAGCAATTCGGCCCGAGATCAAGAAGACAAATTTTTCGGTGCACGTGTGTGTGTGATTATGGGATTATGGCATAGCCTCGAGGGCTATCTGCCTAAGGGGATGGACGCCTTCGTGGAGGACTTTCTAAGGGAAACTGGCTCGCATACATTTTTCGGTGCACGAAGATGAAAGTTAACTCTCGGGTACAATGGATAAAAAGACAGATAAGTTAGTGCACCAACTGGATTTAATTCACTGCTCTACTAAGAGTTTAAAATCTAAACTAATGTCAGCCTCGAAAGGCTTAGCCGCAATTAAACTTTTAGATTGTTGATATTTCTTAAACTATTGCATGCACATTAACTAAAGCCTTAAAAACCTTTTAACCGGAACATAAGAACAACATATTAAATGACTTTTGAAGCGAAAAATGCACAATTTACCAATATATAACAATTAAAAAAACTGCGCTGACCTATATATATATATAAGTTTAGTGCAACCGATTTCAACGCACACCTACATGTTATAGCAGTTCCATATACAAAATTTCAACGTTTTGAGGATACTTGTTTTGGAGTTAAAATTATGCGAGATATATGCATACATAAGACGTACAGAAGTGGCGAAAAAATATCTTCTGAATACACTTTAAATTGAATTTAAAATCCATTTAAGGAAAAATAGTTCTTTATTCTATCCGTAACAAAACACCATGCAAATGATTCCGAGAGCGGTCAAAATGGATATTCTCGTTGAAATACTGATACTCGAAGTTTTTCGCGATTACAATACATCCTTTAACAACGAAGTAGAAAGGTAGTTTAAGAATATTTTCAGTATCTTGAAAAATGTGCAATTTGTGCACGTGTAAGCTTACAAATTCCTAGAAACATGAAAATGAAATTTATACACTTTGATGGAAAGTTGTGTGTCATTTAAAAAAAAAAAATTCTGAAACAGTCCGGAAATTTCTTCCACATTTGAGCTATTGCTATCAAAAGTCAACAGTATGCAGAGCTGCGAAGGAGGATAAAGTTATCTGTAAACTATAGCAGATGGACAGTTATAGTTTTGTAATATTTTTGAAAAAATGGAACATCATCTCTATTGTTTTGCCCTCAAGTGCTTGGCTAAAATAAAGTAATAAGACATAACTTTCAGTATGAGTGAGCTTCTTAATCGTTATTAGTCCAAAGGAGCTTTGTCCCTTAGAGCCATCCAATTTTGAATGATGCGATCCCACAGCGGATATGGGCATTTGGAAGCCCAAATTTGAAATTTGTTTTATTATCGATTTCATATTTTGTAAACTTTTAACAATTTTTTGATTAACAAACTCATGGATTTCAAAGCGAGCAATGGCAACGTTGCACAGAAAAACATTTTTATCTCCAGCGCGTGAGACTGTGTATCGGAAATTCTAAAGATATGTTCAATTTAAAATTATTTTGCGATATTGCTCTTGAACTGAATTTTATGATTTAAGAGCAAAGAACATGATATTTAATAGATTAACGTAGCACACAAAATTCAAAAACAAACGCCCCTTTGGATGTAACTTAAAATCTGAAAACTTTCACATTTTCTTTTTGTGTTTCACATTCCTTTTTGTATTGTCGTTTTTACTTGAAATATTGTTGAAGCTAATGATTCCTATAGAAATGTTACTTTTGTTGATCACGTGGCTTTGCTTGTCTTAAGCAGTGGTAACAGCGATAATGACCCCAGTCAGCCTTTATGAGGAGGTTTTGTCTTCTTTTGTTGATGAACGTTTAACGTTACGAATAAACCATCATTTTTTGTTGTTTTATTTTATATTCTGGTAGGCGTAAATTTTATTAAAAATTGCATAACAATATATTAAAAATAATTAATTGATTTAATTAATGTTGATTAATGTTTAATTAAGGGTAGTTACTGTTTAATTGGTAATTAATTAAATAAGTTATTCATTAATTTTAAATTAAGAAATTATGTCTTCTGCAGTTCTAAAACAATTGTGTCTGACGTTCAGTTGGCAGTTCTCGTCTATGGACAACAACGCTTGCCCACATAAAGCTAATATTATGAATGTTTTTTTTTTCGAAAAAGAGGGTCAGGAAAGCTTCTGCGAAGGAAATTGCAACCTGTCTTACTCCTCCCCAAAACCTCCAGGACCTGAAAGCAGCGTTGCTGCAGGAGTGGGAACGACTGCCACAAAGGCTCATAAACTGCCTTACTTTCAGTATGAAGTCACGTTGTGAGATCTGTATGACTGTTATATGAAGTAACAACGCATACTCTTATTATCCTATTTTTTGTTTTGTTCGATCTTGCAATCTCTGTTCTAGACTTTCATGTGTGTATCATTACTGTTGTATGGTACCTGTTTTCTATGTTATAGAAACCTGCCCTATTTCATCAACATTTCTCCATGAATTCTGGACATAATGGACAAAATCTGAAAGTTTTCTTAAATTTGAACACCAGTTTATTTACTGCGGTTGACCTTTAACTTAAAAATATATTAATAATAATAGTAATAACTTAAAATAAAAAAATAATGAAGTAAGTTGAAAAAATTATTTTTTGAATTTGACAAACTAACTGGAATTGCAATGTAGAAAACAATTTTTGCTATTTAGGTCCAAGGAACATCGAATATTCTTCACTGTTTTAGTTAGCATGAACGTCAATGTTTTTGAATCCTTCATAGTTTAGGGCTGATACTGATTTAAAATATAGTTTACGCTGATGCACCGTAATATCCATTCCCTACTTCTTTTATCAGATAATGAAGATTCTGTATGTATGTAGGCATGTTCCACGCACTGTGAAAGGACTGCACTAAATTTTGAACACACAATAGTCCTCCACGTGAACATTTGTAGTACTTCGAATTCCAAATATTGAATTATTTTTACTTTATTTCGTGCTTTCTGCCATGTTAATGAATTTTTATGAACAAATCTAGTGACTGAAAGTGTTGTCACTCGTTTACGTTTCCAATTTAATAAGAAAACTTGAAAATTTAAAATAAAAGTGTTGCCGTTCGGCGAAGAAGCTTTCATATTCATCAATAAATATTTGCTTTAAGAGTCTCAGCGAGGGAAGAAAAAATGCTTTGTAACCCCCCTCCCCCGATGTAAAATATGTTCACTTCCCACGCGTCAGAGCTTTGCCATTCCGTGAAGCGTAGAATATTTAATTTCTCTTTTAAATCTCTGTTGCTGAGTGGTCTAAGCGATTTAAAATAACGTACAAGAAATAACGTACTTTATTAGCAAAACCCTGTAAATTAAACTATCTGAACAACTTAAAATCACTGCGTATTTTTTTTTCTTTTTTTATAATAATTATTTTATGCGGCTGACTGCACAGGTGGCTGGTTATTGAATGCTTCATTTTCATAAATGCCGCAACATAATAGAATTTCAAAATGAATAATTAATTCAAAAACATGCTTTGAACTTCTGCTGGTGAAAAGAGAGGTTGAAAGTAAAATTTTCGGAAGAATGAAGAAAGTAAAATTTTCGAAATAAATTAATACACTCTTCTGAAGATTTAGCAACTATTCGATAGAGATTAGATTATAAAACACTTGGTGCAATTCTTTTCCTGCACCCTGATCGCTTGAAATCTTAAGCAAAGTTTTTCTTTAATATTTTGTGAGTTGGGGATTGTTTTCTCCTTTTTTCAATACGCTTCGGAGACGTTTCATGTAAAGATATTTAAACAGAAACCTGATTTTGTAATTCCCATTAATTCTGGGTGTTATTACGGCTGTAGTGTAGAATTGAATGCTCCTTTGATTAGCGGGAAACCATGGTTAATTTTGGTGATGAAACCCCCGTTTCTGGTTACCATGATAGTTTTAACTTTGTTGTAGCTTTGCAAATTTTTTAATTGAAAATAGATTGATGTGTACATGGGCAAAGTTATGGCATTGCGCAGTGCGTAGTTTGTGCAATTCCCTGATGTTTTCTTAAGTGAAAATAGATCGATGTGTACATGGACACCGAGTTTGTGAAATTTTTTGACTTCTTATTTGATTTTGTGTAGCGGCTATCTTGAAATTCTGCTTTCCCGGTGCCAATTTTGGAGTCAAAAACGAATCAGCGAAAAAAAGGGGGCATCCAATTGTAAATTTTTACCAATATTACAAGTAGATACATAAACGTAATTATAATGGAAGTGGTGTAATTGAAACAGACATAGTGAGCATAGTTATAAAGCAAAGAAATTACACATTTTAATATTATAACTAGCGGGCAAGCCCGCCAGCTGAGCGGGCTGAAGCCCGCTTATCATTGTTCGTTTTTAAAAGATATCCTATGTTAAATTTGGCCGGTATTGAAAAGTTGAACCGAACTACCATTTTTTAGCGGCATTCCGCGGGCTTCCCCCGCTTTTTTCACCTATGCATCCAGAAGTTACCGCATACACTATACATATGCGGAAAATCACGAAAACACCCATGCTTCCAGCCCTTTCGCGGGTATTCGAAATTTGGACCGAAATACCAGTGTTCAGCGCTTTTGGGCGGGAGCCCGCCCAAAACAGTGTTCACGTGTGCATGCAAAAGATACTGCGTACACCGTACACATGCGTAAAATCACGAAAACACCCCTCCAGCCAGCCCGCTGCCGATTCGAAAGTTGGACCGAAATGCAATTTTTCAGCGATTTTGCGCGTGCTGTCCCCGCTTTATTCACGTATGCATGCTGAAGATGGTGCATAAACGATACACATGCGTAAAATCACGAAAACAAACATGGAGCCTGCCTGTTCGCCGGTATTCGAAAGTTGGACCGAATTACCAGTGTTATGTGGCTTTGCGCGGGCTCTGCCCGCTTTATTCACATATACACCCAGAAGATACTCCATACACTATACACATGCGTAAAATCACGAAAACACCCATGGAGCCAGCCAGTTCGTCGGGATTCGAAATTACCGCATTACCAGTATTCTGTGCCCGCTTTATTCACGTATGCATCCATGAGATACTTTATAAACGATACACATGCGAACAATCACGAAAACACCCATGCAGCCAGCCCGCTCGCCGAGATTCGAAAGTTTGAGCGAACTACCAGTGTTCAGCTGTTTTACCCGGTATCCGCGCGCTGTATTCACGTATGCATCCAAATTTTATATACAGTACCCCGGAATTCGAAAGTAGGACCGAAATACCAGTGTTCAGCGATTTTGTGGAGCGGGCTGCGCCCGCTTTATACACATAAGCATGGAGAGGATACTGCATAAACGATACACATGAGTTAAAGCAAGAAAACACCCGGGGAGCCAGCTCGTTCGCCGACACCGAAAGTTGGATCGAATTACCAGCGTCAAGAGGTTTTGAGCAGGCTGCGCCCACTTTTATCACATATGCATCCAGAAATCACTTTATACACTATACACATGCGGAAAATCAGGAAAACACCCATGCAGCCAGCCCGCTCGCAGAGATTCGAATGTTTGACCGAACTACCAGTGTTCAGCGGTTTTACCCGGTTTCCGCGCGCTGTATTCACGTATGCGACCAAATTTTATGTACAGTACCCCGGAATTCGAAAGTTGGACCGAACTACCAGTGTTCTGTAGTTTTGCGCGGGCTGCTCCCGCCTTATTCAAGTATGCATGCAGAAGATACCGCATACACGTTACACATGCGAAAAATCCCGAAAACACACATTGAGCCAACACGGTCGCTTGGATTCGAAAGTTGGACCGAACTACCAGTAATCAGAGGTTTTGAGCGAATTTCGGCCGCTTTATTCACTTATGCATCCAGAAGATGCTGCGTACACGAGGCACATGCGTAAAATCACGCAAACACCCATGGACCCAGCCCGTTCGCCGGGATTCGAAATTAGGACCGAACTACCAGAGTTCAGCTTTATTCATTTATGCATCCAGAAGACACTGCATACACAACAGATATGCGTAAAATCACAAAAAACATGAGTGTAGCCTGCCTGCTCACCGGGATTCGAAAGTTACCGTATACCATCTCAAAGGAGCAAAGAAAAATCTTTAATCTAAAAAAAAAAAAAAAAAAAGTGTGAATTTAATTTTTATTGGTGCGAACTTATTTAAAATATCATTTGCATTAAAAGATAATATCTAAATTAAGTGCACGTATCTAATAACATAAAAAAATATATTATTCCAAAAAATCAAATTTATTATTAAAAAAATAACAACATATTTTTAAAAAATAGCTTTTTCAGATTTTTTAATTAATATCCCAGCTGATTAAAGTTGTACAACTTCAAGAACGTCATCATTTAAATTTAATGTAATATAATAACTTTTATTCAATATCAATAAAAGAATTAACGTGACAATCATCCTAACCTGAAATTAAAAAAAAATTGTGAAAAGCAGCTGTTTATTTAAAATGCCTACATTAACGAAATATTTTTAAAATACAGTTAGGTAACATGCAATCGCGTGCTTTATTCAACTTTAGAATATAACCTTGATTTGTATCTGCGGCGATTCAAGAAACTGTTGCAATCGGAAAAATGAGCCCGAAAATTAGCGTTTTCACAGTTTTTAATTAATATCTCAGCTGATGAACGTCCTACGAAGATGAGAATGGTATCGTTGGATTCGTAGAATTTTTTGGAATCCGCAGACACCTGCCTCGAATTCCAACTCAGCGCCGTTCCATAGATATTTAAGAAAAAAGAAATTGACACGTGACATTTCGCCAGCACAAATCTCGAGCGGAAGCAATTGTCATCCCCCCGGCGCTTTCGAAAAAGCAATTTTATCTCAGCTAATTCCGAGACGGTTGCCACTCCGAAAAATGAAATAACGTTTTCGCAGTTTTTAATTAATAACTCCGCCGATTATTGTCGTACGAAGATGGGACCGGTATCGATGGATTTGTTGATTTTTTTTCGAATACGGGGATATGCGTTTCGAATCGCAACTCGGAGCCGTTCCGCAGATATTCGAGAAAAACGAATTTGGCACTCGGCCAAATCCCTAAAATAGGGGAAACCCGTGAAAGAAAGTGCAAAACGTAGGGAAATGTAGGGAGAAAATCAGTTTTTAATTAATATCTCGGCTAATTAAAGTCGCACGAAGATGCCGATGGTCAATATGGCGAGCCACGGGCATTCTGAATCGAACGGTACCTTCCGCTAAGCTCTACACCCAGCCGTTCCCGAGGAGATGATGTTACAAACACACAAACAGACAGAGGCACACAGATTTTAATAGTATAGACTAGCGGGCAAGCCCGCCAGCTGAGCGGGCTGAAGCCCGCTTATCATTGTTCGTTTTTAAAAGATATCCTATGTTAAATTTGGCCGGTATTGAAAAGTTGAACCGAACTACCATTTTTTAGCGGCATTCCGCGGGCTTCCCCCGCTTTTTTCACCTATGCATCCAGAAGTTACCGCATACACTATACATATGCGGAAAATCACGAAAACACCCATGCTTCCAGCCCTTTCGCGGGTATTCGAAATTTGGATCGAAATACCAGTGTTCAGCGCTTTTGGGCGGGAGCCCGCCCAAAACAGTGTTCACGTGTGCATGCAAAAGATACTGCGTACACCGTACACATGCGTAAAATCACGAAAACACCCCTCCAGCCAGCCCGCTGCCGATTCGAAAGTTGGACCGAAATACAATTTTTCAGCGATTTTGCGCGTGCTGTGCCCGCTTTATTCACGTATGCATGCTGAAAATGGTGCATAAACGATACACATGCGTAAAATCACGAAAACAAACATGGAGCCTGCCTGTTCGCCGGTATTCGAAAGTTGGACCGAATTACCAGTGTTATGTGGCTTTGCGCGGGCTCTGCCCGCTTTATTCACATATACACCCAGAAGATACTCCATACACTATACACATGCGTAAAATCACGAAAACACCCATGGAGCCAGCCAGTTCGTCGGGATTCGAAATTACCGCATTACCAGTATTCTGTGCCCGCTTTATTCACGTATGCATCCATGAGATACTTTATAAACGATACACATGCGAACAATCACGAAAACACCCATGCAGCCAGCCCGCTCGCCGAGATTCGAAAGTTTGAGCGAACTACCAGTGTTCAGCGGTTTTACCCGGTATCCGCGCGCTGTATTCACGTATGCATCCAAATTTTATATACAGTACCCCGGAATTCGAAAGTAGGACCGAAATACCAGTGTTCAGCGATTTTGTGGAGCGGGCTGCGCCCGCTTTATACACATAAGCATGGAGAGGATACTGCATAAACGATACACATGAGTTAAAGCAAGAAAACACCCGGGGAGCCAGCTCGTTCGCCGACACCGAAAGTTGGATCGAACTACCAGCGTTAAGAGGTTTTGAGCAGGCTGCGCCCACTTTTATCACATATGCATCCAGAAATCACTTTATACACTATACACATGCGGAAAATCAGGAAAACACCCATGCAGCCAGCCCGCTCGCAGAGATTCGAATGTTTGACCGAACTACCAGTGTTCAGCGGTTTTACCCGGTATCCGCGCGCTGTATTCACGTATGCGACCAAATTTTATGTACAGTACCCCGGAATTCGAAAGTTGGACCGAACTACCAGTGTTCTGTAGTTTTGCGCGGGCTGCTCCCGCTTTATTCAAGTATGCATGCAGAAGATACCGCATACACGTTACACATGCGAAAAATCCCGAAAACACACATTGAGCCAACACGGTCGCTTGGATTCGAAAGTTGGACCGAACTACCAGTAATCAGAGGTTTTGAGCGAATTTCGGCCGCTTTATTCACTTATGCATCCAGAAGATGCTGCGTACACGAGGCACATGAGTAAAATCACGCAAACACCCATGGACCCAGCCCGTTCGCCGGGATTCGAAATTAGGACCGAACTACCAGAGTTCAGCTTTATTCATTTATGCATCCAGAAGACACTGCATACACAACAGACATGCGTAAAATCACAAAAAACATGAGTGTAGCCTGCCTGCTCACCGGGATTCGAAAGTTACCGTATACCATCTCAAAGGAGCAAAGAAAAATCTTTAATCTAAAAAAAAAAAAAAAAAAAAGTGTGAATTTAATTTTTATTGGTGCGAACTTATTTAAAATATCATTTGCATTAAAAGATAATATCTAAATTAAGTGCACGTATCTAATAACATAAAAAAATATATTATTCCAAAAAATCAAATTTATTATTAAAAAAATAACAACATATTTTTAAAAAATAGCTTTTTCAGATTTTTTAATTAATATCCCAGCTGATTAAAGTTGTACAACTTCAAGAACGTCATCATTTAAATTTAATGTAATATAATAACTTTTATTCAATATCAATAAAAGAATTAACGTGACAATCATCCTAACCTGAAATTAAAAAAAAATTGTGAAAAGCAGCTGTTTATTTAAAATGCCTACATTAACGAAATATTTTTAAAATACAGTTAGGTAACATGCAATCGCGTGCTTTATTCAACTTTAGAATATAACCTTGATTTGTATCTGCGGCGATTCAAGAAACTGTTGCAATCGGAAAAATGAGCCCGAAAATTAGCGTTTTCACAGTTTTTAATTAATATCTCAGCTGATGAACGTCCTACGAAGATGAGAATGGTATCGTTGGATTCGTAGAATTTTTTGGAATCCGCAGACACCTGCCTCGAATTCCAACTCAGCGCCGTTCCATAGATATTTAAGAAAAAAGAAATTGACACGTGACATTTCGCCAGCACAAATCTCGAGCGGAAGCAATTGTCATCCCCCCGGCGCTTTCGAAAAAGCAATTTTATCTCAGCTAATTCCGAGACGGTTGCCACTCCGAAAAATGAAATAACGTTTTCGCAGTTTTTAATTAATAACTCCGCCGATTATTGTCGTACGAAGATGGGACCGGTATCGATGGATTTGTTGATTTTTTTTCGAATACGGGGATATGCGTTTCGAATCGCAACTCGGAGCCGTTCCGCAGATATTCGAGAAAAACGAATTTGGCACTCGGCCAAATCCCTAAAATAGGGGAAACCCGTGAAAGAAAGTGCAAAACGTAGGGAAATGTAGGGAGAAAATCAGTTTTTAATTAATATCTCGGCTAATTAAAGTCGCACGAAGATGCCGATGGTCAATATGGCGAGCCACGGGAATTCTGAATCCAACGGTACCTTCCGCTAAGCTCTACACCCAGCCGTTCTTGAGAAGATGATGTTACAAACACACAAACAGACAGAGGCACACAGATTTTAATAGTATAGATAATGCCATAGACAGATTCTGAAATTATCAATCTATGTTCAAGAAACAGCATTGTTTAAGAACAATGTATATTTAATACCCAAATTACCGAAAATAATAGACATTTCACATGTATATGCTTTTTACGAAGAACGAGTTTTAATGTAAATTTTGAGGTTCTTCGATACAAGTATGAAATATAATTTATGAATGTATATTCTTTTTTTTATACTCCTTCTTTCTTCTAAAAGACGTATTTTACTAACACATTCTGATCAAACTGAGAAAATCTCAACCAATAGAACGCTTTCCAATTTTTAGATCCCAGTCGTTTCTCCTAGCAATGAGTGATACGAAATTGCATTCGATCCTGCCTCTTGATTAATGACTGCCCATTTTTCAACAAGAAGCATGCCAATGATTAATCGGGTTTCTCGTACAGGCTTGTCCTCAAGAGATTTAGTTTAGAGTGATAAACGGCTAAGGTCAGAAATTGGATAATTTTTACCATTGGTGATAATGATTATTTTATACTAGGATTCCTTTTGATATTATATTTCTTCATGTTGATCCGATATGTTTACTTTTAGTTGTTTATTTAACTGCAATTCAAATCCTTACGAAAGATTCATATAACTCCATACAATAGGATGCTATGAAGACTACCAGTTTAAGTCAAACTAAGAAACATGAAACTCCATAAAATGAAACCGAAACTAATTAGAAGATTAATTTGAAAAATATAGTATAGATGCCTTAAATTTGAAAAATGTTAAAGTATAAATGTATTGGCAATAACTGAAGTAACAGGGCACTTTTGTTTTAAAAGATTTTTTAAATACATTTTTAATGTCCTTTTCAATAAGTAATTACGCAAAGAACAATATTTAACAAAAATACTCCATACTTAATAAATACTCCATACGAAAAGAAAACAAATATATAGAAAATATAAATATACATAGTTTCTTAATCTTTTATTTTTTTGGGCGTGTAATAAAATTATGATGTGTCGAATGTAGTGATGGAATGTGTGATCTATAAAGGAATATAAAATTAAAGTAACTTACCCTCAAAGGATGACACTTCAAATAATGTGAACTAAGTAATATTTATTATAACTTGACATCATAAAATTTTGAATTAATACCATCATAAATTAAGTAAATATCTCCGGACAGAAGATTATTAACCGTGATCAAACAGCGGCAGAAAGAAACAGTCCTACCATTTTGAAACCTAACCTTTTGTACAAGAAATGCGTAATATTCCAATCAAAGTAAATCTCAGTCCATCGTCTTTAAACAATGTTTCATGATAAAAAAAAAAAAAAAAAATATAGCGGAGGAAATTGAGTTGATGGTTATTCTAATATATTTCTGAAGAAACACAAGGCGAATATTCGTATCATCAGGAAAGTGGTACACGTACACATGAAGTCCTTTCGAGGATATTTCAAGTCGTAGAATATCTTCAATTTATTGCAGAAGTCAGTATTTAGATAATTTTAGTTGAATCTTCAGTACCAATTTCTAGTTTCTAGGAGAAATGCATTACTCTACAACAATATGAAGATATCAGTTAAAACAGGAACGAAAAAGAACAAAATGGCACACAAGCGTCATCCGAGGTGAGAACGGCCAGAAGAAGGTCCTACACCTTCGGTGCCCAACAGCAGAAGAAGGAGCAACCGGCTGTAGCCGTCAATTTCGCTCTGTCATTGAGCTGTCGCGGTGAACAGACTTGATGTAGAATAAATGTGGAGGCTTTCCAGCACAGGGGGGGGGGTGGAAGAAAAGTAGCTGCCAATTATCCCAGGCTGTTAGTTATACGTTTAGCAATGGCAGTACAATACCTTACGCGACTGAGCGCATATTTATTTATACTAATGTACCTGCTTGTTGGTGGATCAAAGAGGTTCTTTTTATATGATGGTTTTCGTATACGTGCAGTTGAACAAAATATGATCAAGATTACTGACCCTATCGCAGATGCAGAGGTTTGAGGCCAAAACGGTATCTAGACCTAAGACCAAAACCATGCAAGCAGCAAATGTATGGGCGATGCAATATTAGATATTGGGTGAACTACAGAAAGCCACTAATTTCATTCTGATCGACATTCCGCAACGTGCTGTGCAGTTTCCTGTCTGTAATGGATATATTGTATCATTATTTAGAAAGTTCAATGCTGAAAGCGGCTTCAGGATACGAATCATTCATAAGAGTATGAGCCAACAACGAGTCCTTGCTGCCTCATATCCTTATGAATAACTCGTTAGGTGCGCTTTTCGCAATCTCGTCAGTTGTTTCATTATTTAGGATCCCAGTTTGAGCCAGTACCCATTGAAGATTTGGCTTCAGACTTTCAGAAGCAATGATAGTTGTTTTTGATTCGCCCTAATTAGTGGGTTTCCTGAATGGCCTGCAAACGTGACTAAGAATCCGTGTAAATCCATTTATATCTGATTTTACTAAGAGTGAAGTTCAGAGCTGCTTTTAAGGCTACGAGTTCAGCCCTGAAACACTTAATTGCTGTAGTAAAGCTTTTTGGCCCAGGTGTAGATTATAAGATCCTTAACTATTGGATAACATGCACTTCCGTTCCTTTTGAACCGTCCGTATAAAGGGCAGCTGCTTGATGGGCTGTGGAAGAACTTCAGTTAAAATTACGTAAAACGCAGTCAGGTGGCAAGGTAGATGGGCAATGTAAATCCCGTAGTCAGAAGATATGTACATGTCCTTCCACAGAGTTAGATTTTCCTTCAACTTTATTACATTGATTAGGACAACTCCTCCTTTGTACTTTCAAGGGTAGTGGTGGAGCTCTTGCTAAACATTTTAAGACTGGTGAAGTTCTGAATCCTTGGAAGATTTCCGCAGAAATGACTTCTCCGTAAAATTGAAGACCAGTTGGATCACTTTATAAATTGAGTCACCAAATGAGGCACAGGGGAGCTCGTCAACGATGTTGCATGATGTTCTAAGCATCTGCGAGAAGATACCCAGCTACGAGCTTCACTTCTTCACGTAGTATCCGAAAGTTAGTGAAGTTGTTCTTAATGTCCTTGATACGAGAATGACAAGAGTAGATATTACTGAGCATTATACCGAAGTAATGAATTTTTTTTGACAAATTGATTAAATCTGCCATGCAGGTTTGTACGTAGAGTACGCTCATGACTTTTACCTGGGTTAATTAATATTTCCCTCATCTTGCCTTTAGAAATCGTTAATTTACGCTCACTGGCCCAGCCGGTAATCTTATCTAATGTTTTCTGAGCATTCATTTCGTAACTACTTTAGCTGTGTCTTTTAAAAACAAAGCAGAACGACGTCGGCATATGCAATGATTACTGTATTATCGTCATCTTCAAACATGCAGAACATCTTAAACATGCCTGCCACCAGCCTTCACAAAAGCAGAGCCAAGCAGGAGCCTGTAGCCATTATGTAGCCATTTGAAGTGTTTTGTATGTGAACGCCCTCGTCCGTTGTGGTTTGAACCCGTTATTTATAAACAACGTCGTTGGTCTTAAATAACAGTAAATAAATTCATATTCAATCCAGATTACCACAGCCAATCGAAGGCGTCTTGTGGTGATAATCAAGGTCTGTGTTGTATTCCTCTTATTCCCAAGTATTATGTGCCGAAAAAGATTTATTGCATGGTCAATTGATATATCTACTACGAACCTATATTTCTTGTCATTTAAGATCTTGCAATCATGAGTACGGAAATTTAGTCTTTGCAGGAAAATCCATTCTAGGATTCTGTTCCTGCAGATTGGCCTATATGAGCATGCCTCTTTCAGATCTTTATTATGTTTTAAGAAAAGCTATTTCCGTGAATTTATTATTCCTTGCCTTTTAGCGTCATATATGAAACAAGAAAGCCCGGCGGTCATATTAAATTACCTCTGTTCTAGAAATTATAAATTGTAATTAAAATGATTTGCGCAAAGGTGTCTGCTAATCCAAACTGAATTGGGCAAACAAACTGGGCAGGCGGCAATGACGCCCTTTTGCTTACTGCCTCACGGTGTTTCCTCCTTCTAATTGCTTAATTGCTTAAAGTAGAATGTAATGAAGGAAACCACTGGCGGTACATTTCTTAAGAGCCACCGCTAGCTCAATAAATAAAGGTGATTTAAATATTAAAATGTTAATTCACATGTCAAAGATCTCTTTGTAAACAACATTTCTTGTGTAGATCACTCCATCATGTGTAAGCTCGCCTTGCAGAGGACCATCAATTATTTTTAATTTTATGTTCGTTCTTTCACGAACTCTTGAACAGGCAACGTAAAGTTGACCGTGTCCAAATGCAGGCTCAGGTAAAAAAAAAACTGCCAACACGCTTAAGCGTTTGGCTCTGAGACTTATTGATGGTCATAGCAAAGGCAAGTTTTACAGGAAATGGTCTACGTCTCAATTGAAACCATGTGCCTTGGCAACTTCGCCCATTGTCTAGTAAAGTTACGCAAGAAACCAATAAACTATCGGCGACAAACAGGCACTTATACCGCACATAATAAAGATATTTATGTGTTCATTTTATTTGTTTCATTTTATTTGTTTTTTCATCGTTGCTGGTTTTTGTTGGTTGCATATTTCAGAATTATATTATATTAGATGTTAAATTTATTTGTTAAATGTTAAATTCACGTGCTCTTGTATTTTTAATTTTTCCCGCTTAGCTTTCTCAGAATATTTGTCACGCGCTGCACTGCACGGGAAATAAAACAATTTACAGTTCAAGCAACCAACAAACTATCGGCCACAAACACTTAAGCCGCATATATATAAGAAGCTATTCCTTTAATTTATTTTACATTTTTTTATCAAAAGAAAACGTTGTAATGAAAGCATGTAATTTAATTTATTTTTTATTGTTTATATATGGCATTTAATATCAATAGCTCCTGCATAATTACATTATTAGAAACTTAAACATTTCTTTCAATTATTTATAATCGCTTTTCCATATTTTAGAAAATAGCAGCTATAGTTGTGTAAAAGTTTAATTGAAAACTGAATGAAAATTTTAATTGTAACGTGAATTACATTGCTATGAAAGTCTTAATTGCCCAGAGGAATTTATTTAATGTTTTAAAACAATGTACGTTTAATAAAATGTGCGCAAATTTTCAAATATATTTTTTAAATGTGATATTTATTTTATTACCTCTAAGGCTTCTGTGCATTCCTGTTTTTTTGATTCTTGTAACTAATATAAAGATTCTGGAGTATATATATTGGGAACGAAAATATAGTTCAAGAGATATAGCGCACACATACATGCACATAGATTTCATATTTATATAGTAACATCAAAACAGCAATATCAAGAACTGCTGTTTGATTGAATGCTTTGCTTTGTTCGATATTTGTTGTTTGAGCAACTTGAACTCTATTTTGTATGCTTAAGATACACCATTCTTGTTCATAGTCGTCTACAGAATTCTCCATTTTATTCAAACCATAAAACAGATTTTTCTTTTAAGAGGAATGCATTGCAATAGCATTTAAGAGAATTTTTTCTCATGTACGGTTGCTCATAATGGAATTCAGAATTTGGAGTTCTACAGTAGCATATGCTGCGAAATTTGTTGAAAATTAATGCTTGTCATTATGGTGTAAAAAATTATGCTTCTCTGCCTATTGGGATGTGATATCAAAATCGTTAGAAAGGAACATAAAAGTAACAAAAAACTATTGTTTTAAAACTTTAATGATTAGATAGTTGAAGAATAGAAGGCAACATGAATTAGTTTTTATTATGACCAACAAAATATAATGTTACGAATATGCAGTGAATACAAAAATTAGACTAGTGTGAAATCGTCTGTTACTTTCTAGCTTTATTCATGTATTAAGTTTAAAATCACTTGCATATTCAAGTGTCAAGAATGCTTCTAACTTATCAGCATTTTAAATTTTGTAAAAAAAAAATTACATATTGATTCAAGTCAACATATTCATCTTAAAAAACAGAGAGTAATGTTTATTAATTAGTTCTAAATAATGTCATGTGCGTTCAATAGTATGTCCTATTATTTCAAAATATGCATTAAATTATTCAGTATTCTCTGATTCTAGCATTAATTTTTTTGGAAAATGCAACTAAAGAAAATTGTATCAGCGAAAGAGAATTTTAAACTTGCGAACTTACTCAGATTGAAAATTTCATTCGAACTTATCTCATACAAAACATATATTTTGACTTCTAAACAATGCACTTTCAGTTATTAAACTAATGATATATTGACTTTATTCTGTGTGACGACTAAGTTGGCATTAAATAATCAATTAATATATATACTAGTATGCCAGACCTGCGGAATATTATTTGTATTTACCAACTGAAGCACCTATTGACACCCATAGGAGAAGTATGCTGGCTAAATATTGCAGTAATAAAACATCTTTTCAATGATAAAATTTTATCTGATGCAAAAACGCTAAAGTATTTTGATAAGGTTGATATTTACATTATTAATTACGTTTCATTAATTTAACCGAAATTAATGAAAAGTGACGTGATTTACAAAATCGAGAGATAAATTATAAATTTCATATATCATTTAGTGAATTGAAATTTAGAAAATTTAAATATTCATATTTGAGCATGATTCGTGGACACAATGCAAATAGCTCTAAATAGTTGATTTCCCCAGTGTTGAATTATTTTCAGATCGACTGATGTAGCCTTTTTTCAAAATAAAACTGCCGTGAAACTGGCGCTGAAGTATAAATACAGAAAACTGAAAATATAAATTTTCTTCGCATTGTGTGGATACTGCTTACCAAACTGCTACATGCAGTTTCAGAAATTCATTTCAAGACAGTTTCAAGCTGTCACAAGTCCTGATTATTTTTCAGTAGTTTACAGATGAACTAGATGTTGAAAAATGAATCTATTATAGGTTCCACGTTTTCGAATTCTTAAATGCATACAATAAAGTAAGGAAACAAAAATTTTGTAGTGAACATTCTTAAATATTACTTGTAGAAGATTCACACATTACATATAAATAAAATGTACTTGACGTGATTTAAAAACTAACGACAGCTAAAAGCAGGAAGAGTTTAGTAAGAACTGCTTGAAGTTGCAGGCTAGAAAGAGTAAAGTAACTGTATGTTCATTCGTATACTTTTTGAGAGAGTAACTGTATCTTACTGAATATGTGGCTCACAATTTCGAGAATTACAGGATTGGCTTTGTTTTCTTCTAACTTTGGTTATGTCTATTCCACACCAGTCAATTTTAGATAAATTTTTAATTGGCAATTACAGAAAATGGCGCAATAGTCCTAGGGGAAAATATCTGAAAGTGTAAATTTACATAAGAATGGTGACAGGCAGTTTTTGCAAAAATTTATGGTTTTACTTTCAGAAGTCATATATAATTTCATGAATTGGCAAGTTAAAAAATTCAAAAATTGGCAAGTTATGGAACTTTCATTCAAAAATCATGTGCTTTATTCAACTAAATTTAAATCTAAAATATATATTATTACAGTTAAATAAATATTTTAAAAATAAATTAATAAATTTTGCAGATTTATAGTATCTTATGAAACCTGACATAAGAAATATCTGTATTAAAATGTCTGAGTTAGGGACATATAAAACGAACTTTGATATTGAATTTCAATATTCATCAAAATACTAAATTTGCAGAAATTTTTCATTTATGGGATTATTATATAAAGTATTTCTCCCACCTTTGTGGTGTGGTGGTCTGCACACTGGGCTGGTATTCCAGAGGTCCGTGGTTCGATTCTCGGCGAAGGCGTTTGCTAATTTTTCATCTTTTCTGCTTTCAAAAATATACCTAATGGCTCTACATTTGCTAATAATTCTTGGTTTTATGATTGATCAAATCAAACTAATAATTATTGGTTTTGTTATTAATGTAATCAAAATAATAATTGTTGCTCTTATGATTAATATAATAAAAGTAATAATTATAGTTTTTATTGTTAATGTATAAGGTGTTTCTCGCACCGTTTTGGCTTCCTTCGTGGTGTAGTGGTTCTGCACGCTGGGCCGGTATTCCAGAGGTCCGTGGTTCAATTCCCGGCGAAGGCGTTGCTAACTTGTCCTCTTTCTTGCTTCCAAAATGTCCTAATGCCTCTACAGTGGCGCCCGAACTAAAAGAGTGGTAGATGACTTCTTTCCACCCAGGGTTTGGTGACTGGGTCCCCTAAAAATCCCAGTCGCCCTTTCAAAGGGGAGTATATAAAGTATTTCTCCCACCTTCTTGGCGCGCCTTCGTGGTGTGGTGGTCTGCACACTGGGCCGGTATTCCAGAGGCCCGATTCCCGGCGAAAGCTTTTGCTAATTTTTCATCTCTTCTGCTTCGAAAAATATACCTAATGTCTCTACAATTACAGACTGGCGAAAATAATCAGGAAACTCTTCTTGTATTCTAAAGTGACGTAATTTTGTGGAAAAATTCAGGAAAATCAAATTATTTTTCTTCGCATTTAAAATGAGTGAACAAACAAAGAACCATACTTGTATCTTTTCATCTTTCTAACACACGCTCTTTGAATTAAATAACACAGTGAAGAATTAGACACACATACAGTGTTTTGTTCGAACATTTACTCTTCGTGAATATACCACCTGCAATGTTTCAAATAATTAAATATACTACCATAAACTTTAAATGCGCTATTGCATATTACTTTGGACAACATGAAAACAGAATGATTTGCAAACAGAACGGCGTTGTATTTGTTAAATTAAGGCTTATTAACGCAACAGTTATAATGACAGATCTGAAGATAGAATAATGTAAATATTTCATCCACGAACGGAACATGAATTCTAAACAATGCACAGCAAGTCTAGCTTCCTGTGTAATCCAGTAGTCTACTTTGAATAGCCCATAAAACGATTGAATACCTCGGCTGAGAATACCCGCGTTATTATATCAGAGCATAAATTCGTCCCGTCGAACCTATTGCGTTTCATGACTACGATTGGCTCCTGCTCGCTTCCCGCGGATTCATTCAATTAATCTTTCTGGAATTTATTAATTTAAGGTCGACTATTCGAACCGGGATCAAAGCAGGAGGACGGTTTCTAATAAACCAACACCACAAATTCCTCGCAGAACGTACGAGGCACATCTATTCAGCAAACGCAATAACATACGTAATGGATAACTTAACTTGAGAGAAGACGTGGTATTAAATAATCTAATTTATATAGAACTGTTGGTTCTCAACATGGTTTAAACAACTATAGTATTTTAGCATGTTTCTGAATAATTCTATTGGGCTTTGAGTATGCGTTATCTAGTTATGCTGTACTTAATTCGAGAATAAAAAAGCTGATGTGGGCACCGCATGATGAATGTGGCAAGTGTTCAAATACATGCCACAGTCATCATGTGATCAATTAATCAAAAATTTGATGAGGAAATGAAAATAAGCAAGCATCTAATTAAAGATAAAAGGATTATTCTGAATTATAGTAAAGCTAAATTAAATAAATTATTTGAGGAAATGTTACCTTTATTTTCTAAAAGTTTCCTTGAACGGGTTATTAAATTATACACATATTGTTCTGCATTTCGCTAAACTTATTTCCTCGTATTTCATTAGAGGTATAGTCCTTATTCAATTAATTCAGTTCTCATTTCGCTTCGGGGTAAGACAAAAATGTATAAAAACTCAAAACACCTTCATTAAAAAATTTAAAATTCAGAGAAACTTAAAACACTAAATACAGATAAAAACAGTTAAATGAACAGTTATAAGGTATTTCTCCCACTTTCCTAGTTTTTGTCCACTAGAAATGTTTTCTCACACTGCCTTCGTGGTGTAGTGGTTCTGCACGCTGGACCGGTATTCCAGAGGTCCGTGGTTCGATTTCTGGCGAATTCGTTGTTAACTTTTCATCTCTCCGGCTCTCTGGCTCCAATTAACCTAATGTCCTTGCACTGTTTTTACAATAAAAATGAGCGTTCCTACTCAAAAACAAGCAATTAAGCCAGCAGACAGGAAGACAAAATTTTCCGTGAACACAGTTGAAAATTAACTTTTAATCGCAGAGAACAAAATGATACTGATATCGATGCACCAAATGACTTAATTCACTATACTACTAAGAGTTTCAAATGGAAACAAATCGCGGTCTCGTTAGACGTAGCGCCACTTAAACTTTTAAATTGCTGATAATTCTAAAAGTATTGCATACAGATTAACTAAAGATACAAAACTCTTAACCAGAGCATAACAATATAACTCAATCACTTTTAAAGCAAAAATTCACAATTTACCAACATATAAGAATAAACAACTGGACTTATCAAGCCAGGTAACAGAGTGATAATATATATACACACACGTTTGGTGGGCCATGCACAGCTACATGTTACAACAGTCTTATATACAAAACATCAACGTTCTACGGCTACTTGTTTTTGAGTTATGCCAGATACATACACGTACAGACGTCATGAAAAAAAAAAAAAAAAAAAAAAAAAAAAAACTTTTCTGAATCCATTTTACAGTCCGTTTTGGAAAAAAGAGTCGACAGCGATCAAAATAGATATTTTCTTTGAAATGTGATACCCGAATTTTTTCGTGATTACAATACTTCTTTCACTTAGTATAAGGAAGTTAAAAAAAATGTAAAAGAATTTGAACGTAAGTGAGGCAATTCAAATTATGTGAGGAAAATATGCTGTATCAAATTTGATAGTATCTTGACATTTTTTCCCGTAATGATCGTTTTTCCGCTATGCACATGTTAATTTTTTTTTGGGGGGGGGGGTTCCGAATGTAATTTTTATGTAAATAACGTTACTTATTTCTGTATTCTACTCACTCAGAAATATTGTTTTACCGCATTAATTTTTATATATAAATTTGTGGAGTATTTTCCGCTCGAATCGTTCGAAAAGAAATCGAAGCAAAGCACGTACGTACGTGTGTCATCTTCCCTATAATGATGATAAATTTGGCAACACAAAATGCAATAACGCTTGGCACGCGCAAACATGAAGGAACCAAAACCTGAAGTTCGTGTCTTTTAACTTTGCTTTATTAGCTGTGTCTTTACCAAGTGTTATTTTATTGCTAAATACAACAAGTTTGTTTTCGTTAGTTTTCATTAGTTCAGTCTTTTTAGGTAACAGTGGACTCCAAGCGGACCACGGATGCATTTTACATGCCAAAATGTATATTTTGAATAAGGCAAAACTCAGCTAAGCGGTAAAGAGCTTTGTAAGATAATTTTCTTATGACGTGGTTTCATAAAGCATTGTTACCATGTTGAAAGTAATAAATATTACTTATTTAGATTATGTTACGCATTTAAAATATATGACAATTTCCTTGATCATTTTCCTTCATTCTTGTTACCCCGTTTATTCCGCGGAGAAACGATAACTTAAAATTTCTTTATAATCTTTAATATTTTCTGTGTGCACGGAAAGAATATAAATATGCAAGTTATCTTTTCTAGTAAGATCCGTTTGTGAACATCTTTCGAAATTATGCTTGTAGGTGGGATTGAGTGGGCTCGCAAGTTACCAGCATTCTTTGCCTAGAATTTGACACGCTTCACAGTATTCTAAGGTATTCTCCCGCCTTCTCAGCATGCCTTTGTGGTGTAACGATCAGCATGCTCGGCTCGTATTCGAGAGGTCCGTGGTTTAAGTCCCGGCGAGGGCATTACTCATTTTTCATCTCTTCTGCTTTCAAAAAAATACCTAATGTTTCTACAGTGTAAGGTGAATATTTCTAAAACCATAGAGTGCCCCCCCTCCGTTTGTGAAATACTGTCAGTCATCCTGTTCCTAAAAAACACGTAACTTGCGTATGTTCATCGCATGATATGTAGAGTGCATGGTGACAACGCGATGCTTCCAAACCAAAATGCCTATCCAAAACACATTGTCTGTTATGGGAAATGTTTAAACTTGCAAAAAAAAATTAAGTAGAGAGATAGAGAGACCTGTATGTAAATTTAGCATTTATTTTAAGTTTACTTGTTTCGACTCCAAAATGGACCACTTAAGATAACCATCATAGATTTTTGCCAGATTAAATCTCATGGTGTAGACAATTTATATCAGACTTACACACTTATGTAAATAACTTAAATGTAATAAAATTTCTAAAGCTTATTTTACAGAAATTAATCAGTTTTTCAAACTAATTAAGGGCCGCCTACACGGGAGTGGGAGCCTATTGTGATACCGAAAGGCCTATTGCGATACCGGGTTTGAATCCCGGAGATGGCATGAATGTTTATAAATATATAGTGTCGTGAGCTTTGGAGGTACTTTAAATATGCGGCGAGCCTAAAGTTCTCTCGAGATGTTGATGGTATAGGAAGAGGGAATAGGAGACCCTCGGAACGTTCTCCCTAAGGGAGTGTTCTCCTTCAAAAGTTGGGTCGGAACTGAGCGAAGTCGTATAGTCACATGTATGGTGCCCAACCAAAGAGAAAACCTTGCTTTCCTTGACACGATGACTTTCATGAGTCCTTGACACGATGACTGTTAGATAAGTGAGATAACTCACAGCACAACAACAGATACTTAAGTTTTCTTTACGGGGGGAGGATGAAATATGGAATGGCTGGTCTTTTACAACATTAAAATACAATTTAGAATGTTAATTAAATTAAAGACAACTAAGAAATAAAAATCTACCTTATATTACCTTTATTTCAGTCGTAAATAAAACTGATGGTTCACCTCTATTGTTACAAATATCCATACAAATAATTTATCTACTTAACCCTTTCTGGCAAGCCGCACGAGCTGCGATAGGTGAGCATTGTTGTGAAGCACGTATTACAGTAAAATACTTTGTCCATGATTTAAAAACAGTAGAATCTGATCTCTGTAGCAGATTTAGCATAACCCAGGGTGCACCACGGGGAGGCCTGCTACTCTACACCCCCCCTAAAAAGACCGGGGAAAAAGGAAACTCTCATTGCGTCGGCAATGATGAGGCTTCTTTGAGCCATTTACACAATTTTAAAATTTATAAGAAAAATAATTAAAATACTATACTATTTACAATTAGTTATTGACTAGAAAATATAATTATTAAATATCTATACAAATATAACCTACAGAAATCAAAACTAAGCAAACTACGCACGATGAAAGCATGAGGAAAAAAAGGGTCTACTCTCGCTGAAAATCAATTAGCTAAGTGAAAACAAAGCACCGGGATCTTCAAAACTCAAAACAGAAAAGAATAAAAATAAATATAAATAAATCTGCGCTCTCAGCCATCCCCGTGGTTGAAGCACAAGACCAGATTCTGTGACTCACTCCCACGTGACAGGCTCTAGCAGTACAGTGTGTTCAGTCCGAACACACCATACACTGAAAGCTTCACTATACGCAATATTTCAAAAACAAAAAGTAAAAGTAATACAGAATAGGCAGATTAGCATACGAACAACAAAATTGGATTAAGATTTTTTTTCATTGATATTCTTTATATTTAAAAAAAAAAATCTGAAACATTTCTTTGAAAAATCAGTGTCTTTAAAAACAGAATATATCTCAACTTTAATGATTTGCTTGTGGGATACTGTCATCTATTATTCATAAAAGAGATTTAAAGTAACCATTAATGTAGTTTTCGTGATACTTATTGATTATTTTCAGTGTCTAGAGCGGGAATCTTTTTGGTGTGTTCACACCGAACACATTGCGCCGGAAAGTGTTAAATGAAGTTGTGTTGTTGCGTGTCCCCCAACTTGTCAGCAACAGTAGTAGTGACTGCTATGAACTGTAAATTACACAAACTCGTAAGAAGGGTTTAAATCCCTTTTTATTTCACTTTAGAAATCACAGTTGCGTTCACTTGACGCTCACAAACTACGCCGACCCGGCGGTTTAACAAAATAGAAAAGTACAACTAATAATAAATGACAGGATAAATAAATAACGAAATCACTATCTACGAGGCTCTATAATCGTAACTAACTTAACCGCGTTCTAAGATACAGATGAGATTCAGCAAACTTACTGATTAAGAAGTTGAAAGATTCAACGAATTGCCGAAATAGGCAAACAGGCCGAAACGCGCGGTTCTTAAAATTTCTACCTAGCAACCTTCACACTCGCGATTCAAGAAGCACACTTACAATCTCGTTTCCCTTCTATTTAACTCAATTTACTTCTGCTAAAATTTGAATACTCTGCACGTTCTACTACAATTTACATACTCTGGCATTGGCAATTCTAGGGGAAAGTAAAGGCTTGACAGGAAAGATAGCTTAAACTTAAAATAAATGTTAGTTAAAATAAATATAAACCTTACAAAGTTAGTGTTAAATAACGCTACAAGAACTGTTATCAGAAAAATATATTTAATAATTTTAAAAAAATGTATGAAATCATAAGTAGGGAAATTCTTATCATTTATTATATTAGTAAATTTGAATTTTATGTGCCATATAGTACATCTATAGTAACTTACTTACATAATACAGTGCGTATTTCCAAGACTCGTGAGAAGCATATTTTTTCGATTAAATATTATAGGATACTTTTATAAGCTAAAAATGCTCGAGTCTCGCAGGATTTTTCGATTTTTAAGAAGTACTTTGTTCTGAATATTCTTCTAGAAAGAACTTTCTGGCAAGAATATCATCGCTTTGAGGGATGCAGTCTCAAGAGAGAAAGTTTCGTCGTATGCAATCTTGTAAACGACGTCAGCAGATAGTTGAGCAATCTCCAGAGAACTGCATTTAAAAAAGGATTCGGAAAACGTCTGTTTTAGAATTGAGTTGAAATATACATTAAGAATAGATTTGTTAAAATATGCAGCTGCAGAATTTTTCCTTTCAAACAGTCACGAAACCTAAACGATTAATGGCACTGCTTAAAGCAGAGCAGAAATTTTTAATCTTTTCTGATGCAAATGTGCCATTGTTTATTACTTTAGAATTTCGAAAGCCTGGACAATACTTGGAAATGAGCTTTGTTTAAGAGGACTGCTAAGATCACTGTTTTATATGGTGCGTCTTTTAAAATAGAAATAAAGATTAAATACTATTTATTTTTATTAGAATTGTAGATTTCTGTATGCATGACCGAGAAAAGTATCTGGGAAGTTTAAATCCTCAGTGGATAGAGATAGTAGTTATTAAATAATGACTATCACAATACTCTTTTATAATCTTACAAATACTCCAAAGAATAGTTAATACTCAGAAAAGAATAATGTACGAGTACCACTCTGAAATTAGAAATACAAAGGTCAGTTTTTCTAACGAAAATTTATATTGGATAAAATTTCTTTATAAATTAATTATATTAAACATTAATTATATTAAATTAATTATATGTAATCTTTTTCAGCATAAAAGTGATTACATAAATGTTTATTAAATGAGAGGACTGTGATCTATATTGACACGTTTTTAAAAACTTAATATTTTCTGCTTCAACAATGTCATGACTTTTTATATTACTTTTTAAAAGTCATCAAATGTTTTCCCTGAACAGACTCGTTCAGATGGAAAATAATTAAAACCCAGCAACACTAGATCTGTATTATGTGATGGCTGGCAGATTCCTTAAGAGAAGTTATGACATGCCCGCCAAGTATGCAAAAGTGTGGTTGTAAAACATGTAGAAGTCGTATCAGCGTTTATTACCTTTGTTTTAAATGGTTCGTTTGATTTGTCACAACATTCTCCAGAGAGAACATTCTCACAAAAAAGTCGAATAAATACATACTCTACATTTTATGTTCTTCTTTTAACATTTTGTGGACCTGTTCCGCCCAAATTTTCTGTAACCAAATTCTTCAGTCTTCAGTCTTCTTGAACTAAGAACTTCGAGATTGGGTCAAGTAGTTCATGGAAATCCTTTCTATGGCTTCCCTTAGTTTAAATAACCAGTTACTTTTAATTTTTGTTATCTTTTCTAAACTTTTCAATTCGCCTCGCATTTTCTCGCCAGGATGCAAATTATGTTAAAGTGAAGAATATTTAAACGGGGGAAAATGGAAAGTCAGAGCATGATTTCGCTAGTATAGTGCACGTTGCTATTCTGTCCTTCCTGCCGCTACTCTGAGCTGATGATACGCCTCTTCTGGCCGTTTATTTAAAGTCTACAGCGGCGTAGGTTGCTAAGTCAGCCTTTTAGTCTTAAGTAGTACAGCACTTGTCTTTGCCATTTAAAGTTATCGTTAAGTTCCCGCCTCATGTAGTGGTGTTATTGTGAGCACGAAGGGGAGAACTTTAAATTTCCATTTAACAGTACTCTATATGCTATCTCTTCCCGCCTGTGCGAGAAGTCGCCTGGCTTATTACTGAGATCGTATCTTTGCATGATAACTAAAAGATAAAGATACTACACCTTTAGCGTCAAGAGAGAATAACAAATATTTAAACACAGGAGAAATAAAAGAATAAATTTATTACATTTTAGCAAATTATTAAAAAGTGTTCCTTTGAAAATATATGTTGTTTCAGTAATAAAACATTATACTTAGACTTAAATAAATAACATTTTGGTGTTATTACATTTTAGCAAATTATTAGAAAGTGTTTGTTTGAAACTAAATGTTGCTTTAGTAATAAAACATTATACTTAGACTCAAATAAATAACATTTTGGTGTTCTTTCCTCATTGCCACTAATTATTAAGCAAACAATTAAGTTATGTAGGGTTTATATTTATTTTAACTAACATTTATTTTAAGTTTAAACTATCTTTCCTGTCAAGCCTTACTTTCCCCTGGAACTGCCAATGCCAGAATATGTAAATTTTAGTAGAACGCGCAAGGATTCAAATTATCAGCGGAAGTATTATGATTTAAATAGAAGGAAACAAGTTCGGTGTGTGAGATTTTCTTACTTAGCAAGCGCGGAGGTAGTTAGCGAGAATTGAAGAACCCCGCGTTGCGGCCTATGTGCTTGGCGGGAAGTAGTGGTAATCGTTCCAGTGAGCTTCAAGTCTGCTGAATTAGCAGCGGTACTGTAAAACGCGGTGAGTTAGTTATTTTAGAGAGCCTCGTAGTTAGAATCTTGTCTTTACTTTCTTTTCAGGTTACTATTTTTATTTGACTGCCAAGTTGGCACAGTCTGTAAGCGTCAAGAGGACGCAATTGTAATTTATTACGTTGAATAAAAAGGGACTTAAACCCTTCACAAGGCTCTATCTTTTATACAAGTTTTCACAGTCACCTCTTGGTTGCGTGCAAGTTGAAGGCGCGCAACGTTATATTGGCGCCCGAACACTTATCGAACTGAAATGGCCGAAAACTGGATGGAAGCCGCTGGACAACACCAAGAAATGACAACTCAGATAGAAGGATTTGGATACCTGGTCCAGACTTTGATAGCATCAATCAAGCCAAACGTCCATTTTGACGGAAAAAATTCGGTGGCGATATTTCTCGAAGGTCTAGAAAACCACTTTCAGCTCTACCCTGTGCCTGAAAGACAAAAAGTTGCCATCGCCACATCGGCACTAAGAAGACAGGCCGCGCTATGGTGGAAAAATATAGGCAAATTTCTTCTAGGTGAATTTGGAAGCCCGACGTATACATTTGAAAATTTCAAAAAATCGTTAGTAAAGGCCTTCCCCATAGTGAAAGACCGCGCACGGCTGGAAGCCGAACTATATAGTTTCTACCAACGGGATACAGCAGAATTGACGGACTTTATTTTACGAAAAATCAAGCTAACGGATATGCTGTATGGGAAAAAACCCGATGCGGAGATAATTGAAATAATATTACCAAGATTGTTATCCGCTGTCCAAGACTACTTTGAAATTAGAAACCCAAGCACATTGCAGGAACTTTTCGAATTGGCGGTGAAGTTTCAAAATCGCAGAATAGCGGAAAAAGCGAGAGGGGAAACATATTCTCAAAGTACCCGAAGGAAGGAGGAAACCGGAAATGGAAATCGCTCATATGGGGGAAAGAACTATCAAGCTAACGCATCGAAACTCGAAGGTCAAGGCCCAAAAAGAAAATTTGAAAATAAGCATCCGCGTACCCAGAAGACACAGATTGAAAAGAAAGCTTTAAACGACTAGAGGGGCCTGTGAAAGGGAGGGTCCAGTCCCCGGAAGTTTTAAAAAAAACCCTCAAATAGACATTTAAACACGGTCATCGTAAAAAACTCACAGCTACCAATTATACAAGTCCTGGTTGGCGATGTACCAGTAGAAGCCCTCATCGATACAGGAGCAGAAGGAAATTTTATGAGTGAAAAGTTCTTCAAAAAGAATTTTTATAGGATACGACTCTTTAAAACCAGAAATACGGAAATTATAGCGGCGCAAGGAAAAACATGTCACTGCATCGGGAAATTATCATTAAACTTACAGGTAAAAGAGGAAAATCTCAAAGTATTAATTTTTGTGGTGAAACACCTGCAACACTCTCTTATTTTAGGTATGGACTTTTTAAGGGCCGCGAGGGCCAAATTAAATTTTCAAGATAGTTCCGTGGTGTTGGAGATGGACCAGAGGGTGGTGGAGCCTGTGGAGACACCTGAATTGGACCTTAGCCATCTGAATGACCAGGAAAGTAAAGCAATACAGCAAGTGGTGAGTAATTTTTCTCATTTGTTTTCAGAAAAACAAGGAAACTGCCCAATCGTGACGCATAAGATTCAATTAAATGCCGAAAAACCTTCTAGGACTAAACCGTATCGTTATGATAAACAAAAAGACCTAATCATCGAAGAACATATTCAGGAGATGTTAAAGAATAAAATAATAACGCCCATAAATAGTGAGTACGCGAGTCCAGTCGTACTATGTAGAAAAAGAACGAGTTTCCTCCTTCGGATAAAAGGGCTTGGAGGTTTGCTATTGATTACAGAAAACTAAATAGCATTACTAAATTTCCAGTTTACCCTTTGCCGGTTATAGACGAGATCATTAGACAGATCAAATCCACAAGATATATGTCTACTTTGGACTTAACGTCTGGCTACTATCAAATAGCTATGAGACCCGAAGACATACATAAAACCGCGTTTATAACAAAATCGGGCACTTATGCATTTTTACGCATGCCCTTTGGGTTGTGTGGGCCCCATCAACATTCCAGAGAGCTATGGACATTGTTCTAAAGCCTGTCCTAGGAAAATCAACTTTAATTTATCTAGATATAATTATAACGAGTAGTACGTTGGAACAACACATTAATGACCTCGAACAAGTTTTTAAATTATTAAAAGAGGCCGGTCTTACAATTAACGCCTCAAAATGCAAGTTCGCAACTAAAGAACTTAAATATCTCGGTTATAAAATTTCGCAAAAGGGTATAGAAACGCAAGATTCAAAAATAAAAGCTATTAAGAATTTCCCACCGCCCAACACCGCAAGAAACTTTCGTCTTTCCTTGGATTATGTTCTTACTATCGATCTTTCATAAAAGATTTCGCTAATATTGTTGAACCACTCTTAGTAATCAAAAGAAAAAAGAGTAAATTTACGTGGACAGCGGAAGCTAACACAGCTTTTGAAAGATTAAACGAAGCGCTTATTAATGCCCCTGTTTTAAAATTCCCTGAGGGGGAGGAAAACCTGGAAATTGCGGCAGATGCATCAGACTATGCGGTGGGTGCGGTTCTTATGCAAAATAACCATCCGCTGGCATTTTTTAGTAAAACATTGAATCAAACGCAAAGGAATTATACAGCTACAGAAAGAGAAACATTAGCCGTATTAATGGCTGTACACAAATTTCGAGTTTATTTCGGCAAATCGCCAGTAACTGTCTTTTCGGATCATGCGGCTGTTGGTAGACTTTACTCGGGAAAAAACCTAACGCCCAGGTTAATAAGATGGGCTTTAAAACTCCAAGAATATAATATCACAATAAAATATAAACCGGGTAAGGAAAACAATGTAGCTGACGCACTTTCTCGTATAAAACTGGACGACGAAGGAAATGAACTTAAATGCGCTGTGTTGACTTCAAAAATTTTAGATTCTAGAGATACGGTTATTACTGAACTGAAAGCTGATCCTGAATTTGGAAATATCTATGCTTATTTGAAAGACCCCAAAAGCTTTGAGCATACAGATATCGATGCGATAAGAAATAGAGCAAAAAACTATGAAATAATAGATAATTTATTATTCTATACGAAAACAACAAACGAAAATCTTGAGTATAAGCCAGTCATCCCAGCCTCGCTTCGATTAAGCATTTTGAAGGAGTTGCACGAAAAAAAAACAGCGGGCCACCTCGGGGTCAGAAAGACTATAGAAAGGATACGCGAGGCGGTATATTTCCCGCAATTATACAAAATAGTAACGGCGTATGTCAGGTCCTGCAATCAATGTCAGTTAATAAATGATATTAATTACAGCCCGGCCGGGTACTTAAATAGCATTCGCGCTACATTTCCGAATGAAATTTTAGGCATAGATCTCCTTGGTCCCTTCCCCCAGAGCGAGTTAAATAAAAATCGTTTTCTTTTAGTAATAGTAGATCATTTTTCAAAATGGATAGAAATTGTTCCTCTTAAACGCGCGTCAGCCAAAACAGTCGCAGATGCATTCTTACACAGATACATTTTAAAATACGGTGCAGCGATAAAAGTCATTAGCGATAACGGAAAACAATTCATTAGTCAAATATTTGAAAACATATGCAGTGGACTTGGCATACGCCATATCAAAATGGTTCCGTATAGACCACAGGCTAACATAGCAGAAAGAGTTAATAAAAACATAGTAAAAATAATTCGCAGTTACGTGAGCACACATCACAAGCGCTGGGATGGCTACATAAATGAATTAGCTTATGCTTTAAGAACGGCACATCATGATACTACGGGAAATATTCCAGCAGAATTATTTTTAGGCAGAAAGTTAATTACGCCTTTAGATAAATTATTCTTTGTGCAACAAAGAGAGCAGGAGTTTAAACAACAAGATGTGCAAAAGTTGATTGATCAGGCACTTAAAACCTGGGATACGGCAAGAAATAGGCAGAAACTTTATTATGATAGAAAACGCCGCGAAGCAGATTTTAAAGTTGGGGATAAAGTATTGAAGCGGAAATTTTCTTTATCAAGTGCCCCAGACAATTTTATAGCAAAGCTAGCTCCAAAGTTTGAAGGCCCCTATGTAATTCAGGAAATCAAAGGGGTAGTATTATATCTTAAGAACGACAGAGGGGAAATCTGTAAAGCAAGTCCCGACCAGGTGAAAAAATACTATAATCCAAATGATTTTGAAATCCTTAAAAGTTTCTTGCAGGACTCAAGTCTAAACGAAGTAGAAGAATCAGAGACTACAACAACTATTCCACCACCCAAGAAACAGAGAACTGAAGAGAGACCTAGCACTTCTACAACCCGGACGTCGGTATCAAAAAGAAAAAATGATTTTCAAACTCCGGCGTTTAAGAAAAACAAAAATACAGATGAACCGGGTAAAGAAACCGTGGTAAAGAGAAAAACACCACCTACAAAGGATAGCAGAAGAAATTACACATCAAGGAGAACGCGCACACGGCCACAGTGTCAGGTGCCAGCAAGGCCGCCGTTCCGGAAACTGAAACGCCAACAGGAGGCACAAAAATACGAGGAACAGAAGAAATTCAAGAAGGACTCCAGACCGGAGGACGTCAAGACCAGCCGTCCCAGGCAGAAACGCAAAGGCCAACAACCAGACGATTACTCCGTCAAGAGGCCAGCATGTAGAGGACGCAAAAGAAAGAGCAACGTGGACGACACTCGGAGATCAATAAGGAGAAGATTGACATCCATGAAACCTCTAACTTGGGATCAATTTTGCCAAAAACGGATGACGGAGTTTCAAGCATCGAAAACTCAAAGATAAGTTAAAACCTTCTATAAATTTTTTTCTCTTTTGGTTCCGAAATGTTATGCATAAGTACGAAGTTCTATGTTTTGACGAAAGTCAATATGTCTCGGTTGAGACTTAGTTTTGTTTTACTTTATTTAGCTAAGGCAAAAGTATTATTTTCTTTAAGTGTAAAAGCTAAAAACAAGCATTTTCTGTTGGTCGAAATACTAATTCTGTTATGTTAAAGCCAAAATTTGGCCGAAGATAAAAATAACTTCGTATTCTTGTATTAATAAGAATTTTACTTTCAGTGCCGCCAGCTTGGCGAAGAATGAGTAAAGTAAAAATTTATTTTCTCTTATTCATTTTATGGTAAATTATAAAAAGCATATGTATTAAAAATATGTAAATGTATGTAAATACTTGAAGGTTATGTAAAAGTAGAATTTAGTCAAGAAGCATAAAATTGTAGATGCTAAAAGTGAATGCTTAAAAGCAATGAAGTCAAAATTTAAGTATTAAACTGTAAAGTCATGCTTTAGAGCGAAAGCCTGCATGTTTAAAGATGAATGAGGGGGAAGTTAGAATGAATGTGTTTTGTAGGGTTCTCCATCTACATTTGAATTTTTAAGACTATTAAAGTAGCTCATTGAGTTGTAGAATGTCGAGTAAGGTGTGTCTATTTGGTCGTTGAATTCTAACAAATCATGGTGGTTAGGGGAAGTGTTGTAAGAATAAAACACGAATATTCCCGTTTGACACCACACACGGTGGAGAGCCAGGGTAAAGTTAAATTAATGCTTGAAAAATTGAATGAATGTGAAGTAAGCAATAACTAAGAAAAACGAATCGTTTAAAAACAAAAATTTATTGTGTCAAGAAAGTGTAAATTATAATGTATGTAGAAAGATACTGATACTTATTCCTTCCAGATGCTGGAAGGAAAGACCAAGATTGATTGATGAAGTCCAGGAAAAGTTGCTGTAAGAAGAAAGCTTTGTAACGAGCAACAGAATTTTAGTATAATTGTTACATAAGATTTTTTTTTTTTTTTTTTTGTGTGTGTGTAAACGAGGTTCTCGCCAGTTAGTTCAGAATTAGATAAACTTACAACAGGTCGTTTGTAGGACCTGCTTCCAAGTTTTCCAAATTCTGGCAGCGGCAAATGTAGGGTTTATATTTATTTTAACTAACATTTATTTTAAGTTTAAACTATCTTTCCTGTCAAGCCTTACTTTCCCCTGGAACTGCCAATGCCAGAATATGTAAATTTGAGTAGAACGCGCAAGGATTCAAATTATCAGCGGAAGTATTATGATTTAAATAGAAGGAAACAAGTTCGGTGTGTGAGATTTTCTTACTTAGCAAGCGCGGAGGTAGTTAGCGAGAATTGAAGAACCCCGCGTTGCGGCCTATGTGCTTGGCGGGAAGTAGTGGTAATCGTTCCAGTGAGCTTCAAGTCTGCTGAATTAGCAGCGGTATTGTAAAACGCGGTGAGTTAGTTATTTTAGAGAGCCTCGTAGTTAGAATCTTGTCTTTACTTTCTTTTCAGGTTATTATTTTTATTTGACTGCCAAGTTGGCACAGTCTGTAAGCGTCAAGAGGACGCAATTGTAATTTATTACGTTGAATAAAAAGGGACTTAAACCCTTCACAAGGCTCTATCTTTTATACAAGTTTTCACAGTCACCTCTTGGTTGCGTGCAAGTTGGAGGCGCGCAACGTTATAGTTAAGTAATAATTTTATTTTATATTTAATATTCATGTTGTGAATGCTGAAATTTCAATTGATCCAATAATATTTCATGTTTTACATTGCAAGTACGTTGTAGCTATCTGCGTAAAAATCTATCCATATAATGACCCAATCTGGACTCCGAGTCATGGCACAGCAAATATTTCATAAATTTCTTCTTTCAAAATTCTTAATGCTTCTACAACTCTTGTTTGGCAGTCTGAAAACTCAGAAACATGTAAATCAATTAAGTGCAGTTATTCACAATACACTGAAGAATTCTCAACAATAGAGTGATAAGACAAATACTAGATAGCATTTACAAAAGCTGTATGTAGTACCTCATTTTTATTCTGGAATTATACTGCAAGCAATTTCTAATTACGTATTTTTTTTTTCTTTACGGAACTCCCTAACATGCAGTTATAAATATCTCACTAATAAGAAGACCAATCTCGCCAAGTAAAGAATTCTAGTCACCACTTTCCTTACACAAACACACACACAAAAACAGAGTATTGCTTCAATGAATTTTCGCCACTTCTTTCATCACACATGGCAACCACTTGAGATTGGAAATCTTTCTGTACAAAGCCAATTACGGATGGAATAGATCTTCTCTTAGAATGGTTTCTACGACAAAATCAGGACATCCTGTTATTAAGTCAGAGTAAAGTTGCTCTTCAGTTGAATTACCAACGTTCACTCAGACAAAAGACTTCCCTTCTTGATTTTATCACTTTTCACCTGAGTTTCCATGAGCGGTGATTAAAGTGGATTCTTTATCTATTTTGCCTTTTATTACCCTCTACAGAATGAAGTTATTGTTTTAATTAGTAACTTATTTAACAAACAACGTTATCGGAAGTTGAAATAAAAATGAAAGTGCGTGCCCTGCTGGTCACGGCTTATTAAACTGAAACTCGTAAAAAAGATGTGTTATATTATTTTAATTAATAAATCAACATAACTAATTTTAACTAACCTCCTAAATAAACTCAGTATCGTAAAATTATCTCGATGTATTTCGTGTTACGAGAAATAAATTTACTTATTATTTTCAACCTCTTTCAGTTTGTTTAGTGTAATGTACAGCATGTTCATAATTAACACTGGTATGTTAACCCGCGAGCACACGCGGCGGGTATGTCATACCCATGTACATTTTTCCTTTTGTATATTTCTCGCCCATTCTTGCATAAAAGGACGAAACTTAGTGTAGCTGAGTTCAAGGTCACATACTTAAATGGGGGAAATTCCTCAGGTGGCAAGTGCAACGGTTTTTTAGGACCAGCATTGTTCGGGCATGTCATACCCGCGCGTGTACTGGCGTTTCTCAGTGAGTCACTTCGCACTTCTCGTTTTCAAGCTTTTAGTATAAGTTTTCGCCGTATATTCCTTACGATGAAGAGATGAAAAGATTGAGAAATCTTCTTGAAACAGTTTCTTCTGATGAGGATTCATTTAGTGAAGAAGAGGAAGATGTTGATGATGAGAAAAGATTGAGAAATCTTCTTGAAACAGTTTCTTCTGATGAGGATTCATTTAGTGAAGAAGAGGAAGATGTTGATGACGAAGAATATAATTAGTAATCATGATCCATCCATATAGAGTAGTGATTCAGATACAGAAACAGAAAATGAAACTCTGGAATGTAGCAATGAGTTCTATGTTGGGAAAAAAATGGAGTAAAATGGAACAAAAATAAATTCCGGACTAATGTTAGAATTGGCGCCAAAATATTATAACTAAACTCTCTGGAAATACAAAGTATTCTAAAGACGTCTCAACACCTTTAGAGTCCTTGTCATTGCTTATCGATGAATATATGTTAGAACATGTAGTTGACAATACAAATATTTATATTTATTCAATACGAGAAAATTTCACACGTGAACGGGAAGAGTACTTTTCTCAAAGCCTTAGGGATGCAGCTAATAGAAAATGTTCGAAATGAACGACGACGAGCATCTGTGGTTCCTGATTCTGGACGAACACTGACCACCGATGAACATGTTAACAATGGATCACCCTACAAAAAACCTAAAATGACTTACAAGAGGTGTACAGAGTGCTCCAAGAAAAAAGATAGAAAGACTAGATTCATTTGTGAAAATTGTAGCAAAAGTATATGTATGGAACATATAACCTCATTTTGTAAACAATGTTCAAAACAATTGTAAGTAACTAACTTTTCCTCACCTTATTGTTTCCTATTTTGTCTAAAATGAAGTAGTAACTTGGTTTTACATTTTAATTTCTTTTAAAAAACCGATTAATTTTTTTCGGCAAATTTTTATTTACAATTTTTTTATTCGGGTATGACATACCCGGCGCGTGTTCTCGTGTTCGTCGGATCGATGCGTGTGCTCGCGGGTTAAAAGCATTCTGATATGATATTAGTGGACTGATGCCCAGCATATAAAAATGCCATTCAAATATGCGACATAAGAGTCTACAGCAGCTTAATGTTTTAGAATTGAGTACTGTTGACTAACGCGTGCCATCTAAACAAAAACTGAAAACCTTTAGTACAACCACTACAAAATATACCACCACTGTACCACTGCACCAACAATCTTGAATAAACTCAGGCTGCATAAATTTACGAGTGTTAGAGAAAAAAATCAGTCAGGATGTTAGGGTTTTCATTTTTAAATTTAATAGTTAAAAATACTTTGCTTCTTTGTATGCCACATTTTCTCTTGCATATCACCGGTTAAGAACCTGTGGTTTACAAAAACAAACAAAATCTATATAATGTAACTTTAAGAGATGTTAAAGTGCAGAAAAATGAGCTCAATTCTGTTGGCTATTCGACTCAGGCGAATGTATTAATTCAGTTAAAATGCATTTTAACGCCTAAGAATTAGTTTTCACCAGTATCATAAAAATTGTACCTATTCATACTTTAGCAAATATAGTCAAATGGTTGCTGAATACCAAATTGCAACACACTTTACATTTTTGGCTTGAAATTTAGAAAGTAACACGATTTTAAAAGTAACACGAAATTTAGAAAGTAACGATAATGTAACATTTTCCATTGGAAATGTAAAAGCAAAAATATTTACAGTAAAAAGGCCATTATACAAAACCTGCTGTACGAAATGCTCCATATTCAACGAGAGGAAAGCCTGCCGAAATGACCAGAAATTTTATGTAGAGAGAGATATATAGAATACAATGTTCGAAACGTGCTCAGAATGGTAGTTTCGAAATTCGCAAATAGATCAAAACATTGCTTTACAAAATAAATGCAAGTCGAAAAATATTCCAGCGTCTGAAGATGACCACAAAATCTGCGTGAGATTCATGTTAGGTATGTGGCCCCTAGCCAACCATTTTCTCTTTTTCATTCCTGGTCCTTACATTTACAAAAGCTATAAAATTACGTAGGCAGTTTCGATTCACATTTTTACCTATGGATATTCAAATTTAAGCAATATATCTTGCTTAGAAATGATCATCATATACATGGATTTGTCATGTATATTATCTTGCAGATTAATATTTTAATTATTGATTTTAAAATTACAAACAAATCTGATGCGGGCACCAAATGACTTTCTTTGACTTTCTTGTACCGTCTGTTAAATTATACACATGTTTTGCTGAATTTCATTTAAACTTATTTCCTTAAATTTCATTAGAGATACATTTCTCCATCGTTTAATTCACGTCTCACTTCTCGGCAAGGCAAAGATGAATAAGAACTCAATACATCTTCATTAGCAATTGTAAAAAACATAAAAACATAAAACAACAAACAGTAAAAAAATGTTGAAATTAAAATTAGTTTTCTACGTATAAAACAAGCAATTCCGCCAGCGGGCAAGAAGATTGACTTTTCTGTGCACAAATCTAAAATTTACTTTTAGTCTCATTCGGAAAAATACTCTGAAGTTGGTGCAGAAAACGGCTTAATTTACTACTTTACTAAGAGCTTCAAATGTAAGCAAACAGCGACTTCATTAAGCTTAGTAGCACTTAAATAATATTTAAATCGTTGAAAATTAAACAACTAAAGCATGGAGACGACGTAAAGGCATAAAAATTTATCCGGGACATAAGAACAACATAATTCAGTCATTTTTAAAGCCAAAAATGTATAATTACCAACATATAAGGAAAAAATTCTGACCTCACCAAGCAAGGTATATTTATATATATACGCTCTGTTATCTCTGCTCCCTCTCTCTCTCTCTCTCTCTCTATATATATATATATATATATATACATTTATATATGTTTGGTGCAGCCGATTGCAACCAAAAATAGATGTGCACAACTACATGTTATAACAGTCTCATACACGAAATTTCAATGCTCTGAGGTTACTCGTTTTTGAATTATGCGAGATACATGCATACATGCGTACGTACAGACGTCATGAGAAGCAAAATCTCTTACGGATCTATCCTTTATTCCGTCCGTACGTACATACGTCAAACAAAAATATCGTTCAAAGGGATTCGATAGCGATCACCCGATATTTTTCCCGATTACAATACTTCTGTTGCTAGAAATGAAAACAGTTATAAGGTATTTATCCCAACTTCCTAGCGTGCCTTCGTCTTGTAGTGGATCTGCAAGCTGGGCTGGTATTCCAGAGGTCCGTGGTTCGATTCCCGGCGAAGGCGTTTGCTAATTCTTCATCTCTCTAGCCTCGAAAAATCCTAATGTCTACACAGTAAATACGATCAGAATCAAACGATCAGAATGAGAATATTTAAAGCAAAGAAACATATAGTATACCGAAATTTATATCAATAACTTTTCTATTAATTGTTTAAGAAAATTCTAGTCTGATGCCTTTATGTAGCCTTTTAAAGTATTTTCGATTATTTAAACAGATAATTACTCATAACTTTCTTAGTTGCAGAACGGAGACAGTCACGTAGGTGTATACGAATTACTGTGATGCATTTTCTCCTCGAAATATTATGTCTTCCATTCCACACTTCAGAGTTTGATTTACGATCCCTGTAAATAAAATTTTTCTCCAAAAGCGGTTGGAAAGTAGCTCTTGATATAATTTGTATTAATGAAACATTCCTAATTTCGTAATTAGAGAAGAAATATTAACGGCAAATGTACGGTTTTGGAATACTTATATTAAAGTCATAGGTATCTAACTAACGTGAGGCATGGGTGCACTTATGCTGGCGAACTGAAAATCCTCTCGAGTTATTTGGTAAAAGAGTAAAAGGGGGAGCGAAACTGTACAATTAGTGCTGTGTAATGTTACTTGTACTACCCAATGGTGCATTTGTCCTCATTGGCCAGATGACATCCCACTGTCTCGACATCAGATCTTCAGTTGCTCAACAATCCAGGCCAGACTGTTTAACATCGGCATTGAAGACCCAGTGGACCTACTTTATACTGATAGAGCTGCCGAGATTGCAAAAGCTGTCTTTGATAGCTTCGTAGCTATATAATTGCACTTTGTCATAGACACGACATCATCAATGGTGCATTTTTATGTTCCGTTCACTTGCTCGTATCCTGCGCATATCATTTAAATGGTTTAAAAATCTAGTTGCTGTTGAGCATAAAGTAAATAATTTCTGGTACAAAGTCTGATCCGTTAAGTTATTCAAACTATTCATAATACAATTTCTTCAAATTATTGCAGAATATAAAGTAACACATTAGCTAAATTTAGCGTGAAAACGAAACCGAGTACAATGTAAATCAGTTAAGGTAAACATTGCGTTAACTTTAACCTGTTTGAAGTATTCAAATTTTCGATATGAACATTCTAAAACATTTTTTTGCCTAGTAGCAGTACATTTTACTGGCATATCATTCATCGGAAAATGCCGAATTTGTCGGTTATCTTGTAATTTCATTTCCGAGAACTTTGCTGAATGTGTACCACAAGAGGCAAGCATCTGTACATACTCGAGAAGTTACGTCTCAGTTTTGATGGCATACATTTTTTATCCAACCAAACCTCTTGAGAGAACTTTCGCTTTCAAGCACTTTATGTGAATCCTATATCCTTCATTACTACGAGGGCAATCCCAAAAAAAAAGGTCTCCTATTTTTGGGGTACGTAGAGAAAGTTTTAATACGGTTATTGGCAACACTGTTGTGAGTGGTGCCTTCTCCACTACCACATAAGTACGCAGGCGCTTTGCTCGGATGCTCAGTCTTGGCTTGGCAGCCATTCGAAATGGAGCTCCCGATAAACGTTACCGCCAAGTGCGAAGTGCGCGCAGTTATTCAATTTTTGAACGCAAAAGGCGTTAAACCGTTTGAAATTCACCGCCTAATGACAGAAGTGTATGGACAGTCGTGCATGGATGTCAAAAACGTTCGCAAGTGGTGTAGAGAGTTTATAGCCGGTCGTACTGAAATTCATAACGAAGAAAGGAGCGGGAGGCCGTCAATTGCCGACGAGACAATCGCGAAAGTTGAGGATGTTGAGTTCGTATTCGTTGAGTTTCGCGATTGTTGAGTTCGTAAAATGCGTAAAGATCGGAGGATCATCTGGATGCTCCTGAAACTCCTCAACGCTTCCTGAAGGGCATGGCGGCAAGCTGGTATGACATGGGCATTGTAAAACTGCCACAGCGTATACAAAAATGCATCGACCGAAATGGCGATTATGTTGAAAAATAAAGCATTCTGCAATCTTTAAATTGATGTAGCAATTATAGAAAACAAACGGTTCTTTGTATATCTAAAAATCTAGGAGACCTTTTTGTTTGGGATTGCCCTCGTATATACTTACAAGAATGCAAACTGTCTCAAGGATTCGAACCGGGCTCAATAAACACAGCAGTCATCATTGTTGACCACAACAATAGTTATGGAAGCATCATGTAAAAAATGGAGAATATTTTTTTTTAGATCAGGAAAAGCTCACAGCCTCAGGAAATAAAATCCTTCGTGGAGAACTGTCTAATGGAAGCGTTATTGTGTTTTCGCTACACATGGATAAAACTATGAAACTTTATGCAGCTAACTTTATACTTCATCAAAGTTTGGGGATGCTAGGAACTTCGTTGATGAATGTACGCTTACCTGGTATGCAAGAGAGAAATATAGAAATAATTTTAAGGAAGATTTTAAAAGGATCTGTTTAAATTTGAAAGATTTTTCAGAAACAATAATGGAAATTATAAATACGAACAAAGATAGGTTTGGAATTCAGTACTGAGACTCAGAATTTGGACTTTATTTGTTTTTTCTTATATTTGGTTTTTCTGGCCAGTCCCCCATTTTGATCATACGGCTGGCTAGGAGGATCGGGACTGTGCCCTTATAATAATAATGATTATGATCCGAATCCAGGTTAGATTAACAGTGTTCAGTTGTCTTGTTTTCTGGGCCTTGTTAAGCACTATAATGAATAAGGAGAACTGAGCGTATTTGCAGTGAGCATTTTACTGTCTTTTGTACTATTTGTGTGGCCATATCTCTGGATTCTAAATAGAACTTTAATTTGAAACTTTTGAACCTTAAATATCTGATGATGTCACAGTTCACTGATCATATTTCCTTTGGATTTTGAAGTCTTGATAACCTCATTAGTGGTGTCCTTAACTAAAATGCAATGGGCGATAATTCGCCATCACTTAGATTTAATCGGCTGGGTTTCGTGTCTTTTCTCAATCATCTCTTAATTCGAGAGGGAGAATATAAAGAACTATTGCATTTTCTCATGCGATTTTGCTGAAATGAAACTTATCAACAGAACTTACTGAACTTATTAGAACTGAAACTTAATGAACTTATTAGAACTGAAACGTCCTGAATATAATAGAACTAAAAATTCTATGATTTGAGTATTTATTTGAAAATTTCGCCTCAAAATAAAACAAAAAGAATTTCTAAATTAAACATGAGGGAATTTTATTAGTTATTTTTGTATACACAACTTAACTGTCAACAAACTCAAATGAGCAGTTAATGAACGTCACATCTTAAGATTTCATTAAATTAACAGTTGAATATTACTGTGGCTTTCATTGCATTAAACAATTACATTTCTGTATAATTATCAATATTATTTACATAAGCAGCTTCTTTTTCTTTTTAAATGCTTATCATTCTAATACTTACGAATTAATTCAAGAAGAATAAATTTATAATAAGAGAAATTAGTAGGAAACGTTTCTATTTAATACTGAGTGCTGTAGTTGAAAAGAAGTATTCATATTACTTTAAATAACTCTATTAAGTGAAAATGGGTTTGCCTTATTTAACTTAATGTCACCTTGTAATGATAAGTTATATAAACGGTAGCGTGTTTTAAATGTTAAATTAGTTTAACTTTCAGATTTTTGGTAGTGATTAAAACCATTACCTCTTTATTGTAACTCTTTAAAGAATTAGTGACAGCGATTGCATTTCGTTATGCACATTGAAGAAAGTAATTAATTACTCATTTTTACTAAAGAAATGATCATTAAATAAGTGTCTGGTTTTGTAAAGTTAAAAAGACTCAAGGAAAATTACTTCACTTTGCTTTCTATCCAGTAGTGTTGCAGCTGGTTGATAGTAAAACTCAGTTCAAACCAAGTGTGCATGAATGATTAAGAAAGGTTTAAACTGTAGCAGAGAATATACGATTTTTTTTTAGCATTTTTATTACCTTTTTTCTCTTTGCTTTTACGTTTTCTCCTTTTTGCACGATTTTGGACCTTGGAAAATCCCTTCATGTAGATTATATCGTTCAATTTCCCCCTCACGCATGGCGCACATTAACATATTAAAATGAAGGCAGAGTGAGCATATTTCGTGTGATGAAATTAACTTTAGGCCCTTGACGTTTGAAACAATTAAGGAATGATCTTTTATGCTCGAACTTCTTTCCAAATTCGTGACTTAAAATATCTTTAATGAAGCTTGTTTATTTATGATCCCCAGACACATACCTGACGTTTCTAGTTTCGCAGTGCCATTAATTAACATTCAAGAAGAAAAGTGTATTATTAATGCTACTCTATACTCTTGCGGATTATTTGAATTTCCGACGTCACGTGAAAAATTTAAAGTGGAAATAAGAAGAAAATCCTTATTTAGTTTTCTTGGGCTTTCTGCCATATCAAAAATGAAATATTTTTAAAGGGAAAATTGATTTCTTGCTTGCATTAGCATCCAAAATTGTACTGAAGAGAGTGGTATTTCCAAACCTGAACTGACAGCTGAAAACATTTAATGTAACAATCAAAATACTGTTAAATGAATATGAGGCTTAAGCACACAAATAAAAATTAAATTGAATAAAAGTGTAGCTAATTATCACGTGTAAATTTTATTCACTTTTCTCAGAAGAAATTAACTGTCAAGTCTTTTCTTAGAAGAAATTAACTGCTTAATTATATTAAAACTTCAACTCGGTTTCATTTTAACACTGTAATGCTGCAACCACTCTAGGGACAACTGTTATGTTTTCTATGTTAGAGAAGGGAGAAATGAGCAATGCCCTCGCCAGAACTCGAACCTGGACCCCTCGAATACTCGCCGAGTGTGCTACCGTTATACCACAAGGCATGCAGAAAGGAGGGAGAAATTACTTTAACACCCCCCTTTTAAAGGGAGACTGGGGAGTAGGGAACCCAAAGAGTCATCATCTACCACCTTTTATTAGTTCGAGCGCTACCGTGGAAACGTTAGGTTTTTGTGAAGCAAGAGACATGAGAAATGAGCAAAGCCCTCACCAGGACTCAAACCTGGACCTCTCGAATACGCGCCGAGAGTGCTATCGTTACACCACGAAAGCATGGAGAAAGGAGAGAGAAAATACTTTATGATATCTTTAGAGGCGACCCAGACAAGCTCATAAGGTATATTTGTAGACCAGGTGGATCGAGTCGTATTCCTCTCATTTGTAAACTTATAATACAGTAGCCACAGTAGTATACCACGGTAGCTTCATACTGTGATCTTGCTAAATGCATCTTATATTTTATTAATCTTACTTTTTGCATGAAATAGCAACACAATATAGAAAAGTATCTATTCTAGTTAGCTTCTGTGAATCTGAAATTCCATCCAGTGCAGATTTATTCCTGAAATTCTCCCATCTCACTTGATGATATATGCTCAGAAAAATTGATGTAAGTTTGTTTTTGGGTAGTATGTTACATATTTGCAATAAATAAGCATCGTGCTTCAAAGGTAAAGCACTAATCCCTTCACTACTAATGCCTAGGAAAAATGTAAGAAAGAACTGAATATACATGTCTACTGTCTAAAGTATAAACACTATATTTAAAGTATACTGTCTCTACTTAAAGAACCCTATTTCAAAGCTACCTACAAGCGAAATCCTTGAACAGAAAACTGCGAAATGTTGTGAAGGAATTAATGAAGGGATAAGAATGTCTTTCAGATAAAACAAATTAGTTACAAATAGCCTCACCAGAGGGCATTATATTAATAAATTATGCATTTAATCCCACCTTTACAATTTTACAAATATTGTTACAAAAATGTGTTCCGGGTGATGGCAATAATTTTCAGCTACCATCAAATGTCGCAAAATGGTATGTTCCATAGTTGACCGAATTTTTTACTGAGAAAAGTTCAGCACGTGGCGTGAAATGCTGGCTTTCAGATTAGATAAAGTTCTTGGAGTGTGACGACTTATCGCATGGATTGAAGTCTGGGGATGGAGGAGGCCACACCTTAAGAAAGTGCCGGCTGGTTTAGTAAAACAGTTTTACTAATAAAGCGCAATCTCGTAAACTTATCGTCAGAGCAACAAAAACATTGAAAACGAAGCCTTTGAGAATAATTCTAGGTTTTATAACAGCTGCTCTACAAAGCTGACAAAGATTTAAATTTTTACTACAGGTTTATCAAAGTACAACGTTCTCTGCTGACGTTATTTGTAATAATTGTTTCTCCTCTGAAAGGCATTCTCATCTCTTCTTTAAGACCGCCACAAAATTTCATAAATTTCTAATCACTGATTTCACTTGTGGGCAGCTTTGAATGGGGTTCTTTAATTACAGACACACTGTATGTATAGATGCATACGTTTTCCGATACGTTGCGTTTCCGAAATATGGAAATTTAACTGTGTCCTTATCGGGATCTAATCCACATAGCTTCCTTCCATTTGCCAGCCGGATGTGATAGGCCCTCCTGACGCAAAACGTTGTGCACGAACAATACGAAAAAGTCTTATGCACAAGAACACCGAGTCTTATACACTGTTGAGGAGGAATCAGGTGCAGTTTTAAATTTTAATGAATTATAAGAGATAAAGGGTACAGAAGATAATTATCCACCAATAAAAGTTAATCATGCATTTGTAGAGGTTATCTTAAATTTCTAAGAGTTATTTTAATTTTTAAACATACTATAGAGTCATTAGGTTTATTTGGGAAGCAAGAGAGATGAAAATTATGCAAAGCCTTCGCCGAGAATCGAATTGCGGACCTCTGGATTACTCGCCCAGCGTGGAGACCACTACACCACGAAGACATGCCAAGAAGGCGGGAGAAATGTCTTATGATAATTTACTGTCTATTCTCGTTTGCCACCTACTATTCCCTAGAAGAATAAATTTTTAGCATCGCGTAGCAAATGAATGAGGTAGAAAGAGCATTTCAAGGAAGGCTTCACCTCAGGAGAAGTCCTTAGTGGTCCTTAGGATGTCCTTACTGGTGCATGTTTGCCGTCAGGCTACTTTTTTCTTCAAACTAACTACGCTCGGCCGTATTGAACACCCCTGCTGATATTCGACGGTTAATTTAATTAAGGGTTAATTACGTTAGATAAATTTGCACGGCTTCGGCTAAGTTCAGTTCAGTTTAGCATTAAATTAGTTTCTTATTTTCTTATCTTCAGTTAAAGTCCAGGTGGAGGCTCTTCTGTAAGCCCGGGAAGAAAGCCGCCTGTATTCTTAGTTTGAGATAATAAAAGGTTAGTTTTACTTTTTTCTGGTATTTTTCATTTACACATTTGGATTTAGGGACAAGTCGCTACATAGTTCATCAATGTTTCTACTAAATTAAGCATATACAAAGTAGTTCGAAACATCACACAGTCTAAATGTGACACAATCCAGTAATTTCTATGTGGAAATGGGTACACTTTGCTGTAAGTAATTAAATCTAAGTAATTATAAATGGTCTTTGAATTATGGTCTATAGAAAATTATGGCTGTATAAGAAAGAGTTTTAAAGCTGCTACTACATTCAAAAACATTGAGATGTTGATAGACATTTATCAATAAGACACGTAGAGCTTTAAAATAATATATTAAAACCCTGCAGTAACTATGTTTCCTGTTATCTCTAGCTTCATCTAAATAAAAATTAACTTAAATGCTTCTATATCATTATGAAAAAGCGTACCCGATAGTATAAAATGTGATGAAATTAATAAACTATGCTTTTACACGCTTACGAAATTATCCTGTGTATACATACACTAGAAAATAATATGCCTTTTGCTTGCTTATCTTCTCCTAGTGATGCCATAGGGAAAGAAATTGCATGTTACTATGTCACGTGCTTTTACGAAGGTTTCCTAGATTACGTGCGTTTACTTCTCCTCAGTTACATAGGCGTAATTGTACCCGAAGTAATGATTTTCCCAACCACTTTGCAGGAATTGTTAATAACGACACGCAAGAAATATTCTTCCAGGAGCCTAATCTAATTTATCCCGAAAGAATTTCCTTAACACAATGACAAGAGAGTTAAGATTTAGACGAGACGGTGGACTATTTTTAATTTTCGCTGATGTTAACTTCTATTTCGTTATCCTCTTTTAAGCATTTGGTAGTATCCAAGCAGTGAGTTTAACGTAATTGTTCACGATCTATGGTTTCTTATACTTCCAATATCTGGAAATTAAAATTATCATTCAGTTTTATGGAGAATAGCAACTAAGAATCACGTCCTTGATAATCGCGAAGATAATTACAACATAATTGACAAACAGCTTTAGAAGGTTGTAGATACATTAGGTATTTTTGAAGCAGGAGTGATGAAAAATGTGCAACGCCTTCGCCGGAAATCGAACCACGGACCTCTGGGACCGCGCCAAGCATGCTGAACTCTACACTACGAAGGCAGGAGAAATACTTTATAAGCTATTTTTTCTTTCCTTCCAGCATACCTCTGCGGTATAATGCTAGCACATTTGGCGCTTATTCGAGACACCCAGGTTCGAGGCCCGGCGAGGGCATTGCTCATTTTTCACGTCTCCTTCTGTAAAAACTACGAAATGTGTCTACAAGCGGCGCCGGAACTAAAAGGGTGGTGGATCAGGATTTGGTGACTGGATGCCCTAATCTCTAGTCCTCCTTTAAAAGTGGGAGTATACAAGACATTTTTTCCCTCCTTCCAAAATCGTGCCGTCTGAGTGTAACGGTAACTTATTCGGCGCATATTCGAGAGGTGCAGAGTTCGAGTCATGGCGAGAGTATCACATATTTTCCCATCTCTTGCTTCAAAAAAACCCTGATGACTCTACAGTGTATCACAAGATAACTAGGTCTAAGTTAAATATTTAGTTACAATACAGAAGCATTAACTTCGAGATAAATATTCCAAGGAGTCCTTTTAAACATATTCTAAAAAAATGACATTAAAACATTAAAAAGCATTAAAAGCTCTAACATTAAAAAAAGCAAAAATTAATATTTCAAGACTATGAGGCACAAGAATGTAGAGGTTTGGAATAGACCTATACTAATGCTGCAAACAACTGTCAATTTCATAGCTTTTGTTTGGGTTTTAATTTTACTTTATAAGAAACAGACTAATTTTGCAGTATTTGTTTTTACTTTAGCATACTTTCTTGCAATTGAAATTTATGGAAAGCTAAAAGCAATTTTTATACCTATACTTAAAGAAGGAAAACATATAAGAGTGAAAAAAGCTTTTATAAATCAATTGGAAGTAGGCATTTTAAACGAAATGTTGTGAACTAGTTTCCTGGGAAACTCAATTTGCAACTTTGGCTCTGAATACAAAAGTGTTGAATTTATTCCAATATTCGTGTAGGATTAGGTTTTTCAATCACAATAATGAACAATGTATGAAGTAAGTAAATATTTATCTTCATAATCAATAAGCATCATGAATTTAATGTATGCTTCTGGAGCAAATATTGGTTCACTAGAATGGACAATTTTATTCTCAGAATTAAAAATATAAGAGTTTTATTTACACGCTTTTAAGGTACTGATTCATTAACATCTAACATAATTTTACTTTCACATCTTTACTAACTTTATTTATTTTAAGGCAAAATATTTATCCACTAACGCATACGCATACTCATTTAAACAAATATTTTACTGTATATATAGGGCGGGAAAACTATAGCATATAACAATTTATAATTGCCAGCAGAGTTTCGAATGTAGCAAAATGGTAGAATCAGTGCAGAAGGTATTTTTTCAAGTTCTTAATTCTTCTTATATGCAATATGTGTGCAAATTTAGTGGCATGGCAGCTACGAATCATAAATTTACATTCATAATACGTATCTCACAGCATACCATATATACAAACTACTATCTGCCTGATCCCTTCTCGTAGTTGTAATAAATCATGTGGCAAGAAATACGTGAACAAAAGATGCTTGATATAATCCGCAAAAATCTCCTGGATTTATGTTATGTCAGCAGACAGATTATTGCAGGAACGAGGAGTCGTATAGAGAAATACGTCTAGTCCTAGGACTAGGAAGTTCTGCGAGAGGTTCTGATAATGTGGAGAACTCATTCTTCTTGGAAAGACTAATTTGGTATCTTCTTGTAACTGTGGCATTAGCCCGTGTTGTAGCATGTCTAATTACACGACATCAGTATAGTTCGCTCTGTAAAGATCAATGCCCCATAGATTTAACCACAGATGATATAACCAGTAATTATACGATGAAGTTTATTAACAGTGCAAACTCGGAGCCATTTTTATGCCCCATAGATTTAACCACAGATAGTTTAACCCATAGATCAATGCCACATAGATTTAACCACAGATAGTTTAACCCATAGATCAATGCCACATAGATTTAACCACAGGCGATTTAACCAGTAATTATACGATGAAGTTTATTAAAAGTGCAAACTCGGAGCCATTTTTCATGCTCCATAGATTTTTCTACAGATAATTTAACGCATAGATTTAACCACAGATGATTTAACACATAGATCAATGCCCCATAGATTTAACCACAGATGATTTAACCTATATATTTAACCGCAGATAATTTAACACATAGATTTAACCATAGGTTTAACCACCACTGATTTAACCCATAAATTTCACCCATAGATCAATACCCCATAGATTTAACCAGTAGTTATACGATGAAGTTTATTAAAAGCGCAAACTCGGAGCCATTTTTATGTACCCATTTATAGGGTCTTAACTGTGAAATATGAAAGTTCTTCAGAGACTGTTATACTGTCAAGCGAGTTATTGCTCGGTCGGAACATGTACGTACTCTTTTGAAGGTTTTAGGGGGACTCATGCACCTTAAAACCCATAAGATGTTCGAATAGGTGACTGTTGCAAGAATTGGGATAACTTACTTATTTTAAATGCAATTACTACCAACTTTTTACAGCTGACTATATAATATATCTGCTTTCTGAAACAGTAATCAGAAAGTTTGTGTTGCCCCAGATATTTTTATAATTTAATCCGCTTTGTGACAACATTTTTCGTCATGTTTCCAACTTGCGCGCACAGTTTAAAACATTCTGTTTCATAATTTAATTCCATATTTAATATATAGCTTTTATAACATTTGGAAACTACTGTGAACCTAAAATTCCAAAAATTCCATGTTAAATTTTTGTTTTATTTTGAGTTGAGTTTATAAAATGTATTTTATTAAAAAATTTGTAATGTTTTCGTCCATAAAGTTTTTCAATATTAAAATATTCATCAGATTGTTGGTTCAGTTAGAAAATAGTGCCCATATAAAGAATTCAATCCAATTTCAAGTATGTTACCATTAGCCATTTTTAAAATATCGTGCGCGCAAGGTGGAAACATGGCGAAATATTTTGTCACAAAGAGGATTAAATTACAAAAATATTTGTGGCAACACAAACTTTCTGGTTACTAGTTTCCAAAGCAGCTGTATTATGTAGTCAGCTGTAAAAAGTTGGATGTAATTGCTTTTAAAATAAATAAAATATCCCAATTCTTGCAACAGTCACAATTCGAAAATCATGAGGGGTTTAAGGTGTATGTGTCTCCTTAAATAAACCTATTTTATTTAAGCATGTATTGAATCTAAGAGACAACTTGTGCATACAATCAAACCTTTGCCACTTGCGAGTAGTAAAGTAAGATAAGTTTGAATACACAATTTTAAATAGGATTGTAGCATGAGATTATACAAATTTGACCTAACTATCCAGGCTAAAACTTCAAAGGCGCGAATTAACTTCGTCTAGTAAATGACTAATACTGCACAGTTAACTGTCAGAGGTGGGCGAGAGTAAAGCTTTCACGGTCGTTGCTAAATGCTCTCATTTAAAAAAAACATTCAAAATTCTTGCCTTACCTCTATCACAGCGAAGTCGCCCGTATTGCCTGGGCGTTCAGACATCGACAGGTCACGCGAACGCCTGAGTCCACTTTCTACCCTGTACTTTCCCCCCCATCACATCAGCGCATGCCTGATTGGTTTCGGGTGTTGTTAAATGAGACGCCAATCACTATTTAGAAGCGACTTCCTTCATCTTTGTTTATCTTCAACGTTCTGCTCTTGATATTTGCACTTGCAATCCTGTCTGAACTGCCCACAGTGGGTGAAATTGCACAAAGCTCCCCAAAAATAAGTAATCATTTCACTTAATTATGTTTTTTTAATGTTGAGTAGTAGAATTCTTCTTTTCAGGGGGAAGGAAATCTTTTCCAGCAAAAATTCTATACACGACCGTTTCAGTTATTTGAGGGGAATATATTTTGACCTCTGTCCATGAGAATAAATTAAATATTGTTTAATTTAATTAGTTTGAATTCTGATGAGAGCTCACGAAAAGAAGAGTTATAAGGACAGCTCCAAGTAATAAAATTTGGTTAATTAACTCGAAATAAATTTTACTAATACACGCATTTTTGCTATATTTACTATATTAAACGTTTTCGCGATTCCGCAGAGAAATATAAATCACTCTATAATTAACCTAAAGCTCATATTTATAGAAATATAAGAAATGATCTCTTACGAAATACGCCCTTGATATATGTTCTTAAATAAATCAACGATACTCTCAGTGTTTATTCTATTACTCCTATTCTTCGTTACTCAAATTTAAATGTATAATTTTTAGCCCAAAGAGTTATTAATTTCCTTTTGGCATTTTGCGTTGAAAACTTTAAGTGTCCGTTTCACTTTTCAAATTGTTGCCACTAAATATTACCGCCCTGTGTTATATTTAAATAAATAAAAATATCTGATGTGTACACCACATGACTTCCTTGTACGGAATATTAAATTATACGCATTTTTTCTTGCATTTCATTTAAAATTATTGGATGAATTAAATCTACTTCGCCGACAGCGCTTAAACCACAATAGAATAAATGCATTCTTTAAAATTCACTCTAGTATTTGTTTACCATAGCGACAGTCTGGCGCTAGATTCACTTAACAGTATTATATTTCGTTCATATTATAACTCATAATTCACAAAATTTATATCATTTAAAGAATAGAATTATTTAATCGTTGCCACATGTTCTATTCAAATACTATAATAAAGCTAGAACGATGTATAAAAGAAATTAAGCAAATAAAACAAAAAAGAAACAACTTTTTACAGACGATTGAGTATTCCTCATTCAATTAATTCAGTTCTCACTTCGCGAGAAGGCAAAAATACATAAAAACTCAAAATATCTATACTAAAAATTACGAAATAAATCTTAGACACTTATTTCCTCAAAAAAAAAAAAATTCCAGAAAGGATTAAGCATGATTTAATTGGCAATAACAAATGAAGGCGTTATCGTTGTTGTTGCGAAGCTAAGTTTCTCTAGATTGGCAACAAATCCACTAACCTGCTGTTTCAAATGTAAACAATCAATGGCCGCCATAGAAAAAAGGCTTAGCGACACTTAAACAGCTTTAAAATCGTTGATAATTCTAAAAATATTGCATACAGATGTATTAAAGGCATAAAAACCTTAACCGAAAGATAAAAATAACATAATTCAATCATTTTTTAAAGCAAAAAATGTACAATTTACAAACATATAAGTGTAAAGAAACTGAGATCACTGAGCTGGGTAACAGAGTGGATATATATATATAAATATATTAGTATACGTTTGGTGCGGCCGATTGCAACCAAAATACGAGATGCACATCTACATGTTAAAGCAGTCCTATATACAAAATTTCAACGTTCTGAGGCTACTCGTTTTTGAGTTATGCGAGATACGTACGTACGCACGTACGTACATACGTTCGTACAGACGCCACGAAACATTCTCTTCAAAATTAATTTTAAAGCAGTTTTATAATTTTTTTGGAGGAAACGAGTCTTTTATTCTGTCCTTACGTACATATATCACGCAAAAACATCGTTAAATTGCATTCGATAGCGGTCAAAATGGATATTTTCGTTGAAATATGCTGCCTGAAACTTTTCGCGATTACAGTACTTCCTTTTTACTTCGTACAAGGAAGTAATAATGAAGAATCTCCATACATGTATGTATGTTTCTCGCAATGTCATAAAACAACGATACCTAGAGGTACCAAATTTTGAATATCTTACGTTTCCATCCGAATATGGCATCTGGAAGTCGAAATTTGGAATTCGGAATTTCTTTTATTATCTATTTCATGTTTTGTAAAGCATTTATGAGTTTTTGATTAAGAAACTCAACGATTTCAGAGCGCGCAATGGCAACACTGCCGGGAAACAAAAAATATTTTTATCTTGAATGCGCGTGACTGTGTTGGAAAATCGAAAGATATACTCTTCTTAAACTATTTTGCGATATTGCAGTTGAATTGAATTTTATGGTTTAAGTGTGAAGAGCATGATATTTAATAAATAAAGGTAACACACAAAGCGTTAAAAACTCCCCTTTGGCCATAATATGAAATCTGAAAGTTTTCAGTTTTCTTTTTTTTTTTTTTTTAGATTGTCTTTTTTAGTGCGATATAAGGTATTTCTTCCGCTTTCTTAGCGGAATAAGGTATTTCTTCCGCTTTCTTTTCTTTTCGAGCGTGCTGACGATTGCTTCATGGTGCAATGGTCGGCACGCTCGGCGCGTATTCGAGAGGTCCGAGGTTCGAGTCCAGACGAGGGCACTGTCCATGTTTCATGTCTCCTGCTTTAAAAAAAATACCTAATGTCTCTACACCTTATTGTTAAATATTAATTAAACTTATTATATAACAATAGAATAATAATGTTAGAAACTCCCAATTTAAAGCTGTTTTATTAGAATAATATTAAAATTTTATGAACTGCAAAGAACACAACTATTGCAAATTGTCCAAATGACTGGAACAGAATGCATACTGAAATTTCTTATCGTCGCCATCATTACCATTAAAAAGATTCATGCTACTGAATAATAAGAGAATAGAAAATTAAAGAGCTTTCATTCTTTCATTTAGTAAATATTTATTAGTTTTAATCTGCTATGTATCGGACGTTACATCTAATAAAGTCGTCCTTTAAAAGGAGTATATAAGGATTTTCTCTCTTTTTCCAGCGTGCCTTCGTGGTGTAACTGTAGCGCACTCAGCGCGTATTCAAAAGGACCAGGGTTCGAGTCCCAGGGAGAGTAATACACATTTTTCACGTAATAACTCTGTAGAATAATTTATAATACAAATCAGATTTATTTTATTAATAAACAGTATTGTTTAAATATGAATTTTGTGAAATTTTTATACCGCTTTATAATTAAAAAGGATCTGAAAGTTTCAGACTTTAAATTATGTCCAAAAGGGCGTCTTTTTAACGTTTTGTGTGTTACTTTTATTTATTAAATATCATGTTATTCTCACTTAAACCATAAAATTCAGTTCAGTAGTAATGTTAACAGGACTTGTGTTTCTCTTGATTTGCTTTGAAAACATGATGTGTCCTGAATAGGAACAGGGAGCTTACCCAAGCTATGTTCAAGATCTGTGTGTAACAGACGACACAAGCAGGAAGGGTATACGAAACCCTTTATTTTCTATACTTTTACAAGTACTCGCTTAAGGATACAAAGACCAACCACCTGTGGTCTGAACCACTTGTGGTAAGAATATAAAACTACAAACTAAAACTCTAACTTTGAATTAGTATACAAATGCCTAGCACTAAGACTGGCCTTTATTAAAAAGGGTACGTATGTAGAACGCCGAGCTGCTGAAACTATAATATGTTTACAAATATCAAGAGGGCTAAACATCTGGCCTTAAAGGCAACCAGCAACTGAGTGAAAACTCGTAAAAACTGCAGTGGCAAGCGACTTGCTTCCTAAATCTCCTTCTCTCTCTCCTTTGGCAAAAAGCCACAACTTAAATACTTGGGCGTCAGCAAGACAAATTTGCATAAACAAGTTAAAGCATTTAATTTTGGCTGGAAGTAGAAAATAAGAAGTGATAGTACAGTTTTAAAATAAAATAAACGTTAGTAAAACTTAGGAACCTTACAATGTCACAAAATAATTTTAAAATGAGCATATGTTTAGAATTTCCGATACACAGTTCCGCGCCTGCTGGAGATTAAAAGGTTTTTTTTCCCGCCGTAGAGTGTTACCATTGCTCGCCTTTAAATTGTTGAGTTTGTTACTCTAAAATTCTTTAAAGTTTTACAAAATATGAAATGGATAATAAAACAAATTCCAAATTTCAAATTTGGTCTTCACTTGCCCATATTCGTAGGGGGATTTCATCATTCAAAATTCGATGGCTCTATGTACAGCTGTTTTATCACAGCTGTTATATAATTTTGCATATTATTCATTATCTAATTTCTTCAAATATAATGCAGGACTGTAACATTTGTGTCATTCAACGCAAAATCACAAAACGAAAACTATAGTCCTTCAGGGACAAAGCCCATTTAAACTAATTAAAAAAACTTGTGAAATATTAACTTTTGATTTTACGAATTAGACTTCGCTCAGACCTTCCTATTTCATCATCATTTAATTTGAGAGAATTATTCTAATTCCAGCACCCAATTCCCAACTGTTTCTATACACTTTAATGAAACATTTTAATTGTTTGCATTAGTTTTCAATGAAAACGTATTAATTGCTTTCGATATTTTCAATCCATCATATGATATACTTACAAGTAAATCATTTCCTTGTTTTCGAATGAATTAAGTTTGTGTAAAATATTCCTCCCTTCCCCCTCTTTTTTTTTTTTTCTTTAAAGCAAAGGCTATTCCTCTCTGCTCTCTGCTCAATCGTTCTTTTCAAGAGTTGAAAGTAATGCCAACATAACTTCAGACTTCGTTATGTATACTTCTAACATTTTAATCTCATTTAAAAAAAATTCGCTATTAAAATTTTTTCTCGTATATTTATTAAGGCCAACTTTCCCAAAGAAAGAAATTTAATTTCCAGAGATAACGTTATGTAATTATTACCCAGAAATAACGTTTCATTCACGTGAAATTGGTGCAGAAACGTAATTACCAAAGTCAGTTTAATTAACTTTCAAACTTCAGACTTTGTTACATATATTTAAATGAGGCTGAGTATTACAATGCTCATTTTGCCCCCAAGTTTTATTTTTGGGAAAACGCGGAACATCATTAATTTCTTATCCAAATTCCGCCTAAGACTTCATTTAACAATAATGATCTCGTCCTTTTAAATTAAAGTTCCAGATCAAGAAATTAAAAGCATAATTCGGGAGTGAACATTCCGGAATGCATCAGATAAGGGAAAATGTTTATTATTAATTATTTCCATTGATCTGGTCGATGCGTTTTCAAGAAATCTGTGATAACCTTCTTTCGAAATGTTCATGGTTGGAATAAAATGGCGTCTTTCTCCTACATACTGCAAATTCTGCAGCAATTTACATAAAAGTTCCTTACAGGACAAGGTATAAAGTTATAAAAGCATTATTTAGCTAAAATTTCTTTTTATAACAGTATACTCCAAATGTTACAATGCAAAATTATTAAGAATGAAATAAATAAAATGGCTTCTTTCTTCTACATACTGCATTATTTCTGCAATAATTTACATAATAACTCCTAAATAAGACAAGGTGTGCGGTTATAAAACGATTATTTCACTAAAATTACTGTTTATGATAGTATGCTCCAAATCTTACGATGGCAAATTATTAAATGAATATAAAGCGGTTTCTCCAAGACCTGTTGAAAAACATATGGATAAATATTCACCCATACACATTCTAGTTTTTGTACCTATAGACCATTATATTTTTTGAAGCAAAGAGGATAAAATTTAGTTGTGCACTTTCCTGTTTTCGAACCATGAATCATCCATTTGTGACTGGGGACGCTGAAATTTACGCATAGTGAACATACACGGGAGAATATGATAATTTCTTATACACCTGTCCCATCTAAAAGCAGCTTATCAGTCTACGTTTAGAATTCCCGATGCATCACTTAAGCGTTAGCATGCATTTTTCTGTTTTTCTGTTTTTTTTTTTTTTTTTTTTTTTTTTTGTGTGTGTGTGTGTGTGTGTGTTTTGTTTTTTTTTAATCATATCAATGTCCATTTTCCTTACTAGCAGAACTTTGCAAAAAATTTGTCTTTTTGTTATTAATGTTTGTGTGTTTACTTTATTTATTAAATATCATGTTCTTAGTGCTTACGCCACTTAAAAATTGGATACAACACCAAAATCTCAAAACATTTAAAAACAGCATATCTTTAGAATTTCCGACAGACACTCTCACGAGCTGAAGCTGAAAATGTTCTATTCCGTACAGTGTTGCCATAGCTCGTTTTCAAATCGCTGACTTTGCTAATAAAAAAATTGTTAAAATTTTACAAAATATGATAAAACAAATTCCAAATTCGACTTTCTAAGTGACCATATTCGGGTGGAGGTTTACGTTATTCAAAATTCGATCGCTCTAGGTACCGCTGTTTTCTCAAAATGCGAGAAACATACATACATTAGTGTATATTCTTCATTATTTAATTTATTTAAATATAGTACAGGGTGATAATATTTGGTGGCACCAGTTTGAAATGTGAAACGTACATTTGTAGTCAACTGACACAAAATGCCGTTTCGAGACTAATAGGCTGCTAGAATAACGCCCCTTTGGGCTAAAAATAATGAGATTTTTATTTTTAAGTACTTAGGTAACAATAAGCAAATATCTTTCAAGAATTCGTTGTATTAGAAATTCTTCTACAATTTTAGCACTGATAGCATACAAAGTAATTAACGACCAACGTATAACGCTTTATGTATAAGTGCTTTATAATGGTCTAACAGTTGAAAATGTTAATCAGCATTTGCACTAGATCAGAAAAGCAAATATATTTATTTCAAACATTAAAATTCTTAGAATTTTTATAAATATAATAGAAAAATAATTGCTGAAATTATTATATTAATTGTTAAGTAACTTTGCCTTAAACTCTTTTGAAGTTTTAGTTATGTACAGCTATAATGATGAGCAGTATTTCGATTATTTCTGATAGAAGGATGTTGTTATTTTGTTACGGTGAAAACAAATAATCTTTTCCACAGTTCTAAGCCTTAGCTTTAGTAAGAAGAGAAAATCCTCTGTCAGCAGAAACACCCCTCAAATAATCCAGTTCCAGACTAAGAGCAGACTGAGAAAAACAAAAGAAGCATTTTCCCCTTTTTAATAAAGATACGGTTAAATGGGAAGGCAAGACAAGAAAGGCTTGTGACAAAGTCTAATGTAAAACTTGCATTTTTTACCTTTTACTTAGAATATAGCAATTCAGATTCCAGAATAAATTGAAGGGAAGTATCGGTGTGATTTATAATTTATATGTTATTAGTTAATGGTATGTTTTATCGCCTAAAGAACCATAATCATACATACAATGAAGCAAAAATAAACAAAACTTTAACACAATTAGGCTTAGGAATATCAATATTAGCAATGCTGGAAAAAGATTCCTACACCTTACTCATATACTTATTAATAAAAACTATTTTGGTAAAAAAGTGGCTCTGATTTGGAGAAAATTTAGTAATGAAATCTAGATCCTCAATTTCAGGTACGTAAAATGGGCTACTGAATGCTGTTTTCAGGATATTTAGTGTATTATTGGGTAATAATATTTTATACAAACAATATTTGAGAGATCGTGAGCTAGTCATGTAAAATCAAGATCCCGAGAATTTATAATTTACTGAAATTATTTATTTTAGAAATCAGATTTTATAGCTGAGTTCCTTTTATAGTAAAAAATCACTATTTTGTTCATGGGCCCACCAGCGGCCGAGCGGTAAAGTCGCTGAACACTGGTAGTTCGGTCCGAGGTTCGAATCCCGCGAACGGGCTGGCTGCATGGGCGTTTTCGTGGTTTTCCCCATGTGTAACGTGTATACGAGCCAGTTTCCCTTAGAAAGTCCTCCACGAAGGCATCCCTCCTCTTAGGCAGATAGCCCTCGAGGCTTTGCCGTAATCACACACACACACACACACTATTTTGTTCAATGGAAAGGAATTAATGTTCTTCTACTTTTAAACTCTAATTAATGCCAGCTCATCATTCGCTGATGTAATTTGTGAATTAAATTCAATAAATTATTTCAGAGATATTTCTAAAGAAAACTGCGTTAAAAACTCAATGTGTTTTTCTAGTGATATGAAAGTGATAAGTGCATTAAAAGCTCTCGCAATTACATGCCTTTTGAAATTAAAGAAAAGAACTGACAGTTAAAAACATTTCTGAAAATTCTAAAAAAGATGATTCAAAACCGTCTTCCACTTAGATTAGCTTCTCTCAAACCTTGCGACTTCGACATTAGCTCCAGAAAATGTACTAACATTTCGTTATAAAAACTAGAAGAATTTCCATATATATTTTGTTTCAAATAGTCTCTCTTCTGGAGAATGCACATCTCCAGAGCAAAATCTTGTATCTGATATGCTTCGATGCAGAAAAGTCCATGTGATGGACCATAGTTACAAAAAAAAAATCAAATCATCTGAGTCGAAACAATGATCGATCAGTTTATATTTGATGTCTCGATTACTATGACAGAGTATCACCGAATCATTGTGTGGTCTCCGAGGCAGAAATGTGCAGAGCGGCGTGATGCAAAGATTGTCTGGCTTCTATTTTCTTACTTCTTGACTTAAGAGGAAATGTATCGAATGAATGTAGAATTCAGTGCATTTGAAATGTCATGTATTGTTTAGGATTCGAACTTTTTTGTGTTGAATAAAAAAGCATATCGTACAGTAAAAATACCTCTTTATTCCATTTTGCTTTTGTTCTCGATTTTTCTCGAAAGTTACAAATGGTAGATATTTACACCCGAACGTAAAACTGAAACACATGTCCTCAGAAAATGTTATATTAACTGCTCTCAAGACGTCCAAATAAAATTTCCGATTTTCCTTTAAGGACAATTCTTTGCTTATTTATAGTCTGATATCATTATTATTGTTGTTATTATTTACGTTTTTTTTTTTGCCCTAAGACACTACACGAAAAAAAGGGATGCCTTCTTGGAGGGCTTTCAAAGTGAAACTGGCCCGTCTTAACATGTTACAGATGCGGAAAACCACGAAAACACCCATTCAGCTAGCCCGTTCGAGGGATTCGAATCTCGGACCAAACTACCAGCGTTTAGGGACTTTACCGCTCGGCCGCTGGTGAGCCATAATCTGATATATTGTGATACTAAAAGCTACAGTCTAATTTTTACTTAATATCGGAGCATTGAAACCCATGTCTACTTAAGGAATATAGATTTTTCAGGCGTTCTTAGTTTCAATCGATTTTTAAAATACATTTTTATGAATTTATCAAACTCATACATTAATGCTAAACATATTTAAAAAATAAATATATTAATCTGCATATATCATATCTGAACAAAATTTGTACAAAGGACACAAGTACGGAAATACATAATTGTGATCTAAATATAGAAAGGTATAGCAAATTTAGATTTCCCCCTTTAACCGAGGCAAATAGTACAGACAGTCGAGCAAAAAAACAACACTGAAAAATTACAATGAAAAAATAACACTATGAAAAACAGGAAACAGAAAGTTATATAAGTAAAAATTCAAAACCTATGAAGAAATGCCTTAGGTAAAAGGTTTAGTGGTAAGTTACGCAGTTAGGGTACGATACGTACACGAAAAATTATTTTAATTGTGGCAGTCTTTTAGAAAAAATAATTCGATTCTAGTGCAAAAATTATGTCGTAGAGTCAGACGTTTTTCCGATTTATGGTATATATTGTCTGAAATGCCTGGGATTACAACTTATTTTTCTGATTAGATATCACGGTATTTAGCCTTCATTGAAAAAAAATGCATTTACCTGGAAAAGATATGTTAAAGTATTTGAACATGAAAAATTTTTTGACACCCTGTTTAGATTTTTTTAAATTTATTTAAAGCTCTTGGTCGGATTATAAGGTATTTTCCCCGCCTTCCTAGCGTGCCTTTGTGATGTGGTGGTCTGCACGCTAGGCCAATCTTCCAGAGGTCCGTGGTTCGATTCCCAGCGAAGGCGTTGTTAATTTTTCATCTTTCCTGCTCCCAAAATGTACCTAATGTCTCTATAAGATGGTTGTAAAAATATGATTCAAAATCCTGCTCTTTTCAAAGATTTCGTTCCTAATTTCTACTGAAGTGTTATGACCCATTATAAAGAATAATCTAAGGTTTCCAGTTTTATATACTTTATTTTTAGAATTACGTTCTAGACAGAATATTATATTTTCGAAGCAGGAAGAGGGAGAAACAAATTATGCATTCACAAGGATTTCGTGTCTACCAGGCCCACCAGCAGCCGAGCGGTAAAGACGCTGAACACTGGTAGTTCGGTCCGAGGTTCGAATCCCGTGAACGGGCTGGCTGCATGGGCGTTTTCGTATTTTTCCCCATGTGTAACGTGTATATTAGCCAGTTTCCCTTAGAAAGTCTTCCACGAAGGCATCCCTCCATTTAGGTAGATAGCCATCGTGTGCTTTGCCATAAGTAAATAATCCAATCCAATCGTGCCTACCAGCGGCCGAGCGGATAAATCTCTGGATACTGGTAGCTTCGCTTTGGGTCCGATTTCAGGCAAACGATCTGGCTGCAGAAGTGTTTTCGTGTTTTCCCCATGTGTAGCGAGTATTCGAGCCAGTTTACTTTAGAAATTCCTCCACGAAGTCAACCCTCTTACTTAGGCAGATAGCCTTAGTGTGTTTTGGCATAATCTATTAAATCAAACCACAAGGATTTTGGGCACCGGTACGCTACTGGAACTCCTCCATCTAGTGACTGGGAACTGAGTGGAAAACGTTACGTTAGGCTGTGTGTAACTTCATATTAAACTAAAATACGTTTATTATAAATCTATTAAAGGCTCTATAAATAATATAATAACTATAATTGCAAATCAATATTGAATGTAAAGGAAAAAATTATTTTTAGTTTGCGTTACTGTCCTTGCCGTGTGAGGATTTTGCTAGTGGCAAGAGTCTCTCCAATCGAGAGCGTTAAAGCATTCTGAGCATATGCTTTGTCTGGAGCAGTTTGCAGACTGAATTAGATGTATACTTTTAATTTTTTCGGTTATACTTTACGGCCTCAGATTCGTTAAACTTGAAGGCGATATTAGAGAAGCTATAGAATCATCTGCTAGTCGGCCTCCTGAATTCTAAAGGCCTTGGAGGGAGACACAGGGCAGATCGCTAAAGTCCACTGACACTTGCCGTGAATTTGACTCTTGTAATGTCAGGTGAGGCCATCAGTGGGCAAGATATTGCTCTTGCAATGTCACGCCGTGTCATCTCTCACTTCGTAATATCTCGTAGGCTGCGACTATCAAAGGACCATGCACAAGGAAATTCAGTTGACCGTTGTTTATTTTATTTCAAGTCAGTTAATTGATGATGATGATGATGTCGTGTCTATGGCAATGTGCAATTATATAGCTCCGAACAACTCCGAATTATATAGCAACTTCGGCAGCTCTATCAGTATAAAGTAGGTCCACTGGGTCTTCAATGCCGATGCTAAACAGTTTGGCCTGGATTGCTGGGCAGCTGAAGATGTGATGGCGAGACAGTGGGATGTCATCTGGGCAGCTGAAGATGTGATGGCGAGACAGTGGGATGTCATCTGGGCAGCTGAAGATGTGATGGCGAGACAGTGGGATGTCATCTGGGCAGCTGAAGATGTGATGGCGAGACAGTGGGATGTCATCTGGGCAGCTGAAGATGTGATGGCGAGACGGTGGGATGTCATCTGGGCAGCTGAAGATGTGATGGCGAGACGGTGGGATGTCATCTGGGCAGCTGAAGATGTGATGGCGAGACAGTGGGATGTCATCTGGGCAGCTGAAGATGTGATGGCGAGACAGTGGGATGACATCTGGGCAATGAGGACAAATGTTGGTGTAACTACGCTGTCCGTTTGCAGAAATCCTCATCCCTTTTAAGTGATTTGTCCTAAGTCTAGTTATGATAGTCGATATGGCTCTGTCTGTTAATTGATGGTACTTTATTTTAATGAAGTTCAGCCAGGCGACTACGGGGTGACCAGTTATCTGCCCATTACACCTCAATTTGGTCTATGCTGTAGAGACCTTTTAGGGTTTTCAAAGCCCAAATACACAAGAAATTAATGTGTTCTCGTCGAGATTTCAACTATGGATTTTACAATTGTTGGCATGCTGTTCTAACAATTCCTAAAAGCATGCATCTGAGAATGCAGCAATTATTTATAATTTATGTGATTTTTATTGAAATCTATATTATTAATACTATTACAATTGTATTATGATTTTACTTTTCCACTATTATAACTGAAAGTTTGGTGTGCTGAACATGTTATATATTAATTCAAATACTCTATGTAAACCGTTATTATATAAATAACGGTTATTATATAAATAACGGTAATCTAAACATTCTAAACGGAATCTAAACGGAAGAAATATTTATTTCCAAGTGATTTAAACGGAAGAAATATTTATTTCTTCTGTTTAGATTAGGTAGTAAAAGTTTCTAGACAGTTATAGTTTCAGATAGTTTCTAGATATTTCAGATAGTTATAGTTTCATCGGTTTAGATAGATTTAGATAGTTTTAAATGATCTTCGGCTCTTTGCGTTTAAATATAGCAATGAAATACTATCATCAAATATTGTGTAAATCGAGTTATATAAAGCCAGATATATGTGATATTATTAGAGTATGAAATAAGTCTCATTTATAAAGTGTTCTGAAAATCGATAGAACACAGCAAATTAAAAATATTTCCTACCTACATTTCCTTGTATCATCTCAAAATTCTAACACTATTTTAACCAAATTAGGTTATGTGACTACTGATTTATTACCGTTGCGGTAAATTATCTCCACCTTCAAATCTCACCCTCTCTAAATTGGTTACTTTCGGCCACGATGCAACCTACCCAATCTATGGAAACAAGCATAATTGATGATCTAACAATCTATTCTCACATCCATCTGATGGAACTGAATTAGGCTTGCTTATTCTAACCGCGAGATATCCACCACTTCCAAATTATCTCAAATGGATCTCTAACCACTGGAACATTACAACATCAAACGCTAGTCAGTTTTCACGGCTTTTATCCGCGGTCGGAACTTGCAGAAATCCTAGGATCAATAGTGAACAGCGCACACCAGACGTTTCGGAGAAGCTCCAATCTCAGAAAAGGCCGTCAGAACTAGAGACTTCCGTGAAGTCGCGATGTTGGTACACCCTTTATTGGATATCAATTCGAATATAAACTGTCTTCAATCTACAGGCTCCCTTTGGAAGGTAGGGAGCTTTTGCGATTGCAGAGATGGCCATCAATCATCATTAGATAGAGACCACTGTCGACAAGATGCTCACAGTTGGTTTAGAAAAGTAGAAATGTGTATTAGCAAATACTAGTCAGCTATTACAAGACACGCGAGTTTCTGTGGAAACATATATTAACATTTAAGGTCATAAAACATGGGCATACGAGACACTTAATAAAGAGTTAACAGTTAGTTATACGAAGCATTAGATCAGTAATTTTTTAACCTTTTTTTTTTTTTTTTTTTTTTTTTTTTTGTGTGTGTGTGTGTGTGTGTGTCACGGCACACTTTTAACGATTTCAAAATTTCGCGGCTCACAGAGGAAAAGATAAGTGTAAAAGTTGTTTACTTACCTATAATATACTGTGTAAAATTGTTTATGATAATAATTTTGAATGTAAAATAAAATAATGTGTACTACAAAAGCAGCAATACGTTTATTAAGGGATTAATTACAAGTTAATTATAAGAATACTTTTAATGAGAAATTTGAACTTGATTTTTTTGATGATAATTTCCGTTCACGGGTCTTCCATCCTCATCTCCTATCCCCAATGTCTCGAGATGACTTTCGGCGCCATGTATTTTGCGTACGCCCTTGCCGCACAGACAATCTACACTTGCGAACCTTCTTCGGGATTTTAACTCAAGTCCATCCGTATCGCAATGAAAGTCACTGATTACGATACCGGCTGGGCGGCACGCGATAGATACAGTGTGTCATCTATCGTCGGTATAGGACGTTGAAAGAATAGGGGAGAGAAGGAGTGAGGGGTGGTGGTGGCACGCGCTCGGGGAAGAGCTCATAAATAACCGCCACCCAGAAGTAAGGATGTGGCGGGGTCCATTCGAAAATGGCAACCAGAAATGGCAATAGCACCCGCCACTTTCTATGTGTGCATTTTGCGTTGAGAATTGGCCTTTCAATTTTTAAAACACATTAAAAAAAGTAAAGAAAGAAAAAAGAGCAGAAGAAACACTCGCCACCCGTGAGTAGAACGGGTACTTCTTACATAAAGATTGCATTATAAAAATATAATAAATTTATGCTCCCAGTTACATCATGAAAAAATAATAAGCACAGAAAAGCCTGATAAATACTGATAAATATATATTTTTGACATAAGTTGTAAAAATACTACAAATTTTGATAAATCGCAAGTGCCTTAATAAAAGTAATAAACCACGAAAGATATTTTACGGAAATAAAAATATTTTTTCTTATTAAATTTTGTCAAACTCGTGCATTCATACTTATACTCCATAATATATTTCGGAGGTACAAAAGTAAGAAATCTACAAGTTGCGGGGGGAGGGGGGGACTGAAAGCTGAAAAATAAAACAAATAAATAAAAATAAAAAAGGAGCTGATGAACTAACAGTAAGAACTTAGCACCAATTTAAATAAATATTCAGGTTATTACTTCTAAAATTAAACACTCGAGCAGGAAAAAAATGAAACAACAGCAATTAAATGAAATTAAAAGAAAATACTAATGTCTTTCAAAATTAATTAAATTTTCAAAGGAACTATAAGTCGACGGAATATAAAAACTTATATGTAAAGATAACTCTCTCTCGAATTAAATTTCTTTAATTCCGTTCATTAAATTAAAGAAACCCTTTGGAAGGCTAACGGAATCTATAAAAAATAAATGAAATGTCAATAAGCCGAACATTAAATACTATGCAATTAAAATTAAGTAACATACTGAAAAATGTATAAATGTATGATAAATTAAACTGATGTTAAAAAATTAATAATAGAACAAGCAAATATAGCGTAAAAAGTAAGCTAAATAATATAACAAGTAGAAAATGACACACGATTTAAAAGATAAAAGTAAAGTAAATGTTTGGAATAGCATTTTGTTTTAAAGTTTTACTTAAAAAAAGCTTGGGGGCATAATTATTTGTTATTTATAAAATATTTTCAAGTTATTTTTTTAAAACTTGTGAGCTTAACGTTTATTCACGTTCAAATGTTTTTATAAATTTAAATTTTACCGCAATCTGCAGTGGAAAATCGCATCATCCGGGTTTCTAGCATTTGTTATTAATTACATAAAATACCAAGTACGTAATACTTAAGTAAATAATTAAGCTAGACCTTTTCTATTCACAAACTTAAAACACTCCGTTTCCTGCTACTTAAGCTCTTCAGTTTATTTTACCCTAACAAAATTGCTTTTCAATTACAGACTCTCGGTAACGTTAAGGGGAAAATTTTCAGATTATTTTTAGAAAATATTTTTAACAGATGTAAAAAATTGTCTTGAAACACAAGTCCAAAAAATATTTTTAAATCATTAATCGATAAACTATGTTTGGCTGTATTTCATCTAAATTAATATCGACAAATATTTCACTAGTTTACATACGTATAGCACAGAATTCCTAAGATACATAATAAATATTGTACTTCAAATTTATTTCACGTACGGAAAATTTTAGTTATAGAGCTTTATAAATATATTGTTGGATTACGAAAAGGTATGCAATTTTCTTGCTAAGCATTTACAGCTAATGTAAAATAATCACGTAACTTAGTGTACATTTAATTGAGCTCCGATATGTACAGCGGCTGTTCGCACATATTTCAGACGACTTTGGTAGGCGGTAATAAGAAATCGTTTGCTGTAAAAGAAGTCATTGCAATTGTACTATGTTTTTAAAAGTCAAAATTATCGTCTGTGGCTTGAAAGTTTTGTTTTTATTCAAAATGGCGAATTGAACAAAGCAGTGGTTCGAAGGCTACATTTACGCTCTTTCCGAAGAGAAATATGCATACTCCGTTATCCAAAAACGATGTGATAGTCACGGTTTTGTGATATCTAAAGCGTCGATAGGTAATATCATCAACAAGAATGGAAACAAACGTCAAATTGGAGCCTCAAGAGGGACAAAAATTCCAAACAAGTATCCAAGGAAAAAACGGACATCTTCGACAATTGCAAAGCTACGTTGTTTAATGTTAAAAGAAAATCCCACTAGTCAAAGGACAGTTGCAAAATCATTAAAATGCTCGGTGTCCACTGTAAACAAAATGATAAACGTTGATTTAAATTTTAAGAAAGCGAAAAAACGCAATGTGCATCTTATTCGAAAGCATATCGCTCAACGCAGGACACGCTGCAGAATTCTATATGAGAAAAACTTATCCAAAGAAAAATAGAAAACAATTGTCACAATAGATGAAGCATGGGTGTATTTAAATGACTGTAACAAAAAAAGAGCCATTTATTATCATAAAAGGGGAGAAAAAATTTAAGTACAGGGTTCAAAGAAGCGAAAGAAAGTTTTTCTAAGGGATTCATGATTGTTGCTGGTTTTTCTTATAATGGCAAGTTCAAAATAAAGAGAGTGCAAAAACATGTCAAGATTAACTCCAATTACTATCAGGAACATATTTTATCGGCAATTTTTCTGAATGAAATACCATCGCTTTACCCACAGTGCCATCAAGACTCCATCAGGACAAAGCTAGCAGTTACACATCAAAATCCACTGTAAATTTCCTAAAAGAAATGGAACAAAAACTGTTATCAAGGCCATACCCTTCAATGATATCCCTACTAAATCTCGCGATGTGTCACCTATGGATTTTTGCGCTTTTGGACTTTTAAAAACTGCATTATCCAAACGTTGTCCCAAAACCCTAACTGGACTCTGGAAAGCTGTTCGAGAGGAATTGGATAGAATATCTCTTCTGACACTTCAAAAGGCACTATTATCCTGAAAATTGCGGTGTCGAAAGATGGTTCAGAATAAGGGATGTCAAATAGAACATTTAAAACACAAGAATTTTATGTAATTTAGTTTTGTGAATACAATACACGTCGTCTAAAAAAATGTGTGAATAACCTCTGTATTTATATATATATATATATAAGTAACGGAGGAGTAAAAGGAACGTTTAAAAGCTTATGATTAAATATTTATGTCCTTATAACACACCAAACAAAATTACTGCTTCTTGTACCGCATTAACTTCTTGTACCATAAGAGAATAGATTTTTCTTTCAATTGAGATGCAGTTCTGTATACCTTACTGTCATATACAGGAGAAATCTAAACAAGTGGGCAGAACCTAAGGGGGGTGACAGAAGGCAGCTATATGAGCAATATTCTTCAGAGAATGTACGGTCGGAATGTAAGCGGTGAGAAGTAAAGGGTATTTTTCCACTGCTATATTTAAGGAATCAACACAGGAGAGGAGATACTTCAGAAAACATTTTTAATTTTAATGTAACTGATGTACATTCTCAAAGAAATTGCTCAAAAGAACTTCCGGCAGTTGTAATGCAGGCTTCACACTTATGCGATAGGGGACATTTGCGAAGATACTAGCCATTTCCCGAGTATTGGCGGCAACAACGGCGTACTTGACGACTATATCCATATTTATTTCAACAGGGAGTTCGTAGATTAGGCTTTTCATATAGCCCCACAGCAAAATTTCCAAACACGAAAGATCCGGTCATCTTCGTGGCCAATCTATGGCACCCCCTCGACCAATCCTTCGCTCTGGAAATTTTGTGGTTCGTATAATCAGCCATCCTATCGGCAATTCACGGTAGAAAATATAGTTCGATACGAGGGTTGACCCTTTTTATACCATTTACAATGTCACCTAGTCGCTTGCTGTTTGTGTTCCGACCATACATTCTATGACGAATATTGCTCGTATATCTAGCTACCTTCTATAAACCCCTAAATTTTGCCAACTTGTTCAGATTCACCCTGAATAAGCAACCAAAAGCTTTGGACAAAACTTTAATATAGTTTCTACAATCCTTTAACTTGGCTAACTTTCTTTTACAGTCCCGCAAGTCATCGAAGTTTTTACCTGAGGCTGTCTTATATACATGCTGTATTATCTCGTAAAATAGTTCGAAAATGCAGGCTTGTTTTATAGATGACAGCATGTTATATGCTAGGTATATACTTCTAAATATGAAACGAGGATTGAACTAATATCATAACAAATTATTTCAGCATTTTGATATATTTTTAATTGTTCTGAATTGTAAGATGCTAAAATATTCATGTTAACTATTCATATTTGGTTAAACTAAAGTTTACTTGAAATTAGCTTTTTCTGTGTTTTCATATTATTTCTCGAGACATGCATTTAGTCTGATTCTTTAGGTTTGCATAACGTGCTTAAAATCGAATGCATGAGTAAAGCTGTTTACAAAACATACATTGTTGCAAGATACCTAGTTGCTGTAAGATAACTTCCTCACAAAGCGGAGTTAGGGTTGCCAGAAATTGGCAAAGGAAAAGCAGGTATACCAGATTTGATGCGAAATTGCCCATTTGGTGACAAAATTTGCGATATGCCATAGACGGAGCGAGGACATTCTAGAAAGAATTCTTACCGGTTTTCCCGAGAATGTTCTCGAAAGCAGGTCAAAAGCTATATAAACCCTTGCCTGTACGCGGTGTATCTTGGGTATCTTGAATTTAGTAGTAGTGATGTGAGTTCAGAAATTACCTTGAGAGCGACAGAATCGAGTCGGAAGTTGTAATTTAGTTCTTTGCCGTGAAGCTGTCTTCATGCTTGTAGCCTGAAGGCTGTGTTGCTGATTGCTTCAGCGTGTTTATCCTAGTTTTTCACATATCTTTGGAACTCTGGGTAAAATTTTGCTTTGATTCTTCATCGATTGTTGTTATCAATAACTCCAAATCCACGACCCTGTAGAACCCAACAATATAATTGGAATTGCTCTTGTCTTTCTTTTTAAATAACAGTAATTGATTTCCAATGAGTAAGTCTAACCGTACAGTTATCTTCTTTATTATATATATAAGCGGGTAAAGTGTGTGTCGCCACTCTGAAAAATGAGCGCGGAAATTAACGTTTCCGGAGTTTTTAATTAATATCTCGGCCGATTAAAGTCGTACCAAGATGAAAACGGTATCGATGGATTCGGAGAACTTTTTGGAATCCGAGGATACGCATCTCGAATTTCAACTCGGCGCCGTTCCGTAGATATTCGAAAAATGAATTTGGCACGTAGCCAAATCCCTCTAATAGGGAAAACACAAGAAAGAAAGTGGAGAATGTAGGGGAAAATTAGTTTTTAATTAATATCTCGACTAATTAAAGTCCCGAGAAGACGCAAATAGCCAAAATGACGTGCCACGGACCTGCAGAATCCAACGGTGTGCTTCGCTAAGCCCGGGAGCCAGCCGTTTCGGATAAGATGATGTTACTTCACGTCATATATATATATATGTGCGGCTTAAGTGTCTGTGTGTCGCCGATAATTTATTGGTTGCTTGCGTAACTGTACTAGCCGATGGGGTGAAGTTGCCACGGCACAGGGTTTCCGTTTCAATTGAGACGTAGACAATTTCCTGTAAAACTTGCCTTTGCTATGACCATCCATAAGTCTCAGGGCCAAACGCTTAGGCGTGTTGGCATTTTTTTACCTGAGCCTGCATTTGAACACGGTCAACTTTATGTTGCCTGTTCAAGAGTTCGTGAAAGAACGGACGTAAAATTAAAACTAATGGATGGTCCTCTGCAAGGCGAGCCTAAAAATGATGGCAAGATCTACACAAGAATTGTTGTGTACAAAGAGATCTTTGACATGTGAATTAACATTTCATTATTTAAATCACCTTTATTGATTGAGCTAGCAGTGGTTCTTAGGAAATGTACCGCCAGTGGTTTCCTTCATTGCACTCTAAGCAATTAAGCAAGTAGAAGGAGGAAACCCCGTCGGGCAGTAAGCAAAGAGGCGTCCTTGCCGCCTGCCCTGGGAAATTGAGTTTAAATTAGCAGACACCTTTGCACAAATCATTTTAATTACAATTTATAATATCTAGAACAGCGGTCATTTCGTGTGACCGTCGGGCTTTCTAGTCATATATATATAAGCAGCTAAAGTGTGTGTCACCGGTATTTTATTGTTGCCACTCGGAAAAATGAGCACGCAAATTAACGTTTCCGCAGTTTTTAATTAATATCTCGGCCGATTAAAGTCGTACGAAGATGAGAACGGTATCGATGGAGTTGTATAAAGTTTTGGAATCCGAGGGTATGCGTCTCGAATTTCAACTCGGCGCCGTTCCGTAGATATTCGAGAAAAAAGAATTTGGCACGTAGCCAAATTCCTCTAATAGGAAAAACCCAAGAAAGAAAGTGGAAAATGTAGGAAAAATGTAGGGGAAAATTAGTTTTTATTTAATATCTCGCCTAATTAAAGTCTCACGAAGAAGCAAATTGTCAAAATCGCCTGCCGTGCAGTTTGAATTAGCAGACAACTTTGCACAAATCCTTTTAATTACAATTTATAATATCTAGAACAGCGGTCATTTCGTATGACCGCCGGGTTTTCTAGTAATAAATATTTAAATACATAAACATAACTTTAAATTTTCTGTACCTCAAAATTCATACAATTCATCAGAACAGTATGTAAACATGCTCAACTATGTTGGCAATACGGGACATTGACAAGCGTCTTTCTTAAAAAATAAGACAGTTGTTTACATGTTAAACAATGTACTTTATAAAACAGATCTCTCGTGTTTCCATTTAAAGATAAAAAGAAAAAAAAACACAGTCTAGAATCATTCTTATTTATATGCGTATGTGGAAGACTTTCTGCTTTTAAAACAAGAAGCAACTTAAAAGCAGTCTATTGAGTATACTTTCATTTTGACAACGCGACTTTTGATCTCTCTCTGACGAAATCCTACAAAATCCTTTTTGTTCTCGCATATGCCTCTGAGTTGTTTGTTAGGAAATTTAAAATCATCGGAAAATATTTGAATCTCGTCGTTATAAATGAAAGCAAGGGCGACTGTCCTTTTTTTAGTAAAAGTTTTAAAGACAGCAAATTCTTATGCAGTCTGTGTTGTCGCAGCAATAGAAATTGGCGATGGAGAAAGAACGTGGTTCGTACAGAAAAGTTTCAAAAGCAAAATAAAAAAAATACCATCCTGGTCTTCTTTTAGAGAAATTTATTGCATCGAAGACACCATTAGTGTCAGAAATTGGAAATAGGATGGGGGGAAATCAGAAGGAGAGGGGCGGCATCTTCACATTAGTTAAATTGGACTCTTCATGCTGCTGTTGAAAAGGTGCAGCGTGAATGAAAAGTGATTATTTTCTTTCATGGCGCAGAAATGTGCTTATTCTTTGCGTCAGTATTTTTCAGAAAGTTCTTGTTGATGGTGAATGCATTTGTTTGGAGTTTTCGAATAGCATCTAATGTGACTTAGTTTAGTTATGTGGAGGATGTTGCTTGCATCATTGTGCGAAACTCTTGCTAAAAGTGAAAAATCTTGAAGGCAAAAGGCTTCATTAACATGGCATTTCAAACTGGATTTAAAAGCTGAGAGTGAAAATAAGGAGACAATAAAATCGGTGTTAGATTATTCTATCTAAGTAACTGTAGATAGAGAAATAATGTAATGTAAGAAATAAGTTCTGGGACAAAAACGAAACTCTACAACTTTCTTTTTTAAACAAAAATGGCAAATACTTCATATTATCAACATTTTACCAATTACGGCGAATCATTTTTCAAATTGTTGCAACCAAATATTATCGCCTTCTATTATATTTAAAAAATTAAATAATGAAAAATCTGCATGCATGTATGCATGTTTCTCGCACTATGATAAAACAACGGTACCTAGAGCCATCCAATTTTGAATGACATAATCCTACTGCGAATACAGGCATCTGAATGCCCAAATTTGGAATTTGTTTTATTATCGATTTCAACTTTAACGAATTTTTCCTTAACAAACTCAAGAATTTCAAAGCGAGCAATGGCAACGTTGTACAGGAAAAAAAAAAAAAATATTTCCAGCGCGAGAGACTCTGTATCGGAAATTCTAAAGGATATGCTCAATTTAAAACTATTTTGCGATATTGCTCTTGAACTAAAGTTTATGGTTTAAGTACGAAGAACGTGATATTTAATAAATAAAGGTAACAGACAAAATGTTAAAAAAACGCCCCAGTCGACGTATTTGAAAATCTGAAACCTTTCAAATTTTTAGTCCAAAGGGGCTTTGTGCCTGAAGGACTATTATTTAGGTTTTGCGATTTCACGTTGAATCACTATAAATGTCCGTTTCACTTTTCAAACTGTTGCCACCAAATGTTAGAGACTTGTATTATATTTGAAGAAATTATATAATTAAAAATCTGCATAAATGTATGTTTATTTCTCCTATTGTGATAAAACAACGGTACATAGAGCCATCGAATTTTGAATGACGGCATACTCCTACGAATATGGGCATGTGGAAGACAAAATTTGAAATTTGGAATTTGTTTTATTATCGATTTCATATTTTGTAAAACTTTAACGAATTTTAGAGTAACAAACTCAACGATTTAAAAGCGAGCAATGGGAACACTCTACGGCGGGCGGGGGGGAGGAACCTTTTTATTTCCAGCGGGAGCGGGACTGTGTATCAGAAAATCTAAAGATATGCTCATTTTAAAATTATTTTGCGACATTGCTATTGAAATGAATTTTATGGCTTAAGTGCAAACAACATGATATTTAATAAATAAAGGTTAACACATAAAACGTTAAAAAAAGCCCCTTTGGACTTAATTTAAAATCTGAACACTTTCAGATCTTTTTAAATTTTATTTCATCTTTTCCTTTTTATTTTTATTTTTTTATTTCGTATTTTGTGAAATCTATCCAGAATTTTTGGTTAACAAACTCAACGATCTGAAAGCAAGCAGTAGCAATAGTGTTTAATATAAAGTACGTATTATCTCCAGCGCGAGAGACTGTTGCCATTCTGGAAAATATACCACATATTTTTCAGTTAAATTATCAAAACCGGCTTATTGGAAGCAATTGCTGTCGCGGCCGGAAAAACATATTTTGATCTTCCACGCACGAGCGTGTTGTAATTAAATAAATCCTAGCTTTTTCAATTTTAAACTGGAAAGTTACTGAGTAATAAACTAAACGATTTAAAAGAAATGTACACGTTTCTTGAAATTACTTTTTTCTACATTTTAATGAGATTAATATAAATAAGGATCTATTAAAATAATGAGATGTCCGATTAGGAATATGCAATATTTTTATGAAATTTCACTAGTTGGATTCATTTAAATTCCTTGTATACATTTCTTTTTTATGATAACTATTTATTCAGCTAGTTAAGCGAGTTGGTAAATTAAAAAAAATAGTTTAGAAATTCCTCCTAGTTTTTTAATTACTTTATGAAATTTAAATAATAAGCATTTTTATAAAAATAACTTTTTTTTTTTTCCTTTTCCTTGAAATTCAAGCTTTTCAAAGAACTAAGACATCCAATTTTAGACTTACTTATAGGGGGAATTTTAAGAGAAAAGGTAGACATATAAAAGTCATTTCTCTGGATGTGTACTTAAAGCTCTGCTAGAATTTATGTATTGTATAACATACATCAGTAAAAGTTTTCCACTAACAAGAAATGGAGTATGATTATTGAATCGTCTCTTTAATATATCATATATAGAGTCCCTTGATGAAAATAGTTCTATTACAAAGCTTTCTACGTTTCTAGCAAAAATTACGGTTTCCACAACATCATTAAAATACAGTTTCGAAATTAATATGTTCGAGAATATTGGAAGATTATGAAAATAATCAATTCGCTACATTCGAGAATTTTGAAAAGTTTTAATTAAAGGCTTCGTTTTTCATTCTAAGATTCAAATTCAAAGCGTCAGAAAAGAATAAGAATTTTTAAAGTAATTAATAATTTCGCATGCGTTAAGAGATTTAAATCCTTGTGAAACTACAGAACATGTACATAAGGATTCTAATAAAAATGAATTGTAGTTCTGGCATCATTATTTTGGGATAATATGCAGCTTTGAAGGATAAGTACTGATGAGCACGTAACTTTTTCTTTTCAAGTTAAAACATTGATTTAATTAAAATAAAAGAAGATTTGCGAAACAAACAATTTGCTTTTCTGATTCTTAAAATGAAATGTCGTAATCATAAATCGCTGGTGGATAAAATGATATAAAATATCTTAACGAGAACATGATACTATCTTCAGTAGTTACCTGCAAACATCAAATGGTACATTTCATCGTTAGCGTAAAGAAATATAATTGGTTTGATATGTTAGATTACCTTTTTTTGAGATGTAATATTGAGTAACAGAAACATAATTTAATTTATTTTTATAACCACCTTAATACAGCTCCTTCACTTGTTTGAATTTCATTAGAAAGAGAAGTAATTTATAGTATTAATTAAATTTTATGAAATTTTAGATTTATTTATATCTTATTCTTAATTTACAGATTTATTTACATATTCTAATGTACAAATTAGAGGTGCTTGGCAAATAGCAATTAACACTCTAACGGTTTAAGGGGACTCATACACCTTAAAACCCATAAGATATTCGAATGGGTGACTGTTGCAAGAATTGGGATAATTTATTTATTTTAAAAGCAATTACTACCAACTTTTTACAGCTGACTATATAATATAGCTGCTTTCTGAAATAGTAATCAGAAAGTTTGTGTTGCCACAAATATTTTTATAATTTAATCCGCTTGTGACAACATTTTTCGTCATGTTTCCAACTTGCGCGCACAGTTTAAAACATTCTGTTGCATAATTTAATTCCATATTTAATATATAGCTTTTATAACATTTGGAAACTACTGTGAACCTAAAATATTAAAACTTTCATGTTAAATTTTTATTTTATTTTGAGTCGAGTTTATACAATGTATTTTATTAAAAAAATTGTTAACGTTTTTGTCCATAATTTTTTTTAATATTAAAATATTCATCAGATTGTTGGTTCAGTTAAAAAATAGTGCCCATATAAAGAATTCCATCAAATTTCAAGTATGTACCATTAGCCATTTTTAAAATATCATGCGAGCAAGGTGGAAACATGGCAAAATATTTTGTCACAAACAGGATTAAATTACAAAAATATTTGTGGAAACACAAACTTTCTGGTTACTAGTTTCCAAAGCAGCGATATTATGTAGTCAGCTGTAAAAAGTTGGAAAGTAATTGCTTTTAAAATAAATAAAACATACCAATTCTTGCAACAGTCACATATTCGAAGATCATGAGGGGTTTAAGGTGTATGAGTCCCCTTAAACTGAGCTTTCATTTAATAGAACATCACTTAATTTTTGCAATTATTTAAACAAAAATTATAAATGAATGATAAAAGTAATGATAAATAAAATATTCGCTAGAGATTAGATCTTGTGTTTAAACAAACTAAATCAACAAACCCTTCTAAACTTAAGAGGAAATTTAAGCTTATATCGTTAAGATTTACTCTGACAACACTAGCCTGAATAGACTAATAAATAGAGAGCAAGTACTGATAATAATAATGACTGTACTCATTGTCCACTCCGAAGCAATCTATCTGCATGTAGATTCTTCACTCATGAAAGCATTTCAGGTTTTACACTTGCCTGCGCAAATGACATAAGAAAAGTCAAGGCCTAATGTCATTACTTGCACCATAAAAGGTTGTCCCAGTTGGCGTAACGTTTACTTTTACTAGTGGTGTTCTGTTGAAATCAGCTCTTTGCCGTTGAATAGATATCAATGGAAACTTGAACAGAAGGACACGTTCGAGAAAGGCCTCTTCGTAGGACTGCATGAAAATTGGCAGTCGCTCTGATCTAAAAGGCCATATTATTTCCACGGATGTTATTGATGTCCGTCTTGGATGCGTATTGTTTTAACTCTGTGGGATTAAAGTAAACAAAAGTAAGCATTTAACGCATGCAACAATAAGAGAAGACCAACAGGTTATCCAGCGTCATCTGCCATGTTTGCAGATTTTCAGCTGATAGTGATCTTTTCTTTGCAAAATCTTATAAGTTACAGTAATATTAGCAGATGGATCCCATGCTTCTGAATTACAATCTGCCAGAGAGAAAGGACACCCAGACTTAGGCCGTCGAGAAGCCATACACGGTTACAATATCCAAAGAAAAAGAATACATTTAAAAAAAGACTTCAGCGATCACACAGCCAGAGTCAGACTTGACAGTGCCGTTACGAGTCCCTGCCACGTCTGAACGGACCACCGTAGAAAGGGTGATTCTTGTCCTGTGAAGGCAGCCAATCTTCTCCATACCACCATACGAGCAGAATGACTGACCAACTCGTGAAGGGGGGAATGCTTATGAATTACAAAAATGCAGACCGTAACGATGACCGTAACAGTCTGTTACGGCATAGTGCGAATACATGATAGAACCATGCCAGGGAATAACAGTTTGTAATCTTCAGTGTGAAGTTTCGAATGTATGAAGTAATCTTTAGTGTGAATTCCAATACAAATAAGGGATTTTATTGTATATATATTTGTAGAAGCATCCTGGTAGAAGTTTTGTATGCATTAAATTTTGGCAGAATTCCACCCAGACGGTATGGTGGGTAGGGAAGCCTGACTGCAATACGGAAGGGCCTAGGTTCGAATTCCGTAGAAGGCATCCTTGTAACTGTCTGTCCCTTCATAGGAGGCGATGGTGGCCCACATATTAGGTTCATCCATAATAAAGAGACCACCACATCTGGCCTTTTATAGATTAATGGACTGTGTTACACTGTAACTGGAAAACCACTGGAAAAAAATAAGCAGAATGTTGTGAGGGGTATTTATGCTTTTCTTATTGTTACCATATTAAACTATTACAGTTTCGGCTGCTTGAAGCTACAATGAAATATTTGTAGTCTTTAGGTTCAAATGTATAAAATACGTTTATTACTACGTAACATGCTGAGCTTTCGATTATTTCGTTTTTTCCAGGAATGATGCTTACTTAAGAAACGTCCTAGAATCTCACTAAAAATCTTTAAAATCTTCAACATGTAGTTGTACATATATTTTACAGGATCGCTTGTGAATGCGACTTGTTAGATATTTTTTTGAGTTAAAGAAAAACGAATTCTATATTGTCACGATTTGCCATTAATATTTTCAGGACAATAACACGTTCTCCCAGATCTTAGGAAGCTTAACAAAATTCTAATTGTAATTGTATTCAAAGCAAAAAATGACATAACTGAAAAATAAAACTTTACTGATAATAAATTCCATTTAAAAGTAAATGTTTTCCGTATATACAATACTGTTCTTTTTTAATGGCCTTTTTCGGCAGAATATGCTTATAGACTAGCATATGTCTTTGCCAAGAACTGGCAACATTCAAAAGTTGCTTAAAAGTTGACTTCCACCACAGATCAAAGGGATAAAACAACCCCCGGAATGTCCTTATTAATACCCTTAAGGACACATTCTTACTCCGCTTTCACTTTCTGCTGAGGAAGTCTCCAGTTTCCGGCGGAAAGGGGGTCAAATCGGAGATTTTCCTTGAGAACTTAACAGAAGCTGGGCACTGATTAAACAGCGGCGTGGCTCACCTGATTTGCATTGCAGATCTGGTGGGTCTCGAAGACGATTTTATTTGCGTGAAGGGCTTCCGCTTTCGGTAGCCGATTCGGTAGCAGGGAACACGAAGAGCCTGAGGATAGAAGTGGAGGCGGGGAGGAGCGCTTGAACTTGCTAAATTCCTGACGGAGGATATGAGCCTGTCAATTACAAAACTCTTGAATAATTCAGATTTCCACCAACTCACCGAGTTCTCTTTTCCAAATATATTGCATCAGCGAATGAACCTCTTAATCAGAGCAAGTTCCTAACTTTGATTAATATTTTTCCACTTTAATTCATGTGTTAGACTTGAGAGATCTGCGGCAATCAGAAATTTAGGGAGAAAGGCTATAGAGGATCGTTAAAGCGTTTGAGAAATGTATACTGTTTGATAAAGTGAAAACTAGCGTTCGTGCCTAAAATTTTAAATGATTGGATATTCAAATTAAAACCATTCGGAATTAAAGGAGACGAATTTATAAATGTCGATGACTTTATCGAAATTTCAAAATATGTGCTGGCAATCTACAGTTCAATTCATGTTATAAAGGAAATTTAATAATTATTTTAAAAATTACGTTTTATGGATTGCCTCTAAGCATGAAACATTTCTGAGCAACATATGGGTAAGAGTTTTACGTGATTTAATTTTTTATGTCGTTGATTTATTATTCACAGAATCTACGACACATTGGATAATATTTCACTGGCAAAAGGAAATTTGACCATGATGAATAATCTTTTAAAGATTTTTAGGATATGTGTTTTATTAAATATAAGTAAAGCTCAAATACATAAGAATCGAAATTAAGTCGTCTGTGACAGCAATAGCAATGTGAACTGATTTACATTAAAAAGTAAGAAGTAAAGCATTCTCTAGTTTCATTAGTGTTAGTTTCTAGTGTTCTTTAGTTTAGCTATGTTCTCTAGTTTCATTAGTTTAGTTAATTAGTTCATTAGTGCTTCGTTCTCTAGTTTTCTTTAGCCACCCAGATGGTATAATGGTTAGGGGAGCTTAACTATGATACCGAAAGGCACGGGTTCGAATCCGGAGAAGGTATGGATGTAAAAATTGCCAGTCCCTTCATAGGAGGCAATGGTGGCTAACGTATTATGTGCATCTATAATGAAGAGACCACCACATCTGGTCTTAGGAGTGGCCGGTGCCGGCATAGGCAAGTGCTCGCCATTAGGAAAATAAAATGTTCTTTAATTTCTAATTTTATAAATTTTTTAAATGTTAGTCTTAATCTTTAGATTCGAATTTCTTGCAAAGTTACAGGTGTAATTTTTGGTCGCAATAATCTGGCGAAATCATTACTGTAAATTCTAAATCTCAAAATATTTGAAAAATTTCATAAATTACTCCCCACAAGACATACTTTTTTTTTCCCTTTCCCTCGCGATATTGTTACCCTAATACTAGCAGCTTCGGATTTGCATTAAAGCAACATATATTTATTACCCAGAATTTCTTTTGGTATATTAAACCATTGTATTAAGAACATCTGAAAATCACTTTTGAAAGAAAATTATTGAAGTCCCTGAACAAGAGCACATTAGTAGCCGAATGGACAATATCCGCTGAATAAATAAATAAATAAATAAATAAATAAATAAAAAATGCTAAGCAAAAATGGGATTTCTTTTAACTATTATGTATTTCGCGCACTCAAGTTTGTCTCTCAAAACCATTACTTGCTAATGAACTCGATTATTTGAGAGCAGTCGCCATTGACCCAGCATTTTCTTACATAATCATTCATAAAGGCCTTTAAAAATTTTAAACTTGCCATCAAAGAAGACGTTTTGCTGTTAAAAATAACGATTAATAATCTTGTCGTTCTTCCATTTAATCATTCTGTTAGTTATAAAATTGCACTCATTCCTCACAAGTTCAATTTTCAAGTCATTTTCACGTCCATCAATTAAATCGGCTAATCTTTGGAATATGGTAACAGGTAGTTTGGCGACATTTTGGTAAGGCGATAAAGGTTACTAGCTAGGACTTTAGAAGTGTACATGGATATAGTCAAGAGTGTGCGCAATGCCATTTTTGTTCAATTCTGGGATGTTTTTTTTTAAGTGAAAATAGGTCGACGTGTACATGGATGATACCGTGTATGTGCAATTCGTAAACACGCGGCAAGCAGTGGCCGATTCTGCACTTTGTCCCAATTTCGCACATAATCTTCGTCATGATTAAGCACTTTTGTTTCATAAACTTTCTAGCATAAGCGTAATTCGGCTAGCAAATTGTGGGAAAAAAATGTTGGAAATGTTGAGTAAAAAAAAAAAAAAAATTCCTTTACTTCGTGAAAACAAAATGGCGTCCAAACGAAAACTAGCAGGTTGCTGTAGCAGGGTTGGTCGCCAAAGTTTCGCCAAAAAATCGCCAAGTTACCATAATCCAAAGATTAACCATTAAATCCAGGGCTCATTTCTTAAAGATGCCCTTTCTGATTTTTATTCTTTGGAAATTTATAAAATATCGTGTCAGTCTAGTTTCAGATATAGTGTCTAAAATTTAAGAGCGTTAAAATTTCGTATCAAGGAACATGAATCCTATGTCTGAAAAGTTGAAACTAACAAGTCTTCGATACCTAATCATAGTTGGGAATTTAATCATAATTTTGACTTGAAGGCTGCAAAAAATATCCAAAAAACTTCTTCCATTGGCGAATTAGATTTTCTCCAAGCTTTTAACAGTCACAGAAATTTAACATGTTTAGCTAATTACTTTAAGTCTAATTCAGTCCTTACAAACTTTTTTAAAATTCTGTTAACTTAATTTTTCATTTTTCATTACTAATGTTGCCGACAGATGTCGTTACTTTCCTGTTCGCTTTGCTACAGTAAGGTATAAATTGAACCGTTACACTCGCCGCTTTCCAGTTTTGAAAAGTTTTTGCTTCTGATTAAGAGGAGGGTTGCCCTCGAAATCGATTAAGATTTTTGTCTAAATTTACGCCAAACACGAAGTTGTTTCCTTACTAATTTTAAATCTGTTAAATATTGGTAGTTCGATAAGAGCTTGAACGTCTTTAAATAGATTGACTGCAAGGGCAATTTATAATGTGAACTTGAGGCAGTTTTCGTTAGAAAACCTCTACGCTTGTATGTTTGCCTTTCGTTTGCTTTGAAATCATTAAATAAACTATGCTCAAAGCGGTGAGGAAAAATATTATATAGCACAGCTCTTGATCTTGTAGAGTCATTAGGTTAATTGGAAGCAGAAAACATGAAACATATGCAACCGCCTTCGCTGGGAATCGAACCACCGACCTCTGGAATACCGGCCCAGCGTGCTACCGTTACACCACGAAGGCGCGCTAGTGAAGTGGAAGAAATACCTTATAACCTAACAAATGTATGAAAGGTGAATGTTGTAGTACGGGGATATAATTTATCGCTTGCTATTGAAGCAATAAAAGTGGTAAATATAAGTATGTAAAGTCATTAGGGTTTTGTTTTTGTTCCCCCCCCTACACTTCTTGAAACAGGAGATGTGAAAAATGTGCAGTTCTCTCGCCAGGATTCAAACCCTGGACTCTTGAATACATGTCTATTATACTTGTAATTACACCCCGAAGACATGTGAGGAAAGGATAATGTACTTTATGTGTGTACCTTTAATATATCATCAAATTTAGTCATATCTAGAATAAGGTGAGAAGCAATAAGGTGCGCTGTAAGTTCTGCTGGCGGAACAATTTTGCCCATGCCTCTATGTATAAATTGCATTCTATCCACAGCAAATATTTATTAGGATTGTTTACACAGTACTGTAAATCTTATCTGAATGTAACGAATTTATGTTAAATGGCGTTACATACGAAATTACTATTTTCCACTTCTGGAGTACTTCAGTAAAATCTGATGCCAAATAACTTTAAGGAAAAGACGGAATATTTTATTTTAATAAATAAATAGCACATAGGCGCGTGGTGAAATCCTTTCACAATGCATTCTTGCTTCAAGATTAAATCTGAAAATATTTCATTGATAACTGGAAATTCACGATGCTTCTAGTTAAATGTTAAATAATATTTTATTAAAGGCGGAAGGAATTTGCTTGTGTTATTTGATATATTCAACGAGGATTCACTGGATGAATATCAAATGCTTTTATTTTATATGCAATGTATTTCAAGAATTACTAAGCTTTTCTTCCATTAGATTGTAATATCAACGTTACAATTTGGGAACTTACTGTAATTTTCAGTTCTAATCTTGACATATAACGTATATTTAAAATTCAAGAATTTAGGAAATTTAGTTCTGAAATATTTGCTGCTTAATCAGATTTTCTACTAGTTGAATATCCTACTTTTATAAATTGAGATTTAAATTGTTGAACGTTTAGTAAAGTATTACTATCACACCTTCGTTTAACATTTATTCATCGAAATCTTAATGCAAAACTGAATATTCAAGATATGTTTATCTGAGTTTCATGTTTAAAACGGAAACATTTCTACATCTCAATCCATTTATTAAAAATGCCCAATGTGACAAACTCGTATAACTGGTGTAATAAGCAATAGTAATATAGATCCTAATTTTATGCAATTTTTCTTTTAATGTTTATTTTAATTTTTTATTTTTATGTATTTGTTAGTAAAGCAAGTATTGCAATCGCGAAAAAGTTCGGGTATCATATTTCAACAAAAATACCCATTTTGACCGTTCCTAAACCCATTCAAACGAATTCTCCGTGACTTCTGTAATGGACAAAATAAAGGACTTTATTCTCAAAACGGATAATTTTACAACTATTGCATGCATAGTTGGCACACACTTCGGTCAACTGTAGATGGATTGAGGTCTGTGGATCGGGAAGGCTACGCATTACGAAAGTGCCGGCTGCTTAGGTAAAACAGTTTTGCTAACAAAGCGCGATATCGTAAACTTATTGGCAACAAGAACATCGAAAACGAAGTCTTCTCGAATATTTCTAGGTCTTATAACAGCTGCTGCATGACTTCAACAAAGATTTACATTTCGAGTAGAAGTTTTCAAAGTAACACGCCCTCTGCTGATGCTAATTTTAACTAGTTTTGTTTTCGCGGAAAGACATTCTCTTTCTTTATATGTCCGCCACAAAATTTCACAATTTTCCTATCACTGGTTTCGCTTGTAGGTAGTTTTGAAATAGTGTTCTTTAATTATAGATACTCTGCATATATATATATATAAAGAGAGAGATAGATAGACATATAGATGTTTATATACCTTTGGTGAGACCGATTGCAACCAAAAAGCCAGGTGCACAACTACATGTTATAACAGACCCATATGCAAAATCTCAATGTTCCGAGACTACTCGTTCTTGAGTTACCCGAGATACACAACTACATACGTATGTACAAACTTTTCAACGAAAAAATCTCTTCAGAATTCCTTATAAATTAATTTTAAGAATCCTTTATTATGTCCGTATGCTAGCCACCTTTCTAATTCCATTTACTGGAAAAAATGTGGGGTCAAGATGAGAAACGGTAGGAGTTACACAACTTGCAAAGTAAGCCGACACTCTTTGTTAAGGGGTTATCGCATCTAGCGACGGTCTCTGGTCGACGGGACTTTTCTGAGATACGAGATTCTGGTAGCACTGGTTTAACCCATTAGCCGCTGGTGTTGCGTTGACGCAACGGTCAAAATAAATGCCTATATAAATATAACTACCTAAGATATTTTATACCAGCAGATGATTTCGTGTAGGGAATATTATGAAGATTATTTCTGTAAAAACATATTTGCTTTCAACAATCATTTTGTTTATAATAATTAATCTCATACTTTAAGCAAAATTTTCGACCGGGTGTTTTTGCTGAAAAATTTTAACGAAGGAATCGCCGTCTTTATGAGTGATCTATTTTTAGTCAAGGTCACTGTTTATCAGAACATTACATCAGTCAGATGTTTACATTTGTGTTGGTAAGCACGGGAAAACAGGTGTTGCGCTGACGCAACGTCAGCTGGAAACGGGTAGTCAATCTCCTTTTTCACTCATTCCTTTCGATGTTCTGATTCATGTTCTGGTTGTTTAAAGATGTCTAGAACGATGTATCTTACATTAGAAGAAGCCCTTCAAAGATTTTTTGATGAAGAAACAGATGATGATAATGTTAATAATGACCAGAATGAAACTGACATTGTTGTAGTTCCCCCAGAAATTACAGAAACTAGTCACTTCGTCACTTCTTCGTCACTTCCAACTTTCCGTTGCAAGTAACGAAGAAGAAAGAAATGACAATGTTTTAAATAATGATAATGATATTTTACCAAATGATACTGCTGGGGAAGTTGAAATTTACGTAAGAAGTAAGTTTCAGCCTTCTAAAAGCAGTTATAGTCATACTAAAAAGTTTAAAACGCAGAAGATTGAAATCTTGAAGTGGACAAAAAAGGAACTGTTAGTTATGTCTCAGAGAGAACATGAAAAAAGAGATAGAAGAGAAATTATAAAAGACAAAACACAATGTAAAACTAGTGCACAGATTTTCGATTTTCGTTTTGGTTTAGACATTTACTCTCTTCTCGTTGAACAGACAAATATATACGCTCAGCAAAATATATATATATATATATATATATATATATATATATATATATATATTGCATCTGAAGCCTATATGAGAAAATTTATTGGAATATTATTGCTTACAGGATGTTATTCCTTACCTCAAGAAAAAATGTATTGGTTATTTGATAAGGAGATTTCTGTTCCTGTTGTACGTGAATCGATATCGCGTTTGCAGTACAGGAATATGAAGCAGAATTTGCATTTGACAATAGTCAAATTGACAATACTGATAAATTATATGAGGTGAGACCGTATCTAAACTTACTAAATATCACCACTTTTTTACTGCTGGAATCATAAAGTCTCTTTTAGATTTCAGAGGCGAGAATGCATTACTCTTTGCGAACTCCTATTGAGAGTGTAGAATTAGCCAGAAATAGATCAGCAACAGGAAGACCTAGTAAATTCAGCATTCAAAAACCATTGCATGCAGATGGTAGACATTTTATCGTAAAGTCCGTTGATAACAAAAGACTTTGTTGTAAAGAGTACCATAGCCAGACTGTTTATAGATGCAAAGTAAGTAATGTAGCTTTACATCATGATTGGAATGAAGCTTTTCATGCTTGAATCTTTCAATTGAAATAATCTATATTTGTAAAAGAAATACAATGTATATTTTAATATTAAATTAATTTCAAGTAAAGCGATTTGTAGATTTATAAAACGTTATACAGCTAAAAAGTAATCCTGCGCTCCACTGAAAAGAAACACCACACGAGTACAATCCTACTCACTCAACTTCCGTAGTTTTATTCCGCTGACGTTGCGCGAACGCAACACTCGCGTTTTCCACAGGTAAGAGCATTTTTATTTTTTTTTATTTTCAATGTAAATTTATGTTAAAAATGCTTAATTTAATATTTGTTATTATTTTCATGAGAAAAGAAACATTCCTTGTAGCTTTGGCGGTTAATGGGTTAAACGAAATGGTTTCTAGAAAATACAGCTCCGCTGTAAGCGAAGTCACGCCTAACTACGGAAAAGATGTACCGGCTACGCGGGATTTTTTTAAACCTCGCCGAAAATGTTTCGGCTGCAGCTTTGTCCCGGGTAGAGATCAACCAATTCAGAGGCAAGTTCTGCTTCTGAAGGATCATGTGATCCCAGTCTGAGCGATAATCGATTACTTTTTGGGGTTGAAATCTTCGTAGTAAGTGAAAATGGTAACCTAGCTGCATAGGTTTCACGGAAACGTGCGGATTCTGAGAATTGTTCCTTTCGATGTCTGATCCCTCGTAGCGGAAACGTATGTGATTGGGACTTGAATGTGCAAATATTTTTACGTAGTGTCTGAATAAGCGATAGTGCCACGCCACCAGATGAAGCGAAGCATGAGTCTCACAGTGAAAAACATGAATATTAGCACCGGCCTGAACGTTGGGGGGTTGCCCCGCATCATTTGAGATGTTTTGTAAATCTATTTTAATACTAAGTGTGTTTTTAAGTGTGGTAATTCAAGGAAAAATCATCACACTGAAGTTCGCGCAGTAATTTCAAAAGACCCCTGATATTTACTCAACCTCCTTAAACATCACATAAATGCCTCAAAGAGCTTTGAATTCTTTCTTAAATGCTGTTATGTTATCTCGTTTCCTTATCTCCGTTTTCTTCCCCTCCCATCATACATCCAAGTTCGACTAGTGAATAACATTGGTGGTGGTGGAGGGGAATTGCAAAGATAGAAACTTCTCCAAGTAGACAGCTGCAGACACTCTAATTATGTTGCTTTCCTTTATCTTCTACAGCATGCAAACTAATAAAATGCAGCCAAAGAAAAGACGATTTAAAATAAAAATCTGAAAGCAACCTTATGATGTTTTTCGTCTATTACAAGCCGAAAAGACTCACTGATGCTATCGCCGCCGGCAGCGGTGCGTAGCGACTCGTTTCAAAAATAGTTCCCACACCCCTCTTCCCTTTGTTAAAGGGGGTAGTGAAGAGGGACTCGGGACTCTTAAATAGAACGACACGCGATCCGCCATGTATCTCAAACAAGAGAACAAAGATTTTGATTTAAGAAGCTCACTGGAGAGCAAGCAACAAACACACAAAAAAAATTCTCTATTACTCTTTTTTTGACAAAGTGCCGTGCGAGAAGTGCTGGAACTATCTTTTTAAATAAAGTGATAAATGGGACAAGAATTTGCCGTCGAAGAAAAGAGCAAAAATGAATGCAAGAAAAGATGCATGAAAAAGTGGTTCGGAATACTTTCTCATTAAAAAAAAAAAAAAAAGTTCATTTAGCTGAAAATATTTCGGCTTTTGTTCACTTCTTCTTACGACGATTATACAAAACGTGTTCTTTTGACTTTTTTTTTTTTTTTTTTCTTTTTTGGTTATTATTCTTTTTTGGCAAGTAAATGTGCGTGAGTGTGCATGTGTATGTGTGGGTGTGTGTGCAAGTAAAAAAAAAAAACTAAGTGATTTTTATCCATTCCGCTCATCTGTGTGGATGAAAAGAACAATGTGATGGCCTTTACGAGTGCGCTCGAGTTAAAATGCGTCAGCAGAGAATGTCTTATTTTTTGCTGTTTTTCATTTCCTTGGGGTTTTTGGATGAATGAAGTTTTATAGTCAAAATCCTTCAAAATAGTAACTTCTTTGAAAACTCTTCTTTCTCTAATATCTTTATAAAGACATATTAATCCATCATAAAACCTTATCATTCATTTAAATGCGATAATTTAATTATAAGCTCTTACTGAGTGCCTTTTTATTATGTAATGCACAATGAAACACTTTTCGTTTTGCTAAAATTACGATATTCTACTTCATTCAATATTTTATATATGTTTCTACCAAGTTCCAGACAATCATTTTTACAGTGTTCAGAAATGATAACAATTTGTTCTCTTTCTTGTTAAGGAAAATGTCATGCTGTAAGCCAAATAAAACTTTAAAAATTTTTATTGAACCAGTTTTAATTTCTATCTCTTTAACCCAATCACAAATCTTTATTTATTATGTTTATAAAGGGCAACAATGTTACTTTAAAATCACACCTTGGAAACTTCACTGGATTATGTCTGGTATGCGGTCATTCATCTGTAATTTGCAACTCCTTCTTAGCTAATAACATTCAATTCAGGATTGTGACTCTAGCTTGAAAGATAAACGAATTTACATGTTTTAATATTGAAAAATAATTATTTAATATTTTCTCCGGAAAATATATTTACTGATTTCAGAAATGTAGTCATTTCTGATGCAATTTCCTGATTATCATATATATTTTTATTAATGTGCTTTTATATTAATCATATTGTTGCGTGGGTACAAGTTCGTATAGATTGAAAGCAAAAGTCCGATAATAGGTTAAAAAAATTTATTTTTATCAAAAGAAATATTTCGAAACTCTGGACTTTTCCACAGAAATATTCGTAGAAGTGTTCACAGTATCACACAAAGTAATTAGTAGTTACTCGTCAAACTACTAAGAACGTTAAACACAACGCAACGAAAAGCGTATCTAAAGAGAAAGCTAATCCGGATATCTCAGTTCACGCGGAATGGAACAACTCGCAACAGCAATACTCTCTCTTCGGGCTTTTATAGTTTGGCCTCAAGATATTTTTAGTACTTTCTGCTCGAAATTACTGGAAAGCAATATGAGTGTGGGATCACGGTTACAGCTAACATAGTGATCAATTTCATTTATTCAATTTCAATACATGTTACGGTAATATAGGAACCGGACCAAAATGGCGCCAAATGTGGCGGCTTTTGGCGATTTTTTCCCAAATTACCGAGATACCCATTTACTCAATGTTAAATGCACTCGCCTCTGTGTTCTTACTTTTCCGGCATAGCTTTCTCGTCAAAATTTGTCTTCCACTATGTTAAACAGAAAAATACAATAATTTTACTTTTAAAATTACCTATCTAAGTTAGGAATATGGTTTTGGCCAAATATTTTACTTTGTTGAATAATTTGGCCGCTTCTTCGAATGTAACAACCTTCTGCAAATTAAGCAATTGACACACATACAGTTTCACTACTAACTAGTGATGCCTATCATGCTAATCATCCGCATCTCCATTTATATGCATTCTACGTATGAATATTTAGGGTAAATTTCTAAAACAAATCTAAGGCTTATTAATTCAACTTGATTACTGTGTTGACTTTCTATACGTAAGTTTAATTTTAAAGTAAGTTAAAATATATACATTATGACAAACCTCAACTAATTTGGATATTTCAAGCCGTCCGAGGAATTAAATCAAGGATGTATTTGTAACAAGAAGTATGTCTCTCAATTATGCAAATACCGAGATAGATTATTACGGAAATTATTCAGTGGCATTTCATTACGTATGTATATTAGTGTTGAGTAAATGCAAAATTCATCCTCTAACAAGTTAACATTTACAACCGGAAAATGAATTTGTGGCATATTCAATGGAGCGCATAAAAGGAACCAGGTTATGGATTCCGCCAATTTTAACATGATTTCTCCATCACTTTAATGTAATTCGTATTTGGTTTAAATCCTGTAAACCTATACTTTTATTTCAGTTTTGACTTCCAGCAGCTGGGAGAGCTTAGTGCTATGATTAGTTTACACTTTTAAATAAGGATGGTGTAAGCGAATACCAGATATATTCAAAAGATTTGAAATTCGAAAATTCGAATTTTCGCAATTCTTTTTCTTTGAATTTTTCGAGTCATATCGTAAAAAACCATGAGGTCGGCTAATTTAAGTCAGGTGTTTGATTTTTATCAGTGGCCTTGAAACATTAGCATTTGATTTTAATGTTTATGAACGTTCTACATTTAATTTCCTAGAGAGAATTTAACATTTCTTGTTTAATGTTTATGTTTTTTTTAATTCTTTAAATAATTCTTCTCTCTCTCTATGTTTGCTTTTATTTATAAAAAATTGTGGAAATTTAAAAAAAAAAAAAAAAAAAAAAATCTGGTCTCACTGTGTAAAGACATTAGGATTTTTGGAAACAGAAGAGAGTCAAAATTAGCAACGCCTTCGCCGGAAATCGAATCACGAACCTCTGAAATACTGGCTCAGTGTGCTGACCACTACACCACGAATGCACGCTAGGAAGGCGGGTGAAATACCTTACAACTGAAGCGCATTTGTAAACCTGCTAGGAAAGAATTAGATTTCCTGAGTTTGAATAATGTATTTGGTGAATCTTCGGATTATGGAAACATGACGATTTTTTGGCGAAACTTTGGCGACCAACCCTGCTACAGCAACTTGCTAGTTTTTATTTTTATTTTTTTTTGGGGGGGGGGACTCCATTTTGTTTTCACGAAGTAAAGGCATGTTTTTTTTTTTTTTTTTTCCTTTTAACTCAAACATTTTTTCCAACAATCTGCTAGCCGAATTACGCTTATGCTTGAACTTTTATGGAACAAAAATGCTTAATCATGACGAAGATTAGGTGCGAAATTGGGAGGAAGTGTAGAATCGTTCACTGCTTGCCGGGGTTTTAAGAATTGCATATACACGGTATCCATGTACACGTTGACCTATTTTCACTTAAAAAAACATCCCAGAATTGCAGACAAATGATATTGCGCACTCTTTTGACTTTATCCATGTACACATCGATCTATTTTAACTTAAAAAGTCAAAGAAAATTGACAAAAATCCAATTCTTCTTACTCTTGTAAAAAGCGCGAAACAAATAAGTGGGCGATTCTGCACTTTAGCAGCGAAATTGTTTCTAAGTGCTTATTAGCTAAAATCCCGATTGGAATTTTCCGGAAAATGTCACATGATATGTCTCATGATCTCTCATTTCTCTGAGACAAAATAATCTGTGAATCGAACTGTGTACTTCTCAGATTATTGCTAAAGTCCTAGCTAGTAACCTTTATCGCCTTACCAAAATGTCTCCAAACTACCTGTTACCATATTCCAAAGATTAGCCATGTATTTTATTCAATGAATTTCATTCGTATCTTCTTAATAAACAATTAAATTGTAATTTTAAAATTTGCATTAGAATCATAACTCAAACTATGCTTCATCTAAAATCTTCTGATTATAAGAAAATGTTTTTTCTTCTTATCATTGTGATGTGTTGTGACTTAGATTACTTTTTACAGACATTAGGTTATTTCGAAGCAAGAGAGCTGAAAAATGAGCAACGCCCTTCCCGGGAATCCAACCACGGACCTCTGAAATACACGCCCAGCGTGCTGACCACTACACCACGAAGGTAAGCTAAGAAGACGGGAGAAATACCTTATAACTTCGCTGATAGTAGCATCAGACACGTCCAGGTGGCAAAACCAACTGATCGTGGCAAGGAGTGTATGACTGCTTTTGTCGTTGGTAAGAGACTTGAGCACCATACAGTTTATAGTATAACTTTGTTCGGTTCCAACCTCAATTTTGATGGAGACCACCCCGAGGGGGGAAAGGTTGCAAAGCACTGCCACCCCTACCACTAACCGCTCGAGAAGACATTCGGCTAGTCGCATATTTAGAGTGCACCCTCGACGCACAGGCACTATACATTTACAAACATCCATGCTTTCTCCGGGATTCGAACTCTCACCCCCCCCCAGTAAAAAGTCAGCTCCGCTAACAACTATCCCGTTTGTGTGGCCGTTATCATTTTACTTATATGAAGGACTTGAGAGGTCTGGAAAAATTTTAGAATCCAGAATCATGTTTAGATTGGATAAATTGACAGAAAACTTAGAATTAATAAATTTAGGTTCGCAGGGTTTTAGTGAAAAGACAGCAATTTGTGGTATTAATGAAACTGATATAGTGTGAAGTAGTAAAAGCTAGCTCGCTTGCATGCTAGCTTATTTCACTTGCTCCGTTGTTGCGAGTATTGTAGCCTGTATCATCGTTTGCAGAAAAGTCATGAATAGGCAGGTACAGAAAGGGTGTAAAGTAACTCAATGAGATTTACTATATTTTCAACTAAAAATCAAAATGCTGAGGATCATAAGGAGCAGCCAGGCCGGTCTTTTGTACACCAGAAAGAATGTTTCAAATCGTTGTGAAAATCCAGTCAAAACTTCATGCCTCAGCAAACATATTCATAAATTGAGATATTTGGAAACAATTAACTAGAGCCGTTATTAGATTAGCATTATTTAATCGCTATTTGCATCTATTCCCAACTGCTATGTAATGTTATCGGGATTTATCGCATCCCTCGTGCAGTATGTCATGACGTTAGCAGTTAAAATGTGCAAGTAGCAGTTGGGAAGTCGTAGCTCCAACTGCAGAGTGTTCATAGTAGATTTCTTATGTTTCTCATTTTGAAAGAAAATTGAATATTTTATTAAACAACCTAATCATCTCATAATTATACTATAAACCATAAAGTTACATATGGGTTTAGTCATAAATACATATTTTTCATTTAAATAAGTAAATCAGAGAAACATTTTATTGAGTTTCGAATTTTTATGTTTGGTTGTTTAACTGCACAGAAACAGCATTCAAGTAATAAATAACACAACGCAATACATCTGCGAATCGCATATTTAACTCAGAGAAAGATGGAAAACGAATAAAAAAAGGAAAAAAAAAAGGGAGACGTTCGCAATTTCAACCCTTTCTAGAATCATTTCCCAAATGTGATGGCAAGCTAGAAGTGGAAAGTAATCTAAAAATAAAAAATATACATGTACATTAATCAGGAAAACATTTTCTCTTACAGGCTAATGCATCAGAAAACAAGATAAATCAGTAACCAAACTCTCATTAAATGTGTTTACCTCGTGAAATAAATCCTATTGTTTCAGTTTGGCAATATATGTTATCATTATTATCCTACGCACGCTTCACGGCTTTCAGAAAGCTCATCGCTCTTCTTTTATTTGTTGGGAAATTAGATGCAGCAAAATAATGTGAAATAAATGCTGTTTCAAGAACATAAGAAACACCTCAAGACACGTACATTTTATTTTCGGATATCAGATTTGCTGTCGATTCAATTAATTTTGATTATGGAGTTAAATGAATTTTCTCTTCCCTGGAATGAAGTGAAAGTAAGAAACATAAATATTAGCAGCAAGTCTGCAAAGAAAAGGAAGAAGATTTACACTTAGTGTTCTTAAGGTAAGTTTTTAACTTTGTCTAATTTTAGCACTTACAATTTCTTAAAAATTAAAAATACATTAAGTATTAGACCGCATTGCTGATTCACAAGGGCCTTAGTTACAAACCCAGACGCGATATCCGGGCAATATATATGATATTAATTTTCCCACTTAAGTATAGTACTCTTCTGTATTTCATACTCAGAAAAAATTTTATTCATTTAAAACTTATTACAGAACCAAATTAAAAAGCAAATAAAAATCTGAAAGCTTTCAGATTTTATATAAAGCCCAAACGGGATTTTTTTAATGTTTTGTTTGTTATCTGTATTTATTAAACATCATGTTCTTACTTAAAGCACAAAACATTCAATTTAACAGCAATATCGCAAAGTATTTAAAAACAGCATATCTTTAGAATTCCCGATAGACAGTCTCGCGTTCTGGAGATAAAAATGTATTTCTCCCGTACAGTGTTGCCATTGCTTGCCTTCAAATTTAACTCATATTTAACTGCATATTTAACTCAGAGAAAGATGGAAAGCGAATAAAAAAGAAAGAAAAAAGGAGGCGTTCTGGAGATAAAAATGTATTTCTCCCGTACAGTGTTGCCATTGCTTGCCTTCAAATCGTTACGTTTGTTAATGAAAAATTCGTTAAAAGTTTACAAAATTTGACATACTTTGACATACTGACATACAATAAAACAAATTCGAAATCTAAACTTCCAGATTCCAGATGCCCATGTTTGCTTCAAGGATTAAGTTATTCAAATTTGATAGCTCTAGGTACAGTCATTTTTGCACAATGCATACATGCATTCATGCAGATTATTCATTATTTATTTCTTTACATATAATAAAGGGCGATATTATTCGGTGGCAACAATTTAAAAAGTGATTCGTCATTTATAGTGTAACGCCACATAATGCCATTTTGAGACTAATAGCCCTTCTTTAGTCTCTTTAACAATTATTATATTTCCAAGTGTGTGTTCTCGTAGTGGAATTGTTATCACAGCCAGCTGGTTGGTAGAACATGTGTGGTTCGGATCCCAGTGCAAGAATAACTCAGTTTTCATGATTACCTACCTAAAATTATAGTAAACTGTACAATGTTTTTAAAAACTGAAATGAAGTGGGACAATGCATCACCATCATTATTTGCTCGATTGGATGTTGTGCCTTAACCCAGTCGCATTTTAAGTGGTAAAGGCTATAAGGAATTGTTGCTTTCTATCTCTTTTGTGTTATCATGACGTAATTGGTAGGATGTATGCCTTTATAGGATATTAAGACAAACATAATGATAATAATGTCGCATGTGGGGAACGTGACGAAAATGCCCATGCAAACGATTTTAATTTTTGAAAAGAGGTGATATTTTTAATTTGATTTAGTTTTTCATTCCATGGGCAGAAAAGAATACATAATTTAAAATAGGAATGTATTAAGAAAAATTTATTCTGTAAATAAAAGTATTATCTAGTGGAACAGAACGTACCATAAAAAATTCCGTAGAATTTATCTCATCATGTACTAAGCTATTATGAAGGAATAACATTTATTACTCTGTTTGTTTCAAAAAAAATACAAATTGATGGGTGTCCAAATCAAAAGAATTATTAAAACAGAATAAATGTCTATTAACGATAACTGTTATGGAAAAGAATTAGCGTTCAATTATTAATGTAGATATGCACACTCAATTTATCAATAAAGATAAATTGAATTTGAGTGTGGAACTGCTTAATTAAATGCGTATAGCTCAAAAATTGCCTGCATACAAACAATTCGGCAAAAGTCAACAATGAAATGCAAAGAAAAATCTTAAATGTTTCAGATTTTAAATTACGTCCAAAGTGGCACTTTTTAAACGATTTGTGTGTTACCTTTATTTATTAAATATCATGTTCTTTGCGTTTAAACCATAAAATTCAGTTCAATAGCAATGAGCAAAATAATTTTAAAATGAGCTTATCTTTAAAATTTCCGATAGACAGTTCGACGCGCTGGAGATAAAAAGGTTTTTTTTCCCCCCGTAGAGTGTTGCCATTGCTCGCTTTGAAATCGTTTGTTACAATTCGCAAAAGTGTTACAAAATGTGAAATAGATAGTAAAACAAATTCCAAATTTTCAAATTTGGGATTTCTGATGTCCATATTCGCAGTAGGATTACGTCATTCAAAATTGGATGGCTCTAGATATCGTTGTTTTATCACAATGCGAGAAATATACATACATTTGTGCAGATTTTTCATTATTTAATTTCTTCAAATATAATACAGGACTCTAACATTTTGTGGCAACAGTTTGAAAATTCAACCCACATTTATAAGAGTACGACGCAAAATGCCAAAACGAAAGTAATAGTCCTTCAGGATTCAAATAAATTTGGACTAAAAAAATAAACATTAAAAATATTAGAGAGATTTCATTAATTTAAATTCTTTGGCATCACCTCTTCATTCATTTTTCGGCTATGCAATATACATTTACAATTATGCTTTCTGTCTATACATTAATGTCCATTTTTCGAAAGCGCTTATTAAAATGACAGTCAAAATGGGTCAGGTGATATTATTCTTTATCAGTAAATAGGATCCATGAAAGCTAGATGATTTTCTTCCTGTTCAAAATGCTTATTAGTAATCAATATTCAAGAGCGCGAGGTTAAATTCTGAATCTTTAAATGAAAGATTTTTCTATTTCTGGCAGCTTATTTCATTTTCCGCGAAACAAGAAGATTTTCTTCAACTTTCTCCCGTTATTCAAGTACCTTTAATGAGAAAATTCAGAATTATAATGGATCCTGTTTGCAGGAAGCTGAGAAGGAAAATCAAGTTGGTATTCTGAAATACAAATAAGCAAAATGCTTCTTTAAATCATTCTCCTAGATTTTAAATTTTGATAGATTAAAAAAAAAAAAAAAAAAAGGAAAAAGTTCTGATAACGTTAATTTATTTCCAAATTGGTTTAAATCTTAGAACAATTTATTGTTACGTTATTATGGATATTACTGGCATTTTCTTTCTTTTTTGTTTATTTATTTTTAGCCCAAAGGAGCGTTAGTTCACAAGGTCTCGAAACGGCATATACCGTCGAATCACGATAAACGGCTATATCACTCGTCAGATTGTTGCCACTAAATGTTATCCCTCTGCACCAAGGAGGTTAGAATAGAAGGAGGGAGGGTTCGCAGTTTCCTCCACTATCGGGGAATGAAACTCCGCTGAACAAGCGGCGTCCATGTTTGTGACTTCAAAACATTGCAAAACGGCAGTGACATGTACGTGTTTCTAAGCTGTTCCGTGCATTTATTTTCCAGTAAAAATATGTTAAATTTATAATGAAATCCCTCGCTATTGTTGAATTTTTGTTTTAAAGTAATAAAGATGATATCCACAATTTACTATGCACAGCAAATTATTAAGAAATAGTTCGAAATCTAAATGCATGCGCATAACATTAAAGCCTTTAAAAAATGATGTTTCTGCATATTTCACGAATTTGCTTAGGTTAGAAAATAAATCTTAATAAAATAAAACAGATTTATGTGAATTCATTGATTTCAGTTTACGCGCATTTCATATTTATTAATCTCAAAGAAACTGTCTTTAATTAAGTTGAATTACAGAAATACACCTATATAAGTTTTTGGATACATCTTTCCACATGTTCAATTGAGTAAATATTTTACTTACTTTTATCACTATACTGCCCAGAAATTTGTAAGTTTATGCAAAAGAATTTTAACAACAGAACAGTTTATCTTAACTTAATGAATAATAATTAATATATAAAGAAAAGCATTGCTTTATTTAACACCTTTACAATTAATAAAAATAGTAACAATTGATTTCTTACTTAAATTAACTAAAACGTTCAAATTAATTAACTAAAAGTTTTAGTTAATTAACGTTAAAGAACGTTTTAGTTAATTAGAATTAACTAAAACGTTCAAATTATACAATTTAAATCCTACCATATAGCATTGTATCTTAAGGAACGAAGATACCAGCTATAAACAGAAACATTAAAATGTATTTAATATATTTTGATTATAGTTACATTAAATAACCTATTTTAAGTCCTTTTTTTCACATCTGGAAAGAAAACCACATGACATTGTGATATTTTTTTTACATAGTTGTCATATTACATAAAAAAAGAAAATTAATACTTACGTGTGAAAAATAATGCCCGAAATTTTTTTCAAGAATCTATTTGTGCATCCATATGCAATACAAGCTGACATGCTTCAAAAAGAAAAGAAAATTGTTTTATTTTCTATTTCATATTTTTTTTTAACTTTAACATATTTTTGATTAAGATCTCAACAATTTCAAAGTGAGCAGTGGCAACACACTGTATGTAATAAAATACTATTGTTATCTCCAGCGCGCGAGAATTTCTACCCGAATTCCTAAAGATATGCTGCTTTTAAATATTCTTAGCCGAAAAGATCTTTACCTCAAATTCTCTCAAAACGTATATCTATGTAAATGAAAAAATAAATAAATAAATAAATAAATAAATAAAAATTCAGAATTTATTTGGTATTTCTTTTTTTAATTTTATTATTTTTATCCCAGAAGGGCTACTAGCCTCGAAACAGCATTTTCCATGAAATCACTAAAAGTGTTAAATCCCTTTTCAAATTTTTGTCACTATTATCGACCCTGTATTATACTTAAAAAAAAATAAACGATGAGGATTCTGAATGAATGTATGTATGTTTCCCGCATTGTGCAAAAACAACGATATCTAGAATCTAGAGCCATCAAATTCTGAATAACATAGACCTCCACCTGCATATGGCCACTTGGAAGTCCGAGTTTTGAATTTGGAACTTGGTTTATTACCTGTTTCACATTTTGTGAACCTTTAACGAATTTGTAATTAAAAAACTTGTACAGACATTAGGATTATTTGAACGCAGACAAGATGAAAAATAGCAACCGCTTTCGCCGGGAATCGAACCACGGACCTCTGGAATACTAACTCAGCGTGTAGAACCACTACAACACAAAGGCACGATAGGAAAGTGGGATAAATACCTTATATACTCCCCTTTTTAAAGGGCGACGCCAAATCATGGGTGTGCAGAATCCTAATCCAACACCCTTTTAGCTCGCGCGCCACTTGTAGAGACATTAGTTTTTTTTTTTTTTTTTTTTTTTTTTTTTCGGGGGGGGGCGGAAGCAGGCAAGATGCAAAATAGCAATCGCCTTCGCCGGGAATCGAACCACGGACCTCTGGAATATCGGCCCAGCGTGCAGAACCACTACATCACGAAAAAAACGCTAGGAAAGTGGGAGAAATACCGCTTTCCTCACTCAACGATTGTGAACTCAACGATTTCAGAGGGAGCAGTGGCAACGCTGTACAGAATAAAACATTTTTATCTCCATCGCGCGAGACTGTCTATCGGTAATTCTAAAGATGTGCTTTTTCTAAAGACAATATATGTGAAGCAGATATTTAAAGTGTTTATTAAAGTATTAAGATTTTTAAATATATATAACCCCGAATTTTTGTGCAACTTAAGTCCGAGAAATTGAATACATAATTCACCTAAAAGCACTGATTCAACTCAAACATATATTTCAAGAGTTCATGAGCCAAGCTACTCTTAAATCACGTTCTGTTCTTAAAATTATAATATGCTAAATGCATCGAAGCAGAATTCTGAAAGCAATGATCGAAATGATTACCGAAAGCTTTATTGGAAGGCATAACTCTGGCTTTTAATTATTACTTCGGGAATATTTTGTAAAAAAAAGCTAATTCAATTCTAATTTCTGCGCTGTTTATATCGCTCTCTTTTTAACTTTAATCAGCTTATATTTCCTAGATATCTGTGCACAGCTTCAGTTATATTATTTAGAATTTACTAAAGCTCTTTTGTTGTAGACTATAGCACTCAATCTTTATTTTCTCCATCACTTCGTAAAAACTCATTTTTGCTAAAGTCTTCTTTGCTAAACTTATTCATTTGAGGAGTAAGCCATTCATAGATGGAGTAAGCCTTCTCCGAAAATGAAGCCATAAATAAACTTCACTACTTATCATATAATCGTACTTCTGGTTGATTTTGTTTATATCCTAATCTGCGTTGTCTACATATGAGTTATTCATCATTGAAAATTTACAAGTTTTCCGTCCTAATTTAATACTTAACATAAAAGAGTTTCTACGCAGCATATAGAAAAGTCAAAAGGATTGCAAATAACTCTTTCAAATTTAGTAAAATCTAGGTACAGAGAAATGTGTAAATGGTAACTATACCATAAAGGAATATATGTTACCGTGAAAGACTGAAATTGGAGAATGTCGACTTTCACCGGAGAAAATCAACATTCACCGAATACGTCGGTGAAAGATCGAATATTGCACTACATTCTTGTATATTCGGACTCGCACCGGTGTATGTCGACAATCACAGATATGCTCTGGTGAAAGTCGAAAAGAGAGGTCATAAAGTGCCATAATAGTTTAAGTTGGTGCAATAAATAAGATTTGAATCACATAATTTATTACTGTTATTTTATTTTCTCATTTAGAACGTACTGTATAATTAAGTAAGTTTTGAACTTCTACTATTTTCCTTTCTCATTTTGAATGTATTGTGTGTTTTAGGTTCTCATGTTCTTAAGTTCTTATTTCAAGTCTCAAGTGCGTTCATTCGCGACTGAATGACGGAGAAGAAAATATAATATTCTTATATGTTCAACATTCACCATTAGTACATTGTGAATGTCGACATTGACCGGTGTAAGTCAGAAATAATTTGGAAAATATTTCGGACATACACCAAGAGACTATGTGAATGTTGACATTCACCGGTGAAAGTCGACATTCTCCAGATTTCGGTGTTGCACCGTAACATATGTATTAAAACTTGGAAGATCACTGGAAATTTTCAATGATATTTTATGCAAATTATGCCTAAAAACACTTTTCTGAGCCTGAGGCTGTTGATATTTCGTTACAAATTCAGTCTAATTTCATTTAACAATAAGTTTCGTAGCCTTACAATTTCGCTGTGTGGTGATCATGGTAAGTCTTGATGTCACGTTGTTTACATTTCCTCGACTTCAATTTTGTGACTCCATTTATTCTACCTTCCGTGTTAGTAACTGTGTTTCAGAAGACCGGTGTTTCAGAAGAACTGTGTTCAAAGAAGATATTGGCCAAATATGGCCAAATATTGGCTTCAGAAAGATAGCTTTTGGACACCTCGCCAAATTTAATATCAATAGCAGAAGTAACGACTTCGTTTCGAAACTACGGTTCTTAAGCAGACAATATGTGGAATAATGTATGCAGTTATGCATATATACTATGAATAATTCAGCTCTGAGTTGGGCCCATTTTTATCGACAAAACTCATGCTGATGAGTTATCAGAAACTACTATTATTCTGCATTTGGTTCCTGAAGAAGTTACTCAAAGACTTTTGCTCAAAATAAGTGTCTTCAACCCATAGCCCGCGGACCAAGGTGGCCCGCTGAAGATATTTTAGTGGCCTCATCATTTGAGTTTGAAGAAAAATTGAAGAATTATAAGAAATTGTGATTTTAAGAAAAAATTGCCTTGTCCGCTTTTTATAGTTAATTTTTTTTCTCTTATTCTTGATATTTAAAACATTTTATTGACATACCTGATAATATTTGAGATAACATTTTCTGAAAATGACGAATTTTTCAAAAATTTCACTTTATCTTATGCAATATGTGTTACACCTGAACTTCAATTAGAAGTGTTTATAGATTTACAATGTGACTCTGCAGTAAAATGAAAATTTCTTGAAACACCTAGATTAATTTATCTTTATTCAAAGTACGTGACCGAAGACAAGTATCCAGGAATTCATAAACATGCACTCTTCATGTCTTCTACCTTTGGCAGTATCTACATACGTGGACAGCATATTTCAACGAAAATATCCATTTTGACCACTATCGAATGCAATTTAACGATGTTTTTGCGTGATATCTGTACATAAGGACAGAATAAAAGACTCTTTTCCTTCAAAAAATTATAAAACTGCTTTAAAATTAATTCTGAAGAGAATTTTTCGTGGCGTCTGTACGAACGTATGTACGTACATGCGTACGTAAGTATCTCGCATAACTCAAAAACGAGTAGCCTCAGAACGTTGAAATTTTGTATATAGGACTGCTATAACATGTAGATGTGCACCTCGTATTTTGGTTGCAATCGGCCGCACCAAACGTATATAAATATATTTATATATATATCCACTCTGTTACCCGGCTCAGTGATCTCAGTTCCTTTACTCTTATATGTTTGTAAGTTGCACATTTTTTGCTTTAAACATGATTGTATTATGTTGTTTTTATCTTCCGGTTAAGGATTTTATGCCTTTATTAAAACTGTGTGCAATATTTTTAGAATTATCCGCAATTTTAAAGTTGTTTAATTGCCACTAAGCCTTTTTTTAATGGCGGCCATTGATGTTTACATTTGAAACAGGGGACTAGAGGATTTGTTGCCAATCTAGAGAAATTTAGCTTCGCAACAACAAAGATAACGCATTCATTTATTATTGCCAATTAAATCATGCTAATTCTTTCTGGAATTTTTTCGAGGAAATATGTGTTTGAGATTTACTTCGTAATTTTTAATATAGATATTTTGAGTTTTTATGTATTTTTGCCTTCTCGTGAAGTGAGAACTGAATTAATAAAATGAGAAATACTCAATCGTCTGCGAAAAACTGATTCTTTTTTCTTTTGTTTGCTTAATTTCTTTTATACATCATTCTAGCTTTATTATAGTATTTGAATAGAACATGTGGCAACTATTAGATAATTTTATTCTTTAAATGATATAAATTTTGTGCTTTATGAGTTATAATATAAACGAAATATATAAGTTAACTGTTATATAATTATTGGATTATATAACATTTAACTTAGTTTCCGTTATATAATTATTATATAAGTTAACTGTTATATAATTATTCATACTGTTAAGTGAATCTAGCGCCAGAGTGTCGCTATGGTAAACAAATACTAGAGTGAATTTTAAAGAACGCATTTATTCTATTGTGGTTTATGCGCTGTCGGCGAAGTAGATTTAATTAGTCCAATAAGTTTAAATGAAATGCAAGAAAAAATGCGTATAACTTAATATTACAATACAAGGAAGTCATGTGGTGTACACATCAGATTTTTTTTAATTGCAAATGCATTTTGCGACATCGTTGTATACTATCATCTTTATATTTTTTTTTTTCATAGTTAAAAAAAGTTTTAAAACATTTTAATTCGATTTCCGTTTGACTTTTTGAAACCAGTGTATATATCTATATATATATACAAGTCTGTGACACTATCTCTTCGCTTGGATTCAATTGTAATCTTGCAAAACAAACCTCCCTTTTTCAGATAAATTTTCTGACTATATTATTTTTTGAAAGACCCGCGGATCTTTGTGAATTTACTGATTTGGCCCTCGGCCGTGAAAGGTTGAAGATCCCTAACAAAATTCTATTCTATGTTTTATGATTGCTATCCGTCCTCATACATCTTATACACTAATTTTTGAGACCATTGTGCAATCATACGCAGTATGCAAAGAGCGGCCTCGAACTATTTTTATGAAGTAACAGTGTCATTAACGAAGAAACAAGTCATTAACTAAGAATAAAGTACCAAATGTAGACTGGTGTGCAAAATTTAAGGACGAGACGGTTTTTTCAATATAACTTTGTACAAAAGATTTCCAAATCAACACATTTAATACCGTAAGATCCCCAATACGTAAGGACATGAGTAATGTAAGCAACACTTACTAAAAGAGAAATCAGAGGGATAAAAAGAAGCTTTATTGAAAAAGTAGCATGGAGCGCAATGCGACTGAAGGCCGAAACATTCCTGTGATGGGTGTCCAGCAAGAAACATCCGGTCTTTAATACTGGATATCATCTCCCCTGACTGATGGGCAAGTTTCACAGCGTCTGCCCATACTGAGAATGAGGGTGTCAATGAGTTGTTGAGGCATTGCTGCCCATTCGTCTTGCAGCGCCGATCGAAGCTCCGGAATCGTTACTGGTGATAAGGTAAGAGCTGCCAAGCGTCTGCCTAGAAATTCCCATACATGCTCGATGGGATTGAGATCCGGAGATCGTGCCGGCCAATCCATACGTTCAATATCCTCACTCTCTAAGAGCTGTTCGGCAGCTACTGTGCGATGACATGGTGCATTGTCGTCCATGAAAAGGAACTGCAGACCCATAGCGCCTCTAAAAAGACGCACATATGGAAGAAGAATCTCGTTACAATAACGGGTCCCGTTTACTGAACCTGCGTCGAAGATGTGATGGTCTGTACGACTACCAAGCATGATGCCTCCCCAAACGGGAACACCGTCACCTCCGTACCTGTCCCTTTCAATGATGTTCAAGGGATGATTGCGGCTTCCCCGCTCTCTCCAGATGAGTATGCGATGAGAATCTCTACTGATTCTCATCGCATACTCATCTGGTCTGAATCTGCTCTCATCTGTAAAGAGTACTCGTCCCCATTCATTATTCATTGTCTCTCCAATTCCGGTGTTCCCGGCACCACAGAGAACGCTTTCTCCGATGGGCAGGCGTTAGAGGTACACAGCGTACAGGGCTTCGTGCAAACAGAACACCACCGTGCAGTCTTCTGGCCACGGCAAAACGCGATATCGGTCGTCCAGTCGCCTCTGTCGTGTGTCTAGCGATTTCTCCCGCTGTCTGCCGCCTGTTTCTTCTGGCCTGTAAGGCAATATACCCGTCATCTGCGGGTGGGGTTCCTGGTGGACGACCACTGATAAACCCCCGGATAGCTGTTCCTGTAGTTTGAAATTGTCTCCAAAGTCGTGAAACGATGCTGTGGGCAATTCCGGACTCTGCAGCCACACTTATCACACTGCGGCCTTCCTCCAAATTCCCAATGATTCGACCTCGGTTAAAAGCATCCAGATGTCGTCTATCAGATTGATTATTCGCCATTTCTCGCTGAGGCAGCAACTCGGTGTGATTTTAACTGCTATACGGCGTGCAATCGCTTTGTCAGAAATACTGATCTTACACCGACATCATGCTTTATACTACTCAGACACTCCCCCATTACGTCTACCTGCATATCTGCGTATGTGCTACCGTACATCACCTTACTTAATCTCCTGATTGGTCTTTCTGTCCGCTCTGCCTCTTCGTTCAGCTGATATGCTAATTTTTCGACTTTGTCCTTAATTTTTGCACACCAGTGTATGCAAGATTACATATTTTTATTTCATCGTATAACTTCGAATTTTTTTTTGTTAACAAACTCTAGGATTTGAACGCGAGCAGTGGCAACAACTTTCGAAATAAAGCAGATTTTCATCTCCAGCTACTCGGAAAATTGAGGGCGAAAATTAACTCTTTTTCCGAGTTTTTAATTAATATTTCTGATTTTAGCTATTTTGGTTTGGAAAAAAAAAGTGGATGTCGAACTTTTCCAGAACCCAGAAAATATTTGTTGAAAGTTTGTTGACGATGGCTATAGTAGTGACTGAGTTATCAGAGGACAAACAAACATACTTTCTTCTTTACATACATACATATTGTAAATTCCATTTTTTCTTTTTCCAGTCAATCAAGGGTTTTCAGAAGATTTTGGTTGTATGTTTGATTTTGGTTTGCTTGCCAAATACAGTTTTTTAGATGCATTTTTAAAAACACTAATCTCTCTCAGAGATAGTGATCTTCGAAATACCGTCACCACAAAAGAGTCACTATATTTTGCACTAAAGGACGATTAGATTTTAGATCTGAGAGCTTAAGTTATTTGCGAGAGTCTGAAATCCTTTTACACAGTTTAACTGCTATAAATCAGCTTAAAATACTTCATAAAACTAATATATAATTCCTCACTTTCTCCAAACCTTAATAAAAAAAAAAGATCGTTCATTTCTTTATTTAGAAAAGGAAAGATTAACGGCCACATTTTACAATTTAAAGTAAATAGGTATTTTTTTTTCCTTTTCCTCTCTTCCTTAGAAACTACTTACGTTTTAATCTGGTGATTAATGACTGGCGTGGCTTACGATAAGGCTTAGTTTTTAGGCGAGGGCAACCACAAGGTGGATTGAAGGAAATAACTGATGCGAGAATTTGGACAAGTATTTATTCCTTCGGTGCTGATGGGAAGTTTGGGGGCGTATGGGTGATGGTGGGTAAAACTCAAAGTTAATGATGCTTCGGTTTTGGCCTGTACATCCTGTGGTACCTTGGTTTTATACTTATTTTTTGTTGTTTATTTAATTGTTTGTTGAGTAAACATATTGTTGTGTATTTTCCTTGGCTGAAGAATTGTTCTCTTACCACACACAGATAATGAAAGAAGACACTTTCTTAAAGCCATAGAAATATTTTTAAAAAAATGTATCTTACGTTAGACTGAGAGTTCTGAAAGTAAGGGTTGCTACATATTAGGGAGGCCGATAACACTTATTGATGGTATCTGAAGCATTTTAGAATTCTATTTTTTTTAAAATTTAAGTTAGGGTTTTATGTTTATTTCAAATGGCATTCTAAATACACTCATGTTCATAAATTAAGGATAATGCAAAATCAGACAAAGGAAGAGTTAGAAGCAAAACAAATTTGACTTATTTCTAAAGCTTAGTTATTAAACAAAAGGTAAAGAGCAAAAAAAGATGCTATATGTTTGATATTATTAAAAAAATAGGGATTTTTTTCCCTGGAGCAAATTACAAAAAAAAATTATCGATCTGATCTTGGGGGATATTACACCACTCAAAAAGCAATGCTCTCCGAAGTTCCGGTAGACATGTAGGAGGAGGTTGACGGGCTGCAACTCATCAGCCAAGCAAGTCCCACACGTGCCCTACTGGATTTAAGTCCGGTGAGAATGCTGGCCGGTCCATATGGGTGATATCCTGCAATTGAAGGCATTCGCTTACGATGTTTACACGGTCGGGACGAGCGTTGTCATCCATAAACACAAATTGTGCGCCCATGGCGCCCCGAAACAAACGTACATGTTGTTCCAGAATAACGTCCCGATAGATTTGGCTTGTCATGGTTCCAATTTGAACATGCAGGTCAGTTCTAGAACCCAGAATAATTCCACCGCAAACGAGCACTCCTGCAACACTTTAACGGTGTCGTTCAATGATGTGTTCTTGGTGGTAACGGGTACCTGGAGCTCTCCATATGAAAGACCGGCGAGAATCAGACTGCAAGCTAAACCTAGACTCGTCGGAAAACATCACATAAGCCCACTATTACGGTGTATACTATGCATGCTCTCTACTCCAGGCTAACCGCAGGCGGCAGTGAGTTGCAGTAAGTGGAACGCATTTGACAGGTCTACGAGCATATAGACCAATCTGCCATAAGCGTCTGTACACGGTCTGCCTTGAAATTGTCGTACCAGTGGCTGAAGAGAGCAACCGAGACAGGTCTGAGGCTGTGCTCCGCCTGTTTCTTTTGACAGTAACTGCCAAATACCGGTCCTCATTCGGCGTTGTAACTCTGGGGCGACCTGTGCTGTAACGTCTATTCACATTGCCATCATCATCTTGGAATCTTTGCCAAAGCCTGGAACTGACACTCTGGGCAATTCCAAGTTCGTCTGATACTTCCAGTTGGATACGCCCGCATTCCAGAAGGCCGGTAATTCTACCATGTAAAAAAATCATCCAAATGCCTCCTTTGTGTCATAACTATTCGGTTATTGCACTGAAATGCTTATAAAGCGCCTGCGAACAATTTTACTTCTTTGCCTGTATTCCTTATATATCACTCTTTTCACTCTCGTCATTGTGACGTACCATCGGTGTCATCTGGTTACTTCCTGAAAATTGCATATGATTCTCGAAGATGCGTGTAGTGATTTTACAGGTGATATATTTATTTTAGAGTTCGATTTCCACGTGACTCGGAATTATCTTTAATTTATGGACATGAGTGTAATTAGAATCCTTACTTAAATGGGATTCTGAATAATGAGAATTTTTACTTAAATGGCATTTTAAAGAATAATATTTTGTATTTAAATGACATTCTAAATAATTAGAATTCTTATTAATATAAATGTGATAGTATGCATAACATACTGTTACATGCGTACGAGTTCGTGATAGATTCAATGCGCACAGAAACGATAATAGTTTTGTAAGGTTTATCTTAAGTTTTTAACTTTCCTGACTTGCCTTAATTTCAGCTGACGCCAGAACGTGTTTTCAGAATCGCGGTTAAATGCAAATGAAGGAAGAGCAAGTATTTAAAGTTGAAGCTCTACTGACTTCCTTAGAGAGCCACAGATTCTGACCTGCGTGCGTTCGCATTTTAAGCTACACTCTTTCTAAGCTATTTCTACACTCGGCCGTATTTCAGGCACTTGATAGCTTCGCCGTTAAGGGGCCAGCTCCTGTAGAATTTTGATAGCGTCGGCTATATCTTTAAGTTAGTTAAGTTTTATTTCTTAGTATTCTTGAGTTCAAGACTAAACACAATCTTTTCTGTACGTCCTGAGAGAGGACCGTCTGTTAACCTTATTTTAAAGAATATAGCATAATTAACTCTTCTCGAGTATCTGTTCTCTGTCTACTGAACTAAAGCGATTATTCGCTTAACAGTTCTCAATAGTACACACATTTAGCTGTAAATTCTAGGTTCAAAAATTACAATTTGGTAGAATTTATTTTTCCAAAAAAAGCACTTCACAATTCTGGAATTTTCCACAAAAGTGCTAGAACAGCTCTTCCCAGAATGGCGGAGCACAGTCAGTAGTTACCATTTCAAACTACTAAGAACGTTAAACCCAATGCAACGCAAAGTGCATCTAAAAAGCAAAGATCTTTCAGTACTTCGAAGCCAACTCTGGACTAAAAACTGAGAACTGGTGCTCTCTTCCAATCTTATATAGTTTTTCCCCGACCTACGGGGAATTTTCAGTACCTTGGATTTTTCGAAATTACTGGAAGGCATATACAGTTAAAGTTATAAGCTACCCTTAAAGTTACCTATAAGAGCCGGAAAAGGTTACACTTACATTTAGCGATGAATTACACTTATTCAATCATAGTACAAACTACAGTTATACAGTGACCGGACAAAATTGTAGCCAAATGATTGCCAAGTTTGGTGACTTTTGGCGATTTCTCGCCAAATTTGGCTACAAAAATTAGTCACCGAAACCATCGCCAACTCGCCGATATTTCGACAGTTTAGCGAGATAGCAAATATAAAATAAACTTGTCCCTGTAACTTTATTTTTTCGGTGGAGCTTCCATCTCTTCAGACTTCCCATGCATACATTATACAAAATTCGTATCAATATTATTTATGGCTCTTACGTGTTAAATCTAACTCATGGTTGTTAATTATTGTGTAACTTAGTTTTTGATTATTAATTTTTAAAAGTAATTTCTCAACTATTTTAATAATCTCAGATCTTTGTTGAGTCGTGTTAAGTACCATTAAAAAAATGCTCGTGAAAGAAGCTTGAAAAATCTCTGGTCTAGGCTAAAAGTTCTATGCGAAGCTGAATTAGGAATATGAAAAGAAACACAGTTGAAATCTATCGCATGCCAAACATGAAATACATTATTTTCGATTCTAAAAATTCGTGGGAAGCCATTTCGACTTCGCACGACTTTAACCAGACGAGATATTAATTAAAAACTTCCCAAATTCAATTAATTTCCGCACTCATCTTTCTGAGTGGCAACAGTCTCCCGGGTTGGAGATCAAAATGCTTTATTTCTGAAAGTGTTGCTACTGCTTGCTTTCAAATTGTAGAGTTTGTTAATAAAAAATCTGATCTGGACACCACATGACTTCCTTGTACGGAATATTAAATTATACGTACTTTTTTTCTTGAATTTCATTTAAATTGAGTGGATTGAAATAAATCTACTTCGTCGACAGCGCGTAAACCACAACACAATAAATGCACTCTTTAAAATTCACTATATTTGTTTACTATAACGACACTCTGAATGCACAAAATTTATATCATTTGAAGAATTATCTCATCGTTGCCACATGTTCTATTCAAATACTATAATAAAGCTAGAACGAAGTATGAAAGAAATTAAACAAACAAAACAGAAAGGAAACAGTTTTTCACAGACGATTTAGTATTTCTCATTCAATTAATTCAGTTCTCACTTCGCGACAAGGCAAAAATACATAAAAACTCAAAATATCCCTATTAAAAATTACGAATTAAATTTTAAACGCTTACTTCGTCGAAAAAATTCCAGAAAGGATTAAGCATGATTTAATTCGCAATAATAAATGAAGGCGTTATTTTTGTTATTGCGAAGCTTAGTCTCTCCAGATTGGCAACAAATCTACAATTCTGCTGTTCAAATGTAAACAAATATGTCCGCCATGTTATTTAAAACTTAACCGCACTTAAACAGCTTTTAAATTGTTGATAATTGTACAAGTATTGGTTCCAGTCTTACGAAGGGCATAAAAGCCTTAACCGGAAGATAAGAACAACATAATTCAATCATTTTTAAAGCAAAAAATGTACAATTTACAAACATATAAGAGTAAAGGAACTGAGATCACTGTGCCGAGTAACAGAGTGGATATATACATAAATATAGTATTTATATATGTTTGGTGCGGCCGATTGCAACTAAAATACGAGGTATACATCTACATGTTATAGCAGTCCAATATACAAAATTTCAGCGTTCTGAGGCTACTCGTTTTCGAGTTATGCGAGATACGTACGTACGCACGTACGTACATACGTTCGTACAGACGACACGAAAAATTCTTTTCAGAATTAATTTTAAATTATTTTTATCATTTTTTGGAGGAAACGAATATTTTATTCTGTCCTTACGTACAGATATCACGCAAAAACATCGTTAAATTGCATTCGATAGCGGTCAAAATGGATATCTTCGTTGAAATATGCTGCCTGAAACTTTTCGCGATTACAATACTTCCTTTTTACTTCGTACAAGGAAGTAAAAATTTGAAAGATTTACAAAATCTATACATATAAGAAAGAATGTCTGTGAGTGTGATTGTTTGTTCGCGTTATTACTTTCTGATAATTTATTATTTTTTTTTGGCTGCACTTAATCAAGTAAAATTGAATATAGGTGAAATATTGCATGGAATTTGAGCTTTTATGACCATTCGACTAGACAGACGAAAATCATTAAAAACTGCGTGCCTTTGTTGCTGACATAGTGAGAGAGAATTACTTTATTTTCCTATCGAAATTTTTTATGTGGGTTCCATATCGTATCAGATTGAAAAATGTATGACTATTAATCGTATTTTTTGCATTGTTATTACAGAAGATTACAGCGGTATCGTTCTCTCTGTTGTTAAACGCTTTACTTCAATGTAACTTAACTGCCATCGGGTACTTTCGCTAGTCTGGGAAAAATTCAACAGCATTCACTTCAGTAATACAGTACCTGTGAGAACGCGTGGTGTAGTTATAAAAAGTTGTTGATCAATAAGAGTTAAATACAGGATGAATCTGAACAAGAGGCAAAACTTTACAGGGTGATGGAACGCAGCTACAGAAGCAATATTCGTCATATGAATTTTTTGCGGATATGCAGACTGGAAGCTGCTAGGTGGCGTTGTAAATGGTATAAAAAGGGTCGGTTCTCGCACACAACTTTTAATTCTTAGCAAAACTAAGAAAAACATTGCTTTTAAAGATCTCGACCTTTTTCAGGAAGCTGTTCCTCTGGTCACAAAGGCCAAATACTTAGGAATTATTTTGAACCAAAGGCTCACATGGTCTAATCACATTAACAGTGTCAAGAGCAAAGCCATGGGCATAATATGCAGATTTCTCCCGGTCGTTGGAAAATATCCAAATCTTAGTTTGCGTACCAAAAAACATATATATACCACTTGCATTCGACCGATAGTTTGCTACTGCTCCTGCTTGGAACACGGTCACTCAAACTCAACTGCATCAATTACAATTAGTGCAAAACAAATTTCTGCGCATTATTACTGATTCACACTATCTTATCCGCAATAAACTTTTACACAGAGACTTAAAACCTGAGACGATTCCAGATTACATCAGAAGATCTAATGAAAAATTCTTCAACAAAGCTGTGCAATGTGACTTTGTTAATTACTCCCATGTCTTTAATTATGAAATTCTCTTCGAAGATAGAAGTGTCAAACCACTTGCAGCTCACACCTTCATGGGAGGAGACGACAACATTTTCACTTAGATCCTCAATTGGTAGCTGTTTGTACTTCCAATGCATCTGATTTTGATTGAAGTTCTTCTGTAGCTTGAATATTATTCTTGGAGATTGATAAACTAATGCTGTGAGATTTTTCGCATTGTGATGACATAGTGGTGTTGTAAATAGGTTGCTTAGGTTGTTGTTGAGTTGCTGTAGTGTATTGCGTTGAATAGTTGTATTTAAATTGTGTTGCATAGTTGTTTTGTATTGTGTTGTATTTAGCACTACTCATTGAGGTTCTTTAATTGTATTTGAATTTGTCATTGGAACTATTGCTGTAGTGTATCTTCTCGTATTGTTGTTATTGATTTACATTGTCTTGGGTCCTCCTTGAAAGCTGTGATCGCTCGTCACGTTTTGCGAACCTGACCGATTGGATCGTCTTGCTCCTTTTGGTACTTCTCTTCTTCCCCTTATCTCCGTTTTCTCATCTGAGATTTTCTCCACGTCCGGATTTCTTTATGTCAAGTACCCTTGGGCTTTAATTCTGGAACCGGCAACATTGCTCTCCGCAATAGCTCGATCAATTTTAGAGTCTAAGTCTACCCAACGGCATTCTCCACCCTAGATTGCCGAGACGATGGCTGGTTATACGAACCACGGAATTTCCAGGGCGGTGGATTGCTCGAGGTGGTCTCATAGCTTGGCCACCAAAATTCCCGGATGTTTCGTGTTTGACCTTTTTTCTGTGAGGCTGTATGAAAAGTCTAATCTACGAATGCTCAATTAAAACGAATATGGATCTAGTCGTCAAGTTCACCTTTCTTGCCTACGATATTCGGGAAATGCCTGGTGTGTTTGCAAATGTGCGTCAGTCCCCTATCGCGTATGTGTGAAGACTGCGCTACAGCTAACGAAAGGTCTTTTGAGCAATTTCTTTGAACATGTTACACTCCTGTTCATTAAATGTTTTCTGATGTATCCGCACTCATTCTTGTGTTAAATCTTTAAAATGTTTCGGTGAAAAAATACCTTTTAACTTCACCGTTTGCGTTTCCTCTTCAATATGATCGATCATTCATTCTATGACGAATATTGCTCGTATAGCTGCGTTCTGTAACCTCTTAAAAGTTTGCCCCCTTGTTAAGATTCACCCTGAAGATCCAAATAAAATTTTGAATTAAGCAAATAAAGCAGATTTAAATAAGCGGAGACTTTGAATAAAACTCTGTCGATTTCGAGAGTAATTAGACACAGATCTTTCTTTTCCAGGAGTAAAACATTTTTAATTCATCATGGCAAAACGGCTTGTGATTCTGAAAGAGAGGATGCTACTCTAATATTCTTCGAAAATGATGGAGTTTTATACGAAATCATCATGCATCTAAGTATGCTTTATTATGTCTAATTTTAAATTCAAAATTGGTATATTTCTCTTCCAGTAATATGCCAATATGATGAAAAAAACTTTCCGAAACATTGGAGATTCTGGTCTTTCGTTTCATTATTTCTTTTGAGTTCGACAGATCTCCAACCTAAGTCACTGAATTTGCATAAAGTCAATTGAATTATACAGTTACAGATGCACTGGCATTGCGGATTTTTCTCTCATATTGCTAAAAATCACGAATAGTCTAGTCATACAAAATGCTTTTGGCTTACTCCTGCATAATGATTCCATCGTGCTAAAATTAACATGTTGCTCTGAAAGCGTTCTGTGTTTCTATGTTAAAATCGGGGATTTCCAGTAAAACAGAATAGGACTACTTCACAAAAGTTAAAAAAATGTCGTCAATTGCATCACTCTACCACATGTGTTACAAAATTCGCCTATTTCATCAAGCGTTCCGATATTTTTATCAGTTTTGTATCAATGTATATAAATATATATGTAAGATAAAACATATAAATCAGCTTTATAATTTAGTTTAGCAATAGCGTCTGAATTCATTTTTTTTTTTAATTTAGAGCCTTTTTATTCCTAATTTTTAATTTGGATATTTCGTCTCTCTATTCTAAAAAGTAGTAGAAACTTTCCTGGACTGCTTCATTTCTAGATCAATCTATGTCAAACAGCTAATTCGGAACCTTAACTCAAAATTCGAGAACTGAAAACTTTCCCTTAATAAGCAATCTTAAACAAAACTTTCTCTTGGTGAACCTCCACATTGGATAATTGCGCACTTTGGCTTCTACCTCTCTTTCTGTTCAGAGGTTTCGTGCATTGCTCTCTTCCTATAACAATAGTATCAAAAGTGTAAGTGCTCTTAAATAGGCAGGCTAATGTGGTAAGTGAACTGTGGCTCCAAATATCAATGAAAATAAAGCTGAATATTTAAACTTACTCGGCTACTACGTTTCCTCTTCAATATGAATCTACATTCTATGCCATCAATATTGATACGTATTTTTCATCACATACAGGCAATACATACATATATATATATATAGAGAGAGGAAAACAAGAAGAGAAATTTTAAAATTAATGAATTTAAAAATTTATTTAAAACGGATTTAAAAAGTAAAATTCTACGCTATTACTGCAAGCGCAAAATTTAACTTAAGAGAATATATAAAGGAAAATAATCTCCTATGATATGTGAAGTGAAATTTAGATGGTAAATTTGTATTATTATGCAAATTACTAATTGGAATATGTAAATAATTAAATTTGTACTGTTGTGAAAATTACTAATTGGAATATGTAAATAACTAAATTAGAATTGTAAATTAAAATTTAAACTAAAGAATAAAATAAGAGAATTATTGCTGATTCCACGGAAAGATCCCAATTTATCAAGGGGAAATGGAACTTTTCCATGCAACCACGAACAATTCATGAGGAGCCCGTTTTGTCATTTTACATTTCTGAACAAAATATCTCAACTCGAATTTTAAATTTTCTGTTCAATTTTAAAAATTATTTACGTTTCTGAACTACTTCAAGATTTAAATTTGTATTATACAAAGAAAATTTAAAACTGGAGTTGGGAAGTTTTTAGAAATTCCAAAATGACGAAACGAGATCCTCATGAATTCTTAGTGAAGAATTTAGATATGTACAGATATTTAAATATATGGAAATATTTAAATTCTGATGATCTTTTCACGTATTTTCGAAAATATTGATAACAAAAAAAGTTATTGTTACATAAGATATAAGAAAGGGTTTCAGTAATATAACCTGTTTTCTTTAGCAACAGAATATTAAAAAAATAAATAAATAAAAAAATATGTGATTGTGTGGGAAAATTATTTACTGAAGACTAGATACATTTTTAAGACTGAGATTTGAATTAAAAGAAGAGTAATGAATATTTTAAGAATAAAAATTCGAAAACGAAAATGAATGAAGTTTTTTCCGATTTGAAATGACTAAAAAATAAATTGCTTCACTTGTTTGCTTAAATCAGTTACTCATTAATCATAATGTTTTGCTAAAATAGTAATCATTAAAATATTTAATAATGCACAGTAACTAATGTCTTTGCTACATACTAAATAAATTTCTTACATTGATTTCTCATAATTCTTTCATGTTTTCTGTTTGCATTCTAAATTATACCCTATTAAAATGATCTTTATAAACTCCATCATTACACATCGGCCTTTTTCTTTGAAATCGAAACAAATTTTAATCAGTTCTTAAGTTTTTTTTTTCCCTTTTTTAAATGGAAAAATTTTACTAGTAAAATAGAATCAGACTTTTTTATTCTGCCTGAAAACAAAGAAACATTTTCAAAAAATAATAACCATATTTTTCCTCTTTAAAAATGAAGTTGTTTTAATTTTTTCGAGCTTTAAACATTATAGTTTTCGTTAAATGATTTTTTGCAATCACGTGCACTCTTAATGTTCTTCTAATAATAACCTTGCAAAAAACTTTCTGTAACTAAGAACTAGTTAAACTAGCCATTTCTCTTTTTTTACTCATTTCTCTTTTCTAGTCATTTTAGTCATTTTTCTTTCTTTCTCTCTGTATATATGGAGGTTTCCTATGCGTAAAGAAAAATGGCCAGATGAGAAATGTTGGCTTCTTCAGTATGACTGATTTCCATGTGATTTATATCTATACTTTATTATTACCCAGAAGGGGTATTAGTCTCAAAACATTATTTTGTGGCGTTTCATTATAAATGGCGAATTACTTTTTAAATTGTTGCTACAAATTGCTATCGTCTATATTATATTTAAAGAAATTAAATGATTAAGAATCTGCACGAATGTACGGATGTTTCTCGTTGTGAAAAAACGAAGATACCAAAAGCCATCAAATTTTGAATAACGTAATCCTCCACTTGAACATGGGCACCTGGACATCGAATTTTGAATTTCGAATTTGTTTTATATTATTATTATTAGTATCTACTTTGTAAAATTTTAACGAATTTCTGATTAACAACCTCAACGATTTCAAAGCGATCGGTGGCAACACTGTACGGAAAAAACATTTTTATGTCCAACACTCGAGACTGTCTATCGGAAATTCTTAAGATATAGTGTTTTTAAATATTCTGTTGTATATATCATGTTTTGTAAAACTTGTACGAATTTTCCATTAAGAAACTCAACGATTTCGAAGGGAGCAGTGACAGCACTGTACGAAATAATAAAAATAAAAAAAAAATAATAATAAAAAAAAAAAATTCTCCGGCACGAGGGATTGTTTACCGGAAATTCTAAAGATAGACCCCTTTTAAGTATTTTAGTCTAAAGGAACATTAACCCAAATGCTCTCGAAAGTGTATGCTTATGTAAATGGAAAAATCTGATGTGTACACCACATGACTTCCTTGTACGGAATATTAAATTGTACGCATTTTTCTTGCATTTCATTTAAACTTATTGGATTGAATTAAATCTACTTCGTCGACAGCGCATAAACCACGATAGAATAAATGCATTCTTTAAAATTCACTCTAGTATTTGTTTACCATAGCGACACTCTGGCGCTAGATTCACTTAACAGTATTATATTTCGTTCATATTATAACTCATAATGCACAAAATTTATATCATTTAAAGAAAGGAATTATCTAATCGTTGCCACATGTTCTATTCAAATACTATAATAAAGCTAGAATGATGTATAAAAGAAATTAAGCAAATAAAACAAAAAAGAAACAGTTTTTCAGAGACGATTGAGTATTTCTCATTCAATTAATTCAGTTCTCACTTCGCGAGAAGGCAAAAATACATAAAAACTCAAAATATCTATATTAAAAATTACGAAGTAAATCTTAAACACTTATTTCCTCGACAAAATTCCAGAAAGGCTTAAGCATGATTTAATTGGCAATAATAAATGAAGGCGTTATCTTTGTTGTTGCGAAGCTAAGTTTCTCTAGATTGGCAACAAATTCACTAGACTGCTGTTTCAAATGTAAACATTCAATGGCCGCCATATAAAAAAGGCTTAGCGGCACGTAAACAACTTTAAAATTGTTGATAATTCTAAAAATATTGCATAGAGATTTACTAAAAACCTTAACATAAAACCTTAACATTAACCTTAACCGGAAGATAAAAACAACATAATTCAATCATTTTTAAAGCAAAAAATGTACAATTTACAAGCATATAAGAGTAAAGACACTGAGATCACTGAGCCGGGTAACAGAGTGGATATATATATAAATATATTTATATACGTCTGGTGCGGCCGATCGCAACCAAAATACGAGGTGCACATCTACATGTTATAACAGTCCTATATACAAAATTTCAACTTTCTGAGGCTACTAGTTTTTGAGTTATGCGAGATACGTACGTACGTACATACGTTCGTACAGACGCCACGAAAATTTCTCTTCAGAATTAATTTTAAAGCAGTTTTATACTTTTTTTTGAGGAAACGAGTCTTTTATCCTGTCCTTACGTACAGATATCCCGCAAAAACTTCGTTAAATTGCATTCGATAGCGGTCAAAATGAATATTTTCGTTGAAATATGCTGCCTGAAACTTTTCGCGATTACAATACTTCCTTTTTACTTTGTACAAGAAAGTAAAAACTCCCCTTTCGGCGTAATATAAAATCTGAAATCTTTCACATTTTTCGGTTTTACGAATTAGATGTTTTTATTAATTATACTTCACCTTTTAAGAGTTGGAACTTCAAAAAAAATCATAAACAATGATTGATTAATACACAGAGCATTAAATAAATTTATTTATTTGAAATTATGTGATATATAAAAAAAAGCTATGGAATAAAATCTCTGCGTATTTTGTTTTCAATATTTCAATCTGCATGAATATTTTGTTATCCTTACTTTGAAATCCTTTAAATTTTGCTTTAAAATATTTTAATAAAATCTCCTTTTTTTACCTATACTACTTATAAAAGTATATAACAATTTATTTACCCTTTGAGCTTCATCAATATATTACGATAAATTATAATATTAAGTTAAAGATAAAGTTTAATAATTTTTAATCTTTATTAATTACAACATCTGAAGTTAGTGACATTTTTCTTACTATCAATAAAGAAAATTCATGGTAAATGCCTAAAGGTTGTAGGGATTTATATTTATTTTAAATAACAAGTTTAATTTAAGTTCCTAATGCCAGAATAGCTAAATTTGGTAACGCGCGTGAAGTAATGCAAATTCTATCTTGAGGAGAAAATGTTTAAATACTGAGGTCTAGAATGGAAAGTAAGAGAGTTTAGGCTAGCGCTGACAGCTCTGTAGTGTGAGCTTCTATTTCTGCAGTAATTACTGGTTAATGTGGCGTCACAGCTATTGCTTTGCTGTCACTAGAATTTTGACGCAGTTTTAAGAAACATGATTATCTGAACCCTGTAATTTCTACTACTTTTTACTACTTATCTTCCTGTAATTTCTTCTGAGAAATTTCTACTGCCTGTTAATATCTTCGAATTTTTTACTTTCGTTCTTCGTACAGACATTAGGCACTCGTACAGACATTAGGCATTACGGAAGCAAGAAAGATGGTAAATGAGCAATGCCCTCGTCGGGAATCGAACCACGGACCTCTGGAATACGCCCCCAGCGTGCAGACCACTACACTACGAAGGCATGCTAAGAAGGCGGGAGAAATACTTTTTATACTCCACCCTTTAGAGAGCGACTGGGGCTTTTAGGGAGCCAAATCGCCAACTCCTGGGTGTGGAGAATCATCATCCATTACCATTTTTAATTCGGGAGCCAGAGACATTAGGTATTTTGGAAGCAGGAAAGATGAAAAAATAAACAACTCCCTCGCCGGGAAGCATATTTCACAAGTGCACATCAGCGTAGCCACTGAGGGAGGGGTTTCGAAAACGGACCAATAAGCTGCTATTGCTCTTGTGACGCTAAATTTTCGTACATGTGAGCGTATGTTGTTTACGTTTTAATTTGCATTTGTATCGCAGTTATAAATATATGGCGTAATAGTAGAAAATCTCGTAGTGCTTTCGTTTCTTGAATTTGATTAATCGCTGACATTTCACTTTCGCAATTTTTATCACGCATTAATATTAGGATTGATGTTCACGGCATATTATGTGGATTAAGAGAATTCAAGTCTATATTTTTTTAATTGAGCTGAGAATGACTGAAAGAGTTACAATGAATCTAGTGTTTTCTTATTTCAGTGCTTGCATTATTTTAATTTTTAATGCGTAAGATTCAGAACACATATGATCTGATTATATCCATTGTTAACATTAAAATTATATAATTGAATTATATAATGAATAAATTGAATATACTCCTTGTGAATACGATAAATTCAATCTGTTTGATGAGTATTTCTGGTGTAGACAGTACATTTCAGAGTGAGCATTTATTAAATGTGAAATTTAACGCACTAAATGTATACGAATGCACATTAGTAAATTTCACTGTGACTAAAATTCTACATTGGTTATTATTATAGAACATCTTTTTCATATAGACTGCAATAAAACGTGCTGACTTCTATTTACATATATAATTGGTATAAACATTTTTCTCATACGCATAGTTTGATGTAAAGATTGCATTTGGGCTCAGATGTTTATCACATATTTCTTTCTTCATTTTATTTACCACTTATTAAGTAATATTTCACATCGTATTTTTGCGAAGTATCCAACATGTGTTTGCACTTATTTCAACCAGGTAGTGAATCTTCATAATTTCCCATATTTGATCTAAATTCGCAATGAAAAGTTTCAGAATCAATTGACGGTGCTTTAATTATTTTGTACAGAAAATTGCATGGCAGAATATTTTCAACCATCTTGCTTAAATCTTAAAGCATGCGAAAGATCATGTGACATGACAGAAATATTACTGGATGCTTATTGGTCCATCTTAGAAGCCACTCCCTCGGTGGCGACACAAATGTGCACTTGTGAAATAAGCTGCCGGGAATCGAACCACGGACCTCTGGAATACGCGCCCAGCGTGCAGAATACATTACGAAGGCATGCTAAGAAGGCTGGAGAAATACCTTATAGGGTTACCCGCCCAAGTGAGGCGTACTGTGTTAGCGTCAAGTTGACACATTGTGAATTTTAAAGAATTTAATAAAGGGTCTTTTTAAACCTTCTCCTGTGTAGTTCCTACACATACAGTTGTCATTTAGAAGATAAACAAGTAAATTTTACAAGGCATACTCAGGTAATGTAGCAAATTTTTAATTTCCTGAAAAAACTGAGCATTCTTCTTTGCCCAGTTGCATATACAATTAACAATAATAATTACAAACTATATGATTACTAACATCTGAATTTCAATAATAATTACAAACATATAAATTATAATAACAATTAAAAATGTGTAATTTTTATAAATAAATACTGTTTCCATTTAACCGAAATTAAGTATATGTGTATATATGTTACCGTGAAAGACCGAAATTGGAGAATGTCGACTTTCACCGGAGAATATCAACATTCACCAAATACGTCGGTGAAAGATCGAATATTGCACTACATTCTTGTATATTCGGACCCTCACCGGTGTATGTCGACAATCACAGATATGCTCTGGTGAAAGTCGAAAAGAGAGGTCATAAAGTGCCATAATAGTTTAAGTTGTTGCAATAAATAAGATTTTAATCACAAAATTTATTACTGTTATTTTACTTTCTCATTTAGAACGTACTGTATAATTAAGTAAGTTTTTAACTTCTATTATTTTCCTTTCTCATTTTGAATGTATTGTGTGTTTTAGGTTCTCATGTTCTTAAGTTCTTATTTCAAGTCTCAAGTGCGTTTATTCGCGACTGAATGACGGAGAAGAAAATATAATATTGTTATATATTGAACATTCACCATTAGTACATGGTGAATGTCGTCATTGACCGGTGTAAGTCAAAAATAAGAGTATTTGGAAAATATTTCGGACATACACCAAAAGACTATGTGAATGTTGACATTCACCGCTGAAAGTCGACATTCTTCAGATTTCGATGTTTCACCGTAACATATATATATCTTTTTCTGTAATTTAATTTTGAACAAAATCCCTGTGTCTATTTCTCTAAATCTGCTAAACATAGAAACTGAACAAATGCGAAATGCCTTGCTCATTTAATTTCTAGAATATGTGTTGTCTCTCAATCCAAATTCTCTTCTTTATTTTCACTAACAGCTAAAATATCCTTAAAGAAATGCCTGAATGTAAACCACATAAACAATGCTTTCCTTTAAGAATGGAAATCAAGGAAAGTGCAACTGCTTTATTTAATTATCATACGTTTAAGAAAATGCTACGAACGAGATTTGCTCGTGCTATTTTGCTATTTAAAACCTCTTGATTCGTCTATCGTCACTTAGCTTATCGTCACTTTCGGGAAATTAAATTTTGATAATGACCTAAGGCAGCGAACTACCATCAGGATTTCTTGGGCTGCATTCCATCTTGTTTAATCAACAAAGATAAACACAATGAAATTTAAATTCGCTGCTGTTCTTTGCTCGAAGGTAAAAAGTATTTGCTTTTCATCTGTTGTCATAGAAGGTCTTCTTTTAGTAAAATTAAACTAGTTTTAACTGCCACAAGAGCATAGACGTGTATTAAGCAAATCTGATTTATGAGGGTTTGCTTTATTTATTTTTGTTTAGAAAATGTGTATATTTTAGCGTTAGTGTGCGGTACTTGAAGCAAGTACTCGTAATTTGCTTAGCGAAAGAACATATTTGATGGGAGGACATCATGAGATGCAATACTATTCCTTGTATTTAGGTTGCATGAATGAATGGATATTCATTTCAGTCAATAAGTTCTGCTGCATAGTAAACCTAGTAACCATCTGTTAAAATTAAAGAATTTGACATCAGTTTTGACATCATTTAAGAATTTCTCGCTGGCACTAATCTGCCTCTGTTGTAAAATAATGTGCAATGAATTATTCCGTTACTCAAGTGTAACAAACACTCTGCGATAAAATCAATGTCCTGCATTGTCATGATATTGCTTGAAATAAATGATTCGGTGCAATGATTTGATTTTTTAAATTAAGGTAATGAATTTTTAGTTTGTTTATTTGTTTGTTGTTATTTTGTCTTAATAAAAAAAGGGAGATATATGTTTCTTTTTAAGATATAAACATTTAACTTGCCTTCCATATTTTTCATTAATTAGCAGATCAAATAATATCATTGAACAAAGGTAGTCGTATGCTGGGTTTGTTAGTATAATAATTTCAAAAATTAAAGGTTTCTGGTAAAACCAGCAGAAGATTTTTCTTTGCTTTCTTTCTGAAAATGCTGCTAAGTGAATATTAGCTAAGATAGCATTCGCACCCACCCTCTAAATAATAAGGAGAGCGGTTGTTACTAAAAATTCCTGAGCATAGTTTATAGAAACACGCGGTAGAATGATCACCTGATATGATGCCATAATCAGTAACTATTTTGATGCCGTCATAAGCCACATTGTTTATAACCTTAGAGCGCTTACACATACTGTTGCGATCTACGAGTTCGTGGATTTAGAGTGATTAATGGCAACACTTGATGAAGAATCAAAACACAATTTACTCGTCAGTATTATACAAGACAGTTCCAAAGACGCGTTACAATCGCTTTTAAACTACGACAAACACTCTGAAACAATCAGCAGCACAGTTTTCAGGCTATCAGACGGTGAAGACAGATTCACGGCTGAGCACTAAAGTACAGCTCCCGACTCGGCCGATCGCTCTCCAACTAATACCTAAACAACTAATACCGCTCTCCAACTAAGACACTACTAATTCAGAAGTCAAACAACAAAAATCAGCGTTATATTTACAAAATTTTCACAGGACTAGTTTCGATGGTTTTACCGAACCACCATCTTCAGCTGCAAAACCGCAAATGAACCAGATAGGAAATAATGATTAGATAAGATAAGAAAGCCTGGACAAGAATAAGCAAGTGGCGCCATCTGTTGGTGAAACCAGAACTAAAATATAATTTCTTTAAAGGCCGAAGGCAAATTTGGATTGGAATTAGGATCGTTAACTAGAACAGATGGCGCCACTTGCTTATTCTTGTCCAGGCTTTCTTATCTTATCTAATCATTATTTCCTATCTGGTTCATTTGCGGTTTTGCAGCTGAAGATGGTGGTTCGGTAAAACCATCGAAACTAGTCCTGTGAAAATTTTGTAAATATAACGCTGATTTTTGTTGTTTGACTTCTGAATTGGTATTTATTCCGCGTGTTATTGTGTCTTAATTAAGACACTACTACTGAACTCAACACACTCTCTGTACTCTGCCGCTCAAAATACTCCGCGTACAGGCAAGGGAATTTATCGCTTTTGACCTGCTTTCGAGAACATTCTGGGGAACTTCGGTAAGAATTCGTTTTAGTATGTTTCCGCTCCGTCTATCTAATTTCTGGCAACACTAACCCCTCTTTGCGGGGAAGATATCTTACCGCAGCTGGGCATTTCGCAACAATACCGTCGCTTATTATTCAGATACATGTAAGGTCATTAAATAATTATTGTTCTCTAAAATTATAGATAGAATAAATTGTATATAGTTGGTTTCTGTTTAGCTGATTATCGCAAAGCACACTAGGGCTATCTGCCTAAAGGAAGGGATGCCTTCATGGAGGAATTTCTAAGGAAAACTGGCTCATATATGCATTACACATGAGAAAAACCACGAAAACTTCCATGCAGCCAGCCTATTCGACTGGAATCGTAGGCAGGTCGGAGCTACAAGTGTTCCTCGATTTTGCAGTTAACACAAAGCGGTTGCGTATGTAGACAGTATTTAACGCAGTTAAGAGCAATTAAGTAATTGCAGAGCGATGCTTACCATCACATAACATGGCATAACAACATCGTACATCATTTCGCATAACATCGCATAATATTAATCTACATTTCTACAAATATTCTTCTCTGCCACACTTAATAACTGTCTTATTGGACTGCTGGAATAACAGTTATTCCAGCAGTCCAATAAGACAGTTTTTCGCTACAATATTACAACTACTCATATGACTTTTTTGAAATGAGATATAAAACATTGCTGTTAAATCAAAATAATTGATAAAATAGTATATCCAAGCTCTTCTGAAATTGTTCATATAGTATCATAGTTCAACAGCATTTACAGGTATTTTCTCGAAAACTCCTTTAGTGAGAACTGTAGTAAAAATGGCATGAATGGAATGCGATCCTACCCAGAACTACAGTAGTAGCGAAATTCTATAGTATGTAGCTCATTTTCCTGACGGTTAATTAACAGGTTACTTAGAATGCATTTATTTCAAAAACAAGTAATTAAACTACCATACTTGGCATAATGCTAAAATTCAAGATCATTTATGACTAACAATTCACACTCTCTGTTACTTTGATTACATTAACAAAAAATTAATGTTTCTTTCAATAGATGTTAAAGATTCCTCTTAAACTATTTTAAATACAGAAGCTTTCACATAGTCGTTTAATCACTTAATAATATCTAAAATCACATTAATGCAAAGTTGAAACAGCTACCAATTAGTTGCGATATAACTGACTACTTGTTTTAGCAAATTAGTGTCTTTCACAAAACAAACACTCTTTCTAGATTATACTGAAGAATGTTTAACATATTCATATATTTAGATTCATATTTATTTTCTTTTAACATATTATCCTGCAACACATTTTGAAAAATATTTAAAAAAATTGTTCCGTTATCTTAAGGCTTTGGGAAAAAATGCATTTTTTATTGAACACAGATATAAGGAATTTAATTTTTAAGACACATTTTATTTAAAGGAAAAAGAAAGTTAATTTTTAAATCAAGTTTTCTTAAAGCTTAAGAATTTGGTTGAATTATGAAAATGACATCTGCGTTTGACATCAGCTTTATTAAATCGTCGACTTTTCCCCTTTGGTCATCTCAAATTCTTCAGGATATTTTCTCTTTACTTTAGATCCCTTGAACCTTAAATCTTAACCTCCTCACCTTAGATCTAGATTTTTAAAACAAATTTTTCCAGTTGTTCTTTGAATAATGTGCAACAGAGTGTTTAAGCAATTATATAATAGAAGTGATGTTTTATATGCATTTCTGCAGTTTCTCTTGTAATTTGTTTTTAAGATAGGTTATAAGGTATTTCTCTCGCCTTCTTAGCATGTCTTCGTAGTGTAGTGGTCTGCACGCTGGGCGCGTATTCCAGAAGTCCGTGGTTCGATTCCCGGCGAGGGCGTTGCTCATTTTTCATCTTGCCTGCTTCCAAAAATAATTTACTAATGTCTCAGTGCTTTTTTTTTTTTTCACATAACCTGCTTCGAAATAGCCTACTGTCTCTACAAAGTTTGCATAAAATGTCGCGTTTTGCTTCTTAGTCATTTCGAATTTGATGTATTAATGTTTTCAGACAATGGAACATCTGTCTTAAGAAACTGCGATATATACTCTTGAAGATGAAATTAAGAAACAAGTTCCATTTGCCAAAATTATATTTAGAAAATATCCCTAGAGAAATTTATTCATTTACCATTTATTAAAAATTGTGCGTATAGATGAAATTAATTTGTTAAATAAGAAATAAAGTCTACATGGAAATAATTAGGCAAATTTTGGAGATTAAAAATGTAATTCGAATACATAAATTACAAAATGCTATATTTGAAAAAAAAAATAAATAATTAAATAAATAAATAGAATAAGAAAGAAAAAGAATTAGCTTTCTAAGAAATTTTCATCAAGACATAAATGAATAATTATTTTGATTAAAAAGCCCTAACATTGGGATATTATTAACAGGAGTAAGGGCAGATTTTTCAAAGTGCTCAAAATTTAAATAAATAAATAAATGAAAATAAAAAAATTAAACATCTACCAGGCTCCTGTTGCACTCACTCCTGCAACTTACGTATTTCTATTTTGTCTTTATTATTAAACGTTATTTTCTTCTCAATTACGCCATATACAATTCATCAGCAATTTAAAAGCAACCTGTTGTTAAATGTTAGCATACATTTTCTGGTTCTTTTTCAGCTAATTATATCAATATTGTTCTCTTAGCAAAATGCCTTGCAAAGCTTTTTCTTTTTTTGTGTGTGTCCTTTTATTATTAATGTTTTGAGTGTTAATTTATGAAATATCACGTTCTTCGCAATTACGACATACAGAAATCAGTTCAACAGCAAAATCGCAAAATATTTAAAAAGAACATATCTTTAGAAATTCCGATAAACAGACTCGTGCGCTGGAGATAAAAATATTGCCACTGTTCGCTTTCAAATCTTTAAATTTGTTACTCTCATATTCACACAAAGTTTTACAAAATATGAAGCATCAAATTCACAATTCAGAATTCGGGCTTCCAGGTGCACATATTCGGGTAGCGAACGAACTGCGTTACTCAAAATTTGAGGTCTCTGGATACTGTTGTTTTCTGACTGAGCGAGAAGCCTACATACATACACATAGTAGATTCCTAATTAATTAATTTATTTAAAAATACGATTGGGTAATAATATTTCGTAGCAATAATTTGAAAAGTGATTCAGCGTTTATAATAAACCGACACATAATCCTATTTCGAGATTAATATCCACCTTTTGGGTAAAAAGAATATTTGAAGAATTAAAAAAAAATAGATAAATAAAATCTGAAACCTTTTAGATTTTATATTCCGACCAAAGGAACGTTTATTTCATTTACATAGACGTACATGTTTCAAGAGCATTTGGACTAACGTTTCTCAGGGCTAAAAATATTTAAAAATAGCTTGTCTTTAGAATTTCCAGTAGACAGTCTCGCGCGCTGGAGATAAGCATGTCTTCTTTAGTATGTGGCCATTGCTCGCTTTGAAGCCGTTGAGTTTGTTAATCAAAAATTCGGTGAAGTTTCACAAAATATAAGTAGACAATAAAAAAATGCTATATTCTATATTCGGGTTTCGATGTGCTCATATTCGGATGGAGAGCCACGTTATTCAAAATTTGATGGCTCTAGGTTCCGTCGTTTTTCACAATGGTAGAAACATACATACATTCATTCAGTTTCTTCATTATTTAGTTTCTTCAAATCTAATTCAAAGGGATAAAATTTGGTGGCAACAATATGAAAAATGATTGAGCTATTTACAATGATTTACCACAAAATCGCGTTTCCAGACTAATAGCCCTTCTGAGTTAAGGCTCATTTGAGCTAAAAGTAAAAAAGAGCATAACTGGCAAATATGCGTTCACTATATTCAAGAAAAGAGGTTTTCCATTTCTGTCTGAAGAGAAATTCATTAAGTATTACAGTAGGAAATTATCAAGTTTTTCGCCGAAAGATTTCTTTAATCATCTCAAAATAAGTCTGTTAAAGACGTTTAATGCTTTCCATGAACGAAACTGAAAGCATTACCATTTCAGGGAAGTATTATTTTCGAGCCTCGTTCGAAAACAATCCAGTGATATACATATATGCAAAACTATTCCCTTATTTATTGAGTATTTTCTTTATTTATTAACTGCATAATTCTTTACATGTCGCTGTTTTGCGATGAAATCACAGGAATTTTATTTTCTGTTATATTGTTTTAAAATTCTGAACGTCTCATTTTAAGTATAATGCATTTATGTTTTAAGTGTTTAAACTCTTAAATTATTAGGTCTATTTTAACTACTTACAGAACTTTACCTCATGTGGTGAACCGGAAACTGTATTAATTTAAAAGTCAAACAACAAAGATCAGCGTTAAATTTGAAAGTTTCCAGGAGTACTTTCGATTGCTTTACCGAGCCTTCAGCCTCAGCTGCCAAAGTGTCAATGAACAATAAGATATAATGATAAGAAAAGATCAGATAAGAATGGCTGGACACGGGTTAAGCTTTTGGCGCCATCTATTGCCGAAACAAGAAAACTAAAGCATAATGCCTTTAAAAGCTGAAGGTAAAGATAGATTAGAATTAGGGTCCTTAGCTAAAAAAGAAAAGGTTTTTTTTAATTTGAAACGTTTGTAGAAAAACGAATTTAGGAATGGAAAATGTTTTATGAATAAGTTTGGTCGCAGAAAAATGGAAAGTGTGATTTTCGGACCAACAGTGCTGGGGAACAGAGGACTTATGTGTTTTATTTTTCCTAGCACATGCTTCATGTTCTTTATCGCGAAATTTTAAGACTTTCTTAGTTTGGCTAATGTAAATTAACTCTCTGAGTGACCAGCGTTTTCGCTAAGAAAGCACAAATTTCCTAAAACTACTATGAGAATTTTTTTTTTTAATTTTAGCGTAAAAACTCTCCTGGTATTTCATACCTAGATTTGTGTACTTTTTATATATTGCCTTAATTTCTTTGACATATTTTAATATGCACATATGTATACGTTCTTACAGATATAACCAAAAATATTCTAGGCCGTATACATGCGGCTTTGCCGCTTAGAGGGCTTTAAAGCACACTGACGAGGAATCCAATAAATACCCCAGGAATTCATGTCAAGAATGGGAGCCCTTAAGTATGGAACTGGGTTTGGTTTGGTTTATTGAGATTACAGCAAAGCACACTAGGGCTATCAGCGTAAGGGGACGGATGCCTTCGTGGAGGACTTTCTAAATGAAACTGGCTCGTATACACGTTACACATGGGGAAAACAACAAAAACGCCCATGCAGCCAGCCCGTTCGCGGGATTCGAACCTCGAACCGAACTACCAGTGTTCAGCGACTTAGCCGCTCGGCCGCTGGTGTGCGTATGGAACTGGGAATTTTATGTATAGGAGAATAAACGACAGTTAAATTCCTCTAAAATACGTGCAATTTTCTAGCTAATTGATAGGAAGAAAGAAATGGCAACATAATACTTATAATCTCCTAAAACAAGAGTGTCTCTTTTGATTTGTTGAGATGAGAATTGTTTAACTGCTTTGTTAATAATGCTGGGTGAAATGCCCTTGTCAATAGCAAATGCTTTTAATTAGTAATTTATGTATTGATAAACAGGCAATTTGGAGGAGTAAACTTGAAGTGCATGGAAAACAGGGTACTGTAAAGTATAGAAACTGTATGCCAAAATATAATTCCAGTTTCTTTTTAACCCTATAGGCTTCAGAATTTTGAACTAAAATATTTTTTTTTAAACTTCCATGGCAAACCTTTGGAACTCAACCGTAATCTGAAGTTTTCAGACTGAAATTTTTTCCCTCTTTTTCCTACTCAAAAGCTATCCATTCTTTAGAGCCAGATGTTTCAGCTGCAAACTAAATGTATCTCACACCACTGACGAAGCTAAAATTCCTCAGCCATTCATAACGCCAATCTCATAACGCAAGAAATACTTCCGTCCCGCTGGGAGATAAAAGAGAGAGACAGCCCCAATCTTGTACAACGTGCAACCGAATGACTGCGCGTTCACAGTGCTTACAACAAGAGTCTTTCTAATTAATCTTCAGGGGTAATAACTCGGTGAGGGCCGTTAATAATTTCGCATGCCATATTTAGAAGTGAGTATCTTCAGAAATTCAGTGATCTTTTCTTGCTCGGCTTAAAAGAGACGGTTGAGATGAAATACTTCTCATTTGCAGTCACGGCTGGATGTTTAATTTGCGTGAATTAAATAAATGCAGAAATTGTTAGATAAACCTGAAGAGGGTTAGTTAGAAATTGGTATTTCATTTCTGATATGAGCTTTCTACTAAAGAGCGGTGGAATACAGACACTAATTCAGGCAAATATGTTCCATTCACTTTGTGCAATTGCATTACATGATTGAAAGAATAGTGAGTTTTATTTGAACCGTTTGATACTTTGTAGAAGCTATTTCATTACCTGAATTTAAATAGGTTTGAAACATTTGAATAATTTGAAATGTAAATGAACATATGTACGTAGACATTCCTCATACAGGAATACATATACCTTATATATTCATGTAAGGAGAATGATACATAGTTATAAACTGGAAAAACGAGAGTTATTAAACTTTCAAAGGGTCCTAAGTTTAGCTTTTTTACGTTTCACAGCTGTTTCCTTTGATAGGTAACTCTAAATTTATTTCCTCTTTGCTCATTTGATTTCTCTGAAAGAATAATTATTGCTCCTTTTCCCTTCACAAGGATATTTTGCTTCTGAAGAAAAGTGTTGATCATAATTTTTTTCTGTTTGTTTTTACCTAATTTTGCTTCATTGGTGTGTTTCTCTTCCAGTCTGAATTTATATGTTACACTACAAAATTGCCTCAACGAAATGCTTCCTTGAAAACCTTACTTTCATATATCTCACCAATTTTTCATCTACTATATTTTAATTTGCACCGCTTTCATTTACTTTAAGGAAAACCTTTCTCCTTACCCTTGCCCTCAGCATGACTCTGCTGTTTGCACTTTAAGTACAAAATCTGATAAATCTTGAAGTCTCTCTAACACAAAATATCGAAAGCGCGCGTGGTCATAATCAGAATATGAGAGACCTCAAATAGTGAGACTCATTAGTATTTTTATCAGAAAAGAAAACTATTAACTTTCAACATTTCCATTTAACCAGTTCACTGTGGCGCTCTCGTTTAAGACTGCGCGCCGTTTGTATCGCCAGAATCGAGCCATGACGAATATATTCGTCAATCACAGAGTAAGTTGCGCTGGTAAGATATTGGATGAAAAAGATGGGTTTATTTTATAAAATTGAAAATTTTATTACTAATATTGACTTATTTGGTTAACATAACCATATATTACATACATATTAAACTAAAAAAGCAATAAATTAAATTAAATATTATACATATAAAAGTAAGAATTTAAATTCCTGCTGGGTTCCTGTGGGGTTGCTTTTTTTCGATGTTTCGGATATATAATCCGGAACATGACTCCCGCCTAATTGGCTTATATTATGTTTAAATGGCCGAGTGTGTGTCGATTCATTTCTTTCAAATGGATACTTCGCAAAAGTGTCTTCAATAAATTTGAGCAAAAAGTTGATACTCGATAATCTTCCATTATTTTTTTTATGTAATATGAATGCATTCAGACACATAATGTCTAAGAAATGGAGAAATATCTTTTTGTAGTACTTTTTGAGTCGTTTTCTTGCTGTGGAGTACGCTGTCATAAATCCATCGCTCATATCCACTCCACCCATTTTTTTTTATTATAATCAATCACTAGCTCCGGTTTCTTTGTTATTATTTTTCTTTTCTCTGTTTCTATTACGTTTCTTTTATACGCGCATTGCTTACACTGTTTTATACGCATGACGAGTATACTCGTCAATACACAAAATCGTGGCGCTTCTCCATGACGAGTATACTCGTCAATCACAATTAACTAGTTAATCCAAAATATTATCACGCTTACCTTGCTGCAGTTTACAGTCGAAATATAATTTACTAAATACTAATATCTAAACTGTTTTTAATATATTCTTGTGTTAAAAACCTAATTGCAGAAATGTAATGTCTCGTTTTTGGAGCTTTCAGTAACTGTATTTGCCTCTTAAAAGTTAGCTCTCGTACTTCGTATAGAAGAGGTTTGTGTATTGACATCATCAGGAACAGCATAATAATGTTTTTAGTAGCCGTGGGGTAAAATTGTCTTTTAGCTTAACGATTGCTATGTCACATTTTGAGCGAATCTGTGTGGATTTCTTTAATCAGAAACAGATCCTCATTGTGCCGCAACCATCATTTTCAACAGAATTCCTCTCCTTTGATAAAGCTGTTCTCTTTTATTAATCTCTTTTATTAAGATGTTTCTACGAGTTCAGTGTTTTACAAATCATTTAAGCCGTCCAAGACTAAACAATGGCCACTTTATCACAAATAGCAAAAGAGGCACCCTATCAAAACTTCAACGAATACTTGAAGTGCTGGAGCAAATATGTCTTCTAATGGATGTTTCTTTAAAGACAAATAATAATTTCCTTATTTTTTCAAGGAGACATGTGCTATAGCCAGTTTCTGCAAATACTTTAAATAAAGCCGTATCATACTTGCGTATTGCTCATGTACCATATGAGCTGCAGAGGTGACTCAGATGTGTCTGACTGCAAATGCGATCAATATTTGAAAAGCGCATTGAAAGAATAAATAGCGAACAAATCGTAAAAATAAACCAAAAGCGTCACGGGATTTTTGAAAAACTTATGTGGAGTCACACTGTCAACTAGCACCCCCTCGGGGGTTGACTCAGGCGAAGGCCTGGGAAATACTCGTTAGGATCTGTACCTAGCAGCCTCAACCACGGGGCATAATAAGAAACTTCACAGAAGGCCTGAGGGCTCTCAGGACAGAGTAAGGCTCGGCAGGGACTGTACTGGTACTGCCTTGCTCTGTGGGGTCGCAACATAGTGGATTGATCAAGGGCGGGACGGCATTAATTCCGATAGGCTCCATTAAGGTCGCATTAGGACGGAAGATTTCCCACTCCATCAGCGTTGTCAACTAGAACATAAACACAGCTATATAAGTCTTCCAAATGCGCCACCCGTTTAATAATCATTAGCAAACCCGCGTAAGGGTAGGTCAAGTACAGTTACGACTGGTAATCTGTCGTATACATCCAGTGAGCTCTGACGCGCATTTAATTCAGTTTGGAAAATAATAATAGCAAACAGTCATGCAAAAATGAACTTGAACGTCATCGTGTTCGAAACGTTTTCATTCCAGAGTTGAGGCTTAGCGAATGCCGGAAACGTTATGGTGCACAAGGGAATTTAAAGTGATTTCTGACAAATTAAATGGCCGCAGTTCACATATATTATATTTTGGTGCATTTTAAACTTGTTCGAATATTTGAACTAGTACGTATACGTTACAAATTTGTTTTTATTGTACAAGATGCGGTACATTTTGAAGCATTTTAAAACATCATAATATCGGCAGAGTGACATACTGAAAATGAAGTTTACGTCTAAAACGTATCATAGAAACCACTTTTATTTTTGGCTTAATACCGGTTAACTGCGCAAATTAAATAGTTCAAAGATAACGCGCAACTCATAGCTAATGATGGTTTGCTATTTTAGTGCCACTTGTTGGCTAAAGCCAATAAATAAATGCTATATTCTCACATACTAATCTTATGTTTGTGTCACTGTCAGCGACATCTGTCGGCGAAATTTTGAACTGACCAAATTATCATTATGCAAATAAAATAAATAAATTAAAAAAAATCTTCTCAATCATAAATCTACAGGTGTAATTGATAATTTAGTACAGTCAAAAGTCGTTAATCCGGACTCGTCGGGACTTCGGCGATTCCGGATTATAGATCATCAGTTTAAATCTGGTAAAATGGCATGCAGAAATTATAAAAGTAAAAATATGAAACCGTAATTTACGAAATAAAGAACAATTGTGATCTAAAGGGTATCAAAATTTACAAAAAAAGCTTAATATTTATTTGTTTACTTTATTAAACATTTCTTTCAATGTAATGTTTCAGTTGCTTCGTTTTTTATGTGATAATACATTCTCTTTAATTCTATAAACAGACATAATTTCTTGTTCAGTTACAAAGTTCCGCTGTTCAAGTCCTATAATTGCTGTGTCGAGAATACCAACTAATTTGTCAATCGAAATTTTTTCGTTTTCAATAACCTATGTTACTTTTTCGCTATCGGAAGCGAATTATAATGACGAGGCATTTGATTTAAATCATATCAAAGACGGAGTACATCGAGATGAAATACTACATTGAGTAAGCAATTATAAGCCAAATAAAATAAAAACATCTGATAAGGATAGTGCTGACAAATCAACTTCCAATTCATTGCACGCCGCCGCGGCGTTAAAGATAAACAAAGTTTAGATAAACAAACGTTAAAGTTTAGATAAACAAAGAATATGCATTTATCCATTTTTTGTTTAATGGACTCCGAAAGATACTTTCGCTTTGTATATCCTTTACATATTAGTAAATATATATCGGAAATTCTATTTGACATAATCGAAAGTTCAAGCTTACTTTTATAAAATTGCTCTAACAGTTCGCAAAAAATAATAATCCGGATCCAATTCGAAGATTAAGGAACAACGCAATCTGCAACATTAACTGATCGTTTAACTTTTATCGTTTTATTATTTTCCTTTCACAGTAATCCGCAATCTGTAATTAAAAGGGAAGCTCTTTATTGTCACTTATAGAATTACAAGAACAGGTCACAAGAATTGAATTTTTAAATATATTTTTAGGAGTAAATGCGTTCGTTTCGTTTTAAAAAAATAATATTTTTTTAAATAACGTAATTTTAGAAACAAACTGCGGGCACTGGATTGACGAAATTCAACTTGCATTTATCATGTCCCAAAAGCGCGACAAAGACTGTGTATTAGATTTATATATAGGATTGTTTAATACAGATGTTTTGAAACAAAATAGGGCCTTTCTCTGAAATGACATGCCAATTTTTTTTCCATATTTTGATTCTACGATTATAATTATCCCAAACTGCGGAGTTTTGTAAAAATGACACAAGTAAATTTTAAAAAGTTAGCTCTTCAATGTTAATTGAATTTGAAATATATTTACTAATATATCTTTTTTATTAAATTTATTTGATTCTTCCTTTCATATTTCAAAATTTAAGTTATTTCCAAATAAAATTCGCCTATTTTTTATGGTTTATTTTTTAATTTGTATTTTTAAATAATTTTTATAAATTTCTCGAAAAAATTTGAATTATAAAATGTTTTCCATCTTCTTAAAGTATATGTATTTCTACTCGCACCTGCAAAAAATTAGTTTTTTATTGAAAATTTCCTGAGATATACGTAATTTTACTTTTTGGAACGGTTTGGAATTTATCATATTTATTATAAGCTACAATAACGAAAATGTGGTGCACGCACTTTGTTAAAATTATTTGAAAGTATGAAAGGAGACCTGCCCTCCCCCCCGCTCGTGCACAAAGAAAAAAGGCAAAGGAAATAGGTTGCTATAAATTAAGAAGTTCACCAAGTGATTGGCGCAAATTGAAAAAAAATCACCAAGATAAATTTTTTGATTTCTCCATAAATTTGTCACCAAAGATTAGAAAAATTAATATTCAGGCATAATTTGACTCGTAGAATCGAAATATGGGAAACAATTGCATGTCATTTTAGAAAAAATCCGGTTTTGTGTCAAAATACCTGTGTTGGAATCTATATATAAATCTGATATATATCCTAAATCGTGCTTTCGATACATGGGAAACCCAATTTGAAATTTATTAATCGGCCTAGTAGAATGGAGATATTGAACTGTTCCCCTTTTCTTTGCGTAGTGTAATAATAAACTGGCATTTAGGTTTATGTAACTTCAATAAAGGAGACTCCAAAAGATGCGCATCTGTATAGAGTATGAAATTAAGTTAAAAAGCAGCTTTAGATTGGCTTAGATAGTAAATAAAACTATTTTTTTTTACTGTAATCTTAGTTTAATTTAGATTTTAGTAAAACTGATTTTATATAAAACTGATTTAAAAGATATATTAAAAACATCATGAATATTAGTCAAAACTGACGCCAATATGAGATGGCTTTTAAGTCTAATTTTAAAGATATATTTCTCATAAATTACACACTGATAACACTTTTATTCTGCGTATGAAATTAGTTTAATTGAACTTACATAAATTTATGCGAAAAGAAAATTACTATTCCACTTCAATGACCCAAAGTAGAAAATCATAATTTTTTTATGTTTTATTTCACAAAAAATATCCATCTCGCTCTTGAATTATTCCTCCAGATCGAAATGTTCTTACCAAAAGAAGAAAGATGAGAATGTGTGTGGTTTGATGATAACAGGCCCTCAGAGTAATTACTTTTCCGATTTAATCAAGTACAGTGAGCGTGTAGTAGCTAAAAGTCACGTGGGTGATTAGCGAATTTGTCTTGTCCAGGTTAATAACCTGGAAGAAGTTGTTTAAAAAGGTGAGGTTAATTATAATCTAGGATTATTTATTGGTGCATTAGGTAAAATCAGACGGAGGAAAAAATAATGTGAAACTTCTTACGTAAAAAATAAATTGCAATGCCATAAAAATGTTATTAGGATAATTTGAAGGAATTCCTTTGAACTGTGCTGTGAAGAATATTAGAATGATTTTTCATCAAACAAAATAATTAGGAAATGCACAAAACGAATTGTGGCACAGAGTTTGCTTTTATTTGCTTTTATTGAATGCATTTCTTATATCAGAATGGTTGAGGAGAATATTTGCAGAATCCAGATAAAAATTATTCTGCATATGACTTCAAAATGATTAAATGTGATGCTGAAACTGAGAAATAAAATTTTCCTCACTTTCAGCAAAACCAACTTGGATTTGCTGCTGAAACCCTAAGGTTCTCCAAAATACCATTAATAAGTGATTTTTTAGTTACAATTCCAAAATAGCAATCTCATTTTCTACCTTGATTCATTTTCGTCTGATATACACCCAACTCGAAATTGGATCCGTCAAAATAAGGTCAAATTTTTCGTGTTTAACTAACTGGAAAGCCATCTTTCTGTATGGAATTCTGCCCCTGTGCAGAATTTTAGGCACTTGAAGACATGAAGTAAATGAATTCGCTGAAATTAATTAACTGAAAAAATGAAGTAAATGAATTAACTGAAAAATGAAGTAAATGAATTCACCGAAATTAATTAACTGAAAAAATGAAGTAAATGAATTAACTGAAAAATGAAGTAAATGCATTAACTGAAATTAATTAATTGAAAGAATGAAGTAAATGAATTAATTGAAATTAATTAACTAAAAAATTGAAGTAAATGAATGAACTGAAAACATGAAGCAAATAAATTAATTGAAATTAATTGACTGAAAAAGTGAAGTAAATGAATTAACTGAAATTAATTAATTGAAAAAAATGAAACAAATCAGTATTGCATTAAATAAGCTCAAAAAGCAGTCATTTCCCCATTTTAATGGTTTTTACTCATGTGTATTGTAAATATTAGCTAGTTTGCAATAGAAAGGAAAGTCCTCCACTAGTGTATTGCTTCCCCATGCAGATAATTCTCACGTGTGGTTCCCTTAAATATTAGCAATAAACCAATCAATCAAGTTTATAATAATTGTTTTTTGCTTTTTGTCATTAGCAGAAGTAACTACATATTTTACAGTGACTACAAGTGATCATAGATTATTTCTGCACAAAAATAATACCGCGAATCATCTGAATCAGATAAGTACTACCTTTTAAGATCAATAACATGTTAAAAGTTCTAAGTTAAAACAAATAGAAAATCAAAACAGATATCAGTAATATTTAGCTTGTTCTTTCATTGCATCACTTGAGCAAATGAAATCAAATGGGAAGGTTCAAATGCTTTACATCATCAACAACGGATTCAGATTACTGAATAATAGTAATTTTTCGGAGCTAGGAACTCTAAAACTAAATTGTGCTCTCTTTATATCTCGATCAAAAGGTGAACCAGGCACAAGCTGGACATCCTAACCACTTATCCACGATGAAATGTAATAACGCGTCACTTTATCCATTACTTTAAAGGCGACTGAGGACAGTCACATGATACAGGGTTTACCAAATCCAGATAGTGACGAATTATAGCCAGCCTACATTCTGTTTCGGGAGGAAGGAAAGATGTGAAATCAACCTGTTCTCTGTTGAGATTCGAATCAAGGATATTCTAGTTGTCAGTTAGAAGTGCTAATCACTCAGACAAGGACAGCTCGTTGGGAGCAACGTGATAATTCCTTATACACTAAACAAGCATAAAGTTGCCAGAAGTAGGAATATTTACAGTTTTAATCAAATAGTTCTCTGACAGTACCTTTGTTCATAGAATTAATGTATAATAAGCGTCTAACATAAACAACAAATAAAGAAAATTAATAAAAATAACTACACACTTTTGGCTTTGTTGACCACAAATAGAGATTTGGGTGAGAGAATGTGAGCTTAAGATAGTGAATCTACTCTGCAAGGTAGATAATATATCTGGCTTAAATATGAAGGAAATTGAAACCTGGAATATTTCATGCGTTGAGTTTGAATCAAGTGCTTTGCAGATTCTCGGCTGAAATTCAGTCGACACAGTAGATCTGGCTTATAGATTAGCTAGCAAATTCCAGGTTGCAATTACATGGAGGCGCTTAGGTAAATTAGCTTCGTATAATTAGTGCCATAGATTACAGAGATTGTGGCTATAAACGGCTATATAATCATTCTGGCTTGCTTGCCAATCCAAATGATTAATTTAAATGTATGGTGTTTGGACGTTTATTTAAAATAATTATTTCTACATAATGAATAAAATTGTTTTTAATAATATTAGATTTAGAAGATTTAAATCTTGTTCATTACACTATTTTCAGAATCGTCCAGCGAGAGTTTACTGTGAATTCGATATGTGAGCTGATGCAGATGGGCCTACTTCTTTCACAATTTATTTTTAACGTTTCATACATGTGCTAAGTGATTCTTCTTATTATTTAGTTTTAGGTGATATAAAACGGAATATCAGAAATTTAAAAGGAATATCAGAGGCACATTAGTATAAATGAACAAAAAAGAAACACAAGTGAACAATAAAGGCAAACGGGAAAATACATTGTTATCTGCATGGTGTTATGAATTTTGTATATGTATCAATAATTTAAGTGAAAGTTTACGTTAAACCGCAATATTTTTGTATAATGTAACATGAAATGCTTGAAACAGACGATGCTCTGCTGGCAAAATAAGAATAAAAGCGATCAATGAATCACTTGTTCAAAGTCTATTGAACATTGAGTAAATGTCTATCTAGCTAAATTGGCGAGATACTTAGCTAGCGATAATTTAGGTAAGAAATTTTTACCGCCAAATTCTGCGATTTCTAGCCAAACGTCTCGGCCATTTGACGACATTTTGCACTGGGCCTTGTATAAGTGTAATTGAATAACTGTAATTGATTTCTGTGTGTAACGTTACAGTTATATATAGAAATGATAATTCTGACAATTTGGATCACTAATTTTTACCGCCAAATTTTGCGATTTCTCGCCAAAAGCCGCACAATTGGAGACCATTTGGCGACATTTTGCCCTGGGCTAAAAGTGTAATTGGTATTTTAATTGAATAACTGTAATTGATTTCTATACGTAACTGTAACACTGATGTGATGTGGTGTGGGGCGCAGCCATACTCTCCTGGCAGACACCACGTCGTCCGTAACTGTAACCGTTTCCGGCCCTCCTATATCATTCTAGTAACTTTGAGAAGTAGAAGGTACTAGAGATTTCTCGGCGGCAGAGGAATAATTATGTAATACCGGAAATAGCATCAGCTCTCAGTATTTCTCAGTTGTTTAGCTCAGCATGAGTTCGGAACGTTAAAAAATCTCCGTACCAGGTTTCCGTACCTTTTTAGATGCGCTTTGCATTGCCCTGTGTTTAACTTTCTTAGTAATTTGAAGTGTATCTACTGATTGTGCTCTGTGATAGTGAGAAGAGCTGTACGAGTATTTTTGCGGAAAGTTCCAGAACTGTAAAGTGTTTCTTTCCGTAAAAATAAATTTTATATAGCTATCATTGGTTCTGATGCATTCAATCCTTTACAAACCCATACGTACGCAGGAATATGTAAACCGAAAGAAACACATTTTATTTTCTAAGAACGCATTATGAAATCTTTGGATTTTGATGTTAGAATAAATTAGTGTTACTACTGCATAATGAAACTAGAAAGCCTAAAAATGAACTTGCGCCAAACTATATCTTGGTGAGTAATTTAGAACGATAGTGAGGATTTATCCTACGCCTTGTCTATAAACCAGACTATCAGCTGGTTTATAAACCAGACTATCAGCTGGTTTATAGACACTGGTCACTTTCTTTTCAGCTATGTTACCTTCCTTGTTTGGATATACTCCTGTAAATATTTCCCAACTGGTAAGCCTGAAGATATTTATGACAGATGAATAAGTCTGCGCAAGTTCGTTTCTCAACAATTCAAATTTAATTTGTATATCTCCAGAAAAATGTTATGCGTTTTTTGTGATGATCTTGTGAATATTAAGAAAAACAATTTCTACAGAGATTAAACAAATGTTGTGGAACTAGACTATCTTTTGAATGTATAGTCATGTATCTCGCTTAATTAAATACTTCATTTTGCTTCTTAAATTAATGTTATTTGATTTCAGACTGAGATAAGAAAGAAAATGACGCTACAAAACTTACGTTCTTCCGACTGCCAAATTTTTTCGGTATGATTAAATTGCGAATGATAGTCATTTAATGCAGTTAGAACTTGTGCGCTTCTGCCATTTTAGATCACTTAACTTTAGAATGATCATAGCTCACTTTTCATCAATATGCATTATATTCCAATTAATCCTTTGGAGCAAGACAAATGGAGCAAAAAAAATAATTTTGATAATAACTGAGTAACTAGAATTTTATGCTTTTGCTTTATGATTTATTTAGTTGAAAGAGACATTTGGGAGCTAATTAGAAGTTACAAATTGCTTCCAGCGTAGTCGCTTGACGCTGGGGGTATTCCTTTCTTTCGAAGTATTTAATCTTTGTAACATTTTAGCAATTATTATGTGATCTTAATTAGTTGTTGAAGATTAATATCAATTAGAATTTTTTCCCCTTTAGATCTGCTGCCCTTTGAGCTGTTTGTTATAATCGAGTGACATTTAATCTAGTTGTATGCTTTGTTAAATAAAACAATATGTAAAATAAATATTCTAAGATTCTTGAATTTTACTCATTAGCATAATCATCTAAGAGCATGTAGCAAAGTTATCAGAATTTCTGTTTCCTAACAAAGATTTATGGGCATGCTCTGGGAAAAAATTGACAGCTTTTGAATTATTTTGTTATAACTGTAGTATATAGTTGTTATTGTTACCAGTTCAACTTATGTAACAAATGTCAACATAAGCCCACGGCATTAATCGTGACAAGGAGTCAAACAAACCTGTCGTTGGCAAGAGCCTTTAGCCCCCTACAGGTGACAGCCCGACTTTAGCTCAGTTTTGCCCCCCCCCCAGTTTTAAGAGAGAGAGGAACCGTGGAAGGACGGGTCCGAGGGTCTCCCACCCATCTTCCCTACCACCTACCTCTCGAAAGGACTTTCGACTCGCCGCATATTTAGAGTTCCCCCATACCGAACTGACACGTTGCATTTACAAATATTCATGCCTCTTCAAGGATTCGAACCCGGATCCTACGGTACGGCAGCCAGAGTCTATCTTGGTTGAGCGCAAGCTGCAGTATATTAAATTTCGAATATGAGTCGCTAAATATGTATAATATTAAAAACAGAAAATAAATAGCCAACAGTACAACAAAAATAACTAGACAAAATTACGAAAAAAATAAAATCAGAAAGTTTTCAAACTTTGCATTACCCGCAAAGGGGCATTTTTTTTTAACATTTTGTGTGCTACCTTTATTTATTAAATATCATGTTCGCACTTAAACCATAAAATTCAACTCAACTGCAATGACGCATAAGCATATCTTTAGAATTTCCGATACATATTCTCGCATTGGAGATAAAAATGTTTTTTTTTTTTTTTTTTTTTTTTTTTTTTTTTTTTTTTTTTTAGTCTAAAGGAACTTTGTCCCTGAAGGACTATTGTTTTCGTTTTGCGATTTTGCGTTGAATCTCTATAAATGTCCGTTTCACTTTTCAAACTGTTGCCACCAAATGTTAGAGTCCTGCATTATATTTGAAGAAATTAAATAAAAAAAATCTGCATAATTGTATGTATATTTCTCGCATTGTGATGAAACAACGGTACATAGAGCCATCGAATTTTGAATGACGTAATCCTTCTAGAAATATGGGCACGGGGAAGACCAAATTTAAAATTTGGAATTTGTTTTATGATCGATTTCATATTTTGTAAAACTTTAACGAATTTTTGATTAACAAACTCAAGAATTTTAAAGCGAGCAATGGCAATGCTCTACTGGAAAAAACAAACCTTTTTATCTCCAGCTCGCGGAACTGTGTATCGGAAATTCTAAGGATATGCTCATTTTAAAATTATTTTGCGACATTGCTATTGAATTGAATTTTATGGTTTAAATGCAAAGAACATGATATTTAATAAATAAATGTAACACACAAAATGTTGAAAAAACGCTCCTTTGGACGTAATTTAAAATCTGAAATCTTTCAGATTTTTGTATTCTTATCTTTTTCTTTTTCCTTTTCCGTACAGTATTGTCATTGCCCGCTTTGAAATCGTTGAGTTTGTCTATCAAGAATTCGTTAAAATGTTAGAAAATATGAAATTGATAATAAAACAAATTTCAAATTCCAAATTTGGGCTTCCAGATGCCCATATTCAATTGAAGATTACATTATTCAAAATTAGATGAGTTTTGGATGGGATTGGTTGTCCTATCAAAATGGGAGAAACATACATACATTCATGCAGATTTTTCATTATTTAATTTCTTTAAATATAACACAGGGCTCTAATATTTAGTGGCAACAATCTGAAAAGTGAACTGTCATTCATAGTGAACCAACGCAAAATGCCAAAACGAAATTACTACCCCTTCTGGGCTTATAACAACAAAATAGCGTAACAAAAATTTTAAAAAATGCGAGTTTATAGTTTGTTTAGCCCTGTGGTTATCATAAAGGTCTCAACATACCGTATTCCGAATGAGATATACGGTTTATTTTTGCCAGGTAAATATCATACTGAAATATAAAATTAAAATTAATTCATACAATAATGAAATTCTAAGTCTTTCAAACATGACGGAAATTAATTAACGAACTAGCTTTAAAAACTAAATAACTCAACCTAGACATAATACAACAATAAAATTTACCATATACACATAAAAATATTGTGAGCCGTTTAAGGTCGTATCACACGTTCAAAACATATCAGAAGGACAATAGTTTAATACAATTTTTCTGCTTTGTCACATGATATGAAACACCGAATCACAACGAATCATTTTGTGGTTATAATGTAAAAAGGAAAATCTAGTAATCTCCATTACGAGCAATGGCTGATAATAAAGGATTTGACGCTGATAGCTGAATTGATTGCTGAAAACGAATAGTTTTTTTTCTTCTTTCAGTGGTTGCAGAAAAATTGTTTGAAACAGATGTTCGTTCGAAACGAATGGATATGTGATAGCAGATTTAGAATCGCTGTCTAAAAATAATCAATAAATTAAGGTTCTATCAATAAGCATAATTAAAAATTTTTCATGGTTACGCATTAATTAATGGAGGGTTAATGATTAATTAACTACATATTAATACATATGACACCGAGAAATATAGAAGAATACCAAATATATAAAAAAGAATTGGATGAAACCTCTATCTTTCTAAAAGTCTGTAAATTTAAAATTCAGAGTAAATCCAAGATGCTGGCCGAACAGAGAAGATTCCATGTAAGAAATCTGTTGCAATAGAGGATAGCTTTACGAACTTGAGTTAATGATCAGCAATTTCATTAATGAGTTAATTAAGAAGGAATGAGTTGCGATTTTGCTAAATCCAGAAGCTTCTAGATGATAAATCTCCATCCAAATGAAATAATTCTTTCTGCTGATTTATAACAGAAGAATCGCATTGCTTCTTCCAGGGATAATACATCGTGAGACAATACCCAGGCTCAGATTTGATTGTTACTAATTTGTGTAGTTATTTTTCCACATCTCCATAAACCACACACGGCTAAACGTCAGAGCTCATAATATTTACCTGAAATAAACGACCTTTTTCAATCCTAGATTCCTAATACAATTAATGCTAAATATTCTAAGCTTATATTAGCCCATGTACTTCAATAATTAGGATTAACACTAGTGGAATACACTGCATATTTTCTATAACAAGCTGTAATGATTCAACGTTCTGAGATGTTCATAAACAAACAGAGAAAAGATTTAATTAAAAATAATAACGCACTGTATATAACATATTGCTATTTACTATGCATATAACGTGTTCAGCAAATACACATAAAGCGTTTAATTATGTAGTTAATGTCAAATAACAGAAAACATGTTGTTATATAGATGTATTTTCAGTTAAATGGCATAAATTCCTTCTCGATATCATGTGATTAGCCACAGATTTAAATGGTAATGAACGGTAAACTGTTACGCGTAAATAAATTTTATTATGTGTTGAGTTATTATGTCTCCTTCATCCGCGATGCTAAAATATAATTAATACCTTATAGATATTAAAATAAACTACAACATAATAAATGTTATGATATTTGCAAACTAATTCCTCTTCATTTCCAATTATTATTTAATTCATATTTAATTTAATGTCCTATTTACGACAAGAATTCATTTTAATTGATTACACTAATCAAATTAGAAAAGAAACACAATAACGTAGAATTTCAAACTAGGCCAAAAAGTACCTAAGTTTGGCATAGATATAGTTCAACCGCCTCATCCGCGACCATGAGCGCAAACACGCATGCGTCATTCGGACCGAATTATTCTCAAAATAGGGTGGAAGAATGCCACCCAGGGTTGCGATTGAAACGGTCGAACTATATTAACACCCAGATCTCCCTTCTTCAGGAAAAGAGAGGAAAAGAAAGATTTGATTTTCTTTAAAGAGAATATTTTTCTTTGCTCCTGAAGAAGAGTGACCTATGCCTGAGTGTCTTCAAAATGAATAAAATTTTATCTACGCTAAACTAATGCTTCATTTTTAGATAATAATGCAGTATGCTATCTATAGCTTTTAGTTAGTTATTTTATAACTGGCTAATAAAATTCGTTGCTATTTTAATCACTTTGTCCTAGTTATTATAATTGAATTATAAAACTAATAAAATTAGAAAAACTACGCTGCAAATGCTTTTATATTGTGTCTCCAAATCATGGAAGATATTCATTAACAAAAGTGAGGAAATTTTTTGCCCTGCAGCATTTGCTGAATGACTCATAGAATCGGAGGGAGACTTTTGCTTTTGTTTTGTAAAACTAGATTAAATTAAAATTTAATAGACTTAAGAATTCAATACTTAATTGAATTAATGAATGAATGAAACAACTTTAATTTATGTATTCTGCATTACTTGTATTTTTATATTTAAAAATAACATTTTAGTGGCGCCATCTACGTAATAATTAATTAATTAAAAAAAGGTAGATCGCTTATACATTATTACCTAATTTTACTTAATTTTAATTGGTAGAACAAGTATTTAAATAAATTTTGCGTTAATTTTTAACATGTAAATTTAGAGACTATCACAGTAAATAACATCTCAAAATCTAAATTTTAGCAGCCTTAAAAATGCATAACAAACTCTATATTAATTCTCGCATTAATGTAGATTGTTTGTACAATGTACCAGTTGAGAAATATAGTATATACCAGTACTGAAAGATACAGAAGGCTTTCTCTCGTTGGCAGAATTATAAAAGTAGTACAACTCCAATTATTCTGTCACATTTGTATGAAATTAATAACATCACCTACAAACTAATTTTGAAGAACAGTTATAAATTCTTTTCAGTAAAAGCATTGAATCATTTTTCTAAACCTAATTGTAAACCTGTTCGTTTTTCTGAACCTAATTAGGAAAAATCGAGAATTTGCACTGAATAATTTATTGAATGTCCAATAATTTTACGTAAATCTTAAGTCAAAATTCTTCTTCAGTTAAAGAGGTAATTGTGATAACCGGCTCTGTCCGGTATAACAACTCAACTAGTATCTATTACCTTCAATAGCTGGAAATGCGCATAGGCGTTTTAGCAATGTCAGCTGTATTATCCGGCTGCTAGAAAACTCCTAGTTTGGCTATCACATAACAGCTAACACAAAAACTATGTTACCCGGATCCATTTGTGTAGATACAGATTTTCAGCTAAAATAATGTCAGCACTGATATAATATGTCATCATTAAATAGCTAGACATGATTGAAACTGTGCGAAACACTTAAAGCTCGTCCTAGGAGTGATTTAAGATGGCACAGAATGTTGAAAGGAAATTTCATAACTTTGGGCTTTTGTTTTTCAAGACTTGGCTTTACAACTTTCTTCAAGTGCATTTAACCAATAAATAAATAAATGATAATCCTCCCGGGTAAGCCCATGTAAATGTTTTCGTTAATAAATCGATTTGGATAAAAGTACTATATTATATATGTATGTAATACGTATAATAACAATACGTGTCTATATATGTATGGGTTTTGGTATCTGGATTTTCTATGGATATAGTTAAGGGGACTCATACACCTTAAACCCCTCATGATCTTCGAATATGTGACTATTGTAAGAATTGGGATATTTTATTTATTTTAAAAGCAATTACTTCCAACATTTTACAGCTGACTTCATGATATAGCTGCTTTGGAAACTAATAACCAGAAATTTTGTGTTGCCACAAATATTTTTGTAATTTAATCCTCTTTGTGACAAAATATTTCGCCCTATTTTCACCTTGCGTGCATGATATTTTAAAAATAGCTAATGGTACATACTTGAAATTAGATGGAATTCTTTATATGGGCACTATTTTTTGAGTGAACCAACAATCTGATGAATATTTTACTATTGAAAAATTTTATGGACCAAAACATTACAATTTTTTTTTAATAAAATACATTTTATAAACTCAACTCAAAATAAAATAAATATTTAACATGAAATTTTTAGAATATTAGGTTCACAGTAGTTTCCAAATGTTATAAAAGCTATATATTAAATATAGAATTAAATTATGAAACAGAATGTTTTAAACTGTGCGCGCAAGTTGGAAACATGACGATAAATGTTGTCACAAAGCGGATTAAATTACAAAAATATCTGTGGCAACGCAAACTTTCTGATGACTATTTCAGAAAGCAGCTATATTATGTAGTCATTTGTAAAACGTTGGTAGTAATTGCTTTTAAAATAAATATGTTATCCCAATTCTTGCAACAGTCACCTATTCGAACATCTTATGGGTTTTAAGGTGTATGAGTCCCCTTAATAGGCAGATACCTGGATATCTAAATTACATATATATAGTAAGATAATACTTATTCAGTGGTTCTCAAATATATTTATTTTTTCATCATTTTCGAAAAATTATGTCATCATTTAAAGCTGCGTTAAGTGTATATCAGATCTGAAAATGTAAGATAAATATAAATAAAAGTAAATAAAAAAAAACAATAAAAATCTGAAAAGTTATTGCGACCAAAGTGCTGTTTTTTTCGAGGGGAATTCAAAACGGGATTTGAGTGTGTGTGTGTGTGATTATAGCAAAGACTCGAGGGCTATCTGCCTAAAGGGAGGGATGCCTTCGTGTAGGACTTTCTAAGGGAAACTGGCTCGTATACACGTTACACATGGGGAAAACACGAAAACGCCCATGCAGCCAGCCCGTTCGCGGGATTCGAACCTCGGACCGAACTACCAGTGTTTAGCGACTTTACCGCTCGGCCGCTGGTGGGCTCGAAACGGGATTTGAAAACGAAGCAAAATACCGCTAGACATTGTAAAGTCTTTGCATTGCTACTCTAACCAACATAATACCAGTAAGAAACGTAAAGAAACCTCGCGCATAAAATATCCTTGCTTGAAGATGCACGCAACGTTATTGTTAATGGAACGCTTTGAATTCTTTGAGTTTTTAATCATAAATTAGTCAAAGTTTTACAAATTATGAAATAGATAGTAAAACAAATTCCAAATCCTTATAAATTTATAATAAAATTATAAATTATATCATTATAACTATTTCAAATTTGGATCTTATATACTCCCCCTTTTAAAGGACGACTGGGGGTTTTAGGCAACCCAATCGCCAAATCCTGCGTGTGGAGAATTCTCATCCAACACTCTTTTAGTTCGGGAGCCAATGTAGAGACATTAGGTATTTTTTGGCAACAGGAAAGATAAAAAATGAGCAAACGCCTTCGCCGGGAATCGAACCACGGACCTCTGGACTACCGGCCCAGCGTGCAGAACCACTACACCACGAAGGCACGGTAGGAAGGCGGTGAAATACCTTATAGTTCATTTAAACTGACATTAAAAAGTATGTGTCTTTTGTATGTTGGAAAGGGAAAAATATGCAAATAATTCTAAAAAAATAGTTAATATTTTTAATTAGATATATTGTTAATTTAATGCATTTTATTTTAATCAATATGATTCTTTTTTTTAAATAACGTTCTTAAGAACATCTATTGATTTTAAATAGCTTACTTAATTCAACCATAACATATGTATATATATATATATATATATATTTAATATAACAAATATAAAAGACAAATATCGTACATTTTGCTGAGTGGCGAATAGACTCGAATGAAAAGTTGAACAACGCATTTAAACGCATTAAAATCGCGTTTCTGGAATAATAGCGCTTTTGGATTAAATATATATATATATACAGTAGTGAAACGCTTATAATACTGTATAGACTACTGCCAGATTACTTAGTAGAACTTTTGTAAGTTCTGGTAAGTAATTTGGCAATGAAAGAAAAGGGAGGGAGCTGAAAAATCACATGTGTCTACGAAGACGAAATTATTAATTGAACTGTATTCAATCAAATTCATCAATTCTAAATTCATTCATTAAATTTGAAGTTACAAAACATTAATTGATAATTAGTTAAGTTACCTTATATGATTTAACATCCAGTAAAGGACTAAAAAACAAAAAAGTGAAAAGTGCAAAAAATAATAAATAAATAAAAAATAAAAAAAATCCGAAAGCTTTCATATTTTATGTTACGCCCAAACCGACGTTTATTTTAATGTTTTATGTGTTACCTTTATTTATTAAATATCATATTTTTCGCGCTTAAAATATAAATACTTAAACCACATAAAATTCAGTTCAACAGCAATATCACAAAATATTTAGAAACAGCATACCTGAAAGTTTTTAACCGATTAACTGAAACATCCTGTAAACTGTAAAAAGAACACGCAGACATTCTAATAATGATCCAATCAAATTAAAATTATAATTTTTATTTTATTGTAAATAGAATTTAATGAGATTAATTTGTTAAAGATGCTACCAGTCAGTTTATGGAATTAAATTATATACGGCAACATATTCAAAATGGCAGTTCAAATGGCTTTTCCAAAATGGCAGTTGCTGCTTCTCTTATTTAAGAGAGGAAAATAAATGTTGTTCGTTACGATTGTTTCAGTAAATAAAAGTGGTAAAAGTAAATAATAACTATGACAGAGTTTGGAAGATTCTAGGATCAGATATGGGATGAGGACAAGTTAATTCAAACGGCAAAAAATATTCTTAGCTCAGATTTTATTATAATGAAAGTTAAAAGAAGTTCTGGAAATGGGCAATATTATGCAGATTCTTAAGAGATATTATCAAAAATTTAAAGAAATTTAAGAAATGTTAAATAATTAATGCAAAAATGGAAAAATTGATACATTTATACCAAACAGAAAAAATATGAAACAGTTTGCGCTAATTTTAATAGCATCGGCATGTTTCTGTTTTATTCAGTCTGATTCGGAAGACGGATTCTCAGGTTCAATCAAAGAACACCCTGGCATTTATTTCAAAGCAGCCTTAACTCTCTAATTTGTCCTTAGCTGCTATACTCTCAAGTGTTTTCTCTGGCAAGTGTATGAATTGCAGTTTTAAACAGCACAATATTCATCGTCAAGCCATATGTAATTTACTGCTGCAGTTACTGAGAGAATTAGTTTACAGGGTTCATTTAAAGGAAAAAGAAAAACGTTTCACATTCAGCAGTGCCCTCTACACTAGGCAGGTAGGGCATAAGCATATTTTCTAAGAAGTGTCCAGTCACTTTCTTTTTAAGTCAGCTTTCTCGCTATCAATAATCTTCTTGGACGCGTCAGGTGAAATGATGGAGTTTTCTGAGGACATATTCAAGGATTTCGGAGCGAGGAATCTTGCCTCATGGGAAAGAAACTCAGAAAAAGTAACATATAAGATATGAAAATATATATCCGCTGCTGTCTTTCCGAGGTACCATGTGACGAAATATGAATTTATCAAGCTCAGCTGAAGATGTCGCTTTTTATGTCGGCATTCTCCATCATATTTCACTGGTTCCCGTTTTGGAATAGTTCGATGGTGTTCTTTCTCTTTTTCGCAAACGGAGCGCGTAACAGCATATCAGTTCTTTTGTCTGCTGAACTTGTTATTCCCTATTCTCATAGGATGATTTGAAAAAGCCATTTATTGCAAACAGAGAAACTTCTGAATATGGAAAGGAAATGCTTTTGAAATTCAGGCACTGACGTAAAAACACAAAAATACGCACAATAGCGTGGTTCATATATTTACAAGCAGAAATGGATTTTTAAATACTACCCTCTGACTCATATTTCAATAAATAATGCTTATTAAACATTATTTTATTAGTAATAATTATATTAAGTCACTAAAGCTAGGGTGCATATATGACTGATATATATACATATAATACGTATAGTTTATAAACTATCAGAATAAATCTACACAGACCTAATTCTTATGAAGCTTCATATAAAATTGTAACTATGATAATTAACCATAACGTTTACATAATCAAATCTTTGTATGAACAAACAAATACGTATTTGACACATATGAATGCATTCTTATTTTTGTATGAACCATGTGTCTTATGATTTGTGAACAACTTATAATATCCTAGCCCTTGGAAGAAAGAATACTTAAGAACTGTGTATCGAATTATCGCAGAATTCTAGTACCTAAATAACAAGTCCAAAGAAGGACTAAATTTATGCTTTATTCTAACTCAAATTGATTAATAGATGGCCCCTTCTCAGGCTTATAGTAAGCCTTCACTTGGGCTTTAACTCAAGATAAAAATAAGAACTAATTATACTAAAATCAGCCGAAGCTGCACAGAAATAACTAGAATAGTTGACCCTAGTTAAAGTTTATCGGCAAATACTAGGGGCACGTAGCAATACGGTCGAAAAGTCGTAAGATTAGACTTAAAGCAACGACAGAACATGCTCTACAAGGCTCGTTCAAGTCAAGTCGTTCATTCTCACTTTTGGTGTCTACTACGTAGAGTATTAACCAATATTTCTTCGGCCTCGGCCAATAACGTTTATATAAAAATAAAGAGGTGCGTAAGTAAATCTCAAACGCTTATTTCCTCGAAAAATTGCAGAAAGAATTAAGCATGATTTCATTGGCAATAATAAATGAATGCGTTATCTTTGTTGTTGCGAAGCTAAGTTTCTCTAGATTGGCAACAAATCCACTAGACTCCTGTTTCAAATGTAAACATCAATGGCCGCCATCAAGAGCAGTATTAGGCTTAGCGGCACTTAAACAACTTTAAAATTGTTGATAATTCTAAAAATATTGCATAGAGATTTACTAAAGGCATAAAAACCTTAACCGGAAGATAAGAACAACATAATTCAATCATTTTTAAAGCAAAAAATGTACAATTTACAAACATAAAAGAGTAAAGAAACTGAGATCACTGAGCCGGGTAACAAAGGGGATATATATATAAATATATTTATATACGTTTGGTGCGGCCGATTGCAACCAAAATACGAGGTGAACATCTACATGTTATATCAGGCCTATATACAAAATTTCAACGTTCTGAGGCTACTCGTTTTTGAGTTATGCGAGATACGTAAGTACATACGTTCGTACAGACGCCACGAAAAATTCTCTTCAGAATTCATTTTAAAGCAGTTTTATAATTTCTTTGGAGGAAACGAGTGTTTTATTCTGTCCTTACGTACATATATAACGCAAAACCATCGTTCAATTGCATTCGATAGCGGTCAAAATGGATATTTTCGTTGAAATATGCTGCCTGAAACTTTTCGCGATTACAATATTTCAATTTTACTTCGTTCAAGGAAGTAAAAAAGACCTACAAAGTGTCATAATAAAAAACGAATGACCCCCAATTTTTTTATTATCCTCAACATTTTGCATTTTTATAAGTTATGATCAGTAACTACATTTGTATAACTTACTAGTGTACGCAGGGGAAAAAAAAGGGACAGTTTTATTTCTCCCGTTCTATTAGGCGAATTGATAAAATTCAATTTGCGTTTTTCATGTGTCGAAGCACAACTTAGGATATGCATTAGATTTATATATAGCATTGTTATAATATAGGTAATTTGACACAAAATCGGACTTTTTCTGAAATGATGCGCCAATGGTTTTTTCTATATTTCAATTCTACGACTTCAATTATGCCAAACTGCCAAATTTTGTAAAAATCGCACAAGTAATTTTTGAAAAATTAGCTCTCAAAATTTCAGCTCCTCAATGTTAATTGCGTTTGGTATATATGTTTTAATATCTCTTTTTTTTCTATTAATCTTTTATTTGGTATCTATTTTTTAATATCTCTTTTTTTATTAATCTTTTCTTGATTTTTCATTTCACATTTCGAAATTTAGGAACATTCCAAGTAAAATTTGCCCCTTTTTAGGATTTATTTTTAAATATTTTTTAAAAATTTTTCGAAAACAAATTAAATTATAATATATAAAATTTTTACCATCATCTTAAAGTATATATATTTTTAGCATACCAGCGAAAAATTAAAATTTTTCATTCAAAATTTCCGAAGATATACTTGAATTTATATATTGGCGCGTTTAGAAATTGGGCATATTTGTTGGAATCGAAAATAACATTAAATGTGGTTTACGGAATTTGTTAAAATTATTTCAAAGGTAAACCATGTGACTTTTCTTCGGTCCTTCATAATGGAAGAGAAAAGAAAATGAGTTGCTATATGTGAAAAAGTTCGCCAAATGAATTATTCTTGGCGCATACTGAAAAAAAGACGCCAAGATATATTTGTGAATTGCTCCGTAAATTTCGCACCAAATTTTACAAAATTTAATATTTAGGCATAATTTGAATCGTAGAATCTAAATATGGAAAAAGAATTGGCATGTTATTTCATAAAAAATCCGATTTTGTGTCAAAATACCTATGTTAGAATAATGCTATATATAAATCTAATATATCTTGAGTCGCGCTTTTGAAACACGAACAATGCAATTTGAATTTCGTCAACCGACCCAGAATGGGAGATATAGAACTGTCCCATTTTTTTTTTTTTTAATTTGCGCAATGTACCTGATTTTTGTTTCATAATTGCAATGCATGAATATTTGCAATGATTTCATGTGTGCTTTATATACTACATGTTTTTATTGCATTTGTATGCAAAACATATACTGTACACGTGAAGAATGTCTGAAACAGGCAAATCACTGCATGCATTATTACCCTTTTTACTTCCTTGTACGAAGTAAAAAGGAAGTATTGTAATCGCGAAAAGTTTCAGGCAGCATATTTCATCGAAAATATCCATTTTGACCGCTATCAAATGCAATTTAACGATGTTTTTGCGTGGTATCTGTACGTAAGGATAGAATAAAATACTCTTTTCCTTCAAAAAAAAAATTATAAAACTGCTTTAAAATGAATTCTGAAGAGAATTTTTCGTGGCGTCTGTACGAACGTATGTACGTACGTACGTATCTCGCATAACTCAAAAACGAATAGCCTCAGAACGTTGAAACTTTGTATATAGGACTGCTATAACATGTAGATGTGAACCTCGTATTTTGGTTGCAATCGGCCGCACCAAACGTGTATAAATATATTTATATATATATCCACTCTATTACCCGGCTCAGTGATCTCAGTTTCTTTACTCTTATATGATTATAAACTGTACATTTTTTGCTTTAAAAATGATTGAATTATGTTATTCTTATCTTCCGGTTAAAGTTTTTATGCCTTTAGTAAATCTGTAAGCAATATTTTTAGAATTATCAACAATTTTAAAGTTGTCTAAATGCCGCTAAGTCTTTTTTTTTTTTTTTTTTTTTTTTTTTTTTTATAGCGGCCGTTGATGTTTGCATTTGAAACAGGAGACTAGTGGATTTGTTGCCAATGTAGAAAAACTTAGCTTCGCAACAACAAAGATTACGCATTCATTTATTATTGCCAATTAAATCATGCTTAATTCTCTCGGGAATTTTTTCGAGGAAATAAGTGTTTGAGATATACTTCGTAATTTTTAATATAGATATTTTGAGTTCTTATGTATTTTTGCCTTCTCGCCAAGTGAGAACTGAATTAATTGAATTAAAAATACTCAATCGTCTGTGAAAAACTGTTTCTTTTCTTGTTTTGTTTGCTTAATTTATTTTATACGTCATTCTAGCTTTATTATAGTATTTGAATAGAACATGTGGCAACGATTAGATAATTCTATGCTTTAAATGATATAAATTTTGTGCATATAATATGACTTATAATATGAACGAAATGTATAAGTTAACTGTTATATAATTATTGGATTATATAACTGTTAACTTAATTTCCGTTATATAATTATTATATAAGTTAACTGTTATATGATTATTAATACTGTTAAGTGAATCTAGCGGCAGAGTGTCGCTTGGTAAACAAATACTAGAATTAATTTTAAAGAATGCTTTTATTCTATTGTGGTTTATGCGCTGTCGGCGAAGTAGATTTAATTCAATCCAATAAGTTTAAATGAAATGCAAGAAAAAAATGCGTATAATTTAATATTCCGTACAAGGAAGTCATCTGGTGTACATATGAGATTTTTTCATTAGTCAACGGCTCTTGCCAGGCAGCAGGAACGAATCTGTACTCTTGATATATTGTCATCAGCATTTTTCGTACAGTCTCATGTAGGTCGTTCCTTCAATATTCTTCATCTTCAACTGTCAAGTTCTTCAGAAGATAATGCTAAGGTCAATTTTGTTTATTGCATCAATAGGAACAAAAGGACTGAGGCGGACGTATCCCGGTGGACCAGCTATTCTGTCCATGGCAAAAAAATAGAAAAATAATTCCATTTATAATATATATATATATATATAACATTAGAGCACTTACATACAGACTTAAGATGCATTTAGGTATATTTATACGTCCTGGATTTAAAAACATAAACTAAAAAATACAAAAATTATAATTGTTCGGATTGCAAAACCAATGTTTTCCTTGGATATACTTGACAACGCAACTTCCATAACTCCAACATTCAAGCTGTGTGCACAGAACAGGAATTTTGGCAATCATATACAAAGACCCGTTTATCATGTGTAAGACGCTTCAAAAGTTGAATTTCGCATCCGTGTAAATTGAATTTTTCGGAAAATCTCTTTGTCTTCTTCATTGGATGTTTGGAGATATTTCTGTAAATAAAAATGGTGGGCTTAGAATTATGACTAAACGCTTCAGAAACGTAATCGATTATTATTAAAGATTTTTTATCTTCGTATTTTATCGTTTCTGTACGCTAATCAGAATAAAAGTTTTGTGTTTTTGCATATAGCCAAAAAGGCAATGAAATATTTTTCATGCTATTGGCTATATTCATGTAATATGTATAATGGCTTTTGTTTTATTAAGTTAGATAATTCGTTATGTATTTCTTGCAAGACATTAAATTTGATATATATTTTATGTCCTAACGGAAAAAAAAATTCAAAAAAACTATAACTGTACAGTATTTCGTTGGTATGAAATGTACTGCATAGGGACATTTCAAACTTTCATTTAAATAACTTAGATATATCATTTATGATGCTTGTAAGCAGCTTACATATGTGGCAGAGATTTATGATGCCATAACTTTATTTCTAACTAATTACCGGCCTAACAGAGGCCGATCGGTAGTCGCTGAACGTTAGTAGTTCCGTCTGAGGTTCGAATCCCACGAACATGAAGGCTGCATGGGCGTATTCGTGGCTTTTTCTCATGTGTATCTTGCATATGAGTCAGTTTCCCTTCGAAATTCCTCCATTAAGACATCCCTTCGATTAGGTTGATAGCCCTCGAATGCTTTGACATAATCATATAAACCAAACTAACTAATTACATCTGTTAATTAAAGGAAATTAATGAAAATGAAGATATTTAATTATTTTGTAATTAAAAGAATATGTGCAGATTTTTAAGTTTTTGACAAACTGTGAATGTTTGGAACTGTTTCTCTCGTTATCTGAGCCCACTGGATATTTACTTCAATTATTATACTCATATATCGCCAGTACATTTTATAAACGATGAGATTTTTTGACTTTTAAAAATTAGAAATGTACAAGAATTATCTGTAATCTGGCATAGTAAATAATATAAGTGTAATGAATAATGTGCATAGTAAGTTTACGTTGCCAGTTAAGAGAAAAGTAAGCATCGGTGAAATAAAAAACATATTTATACATCGCTCTGTGTACTAATATACTAAATATAATTTTAGGCCAGCAAGTATCGGGCACATGTAACTTTGATTTTGATACTTGAATGTATCTAGCTAAATAGTGGTTAACATTCAATGCCGCACGCCTAAGAATAACTACAGTTCTTAACATATAGTACATAACAAGTAAAATTACACTTTAGTACATAACAAGTAAAGTTACAAACAAGTAAAGTTGCTTTATCTTCCCTAAGTGAATGTGAATTCAGAAAAAAATATGTACTCTTTGAAAAAAAAATGTATAAGATATTTCTGGTGATAATTCACGTGTGAAGAAGAAATTAATTTTTGATAAAACATGATGAATTGAGGAGAAGATTTTCGTCTCAACCTAAGGCTAAATTATGTGATCTTTTAAAACTGCGCTCTTCATTTGAAAGCAGATCGAGTTTTGGCAAGAATAATTTAATTCAAGTTCTCTGCAGAAGAAGCACATCTTTATTAGGGAGATATATTTATATATTAAGCATTATTCAACACTGAAATAAAGACAAATTACTTTTTCACTTTCTTTATATGCTAGAATTCAAAGCGGAAAGTGATAATTTAAAATAATGTATATTCCCGTATCTTGAAAAACATAAATTTCTTCTTAATCAAGAATGAATAGATTTCTTAAAATCCTCCGAATATTTAGTTAACTTTATAAATCTCTTGAAAATATGAGGATTGTTAAATAGTTTTTCTTTAAACTGAAAATGAAAGGATTTCACATGAAATAATTTTAAATTTTCTATTATTTTAAGTTAAAACAAAATGTCAACTAGAATCATCTTTAGAATATTTTTACAGACATTAATTGAATATTTAATAAAATGTAATAGAATTTCATTGGGGAAAGGACGAATGTAAATTTAACTTAGAAGTGAGATAGGAATTATTGAAAGTTTTGCAGTGCAATGGGTTACGCTATTCTTTCAGAACCATTGTAAACACATTCTGGAAAATGCATAGAATTTATCACACACTTTGCTTAACAATGTTTCAGAAAAGAGATATGTTTTCGTAACAAGAAGTGTAATTGATCTTTAGAATAGGTTTTTTTCTGATCAAAATGACTAAAAGTACTTAGGAATAAGTTAATAAGAGTAGGAAAGTTCAGAAACAATACTGGTATTTCAGAGCCTAAGTATTAAAATTAACTCTTAATAATTTAACAAAAATTATACGTATATCTCACTAATTTAACATCTTCAAACACATAATTGCCGCCCAGACACGGGAGCCTATTGCGGTACCGAAGAGCCCGGGTTCGAATTACGGAGAAGGCATGGATGTTTGTAAATGTATAGTGTCTGTGCGGCATGAGACCACTTTAAGTTCACGGCGACCGAAAGTCCTTTCGTGTGGTTTGATGGAATAGCAGAGGGGTGGAAGACCTCGGACCAGCCCCCCCAGTATTCTCTCAAAACTAGGAGTGGTAGTAGAAGTCCAACTTCCTTGAGGCTCCGGTATCCATTCTTCCATGAAATTAATGGACAATAACCACAACAAACATATTATTTAAATTTTAACTTTGTTTTTCTCATAGTCTTTGTATGCGATCCACAAAACAATTTCAGTAAGAATTTGCGAAATCAACAGCTAGAAAATAAAGCTAGAAATTTTTAGTTTGGATAGCTTTATTTTTTACCTGACGCAGCAAATGAAACAGATAAGTTGGTCATTTTGTGTGCATGTATTTTCTTTTACTGGGCATTAATGTCCTTCAGTGGCTGAGCGGATAAAACAGATGAATACTTATAGTTTACCTTTTCTTCGTACACAACGAAGGGATTAGGTGCATAAACGCTTTCGTGATTTTCCCTATATGTAATGTGAATACGAACCAATTTCTCTTTAAAAGTCTACTAGAAGACTTTTTTTTCTCTCTGAAGAAATATTACGCTAGTGTGTTTTGCCGCAATACAACAGTCGCATAACCCTTGAAGATGTAAAATAAATCCAGACAATTCAGATTATCAGGAAAGGAGTGTTCCTAAATTCATGTGAACAAAATTAATATATTCATAAAGCTGAAGTGATTCAAAAAGGTATTGAGAGAATATATAAGAAAATGTACAAGAAACTTCCTACCATTTAGTGATAAGTATTCAGCTATTATTCCAAAACTAAACGATTCTCATCCCTTCCTGTGTCCAAATACAATTCTAAATCTATTTCGAGAAATAATTTGGTCACTAAAACTTCTTGACTTCTTAATTATTTCAAGTATATGCTATCATACTTTGCTTTAAAGTATTAATACCAAAAATATTATATTTTTAATATTAATGCATTTTTCCTCTAGAAGCTTCCCCTATAGAGAAAATTCTTGTTATATTCTGACTGTATGAAATATATTCAGGTATTTTTTATTCACATTTTTTCGGTTTGACCTTTTCGGCATTTCTGATGGCATTTGCGATCTTCATATGTAGATGTAAATTTTACAATTATTAGAAATTGTTTTGCTATTCGCCGCCAGAGCTGTTACCTGTCGGCTTGACCGCATGCATTTTCCCACTGAAACAAGCATGCGTTTTCTCACTCGATTGCTTACCTTGGGACCTAATGGTGTCAATTACCCCGACATACAAGTTTCTAAAATTCAAGTACGAACTTGTTATTATGCTGCAATGCTGTTCTTCGAACTCCTACAAGCAATATTTTGTAGCTTGCTGCACTTTTATTTCTACCATCCCCCCGCATATAAAAAATATTGGGAACCAGTCATGTGCACTTTCATGTACTGTTCAGTCTCGGGATTTAATTTTTACACATAATTTTACCCATTTTTGTTTAAAAATATTGTTGTTGTGGCTTACTCCATTGCAGAACATAATAAGAAAAAGTCCACAAATTTAATAGTGGCAAAAATGACAAGACTTGGGCACCATGTAAATGAGAATACGACTCAATTTACGAATTTTCCATTTTACGAATTTTCCTGCTCTGTCTCAGTTTCGTAGGAGAGTTCCCCGAGGGACGGATCCAAGGGTCATTCATTCATTGTCATTTATCTGTCGGTTTACTGCGTATTTTAAATGCCGCCAACTGATTAGGTCGACGTTTAAAGTGTATTTAAGATAATAAAAATGAAATATACCGTGCTAGACTAATAAAACACAAACAGTATTTATTTACTTTGTTTGTTTCTTAAAAATAATCTTCAATTGTCACTTCAAACACCAAAACACTTTTATTACTTTTACAGCAGTTTTTTGTACTTAGCGGCTTTAAACTGCAGCAATTTTAGAATGAAAAGTTATCTCTTGTAAAGTTTTTAAAAAACAACCAGAGTACGTTTCTCAACCAGAGACTTTAATTTCGATGCTCATCTCTCTGATAAATGTGTGAAAACTGATGAAAGCATTGAAGCTGCCAGCTTCATTCGTCAACGTAACGTCCTACGAAAGTCCCCAGAAATTATATTTGCTTGGTTAATGATAATGAAATAATTTAGTAGATCATATATATTTATGTACTTCAAAAGCAAGATACTTCCATTTTGTAAACTTTCCATTCAAATTTACCATTCGCTACAAAACAGGAAATCCAGGATTCACTGACTGCTACGAATTTCTTTTTGGTGTTAAACCACAAAAGAACACGACCCCAAAACTCGGTTCAAAGATTTCAGTTCAAATATGTATGTCACACTTTTCTTTCAACCTTATCTATTATTCATGATTGATGAGGCGCTTATTGTCACTAACGGAAGACAGAGAAATCTCCAGACAAATCAACTTTTGTGGCGAACTGAGCAAACTAATGCTTCTCGCCTCTCCTCTTCGCGAACGCCAAACTCCGCTTAGTTCAAATACTTTCAGAAATATCCTCTTTCCAATGCAGCCATACATGCCTGCGTCGAATGATTGAATACCTTCCATTAGATTAAACTCCATACTTAAACAAATTAGCGTACTGTGTAATTACGTCATGTTGACTGGAGGAATTAGCAGAGCGATCGAATGCAGTTCATTACTAAGAGTGGACACATAGCGTTCTGAATGTAGGCTAAGTATCTTTACTTATTTGCAATTCATTACAGTTCCAACTTCTAACTTAAATTACATACCTATGTGTAAGTATGGTATATACTTTTCCAATTAAAAGTTTGTTTCAGTTCCTTTGCTCACATCGAAGATTATTATCTGACTTTTATTACTTCCATTTACAAAGCAAAGGAAGTATTGTAATCACAGAAAGTTTCAGGTATCATATTTTAACAAAAATATCCATTGCAACAATGTTTTTGCGTGACATCTGTACGTTCGGACAGAATAAAGGGCAGTTTTTGTCAAAAAGGATTGCAAATTATATATAAAATGCTTTCAGAAGAGTTCTCCCCCCCTTTAAGTCTGTAAGTACGTACGTATGCATGTAACATCTCGCATAACTCAGGAACCAGTAGCCCTAGAATGTTGAAATTTTTGGAATTTTGAATTTTTTGAATTTTTTAAATTTGGAATTGCTAGTAGTTGTGCATCTCCCTTTTTCGTTGCAATTGGCTACGCCAGTCAAATGTATATACATAAAAAAATTAGGTTTCCCACTCTTAATTAATAATTTAACCCGCGGGAAGGCGCGTGGGGTGTATCATACCCCAACCCTACATAAAAGTAGAATATTCCTAACTTGTGAAACTGAAATTCTGTGCTGCTTTCAGTAGCTGAGTTTCTAGTTGTGGTTGACTTTCAGAACCGCTTGTGTGTTTCGGAAAAAGATTTATCGGTATTTTGTTGGAACTGGGGTATGACACACCCCACGCGCCTGTCCTTGTAAATGTTCTTCTGACCGAATATTTAGTTCAGAAATTTATTTCTAGAGTGTAACAGTAAATATTTCTACTCGCAAGTGATTTTAAAGTACTTGACATTAAATTCTTAAAATTTTCTAACTGCATTATGGTGAAAAAATGAGTCCCTATGAACTGGAGATGCAACGCATGCGAGATTTATAAGAAATATTTGAAAGCGATGAAGATTGCATTTCGGAAACTTAAGATGAAACTAAGACTATTTTCTACAATGTTTTGGCTTCGAAAAAGATAAAACATTAATTCCTGATGTTCCTAAAAAAGGAAAAACTGTTCTTATGCTTTATATAACGATCGTTATAACATTATAACATTATATAATGATCATACTATAGATGATACTATTGGAGAAAATAAAACGTTAGGAATTATATGTTTTAATAATATGACTAAAGGAGCAGTGGATATGGGGGATGAAATGTCAGCCAATTATTCAATTGCCAGAATAACGAGAAGGTGGCCAATGGTAATTTTCTTTCCTGCACTGAATGTTGCTGTAATAAATGCTTGAATTATATTACATTCAACTGCTAATCCACCAACAAGAAACAGAAGTCTGTTTTTGAAGGACTTAGCATTACAGTTAATGAAAAAAAGTAATGAACAAAGATCAGAGATTAATACTTTTCCAAGAAATTGACGTACTGCATGCAAAACAAAAGCAGAAGTTTCGATGAAGAATTAAAACGAATACATGAAATAAGAAACAACTAAGTATGAACAAATGTTAAATTTTTTGCCCTCGCGCCAAGGACAGAAGAACGTGAATGCAATGTTTAATAAAATGTGAAAACATTCTGTGCCAAGAACACATGAATGTATTTCGTTCAAAGTGTGAAGAAATAAAAAAAAGCATGGTGTATTAGAGATGAAATGAAACTTAGAGGCATGATGTTTATTATTTTCATTTATCTTAATTTTAACTCTAAGATTATTTCGGAAATTAATTTTTTGAAACCCATTTATTATTCACTTATTTATAATACACAGCAACAAAAAAAGCAGTTTTAAAACTAAATAATACTATTTTATTGTATTTTAAGTATTGGGGTATGTGATACCCCACGCGCCCGTTCTAGTAACTTTTCTTGGTGCGCCTTCCGCCGGGTTAATTAATTTTAACTCTAGTCATTTACTTGCTATTTTCTCAGAATTCCACTGCTTAAATTTCTTTTTTTGTAATACACAACATTTGATTTTACTTTTACTCTTGCCTGTATGGATGACGAAACACGGATTGAGTAATTCAAGAGTTAGCTGTCTCCTACCTGCTCAGCAATTATTCACTTGCGCAATTTTTAGGAATATTAAATTTAATTTTTTGGAATAATATATTTTTTCATGGTTTTAGATAAGTGCAACTAATTTACATATGCTCTTAGAATTTAAGTGGTATTGTAAATTAATTCGCAGCAATACTAATTATATTAATTTTTATTTCTTTGCAATTAAAATTTCTTAATTACATTTTAAATTTTATTTTATATTTGCTTAGTATGAATAGAGAATTTTATATTTGCTACATATTAAGATGATTAATTAATATTTATTAAGATATTTTATTTTGCTTCTATTATATAATAAAGAATATTTGTTAAATTATACGTATATATATATACATATTCCCACTCTGCTGACTCGCTAGCTTGTCATTTGTTTGCATTTAAAACTCAGAAGAATAGTGAATTAAGTCATTTTCCTTCAATATTTTTTTGCTGAATGGGATCAAAAGTAAACTGATTTTGTGCAACGAAAAGTCTGCCTTATTACCCGCTGGTTGAATTGCTTATTTTTGTGCAGAAAGTCTAATTTTAACTGTAAAAAAGTACATTACAAACTCGTTTCTGTATCTCCGTATTCTTTACCCCTAAACGAGAAAAATTCATGTTTGTTTCCATCAGATATTTAAAACGAAATTTTATATAAATTCTGATTTAAAAATATTATACAGAAGATATGTTTACTGATTATAATTCATTTTTCAGTATTGTAATCTAACCTAAAAAAGAGGATAAATTACATTTAAATCGAGCTCATGGTAGTCGTAATGCTGAATGTTCCTTTTTTAATGTAATAATGGTGCTGTTGCTTATTTTGATAAAACAAAGCTACAGATTTTTATTACAAAGCGAATTAAAATCTTAGAGTAATTTTAATGAAGTAATTTAATAAAGTCCTTTAAATGTTTTTAATCAACTTAAAATGCAATAATCTCTAAAATCTACGAAATATAGAAAATTTGTAAAAGCAAAATTATTCTAGGAATGAATATTTAATGTCTTTAAAATTATTGAACTCTATTCCAACAAGCACTTTTAGACGTCTTTTAATTTATTCTTCATTTAAAATTGGTTTGATGGATGAGGATGGTTTGGTTTATTAGATTACGGCAAAGCACTCGAGGGCTATCTGTCTTAAGGGAGGACGTTTTAAGGGAAACGGGCTCGTATACACGTTACACATGGGGAAAACCACGAAAACACCCATGCAGCCAGCCCGTTCACGGGATTCGAACATCGGACCGAACTACCAGTGTTCATCGACGTTACCGCTCAGCCGCTCGTGGGTCCTGCTACAGAGGAACTACTATTTATTATCACAAAACATTAAGGATATAAATATAATATCTTTATTTCAAATGGTACTAAACGAAGAGAAAAAATAAACGCAAATTTCTATTCTTCACTAAGTGAGTTCTAATTTACATAAACATATAAAATATGTTAATGCATTAATAAGGGACTTAAAAAGTAAGTAAATTATGGGTTTTCGCTTTTTGATTTTTTGTTCGTTCTAAAGGAAATGTTTACCATACAAAAATTAGAAAATAATAAAATAAAATTGCTTTGATAGGATAGTCTACAGAGAGTGATAATAAAGATAATGTGGTCGAATGTGGTGAAATTTTTCTTCGTAACGATATTAATGATAGAAATATTCATAAACTAAACAACATTCACGAAACATTTTCTTAATAATATATTCGTAAATTAAGTTACTTATTTTTTTCAGTTTCAAAGAATGCACGCGCATTATAATTTAAGCTTTGCAGGGTATAAAAGCTGGTATAAATATTTTAGTAACCTTAAAGCACGGTTTTTACAGTACATTGAAAATCTGAATATTATTAGGGATGGTCACAAAAACGAAATGCAGTAGAATGCTCCCGCAGCGGGATGAAGAGAAGATAATGCTGTTCATTCTGTATTCTGTTCTTCAATATTTACATAAAGTCAAACTATTTTTATTTTAGAGAGAGATAATTTTACTTCATAAAACAATCAACTTTATTAGCAATTAATTAATTAAAAAGAACTTTCTCTCATTTCTCCTCCTTTTATAGCTTACCCGATTTGGATTAATAGCAAGGAAATAAACGAAATTTGAAATATATCGAGTCAGTAATCTATCTATATATATGAAGACGAAAATATGTTTCTTTGTCCTCTAATAACTCAGTTACTACTACAACTATCGTCACCAAACTTTCTACAATTCTTTTCTGGGTCCTGGAAACTGTCTACGTGGACTTTTTTCCAAAACAAATTAGCTAAAATCAGAGATATAACTCGGAAAAACGATACTTTTCGCCCTCAATTTTCCGAGTGGCAACCGTCTCGCGAGCTGGAGATGAAAATGTGCTTTATTTCGAAAGTTGTTGCCACTGCTTGGTTTCAAATCCTAGAGTTTGTTAATAAAAAAATTTCTAAGTTTTACAACGAAATAAAAATAGCATTGCCAAACATTAAATACATTATTCCTGATTCGAAAAATTCGTAGGAAGCCATTTCGACTATTCCTATCTTTGTATGATTTTAATCGGCTCAAATATTAATTAAAAACTCTGAAATAGCTAATTTTCGTACTCATGTTTCCGAATGGCAACAGTCTCGGATGTTGGAAATAAAAATGCTTTCTTTCGAAAAGTGTTGCTACTGCTCGCTATCGAATCGTAGAGTTTGTTAATAAAAAATTTGTAAGTTTTATAAAATCTATACATATAAAGAAGAATGTTTGTTTGTTCGCGTTATTGATTTCTGATGAATTATGATAAATATTTTACCACATTTAATCATCTAAAATTGAATATAGGTGAAGTATTGGATGGAAATTGAGCTTTTACGACCATTTCATAGAAAGACGAAAATCATAACTGCGTTCCATTCTTGCTGATATAATGAGAGAGAATTAGTCTATTTTATTTTTTAGGCTATCGAAATATTTTATGTGGATTTTATATCGCACCAGTTGAAAAATGTATGACTATGAATCATATTTTTTGCATCGTTATTAAAGAAGGATTACAGCGGTATCGTTCTCTCTTGTCAGATGCATCTAACTTAACTAACAATCTAACTTAATCTAAATTAACTAGCATCGAGTACTTCCGCTAGTTATGAATAAAATCAACAAGGAAATGAAAGTATTAACAGATACCTTAACTCCATTTTATTGCTATATATTTAATTAATTTATGATAATTAAGTTCCATACATTTAAAAAAATAAAAAAATAAATATAGCTTTTTTTATAAAATATGTATTCTCTGTCAATACACAGTTTCCTTCTTATTAATTATTTTCCGATTTTTAATCAAAATAAAAAATAATACTTTTTATTATAATTAATGTAAAACGTATGTTAATACAACAAACACAAACACGCATTATTTACTGCTACATGCATAATGACATCAATATTGCAAAAGGTTTGCTCTGTAATGTAATAAAAAGAAATGTTGATAAATGAGTCAACCTCGTTCACTTTTCTACGTCTACACCAAGCGCCGCCTCATTCTGTGATGGTCATTTTCACACCACCCGGGTAAATCGGTTTACCCTTTTTCTAGATTGCTTTACATCTTGAATAAGTGAAAGACGTTTTTACCCAATACTGAGTATTTGAACCTGCTTATGTCTGGTAGATATCTTTATTATTTAATGCTCGGTTCTAACAAATAGTTCTAAACATGGTACGATGTTCTTAGCGAAAATATTGAGTCTCGTTCTCTTAAGTAGCGTAAGCTAACGAGTTCTAAAAAGAACGCATGAGAAATATCCCAAGTCAGAAGAAAGAGGTAAAGTACTCTTTATTTAATCCAATATAATTGCACAGATGACCACACTTGGACTTACATAAAGCCAACACTTCTAGCTTAGCTCAAATAGGTAACTTTAAACTTAAAATGTAATTTAATCAGGATAAATTAACTTGCAGGAAGGCTCTGATTCTTAGAAGCCGGCGAAAACAAGCGTAATGGCTAGAAGTAATCAATGCCTCTGAATCAAATCGCTAGTAAATCAAAATAACAACTTCGCCTTCAAGCAGTCATAACACGCTCTAAAATCCCCTTCCGAAGCCTTCGCGCCCACCAGCGGCCGAGCGGTAAAGTCGCTGAACACTGATAGTTCGGTCCGAGGTTCGAATCCCGTGAACGGGCTGGCTGCGTGGGTGTTTTCGTGGTTTTGCCCATGTGTAACGTGTATACGAGCAAGTTTCCCTTAGAAAGTCCTCCACGAAGGCATCCCTTCCCTTAGGCAGATAGCCCTAGTGTGCTTTGCCATAATTAAATACACCAAACACCGAAGCCTTCGCTTAAATAGCACTTCTTTCTACCTTAATTTGAGTACACTCGCGTTATCTGATTCGCATTCTGGGAGAAAAGAATGGACGAAATCGAGACTGAAAGGAAAGTCGCTTTAAGTAAAATTTAATTGTTAGTCAAACTAAATAAATCTACACAAAATATGATATGTTTTTGTTAATGGGGCCCATCAGCGGCCGAGCGGTAAAGTCGCTGAACACTGGTAGTTCGGTCCGAGGTTCGAATCCCGTGAACGGGCTGGCTGCATGGGTGTTTTCGTGGTTTTCCTCATGTGTAACGTGTATACGAGCCAATTTCCCTTAGAAAGTCCTCCACGAAGGCATCCCTCCCTTTAGGCAGATAGCCCTCGAGGCTTTGCCATAATCACACACACACACACAGTTTTTGTTAATGGTTAAATCAATAACTCATGAAATGGCATTTGCATGTGGTGCTAAAATTGTCATAAATAATTGTCTTATCTGTCATATCATAAAAGTTAACATAGCTATTTTAATTAACTAAATTTGTGTGCTGCAAAGCACTTAACAACGAAATAAATTAATTGGCATTTATCCAATTAGTGCAAAATTTTGTAAGTCGCAATGAAACTAAATGTAACATTTTTATATGCAGCATTGCAATGTTAGGTTATTATTCAATGCGATGTTATGCAATTTTAGCTTATTATTATAGCAATAATCATGTTAGCTTATTATTGAATCTACCTTAAAACCTCTGATTTCCTTACATGCTTTGCATATTATTAAGTAAACTTGAAACAACACGTGGAAAAAAACAGTTTTATGGAAGATTTAAAGGCAATATGTCAAGAAAAAAGATAAATTTCTTCAAAGCATATAGTGATAAATCAAATGTAGCGAACCTAACATATTGCTACAATTTTATACCACTATGAAACAAAAAAGAAAGAAGACGGAAACCGGGGAAATCTCCTAACTTTACACATTTACCACGGTATTATACTTTAAAAATACCTATGCCAACATAAATCAAGGAAAATTTGTAGCATTTTTTACCCTCCCCTCACGCTTACACTTTATTGGAGGCTAAAATTTATGCCCCCGACTTCCGTTTACATGGATTTATCACTTTTACGTAATTTTTACGCCCGAGAGCAAAGAAATTCCGCGAAAGGTGCAGAGGACTTACGTTTAATATCAAAAGCCGGGGCCAAATGCAACCACTTTCCACGACAGGTTGCACAGAGGAATATTGTGCGTAAGATAGGAACGTCATAAATATCATTCTTACCAAGGCTTTAGACGCGAAGAGTTGGTGAGTTATTTGTCTTGCAAACTCACCGCCTTTTATGAAATCCATAAATTCTTCCTGGATTGTGATGCCCGCTGAGCGTTCACTCCTACGCCATTCGGCTTTTCGCGCTTTGTTACTAGAAGCTGATTTTTGAATTGTAAAATTTCCCTTGCTTTGGGAAGTTTTTATTTTTGCATTTCTCGTTTGCATTTCAGCTCCCTTTGTTCATGGAGATTTTGTTATCCCAGGAATATGTTTTATGGATTTCGGTGAATCAGAAGTGCTTGAAATTTCTGTGCTGGTGTAGTTTTATAGATTCTCTGGGTTTCCTTCTTTTGATATTTTGTGCCTTTTCCGGGTTGTCTCGCAGGCTCGTAAGGAACACCGACTGCAGTTACTTCATTTGCGACTCCAGCCTCGCATTCATCTTAATCCAGAAGTGAAATAGTGCTCAGACTAAATCAAGGAAACGGAATAATAACAGAGGAGGAAAAATGGCGGAAATAATTAGCCTTTGTTATGTAATCTTTGTCTCTAAAATTAAACATGAGTTCTTTCGGTATCTTGGAGGTGTTTTGAAATAAATAAACATTTAAATTTTAATTAATTATAATAGTAATACTTTTGAGTAACAATGTTAATTATTTGCAAATTTTCGCTTAAAAATTCCTAAACAGCAGCGATCTAGAATTACTAAAGAGAAAACAAGCATAAAAGTGTTCTTACTGTTAGAAATACGTTGTTAATTAATAACACTGAAAGCGCTAAAAGCTAAGGTGAACCAATTAAATTCTTTACTTTTCAATAACGTTGAATCAATTACCTTTAAATGAACCTGAAAACAGTTTAAATCTTTACTTTTAAATAAACGTTAAATGAACTTTTCTAGACTTATAAACATAATCAAAATAATAATTATTAATTTTGTTATTAATAAAATGTAAATAATATTTATTGGTTTTATTATTAATACCATCAAATAATAATTATTGGTTTTATTATTTATGTAATGAAACTAATAATTATTTGTTTTATTATTAATGCAATCAAAATAATAATTATTGTTTTTATTATTAATCTAATTAAACTAATAATTATTGGTTTCATGATTAATATAATCAAAGTAATAATTATTCATTTTATTATTAATGTAATCAAAATAATAATTATTGGTTTTATGATTAATATAATCAAATCATAATTATTGGATTTATTATTAATGTAATCAAACTAATAATTATTTGTTTTATTATTAATACAATCAAAATGATAGTTATTGGTTTTTATTATTAATGTAATCACAATAATAATTATTGGTTTTTATTATTAATGTAATCCAAATAATAGTTATAATTTTATGATTAATAGAATCAAAGTAATAATTATTATTTTTATTGTTAATATAATTAAAATAATAATTCTCAGGAACGCTATCTAAATTAATTGGGGGTATCAATTTAAAAAATTTCTTAATTCCTACTTCTAATCATGTTAAAACATGTATGAAATTGCTCATATTATTAGAAATGTTAAAAAGGTAAAGCATTTAAATTTTTAATTGAAACTTAACGTTGCATTTTTTATTTACATTCATGTAAATATGGATCTGAGATTCGTAAAAAAGAGAAAGCTCTTCCTATCCTAAATCTTTACTTTCTTGTAGTATTGGAATCGAAAAAAGAAAAATTCGGCCTTCATATTTCAACGAAAATAACCATTTTGAACACTCTTGAATCTATCTGAACGAGGTTTTTGTGTGACTTCTGTACGTATGGGCAGGTGTAATGGACTCTGTACATAATGGTTTCAGAAGAATGTAAAATGAGTTCAGAAGTTATTTTTATGACGTCTGTACGTATATATCTAATACAATCAAAATAATAGTTACTCATACCGAGTAGCCGTAGAACTCAAAACCGAGTAGAAATAACTCAAAACCGAGTAGCCGTAGAACGTTGAAATTTTGTATATGGCACCATGAGCACCTCCCTTTTTCATTGCAATCGGTCGCACTAATGTATATATATACACTGAAGTGACAAAAGTCATGGGATAGCACTATGCAAATATACAGATGGCAGTAGTATCGCATAGAAAATGTATAAATGCGAAGTACTTTGGCAGGGCTTTAATTTGTGTTCAAGTTATTTCATGTGAAGATACTTTGACGTGACTATGGCCGCACGACTAGAATTAACAGACTTTGAACGCAGAATGGTAGTTGATGCTAGACGCATGGGTCATTCCATTTCGTATATCGTTAGGGAGTTCAACATTCCGAGATCCACAGTGTCAAGAGTGTGCCGAGAGTATCTAATTTCAGGCATAACATCCCACCATGGACAGCGCAGTGGCCGATCACCTGCACTTAACGATCGAGACCAGCGACGTCTGCGTAGAGTTTTCAATGTTCACAGACAAGCAACACTGCGTCAAATAACCTCAGAAATCAATGTGGGACGTACGAGCGACATGTCCGATAGGACAGTGAGGCGAAATTTGTCTTCCTTGTGCTATGCCAGCAGAAGACTGACTCGAGTGCCTTTACTGACAGCACGACATCGCCTGCAGTGACTCGTGAGGCTCGTGAGCATATCGGTTGGTCTCTAAACGAATGGAAAACCGTGGCTTGGTCACATGAGTCACGATTTCAGTTGGTAAGAGCTGATGGTAGGGTTCGAGTGTGGCGCAGACCCCACGAAGCCATGGACCCAAGTTGTCAACAAGGCACTGTTCAAGATGGTGGTGGTTCCATAACGGTCTGGGCTGTTTTTACATGGCATAGACTCGGTCCTCTGGTGCAACTGAACCGATCATTGACTGGAAATGGATACCTTCAGCTACTTGGAGATCACTTACAGCCATTCATGAATTTCACGTACTCAAACAACGATGGGATTTTTATGAATGACAATGCGCCATGTCACCGGGCCACAATTGTTCGCGATTGGTTAGAAGAACATTCTGGACGGTTCCAGCGAATGATCTGGCCACCTAGATCGCCCGACATGAATCCCATCGAACATTTATGGAACATCATCGAGAGGTCAGTTCGTGCCCAAAACCCTGCGCTGTCAACACTTTCACAATTATGGACGTCTATAGAGGCAGTATGGCTCAATACTCCTGCATGGGACTTCCAACAAATTGTTGAGTCAATGCTACGTCGAGTTGCTGCACTTCACCGGGCAAAAGGAGGACCGACAAAATATTAGGAGGTGTCCCATGACTTTTGTCACTTCAGTATATATTCCCAACATGTTACCCGGCTCCAGTGAGCTCGGTAATTTTATTCTTATTTGTTGGCAAATTGTGACTTTTTGACTTAGGCATGGTTAAATTATGTTGCTCTTATGTTCCAGTTAAAGTTTTTATGCCTATCATTTATCTGTATGAAATAATTATGGAATTATAAATAATTTAAAAGTTTAAATGGCGCTATCCTAACGAGGCTACCACTTGTTTGCATTTGAAACCCTTAAGAGAACATAAAATAATGTCAGTTGGAGATCCATGTTCAGTGTCTTTTTTTTTTGGCTGAGTGGGCTTAAGTTAACTTTCAGTTGGTATTTGGTGTTTTAGATTTTTCTGTATTTCACAGTTTTTAATGAAGATGTTTTAAGTTTTATGTATTTTTGCCTTGCTGCGAAGTGAGAACTGAATTGACTGAATGATAAATACATTTCTAGCGACATTCAAGGAAATAAATTTAAAAAAGTGCAGCAAATGTACATATGGCATTTAATAGGACTTAGTCATGTGGTGACATCAGATATTTTAATATGCTATATAATCTGCTTTCCATCTTATACCACGCGCATTAAATAGGAATTAATTCCTTTTTAATTAAACAAATAAAAAGGAATTCATTTTAATTAACTAAATTCTTTTAATTAAAATTAAATAGTTAAATAAGATGTTTTTCTCTAATAAAATTGATTTATGATGCAAAATGTCTTTAAAAGATTTCATGGAGTATATACAGTGGATGGACAAAAATATGGAAACACCTTGTGAAATGCATGTTTGAAAAGAAAGATTGATTTTAATGAAATATGTAGGTGGCGCTGGCGTTTTTGACTACTGACGCCATCTATACAACATCGTAAATATGCTAAACAGTTCAGTTGTTGTCGGAGTACTGTCATGTGAGGTTGTCATTGCATTATGTCAGAGTTAACAGACTTCGAACGTGGGCAAATTGTTGGAGCACGTATGGTAGGTGTTTCCGTAAGCAAGGTAGCTGAGGTGTTTAGAGTTTCAAGAGGTACTGTATCGAAGATTTATTCCGCATATTTGAAAAGCGGAAAAACGTCATCTGTTAAATCACAGCGCGGACGAAAGTGTATCCTGAGTGATCGTGACAGACGATCATTAAGGACAATTGTGACGAAAAATAAGAAGATCACAGCTGCAAAAGTTACTGCTGAAATAAATGTTGTGTTACCGAACCCTGTGAGTACCAAAACAATTAGAAGGGAGCTTCATAAACAGGGAATTGCTGGCCGTGCTGCAATTGAGAAGCCACTCATCAGTGATGCTAATGTCCGTAACAGGAAAAGGTGGTGTTTAAGTCATGAAGCCTGGATTATAGAGCAGTGGAAGCGCGTAATATAGTCTGACGCGTCTTCTTTCACATTGTTTCCCACTTCTGGCCGAGTTTACGTCTGGAGAACGCCATCTCAAGCCTATAATACAGACTGCTTGTTGCCAAGAGTGAAACATGGCGGGGGTTCTGTTATGGTTTGGGCAGCCATATCGTGGTTCTCTGCTAGCCCCATGATAACTGTGTCAGGGCACATGACTGCCAAGACTTATGTGAACATTTTGGCCGATCAAGTTCATCCCATGGTACAAACTTTGTTCCCCGATGGTGATGGTGTCTTCCAAGACAACAAAGCCCCTGTTCACACAGCTCACATTGTCCAGGACTGGTTTTCTGAGCACGAGGATGAGTTGTCCCATCTCCCCTGGCCACCACAGTCACCAGATCTGAATATTATGGAACCTTTGTGGTCTACATTGGAACGGAAAGTGCGTTCTCGTTATCCACCGCCAACATCGTTATCTGAACTTGCCACCGTTTTGCAGGAAGAATGGTATAATATTCCCTTGGCAAACATACAGGAACTGTATTTATCCATTTCGAGAAGACTGCAAGCTGTTTGGATGCCAACGGGTTTCCTACACCATATTAAGCAAAGAAACATGTTTTTTTAAAGGTGTTTCCATATTTTTGTCCAACCCCTGTAACTTAAATGGAGTGCAATATAAAATACACTAATTCAATACCTATATACTAAAGTATAGCGGAAACTCTACTGCACTCTGAAATATTATTTATACTTATAATAAATTGAGGATGCGTGAAAAATATGTATTTCTTCGCAAGAGTATGACACTGTAAAGTGTTCTGGGAACAGAAATACATCAGAAACACTTACCTTTCGAGAATAAATGAAATTTCTTTTCTTGGTTGAGTGAGATCTACAGGCTTGTGTCCATCTCAATAATCCAATTTGATTCCTGTTGGCGTTCTAATGGAGTTTTAAAAACGTTGCGATTAAAAAAAAATCAATCGTTAAAAGACTTGGAAAGTAACATAAGTGAAGCACTTCGTATAATAGAAGTAGATGTATGAGAAGGACGGTCACAAATATGGAGCGTTCGACTGGAAATTTTTTTAGCTATAGTTGGGAAACATTTCATACAATTTTATGAATTATATTAATAATAATAATAAAGGTATTAAAACCTTATATTCTACGATATCTTGCTAATCACACATAATGTTTCTATGTATAATGTGTTGCAACTTATGACAGATTCTTTGGAAGAAAACCTACTGAAACCTCCTAATTTTTTTGCGCCTTTTAGTAGCTGTTGGTATTTTTTTAGCACTTTGAATACTAAAAGATCTACAACAGCTGGTCATTTATAAAAAGACAAAAGCCATGCTTGAGACAGATTATGGAATAGTTAATGTGAATTCTACAGTAAATTGTTAGAGCAAACATGAAATCAAAGCTTATTACAAATATTTAATATTTCAGCTTAAATAACTAATAGCAAATATATTGCTTTTTATCCTCTTTACAAGCCCTTACTACATAAACCATAACTCATTTGGCATGTGCAAAACTATACATTGCAGAATGCTTACTGCTACAGTTAAAGTTAATCGTAATTGTAACTTGTTACAAGTAACACTATCATAGAACTTGACTTTAAACAAATTTTAAAGGATTCCTTATTAAAATTATTTCACATCCCAAAGGGCGAAGGATAAATACGAATATTAATTTTAAATATAATAAATAAATGACGTAAGTGCTATCCCTAGCAGCCCAACCGAGATAGTGGGGTTAGTGACTCTGACTGTCGCACCGAAGAGCCCGGTTTCGAATCCCAGAAAAAGCATAGACGTTTGTAAATGTATAGTGTCTGTACGGTGTGGGGGTACTCTTAATATGCCGCGAGCCGAAAGTCCTGTCAAGGACATGATGGAAGGGGAAGAGGAGTGGAAGACCTTCGGACCTGTCGCCCCTGTGGGCTCGCCTTCAAAACTGGTATGGAACTAAAAGCACCTTTGTGCTGTCACCTGTGTGGTGCTCAGTGCTCTTGGAAATGACAGCCACAATCTTGCCTCCTCATCACGACTGATTTCGTGGACTTGCTCTGATATCAGACAAGCGAGATTAGTCACAACTGCAACGACATGCTATCCCTAACCCATGCTGGTAAGTGGAAGCAGGTTACCAAGAAGGTGACCTGCTTTCCCTGACCCATGTTGGTTAGTGGAAGCAGGTTACCAAGTAGGTGACCTGCTATCCCTAACTCATGCTGGTTAGTAGAAGCAGGTTACCAAGTAGGTGACCTGCTATCCCTGACGCATGCTGGTTAGTGGAAGCAAGTTACTAAGCAGGTGACCTACTTTCCCTGATCCATGTTGGTTAGTGGAAGCAGGTTATCAAGCAGGAGATCAGAATCGAATCTTGAATAAGTTGCCGGTATTTTTCTCCTGTTCTCTTCTAACGGATCACCCTTTGTGAAACCTGAAAAGGGCTGAGCTTTGTTTTTTTAGCGTGCCTTGCTGGCAGTGTTCCAGAAGGTGAGATGTTAAAATGATGCATAGGTTTATTGAACTCCCCAAGAATGCCTAACCGCCAAATACTCTGTCTGAAACAATAAATTGCATGAAAAAAGAAAAACTTTATTCCTGTTTCTCGAATTTAAATTTTTATGGCCACAAGGCTTTCTTAAAAATAGAAGCAGAACTATTACAATAACTAAAAAGACATTGAAAGAGTTAAATATATGACAGTATGTTTTATAGCAAACAAATATAAACAAATGCTTTCTTGTGGTAATATTTGTAGAGGCATTAGGCATTTTTTGGAAGCAGGATTCATGAAAAATGTGCAAAGCCTTCGCCGGGAATCCAACCATGGACGTCTGGAAAAGTCGCTCAGCGTTCAAACCACCACACCTCGAAGGCATGCTAGGAAGACGATAGAAATACCTTATATCTTTAGTAAAATGTTTAATAATTCATATATTGCACATTGTTTCAATGAATTGTAGACACTCAGTTACAAGTAAATACTAAAGGAAAAAGTTACTCGATTGAAAAGTCGAAATTAGAAATAACAGTTCTCGTGGCAGAGGAAAAATCACTCAGTGATTTTTTTTTAACTTTCGAAAATGAGTGCTGCCATCCAAAGAAACGAAATTAATACACATGTTCATTTAATACATTCCTCTGCAAATTATGTTTCATGCACTGAAAGGAAGTTTATTTAATTTCTTCGTCATCATGGAAACTATGGATATTTTCTACCACAATTTGTAGGATACTAGATTATCTGAAATGTACGGTATTTACAGTGTATTTAGGAAAAATAATATTTATACTTTAAAGAGAAGTCTCTTTTCCTCCGTCCTCTTACCGCTAATTCTTCGATATCTGCCTGCAGGTCTAGATTAGAAAAGATAAAACTGCTTTACTTTGAATTTTATAATAATCAGTTGTATAAAGACTCCCAAAACCCTTTCTTCATTTAAATTCCTTGTAACTATATAATGAATAGAGATATTTCGGTGAAAAATGTTTTGTAATACACAACACGCTTTAAAGCAGGATTTTCATAATTCAGTGGAATTTCATAATTTCAAGGGGAAGAATGTGGGCAGCCTTTGGTTTAATTGTTATTGTATTAGTTTATAAAGATTAACAACTACTGTTATTCAAGTTTTCGCATTTATCAACATTTTCTATACTTTCTCTTGTATGTAAAACCCATTGCAAAACAATCTATATTTAAATAAATGGATACGTATTTTTCAAATTTTAAAAGAGAGCTGGTGAATGTTTGCTTGGCAGTGGCAAAAGGTTAGCACAGGACTAAACAATTCGAGGACCGCACTGCTTAAAATGTTACATGACACTACGGCCCGCTGAGAAGATAACATTGCAAAGACATTAAGTTATTTTTGAAGCAGGAGATGTGAAACATGTGCAACGTACTCGCTGGGATTCGAACCCTGGATTTCTCGAATACGGGTCGAGTATGCTTCCAATTACACCACGAAGGTATACGGAAAGCAGAGAGAAATTACATTATAGACTTCCCCTTTTTAAAGGGCGAGTGGAGATTGAGGGACCAATCGCTAGATCCTGGTGGTGACTAATTACCATCCACAACATTTTCAGTTCAGGCACCACTTGTAGAATCGTTAGATTATTTTGAATTAGGAAACGTGAAAAATATACAGTGCGCTCGCCAGAACTCGAATCCCGGACCTCTCGAATACGCGATGAATTTGCTTCCAGTTACACCTCGAAGGCAAACGAAAAGGATGGAGAAAATACCTTATAACATGAGCTAACACATAATTCTTACATGCTATCGATTCATGTTTGGTTTAATTGATTATGGCAAAGAATACCGTGGTTATATGCCTAAGTGAAGCGATAATTTCATGGAAGACTTTCTCTGGCTCGTATACAAATTATGTGTATATTCGAGCCAGAGATATACGAACCAAAACAACGTGTATACCACCAACATAGACAGACGAACCACGCCAGAGACGCCAGAGACATACGAACAGCCAGAGACGCCAGAGACATACAAACCAAAGCACGTTATGCATAATAATGTTCGTGTATACCACCAACATAGACAGACAAACCACGCCAGAGACATTCGAACCAAAACAACGTGTATATCACCAACATAGACAGACGAACCCCGCCAGAGACATACGAACAGCCAGAGACATACGAACCAAAACACGTTATGTATAATAATGTTCGTGTATACGAACCAAACCAACGGAAACACCTCTGCAGCCAGCCCGTTCACCTGGAATCGAACCCAGGCTGGAATTACTAGCGTTGAGTGATTTCTCAGCTCATTCGCTAGTAGGCTGCTGTCGGTTGAAGAGCCGCTGCAGGGCGTGGTATGGTATGTAGACCAGAAATCGTGCGCCGTGTGCATCTAAAATCCAGTAGATTATTCAAAAGCATCAAGAAATAGCATTCAGACTTTCTGAAAATAGGAAGTTTTGGAGATTTGTACGGAAGTGGCTGGACAAGGATATGCGAAAGTTGAAGGACTGAGAGTATATATTGCGATGACTTGCAGAAAATGCACAATTATCATATTTTATGACTTCAAATAAATGCAATCCTAAACATTATACTTTGCGGCTACTGCAACTCCAAGAACTCGTGGATTAGAATTCGTTTGAGTCTTCTCAATAGTATTCCTTACACGTTGATTAATCTTGCCATCACAAAATATTCCTGAGTTAAACTTTTAATAGTGCTAAGTAGTACAGAAGTTATTTAACGTAAATAATATATCTATTCTTTATGAAATTGCAGTGAATTTAAAAGTCAGAAGGAAATATAGAAAGCTATGCGTACTAATTAGTCACCAGAACGCTAGCAGCTAAATTATAGCAATCAGGTAAAATATGACAGTACCCCAGTCATGACAAAAGAATATATCAACAAAAATTAGGACTGTCAGAGAGGGGGGAATATTAAGCATTAAAAAATATGCATTCACAAATTGGAGAGTCCGAAGGGGGAAAATAAATATTCAGTTACATATTCTTCAAAACGCCTTCGAAATCAGAAACATCAATATCAAAAATTTATCCATTGAAGAATCTGAGACCAAAAATTGAGACGCACGTGAAAAAAGGAGGTCAAATCCAAAGTACAACTGCTAAGGCTACAACCCGAAACAAACAACCATAAAAAAAAAATCCAAAAGAATAGAAAAGAGTTGAGGATGTGTTTCTGCTTTTGCCTCTTGGGAATTCAAAAGGTTCAAAAAATAAATCTTCGTGGAACATTAGCAAAAAATGCGCATTTGCGGCGAAAAAAAATCTAAACAATGCAGCAACAAAAACGAAAATCAAAATAAATTGTGAAGCATATGTTAAACACAAGATGCTGTGAAGCAGGGCTCTACGTAGTACTTTACATTTTCTTTTGTGTTTTCTTATCCTCGTATTTCTTTGGTTACCTTTTTAAATTCCACGCCGCGGGGGAATGTGTAAAAATAGCGCACATCGAAGCGATTCTTGTGAAGAATTCCTTAGTTTAATTTTTTTAAACACCACGCATGAATTAATCTATTGTTCTCATATTTAAGCTATAATACATACGAAACCTGCTGAAATTGCATAATTAAAAACAGATTTAAGAAGCTTAACAAAAGGTACTGAGAAGAAAGTTTTTGTATAGAACTTAAGCTATTTTTATGAGGTTTTCCTTTTATTTAGTTAAATATTTATATATTAGAAAGCGTATGAATTTGCGAAAATTCTGCGTGATCAGTTTGAAAAAAAAACATTTTATTCGTGCTATTTATTAGATTCAGGGATTTTATTTAACATATCCAAGAAAAGGATTATATTAACTATTGATTAGAACTTTAAAATATACAAATAATTTTCACTAACTTTTATTTTTTTTAATCATTTTTTCAATATTCTGGCATTCCTTGCCTCAAATAAGTCTGATTTACCTGCGGGATAAAATACGCTAAAATATTGTTAAATATGTTGCAATATAGCAGGAATTGAACAAAACCTTCGTCGTTACTGAATTTATTAAACTACAAACCTACTACATCATTAATAATAAGTAATCTATTACATCATTAATTAATTCATTAATAAATCTATTACGTCATTAATAATTTTTCCGGAGATAATCTATTATCTCCGGAAATTATGCTAATAATAATATGTATATATATATATACATACATTATATATATATACATACATTATATATATACATACATTATTATTATTATTATTATTATTAGCATAATTTCCGGAGATTATGCTAATAATAATGCTCTCCGGAAATTATGCTAATAATAATATGTATATATATATATACATACATTATATATATATACATACATTATATATATACATACATTATTATTATTATTATTATTATTAGCATAATTTCCGGAGAGCATTATTATTAGCATAATTTCCGGAGAGCATTAGTAGCATCATTTCAAGATGCCATGAGTCAACTCAATTTACTTTTTTTTGAATTACACTATTAATTTGTATTTATGTTATTATCATTATTATTTATATTATATTTATCTATATTAATTCGTATTATTATTTTCAAATTTAAAATCATGTAACAACTAATTTTATTTTCTAAAGTCTGTTAATTAATTCTTTTCTCTTACATAGTAATATAATTTCCTTTTTTGGACTTTTAATGTATAAATATTAAACTCCCTCTGCTTCAAAAGGTTTGTTATAAGTGTTATTCCTTTCATTCCTTACATAATTCCTACTATTTCTACTTCATCCACTTGGCGCGTTATTTAGTTAAATGTATAAATACGCTTATTTCATTTCATTGTATTTAACACACTGTGTATATTATGCAACTTTAAATTATTATAAATGTAATATGCTATATATATATATATGTATGTATGTAAGATATAACAAAATACGATAGCTGCTGTAAATAATAATTGACGACCTCAAAATTAACATTCTAAATTTGGTGCTCTCCTCCTAAGTTCATCTGTTCTCCCAAATTCGAGATCCTGTCGACTTAGATATGTAAGATATAACAAAATACGAAAGCTGCTTTAAAAAATAATTGGCGATCTCAAAATTAACACTAAATTTGGTGCTCTTCCCCGAAATGCATCTATTCTCCCAAATTCAAGATCTTTCGACGCTACGTAACGCTAGTAACTACCCAATCATACATTAGCTGTACTTGTACATTGAACTTGGTATAAATGCACTGGTTAATATAATTGCGTCACTCTTTTCCTAGCTTCCACCTTGCTAATAACTCCTTGCCTTGTTTCCCCGTCTAAACTGCCTGCATATTAATTTTAAGCATCAATGTACATAGACATTTATCATATTTAATTATGATTGAAAAGATGTCTCCCAAATAATTGGATGTGTGGGAAAATAAAGAGTGGAAATTCTTCAAGTTCATGTTTTATCTTCGTTTGTAAGCCTTCACCCTCAGCTACGATGACTGCAAGCTAATTCCTCTTCTTTGCTTTTTTTAAAAAATATGATACATATCGCACATAAAATGTTATGTTTATATATATAATGTGTGTGTGATGGGAAAGGTATAGCAAATTTGATAGCATAGATCGTAGATCCATGCTGAAGAGTAGACGTGTTAGACAAGCAAAATTGAATATTCAACTTCCTCTCAATTGACATTTGCAGCCCTAATTTACTTGGCAGTCTAACTGTGCCTATTTCAAAAACATTTACATTTTTGATTCTGTTGCGAAAGGAAGAGAGCAGAGCGAAATAGCGTCTTAACAAAAAGACAGGTAGAAGCTAAAGTGCGCAATTATCCAATATGGAAGTTCATCAACAAAAGTTTTGGTTTAGGTAGCTTATTAAGAAAAAGGTTTCAGCTCTGGAAATTTTGAGTTGAGGTTCCAAATTAACTACGTCATCAGCGTTACGCAAGCCATGTGGACATATCTTGATCTAGAAATGACGCAGTCCAGAAAAGTTATTACTATTTTTACAACACACAAAGGAAATATCCAAATTTAAAAATGGGAAATTAAGAGGCTATTGCTAAATTAAATTATACAGCTGATTTTCATATTTTTTTTTCTTGCACGTAATTTATATACTAATGGGATATTGAGTACATTATCTCCTTATATTAAATTAGTGGAATTGTATTATATATATATATTCATTCTAGCATATATAATCACATGTTACCGTGAAAGACCGAAATTGGAAAATGCCGAAATTTCCTAGTGAATATCCACATTTGAAATACGTCGGTGAAATATTGAATATTTGGTTATTCTTATACATTCGGACTATCATCGGTGTGTGTTGACAAACACAGATATGCGTTAGTGGAAATTTAAACGAGAAGCCGAGATGTCAAAGAGGGAGAGAAAAACGTGCTAAAAGCAGGGGACTCTTTCGCAATTTAAAGTGTCATTATAAATTTAGTTTTTGCTATAAATAAGACTGTGTATGGTCAACTACATAAGTAAGCTTATTATTGGTGTTTTTTTCTCATTTAGAATTTACTGTTTCTTTTCAAAAGTATATTAAATGCGCTGTTACAGCTTTGTCCTATTCCATATATCATAATATGTTTTAATAAAAACATAACAAAATATTTTTATTCACCATTCGTAACCAGTGCGGGTGAATGTCGACATCTGTCTTTCCAAAATTTTGAGTTAAAACATTCTTTAAAATTTTAAGTCAGGGTTCTAAAGCTATGAATAATTAAAAATGTACGAAGACTTAACTCTTTGAAGGGCGGTGGTTACCTGCAGTAAGCCTTTTCTGTTGAACGTCTTACTCACTCGTGTGAGTGGTTTTCAGGACTGACCGTTTCTGAAGTTCCCTTGTAGCTCACCAGATAACAATCAAGAAACATAGTCAAACAGGAAACATGATCCAATAGTTGATGCAGCAATTCGTCTTCAAGAAAATAAGCATAGCTATCGATGACATCACGACAATGTGCACTCTGCAGCACCAAGAAAAATCCTGTATGAACAATGTGGAAATGCAGCACATGCAAAGTTGCACACTAAGTCAAACAAGAAACATGAGCTAATAGTTGATGCAGCAATTCGTCTTCAAGAAAATAAGCATTAGCTATCGAAGACATCACAACAATGTGCACTCTAATTTAATTTACTTTAAAAATCAAAAAAATCAAAAAAAAGCCTGTAAGAACAATGTGGAAATGCAGCACATGCAAAGTTGCACATTGCTTGAAAAAGAAAAACTGTTTCCATTGCCATAGAGACTGATTTGTAGGGATGTGTTCTATGGGCGGTTGTAACCACCAGATGTGGTCATTATTTTCACGCGTCTTGGACAAAATATGAGTAATTGTCGCAAATAATTTTATTGTTGCACCTGATATAGTAAATATAACCAGAGTTTTGCTGAAAAAGTTAATTTACCTGTCCTGCCCCTCAAAGAATTAAAGCAGTCGTTTAATTAAAGTTTCAATCTCGAATCTTTTTCAGAATTTATGGAATTTCAGGATTTAAATGTCCCAACCTAGTGAAATTTCATAAAGCGTAATTCTCCCACCATAACGTTGCTTAAGGGGACTCAAACACCTTAAAACCCATAAGATGTTCGAATAGGTGACTGTTGCAAGAATTGGGATAACTTATTTATTTTAAAAGCAATTACTACCAACTTTTTACAGCTGAGTACATAATATAGCTGCTTTCTGAAATAGTGATCAGAAAGTTTGTGTTGCCACAAATATTTTTATAATTTAATCCGCTTTGTGACAACATTTTTCGTCATGTTTCCAACTTGTGCGCACAGTTTAAAACATTCTGTTTCATAATTTAGTTACATATTTAATATATAGCTTTTATAACATTTGGAAACTACTGTGAACCTAAAATTCTAAAACTTTCATGTTAAATTTTTATTTTATTTGAATTGAGTTTATAAAATGTATTTTATTAAAAAAATTTGTAATGTTTTCGTCCATAAAATTTTTTTAATAGTAGAATATTCATCAGATTGTTGGTTCAGTTAGAAAACAGTGCCCATATAAAGAATTCCATCCAATTTCAAGTATGTACCATTAGCTATTTTTAAAATATCATGCACGCAAGGTGAAAATAGGGCGAAATATTTTGTCACAAAGAGGATTAAATTACAAAAATATTTGTGGCAACACAAACTTTCTGGTTACTAATTTCCAAAGCAGCTATATCATGAAGTCAGCTGTAAAAGGTTGGAAGTAATTGCTTTTAAAATAAATAAAATATCCCAATTCAATTAGTCACATATTCGAAGATCATGAGGGGTTTAAGGTGCATGAGTCTCCTTAACAATTTTCATAGTATTAACCTTTAAATGCTTTCAATAGCATCCAAACGTAATATTTGATCACGCAAAAAACTATAAATATTGTTTTACTCTCACAATTCATGTTATTGCTTTAATATTAAAAAAATTTAATTAAGCTTTAAAAAATCTATTTACAGAAAAAAAAAAATTAGGCACACATTTTCTTATTTTTTTGTTTTGTTTTGCTTATAGAACGTTTTTTCACATGCAATTTCTTGAAGTAATGAAAAACGTAAAAGGTCTACTCACTGTAAAAGCATAATGTTTTACATTAACTTGATTCAAGTAACACGCACTATGCACAGCATTATGAAATGAGAGATGCTCTTAAAATTACTTTTAATTTACGGAACAATCCGTTAAGTGGAAAGAAAGTACTTATTTCGTGACAAAATACGGAACATTCTTTACTAAATTAATACTTGGTATCAGTGGTTTTGAGATCCAATCCTTTAACAAAATTAATTTTACCGAGTATCACCTTCACGCATAGCGAATAAGTGCGTGCAACAATTCAAATTTAATTTAAAATCTTGTTACATATTTTCCACGAGATATGGAAGTACTTTGAATATTGCGTGTGTGATCCCTCAAGCATTTCCTCTAAACACAATTTATTTTGATTGAAAATGCTTGGAGCCTGAAAAGCTTGCTCAATTGTGGAGTGAAAAGAATAAATCTACTAGATTTAAAATATCTTTCTCTCATTTATATTGATCAGCAGTTGTGTACATGGTGGCAAATTCGTAACCTTCTATTGTTGCAATTTTCTTGCAGCACTTAAGTAAAAAGAAGGGTATGTAATCCTTACCCCAAAAAGTTGCTTTGAATTTGGACAAAAAGAATGGTTTTATATTTTACACTAGGATAAATTCCTGCACCCAAGGAGTTTTATGATACATTTCAAGAAAAATAAGTTATACTGTGGCAGTATTTATAGTTGGATCATATCCGTAAAACTCCTTTCAAAGTAATGAAAGAGCAGAAAATTCAGCGAATGAATATTTTTATTAATATATGGATATTTAATACTAGAGAGAGAAAAATCTGATATATTTTTATTCAAAGTTAAATAAATTTATAGCATTTTACTATAGATTGCTAGCGTAAGATAATAATTAACAAAATTAAATCTGAGGAATGTAGGTATATGAAAATTACCTGAAGATCTTATCATTTAGCTGTGTTATTGTAGTATAATGCAGGCTCAACGCAAAACTGCGCTGTTAAGGGTATTAAATGCAAATATAACAATTTTAGGTACATTGATTATAAGAGTACTGCAAATAAAATATTAAATTCAAAGCTAGATTTAAGTTAAAAAATAAATGCTGTTTTATTTTTACGAATATATATTTAATCTAATATAAAAGGCCTGAAGAAAGCCAAAGTACCAGAAAAATAATATTACAGGGTAAGTCTGTTTAACATTGACGTAAATGGCTGTCGCGTTAAATTGGCGAGATATCCTCAAGCTGGCGATAATATTGGCGTCTAATTTTTGTCCGTATATTTGGCCAGGATTTGCCAAAAGTCTCAAAACTTGCCACCATTTGGCGAAACTTTTGTCCGTTTCCAGTATAAGTGTAATTGGTCTAAGTAACTGTAATTATACCCGGGCTTTATATGTAATTATAACCGTGCAGGCCTTGTAGTCATTTCCAGAAATAGAAATTACTACACATTATGTAATATATACATGTATATATTTACGTATATACATGAATAGAAGCTTGCTGTCTTTACATTTCATCAGGGGCCTAGACCTGGTTACCTGCTATGATTATGTTTCTCGCAGAATAGGCATACACTGTGATAGTTCGGACGCCCCGCTGCCCGTAGTAATCCTGAAGGTCTTTGAGGCTGTGTGATCCCTGAAGCTGAGGAAGGAAAGCTCTGGTGGGAGAAGTGAGTGGACAGTCGTGGATGTAATGTGAGACTTCTGCTGAAGAAGCTGAAGCACCGCAGGCGCATTTGACATTTTGATGGCAGAACCTGCTGAAGTACGCGGGAAATCTTACGTGATTTGCGAAAGCTTGTTGCAGATAGAAATCTGTTTTGAGGCTTTTGGTGGAAACAACTGGAAAGATGGTGTAGATGTGTCAAAACGGTGTCTGAGTTGTCCCAGTGAGCTGGCCAGCTGGACATGAAGACTCTGGAGATCTTGTGTTTGGCAGCAGCTATGGAGAGTGGGATGGGATCTCTGAGTCGATGGAAGGGTGACTTGTGGCTTCTTTAGCTAAAGATTCGGCCCTTTCGTTACCTTGGATACCTTGAGGACTACGTACCCAGCATATAGAAACTTTCCTGGAAGAAGAAAGGGTAATAAGCACTTCTTTTAATGAAGTGATGTGGAAGACTGTTGCTGTGACATGTCATCAGTACTAGACCACAAAATTCATCGTGACAAGGAATGTAAGATTGCACCTATCGCTGGCAAGAACCATGAACACCATACAGGGGACAGTGCGTCTTTGTTCAGTTCCGCTGCCAATTTTGAAGTAGAGCACCCCGGAGGACGAGTCCGTGAATAAATATCGCTGATTGAGTACATTTAGTTGAACCAAAAATTAAAACTTACATTCTATAAAAAGCAAATTTAAATACGCATATTTTTAAAATGCAATTATATTGTTGTTGTTGAGACTTATCTCACTTGTTTGACAATAACATCAGAACAAGCCCACGAAATTCATAGTGGCAAAGAGTTTCAGATCTCGCTCGTTGTTAGCAATAGCTTTGGGCACCATACACGTGATAATATGACTTTGCTAAGTGCAGCCCCCAATTTTGATTCAGAGCACGCCGGGGGACGGGTCCGATGGTCCCCCACTCCTCTTTCACTACCACCAACATCTCGAGAGGCTTTTCGGTTTGCCTTATATCTAGAGTGCTCCCATGCTGCAGACACTATACATATACAAACATCCATGCCTTCTCCGGGATTCGAACCCGGACTCTTCGGTAAGGCAGTCACATTCACTAACCACTCTCTCGGTTGGGAGGTCTGTAAAGTTTGTTTTCTACTGTCTATACAGTTTTCTCTATAAACGTTTTTAATGTGTCAACGTTATTTTTAGCTATCCAGTATACACATTATCTTACCTATATTCGAAGTATTTGATTTATTTGTATTTTCTAAACTGCAGTAATTATATATACCAGCATAGTATATATCTCAAGGTATCTAACAATTGTGATCTTTGCTTTTGACAGCTAAGCAATGGAAATAATGTTATGGATGAAAATAGTAAAAATACTCCAGTTGCAAACTGATTGTAACTCATTTCATTTGTAATAAAAAGCTTTTAAATTTATTTTTAATATTCACCACAGCAATTTACTTCATTTTCACGCTTTACCTGAAAGAGAATCGGTGTGGTTTAATCCGATTTAACTATTTTATTTTCCAAAGCATTTATAAATCATTTCTAATTAATTATGATGTTCATCTAAATGCGAAAGGTATATATTTCAAATCGTTTTTCATAATACAGGAAAAAGCAATGTAAGCAATTAGGGGGAAATACAACATTAATATTATGAAAAGCAGTTGCATTCCAAATTTTCAAACGATCAGAAAATATTGAAGAATAAATTCACCTCTGTATTTTGACACAATGGTTGCTGAAATTGTTATTTCCGAACAATCGTGATACAAATATTGGAGTCAACTGACGGGTAACTTAAAATCCCAGTAAATATGGAAAATATGTAGGAATAGCTAGATTTAGATTGCTCTGCGAAGAATAAATATCTCATATTCGCGGCAGAATAATAGAAAAGAACATTTTCTATAAAATACCTAAAATACAAAACAAAAAGTATTTACTTTTCTACATTTTTTTTTACAGTTTAAAAAGAATTCGAGCTCCGAATGAAAGACTACAAAGATGTCAGTTTAAAATAACACTAGTTTGGAAGCAATGAATTGTCAGTAACTTTGCTTGGGAGTAAATTTTTGTTCATGTGTTTTGAAAATTGAAAAGACTTTGAAATCTCGCACGAATTCGTGGTTTCTCGTGAATGCCTGTTATATAAAATGCTTCCGAATGTCAGAATACCTTAAACCAGAGAAGTTAAACTGTGAACCGTGCATTTGTCCAGAAGAGCTATTAATCTTATTTGGGGATTTTTAGATGCAAATTTAAAAGTAAATTTGCAGAAAATCTCATTTTGACATTTAAAGAAAAACACATAGTAAATATTTTTGATAATAATTTTAGAACAAAATGTTTATTATAGAAATATAGAGCGAAAATAGAGCTTCAAAATGATATATAAGCCGCTGCAATTCAAAATATTTTTATTGCTAAAAATGCACAGGAAATTTAAACAATTACAAAAACCTGCATTATTTTCCGGACAACTTGATAATACCCTGCATTATATTTAAAGAAATTAAATAATAAGCTATGTGAAACTGCCATATTGGTTTCAATTTCAGTATGATTAATATTTGAGAAATAGAAGGGTACATTAAAATCAGGAACATTTATAAATATTTCACTTTAAAAAAAATAGTACATTCGTCGCTTTATTCCACTAAAATAATAAATTGAATTTTGTAATATAAACAATGAAAATGCACATTATAAATTTCATAAAAGGAGATTAACTGTAGAGTTGCATGCATTATGGTGCCCCCACTGCAGCCGAGCGCGTAAGTCACTGAGCGCTGGTAGTTCGGTATAAGGTTCGATTCCCGCTACCGGGCTGGCTACATGGGCGTTTTTGTTGTTTTCTCCGTATGAAACGTGTATATCAGCCAAATTTCCTTCGAAAGTCCTTCACGAAGGCATCCCTCAGGCAGATAGCCGTCGAGGATTTACCGTAATCATATAAACCAAACCAAATCATGCTTTATGGTAATCGTAGTAGCTGAAATGAAACACAATTAACGCTAATTTCTTGCTTTATCTGTGCTCGGCAAATAATTAAATTCTTTTATGATCTTGCTGTTTAACGAAATATACCAGAAAAATGAACAAACCTTTTTTTTTTTTTTTTTTTATTTCGTTGCAGGTGACAACACTGCAGTGACAGCCACTATTAGTGAAGTAGCGATGCGGCAAATTCCTTTGGGTAAGTGAATTACTCCTTCATAGTCTTATTATCTAGTAACTGAAGTGCGTGCCTCTTGGTTATAACGTGCCCCGTTCTATCGTCACTAAGTCATGAAAGAGATTGAGTGGAATATCCTGTGTTGGCTGTCATTTACGCCTCCAGTTGCTTCGTCTTGTGCATAAGGTAGCCTCATATAACACGCAAACGTGTTGTACTTCGAGGTCAACAGCAATCAGTTTAATTCTTTATAAGCTTCACGGGAGAATGGCGTATCCTTCCTTGACAAATAACGATCTAATTTTTCCGAGATGCTTCGGGCCTAATTTTGAGTTTTAAAATTAACAAGTTTTTGATCTACTGTAAAATATATATTAAAAGCAGTTTACCATTTGAACTTATAGTTTAGCATTTGAACTTATAGCCAATGGGGCAGACATATTGCAGCTTAGTATAGTAAATTTATTGCGAAGTGAATTTTAAAAGGTTCTCTTAAATTTTACGAATATTATACGGGGTGGTTATAATTAAAGTTCCACTTTGAAATGGTCATAAAAGGAAAACTACTAGACCAAATGGTTATCAAACTTAGTAATCCTGTAAAGAAGGTCATGGGAATTTATTTTCCGCGAAAAAAAAGCTCAAAAACTAGCCACCTGGCCGGAAATGGCGTTTTATGCAATACTGTTAAACGAAATAAGACATGAAGACATCGGTTTAAAATGGTTTGGTTTGGTTTATTTAATTATGGCAAAGCACACTAGGGCTATCTGCCTAAGGGGAAGGATGCCTTCATGGAGGACATTTAAAGGGAAACTGGCTCGTATACACGTTACACATGGGGAAAACCACGAAAACGCTCATGCAGCGAGCCCGTTCGCGGGATTCCAACCTCGGACCGAACTACCAGTGTTCAGCGACTTTACCGCTCGGCCGCTGGTGGGCCGCGGTTTAAAATGTGTTTAATTGCATATGAAACGTGTTACAACAAAGCGTGTAAAATGTGGCGTCCACCCTTTTCCAAAAGCAAGTTATAACGTTCCGGCACGCTAGCTTTTAAGTTGCAGTTTTGATAAAAAAAAAAGGGTAGGCAATCTAATTAGGCCTAGAGCACACATGTAAAATTAATGAAGGTAGAACTTACCGTTAATTCTGAGGGTGTGCCCAAAGTGAGCACACTGATTGAATAGAGTTTCGAAAGTGTGCTGAAACGAGCATTGTTGTCAATGAACTGACCGATGAGATGCGGAGCACTTAATTTCTAATTAAGTGGTGCCCAAAGTTCTGTGGTTAATTTAATTCTGTGGGTGTGCCTAAAGTGGGCAGCAAAGGTGAATTGAATACAGCTTCATGCGGAGAAACAAAGAATACAGATTCTCATTTGTCCTAGATTATCGGTGAGCCCGGTCTGGCCACACCTAGGGTTCGCCGTCCGATTTAGGTAAGATTTCAAGGTAAAAATTTAAAACTAATATAGAATAAGGAGATTAGCATACAGCCAAAAAAATAACATAGAAATTTCTTTTCAAACAATTCCTTTTATAACCTAAAAAATTTGGAAGATTTCTTTGAAAAATGAGGGTCTTAAAAAACTAAACATGGCTAAAATATTTGGACCGGTTTGTGTTGAGCTGCCATCTACTATAAATAAAGAAGGTTCAGAGTAACCTATAGTAACCTATAAATCCTTTTTCATTCAATTGTTCTGTGCGTACAGAATGAAAATTTTGAGGTGTGCCCTGACCGGACACACCAAAGGGTTAAATCGTATTACTGCATTCTCGAGTACAGCTCTTAGCATATCAGGAGGTATGTTACGGACATGTCGGTGTAAAGCACCTTTCAATTACTGTTTAGATTATTTGCATAAATCATTTGTTTCTTCCTGCGTTAGCCAATTACAAGCCATTGCGGTTTTGCCTCGCCCCACAAACAATTTCGTTTTATAATCAATTGAAAACGTTTCAAACCGATAGCTTCATGTCATAGGGCCGAATTCAGGCTTCAAAAATCACAAATTAGCGATCTGTAAGAAAACAGTTTCGGAAACTCGCACACTTTTGCCAGAGTGGTTTGCGATCACTAGCAAAAGTGGTTTTACCGACGAATTTTTCCGTTTCACGAATGGCGCACTCGACGTTTATAACCTTTAACGTCTTTAAATGGTAATTTTGTTTAGGTAAATGTTTCTTAAAGGTGTCACCATGTTGAACCCGTGTAACAAAAGGCTAAATTGGATTTCCAAACTTATTTCGTTTAGCAATATTGCGTGCAGCGCCAGTTTCCTCTGGTGGTGAATTTTTGAACTTTTTATTTTTTTTTTTTTTAATTTTGTCCGTGGGAAATAGATTCCCATGACTTCTTTTATATGATTTCTAAGTTTGACAACATTTAGTCCAGTAGTTTTCCTTTTATGATTATTTCAAAGTGAAACTTTAATTATAACATTTAATTATTACGAAAAGTTCCAATTAACATCAGGATTTCAGGTTTTTTTACATTCCTATTATAACTTCTAGATTATTTTTGGATTATTTAAATTTTTAGCAGTGGTTCCTATTCGAATGTTTTAAAACCGAAGTTGCTTTCCAGTTCGGTTAGAAGAGTTTAAATAAGAGTTAGAAAGATTTAAATTTCTGGTTTCCGGCCACACATATATCTGGGTCTATACCGGTAACGGAAGACTTTTCAAGCAACTACTTGAACATCTCTTAACCACAGGTGCAATAGCACAATAAAAATGATATATTCCCTCCGAACTGATTCACTTTAGCGAGCGAAAGGACGGTGGCTCATAAAAATGGCCGTAATTTTTTTAGAGTTTTTCCACCGCTACCTCTTGCAGGAAACGGGCCAAGAAAGTTAGATTCCCAATTTAAGAGAGAAAGATACCAATTATTTTCCGCTCCCATATTAAAAATTAGTTTAATTTTGAACATTTTTTAGAATTTCAACAAGTTTTATTTACTGTTATTTCTATGCAGAAAGGATGCATTTGGGGAATCTTAAAATTACACTTGAAAATAGTGGTTAGAGTTAGAAGCTCGATTGAATCGATTTTCCCGATGACACCGCTCATTCGATTACCTTTGCTCTTAGCTCGGTTGTCTTACATCGCTCTTGATTCATTCTCCATTCCCGATCTTATTCATTTAACGCCATTGTTAATGACAGCTGAGTCATAAAAAAGGCCTATTCAATTCTTTGAGCGAAAGTTTCTGATCAGATTCTATCAAACAGAGACTTTGCACACTTTTATAACGCACTCGTTAATGACCGAGAACTTGCCTAGTTGCAGATAATTTTTGTTTTTAAGAGAATTGGGGAGACTTCATTTTGTATAAAATTAAGAATCTAAATGAAGTACAACTATATTTTCAATATATAATAGGTAATAGCTTTTATGTAACTACAGTTTTAATAGAATTTTGCAACTTTTATGATGTTAAAAGGTAAACTGTAAGATGAAAATTAGAACACAAACCTGTACTCAGAGATACAGTGCAACTTTTACTGCATTCACTACCGTGATAGGAAGCTTATTTAATAAAGTTGCACTTTAGTAAAACTACAGCCAGCAATAGGTTTTTCCTTGTTTATGCTAATTATTATTTTGAACTTCTTCATTTATTTCCTTATGCGCATCGCTTATGCGCATTACCATATCTGCTGTTTTACTGGGGCGCTTCAAACCTTGAAACCTTTGGTAATTAAAACAAATTTAGCGTTGAGATTTTGGTAATTTAAAAGGAATGTTAAGGTATCTGAATTGATTTAGAGATCGCAAAGGAATAGACTTTTTTAATGAAGGAAAAGGAAAGGAATTCGCCTTCACTAACGCAGTAAAAAGAAGGTTCACCTAAAAAAAATTCTTTTTAATCAGATTTAATTTTCCCAAGAACATGGACTTTTAATCAAAGTGTGCAAACAGCTTTCTTAAGTAATTAAAGTTTTCATGGTTACGAATGCAGATTATATTAAATCCCTTAAGTTAATTACAATTTTTAATATTTTTTTCGTCTTTTAAATTTTATTGAAAGTACCTTTGTGTATTATACGAATGCATAAAATATGAATTAATATTTCCATGAAAGGAATGTTAAAAATGTCTTCTGGGGTCGCAACTTTGAAGAAGTGCTTACGTTTTCGTTTTAATTAGGTCATACATATGCATTACTGGAGATCTGAATGATCCCTGTAGTAACACCCAGTGTTCAATAATCAACACTTAGCACTTATTATGGTCCCCTGTTATTGAATCCATAGACATCTCAATCTTCACAGAAATCTTTTGATGGCATTTCAAATAATGCATAAATGAAGAGGTAACGCATTAGAAAAAAGCTTATGAAAGGCACTGCCGCTGAAGCTTGCAAAAATATTGACTTTCGGAAACTAGGAACATTTTTGCTTTCTGTTACATAAAGAATAATTCATTAATCAAATATGTACATATGGGTTGCCATGATATGAGTAACTTTTTTGAGTATTTATAAGACGATGCTTAGCCAATGCTTTTTATTCTTATATATTGTTACGTTATTTTCTTCCTTCACATTCGTACGGGGTTCGTAGATTTGGAGTGAATAACGACGACACTTGATGAAGTATCGAAACACACTTTTATTTACCAGCATTAATCATATGACTCCAAAATTACTTTTACAGTCGTTGAACTGTTATAAACAAGCTAACACGTTCAGCGACACAGCCTTTACACTGCCAGGCAATAACGGTGGAGACAGCTTGACCACAAAGCACCCGAGTACAGCTCTCAACTCTGCTTGGTCGTTCTCGGAACTCCACGTACTCTCAAGACTCTCCACGCGATGCACTCGACGATACACAAGAGTACAATTCTCGACTCAGCACTGTCTAAGACAAAACTCGACGATGCACTAATTCGCGATGCACTAAAAGACTCTCTCGATGCACTCGACTCCCAACTCGGTGCTAGACTTGGAGACATTCGCTCAATGACTGACTATCAGCTCACTAGACGAGGCACACACACACACTAACTGACTGGGGACCAGCAGGGTTTATATAGCTTTCGGCTTGTGTTCGAGAACATTCTGGGCTAAACCGGTAAGAATTCTTTCCAGAAGGTACTCCATCCGTCCATGGTATATCGCCAATTTTGTTGCGAAATGGGCGATTTTTCGCCAATATGGCAACCCTACCTACCTTGCAATTTTATGGTAAACCTAAAACTGCTTTGCGGGGAAGCTATCTTACTGCCCCTGGTACATTTCGTAACAATATATTGGAACCGTTTTGACTAGCTTATTAGCTTATAAAATACTTCACACAGGAAAATTCTATTTGCATTATTTAGTTAAGAATTAACAAGTTGATTAAAGGAACAAGGCACCTTTATTTAACAGATTTGTCTAAACATCTGTCCTTTTGTTGCTAGAAAAGCATGTGTGTTGCTCAGATATAAGAAGCTTTTATTAATCAGCGAGTTGAAATATTGAAACACTGGCAATTTATTCCGAAATTATAACCCAAATGCTTAAAGCATCAGCTGTGTGAGTTTCTCATAGATTTCGTATAGGTTGTATGGTCATTAGGAATTTTTGCAAAAGGAAGCGTGAAAAATTTGTAATGCCCTCGACGGGACATGAACTTCGGAACTTCTGTTTGATAGCTTTCCAAATACACCACGATGACACCTTTTACAGAAGGAGAGAGTCTCCCAAATTAAAAAGCGACTGAGAAGGAGGGGACACAAACACCAAATCTTAGTGGTTATGATTAACTGTTCACTATATTTAGGTTTGGGCGCGACTTTGTGAGTCATTAGGTATTTTGAAGCAGGAAACATAGGCTATGCCATCACCGAGATTCGAACTCCAGACCTTCCGATTGCTAGCCTGATGTGCTTTCCACTTACACAAGGACGGCTCGCGGTAACGAGAAATAAAAAGTGTCAAGTTTACCCTACTTAAAGGGCGACTGGGATTTAAGGGACCCAATTGCCAAATACTGTCGATGACAAACCATCGTTCACCAACTTTTAATTTGGAGGCCACTAGTAGAGACATAGGTATTTTGCATTACAGGCAGGAAAACTATGTTGTAAAGGACTTGAACTTCGAAACCTACCGACTGTTACCCGGATACGTTTTCCATTTACACCATGTGATAAGATAACAAAATGTGAGCTAGCGAAAGCATCCTTTCCCGCCCTTTATTCAATTAACTAATTAAATGCGGAGGCCTTTACAAAGATGTTACGTGAGCAGATATGTAACAAGATAAAGAGTTAATCGGTGGAAATATTTCTAACTTAACGATAACAAAGTTCTTAAAAACTGAAACCATGTTTCTTTTAGTTTATTTAAAAATTAGATATAAGACTTGCTTGCGGAAGGCGGAGAACAATAAATAGAAAAATTTAAAAAAAAATGTTCAAGTTTCTTTTTTTTCTACTTTTTTTTTTTTTTTTTTGAAATATTAAATTATGTAAACCCAACAGAAAGCACACTCGAATTCACGCCTTCAGTTCCTTTTTACTTCCTTGTGCGAAGTAAAACGGAAGTATTGTAATCGCGAAAAGTTTCTGGCAGCATATTTCAACGAAAACATCCCATTTTGACCTCTTTCAAATGCAATTTAACGATGAATTTCCGTGATATCTGTATATAAGGACAGAATAAAACACTCTTTTTTCTAAAAAACTATAAAACTGCTTTAAAATGAATTCTGAAGAGAATTTTTCGTGGCGTTGTACGTGCGTACGTATGTACGTATCTCGCATAACTCAAAAACGAGTAGCCTCAGAACGTTGAAATTTTGTATATAGGACTACTATAACATGTAGACGAGCACCTCGTATTTTGGTTGCAATCGGCCTCACCAAACGTATATAAATATATTTATATATATATCCATTCTGTTACCCGGTTCAGTGATGTCAGATTCTTTACTCTTATATGTTTGTAAATTGCACATTTTTAGCTTTAAAAATGATTGAATTATGTTGTTCTTATCTTCCGGTTAAGGTTTCTATGCCTTTAGTAAACCTGTATGCAATATTTTTAGAATTATCAACAATTTTAAAATTGTTTATGTGCCGCTAAGCCTAATAATGTTTTTGATGGCGGCCATTGCACTTCTTTACATTTGAAACAGCAGGATAGCGGATTTGTTGCCAATCTAGAGAAACTTAGCTTCTCAACAACAAAGATAACGCCTTCATTTATTATTTAAATCATGCGTAATCCTTTCTGGAATTTTTTCGAGGAAATAAGTGTTTAAGATTTACTTCGTAATTTTTAATACAGATATTTGGAGTTTTTATGTATTTTTGCCTTCTCGCGAAGTGAAAACTGAATTAATTGAATGAGAAATACTGAATCGTCTGTAAAAAACTGTTTCTTTTTTGTTTTGCTTGCTTAATTTCTTTTATACATCGTTCTAGCTTTGTTATAGTATTTGAATAGAACATGTGGCAACGATTAGATAATTCGTTAAATGATATAAATTTTGTGCATTCCGAGTTATAATATGAACGAAATATAATACTGTTAAGTTAACCTAGCGCCAGAGTGTCGCTATGGTAAACAAAGTATATTTTAAAGAATGCATTTATTCTATTGGGGTTTATGCGCTATCGGCGTAGTAGGTTTAATTCAATCTAATATGTTTAAATGAAATGCAAGAAAAAATGCGTATAATTTAATATTCCGTACAAGGAAGTCATGTGGTGTACACATCATATTTTTGACTTATGCAACAACGTTTGTGAATCCAGGCGTATTCCATTTAAGAACATTACCTTTTGTTTTGTAATATTGTTTCATTTTTTAACCGTAAAAATAATTTCAAGCTTGACATGCAATTTGAAATTAATTGTTAGCATTTCAAATATAAATATGCCAGTTTTTTTAAACGCCCATATCCTGCTTGCATTTTTCGCTTATCGAAAAATGCATTAAAATAACTAATAACAGTTTTCGAGATCCGTTTCACATTTTACCTCAAAAAAAATTGAAAACTAACAAGAAACTGTCAATAAAACATATTATCATTTCAACAAAATAATTTTCATCAATATTAGGAAAGCCCTTTAAAATGTTAAAAATTTTATTCAAAATGCAGTCATCTTTTATTGGTATAGAGTTCACAAAAACACTAATTCCAGCAGTTACGAAAAATTATACCTATACATCTTAGCAATATCGTCGACAAAACATCTAATCAAATGATAAATTAGTAGTAGTAAATAATTACAGGTAGCAAAATTTTATAAAACTATTAACATTAACTTAGCAAGGTCCTAGAATATAGTTAAAAAATAAGATGATTATGATTACTCGTCCGCCAATAAAAAAGTTATCACAAAATTCTACTATTATCGCACTTATTGTTTTTTTACAAATTACACCTAAAATTAAAAACTACAATTTTGGGGTCACCTAATCTCCGCTCACTTTTTAAAAGGTACAGTACGTAAAGCATTTTGTCCCTCGTTCCATCATGTCTTCCTGGTGTAAAGGCAGCACATTCGCCTCGTATTCGGGAGGTTCGAACCTAATGGTTCTACAGGATTAGAAGGTTTTTAGAAGCCTAGTTAAACTGATCATTAATTTTCATAATTCCTGTCTATAGTCCTAACAATCTGCAAGCAAAGAAAACATTACTCACGAATTTAAATATATTTTTATTAAAAACTTAGAATTGTGATATCATATAACAAACGCATTAATAATATGAACATTATTGGGATCAATGTTAAAGTGGTCGTACAAATTTCAATGTCCAGATCGAGCTATCTGTTGCCAAAAATGAAATAAATGATGATGAGCATGAAATAAATTGAAGATGACACGATTTTCAGGTGATAATATAAATAATGAATCCCGTCTAACATTAAAACAATCATTATCGTTTCAAATTATCTTTTACTGAGATACAGAATCATATTTTCTCATGGAAGATTAATCGTGAAATCATATTATCATACCTAACAGAACATCATATGATACATACTTATTCCTGTAATATGTACAAAATAAAAATTCTAGAGGGACGAAAAAATAGTCGAATATGAATCAGAAATATGAGAAATCATGTAATGGACATGAAAGAACTGTCTCCTCTTCTCAACTCTGATAGTTTTCATAGTGGAATATTTTATAAAAATATTTCTGAGAAAGTGGATTGGTGATATGGCGACATTCGTTAACTTTTCATTCCTAACGCAGAATAAAATAATGCCTTTCTCAGAAAACAGACGCATTTTCCAAATCCCAGATCTCATATATTTTGCAAAGCCAAAAATCATGCGTAACATAATACGCTTTGAAAGAGCGTTTTGAAGATGCAAAATAAATATCGTGTTTGAGGCATCTAGAGGGAGGAAAAAATTGTTACTCATCTTATCAAATTTCCATAGAAAAGAATGGGATAAACATATTTTCAGTTTTGTCTACGACATCTAATAAAATGTCTGAACAATATTTTCTGATGAGATGACAGCTATTGCAACGGTATTCTCAATAAACTGAACTTCAGCTGTAACAAAGAAATATAAATGCATCAATGTTTGAAAAACTACCGAAATATGTAACAGTACAAAATATTTGATCAATCAAAATTATTTTTAATGTTTGTCGAAATATATTATTATGTAAAAAAAAAAAACCTGCAATTCTTCAAAACACGCAATCTTTTACAATTAAGTACATTATGCGTATAATTTTTATATGATTATTTTTCATTCATATTTAATTTTAAGTTTCCCTTACTTATATGACCTGCCTACTTATGAAGACTGTCTCTCAGGAAGTGATAACTGTAGTAATAACTCTAAAAGTAATTACTCTGGTAGTAATTTACTACAAGGACACATTTTATTCGATTTTCGCTCACACTTTGAGAAATGTTCCTACAAAATTTTGAACATTTTTTAAGTTCAATCCTTTCTCATTTTAAAAGTTATAAGATATGTTTTTCCTCCTTACAGCATGCGTTCGTGGTCTAACGGCACCACACTGGGTACGTATTCGAGAGATCGAGGTTCGTAAAAATAACCTAATGATTTTCCAATGGCGCCCGAACTAAAAAAAATAGTTGGCGGGCAATAATTCTTCGCCGCCAGGATTTGACGTTTGAGTCCCCTAATTCCCAGTCGCCTTTTAAAAGGGGAGTATACAAGGTATTTATCCTCCCTTTTCGCATACCTTCTTGGTGTAACTGGAAGCATACTCGACGCGTATTCGAGAGGTCTATTGTTCGAGTTCCAGTGAAGCCACTGCAAACTTTTCACATCTTCAAAATAATCTACTGACTCTACAACTGGCGATCGAAGTAAAAGCTATAGACAATGAATGATTCGCCACCACTTGGTTTTGGCGATCGGTTCACCTCATCCCCAGTTTTCCTTTCTTTAAAAGGCCGAGAATCTAAGGTATTTTCTCCTTTCTTTTCCAGTGCCTTTGTGGTGTAATTGGAAGCATATTCGACCCGTTTTCGACAGGTCCAGAGTTCGAGTCCCGGCGCAAGCAATGGAAATTTTTCAATTTCCATGCTTCAATAAATCTTGATGACTCTATAGGTTTAACTTAAATCATATATTAATTTTAACTTAATAGTTATATCATGAATATAACATAATATTTGTTATCTAAGGTACCGAAATATTCATTGTCTTTTTTTTGGAAGACAAGAAATGCAAACCATTTCTAAACTAAGTATAAGTCTAAACTAAGGTAAGATAAAGTCTAAACTAAGATAAAGTCTAAACTAAGATAAATCCTAAACTAAGACTTCTGCAATAAATTCACACATTTAGACAGTAATTTAAGCAGTTTCTAAGATTTATTCAAAACTTAAATCTACGTCATTATCTTAATTTTATCTGAAGAGAAATTAATATCACAAAACTCAAATTTGAATAATAATTTAAGAAATGACGAAAATATTATCAAAGCTCATCCTATAAATAAAATTTACAGGTTTAAAAAATAAAATAAAAAAATGTTACGGGGATCCCAGGTGATTCCTTATATGACCCATTAAATGATACACATTTTTTGCTGCGTTGCATTAAACTTATTTTCCAGAATTTCATTAGAGATATATTTCTCATTCAATAAAGTTCAATTAATTCAGTTCTTAAATGGCGGCAAAGCAAAAATGCATAAAATATTCATTAAAAAAATTAATTTCGTGGACCTGGGCTGACTATATGTCAGACAAGTGAGCATTAGTAATAACAATACTAAATATACTTATTTTTACACAGAAGTGTAACATTCTCAATACATTGTAAATATTTTGAGAATTATTTTTATAAAATGCCGAATAATATGTTCCAAAAGAATTTATTTATAAGATCCACAAAAAACTGTGTAAGATTAAAATTTTAGACGAAAGTGTTTGTTAATAACCCTTTCAAACACGTACGTATGAAGGTAATCTAATATTAATTACTTGCATACCAAAAATAACAGCTAAATATAAATTTTCAGTATTTACAATTAAGCTCTAATGAATTACATAACATACCACTTTCGTTTTTTTTTTTTTTTTTTTCCCAACCGCGCGGTAGAGAATTAAGCGACATCAGACAATTTTTCATTCCACGTACATAGCCCCAACCCGAGAGTAGAGAAAAAGAGGAAAAATAATTTCCTCCAAAAAACAATTTCTCTCCGCTAAAAAATATATAAAAAAGAAAGGATAATGGGATAGGTAGAGAAGAAAAGATAATAGTCTGGATGAGTGCAATGGAAGTTTCGAAGCCAGATGCTGTTTCTGGACCCCAGAGGGCGCTGCTGTACACAAGTTAACGGCACGGACGAAAACCTTTATTGCTGGCTACGAGGAGTTTAGATTAGCAATTCTACTCTACGTCAGCTCTATAAACGCCGAAAGAAGTTATGTGAAACGAATGTATTTGTTTGGAAAAGCTTATTCTTTCTGAAGAAATGTTTAATGCCAATACCAGTTCAAAAGCAAAATTATGTTTAGTTAAGAAATTAGTACATTACTTCATATCGGAATCGAAATATTATTTTTATCGAGCATAATAAAAGCCAGGTAATAAATCACTTAAATTTATGGTGTCCAATTAAAGACAAATTTATCATTAGCTCAAAGATATTTTATAGTTTTATAAGATATTTCTCCCTTCTTTCTGCATGCCTTGGTGGAGTAATGGTAGCACACTCGGCGCCTATTCGGAAGGTCCAGTCACTGCATAAGTCACTGCTCATTTCTCATGCACTCTTGCTTCAAAAATTGCTATTGACTCTATAAACTAAACTCTATAAACTCTGAACTAAAAAAAGGTGGTGGATGATGATTCTTCACCACCACGATTTGGCGGTTGTGTTCCCTAATTACCAGTCGCTCTTTAAAAGGAAGAGTATGTAAGGTATGTAAGGTATGGTGAATGATTCATCACAGAATGGAGTATATAAAGTGTTTTCTCCCTCTCGTGTACATGCGTTCGTGGTGTATCGATAGCACACTCGGCGCGTATTCGAGAAGTCCAGGTTCGCGTACCGGCGAGGCAATTGCTCATTTTACATATCTCCTGCTTCAAAATAGCCTAATATATTTATTTATATATTATTATATAAATAAATTATATATATAATGTATAATTTAGCTTTAGTGTTGAGTTTAATCAGGTCTGTCAAATACAAAAATAATTCCATAGTCAGATGTAATAAACTCAACTTCAACAATGCACTGAATCTTATCAAAGAAAACATTCAACAGTTCCAGATAATTTTCGTCTACTGTACAAATGACCATTTTAGGAATGTGATGTTTGATATATACATATATACTTACATTTTGAGAAATATAGGATTTTTTTAAGCAGTAGTATTTTCTGCATTATTTAACAGGATTTTATTATATAGGGCAGGCTTATTCTGGTTACAGCCGAAAACATCGCGGACGAAAACGTCGCAGAGAAAACAACGCAAGGCGAAAACGTCGTGCTACAAAACATCGTGGGAGAAAGCATCGCAAAGAGAAAACATCGCAGTTCTAAAACATCGTGGTACAAAACATCGTCGTCGAAAATAAAGCGGATCAAAAACTTCGCAGTTTCAAAACATTGTCGTCGAAAATATCGTGGTAAAAAATAAAGTATCTACAAATCATCGCATGACGATAACATTGCAGACATGTTTTTTTTAGGCTTTAATAACTGTAAATAGATATTCCCATAATAATTTGTGAGCGCAAGATGTAAAGAAGGATAATTTTTACTTTCACATTTTTTTATTAACTAATAAATCTTTGCTGAAATCGTAAGAAGGAAACTTAAGCATAGAAAATTAAATGCAACTTCTAGATTATAACGTTTTATGAAAAATTACCAGTAAAAACTTTATAAAAATTATTTATTAATGGTCTTTGTTAGTTAACTATGTCGGTTTAAAATTCTATTAAGTGCTATAAGTTGCATTAATTTTCTATCCTTAAGTTTCCCTCTTACTTTCTCAGCAAAAATTTATTAGTTAATATAAATATGAAAAACAAATTATCCTTCTTTCTATCTTGCGCTCACAAATTATTATGGGAATATCTATTTACAGTTATTTAAGTCTGAAAAAAACATGTCTGCGATGTTATCGCCACGCGATGATTTGTAGATACTTTATTTTTTACCGCGATATTTTCGACGACGATGTTTTTAAACTGCGAAGTTTTTGAACTGCTTTATTTTCGAGGACGATGTTTTGTACCACGATATTTTAGAACTGCGATGTTTTCTGTTTGCGATGTTTTTTCCCACGATGTTTTGTAGCACGACGTTTTTGCCTTGCGTTGTTTTCTCTGCGACGTTTTCGTCCGCGATGTTTTTGCCGCGATGTTATCGGCGGACACCCTTATTCTCCCTCTTAAGGGCTTTTGACCGAATCAAATGTGCAGGTATTTCCGCAATATAGCTTATTCCTGTATAGTTATAATAACATAAATGTAATAGACTGAAATGAAAAAAAAAATTAGAAAAATACAATTCAACAAAATTTCATTATTACATAATTTATTTCGAATACATATAGTGGTAATACATATTTCCAGACTGAAACAATGTTTTTAATGTCTTGTAAATATTTTGAAAAATTATTTGATTGCACTGAATATCCAGGAAGTTATGCACTAAAATATCCTGTGCATTCTTGAAATATTATTGTGTACTAAAAATCAGAATACTGTTGTGTACTAAAAATCCTGTGATAAAAATTGTCCTTCGATCTGTAAGAGGAAGGTAATAACTCATACAGTAAAACACAAAATGAATAACAGAGTATAATATCATGCATCTAAAAATTATTAAAAAGTATTAAACAATAACCTTAGGCAGTCTTGAATTGTTTAGTGAACCTTATATGTATTAGTGAGACTTTATTATACTTTATCAAAGTTTGAGAGGTAAAGGTCTTAACTCTTTGAAAACCGAAGTTTTCGCAAACCTGTATGCATAAATAATGAACCGCCCGAAAAGGTTTTCGAGAGTCACAGCAAATTCCATCGCTCCCCATCCATTAACGCACAAAGAAGAGTGAAGATTTCAAATGTAATTCTGTCTACTTCCTAACAAAATAAAGATAAGAAACCACAAATAAATCCTTTTAAAACAAGCTGTCTGCAATAAACTGATACAATGCATTTGAGGAAAGTGTACCTGATACTGCATAACTCAGGGGAGGGAAGAAAACAACATCGGAGTTTCGGCCGTTTTGCGCAGTTGTGGTCGTTTGAATGAAAGGCCATCTGGGGCGTTATGGTCTTCAAAGAGTTAAATCAGCACCAGCATGCAGTTTGCTATCATAGCTATTTTTAAAATATGTGTAAAGAGGAGAAGGCTTTTTTTCCACAAATTCCTTCTTTGTTTTTTTTCCACAAATTCCTTCTTTGTCCTACTTTGTTTTGTTTTGGCAACAAGATTTTTAGTGCCTATTCATTCAGTTATGTTTCTAATTGCGGTATTTAGTTTTTAAATAAACACAAGTACAGAATGTTTTTTTATGTTACTTCGATGAAATACCTTATACCAAACAAAGAGGGTTTGAGTAGTCTCGTGTGACTGAAACTCCATATTTTAAATACTTCTTAGGATAACATTTCTTTCTTCCAGAAAAACCGTTACTTTTATATCTTTTTAATGTTGTTTATCTTACTTCTTAACTGAGGAATAGCTTCATCAAAGGTCCTCAACTTGTAGATTAGCAGGTCTTAGGAAGAGATTATCGCATACGCCAAATCAGAACCATTACACGTGATAATTTCAGCCCTGCAAGCATAATTACTTTTGAAATAGTTAAACATTTTGCTCACTCACTCCTGATGACTCACTTTGTTTCCTCTCTCTCTCACTTTTTTTTGTCTTTTTAGCTTTAGTGTTGAGTGTTGGCATACAGCACCTTCCAAAAGTACAGTTTACAGTACAGTTTAAGAACTTGTAAAAAAAGAGCTGTAAGCCGAAATTGAACTCTAATATAAAGCCCCGTATTTTTTCATATCATCTCCGTGTAATTTTAAATAAAAACAAACTTCTTTTTTATTTAATACGGACGTATTTTCGTTTTCTAAATTTTAAAACGTAAGCAGATATAGATATGATACGCCAAAAAAGTGATCGTACACCAAAACATTTTTTGTAAAATTTCATAAATAAAATTATCGTCTGCCACTTTTTACATTTTTGCATTTTGGTGACGTTTAAGGAACTCGTTTGGCTTTATTATATTCTTGTTTACTTCGTTACATTTATTTAATACTTAAAAATTTCTCGGAGTTGTAAGAAAACAACGAACTGCATTCGAAAATTAATCACTCTTCATAAGGGTGGAATATCGATCTAGAACATCGCTAAGTTAGTAAATTTATTCCATTCTACAGTGCAGTATGTGATAAAACGCTTTAAAGAAGGAAATTGGATCGAAAATAAAGTAGAAAAAAGCGGTCGCCCGGGAAATTATCTCAACGTGATTAAAGATTCGTAAGCAGAAAATTTGTGAAAAATCCATGTGTGAGTGCTGTTAACATATCTGTAAAATTTATTAAAAATTTCCTTCTTCAGTTTCATTTGGAACTGTTCGATGAGTACTAAGATCAGCTGGATTAAATGGTGGGTGCTCTTCTCCAAGAAAATTCTGTGTTAAATGAAAAAAAAAAAAAAAAAAAAAAAAAACAGCTAATGCTTGTTGGTCCCGTATAGCATGGCGGTGGAGGTGTCCTTGTATGGGGGGGGGGTTCATGTCAGTATCAGAATTATGTTATTTCGTATCTATTGATGGCGTAATGAACCATACTCTTTATTTATTATTTTAAAAGATAATTTTAAATCATCCGTCCAAATTTTGGGTATTTGAAACAGCTATACTTTTTATTAGGATAACGCTATCAAGCACACGGTCCTACATGTTCGCCTTCAGTGTGTCTGCAATTGTCCGCAAATTCTAAAAACACCAGCTCCGTCACTAGATTTAAATTCGATAGAACGCATTTGGAGAGAATTAGAGGTAGAGGGCGAAGACACAGCATTTAAACGAAAACTGAACAACAATAAATGATGGAAGAATGGGGGGAGGAACAATGAGGCAGATATTACAAAAACACCTGGTGAGCTTATACGCCTAGATGTTTGAAAGCCGCAGGATGTCATACAAAATACTAACTGACAGAAATATGACAATATTTACCAATATGTGCACATTTCTTTAACATGTACGAAGACTTCTGTGAGGTAATTTTTCTGCTATGTTTTCATTACTGATTTTTCAAAAAAACGTAGCTTTAATATGTTCATAAAATAATTGATTTTGCTAAGACAATTTTATACATATTATTAAAATTTTCTCATTCTCAAATATTAACTTTATTAATTAATAAATCAATACTTCACTGAAACTTGTTAAGTACGAAAACTTTCGGGACTACACATTTTTTCTAATATTTGTTCAGTCTTATCTCCGTTTATCATATCAATATTCAGTTTTCTTAGTACAAAACTTACAAACCTTTTTTTTATCTTTTCAAATGCAAGTTAAATTTCGACAGTCGGTCCATTAGAACGGGAGATATAGAATTGTCCCTTTTTCTTCGCAATTTACATGCTAGCCACATATACGTCTGAAAAGCGGCGTAATTGCATTTTAACTAGTACTAATTGCTTTATTAATTAATGCAAATATCACTCAAATTTGCCATTCTTTTTTTATCAGTCAAAATTTTGCATTACATTTACTTATTATTGCTTTCCAATTATTCTTACAGTTGAAAAAAAGGTACAATTATATCAATTGTACAGAGTAATAAGCACAAGACATGCACAATTTTTCATCTTAATAGCCTTCATTGTACAGCGATGTGCAAATTCGACTCCACTCTCAGTTACCTCTCAATCTAGTTTCTGTATTAATATAATAGTTGCAAGTACGGAATTATGTGCATGAGTATAGTTGAACAACATTAAACTTCCAAGAGAGATATCAGATTCATATGAGCTGTTTCAAACATCTTTTAAGGAAACTAACAACACCAAAAGAAACTGAAAGTCCTAAGCCATGAGTCTGAGTATTTCTCACTAAAGGTCCCTGAATTTTGAAGAGCTATGAAATGAGAAGAGCTTTAACTCCATCTCACTGAAATAACGTATTACTGACATGAGGCCATCTTATTTTCCACATGGAGAAGTTGTTTTTTCGCCATCTAGGATCACTCGTGCGTATAAATGGAAGGAAAAAAAATAGAACACTCTTTCTTTCTTTACCGTGGAACTTTGAAATCATTCTTTACTTTCGCTGGAAATAAATTTACTGCATGATGGATTTCCATTTCTTTGTTTTATTAAGTAAAAAGTGGTTTACCTTTTCCCATTATTCGACTAGTTCTTATTCGCGTTCTCTGGTCCAATTTTCTTACCACCGAAGCTTGTGCTGTAAGAGCAAAGATCCGGTTGGGATTTATTTTCCCAGATATTTGCTATAAAGTACTTAAAGTGGGACTCACAATTTTAAAGACGTCAAAAAGCAAAGGGTTTAGATTACTTTTAAGGAGAAATACAGTTTTATTTGAGTTAAATGCTAAATTTATTTGCACATCAAACGGACCAATACGACATTCTTTTCTACTGTGTTCCTTTTTCGGGGTTAAAACATTATAAACACAAATAAATAGTTATATGTTAAGTGAAGATATTAGCTGCACAGTACCATTCCAATATCGGGATTTGGTACAGAATAAGTAAGTACCATTATGTATTGTGCGTTATAAAAGAGTTTATAAGAATGTTGCAAGTATGTCAATAAGGTTGGATGTCAAAATTGAATTGAGCATTTGGATTTACGAAAGATCAGAATAATTGCCACTAAACCGATCCCGAAGTAGAACACACGAACAAATAGATGCGCAAAGTGTGAAATAATAATAATAATAATAATAATAATAATAATAATAATAATAATAATAATAATAATAATAATAATAATGGGATGGACAGTTCCATATCGCCCTTTCTACTGGTCCAATTGACGAAATTCATAAGTTTTTCATGTCTCGAAAGTGCGACTTAGGATAAATATTATATTTATATATAGCATCATTCTAACATAGGTGTTTTGACACAAAATCAGACTTTTTCTGAAATGACATGCCCATTTTTTCCACATTTCGATTCTACGACTCAAATTATGTCTAAATATGAAATTTTGTAAAATGTGGTGCGAAATTTAGAGAGAAATTGAAAAATTTATCTTGTCTTATTTTTTTTTTAGTTTTCTCCAAGAATAATTTACCTGGCGAACTTCTTAATTTATAGCAACCTCTTTTCCTTTCCTTTTTTCGTTGTAGACGAGCGGAAAAAAAGGTATCTTTCATACTTTCAAATAATTTTAACAAAGTACGTATTATCGTTTGGCGTTATTGTCGCTCAAAAAAAGATGCCAAATTTCAAAACGCTCCAATATGTAAATTCGTGTGTATCTTAAAAATTTTGGATAAAAAACTCTAATTTTTTGCAGGTGTGTCTAGAAATACATCTACTTTAAGACGACGCTAAAAATTTTATAGGTTATAATACGAAAAAGGTTTTTTTGAAAAATTTATAAAAAATGTCAAAAATACAAGTTTAAAAAATAAATCATAAAGATATACGAATTATATTTGGAATGAACCTTAATTTCGAATTCTGGAAGAAGGAACCAAGTAAGTTTATTAAAGAAAGCGATATTAATAAATATATATCAAATTCAATTACCATTGAGGAGCTCAAATTTTGACGGATAATTTTTTAAAAACTACTCGTGCGATTGATACAAAACTTCGCAGTTTGGTATCATTTGAGCCGTAGAATCGAAATATGGAAAAAAATTGGCATGTCATTGCAAAATATTTTCGATTTTGCATCAAAATACCTATATTAGAACGAAGCTATATATAAATCTAATACATATCCTAAGTCGCGCTTTCGAGATATGAAAAACGCAGTTTTAATTTCGTCAATCGGAACAGTAGAACGGGAGATATAGAACTGTCTTCCTTTTCCCTTTTTTTCCCCGCCCAATGTACATCTGAAGACACTTATTTTCCCTCATGATATTACAATAAAATTCGATGAACGTGTTCATATGCAAAAGATTCTTTCTAATTCAGGAAACACACGCAGAGGTTGATGGCGTATTTTTAGACGATTTTCATTACATTTATAGAAATATATTACCTAAACGTTTTGTGTTTTAAATGTTCTGTCTGATAACTTTTATTCTTCGCTACCTTTTTACACCGATATTTCCAAGATATATACTTTTCCAAGATATGCCAATGTAGTACTGGAAAGTGGTATCGTAGCCCATTCCTCTTAAACAGCTTTCCTATGTCGAAGGAGGGTTGTAAGTCGACTTTTGGGCAATGCGCTTTTTAAATCTCCAAAAATGCAAACTTCCATAGGTGATAATCAGGAGATTTAGTAGGGATGTGACTGAAGGGTATGACTTGATAACCGATTCCTGTTCCAATTTTTCCAGAAAATTAAAAGTGGAATTTGGCTGCTTGCTTTGTCTTGATGCAGTTCCACTAACTGATGGCACTGTGGACAAAGAAGGAAGGCATATAATACTTAACAATTTAGTATAAAATATGTCCCAGATGATATGTGGAATTGATTTTAACATTTTTACGCATTATCTATAATTTCAAGTCGCCGTTATGTGAAAAACCTGTAACAATCCTAAATCCCTTTGAATTTTTTTTTTTTTTTTAGATTCTTCGAAGCATGTTTTAAGCTTGTTTTTCTCCTTTTAGATGATAATAAATGGATTTTTTTATGCAGTCATTTAAACCCACCCAATATTCATCTACTGTGACAACATTTTACATTTTTGTTCAGATAAATGTTTCTCCTAAAGAATTCCCCAGCGCGTTCTGCATTCGGCAATATATCGTGGAAAAAGATGATCCACATTATGTTTTTTTTGCCTTTTTAGGATTCAAATCAGCATTTCTCTCTTTTTGCAGTTTACTGAGTTTTTAATAATTTTGCAACTGTCACTTAAAGCGGCGGATTTTATTTTAAAATTAAAGGTATTAACTTTTTAACATTTGAAATATTCCATTTCTTCCTTTGATATGTATTTGGTTAGGTTAGGTTATTTTCAATTACGGCAAAGCCTCGAGGTATATCTCGCGGGATTTGAACCTCGGACCGAACTACCAGTGCTGAGCGACTTTACTGCTCGGCCGCTGGTGGGCACTGATATGTATTTGGAACAGCACATATATATACATACATATATACACACTTTATATAACTTACTCATGCTTAATTTGGCCTTTTGTAATATGGTTAAAAGTCTGAGCAAAGATCTTCTAGCTTTTTTGACGTATTTATATATATATATAAATACAAATACTTAGATGACTTATGGAAACAAATATATATATATAAGTCATATAAGTAAAATATTCAGATTTTTAAACATTATTCTCCTTGAAATGTCGTAATGTTAACAATCGAAAAAGAACATAATTATATGCTTCAGAAGTGTTCTCTTAGGCCGAAGAAAAACAAATCCTATTTTTATAGCATACGTGTTCTGCTGAGTTTCCTAAATTAACATGCTGATCAAAATTATATATATTTCCGGAGCTAAACTGTCATAATGTCAACATTGGAGAGACAGTATGACATATCATTTTACTCTTGACATTGTAGCACGCATATTAGAATTACAAAAATGAAACTTTCACTCTCCTCATCACGTGAAGACAATCCTGTCATTTCGCTGACATACCTCGTTCGAGAACTCAAGAAAGCTTTTAATACCATTGGTCAAAATAAAATGAATTTATATTTTTAGCTTACGTAAAGTTCTTGATCCTGATTTTAAATTGAAAAAGCGGAAGATACTTTTTTATATTTTTAAACCCATTTTTTTAATATACGATTAAAAATATTTTTATTGTTTAGGATTTAATGAATACTTTTACAAGAAACATAATTGCATTCTTATGAACCCATAAGGTGGAAGTAATAAACTGATAGTATTTAATTCAGATAATGTGTGTTAAGATAAATTCACACTGGATAAATTCATTTTTCTTCCTATCTAAACTCCTTTTCAGAGTTTTTGTTTATAGCATGCAAGTACATTAGTTAAAAACTAAAAAAACTAACATAAATGCTGCATATAAGAATTAACAGCATAATCTACCTTGTGACTTCAAAAACCAAAGATGTAAATTAATCGCCCCGCTGGAATCCCGCTATAGATGTCTTCACCTCGAAATGCTTAACACTTATGTTACTTAATAAAGCACTTGGTGGCTTAACTATTTATATGGCCTTTACGAGACAAACTTGTAGACGCCATGAAATTGAATGCTATTAGTTGGACAACTACATAGCTAGTCTTTTATTTAAAACAATATAATTGGATCATTGGCTTATTGGTTATCGCCTTGAGTAGACACATTCATAATCGCAACTATGTGATAGCTAGAGTTCCTCCGCAAACATTAAACATTATTGGTCATCTCTTCGGTATCTGCGTTTCGAGTTAAGATTCATGCTTGATTAGGAAGGACATATTGAGATTCTGTAAGGAATTTTGTGGCTTGCGTATTGCTGAACGGTAGAGATCAGTACATGGCGCAATATCTGTGCTGTAATAAAAGGAGTTCCAAAATCACTTCCGAAGCACTACACAAGTATTTTTATCCGTATATTGTTTAAAATTTGCTGATATTTTTTACATGAAATTTTTCTGTGTTACGGAAAATGAGCATACACCTGTTCTTCTAATGAGATCCAAAAAAAAAAAAAAAAGTTCTTTAATAGGTACGAGTAGAGTTCCAAGTGAATCGTGAATCGTGGCCACCATTGTGAATTTAAATAAATTTGGAATGTAATTCGGCTCGACTGTTTATCCTTGTTCTAAATGGATGGACGCTTTAAGCATCAAATATCTACACCATTAGTATTTTTCCCTTTCCACGTCGTAGTGTTCTTACATTCAAGGCTTCCAAAATTGTGCTAATATTACATATATATATTTTTGCCTTCTACGGATTCGTGGATTTGAAGTGATTGACGAAAACGCTTGATGAAGATTCAAAACGCAATTTGTTCGCCAGTATTTCACGGAAGAGTTCCAAAGCCACGTTTACGGCCGTCGAAAAACTACGACAAATATACTTAAAAAATCAGCGACGCAGCTTTCAGCCTATTAGGCTATTAAGCTGAAGACAGCTCTACGGCAGAGCACTAAAGTACAGCTCCCGATTCGGTTGATCGTTCTCGGATCTCAAGACACTACTACTGAATTCAGCGTATTCTGCCGCTCTCTCAAGATACACTTCACGATAAACTGTCGATACAATGCTACTCCGCGTACAGGCAGGGCATTTATAGCTTTTGATCTGTCTACGAGAACATTATCTGGGGAAAATCGAAAAGAATTCCTTCAAGAACGTTCTCGTTCCGTCTATGGAATATCGCTAATTTTATCACCAAATATCACCACATAGGCGATTTCGGACCAAGTATGGCAACCCTGCTTTTCCCTGCCATTTTCTGGCATTTCTAAAACCGCTTTGCGAGGAAGCTGTCTTACCGCAGCTGAGCATTTCTTAACGCTATATATATATTCCTTTTGCTTTTAAATAATGTTGTCTGCTATTGCTACTATGTAGACAAAATTAAACCTGGGGAAAAAATTCAATTTCAGAAGTTGCTTTTTTTCCCAGCTTTCCACCCACCACTTATATTACCAGTTGAATATTTTTAGAAACAAAAAAAAAGGAGAGAAATACGTGTGGCCATGCTTACAATCTGCACATTAACAGAGTATTTCATTACTACTATTATATACTATTCAAGATACAAATAGTAGTACGCAGAGAAATAGAATTAGAAATTATTTTGTATATATAGTGAATAATATTAAATATCCAAGGGCTATTTAATATTAATATATACCGAATAAAATTTCAGAAGATGAAACATTTTTACTGAGTATGTTAACGGAAAACGTTTTTTTTTTCCCTATAATACTAAATTTCTCTCATTTTTGGAAAAAAGCTGGCAGTAGACAGAAAATTGCTTACGTCGTTCTCAGCCGGTTTTGCCGTCGTTTGCCAGAAACGACAACAAAAAAATCGCTCGGAATAAAAAAGAATCATCTTACTCGGTTATGTGCTTGCAAGCGCATGAAATATTTATACCTAAAGTAAATTTTGTCTTTATTCATGAATGAAGGGCAAAATGAAGGAATGGCAAAAGCAAACACATGCACACCTTTCCAAAATTGGTCCATGAAGAATTTCTCAACCGTGGAAGCAGATATCGCTGTTGTTGAAAGTAAAATACTGTAACGTGTAACAATTTGCATGAGATTCCTTTCCTAAGCGCAATATTCTCCAGTTTTTGTTCTTAGTTTACTGTAAAAGATTCTGAAGATACATATTCCTAGTTTCTTGAAACTACTGAATTTATTCATGCATATTTTCGTTTCATTTTGGGAAGAACTTTGCTGCAATAGAAGCAAAAGACACCAAGAGGACGAAAACCGGAAGATGCCAGGCAAAACGTTACTTTTAAATTATTAACAGAATAAGCCTGAAAAATATGGATATGTTAAGTACAGCGTGGAAAAAAATAGTTCCTTTCCCCCTGCAGTAATAAATTGTTTTGCAAAAGAAAACAAGTAAAACATCCAAGAGGTATTTTCTCTGTGCATAGCACCAAATGGAAAGAAATTCGCAAAAGAACCTTCTTCCGGCCTTTAATTATTAATTATTTTAGTTATTTACTAATAACTTGCTTTCTTAGAAATTTTACTTTAAGAAATTTAAGTGCGGTAATTTAGAAAACGTTTTTCAGTGTTTAGCTTGCGTGTATAGTTTGTTATGGTTAATTCTTTCTGTGGAAATATACGTATTCTCTACTATGTGTATCTGTTAATTTATTATATTCGTTAGCACTGCCTCTGGAAAATTTGTTCTGAATTTTTCAATATTTTATCGTAGCTGGTTTCGATTTTGTTTTGCAAAGAATACTTGCTTGAAAGCAATTAAAGGAATTGTGTTTTTATTTTTTTTTATAATTGCCAAAATTTTGGATTGGAATAAGACTTTTCTTAGAACTAATTTAATTTTGAGTTTTTAACCCAAAGGGCTTTATCCCAGAAAGGCTATTAATTTCGTTTTGGCATTTTGCAATCATTCATTTTTCAAACTGTTGCCACCAAATATTACAGCCATGTATTATATTTAAAGATATTAAATAACGAAGAATCTGCATAAATGTATGCATGTTTCTCACACTATGGTAAAACAACGGTACCTAGAACCACCAAATTTTTAATAAATAATCTTCCACTAAATATGAGCATTTGGAAGTTCATTCCCATTTGGAATTTCGTTGATTATCTGCTTTATATTTTGCCAGACATAAAAGAATTTTTGATTAACAAACTCAATGATTTTAAAGCGAGCAATGGTAACACTGTACCAAAATATATATATATATCTCCAGCCCGCGAGACCGTACATCGTAAATTAATTATTTTACGATATTGTTGTTGAATTGAATTTTATGGTTTAAGTGCGAAGAACATGGTATTTAATAGATAAAGGTAACACACAAAACGTTAAAAACACTTCCCTTTAGGCTTAATGTAAAATCTGAAAGCTTTCATATTTTTTAATTTATATTTTGTTTTGATTTATTAATGATAAATTAAATTTAATTTCTCATTTCTCTACTCAGCGTTAAAAGGTTGCCTTCTGGAAATGGCTACGAAATATTGCAAAGTAATTTTGTTGTATCCACAGTATTTCGCCTTTATATTATATTACATTATCATTACATCACGTTATGATGCCACCGAGACATCTGTGTTCACTAAGGTAAAATTGCGTAAACTTGCATATCGTATGGAGAACGTTAAGACACGGGTGTTATTAACTAGGATTTGGTTATTTAAGCTATCTAATGTTTCATTCATTTTGCCATTATTAGCCCAAAGGGGCTTTGTCCCTGAAGGACTATTGTTTTCGTTTTGCGATTTTGCGTTAAATCATTATGAATGCCCGTTTTACTTTTCAAACTGTTGCCACCAAATGTTAGAGTCCTGCATTATATTTGAAGAAATTAAATAATGAAAAATGTATGTATATTTCTCGCATTGTGATAAAACAACGGTACATAGAGCCATCGAATTTTGAATGACGTAATCCTCCTACGAATATGGGCATTTGGAAGACCAAATTTGAAATTTGGAATTTGTTTTACGATCGATTTCATATTTTGTAAACCTTTAACGAATTTTTGATCAACAAACTCAAGGATTTCAAAGCGAGCAATGGCAAAACTCTACATGGAAAAGAAAAACCTTTTTATCTCCAGCGCGCGGAACTGTATTTCGGAAACTCTAAAGATATGCTCATTTTAAAATTATTTTGCGACATTGCTATTGAAGGCTCAGATGCGTAAGCACGTGAAATCAGGCCCCTGGGCTAAGAACCCTCATCCTGCGTGGAGAAAAACATGGCTTTCCTATCATAACATAGATGGCAGTTGACAGAGAATTCCAGAAAAGGATTCTCGATGAAGCGATGGTGAGCCTTACGTATAACACATTCGAAGTTACTCCGACGATGGAAAAAAACAGTCAGACCGCTGCTGCGTGGGTAGAGGAAGATAGAATTAGAAGCGTGACGTCAAGAATAGAGCTATTGAACTGACGTTTATGGTTTGACTGCAAAGAACATGATATTTAATAAATAAAGGTAACACACAGAACGCTAAAAAAACGCCCCTATGGACGTAATTTAAAATCTGAAATCTTTCAGATTTTTTTTATATTTTGTTTTGTATTCATTTTTTTTTAGTATTTATTAACTACGCGAAGATTTCATTTAGATATACAGAGTATCTCGAAAGGTCGTTGCCAAATTTAACATGCTGTTCGCACCATAACAAAGAAGATTTACACAGAAACTCGTGTCCGAAAATGCGGACGACAGCTGGCAGTGCTCGCAGACTTATGGGAAAGTGGGATGCGTGATCATTTCAGACAAGGGCGTTGCAGGAGAAGAATGAATCGGTTTAATAACACAGTTCTTTATAGACATTTTGTGTGAAATTTTGTAGAAAGAGCGTTGCCGGATCTAATGGTTGATGTTCCAACAACTACACGTCGAAACATCTGGTTTCGGTACGATGGAATGAGTGCACATTTTAGCAGCACTGTGCCTCGATAGGACAGATCTTGATCGCTGGAATGGCACAGGCGGACTAGTCGCATAGCCACAGCGATCCCCCAACCTGACCTACTTCAACCTATGGGGATACATGAAGTTCATGGTGTACAAGACGACAGGGACATCGAACATTGATCTCGTCGCCAGGAAAGCAACGACACGCATTCATATCTCACCTGCCCATTGTGAATGGGTCCGTGAATCCATGCGTCGACGTAAAGCGACTGGAAGTAATTTTGAACATGTTCTGTGGTTTAACCATGCTCTTTAATAAAAGTCATATTAATACCTCTTTCGACATCCTTCTTTTCTTTCCCTTTACGCTTGCGAACATTACCCTCTAGCGGTAGCCGTTGGTATTTTCTGGCACTAGTTTGTATGTACACCCTGTTTGTCATGGTATAACAGACGAATAAGTTACGTTTGGTAAGGACCTTTTGAAATATCCTATATCTTACCTTTCCTACTACGTTTTACACTGTTCATAATTTTTATTTATTTATTTATTAATATTCATTCTGTACTTTTATTCATTTGGAATTAAATTCTTGCCAAATTTATATTGATTTTAATTTTTTTTTTCAATTGTGTTGGGATTTTGAGCAAGCATTTTAAACGGTTCATATGTTAAAAATTTGGATCTCGTCTTATGAGATATTAAAATGAAATTAACGCTCACGGAAATATAAATAGGCTGATCTTACTTATATTTTTCTACGGGATAATACCATTTTGTCGTAATTTCCCACTCTTTCCCTGGTTTTCATAAAAGCGACAGTTTTGCCCCATATTGAATAAAAGCTATAAACATTATTTTACTAGGCAAGCAAAAATTATTTTCATAACCTATAATTAATTAACATTAATATCATAAATGTTAAGATGTAATATTACAATGTTAATGCAATGTGATTGTTCGAATACTTTTATAAATAATGATATCTGCAGTATTCAAAGAATTATAAAAAATTGCGTCGAATTCAACATTAATTTATTATTGGCTAAAGCAGTTCTGGAGGCATAATATTGCTTCACAACATGATTATGGTTACAATAGGCAAACCCTTCCCAATTTTATATACGTAGCTATATTTTGGAATAATGGAAAATGTGAATAGGCGAAAACGGGGGTTATTGAAGACAAAGCAAACGGTAAAAGAGTGCGTAATTGGATTGCAACGGTATTGATGGTAAAAACGTTGCTTTATGACGCAGGCGCGTATGCATAAAAGGTTCAATTTCTAATGATTTCAATCTGGGAATCAAAACGTTTTATTAAAAAGCTAGAATATTAAATGTAAACCAAAATCAAATCATTCTAAGTCGGGCTTCATCTTAGACAAGTAGCACTGTCTCCCTCGCTTCGCTCCTGCCAACTTCATAACGCCTGTTATTCTGTTGTGTGTTTCCGAATATAATTCATTTCAGAATTAATTCTCCAAGACCAGATGCCCTTGTTGCACCAATTTATGTGCATTAGCTGAAAAATCGAGTAACGAAACTAAAATTTGAAGATATTTAATAAATGATAGAATTAATCTACAGGGCTCAGTGAGATCCTGTAACTTAAACCCCCTTTGAAACTAGTGGCAGCAGATATATACAAATAAGCCACTTGAATCAGCAATAAGCAAACGTATCTACAGCAGGAGGTAGCGGCTAGAGTCTAACTCTCTTCCTCTCCTACCGAAACTCGGCTTTTAAATACTTCCTGCAAAGTAGGAATTTGCATTCGTTCACGCGCGCTACAACATTTAAATATTCTGGCACTGACAATTAGGAGAATGAAGGCTTATAGGAAAGTGTTTAAAATTAAATTTTAACTTGTTAGTTAAAATAAGTATAAATCCATGCACGCTTATAAATGTCTACCATTTTTCTATCATTTCAGGCATAGGTCTATCATTTTTCATACACTATTCTCCATCTTTCTGTATATCATATTCTCCTCTCCGATGTAACGTCAGCTTTATAAGTTCATGTCATGCCGCCCAGATGATATAGTGGTTAGGAAAGGTAAACCGCTGAGTTGGCTTCAAACTTCGGTATACTAGGCCACAGCCCTGGACCGCCCCGGCAGAGCAGACGACATTTATTAAATGAAAAATGAAATATATATGTGCATACAAGGCCCTTGAAGAAGAGTGCAATCAAAATACACATATGCATATAAATATCAACTCAGATACAGATATATACACACTTATATACATATATATTCCAAAGCAAATAAAAGTATACATACTCCCACGCATATTCATATATACATGTATACATATACTTTACCACGATAGTTAAAGTTTACATGAAGCATGCCATTGAAGTAAGCGTGATTCTTAGTATAGCTTAGGTATCATAAATAAAAGATATTAACATGTACGGATACAGTATAGCATTAACATATAGTACAAAATTTGTGTACGAAAAACCTGCCTCTGCATAAATACAAAATTACATATTAAACATGCATATTACATACTGTGCTGCTGACATATTGAACTAGAGTATACAGACTGCGATACCAAACGGCTCGGGTGCGAATACCGGAGAAGGAATAGTTGTATTTGTCCGTCTTTTCATAGGAGGCAGAGGTGGCGTCCTGTTATGTGCCTCCACAATAAAGTGACCACCGCTTCTGGCCTAAGTAGTGGCCTGTCTGTAGATGGTTTGGGCCCGCCATAGGGAAAACAAATTCACACCAACAATCATAAATTATTACGTATATACATACGCAATTAACCATAGTTATACTTTCCATTACCAACATTCTTACAATAAAAAGCGAACAAAAGCAACAAAATGCAAAGTATACTCTTGTTGTTTTCGTAAACAAATAGAAGTCAGTAACCTCAGGCTAACTGCTCAGTCATTACGTAATGAGAAAAAGGACCCCACAGCGGCATTCTTTCATCAAAAATAAAATAAATTAAGATGTTAAGCAAGTAAAGAGACTAGGGAAAGAAAACGTAATAACTTTAATTAGTGCAATTAATTATTACAATTTCTGAAACTAAATTAAAGATCTATCAAATTGTAGACCTATTAGATATTTTTGGAAGCAGGCAAGATGGAAAATGAGCAACGCCTTCCCCGGGAATCGAACTGCGGAGCTCTGGAATACACTCCCAGCCTGCAGACCACTACACCACAAAGGCACGCTAAGTAGGCGGAAAAAATACCTTATATACTCCCTCTTTTAAGGTTCAGCTGTGGTTTTTAGGGGACTCAATAACCAAATCCTGGGTGCTTAGACTCATCATTCACCACCCTTTTAGTTCCAGGCGCCACTGTAGAGACATTAGGAATTTTTTTAAAGCAGAGATGAAAAATGAGCAACGCTTTCGCCGGGAATCGAACCTCAGATCTCTGGAATACGCGCCCAGCGTACAGACCACTACACCACAAAGGCACACTAAGAAGGCGGAAGAAGTACCTTATAAAATAATTATAAGAGAAGAATTCATATATAACTAATAAATTGTAAGCGAAATGATGAGTAGAATATTCATTTAAAATACTGTAATAGTTGAATCACTAGAAATTTAAAAAAAAAAAAAAAAAAAAGGAAAAACTTTTAAAACTGCATTCAATTTCTCATAAATATATATAATGGAAATCACATTCTCACTTTCCATGTCAAACGTACAAATTTACTCTCGTATAAAGCGACGAAGTAATACAGTAAAATACTGTATTACCGGAGGTTTCCATTCAATGTACACCGGAGGTTTCCACTCAATTTACATTTACATTACATAAAATTTCGCAGGAATATCTAATTCACATTTACGTCACGTAAGACCTCTCAGAACTTTTCACTCTGAAGAAGTATTACAGTAATTTATTTGCGGAGCTTTGTGTAATTGTTTACCTTTCTGATTACATATGATATTCCTAGCTTGGAATATTAAGAAGAAAATAATAGCACTCCTGGAATCCAATATATTTTAAGAGGTTTCCGCCTTAAGATACATTTTCTGCAAAACTCCACATCTCTGACGCTTCAAGCAGTATACTGCGATCTTCCTAAAGATTTATTTCAGTGTTTCTCTATCTGCTCGATTAAACAGATATTTCAAGATTTTTGTGCATATGAGTGTGCGCATAACTTATAATAAGTAATTGAATAATGAAACAATTTTTGGCCAGTGAAGAAACTTTGAGATGCTTTTTGAAGCACTGAAAAAAAAGCTTTTTTTTTCTTTTTTTTAATTCCGCGGACTTGCTGCCCTGGCAAAACAGATATTGTTTTCACTTGCCAAAAATATTCTTTGTAAACCTCATGCAGCATTAGTTATGCGAAATCAATGTAATGAAAAATTTGCTCAACTTACGAGTATAAGGTATTTTTCCCGCCTTCTTAGCATGCCTTCGTGGTGTGGTGGTCTGCACAATGGGCGCGTAATCCAGAGATCCCTGATTCGATTCCCGGAAACGGGGCTGCAAAATTATCACCTCTCCTGATTCGAAATAACCTAATGTCTCTACACTGGAGCCCGAACCAAAATGGTGGTGGCTGATGATTCTTCACACACAGGATTTGGCGATTGGGTCTCCTAAAAACCCCAGTCGCCCTTTAAAGGGGGGAAGTATATAAGGTATTTCTCCCGCCTTCTTAGCGTGTCTTCGTGGGGTAGTGGTCTGCACACAGGGCGCGTATTGCACAGGTCCGTGGTTCGATTCCCGGCGATGGTGTTGCTCATTTTTCACGTCTCCTGCTTCCAAAATACCTAATTTCTCAACAAACTATTCTTGAATAGTTAATGTATTATTATTTTAGCATTTAATTCAGCCTTCTTTTTAATCAAGTCGTCTCCACTGTGTCATTAATTACGATGAAATGATATAAAAAGTCCTCGCCACTACCATTTGATAGTTTATATTAGTGGAAATGGGCGTTAGACAAGAAGAGCTATTAGTCTGGAAACGGTATTTTGCGTCGAATTACTATAAACGGCTTTAACACTTTTCAAGTTGTTGCCACCAAATATTGTCCTGTATTATATTTAAAGAAACTATATAATGATGTCTCTACATGAATGCATGTAAGTTTCCCTCGCATTGTTCAAAAACTACCAAGGAACTATTTTTTTAGGCCATTGGCTGCTCGCATACTTTGTTAAGTTTGCCGCCCAAATTAAAGAAAAAATAATTTCATACTCACTAAGTACTTATATATGACAAATTGTAAAAAGAGTACTTACATATGACAAGTATTTATAATGAACTGAATGAATTAAAAATATGTAGGCGTGGTATAGCGAAAGTCAGGCCGCCGTTAATTTTCACCGCCCGCGTAATTTTACGCGCTGCGTCCTTACTAGAAACGGCCCTGAAAACAACCCTGTCTAGAGTCATCAAATTTTGAATAACGTAGTCCTCCATATGATCATGGGCATCTAGAAGCCCTAATTTGGAGTTTCGAATCTGTTTCATTGTCTATTTCATATTTTGTACAAATTTCTTATTTTGTACAACGAATTTTTGATTAAAAACTCAACAATTCAAAGCCAACGATAGCAACACACTGTATGGAATAAAATATTTTATCTGCAGCGTCAGAAACTGTCTATCGGAAATTCTAAAGCTATGCTGTTTTAAAGTATTTTAGCACAAATGCTCTCGAAGCATATGTAAATGACAAAACCTGACGTTTACACCACATGACTTCCTTGTACGGAATGTTAAATTATACGCATTTTTTCCTGAATTACATTTTAAGCTATTTTTCCTCGAATTTCGTCAGAGATATATTTCTCATTTATTTAATTCAATTCTCACTTCTCCCAAGGCAAAAATACATAAAATCTCAAAATATCAATCATTTTCAGAATGCAAAAATACATAAAATCTCAAAATTTCAATCATTCTCAGAAGGCAAAAATACTTAAAACCTCAAAATCTCAATCATTCTTAGAAGGCAAAATACATAAAAACTCAAAATATCAATCATTCTCAGAAGACAAAAATACATAAAAACTCAAAATATCAATCATTCTCAGAAGGCAAAAATAGATAAAACCTCAAAATATCAATCATTCTTACAAGGCAAAATACATAAAAACTCAAAATATCAATCATTCTCAGAAGTCAAAAATACATAAAACCTCAAAATATCAATCATTCTTAAGGCAAAATACATAAAAACTCAAAATATCAATCATTCTCAGAAGGCAAAAATACATAAAAACTCAAAATATCTTCATTAAAAATTGAAAGATATAAAAAAATATAAAACACCAAATACAGTTAATTTTTTTAAAAACACATTCACACTTAAAACGACAGTTTCTAAGCAAAAACAAGCAATTCGGCCTGCAGGCAGATTTTTTTAGGTACACAAAACTAAAAGTTTCCTTTTTGTTCCATTCGGCAAAAAGGCACTGAAGTTGCAGAAAGATTTAATCAACTACTGGCTAAGTTTCAAATGTATATAAATACGGCTGCTATGGTAAAAAAATAGGCTTAGCCACGCTTTAAAAACATTTAAATTGTTGATAATTCTAAAACTACTGCATGCGGATTAATTAATAGCATAAAAACCTTAACTGGAAGAGATGAATAAAATAATTCAATCAATTTTAAAGCAAAAAATGCATAATTTACCGACATATAAGAATAAAATAAACTATGCTCATGAGTAACAAAATGAATATATATATATACTTTTGGTGCGGCCGATTGCAACCAAAATTGGAGGTGCACAACTACATGTTATATCAGTCCTATACTCAGAAAAATTCTCTTCTAAATCCATTTTAAATCAGTTTTTTAATTCTTTGGGAGTAAAAGAGCCTTTTATTCTTTCCTTACGCACAGATGTCATGCAAAAGCACTGTTAAATTGCATTCGGTAGTGGTCAAAATCGATATTTTCGTTGAGATATGATAGCCGGACTTTTTTCGTGATTACAGTATTTCCTTTACTTCGCACAAGGGAGTAACAAAGGTTCCTTTGGACGCAATATTTAAGTAATAAAGCGTAATTTAAGTACAAAGGTCAGTTTAAAATTTATTGAATTTTTATGGGCTTTAATTGTTTTTTTAAATCTGCTTGAAAGTTTTAGTGGTAAATCTCATTTTGGTATGTTAGATTTTAGACTGACTGCCTCCCAGAAAAGTCATCCTTTTACATTTAGGCATATTGCGAATTCAAAACTAGGAAAAAAAGAAAAGAAAACTATCTTAATTTGGCGTAGATTTCGAACAAAAGGCTATCTGCTTTGCAGTTGATCAAACATTCTACAAAGATCAGAGCTATTTCGAAACATTTAAAGGTTTCTGTATTTGATTGACTATGGTTTATCTTCGTAACATGGCTTTCATTGTACTCGCTCTCTCCTTTCATCTTACAAAAATATGTTGTTGCAAATACACAGAACTTCCCTTTATACCAATACGGCATGTAAATAATCCGCTTGAAAACTTCAGCTTAAAAGCTCTTTGCATATGCAGAACCTTGATTTATATCCTTTGAATAGTAATTTTGGAGACACAAAGTATTCATCGAGCATGCACTGTCGCATTTCCCGCAAGAAATTGCAGCGCTATGGAAAAAACGCGAAGCTATTACATTCAAACAAACTGCCTTACCAAAATATTTATAACACCAATTCTTTTTTTCTTTAATTTTAACGTTAGGTGTGTCATCCATTGAACTGAACCTGATAGGAATATATATATTCCTTTTTGGTAGAGGGGTCATATTTTACAGAATAATCGTGTTCTCGTAGTCCTTTCCTCTGGGATATTTTCTGGGTGTTATTTTCCTTTTTTCTGTTGTCTCAAGGGCCAATCATTTATCAGAGGAATTCTCGAAAACAATGTGAGCGATATGGGTGTGGGAGTGGACAGTAATATGGCTATTGCCTGTGTGTATGTTTTATGGGTGTGGCGTTCTGTGAGAATAATTTCGCAACAGGGATTTGGAGATGGCAATACAGCAATGCAGTTTCTGTCACGCGGGGGACAAAGGAGAGAAGTTATGCTATGTCTTCTTTTCTGTATGAAACGTGAGAACTTCTCCAGAATTTTGTCATAGGAGACGATAGCTAAACAATTTTGTCAGCAATTGGTAAATTGTTACAGCATTTAAATTTGAATACTACCTAAAGCAAAGCCATCTTATCACATTTCCGTCCCTCCTATTCACCTCTTAAGTTACGTATTACTAGATGTAATATTTAAAGCACTTTGCTTTTAAATTTCAGGCGAATAGTGATTTATACAACTTCAGCCCAAACACCAGTGGTTTGGAATGGATAATGCTTAGCACCACAATTATACAGATTAATATATTAATTGAAAATGGGTGAGCTCTTAAATTTCTCGAATCCCAAAACTTATTAAATCTTTAATCTCTACGACTCATCATATGAAGTAATGTTTATATTACCCAAAGGGGCGCTTTTTCAACGTTTAGAGTGTTACCTTTATTTATTAAATATCGTGTCCTTCGCCCTTAATCCATAAAATTCAATTCAACTTCAATATCACAAAATAATTTTAAAAGAGCATGTCTTAACTCTTTCCCATCGAGAGAGGGCAAAATCTCAATTCCCCAAACATCGAAAACGCCCGTATCTAAGAATTTCTCTTGGAATGCTTTTCCTTCCCCCATGACAATTTGCATACTAAAGCGCTAACAATAGCCTTACTTAAGTAAAGCGAAAACTTCTTTCTTCGACGCTTTGACACTGTGTGAAGTTCCCCCTTGGGACGGGATTGCAACTTCGGGCATCAAAAGCTAAACATTGACAGTAAACAAAGGAAAGGAAGGAACAAAGGAAACAAGGAAGTAGCTTCAAAAGAATGATTGACATATGATTTAACAACACCTGAAAGCAATGAATAATGCAGTAATGTGATGGGGGAAAGCACTGGGTAGGAAATTATTCAAGCGTTTCGAACGTCCAGCCGATGTCTGAATGTTTGGGCGTTTGGGGCGACTTCGATGCGAAAGAGTTAAAATTTCCGATAACTGCGCATAGAAGGTTGCCTGCTTACCTGAAAAGGTTCCACCTCCAGGGAAATGCTAAGTTTGTTATAAATTCGGAGATTCAGAGCGCTTTGTCGAGGACTGTTGCTTAACTGGAAGTGTGAGAGGGAAATATAAATTTACAAAGTTTAAAGATGTATTTAGTCACTATAAATTGTTTAGAAAATTTGTAGGGGATATTATGCAAATTGTGAATGAGAATAAGAGGAATATTTGTACCGAGCAATAAAAAAACAGAAAATCATATTGGAAATAGATATGATTGAAGTGAATTTTGATAATATAAAGAAAATTTGAATAATAATATCTGAAAGTAAAATTTACAAAGATTTAAACTTTGAAAAGTACATATAAATGAAGACAATACCTCTATGTACCGTTTTCACTGAGAATGATTGGGATGTATGTATTTGTTTTACGTATTGTAATTTTTTTCTTTTATAACCCGTTTTTTATTTTGAGTTTCGTATGTTCGTTTCATATGACTGTGTTATCTGGTGCTTATTAGCTTTGCAGCCTATTACCAGATGTTTATAAATTTTCCCTTCTATTGCATTATTTAACCATCTATTTTATTATGTTTCGTTATTTAATTTTCCTTTGTTGTTAGATTGAGCTGCTCCTCATAGCCATAGGACAAGCTTCGCCTGCTAGGTGGTCTGGTGTGCTGCCAGTTCTTAGAACAAACTTACTAACACAGTCTCGCACACTGGATTTATATACATACATATATATATATATATATATATATATATATATATATATATATATATAATCAAAAATTCGTTAATTTTAACAAAATATGAAACCGATAATAAAACAAACTCCAAATTGCCAATTCGGTTATCCAGATGCCCATATGCGAGTGGAGAATTACGTTTTTCAAAATTCGATAGCTCTAGGTACAGTTGGTTTTTCCCAGTTCGAGAAACATACATACATTCATGCAAATTCTTCATTATTTAAATTCATTAAATATGATGAAGGGCTCTAATATATGGCGGCAAGAATTTGAAAAGTGAAATGCAGTTTATAGTGAATCAACGCACAATGCCAAAACGAAATTAATAGCCCATATGTGCAAATTACTTTCTGCGTTGATTCACTTTTCAAACTATTGCCACCAAATATTACAGCCGTGAATTATATTTAAAGAAATTGAATAATGAAGAATCTGCATAAATGTGTGTATGATTCTCGCATTGTGATAAAATAGCGGTGCCTAGAGTCATCAAATTTGAATAACGTAATACTCCACCGAATATAGACATGTGAAAACCTAAAATTTAATTTGGTTTAGTATCGATTTCATGTTTTGTAACACTTTAACGAATTTTTCATTAACAAACTCAACGATTTCAAAGCCAGCAGTGTAAGGGATTAAAAAAAAACAATTTTATCTGCAACGCGCGAGACTGTGTATCGGAAATTCTAAAGATATGTCCATTTTAAAATTATTTTGCGATGTCGCCGTTGAACTGAATTTTATGGTTTGAGTGTGAAGAATATGATATTAAATAAATAAAGGTAACACAGAAAATGTTAAAAAAACGCTCCTTTGCGCGTAGTGTAAAATCTGAAAGCTTCCAGTTCCCCCCCCCCTCTAATGATTATTATTATTATTTTTTTTTTTTTACTTTCGCTAAAAAATTCTATAACACAATTGCTTCTTCAGTATTGGAGTATAATTGCTTGATGAAATTATTGCTTCTTAGCGTAAGCACATAAGTTACATATATTTTACATAAACTGAAGAAGTATAACTAAGTTTAGATGAGAAAGCTCTAGAATCAAATATATCATCCTCGTAGGAATAAAAATAGATATAAACTCACCACTCACCTTAATATTAATTCGGTGCATAGAAAAAAGCAAGCATTGCACTTTTGTTGCAATCAATAACATGGAATAAACAAGGAACATGATTTAACAACATAATAATAGTATCGAATAGAGTTTCCATTAATGTTTATAAGTTGCCAATTGATATATATGCCAATTGTTACATAGTAGCATGTTATTGAGTTAAAAAAGTGAAGCGATATGACTTGCTTTTTCGTTCATTATGGATTTATTTACATAAAAGCCTGTAAATATACCATGCACATATATACTTAAATTAATTTAATACCTTCTTAGCTCTTTGAAGACCGTAACGCCCCAGACAGCCTTTCGTTCAAATTTCCACAACCGCCCAAAACGGCCGAAATTCCGATGCTGTTTCCTTCCCTCCCCTAAGGTATGCAGTAGCAGGTGCAGTTTCCTCAAATGCATTGTATCAGTTTATTGAAAATAGATTGTCCTAAAAGAATTTATTTGTGGTTTCTTATCTTTATATGTTAGAAAATAGACAGGATGACATTTGAAATTTTCACTCTTCTTTGTGCGTTAATGGATGGAGAGACTCTCGAAAACCTTTTTGGGCGGTTTGGTATTTCATGCGTACAGGTTAGCGAAAACTTCGGTTTTCAAAGAGTTAAATATACAGGTAGTTAGGTCACCACATCTGTAGTATCACAGGTGACTGAGGTATGTTCTGACTTATCTCACTTGTCTGACAGTAACATCAGCACGAACCCACAAAATTCATGGTGGTAAGGACTGCAAGATTGCGCCTACCCTTGGCAAGAGCCTTGAGCACCGTATATGTGATGACTTTAATGCTACACAGTACGACTTTTCTGGTTCCGCTCCCAATTTTGATGAATTGCACGCTGGAAGGGCGGTTTCGGGGTTCCCCCATCATTCTTTCCGTCACACCAGCTCCTCGAGAGAACTTGGGCGGTTGATTGAGATATTGCTGAACTAATTAAATTTTAAGCTTTCGCCGCAATTTTGAGGGAGAAATCCTCTGGAGGCTCTTTGAAGTTCTCCTAACCCTCTTCCTCTAGCACAAACCTATTGAGAGGATTTTTGGCTAGCGATATATTTTCAGTGCCTCCTTGCCGCACAGAAACTATAAGCTTACAAACATTTATGGTTTCTCTGGTATTCGAGTCCGAAACGTCACTAATCACTATAGCGACTGAGAGTGCTCTTAAAAGTACATATATTATTTTTTTCCTATTTTGCATTACTTATATCAGAGAGAAACGAAAAGTATTTAAATAAATTAATAAAAAAACTTGAAACCCCAAAAACAGATTTGAGGTAATTAGTGTCCCGCATAATTGGAGTTAAATACTTTTTACATAGTGTTTAAATACATTATAAGTAAGTTATTTTATATCTTCTGTTTGATTATTTTTGTTAATACCTCCATAAATTTTTCTTCACATATAGCACGCTAATTATCAATCATATAATGGCCTGAAAAACTAATCATAAAAAGTTGTAAATACAAATTATTTCAAGAAACTAATTAAAACAATATAAATAAATAAATTTGTGAATAAAAATAAACATTCTAGAATACAAAAGGTCTAGCTGCAAAAGCTACAAAAACTTAGAATATTCAGAAATTATTTATTTCGTAGCAAAATATATGCCACTTTTTGTTATAAGGATTAAAACTTATTTCTCTAAACTCGGGGAAAACAGAGGGTGTTCTTTCATGTAAAGGATTTTTTCCATAATCCATGAATTCAATTTAAAGTAAAAGGACTTAGTATCTCTCTCTCTTTCTCTCTCTCTCTCTCTCTCTATATATATATACTGATATAAATCTGTTTCTGTTTGTAAGTATTTTTTTTTATCAAATCGACAAACTGGGAGCTATTAAATATAATTTATAATATTCAAACAACGTAACAGTTGTTCATATTTCTTGCTAGCCCATAAAATTTATTCTTCCAGGAAAGGTTAATGGAGCTATTCGGTATGCATGGAAGGATATAAAAAGTCTTTTATATTTACAAATACTTTCCTAAAAACAGCTTACACTTATCCTCTCTTAAGTTTAAAGATTGCTATGAGACCCCATAACGGTCATTATATTTCGACAACAGGATCAATTTTAAGCAGTGGAGACAATTTGTAGTAGATATTTTATGATGGTTCTGCAATTTAATTTTGATTTTTTCTCTATACACTTAAATAAGGGAGGATCAAGAAAATTTAACTTATATAGATTTATAGGGTTTAAAGTATTTTACTAACAGTTATTGTTACAAATTTTGTAATTGGTTAGATATTTTTAGTATAATTATAATTAAAATTGCTTCATTTCCTCATGCAATGGAACGCGTGATAAATTTTAAGAGAAAGCTACGCCGAAAAAGTAAAACCACAAGAGCACATGAATTTAACATTGAAAAATAAATGGATGTCCCTTTTATTTGTTTTGAAATTGAATAAATGTAATTGACTACTGTGTAAGGATTATGTTAATTTTATTAACAGTTAAATTTTGAGTTAAACTTCTTTCCTGTCAAATTCTTAACTTCAACTTACTACTTCCGGCCAGAACGTAGTTTTAGAATCACGTCTGAATACATAATGAGGAGGAGCGGTATTTAACCGCGAAGTTCTACTTGCTGAGTTAGAGAGAATTAGAGTTTCTGATTAGCGCGCGTCCGCCTTTCTGGCTACTCTCTCTCAAAGTTGTTACAACGCTCGGCCGTACTCAGACCCTTTATAGCTTCGCAGTCAATTAGCGTCAAGGGGCCAACTCGGTTATAATCTTGATAGCTTCGGCTATATGTCTTTAGTTTAGATTAGTTGTAGTTCATTTCGTAGCCTTTTAAGTTCAAGCCCAAGTGTCGGCTTTTATTGTACACTCCAAGACGGAGTTATGCTAAATCTTATATGAATAATAAAGGGTTATTTACCCTTCCATCTTTTTGTTTCTTGTCGCACGAACTCAAGCGAGTATTCGCTTATCAGTTCTCAAGATTCTTCACGTTCAACAGCAACTTAGCCTTTGCAAAGTGGAGACCACTACAACTGTATTAGCTATAACCGTAATTCCATCCTCTTGTTGGTTTCCAGAAATCTCGAGAAGCAAAGAAATTACTAGAACTCTCTCGCGACCGTTTGAAAGCTTTAAAAAGCCGTACAGAAACATCTCAGCTCAGTTATTTAGTTAGCCGCTGTTGTTATTTTTGCGAGTTCAGATCGGATTAGCTTTCTCTTTGCATTGCTCTGTATTCTAACATTTATAGTAGTTTAAAGTATAGCTACTGATTATATTGCGTGATACTGTACGAATATGCCGGAGGAAAAATTCAGCGTTCTGTTATATTTCTTGAGATAAGAATAAATTTTATTAACCATTTATCGGACTTATGTTCAATTTATTACGAACCCGGCAACATTATTTTAATTTGTTATCCTTTTCTGTTACTCTTGTTTCTCTTGCATTTACTCGCCAGGATGTAAATGACTTAACCCATTAGCCGCTGGTGTTGCGTTGACGCAACGGTCAAAATAAATGGGTATATAAATATAACTGCCTAAGATATTTTATACCAGCAGATGATTTTGTGTAGGGAATATTATGAAGATTATTTCTGTAAAAAATATTTGCCTTCAACAATCATTTTATTTATAATAATTAATCTCATAATTTAAGCAAAATTTTCGACCGGGTATTTTTGCTGAAAATATTTAACGAAAGAATCACCGTCTTTATGAGTGATCTATTTCTAGTCAAGGTAACCGTTAATCAGAACATTACATCAGTCAGATGTTTATATGTGTAGGAAGGGAAAACAGGTGTTGCGTTGACGCAACGTCAGCAGGAAACGGGTAGCCAATTTTCAGTAGATCTAGTAGCAGTGTATGTTAACCAAGAAGATTTTGCAGAGTTTAAAAGAATGTTACTTTATTGTATGCGAATTTATAACAAATAGGAGTTAAAACTCGGAATTACAAATCTAATTAAACATTGATACATTGTACAGTTGCACGCCTCCAACCTGCACGCAACCAAGTGGTGACAGCTGAAACTGGAAATTAGACAGAGTCCTGCGAAGGGTTTAAGTCCCTTTTTATTCAACTTTAGAAATTACAAATGCGTGCTCTTGACGCTCACAAACTACGCCGACCCGGCGGTAAAATAAAAATAAGAACCTGAAAAGAAATAATAACAAGATTCTAACTACGAGGCTCTCTAAACGTAACTAACCTCATCGCGTTCTACAATACCGCTGATAATTCAGCAAACTTTGAATATCACGTTGAAAGATTAACAATTCTCCGAGGCAAGCACACAGGCCGAAACGCGGGGTTCCTCAATTTCTGACTAACTACCTCCGCGCTCGTGAAGTAAGAAAGCACCTCTCGAACTCGTTTCCTTTCTATTTAACTCAGAACACTTCCGCTGATAATTTGAATCCTTGCGCGTTCTACTAAAATTTACATACTCTGGCATTGGCTGTTCCAGGGGAAAGTAAGGCTTGACAGGAAAGATAGTTTAAACTTAAAATAAATGTTAGTTAAAATAAATATAAACCCTACAACATAATGAAAAATTTCGTCAAATAAAATTTAAAAAAGAAATTTCTGATGTGGAAAAATAGATACATGAAATCTACGAAATACCATTTTAAAATTCATAAATTATTTTCTTAATGTATATGGTATATAGTTATCCTTCCTATCAAGGGACGAGAAATTTGTAGTATAGCCTAGGTCTTACATTTTTTTAACAATGAATCTAAAAAATAAATCATAGCAAGATTGCTTTAGCATATCGCAGCCTTTTGTTTTCTCACATAAGAATACAAAGGAAGTCATCAAATATTTTATATTGCCGAAAAGAAAAATTAAAAATTTTTGCAAAGAAAACCTGAGGACCGATTTGCTTCCTATTTGCGACGATATCAGGCGCCAATAGTCTTTTTATTTTTTGGGAATGCTCAGTATTAGAAAGATAGGATTTTTCTCTTATTAAAATGTCCAGAGTTGTTATTTTGGTCGATTTTGTAAACTAAAATCAAGGATATGATATACATAACGTATTTTTTATGAGCAAAGATTCAGACACTTAAATTTAGAATGATTTTTTATCATCAAAAATTAAAACTTAAAATATACCTGGATGTAAATTTTTAATGTATCCAGAAATGCCATCCAGAGAGTCACTTTCAGTAGAACTAAAATATTGTTGGTACTGTTTCTTATAACTTAAGCTAAGTGTACAGAAACATATTCATGAATTACGCACAAATAATGATAGAAGGATATTTATGCTGTTGTTGTTGCTAATGCTCACTTGTCTGGCAATAGACAGCCCTAGCCCACGAAATACCTCGGGGCAAGGAACGCAAGTTTACGCCTTTCGTTGGCAACAACACCGTACAGATGACAGCGGGATTTAGCTTATTTCTGCCCCCTCAATTTTGATGGACAGCATTCCGGGGAAAGGGTCCGAGGGTCTTTCACCCCTCCTCCATCCCTACCACCAACCTCTCGAGAGGCCTTTCGGCTCGCCGCATATGTAGAGTGCCCCACGGACACTACATTTACAAACATTCAATTCTTCTCCGGGATTCGATTCCAGGCCTTCCGACATGGCAGTCAGGTGCGATAGAATGATATTTATAAATAATATTAATTTGAAAATAAGTATCTATAAAAATCACAGAGCTGCCACTAAGCGAAAAGAAATATTCATCATTCTATTTTACACTAGTGAAGTTTTAACCCGTAACAGGGAACGTGCGGTCTGACGAACCGCGCCACACGATCCTCCCATCACCCCTATTGCATGCTTTGTCCAAGTGAATGGATTCTTCCCCTAGCTTCACGTTTCGTGACCTTCTTTCTGGCCCCTTTTTATCGGAATGCTTTGGCAAGTGTATTTGTTGAAATTCTTCTAGAGCGGTCTGTGATACCTCACCTCTCTCTCAGTGTTACAATTTTCGGCAGTAGTGAACACATGGCTCTGAAGTTAGGTCCGCGGAGATTCATTTATCCTTCTGATCCACGTTATGCAGAAGAACTGAAAAAAATTCTAGACGAAGTTGGAAGAGATTTTAGTGAAGAAGATGACTGTGAAAATTTCTGCGAAAAAAGGCGAGCAGTGGTTTTGATGTCATCATTGCATCATTCGATAGAAACAGACTCGGAAACACAGAAACCTGAAATAATTGGTTTTTATAACAGAACCAAAGGTGGTGTTGATGCTTTAGATGAAAAATGTTCTGTCCATTCCTGTAGTAGGAGAACAACGCGTTGGCCTATGGCTCTTTTCTACCGGTTAGTAGATATGAGTACAGTAAACGCATACATTTTGCACCAAGGTTATAACCAAACCCTGTTATGACCAAAATGGTGTTTTCGAAAGAATTAGCGAGAGAATTAGTCCAACCACTACTACTCACGAGAGGGAAAAATCCAAGAATAAATCGAGAATTGCGCCTGACGATAAAGCGGATTTTAGGAAAAGAAGCTGAGTCTAAGGATGTGGAACAGTGCACAAAAGAAGCAAAATTAAAATCAAGGAAAACATGTCGTCTGTTCCCCCCAAGCAGGAAAAGAAAGACAGTATATTTATGTTTATCTTGCCAAGACCCTGTTTGTTTGGAATGCACGCAAAAGTTATGCAATGAATATGCTAAAGAAGACGAAAACTAAATTGTTTACTATCAGAAAATCAGTTAGATACTGATATTTTAGGTACTGTCAATATTTTTCTGTATTGTGCTATATACAATTTTCTGATGTTAAAATTTGCTTTGAATATTAACTAATATAGATAAAATAGTTAATTCAAAATAGATGCATTTTTATTTTTAGTTTTATAGAATTTAGTGCAGCATATGATTTTCATCGAAAAATTTGAGGCTATGGGGAAATTTTCTGGGAAAACTTTAATTTCACTTTAAAGTGTAAAAACATATTTTCTTTTCAGAGTAAAATGTTCAAAGAACATCTAAGTGAACTATCCTGATGGTATTTTAATTAGACGATTTTTAAAAATTTATTATAATGCGCGGTCTCTGAGACCGCACGTCCCCTGCTATGTTCAACTTTTTCACCTACCCTGTTACGGGTTAAGGTAACCGACATCGTTCGAAGGGCTTTTATCGGAATATTTGTGATATTTCTGAATTTATGAGGTTTTCTTATTGGATTACACTCACGCGTAAATATAATCAATGCCCAAAAGTGATAAAAAATGGATTATATTTTGAAATTTATATAAAAAAAACTGAAAATTAAATATCGAAATTAACAAAAACATCAGCCATCGCTAACAGAAATATGATGATGATAAAAACATATTTTTGACCTTTTTGTTGTGCATATTAACAATACGCATACAGTAATTGAAGTAAAATAACTGGAAAATATTTTTTACTAGTATTTCTATGAGGCGAATTTTTTTAACTCTTACTCTGCATCATGCATAGTACAAATTCTGTGTGCATTTCAAGTGGTTCTATAAGGAAATGTTAGAGTTATCATGGTTGTTGTAAAGATAAATCTTGAACAAAATTGTCAAAAATCGCATTTAAAGTTTTCGAATTAACATTACATGACATATTCGCACTGCCAATCGAAAATGAAAAAAAAAAAAAAAAAAAAAAAAAAAGCATAATAAAATAGTTCGCCAGATTCACCAGACGTATTGAAATGTTTAAAATTGTTTAGTTAAAAAATGACGTAAAAGAGGGTGAAAACTGCATCTTTAATTTGCCTTTTAATCTTTCTCTTCCGGTGTGACAAACGGTAACTTCCGATTTGCCATCCCTCAGGAAAAGTGGTATATCTGGGCTTTTAATCAACATATCAAGAAAAGAAAAGCTATTTTTGATATCTAAGAATACTGTGTTAGCCAAAATCGGCATTTTCAACGAGCTATAAGCAATATTTTCGTCTTTTGCCTCAAATTAACACTTGCATTTGTATCTTATATACGCAGTTACGTAACTAAGTATATACGAAGGTTTTTAGTTTAGTTTTTTTTAGTTTATAAACTGGGTATATAAACTAAAAAAAACTAAACTAATTAAAGTTTAGTTTTTTTTAATACTAAATTAAAAATTAATTTAATTTAGTACACGAAAATTAATTAAAAAATAAATTTGATTCTTGGCCAGAAAATTGTGTAACAGAACATGGAATATATTTAATACTCATATATTTTTCTCGAAGTCCGTCGGTTCGGTTAGGTTAGGTTATAAAAATACAGCAAAGCCTTTCTGCCTGAGAGGAGGGATGTATTTGTGGAGGACATTCGCAAAGATATTTTTGACAGAAACTGACTCGTACTTATGTTGCACAGAGGGTAAACCATGAAAGCCAGACATATAGATAAACGTTTACCTGAGATAGACCCCAAGCTAAGTCGAACTACCAGCATTCAGAGGTCTTATTTATTCGGCCAGTGTTGGGGTTACAGACATGCGGTAAAAATCTTTTCCAAGAATTATGCTTCCCGTTGCTTTTTGCACAATGCATATATTAATTTCAGCCATATATAAATTATTATAGAACACATGCATTAGGTTATTTGTGATTTCCTTTTGGTACTGTAGACTTTCTTTGATGTTAGATACCTTTCATTTTTTTGTTCATTATCATTTTTCTGCGTGTTTACGTTTTGGGATCTTGCGTCACAAAATTGAAGCTATTATTTTATAGTGTTTATCATAATCTTTAGATAATGCATGCTTTTGAGGAACAAAATATACATCTTCCTAGAATTTTCTTTTATTTAATTGTTGTTTTATTTAATAGATTCGTTGTCGTTTACACCATAACACAATTCATTTAGACAAAATGTTTATTATTAGTGGGATTTATTTAACGAAAACGATTCACCCAAAAGCTTTACACATTTTCATTAGTAAGACCTCTACGACGAGCTGGGTTCGTTTACACATTGAAAAGAAGACTGAAACAATATGTTCCTCTCTTCCATATATTTTCTATTTCGCTGATAGCTTGAAGAAGTAGGCTATTGTTTGTTTGGTCATCGCTATCAAGAGTAAAAGCCAATTTCCAGAACAGCATTTTGCAGCATGTTGTAAAGATTTCTTCTTATTTTCCATGACATTATTAAAATGACGTCTCTAGACTTGTAACAACTGTTGTGGGTTCAAAGTAACTTCGGCATTGTCAGTTACCATAAAACCAAGACGTTATATTTTCTCTGCGATGTGAATTATCGCCACCAGCGTATCTAATAATTAAGCAAACAGACACAGGATTAAAATGTTAAAATTTATTTTACGTCATCATTCGTGAGTGTTTAAATTAAAATTTACGAGCATAAAATTACTTAGCCACCCTTGAAACTGGTTTCAACAGAACCAAACAAGATCTAACATCAGTCTAAAGTATTCTCTGCGAGAACACTACTTCTTTCAATCATCCCTTTTCAAAAAATCCACCGCGAAGGCATTCCTACCCTTAGGAAGATAATCTTCGAATGCTCTGCCCTAATCCAATAAACCAAAACAAAATTTCCTTCTATAGGCAAGGCAGCGGAAGCAGACCAACCCCCTCCCTCACTTTTATTCATAAAGTTTTGTACTTTACAGTCAAACCGTCTGCACTGGAAATTTACATAAATTCTGGAATGAGCGAAATTATTCAGTTATGTAAATGACTTTATTTAAATATGTAAATTAAATAAAGTTTGTGAATGTATCATATAAAGGTTAGGCTAGGTATAAGTGCAGAAGCCACCTATTATCTACCCGTAGTAAGTAGGCAAAAGCCCGTCATACTAGCTTTTCAGACTAACAAGGCCTTCCTAGGGCCGATGGTGCTGTTATGATGCGAAAACTCTATTGTCTGGTTTAAACGATATGGCAACTCTGCCTCCGCAAGCGATATCACAGGTTTCCCATCTTATATTATTTACCCTTAGTAAGCAGGCAAAGGCCCGTCACACTAGCTATTCGGATTAACTAGACCTTCCTAGGTCCGATGGTGCTGTTCTGGTGCAAAAGCTCTATTGTCTGGTTTAAACGATACGGCAACTCTGCCTCCGCTAGCGATATCACAGGTTGTCACATCTTATATTATTTACCCTTAGTAAGTAGGCAAAGGCCAGTCATACTAGCTATTCGGATTAACTAGACCTTCCTGGGTCCGATGGTGCTGTTCTGGTGCAAAAGCTCTATTGTCTGGTTTAAAGGATATGGCAAATGAAGGTAGCGATATCACAGGTTGTCCATTCTTATATCAATACTTGGGCTGGTGGGGTACGGTAATTGCGTACAGTATGATTGCATGTTCATAATATCTGATCATTCATCGCTTAAAGATTCTTTGTCGCTGGTTTAAGATAGTAGATGGCGGTGGGCAGATACCTGCTTACCTTTGTTAGCGCCCAGGGGAAGTTATTAGCTCTTATAAAGTGATTGGAAGTTATTTATTGAAAGTATTATTGTATTATTTATTGAAAGTTATTTATTGAAAGTATTTTATTTACTTGCAAATTTTGATAAGCTAATTAAAAAAAAAACCTTCCCAGGAGTTTGGGACCTTGTCGTGGTCTGGGCAAAGAATCTCTAAGGAGAAGAATGAAAGCTTCCATAGACGCAATGTAAACCTGTTTCGCCTCTGCGCCGCTGTACCGAAGAGACACGGCTATGCAGTGAAACACCAGCGCAGGGTGAAATTTAAACAGCGCAGTTCGAGGAGATAGTAAATTTTTTTTACTTTGAAATAACTCAAAATGTTTTATTTTCATACATTTCTGGAGTTTTATGAGGAAAAGGATGTTAGTTGGAATTTTGGGGCGAATTTTAGAAATCCTGTCCAATTTTTACTTTCAATTTAAACAGCGAGCCGTACGAAGACAAAATTTAAATGAAATAAATTTAATTCTTTTCTTCTGTAAACTTAAAAAGGGGGAAAACACATGCCATACAAAACGTAATAAATTTTTATGGATCCATAGTTAAAATTTTACAGTGAAATTTTAAAAGCAAAATTTGCAATAACTAAAACAGAAAAAAATATTTTAAGACAATTAAAGGCACTCCTAAATAAATTGAAAACACTGAAATACATTACAATTATCCGACAACAACTTTAAAAACAAATTACCATGAAAACGTTTAGACAATTATTTGGAATGACCATTGTGAAAACCAAGAGCAAAGTTTTCACCCAATAGCCAAAACCATTTCACTTACAGCATTACATTTAAAAAGTCTTTAAAACAATTCCACATAGCTAAAACCAAGTACCTCTGACTACAACAACAAAGAACGTTTTCGAACAACGTGGTAAAAGATTGCTAACATGGCCGACGGCATGCTGCATTCTTTGATGCTGCTTTGTTGCCTCCTGATGTTATTTCGCACATGCGCAGTGAGGTACGGGGGGTGGATAGCTTTGGAATGGTTTGCCCCTTTAAAGTAAGCTTCACGGATATACACAATGTGTCTCTTCGGTCTGACGGAGCCACATTTGCCCCGGGAAACCTTTACTTCTTCTCCTTGGAGATTCTTTGGTCTGGGGGCTCCTCCTCCTAAAGGGGGAGGTCTAATCCAAACTCCATATAGAGTGCTTGAAAAATGGATGAAAGTGTACAGACAGAGACTGCTGTTCAATCAGAACTTATTGAGGACGCTCGTTCACTTATTAGTGAACTAGAAACTTGTCTAGAAGATGCCTCTAGAGTTACAATACATCTTCGTAAGAGGATTTTTAAAGCACAAGAAGTGTTATTTGGTTATATTGTTTCACAAGCATTGGAAATAGAGAACCTGAAAGGAAAATTAGAAGTGATAAAGGAACCACAATCTTTAATTGAAAAGTCCTTTGCTGAAATTGTTCAAGAACAAAGAGTTGAAAAGAAATTCATTCAAAAGAAGGATAACTTTAAGAAAAAAGAAGAACATGTAGCGTTGTTATACCCTAAGGTGAAAGGGGTTTCATCTGAAGAAGTGAAGATGAAGGTAGTTGAAGCAATAGATCCGGCTTAAATGAAGATTGGAATAAAAAATGTGAGAAAAATTAACAACGTAGGAATTGTTATAGAATGTGTAAATAAAGAAGTTGAAATTTTAGAAGAAGAAATAAGATCAAATATATTGTTGAAAGAAGATGTTGAAACAAAGGCTCCAAAAAAGAAAAGTCCAAAGATAATATTATACAAATATAGAAGCTCATTTAAAAAAGAGATTCAAGAATCGGTGATTAAACAAAATCACATTTTTGAAAATGGAGGTTTTGAACTTTTGTTTTCAATTAAAGCAAAACATAATAAGTTGCATTGGGTGGCTGAAGCTCAGCCTGCCAAATTTAAATCTATAATAAATCAAGGGAAAATTAATTTGACATGGTTCCGAATATCGATTAAAGAGTATTTGAATGTTGTTAAGTGCTTTAAGTGCCAAGAATTTGGCCATTTTCTTAAAAATTGTATAAATAATGAGATTTGTGCTAGATGTGCTCGAAAAGGTCACAATCATTGGGATTGTAAGGAAGACCCAGAATGCATAAATTGTAAAGAAGCCAGCAAAAAATATAAACTTGGGTTAGATTCTAGACATTCTAGTCCAGATAAAAATTGTGAATGTCTAAAATGACAATATGATTTATTGATTAGATGAACTGATGGTTAATGGTTCTATTAAAAAATATGCAAAGCATTTGTATTTTTGTTTGAAACTGTAATAAGTTATTATAAGATTAATAGTTTGTTATTATTGAGCTTGTAAGAAAAGAATATCTTTAGTCTCTGTTTCAATTATAAAATAATTTTTGTTATTAAAGAAAATGATCCAATTATTTTATGAAATACAAGTTGTATAAATGATTTATTTTATGTATGAAATACAAGTTGTACAAATGATTTATTAAAGTTTTGAGATCCTAAATAGGATATTTTGTTATGTAAAATTTTAATGTAAATATGTAAATTTAATGATTTGTATTTTTGATTTTGATTAGTAAAATGATATTTGTTGGCGAGGTCAATGGATGTTTCGGCCAGTAGCGGGTACAGTATGGTAGTTGGATTTTATCCTAAATAGAAGTTCCATTAAACCCTGCATATACCGAAAGGTTCGCAGGATAGATTACCAGTCTTACCTTTGTTAGGCACCAGTTGTCCCCGTTCTCCGTCACCTATCATGTACTTAGTTTCTCTTTATATCCACGAGTAGGGACTGCATTTATGCAAAAGTTCTTTGAATCTAACCGATGAAATTGCAAAATGCGAGTTTTCTAGTTTATTCAGATATCTTACGCACTTATTACGTATTACTTATTATGTATTACGCACAGATTATTGTTGAGATATTTTAAAGAATATGGGATTTACTGGTACGGTTTCGTTGGCATTATTGCTATACTTAGGTCCTTCATAGCATTTGAATGGAGACTGGGATCTGAAATGCTTTGATTTTATTTACTATGGCCACTTTCAACTAGAAATTCGATCAATAATCATTGGGAGCTTTCCTTTTCATACTCATTTTTGTGGGATCACTTTGTGTTACTCAGTTCTCGATATCTTGATACCAGGATACTCATTATTTGGGTTATGTCCTTCCTCATCTGGCTGTTATGGATTGCGCCTGTGAGGTATGGATTCTCATCTTGTTCTAGTCTTAGTCTTCTCGGGTACAGACTTGTGAATAGGTAATTAGAATGCATGTGAATAGGTAATGCTCTGGATCGCCCCTCTCCCCACATATATGCTTAGATCTCTCATATAAGGGTAGGAAAATTCATAACGCTTCAGCACGCAAGTAAAAAGATAAAATGTAAGTCTGAAACTGCCGAAGTGACGGAATTCGAAAACTTGGTGTTAATAGAGTACTATGCTTATAACTCAATTAATAAATCTTTCACTTTCTCGTATAGTTTAAAAATTATTCCCTATTCTAACACTTACTGTTTAACATAAAATGGATGTTTGTGAATCTCCGAGAAATTTATTAAAAACTAAGGTTGTACCAGTTGTAGGTAACTTAATGAATATGTTGCTTTAAAAAACTAAATTGAGAGAGTGGATATACAGTAGCTATTCTTTTGAGTTATTGACTAATTTATTGAAGTTTCTCTAGGATCTTCTTGTACAGAATTCATGTGTAACGCCTTTTAATATAATTATCTGGTTTATGGAATATTTTGTTTATTTCCTCCTGCCTATACAAAACAATAAGCTTAGTCTATGTAGTCTTTACAAATTTATGTAGTATTTATGCAGGGATGTCATTTATTTATTAATCCTTGTAAATGTTTTTTCTCTTACGTTTACTTTATTAAATTTCTGAGTATAAGCTTGCTGCCTATTATATTATTTATTTTATCTTTTTGTACTCTTTTGCTTTTAGCAAAGGAAGCTTGTCCCGTTAAATATTATGATTTTGAATATTTAGTTTTTATCCTGTGCAATTTCGTGCATAATATTCATTCAAAATTCCGTATATACACTTTTGTATAAAGTTAGGCTACTATAAGGAAGATATATTCATGTGAAAACGTTCCTGTAACTTCGTTTGTAAAAGTGTGTGTTTAGAGAGGAGATTTCAGGTTCTTTAGAAAAGGCTATTTAACAGCAATGTTTATCCCGAAGGGCCGTTAATTTCATTTTGCCATTTTGCATTGAATCACTATAAACGGCGAGACACTTTTCAAATTGTTGCCACGAAATGTTAGAGTCTCGGGTTATATTAAAAAATTAAATACTGAAGAATCTGCATAAATGTATGTATGTTTCTCGCATTGTGATAAAACAACGGTACCTAAAGCCATCAAATTTTGAAATTGGAATTTGTTTTATTATAGATTTCATATCTTGTAGCAGTTTAACAAATTTTCCATTAAGAAACTCAACGGTTTGAAAGGGAGCAATGGTAACAGTGTACGGAAAACAAAACAAACAAACAAACAAACAAAAAATCTGAAAGTTTTCAGATTTTAAATTACGTTCCAAAGGGAGCAATGGTAACAGTGTACGGAAAACAAAAACAAACAAACAAAAAATCTGAAAGTTTTCAGATTTTAAATTACGTTCCAAAGGGGCGTTCTTTGAACGTTTTGTGTGTTACCCTTATTTATTAAATTTATTTATTAAATATTATGTTCTTCGCACTTAAACCATAAAATTCAGTTTAATAGCAATGTCGCAAAATAATATTAAAATGAGCCTATCTTTAGAATTTCCGATACACAGTTTCGCGCCCGCTGGAGATAAAAAGGCTCCTCCCTCCTTAGAGTTTTGTCATTGCTCGCTTTGAAATCGTTGAGTTTGTTAATGAAAAATTCGTTAAAGTTTTACAAAATATGAAATCGATAGTAAAACAAATTCCAAATTTCAAATTTAGTCTTCCACATGCCCATATTCCTAGGAGGATTACGTCATTCAAAATTCGATGGCTCTATGTACCGTTGTTTTAACACAATACGAGAAATAGACATATTTTTATTCAGATTTTTCATTACTTAATTTCTTTAAATAAAATACAGGACTCTAACATTTGGTGGCAACAGTTTGAAAAGTGAAACGGACATTTATAGTGATTCAACGCAAAATTGCAAAACGAAAACAATAGTCCTTCAGGCACACAGCTTCTTTGGACTTTTAACACAAGAGAAAAAAAAAAAAAAAAAAAAAAAAAAAAAAAAAAAGACTATTTAATACAAGAGTTTTCTGTTTCCATAGTTTTTGTGCATTTGCAGTGTCCGGAACATTAATTAAAAACTTTATTAAATTAATATTTCTTTATCGGTCATAAATGATATCTATAAATTTAAATAGAGATATGTATATATCAGTTATTCATGTACAAAACGTATCGAAAGATTCAAAGAATTTCCTAAATAAATAACAGTTTTTCCGATTTTATATAATTGCAGGGAAACCGATTTTTTCACCGCTATTCATTTTCTCATGGCCAGTAAGTCTCACAAAAATTCTGAAATCTGCAAAATCTCAGAACAATGTGAAAAAAACGGCGTTCTGAGATTACAATAAGCTCCACAACAGTTAGGAACACAACAAAAGGTCTTTTCTCATCCAATAACCTAATGTGTTGCTACATACTTCCTTTTCGTATTAGTGTTTTCGTGACTTGGGGGGAAAATGTAAATGGGCTTCGAGTTATTGATTATAGCCAGGAAGAATTATCCCGTATACTGAGAGAAACAATGGTATGAAGCTTGAAGCTTTCGTAGGTTAGAACTTATTTTAAACTGAATAATTTAGAAATATCTGTAAAAAATCAAATTAATTGGCATCAAAATGTCTCTTAGTTTCAACTTAAAGAAAATGTTGAGAACTGTTTAATAAGTACATTATCACAGTTTAAACAAATAGGGATAAAAATGCAGCTACAAGTATTTATAACATTTATTATAAAGCCATTCTATTATATTAAGTTTCCAAAAATGTGACTGTAGAGACGTGAAAACTGAGCAGTGCCCTCACCGGGATTCGAACTTGGAGCTCTCGAATACGAGCCGAGTGTGCTACTGTTACCACGAACGCATGCTGAAAAGGAGGAAGAAAATACTTTATATACTCCCCCTTTTAAAGGGCCACTGTAGATTAGTGGACCCAATCGCCAAACATTGGTAGTGACGAATTATTGCCCAAACCTCTTATTTCGTAGAATCATTCTGGAATTTTTCAAAAAAAGGAAATCGAAGAAATCCACAGTGCCCTCGCTGAGACCCGAACCCTGGACTCTTGAATACGCGCTGTGCTAACGTTACACCAGGAATGCATGCTGGAAGGAAGGAACAAATACCGTATATACGCTCCCTTTAAAAGGGGATTAGAGAATCCAGTCGCCAAATCCTGGTGTTGACGAATTATTGTCCAAGTTCGGACTCCTATGCAGAATCATTTTGAATTACAAGGAAATCGAAGAATTCCTCAAAGGCCTAGCCTGGATTCGAAACCTGGACTTCTCGATTACGCGCCGTGTGTGTTACCGTTACACCACAAAGGCATGCTGGAAGGAAACAGAAAATACCTTATAAGTTTCTAGAATATATTTTGATATTAGAAACGTCTAAGAGTGCGCTACGGTACGCTGCTAGCTGCTGTTTTCTGTCTTTATTTCTGTGTATAAAACGTGTTTCTGTGCTGTAAGACTTTAAATTTACAAGTTCTGAAAGTTGTTACTTCTTTCCGTTCACTTACGATCTTCCACTTATCTCTCAGTTTATAAAATTAATAATTTAATTCTCCCCGTTCACTTACGATCTTCCACTTATCTCTCAGTTTATAAAATGAATAATTTAAAAGTACCATATTTTCCTTAATATCATTAATATTTTTGCCATTATTATAATAATGAAAGACATTTCCAATGTCGCATTGTTATGTTACAATAGCCGCGAATTGCTTTTATTTATGAATAAATAAAATTTTGGGGAAAACTTTCTTAGAAAATTAAGATAATTTTATACAATCCCTTCTCGTATGCATAGTTTACATGAAAGTGTAGGTAGGTTATTTAATTGTGAAACGTAGAGGTAAAACAACTCTTTATTCCTTTTTATAAACATAAGACATTATACTTACATGAATTTAAAACTTGTCAGATACGCGACGCCCTGAAACACACGTCTGCGATATTACTGGACAGAGAGTTGTAGGCACTAATTTTATTTACCACGAAATCTTTCACTACGATGTTTTCAAACTGCGAACTTTTCTAACCCCCTTATTTTTTACGATGTTTTGAAATTGCTATGTTTTCTCTTTGCGTTTTTCTTCCCCGATGTTTTCCCCTTGCGTTGTTTTCTCAGCGAACCTTTTTGCCACTGTGTTTTCGGCAGACACCGGAACCTAGCTGTGCTATTAATAGAGTGGGGGACCATAATAATAAGTACCATGTAAATCAATTGGATATGATCTGGTGCCCCGCGCACTTCATCTTGTACTGACCTGGGATACAATATTGCTGCCTTGGCAGCTATAGTAGTTAGCGATGCTGGCTGCCCATTTGGAATATCTAAGTGTTTAGTATCTGTTCGGCATGGGATCAATGAAAATACTTGAGAGGTCCGTTAGTATGGAAAACGCTTTAGGAGTTCAGAGAATGCGCCCGAAGTGTTGTCTGTTGTCCTCAAAAACTAGAACGGAGCTATATAGTAAGGACGCTGGAATTATAATTGTAAAACCGCTGCTGAAGTACTGGTCTTGTCCTGTGAAAAAATGTTTCTAAGCAAAAGAGATGTATTTCTTAGCTCAGTTATTTCAATAAATTAATAATATCATAGAATAGCACACAAAATCTTTTATTGACAATATTTACTTGAATGAAAATGACAGCTATTATAAGAGATGACAAAAAAATGTCACATTGGCCAGTAAACAATACCGAATCATATCTAACTGCAGGAAAAACTTTGGTGCATTCTTTTGTAATAGAAAGGAAGAGTAATATTAAAATATAAGACTTTTTACCTCATATTTTTATGTATCCGTAGCTAAATAGAGTATAAGATCTAATCTTCTTGACTATCATACAATGTGACTACTAGATCTACTTGGATGTCAAACCTTTGCGAATTTTCGCCCAGGCGTGAAGATGATTACAGCAGGGAAAGAGATGTAAAAAACCCTTTTTATTAATCACAACTCTTTTACAGAAAACCACTGACGTATGTGCTTGCAACAGCACCGACTATTTGTGGTGAGAACTTAAAAGGTAATTTAACAATAAATTTAAAGATACGAGTAGCGCAAGACTACACAATTCAATTTTAATCTAACAGTCTGACTCAGAAAGCTACACCGCCGATACACTAAGACGGCCAGATTGCGTTGCTGCTACTAAGGTTAATAGTAGAACAACAAACCAGCAAACGTACGCTTGACTAGCGAAATCACGCTTTGTCTAACTTTTTGTTTCAAGCGTTTAATTAATCTCCTTCAACGATTTAATTTACATCCTGGCTTGAAAATGCAAAAGGAAAGAAAAGATTATGGAAATGGTTCAAAAATTAAGAAAAAAAATATTAGTACGATTAAACAAAAATTCCTATAAAACTTTTTCCAGAATTTTACGTTTAAAATCTTATAATATTGCTCATAAAACCTGAGATTCTAAATAAACGTGAAGGGCAAAATTATCCCTCCCAAAAAAAATCTGAAATGTTTCAGATTATAAATTACGTCCAAAGGGGCGATTTTTTTAACGTTTTGTGTGTTACCTTTATTTATTAAATATCATGTTCTTCGCACTTAGACCACAAAATTTAGTTCAATAGCAATGTCGCAAAATAATTATAAAATGAGGATATCTTTAGAATTTCCGATACACAGTTCGACGCGTTGGAGATAAAATGGTTTCCCCCCCCCTCGCCTTAGAGTGCTGCCATCTTTGAGTTTGTTACTCAGAAATTCGTTAAGGTTTACAAAATATGAAATCGATAATAAAACAAATTCCAAATTTCAAATTTGGAATTTAAGATGCCCATATTCGCAGTAGGATTACGTCATTCAAAATTATATGGCTCTAGGTACCGTTGTTTTATCACAATGTGAGAAATATACATACATTTATGCTGATTTTTCATTATTTAATTTCTTCAAATATTATGCAGGATTCTAACATTTGGTGGCAACAGCTTGAAAAGTGAACCGACATTTACGGGAGTCTGACGAAAAAAGCCAAAACGAAAGTAATAGTCCTTCGGGTCTCAAATCCCTTTGGACTAAAAAAGAAAGAAATCTGAAAGTTTTCAGATTTTTATGTTACGACCAAAGGAGTTTTTTAACGTTTCGTGTGTTACCTTTATGTATTAAATATCATGTTCTTCGCTCTTAAGTCATAAAATTTAATTCAACAACAATATCACAAAATAATATTAAAAAAAGCATATCTTTATGTATAAATTTTAAAACAGCATATCTTTTATATATTTAATTACTTTAGAATTTCCAGAACACACTTTCGTTGAATTTGTTAATCAAAAATGCGTTTAAAGTTTTGCAAAATGAAATAGATAATAAAACAAAATTCAAATTTGGGCTTCCAGATGCTCATATTCGAATGGAGGGCTACGTTATTCAAAATTTGATTTCTGTAGGTACCGTTATTTTCCAGTGCGAGGAACATACAACCTTTCATGCAGATTCATCATCAATATTTATTTTTTCAAATTAAATGCAGTGCTCTAATTAGCCCTTCTGGGCAAATTGCCCCTTTCTGATAAAAATTTTCGTATTATTATACCACTTATTGTCAAACACAAATGTCAAGTTTTTAATTTAAAATGTGTTTTCTATGTTTTATTTATGATCAAAAGTAAAGACCTTACTTAATCGAATAATTTCATCATCCTGTAAAGGCTCGAAAGTGAAAACTGTAACTGTGCGTTACAATTAGATTGTTGTCCCAGGGCAAAATTATTTACCACATCTTATTAATCAAAAGTTAGGAAAATAAATGAAAATCGTCGTTGAAAATTATTCAACCCTCCCACAGCAGCAAAAGAATTTAAAATGTGATAGCAAAGAAATATCACCTAAGTAATTCTTCACAATTTCGCAAACATGAAAGTTTTGTTTCGCCTTTTATTGTAAAAGATAAATGTCTTCTAAAAAGAAAACTTTCATTCATGCAAAGTTTAAGACAAAAGATTAATTCTTTTTGCATAGACTCTTAAAAATCTTGGTAATTATGTTTTAAATTTGTTTATGTAAAGAGTCATTCTTTTTAACATCAGACTTTTCCAATTTATCCCGCAGACAGTTTTCGCCATTTTCGAGTTGAGATGTCTTGTTTACATCAATTATTTCTCTAATTTGTAATCAAGACTTCCAAACAGTTCTTAAAAATTTACAAAGCCACTGGCTTTATTTAAACGAGAAGTAATCGTTCATCAATGCCAAACGGAACGGTATGCAGAAAAATTGATTCCTTTCATTAAAATTAAATTAAAATCGACATAAATCACTCAAATATGGTAAATTTATTTAATAAATATATCATTATATTGCTTTCTCTTATTCAATAAATTAAAATGCATTAATAAAACGTTAATGTTTTTAGCCCAAAGTGGCAATTTACCCAGAAGGGCTATTAATTTAGTTTTGCCATTTCGCGTTGATTCACTATAAACGGCGAATCACTTTTTAAATTGTTGCCACTAAATATTACAGACATCTATTATATTTAAATAAATTAAATAATGAAGAATCTGCATAAATGTATGTATGTTTCCCGCATTGTGATAAAACAACGGTACCTAGAGATATCAAATTTTGAATAACGTACGTCTCCTCCCGAATATGGGAATCTAGAAGCCCAAATTTGGAACTTCTTTTATTATCTAGTTCAGGGTTTCTTAAACGTTTTTCAATCGCTACCCCTTTTCATCACTGAGATTTTTTCGCGACTCCCATGACCCCGTAATATTTACGAAAATTTTGTGGGACCCGATAAGCATTGCGCAAATCCGACACACGAGTGTGTGGAACTGTCAATTTTTTCACTTGTACTGTAATGTACTATTGCAGTTTTAGGTCATTAACTTTAATTTCTAATTTTAAGACATACAACAATTTGAAAATTTTAGATAAGTAACAGACGAAATGACAGCGTAATGGGCAAAGCAAGTAAATGAATTATACAAAGTAAAAATTATACAATTAAATTATATTATACAATTTAAATTATACAATTAAAAAAAATTCTATTATACAAAGAAGGCCCACCAGCGGCCGACCGGTAAAGTTGCTGAACACTGGTAGTTCGGTACGAGGTTCGAATCCCGCGAACGGATTGGCTGCATGGGCGTTTTCGTGGTTTTCCCCATGTGTAACGTGTATACGAGGCAGTTTCCCTTAGAAAGTCCTCCACGAAGGCATCCCTCCCCTTAGACAGATAGCCCTAGTGTGCTTTGCCATAAGTAAATACACCACTTCACTATTATACAAATTCCCCCACCTTTTTTTTTTTTTTTTTTTTTTTTCTTTTTGTCTCTATTTTCTTATCTTTATCTATTTTCAGATACGTTGTGTAAAAATATTTGGTAATTGTAAAATTATTGTATAATAAATATCAAAACTGCTAAATTTTAGGCGAGCCCCTGCTGCAGGCCTCCCGACCACCTGGGGAATGCGACCCATAGTTTAAAAAACGCTGATCTAGTTCATATTTTGTAAAGCATTTATAAGTTTTGATTAAAAATTCGACGATTTCAAAGCGAGCAATGGCAACACCGTACGAAAAAAGCATTTTTATATTCAGCGCGTGAGACTGTGTATCGTAAATTCTAAAGATATACTCTTTTGAATATTTTATGACATTGCTGTTGAATTGAATTTTATGGTTTTAGTGCTAAGAACATGATATTTAATACATAAATGTTATACATAAAATGTTAAAAAAACGCCCCTTTGGGCGTAATATAAGATCTGAAAGCTCTGAGATTTTTTTACTTATATTTTTATATTATATATATATATATTTAACTTATCTTAAGGAGAAATTGTGTCATGTATTTTAAACCGGATACCTTCAGAAAATATGTCGAGTTATATTTTGCATCAATCAAATAAATATTTAGAATGATGTTTACATAATTTCCTTTCTTTATCTTGAAAATGCGTTTAATCGTAGGAGTGGTGTAGGTGGTGGTGGTGTATTTAATTATGGTAAAGCACATTAGGGCTATCTGCCTAAGGGAAGGGATGCATTCGTGGAGGACATTCTAAGGGAAACTGGCTAAACATGCAAAAAAAGATCATGTAAACATGCAAAAATATCTAAAACAGGACTTCAAGAAAAACAACGAAAAAGCGGGGAAAGTGCAGACCATCCGCTGCTCGTCGCGTTTTTAAGAATTGCACATACTCATCCATGTACCTATCAACCTTTTTTCACTTAACATCCCAGAATTGCACAACAAATGGCATTGCGCACTCTTTTGACTTTATCCATGTACACATCGACCTATTTTCACTTAAAAAGTCAAAGAAAATTGACAAAAATCCAATTCTTCTTACGCTTGTAAAAAGCGCCAAACAAATAAGTGGGCGATTCTGTACTTTAACCAAAGTATTTTAAAGTTAATAATTATGTATTTTATAGGATCAGGAATATTAAAAGTTTTCATAATATCATATACCATTTTTAAGATAGTAGCAAAATGGAGTAAAGCGTTTTATCACGAAATTTAAGAAATTGTAATCAGCAGTAAATGAGCAATAAATGATCAGAAAGCACTGATTCGTTTTAAGCGAAGAGGGTACCAGATTTGGCGCGATTTCGCTTCACTTGGCGACTGGACTGTAATCTCCTCTCTAGCCGAAAAATCACAAGGATTACAAATAATTGTTTCAAATTTAATAAAATCTAGATATATGCAATTATTAGACAAATGCATATACTTGGTAAGACGTAGAAGACCAGTGAACATTTCAATGGTATTTTACGCAAATTATGCTTAAAGACACTGTAAGATTCTGTACTGTGTACTGTGTACAGTTGAATGTGCAGAATCGTAAGAACTGGTAAACGAATAATCGCTTGAGTTCGTGAGACAGTAAATAATACTTGTAAATACCCTTTATTATTCTAAATTAAAGTTTAACAGAACTCGTCTTGGAGGTTTACAATAAAGCCGCCACTCGGGTTTGAGCTCAAAACTAAGATATTATCTAATCTTAATTAAAATGATATAGCTGAAGCTATCAAAATTCTAACCTAGTTGGCCGTTGAATAACGGCGAAGCTATCAAGGGATTAAAGTACGGCCGAGCGTAATAATAGCTTAAGAGAGAGTAGCCTAAAAAGGCGGACGCGTGCTAGCGAGAATCACTGGTTCTCTCTCACGAAGACAGAAAAGGAACTGTAACTCAAAATTTAACTGTTAAAGAAATTAAAAGAATCCTTACAAAACTTTTCTGAGCCTGCGGACGTTAATATTTGGTCTCAGAGTAATTTTATTTAACAATATGTAGACAGACAGACAAAGTAGACAGATGTTTTGTTTTGCACCCGCTAAGTCTTTCTGCTCCGATGAGCGAAAAATCAAGCATAGGTGCGAAGGAAAGGTAGTCTTATCCATACGAAGTACGGCGGTTATGATAAGCTTTGTTGACGTCTTCTTGGCTTCGGTTTTCTAATATCATGCTTATTCTATCGATTCTAACATCCTTGGTATGCACAGTTTTGTTTTGCGGGCATTTTTATTACATTTGAAATTAAGATAATGTAATAAATCGATTTTGAAAAGAGTTTTTAGTCCAAAGGGACTTGAGTCCCGAAGGACTATTACTTTCGTTTTGGCATTTTGCGTCCGACGGATAAATGTCGGTTCACTTTTCAAACTGTTGCCATAAAATGTTAGAGTCCTGCATTATATTTGGAGAAATTAAATAATGAAAAATCTGCGTAAATGTATGTATATTTCTCACATTGTCATAAAATAATGGTACATAGAGTCATCGAATTTTGAATAACGTAATCCTCCAACGAATATGAGCATGTGGAAGACCAAATTTGAAATTTGAAATTTGTTTTATGATCGATTTCCTATTTTTTAAAACTTTGACGAATTTTTGATTAACAAACTCAAGGATTTCAAAGCGAGCAATGGCAACGTTGTGCAGAAAAAACATTTTTATCTCCAGCGCGTGAGTCTCTGTATCGGAAATTCTAAAGATATGCTCGTTTTAAAACTATTTTGCGATATTGCTGTTGCACTGGATCTTATGGTTTAAGTGCGAGGAACATGATATTTAATAAAGAAAGGTAACACACAAAATGTTAAAAAATGCCCCTTTGGACGTAATTTAAAATCTGAAACATTTCAGATTTTTTTTTCTTTTGATAGCTTCATAGTTATTCAGACCTATAAGAAAAGAATTTTGTGTTTAGAAGACTAAAAATATATAACGTTCCAGATTTAATTTTCGATCGTTTGATTTTTGTTTTTGCCATTAGAAACTACTTTTTATGAAACGAATAGGAGTGTTCCTTTGATCCGTTTAATTATCTGGCTGATAGTATATTAATAAAATTTGCAATAAAGCTTTCTTCTAAGACTCTCTTATGGAAATTTGCTTTCGAAAGCGACTTATTTAGAGACTACGTATATTTTAAAATATAAGCATTTAAGGATGGTTTCCGAAATTTGAGTAACTAAAAATAGGATAATCTGCTAAGGAAGAAATACTCACAGAGTTTGCTTTTGCATGTTTCCTTTATTAAAAGGATATACCTGCTTCTATTTTGTAAATAGCGTTTGAGAGCTCCAGTTCCAGCTCCAGAAAGTCATGCGAAAAGAATGTTTGAAAATATCTGGAAGAATTTCATCCTCCCCCCGTCCAAAATGAATTTAAATCTGTGTAAGAATAAACTAACTGTATATTTGATCCCGACTTTCATAAAAGCTTCTGGAATCTGTAACTGAAAATTTAGATATTTCCCATAAACTTTAAAGCAACATTTCTATGTATAAGAAAACGAATTTTATTCGAAGTTTTACTATGAAGTAGAATAATGCGATTACACCAGTCTCTCAAATAACATAGCGATATATTTTTTGTAAAGTTCCATGCAAGTTTTGATCTCGATAATGGGATTTTTCTTACATTTACAATTGTTTTAACACTTAAATGGTCATAGGATAATTTTGGTTCCCAAATGCGAAAGATTTGGAATAAAACTGATGTAAGGCGCAGAACATCACTTGAAGATTTCTCTTCATTGTGTTAAAAGTTCTCCTTGTGGACATTAAAGTTTCATTCGCATCGTCAGAAACGCTAAGTAGATTCAACAAACCAAAGAGAATTAGACAATGCTCCTTAAAAGCTTTTTATTTTTCACTTCGAAACTTTTAAGGATTCCATCTCAAGAGAATGAATACGTTAAAGTAGATTGTTGATGCTTCGAGTACTATATTTTTAATCTTATTTATATTTGAGATCGCTAATGTATTTTTTGCAGTTATTTTTCTTCTTCTTTTTTTTTTTTTTTTTTTTTTTTTTTTTTTAAGCTACAAACCATGCAGAGACTAAAAGTAAATGTGTCTTTTCTTTTGACATCCAAAAGACGCTTTGGTTTCAGACGGTTTTAGACTGCATTTAGGACAAGGGGTTATTTTATTATAAGATTAAATACCTTAAAAGCAGGAAAGTAGCTCCATTTTTGTCTTATACTGAGCATCGTAGCATTTGATAATTAGCAATGCAATATGAATCAGAAATATTCTCAGGTGTTTTTTTTTTTTTTTTTTTTTACATTTATCTAACTTATTTTCTATGTAAATCAAAGTAAATGTATAAAATACTGAAAGGCATTTATTATATAAAGCAAAATAAGAAGATTAGAGAAAAACTAGATAAATTAACAGTACCACGTTTAGTATTAGCGAGGCATATTTGTGATCAGAAACAATTCATAACATTTGTAGTTATAGAGTAATTACCGTATTTTTCGCCGTATAAGACGCACCGGCATATAAAACGCACCCAATTTTAAAGGAGGCAAATCTAGAAAAAAAAAGATTATGAACCAAATTCTGTAGTAAAATATTTTATATCAACTGTATAAAGTTAACAGCAGTTTAAGAAAAATTTTATGTCAACCATGTAACATACTAAGAGCTATCTTTAATCTCTTCATAAATCTATAGCACCACGATGGTGATCCGGTGAAATCCTGAATGACTCTCCACAGCAATGCGTTTGCCCTCATAGATTATCATTTTTGTTGAGACAGAAAGTCCATTTTGCCGGTGACGTGTGATCCACTCCTTTACTTCTACCTCTAACTCTGGCCACTTTGCAGTTGGTCCACGCAAGGTGTGCTTGCTTTTATCCAACTTTTGGAGCTGATCCTCCTGTTTCCTCCAATCTCTTATCATTTTCTCAGTTGGAGGTGGCCCAAAGTGTCTCTCCGCTGCTCTGTTTCCATGCTCCTTAGCAAATTTTATTACTTCCAGCTTGAAAGCAACTTTATATGCCAGTCTCTTCTGCTTCGACAACTTGATGGGGTGGTATGAAATATGATATATTTCATTCAGATATACCATACTACATATATCACAGCTCACAGCTATCCGCGCCTCCGCTTGCTCCCGATTGCTCCCGCACTGCGATTGGCTGAGCGAAGAGACGCGTGCCTTCACCCGCTCCCGCGCTGGCTTACGAGACTCTAAAAAGTGCACAAAGCCAGCGCGGGAGCGAGCGAAGGCACGCGCCTCTTCGCTCAGCCAATCGCAGCACGAGGCAGAGACCGTCCAAATACAGTGCGATGCAGAGCGGGGCTTCCTGGTCTCAGACGGCGCCAAGAAGTGGAAGGGAACGGAGTGGCCGAGTATTCCTGCGGTAAGGTATGTATGCAGAGGTGTAGGGGCAGCGGAGGGCCATGGTGGGCTTTTGTATTTGCCGTATAAGACGCAGGCACTTTTCCCCCTGGTTTTGGGGAGAAAAAGTGCGTCTTATACGGCGAAAAATACGGTAGGTTATTTTGAAGCAGTATTACATGAAAAATTAGCAAGACCTTTGCCGGGACTCGAACCTGGACCTGTCGAATACGCGCCGAGTGTGCTACCGTTACACCACGAAGGCATGCAGAAACGAGGGAGAAAATACTGTTGCATTTTTCTTTTTCTGACACCAGTTCTTACGTTATTTGCTTCCTTCACGTTCGTACGGGGTTCGTATAGATTTGGAGTGAATAATGACAACACTACTTGATGAAGTATCGAAACACACTTTATTAGCCATTACTAATCAGGACAGCTCCAAAACATTTTTACAGTCGTCGAAGAACTCCTATAAACACGCTGACACAATTAGCGATACAGCCTTCACACTATCAGGCTATAACGGTCTAGACAGCTTCACTGCAACACACCAGAGTACAGCTCCCGACTCTGCTTGGTCGTTCTTGTAACTCCACGTACTCTTGAGACTCTGCAGGCTACAACTCGCGATGCATTCGACGATACACAAGAGTATGGCTCTCGACTCAGCACAGTCTAAGACAAAAATCGACGGTGCACTATCTCGCGATACACTAAAAGACTCTCTCGATGCACTCGACGACCAACTCGGCGCTAGACTTCGAGATACTCGCTCATTGACTGACTATCAGCTCGCTAAACGAGGCACACACACTCGCCCTCAGCACACACAGCAGGGTTTATATAGCATTCGGCTTGTGTTTGAGAACATTCTGGGCTAAACCGGTAAAAATTCGTTTCAGAAGATTCTCCATCCGTCCATGGCATATCGCCAATTTTGTCGACAAATGTCTCCAAAATGGGCGATTTCTCGCCAAATGTGGCAACCCTGCCTTCCCTTGCCATTTTATGGCAACCTTAAAACTGCTTTGCGTGGAAGCCATTTTATCGCGCCTTTACATTTCGTAACAATATCTTATGCAATTAACTTGCCATGTGAAAACTTTTGTGATTTAATAAATCAGTTAGTATATAAAAATATATTCTTGTTCTTATTTTCATCTATTACATCTCAATTATCTGAAATAATGGAAAAGTGAAACTATAATTATCTGAAGATAAGTTCGGATAATCTAATTTCATATTTATGCAATTTACAGTTTGGAATAAATTATTTATACTATAAAATTATATTTATCGATTTAATTAAATATGAAATTATTTTTAAGAATAATATATTTTTAGGAATCAAATAACATTTTCAGTAAAGTTATTCGCAATTAATTATTATCCTGCGTTTATAATCCGCAGATTTCTCCACTAAAACTACTCTTTCACTCTTTAAAGAACTTGTAAATTATAATCTTCTTTAATTGTTAAAATTTTTATTGCTTTTCACAGTGCGGCAATCTGGAAACCAAGCTAGTAATATGAGATGAAAAGTGAGAATGGTATTCATTACAGTAAAGAAAAAGGTGGAGGTGAAAGATAATTTATTTATCCTCAATCTTTCCTCAGGTTCATGTTTCTTCTTTGTTATTTTAAATAATGAAGTGACTCATACTTATCACAGATGGTTTCCCATCAAACTGCATGGTGCTATTGAAAGAAAGTTTAAATTCCTAAATGACATCTTTACAGACCATGATGTGTGGGTTACTAGGTATAAACCAGAATCTAATTGAACAGTTGCCAAATGGAAATCGATATAGCATCCGAAAAACGAAATAATTTTCATGTGTAATTCAAAATTCAAATCTAAGCTAATTGTTTTCACGCTATCAAGTTTACGGGCACAAGAAATTTATTCACAGTTGTTAAATGATTATTGCTGCATATCACATGTACTTTCCGCATCGGCAAGTCGTCCGAATGCCTGAGTCTGTTTCTTATATTTGATTCTGTGTCTCCCCCAATCACATTAGTGCATGGCTTATCTGTTTCGGGAGTTTTTAAACTGCATGCCAGTCATTTTTTGAAGAAACTAAAGTAGTTCTGTTATATGAATGCAATTTGTTTAGCATAAATGTTTAGCTATTGATACTCGCAACTGCACAAAGTGGTTGAAACCGCACAAACATCCCCAAGAGTCACTATAGCTCTCTACTTATCAGGGGGAAGGAAATCCATTCCAAAAGAAATTCATATACGTTTCAGGCGTTTCAGATGTCTAAGAGGGACAGATTTTAGCTTCTTCGAAAAATAGATTTCATTTAATTATTCTGTAAGAATTATGTTAATTTTACTAACAGTTAAATTTTAAGTTAAAGTTCCTTTCCTGTCAAATTCTCAATTTACTACTTCCGGTTAGAACATAGTTTTGGAATCTTGCTGAATATTTAACAAGGAGGAGCGGTATTTAAACCACGAAGTTACTTACTGAGTCAGAGAGAAGCAGAGTTTATGATTTACGCGCGTCTGCCTTTTTGGCCTCTCTCTCTCTCAAAACTGTTATTACGCTCGGCCGTACTCAGGCCCTTGTTAAGTTTCGTAGTCAAACAAGTTAAGAGGCCAACTCGATTTGAATCTTGATAGTTTCGGCTATATTTCTTTAGTTAATTTTAGTTTTAATTTAATTTTTAGTCTCTTAAGTTCAAGCTCAAATGTCGGCTTTGATTGTACACTCCCAGGCGGAGTTTTTTTAAATCTTATTGGAATAATAAAGGGTTAGTTACCCTTCGATCTTGTTGTTTCTTGTCACACGAACTTATGTAATAACCCTTAATGAACTTATGCGATTATTCGCTATATAGTTCTTAAGACTCGTCACTTTCTACAGTAACTGAGATTTACACAGTGAAAGTCTTACAATTCACTATTAATAAATCATTCTATACGCTTTGTAAAAGTGCGAAACAATTAATTAGTAAATTCTAGAGCACATTATTTCGAAGAAACTAAAACTGAAAACTTGCAAATGCACTATTTTTATCATCAGTTTCTTTTCCAAACTGTCACACTTATGCAGGTGGCGAAATTAAGAATAAAATGCTCATATATGTGATAATTTTCATTCAAATATGAATAAAAGAAATAAGTTTATAATAACAGAAACGAAGGTAAGTTACTGTGATTACAAAGAGTCTTAAGAATACAGGAACAAAATTGTTAAGTACGAAAGCTTCGAATAATTTCGCTACATCTGTATCTCCTTTTCAAACTTTTCTCGTAATCTTCACAAAAATAAGTGAATTTTCAGATAATGTGCCTCATTTATGTTCTTCAGGCCGCATAGAAAGCTGGTTTCGAAATAATCAGAACTTTAAATGCTGACTTCTATATGTTATGCTGCTGTTAATTAATTAAGTATTAATTACATGTGTTACATTTATTATTACATGTGTTACATTTACATGTGAAAAATTGAGTTGCATAAAATTTTTTTATCCATTTTTCTCGTCAATTAGAATAATATATTCTTTATTTTACTTCGAATATTTGGATATTTTATTGAATTATTCTTGTCTGTTTTAATCTTTGAATTTTTCATCTTCAATGGAAACCACTAGTAACTAAATTTTTAAGCTTTTTAAACTGCGATTAATTCATTAGTCATTACGTTTTTCGTAACTGAAGGAGCTAGAGGATTTAGAATAATTTCTTTAAATATACAGTACATAACGATCAATAATTAGGATCTCTTAGAAAGCCTCCTAGAAGGAAATCCTGGAAAACTCTTAGAAAGGTCTAAAATAAATATTTTAAGTTGAAATAAATTTCCTTCCCAGCCTAATTTTAAATTCACTTTAATGGGCGAATTTAGTTACTTATTGAACGTTCTTAATTTTTGGTTTTCCTTCTTCTTAGAGTCATGAACGGAAAATTCTGTATAGAAAGGGGGGTTTTGTATCCATTATACTGAAAATTTTTGCCAGGTTTAGTATCTGATTTGGGATCGGTTGAAAACTGGAAGAAAAGGAATTAAGATGCAAAGTGAGAGAGTCGTTTTTTAATTATTATATAGAAAATATTTATTCATAACATTTTTGAGGAATTTTGTTCAGTTTGAGGAAGTTCAAGACTAAACTCGTAACCCTCGGAGTGTTAATATAACATGTCTAATATCATTTCTAAATATTTTGGAAGTAACAAGTTTAATCTGTGACAATTTTTTCTTTCTTTGAAAGATTGCGGAAAAGGCCCAGATTAAAATATACATAATAATCATTTTGGTTTTCAGCATACTACGTTTCTAAGATACATTGATCATTCTTATATGCCAAAATAATTCAGATGACATCACAGTAAGCTAAGAGCGGCAAAACTTTCCTATCACCATACGGACGCTCACTTTAAAGTCAATTGTATTAATGCTATCATAGTTAATTCTACTGGGGGAACGTGACAGTTAATCATACGCGAAGAATTTTTTCTACAGACTACTTAGTGATTTACTACCTATTCCTCTGTACGTGGTGGTGCGGAATATTGTTCAAGAAATCTTTACAAGATAAAGGAGAATATTTCATTTCCTGAAATGAATCCTTAATAACCCTTAATAAAATATCCAATCCAAAAGGCAAACATAAGTTAAAGATCTTATATTTTGCTGAGTTACAGTGCTCTGAGAACTGGCTTTGCTCAAGGCCGTGTGAGAGATAAGTGAAAGATTTTACATTTTGCTCCAGGATAACACTGGCCAAGATGTGAGGATGGTATAGGCATGGTGGTGTAACGAAGGTAACATAGTACAAAATAACCGTTCAAAGAAATCACGGATAAGGTAGTTTTTAAACTAATGTAATATATTTCATTTATCATGGAATTTTTGCTGTTACCTATCAATAAAGGTGTGGTGGGGTGTATTTAATTATGGCAAAACACACTAGGGCTATCTGCCTAAGAGGAGGGATGGCTTCGTGGAGGATTTTCTAAGGGAAACTGGCTCGTATACACGTTACACATGGGGAAAACCACGAAAACACCCATGCAGCCAGCCCGTTCGCCGGATTCGAACCTCAGACCGAACTACCAGTGTTCAGCGACTTTACCGCTCGGCCGCTGGTGGGCCTCCTGTCAATAAAGATAAATAACACCACCACAGATATCGCGCGAACATTCTTGCTGGAAAAAGGCTCTAGGAAAGAGCATTTAAAATTAAGCTATGAACTTTACTTATGGACTATTTGAGTTAGGCTAAAATATGTTAGAACTCTCTGCATGAGGGAAGGGATGTTTCTATGCAGGTTTTTCTACGGAAAACTTACTTGTTAAACATGGTGAATCTATGTAGCCAACTTCTTTCCAAACTACTGTATAGAAATTATACTATTCTGTATAGAAAGGGGGTTTTGTATAATGGATACAAAACCCCCCTTTCTATACAGAATTTTCCGTTCATAACTCTAAGAAGAAGGAAAACCAAAAATTAAGAACGTTCAATAAGTAACTAAATTCGCCCGTTAAAGTGAATTTAAAATTAGGCTGGGAAGGAAATTTATTTCAACTTAAAATATTTATTTTAGACCTAGACCAACTACTACTGTTCAGCGATTTTATTACTTGGAGCAGCTAATATGCGAATTTTATGGATATTTATGGAAAACGATATATTTATGGAAAGCAATATTCATGGAAAGAGAACCCACTTTTCAAATGAATTTGGGATTAGGGTAGTGATTTTTCTTTTTAAAAAAGGGAAGGCAATTTTTTTAATTTGAAATGAACGTCAAAGATGAAATTATCACAATTATTAACCTATTTATAATATTTAATTACTTCAATAAGATATAATGCTTACTTTTAAGCTATAAATATAGTATGTTTTACTTTTCCACTGCAAGCATCTTGAAAAAGTGAGAAAATCTATTTCATTGATCAAGAATTTGGCGGAAGTTGACTAACACCATTCTTCCCTGCAAAAAATAGATTGGTAGACTTCGTTTCCTCTGGAGGAGCTTTCGCAAAAGATGAATAATTTCCGGATAAATCTGAAATTCAAACGAACGTCCACTGCAATCCAGTTTTCTTCCCTGCGAAAGAGAACAGTTGCGGTTTCTTCTATTTTAAGTTTGATTCGAAACATTCCCCGAATTGTAATTAAATTCCAAACGCAAGAACAGTGCCACCATTAATATTTCACTGCAGCAAAATGCAATCGTAATAACTGCGGGCAGAAAAATTAAATTTGCCAGACAAACTTTCAACATTTGATGGAATTAAGTTTCCTACATTCGCTTGGTCGGAAAGACGATAGTTTGATTATTTGAATACGACCTACGAACTCGTTCGTTTGGGTGAGGATTTCTGTGCTAAAGTTGCTTTATCGGTGATGCTCACGTTTAGATTTATGCTCTTCTAGCATATTTGATTGAATTTCGTTCCTGTTTTTCTTTTTTTTTCTTTTCTTTTTTTTTTTTTTTTTTTCTCTCTCTGAAATGAATATTGTGAATTAACAACTTCTTCGAACATTTAAAAGATTCAAAGTTAGAAAAACGAGAATGTGATGAATGACATTTAATTCCCTACAGGAATGGGAAAATTATTTTGGTTGAGATATACAAGAAAAATAGAACGTAAGGCGCAAGTGGTAAATTTTTATGAGACCTACAATGTTTGTTTCTGAATTTAGTTTTTGAACTTAAACTGCTACAAATTTAAAACTATTAAATTATTTTTAAAACGTGCAATACGTTTAAATAGCTTTAGCCCAAGCTGGATATGGACATGCCTGCAATCTGTAAGTTACTGCAGGATTTTATCAACTTATTTTAGATTTTATTTTATTTATTTTTATTTATTTTATTTATTATTAGTATTTTAGATTTTATTGAAGTAAATACAGAAATAAAATTTTGCAATCGTGGCAAATAGTATACGGCGTCAGAATCATTATTTAGTAATTTTACTATTTTTTTAAACATAAATAACACTTGTAATAGAGACTAACAAGAAGTATAATTCATTTTAAAATGATTAACTCTGTTAAACGCCGTATCATTATAACCCGGAAGACAGAATAAATACCTTGTGCTTCCTCAGTTCGTAAGAACTTCTTATTTTGAAAGATAAAGAATTTTCCTTTTCAGGAAGTAAGATATAAATATATGATTTTAGATGCCCATAATAAATTCTGCTATTCATATATGGATGTCGTTTACCACTGCTAATAGAAAGCCTCTTCACGAAGTTAATTTTTTTCCTTCATGTAATTCAATTACTATAAGAATTTATTAAAATAATTATTAACTATATCAAAAATAAAAAAGGAATGAAATGTAAAATTGTATTTGTATGCTTACTTTCACTTTATTCAAAATAAGAAACACAAATATGTTTAAAGATCAAAATAAGCCTAGTTTAGATGTCCCAGCGTGCTACCGATGAAAAAAAATAACATGAAGCTGTAGAGACATTAGGATTTTTCTGAGATGCATGAGACTTGAAAAATGTACAAAGCCCTTGCCTGGACTAGAATCTGGACCTCTCGACATACGCGCCGAGTGTGCAACCGTAACAACACGAAGGCATGTGGAAAGGAGGGAGAAAATAACTTATGTGCTCCCCTTCTTAAAGGGCAAGAGGGGATTAGGGGATCCAATCGCCAAATCGTAGTGGTGAAGAATCATCATCCACCACCAATGGATGGTGGATTTCATCCAAATTCCAAAATGTTATTTTATTTCTGTGTTTACTACAATAAAATCTAAAATACTAATAATAAATAAAATAAATAAAAATAAATAAAATAAAATCTAAAATAAGTTGATAAAATCCTGCAGTAACTTTCTGTTCGGACGCCACTGTAGAGTCATTTTTAAAATGATCCAATCGCCAAAGTGAAAAACCAATTTCATTGATTGAAAAAAAAATAATTTTTATCTCCAGCGCCCGAGACTCCGTATCAAAAATTCTAAATATATGCTTATTTTAAAATTATTTTACAATATTGCTGTTGAACTGAATTTTACGTTTCAAGTACGAAGAACATGATATTTAATAAAGATCACACAGAAAATGTTAAAAAAAACTCTCCTTGGGATGTAATTTAAAATCTGAAACATTTCAGATTTTTTTTCTTAATAATCTTACTTTTTCAGTTATAGAATGAAGAAGCTAAATGTTATCAGAACAAAATTTCACGACAATTTTATCAGAAAAAAATTTCACGACAACTTCTAGGACTAAATTTCTAAAAAACATGGAAAGAGAGATTGAAATATAGCGTATTCAAATTTATTGAAATGTGCATATATATCATTGGAATATAACATGTGCAACGTATTCATATATTTTTGGAAGACATTACGTAGCAACATCAATGTATTACTCTTTTCGGACTGATGACGAATGCACTACACCTATTCCAAAGGGTATAGAATATAAAATTGATAGGCTATTGAGAGTATCACAAAAAGCAGTGGAAAGAATTTCACGGGTAATATTAATATACATCCTTTCATCATAGTAGTCGAAAGGAGACTGATAACTTGATTAATCAGGCTGAATGCCGAAGCAGTAATATTTATACTGCAGGTTAAGGGTTTTGCTATAATTAAATGAAATAATGTGTGAACATTCACCGTGAGGAATTATTAAATTGCTGTTAATTTTACTTTAAGCGCTTGTTAATTTTACTTTAAGCTTTTTTGTGGTTAATTTCCAATTTCAACTTTTCGTACACCAGCCATTCGTTGTGAAAAATGTTCTGGGTGTTTTTATTTATTTATATGCTTAAATCTTCATACCGTTTTCTGTACGAGGTTAGTAAATAGTATAAAAAAATCAAAATAATTTTTCACCATAACTACATTTGGAAATCACAGTTTTGGGAGATCCAGCATTTTACATATAAAGCCAGACTGATATTTCCTTTATTTACATCAAATCTAGTCAACAATTTAATAATTATCGGTTTGTTGCAGCTTATGCTCACTTGTATGACGTAGTCAGCTTGTAGAGAAATTAGGTTAATTGGAAGCAGAAAAGATGAAAAATATGCAACCGCCTTCGCCGGGAATCGAACCACGGACTTCTGGAATACCGGCCCAGCGTGCTACCGATACACTACGAAGGCACACTAGGGAAGTGGGAGAAATACCTTATATACTCCCCTTTTTAAAGGGCGACTAGGGTTTTAGAGGACATAGTTGCCAAATTCTGGATGCGGAGAAATATTATTCACAAACCTTTTAGTTCGGGCGCCACTTGTAGAGGATGTTAGGATTTTTTGGAAGCCAGAGAGATCAAAAATGTGCAACCGCCTTCGCCGGGAATCGAACCACGGACTTCTGGAATACCGGCCCAGCGTGCTACCGATACACTACGAAGGCACGCTAGGGAAGTGGAAGAAATACCTTATAAGCCGAAGACCACGAAATTCCTCGAGGCAAGGAGTGCAAGATTACGCATGTCGTTGGCAGCAGCCTAGAGAAACTAACAGGTGATTGTGAGATTAGGCTCAATTCCGCTCCCAATTTTGATGGCGAGGACCCCCTCCGGAAACACTACCAATATGACCACCAACCCTAGGACTTAACGAGTCTCTCGGTGTAATTATCATGTTGGCAGATGGGATCTAATATCTGCTATCCGTGGTTACAGCTAACAGGCAGGATGGCATTTTTAACCATTCTCCGAAAGATTACAGTGCCACATATACAAACAGTTTTACATAGACATTTTTATATACAATACTATACTTTTACGATTCTAGGATGTTAAATACAGCTATTTGTGATGACTTACTTAACAGTTAAATTTCCTGTTTGTTGGAAATTGCTAAAGATTCATTTTACGAAACAGTTTTAATAGGTTACTTTGCAAAAGGGTTAATAGAGCACATTATTAATTAAATACAAAATTTACAGTTACACAAGGTTATTAGATCCCGTAATGAATTAAATATCAGATTCACACTTTTATATAAACCACTAGTTACAGCAGGATCGATTAAAATCTACATACTCAAATGACCAAAGTAAATGCACTTATAAAACTATAGCTACATACATTAGAAGTTACATAATTGTTGAACAGAGAATAATAAATTTACATAAAGGACTTGTAGAGGATAACATCAATTTTCTACTTTATTTAAAATTAAGCAAACAAAAAAATAAGGAAAATATATTACTATATATTCCTTAAAATACAGCAGATGTGCTACTGATTACATAGACACAATATGCACAAGGAAGCTATGAACCTAACAATTAAATATAGCACACAATAATTGCCAGTTATAAATTATATGTACCGTATATACCCGCGTATAAGTCGATACCGCGTATAAGTCGACCCCCCACTTCGACATAAAAAATTCGTAGAAAATAAGAAACCCGCGTATAAGTCGACCCCCCCCACACACTTCCGAAATCGATCGATAAACTTCGAAATTTTTTTTAAGTACTACATTTATTCAAAATCATCTGAGAAAAAGTAAATATACGATAAAAAATACCTTGGTAAAAAACAAAATCAAAATCCTTCAACGTCCGATTCATGGTCAGATTCGCCAAACATTTCATAGAACTCCTCTGTCGTCATTGGCTCGTCATCATACATATTTTCAGTCTCCAACTCTGTATTGTTACAATCACTACTAGAGCCTTCGTCGTCATTTTCACTTTCAAAAACAGTATCATCTTCCGTGCCGTCTAGTTCGTTGCTAATACAACATTTTGTAAATGATTTTATAATCATTTCAGAGGGTATTTCGTTCCAAGCATCTTTAACCCGCTGAGCAATTAATGTAGTATCGGGTTTTTAATGTTGCCTCCCTTTGTAAATGTTGGTCGACCGGAACTAATCCACTCTGCCCAATATTTTCTAACATTTACTTTGAAGGGCTTATTGAGGCAGATATCTAGGGGTTGAATGACGGATGTCAATCCTCCCGGAATTACGGCCACAGTCGTTTTTAGAAATATTCAAATCTGTTCAGTTATTGCGTGGGCTATTTTTTTAAATTTTGACGTGTACGCCTGTTAACAAAAGTATTTCATGAATGAACGATAACTATTATAAAGACTTATACGTACGTAAAAACTATCTGCATTTCTCTTTTCTTGACGTGTTGGCGAAACTTTATTGCTCGATATTGATCTGTTGTTCGGGGGCCGAAAATTCTTTGGTTTAATCGAAACTTACTCTAGTTAAAGTATGAAACTCTATGATTAGTTCGTCACATAATTTAATTCATGAAATTACTTCAAGTAAATGACTTATTTGATAAGTCGTCCAATTTGAGTGCGGGAAGAAAACAACTGCATTATATAAAGAAATTTTTGAACTTCCGATTCTTTTAATTTTTTATGGCCCCGCGTATAAGTCGACCCCCCTTTGAAGTCTTTTTTTGTCCAAAATGTCTCGACTTATACGCGAGTATATACGGTAATATTAATATATATGTATATATATATATATACATTGGAAACTGGGGAATAAAACAAAATATAAAATAATTGGATTGATAAACTAAATGTATTAGATTAATAACCCTAGATGTATTTTTTAGGAGGACAAAAATTAGGAAGTTAAAAATACAGTGATACTATTCAATTGAGACAATTACACCCTTTTCCTCTTTCCCAAAACAAACGAAAGGACTTTCCAAAAGCCCCATATTTAAAGCGCCGCCATGCCGCACCGACACTATACATTTACAAACATCCATGCCTTCTCCGGGATTTGAACCCCCGCCCTTCAGTCAGCAACGCTAACCGCTATATCGATTAAACGGCAATTATCGCTTTTACTTGATGCAAGCGGTTTCCTTCAAAAGGCCGATTTTGGCTAAAAATTTCAAATATTTTTTATTTCACATTTCTAAAGGACACTCTTAGCTATCAAAAACGACTTTTCTTTTCTTGATATGTTTCTTAGAAAGAGGCGATATACCAATTTCTCTAAGAGACGACAAACCGGAAGTTATCGTTCGCTCCAGCGGAAGCGAAAGTTTAAATAGCAAATTAAAAATGCATTCACCCTTTTCTATGTTATTTATTTCTATCAAAGTACTGGAAAAGTACTTTGGTTATGATTTTTTTTTTTTCAGTTTTTGTTTGGCAAAGTGGATAGTAGTGTATTTATATGTCATGTAACACTAATCTGAGAACTTTAAATTCGAATTTTGATAACTTTCTTTATGATTATGTTCGCAGAAACCATGATTACTAATAGAATCATTTTGAAGTTTTGCACGCAGATTTTAATTATTATTATGCATGTTGTAGACTAAGAGTTAAAAAATTGGCTTTACAGAATTTAAATTATCATAAAATTATTTGTCACTTAAATTAATGATCCTTTATCCCATTTAAATTTAACGATATTTAAAATTATATTTTATATACCACTAAATTTTTTGGTCAATAGTATAGGCACTTTTTAAAAAATTTTGTGTGTTGATAACGTATTTAGCCATACATTACTTGTGAATCAATATTCTCCAATTATTCTACCTTACGGTGTGCTTCTGGTGAGTACACATAAAATAAAGTCAAAAATATGTTTTGTGTGTGTGTATTTAATTATGGCAAAGCAAACGAGGGCTATCTGCCTAAGAGGAGTGATGCCTTCGTGGAGGACTTTCTAAGGGAAACTGGCTCGCATAGACGGTTCGCATGGGGAAAGCCACGCGGACGCCCATATGCAGCCAGCCCGTTCGCGGGATTCGAGCCTCGGACCGAACTACCAGTGTTCGGCGACTTTACCGCTCAGCCGCTGGTGGGACCAAAAATATGTTTTTATCATCAATATTCTTTTCAGTGATGGTTGATGTTTTGGTTAATTTCGATGTAAAATTTTCAGATTTTTGCATAAATTTCGCCAAACGAAAAATTTTTTATCACTCTTCTAGTAATTATATTTAGGTCTGAGTGTAATCTAACACAAAATTTCATTAATTTTTTATCACTCTTCTATTTTTTATCAACATTTTGATAAAAGTCCTTTGAACGAGGTCGAATGAAACCTTTGAAAATTACCTTGAATGCAAATGTACAAAACAGACTGTGTAATATATACTCAATAAGAAAAATCATTCTTATAAAATTATTAGGTAATTTCTCCCTCCTTTTTGCATGCCTTCCTGGTATAATTAGAAGCATACTTAACACGTATTTGAGAGGTTCAGAACTGGCGTTCCGGGGAGGGAATTGCATATTTTTCACGTCACTGTAATGACTCAACAGTGGCGCCCGAACAAGAAGGTGATGGAAAATAATTCATCATCATCGGGATTTGGCAATTGGATTCTTTCATCCCCTGTCGCCCTTTAAAAATGGGAATATATAAGGTATGTTCTCCCTTCATCACACCTTCGTTGTGTAATAGTAGCACACACGGCGAGTACTCGAAAGGTCCAGATTCGAATCTTGGTGAGGGCATTATGCATTTTCACACCTCCTGCTTCAAAACATGACGCTACAATATAAAATCAATTAAAAACATTCAAAGAAAGTAAATAGTTTGGCCTAAACCTCTCATCGAAATTATTGAAGCGGGAACATAACAGTTAATTAAAAATTTTCTAATTGATGCTTTCTATAATATAAATCTGGTGTGAAGATGAAAAATAAATAACTTTTTAAGAAACGGTTATTAACATTTACAGATATAACAGCAAATTACTATGCGTAACCGTATTAAATTTAGCTGGTAAAGCCGTCCATGTTTAAAAATCAGTAGCAGTGGGTAGGTTTAAGTATATCTTTTTACTTCCTTGTACGAAGTAAAAAGGAAGTATTGTAATCGCGAAAAGTTTCAGGCAGTATATTTCAACGAAAATATCCATTTTGACCGCTATCGAATGCAATTTAACGATGTTTTTGCGTGATATCTGTACGTAAGGAGAGAATAAAAGACTCGTTTCCTCCAAAAAAACTATCAAACTGCTTTAGAACTAATTCTGAAGAGAATCTTTCGTGGCGTCTGTCCGAACGTATGTACGTACGTACGTATCTCGCATAACTCAAAAACGAGTAGCCTCAGAACGTTGAAATTTTGTATATAGGACTGCTATAACATGTAGATTTGCACCTCGTATTTTGGTTGCAATCGGCCGAACCAAACGTATATAAATATATTTATATATATATATACACTCTGTTATCCGGCTCAGTGATCTCAGTTTCCTTACTCTTATACGTTTGTAAATTGTACATTTTTCACTTTAAAAATGATTGAATTATGTTGTTTTTATCTTCCGGTTAAGGTTTGTGTGCCTTTAGTAAATCTGTAAGCAATATTTTTAGAATTATCAACAATTTTAAAGGGCCACTAAGCCTTTTTTTTATGGCGGCCATTCATTGTTTACATTCGAAACAGCAGACTAGTGGATTTGTTGCCAATCGAGAGAAAGGTAGCTTCGCAACAATAAAGATAACGCTTTCATTTATTATTGCCAATTAAATCATGCTTAATCCTTTCTGGAATTTCTTCGAGGAAATAAGTGTTTTAAGATTTACTTCGTAATTTTTATTATAGATATTTTGAGTTCTTATGTATTCTTGCCTTCTCGCGAAGTGAGAACTGAATTAATTGAATGAGAAATACTCAATCGTCTGTGAAAAACTGTTTCTTTTTGTTTTGTTTGCTTAATTTCTTTTATACATCATTCTAGCTTTATTATAGTATTTGAATAGAACATGTGGCAACGATTAGATAATTCTATTCTTTAAATGACATAAATTTTGTGCATTATGAGTTATAATATGAACAAAATATAATACTGTTAAGGGAATCTAGCGCTAGAGTTTCGCTATGGTAAACAAATACTAGTGTAAATTTTAAAGAATGCATTTATTCTATTGTGGTTTATGCGCTGTCGGCGAAGTAGATTTAATTCAGTCAAATAAGTTTAAATGAAATGCAAGAAAAAATGCTTATAATTTAATATTCCGTACAAGGAAGTAATGTGGTGTACACATCAGATTTTTTTGTAAACATTTAAGAGTATTGGGTATGTGAGACTGTGACTTAAAAGACGATAAAGTGATCTATAGAATTAAAAATATAAAATCTTAGAAACCAGCTATAGAATTCGAGGTAAGGAATTGCTGCTGGACATTTACGCAACAGTCATACTCCAAATAACTCCAATTAAAAGCTCTGAAATCCTCGAACGCGCTTCATCCTCGTCCAATTACTGTCATTTCAATAATGACCAATTCTACGCACAATAAATTCAGGAAGTAACTGCCAGCTTCTGGACTTAGTGACCACGAAGCTACCAGTAGACATGGACATGCATCTCCAGCTGTTTGCTCGCTAAAACATCATTAACTCGCTCTCAACTTAACATAATAGAGCTCAGTCAGCATTGAGAGTAGCTGACTACGAGTTCTACGTCGGAATATGAATCACACGTGCACATTAATAAGGAAAAGCTTGAACTGCCACACAGTTTGACTGGAGATTTCGGTTTATTCATTGAAACGACGGTGCTGTAAATTTGTGCATCAAGTTCTAGTTATCTACAGGAACTCCGAATTCCGAAGTCTTTACTGTTTTAAACGGTAGGATAAATGTAGTTTATTTTAATATTTGAGTAAAGCAATAAGGTTAATAAAAGCTTCAACAATGTGAGATATCAGATGCTCATATGTTGAAAGGGGTATGTCGTTAATTTTCCACACAACCTGCACAGGAATATTTCCTCTCTACATCACTTTTGAGAAGCTGTTGACTGAAGAACATTTATTTATTGACTAATACTATTTAGCTACGAAGTAACCTGTCATAATGCTTTTCTTACAAATAATAAATAAATGAAATATTACGAAAATTTGCAAATTACGGACATTGGAACGGCAAATTTTCTAGACACTCGAAAACAGTCATTTCGATATCAGCAATTATACATGCGTTAAATTAGCTGCTGTAACCATTTTATTTTAATTTTAATTACACTAAGCTTTTTCTGTAATATTTTCACTAGAATTATTTACTTATTAGTAAAAAGGGAGGTTAGTCAAAATAATATAAATACTGTAGCCATACGCAAATTATTTCTGAATTTGAACTCAACCGTTTTCTTCTTTTTTTGTCGTAGTGTTTACGGAATGGGATATCTAATTTCAAAGAACAGTTTTTCGTTAACCTTTTTCGTTAATCGCACTCGATTGGCTCATTTATATAAAAAGGTTCAGCAAATTTATTTACTCTGCAATTAACTGATTTTCTGCCTCTTTCAATTTCTCATGCGTACGTAAACATTCTCAAATGTATTGTGGTTACCCAAGCCATTTTTTTAATCATCATCAACATCGCACATAAGAAAATTTCCAAACAACATTAATTTCAATGTCAAGTTTTAAAACTAAGAATATTTCATTTTCTTCTCTCTGTTTCTGTACATCCTTAATTCAGCTCTTTATTAACGAAATATTATTTAAAGCAATAAAGTTGTTTCTGCTGTTTCAGTAAAGTTGTTTTTGTTAAATCTGTTCTCAGTTATTGAAGGCTTTCACATTTTATATTACGTCTAAAGGAATGTTTTTTCCATTTAAATATAAGTTTCGAGAGCATTTGGGCTAAAGTTCTCCCGGGTTATAAATATTTAAAAACAGCCTATCTTTAGAATTTCCGATAGACAATCTCGCGCGCTCGATATAAAAATGTTTTTTTTTTTTTTTTTTTTTTTTTTTTTTTTTTTTTTTTTTTCCGTACAGTATTGCCGCTGCTCGCTTTGAAATCGTTGAGTTTGTTAATCAAAACTTCGTAAAGGTGTTACAAAATATGACATATGAAACGAATTCAAAATTCTTGCTTCAAGCTGCCCATATTCGGGTTGAGGACTACATTATGAAAAATCTGATGTCTCTAGGTAATATTGTTTTCTTTGACACTATGAAAAACATGGATACATCCATGCAAACTCTTCATTATTTTACTTCTTTAAATATAATATATGGCAATGATATTTGGCAATTTGAAAAATGATTCAGACTTTTTTGGTGATAGAAAGCAAAATTCCGTTTTCAGACTGATAGCGCTCTGTGCTAACGTTCCTTTGGGCTAAAAAAGTGTATTGTATCTTCATTCATAGTGCATTTATAAAATTCTAAATGCGGTTTTCCTTTTGTAAAACACAGCCGTAAATGTTTGATTTTTTTATAAAGAAGTACATACTATATGTCAAACAAAATGAATTTAAAAGCGTTAAGGTTTTTCAGTGTTGGAGTAAAATCTTCAAGTGTCATTTTTCATTGGCCCAAGTTATTGTTTGCATCGCTATTATTCTCAGTTAGAAGCTCTTGAATTTTTCTGCAGAGGCCTTGACTTAACGATGCAACTTCCACTTTGTTTCTCTCGAAGCGTTGAAAACACCTCTTCTGAACCTCAAGTTTCTTCTTTCTACGGAATATTATTAAAATATCCATGTCAAGCATTGTATTTCAACAGCCCTCAACAATGCTTTGATGTTGTTTTGGATTACGCTCCAACGGAGCAAGCAGTTAGCGATTAATTCCTTATTATTTGGGCTAATTATTACGCTGTACATCTTCCTTTTATTTCTGTTAAACTGAACAAAGTTACCTTTCTGTATCATAATCAAGGATAACGGCATAAAGTTTCAAAGCGTTTCTAAAGCGCTTTAGCACCCTTTGATACATTAGCAAAGAGATGATATGTATCTCTTTGCTATCTAGCAAGTTGATTCTACCAGGCAGACGTAGCAATAAGAACTATTCATCAACACATGTGTTTTCGCCTATACAATAATGGAAAGGCATAATCAATTGAGGATACGTTTGGCACATATGGGCAACAGTTTATAATTTTATTGTTGCCATATATGTCAAAACCGAGGCCGAAAGTCTTCACTTGATACGCCTCAAACAAAAGGGGAGGAAGTCATTTTTTCATGGTTTGCTCCACCTCGTTTCATAATATCAAATTTTTTTCGGAATATTTTGGAACAAAAGAAGGAATTATCGATGTCCTCTTACAGATTAAAAATTAAGATGAAATAATTCATCCAGGGAATTAATTGTCTTGTCTACTTCAGACAAATTTTAATTAATATTTTTCATAGGTTTGCGGGTAGATATAATACAAGGTCAGCTGTATAAAATCTTCCAAAACTAAACCTCCATCAAACGTTAGAAGTCCTTGTGTTTCTTACCGATATTGAGTTCCCCTTGTTAAGAAAGGATTATTAACGCTAATATATAGGATATAACGTTATAATATAACTCTAATATAACGTTATAATAGGATTATTAACGCTAAATGTATATAATCTAATCTATTAATTGCTATGCAAAATATGGACTATACTTATTTTTTATTGAACACGAATGCAATAGAAGAAATTTTGTTTCAGAAGTTCTGTAAAGTTTCCATTTAGAATGACTCTTTCCTTTTATTTAAATCTATTGATTCATATTTGAGTTACTTGACAAATGCATATCTTTAATGTAACATTTTAAGGACATTTGTCATCAGGCATCATACAAATTCTGTGTTGCTACTCGTCAAAACGTAAGCTAATTATGATTCAAATTTGATCAGAAATCTCAGGGGACATAAAAATGGTGCCGCTATTAATATTTCGAATTTAATATGAAAATATGCTGTCACTGCCCAAATTGAAATATATTTTATCTCCAACGCGGTAGTGTTTTATCGCTCAGCAAAGTGTAAGATATAATTATTTTATCAAATTTGTTCTGTTTCTAATTGGCAATGTAAGCGATTTAAAAGTAATAAACTCAGATTCAATATTCAATTATCATTATAATTACGAGCAGATCCCGTGAAATTACATTAACTGGATTTATTAAAATCACCCTTATACATAAAAAAGAGTGTCCTCTGTTTTTTTCATGTGTGTGAATCATATAAACTACTATTCCGATGTTGATGAAATTTTGCACACTTGAACTGCAGAACAGGTTGAAAGTCACTGCCTACATACAATTTCCAAATATATATATATATATGTACACATATATACATGCATTTCCTTTTGCTTGCTTGCATGCACATGTATTTTAATTAAAAGAATTGTTATCTTTTCTTTAAGATGCTAAGATCTGTCGTGTTTCGAGTCAAATAATTTTCACTACTGCCGACTCTCTCCGTAATTTATATTAATTCTGAAGACGCGTTTATTCCATTCCATTAAAAAAGCAGGTGTATATTCATTTCACGTATACATTTCTAACACAGAAGAATTTCACGTATAACATATCAGTAAATTTTAAAGAATTTACTAATAAAAATACTTGTGTAGTGCTTTAAAACTGATTTTGGAGCTTCTTATATTGCAGCACAGATATTGCGCCACGAACTTCAGACTTCCATCATTCAGCAGTATGGAAGCTATAAAATTCCTTCCAGAATCTCGTTATGCCCTTCCTAATCAAGTATGAATCTTAACTCGAAACGCAGATACCAAAGGGGATGACCAATAACGTTTAATGTATAACTTATTTCTCCGGCCTTCCTAGCGTGCCTTCGTGGTGTAGTGGTTCTGCACGCTGGGCCGGTATTCCAGAGGTCCGTGGTTTAATTCACGGCGAAGGCGATTGCTCATTTTCCATCTTACCTGCTTCCAAAAATACTTAATATCTTTACAAATGTTTGTGGAGTTTATGCCATCACCTAGTTACGGATATTAAGGTTTTACTCAAGGCTAAATAACCCAATGATCCAGTTGTTTTGTTTTAAATAAAGGACTAGCTATGTAGTTGTCAAACTAATGGCAGTTAATTTCACGGCATCTATAGCTTTGACCTGTAAAAGCCACGTAAATAGTTTAAGTCATTAAGTGCTTTATGAATATAAGTGTTAAACATTCTAGGTGAAGGCATCTATGAAGGAATTCCAGCATGCCGATTAATGCACATACTCGATTTTTGTATTAATAAGCAAGATTATCGTGTTAATTCTTATTTAATAACATTCACGCTGGTATTTTGTTTTATTAGACATAGCTGATGAGTGGTGGTATAATGAATTTAAATTTTCTATTCCTGTCTTCAAGTGTTCCATACCAGTAACTGGTACAAAATGGTGCTCTGTGTATAAGTGAACCGCAGTTGTTTTTAATGAACACATAAATTTTCAACTCTACACATTGATTGGTATTTCTGAGCATCACCTTCAGTTATCAGGCAAACTATATACATAAATTAATTGTAATCGAACTGTAAATAAGTGAATAACACAAGTGACTACAGTGAATGTGACAAGCAAATATTACACAGGACTCTGCAAATGTGTGATTAGCACATATGTTGTATACATTAATATACCTAGTTTATATTGTTCAGTATAATGCATCAAAATAACTTCTTATACCTAAGTTACTACTGACTTCTTGAGCAAACATTATCTGTAAACTTAGAACCAAAATGCATAAAACACTGCTATCACCTTCATTCATCACACAAAGTATTGGCAGGGTATCTTTAATAATCATAGATCACAAATACCCATCTACCGAAGTAACCTTATAAATTCCGATACAAATTTTAATATTCTATAAATATTTTTTTAGCTTGGCTTAGCGACAATAGAATGCTTTACCAATTGAGTACAAGTGCTGATAATCACGTAACAGGAAGTACAGTAACTCAGCTGGTGATAAGGCATATTAGAGATGCGGGAATGAGAGGGAAGAGTTACTGAGAGGAGAGAGATGATGTTGGGACGCACTGAAGGAGGCTGCAATAAATGCTCACCACTCGGGAGTAAGGATGTGGTGGGCGCGGCTCGAAGGAGCAAACGGAAACGGCAGTTTACCTAGCCAACTTTTTGTGTTTAGGTAGTACCTTTTGCATTGAGAACAAGCCTTTGAATACTTTAAAGAAACAATGCTCTTAGATTTACTCTGCAAAGTATATAAAACTTAGTGCTCGTGATCGTTGCATTGTTACTTTGTAGAGGCATTAGGTATTTTGGAAGCAGATGAGATGAAAACTTAGCAACACCTTCGCCAGGAATCGAACCACGGATTTCTGGGATACGCGCCCAGCGTGCAGACCACCACACCACGAAGGCATGCCAAGAAGGCGGAAGAAATACCTTATAACTTTCGAAACAAAGCATTATGTAATATTTCATAAGCTTATATAATATTTCTTTTCCTTAATTTTAAGTTGATTTTTGAGGACTAAAGATATCAATCCAAACCATTCTCGCGTATAATATCATATGCATTTATTATAATAATTTTCAACTTCAAACTATATAATTCGGTCCTAAGTGGGTTATATAATTCGGTCCTAAGTAATTTATCAATTCCACCGATATCACTGAAAATGTTCTTTATGTTTTACTATATTTCTCTCTTTTTTTCTGTTTATATGTATGGTACTGAAGTTACTTCATTAAAAAATGATTTGGAAAGTCACAAAACTTTCACCAACTCTTATATAAACCCCGCGAACTTCCGGCATTATCCAAAACGTTACTCAAGATACGTTACTCGTAACAATCAGGCTCGCGTGAAGAAAAAGACGGAGAAGTTCGCTGGAAAGGCTGAAAACAACGCTTAAGAGTGCAGGCTAGCCAAAAATCCCTATCACATTCGTGCTTACCTCTTCCAACCGCAGGACAGATCATCTGAGCCTTAGTAATCCTGGAGATAAAAGTCTTAGCGCAGGAGACAGATAATAATTGGGTTAGTTATTAAACCTTGCCTTGAGCGCTTTTGCTGCTATGCAACCCATGTCGAAGAGGGAAAAAGATGACACACAAAAAGGGTCTATACCGTAAGAAGCTCATATCTAAGGGTATCATAGCAGTCATTCAGGTCTCCTGATACGAATTTTAATCATATGATAGACCTGACATTTCTTGGTTTTGACCAGAAATGAAGCTTCTGGTGCATTCTATTTAAGTAAGTTTTGATGTTGTATGTTGAATTTATGACATCTTTTTCAGGTGTCCTGCATAAGATTAAAGAAATTTTATATTATATTAATCATTCTGACACATCTTAATACGTATAATGTAAAGGAAAAGAACTTTAGCTGAGGTGGCGTCGATTCAACAGAGTTATATTTCGTAACAAAACAACCCTTGTTCCGCATAAACAGGTTTACATATGACGAGTGTTCACGTATGATCACATATTATGTGTGTGCTACGCACTGCACAATTTTGCACAGCTTAACTCTTTGAAATCCAGACCGTTCGCTACCCTATATCCTCAAAATACTGGAGCACCCGAAATAGTTTTCCAGTTTCACAGCAATTTCCTCCCCTCCCCGTCCATTAACGCAGAAAATAGGTGTGAAGATTTCCTATGACATCCTTTGTACTTTCTAACAAAGATTCCATTAGCCTTTGACCCCGTTCTTTATAAATATGTTCTGAAGGTCAGACAAACAAACCTTTCCGGCTTTGTTAGGATCACGACTGAGATTTTGTTTATTTGCGCTATTTTTATAGGAAGAAATAAATTGATTAAAAATAAATATAATCCTTAAATTTTTAAACTGCTCTTTTGTTTAAAGCTTAAAAGCCCACTGTACCACAAAAGAATCAACAACGAAATGTCACGAGCAACCAAAAGATAACAACTTACTTAGGACAAGCTGTCTGCAGTAAACTGTTACAATGCATTTGGGGAAATTGCACCTGCTACTGCATACCTTAGGAAAAGGGAAGAAAACATGATTACAATCTCGGCCGTTTCCGGGCGGTTCTGGTTGTTTCAAAGTAGGGCCGTGCCGGGCGGATTGGATGTGAAGGAGTTAAATCTCTTTAGACAATGACGATAAACAGCAGAGACAAGGAAAGCACGCTGGCAAACAACAAGCGAAAAAGGACTGCGCAATATTAACAGCGATGTTTATATAGACTTTGAGTCCTTTGTTTAAATGTTGAACTGCTATTGGATAAACAATCTCCGCAATGCTGATTATACATAACGGGATTGGGGAATAATTTTCACATGACGTACTTGGTCGTTTTAAGAAAAGAAAGGGACGTAGCCAAATTAAAATGAGGAGTTAAAAGGTAATGGACTATAACTAAATTAAAGTTAGTAGTTTCTTTCTTATTTTATTTTTTACATAACCCTCCACCTTCAAAGAGAAAAAGTCTTCGCCATAGAAAAGCCTGCCTTTTACGAAAGAAGAAATGAATCATTAACAAAACAAGGGAAACATGATTTTTCAAAAAAAAAAAAATATCTAAATTAAATTTCGAATGTATTATTTTTGAACAATAAAGGCACATTTTAGAGTTTTACTGAAATTTTCCAGTCCAATTTTGATAGTTTGTAAGATCATTTTTCTCTGAAAATATTATAAAGAGTGACGCAATTTTTGCAAGAAATAATTGTAAAAGTTCGCCATTCTTGAAACTCATAATATAAATTTAAAAGTCCTTGCCTTGAAAGTCTTTTGTTAAACTGTTACATTTTAATACAAAACTTTTAAAAAAATTCGTTTACATATCCTTGAAATTAATTATTTACTCATTAGTAAACAATCCATATTTTGTTATTGTAAAGCACAATAAAATGGCCTGTAAACATTAATAAACTTGGAAAGTAACAAAATACAATAGAATAACAAACTAAACTTTGATATAAAGGGGCAGGTCCTCACAAGCGAATCAGCGTAACTACTTGCTAAAGGCTGTGGGATGCTTAAATACAACGGCTAATAAATACATCTGCATCTCATAGAAGGTAACAGCATTTTAGCATTTTATAACTATATCAACATTTCTATTTATGGTTTATGGGTATAAGCGGATGCTTTATTCTGTCCGTACGTAGAAACGTCACCCATAAATATCGGCCATATAAATCCAGGAACAGTCAAAATGGATATTTTCTTTGAAATACGTGGTATTCAAAAATTTTTGCGATTACAATACTTCATTTACTTCGCATAAGGAAGTAAAAATAGAAAAAACACATCAAAGAGTTAAACATTAACAGACTATTTGTAATGAAAGAGAGCAAGAAAAGGAAGATCTATGATCATTTCTACTTCTTTGTACGAATTAAATGAAGTTTTGTATCCGCGAAAACTTTTGGGTGCCATATTTCAATGAAAATATATATTTTGACCATTCCCGAATCCATTTTGTCTATTTTTGTATGTGACACCTGTACATACATCTGTACGTTTTTACCAAGTGGATTGTAAAAGGGATGTAAATTGAATTCCAAACGGATTTTTTGTGACGTCTGTACGTATGTATGCATGTATGTATTTATCTCGCATAACTCGAAAATCATTCGCCGTAGAACGTTGAAATTTTGTATATGTTACTGCTGTAACATATATGTGTGCTCCCCTTTTGTTTTTTATTGCAATCGGCAATACCAGTACATTATATATATACGTATATATATATATATATATATATATATATATATATATAATTTATTGACTAAATAATATTGATTATATTATCTCCTAAGATTAATTATAGTAGAATTATCTGAAAAGAGTGAATCCATCCTTAGTAAGTTCTATTTCGACATATGTTTTGAAGTAATTTGAATATAAATTGTTAAAAATGTTTAACGGGGACTAAAGTAATTCTAAGTAATTCTTAGAGTAAATTCTAAGTAAATTTAAGATCATACTCATAAAAACAACGCAAGTAAATTCTAAGTAAATTTAAGATCATACTCATAAAAACAACAAATATAATACATATATATAGATATATATAATATATATAATAATTGAAAAAGAAATTGTAAAGCTAACAAGTAATTAGACGTAAGACCTATTTGCTCTTAAAAAATTTTTGCGCATAATGCTGCAAAAAGATATGAAATAATAGTAGTAGGTAGAAACATTGCAGCGATCTTGCTAAAAAGTTACCAAGAGCTGTAGCTCCACGAAATATTTCAACACTGTATTACTAAAATATGAACTAAGAAGAAAATTTTTTGTCTGGAGAAACTGGAAAAAACTGTAAACACGCGAGAAAAACCGCCTAAAATTAACGTTGGAAGACATGCTAATGCACAAAAAATTAATCTGATCGTTGTGATATGTGAAAAGTTAACATACATAGAAAATAGATTGACGGTAAAAAAATATATAAATATGAAAAGTTAATACACATAAAAATATATGGACTGAAAAAATGCCAATACATAAAATGCAAAAATTACAATGAAAACATAAATTGCAAAAATACAAAAATACAATAATTACGTAGCGGAAAATGGTAAATTATCCCACTTGTACCCTCAGCAGGCTTTTCAAGGGAAAAATGACTGAGTGTCGAACTAGGCTAAATACCATTACGCGTTTCGTCGAAACAGACCATTGAAGCTCTTGTTTAATGCGAATTTTTTTTTTTATAAAAAACTTGAATATTCTCGAATAAATCTTTTATGGACCTTTTTTTGGAGCTTCACTGCTCTGTTCCTTTTTCCCGACGCTTCCGCTGAAAAACACATTAGGGTGTTAAAAAGTAATTGCAACTCCGAGCAATGTAAAATTAAAATAAAAATAAAATAAATAACGGTCTGCTATTAGTCGAAAAATTACAACAACGTACGGGCTGGTCCTGCATAGCTTAAAGAAGATAGAACTTTTATAAAGAGAATGGTGCTGTAATAGGAATACACATGTAAAATTTTCTGAAGACAGCACTTAATTTCTAATTAAGTTTTGCCCAAAGTTCTGTGGTTAATTTAATTCTGTGGGTGTGCCTAAAGTGGGCACACTGATTGAATACAGCTTCGAAAAGAGTGATGAAACAAGCATTGTTGTCAATGAACTCACCTATGAGATGTGGAGAAACAAAGAATACAGATTCTCAGATGTCCTAGATTATCGGTGAGCCCGGTCTGGTGATACCTAGGGTTCGCCGTTTGATTTTAAACAAGATTTCAAGGTAAAAATTTGAAACTAATATAGAATAAGGATATTAGCATACAGCCCAAAAATAACATAGAAATTTCCTTTCAAACAATTCCTTTTATACCCTAACAAAATCTGGAAGATTTCTATGAAAAATGAGAGTCTTAAAAAACTAAACATGGCTAAAATATATGGACTGGTTTGTGCTGAGCTGCCATCTACTATAAATAAAGAAGGTTCAGAGTAACCTATAGTAACCTATAAATCCTTTTTCATGCAATTTTTCTGTGCGTACAGAAGGTAATTTTTAGGTGTGTTCAGACCGGACACACTGTGCCACAAAGGGTTAAGAGACGAAAATGTTCAAATTTTGTTTATATCATAGTTGAAAAAAATGAATTCTGCACAAATAACGAAATGTAACTTTTAATGCGGTCTCCCTTTTTCTCTACTTACACTTGGGAACTTTTTATACTTATTATAAAAACACGTTTTACTTAAATAAGAAACTTGATTAACTAAATAGTTAAACTAAGAAGTTCGATTATCGTATGGCAAAAATTTGACGAGCTACGATTTTTTATATTATTTTCAACTTTTTTGAGGAATCGGTTAATTAAGTTAGACTAACTCGAGAAAACAAGTTTAAATGTAGTATATCGAAAACTGTTCATAACTTAGTAGGTTGTTCAACGGAGTCATGTTGTGTCCACATCAGATTTATTTAATGTCATGATTACTAAAATAAAACAAAGTACGACATGAGACATTTGACATGTGGTAATAAGGCATTAGTGAACCGTTAAAAACTATTTCTCTTGCCGAAAGACAATTTTCTAAGCTTAGAATGTATATATATGAAAGGACATGCATATTCGGAAGCCAGTTTACCGTAGCTACGTAGGTGTTTTTATGAAACGGTACGTTGAAAACGGCATAGGATTCAAATATATTTTCTCAGGTAAAATGATCCAACAATTTGATAAACTGAAGTTTTTCCACAATTTTATAAAACTACAAAATTATGAGTTTAACGTTTTAGCCTTTCCTGATTAATACAGATACAAAGACTTTATGCAGAAGAAATAAAACGCGTAGTGATAATTATTCAATAGAGAAGTTAGCAACTAACGATGTTGCTCTGTAATCATGTCATCAAAGTAAACGTACAGGAATTGAGATTTTAATGAGAGAAGACAAATTTATTGGGAAAAGCCACAAAGCGCCTGAATAATCAGGAAGAATCAACAACGATAACCCTGCTCAGTTACTGTACATAGGAGGTATAATTATGAAAATTGGGGACAACATATTAGGTCAGCTATTCTCTCGAATTATGCCTTTTCCTGTGAATTAACAAGGTTACTATTTATTAACTCTAGTATTTACTTTCTTAATGATAAAATTACGCTGGCCATAAAAATTTAAGAGGGAATGTTATGCATCAATAATAGTTGCTAGCAGATACGCTACTGATCAAATTAACAGAGTTAAAAAAGCTAGAAAAGACTGGCTCGGTTGCAAAATAATAGAAAATAAGCATCCTCCTTTTTAGAAAATTTTGTGTACTGTGTTAATCATTTAATTTATTCTATTTAATATCTTAATTGCGAACAATAATTTTAACTCCAGTTGATCTTAGAATTACGATTATTAGAAATAGACACTGTACGAAGGAATGCCATTACTTTCAGCTTAACCTGGGAAATTCCATCTCTTCCATTTAACGTATAACTCTTTACGATTCAACGAAGATGTATCCAACAAAGCAAATACTGAGCATTATTATTAGTAAATTTGATTGCAAAAAACATCGATCGGTAGTCATTCAGTGTAGAAATTCCAAAAGTTTTAGATTCATTAGGTTATTTTTGAAGAAGGAGAAATGCAAAATGAGTAATGCCCTCGCCGGGTCTCGAACCTGAACTTCTCGAATCGCGCTGATTGTGCTACCGTTACACCACGAAGGCATGTAGAAAGGAGGAAGAAAAACACCTTATATACCCCCCTTTTAAAGGGCGACTGGGGATTAGACAACCCATTCGCTAGATCGTGGTTGTGACAAATTACTGTCCCCCAAGTTTCAGTTCTGGCGACACTATATATTTATGACTTTTTTTTTTTTTTTTTTGAAGCGGGAGATTAGAAAATTGTGCAAAGCCCTTCCCGGGACTCGAAACCTAAGTCTCTCCAATACGCGACGAGTGTGCTACCATTACACCACGAAAGCATGCTGGAAGCAGGGAGGAAATACCTTTATAGCTTAAGCTTCGGTTTCGAATATTCGATCATGGTAAACCATATGAAGGCTATCTTCTCAAACGGAGGAATGAGAGACATTAGATATTTTTGAAAGAGAAAAGATGAAAATACCCTGGCGGGGACTCTAAACCCGGACTTCTCGAATACACGTCGAGTGTGCTGACCACTACACCACGAAGGCATGCTAAGAAGGTGGGAGAAATACATTACATACTTCACCTTTTAAAGGGCGGCTGTGGATTAGCGGACCCAATCGCCAAATCCTGGTGATGAAGAATCATTATTCACCACCTTTTAGTTCGTGCCGCACTGTAGAGGCATTAGATACTTTTGAAAGCAAGAAAAATGAAAAATAAGCAATGCTATCGCCGGGACTCGAACCACGGACCACTCGAATACGCGTGCTGACCACTACACCACAAAGGCATGCTACGAAGACGGGAGAAATATCTTATCACCTTCACGGATGCGGCTCATGTGGAACTTGTATTCGGCATTTATATAATTTGTATTCGGCGCATGTGGAAGGTGGATCAGTTCGTATCCAAGTTACACAAATGAAAAACCACAAAAACGCTCAATGAGCCAGCCTGTCGGCTAAGATTCAAACCAAAATCGAGTTACCAGTATTCAACGGCTTTACCGCTTAGCCAGTGGTGGACACTACGTATTAGCATTCAGTTAACCAAACAATAGATAAATAACTTATGCTTTAAGGGTATAAACTTTTAAATATGATTTTTTGCTGTTTATATACATACATAACACGTATTTCAATTGAAACTCAAATTCTTAGCCTACGTCCTATTAAAATTTTAACCACAATTATTTAGTAATAATTCAGTTTAACAGATCTGTATATAAAATTCGAACTCCTTCAAATTAACAGCGTAACGATGTATTATGATGCTGTGCTATTAATTATATAAATGTATTATCTTAAATATGAAAATGTATTGTAAATAATATTAGTTCAATTACGGCTAATATTTTCAACTAAAATGAACGAAATTAATTGTGATCTTCGAATGATTTTAGCCCGAAATCGATTAAAAATGTCCTAATGCTTTTTGTGTTATACATGTAACTGCACTATTTCGTTAAGCACAATTGAGTGTTTTTACAAATACTAGAATCGTTTTATCCAATTCATAAGAATTTCTATTTAATTCAATTTTGTTGGATTTTGAAGAAAATAAGGATCATATATAAATAGGCCCATTATTTAATAGCATCGCCTCAAAAATCGATCTAAAATGTCTTTCGTTCAACAAACGGTTCCCAGAGCTATTTCAAGCATTCATTCACGCAGAAGAATAATTCCTTCAATTTCTTCCAAACGAGAAGAGAACGTTTCGAATGATATATTGCTATCTGTCAGAAAGCGTTTCAAAAATCAAGATGATCACTTTGCTTCTCCTCATCAGGTCACTGCGAAACTGAAAACCCTTTTATTTGATCCGTGACGATACCGATTCAATAAAAGAGCCGTAAATATTTTATATCGCATCGTAAAAATAATCGTTCTACGTCTAAATCTTAGATAATGACACTTCATCGCCGAAACATTTTGGGCATTTGCTACTTTCCACTTGGATGATTGCGTGAAATGATAAATTTATTGCGCGGTTATAGTTATTGCGTTTTTACTACTTGGATATGAACAGATGTGCAGATTAATTCCTCAGAAACCGAATCCAAGTAATAAAAGGACTCCAAAGACTATTTAATGAATATAATTTATGAGTAACTTGGCAAATACTGTCAGCAATTGCTTTGTTCCTTGATGACTGTTAAGAAGACTACTTTAGAAGTTTGCTAGAGGTAAAAAAGGAAGTAATTACCAATAATTTGATGAATATGTTCTTAGAAATAGCGGAAAAAATTCTATATTCTTCTTTTCAAAAAAGGGTTTCGAATGTATCACGTAATGTAACAACTAGCAGTACTGAAGTTTGGCTGCTAATACAACGTCAGCATGCGTTGTGTTGAAAGCATGTATGAAGTTACGTCATTGGAATGGCGTACCGTGTTTGACAAACAAGGCTGAAACATGTTTTAACTATATGAAATAATGTTGAATTTTAAGCTAAAGGTGTTTCAAATAAAAGCATCAGTATATTTGATCAGAAACAGCTCCTTGGTATATTACAGCGACTTTATTTCATGGATTTCTCACAGTCTAGTTCCATAGTCTTCATTTGTTTCGTCTTTTTAAGGGGTAGAAGAAAACGTTATGTTCTGAAATGTTCCTTAAAGTTAACCGTAATGGTAATATGTTGAAGTATCCTACAAACTGCCCCAAAAATTAAAAGTAAGATTTTCTACATTCCGAAACAAATTAAACAAAACAAAATATTAAAAATCGTGTTATCCCACTTCATAATCAGTATCTCAGAACTTTGAAAACAAATTGTTAGCCCAAAGGGACGGTAGCTCAAAAGGGCTATGAGTCTCAAAACGACTTAACGTTGTAGCGTTTTACTTAAACGCCACAAAACGGCGAATCACTTTTTAAATTGTTGCCACCAAATATTATCCGCCTGCATTATATTTAAAGAAATAATGAAGAATTTGCGTGAATGTATGTATTTTTCTCGCACTGTGAAAAAAGGACGGTAGCTAGAGCCATCCAATTTTGAATAACGTAATCCTCCACCCAAATATTGGCAACGGGACGCCCGAATTTTGAATTTCGAATTTGTTTTATAGTGTTTTTCATATTTTGTGAAACTTGAACGAATTTTTTATTAAAAAATTCGACGATTTCAAATCGGGCAATGGCAGCACTGATAAAAAAGACATTTTTATCTCCAGCGGACGAGACTATCTACTGGAAATTTTAAGATAGGCTGTTTCGAAATATTTTTAGCCCAAAGCACAAATACTCTCGAAGCCCAAATGCTCTCGAAGCGTTTATATGTATGTAAATTTAAAAAAAAAGGCCCTTTCGGTATAATATAATATCTAAAAGATTTCAGATTTCTAAGGCCTTTTCTTTATTTAAGATTTTTTTTAATTTAATATTTGTTAAATTTACATAAGAACTGTATCTTATGTAATGCCCATTTTTTCTTTAATCACATTTGAAAGTATTTTTAAAATATCTCAAAAGAAAGGGAGATATTCATTTTGATTTTAAAATTAAACCCAAGTTCGTAAAATATTAGAATACAAGTATAATTAAATTTTAAGGAGGAAGATATTCAATTCTTTTTAAATTTATGTTTGTGCGCCAATCGAATAAAATAATGCAACGATAAGTGTGATAGAACATTTATGCATAACGCTACATGTTTTGTACAAGCAGAATAAAATTTACACTTAAAATCCCTATAAATTCATATAAAACCAATATATTCATATGCATATTAATATTCATACGCATGTAATCTGAATAAAAATAAAGAAATCAAGCTGAAGTGAAACATAGATGCCATGTATTTATACGTATATTTAATGCAGGAGAAATATTTGAGAAAATGTTTTCTTTTATAGTATATAAAAGGATAACGTGTTTCAGATAAATGGGAAGAAAGGAAAAAAAATAACACCGGTTACCAATAAAATACCGTTAACAACATTGGTACAATATTTCTACAATATCGTAAGGATATTAAAATGTTATGTTCCATTAAATTTATTAACATAGTTTTTGGCTATTACATTATACAATGTAGTTATTTCGTTATTCAGTTATCTCTATCATATAGTTTTTTTTAAAGGAGAGAAAATGATTTATAAAATAAACATAACAATAAAATTTTGTAATATCAAAGCATTTAAGAGATTTCTAATAAATAATACATTCGTATACTTTGAAATCTTAATTAAATTATTAACTAACAGAAAATGCTACAGTTAAATTCAGCGCCATAAAATGGAGGAACGTAGAATATCTTTCAAGCATTAAATGTGATAAAACATAAAATATCTTATATTCATTAAGATGCTACAGTTGAAGAGTCATTTAGGATTATTTTCGAGGTGCAAAACGTGAGAAAAACCTGCGATTTTTTTCCCGGGATACGAACGCCAGACCTCCGATTGCTAGTGGGACGTGTTTCCAATTACACTACGAAGTAACGCGATACACAAGGAGAAATTAACTTGCATTTCTCTCCAATTAATAGGCAACTGAAAAGACTAGTACCCAGTTAGCATCAAATCCTGGTAGTGACCAAAAATGGCCGGAAAGCTGTGAACTCTGTGGCTACTGTAAAACCATTCAGAATTCTTTTCGAGGAATGAAACGTAAGAAAATTTGCGATGTCATTGCTGGGATCTGAACTCTAGAACTCTCGATTGCTAGCCAAAAATTAAGTTCTTTCAATTACAAAGGTACGCGATAAGGTGACAGAAAATACTTTACGGAGTTAAAACCTGTATAATCTTATGCCATAGCATATGAAATATTTAATGAACATTCACGTATTAAAAGTAACGAATATATGAGTATTAAAATACTTATAATACACTTATGAACACATTTAAATATCCAAATGTTTCTTCTCTTAATACCTTTACAAATATATTAAGAAAAGATTAATGCTCACTCGTTAGTATTAATCTTTTCACAATTTTCTAATAAATTATTAATTTCAATAATCTTTCGTAATATTCTAATAAATCAGTTTCTAATTGATGTTTAAAGTTTAATTGGCTTGCCCTTATGAACCATCTGAATAGTAATTTGTTCTTGTTCTTGTGACTTGTCTGATACTAACATCAGAGCAAGCCCACGAAACTCACCATGGCAATGAGTACAAGATTGCGCCTACCGTTGGGAAGAACCTTCAGCACTATATATGTGACAATGTAACTTTGCTCAGTTCCACCCCCCAATTATGATAGGGAGCAGTCCAAGGGGACATATCCGAGGATCTTCCTTCCCTCTTCTCTTAACACCAAACTCTGGAGAAGACTTTCGGCTCGCCACATATTTAAAGTACCCCATTCCTCCAACCTCACAAGAAGGCTTTCAGCTTGTCCGATATTTAGAGTTCCCCATACCACACATACACTATACAATTGCAAACATCCATGCATTCTCTGGGATTCGAACTTGGGCCCATCGGTACCGCAGCTACTATATCTGTTGGGCTTCTGAATATTAATATTCTATACATTAACATGAAAATTTACATAAGCTCTTTAATCCTTATAAAGAATCTTAATTCCTGTTTTAAATCTTTTACATGGAAGAGGGCTCTTAAGTGGTTCAACAACTGAACTATTTGTGTTAAACGTTTTTATTTACGCAAGATTCCAGACATTTGAAGGCATTGTAGTTTATTAAACTGCTTTTAATGGTAAAGTACACCCCGTGAAATGAATATAAAACACCTCATTGGCTTTGAAATTTTGCAGATAGAGCTGTGCAAGTCGAGTAGAATATTAATTGAATGAACCATGTTTTCTGATGAAATCGGAAGCCTCACCGTCTTTTCATCAACTGGTAGAAATTTAATTAAGGATTTATGCATTTAAAGCTCATTTTTGTGTAATGTGTGTGACATCTACTGGATAATATGCGAATGTACAGGACTCTTCCTGCGTAGTGGAAACTAAAGCTATTTGCGTTAGGAGAACCAAAGTGCGGCAAAAAATAATAATATGTATCGCTTTAATTATTGTATTTTTAATAATGTTGTAATTTTAATTCCATTTTCTGCAGTAAAAATTTCTTTAAACTTCAGGGAACAGTTAAAATGCATCTTTCAAATGATATAGTGTAATTCCTAGATGAAAGAATAACTTATGTAAGATTTTTTTTATAATTATTTTAGGGTTTATTATTATTTACGTGTTCCGCCCTAAGGCACTGCGTGAAAGAGAGGGATGCCTTCGTGGAGAAATTCATAAGTGAAACTAATTCGTGGAAACACGTTACACATGGAGAGAGAACCATAAAAATCCTCATGCAGCCAACTTGTTCGCGGGATTCGAACCTCGGACCGAACTGCCAGTGTTAAGGAACTTTCCCGCTTGGCCGCTGGTGAGCCATATTTTACGGTTTACCACGTTACCATAATTAAATTGAAAATGATACATAAGGTTTATAAATATTGCAAGTAAAGTAGACCAAATTACTATCACTAAGTTTTTAATGTGCTGCCTAGACACAGGAAAGTGGTTAGTGACACTGACTGCCGCAGCGAAAGGTCCGCTTTCAGGCTGTATGGTTTAAATTTATTTTAACTAACATTTATTTTAAGTTATCTTTCCTATTTAGCCTTTACTTTCCCCTAGAATTGCCAATACTAGAGTATGTAAATTGTAATAGCGCGCGGTATATATTCAAATTTAGTGGAAGTAAGTTGAGTTTAAACGAGATTGTAGGTGTGCTACTTGAATCGCGAACGTGAATATTACTCGGTAGAAATTTAGAACAGCGCGTGTCGGCCTGTGTGCCTAGCTCGGCAGATTTTGCTAGATCTCTCAACTGCTTAATCAGTAAGCTCGCTGAATCTCAGCGATAATTTAGAACGTGGTGAGGTTAGTTTAAGATCTCAGAGCCTCGTGGATAGTGATCTCATCCAGTCATTATTTTTCAGTTCTACGTTCTGTTTCAGTTAAACCGCCGGATCGGCGTAGTTTGGGAGCGCCACGTGGACGCATCTGTTATTTTAAAAGTTGAATTAACCCTTCTTTAAACTCTTCTTACGCTTCTGTGTAAATTCACACTTAGTAGCTGTCACTACCACAGTTTGCTGACAAGTTGGGCCCTCTCGATCTTACATGGCATGGATGTAATTTGTCCGTCCCGTTATAAGAGGCAACGGTGTCCCACATATTAGATGCCTCCATAATAAAGTAACCACCGTCTCCGACCTTAGTAGTCGCCAGCGCCTATAAACAGCCTGATCCCACCCTTGGGAGGGGGCAGGAGTTTTTAATGTAAGTAATGTAATTTTTAATGTAAAAATTGTAAAAGGTGTTTGTTTTTTTCCTTCCAGACGTAATTTGAAAGCTCAGAGGCATAAGTAATGTTACTTCAATTTATGTATTTAATTACTTTCGCAAAGAATTACGATCTATTTCAAAATAAAGTAATAAATAAACACAAAACATAGCTTTTTCTAAAAAATAAAAAATTATTTTCAATATACATCAAAAGATGCGAAGAAAAACATTTGTTAAAAAATGGAATTATATCTAGCGCACTTTATATTTCAGATCCCATGCTGAATGGTTGCCCACCAGCTCGCGAGCGGTAAAGTCGCTGAACACTGGTAGTTCGGTCCGAGGTTCGAATCCCGCGAACGGGCTGGCTGCATGGGTGTTTTCGTGGTTTTCCCAATGTGTAACGTGTATACGAGCCAGTTCCCCTTAGAAAGTCCTCCACGAAGGCATCCCTCCCCTTAGGCAGGTAGCCATAGTGTGCTTTGCCATAATTAAATACACCACACCACCTATGCTGATTGGATAAATAACATTAAGAAGAGTGGGAAAGCCAAAATGTTGGAACTGTTTTTCAATTTATCTCATGCTTATCTGTCTATCTGCATTTTCCTGCACCCCTTTTTATTTATTTATTTTTTTTTCGAAACTCCTATTATTTTTATATACTATGTATGTGCTGGTTTCGGGAGTTCTTGCTAATGCTACACATGACAAATGGATCATTTTTGGCAGTTCCCTTTTCTGACTCAATTATCTCGAATCAGTGTCAGACTCACGAGCCAAAAGTGTAGTCAGACCACTTGAAAATTAAAATGCTGTTTTCTTGTTTAACATTCTGCTATTATAGGTTTATCTTTCTAGCAATATGCGGGATTAAAGCACAATGGGTTCTCTTAAACGAGCAAAGACATGTGTGTGCTTAGCAGGACAAAAGCATTCCATCAAATATTTGACATTTTGTTTCATCGTAATATTTATGTTATTTACATGAATTATTAATATTTTTAAATACATTATGCTTGTAGTTTTTGGGCTAGTTATGTCACAAATACTGGAATGTCTTGTGTGCTATTGTGATGTATGCATATCAGTAAGTTGTTTTTTGTTGGGGGGGGAGGATAGAGATTTTTTAAGTACCATTCACTGCGAAACTGTTAATTTCAATTTCCAATTATTGCTGTCAAAAATTAATGTTTAAATTAAACAGGAAGAATGTTGTGGTTTATATCTGTATTTAACAATATTTAGCGCCAAATTTAAAATAAAGTTTCCTGGGAAGTGTTGCATTCAGTATTAATTACATCCTTTGTAAGAAACGTTACTGGACACTTTTTTTTTCATTTCAGAGTTTCTAGTACTAAAACGGAACAAATGATTTTATGTTATCTGGTCTGTATTTTTACTTGACATGACCTTGTCCATCTTTCCACGCAAACGCACTAGATGGCAGGGCTGTGCTTAGCACCACACTGTTGAGATTTTTGTCGTATTCGTTAAGGTGACACAATGGATGCTGATAATGAACAAAGAGTTGCAGAGCCTTTAGGTCATTCCGAAACGGGAGATGTGAAAAATCAGCAATGACCTCATCGGGACTCGAACAACGGATCTCCCGATGCGCGCCGAGTGTGCTGACCTCTACACCACGAAGGCATGCTAAGAAAGGCGGCCCAATCGCCAAATCCTGGTGATGGAGAATCATCATCCATCTCTTTTTTTAGTTCAAGCACCACTCTAGAGACATTAGGTATTTTTTGAAAGCAGGAGCTTTGAAAAATGAGCAATGTCCTCGCCGGAACTCGAACCACGGACCTCTCGAATGCGCGTCGAGAGTGCTGAACAATACACCACGAAGGCATGCTAAGAAGAAGGGAGAAGTACCTTATAAAGTGAACATTAAGTTCTACGTTTAGCTCAGGAAAACCCCTACCGAAAAGTGGAACATGTTTAAGGAAGCATATGCAAGCGAGGCACTTTCAAGAAGTCGTATTTTTGAGTAGTACAAAAGGTTTCGTGGAGGCAGAGATTTAGTGCAAAATGATCCCAGAGCTCGTCGCCCGTCTATGGCACACACCGATTCAAACGTGTGGCGTGTAAGGCAGTTATTGCAAGAAGACCGTCGTGTAATTGTGCGTGTGATATCAGAAGAGCTGAATTTGAACCGTGTTGCGTGTCATAAGATTTTACGCGAAGATTTAATGAAACGGAAACTTAAGACAATAATCGTCTCTCACTCATTAACAGATAAACAGAAACAGGAAAGACGAAGAATTTCTGCTAAACTATTGGATACAGGCGGTCGTAATCCCGCATTTGTGCCAAAGGTTATTATGATTTTTTCTTGTTTCCGTGAGTGAAAATGCGACTGAAAGATACGCTTCATCAAGATTATTACAGACATCCAACGGCCTGTGAAAAATGAACTTGCAAGATGCTTGCAGTTGAAAATTTCCCTGCTTTCTTCCAAGACCTCCAGAAATGTTCGCAGTTGTGTATAGAGAGCCAAGAGGACTAATTTGATATCAGCTAGGATCATTACTTGGCAAATACAATTTTCTATTTTGTAAGATATTTGTCCTGGAACTTCTCCGACAGAGGATGTATTTATATCACCTAATAAAACAGGAAGCAGAAAATAATTGTGTCAAACTAGGTTCGAAAAATGTAAGAAATAAAATTTGCATAATTTTATTTGCTGATTTTTTATATAAATTTTATAACACTCCCCCACAACAGCCGACCTAAAGTATTTCTTCTAGCTCCCGTACTTTTTGCTTAATATGCCTTAAAACGTGTAGTACAACTTATAAAATAATTTCTCATTAGACAGGTAAAACAACATAAGATATTTTATGATTTATAATAAAAAAAACATCTTTTTATTTGATTTTTGCGAGCTGTGAAATAAAATACAGTGTAATATATACCACCTAAAAATTTCAATTTATTTCAAGTTGTGTCACGTTTAGAGATGGATCACCTCCGAACTTAGAAATATTGTCATAAAAGCTAAGTAAACTTCTTTCAAACATTTTATCCTCGGTAGGAATGACGTTATACCGAAACAATAAACTGTGAATGGACACCCAGTCTCTCTTCATGCCAGCTTATTGATTTTACCCTTTCCCTGTCGCCTTCGATCCAGATCTATGTCCAGCCTTCAGCCGCTGTGGCATAAGATCCAAAGCCCAAAGCAAAAGAATCCATTTTGGCCTCTTTATTGCACCCATAAATAAGATGGCTGGTGTTTCGGTGGATAATGCCTGCGCCCGGAAATTTCGATGCAGTAAACGGTGTTGCACGTAATTTTGAGACTTTCCTATATATCTCCTCTCCCTGTCAAGCAGTTGGGAATTCGTTACGTGATGGTTGTAAATGCCCTACTTCTGGCTCATAAAGTGGGACCACCGAAAGTGTCTAACTCAATTAGGATAGGTATTCTTTGTTGGCATGGAAAATAGATTCTTATTTTTTCTTACAGTATGGCGAAGAAGGAGTTTCTGTAAGTGTATTAACGGGATTCATACACCTTAAAACCCTTCAGATCTTCGAATATGTGACTGTTGCAAGAATTGGGATACTTTATTTATTTTAAAAGTAATTTTCCAACTTTTTACAGCTCACTACATAATGTAGCTGCTTTGGGAACTAGTAACTAGAAAGTTTGTGTTGCCACAAATATTTTAATAATTTAATCTGCTTTGTGACAAAGCTTTTTATGCATTCACGTCATGTTTCCACCTTGCGTGCACGATATTTTAAAAGTGGCTAAAGATACATACTTGAGATTTGATGGAGTTCTTTATATGGGCACTGTCTTCTAACTGAACCAGAAATGTGATGAATATTTTAATATTAAAAAATTTTATGCAAGAAAACATTACAGATTGCTTTAATAAAATTCATTTTATAAACTCAATTCCAAATAAAATAGAAATTTAAAGTGTAATTTTTAGGATTTTTGGTTTACAGTAGTTTGCAAATATTATTGAAAGCTATGTATTAAATATGGAATTAAATTATGCAACAGAATGCTTCAAACTGTGCGCGCAAGGTGGAAACATGACAAAAACTTTTGTCACAAAGCGGATTAAATTATAAAAATATTTGTGGCAACACAAACTTTCCGGTTACTATTGAGAGTGCTAATAAGGCTATTACTGTGGGTTTGTACTGAATAAAAGGAGTTGACCGCTAATCGTTTAATATACTCTTGAATAAGTTCAATTCGAAGGTCTCTATGAATATAGATGTTTGGAATATTCCAAGAAGCATTGATAATTTCTCGTAGAATTTTATTTTGCAAAATTTGTAATTGTTTAATATTGTTTTTAGCTGCATGTCCCCAGATCGGTGCTGCATAAAGATGGGCTGGGCGAAGTATGGAGCGATATAGAATTAATTTGTTTGGGCGAAGTATGGAGCGATATAGAATTAATTTATTTGTAGTAGATAAGTTGCTTTTTCTACGAAGAAGAAGTCGCATATGGGACTTCTTCAGCTACACTTATATATTTGTTTCTAATACTGAAAGAAATAATTCATGCTAAATTATTAAAATAAGATATGTTTTGAAATAGCCACAATTAAAATGAATTTCTTAAATTTTTAAGACATGTTTAGTTTTATTTTATTGTCTTTTTTTTATTATTATTATCATGTCATGTGTAAATATAACTGGTCAGTATATCAGCTAATTTCAATGTAAATCAGTATCATTCAAGCATAAGTAATCCAGATGTGTCTGCGATGTGTGTATATAGTGTAAGCAAGCGTGTCCTAATGTATGTTATTATTATTATTATTATTATTATTATTATTATTATTATTATTATATTTTTATTTTTATTTTTATTTTTATTGTGCTAGCTGTATATGCTAGCTCTGTCTTATTATTCCAAAGCAAATTACGGTAATGTCATGTAGGTATTTAGAAAGTATATGTATGTAACAGTGCTGGATTGCATGTCAGCAAATATGTATTAACAGAAGCATGTAAATAACTACTAATGTATATCTGCCCTTGTTTAGCCATGTACAATGCTATTCTTGAAGATTCAAAATCACTGGACCCGGGCACTTTGGACGGGTGTCTACCCGGTGGCATTTGTTTCGCGGAACTGCCAACCGGATGGTCCAGGCGTTGGGTTTGGGCGCCTTGTGCAAGCCTCCCATGTGGCCTCTCTGGCTTTACTCTGTATAAGGGCGGATGTGGCCCTATATGCTAATTAACTTAATTGTAAAGGGGTGGTGGCCACGTCCTCCGTCACTATCACTATCACTAGTTCCAGAAATACTATTTTATACTATTTTATGCATTCAGCTCTAAAAAATTTGAAGTAATTTCTTTCAAAATAAATAAAATATCCTAATTCTTGCAACAGTCACATATTCGAAGATCTTTGGGGTTTTAAGATGTATGAGTCCCCTTAAACAGAGTATTCAGTTTAAATTTTAATGTAACTGAAGGTGTTCCTTTGCAAATTTATGCTTATAAATACAGGCACTTTTTATAATAGTATAAACGTGTTTAGTTTTAAAGATAAACATGCTAACAATGCATAAGAAATATAAACAATATTTGGACCAATTTCATGTTTGTCAATATTTATTTGGCACCTAAAATTATACTGAATGCCACACAGATAATTCATAAATACAAAATTAGCTATAAGCACGATCTTTTTGAAACATTATCACTAACTTAGATAATAAATCAAACGAAGCTTCGTGTTGTTTACAAGTAGGAAGAAGTGGTGAAGAATCATCATCCACCACCTTTTCGTACGGGCGCAATTGTGGAGACATTAGGCTATAATTGAAGCATGAGACGTAAAGAATGAGCATTGCCCTAGCCGAAACTCGAACCTGGACCTCTCGAATACGCGCCGAGTGTACTAACCGTTACACCACGAAAGCATGCAGAAAGGAGGATAACAATACCTTATATACTTCCCCTTTTAAAGCAAGATTGGAGATTAAGGGTACCAATCGCCAAATTCTGAAAGTGAAGAATCATCATCCACCACTTTTTTTTTTTTTTTTTTTTTTTTTTTTTTTTTAAATTCGAGTGCCAGTGTAGTCATTAGGATTTTTTTTTTGGAAGCAGGAGACGTGAAAAATGAGCAGTGCCTTCGCCGGGACTTGAACCTGGACCTCTCGAATACACGCCAAGCTGCTAACTTTTACGCCATGAAGACATGCAAGAAAGTGGGATAAATATAAGATATTATATCCCTAGAATACTGTAACAAATGCATTAGCAAAGATTCAAAACAGTATGGTTGCCTGACCGTTGATAATATATAGGGAACCAAAAATAGTGTCTTAATCTGTTTAAAGCAAGAACCGACAATATGGTAACTTGTTCATAATAGTGTCGTTTTGACTTGATTGACTGATTTGGGGAAATCAGGAAAGACAATGGAGATCTGAATAAAATTGATGAGGAAAATACTGTTTTGCGTATTAAATAAAAATAAAAGCCACGAAAAAATGATAATTCATAATAAACCAATTAAAAATCAGAACTCTAACTAAACAGCTGTACGTTATCCATTATTTTTAATGCGTGGGTGAATATTTTATCTCCCAGTTCTTAATATGCGATAAATTGTCTAACCATAATGTAATGTATTTTTCAGAAATATTCTGGGCATCCCACTATGCATTCTTTACACTTTTAGAAACATATGAAAGAAACATTTTTGTTTTAGAATGGAGATGAATTGTTTTGAAAATTCTAAGACAAAAAAAGGATTTGTTTAAAATATGTAACTTTTTTCTGCTCAAGGCTATTCGAAACTTCGCTGATTGACAGAACTAAAATCAGTTTTGCCTTCGCCAAAATTCTAACCTTAACTCTCTGCGTTACTGTCTACATAACCCCATACGCCACGACAATGGAACCATAAAAAAGGATGTAATAATGCCTTACATTTTTTCCCACTATCTAGCTAGAAGAACTGTACTTATTCCGTCAAATCCAGATGGTAACGAATCATCATCTACCATGTGGTTTAACTCATGTGCCAGTGCAGTCACCATAAATGGTTTGAGATCAAAAAGTATTAGAAATCGATAATGTCCTCTCCAAGACTCGAACCACAGATCTTCCACATGCTAACAATTTAAACTGCGCCAGATTAGATAAAAGTCTCTTTCAGTACCTCATCGAACAAAATATCTAGAAGGACGTTTTGCTTCTAAGAAATTTATGTAGTTATGCTCCGTTGTTAAATCCTGGGATCCTTTCTCTTGACTGAATGGACCAACATGTCGAAATTAATTTTTGCCATCATCGTGAAATATTGCGCCTAAAACTAGCTTATAATAGTTCTGGTGCAATTCTCTAAAAGTAGTTTCTTGTTGTATTTCGCGTCTGTAAGTGTGATATATGGTTTATGCTATAAGAGCATACACATTGGAATTCAATAAAACTTTCGAACTATATGTATAATCTTATTTTTCTAAGGATACTTATATATAGGATATCTTTCGGAAGACAGGTTCTTGAAACAAAACACAGAAACCCTTGAACAGACATTAATGTATGGTAATGAAAGAGTTTCGAAATTTCAATTACTTGAGGTGAAAGAAGTGGATAAAATTAAAAAAAAAATGTTTTAATATTTATTTCTCGCATTTGTAGATAACAGTTGAATGGGAAATATAAATCTTAATACTTTGGAAGTTAGATAACTAATCCATAGAAATCATATTTAAATACTTCTGCGAAACCGAATATTTACGTTATCAGCCAGGCGGAATTTTAATATCGTAATAAAGTTCTTTTTCTTGCATGTATATTAGTACACGGATAGAAAGGACTGAAGCTTTGATCCGTCTTCCCGCCGAATTCTAAATTGTCCCTTTTCCCCGGATTAAAGTCATTATCTTCTAATCCCTACCATGCCTCTCATAATTCCCTGGAAATACGGATAAATCAACCTTAAAAGTGCCTCTTTGATGACCTAATTGTGAACCTCTGCAAGAGGCGTATGCTGGATCAAGACTCATTACAGTTGTTTACTTACAGTTCCCCCAAGAGCTCCTCGAAGAGTAAATTTTTAATTAAAGATTAAAACTTATACACTAGAGTTGGGACGTAAGGTTTTCACGTTTCTCTGATTAGAGTCGTCATCTGGGCACAGATTTGCTTGCCTATATTATTATTTGCAAGTTCTTTATTATCTGTGGAGATTTGCAATTGTATTCCAAATTATCTGCCATTTATTTTCTCATATTACCCTGCCGTTTTGGTAATTAATATGCTGCGTATGATTAATTATAAAATTATTCCGCAAGAAAATGATTCAGAGTTAGAATTATTTGGGATTTTAGGAAATAAATATTTTTAATATGAGTACTTAATCCATTTTTGTTTTGTTCAACTTATTAAAGATTGTTTTCCAAATTTTAAACTGATTCATGAAAATAAATTTTATTTATAAACAAGCCGAAACTGCGCGAACTATACGCAGAGTAATGTACTTCATTTAACATGAGGGAAGATTTTTTTTTTTTTAATCAGATAGACAATGATTTTCCTTCTATTTTTGTTCAAAGTGAATTATGAAAAATTTTTTCAAGCTCGAATGTAGCAATGTAACGCGATATGGTGTAAAGTTTTACTAAGAATTAATACTTCTTTTGTTATCGGTTATGTCTTTTTTTGGCAGTGACCTTGTAGAGTCATTAGGTTATTTCCAAGCAGGAGAGAGGAAAAATGAGCAATGCCCTCGCCGGGATTCTAACCACGCACCTCTCGAATACGCCCAGAGTATGCTGACCACTACACCACGAAGGCATGCTAAGAAGTCGGGAGAAATACCTCATAACTTTTTCAAAATTCGCCATCCAATTTGACCGATTTCTCCATCGTTTTGGGAAAAATTCGCAAAAACGCAAACAAAAGGCGCATTTAAATTCTGCTTTAATGTTCTACCCTATTCTGGAACGTTATACATTGTTCTAGAGAGTAAACGGATATGACGTCACCTAACGTTTTAGTGAGAAATAATAACGGAAACGCAATAACGACGTCGTGAGACTTAGGTGACATGATTTCGAAATTGAAATTGCTTAGAAATGTTAATATTTATTTTTTGTAAAAAAATTATAATTTTTTTGTTAAGAACGAGACTGCCATTGATAGCGGGAACCCGGCGACGGCGACGTGAACCTTAGATGGAGGTCGAGCAGTGTTTTAATATAAACGCCCTGAAAATGGCTTTTCGAAATCTTACGTACGCAGTGACTTTCCTCTTGTTTTGAAAGTCAAGTAAAATTAGCTAATGTCATTTCACGAGTCAAATTAATAATTAGTAACAACTGAAATGAATACGCTTTTATTGCTTGTCACTAAATCACTTAGTCTGTTGATTAATAACATAATAAATTTGAAAGAAAACCCTAACACACTGTCGCTTGGATGATAAAAAAATTTTCTCGGGAAATGGGATTGTTTATTAAATTCAAAAGCTAAGTAAAGGTATTGCATTTTACCGAATGGCGAAGCACATCTTTTATATCGCTGAGTTTTCTAATTATATTTGAAACATAATAATTTAATTTTATTTACATCTGTTTTAATAATTGTTAGATAAAATATAAACTGAAAATTTTTAAAATGTATTCAATAATAATAAAATCGAAAAATATTCTTATAACGAATCATAATAAAACGATCCAGTGCTTCTCTGGAAGAACATTTCAGTACTGGTAATTTAAAAAGATGTCCAAAATTCAGTCATTTTCTTCTAAATTTAATTTCAAATATCATTTTTTACCTCTATGCACGAAGTAAATGAAGTACTGTAATCACGAAAATTTTTTCACACCTCTCAAATGCATATAAACGATGTTTTTGTGTAACATCAGTACGTACGGATAGAATAAATAAAATCGAAAAATTTTAGGTCTTTTTTGCCAAAACGGTTTGAAAAATGGATTTAAAATGGATTCAGAAGAAATTTTTGTGACCCCCCCCCGTCTGTACGTACTTTTGCATGTATCTCGCACAACTCAAAAATGAGTAGCCTCAGAACGTTCAAATTTTGTATATGAAACTGATGTAAAATGCAGCTATGCACCTCTCTTTTTAGTTGCAATCAACAATCGATATATCACGATTTATATATGAATACATATCTGAAATATATCGACATATCACGATTTACAGAGTAGCAACATAAAGCATTTAAATAGCTGAGGTTTTAAACAAAAGTGCTTTAAATTAACATAGCATATAAAAAATACTGGACGGAGGTGTGGATTTTGAGCATAAGGAACACGTTTTGGTGAATGATATTTTTCGTGTTTTAGAACAGTCATTCTTGGTTGGCTGTCATACTCTGTTGTGTGTTGTCCGCTTCACGCAGCAATTCACAGCACCTAACTAGCATAAAGCAATCTAACCAAGTATTCTTGGTAAGCATATTAAACAATATAAATTTTATTGTGAAACGAATTACGATACGCTTTAAAATTTAAGCATAAGAATTAAAATTGTGATTCCAGTTATTATTAAAACATACATAACTGAATGATCTTTGTTCTCCTCTTTGATGTCAACGGCTTCCATGATGGTGAACATGTAACTTCAAGTTATTCAGGCCTGGCTAATAAGTAGCCGCCTTAAGAGGAGTTCAAGCATATGAATGTGTATTCATATGAATTTTCGGTAGTTAAGCTGCTTCTGTTTCTACTTAAAATAAATTGTATGTGTGAAAATATTTGCTCTCATGTATAAGTTGAACCGAATGAGACAAAATGACAAAAATAGATTTTGGGAATTATAGATTATGGATAGGCATAGTCAAACTCGGCGATTTCTACTTGAAATTATGCTCCAATTTTTAATTTTAAAAAAATCTAATGTGTACACCACATGACTTCCTTGTACGGAATATTAAATCACACGCATTTTTTCTTGCATTTCATTTAAACTTATTGGATTGAATTAAACCTACTTCGCCGACAGCTCATAAACCACAATAGAAGAAATGCATTCTTTAAAATTCACTCTAGTATTTGTTTACCATAGCGACACTCTGGTGCTAGATTCACTTAACAGTATTAATAATTATATAACAGTTAACTTATGTAATTATATAACGGTAACTAAGTAAACTGTTATATAATCCAATAATTATATAATAGTTAAATTATATATTTCGTTCATATTATAACTCATAATGCACAAAATTTAAATCATTTAATAAATAGAATTATCTAACCATTGCCACATGTTCTATTCAAATACTATAATAAAGCTAGAATGATGTATGAAAGAAATTAAGCAAACAAAACAAAAAAGAAATAGTTTTTCACAGACGATTGAGTATTTTTCATTCAATTAATTCAGTTCTCACTTCGCGAGAAGGCAAAAATACAGAAAAACTTAAAATATCTGTATTAAAAATTACAAAGTAAATCTTAAACACTTATTTCCTCGAAAAAATTCCAGAAAGAATTAAGCATGATTTAATTGGCAATAATAAATGAAGGCATTATCTTTGTTATTGCGAAGCTAAGTTTCTCTAGATTGGCAACAAATCCGCTACTCAGCTGTTTCAAATGTAAACAAGAGCAATGGCCGCCATCAAATTAGGCTTAGCGGCACTTAAACAATTTTAAAATTGTTGATAATTCTAAAAACTATTGCATACAGATTTACTAAAGGCATAAAAACCTTAACCGTAAGATAAAAACAACATAATTCAATCATTTTTAAAGCAAAAAATGTACAATTTACAAACATAATAAGAGTAAAGAAACTGAGATTCCTGAGACGGGAAACAGAGTGGATATATATATAAATATATTTATATACGTTTGGTGCGGCCGATTGCAACCAAAATACGAGGTGCACATCTACATGTTATAGCAGTTCTATATACAAAATTTCAACGTCCTGAGGCTACTCGTTTTTGAGTTATGCGAGATTCGTACGTACGCACGTACTTACATACGTTCGTACAAACGCCACGAAAAATTCTCTTCAGAATTCCTTTTAAAGCAGTTTTTTAGTTTTTTTGGTGTAAAAGAGTCTTTAATTCTGTCCGTACGTACAGATATCACGCAAAAACATCGTTAAATTTTATTCGATAGCGGTCAAAATGGATATTTTCGTTGAAATATGCTGCCTGAAACTTTTCGTGATTACAATACTTCCTTTTTACTTCGTACAAGGAAGTAAAAATGCATGTTCGTTACCGAAACTTTATAATTAAACAAGACTGTTATTGTTATTATTTATTTTCTGTTTATTCTTTTAAGTATTCTTGAAGTGTTCGTTTCATATTTATGTTTGATCATTTTTTACATATTATATTTTGGGTGTATTTTCAAATAAGTCGAGTTCAAATTATGAAATGGGTCATCGATGACCCGCAGCCTGCTCTAAGACTACTGTATTCAAAGCAGATCCACACCATTTGAAACTGTCAGTCATTTACAATGAAAGGTTTCGCTGCAATATTATAGTTTAAAAACTGAAATGAAGGTGTTATATTAATTGCTTGAATAATAATGTTATGCTTGAAACAGAGCCAACATCTCTAGAAATGTATTCTGTCTTGAATTATCTTCGGAAATACCTAGTTTTTTTAACTGTAGTGAAACATTGCTTAGCTACTTGCTTTTATCCAAAGATTTAAAACCAATGATTTAACCATCAGAAATTACATAGCTAAAACATATGTAGAATGATACACTATTCGTAATCTTTTCTAAGTTTTATCGAGAAATGAAATGCGGTTCCTAAAAGACTGCCTGTAAGAAAACCTAATTTACTTTTTTATGTTATTTATTACTCAAAATTAAAAAGCATCGAAGAAACTATTTATAAATGTTTTAATGCGTGCTTTTCTGCAATTAGCTATAATGAACTGCAACAACAAAAACTTGAATATAAATTTAATTCCATTTCAGGAATGTTAAGGATAAATAAATAATAAAATGATCGAAGGAAGGAAAAATTATTAATGAGGTAGATAAAAATAACACTGAATGCTTACAGGAAACAAAAAACCAAAAAAAAAAAAAAAAAAAAAAAAAAACAATAAAAATGATAATCAACAAAACGAGTATGAAAGATTGTTTTGCTTTACACATTGTTATAAATCGGCATTTGCTTTGACAAATGCAAAAGGAAATAAAAATGAAAATCTGAAAGATTTCAGATTTTACATACGCCCCAAAAGGGGCATTTTTTTGACGTTTTGTGTGTTACTTTTCTTTATTAAAGATCATGTTCTTCGCACTTACAGCATAAAATTCAGTTCAATAGCAATATCGCAAAACAATTTTTAAATGAGCATATCTTTAAAATTTCTGATACACAGTCTCACGCTCTGGACATAAAACGTTTTTATACCCCGTAGAGTGTTGCCATTGCTCGTTTTTAAATCGTTGAGTTTGTTAATTAAAAATTTGTTTAAGTTTTACTAAATATAAAATAGATAACAAAACAAATTCCAAATTCCAAATTTGGGCTTCCAGATGCCCATATTCGTGTGGAAACGTACGTTATTCAATATTGGATGGCTCTAGGTACCGCTGTTTTATCACAGTGCGAGAAACATACATACATTTATGCAGATTCTTCATTATTTATTTTCTGCAAATATAATGTAGGGAACTAAATGGTCTCCAAGTTTGGCGACTTTTGACAATTTCTTGCCAATTTTGCGAGACAGACATTTACCTCAATGTTAAATGGAATTTATCTTGTTATCTCAATTTTCCGACGGAGGTTTGCATTTTCTGAGCCATTTCTTGTTTAAATTATTTGCATATGTACAAAATTCGTAAAAATAATTCGTAGCTGGCTAGAGTGCTTCAATTCCACCCTCTGGGAGTCAAATTGTTGTGTTCTACTGGTTCGTCGATTTAGAGTAATTGATGGTAACACTTGATGAAGAATCAAAACACAATTTTTTTGCCAGTATTACACACAACAGTTCCAAGGGCATGTTTACAGTTTAAAAAAAACTACGATAAACATTCTGAAGCAATCAGTCTTCAGGCTATAACGATAAAGACAGTTTTACGGCAAAGCACTATGTACAGCTCCTGATTCGGTCGATAGCTCTCAAACTAATCTCTGCTTTCAAGACACTACTACACTACTGAATTCAAGATACTCCTACTCCGCATACATACAGGGTATATATAGCTTTAATCTACCTTCGAGAATATTCACGGCAAAGCCACTAAGAATGCGTTTTAGAATGTTTTCGTTCCGTCTATGGCATATTACCAGTGCTGTCGCCAAATGGACGATTTCGAGCTATATCTGGTAACCTTGTTTCTCCCTGTCACTTTCTGGCAACCCTAACCTGAGGAGGCTATCTTACCGTAGCTGGGCATTTCGCAACAATATATTCGCTGCCATAAAACAGCAACGAGATATATTTAATAATAGCTTATTTTTCTAATTATTTCAAGTTAATCCTATAATCGGAGTATTGTATTTAATTAAATATTTATGTCTAAATAAAAATGGTGGATAAATAGTTAAAAAAGCCTTTGTAAACAAAAATGCTTATGTCCGAAATTTAAAAGAAAAAAATTGTAATTGTAAAAATGAATATATTCTATAAAATTATTAAAAATATAAACAAACTTGTGCTGCAACTGTTTGCAACTGTAAATTATATTATGTTTCAAATAAAACTCTAAAGCTACTGATTCTTAATTCATATACAGAATCTCATAACATCGATTTAAAATTTTTAACAATAAAACCTATCTATAGAAACAATAGGCATACAAAATTAAACAAACATATCTTATGAATATTCAATTCTGAAATTTTTGCACAAGAATAATTGAATGACGCAGATATGCAAAATTCTTAGGTTTCCAAACATAATCGAACTAGAGTTATTTCATTTCTTATCGATGAAGATTTGAATTCTAGATGAAGCTGAGGCACTGAATGTTCAATATTTTCTTTAAAGATTTATATTTTCCTGCTACCCTTTCAGCTTAAGCATAACAGCAATAGAGAAAACTGAATTTTGAAAGGGAATATGATGCTACCGTCTGCTTTAATATTTTATGAATCTTCTTTCACTACAAAAGTAATCTTAAGCTGGATTACACTTTTTATTTTATATTACGTAAAAAATTAAATAAAATTTTACATAAAATAAAGCATATTTTTTCGATGAATTTTAATAATGTAAAGATTTTTTTTTTTTTACATTTATAAAAAAAATATGCATTTCAGAGGTGCATGCAGATTACACCATATGCTTTCGAAACATCGTAAACAAAAATATTTGTATTTTGCATGCAACGAAAAAACTGAGCTTCTGCTTTCTCCGTGCTTCTAGAAAATATTCGCAACGTATCCCTTTTTATTAAATGAAAGAACATAAAAGTCTGGTTTTAATCAAAGAAAAAGTCCATGTATCTACGATACTTCAACTGAAAGGTAATGAAATTTCTTGAAGAAGTTTAGCTTTCATATTGTTAGATGAAAATATTTAATTGCTTACTTAAATGGAAATGAAATGTAACATCGTCACAATTGAGGCTTTATTGCTGTGTAAGTACACGAAAAAAATATAATTATGTGTTTTAATTTTTAACGTAATATCGGACATTTATATCTACGTTAATTAAAGCGAAATTCCTTACACGGAGACATTATTCCATATTTTAATATATCACACTCAAATCAAAACTTTCTCTACAAATATTATCAACCCCAACCCCAATTTTCCCTTTTCACAAGCCTTTCTGTACGAAATTAAACACAAAATTAGACATAGATAAAAACACATTTCATTTTTACTTCCTTGTACGAAGTAAAAAGGAAGTATTGTAATCGCGAAATGGTTCAAGCAGCATATTTCAACGAAAATATCCATTTTGACCTCTTTCGAATGCAATTTAACGACGTTTTTGCATTATATCTGTACGTAAGGACAGAATAAAAGACTCTTTTCCTGCAAAAAAATTATAAAACTGCTTTAAAATAAATTCTGAAGAGAATTTTTCGTGGCGTCTATACGAACTTATGTACGTACGTACCTACGTATCTCGCATAACTCAAAAACGAGTAGCCTCAGAACGATGAAATTTGTATATATGACTAGAATAACATGCGGATGTGCACCTCGTATTTTGGTTGCAATCGGCAGCGTCAAACGTATATAAATATATTTATATATATATCCACTCTGTTACCCGGCTCAGTGATCTCAGTTTCTTTACTCTTATATGTTTGTAAATTGTATATTTTTTGCTTTAAAAATGATTGAATTATGTTGTTCTTATCTTACGGTTAAGGTTTTTATGTCTTTAGTAAATCTGTATGCAATATTTTTAGAATTATCAACAATTTTAAAGTTGTTTAAATGTCGCTAAGCCTAATAATTTTTTTTGATGACCGCCATTGCTTGTTTACATTTGAAACAGCAGAGTAGTGGATTTGTTGCCAATCTAGAGAAACGTAGATTCGCAGCAACAAAGATAACGCTTTCATTTATTATTGCGAATTAAATCATGCTTAATCCTTTCTGAAAATTTTTCGGGAGAATAAGTGTTTAAGATTTACTTCGTAATTTTTAATACAGATATTTTGAGTTTTTATGTATTTTTGCCTTGTCGCGAAGTGAGAACTGAATTAATTGAATGTGAAATATTCAATCATCTGTGAAAAACTGTTTCTTTTTTGTTTTGTTTGCTTAATTTCTTTTATACATCATTCTAGCTTTATTAGAGTATTTGAATAGAACATGTGGCAACGATTAGATAATTCTTTAAATGATATAAATTTTGTGCATTCTGAGTTATAAAATGAACGAAATATAATACTATTAAGTGGACCTAGCGCCAGAAGGTAGCTATGGTAAACAATTAGAGTGAATTTTAAAGAATGCATTTATTCTATTGTGGTTTATGCACTGTCGGCGGAGTAGATTTAATTCAATCTAATAAGTTTGAACGAAATGCAAGAAAAATGCGCATAATTTAATACTCCGTACAAGGAAGTCATGTGGTATTCACATCAGATTTTTTAATTTAGTATTAATTTTACTAGGCTGTTGTTTCCAGTACCAACATATACATATCGTGTAAATATTAACTTACAATTTGTTGAAAAACTAATATTCACTACTTGAGGGAGAGTAGTAAGAGTTACAAGAGTTAAATACTGTACATTTTCATTATTATTATCCCAAAGGCCGTTATGCCAGATGGGCTATTATTTACGCTTTGGCATTTTGCGTTGGTTCACTATAAAAGCCTGAATCACTTTTCAAATTTCTGCAGTGTTGTTTCTTCCATTATGAAAAAACAATGGTACCTAGAGATATCACATTTTGAAGTCCTAATTTGGAATTAGGAGTTTGGTTTATTATCTATTTTATATTTTGTGAAACTTTAACGAATTTGTAATTAAAACACTCAATAATTTCAAAATATTTCATTAACAGTAACATATATCGCATGCGTCTTCAAAAACGGATATTTTTTGCAGGAGGTTTCTTTACATTTCTTACTGGTAGTATGTTGGTAGCGTAGTATGTTGTAACGCAAGGACGTTACAATGCCTAACGTTATTTTCGTTGAATGACTTTGAATGCCGGTATCATTTTCCTCTAAATCTCTTTGTGAATCCCCTGTGAAAACGTGCCACTGCCCGCTTTGAAATGGTTAAGTTTCTGAATCAAAAATCCGTTAAAGATTTTAAAAATATGAAATAGGTAATAAAAAAAATTGAAATTGAAGTTCGGGCTTTCAAATTGCCAATTTTCGAGTGGGGGACTACGTTATTCAATCTTTGATGGTTCTGGTTATCTTTTATTTTTCACAGTGCGAAAAACATACATTAATTCATGCATATTCTTCATTATTTAGTTTCTTTAAATATAATACTGTGCGATAATATCTGGTGGCAATAATTTGAAAAGTGGTACAGCCGTTTATTGTTATTCGAAGCAAAATGCCGTTTTTAGACTAATAGCCTTTCTGGGCTAACGTCTTTTTGGGCTAAAAATAAATTTACTAAAGTGGTTTATATCTCATTAGACCACTGCTCAAGTATCCTGCTGTTTATTTTCTGAAAACGTCTGAACTTTAATTTCTGTTGTGGTATTGAAGAAACATTTTATCTGTGTGTTCGTCGTCGAATCATGCGAACATCAACAGATGGATCGATATGAAAATTTACGCTTAGGAAGGCAATGGGCTGGACTTGTCGATTATCAACAATCATTCCTTCAGATATGTTCTCGGTTTTGGTTTGGTTTACTTAATTACGGCTAAGCGCACTAGGGCTATCTCATTAGACCACTGCTCAAGTATCCTGCTGTTTATTTTCTGAAAACGTCTGAACTTTAATTTCTGTTGTGGTATTGAAGAAACATTTTATCTGTGTGTTCGTCGTCGAATCATGCGAACATCAACAGATGGATCGATATGAAAATTTACGCTTAGGAAGGCAATGGGCTGGACTTGTCGATTATCAACAATCATTCCTTCAGATATGTTCTCGGTTTTGGTTTGGTTTACTTAATTACGGCTAAGCGCACTAGGGCTATCTGCCTAAGGGGAGGGACAGGACAGGAACAAGTACAGGGGGCACCTGGCCATCGTCATTGACAAAAATGGTATAGCCCCCATGCACTACCTCTCTAGCGTACCGCCCATCCACAGGGGACCTGATTACGGTATACATAGGACATAGTACTAACAACAAATAAGACATGGAACATCTTACTGTTACAACATACTTCGACACATAGGACATAGCATTATCATATGGTTACAGATTATTTATAGTGCAAGAAGTTACAGTGGATGGACAAAAATATGGAAACACCTTGTGAAACGCATCTTTGAAAAGAAAGATTGATTTTAATGAAATATGTAGGTGGCGCTGGCGTTTTTGACTACTGACGCCACCTATACAACTTCGTAAATCTGCTAAACAGTTCAGTTGTTGTCGGAGTACTGTTATGTGAGGTTGTCATTGCATTATGTCAGAGTTAACAGACTTTGAACGTGGGAAAATTGTTGGAGCACTATGGTAGGTGCTTCCGTAAGCAAGGTAGCCGAGGTGTTTAGTGTTTCAAGAGGTACTGTATCGAAGATTTATTCCGCATATTTGAAAAGCGGAAAAACATCATCTGCTAAATCACAGCGCGGACGAAAGTGTGTCCTGATGAGTGATCGTGACAGACGATCATTAAGGGCAATTGTGACGAAAAATAAGAAGACGAAAATAAGAAGAAAATTTCTGCAAAAGTTACTGCTGAAATGAATGTTGTGTTACCGAACCCTGTGAGTACCAAAACAATTAGAAGGGAGCTTCATAAACAGGGAATTGCTGGCCGTGCTGCAATCGAGAAGCCACTCATCAGTGATGCTAATGCCCGTAACAGGAAAAGGTGGTGTTTAAGTCATAAAGCCTGGACTATAGAGCAGTGGAAGCGAGTAATATGGTCTGACGAGTCTTCTTTCACATTGTTTCCCACTTCTGGCCGAGTTTACGTCTGGAGAACGCCATCTCAAGCCTATAATACAGACTGCTTGTTGCCAAGAGTGAAACATGGCGGGGGTTCTGTTATGGTTTGGGCAGCCATATCGTGGTTCTCTGCTAGCCCCATGATAACCGTGTCAGGGCACATGACTGCCAAGACTTATGTGAACATTTTGGCCGATCAAGTTCATCCCATGGTACAAACTTTGTTCCCCGATGCTGATGGTGTCTTCCAAGACGACAAAGCCCCTGTTCACACAGCTCACATTGTCCAGGACTGGTTTTCTGAGCACGAGGATGAGTTGTCCCATCTCCCCTGGCCACCACAGTCACCAGACCTGAATATTATCGAACCTTTGTGGTCTACATTGGAACGGAAAGTGCGTTCTCGTTATCCACCGACAACATCGTTATCTGAACTTGCCACCGTTTTGCAGGAAGTATGGTATAATATTCCCTTGGCAAACATACAGGAACTGTATTTATCCATTCCGAGAAGACTGCAAGCTGTTTTGGATGCCAACGGGTTTCCTACACCATATTAAGCAAAGAAACATGTTTTTTAAAGGTGTTTCCATATTTTTGTCCAACTCCTGTATGTTCAGTATAGAGCTTGTTGGTTTTGGCACCGACCATAGCCAGCCCGTTCTCGGGATTCAAACCTAGGACCGAACTGCGAGTGTTCAAAGACTTTACCGCTCAGCCGCTGGTGGCCGATATGTTCTCGAGAGAAGTCCGAATCAAGCAATCTATGAGCGATTTAGAAAGCCGATAAACCAAAAGCGTAGGTGACCAGATGATTTACTAGCGTCTTCGTGTCATTCATCATACTTTAAGACTCTTATTATCGAGCAAATCACGAGATAAACTGGGTTCACATTCCAGTTGGAAACTGAGATATAGATGAACATTTCTTTTTCCTTGCTATTAATATTATGAAAAATGCAGCAGATATTAAATTTTAAAGTTTTCTAACAAAGTTCCTGCCATGTTTTTTATGATATAAATAAAGCAGCAATTGATTCATAGAACAAAGGAAAAATCGAGAAACGGTACTGGTATAATAAAAATTTCTTCATATCCTGCGATTTACATAAAAAAAATCCGGGAATTTTTCGCAGATTAAATTTTATGTAGCATGTTATGGTATTATGTGTGTTAGAATTTATGTGGGGGAAATATCTGCTAAATTGGAAGCAGTGACGTAAATAAATAATACGTAACGAAACAAATCAGACAAAACCAATCAGATACGATAAAAATAATCAGTATCGTTATTTTAAATCAAATTATTGAGCCCACAAGCGACCAAGCTAAAGTCGCTGAACACTAGATCAGGGCTCGAATCCTGAGGAACGAGTTGGCACTAAGGGGTTTTTCATGGTTTTCCCATATGTTACGTGTATACGAGCCAGTTTCCATTAGAAATTCTTCCACGAAGGCATCCCTCTCCCTTAGGCAGATATCCCTGGAGATTTTTGTCATAATTAAATAAATCGTAACAAGCCAAATTAATCGCGCGAAACTGTGTATCGGAAATTCTGAAGACACGCTCTTTTAATACGGTTTAAGTGCGAATAACATGATATTTAATAAATAAAGGTAACACGCAAAACGTTAAAAAAGCGCCCCTTTGGGTGTAATATAAAATCTGAAAGCTTTCAGATTTTTTTTATCTAAATTTATTCTATTATACATTAATTCTAAACTACATCTGAAATATCGAACAATTTTAGCAACTTCAGGGGAATTAAAAAAAAAAATTACAATATTTTAATTCGAATCTTTCTTTTATTATCATAGAGCGTTATAATATATATATTTCCTTATGTGATTAATTAAAAGATTAAATTAAAAGATAATAATTAATTTAAAGATAAATAATTAATTAAAAGATAAGAAGATGAATAATTAATATCCATTTAATTATTTATCTTCTTATCTTTCATGTTGAGAGTTTTCTCCGCTATTAATAGTTGTAAGGAAAATTATCGTATCTTTATTAATTGACTTTTCATGCACTATTCAATAACATAGCGACAAGTTCATGACAAGAGATAAGTGCATTACAAAGCTTATTGAATTTAAAAATGAACAATATACAACAATGCAGTATATTTTAAGGAAAGTTACTACATTATTAGTATTTTCTTTAGATTTTGTAGAAATACCTGGAAGTAATTAACATCTTGTCACCGACAAACTACGTATATAATTTCTTAACGCCATTCAAGTTCATTACGTTTACGCTTTGTTATTGAACATCAATGAAAAACTAATTACTTGTGTTCCATTTCAGTGCTTTCTATTTCGTTATCACATACATTATCCAAAGTAATTCATTTCGCTTCTGTTTTATCTTTCAATAAAACAGATTATCTAAATTAAACGGAATTCTTTCCTTGCACCACAAAAATCTTTTGTTTGTGTTCAGATACCCTTTGTGCAACGGAGACCAAAAGAGTTGGTTGTTTTACAGATGCTTGAAACAGGATATCGCACTTTAACATTGTGCTTGTAAGATGCATTGTTTGTTCCGAAAGAAACGCAGTAAATTAAATATGTTCTTCAATAATTCTGATTCCTTAAATTAGAATCTGTGGTAAGACGATTTATCTTTTATACATGTGCTGTGAAAAAAAAATGCTTAATAATACGTTTTAGATCTAAAGAACACTGAGCACATTAAAAATGATCTCATATTCACAAATGAGAGTATTCTTTCATTAAATAGAATGTTTTCATTCATTTAATTTTTCTTAATAAATCGCATATGTATTTTGCGCTATTAAATGTGTTTTAATATTGCTACATTTAATTTTTTCATTATATATGGTATTTAAATCGCAGCTCAAACTATAAAGCTCAAATGTACAAGATCCTAATATTTATTGTCATGTCGATGTATATCATGGATGGATGATTGCCAGAGAATCAAGGAGATTTGACTTCTACTTTCACCCCAGTTGTGAGGTAGAGTACCCCAGGGGGCGGTTCAGTTAGAATATAGTGTCCATATAAAGAATTCCATCAAATTTCAAGTATCCCCCTTCTCTCCTACCACCAAGCCACACGAGAGGACTTTCGACGCGCCATTTATGTCGAGTGCCCCATGCCGCAAAAACACTATATATTTACAAACATTTCTGCCGTCTCTGGGATTTGAAGTCGAGCCCTTTGGTACCGTAGTAGGCTCCTTTAACTACTACAACATCTGGGCGACAATCATCCTAATTTTGCAATGCTAAATTAGATGCCTTTCAGACCCTACTAGAATGGCAAGTGATTTTTATCTCCGTCTGTGGAAATGCGAAAAGTTCTATGAAGTTTTCAAATATATCTTTTTATTAAAACTTTTCCATATCAGAAAGCGCAACTCGTTTTCGTAACCAAATTCTACCACTTGCAGGTATCAATATAATAGAAAATTTACTTTAAAATTTAAAATGCGTTGAAGTCTGGGACTATACAATTTTTCCTTAATTCAAGCATTGCCTCAAAATCTGAAGTGACACGACTTAACTTCAGCTAGCTGAAGTGACACGACTTAACTTCTAAATGGCTAATACCGGAATGCTACTTAGTAGAGATCTGCGGGCATCGCTGACTAATGCTGCACATCTAAAACATTGAAATTCCTGGCTTTAAATAATCATAACTCCTTTCTATCCTTATGAGAAAAATGAAAAGGAGAAGTAAGAATCCAAATCCAAATCATAAAAATAGATTAATTAATATAATATAGGTAATAAATATATTTTCTAAACCTATTCCGTGATAACAAATAAATGAGATTTTCTGTCTCTTAAGTTTAAAATAATTGTATAATGTTTATAATTTTCATACTCTTCTGTAAACTGAAATTTTCAAACCAAATACTGAACCAAATATTTTTTTTATTCTTTACTGTTATATCCACCATTTGGAAGATGTTCTTCATTCTTTTTCCTAAATTTATATGAATTTCATTTATGAAGAATCTATGTTATTAATATATTGCGACTGGTAATTGTGAAACCATTTCGAATGTTCGCAAGGCTGAAATTTCCTTTTTGTTTCAGTCTAAAATTAAATCTGTCGACTTACATTTTTTGTAACGTAATAGCAATAATTATGTATAATTACGGGTTTTAATGTACTTAATTTTCTAATACTCGATTTTTGAAGTTTTTTCCTCTATTTCTAAGAGTCAAGCAAAATTTCACTAATTACTGCCGATTTATTGCCATGTAGCCTAGCAAATATATAAAACAGCAAAAATAAATAAATAAATACATATACAAGTTTGAAATGAGCAATACTTAAAATGGTGGAATAATAGAATCTCACTTTGTAAAAATGAAATATGCTGAAGTTTGTAATTGTATTACAAAAATATGAATTTTTTTAAGATTTTATATTACGCCTAAATGTTGAGTTTTTTTAACGTTTTGTGTGTTCCCATTATTAGCTAAATATCATGTTCTTCGCACTTAAGTAATAAACTTCAGTTCAACAGCAATATCATAAAATATTTATAAGGAGCATATCTTTATAATTTCCTATATACGGTCTCGCGCGCTAGATTTTTTTTTTCACTGTGTTGCCATAGCTCGCTTTGAACTCGTTGAGTTTGTTAATCAGATATTCATTAACGTTTTACGCAGTATGAAATAGATAATAAAAAATATTCCAAATTGCAAAATCGGACATCCAGCTGCGCATATTCGAGAGAAGGACTACGTTATTCAAAATTTGATGTCTCTAGGTCCCATTGGTTTTACACAGTGCGAAAAACATATATACATTCATGCAGATTCTTCTTTATTTAGTTTCTTTAAATATGATGCAGGGCGATAATATTTGGTGGCAACAATCTGAAAAGTGAAACGCCATTCATAGTGAAACGCCACAAAATGCCAAAACGAAATTAATAGCCCATCTGGGCTAACACTTTTTGGGCTAAAAAACTTCATTTATTTAGTTCAACAACGCTCATAATTCATCATGCGAGGAGCCCTTTACTTGTTTTTCTCATTGCACTGTAATTAACGTATGCACTGGTAATTATCGTATGTATATTTCATTACTTAGCGTTAGTGATGTTTAAAATCTGCTCAACTCTGCAAATAATTAAATTAAACAGGTGTCGGAAGCGTCATTAAGGGGACTCATACACCTTAAACCCCTCTTGATCTTCGAATATGTGACTATTGCAAGAATTGGGATATTTTATTTATTTTAAAAGCAATTACTTCCAACTTTTTACAGCTGACTTCATGATATAGCTGCTTTGGAAACTAGTAACCAGAAAGTTGGTGTTCCCACAAATAGTTTTGTAATTTAATCCTCTTTGTGACAAAATATTTCGCCATATTTCCACCTTGCGCGCATGATATTTTAAAAATGGCTAATGGTACATACTTGAAATTGGATGGAATTCTTTATATGGGCACTATTTTCTAACTGAACCTACAGTCTGAAGACGATTTTAATTTTGAAAAATTTTATGGACGAAAACATTAAAAATTTTTTAATAAAATACATTTTATAAACTCATCTCAGAATAAAAAAAAAATTTAACATGAAATTTCTAGAATTTTAGGTTCACAGTATTTCCAGATGTTATAAAAGCTATTTATTAAATATGGGATTAAATTATGAAACAGAATGTTTTAAACTGCGCGCGCAAGTTGGAAACATGACAAAAAATGTTGTCACAAAGCGGATTAAATTATGAAAATATTTTTGGCAACACAAACTTTCTGATTACTATTTCAGAAAGCAGCTACAGGGGTTGGACAAAAATATGGAAACATCTTTAAAAAAACATGTTTCTTTGCTTAATATGGTGTAGGAAACCCGTTGGCATCCAAAACAGCTTGCAGTCTTCTCGGACTGGATAAATACAGTTCCTGTATGTTTGCCAAGGGAATATTATACCATTCTTCCTGCAAAACGGTGGCAAGTTCAGATAACGATGTTGGCGGTGGATAACGAGAACCCACTTTCCGTTCCAATGTAGACCACAAAGGTTCGATAATATTCAAGTCTGGTAACTGTGGTGGCCAGGGGAGATGGGACAACTCATCCTTGTGCTCAGAAAACCAGTCCTGGACAATGTGAGCTGTGTGAACAGGGGCTTTGTCGTCTTGGAAGACACCATCAGCATCGGGGAACAAAGTTTGTACCATGGGATGAACTTGATCGGCCAAAATGTTCACATAAGTCTTGGCAGTCATGTGCCCTGACACAGTTATCATGGGGCTAGCAGAGAACCACGATATAGCTGCCCAAACCATAACAGAACCCCCGCCATATTTCACTCTTGGCAACAAGCAGTCTGTATTATAGGCTTGAGATGGCGTTCTCCAGACGTAAACTCGGCCAGAAGTGGGGAACAATGTAAAAGAAGACTCGTCAGACCATATTACTCGCTTCCACTGCTCTATAGTCCAGGCTTTATGACTTAAACACCACCTTTTCCTGTTACGGGCATTAGCATCACTGATGAGTGGCGTCTCGATTGCAGCACGGCCAGCAATTCCCTGTTTATGAAGCTCCCTTCTAATTGTTTTGGTACTCACAGGGTTCGGTAACACAACATTCATTTCAGCAGTAACTTTTGCAGCTGTGGTCTTCTTATTTTTCGTCACAATTGCCCTTTATGATCGTCTGTCACGATCACTCAGGACACACTTTCGTCCGCGCTGTGATTTAGCAGATGATGTTTTTCCGCTTTTCAAATATGCGGAATAAATCTTCGATACAGTACCTCTTGAAACACTAAACACCTCGGCTACCTTGCTTACGGAAGCACCTACCATACGTGCTCCAACAATTTTCCCACGTTTGAAGTCTGTTAACTCTGACATAATGCAATGACAACCTCACATAACAGTACTCCGACAAAAACTGAACTGTTTAGCACATTTACGAAGTTGTATAGGTGGCGTCAGTCGTCAGAAACGCCAGCGCCACCTACATATTTCATTAATATCAATCTTTCTTTTCAAACATGCATTTCACAAGGTGTTTCCACATTTTTGTTCATCCACTGTGTATTATGTAGTCAAGGATGTTCTCCGCTTCAGGAACAGGTAGGACGTCTTTTTGGTGTGCTCCTGAAAAAGCGAGTTTTTTCGCAGCAATTTTAATCCTACGAATATAATTCTTACATTAAATAGTGCTCGAAGTATTCCTGTACATTTGGATACCTCATATGTGTGTGTGCGATTTGAATTAGTTGAGTTACTAGTGTTTTTGCGCCATCAACAAGGGAAAACAGGCAGCAGCAATTTTACGGTGAGCGTGCCAACCTACTAAGTCGACACTGCGACGGAAGGGTGCCGCGGAGCCACCACGTGGTTATCGTAGTAGGCATAAGAATCTAGTGATTTCCAGCAGTGCCACAAAGTGCTTAAAAGTTTAAAAAATCAATATCTTGGAATATAATCATCGCAGGAATCCCATCTAAAGAAGATTAAGGTAGGGTTCTTATAATCTACCTCCTAAAAACTTCAATAGCCTCTAACTGTGTAATCTCAAATTTTGATAATATGACATAGAATTCTTCGTTCAATTCAGCGGTAAATCTACCAGCTTTAAAATGTGTAATTCTTAATACATTCATATCTTGTTTAATAATTACAGTAGAATCCTCATCTAAATAAGTTTTACCTTGTTTTATGCTCCATCTGATTATGTGTTTATTTTAATTCTTTTTCATTATTTTGTGTTTTGTTTATTTAGTATACATGCAACGCTAATGCTATTTGTTATACTGTATGATACTTTCAAAGTGCTAAAATTGCCTAAATACCTAAACCAATATCTCTGCTTAAAATAATCCTAGAATTTTCTTCTGCACAGATTTTAAATCAGTATTGTATTTTTATGTGTATATATATATAGTCATATATTTCTTTTATGTGCATCTGTAATAGTTGTATGTCTTAATTCACTGCCGGCACAATCTAGATAAATTCTAAGTCCCCAACAGGACGGCCATATTGCCAACCCTGCCAAAATCTCAGCAGTAGCTGCGCAGGGTCCGTCCATGTAGTTCGGATATAACTTCTGCCTTGTATTTAATTGCTATTAACATTGACCTCTCATTGAAATTTTTGCTTTTATATACTGTGTCTGCTATCATGTATTGTATAGTGTGCAACAGCATTTACAAAAATTTCTAAGTCCGGAGTCGGACAAATTCTGCATTGCACTTAATTGCTATTAACATTGATCTCACATTGAAATTTTTGCTTTTATATACTGTGTCTGCTATCATGTATTGTATAGTGTGCAACAGCATTTACAAAAATTTCTAAGTCCGGAGTCGGACAAAGTAAATAGACAACTTTTGTTATTATTATCACCAGAGGTTCCTAAGCCTAAATCTCAACTTTTTACCCTAAGCCCCCTTCTTTAATTATAGTACTAGACACACCAAACTCTAATAAAAGATCCCCCTAGTCTTCCCCTTTCAATAATAAATAACTTTCATTGAATCTCTCCTATTAGTTACCCCTCAAAAAATACTTTTTCATTAGCTTTAATTTCGTTTAATTTCACTTAATTTCTCCTATTTCACAGCCCCTAACCCCCAGATACTAACCAAACCTAAAATGTCTTAATCCTCTCTTCCTCCTCTTTCTGAAAACCTCTCACTCAATAGTTTCAAAATTACAAGCCCTCCCCTCATTTTTAATATTTTTTATTTTATTTTATTTTATTTTTTTTTACCTTTTTATTTTCCGTTTTTTACATTTTATTTCTCCTATATCTTCCTTCCTAATACACTTAGTCTTGTAATTCTTTCAGTCTCTCTCTCTCAGCTTGGCCTCAGGTTTTCAACAATATTACACTTTAGAACCTCCCTTCAAATTTATTTTCTCCCTTTTTTAATCACTCCTTATTAGCATTTTATTTCTCTTCCAACTTCCCAACTAATAGTAGTAACTCCACCGTACCACTTCTATTTACCAACATAAACTCCCTCCTTCATTCTACCACCATCCCCTCATATCTATACTAATTAATATTTTTTCAATGAGTTTAATTAACCTCTTGTCTCTCATTTTCACTTCTAATTTCCACTAATCAACACTCGTAACAGTCTCAAAACTACACAACAGAACCCAGCTTTTCTCTTATACCCCTGCGCCCTCCTGACTTACCCTAAAACACATTAACTAATTATTCCGTAGATTCTCCCCCACTTTCCAATCTTAACGTAGGACTTGCGCATCAGTACTCACCACCCTCATTTCCGAGCCTCTGGCGTATCTCCTGGGAATGTCAAGATATATACTGTTGCTTTTCTGTATTGAATTGATTAATACTGTTGTTATTCTGCATTGAATTACCCATTTACCTATTATCATACTTGTGAAATTACATTCCTGCATACATTCAAAGTGCATTTTCTTATTTACTAACTTTGCTATCCTCACCACTTGATGTCGCATCTTCACTGTCCGATTCACTTACTTTAATGTCCTGTGATATCACAAATTAAGCATATGACTGGTGGTGCCACACTGTGATATTAAGTGCTTACATCACGCATTCTCCCACCTTGCATACCTTAGTGTCCAACATAACAAGGGCCTTTTTAATCAGTGCATTTCAAGAATCAACGTATCCGCTCTGACATGTCGCGTCCCTCGTTTCAACCTACCGACACAGAGAATACCCAGTCGCAAGGCATTTTAGATCCTGAAGCTTTATTGGCATCGGACTTATCGCACGAAGAACGTGTAGCCGTCCTAGCAGGAAACATTCGGCAGATCTCTGCAACGTTTCGAAGAAATAAATTCCTATTAACCCAAGATTTAAGGGAGCAATTGGAAAAGTCCTTAGACGTCCTACAAGAATTAGCACTTGCAGGACCAGCATACGCAGCAAAGCCAGTAACTGAAGACACAGGCACTAATACTTCTACCTTTGTGTGCTGTCAAGCAGTTCACGCCTCCACACACCCTGTGCAACAGCTCAATAGCGAACCAGCTCTGACTTCGCAGTCCAATACCTCCATTCCGACGTTCGCTGAGGTATTGCGTAAATCCAGAATACCTAGCATCATAATCAAGCCCATCACTAAGAAACCCACTGGAGAGCTAAGGAAAGAACAAGCAAAAGTTCCACTTACAAAGATCCCAGTCACAGTGGAAAAGATACAACCTACGCCACAAGGAGGATTAGAGGTATTCTGCCAGACAGCAGAGGAACTTGACCAACTGCAACAGCATATACAAAAAGCCAACATAGATGTCGACTTCAAGAGACGCCAACGACGACGACCGAGGATTGCCATACACAACGTTCCTGAGAGCACCAAGCCGGAGGAGATCATCTCCGAGCTTAGTACAACAACGGGAACATCGTCTAAGCTCTACAAGGCGCTATACCGACTTAAAGAAAGGCGACCAAAGACAGTCAAGTGGATTATCGAACGCGCAGCAGAAGGATTTGCCGCCGCAACCAAAGCCCGACGCATCTTCACTGCATGGCAATCCCATGGCATCTCTGAATTCATTGGCATCAGGCGATGCTATCGCTGCCAGCAGTTCGGGCACAGTCAAGACGCATGCAGGTCAAAGAAGATCTTCTGCGGCTTCTGCTCCGGCCCGCATCCAACCAGATGTTGCACAGCTGAGCAGCCCTCATGTATTAACTGTGGGGACTCAAACTGTAGATGGGGCACAAGATACAACTTCTTTCACCCGACTTATGCTACCGAATGCCCAGTCTACCAGCGGGCAGTCGATACAATCCGCAGCAATACGGATTATTAATGACAGACCAGCTTGCACGACCTCGTTATGTGAAAACAGTAAGCAGATGAAAGATCCATCAACGACAAAGGATGCACTTAACATAATGCAGTCGGAACGACAATCAGAAACCAGGTGCCTGCAGATCAACCTACAGCATGCACGTGCAGCAACATCGCAGACAGCTCTCTACGCTGCAGAGGAACGAATAGACCTAATCTTAGGTCAAGAACCATACTGCAGGAATGGTAAAGTAGTCGGCTTCCCCTTACAATGGAGCATTTATCAAAAAGAAGATATCGATCAACCACCAAGCGCATTTATAGCAAACTGCAACCCCAAATGGTCACCATTAATGATAGCAGCCGAAAGGGACTTTGTAGCAATACTATTAGAGATACTAAATCTAACAGTGGTTCTGGTTTCAATCTACTCTCCACCAACAGAAGAAGCAGACCCCACATTAGAACGCATACAACGATTGATGAGATCGCACCGAATAGCTAACATACTATTTGCTGGAGATTTTAACGCACACAGCACCACCTGGGGCTATGCAATCACAGCTCCTAAAGGCCGCATACTCGAGGACTTTGTTCACAGCAGTAACCTCGTAATTCACAATCGTTCGGATGCACCGCCTACATTCAATAGACTACACTCGCGCGGCTGGCCAGACCTTACCATCACCACCCAACAGATGGCACCCATACTGCAAGACTGGACAGTCGTCGAAAACCTTAGTATCTCCGACCATAATTATATACGGTTTAATCTAGCAAATAGCACAGCCACCTCTATTCTTAAACGGTACAATCTCCCTGGACGGAAAGTTCGAGCATTCATAGCCATCATTAGAGCCCGTCTGGCACCTTTTGCAACCGCAATAAGACAGACCAACAGCAAAGAGGCCCTCCAGAACCTCACCCAAGACATCTTAACCGCAATCAAGAAGGCATGTGATGAAAATCTTCCCCTGCGCACGGCCAAAAGAATCACAACGCTGAATTGGTGGAATGGCACGCTTCGAAGTCAACAACAACGGTGTCGTGCTCTACGGCGACGCCTAAAGCAAGAGCGCAGACATAACCTAGAAACCTCCACCCTGCTCATTTACCAACGGGAGCGAGCACTCTATAAGCGAATGATTTTGGAAGCTAAGATAAGCAGCTGGAGAAAATTCTGCACAGAAACTACGACCACCTTTGGTATCCACCACAAAATCGCAGCTGGCAAACTCTTCAAACCGGCAACTCTCTACCTCCAGCCAACGCCAAATACTAATGACCATCTCACGGAGGCTACGTTATCAGAGATCCTAAGGACAGTCTTCACCAAGGACAACCCGACAGAAGACACAGCCTTTCATACCATCGTCCGAAACCAGCCTCTTGAAATAAATACCATGGATGACCCTGATATTACAACTGCAGAAATACTCCAGGTCCTGCGCCAGCTTCCGCAGCGTAAAGCACCTGGACCAGATGGCATCGACAACCGGATAATAAAATTAATAGTGCGAACAAATGTCAACATCTTCCAAGTGCTATTTAATCAGCTTCTTCGTACCGGGACATTTCCCAGGTGTTTCAAAATCGGTCATGTAGTCTTGTTCCTGAAGAAGAACAAAGATCCTACGAGACCAGAGTCATTCAGACCGATCTGCTTACTCTCTACCCTGGGTAAGGTTTTCGAAAAGATACTCATGACAAGGCTAAGACATCATCTGCACAGAACCCGGTTCCTGAGTCCATTTCAATTTGGCTTTAGCCCAGGTAAATCAACACTACATGCTCTGATGGAAGTCAAAAACCAAATACTGGCTAACAGATCCTCTGGCTACCACACAGCGTTCATTTCAATAGATCTCAAGAGCGCTTTTGATACGCTGTGGTGGACAGCAATATTACAAGCTCTACGAACCGCTAACTGCCCAAGCAATATTTACAACACCATCGTAAACTATTTAGCGGACCGCCGGCTGATCCTTCCACATAACAGCGGAATTATAGAACAAGATCAGACACAGGGATGCCCGCAAGGCTCATGCGCCGGACCGTTCCTATGGAACATAACCTTCAACGGAGTCCTCAACAACCCATGGCCTGACCATACAAGGATCATCGCTTACGCAGACGATACAGCCCTAATCGTCAAAGGAAGAACCAGGGAAAAGCTCCAGGCCAATGCAATCGAATCCTGCTCCCTTTTTCAGGAAAGATGCACAGCCCTAAAACTTCAAATAGCAGAGGCCAAATCTCAAATTTTGCTCGTCCCAAAAAAAGGCGGATCGCTGGCAAGACAGCCAAGGATAACTTTAAACGGACATCGCCTCCGCATCACTCCAGTGCTGAAATATCTAGGAATTATCTTCAACACCAAATTAAACTGGATCCCCCATGTGCTGGAGCTGAAAAGGAAAACTGCAAAATTAGCCCAACAACTAAGATATATGCAGGGCTATAAATCGGGTCTCAATCCCTATATCCAGAAAACGCTTTACACAACAGTAGCCGAGAAAGTTATAACTTATGGAGCGGCTGTTTGGTCAGCGCCTATGCAGGGCCGCAAAGTCAAGCATCTACTTAGCATACAAAGGCCTTTTCTCCTGAATGTCACCAAGGCCTTCCGAACATCCCCTACAAATGCGTTATGCGTACTAGCGGGATTGCTACCGCTCCATCTGAGCGTAGAAAAGGAAGCAGCTTATCAGGAGATCACTCAACTTGGCAATCTAACCACCTTCAGAGACGAGCTATACTCACCAGCCGAATTTGAACAAAAGATGATACGCCTTGCCGATCACCCCTCAACGCAGGGACAGGGAGTAAAGATTAGCATCAAGCAAAACACCAATGTAAAGGAAGATGATCTAGTCTATTATACCGACGGGTCAAAACTAGATGAAAATACAGGTTGCGCCTATGTTGCCCTCAGACAGCAAAGCACAATAGCACAATGGAAAGGTCACCTGGACACAAACAACAGCGTGTTCCAGAGTGAAGTAATGGCCATCAAACAAGCTCTACTTGCGATAATCCAACAGCGGCAAAGAGACAGCTTCATTATAACAGACAGCCTCTCCTCCCTGTATGCAATTGTGAACCCTGTGCACAGCTCCCCACTGATTGCAGAGATTCAGACACATCTGCGCGACCACAGCCATCTTAACACCAGGATAGAATGGACCAAGGCCCACGTCGGCAACAGGGGGAACGAGCAAGCAGATCAACTTGCAAAGGAGGCTGCAAGAAACATCAATGCGGAACATATCACCATCCCTTGGCCAGTTTCATATTTAAAGAAAAGTCTGAAACACAAGGCAAAATCCGTTTGGCAGGAGGAATGGGATACTGGTGAGACAAGACGCCGTGCTCACTATCACGTCCCTACGGTAGACTCAGACCGTCTCATAGTGCATGCACAAATGGTCCGATACATTACCGGACACGGTCCTTTTCCCGTGTACTATGAAAAACACGGGATCGCACGAAATGCACATTGTATATGTGGTGAGATGGGCACCCCAGATCATTATGTTACCCAATGCCCGCTTACAGCAGATCTGCACCTGCCAATTCCAACTACAAACACGCAGGCTTTCTGCAGATTTATGGTTAAAGACAAACGTACTGACCGAAAAATCAACAAGATAGTTGATAAACTCATGAACGTGGGCACAGACTTATGTCTAATCTAAAGCAAACGTGCTAAGATATGATATGCAAATGCAAGGTGGAGTGTGCAACGCCATTTATCATGTGCCATGTATCGTGTAAATTAAAAACCATGTCATACAAACTCCATGTATATATAACTATCGGCATGATGTGCTACAAGCAGCTCACAAACTAAAACTGTAAATAATGCAAATGAACTGAGTCAGTAATGAACATTACGCACTGAGGTCAGTTATCGTGCATATAACTATGCACTTTGCAGCGCGTAAAACTGCCTGCAACAGAACAGCAACGTGTCAATACTGGCAAATTACGCAATGCAGGACAGTTCATGTACTACGCGTACTAATACCATCACATCCATATACCGCGACCTATTCTAAGGTGCGAAATGTAAGTAATGGAGAAATGCACAGATGCAAAATTCTGCAGTAATATGCTAACTGTAAATGCAAAGTAATCTATGTATATTAAGGAATGCTAATGTAATCCATTATATGTTTTTGTACATGGTAAATATATTAATGTAATGATTAAGCAATGTATTATAAGTGTAAAGAACTTCGGTACAGAATAACATTGTAAAGCTTACCGGCTTAATTATAAGGAGTAATGTAATATGCACTTTCGTATAAGTTAGTCAGTATAATTTATCCTGCATAATCTTTCACCAGTGCATAACAAATTTCCCTGCGTGTAACTTAACACGCATCATGTATATACACCCTTCTGTGCATAATGTTTTTCCTACGTATCACTAATTTCCCTGTGTATAATTTAATGCGCATCTTGTGTTGAATGCGCAGCCAGTGCAAAACAACATTATTGCAATCTGATGATAATGTATCTGTTACCAGTATACGGTATATTAGGAAAGAAAATTAATGTAATAAGTATTTGGAAGTTAATGTAATGTTAAGGTAAGGCGTAATTTTGTCTTGTCAATCTGATGTGTAGAATATAATGTAATGTGTAAACCATGTATCGCAATATAAAATATGTAGTGTAGTATGTACTGATAAACTATCCTGTTAATTTGATATGTAGTACATTATCTAATACGTAAGCCAAGTATCGTAATATGTAATGTAATCGTAATAGTGTCATATGTATCATAATATATAATGTAATATGTAATACAATCGTATTAGTGTCATATGTATCATAATAAATAATGTAATATGTAATGTAATCGTAATAGTGTCATATGTATCATAATATATAATGTAATATGTAATGTAATCGTAATAGTGTCATATGTATCATAATATATAATGTAATATGTTATGTAATCGTAATATTGTCATATGTATCATAATATATAATGTGATATGTAATGTAGTCGTAATAGTGTTATATGTATCATAATATATAATGTAATACGTAATGTAATCGTAATAGTGCCATATGTATCATAATATGCAATATAATATGTAATGTAGTATGTACTGATTAATGAGCAACATGGCACAGAATGCAAAGCCCAACTGAAGAAATGTGAATGCAAACTTTATAATAGTATTATGCATAATGATGTAGGCAGTGTATCGAGAAGCCTATCATGTGAATAAGTTATCCTGTATAATGCAATACCTGTGTATAACTAATTTCATGTGAATAATCTAACCCGTATCGTGCTTATAACCCCCTATTGCGTATAATGTTCCTATGTATCATTAATTTCCCCGTATATAATGTAATGTGTACCCAGTGTATAATGATAATATAATGCGTATCCTGTGTCTAATGCGAAACCTGTGCAAAATAACCCTTTTATAATGTACCAATATAGGGTTTATTAGAAAAGAATTTTAATGTAATAAGTTGATGTGAAGTTAATGTAATGTTAGGATAAGGTATTAATTTGATATGTAGTATATAATGCAATGTGTAAATCATGTATCGTAATATATAATGTAATATGAAATGTACGATAAAGGTGGACGTGGTGCTGTACTGATTAACCCAAATGGTAAAGGGACAGTGCCCACGTCCTCCGTCGCTTATCGCTTATTATGTAGTCATCTGTAAAACGTTGTTAGTAATTGCTTTTAAAACAAATAAGTTATCCGAATTCTTGCAACAGTCACCTATTCGAACATGTTATAGATTTTAAGGTGTATGAGTCCCCTTAAGCTTCGAAAATATTACACAAAATTTTATATTTCATTATATAATAAGTTAAATATTTATTGAGATAAAGCAATTCTCAGTTAACGTATAAAAATTGCATTTCCCTGCGATATGTAATAAAGCAAGCAACGCCCACAGAGTGCATAACATTACGTGTTTTGTTTTAATAATGTTATAGTTACTACTGCTGCTAAGAAGCAACAGTAGTAACTATAACATTAAAGTCATTAAAGGTGTCATTAAAAGCACCCAAGTTGCATACCATAGTACTAAGGCGTTTTAAATTAAATTGTTACGTTTTTAATCGGTTTTGTAATAATATTACATTCTTTATTAAGCATACATATTACTATCATGTATGATGGTTCCCATATGTAGATCATGAGTAACATGAGCATGAATTTATAACTTGTGAGCTTTTTTCCCCTTTTCGTAATACCAAATTTATGTGCTGTTATCTTTCTTATTGGAAACTTCAAAACTTATAATGTTAACTAAGTCTGAAATATTTTCTTTTAAAAAAAGTGCATTCCTCAGCACCTAACAAATTATTTTCGTGAATTAAACTTGGTTTAAATTTTTTGTCGAGTCAGCTTACTCTTTTTCCTTACCTGAAAATCCATTTTATTTCTCGGTACAAAACCTACGGATTAAGTATCCGAAACTAAAAGGATAAATAAAAACAAAATCTTTCTTCTTGTAATTTAGGAAGGCAAGAAGTATCGTTTTTGGAATTCTACCTTCTCAGCACGACTAAAATTTCAGAATTAAAAACAATCAATTTTGTACATTTTCCTTTTTTTATTGCTGTTGTTATTTACGTGCTGTGTGTGTTATCGCTTTGATTTGTTTTAGTTTGTTTTGTTATTTTTTTTGGCGAGGTGAGCTCCTGTGGTCCCCGAAGACAACAAAACGAGAGGGCCTTATTTCATCCTTTACTGACAGACATTTCCCATTTATCTAGGGTGACCTTTGGTGTCTTAGAAGGGAACATCTACAAAGCTAAATCATGTTTTGACTGTAAAAATCTTCAATTTGGCAAGGGTATCTCGATTTATATGAGAGAACGTAACTGTTTGGGGTAAAATAATTAATAATTAATCCCTCTAGCCATCAGAAAATTAGAATTTTGATCTGTTTGATGCTTGAAGGCTTTAACATCACATCTGATAAATCATAATCAGAACTGGTATTAGAAAGATTTATCAGAAGTAAAATTCCTTCAAGTGCACTATTAGGAAATCACTTGAAGAATCTCACGAATCTTTCGATACATTCCGTATTTAAAAGCTGGAATCGTCGGTGACTTATCAAATCTTTAGAACTTTAAATTAAGAAGATTAAAAAATTTTATTCAAAACTAAGATTAGATTTATTGCTATCCAAAATCTAAAAACCTCTTTCTGTTAGAGCTCATTAGAAAAGAATACGATTGTTCCAAAATTAGTTTGTAAGGACCTTGACGGCCGTGTTCTTATTTTTCTAGAGAAAATTCGGTGCCCCGTCCTTAATGTTTATCTATGTTGGTTTTTGTAAAATCCTTCCAGTTTTTGCACTTACTTTGATTTAAAAGTTCTATAAAATACAAATAAATTTAAATTTCTAATCACCCATTTCTTGGTAAATAATATTCAGAAAAGAAGCCTAGTGTCTGAAGAGTTTTATTTGTACGTTTCTTTTAACAAATTTCTTTTGCCTCTTTTTTAAAAAATGGATGTATATTTAAAAATTCTGTTCATAAATTTTCGTTCTGTTAAACACTGATCGCTGATTTCAAATTTTGACGCTGATCGCTTTAATTAAAAAAATTTCAGTATTAATGATTAGTTTTGTTCTTTTAGACGCTTATTATTTTTATTCTTTTGCATGTTTATTACTTTTAGTCCTTTTGTATCCTTTTTTGTACCCTTACTTATCCTATTTCCTTATCCTTATTCTTACGAAAATGATTTAAAAATCTTTTAAAATTCGGATTCCAGAAAATTTAAGATTTTCTTCACCGTGATGTGCACATAAAATGTTATGTTTCAAGTAAAATAACATGTTTCATACCAACTCCTTGCACAAATAAGATGTAAACGCTTAGTCTGAAAAATATTTTTTTTTCGAAACTATTTTGGAGATTTGCCATAGTAAATGCTTTAACATAAGACATAAATTCCTGCCTATTTTTTTAACCAAATGCTGGGACGGCATGAAAATATAATTGGTGATCAGTAATAATTTTGCTCCGTAAAGTTTTTGTCACACAGCGAATTATTTGGGACGATTAGTACTTTCATGCAGTGTCTGCGTAGTTTTTTTCAAATAACACCGAAAGATTCTTAAATGAGTTCAAGTAATTCCAAAATAGTTTCGAAACACAATTTTAGTTGTTACATACCATGTTTTGGCGGAAGTACTAGCAGCTAATCTTTGAAAAATGCGTAATTCGGATATTTTCCTCAATGCAAGAAATTGCTCATATTGTTAGGAAATAAAACTTACTTTGTTTGAATGCAGGCTCGAAATCTACTTTAGATGTAATAAGACACTATTAGATGTAATAAGAGATGCAATAACTCTTACTGAATCACATGTTGCGAAATGCCCAGCCGCCAAAAATAGCTTCCCCGCAAAGCAGATTTAGGGTTTCCAGAAAGGAAGGTCAAGGTTGCTAGATTTGGCGTGAAATCGGCCATTTTTCGACAAAAATACGGTGAGAAAACATTTTAGAAGGCATTCTTAGCTGTTTTCCTCGGGAATTTTCTTGAAGGTAAGCTGCCTGTATGCGGAGAGGGTTGTATTTTTAGTTCAGTAGTATAGTAATAGTAGTAGTAGTGTCTTGAGTTCAGAGATTAGCTTGAGAGCAATCGACCGAGTCGGGAGCTGTAATTTAGTGCTTGGACCGTGAAGCTGTTTTCACCGTTGTAGCTTGAAAGCTGTGTTGCTGACTTTTCAGCGTCTTTTTCGTAGTTTTTCGACGCCTGTAAAAGTGTCTATGGAACTTTCCTGTATAATAATGGCGAATAAATTGTGTTTTGATTCCTCATCAAGTGTTATCGTCAATTACTCCATATCCACGAACCCGTAGAACGCAACAATAGATTGTATAAATAAAAAAAAAACTATTCCTTTTTTACAATCGTATAAAAATATTATGCATTTGATATTCCTCTTTATAATCAACTGCTTTATATTTCAACTGAATAACATTAGCGTCACTATTACATATGAAAATTATTGCCGTAAGCGTTATTGCGATTATCACTCTCCAGTCAAAAATCGCAAGATAAACACTTCATTAAGCTTTGTCTGAAGTATTATATTTTATTTATGCAATAATAACTAACTTCTTTAGCTTTTCTAATCTTTAAATTTAAAATTCTATGTGTAAAGCTGTAAATATATACATTTCAAATATTTTGGAATCTATTTATTTAGAGACATGTTTACTACGAAAACCTTTTACTCTTTGAAACAAATTTAAAAGAGTCGCATGTGTGGCTTAAAGCTTTTACTACTCATCATTCTCTACTCTTTCCCATTAGTACATGTAGTCCCTAGACTACTAGACAAAGTAATCAAAGTCGAACCTTAATTTACCTAAGGTTCTGGCCTCTAACATCGACAGTGTAATACAATATTCTAGTCTAGCAGTTATGTAGCTGAAAAGGAAATTCTTTCTTAAGGCAGTTTTCTTAGGGAAAGAAGTACTGAAAACAAAAAGATTCAGATAAGAGAAAATGCTCAAGGGAATGTACGGCTTATGTGAAATGTAAGTTTTATCTTACTAATTAGTTTTATTCTTAATTATGTATAGATTTTACTCTTAGATTTCATGTTAGAAATATATTCTAAGATTTAAGGCTTCTAATAATAATATATCTATTTAACCATTATGCTATTCTTAAATCCTCTTACTTATATTTTAATAGGTTTTTGATGATTTATGCACTATTAAAATATATTGCAGGCAGTTATCTTGGTTTTAATTAAATTTTTCAACTTAATTTGCACGCGATCTTGTATATTATATACAGCGTATATATATATATATATATAATTTTTATTTTTAATTTAGGAACGCTTTGGAAATTCGAAAATAAAATCTTTTATTTATTCAAATACTGCATCTGATTTTCCTCAAACCGGAGGTAATGATAAAAGAATTTTGTCGCAATTTAAATAAAATATAGTATGAGGATAATGCTGCAAATCTGATGCCAGTATAAAACGTAATCGTAATTCGGTAATTCGAAGCAACATGAGATCCCAATTAAACTTGATGAGAAGACTATAACTTGACTTTTCACGCTTCATGTTTATATATATACATTTTGTAAAATCAAACGCAGTATATATGAAACTTTACCAACATTTTTCTACTATTTCCTATTAAAGATATCGAGAACGATTCTCACCAGTGTCTAGACATACCTTCACACAGTTTCATATATTGATGAGGTCTGTGTAGATAGGCATACATTTTCCTTTAGTGTTTTTGACAAGAAAAAAAATCCCACGCTATTCTAGTAAGTATCTGGACAGGCTATAATTCCACAAATATAAAATTCAGGATTATCGTAATTACATAAATTGGAATTATTACCCCTTATTATACAACTACCTGCCTAAAAGCTCATAAAAAATTACTACATTAACTGAAAAGTTTACAAAAACACATACTGCAAGTTTTGTTTTATCAGTTCTTATAATAATTATATCTATTCTTATAATAATTATAAATATTTATCTGTTCTTATAATAATTATAAATAAATAATTATGTTATTTTAGATATTGTTAAACTATATTTTAATGAATAAATTGAATATATACTGGCTGTTCATGTAAATATCCTAGATGTCCTGTGTATAGTAATGGATGTAGCAAATAGTTCCCCGGTTTTGTCTTATAGTACCCTGAAGGGAGGTAATCGTTCTATAACGATTATAATTTATAAAATGTCATCCATCAGTTATTCAGTAAATAGAGAGAAATCTTCTAATTAAGAGAAGGCTTCGAATTACTTGCATAATATTGTAAAGGACGAATTAAAGACGAATTAATTAATTGTAAGAGACGAATTACGTTTAATTGTGCTACAATTCTATAGTAACTGTTTGAATATCAGATTGATTAACAATATTGCATTTTTAGTAATTAGCATTTCGAAATTAGATAATGTATCTTCGACAGAAATAATTTTCACTTCAGCAGAAACTAACGCTTTAAGAAAAAGAAATTTCATTAAAAACAAAATTAAATCCTACTCTTAAAAACATAGTTAAGAAAATGTGAAACAGGAAGAAATGTTAAGGAAAGAATTAGTTTAGAATTAAAAAGTTTCTCCATGTATTATTCATTAGGAATAGTTTATACCGATTTCTTTATATGTGAACTTTTATACTTTCCGTCTACGTTTTAGATAAACTGAAAACAGGAAACTGAATGGAATAGATTTAAAATCAAACTAAGAAATATGATTAAAAGATATTTTTAAAAGGATATACTGGTATGGAAAACAATTGAAAAAATTCACAAATCCAGTAACCTTATTCTGAATTTGACGCTTTTATTTCCTTGATATTTAACGGCATGTTTTCTTAAAACTAAATTATGCGATATACAGAACAATGGCAGTTTTAATAATAAATTACAGATGTATCGTTTTATTTACGGATAATGCTTTTACGCATTTATGTGAAACTTGCAAGCAGACTCATTCTGTTTAAATAACACAATTTCAAATATAGATCAGATTAAATTACATTTTTTTCTTACAACATTATCTTAGTTTTTTACATCCACACAAAATATGGGCCTAAGTGTATTATACAAAGAATTGTGCCAGTGGTAGAAATGGAACAATTCTTGAATTGTTTCGAAGGTGAACCCGAATATATTCTCGAATCCTTCATATATAAAAATAATAAATAAAAAGAAAGAAGGAAAATAGCTATGCCTCATTGAATGCATTTAGTTGAAGCAAAATTTTAATTTACATATTTAATAAATGCTGAATCCAAACATTTAATGTAATCTATTTTTAATAAGAAGATAAAATTATATTTAATAACTGAGGTACGTAAAACTCGACTTCTGACGTTTATTTTACAATACAATTTGACCAAAATATTTAAATAACAGTTTAAACTCTTTACATTATCAGGACTGGTATTCCTCTTTACTTGCTTTGGAAACATGAACTGTCCTGACTCGGAACAGGGAGCTTACTCAAGCTATGTTCGATAAATTGTGAAGTAGACAATACACATAAGAAGGGTATACGAAACCCTTTACTTTTCTATCTTTACAGAGCTTTCCGGAACTTCGGAATACAGAGACCAACCACTTGTGGTCTGAACGTAAGAATATAAAAATACTAACTAAAACTCTAACTAAACTAACTTTGGATTAATATACAAGTGTCTACTTTAAGATTGGCCGTTAATTAACAAAGAGCCGTATGTAGTACAGAGAGCTGCTAAAACTACGATACGTTTAAAATTATCAAGAGGACTAAACCTCTGGCCTTGAAGGCAACCAGCAACCGAGTAAAACTACTATGACAAGCGACCTGCTTCTAATAACTCCTTCTTCTCTCTTGCTTGGCAAAAAGCCACAACTTAAGTACTTGGCGTTAGCAAGACAAATTTGCATAAATAAGTAAAAGCTTTTAATTCTGGCCGGAAGTAGAAAATAAGTGATAGTGATAGTAAAGATTTAAAATAAAATAAACGTTAGTAAAACTTAGGATCCTTACAACATTTTCCTAGTATAAATTAATATAAGTGTAGAGGTAGTGATTACTTCACAGTTAAAAGATATAACATATTGTCAAACTTAAACGATAAACTCATTCAGAATATAAAGCGGACAGCATAAAGGGTTGCCGTGAGATTATATCTCAATAACACTAATATTTCTAAAGCTTTGATTTAAAACTTTTCCACATTTTTTAGGTTAAGATACGAAAAACTGAAATATGGTTAAAACACATAGAATTGATGTTCGCATATTTTTATGAACCTCGAGATTCGAGAATTCGAATGTTATATTATGTTATTCAAATATTTATTAAACTTCTAAAGCTTTCGGATTTTTTGCGTGAGCAGGCAAGATTTTTTTCTATCTTCCAAATTTTTCTGCACCTTGTTTCATTATTCGAAAAATTTTACGTTTGATTAAATTTAAAAAAAAAGAAAGGGAATCCTAAAGTTTTCAGATTTTATATTACGCGCAAGGGGGTCTTTTTTGACGTTTTGTGTGTTACCGTTATCCACAGAGATAATTACATCCAAAGAGAAGTGTTTCATCACTTTGTGTTATTTATTAAATATCATGTTCCTTGCGCTTAAACCATAAAACTCAATTCAACAGAAATATCACAAAATAATACAAAAAGAGCGTAGCATTAGAATTTCCGATACACAGTCTCGCGTGGAGATAAAAAGCATTTTTTGTTTTTGTTTGTTTGTTTGTTGTATCTTTTTTGTACAGTGTTGTCATTGCTCGCTTTGAAAACGTCGAGTTTTTTAATCAAAAATTTGTTAAAGTGTTAAAAAGTATGAAATCGATAATAAAACAAATAACAAATTATTGATTAGGACTTCCAGATGTCCATATTCGGTAGAAGAATACGTTATTCAAAATTTAATGGCTCCAGATGTCGTTGTTTTATCACAATGCAAGAAACATGCATACATTTACGCAGATTCTTCATTATTTAAATTCTTTAGGGCGAAAATACTTGTTGGCAACAATTTGAAAAGCGAAACAGATATTTAAAGTTTTCAACGCAAAACAAAAAAAGGAAATTAATAGCCCTTCAGGGCTAAGGCCCTGTCGGCTAATTATTCAAATTTCGATGAATCTGAAAACAATCGAGTACTCAAAATTAAGCATTTTAAGAAAATTTTATTTTGAAAAGAAAAAAAAAAAAAAACGCTTCAGTTGAAAACCCCCATTAAACTATTAAACAGAAGTTCAGCAAATAATATTGAACACTTATTTAAACTATGGGAAACAGAAACTGCGAATCTGACTCGTTTACTGCCCCACCAGGGATAGAGTGGTTAAAACCGCTGAATACGCGTAGTTTGACCTGGGATCGATCCCATGCAAAAGGGCTGGCTGTATGATTTGTTTTCGCGATTTTTCTTATGTGTAACATGTGTGTGCGCCAGTTTTCCTTCGATAGTCCATAACGAAAGTACTTCCCCATTTCAGCAAATAATCTTTGTGTACTTTGCTATAGCCAAATAACTTTACGTTATAAGGTATTTCTCCTTCCTTCTTAGCATGCCTTCGTAGTGTAGTGGTCTGCACGCTGGGCGGTTACTCCAGAGGTTCGGGTTCGATTTCCTACGAGGGCATTGCTCATTTTTTATCTCTTCTGTTTCAAAATAACCTAATGACCCTACAACGTAGCCAGACTTGTTTATAAAATTCGCAATGAGGTGTCGCTTCAATTAATAATATATTTTGAAGGAAGAAATTGAAAAAAAGTATTTCTTAAAATACAAATCAGCTAAGTGCATTATTCAGAATTTAGTTACGGATAGAAAATGCAATAAGCTTGCCTGTGTAAAGAAATGGGATTTTACCGAAGCATTTCTTGACGGAAATTCGGTCAGATTTCTTCATACATGGGGAAAGTTTTAATTGGAAATGAAACCCACCAAAGTAAAATTAAGAATTATCAAAAATGTAACGTTAGATTGGAAATCTCAGGTCGATGACAGTCTTATGTTAAATCGTTAGGAAAATAACAGATAATTATAAAATGACAATACATTTATACGTCGCATTCAGTCTGAAGAAATTATATTTAAAGTTTTATTTTTTTTTAATTAAAAGGATAAAACCAAATCAATAAAATATATTAAGTTTTCATGGGAGATGTAATTTCTAGAAATTTGCAATAAAATTCTACTAGATAATTTTGATTGGCATATTTTTTATTCATTGAAATTGAATTCAAATCAAGCTGTCTAACGGCTAATAAATTCTCATTATGTATCACAGGTTATTATTAATCCAGTTATTGCGTCGTAGATATAATTTGATCTCATTATTTCTATATACATGTGCTCTCCATGTCTGTGTTTCTAGCATATTGCAAATTCCTGAAGATAATACCTTCATTCAAACTGAAATATTTGTCAGTTTCAACAGAAGGATGGAATATACTAAGTTATATTTTATGGCTTTTAATCTCGTAATTAAATGGTTGTCATCAAATCGCGCGAAACTGGGTGTAAAATATTTATTATGGGATGTTTCACTTGTAACAGAATATAGTACATTTGGTGAACGTCATTAAATCTATCTGTATAATGTTTCTTTGATAAGAATGATGATGTTATAAGAGATATTGTAAATATTCGATTATATTTCTGTCGCACACTTGTTATAATGTAGTACATATGTTTTACTTATTCACTTACTTATGTGTTGGATTATATATGTTTTACCTGTAGACACTTATTGTGTATATAAGTTCTTTATTCTCGTATAGTATTGCCTTGTTATTTTGGACCTATTCAAGCTTACATTGCGAAAATAGCTCAGTTAGGAGCCGAGCTATTGTCAGAAATTCATCTAACGTGTTTTGGAGATAATTTTTGTTGGCCGAAGTGTTTGCGATATTTGACAGTTTCTCGTAACGTGGTGGTCTTTTTAAAGGATTTGAAACGTGCAGTTTTGGAGCTATCGAAATAAAATATTCCAAAATCTTCTGATTTAACTATAGACCTTATATGTAGCATATCAACCGGATTCAGAAAACATGGTACCGTATGGTAGTAAAACGGAATGCCTTGCACGGTGCAGCCATATACAGCTTAACTTCACAGGTGCAGTTCACAGATCATTTGCAAACATGCCAGGGAATCTTCCGATTTAGAATCCGTCGTATGTACAGAAGAACAGCATTTACGAGTGCTTTACAAGTATTAGCTGGTATACCCCACTCCGATTTGGCTGCACAAGGCGAAGCAGTTGTTATGCGAAATAGTGGACTCTAGCATACTATCATTTTGTGGCAACATACTTATGTAATTACCGCTTGTGAACATCATGACATTGGACTGTCAGGTGTTCCTGAACTCTTAACAACCTGCAATTTGAATGCCAACATCCTGTATTGATTCCCTCAGTTCATTTTACAGATGATTCTAAGAGCTACGAAGAAACAGGTTATGATTTTTTTTTTTTTTTTTTTTTTGCTTATATAATTGACATATAAGTAAACTGATAGAATATCAAAGTCAGAGTTAAGAAAATTGTATATCAGGGACGCTATTAAACAAACCATAATTTATACCATTGCACGCCATTAAACAATCAATAATTTACTCCAATAACTTGCCAGTGTGTACCACAATATTCTCTGACTATGCTTCTGGTCTCGTTGTAATTGTAGACTTGATAAATGAAAACCCACTAGTTAAACTATCCAAAGACTCATCTTTTCTACGTCTAGAAGGACAAGACCACTATTTTATTGGGTGCCATGAAGTATTTTGATTGTCGGTAATGAGGTGGTAGACAAACTCAAAAAACAAACTTCAACTCTGACCGTATAACAAAGTAAGCATACCATTAGCAACGTGCTATATGAAAAAACACACGTTCCACAGTTTTCTTGAAAATAATCGAGGAAAATGGCATTAGGGTTTGCGTGCACAGGGAACTGACATAGTTATTTCAAAGATCTCCACACTCTACAGGCCATGGCACATATCTATCACATATAAGTCGTTTCAGCATTAAATGGACTGGTTTGTACCGATACGCTGCACCTCGTAACTCAAATCATTATTATTTTAACAGTCTATGTACTTCTTTCAACGGTGTAGCCCAGTTATTGACCACTTAGGAGCGTGGATGGATAAAACTATCTGAAAAACAATAGCGCTCAGAAAAAAATAATGTCAGCTGTTACTTATAGAATAGAATGACTGCCATTAGTAGCAAAGTACTTTTTGCTTATTTTTAATTATGCCTGATTCTATATACTATTTGCCCTTTCGTGTGAACATATTATGACCTTCCTCCTATTATGCGTATATATTTAATAATACTATGGCACAGTTATGTAAACTGCGTAATGTTTTGCAATGTATGTAATGTTGGGGTTGGACTGTTTTTCTGGATTTCTTCATCTGGTTGGTATTTAAGCTATCTGCTTACTTATTGTACATGAGTGATGCCCTTCCTAGCAGTAGACCGAATCTTCTACTAGAACGGCCAACTCTGTATAACGTCAGTCCAAAGTCAGGGAGGCAGTTACCTCAGGGTACAGTTCAAAGATTTAACTCATTGTGAATTGTGATTTGGTAAGTGAATGAGCATTAATATGTTTCGTGCGTTAAGGAGAAATTATCTTTTTTCGAAGTTCTTCTTGAGTAGTTTACAACTGCGTTTTTGATCTGTGCTCTTACTTCCATATTGAAGAGATATCCACGAATCTATAGCTTCACAAAAGTGCAGATCAGCGCTATCCAATAGAAATAAAATGCTAACTACTACATATGTTCAGCAAATATTCACATAACCACATAAAATATGTTATTATGAAAAGAAAAACCAAATGAAGTATTTCAACGTGACAGAAAATTATTCTTAGGTATGTGAAACATTTTAAAAATTCATGAAAATAATTACGCATCTAGTTATCAAATTTTAATCTTGGTATAGAAATCTATCCATTGCTCTTTTTTTAACTCTGTTTCGTAAACGTTTAGGGTATTAGTCTTCTTCGTTATAATCCATATCTAGATATCTCTGGAAAGATTCACTTGAGCATACTGGAAAGCTGGTTTGTGCCATCATTTGAATGCAAGTAGTGATATTTTAAAACGACGTTGCTGAAAGCATTTTCGCAGCATTTAGAAATCATTGGAAGGGTATTTCGATCAAATTTCCTATAAAGTCAGAGGTTATTCGTCACAGTGTTTTAATAAGAATTTGAAAGATAATTGAACAGGGCATAAAAGAAAGAGAGACACGCAAGAGGAGATGAATACGTTAATATAATTAATTAATATTTTTATGTTTTAACTCCATTTTATGTTTTCATGTGAAGTTTTGGCAATGATGACTTTATGGTGTCTTTCGATCGTAAACTCCAGGATCTTCTCAACCTTATTCCGGATGTAAAAGCTTTGATTATCTGTAATACGTGCTTTATTATTTGTGAAACTTTAATATGTTTCCTATATTTATAAGTAGCTTAAGTTACACTATTACATTACAAAGTTTTCTTTTGGGGAGAAAGGTGGAGATATAATTAACATAGCTATTATGACTTTTGCTAATATTACCTTTCATGTAAATTGACATACTTCAGAATTAAATTAAAATTAAGAATACCTTTTATCATAATTTCCACATTTCAAGGTTTCACCGATTTTATATGACTAATGACTACTGTAGGATGGATGCAGACACTAAGGACATAGACATTTTCACGGAAATAATTTCTCTACCCTGTTAAACAGAGGCTGTTCACATATTTTTATACGATGTATATTGTATTCACAAAACTAAATAACATAAAATTTTTGCGTTTTAAATTTTCTATTTTGACATCCCTTATTCTGAACTATCTTTCGACACCGCTATTTCCAGGATAATAATGCCTTTTGAAGTGGCAGAAGAGGTATTCTATCCCATTCCTCCCGAACAGCTTTCCAGAGTCCTCTTAGGGTTTTGGGACAACGCTTGGATAATGCAGTTTTTAAAAGTCCGAAAGCACAAAAATCCATAGGTGACACATCGGGAGATTTAGTAGGGATATCAATGAAGGGTATGGCCTTGATACCAGATTTTTGTTCCATTTCTTTTAAGAAATTTACAATGGATTTTGATGTGTGACTGCTAGCTTTGTCCTGATCGAGTCTCACAGATGGATGGAACTGTGGGTAAAGCGATGGTATTTCATTCAGAAAAATTGGCGATAAAATATGTTCCTGATAGTATTTGGAGTTAATCTTGACATTTGTTTGCCCTCTCTTTATTTTTAACTTTCCAGTATAAGAAAAACCAGCAACAATCATGAATCCCTTCGAAAAACTTTCCTTCGATTCTTTGAACCATGTACCTAATTTTTTCCTCCCCTCTTATGATAATAAATGGCTCTTTTTTTTGTTACAATCATTTAAATACACCCATGCTTCCTCTATTGTGACAATTTTTTTCCAATTTTTTTTTGGATAAGTGTTTCTCATATAGAATTCTGCAGCGTGTCCTGCGTTGAGCGATATGCTTTCGAAGAAGACGATGCACATTGCGTTTTTTCGCTTTCTTAAGGTTTAAATCAACGTTTATCATTTTGTTTACAGTGAACACCGAGCATTTTAATGATTTTGCAACTGTCCTTTGACTAGGGGGATTTTCTTTTAACATTAAACAATGTACCTTTGCAATAGTCGAAGATGTCCGTTTTTTCCTTGGATACTTGTTTGGAATTTTTGTTCCACTTGAGGCTACAACTGGACGTTTTTTTCCTTTCTCTTTGATGATATTACCTATCGACGCTTTAGATATCACAAAACCATGACTCCAAATCGTTTTTGGATAACGGAGTATGTTATTTCTCTTCGGAAAGAGCGCAAATGTAGCCTTCGAACCACTGCTTTGTTAAATTCGCCATTTTGGATAAAAACAAAACTTTCAAGTCACAGACGATAATTTTGACTTATTCTAAAAACATAGTATAATTGCAATTACTTCTTTTGCTGCAAACGATTCTTGATTACCGCTTGTCAAAATAGTCTAAAAATGTGCGAACAGCCTCTGTATATATATATATATACATTTTAATCTAAAGGCGGGCACCTGCCTATTCAGCGTTGGCTACTCCTAAGGCCAGAAGTGGTTTCATTGTGGAGGCACCTAAACCGTTGCATCCTATGAAGCTTACACTGCATGGCTTTGCCAGAATCCGAACTGGGGTATTTCAGTAACGTGGTATGCTTAACTAACTACTATACCGTCTGGGTGGCAGATGTTTGAATATGATTAATTGATGGAGTCTTGATGGCACTGTGGGTAAAGCGATGGTATTTCATTCAGAAAAATTGCCGATAAAATATGTTCCTGATAGTAATTGGAGTTAATCTTGACATGTTTTTGCACTCTCTTTATTTTGAACTTGCCATTATAAGAAAAACCAGCAACAATCATGAATCCCTTAGAAAAACTTTCTTTCGCTTCTTTGAACCCTGTACTTAAATTTTTTCTCTCCTTTTATGATAATAAATGGCTCGTTTTTGTTACAGTCATTTAAATACACCCATGCTTCATCTATTGTGACAATTGTTTTCCATTTTTCTTTGGATAAGTGTTTCTCACATAGAATTCTGCAGCGTGTCCTGCTTTGAACGATATGCTTTGGAAGAAGACGATGCACATTGCGTTTTTTCGCTTTCTTAAGATTTAAATCAACGTTTATCATTTTGTTTACAGTGGACACCGAGCATTTTAATGATTTTGCAACAGTCCTTTGACCGGGGGGGATTTTCTTTTAGCATTAAACAACGTACCTTTGCAAGAGTCAAAGATGTCAGTTTTTTCCTTGGATACTTGTTTGGAATTTTTGTTCCACTTGAGGCTCCAATTTGACGTTTTTTTTTTCCTTTCTTGTTGATGATATTACCTATAGACGCTTTACATATCACAAAACCATGACTCTCATATGGTTTTAATAACGGAGTATGCATATTTCTCTTCGGAAAGAGCGTAAATGTAGCCTTCGAACCACTGCTTTGTTAAATTCGCCATTTTGAATAAAAACAAAACTTTTAAGCCACAGACGATAATTTTGACTTTTGAAAATATAGTACAATTGCAATTACTTCTTTTGCAGCAAATGATTGTTCGCTTACCAAAATCGTCTAAAAAATGTGCGAACAGCCTCTGTATCATTTTGTTTCCAGAACTCGGCAAGACATGTGTTGTTACTTTGTCAGAAATGAAGATCAGATTAATTATGAGATATAATTTTCTCGGAAATAAGCACATATCTCTCTGGAAACTGTAAGCCATTCCTTTCCAATAAATACAGTCTATTGAAGGAGTTGCTGATATGCTGTTCATTAATGTATATCATTCATAAATTGGTACTATGAAGAAAAACTGATCTCTTCTAGAAAAAATTGGTAAAAGGATGAGTGAGAAAAAATAGCACCTTTGTGTCAGCCAAAAAATTCTCATAATAACCTCAAACTAATTCTCTCTCGTTTGGTGCAATACCATCTGCTTATTTATGTACTTCACATATTGGATCAACCCGAGGTACAAAACATTGTTAACCATAATGAGTCAAAATATGATCTTTGTCCGCTTTCGTAGGTGCAAAACAGACTCAATAATTCCTACTTAGTAATCGAATCACACAATAATTAAATAAATGTACATCATTTAGTACCACGTATCACCGATTAACCTTCATCAAGGCTAATCTATTCTCAGTTTGCACGTAAAAAGAAATGCAGGGAGCTAAAAAAATAACTAAGTATGAAGTGTAATCGGTGTTGCACAAGAAGTAAATGGAACAAGAAGACGTCACAACCCCAACTCAATTCCGAGAATAAGCTTGGTACGTGACCTTCCTGGTTGATGACTGTTCGCAGACGCTATCCCTATGAATGTCACGTTGAAAGCAGAAGCTAAATAAATTGAAGAACAAAAGCTGCGGAAACTGAATTGCCGAGACTCTACGAGAAATAAAAGTACACTAAGAAAACTAAAGCACCCTATCGTAAGTGGAAATAAAGAAATCTAACATTAATATTATTGCATTAATGCTAGTGCATTAATTCGATTCCGAATCTGCAGGGAATTATTTAGCTTTGTTATTATATGGAGTAGTAAAAAAAAATATTTGAATTTAACGTTGGTTTGATTTTTACCATCAATGCAAAAGCTAAATGAATGATTTTTTTTTTTCAAGTCTTTAAGCATTTCCACTGATTGGGATGATTCTTTCGAGTAAACTAATGAAAAAAAATTTTTTTTTTATTTTTTCGCTTGCACACTTGTTTCTTAAAGGTGGTAAAGAACCTTAGCTTTCAGGTACTTCAAGGAGGGATACTGGGTTATTCAAAATAACTGATGCGAATTCAAATGGTTTTATGTTACAAATTTAGAAACGGTTTTGAAATTAATGTGATGAGGAATACATGAAATGCAAAGAAAACTACCCCAATTTATACGTATTTTTTTACATTTTTGTTGTTATTCTCCTGGTCTGAATCATATAATAAGACAATTTACCCAATCCCATAATCTCCATTCATATGATGTCGCCACGTCGAAAAGTACGGTGTTTCTCCAAAGGAAAGTGTCTCATGACATTAAATCTTAGTTACAAAACAAACTAGCGATTGATTAGCAATTGTTATAAGACCACATAATCGCCGAGTCCCTTTCACGAGGCACCCGCGAGTCAAAGGAATATCCATAACAGAACATGACATTCTGAAACAGCACTTTTGTACTACGGCTAAAACTTGACGATTCATTTTGCAACAAAGAATATAGGGGCCAGTCCCGTACTGCAATAGCCTTTTCGGGAAAGCATGTGTTCGAAACAAATGGCGGAAACATTGCCGGAGGAAAAAAGGAACCACCGCAACCAATTATGGGAAACGGTACGTATCCTAGCTGGTTGTAATAGTTAAAAAGGACTACCCAACCTGTATACAGAATATTGTGTCCAGTCCGGTATCGCAGCAGCCTTTTTTATGTTTATGAAATTAATGTATTAAATGGGTGCAGAATGTTTCTTAAGGGAAATTGGACTGTGTCTGAGTCTAATGTAAACTGGAATGTGTCATAGTAAGTTCACCAAATGTACTATGACACAGTTTCAAAATTCAGCGTCACAAGAGTAACAGAAGCTCATTGGTTCATTTTTGAAACCCCTCCATCAGTGGCGATACTAATGTGCACTTCTGAATTTTCTTATCGATGTGGTTGTTCTACCTAACTACACTTCTGGATGAGTTACACATAAGAATCATGAGTGATTTTTACAGCAAGTTAGCTTAAGCTGGACTTATGTTCATGTCACATAAACATAGAAATATTTTAATGAAGTCAATTATATGTATCTTTCATTATAGTTTATAATAACTTTTAAACAATAACAAAACGAATAATTTAATCACTTTCATCTACTATTATTATGTTTTTATATTTATTTTATTATTATTGCATTATATGCACATGCAACTAAATTCCATTTTATTCATGTTAATACACACAGTTCGTTGCCAAGATATGCGACCATAAAGAAAAGGACGCATGCGTCGTTCGGACCGATGTACCTTATGAAATAGTGTGGATGCATCTCACGATTTAATACGTGATTCCTCACCAAGGGAATATTTCGTAAGCGCACATCTATCTAGCCACCGAAAGAGTGGCTTCTGGAATAGACCAATGGGCTTCCAGTAATATTTCTGTCACTTCACCTGATGTTTGCAGCGCTGTAAGCAAAATGGTTGAAAATAATTTGATACCCAATTTCCTGTACAAAATAATTAAAGCATTGTGCATTTCTTGTGAATATTTTCAATGCGAAGTTAGGTCAAATATAAATGCAATTACATGTGAAAATAGCGGAAGTCTTAGCATTTTTTATTGCAGGCCATATGAAAAAGATATTCCGCAATAATAGCAAATGCACAGATTTATTCAAAGTGAATTTTCCTAATTTGCATTCCTACACATTTAGGGTAGAAATTAGTGTACACATTTAGTGTGTGAAATTTCATATTAATAACTGTTCACTCTTAAATGTATTTGCCTGCACAAGAAATGCTCTTCAAACAGAATGAATTTAGCTTATTCACAAAGAATATATTTAATTTATTCATATAAAACTTTTAATGCTGATAATAGGTATAATCAGATCATTCACAATGCATAATTTGAATCTTACTCTTTCGAAACCGAAGCAATGCAAGCTTCGGTTTCGAAAGATAAGAAAATACTAGGTTAAGAAAGATAAGGAAATACTAGATTAATTGTAACATCTCCAGTTAGTGGCAGCTCAATAAAAAATTATGCACTCGAATTTTCTTAATCCACAGTTAGTAAATGCATAATATTCGAGGCTAATTGCAGCTAGAGTTATTTTCTCGATACAAAGAGTGATAGAATATCACGAATATTAATCCGAATATAAGTGAGTGATAAGTTTCGTGAAAGTGAAATGCTGACGATTAAATAATTTATAAAATGAACACTACGAAATTTTCTACTAAACTAATAGCAGCATTAGTACACTTTACATTTGTAACTGCAAAACAAATTCAAAATAAAAAAAAAACGTAAACAACAACATTCGATTCTATGCACAGTTTCAAAATTCAGCATCTCAAGAGCAACAGAAGCTCATTGGTTCAATTTTGAAACCCCTCCCTCAGTGACGATACTAATGTGCACTTCTGAATTTTCTTATCGATGTGGTTTTCTACCTAACTACCCTTCTGGATGAGTCTTTAAATGGAGTACCATAGTTAAGTTGGAGTATTATAGTTCCATTGAGTCTTTTAATGGTGTACTATAGTTTGTTGAGTTGAAGTGTAATAGTTCCATTAAGTCTTTTAATGGAGTACTATAGTTTGTTAAAATAATCTCTTCAAGATGTTTTCTCTCTTTCATTAGTAACGTAATGCGCATAGTCATCATCGCATAGAAGCGTAAGATATTTAACTTTCAGATTTTCTCCATCTCATTTGAGCCTATAGTTCAAATCAACTTTCTTTCTTGCGCTTTTCAAGAAGCGAAACATGCTAAACGAAATTGAAGCAGTAAAGAAATAGTTAGGGGATTCAATCATTGTTCCCAACTGTCTATATCATGGCTACAAGGCAAACAGGGCGGGTAAATCTAGTATGGCTGGATAAAAGCTTTGGGACTAATCCTAGACTATTACGATGGGCTTTTATGTTTACTTAAAATGCTTCTTTTAAAGTACTTGCACTCATTTGGTCAAGTATCTAATTGTATTTGTTACAGATATGCTTGAACATCTTTCTCTTGTAAAAAAAAAATAATGTATTTAAACTGCAAATTTTTGTTGAAAGATCCATCAATTTGAAAGAAAAATCTTTTCTTCGAAAAGTCCTTCTCCCCCCTGAAGTGCTTATTCTAATGTAACAGAAGGCGGCCGGTTACCTGGTAATAGAATACAGCAGCAAAGACTGCGTTAGCGATAATTAAAGAGTCCAACCCAAACATCTGTATAATGCATAGTAGCTCTTTAATTGTTATATAATTGCTGTTGAGCATCTTTAAACAATTATCAGATGATATACATAACGTTAAATTCTTTATACCTGGTTTGTCCTTACAGCTAGAATCATATGCGAAGGTAGACAAATCTGCTGCTTTTGAAGATCCATGAAGCACACATAAGTATAGCGATATTAAGGTTTTAAATCAAATACAAATAATATGTTCGCCAATAAGCAGCCTTTGATTTTAATTGCTCCGTTACGATTCATTTATCATAAATGCGTTACGCCTACGCTAGGTTACACCTGAGGTTGGGCAGTTTGTTCTGTTTTGTTTATTTATTTCTTACAACTGCTTACTTTCATCTATTCGTTAAGCATTAATAACCTTTCTTCAAAAAGGTGAATCATACTCTGATATCTCACTGTTGTATAGACATATAAGGTCACATGGATCAGGGAAATATATATAAAACGCTCTGAAGCTTGTTATATTCCCTAGTACAAAATTTCTTAACTGCATTTCGTCTTTTTACATTCCTACGCCATTGCCTTCCTCCTTCAGGGCCAGGAAGTAATCGAAAAATGCACAGGTATACACAGAATTTGGAAACATACCTGGCGTCATTCTGACCTGCAATGCAGAATATGACTGCAATTCGATTTTCATGTATTCTTTTTCTAGCTATTAATTTGGCTGCTGGCTTCTATCATTAATAGAAAAAGATGTCAAACGCTATCTCAAAGCTTACATCGCTATTACTAAAGAATGAAGAATCTATTATGTACGTATGCGCGTTCCTCTCACTTTAGAAAAACTGCGGCACCTAGAGCTATTGAATTTTGAATATACATTGTCCACCACGTGCACTTCAAAACCCAAATTTTAAGTATGTTTTTGATCTATATCATAATTTGTGCGACTTAAATGAATTTTTCATTAGCAAACTCAGAGATCTAAATGCTTGAAATGAAACACTTTTATCTTCGATGTGGCAATGCGTCGCCAGTCAGCAAATCATTGGATTTTATCTTTCGAATTAAATTAATAAATTTGGCTACTTAAATCAATGCATTTTATACCATAAATTAGAAACGTTTTTCTTCTGCATGCCAGTGTGTTGCCAGCGTAATATATTTAACTTTCAGATTTAGTCTATCTGCTACTGATTGAAGCTAAGTGATTTGAAAGCAATAAACACAATTTTTAATATTTTGTTTTGCTTTTAAAGGTGATTGGTTTAAATAAAAATGCATTTAATTTATTATATATCTGAATAAAAAGATTAAATACGTTTATGATATGACACTAGTTGGGCTCAATGAAATCATTACATATTTTACTTTTTTATAAAAGTTAATTTAAGTTGCTAATCGTGCAAGCAAAAAGTGAAATAAAAAAGGAAATTTTGAGAATCAGTATACCTTTCGAAAGAGGTGTACTGTCTTGCAATATTATTTAGTAAAGGTGCAGAGACATTAGGTATTATTGGAAGCAGGAAAGGTGAAAAATAGACAATGCCTTCGCCGGGAATCGAACCACGGACCTCTAAAATACCGGTTCAGTGTGCTGACCACTACACCACGAAGGCACCCTAGAAAGGTGGGAGAAATACCTTATATACTGCCCCTTTAAAAGAGCGGCTGGGGTGTTTTAGGGGACCCAATCACCAAATCATGGGTGTGGAGAATCTTCATCCAACGCCCTTTTAATTCGGGCGCCACTGTAGAGACATAAGGTGTATTTTTGGTAGCAGAAAAGATGAAAAATAGCAACTGCCTTCTCCGGGAATCAAACCACGGACCTCTGGAATACTTTGCCAGCGTGCAGAACCACTACACCACGAAGGCAAGCTAGGGAAGTGGGAAAAATATCTTATAAAGGCTTGCAATAAAATCAAGGAAAAGTTTATAAATTTTAAATCCTGTATATGTTATTATATTTTGCACTTAACGTTAAACCACTATAAGAATTTGAAATAGTTTTCGAAAAATATTTATTTTTTGATGTTTAAATTTCAAATTTCAGAACCTTTAATAGGAGAAATTCATTTTCAAGTATTTCCATCCTTATCTTCTGATTAAACAAAATGTTGTCGTACTATTTCTCAAATTTGTTGTGTAAAATGTTTTGTTTTTAAATTTTATTCGGATCTTCTCCCTTGCCTCAAAAGACAAAAAAAAAAAAAAAAAAAAAAAAAAAAAAGAAAAGAAAAGAAAAGAAAAAAAAAAGTTATTTAAAAAGTTTCTCTAAGAAATTATTTTCAACAAAAACGTAAGAGGAAACCAGCTCATCGTAAATAAATATCGTACAGAATCCACATAAATTCCCCATCAGGGTTTCAACCATTTGCTGCAACGTTTTGGAAGCTCCTTACTGAATGACTATTTGCCTGGCATTCGAAGCTAAAGAAAGGAATGCCAAAGACGATTCACCTCCCAAACTATGTTTACAGAACCATATGCCTGCAAACAGAAATATTTCAAATTTCCCCTACATTTTACTCTGAACTTTTTTCATAGGGAGTTTATACATAAGCTATCTGAATACATTATTTCCCTGAACTTAAATGTGGAGGAAGAGAAAAAATTGTTTTTTTGAAATAGAGACATGGCTTTTGATTTGAAAACATATGGTGCTTATAACGCATAACATTTTTTATTTCAAAATTTGTTTACACAATAATTCTAACTAAAGTTTCGTATGAGAGATTTCACTTTTTTGAAAGAAAATTTTATTAATAACACACATTAGCGCAATTCTTTGAATGTCGTAGGCAATTTTTAAACCTCGTGATTAGACATTCGATCATTCAAAGTTATTGCCAGCGGTTTAAATTCAGTTGAAACGCACCTGAACCCAATTCCGATGTTTCTCAGTTTTTGAACTTATTTATAATTCCAGCCGGAGCCCCAGTAAGATGTGTTTCGAAATTTTAATTTAGATATATAATTATTTTTCATTAGATTAATTTATGAATAAAATTCTATTAAATAAATAAAACTGTTTCAAGAAATTCATGGATAAAGTAATGGAACTATCATGTGCAACTGTTCGTTTAATGGGAAAAATTAATAATTTACAGAAAGATGTATTTGACCAATTTTCACTGCAGCAAATGCAAGAATTCTTCGCTTTCTTTTTTTTCAATTTGCTGAAATGAGCCATTTTAAGTTTGCTGTTGTTGACTCATGCTCACTTGTCTGCCCTACAATCCGCCCAAGGCTATGAAATTCCTCAAGACTTGAGGGCAAAAAGCGCAAGTTTACGCCTGCCGTTGGCAACAGCCTTGATCACCATACAACGCTGTTGGAGCGAGACGGCTTCCGACCTAATGCAACCCCGAGGGTGCCAAACAGGATTAATACAGCCCCGTCCTTGGATGAATCTCCATGTAACGACCCCACAGAGCAAGGGCGGACAAGACAGTACCAGTACGGTCCCTGCCGAGCCTCACTGTCCCGAGACCTCTCAGGCCTTCTATGAAGAGTGATTATACATCCCAGTGGTTGAGACTGCCTAGGTACAGATCCTAACCAGTACTTTCCAGGCATTCGCCTGAGTCAACCCCCCCCGGGGGAATTGATCACCATACAGATGGCAATGCGACTTTGCTCAGTTCCGGCCCCAATTTTAATCGAGAGCAACTTGGGGGGGGCAGGTTTGAGAGTCTTCCATCCTTCTTCCACTACCACTAACCTCTCGAGAGGACTTTCGGTTCGCCGCATATTTAGAGTGCCTCCATGCCGCATGGACCCTATGCGTTTATAAACATCTATGCCTCTCCAAGATTCGAACACGGAACCTTCGGTACGAGAGTCAGCGTCTCTAACCACTAAACCGAATGGGCGGCATTTTAAATATGTAACAATAAGCAATGAAATCCGAATCTTGTTTGATGATAAAAAATATCCAAGCAATAGCAGGTCTCTGTTATTAAGAGGGATGCCTTCGTGGAGGACTAAGGCAAACTGCAAAAGACTCGTATGTACGTTACACATGGAAAAAAAAACCACGAAAACCCCATGCAGGCAGCCTGTTCGCCTGGAATAGAACCCAGGCCGGATTTGTCAGTCTTCAGCGATTTTATTGCTCGGCGGTTGGTGGGTTGTTGATATTTTCGAAAGCTTATCATTACTTCAAGGAGGTTGTATTTACAGTCTGGCAGTATGTTTCTGTCCTACTATGATATGACATTATGAGACGTGGTGCAACTATTACTGAATGTCAATAAACAATTGTAATAATTATTTATTTTAGAAAATAGCTTATTGCTGAACAGCTGGAAGAAGTACTAGTCCCCAAATACTAGAATTTAGATAACCAGCAATAAAACAAAGTATCTTACCCTGTTTTTTGTTTGCTATTTTCACCATATAATTGGCACCACCTATAGTAGGCATGCCATACTCTCAAATTTTCTAAATAATCATCAGATTATAGTAGAGCTATCCGCAATAAATATAAATAAATACATTTTCACGTTTAGTGATATATTTAAAAAGTAAATAAATGCTTAAAATTCTGTAGTTCTTAAAAAATAGAAGGAAAATTCGGATATCTAGGCAGTTAGATGGATACGTATTCTTTCATCTCTGACTTTTTTTCCCTGCAACCAGCTTTGGTATGCTTGGAAACATGCTGCTTGAGAGGAATGTCTATAAACCTGGAACACGCTGGGGATTTGTTCCTTTTTAGAAGTGAGAAAAGCTGTTTGCACTGATATGTATTACCTAACATGGAAATCACATACGATGCAAAATGTCGGCTCTATAAAATCCATTCAGGCAAGTATTTATTAAAATTAGGGGACACCCACTTCACTGAAATTTTGTTTTAGAGTCGCGCAGATTTCATTTCTAAGAAGGCTGGTATTTTCTCATCGTCAATTAAGACACGTTTTTATTTTTTTATTATCAACTATTTTTTTATTTTCTCGTACTAAACCGAGGGCGGTAGAAAAATGAGTCGCATTCGGCCTGCAGAACGACGAGTTTGACATGCCTCATCTACACCATGGTAAACGCAAATTCACTTGCACTCAGAAACATTGATTTTGCTTTCAGGGATAAAAAATTATACCGAATTAACAGTAATTTCTTTCGTTCTACAACTGGATTCGTTTGCTTTGGTTTATTTAATTAGATCAAACAACTCAAGGGCTATCTGCCTAAGGGGTGGGATGCTTTCATGGAAGAATATAGAATTTCTGAGGGAAATAGGTTTTGTATACATGTTACACGTGAAGAAAACCACGAAAACATCCATACAGCCTACCAACCGTTATTCAAGCCTAAACGAACTACCACTGTTCAGCAATTTTGCCGCTCAGTTTCTGGTGGGCCTCTTTACAGCCGGAAATCTGACTTTACTTATATGCTAGCAATTACGTTCAGGTATTTTTAACTACTTACATATTTTACGCATATGTTACCGTGAAAGACCGAAATTGGAGAATGTTGACTTTCACCGGAGAATATCAACATTCACCAAATACGTCAGTGAAAGATCGAATATTGTACTACATTCTTGTATATTCGAACCCTCACCTGTGTATGTCGACAATCACAGATATGCTCTGGTGAAACTCGAAAAGAGAGGTCATAAAGTGCCATAATAGTTTAAGTTGTTGCAATAAATAAGATTTGAATCACAAAACTTAGTAAGTTTTTTTATTACTGTTATTTTATTTTCTCATTTAGAACGTACTGTATAATTATGTAAGTTTTTAACTTCTATTATTTTCCTTTCTCATTTTGAATGTATTGTGTGTTTTAGGTTCTCATGTTCGTAAGTTCTTATTTCAAGTTTCGAGTGCGTTTATTCGCGACTGAATTACGGAGAAGAAAATATAATATTGTTATATGTTTAACATTCACCATTAGTACATGGTGAATGTCGACATTAACCGGTGTAAGTCAGAAATATGAGTATTTGGAAAATGTTTCGGACATACACCAAGAGACTACTTGAATGTTGACATTCATCGGTGAAAGTCGACATTCTCCAGATTTCGGTGTTTCACCGTACCTCGGGTATGTTATGTGTACGTGCGCATTTCATCTTACGAGCATGTGTAGAGATTTACATATTTTATATGTACTGACATTTACATATAAAAATGCCATACACAAATAAATATATGTATATCTAAACTTTTTCGCATTGTTTTGAATAATTTTAAGGATATTTTAAAATTATATATTTCTGAGGACATTTTAATATTAAGATTTAACATATCAACTAAGATTTCCAAACATTGCAACGAATATAGATTGAACTGAAATAAAATGTAATTACAATAGAGACAGAAATTTTGTGATCCATTCGACTGAATTTACTCAGTGTAATATAAAGTGCGGTTTCAAATTCTTAAATTAAGCAATTATATAAAGGGCTTCCTCACAAGCACTGTAAACCGTATTCAAAAAGTAAAAGCTTCCTTCGGATATTACTAGTGCAAAGTAATCAAAACCCCATTGCCTATGTTGCTACTTAGAAGAACTCACTACGTTTAAATAAGACATTAAAGAAATGTAATTCAACAAATTCATTCATATTAATTAACTGCTTACATTGTGAAAGAATTAAAATTTTATATTTACATGCTTAGTAAAGTATATTTGCAGAGCGATAGAAAGACATAACACTGCTGCGTAGATATTTACATTTCAGAATTACCATGTTTAACGTTAGTAATATATAACACGTTAATGTATATTACTTCTAATTTAAGACGCTGGAAAATTTTAAAATTGGAAATTTGAAAAAAAAAGGTGAAGGAGTTTTCCTTAATGTGGTAAAGGTTAATTACTCAAAATTATCTAACATACATGAAGCGAATTATCGTTATGTCTGTAAATATCTACAACCTTTAAACCTAAATAAACCTTTTTTTTATTCAAACAAGAACTTGGAATATAAATGCACGTTCTTATGCTAACAAAATTAACCACAGGTTGTGGTGATACAACTAAAGAGGACCATTCAAACTTATTTTAAAACGTGGCTCCGCAATTGAAATACATACGAAGCTGGCGCAATAACTCTATCAGAGTAGCATATCATGTCTGTAGAGAAAGCGCCGTGGAGTGAAAAAAATTGAACAAGAGAATAATTACAGCTTATCCTAGCTGGCAGGTTTGACTTGGTTTGATTTATTTATTGGTTACAACAATGCACTCGAGGGCTATCTGCCTAAAAGGGACGGATGCCTTCGTGGAGAACTTTCTAAGGGAACCTGGCTCGAATACACCTTACTCATGGGGAAAACCACGAAAATGCCGATGCAGCCAGCATATTCTCCGGGATTCGAACCTAAAGCTAAATAAAAATGTTCAGCGATTTTATCGCTCTGCCGCTGAATCCACGGTCCAGAGCAGGCAGGAACTAAAAGTAACGTGTTCGCGCAGACTTTTAGAAACACCCTATGTCTTAAAATCGCACAAACCTCGGTTTAAATATAACCTAACCTGATTTTAATTCTGGTGAGGAAATGGAAAGGAGACGTTACCGTAAAGGCAGGAATCATAAATAACTGGCTAGTTTAAATAATAATATTAACTCTACAATGTAATAAATTCTAATTTTAGCTCCCAGTGCAACGTTTAAATTTAAAAAACGGAAAATTAATAAAAATTTAAAGTGATCAGAAATAAAAAATAAGAAACATTTTTATTTATTTTCAATAAATATTAATGTAATATAAAGTAACCTAATTAAATGAGAATCTTCTCTAAGTATTGTTACTAATTTTGCAAATAGACAGATAATTTCAGAGAAATTATTGAATTTGCAGTATTTATTTTACATAGTATAAATAACATGAAAATCTAAAGGAGAGGACCCTGCCGGCAAAGCAAGAATACAAGGGCAAGGTCTAATTAGCATTGAGTAAATAGTTATCTCGTTAGTTTGGCGAGATATCGCAATGTTAGCATCGGTTTTGATGAATAATTTTTGTCGCCAAATTTGGCATTAAATCGCCAAAAGTCACCAAATTTGACGACATTTTGGTCCCGTCCCTCTTTCAGCGCAAATTTTAGATAGTCTGTAACCGTATTCAGCCTGCCCTTCCAATAATTTCGATAAGCAGAAAGTACTAGAAATTTCTCCGCGGCCAGGTGAAAATTATATGATACCGGAGAAAGCTGTTGTTAGTTGTGAGTTCCGAGCAACTTCGGTGTATTGAAAGCGTCGCCTTTTAGACACACATTGCATTGCATTCTGTTTAACGTTCTTGATAGCTTGAAGTGTATCTACTGAAACTGTAATACTGTAAACTGTGAACACCTGTACCACTATTTCTGTGGAAATTTCCAGAATTCTGTACTTTCTTTTGATAAAATAAGTTTTATCAATCTGTCATCGGGCCTGTGGGCGTTCAATCTCTATTGCGAAGCCGTACGCGCTCAGTAGTGTATAATCACTTCAGACATCCTTCCTTTCAGAGGCTGAATTATCAACTTCACTATTACATCTGAGTACGACATTCTCACTGTAATTTAAATTATTAGTAATATAACATTTTAAAAATGATTTGTTATTAATTTTTTCAGGAATATATTAAGAAGTTATTTACTTTAAATTTTATCTATCAACAAATTTTACTTTTAAAAATTTGAATAAGAACTGTGACTTAGCTTCAAAGTTGACAAGCACTGATCAAGCACACAAATCCAACTATTATACAGTCACCAAAATTTGAATTTATATCATACATGTAATAGTGATTACTATAGCTTATTTTAATATCAGATGAAATGACAACAGTCAATTACAGAAATTTTTTGTCGTAGAATTGCGCATAGTAAGAAATCTGCATCGAGGTTAAAAATCTCCCTATATTAAAAAATTGAATTAAGAAAGCAGAATATAATTCTTGTAGCAATTTCAAAATACTAAAAAAATATATAAAATGTGACCGCTAAATATGAAATAAATAAAAAAAATAATTCACCCCTCTAACCCTTTCAAAATTAAATATACCGAAAAAGTAAACAAACAAAGAATAAAATGAAATGTAATACAGTAAATATTCAGTAAATAAGAAGCATCCGATAAACAAAGAAGGAAAAACTGGCATTAAATTTGCAATATATGAAAATACAAAATGAGCTGTAGGTGATTTTTTACGGAAGGTTTCGCTTACGTTTTGCATAAAACATTTCAATTTTCAAACCTTTCTCTGCTTTATGAAAGATTGATATTCGAACAGAGTTTAAAGCTGCTTTATCACTATTTCAGTCGGATTAAAGATACAGCTCTCAGGGTTTTAAATCCGCAGGCTTTCAAAACCAATTTCTAGCATTTTAGAGTGTTACCGATCATGTACTTTGAACGTCCGCCTTGTCTGACACATATGAAAGAAATTGTTAAAGATTATTCTCTTAAGGGATGTTATTATAATAACTGTATTTGTATCTTGCTTTTTAACGAAAAAAAATGTGGTTTGCAAAATATATATGTAAAATATATTAGTTTCAGTGACAGCAAGACTCAAAATTGAGAGCATACGATGTTTTCCAACTTACGCCGCACAGACAGTATAATGGTTGGGGGAAACTGACTGCGATACCAAAGGGCCGGGTTCGAATCCCGAAGAAGGCATGGATTTAAAACTGTCTGTCCCCTCATAGGAGATAATAGTGGCTGCTCATTAGGTTTCTCCGCAATACAACGGCCACCACTTCTGGTCTTAGAGATATTCCAACTTACTTACTTCCAAGTCATGTTTGAGTATTAAGAAGGTAATTTTTATATATTATATATTTAGTATTTGTAGCAATGAAACTCAGTATGAATGTATTTTGAAATATAAAAGGAAGTTACGTTAATGTCAGCATAATTTTACATACAGGGTTTATCCGGAAAGTAGTAGCACTGAATTTTTTTAAAAACATTGACAACTATGACGCATCGACTTAAAAGTTTTCAAAATATTGCCCCTTCTGCATCCACACAGCGTTTCCAGTGACTCTGCCAATCACAGAAGCCTCTCCAGAAGGCATAAACTGGAATATTCTTCAACTCCTTCATTACGGCCTTTTGTAATGGCTTGGACAGAGACGTGGTGCGACACGTTCATGACCGCTTTTCAGTCGGAGAAGAGGACGAAGTCTGAAGGAGAGACATCCGGGCTTTACCTGTACTTGAGAGAAAGAAAACGATTCGCCAGCGTCCATCCAGCAATCTCTGGATCATGGAAGCTCCATAATGAAAACGTGCCGAGCCACACTGCCTTTGCTGTCATGGATTATCTGACCAAAATGGCAACCATCATACATATTACCAAGCCACCCTATAGCCTAGTCCTATCAGTTTTCGGACAAACCCTGCAGTTAAGTTTAACTTCATTTTTTTGTGTCGATAAGCTATAACGTATTTCTCCCGCCTTCGTGGTCTAGTGGTCAGCAAGCTCGACGTGTATTTGAGAGATCCGTGGTTCGAGTCCCGATGAGGACATTGCTCATTATTCAAGTCTTCTGCTTCCAAGTAACCTAATGACTCTACAACGCCATTCAGCATTCTTCCGTTGTTCGAAGACAGAGCATTCCTGTAATATCTTTGGCAAGACTGAATTAAACAAAAGCAATATTATCGGTAATCTGCATAGAAAGTCTCTTAGCATCCTCGAGGCTTTAGATCAATACATGAATATTTCATGAAGCCCAAAATAATACGGAAATAAAGTAGGAATAATGAGGTGAATAAAGGTCTTTATGTGCAGAAAAAATACTGTATGTTCTCATCCAGGAAGAAATATCCCCTAGCAGGACATTTCATATTTTAAGGAGGAAACCATTTTTTTACTGTAGAATCATTAGATTATTTTGAGGCAGGGGACATGCAAAATGAGCAATGCTCTCGCCGGTACTAAAACCTGGACCTCTCGAATATGCGACGAGCGGAGCTTAACAAAATGGTTTGTTAAGGTACCAGTCTCCTGTTACACTCACTCCTATCAAACCATTTTTTTTTCCTTTTAGCTTTATTATTAAGCATCATTTTCTCCGCACTTACGCTAAAGTCACAAAATATTTAAAAACAGCATGTCTTTAGAATTTCGAATAGAATTCACGAGCTTGAAATTAAAATATTTTTGTCTGTAGTGTTGCCACTGCTCGCTTTGAAATAGTTGCGTTTGTTAATCAAAAATTCGTTAAAGTTTTACAAAATATGAAATTAATTCAAAATTCAAAATTCGTGCTTCCAAGACGGTTATTCTACTCTACGAAAGTACAAGTGTGATACTTTGAAAAATAAGTTTTAGCTCAGAAGGGTTATTAAATTCGTTTTGCCATTTTGTGGCGTTTCACGATAAATGGCGTTCCACTTTTGAAATCGTTGCCACCAAATATTATCGCACTGTATTATATTTAAAGAAATTAAATAATGAGGAATCTGCATGAATATTGCTCATTTTTGATCTTTCATGCTTCCAAAAAATCCTAATGTATGTACAGCATAAAGGAGTTTTTCTTATCGTAATAACATAAACAGGGATGCATTTAGGGTTAGAAAACTTTTAGTCGAAATTTGTAGAAATTCCGAACAAACGCTTGCCGAATGCAAAAATCTTTGAGTCGAAGATATCCACAAAGCAAAGCTCTCTGCATCCGATTTTTTATACATTTTGAATTTGGCTATATCCATGAGAAATAACCTTAAATGTATAGGAAATTAGACAGGACTATTCATTGCTTATATCCAGGGATTTATTATAAACGAAATTCGTTATATCGGAGTTTGGATGTATAAGAAAAGACTGACGGTATACATGATGTCTAAAGAACGTCTTAGATGAAATGATATTTGTGAAGTAAAGTTAGAAGAACACTTTTTAATAAATCGTCTGTCATGTCATTTAAAAGACATCAAATTTAGGAAGAAAGGTTACACAGCAAACAAAACTGCCATAGAAGAGTTTTATGAGTTTAGAAAGCGTATTTCTCACAGAATATGATTGATTCTCGATTCTGGCAAACTACATGCAGATTATTCTATGATGTCACGTGGAGTTAAGGAAAGGTTAGGTCTTTCCATGCAAATAATTTCATAGAAAAGAACCATGAATACATTACGCTTTCAAACAAAGTTAAGTATAAACATTCTGTATATTCCGCAGTTATGCCATAATTTTGAAAGCCGGTATTTCATACACGTTTCACATTTTACGTATAACATTGTATTCTCCTAGCCGCCCAGAGGAAATTCTAGTGGAAATAATGTAAGGAATAAGGCAGCAAAGTAGAAAATAAATAAATAAAATAAAAGTCTTCTCCTTTCCTTAGTGTACGTGAAAGTGATACTTATTATTCATTCTTAAAAGTTGGAAGGAGCAGTTTTCCAAGGTTGTACGAAATTTTTTCTTTCTTTTTTTTTTTCGCTTTTAAAGATGGTAAGCTGAAATGCAGAGCGTGCTTCCAATTTATCAATGCTAAAGCGCTAGTATGCGTGATATACGTGTAGCGGAACAAAAGAAGTGAAATATATTCAGAAATAAAACTTCCGGATAAAATGTAGCTCAAAATAAGAATTCCCGCAAGTAAATTCTGAACTACGTGCTGAGAGAGAGAAAGACAGAGAAATGGAAAGAAGACACAATAGAGTACATCCCCATCTTTATGTTCACCCATTCCTTTTGCAGAGCAATTTTCTATTCAGATCATTTTATCTTGAATTTGAACACTCTTTTACGAATGATAGCTGTTGTAAAACTCATTCAAGTTCAGAAATTCTTTGTGAAAACAAGACGCAAATATATCGAGTCACTTGTAGAGGCGCTGAATAAAATATTAGATTTCTTGCCCACAGCTATTAAAGTTTCAGGTTGAAGTAGAAGTAATTAGCGAAGAAAACACGAATAAAATCTTCTGCCTCTAACACGTACAGGAATTACTGCCTTTGCAGAATAATATTTTTATTTGTATGGTATTTATAATATACGTAAAAAGAATTTAAATATTTAAAGCACGAATGTAATTACACGAGCCATTTTAAAACGTACTGTTGAACGTTTTACTTGAATACGACAACATTAATGAAGTATTTCAACCGCTCGTCTTAATAAAGTTCTTTAATCTTTTAACTATTTTATGTTTTTCCGAATTTCATCTAAAAACTGTCAATTTTTAGCCCCAAAGGGCGTTAGACCAGAAATGCTATGAGTCTCGAAATGGCATTTTCCTTATAATTACTGTAAACGGCTCTATCACTTTGTTGCCACCAAACATTATTGCCCTGCATTATATTTACAGAAATTAAATAAAGCAGATCTGTATGTATATGTATGTATGTATCTTTGTATATCTGTATGTATATGTATGTAAGATAATGTTTGTATGTTTCTCTCATTGTGAAAAGACAACGATACCTAGAACCATCAAATTTTGAATTACGTAGTTCTCATCCTGAATATAGGCACTTGAAAGCCCAAATTTTGAATTACGTAATTCTCCTCCTGAATATAGGCACTTGAAAGCCCAAATCTTGAATTTCGAATTTGCTTTATTATATATTTCATATTCTTTAAACTTTAATGAATATTTTATTAACAAACTCAACGATTTCAAAGCTAGCAGTGGGAATACACTGTACGGATCAAAATAATTTTATCTCCATTGCACGAGACTGTCTATCGGAAATTCTGAAGATATGTTCCTTTTTAGCCAAGAGGAGCGTTAGCCCATATGCTCTCAGAACGTGTATGTCAGAAAAAACACCCTTTTGGGCGTAATATAAAATCTGCAAACTTTCACATTTTATTTTATTTTATATTCTTTTTTTTTAATTGCAATTTTTTTTCGTTTCATTGTAAGTAGGACAACGCTCCTGAAATTACCACTTGTAGTATTTTTAAGCGTTTAGAACAGAATAAAATATGCTTTTCTCCAGTGCGCGAGATTGTCTATCGGAAATTCTAAAGATATGCTCGTTTCAAATGTTTTTAGCCCAAAGGGGCTTTAACCCATATGCTTTCCCGAAAAGTGTATGTGAAAAAAAAACACCCCTTTGGGGTAATATAAAATCTTTAAGCTTTCAGATTTTGTTTTAGTTTATATTCTTTTTTATTGCAATTTTTGTTCATTTCATATTTGTAAGTAGGACAACGTTACTAAAATCACCATTTGTAATATTTTTAAGCATTCAGAACAATATTTTTACTTCAAAAAATTAGGTATATTTTTCCTGGAATTTGCTTTTCGTCCTACATCAGCATCTGGCAGGGAAGTTACATACACGGTTGCTTAATATGAAAAATACAATTTCTTTACAAATATGTTCGATTACAATTACTAAATTAGTTCAGCATCACAATCCAGATAAAAATCTGAATCACTTTTCTTATTCTTTTGCCGTTATCATTTTCTTCAGTGAACACACATAACAACGACTCTTAGTTGATTATTTTCCTATAGGTAAATCACCTTTAAAAATGTCTTTCTATACTCAGAAAGTCCTTCTACCCTAGCATGCCTTCCAATCAGTCAAACAGTAATATCCAATCGAAACCATGTTAACCATGTTTGTTAAACAACACATAAGTGTTCCATAAACAGATGTCTATAAGAAGCCATCTAGAGAATTTTTACTACTCATTAACAGGCATTTAAAATTCTGATTCCGAATCGCAGCCTGAATTTCATGAAATCAGCTGCATACATTCTGAGACATCCATTATCTCACCGTAAAAAACATTTTTTGCTACTTGTATATAAATACAGTTATCATATTAATATTAAAATACATGCGAAAAGCTAAGCACTGAAAGATAAAAATTCGCTAAGTCAAGCAAAGATGTAAAACAAGTGCGCGCTTTTAAACCAATCGGAATAAAAGAAAATATATTGTACAAGCTACCTCTGAGTGAATCTATACTACCATCTTTATGGCTAATTTGATATTAAAAACAGAGAAAATGCGAGGGAAAACTGTGAAACCAACAGAGAAATGAGATTGGCCGTACGATGTATGGATAAATCAGTAATAACTGGAAAACAGCGTATTGGCAAAGGAGGCAATATGTCCAAAAACTGTGCGCGCAAGGTGGAAATAGGACGAAAGATTTTGTCACAAAGCGGAATAAATAACGAAAATATTTGTGGCAACACAAACTTTCTGATTACTATTTCCGAAAGCAGCTATATTATGTAGTTAGCTGTATAAAGTTGGAAGTAATTGCTTTTAAAATAAATAAAATATTCCAATTCTTGCAACAGTCACATATTCGAAGATCTTATGGGTTTTAAGGTGTACGAGTCCCCCTAATTCCTCACAGATAAAATTATTAAGCTTTATTTTGTGATCATATGAAATCGGTTCTCGTTTAAATATGAATATACAGTCTGCTTACATTGGTATAGAATTGATTTAGATGCCAGATAAAATATTTAACTTGTCTTTCTACGCATAATTTCCTGTAACTTGACGTAGTTTATATCTTAAGTTTCTTACTGCCATCTATCGGGTTGATCAGCAATTAAATACTTTAACATACTATTTATTATATTAATTAAACAACAGCTGTTCACAAGAATTAATTTTCTGTCAGTAGTTAGTTTAAAACTTTTTAATATTGAAATGTCGAGCTTTCAAGTTTGTAGTAATGCCTAAAACTTTCATAGATTAATTTTAAAAGATGCAAAATATTATTGAAAGTCGATTTAATCTGAAATGCGTTATTTTGCCTTATTATAATGCTTATTTTTTCTCATCTAAGCAGTCATTTCAAAATATTAGTAGCATCATAAGGTTATTTATTGTACTTAAAAATTCGAAGTTTTATTTATTTAAATTTTTTCATGGATATTACAATATATGAAAAAAATTACTATTTTACTAGTATTTGTCTATATAATTAGCGTTGAATGTACTTGCTTTTTATGCTCTTTATGCTTTTAAAATCAATGTTAATCATAATGCTAAAGCTAATTAAATAATTTCTTTTAATCTGGAGATTCAACTTTTATAATATATGTAAGATAAGCCAGTCAACATGAACGTAAATCGTCAGCAATATTTAAACTTAGTTTAGCATTAATTTTAAAGTGACTGGGTATTTCATAAGAAGTTTTGTGTTATGTTGTACATTAGTTAAACATTATGTTGCATACTAGTACTTTTCGTTCGAAATATAGGAGAAAAGATGAGAGACTTGCTACATCTTCACTCGAAATGCATAAGAAATATAATTTAATGTTAACTTAGAGTTAAATCTAATTTTTTTTTTTTTTTTTTAATTTTTACAGCCATATATTTTTATTTAAATTGTCTTCCTTTAAATATTTTTCATGAATGTTCTAGTATTTTTGTCTCTACTTTCCCTTTGATTTATTATATCTTAATAAGCTTTGTTTTTTATTATTGTTACTATATTTACTTTTATGTAAAAAAGCAAATTCGCTACTACTATAAAAAGGTTTCATACAGCAAAATAAATAAATAAAAATAAAAAATCTGAAAGGGTTCAGATTTTAAAGGTAAACTTTTTTGAGCAACCTTTAAAATCTGAAACCTTTCAGATTTTAAAGGTCGCTCAAAAAAGTTTGTTAAGGTATTTCTATGCTTCCGCTGAGCTCGCAAGCCTACCAGACTGCACTTATATTCATTCTTGTTAACCTATTTCATTTTCAAGAGCAAAATTACAAAAGTTTTAAAAGCAGCATGTATATAGAATTCCGAAGAAGTGTTAAGTGTTTTGCATACATTTTTCTATTTTTTTTTTTTTTTTTTTTTTTTTCCAGTTTATCATATCAATGTACAGTAGTTTTTTTTTTTTTTTTTTTTTTTTTTTTTTATTATTATTATTATTATTATTATTATTATTATTATTATTATTATTATTATTAACGTTTTGTGTAGTCAGTTTCCGATTTCTTCACACTTATGCCACATAAAATTCAATTGAATAGCTAAAGCCCAAAATATTTAAAAACAGCATATATTTATAATTTCCGATATACAGTCTCCCGAGATAGATATAACAATGTTTTTAATCAGTACACTGTTGCAACTGCTTGCTTTCAACTCGTCGAGTTTGTTAAAAATTCATCTAAGTTGTATAAATATGAAATTCGAAAATAAAAATTTGGGCTTTGAGGTGTACCTGTTCGGGTGGAGAACTATGTTATTCAGAATTTCATAGCCTTAGGTATCCTCTTTTTTTCACATTTTTTATTCCAAAATGTTTTCATTAAAATGCGTACCAATCAAGGGGTTTTTGATTGTACATGTTCGGGTGGAGAACTATGTTATTCAAAATTTCATGGCCTTAGGTACCGTTGATTTTTTTAACATTTTTTATTCCAAACTCTTGTCATTAAAATGCTTAAGAATCAAGATAGAAAAACATAAACATAAATAAAACATAAATTTAGGCAAATCAAAAACTTTATGTTTATGGTTCTACCTCCAACATAAACCTGTGTCTCCTCGAAACAGTCAAAACGCTAGAATTTCGAGGGTAAACATGTACAAGTCCCTCTTCATCAGAAGCAAAGGAAAAGCCACATTTGTATTTATACCTAAAAGGAGTAAAGCGAAGAGCCATGTAGTGCCATCTGTGGGCAGACAGTGTGCATCTGTAATCACTTCTCAAACGTGACACGAAATTCCCTACATAAGAAATCGAATGAATTTATAACTAAAAATAGTTAGGTGGTATTTTTATACTTTTTTTTCAGAACTTAAACTATGGATTAGATAAGCTAAATAAATAGAACAATTATTAATCACAAATTTATGATAGACGAATGACAGAAAAGTAAGAGAAAAATCCGAGTGTTAAATTATTAAAACAACTTTCTAATATTAACGAAACATATAAATGGAAAAATGTAAAGAAAGTAGCTTCAGAATAAAATATACAAATTTCAATTAACTTAACATGCGAAGTTATAGAACTAAAATGAAATTTAAAAAGAAAGAACTTTAGGGGTATCAGAAACCCCTATACCGACAATGTTAAATTGGCCATTTTCGATGTACACTGCTCAAAAAAAAAAATGGGACAGTCCTATATCTCCCGATCTACTGGGCCGATTGACAAAATTCAAATTGCGTTCTTCATGTCTCGAAAGCGCGACTTAGGATATATATTAGATTTATATATAGCACTATTGTAACATAGGTATTTTGACACAAAATCGGACTTTTTCTGAAATAACAGACCAATTTTTTACATATTTCGATTCTACGACTCAAATTACGCCTAAATATGAAATTTTGTAAAATTTGGAGCGAAATTTACTGAGAAATTCACAAATTTATGTTGGCACTTTTTTGTCAGTTTGCGCCAAGAATACTTCATTTGGCGAACTTCTTAATATATGGCAACCTAGTTTCCTTTCCCGTGAGAGGAAAAAAAAGTCACCATCATTCCTTTTTTCCAAATAATATTCTTTATATTATATTTTTAATTATAACTTATTATTTTAAGTAATTTTTTCTTTTTCGAATTTAATTTTAATTGTTAAAGTTGCACTTTTTTTTTTTTTTCGAATAACTGTTTTAAAAATTTCTATTTGCCTATTCGAACTGCGTAAATAAAGGTGCAGCGTTTATTTATTTATTTATTTATTTTTTTCAAATAGTTTTCTTTATATATATTTTTCGTCATAGTTATTATTTTAGGTAATTTTTAAATATTTATACTTTTATTTTAATTGTTTGTGTTGCATTGTCTCTTCGGATAATTGTTTTAAAATTTTCTATTTATTCCTTCGAACTGAGCATTTTAAATATATTTATTAATATCAATTTTCCAGAATTTGATTTTATTTATTTGAACTGCGTTTCTTTCGGAAGAATACTTTGTAACCCAGACTACGATGAGTTTGAAAACTGCATACTATATTAAAAGAGAAAATACAGTAAAGCACAGTTTTACACGCCTTCCAATGTTCCGTTCAGAAAAGATATATATAAATAAGAGAGATGTATAACCGACATTTTAACTTAGGATGACTAGCATACACTGCTTTAAACAGTTTTATCATTGTGACCATTGCTTTACACAATTTTATAATACATTAGGTTTCTTAAAATGTTATTCATATTTTAGTCAAATATTTTATTTTTGAAATCGCAAGAATCAAATATCATAACATTGAAAAGTTTTAAATTAAAAAAATACAAATACTAAATTTTGCGAAAAAAATTATTTTTCTTCTCTTTTTCTTTAAGCATTCTGAAAGTATATTAAAAAGTATCCAACTTTTCGAAACATTTTGGTACTTCTGACAATCATTTTAAATAAAGTTATCGCCTTCCATTTCATAAAGGCCCACAAACGGCCGAGCGGTAAAGACGCTGATCACAGGTAGTTCGGTCCGAGTTTCGAATCCCGCGAACAGGCTGGTTGCATGGGTGTTTTCGTGGCTTTCCCGATGTGTAACGTGTATACGAGTCAGTTTCCCTTAGAAAGTCCTCCACGAAGGCATCCCTCCCTTTAAGCAGATAGCCCTCGTGTGCTTTGCCATAATTAAATAATCCAATCCAATCCAATCTAATCCTTAATTAAATATAATTGATTTGTAACTTCTACTAGAACTGACGTTAAGAATTGAAGTGCAAATAAATAATATCGTGTGCAATCTTGATTAATATAAAATTTAAAATATTTGCACAGAAAAATATTTGCATTCAGACAGAAAGTTTTTTGAAATATTTGCAATTACTTTATAAGAAGGATTTATTAATAACCGTAATAATTACTTATTATATTACTGATGATTAGGAATCAGTTCTTCACAATTACATTCTAAATTAGAATTTTAAGAATTATTAGAATTTTAAATTAGAATAATGGAAATACGCTACGCACAAAAATACATTTTAGGATAAAAAAATGAGTTGATTTTTTATGTTTTAAAACTTCTTGAATTCATTTAATAAACATCGTATCCTCGTTGTTAATTGAATTCAGAATGCTGGGTGTCGTTTATATAATTATTCTTACTTGTCCACGGAATCTGCTGACTTATCCAGCGATTAAGTAGCTGCAGATCATTTCTACATAAGCATTGAACTTCCATTAATTCAGTCTCTAGAGGGTTGTATATTTATATCATAATTTGACTTTTATAAAAATGATTATTCTAAATCTTATGTTTCTATAAAAATATACTGTGCTTTAAAAATATGGATGATAGTACCAGCCGCTCTTTCAGCCACTTCAAAAGCATCATTTTGTTTAGAAATAAATTGTGCAGTTAATGTCATAAAATTCAAATAAACATCAAACGAAAATTCTCAGTTTTAGACAATTCGATTTAAACGAAGTAAAGTAGCAGACGATAAAACGCCGAAGGTAAAAATTTACTCTTACAAAAATTTACTCTTATTAAAAAAAAAAAAAAAAAAAAAAGATAGAAAAAAATTTTAAAAAATATTAAAAAATTTATTTAAAAAAATAGCTTTTCATATAGTATTAATAAATATTTATTACGCATCATTGAGGGAAAAAATGTCATATAATTAATTCTCCGTAAAATTTTACTTGAAATTTAAGGTTAAAAATAGCTGTGGCAATACAGTGTAACAAAAATCCATAGACCACATTTGGCGTTATTATCGCTCAAAAAAAAGATGCGAAATTTCAATACGCGAAAATATGTAAATTTGTGTATATCTTAGAAAATTTTAAATAAAAAAGTCTAATTTTTTGCAGATATGCTTAAAAATATACCTACTTTAAGATGATGGTAAAAATTTTATAGGTTATAATTCAAAATTTTTTTCGAAAAATTTATAAAAATTATTTAAAAATAGAAATTTAAAAAATAAAACACAAAAAATGGGTACATTTTATTTGGAATGAACCTAAATTTCGAAATGTGAGAGAAAAAATCAAAAAAGTTTAATAAAAAAAGAGATATAAATAAATATTTGCCAAATTCAATTAACATTGAGGAGCTAAACTTTTGAGAGCTAATATTTCAAAAACTACTCGTACGATTTTTACAAAACTTGGTATTCTGGCATAATTTGAGTCGTAGAATCGAAATATGTAAAAAAAATTGGTATGTTATTTCAGAAAAAGTCCGATTTTGTGTCAAAATACCTATGTTAGATTAGTGCTATATATAAATCTAATATATATCCTAAGTCGCGCTTTCGAGACATGAAGAACGCAATTTGAATTTCGTGAATCGCCCCAGTAGAACGGGAGATATAGCACTGTCCCTTTTTTTTTTAGCAGTGTACCTTTCTCAAAATCTGCTGTAGATACAAGCTTGAAATTTTTTCCGTAATTAAAGTATACCTATCTGATTATACTGAAATGAGCTTTTGAAACATTTTGAATTTTAGAGTAAATTACAGGATATTTTGTTAGGCATAGTAAAATTTAGCACTTTTCTCACACAATTTTTTTTTTTCTAAGTTTATTACAAAAAGCTCATTTCAGTAAATATTAGGGAACCTAATAAATAAGCCATAAAAAGTTTAGATACCTGTGAGCAGTAGTTCCTGAGAAAAGGTTCATCGAGTATAAAAAAATCACGTTTGGAGAAAAACGCGTTTTTATGTAAAAATCCTCGTTGATCAAAGCAGTAGATGACAAATTAAAACTAGATTTTTTTACAGTTCTAAATTTCATAGAGATTAACGAATGGTATTTTTAGAAAGATAAAAGTGTAGAGAATTTGAAAATACAAAAATTCGAAATCATAATTTTTTGAAGATTTTTGGGGTTCCAACTTCCCTTAAAAACTGAGGTGTACATACATATATCGTGTATATGAGCCTACCAACGGGAACATTACTGGTTTAGTCCAATTCCGCTCAAAGTTTCGCGATTCCGCGAACGAAGCTGGCTGCATTCGGTTCCGCAGGTTCGGATTCCGCGAACGAGCTGGCTGCATGGACGTTTTCATATTCCCTTCCCCATGTGTAATGTGTATACGAGTCAGTTTCATTTAGGAAGTCCTCCACGAAGGCATCCTTTCCCTTAGGCAAATAGTCCTCATAGGTTTGTCGTAATCACAGAAAAGCAAGGCAAAAGCAGACACGCAGAATAAATTAACTACAAGCAAACTATTTGAACACGCTCGGAATAGCAAAATAACTGTATTTCGCATTTTTTTAACTTTGTTCAGTTGGTCACGACTTATGTTACGTTCAGTTCGTACTTTATTTTTAAAATCTGTCTTTAGACTGAGGAAATAATTAATTTATTGGGCATTTAATATTTGGGCAATTAACGTCACTGACCGATCCATTAAAGTCGATTATCTAGTGATGCGTATGTCATGGGTGGTTGCCATTCATCAGAAAACCAACGAAGCGCGCGAAACATATTATGTAGTTGAGGGCAATGTCTTAGAATCCGTTTTATTCTGAGCATGTAACCAGTTCCTTGCGCTCGGAGAAAAGTGAAAACAAAGTTGTAATATATACATAGAGATCCTTTACTGACGTTATTATCAGGCGTTTCGTGCTCCAGTGACTTCGGGCAAAGCAGTCGTGGTGCGTGTGGTACGAAAACATTACGTTTCTTTGAACTTGAATGATGAAACTATGGAATTCGATTTTGATTCTATTCGGATTAAAAAATCATTACAATCGCTTAGAAGATCAAAGAATCTTTATATTAGGTTAATGCGCAAAATATTTTTCATTCCGTATTTGCCTCCTAAGGATTTAATACAAAATTAGAATATATTTTTTCCTCTTCAAATGCAATTGAACAGATTAGTATGATTAAATTGTGAATGGGGTTTAAATCTTATTTTGAATTGTAGAAATAAAGCAGTTAATATAGAATGGCATTTAATGTAATACTATTTCAATAAGTAATCTAATACAATTTCATTTTCCTAGTAATGGGATTTGAATATCTTCAAATCCTACGAATCTTGAAAAATATTTAAGGCTCGAAAACTTAAGTCTTTGCAGTTTTGTTTCTTTATTTGAAACATTTAAAGTCCTTAAATTTTGTTAAATTAAAAATTGAAACATTTTAAATTGAAACTTTATAAATAGTATTAATTTTATTGCTGTTCTATTAAAGCATTCGTTTAAAAAGAATGAAAGAGCTGTCATTCTTTCTGGAAACAAAATCCACATGTTCAGTGTTCATTTATATTAACCTTTGAAACAAGCCTGCCCTCTTTCTATAATGCTTTCATTTAACATTCTTGGATATAATGTAAAGTATTTGAAAAATTTTTCATACACGTTTATAGTATATTGAGGAAATGAATCTCAAGCTCCAAGAGGAGTTAAGCGTTGGTTTAATAAATTTCGTTTCAATTCGTTTAATAAATTTTGTTTTTTAATAAAATTATAAGTATTTTTAAAAGCTGTAGTTTTAAATTTATATTTTTATTCAATTATTATTTCAATTGTTGCTTACTTAAAAAAATTAAATTATTATTACTACAACAACTATTATTATTATTGCTACAACAACTATTATTATTAGTGTTATTATTATCATTGTTATTACTGTTGTTATTATTGTTATTATTACGACAACAACTATTATTATTATTACTCTTATTATTATCGTTATTATTACTATTATTATTATTTTCATTATTAATATTATCATCATCGTTATTAGTATTGTTATCATTATTGTTATTATTATCGTTATTATAACTATTATTAGTATTGTTATTATTACTACTATTATCATCGTTACCATTATTGTTATTATTATCGTCATTATTGTTATTTTTATTTTATTTTTATTAATATTATTATTACTATCATCATTGTTATTTTTGTTAATATTATTATTACTATCATCATTGTTCTTCTTCTTATTATTGTTATTATTATTATTATTATTATTATTATTATTATTATTATTATTATTATTATTGTTGTTGTTATTACTTTTATTATTTTTACTATTATTATCATCATCATCGTTATTAGTATTGTTATCATTATTGTTATTATTATCGTTATTATTGTTATTGTTATTACTATTTTTAATATTATTAACATTATCATCATCATCGTTCTTCTTCTTATTATTATTATTACTATCATCATCTTATTCTTCTTATTACTATTATTACTATTGTAGGAATTTATTTAATTTACGTAACAGCTAATTTTATTTTGAAGTAATTTTTCCTATCATACTTTCTTGCCAGAATGTAAATGAGTTAGCGCGCGTGTATACAAATGAAGTAGAACTAAATAAATTTTCGGAAGAGGGATTTAGAACTCTGTTCTTCCTGCCTGAAGGTCCCATTGCTTTGTTTGATTTAGTAGAGATTTCTGTGGTGTTGAGCGCTTCTTGCCACTGGGGTTGTTTACGCCGTCTTTCAACTGAGAGACAGCCTGCGCGTTAAGTAACATGTGAATTGTTAGGCTAAACTCTACTCAATTTTAAATTAATCGTTACCTTTCTGAGTAGTTTCTGAGCAAAAAGTATTAGCTTTCCTAACCACGAGTGTGGGGGGGGGGCATCTGTGAACTTTCATTTGAGTGACATAAGGGCTATTAACACGTTTTCCTTGATTCTCTCGGACTTAAAACTTGGATAATTCTCCACACAGTCTTCTATCGTCTAACTAGTTTCTGATACCAAAGTATACAAGACGTGATACAAATATTGTTACTACTGCTATTATTAATAGAAGAGGAACGATTGGATAGATCCCAGAATATTATATGATTCGATTAGTTTAACTGAAAATCACAAAGATTGCTAGGGCTATTTGTTGAAGAGGATCAAGACATTCGTGGAGGACTTTTCAAGGGAAACTTGCTCTTATTAACGATACGCGTGGGAGAAACCACACAAACCAACAATACGGCCAGCTATTTTGCCTATGATGGGAACTCGAGTCGAACTTCTAGGATTCAGCTGTCTTAACTATTGGTCAGTGGTGGACTGGGTACGGATTCAAACTGCGATTGAATATAGCTTAAGTTTCATCAAATCTTTGTTTCCTAATTTTTTCTCGCAGAATTATACACACAATTATCAAATGTTAATATTTTTATTTTAAAATACTCTACTGGTTTCGAAAATAAATAGAATTATTTTAGATAATTCCCCTCCCCCCCCCCTCTACATATTTAGATAAATCAGAATTGGGAATCTTTAGCTAAAATTGAATAAATAAGGCTTTTCCTAACTCTGCTATTTTGTAGAGTAAAAATTATATACATAAGAAAAATAGTTTACTTATTTCAAGTTCATATCCGTACCAGATATGAATTACGCCAATTATTTTTTCAAATGCGATTATAGCAGATAATCCCATTCTTGTTTGTATCGATAAACCCATTTTAATGGTGTAGTTGAATAAACTGGAGAAAAAATATATTTCTTCAATGAGATATTTATAATGATCAACAATTTTCCCCCTAATAAGAGGAAAATGTCGTTTATTCTTGAATGCATTATTATGTGAAATTAAAGTCGAAGATCGGATCATATAGATTAGTTAAACTTCGCAGAATCCCCTCAACGTTTACACTGAAACAGTGCTTTTGATTACCGAAAACTGGGAAATTTTGTTATGACGAATGAATTACATGCTATGCTTAAAATGATGTATCAAACGCTCGCTTCTTTGCAGCACTTAGCATTAATTAATAGTGTATTTTTAATAAATGTTTGCATCGTGTATATACAGCAAATTTTGCGACGTTCCTGGTGATCGCGAGCATGAATAGCGTATGAGGCATTATAATCGCTTTATTATACAACAACCAGCAAGGCTGTTACGAAAGCTTGCAATAATCGAATAATCGAATAATAGTAACAGACTTGGAGGTTGTTGCTGTGATGACTTATCTTGCTTGTCTGCCAGCAACTTCAAAAGAAGTTCACGAAATATATTGCGGCAAAGCCTGCAAGTTTGTGCCTGTTGTTGGCAACAGCTTTGAGCACCATGCAATTGACAGTACGACTTTGCTCAGTTTCGTGCCCCCCACCTTTTGTTGGAGAACACTCAGGTGGGAAGAGTCCGAGGATCTTCCACTCCTCTTGGGTTACCAACAACCTCTTGAGAGGACTTTAGGCTTGCCTCATATTTAGAGTACCCCCATGCCGCACAAATACTACACATTTATAAACAGCCATGCTTTCTCCGGGATTCGAATCTAAGCCCTTTGGTACGGCAGTGAGTACCACCTTCTTTAATTTTATTGTTGCATCATAGAGTTTCGTTTATTTGCAGTGTTTGATGGCAACACTTTCTGAAGGATCAAAACACAATATATTCGTCAGTATTACACAGGATAGTTCCAAATATGCGTTACAGTTGTTGAGAAACTGCTACAGACACGCTGAAATATTCAACAACCCAGCCACCAGGCTATAACATGTGAAGACAACTTCACGGAAAACACTAAAGTACAGCTCCTGACGCGGTCGATCGCTCTCGAGCCAATCTCTGTACTCAGGATACTATTACTGAACTCAACATACTCTAGATACTCTCATGGCATGTCGCTGATTTTCTCGCTAAATGGGCGATTTCACGCCATATCTGGTAACCTTATCCCCGCTTTGCGGGGAATCTATTTTACCGCAGCTGGGTATTTCGTAACAATATATATAGAGAGAGAGACTAAGACAGAAAACAACAAAATAATATTGTTTAAATCAGGTATTAGTGATTTAAAATTCATTCTTCATTTAAAAGCTGAAAGATATTCAGATAATACTATTGTAGTGTTATCTTTTACCTTTATTTCATGAAATAAAATCTGGAAAATTTCGAGCTGTCTACTAATAATATAAAATTAAGCTAAAGGTAATAATTTGCTTCCTAATAAAAGAGTTTTGTAATAATAAAGGATTAAAAAAATGCGCAACATTATCCGAAATTCATATCTTATTAGCCCTCATAAAATACACGATCTTCATCTTTTTTAACTTTTTAGCAGCGATAAGCCCGAAAACTGTCAGACGTTTAAATAACAGCAAGACATCAAAGGTTCCAAACTTTAGGCTTTCAACCTTACTTGTCTCAATCGTTTTTCGGACTTGTTTAATGAGTTTACCAATAGTTCTTTGCGCCCCGTTTTTTCTTTTCTTATTTATCGCCGTGGTCTTATTGCTTTTGGCATTTGTCTTTATAATCCAGAAACTGACGAAACTGGAAAGTCATAGTATTTAAAAAGAGGATCTAAGGGGGAAATAACTATGTTAGCTAAGTAGCCAACGGTTAGCTTTTCAGCAGTTTACGTATGGTGGGGGAAATATAAAGGAATTTTCTCCAACAGATGTTCGTAAACACGGGCAAACTGGAAGTTTTAGAAGAATGGATTTTGAGGTCTGCCGATGCAAAAGAAATAAACAAGGTCAACTAAAGAATAATAGAAGGAATATTATTAATGTAAGAATTATGAATATTGTTCGTCTGCTATTTTAAAAAAAAATCCTATGGTCACACGTTACATGGAACACATGGTCACACGTTACATAGAATCCTATGGTCACAGGTTACATGGAACACATGGTCACACGTTACATGGAAACCCATGGTCACACGTTACACGTTACAAGGAATACAGAGGCTTTTCGCACATGTTTTACGGGACTTTGCTTTCCTATAAAAAGAAAAGCTCTTGCAATTTGTTTTTAATTGCAAATATATTTTTGAAGATGTAAATCATCGTCTGATATTTGACAATTTTGTTTTCATGCAAAATGGCGCTTTTAAAGAAGCAATGGACGGAAGGCTAAGTTTGCGCTCTTTAAGAAAAAAATTATTCGTATCTAGTTATTAAAAATGCTGTGAATGTAAGAGAATGCAAGGTAAGAATTTTAATGTTAAAAGAAAATCAGCGAATCAAAGGTCAGTTCCATAATCGTAAAAATTATCAATGTCAACAGTGAGCAAAGTGATTGATATTGATTTGAATCGCAAACAGGCAAAAAAAATTAATATGCATCGTCTTTCTGCACGACATATCGTCGAAAGTACAATCGGCTGCAGAATTCTCTATGAGGAACAATTATTCAGACAAAATGGACATAGAAAATACTGTCACACTAGTTAAATATAGGCTATATATAATAAAAAGAGATACATTTATTATCACCAAAATGAAGTAGTATTTATACTTTTCACTCTCCGCCTTGTTAGGTGCCGGCACTGTGCGGCAAATCCACCCTCAGAACAGGTGTGGAGGTTCAATCTCCTTCCCCGCACCTTGGAGACAATTGACACCATCCGCTGGTACCGACACTGGTTGTGTATTTGCTAACTACCAGTCGCTCGGGTTGGCTGTCGCAGAGGGACATTACCCAGCAATCCCGGGACGCCTTCCCTGGGCTACTAGACCCAACTGCTTTAGGAAGCGCCAGACCAACGGGCTGACCACTAGGCCACATTTCCGGAGACTTCAGAGCCATTAGGTTCGTAGTTTGTATACCCCCGTGGCCAAGACTGCCTAGGTGCAGATCCTAGCTTAAACTCAGAGTTCCCTACGTCGAATCCCGTGGGGGGGCAATCATCAAAGAGAACAACAACAAGAACAACAAGATTTGGGCATTCCCTGCTCCGTGAACTCACTCACACTACAGGTCCACTTCCCCTTTGGGCACTTCGTGGAGTTTCAACCTCCACCATTACCCTTCCAGGGGAGCAGCGCACCACCTGGATAAGACACCAGGCAGCACTGGTCGTCAATTGCTCCTGCCAGTCGCATAGGCGAGTCCGTTGCAGAGAGCCATTACCCAGCAAACCGGGGGTAAACGCCCCGGCTACGGATTCAACCCCTCAGGACATGCCAGACCCCCAAAGCCGGCCAATGAGTGACCTCTCCCGGGGCCTTTAGAACCACCAAGTTTGTAGAGTCATTAGGTTAACTGGAAGCAGAAAAGATGAAAAATATGCAGCTTCCTTCGCCAGGAATCGAACCACGGACCTCTGGAATACCGGACCAGCGTGCTACCGTTACACCACGAAGGCACGCTAGGGAAGTGTGAGAAATACCTTATAAGTTCATAAATTTTATACCCCCGTGGCTGAGACTGCCTAGGTACAGGTCCTAGCCAGTAGCTTCGCAGAATTCTCTACGATGACCCCCGGGCGGCGTCATCAAAGGGAAGAAAATCATCTTAGAACATGGTTCAAAGAATTTAAAGAATGTTTTTCAAAGGGAATTATGATTGTTGTCGTTTTTTGATATAACCGCAAATAAAAATTAAAGATAGTGTAAAAAACTGTTCAGGTCAACGCCACATGTTATTACTAACATATTAAATCCCCAATTTTCAAATACCAAATACCCCTCTTTACCCACACCATCAATCAGTAGAACTTCGTCAAGACAAAACAAGCAGCCGCACATCAAAATCTACTGTTCATTTCCAGAAAAAAATGGAACACTCATATCCTTACTAAATCTTCTGATGTATCATTCAACGGATGTTTGCGATTTTGTTCTTCTAAAATACGAATTATCCAAACGTCGACATAGAACCCTCTTTGGCCTTTGGAAAGCAGTTCAAAACAAATGGAATAAAATACCCCTTTCGATACTAAAAAGGGGTTTATTGTGCTGGAGATTATGGTGTAGAAAGGTACCAAAGGATAAGGGTTTTTCAAACAGAACATTTAAAACGCAATTAGTTTAGGTAAAATACTTCTGTAAATGCTATGAAAATCGTCTAAAAAATATGCGAACATACTTCATAAAAACATTTCAGCAATTTATTTCAATTATGACAGTTTTAAATTATTGTAAATATTGAAGCATTGAAATGTGAGCATATAAATTAGCAACAACGTATGGCGTAAAAAATTGGATAAATGGCGTTTTAAATTTCAAATCCTACTGCTTTCTCTGGTAGCTGCGTAGAAGGTAACATGGAATTTAAAGTGTACCTAATCAAAATGTCATTCAAATGTTTAATTAAATCTTAAAGCTGTATGTAGCCAAGCATAAATTAAAGAACTGCTGATTAAAATGCGTTGTAAGAAATGAATTAAATTTACGTTTAAAAGGCATATGACAAGTTAATTTTTTTAATTGAAGGGGTTTTAAAAGAATTAATTACCATATTCTGTTGAAGTAGATCAAAACTAATATCAAAAATAGTATTTAGTGGGCAAGTAGGTAACGTCATTTAATAAATAACAATAAAAATATTTCTCGTTATTATTATTTATCTATTTATTTATGTATGGGTGTGTGGGAGGGCGTTTGTAAATTAAAACGTTAACAGTGTTGCCTTTACTGAATTAATTAATAAAGAAAAGAAATGAATATTCATTAAATTCCGGAATAAAATTCTCTGAAAAACATTTGACAGAAAAGCGTGATTTGAGGCGTAAGATATTCTGCAACCTACGGTTTTTCTGTTTTTAAAATACTGGGACTGCTCTGAAGTGTGTGTGTAAGTGTTTATCACTGTGCTTTTAGTGTTTCCTATAAACATGGTTAGTAAATAAAGGTTTAAGTATGTTGTATAGCCTGCTTTATAGTATATGCCTATGATATTGGTTTGAGTTAAACCTCGTTACTAATTTCTATATCCTCGAATGTATAATAGTTTACAAAATAAATGTAAATATGATTTAAAAAATCACATTCTTGCGAACAATTAGTATAGTCTGAAACACATTCTTAAAAAAAATTAGTTTAGTTTAGTTTAGTTTAGTTTAGTGACGGAGGACGTGGGCACCACCCCTTTACCATTATGGTTAATTGGTTTAATGCCACGTCCACAAAAAAAAAGTAAAAAAAAAAAAAAAAAAAAAAAAAAAAAAAATAGATAAAGAAGCAAAAAATGCATTTTACCAGGTTTCAGTGGTTCATTGTAAAACCGTTATAATACCTGCTGGTAGTCTCCAATTGGCGCATTAAAAGAAACGTTTCCGGTAATTTTCACTTCCCGGAAATCCCACTGGTTGATTTAACGCGAAATCCCACGCAGTATTGCAGGCGAAACGGTTCTCCCATCTTCGTAAAGTGTTTCAGGCAACAAAAGATCGAATACAGCTTTTGTTGTAAGAGACATCCATTCCAAACACGTATTGAAAGACACATCCTCCGGAAAGATTTTTATAGCGTCACTGTATGTGACAGTCCAGAAGAATATTCATGGAATATAATCATCTAAATATTCTATAAAGCGGTTAAGATTACCCATGATCTTGCGTTTGAAGCATAAATTATTTCTTTTTTACTTCCTTGTATAAAGTGAAGGAAGTATTGTAATCGCGAAAAATTTCGTGTATCATAAACATGTAATGGTGCACCTCTCTTTTTAGATGCAATAAACTGCACCAAAAGTACTCATATAGACACCCACTCTGTTACTGAGCTCGGTGAGCTCAGTTGATTTTTATTGTTATATGTTAGTATACCGTTAATTTTTCCTTTAAAAATGATTGAATTATGATGTTCTTTTATCCCAGTTAAGAATTTTATGGCTTTAGTTAATTTGCATGCAATAGTTGTAGAATTATCAAAAATTTAAAAATTATGCTGCTAAGCCTAGCGAAACAGCCGTATTTGTTTACATTTGAAACTTGAGCATAACAGTAAATTAAGTCAGTTTCTGCACCGTCAGTATGTTTTTGCCATATGGGACCAAAAGTAAACTTTCAGTTGTGTGCACCGAAAACTTTGCCTCCTTGCCCACTGGCTGATTTGCTTGTTTTTGCGTAGAAACTTTAATTGTAAATATTTTAAAATTGTTTTAACTGTATTTGTTGTTTTATGTTTTTCTATATTTTTCTATTTTTAATAAAGACAGGTTGAAGTTCTTTGTATTTTTGCCTTGCCGCGAAGTGAGAACTAAACTAATTGAATGAAAAGTATATCTCTAATGAAATTCGGGGAAATAAGTTTAAATGAAATGTAGCAAAAAATGTGTATAATTTAATAGACCATACAAGGACGTCTTGTAGTGTCCGCAGCAATTTTTTTTTTTAATATAAGTGAATGCAATTAAGTTATATTTCGAATACAAGTTTTCTCGAAATATGTCTTATCATAACTTGTCACATTCGATTTACTTTTTCACAATCAACATTAAAAAAATTAAAAATAAAAAACTAAATACGAGATTAAAAGCATTTATATTATTGCATTTAATTTAGCTTTCAGTATTTTAGGTTAGATTTACTATTTGTACAGATATGAGATAATTTTGTCATTAATTTTTTATTTTGTAAAACATTAACAAGAGTAATGTCGATAACTGAAAAATTACGATGATTTGTTTTATTTAATAATTTATAGGTAAGGATTACTGTAACATACTGTGAAATACATGCCTTGATACTTAGCTTCAATAGATTGACGAAAAGCTACTAAGAAAGAGGAATGTTGAAAAGAGAGAATAAAATCGTTAAATATTAAAGAAAAAATAAATTACTGAGCATTTCAATTGCGAAACATTTACCGTCAAGCTTGGATTCAATATTGATTATTTTATTTTGGGAAAGGCACGCTTTAAGTTAATTGGTTTGAACTGAAGAATTCCAATATTATTACGTAAGTCTGTATTTTTCCTTAATCATAATTGAAAGGAAAATGGTATAAATTATATTTAACATAGAAAGATTAAAGAATATACAACCTTTATTAATATCATTCGTTTCCATTTACGAATTAAAAAAAACGAATTTATTAGTTTTAGTAATTTAAAGTAAATGGGGTCTACTTCAAAAGAGAAGCTATCTTGGATCTCAGCGATACACAGTTGTTTAAATACGTATAAATTTAAACAGACCCTTCACTCTAAACAAGTGTATTTACCAAAATATAGGCTATAAATTCGATATTCACTAACAAAAATCTAAGAATAAAAGAAGGGATGAAATTTCGAAACTAATTAAATGAAATAAGCTTTTAAATATGCAGTATATCTAGATTGAGGTAATGAGATTTTAAAGACTGTTATTGTTATGTTTACTATTACTTGAAATGTTTTTCTGTATAATTCCCGCCATTCTGGAGACTGGTCATTATAATGCTCCAGACTGAATCATCCTCCGGAGAGAATAGCATCAAAGAGGAAGGATATTATGAAATTACTTGATGGCAAGTCTAGGCTGTGGGGAGGGTAGTCCATTTGATTTCCTACAAAACAACTCAGTGGAGGCGGCTTTAGTTTGAGCAGCGGTGTTTAGCCGAGCACTGCCATTCGTCAGTAGCACATTTTAAATTGTCGCCCAGACGATAATTACAGGAGTCTACTACGGTACCAAAGGGCCCGGTTTCGAATCCCAGAGAGGACATGGATGTTTGTAAATGTATAGACGGCACTCTGAATATGCGGGAAGCCGAAAGTCCTCTCGTGTGGATTGGTGGAAGGGGAGAAGGGTGGGAAACACGAGGATCCCCACCGGGGTGTTCTCCCTCAAAATTGGAGGTGGTAAATAGGAGTTCATCGTCTCTTCGGAGTAATCTGCGACAACCATTGTTCCATGCAATATGGACAACATCTTAAACAACAACAACATCTTAAATTAACATTCTACCCTTCTTATTTACAACTCTTTGAAGCCTTTATTTTAAACCCTTCAGAAAATTCATTAGCTTGTATTTTTGCCTGGAGGCCAAAATTCGATGCGGGTGAACAAACACCATTCACTTGATCTTCTTTGTTGAAATTGTTTCTGTGCTGTAGAGGAGACTGTGCCATAAGAAACTGAGAAGACTTGGATGTATCCAAGTCGTGTCCATAAGTCCTCTCAGTTGGATTGCTCTGATACTTGTTCCCGAGTTACTGTCAATTTCCCGTAGCACAGCTTCCTCAATGGCAGATGGGGCTGTAGGACGTTGCCAATCGACGTAGCTACTTAAACAGCTTCGGTAGCTACTTACTCGGAAAGCTCCAGTCTCACTTAACCTGCGGTGCCAGTTGTCTGAACATTGTATGACATGCCTGGCGTCTATTTAGGAAGCACTCTCAATGCATCCGCTTCGCGGCTTATCCATTACCATTTACGGTCCCAAATACGTAAGGCATATCGACCGGTCTCTCATTGACTGAACCAATTCATCCTTCTTCTGCAAAGTCCTTGCTTTAGATGATCCTACTGTCTTCTTTCCAAACCTGTGAATTTCGTCCTCTAGCGGCAGTCGGTGACTGTTTCGGGCACAACCTCCTATGTAAACTTTGTTTCCAAAGGTTTGGCAATCCAACATGTACCATTTGTAAATGACCATTTGGGATGCCCTGTATCTAAAAAAAAAATTGTATTACACATGAAATGTTTAAATTAGAAGCTAAACAACAGCGGGTCTGATCATTATTGAAGCAAGAATACAAAGTTAGAAAATAATTCCCTTTTTAACTATTACCAGCTCTTTCATTTACACTCATGTCCATAAATTAAGGATAATTCGGAATTACGCAGAAATCGAACTCTAAAATAAATATATCACCTGTAAAATCACTACACACATCTTCAAGAATCATATGCAAATTTCAGGAAGTAACCAGATAACACTGATGGTACGTCACAATAACGAGAGTGTAAGAGAATGATATATAAGAAATACAGGCAAAGAAGTAAAATTGTTCGAAGGCGCTTTAAAAGCATTTCAGTGCAATAACCGAATAGTTATGACACAAAGGACGCATTTGGATGATTTTTTACGTGGTAGAATTATCGGCCGTCTGAAATGTGGGCGTACCCAACTGGAAGTATCAGACGAACTTGGAATTCCCCAGAGTGTCATCTCCAGGCATTAACAACGATTCCAAGATGATGGTAATGTGAGTAGACGTTACAGCAAAGGTCGCCCCAGAGTTACAACGCCGAATGAAGACCGGTATTTGGCAGCTACTGCCAAAAGAAACAGGCGGAGCAGAGCCTCAGACCTGTCTCGTCAGCTCTCTTCAGCCACTGGTACGACAATTTTAAGGCAGACCGTGTACAGACGCTTATGGCAGATTGGTCTATATGCTCGTAGACCTGTCAGATGCGTTCCACTTACTGCAACTCACTGTCGCCTGCGGTTAGCCTGGAGTAGAGAGCATGCATTGTGGACACAGCAACAGGGGGCTGGTGTGATGTTTTCCGACGAGTCCAGGTGTAGCTTGCAGTCTGATTCTCGCCGGACTTTCATATGGAGAGCTCCAAGTACCCGTTACCACCAAGAAAACATCATTGAACGACACCGTTACGGTGGTGCAGGAGTGCTCGTTTGGGGTGGAATTATTTTGGGTTCCAGAACTGACCTGCATGTTCAAATTGGAACCATGACAAGCCAAATCTATCGGGACGTCATTCTGGAACAACATGTACGTTTGTTTCGGGGCTCCATGGGCGCACGATTTGTGTTTATGGATGACAACGCCCGTCCTCACCGTACAAACATCGTAAGCGAATGCCTTCAATCGGAGAATATCACCCGTATGCACTAGCCAGCATTCTCACCGGACTTGAATCCAGTAGAGCTCGTGTAGGACATGCTTGGCCGACGAGGTGCAGCCCGTCAAGCTCCTCCTACATCTCTACCGGAACTTCGGAGAGCATTGCTTTTTGAGTGGTGTAATATCCCCCAAGATCAGATCGATAATTTGATACTCAGCACGCCTAGGCGTTGTACGGACTGTATTGCATCGTCTGGGAGACATACAATGTATTAACAATCATACCAACCATGTAATATTGGCTTTTTGTAAATAGGTGTTTTTTGTAATTTGCTCCAGGGAGAAAAAATCGCTATTTTTTTTAATAATATCAAACATATAGCATCTTTCTTTGCTCTTTACCTTTTGTTTAATAACTAAGCTTTACAAATAAGTCAAATTTCTTTTGCTTCTAACTCTTCCTTTGCCTGATTTTGCGTTATCCTTAATTTATGGACATGAGTGTAATTTAGCATGTCATCTTTTTTCAGTCTGCGCAGTAGAACGAATTTCAGATATTCCTGTAGAAACAGCAAAAGTGCGAATTGTGTTATCGACAGCCATCTTTAGATAGTCTTTTTCCCAAACGGTCTGCCACTGCGCTCTCTCATCGTACATAATCACGATATTCGGAAAATTATCTAGGACATATATTAGCGTCGGTTAACTTTGGAAGTTCGATGATCAGTGTCTGCCTGGAACTAGCTTCCGTATGTAAAATGTGAACGGCAGACCGTGCAGTTGACAAATTTTTGAAATCCTCATTCGCATTTTGAAGTCTCAGAACAGCCTGAAATGGTTCATATTTTTGGAAAAAATGATAAAGCTTTTTTTGATGAGTCTAAAAAATAGCATTAAAACACCGAGATAGTTTTACTTTGAAAAAAACAAATTCTGAAGGTTTTCAGAATATCTTTAAGTATTGTGCCCAAATGGGCTTTTTTTAGCATTTTGTGTGCTGCCTTTATTTATTAAATATCATACTCTTCGCGCTTAAACCATAAAATTTAATTCAAGAACAATATCATAAAATAATTTAAGAAGAGCATATCTTTAGAATTCCCGATACATAATCTCGCGCGCTGGTGATAATTTTATTTTCGTATAGTGTTGCCATTGCTCTGAAATCGTTGAGTTTCTTAATCAGAAATTCACAAATGCCTAATGAAATTTGAAATACATAATAAAACAAATTCCAAATTTGGGCTTCCAGATGCCCGTATTCCGGTGGAGACGTAAGTTATTCAAATTTCGATGGCTCTAGGTACACTTGTTTTATCACAGTGAGAGATAGATACATATATTTATGCGAGATTCTTTATTATTTAATTTCTTTAAATATAACACAGGGCAATACTATTTGGTGGCAACAATTTAAAAAGTGATTCGCCCTTTATAGTGAATCAACGTAAAATATCGAAACGAAATTAATAGCTCTTCTGGGCTAACAGCCTTTGGGATAACAATACTTCAAAATTTATCGTTCGCTGCTGAAGGAACTGGTAAACAAAAGAGCTCATGCGATAATTAGGGTGATCACACTTCAGAAGATATATAACTAATTCGGATAATCAAGGAAAATGAAATTAGGTGATGGTGACCAGATTTCTTCATACATATACTTGATCCTGAGGGTCAGTGAAAACAAAATTGTGTCAACGCAATCAGCGTTCTTAACTTTTCCTTTAGTTCTGAACTTTTGGTTCGAGTATTCCGAACAAGTGTTCTATATAGTTTGAGTTCTTCGGGCCCATAATTTGCTGCGAAACTTTATAGTATATTTTCTTTGTTATATCTTAAACCAATACATCTGAAGGACAATAATTAAGATAATAAGGATAATAATTTGAAGTTACATTCCTGACGAGGAAAAGTCCAAGTTTTGTGGGAAGTTCATTTGGTCACGCAACCTGTAAATGCCGAAACGAAATTAATAGCCTTTCTGAACTAACGGCCTTTCGGCTCAAACATCAATAGGAAAGCATACTTTATAAAACAAATTACATATAAAGTATTGCCAAACATATATTAATCAAATACGCAACATGCATCTTATTACATGTTTCACCAAAGTACTCAGAAAATTGCGAGCGTACTTTTTGTTTTACTATTTTGTTGATATTTATGGACACGTGCGGCACTACTGTGTTTATTAAATTGCATTTTAAATTTGTACTATATTACCTCTGTATACAGCGTTTTTTTAAAGCAGTTATTGGGAAATAAAATAAAATGCAATGTTATAAGTTTAGCTTCAAGAGCCTCAGGAGTGGGATGCCTTCGTGGAGGATGTTTTGAGGGTAACTAGCTCGTATACGCGTTACACACGGGGAAATGTACGAAAACGCCCATGCAGCCAACCCGTTTGTCGGAATTCAAATCCCTAGCCAAACTAACAGTGTTCAGCGATTTTAGTGCTCAGCCACTGGTGGGTTAAAGGCTTAGGCATTGTATCGCTGAGTGTATTTTCAGGTAAAATGAGAGCATAAGAAGCGTTTAAATAATAAAATTCAGGTTTTATATGCGTTTGTTTTGTTTATGCTGCGAATACAGTTTATATTGATCCTTATCAATCCAGTACCATAAATTATTTTAAGTATGAAATTAGATAACTAGTTTATGACTACTTTGTTGAAATATCTTTTAGATAAAGTGTAATATCGTGTGGCCCAGCTGCGTCCACTTGACGCTCACAAACTACGCCGACCCGGCCGTTTAACTGAAACAGAATGTAAAACTGAAAAATAATGACTGGATGAATAAATAACGAGATCACTATCCACCAGGTTCTGAGATCTTAAACTAACCTAACCGCGTTCTACAATACCGCTGGAGATTCAGCTAGCTTACTGATTAAGCACTTGAAGGATACAACAAAATCTGCCGAGATAGGCACACAGGCCGACACGCGCGGTTCTTAAATTCTACCTAGCAACAGTCACGTTCGAGATTCAAGAAGCACACCTACAGTCTCGTTTTCCTTCTATTTAAACTCAACTTGCTTCCGCTAAATTTGAATATACTGCGCGCTCTACTACAATTTACATACTCTGGCATTGGCAATTCTAGGGGAAAGTAAAGGCTTGACAGGAAAGATAACTTAAAATAAATTTTAGCTAAAATAAATATAAACCCTACAAAAGAATGATATGAAATAAGGCTATTATTGTAAAAGAATTATTATCCAGATTCGTTTGTTTTTCCTCTGTAAATATTGCAACTTTGCTTTGTTTAATTAAATATCAAGGAAAATATTTTTTCCTGAACATTAAATTGTCATTAACTTTTAATTCACACTTAAAACTTAAATCATAAATGCTACTTTTTAGCTATCATTTCACGATTAAATGATATAAATCAAAAATTTATAAGGAATAAAATCACTGCTTGAGATAATTATTAAAATTGTTTGGTTTTATTTTATTGAGATTACGGTAAATCATAATAGGGTTATCTGCCTAAGGGGAGAGATGCCTTCGTGGAAGATTTTATAAGAAAAACTGTCTCGTATACTTGTTACACATGGAAGAAAACCCCGAAAATGCCCAACGCCTGGAATCGAATCGAAGTCAGAACTACCAGTTTTCAGCGACTTTATCGATCGGCCGCTGGTCGGCTTAAAATTAAAGAATATTGATTAAAATTTCAAATCTAATGATCGTACAGTAAAGATCAATGCATTGAATTCAAGAATTGATGTGCATCACTAAATTAAATGTTAATTTTGCATTCGGTCTTACCAATGTTTAGAATTCATTTACTTCTTTAACAATTATTAACCCTTCGACTGTCATCAACGAACTCAGTTCGCATTGCAGCTATGGACTGCGGTGGGACAAACGAGAACAGCTCGAATTACAAATTAAAGAGTGATAGGTTACGTTCGTGTTTATAAAGAAAGAATTGCTTAATCTCGCAACAGTCGATTGAATAAAATTTTAGCATAATCGATAATCGTAGTGTCAGTTATTAACATGTAATTTCAGTATATGATATGTAATGCCGATATGGGTTTCATTACTTTTGCATACCAATGAACTATTAAGTTGAAAAAAAAAACAATGCGTTAAGCTCATTTTAAAAATAGATTAGGAAGAACAGCTGTTTATACATGAAAAACATCATTAATATAGTTTGCAGCAAACATTTAATTCGTCAGCAGTTTTTATTGAAGTTTTCAAACTAAATAGAACGGAATTAATTTATGCGGAAATATAAAATGGTTGAGAAATGCAAAGGAAATTGATACTATTATATTACAATTTAATGATGAAGTTATTATTATATCCACGAAATAAATCATGTTAGTCTTCATTATTTTGTTTTGTGGTTTTCCTGTAAACGGCCATCATGGAAAACATAATTGTCGACAAGGAAAGTTTTAAAATTTTCAGGACACCGGAAACTTCCGAATGTAAAATATTGCGCCAGACAAAGCGAATAAAAGTTAATCTTTTTGTTCCGGTTTCTGACACCTACATTTTCCGGTTGATGCCGATATAAAAATGCAGCGCTTCTGGGTCATGTAACTGTTGATCTCTGCGGTTCAAACATGATTCCCTCTGCTAAACTTTCTCTTTCATTGATCGTCACATTCTTAATTGTGACTTTCCTGGTGGATGGGTTATCTGCTATGGCGCTTATGGACAAAGGAGGTGACCAAGAAAACGGATTACTGGATATATTAGTAGCAGGCCTAATTGTAAAGTTTTTGCAAGATAGCATGTGACGTAACCAACAACATGAAACTTTATAATTTAGCTGAAAGTGATGATGATATGTCACTGTTTAATCTACTATAGTGGCTTTCGAAGCACTCAAATTATGTGGAAGAGATATCGTAATTTGTGATTTACGAAAATGTTATTGTGATTGCTTCTTATCCCCTAAAAAAACAGGCGTACATTGATTCCGATAGACCTTTCTGTGAAAGAGCCTCAATGGTGACTTCCTGTTCATCCAACAGCACTCTCTTTAAGATACCAGACTAATTTATAAGATCATCAGGAGTTGTGGGGAAGGAACAAGGACAATAATATTTAAATGAAAAACTGCAAATGTGAATTTGTGTTTGAAATTCATTGTAAATTATTTCATTCTATGTTGGTATCATAAACATCGTAGCATACTGTGATATTTCATGTTCATCAAAATCTTTACTATATAATATCTTTATTTGCAAGTGAAATTGTTTAATATATTTGACAAAAGACAACTCGGGGATTTCTACGTTTCATATTCCTATTCGATTTATCTCTCACTATTAAAAGACCAGAATTTTATTGTCGAATATTTTACTTAATTGGTAAAATGTGCTTGCTAAAATTTTCCTTATAGAGATAATGTTGGGAAAATGTATAGATGCTTTTGATAATAACTTCGTTTACAAATGTTTTATTCAATAAAAGTAAAAAAACATCATTTATTTTGCTGAAAAATGTTTTAGTCTTTGATAAGATATACCAGTTACTACTATTTTCTACCGTTCACGAATCATTTCATTTTGATGTTACTAATGTGAAGCTCTAAACTGCCCATTGTGATATCTGTGATTTATTCTGTGCATTTACCTTAACGCTTAACTATAAACTATAGCATCAAATGCATGATTAAAGTTCACTTCTACGTAACTAGTACTCACTGTTTAAATACAAAATTGAAATACAAAGTAATTTACATACTATCAATTGTTAAGATAGAATTTTCGGTATATCTTAAGAATTTTATGCTTATATGTTCGCAACTAAAATTTAGAAAACTAATTTTGAATGGTATGCGTCTAACAGTCGCATGTTGCTTTAAATGTATAATTAAGTTTGATGTTCTTTTTCAGATTAAATAAAGTTTTATTTTTAATTTAGAGCATAATTTGTGTATTTTAATATAATTATTACTTAAAACTCTGGACTAAAGATAGTTGTAAAAAGGGATTTAAATTTTTGAACGAAAGGAATTGTGGAATTAGTGAAGAAATATGAAGTGTTGATATAATATATTTAAATATTGTGTTTCTGCACTAATCAGTGCTCAGCCAAAATAAGATTTAAATTGCATTTTAACTTTTCTCTTGTTATTAAAAACGCCCTGAAGTACTAACAGAATAGACAAAGCTTTTACGACTGTATAATTATCAGATATCATTTAGATTTCACCTGAATAATGTAATAGTCATTTGATAAAAAACATTATTATATTGCTAATATAATAAATTCCAAATATATGTGCAGAATAGTACTAAATTAATAATTTATAATTTTTATGAATTACCTTCCTGATGTTTATTGCATAAAAATGATTAATCATTAAAACGCATTTAAAAATAATATTTTAAAGTACTTTCGTTTTCATCAGTGAGATTTTTAAAAGATTCGTATAAATTTATAAGAGAAGTGACTAAAATTAATATTTAAATATGCAAAACATTAATCATTTTTTTGGAATCTAAAAGAATATTTAGTTGAAATATTTTAGATCTTTCGGAAACATGTAAATTGAATTTTCATGTCTTTTAAAACTAGAAGATGATTTAGCTATAATGTTTCTTACAATATAATAGAATTTCATAAGCTCATGAGTTTAAAATTACTCAGTTTCAAAAGCAGTAATAGGTTAACCGAAAGAGGCAGTTTACCCAGAAGGCCCATTAATTTCATTTTAGCAATTCTCATCGTCCAATATAAAGCGCCGTTTTACTTTTCAAATTGTTGCCACCAAATATATTAGATCCCTGCAATGAATTGAAAGAAATTAAATAATTCAGAATGTGCATAAATGTATGTATGTTTCCCGCATTGTGATTAAAACAACGGTACCTAAAGACATCAAATTTTAAATAACGAAGTCATCCACTCCAAATTTCGAATTTGTTTAATTATATATTTCATACTTTAAAAAACTCTAACGAATTTTTGATTAACTAACTCAAATATTTCAAAGCGAGCAATGGCAACGCTGTGCGGAAAAAACATTTTTATCTCCAGCTGGCGAGAGTGTGTATCGGAAAATAATTTGTGATAGTGCTGTTGAATTGAATTTTATGGTTTAAGTGCGAAGAACATCATATTTAATACATAAAGGTAACACATTAAACTAAAAAAAACGCTATTTTGGGCGAAATATAAAATCTGAAAGCTTTCGGATCTTTCTTTATTTTTTTTACATTTTTTAATTAATCTGAAACGGTATTTTGCTACTGGGAATTTGATTTATGATATTGTTGTCACGTCGCATATTACTGGAATGTAACGTCTTCCTGTTCTTATTAAGGAACTGTAAGTAACGTCTTCCAGTTATTATTATTATAACGTTGATTTGCAATTAAGGATTGTTGATTACCTGTTATTGTAATTTAATAAATTTCCTTACATCTTATAAAAACATAAATAATAGCTTCCAGAAATTTTAAGTTATTTTGCAGTTATGCAATTAATGTTAAATAATTATGCATTAAATTATAGTACATGACACAATAAATGCTACAAAGCATTATTTCCAGCCTTAAATACAGATTTAGAACAGTTTTCTAGAAATTACTCTGAGAGCTTCTTAGTGCGCCAATAAAGAACATTGTAAAAAATCTAAAGTCTAATATTACTTAAAACGTATTGATGAGTGAAAATATTACGGTACTTTTTTATTCATATGTAATACGGTTATATTAAGAATCGCAAATTTACTTCTTGAAAATGAATCGCTCTAATTTGCAATGCATATAACATTTGCTTTAATTTTAAATTTATTAACAAATGAACTTACTGTAGTAAATATTACTCAAAGTATTAGTAAATATTATCCAATATGTTAGCAAATATTATCCAAATTATTGCTAAATATTATCCAATAACACTTTGGATAATATTTACAAAGTGAACTTACTTTAGTAAATATTATCCAAAGTATTAGTAAATATTATCCAATGTGTTAGTAAATATCATACAAAGAATTAGTAATTATTATCCAAATTATTACTAAAAACGCCAATAACACTTTGGATAATATTTACAAAGCAGGGGCATAGCTAGAGGGGTCATCTGTCCTCGGGCGCAGAATCCAAGGGGCGCCAAACTGATGTTACGACATTTTAGAATTAAATGTTTTCCATCCTTGGCAAGCAGTAGGGGGCGCGAAATCTTCAGTTGTCCCTGGGCGCTGAAAACCCTAGGTACGACTCTGTTACAAAGTGAGCTTATTTTAGTAATTATTATCCAAATTATTACTAAATATTCTCCATTAACACTTTGGATAATATTTAAAAAGTGAACTTACATTAGTAAATATTATCCAAAGTGTTATTATCCAAAGCCATATCAACAATATCTATAAGTAGTGTTTATAAGTAAATATACAATTTTAGGTTAATGTATACAGAAGTAAGTTAAAGCCTTCTTAGAAAAACATTTTATTTTTTCCACAATGATATTAGAATACGTAACAAATTCTGGAATTTTTAACTAGGTATGATACTATTCATTATAAAATATTAAATTAATAAATAAATCTAGCAGTAAACAGTTACCTAAAGTTTGTTAATCTCTTGAGGAAATTTAGTTCTATTTAATCTTTTCAACAAATAAATTCTCTATGCGGAATTTGAAATATTGCATGTCTCACGTGCTGGAGATAATATTTTTTTTTCGTACAGTGTTGCCATCGCTCTCTTTGAAATTGTTGAGTTTCTTAATAAAAACTCATAAATACTTTACAAATTATGAAATCGATAATAAAACAAATTTCAAATTCCAAATTAGGGCTTCCAGATGACCATATTGATTGGAAGATTAGGTTATTCAAAATTGGATGGCTCTAGGTACCGTTGTTTCATCACAATGCGAGAAACGTACATACGTTTATGCAGATTCTCTATTTTTTAATTTCTTTAAATATAACACAGGGCGATACTATTCGGTGGCAACAATTTTAAAAGTGAACCGACGTTTATAGTCAACCAACGCAAAATGCAAAAACGAAATTAATAGCTCTTCTGCGCTAACGCCCTTTGGGCTAGAAATCTGAAAGCTTTCAGGTCTTTTATTAGGCGCAAAGAGGGATTCAAAACGGGATTTAAAACGTGATACAGATATTAAAAGTCATTCGACGCAAAACACCGTTAAACATTGTAACGACTTTGCGTTGCTACGCTACCAACATAATGTCAGAAAGAAATGTAAAGAAATCTCGCGTATAAAAATATCCGTGCTTGAAGATGCACACGATATTAATGCTAATGAAACCATTTGAAATCGTTAAGTTTGTTAATCAAAAATTAGTTAAAATTTTACAAAATATGAAACAGATACTAAAACAAATTCCAAATTCCAAATTGGGACTTCCAGATGCCCGTATTCCTGTGGAGGACTACGCTGTTCAAAATGTGTTGTCTCTAGGTACTGCTGTTTTTTCACAGTGCGAGAAACATACATACATTCATGCAGATTCTTGATTATTTAATTTCTTTAAATATAATGCAGGGATCTAATATTTGATTGCAACAAGTTGAAAAGTGATTCAGACTTTTATAGAGAAATAAGGTCAAATGCCGAAACAAAATTAATTGTCTTTCTGGGCTGTAGCCCATTTGAGCTAAAATATATATAACGGTGTGCTATGACAGTATCGAATATTTTTACATTGAGAGATCGTGAATTAAATGCATTTTAAATTAAGAAATGAAAATTAAGACCTGCAGCAGTCAGTTTGTTGATCCATTATAGACAGATTCATTTCGAAAGAGAAGTATCTTACATCTTACCGAATGACAACATACTTGAATCAAAACGGTAACGACACATTAATAGTTGATTTACGGCAAAATCCCATTTCGAAACTATACGCCCTTTTTGGACTATAATGATACACACTGAATAATATCACATCATCAACCTCATATCATTCTAATTTATTTTTTAAGTGCCTTGTCAATCCGAAATTCGGAAACTAAATGTCACAGTCAATTTTTGTCGTACAGAACGTAATTATATCTACAGTTCTAGGGACCGTATAAAAGTTACATTTTACAATTTTCACAAAATAATTTTTTTTAATTTCGAATTTGAATAATGTAATATTTGCATCATTTAAAACATTTTTATAGCTATTATTTTATATGCCTACAACAACAGTTGCAGTCGCGAAAAAAAGGCGGTATAAAACTTTAATGGACACGATTATATATATTTGATGAAAACAATTTATTAGCAATTAGTAGATCAGTTTAAGAATCTTCTATTTTTTTCTTCTGAAAAGACAGATTCTCGCAATCCATTCATTCCTAATGGGGCCCACCAGCGGCCGAGCGGTAAAATCGCTGAACACTGGTAGTTCGGTCTGAGGTTCGAATTCCGCGAACGGGCTGGCTGCATGGGCGTTTTCGTCGTTTTCCCCATGTGTAACGTGTATACGAGCCAGTTTCCCTTAGAAAGTCCTCCACGAAGGCATCCCTCCTCTTAGGCAGATAGCCCTCGAGGCTTTGCCATAATCACACACACACACACACACATTCCTAATGGGCCCATTCAGTCGATTGGCATGATTCGAATCTCAGACGGAATTACGAGTGTTCTGCGATTTTACCTCTCTTCCGCTGCTGTTCTCCTAAATGCAAAAGGAAAACTCACTTTAAAGACAAAAATAAATAAATAAATAAAAAAGAAAAGAAAAAAAGATAAATCACAAACTGATATCGATAAAGAAAATATTTTGACATGACTTGTTTGGGTCCTAAAAGTGATTACTTAAAATAACTATTGTAATATTAAATTACAAATTAATCTTCTTAAAAAAATTGCTAACTTTCAGAATTTAGTTCCCTACGTGCAAAACCAAAGCAGATAAATGAAGGTCTTAAAGAAGTGTAGAAATGTTAGCAAAAAAAGGGGGTGAAACGATAACGAAACTTTTTCACAAGCAAAAGAGGTGGAAAGAAAAATCAATAAAATGAAACAATTACATTATGAAAAATACAATGCTAGAATTAAATTTAAGAACGAAATACCGCTAGAAAGGTAAAACTAAAATTTTATCTCAGAACGGAACGCTTTATTATATAGTTAATGATTTAATACCTCTCTGCTATTTTTCAAAAACTATTTACGGAAAATCACAGAAAAATACCTTACAGCAGTATTTTCCTGTGATTTACACACTTAGTATTTTTATTCATAAGATAGAAAATAATTGAGGAATGATATATATTGTGCATAAGGTGAAAAATAAATACGTCATAAATAATGACTATGCTTTTAATATAGTCAATAGTTTAAAAGCCAATTTATTTCTGACACTTGAAAACATTTTCTCCACACTTATTACATTTTCCACTCTTACCCCCCTTTTTTTATTGTCAACAAGCTGTTTCATTAATGATTGTTCCCTTTTTTTAGGAAACGAAATAAATGCATTGAAATCAGTAATGAACCATTAAAATAATTCAACTTCTTTTCAATCATTTGCTTTGGAAAGCAGTTATGAAATATTAAAACAGCTCAGGTTCTTTTTAATTATTTATGAGTTAATAGCATGTTTTTGATATAAAAGTTTTGTTTTCTTTCGTAGAAATATCAAACAATATATTTTATTTGGGAATAGAAATGCTGGGAATATTTTATCCCTTTTGATTAAAAAAAGATATCATTTGCTGAAGAACGAGATGGCAGAACTATTTAATCAAAATATTTTCTTTCCTTTACGAAAATAAATTATAGAGAGAAATATTTCTGTTTTCAGTCTTTTTTGCAACTATCTTTAACACAATTACATTCTATATTAACGTTTGTCGCATAGTTTTATTAATGAATATGTTTCATGTCATGAAAGAAAAAAATACTTGCGCTATAGGATTAAGACGCTAAAGCATTTAGATTAAAAATATCTTGACATACTTTTAGAATAATGAAAACAGTTATAATCTTCTTTCGAACTCTGAACGTCCCCACTAGCAGTCGAGCAGTAAAGTCACTGAACACTGATGTTTCGACCTAGGTTTGAATACAGGTGAACATTGCGGATGCATGAACGTTTCCAAGAATTACTCCTCGAGTAATGTGAAAACAAGCTAGTTTCCCTAAGAAAGTCCTCCGCGAATGCATCCTTCCCGTAAGCAGACATGCGTAATGTGATTTGCTGTTATCAAATAAACCAAATCATTAAACTTTAAACATTTGCACCTTCATGGTTAGGTTAGGTTACGGCAAAGCCTCGAGGGCTATCTGCCTAAGGGGAAGGATGCCTTCGTGGAGGACTTTCTAAGAGAAACTAGCTCGTATACACGTTACACATGGGGAAAACCACGAAACCACCCATGCAGCCAGCCCGTTCGCGGGATTCGAACCTCGAACCGAACTGCCAGTGTTCAGCGACTTTTCCGCTCAGCCGCTGGTGGGCCTGTACTTTCATGTGTATATATCAGTATGACTGCACAATAATGAATAGAGTATCTACTTTAATCCTGCTCCTGGAAGATTCTGTCATTGCTAGTGAATCCGACCCAAGTTAGAATTTTCTCATTTCTCTTTTGTCATTGCTCAATTGATGTTAACTGGTCGAGCACACAGAGAGAACTAAAATGTTTAACTGCTGACTGGCTTTTGATAACTCTCATTTCCTAAAATATTACTTACTAAACGTTGATAAGCTGAGTGAGTCCGCGTAACACGCAGCTTTCCTCTTTTCTCCTTTTTTTTTTTTTTTCTTTGCAATTTTTTTCTCTTCCTCTTTCTGAATCATATTAACCAAGATGCTGGCGCTAGAAATAATAACGAGAGTAACAATAAATAACAACTTAAGTGAACAGATCATGCCAACTTAGACATCTCATAATATATTTAAAACTAACATCAAAACAGTTCTCAGAATGCAAATTATAAAATTAGATTATAATAACAAAGGTTATAACATCATATTGATTGTATTATTGGAATTTTTTAAAGTATATAAAAATGCCATCTTACCTCCTTTCCGAAATGAAAGATTTAAACTTTAGAATTTTGTTTTTAATTTCTTTACAAAACCTTGCCATCCACAGCTTCATAATATAAAGAAATTAAAAATTTTCATATTTCTCAATGTTTTCAAATATTAAGCTAATATTTTTGTGTGTTAACTGTTCGTGTAATCTTTGTGAATAAACGGGTCAGAGGCGCAAAATAATTAACCGCAGATTAGGAACCTTTTTCATTACTCCAAGCACTAACAATTTTTGCAGGAGAAGATACCTGGAGCAAAGCTAGGTATCTTCATTATCCTGATACTTTCATCAGATAAATCTGAAACATAAATAGTATGGCGAACGTAAAAGAAGTATGCCTACGTTCAACAATCTATAAACATAAAAAATAAACAGATGATTGTATCAACGGCACACACATTTTTTAGCTCAAAGGGACGTTAGACCCAAATGGATATTAATCTCAAAATGGCATTTTGCGTCGTTTAACTTTCTGCGTTGGTTTCAGACTGTTGCCACAAAATTTTATCGCCATGCATTATATTTAAAGAAATTAAGTAATGATGAATCTGCATGAATGTTTCTCGCACTGTGAAGAAAACAACGTTACCTAGAGCCATCAGCTTTTGAATAACGTAGTCCTCCAACCGAACATGGGCACTTGGGAGTCCGAATTTTGAATTTCGAATTTGTTTTATTATCTATTTAAAATTTTGTAAAACTTTAACGAATTTTTGATTAACAAACTCAGTGATTTCGAAGACAGGAATGGCATCACGGTGCGGAAAAAAAACATTGTTTTCACCAGCGCGTGAGACTGTGTATCCTAAATTTTAAAGATCTGCTCTTTTGCTGTTTCTAAATATTTTGCGATATTGCTGTTGAGTTGAATTTTATGTGGTTTAATTACGAAGACCATGATATTTAATTAAAAAAAAAAAAAAAGGTAACACGTAAAACTTTAAAAAAAACGCCCTTTTGGGAGTAGTAAAAAGTCTGAAAGCTTTCCGATTTTTTTTTTTTTAAGGGAGCTCATACACCTTAAACCCCTCATGGTCTTCGAATATGGGACTGTTGCAAGAATTGGGATATTTTATTTATTTTAAAAGCAATTACACCCAACCTTTAATAGCTCACTACATAATATAGCTGCTTTGGAAACTAATAGCCAGAAAGTTTGTGTTGCCACAAATATTTTTGGAATTTAATCCTCTTTGTGACAAAATATTTCGCCGTTTCCACCTTGCGCGCATGATATCTTAAAAATGGCTAATGTTACATACTTGAAATTCGATAGAATTATTTATATGGGCACTATTTTCTAACTGAACCAAAAATCTGATAAATATTTTAATATTGAAAAATTTTATGGACGAAAACATTACAGGTTTTTTTTAATAAAATACATTTTATATACACAACTCAAAATAAAATAAAAATTTAACATGAAATTTTTAGAATTTTAAGTTCACAGTAGTTTCCAAATGTTATAAAACTACATATTAAATATGGAATTAAATTATGCAACATAATGTTTTAAACTGTCCGCGCAAGGTGGAATAATGACGACAAATTTTCTCACGAAACGGATTAAATTTTAAAAATATTTGTGGCAACGCAAGCTTTCTGATTACTATTTCAGAAAGCAGCTATATTATGTAGTCAGCTGTAAAATGCTGGAAGGAATTGCTTTTAAAAGTTATCCCAATAGTTATCCCAATTCTTGCAACAGTCACATATTCTAAGATCTTATGGGTTTTAAGGTGTTTGAGTCCCCTTAAGTCGGGCACTAGCCATTTTTAGGCTTTTGGCATTACTAAGGCCAGAAGTGGGGGTCATTTTATAATGGAGGCGTCACAGTTACATACTGTGACGAAACAGACAATTTACATACATGCCTTCTCCGGGGTTCGAACCCGTGGCTTTCTATATCGCAGTGGGCTCTCCTAACCATTATATCGTCTGGGTTAATCTTTTTTCTGATAATAAGATATTTTAAACAGAAAGTAAAAACCCACTAAAAGGCAATGTTAGCATATGATCTTAGAATAAAACACAAAACATGGGCATTTTCCTCATGAGACAAAGGACAAATTAGAGCATTTTACACGCTTATGCAAAGACATGGCCGTAACATATTATTATTATGCCTGACATACTAATTTTTGCCACTCAGCTTTAACAACAAATTTTTCGACTCTTCGCACCATCATTATTCAAAACGCCGTCTTTTAAGATACGCAATATTTCTATTTTCGCTCTTTCTTGGCAAAATACGCCAAGAAAGTTGCTTCGCTCGCTAGAGACGATAACAATATATCATCTCCAACATTGTGTGCGTAACCTATTCATTCTACTTTTAATGAAACTCTGCGGCGACAATAAAATGTGCCTCTGTATGTATGTATGTGTGTGTGTGAGTGGGTAAAATTAATTTCTGGGAGATTTATATGACATGCCTGTAACATAAGGTCCTATTTTCCGGTTTCCTAACGGAACTTTCTATCGCCTTTTTGTTGCTGTTTATGCATTTTTTATGGCGCGTGGTTAATTGCAACGTAAACCTCTCGAGCACAGAAATTAAGTTGAGTTTTCGTTTTATTTCTCCCCACTACCGTGTGTTGTTTTTCAGTTCAAATCGAGGCGATATTTTTTCAATTACGCTAGGCTTAATAAATTTTGTGTGAGGTAAGGGGCGTCAGCAACTTGACAAATTAAATCCAAGTAGTGTTTCATATTTCAAGCTCCCGGCTGTTAACATGAATCATGAGAAGCCGTGAGGATAGGAAATTGGTGGCCATTTGCAGCGGGTAGAAGTCCGCGCAACTGTAACTAAATTTACTAATTATCTGTGAATAAATATATTACTTTCCTTTAGAAAAGATATTCATATTTCATTTTAATTAAATTTCAGTTGGAATGCTTTGGGCAAAACTGGTATTATAGTGTCCAAATTATATCTCCCCTCGAAAAGTTTTTTGAGGAAGATAAAATATTAAGTTTCATTTCAAGATAAGGCACATTCAATAATTTAACTAAATATGATGAAATTAACGATAAATGCAAGATAACTCTGAAGAAAATAAAAGTAATTCAGTGTAAATTAATGAAATTAAAAAAATGAGGGAAAATAAATTCAATAATATGTAGTGAAATTTAGTGAAAATATATTTTTTATGAAAATAAAAAGTAATTTAGTGTAATTCAGTAAAAGAAATTTAATGTAATTAGGTGAAATATCATGCGTGGCTTACAAGGACCATCATGAAGCTAATAAAAATTTACTTCGAAATTTGAATTAAAATTCTACAATTTTGCCAAAATTTTGAATATATTTCAACTTTTATTTAATACAAGAATTATTTTTATTCATGAATACCTAAAATTAGCTGTACCCTGAGATAAGGTATAGTGTATATATATATATGTGTGTGTAATAATAAAATTCCATAGTCAAGAATACACTTAAAATTCTAACTGTATGTTCTTTTCATTTTTAATGGCGACGGTCTCTTATTTGAAAGTACGTGGAATTAAATCCACAGCCCCGTAGTCAAGTTGTTTTTCCCGCTTTTTCTACACGTACAGTTTTAGAATGTTCTGGGAATATTTAAAGTGAACTGGAATGGCTGACGAGGCTGACGTCATTTCTTGGAAGCTCCGCCTTTCCAGAGGCTATAAAAGGACTCGCAAAAGAATATCGGTGCTTTTTTTTTAATGAACGATGCAGTAAACTTCATACAAAAAGTTATTAGTAGTTCTTTTTTATTTACTTCGGAGATCTTAATTTTTGTAACTGCTATTTTCTCCTGAAATATAATAAATGGATTCTGTTTTTTAAACTTATCATATGATGATTTAAGCTACGACTACATTTATGATTCTTCACCAATCTATTTATTCCGGACAAAAGCTGGTACATCACATATATATATATATATATATATACAGTAAGAAATATAGAACCAATTTTTCCAAAAGACTAATATATATATTAATAACAAGCGAAAATAATTCCCACCATGCTAAACAGAAGTCTTTGCCAGTCCATGAAGCATAAAATCTTAAAATTCTATATTTCTGTTCCATGCTATAAAAAGACATTACTTACTAACGTGGCAAAGTGAGTCTTGAACATAACAACACTTATACAAAACTGCTATCAAAATATATACCATAAAAATATTAAATTGGTTCATAAGAATAAATAGTAAAGATTTAATGGAATAAATATTAAAGATTTTTAATGATGTTTAAAGTACAACACCGAGCAGCTTATTTAATTGGCTGATTAATACACTCAGCCGCTTATTACATTCAAATTTCCAGTAACTAAAACAATTCTTTACTAATCAATCGAGAAACCTCGGAACGGCATGACTGGATTTATCCGATCATGAGATTTTTTGCCACTTTTAATATATTGGCTTATAAATTAAGATATGTTATTTTCTTATTTTCTTTAATAATGTAAATATCATCTCAATGAATAAACTTACCCTTGGAAGGCCAAAACGCTCGAGACATCCTTTCACTTAAACTACCATAACGGCCCAAAACGACAGAGATTGCGATGTTATTTGCTTTCCTCCCTCTCAAGAAGGCAGTTTCAGGTGAAGTTCCTCCAAATGCAATGAATCAGTTTATTGCAGACAGCTTGTCCTGAAATGTTAATGGAAGTTTTTTTGTTAGGAAGTAGAAAGAATGTCAAACGGAACCGACGGTTAGTGGATTATGACTGGCATTTCGGTATCTTAAGCATGCAGGTTAGCGAAGGCTACGATTTTCTATGGGTTAAATAAAGATCTTCATGACAGATCCAAAAACAGAGAGTTAAACTCATCCCTGCGGTTTATTCAACTCAAATTAGCAAAATATTGGTTGTTTGTTGCCAGAATATCCCACTTATATCTATCAAATTCATCCATTTAACGTATTGTTGACCGTGGTTTTATCAGTCTCGTCTTTACGGAGGTGCCTCGACATTAAAGATGCCGCACTTTTATGCAAAAAAATCTTCATAATGCTGCCGCGGTATCAGGGAAAGTGTGCAAACTAAGCTAACGTTTTCATAAAGATGCGATGATCCGTATGCAAGTTCCTGTCATTTACTGATTACTTAAGTAAGACAAAGTGGAAATTAATATTCAAAACTTTCACGAAAAACGGACACTTTGCATAACGACTTTTAACGTCAGAGGATTTGCAAATTGTAGCTGATGTTTCAAACATCAGTTAGGGAAGCTGCGAAAATTTATCTTTGAATGTGTGTTAGTTCACAATAATATTGACAAGTATAAAAGCTGACTATGTAAGTGTTAAAATTATGTAGAAGAAATTCACAGCGAAAGTGATACAGAACGAAGTAATCACGGTGCCAGAAACAGTCGAATCTAGAAAATCATATAAATTGCAGGAAAAGTTTTATACTGCAGAGTACTGATCAGAAAAACTATCAGCAGTTTTGCGAACTTGAGAATACAACTGAAAAACTGTTGTTGAACAATATGAAACGGAAACCGATAGAACAGTTGTTTGTAAGACATAAAATGTAGCCAAGAACTTAATTATAAAAATATTTTTATGAAATAAATTTAATTGTCTTTCAAAATTGCGCAAATAGTTTAAAGTTAGTATAAACTAATAATTTAAACTTAGTATAACTTAAATTGCTATTTTAATATTAATTAATGTATGAGTTTGTAGTTATGATTTTAGTTAAACATTTTAGTCTGAAATTCCAATTTGCAATACACAAATCACCGTAGATGAGACTCAGTCGCTTAATGAATTCAGATACCTTTACGACGGAAGTGATTTTAATAATCAACAGGCATTGTATTTTCTCGATTTTAAAATTTCTAATTCTTATTCTTCTGTACGGCCCACCAGCGGCCGAGCGGTAAAGTCGCTGAACACTGGTAGTTCGGTCCGAGGTTCGAATGCCGCGAACGGGCTGGCGTTTTCGTGGTTTTCCCCATGTGTAACGTGTATACAAGCCAGTTTCCCTTAGAAAGTCCTTCACGAAGGCATTCCTCCTCTTAGGCAGATAGCCCTAGTGTGCTTTGCCATAATTAAATACACACCTATTTTTCTGTACACCACCGAGGCCCACCAGCCGCTGAGCGATGAAGGCGCTGAGCACTGGTAATTCGGTCCGAGGTTTGAATCACACGAAGGTTCTGGCTGCATGGGCATTTTCGTGGTTTTAGCCATGTGTAATATGTATTCGAGCCAGTTTCCCTTAGAAAGTAATCCACGAATGCATCCCTCCTCTTAGGCAGATAGCTCTTGAGACTTTGCCGCAATCTCATTAACCAAACTAAACTGCACGCTATCATCTGCACCAAAAGGTACGATGGTAATGACAAAATTTTGCTCTAGTGCACACATTGCAATTGCACATTGCATAAAGGATAAGAAGCATGTAATGCAATGTAAATGTTCCGGGTATTTTCAAGTTAGCTGTCTGAAAAAAAGAGAGTCCAACAGCGCCCGAATGATAAAATCGTTGAAACGCCATTTGTTCGACCTGGTTCAATTCCAAGCGAGCAGGTTGGCTGCATGGGCCTTTTCGTAGGTTCCCCCATGTGTAACTCGGTAACTGTCGTTGGTTGTCCATGTGCCAGTGTCTCTTAGAAAGTCCTCCACGAGGGCTTCCTCGCCTTAAGCAGGTATCCCGAACGTGCTTTGCCATAATCAAGTAAGCTAAAAAAAAGTTCATTCTGCTTGAGAAAAGAATGCATTAAATTGCGATGTATGGACTACATATTTGCAGTATGTGAGACTATGTGAACCAAAATTGGTTCACAACCGTTTTACAGGAACTACTAAATAACTCAGGTATCACGGAAACTTAGATTTTATTCCTCTGGTGACACTGATTCACCAACGGATTTGCAGAGGATATCATAAAAACTCATCTTAACGAATAACATATTGCAACTGAGAGTCAAAATTCCATTAATACCACTTCCGCTTCTTGCATTCCCCCCTCTCAACCGCGAGTCTTGTGGCCTCGTAATCTCCCCCTACATTCGGGTTCCGTGCATACATATGCGCATAATATACTAACCCTCTTTTTACATCATCCATCATTTTAATCTAATGCATAGCAGTTCTCTTTATCATAAGCATTCCGAGCAAAATAGAAATAATAGATCACTTAAGCACTTCAGAAATTTCTTCCCTGGTGGCCTTTAGCTTAATGGGGCACAAAGGCAGACATTTATTATTTCTTTTCTTTAAAGATAAGAACATAATTTTTCTTCGGATCATCCGTAAATGAAAAGCAATTATGTAATAATTCTACGCATTGTGTTGTAAAAGTAATATTTTTAGCCCCAAAGGGGGGATCTAGTCTCCAAATGGAAATTTACGTCTGTTCACTGTTAATGGCGATTCACTTTTTGAATTGTTCTCACCAAATATTATCACTTGTATTAAAAAAATCAACTAATGAAGAATCTGTATGCATGCATGTATGTTCCTCTCACTGTGGCGAAACAACGGTACCCTAGGGCCATTAAATTTTGAATAATGTACTCTTCCATCTGGATATGTGCACTTAAAATCCCGAATTTTGAATTTCTGTTTTTATAATTCGTAATTTTTTTTTAATATTAATGAATATTTTATTAAGAAATTCAACGATTTCAAAGTCAGCAGTGGCAAAACTGTACAGAATGAATCCTTTTTATCTCCTGCGGGCAAGACTGTCTATCGGAAATTATAGAGGTATTTCGTTTTTAAATGCTTCACGATTGTGCTGTTGAATTGAATTCTATGTGGCATAAGTGCGAAGAACGTAGCATTCCGGCTCTCGCTAAACTTACAACAACTGACAGCAGATACTCTCTCAGGTTTTATATAGCTTTCACCCGGCTACCGAAATATTTCTAGAACTTTCTGCTTTTCGAAATCACTGGAAGGCATATGTACTTTGATTCTAAACTAATGATTGGACTGTATAGGAAAAGAACTAACTAATTTATTGACAGTAATTAACTACATTCAGATCTAATGCATGCTCTGACATGTTGCTTTGCCGAATCCAGATGGCCAAGTGAGCGTTTCTCTCCCTATCCAATAGGCGGCGCTGCTTTCTAACTTAACAGCATATGAGGCCAAATACGATTACAGTTACACAGAATATTAATTACAGTTACACAGAGACCGGACTAAAATGTCTCCAAATGGTCGCCAAGTTTGCCGACTGCTGAAGCTATCTCGCCAAATTTGGCGATACAACCGCCGCTAGCTTGGCGATATATCGCCAATTAGCAAGACATCGATTTACGTAATGTTAAATAAACTTGCCCCTGTATTTTTACTTTTCCGGCCAGCTCGCTTTTTAAGATTTTTGTGTTACATTCATTACACAGAAAAAATACAACAGTTTCACGTATAATTGTACTAACATCATCTATCTATGTAGAAAATTCGTAACAATACTATTCCTAAAAATGTTTAAATACGAAGCTAGGAAGCTTAAAACGGTCTCTTATGAGCTAAAACTAACATGTTAATTATTTTTTAATTCAAAATGTTAATAAAAATTTTATGAATTATCATCAAGTACTTGTTTTTTTAAAATTCTGTGCTCATTAACGGCCGAAGGACGAAGTCGCTTAACGCTGGCAGAACGACCTAGATACAAATTCCGACGAACAGGCTAGCTGAATGGGTTTTAGTAGTTTTGCCAATGTATAACGTGCATATGAGCCACTTTTCCTTAGAAAGTCTTCCATGAAAGCATCCCTTTCCTGAGGCAGATAGCCTTCGCATTCTTTGACATAATCTATCAATCGAAACCAAATCATAAATTTCTTCATGAATGGCACTCTCAGATTAAACAGTGTTAATGAATTGTATGAAATGCTACCCAAAATGTATTCACATGCTTATACAGGGTGTCCCATAAATTTGAACATATTTTTAAAAGCCATGTAAAGTCAGAAAATTGCAGTTTCAGAGTGCAATGTGCACATAAGTACTTAATTCAAGGAATAAATTTTATTTCGTGTTTTCAACGTTAGATAGCGCACTTAGTGACACTCTATGAATGGAAAAAGAAAAGTTAAGATTATGCAGCATTTATTCGTTTGCATTTTCAAATATATTAACATACTGCTAATAATAAATATCAGTTTAATTTGAGCCTCCACTTACATATCGCCTTGTAAGGGATTCCAGTTTGCATGATTTTTCCATATTAATTATACACTGCCATCTGTCGGTGGACGTTGGAACTAAGATGCACGTAAAAAAATTCGCCTCCGTTAGTGGTAAGTGAAATCTTTACTTTGATCAAAAAGTTTAGTGATTTTTCTAACTCTCTTTTTCATTTTTTTTAACATAGGAGGTATTATTATTTGCAAGATCCTCACTTTTTTGTCATCACCTTTTTGTGCGTATCACTTTTCCAACTGCTACCACGAAATGTTATCGTCATGTATTATTTTAAAGAAATAATATAGAAATAGTATTAAAAAAAAATATGTGACAATACTTAACACTATATCGGGAATTTCTAAAGATACGCTGTTTTAAAGTATTTTGTGATTTTTTTGTAAAATTTTATATGGCAAAAATTCAAATAAGTGATGTTTATTAAATAAATTTAACAAAACAAAAAGTAAAGTAAATTATAACGAAAGTAGAAGACATCTTGTAAAGAAAAAAAATTGATCACTGATATGATGAACTAAAAAAAAAAAAAAAGAAAATCTGAAAGCAGATTTTTTTTCTTTTCTTTTAAAAGCATATTTCAGAGTTTTATATTACGCCCAAAAGAGCGCTTTTTCAATGTTTTGTGTGTTACGTTTATTTATTAAATATCATGTTCTTCGCAATTTAATCACATAAAATTCAATTCAACAGCAATATCAGAAAGTATTTAAAAACAACGAAACAGCGTTTCCGATACACAGTCTCTCGCGCTGGAGATAAAAATGTGTTTTTTTTTCGTACAGTTTAGCCATTGCTCGCTTGAAATCGTTGTGTTTGCTAATAAAAAATTTGTTAAAATTTAACAAAATTTTAAATAAATAATAAAACAAATTCGAAATTCAAAATTCGAGCTTCCAAGTGCCCATGTTCGTTTCGAGAACTACGTTATTCAAAAGCTGATGGTTCTAGGTAACGTTGTTTTTTTTCACGATGCGACAAACATTCATGCATTCATGCAGATTTTTCATTATTTCGATTCTTTAATTATAATACATGAGATAATATTTGGTGGCAACAATTCAAAAAGTGAAATGACGCAAAATGCCGTTTTGAGAGTAATAGCCCTTTGGGTCTAACGCCCCTTTGGGCTAAAAATATTTTGAGGTCATCTTTTTAAGAATACGATAAACTGAGAAAAGAAAGAAAATGTATGGCAACAATCTATCGGAAGTTAAATATCTAAAAATATGCTGCGTTTAAAATTTTGTGATTTTGTTGTGTAAATTTTATGTTAAGTGCGAGAAAAGCCATATTTAATAATAAAGTTAAAAAGACGAAAAAGAAAAGTTGAGCTAGAAGTGAAGCCAAGAGAGATGAGCAAATTGTAAGATCATCGAGTGCATAAAAAAACTTAGCAATGCCTCTGGTGCGACGCTGAAGTCTGAGCCCTTTCAGAATTTCTTTCCTCCCTTTTTATTATACCTATATTTATGAAACAATTATAGCTTTTGAATGCACATAACTAAATCTTTATTCAGTCAAATATTCATTAATCCTCAATATAGCCCATTTTGGTGCCCAGTTAAAGGAATTAGTCTCCATACTATATAAGAGAATAAAATAAAACATCAAATTCGCTAAATTCCTACTTGATATTTCCTTGTAACATTTACATAACTTATTCATAATATATGTATCTGACATATGCAACAAAATCCTAGTTGGAAAACACGAAATAAAATCTTAGCGCTTATAGGTAATCCGCAATGCGTAATAAGCTGGCCTCGCTTTTCTAAGCTTCGTAATCAGGAAAATTCTCTTTCTTTCGCGCTGATAATCACTCGAACGCGAGAGGATTCAATCAGCTTTAGTTGCAAGTATCTGGCAATCCACGCTGGCAGCACTAATTCCAGATCCATACACACAATCCCGATTTCATCCCTTGCAATTTTGCTGCATCCGCGAACACATCCCAATTCTTTAGCCACACAGGGCTAACATGAAAGTGTTGTTTATTAGTTTGTGGTTGCAAAACTTTCATGAACTGAGGGTTATTTCTAGTTTGCGGGCATGTTTCTGCAAATTTTTGAGAACTATTGCTGTTACGAGAACTACTGTTAGAAAACTAGACAAATATGTGTACAAAAATTCAAGTACATTTTATTTAAACTTATTGAATTATTATTCCATATTGAAGTTACAGAATGTATATCGTTATAAATATATTTTGTTATGAATGCATTCTGTGTATTAAGACTACTGTTAGAAAACTATACAAATATATGTACAAAAATTCAGGTATAGTTTATTTAAACTTATTGGATTATTATTCCATATTAAAGTTATACAATATATGTTGCCGTAAATATATTTTGATTTGCATGCATTGCATGTATCTATTCAAAGTATTAAAGTGTCTGTTCAAATCAAAAATACCTATTCAAATTTGACACATTTTATTTTTTGTTTGCTTCCAGGAATTTAAAATTATGATTTTGGCCATTTTCTTCATGCTGATTTCACATTTGTTTACCTAGTTTTCCTATCCGGTGTTATTTCTATCCAACAGAATTTTTTTTTTCAAACTACTGTTTTTCTACATGTGTATATTTACGTAGCTAATGACAAATACCTTAGAATATAACTCGACTAGAATTTCTTTGATATTTTGTTTCGTATACATCCATTTTGAAAGCACAATATTAGTGGAATTTATTTCATTTACATCTATCATGAAAGCACAGCATAATTTGTGTTTGTTTGTATTTTGATTTATATAACATATATCTCATATACTAATGCTCACTTGTTTGACCTATGGTCAACGCAAGCCCACGGAATTCCTCGGGGCGATGAGCGTAAGTTTACGCCTGCCGTTGGCAACAGCCTTACACCTTACAGATGACAGTGCGATTTAGCTCAGTTCCGCCCCCCCCCAATTTTGATGCAAAGCACCGCGAAGGGACGGGTTCGAGTCTCCCACCTCTTTTCCCCTACACCAACCTCTCGAGGGGACTTTCGGCTCGGCGCATATTTAGAGTGCTCCCATGCCGCACGGACACTATACATTTTCAAACACCCATATCTTCTCAGAAATTCGAACCCGGGCCCTTTGACAAGGCAGCCAGGGACGCTAACCACTATACCGGCTGGGCGGCATCTATTAAGTGTACCAGCACAGTACATCTAACGAAACATATTCTTCATTCTCGTCACTTATGGCTGCTAAAACGTTTGGGAAAAAGAGAAAATGGTTCTTAACAGACCCTGCTCTTTTAATTTTGCAGAAGCAAATTGATTCTGTACAATTTTCTGCCTTTTCATCGCCTAGGAAATGTATCGAAATGCGTTTAACTCTTTGAAATCCAGACCCTTCGCTAACTTGTGTCCTCAAAATGCCGAAACGCCCGAAATAGTTTTCCAGTTTCACAGCAGTTTCCTCTCCTCTCCGTCCATTAACGCAGAAAATAGGTGTGATGATTTCTAATGATATCCTTTGTACTTTCTAACAAAGATTCCATTAATTAGCCTTTGGCCCCGTTCTTTATAAAACTATTTCGAAGTTCAGACCAACAAGCCTTTCTGGCTTTGTTATGATCACGGCTGAGATTTTCTTTATTTCCATTATTTTTATAGGAAGAAATAAATTGTTTAAAACTAAATATAATCCTTAAATTTTTAAACTGCTCTTTTATTGCCGTTTAAAGCTTAAAAGCACACTGTACCACAAAAGATTAACAACGAAATGTCACGATCAACCAAAAGATAAGAAATTTCTTAGGACAAACTGCCTGCATTAAATTGATACAGCGCACTTGGGCAAACTGCACCTGCTACTGCATATCTTAGGAGGAGGGAAGAAAACAAGATAACAATCTCGGCCGTTTTTAGGCGGTTTTGGTTGTTTCAATGTAGGGCCGTGTGGGGCGGATTGGGTGTGAAGGAGTTAAAAGACTCCCAAATGTGAGATTAAACCTCAATTCATAATTAATTATTTCATTAATTTTCGGCCACAAAACATTGCATTCCTTAATTTTTTGTTTTAAATATTTTTTAAATAGTTCTGTTTCCACAAAGCAAAACCTTTGCCCAGCATCTTTTCATTACTTTAGCAGAGGCTTGGATTAGATATCGTTTGATATGAGGATGGCGAGATGTTCTGAGGACGACTCAAAAGCTGTATATTTGATCTCTAGAACAGGGTTTCTCAACTGATGGTATGCGTACCACTGGTGGCACGCAATTTATGCGATCTGAGCTTTATTCGAGAGTGGTGGTGGTAGTAGTGCTGTGTAGTGCTTGTACTAAAGATTTTCAATTTTTTTAGATGGTACGCGTTAGTCAAAGGGTTGAGAATCTCTTCTATAGAGTGAACTGAAATATTTGATATGTTGTTAATCTTTGTCTTCGTATTCCAGCTGCTGCAAATAGGACAAGCATTCAGTATGACAGATTATAAAATTAAGCTCAATTTTATTTAATATTAAACACTAATCTACTTTTTCAGAGGAACTGTCAAACGAATTCTCCTCCCATATTTATCTATCAATATCAGAACACAAAATAAATACAAGAGTATGAAAAAAAAATTAGATTTATTTTGAACTCAGCTCCAAATACAGAATTAAAACTACAGGCATAATTAACTTACTCTTCTCGCAACAATGTTTAAAATTATTTAGAAGTCAAAATACATAGTGATTAGGAACATTTAAATTCCAGCAACTTGGCTGTGCTATTATAAGACTATTAACGAAGCCTTTAATCAGATAAAAATTCTCCAAATGGTAGCAGCACCGTTACGTCAAATAGCAACTACAGACGAACTTCATTATGGCCTGCCGAAATTAACAAGGCTCTCTTTAAAACTTAGAATCGTGCTCTTATTTAAAAATGTTCTCATTTATATACTTTTTTGAGAGTAGACGAAAGAGTAGAAATGCAGGACAGACATTAACATAAATCTGAACTAAACACTTTACAAGGTAAATTAAGACATTTTTATACTGCATTGTAAATCTAAATAATAAAAATTGTAGTTCCTATTGTCATTGTTAAAAATTAATTTTACCCCTATTCAAATATTACATCTTGAAAAAAATGGTCGAAAAAAAGGCCACTTCTCAAATTAAAATTAGCCAAAATACAAGTTTATTTAAACTTGGAAATGGTTACAGCCGAAAACATCGCGGCAAAAGCATCGCAGACGAAAACAACGCGGAGAAAACTACGCAAGGCGAAAACGTCGTGACACAAAACATCGTGGGAGAAAACATCGCATTTCTAAAACATCCTGATACAAAATATCGTCGTCCAAAATAAAGCGGATCAAAAATTTCGCAGTTTAAAAACATCGTCGTTGAAAATATCGCGGTAAAAAAAAAGTATCGGCAAATCATCGTAGGACGATAATATCGCAGACCTGCTTTTTTCAGGCTTTAATAATTGTAAATCGATATTTCCATAATGATTTGTGAGCGCAAAATGGAAAGAAGGATAATCTTTACTTTCATATTTTTATTAACTAATAAAATTTTGCTCAAAACGTAAGAAGGAAATTTTAGCATAGAAAATTAAGGCAACTTATAGCACATAATAGAATTTTAAACTGACACATTTAACTAACAAAGGTCATTAATAAATAATTTTTTATAAAGTTTTTACTGGTAATTTTTCATTAATTAATGTTTAGAAAAAGGAAGCTACGTAACCTCGTACATGACCTTATCTACAAAAAATTGCTAATTATGGATTATTTTCTTCACTTTTGTCAATCTAATGCTCTTATAATGAAAATTATTTCTTGTTCTGCTTCAGTTTATTCTTAAGTATTAAGTTTCATTCTTAATTTTTCAGAAAAAAATTATTAATTAATAAAAAATATGAAAGTAAAAATTATCTTTCTTTCCATCTCGCGCTCACAAATCATTATGGGAATATCGATTTACAATTATTAAAGCCCGAAAAAAGCAGGTCTGCGATGTTATCGTCCTGCGATGATTTGTCGATACTTCATTTTTTACCGCGATATTTTCGACGACGATGTTTTTAAACTGCGAAGTTTTTGAACCGCTTTATTTTCGACGACGATATTTTGTTCCACGATGTTTTAGAACTGCGATGTTTTCTCTTTGCGATGTTTTCTCCCACGATGTTCTGTAGCACGACGTTTTCGCCTTGCGTTGTTTTCTCCGCGACGTTTTCGTCCGCGATGTTTTCGTCCGCGATGTTTTTGCCGCGATGTTATCGGCGGACACCTGGAATTGGTTGAAAAACTTGCATTTTAAGTGAGCTGAAATAAATCCCTTCTTCAGCGAGAGGGACAAATATTTTTCGATGAATGAAATATCAAATGAATCCTGAATATTGAATGTTTTTAAATAGTTTTTTGATAACAATTATGCCTATAAATTTAAATTTTATATTCCTTGTCATAAACACTAAACTAAATAGATGTTACTTAATAAAAACAGAATTTTATATGCGTTGGAGAAAATATACGCTTAGGAAGATTTATGATAAAATATCGTATGCTTTAATTAAGATAAATGATTATAATCTTGGACAGTCACTGCATTTGTTTCATTAATCAGCGAATAAAAGTATTAAAACTTTAATGTTACTTTTAACTACAGCATAGCAATCAAGGCCTGTCAATTAATAAGGAGCAGAAATCTGAGTCCGGGGAAGGGAGAAGTATTTTAATTAAACTTCAGGATGTTCATTAATCTGTAAGGTGGGAGTACTGTTTCATTTTCAAGATCATTTTTGATCAAACTGTTTGAAAAATGTTTTGATGGTTATTTTATGTTACGAACTACATTGTAGATTTTCAGCTATTAAGAATGTTCAGAATTTGAAAGAAATATTAAATTTGCTTAATTGAAAAAATAAATTAAATTAATTCATTTAATTTAATATTGTTTTCTCTGTTAACACATTTCCTAACCACTATTATTTCAATATTTCTTCTTTTTAATTTTTTTTCGTATGTTTTAAGGAAAATGTGTTTATATTCAGTGTGTTAACTAGTGTGAATTCAGTGTTTCATATTCTTAAACGTCGATTACCGTAAGTTAACTTAAGAATATAATTTCAATGATAAGACGACTCACAAAAGCACTTTTAGCACAAAAGATCAGTTTACCCAGAAGGGCTCACTCTAAATGCGTCTGTTCACTTTTCAAATTGTTGCCACCAGATATTAGAGCCCTGCATTGTGTTTGAAGAAATTAAATGATGAAGAATCTGCATGAAGGTATGTATGTTTCTCGCACTGTGAAAAAAACAACGGCACCTAGGGAAATCAAATTTTGAATAACGTAGTCCTCCAGTCTAATTTTGGCATCTAGAAGCCCGAATTTGAAATTTATAATTTGGTATATTATTTATTTCATACTTTTCCAGACATTAAAGAATTTTTTATTTTCAAACTGAAAGATTTCAAAACGAACAGTGGCAACACTGTACAAAAAAAAAAAAAAAAAAAAAAAAAAAAAAATTATCTCCAGCACGCGAAATTATATCCGAAGTTCTAAAGATATACTTTTTAAATATTTTGACATATTGGTGTTGAATTGAATTTTATGATTTAAGTGCGAAAAATATGATATTTAATAAGTATAGATAACACACAAAACGTTAAAAACACCTCTTTTGGTGTAATATAAAATCTGAAAGCTTTCAGATTTGTTTAAAATTTATTTGCTTTATTTTATGATTTATATCCAATTACATCTATGTCTTTAAAAGGAAAATGGGTTCAATGCCAATAATACTTTCATAATATTACATACCATATTTAGAATACCATTATTGTTCTTAACCAAAAAATTTTATAAAACATTTATTGGAATAATTATAAAGTATGTAAAATCTGTTATAGTAATGTTGTAATAATTTTCTTCTATACCACAAACGCCAGCTAGCTCTAAAAGTATTTATTAACAGACCACAGGAACAGTTACAAAGAAAATATACATCATAACAGAACATACACTGAAACGGAACACCTAACATTTATAATTATTATTTAAAATTAGCACTAACGTTATGGAGACATAATAAGCAGACCCTATCCTCATCGCAGCTAGAGGTTGCCTGGCTGTAAGTTGTTTTCGTCGCCACTAGATGGCATTCAATATCATATTTCCGTTAAAGCTAAATCTGTATGCTACAATGGAAATTTTGTACATAGTCTCTGTACAAGTAAAGACAGATTCATGCTGAAGACAATTATATTACTCATTTTAAAATTATTTTAACTGTTCAGTAGTTGAACAATTCAAAAATGGCACGAAATAAGTGATACTTCGAATAGCCGAGAGCATCTTTATGATATCCCTCTGATATCGGTAGTGATGGAACTGATACCTCGATTAGCCGAGCGGATCTCAATGATGTACCACTGATATCAGTGGTGATGGAAGGGTAACACAGAATATGTCGTTGTATCCGCAGGTACAGAAGAATACTCTGGCCAACACTAACCATAGCATTAAACCTAGTACTGGTCTCTCTTTATTCACAAGTACAATTACTTACATGCTGTTATATTCACTATATTAATTAGATACTCTATGTTACTAAACAATGGAGTAATTCGTTTGCTAAGATTCCTAGCTAGTCAGTTCCATAAACACTTGGCGGTGCACAAAATCATTGATCGAGAGAATTCTTCTTTTGCCAGCATGTGTGTGGGAGAGTCTACGTGCAATATTTTAATGAACGATTTTTTCTTATTGGGATGCCCTGAGAAATACATTCGGGAGGATGGGTGAATATGATGATTTGGATATTATTTTCTTGAGGATTAATCCTTGGTCAAGCGTTCTTATAATCTGGTAATACAAGCTTTGATGTATCGTGTTACTTGAAAAGTGAACACTGAGATTGACAGTCTTAGTCATGGCGGTTTTATTCTCTAAAGAAAGTTGCATCTGTTTCCAAAATGACATTTAACAAAATAACAACCAAAACAAAGCCTTGTATCATACATATTCCCGTCGCTCCGAAACTCGCTTGGCAGTTACATAAAGATTACTTTGACAATAACACTCAGCATTTGTAAACATTAGGCTTTACAGAGTTATCTGCTAGCATCTGCAAATGCATGTACTCTTGGTTGTCAATCTATTGAAACAACCCAAATCCAACAGCGACAAATGTAGGATTTCATGTTGCTGTCACAGTATCAAATAACAAGATGCACCCAAAACTACATCATTAAATATGTGACGATACTCTTCTATTATCGGGACTGGATTTAGAAATTTATGTATGTATGTATAAATGTATGTGTATACATATACGCACACATACATACATATGTACATAAATGTATGCATAGATGAGCATATACATCCATACATCAAGCATATATGCAGACATTTCTGAATTTGGTCCTCACAACAGAACATTATATATGGCTTGTCTAATGTGATGGTATTTTGCATCACATTACAAGCTTTTGAATGCTGATGGAGAACAGGAGCATCGTCTGTTTACCATCATTTAGTATAGTTTTACCAAATTTGTTCGCCACTGTCGAGTGGCAGAGCGCTCCTTAGGCGAAGCAAGGGTTCCCAGTAGACGAGCAAAGCACAAATTCTTTAGGATTATCGTAGAGCACTATATATTTGTAACTGTTTGTCTATTTTTCGTCTGGCAGTAGACAGGTATAAAGTTGTAGATTACATACTTATCGATTAATACTAAAAATACAAACGTAATGATATACAAAAGAATACAATAACATGCAACTGTTTACAATAATGTAAATAGGCAATAAACTACAATAGGTTTTACACAACAAAACGCAATAAAAAGTAAGGTGTATTACGAACATGTATCTGATACATAAGTCTATAAGATATTTCTCCCACTTCCCTAGCGTGCCTTCGTGGTGTAACTGTAGCACGCTGGGCCGGTATTCCAGAGGTCCGTGGTTCGATTCCCGGCGAATGCGGTTGTATATTTTTCATCTTTTCTGCTTCCAATTAACCTAATGACTCTACAAGTCTATGAGTAAATTAATAAATGTGTTTCTTAATTATGCGTAAAATGCTAAATATGTGGAATGATGCTTGATAACAATGTTAATAAATTCGCAAGGGCAAAAATGGGGATAATTAATGTGTGGCAAATGTACAAAAGTTTATTTGCGGGACATGAGACATAAGTTTGTATGTCCATGAAATCGAGTCATATCAATTTATGTGTCAAGTCACATCAGTTTACATATTCTTTACGCACAAGCGATTGTAAGGTACAATACATGTAAAACGCCCATTAGATTATTATTTATTTAGGAAGCAGTGTTATGCTATAAAAATAGATGTTTATATTATAGGCTGATTATTTTATGTTTTCGTTGAAAGATCGATATCCTTATTGAAGCAGTAAACCGTAAAAGAAAATTCTGAGACTCCAAACTCCCCTTGGTTTTGTGTGCATCTATATTATAATTCAGAGTTCATTTTTGAAAATATTCTTCTTTCCGTTTCTTTGTTTGATTATGGAATAATAAATTTCAAAATGGATATTGTTTTAGTGAATATAAATAATGTATATTGTACAACATAGAATGCAACATTAAAGCTTTCCAACTTAACTTCTATAAATATTAATAGATCTCATCCAAGAGAACAATCCATCATTCCTTAATACTGTCCCGAAAGCCAATAAACAATACAAAAAAAAAATCCTCATTGTACAATTTAATTCAACTTGCTACCAGAAATTTCATTTAAACAAAATCTTGAGTTATGTTTTCCCTTTGGAACAAAAATATTAGAGTCCTAATGGTAGTTGTCGTAGATATTGAGCAGGATACTCATATATCTCAAAATTTGATTTTTGAGTGAGCGTTTGATGTAAAACGTGTTTTACATTGTTGCTTGTAACATTTTAATACGCGGTTTTAATCTCACTTCTTTATGAATGTAAATAAATAAAAATATTTAAATATAAAAACTAAAAAAAAAAAAAAAAAAATTGAAAGTAAATTTCAGATTTTATATTAACCCCGAAGGGTTTTTTTTAACATGTGTTACCTTTATTTATTAAATATCATGTTCTTAGCTTTTGAACCCCCAAAATTAGTTCAACACAAATATCACAAAATATTTAAAAGAGCATATCTTTAGAATTTCCAATGCATAGTCTCGCGCACTGGAGATATGTTTTTCCCCTGTACAGTGTTGCCAATTCTCGCTTTGAAATCGTCGAGTTTGTTAATTAAAAATTCGTCAAAGGTTTACAGAACATGAAATAGATAATAAAACAAATTCCACGTTCCACATTTGGGCTTCCAGATGCCCATAATGCAGGGCTCTAAAATTTGATAATAAGAATTTGAAAACTGAAACGCCTTTTATAGTGAAACGCCACAAAATGCCAAAATGAAGTTAATAGTCCCTTTGAGCCAATGTCCTTTGGGCAAACAATTTTATTTAACTGCCTCCCATGCCGAGTAAGCGGGATTCGAGTTTGTTTTATTCTGCTGTAATTACCACGAGTTATGCTAAGCATGTATTGACTACTGAAGATCGTAATTAATTCTAACGAATATTTAGAATTTATTTTCTGCAAAAATACATTTTGCTTTATACAAGTATGTTCATTCTTGCCGAAAAGCACAAATGTATAAGCGTACGGATGTACCGAGTACATAAATTAGATTAAAAAACAAAACGCTCCGTGAATTTGAAAGTTAATCAGGAAAAGTTTGTTTATCCCTTTACAAAATCTGCTAGTTTAATTTATTGCAGCTACTCGTACATACATAAATTTCTGCTTAAACTATTTCTTATCATTATCTGAAGAAAACGAAATTTATTCACGAAGCGTAAGTTTTAACACAATGGATATATATGTGGGTATACATCATATAAGAGTTATATATTAAGCTTAACTACTAATACATTTTGTTAAAGCACACTTTACGGAATTCTTACGAAGTACACATTAGAATAATATAATGTTATTGCTTAGTTTATAAAACATGGCCCTTTATTGGTACCAGACAGTACTAAAAACGATTTGAGTATTACAGGAAGTAACTAGCTGGCAAGCCTGCCAGATGAGCGGGCTGCAACCAAAACAAAACTTATATGTTCTATGCGCACCTGAACTGAAAATGCATAAAAATATTTCAATATAAATGAATTGTGTTCATTGTTTCCAAGAAATATCCAATTCGTGATAATTTTTTTGTTGCCAAACCAGGGAACAAAAATTTTCGCCACTTCAGGTTAATAAGTATGACGTCATTGTTTAAATTTAATTTAATATACTAAATTTTTCTCAATATCAATAAAAGAATTAAGGTGGTAACATCATATCTTATCAATTATCCTAACCCGAAACCAAAAGGTTGCCAGCAGCAGCTATTTATTTGAAATGCTGACATTAATTAAAACATTTCGATTTATAAATCATGTCGCATGCAATCGCGTGCTGTTTCCAACGTCAGAATATGACTTCATATAATAATAATATATTTAATGTCTGGAAATGTTACTGTTATTTTATATTTTGTAAAATTTACAATTTTTTTTTATTAACAAACCCTACGATTTGAAAGCGAACAGTGGCAACACTTTTCGAAATAAAACATGTTTTTATCTCCAGCGCTCGAGACTGTTGCCATACGAAAAAAAATGAATGCGAAAATTAGCGTGTTCAGAGTTTTTAATAAATATCTCGGTTAGTTAAAGTTGTACGAAGATGAGAAAGGTCGAAATGGCATTCCACGAATTTTTGGATTCCGAAATAATATATTTAATGTTTGGTAATGCAATTTTTATCTCATAATTTGTGAAACGTAGATATTTTTTAACAAAGTCTACGATTTGAAAGCAAGTAGTGGCAACACTTATAGAAATAAAGCAGATTTTTATCTCCAGCGCTCGAGACTATTGCCACACGAAGCAAATGAATGCGAAAATTAGCGTTTTCAGAGTTTTTGATTAATATCTCGTTTAATTAAAGTCGTACGAAGATTAGAATGGTCGAAATGGCTTCCTACGAATTTTTGAAACCGTGGGTACCTCTCTCGAAATTCAACTCCCCGCCATTCCGGAGGAGATAATAGCATAAACAAAGAGGCATAGATTTTAATACTATAGATATCAAAATAATGAGAGAAAATTGTTTATATATTCAGATGAAGAAATGCAAAGAGAATCCGAGTTCTAATTAAATAAACAGATTTAATATACAGTGTCTCACATGGGACACTTGTGCTTTACAAAAGGAAACTGTAATAAATTAAATTAAAAAAACGTGTAAATTTTTTTTGTGGGTGTGTTTCATACTTAAATTTAGTAACAATTATTACATAACATACATCTTCTCAAAACATTAAAATATTAATTTCATAAAAATACAATTGTTTAAAACAGAGCAAAAAATGTCTCACATAAGTGATGGGACACCATTAGATACTACTACGTACTACAATAAAAATATTTTTTTGGGTTTTTATTTTTATTCAGAAGCAATTGGCAATAATTTATAAAATCGTCTGCAATATTTCTCTCCAGTTTGTTTTGGAATTTTTGTGTTTTTTAGCTCTGTGCAGCCATGAATGCTAAACGAAAAGAAACTTTGCCTGAAATTCGTAAATTAGTTATTAATTTGCATATTGAACGTAGGAAATCCATTAGAGAAACTCTTGAAACAGTTGACTTGAGTCATTCAACTGTTTACAATATCATTAAACGATATAAAAAAATCATATGATACAGGATAAAAGAAGACCTGGCCGACCATCAAAGCTATCCAATGGAATAAAGCGAATTATCGTTCGAAATATTAAAAAAATCCAAGAATGAGTGCTCCTAAAGTTGCTGCTGATTTACAGCATTATATGGAATAATTGTTAAACCTGAGACTATTACAAGAGTAATTCGATCTGCTGGATATCACGGTAGAGCAGCCGGAAAAAAATTCTTTGTAAGTGAAAAGAATAGAAAACAGACTGGCTTTCGCAAAATCCAACATAAATACGAATTCTGATTACTGGAATGAAGTTATATTTGCTGATGAGAGTAAATTTAATATATTTGGTTCTGACGGTAGAATCTTGGTGTGGAGAAAACCCAGGGAAGAATTTCGAAAACAGGGAAGAATTCGAAAACTTGGTGCCAACAGTAAAACATGGTGGAGGAGGAGTTACTGTATGGGGGTGTATGTCGTCCGCTGGTGTTGGTACTCTTGATTTTATTGACAGTATAATGGATCAGTATTGACATTTTAAATCAAAATTTGAAATCTTCAGCGCGAAAATTGAACCTTCATAACGATTTTAAATTCTACCAGGACAATGACCCCACGCACACTGCTTTGAACATTAGACTCTCGCTGCTGTATAATTGTCCTGAAATAATAAAAACACCACCACGATCTCCAGACTTAAATCCCATACAGAATATTTGGCAAGAATTGGAATCAAAAATTCGCATACACACCATTTTTTCAAAACAACAATTAAAATCGGTGCTTCAAGAAGAATGGGGTAAAATCACTCCAGAAATCACAAAAAAAAAAAAAATCAGTCGAATCCCAAGAAGATTTAATCATGTTTTAAAAGTAAAAGGAAATCCAATAAAATATTAAAACCTTTTAAAAATTAAAAATTCTGGATAAATATTTGATGTAAAGTAAGTGTCCCATCACTTATGTGAGCCATTTTTTGCTCCGTTCTAAACAATTGTATTTTTAATTAATATTTTAATATTTTGAGAAAATGTATGTTATGTAATAATTGTTACTAAATTTAAGTATGAAACACACCCACAAAAAATGTTTACATGTTTTTTTAATTTATTTTACTACAGTTTCCTTTTGTAAAGCACAAGTGTCCCATCACTTTTGTGAGACACTGTACATCAGAATCATAGCTTTTAAATATTTATAGCGTAAGAATATAAATAAAAGTGCTTCTTGCAAATTATCTCTTATTAAAAAATGCATTGGGACATCAAAGACATGTTGATTATTTTAATATTAATACAATGAAGCAGCGTAAACATAAATAGTTATTTAAATCAATGTGAATAAAGCATTGAAGAAAAACTAGAGCTTTTATTGGGTGGGTGATTTACCCAAGAGTGCTCGGCTTTTGTTTAAATATTTATGATGTGAAAGAAATTCAGAAATTTACATAAAGTTTCTACATAGTTCAAAAGACCTTCAGCGAGTATTGAAGAATAATGTACTTATGAAGTGATTGCTTCTAAAATAATGTCAGTTACTTCAAGAGTTTTTTCATTTTTCTATTTCCTTATATGGATTTAAGATATTTTTTTGCGTCTGCAAAGTATGGATTAGTAGCCTATTTTTACAAAATAAGTAACAATCCATTTGTGCCTTTGGAACACTCAAGAACAGATTTCCTTTATTGCAGAAAATAATGTTTTAGTGCTGCTTTAATGCTTTATGGAAATGAGAAGGAAAACATGGACACGAGTCCAAAAAAAGGTTCAAAGGAATAAGCAAATAAAAAAGGCGTGTTTTAAAAGGATTACATGAATTACCATACTACAAAATCTGTTTAAATTCTGTCGATTTTTTTTTTTTTTTTTTTTTTTTATAAAATACCTCTTTTTCTAATTTTTAAGTACTGTAAACAAACAGAGATTTAAATATTGTCTTTAAAAATGCGAAAGCTTCCAGTTTGTAAACATTGTTAATGCATAGTGATTTAATTTATACTTCTTATTTAATAGGTTTAACGTTTTTATTCTATGATTAATTTTAAACTGTGTAACTAACGGAACAAGAAAAATGCATTTATTAAAGACAAAAAGCTGAAACTCTTCAAAGAACTGAACAAAATATAATCCGCACAGACATTACTCAGCAATTCAAATTGAAGGTCTATGAAAATAAATGTTGGATTTCATGAAATTTCTGCGAAGTCTCTATTATCTCAAAATTGGTTCAAAAAGCTTATTTTTATCTTAGTCATTTTAAAAGCTTATGTTTGTTTTTAATACGCACAGAAAGCGTCAACGTAGCAAAGAAAATGGAAAATGTAGAGCTGAAGTTCTTATTTTCATAAATCTAGCATGCAACATTTTGCGAATCATTTACGAGATCAGATCAGTCAGTAGTGAATTGAAGAATTGAACGACTGACTGAGCAATGGATGAATGATTGACTGAAAGATGGATGAATGATGGATTCACAAAAATGGACTTGCATGGAATAGTATGCATGAAATCCTGATCATACCTCACTAGAATTCTTTCTTTGAGGGCCTTCTCAAAAATAGAGTTTACTACGAAGAAACTGGTAATACTAAAACAATTTTTTTTGGGGGGGGGGATAATTACATATGCAATTGTTAATGTTACTGAATACCGCTTTGGTGTCTTTTATGTTGTTAAAAGTGCACATATTAAAGCTTAATAATTTTTGTAATCCTTTTGCCTCAATTAACTCTCGCTTCGAATTCGACCATTCAGATATCGGCTGGTCGCCCGAACGCATGAATTATTTTCCATTACGTTCCCCCATTACGTTAGTCCATCGCTCATTGCTATTGGGTGTTGTTAAACGACATGCCAATCATTCTTTTGAAGCGACTAAAAGTAGTTCTATTATTTGAACGCGCCTTCCTTCTCCTTTGATTAGCGTCAATGATTAGCTATTGATGACCAATCTACCCTAAGGGAAAACGGCACACATTGGTGAACACGCATGAAGATCCCAAGAGAGAAGTTTTCACTTTCCTTACGCAGAAATACATACATACGGGAGTTTTAGATGAATAAATGAAATAGATTTTGGCCTCTACCGATGCGAAAGAGTTTTTTTAATCCATTTCATATAATGCATATATCATAGAGACCTCTTAAAATTCCACTATTCATAACCGGATGCTTTTAAGAATAAATAACCTGAGTAGTAAATTTCCGAGAATGGCACCTACTTATTTTCTCATCGACTAGTTTGGACAAACAAAATTTCTCGCCAAACAGTGTGATAAAGCGCCAAATATCGGATAAGCGTGATACTACAAAAACTCACTTTGATTAATCTCAGAAAACTAGCTCATGTATTCATTACCTAACTAAATAAAGAGCGATCTCTTTCTTCCAAACTACTGCCAGAATGACTGGAAAAGACATAATTCATATTAGTATTTTCTATACTGTATCCGTAAATTGGTTTCGTTCTGACCTGTTTCTTATCTAAACGACTTTTTTCTCGTCGGATGGCTTGAGATTTCTGTAAAATTTTATGCTTGGCAGAAAAATATGTAAGTACCCAGATAATTTTAAAATGCATTGGTAACGTTATTTATTTTCCAAAAATCAGACTATATAATATTCTATGTCTTCATTTTTAGACAACAGTTTTCCAGTATTGTTGAAAAATGGCTGGTTCGGGACTTGATATTTTCCAACTGGCTCATAACTAAAATTTTATTTGTACCACATCCTTAACAATGTGGCTATGTTTTAATTGAAAAAGACATATTTATTTAATTTCTTACCAGAAGCAAAAATTAATAAAACAATTCTGTACAAGCGCGTAATGGATGGGTTTAGAAACATAATTTATTACTTAAAACAAAGCTGCAAAGTATTCATAAAAATTTAAAGTTTAATATATTAAAAGTTAAATGCATTTTAATTTATATAATAAAGAAATTTTATCTAAGAAAGGTGAATTCGTTAAGAAAGGCGTTTGCAGTTTTTAAATCCTCCAGTTTGTTAAAGAGTAACTGATGAATTAATTAAGTTTTGCAGATAAATTAAAAAGTCTATGCTTTACTAAGGAATAACATTTTTAGCGCATGTGGAAAATGAAAACCATATGCTTCGCTCACCGATCACACTTCCCAAGGAGATTAGATGCTGTATGTATGATAGCGCAACGTAAGATAATTTAACTGCACAAAAAGGCTCAGTTAATGATGTTTCTAATATAAAAATATTGAAGTAGTACATCAGATGATGTATGAGCTATGACAACAAAATTGTAGTGGATTCAAATTACGCATTATTGCTGGACTGGCTTGAAATGCTAGCGTATCCAAAAAGTCTGATTTTGACACCACATGACTTCCTTCGGCGCTGCATTTCATTTAACTTATTTCATCACAGATATATTTCTCATTCAATTAATTTTGTTCTCATTTCACGGCAAGGCAAAAATACATAAAACTCAAAACATCTTCATTAAAAATTGAAAAATATAGAAAAACCTACAACACCAAATACAGTTAAAAGAGTTTAAAAAATAAATTTTACAATTAAAATAAGAGTTTCTGGCCAAAAACTAGCAATCCGGCCAGCGGGCAAGAAGGCAGATGTTTTGGTGTTCCGTTAGGCTTAGTCGCAATTAAACAACTTTTAAGTTGTTGATAATTCTACAACTATTGCATGCAGATTAACTAAATGCATAAAAACCTTAACCGTAAGATAATTCAATCACTTTTAAAGCAAAAACTGCACAATTTACCAGCATACAAGAATAAAAAAATTGATCTCATCGAGCAGAGTGGACATATATATATGCATATATTTATATAATTTTGCAAACAGGAACGGGAGTTGCCCAACTACATGTTACTGCAGTCTCATATACAAAATTTCTTCCGTCTGAGTCTACTTGTTTTTGAGTTTTGCGAAATAAATACATACGTACGATCTTTATTCTGCCCGTACATATAGACATTACTCAAAATATATCTTTCAGATGGACTAGCATTCACCCTATAATTCTTAATTTTTCAAAATTCTTAATTTCTTCAATTCTTTCAAAATTCTTAATTAATTTGAAGTTCCTAATTTTGTAAACGACTACCATTCACTGCATAATTCTTAATTTTTCAAAATAAAATTAAAAATCCTAGTTTCAAAATAAAAATGATAGTTTTATATAAAAAAGTGTCTAAAATTATTCAAATATTTCAACTTTAAGAAACGACAATCCCTTCCTAGCCAGTTTTAATAAACAGGGCTAAAACTGAGATTCAAATTTTAAAAATATTGTTGCGTGCGTACGGGTTCGTTATGAAATGAATGCCCAAGTCCGATGAAAAATGAACAAAAATTTATTATTATCACAACAAAAATGCTTAAATTTTCTCAAATTATCATGCAATATTACAATATCTCACAGTAGTTTTCTTTTAACTACTCAAATGTCAATAGAACGTAATTCAAAACAGCTAAAGAACGCTAATCCGCGAATTCGCTACAATCAACAACAGTAGTTTTCTAAACAACAACAAACTAAGCAACTACTACAAACTGAGATGTTTTCCTCCTTTTATAAGATTTTAAAATCACGCGCTAGAATTTTCCAGCACTTTCTCGAAATCAAAAAGAGATATTTATTTATTTAACGCACGCGCTCTTGTATTTTTAATTTTTCCGGCTTAGCTTTCTTTTAATATTCGTCACGCGCTGCACTGCGCGAGAAATAAAACCATTTAATTTATAATTGAACTAACATTAGCTTTTTAAATACCAAATTCGTAACACTGCCCCCTTCCCAAGGACTGCACGTCCCGGGCAGTACAATCCCTGGACAGGAAGCTAAACTTACAACTGTGGCATAAATGCAACTGAGGCATAAACATTACATTACAATATCAAACAATATAAACAATAAATGCAATAACTAACTCAAACAAATCAAATGCTATCAAATACTAAATACAAAACAAATACTAAATACAAATCAAATAATAAATACAAATCGAATACTAAATGCAAATCAAATACTAAATACAAATCAAATCAAATACACATTTAAAAACAAAAAGGACCATGGTCTGATACTATTTACAATTATTTACATTAAGTACTATGGCCATAGTAATGAGCTAACCTGTCGTAATGAACGACTTTAGGTTCAGAGTTCGAAGACTTACGAATCCGAACCACGACGTCATTCAGCCTGTTTAGGACTGTGTACGGCCCATCCCAAGGTGACTGTAATTTCGGACAAAGTCCTTTCCGTCGAGTCGGATTCCACAACCACACCTTGTCTCCTTCGTGGAATTGATGTTCAGTAGCTCTTGTGTCGTATCGGGTCTTCATCTTCTCCGTCGCCAAGTTGACTCGCTCTCGTGCAAAATTGTGCATCACTTCAAACCGGGCCTGGAGATCTTGAATATATTCCTCAGACGATGAAGGAGCATCCGGAGGGCGGCCAAACAATAGATCACAAGGCAGACGAATGTCAAGACCGAAGAGCATCTGTGATGGAGAATAGCCGGTAGTCTCGTGGACAGCACTGCGGTAAGCCAGTAAAAAGAGTGGTAATTTCTTGTCCCAGTCCTGTTGGTTTCTGGAAACCACTAATGAGAGGTTATTAAGGATGGTTCGATTGAACCTCTCTACCATGCCGTCCGACTGGGAATGCAATGGCGTCGTTTGAGTTTTGTCAATGCCAAGTAGTTTGCATAGTTCTTTGATTACTGCCGAGGCAAAATTCCTTCCCTGATCGGAATGTAACTGAAGAGGCACTCCGAACCTGGAAATCCAGTGCTGTATCATTACCTCAGCTACTGTGACTGCCTCTTGATCAGGAATAGGATAAGCTTCAGGCCACTTGGTGAAGTAATCAATGACAACGAGTATGTATTTGTTGCCATCAGCAGTTCGTGGCAGAGGTCCCAGGATGTCAAAGGCGATACGTTCAAAAGGCGCACCTACGTTGTAACGTTGCAGTCTGCCTCGGCTGCGTTTCCTCGGTCCTTTCCGACCTGCACAGGCATCGCAAGATCGGCACCACTTTTGCACGTCATTCTTTGCATTATTCCAGTAAAAGTGCTCACGAACTCTCTGTAAGGTCTTCATAATTCCAAAGTGACCTCCTGTAGGGCTGTTATGTAGTTCTTTGAGGACATCAGGAATCTGGGATCTTGGAAGTATCAGTTGCCATCGGAACGTCTTCCCATCATCCGACTCGAATTTCCGGTATAAGACGCCGTTTCGAATGTGAAGTGAATCCCAGAGTGCCCAGTATTGTTTTGTTGTAGGACTACAGATAGAAATGTCCTGCCATGTAGGTTTTCTGTTTGATGACTCTATTAAATCAAGTATGGGTTTAATGTCGCGGTCTTCCAGCTGGTCTTTCCTGACTTCATCATCACTCCACGGGTCTCGAGCAGCTGATGTTGATGTTGTAATTTGTCTTGCGACCGGAGTCAGCAGCTCGTATTTCGCTTCCACCCTGGAACAATATCGGCAGTTTTCTTGGCAAGGTCTTCTAGACAGGGCGTCGGCGTTTCCGTGTGATGATCCCTTACGATGACGGATAGTGATGTCATATTCTTGGAGTCTCTGTATCCACCTGGCTATTTGACCCTCAGGATTTTTGAAATTTAAAAGCCACGCCAATGAGGCATGGTCCGTGCGGAGGAGGAATTTTCTCCCGTATAGATAATGATGGAAATGTTCTACAGCTTTGACTATGGCGAGCAACTCTTTCCTTGTGACACAGTAATTCCTCTCCGGTTTAGACAGGCACTTGCTCCAGTAAGCTACTACACGTTCTTGGCCGTCTATTTCTTGGGACAAAACAGCACCGACACTTTCATTGCTCGCGTCGGTGTCGAGAATAAATGGTCTGTCGAGCTGAGGATACGTCAGGATTGGAGCAGATGTTAAAGCTTCCTTTAAGTTGTTAAATGCATCCTCGCATTCCTTTGTCCACAAGAATCTTTGCTTGCTCTCTGTCAGCTTGTGAAGTGGTCTTGCGATGGAAGAAAAGTTCTTCACGAATCTCCTATAGTAGGTGCAAAGCCCTAGGAAGCTTCTCAGCTGATGGACATTTTCGGGACGCGTCCAGGATTTAACCGCTGATACCTTTTCAAGATCCGTGCGCACACCTTCTGCAGAGATGACATGTCCCAGGTAAGTCACTTCCTTTCGAAACAATTTGCATTTAGCGGGAGTCAGCTTCAGATTGGCCTCTTTCAGTTTCTGAAGCACCTTTCTAAGATTTTCTAGATGCTCTTCAAAACTCTTTCCGACGATGATTATATCGTCCAGGTATATCAGACAGGCTTCGTAAGAAAGGCCTTTCAAAACAGTCTCCATAAGACGTTCGAATGTTGCCGGCGCATTACACAGTCCAAACGGCATCACTTTGAACTGCCAAAGTCCTTGTCCCGTAGTAAATGCCGTCTTTTCTCGGTCATCAGGATGGATTTCTACCTGCCAATACCCACTCTTTAAATCAAGTGTTGAGAACCACTTGCTTCCAGAAAGAGTGTCTAGAATGTCATCAATTCTAGGAAGAGGGTAACTGTCTTTCTTCGTAACCTCATTCAACCGGCGATAGTCAACGCAAAATCTTGATGAGCCGTCTTTCTTTCTGACGAGAACGATGGGAGATGCCCATGGACTCGCTGAAGGCTCGATGACATCGCCTTCTTCCATATCTTTTAACAGTGTTCGCACCTCTTCCTGTTTAGCAAACGGTAGACGTCTTGGATGTTGCTTTATCGGGGGATGATCGCCAGTATCTATTCTATGTTGTGTCAAACTAGTTCGACCCACGTCAGAAGACGAGCGGGAGAAAACAACTTGAAGATCTTTAATGACGCGATCGGCAGCATTTTTCTCTTTATCGTTTAATTGTGCATTCTGCAATAACTCCGATGTAATGCTCTCTGAGGACACGGATTCTGGGATGTTACTCTTTTTTTCAACGCTGGTTACTGGAGTACATGTTGCAACCACTTCACCTTTCTTAATAACTCTCGACTTTTCAGTTACATTGGCGACTCTCACCGGGATAACCGTTCTGGATAGGTCGACGAGTGTTGAGGCTACTAATACTCCTTTTGGGATATTACAGTTATTGGGATATTCTATGATGCCGTAGCGGAAATTTCTATTTTCGGCTATGGATCCAGGAAGTAAAATTTCTGTTCTTGCCGGTATTGTAATATAGTCTTGTGCTATGATTTTATGGACAGATTTAACTTCTTCATCATTAACGAGAAATAACGCTATGTCCTCAGATGTAGAATGCAATTCGTTATTTTTAAAATCCAGGGAAAAATTGTATTTCCTTAGAAAGTCCAATCCGAGTATGCAAGAATCAGTGATCTCTGCTACATATGCCGTGTGATGGTAAGCGGCACTTCCAAACGTGATGTTAACATTTACTTTTCCGTCGATGTCGATCTTCTCACCGGACACAGTCTGGAGGGTAACGCAGGGCGGCGTCCAGATAAGTTTATTTCCTAGTTGTTGAGCCAAATCTTTTCGGATGATGGTGACGTTGGCTCCTGTATCTATAGTCATATTGCACGGAACTCCATTAATATTATGAAAAGTCCATTACTGCCGCCTCTCACTGCAGAAATCTGAAGCGCTTTAAACGGGGGCTTTTCATTATCTGGCAACCTCCGCCCCGCGAGATGGCCACTAATTAGTTTCCCTGCTGCTTGTTAGAAGCGGTCTTAACATCAGTACCCTGGGGTGTTTTGCAGTTTCGTCGTATGTGTCCTTCAGCACCGCAGTTCCAGCACTTAACGGTCGGTTTCTTCTCACTAGTATTCCGTCTCAAGGCGTTCAGTTGTCTAGTTAAATCGTCAAGTCGAGCGGTGACTTGATCCCCTGGCTCCTGGACTTGAGCAGCTCTGACTGGGTGGCGGTCTCGACGAGTGGCTTGCTGGGCTGCCTCAAATTTCATGGCGTACACTAGAGCACTTTTTAAATCTTTTACATCCGCCATTCGTAGAGCTTTCTGTATTTCAGTATCTCGGATGCCGTCGATAAAGTATTGCAAGGACAGGATTTCCCTTGTTTCTTTCGGGCATTCCGAAAAGGCGAGATGGGACAGCCTTTCAACATCAGCGGCGAGCTCCTGAAGTGTTTCGGTAGGCTTCTGTTGACGAGATTTTAATTGGAGCCTGCTGTAGTCTTTTAAACACTTCTCCCCAAAGCGCAACTCCAAGGCGCCGGACAGAGCTTCGAAATCTAACCTTTTGTTTTCGGGAAGAGTCTGAAGGATATCCGCTGCGTCGGCTCTTAGAGAAGCGGCGAGATGACAGGCCTTAGCTTGGGAATCCCATCCATTCGCATCCGCCACGATAGAAAATTGTGTCTTATACACCTGCCAGGAGGTCTTCCCATCATATGTGGATAGCTTCAGAGGTGGACGAGCAGGCATTGGTAAGAATTTAAAATCATCACTCCTGCTCCCTGCCGACGCTACGAATTTCTTTAAAGTATCCATTTCTTTGGCAACTGCAGAAACTCTCTCGTCAATTTGTTCTTTTACAGAAGAAACTCTTTCTTCTATTTCTTCTTTCACCGAAGAAACTCTTTCTTCAATATGTCCAACTTTATTTTCAACTGCGTCAATTCTGCCTTCCATAGCTTCAAATTTATTTTCTATTATGCAAGTAATTTCTCTTTTCATTTCTTCTTGACCAGCTTGAACGGCTTTCATTTCGTCCTTAACGGATTCCTGGCCCAATTTCATTTCTTCCTTAACGGATTCCTGGCCCAATTTCATTTCTTCCTTAAATGATGCTTGGCCAGCTTCCATCTTTTCTTGGAATGCAGCAAAAGCACTAATGAGCTGTCTCAACTGTTCTTCCATCGCTCTTGTTATTGGCATTCAAATCCCACTTCTGACACCAAAAATTGTTGCGTGCGTACGGGTTCGTTATGAAATGAATGCACAAGTCCGATGAAAAATGAACAAAAATTTATTATTATCACAACAAAAATGCTTAAATTTTCTCAAATTATCATGCAGTATTACAATATCTCACAGTAGTTTTCTTTTAACTACTCAAATGTCAATAGAACGTAATTCAAAACAGCTAAAGAACGCTAATCCGCGAATTCGCTACAATCAACAACAGTAGTTTTCTAAACAACAACAAACTAAGCAACTACTACAAACTGAGATGTTTTCCTCCTTTTATAAGATTTTAAAATCACGCGCTAGAATTTTCCAGCACTTTCTCGAAATCAAAAAGAGATATTTATTTATTTAACGCACGCGCTCTTGTATTTTTAATTTTTCCGGCTTAGCTTTCTTTTAATATTCGTCACGCGCTGCACTGCGCGAGAAATAAAACCATTTAATTTATAATTGAACTAACATTAGCTTTTTAAATACCAAATTCGTAACAATATGTTTCATAAATGTTTTCTAATGATACGTACCTATGGAACAAAGATGTGGAGCGATTAAACAGTAAAACTGTTTGAATACACTTAAAGGCCTTTCAGTGGATGATTGTCTAAACTATTTATCGATATTATTGATAGCTGTTGTTGTATCTAATAGTGGTCAAAAGGTTCCCTACAATGATATTTTCTTGGCTTTCCCTTTGTATAACCTGAATACCAGTTACATTTCCTTAGAAAGTTCTTCATGAAGGTATCGCTTATCTCAGGTAAATGAGTGAGTTTTTTCATACTTCATTAAAATAAACAATATATTTTTGTTTATTTTACTAAGACACTAAATGTCTAGTGAAAGCCATGTCAAATCTGATAAATATCACAGAAATAACTTTCGCAGAATTAGCGTGCGACTTTTGTTATTTTTGGAAAAAACTATTTTTTTCCCTACACATAGGATCAGAAATTCTAAAAGTACCAACTGCAACATGCATATTTAGCTCAGGATTACAGTGGTTCAAATGAATTCAAAGCATAGAATTTTGTCTAATTAATTTAGTTTAAATTCAACAGCTTATTTCGACAAGAGGGCTCACAACTAATTTTCTTAACAGTTTCAACTTAGTACTTACGTATTAACGGAATAACCTTGGCGCAATTTGGTGTTTTTTTTTTTTTTTTTAGAAACTTTTTTTTAAGTATCCCAAACTCTCGATATTTACTGTAAGTTGGCAAATATTATCAATATATGGAAAAAACTAACATGCTTTAAAAATTGAAAAATACAAATTTTAATTGTTTAATACTTTGATTCGGTTTTGCTTCTTCTCTTGTGCTCATCAATATATTTTCACTTAAAAATAACATCACAGAATGGTAAAGACTCATCACCGCAAAGTCTCGACCATCGACTTAACACATTTCTTCGCTGTTCCCTTTAGAGATTTAGTGACAAAATTCTGTAGTCTTCCAGCCATTTTACTGAAATTCCTTCTACCATTCTCAAATTTAACAAACCCACACTTTAAAATTAAGTTTGAGGCAAAAAATGTCAAAGTTATTTAATAAAAATCCTTGGAATTTGGAATTCAACAATAAGAAAGTGTACAAAAATGGCGACGTTACTTATCTGAAGGATCATTATCACTATAGTTGTCTGAAGAATAGTTATGCGCATAGTTACCAGAATATAGCACACTCGAGACATTTAGCGACTTGTAATACAATGGTTTCAATAACACGTAAATACCCAATTTTTCTTAGCAATATTATTTAATTTAACCTCCTAACAGCAGTTAATAATACAAACTGCAACTTCTTCCTTCACCAATAGAAACGTATCAGGATATAAAGAATTTTCTTTAAGGAATCTAGCACCAAAAGATTTACGCTGCTCCAATGAGAGTTACTCAGAACTCTCCTTGTCCAAAGCTTGAAGATTCACTTTAAATACTAGACTTGGCTGATTTTTAACAAAACTGAACAAAAATGGAAATCGAATGTCCGAAACAATTATTCTAAGACTGGCAAGTTAAATTAAGGTTTTTAAATGCCCTTTGAAATTTAAGTTTTAGAAATTAAAAATGCAATAAGTTTCATTTTCGTTTTATTTCTGTATGTAAAATTGCTAAAAGCCTTTCTCAGTTTATCGACGCATATACGGTACGACACCTTATTCAAAAACTTATTTTAAAAGAATCTTACAAATAGAACATCGGATACTCACGTCAGGTTCCCAGATGCCAGAATGAAAAAAAGAAATACTTTCAGTTGAAGACTTTTCCTCCAGCATTGAATAAATATAAGTCACCGAAAAGGAGCTTTACTCATTCGAAAAGTCCAAAGAGTCAACAATTCCCTGTTGCAGTGTTGCGGTCTTTGGGGAATTCTCAGGTTCACAAACAGCTTAGGCTCTCACAAAAAGAATTTTTTTTTTAGAATTCTAAAAGAAGTCGATTTCAACTTTGCTTGTCAGAAACAAAAGTCAGCGAAGTTTTCGAATTGTTCGAAATGCTGGAATTCGTTTACGTTTTCTCCTTGGTTTAAGGGTTGTCTTTGAGAAAGAGTTGATTGGTTGTGTTTTAAAACGGCAATTGATATGAGATAAAAGTAGTAGTTACTTACATTAGAGGACCTAACTTAAAAGCATATAAGTAGGTAGAAAGTAAGTATAGTAGGTAGTTCATTCTTGAACTGTAAATTAGCTTTAGAAAAGTTCTGTCTAAATCTTTGATTGAAGAAATATACAATCCTTCTATAGAAGTGACTTGCCTTATTTAAAGCATATAGTAGGTAGTTCATTCTTGAACTGTAAATTAGCTTTAGAAAAGTTCTGTCTAAATCTTTGATTGAAGAAATATACAAGCGATCTATAGAAGTGTCTTCCCTTATTTAAAGACTACACGTATGGCATGCTTACTTTATTTTAAATCTGCACTGATCACATTAGAAGACCTAATCTTTCATATATGATTAATCTCTTTATAGAAAATCACTCTTGCTTTTGCTGAAGAAATACCCCGTTTAGGAGTAAAGATTAAAACGGGAAACATTTTCACTCTTGTTGTCAGGAGATGTATTGTCTTTTCACTTGCTTCGGGAACATACTGTATCCTGAATAAGACCAGGGAACTTAACTAAAGCTCTGTTCCAGATAGTTTTTAATAGACGACACAAGCAGGAAGGTTATACTAAACCCTTTACTCTCTATTACTTTACAAGTACTCCCGTACTTCGGGATACAGAGACCAACCGCTTGTGGTCTGAACGTAAAAATATAAAACTACTAACTAAAAGCTAACTTTGAATTAGTATACAAATGCCTAGCACTAAGACTGGCTTTTTTTTAAAGGGGGTACGTATGTAGTACGCCGAGCTGCTGAAACTACAATACGTTTTCAAATATCAAGAGGGCTAAACCTCTGGCCTTAAAAGGCAAAGAGCAACCGAGTGAGAACCCGTAAAAATGCAGTGGCAAGCGGCTCGCTTCCTAAATCTCCTTCTCTCTCTAACTCTTGGCAAAAAGCCACAACTTAAATACTTGGGCGTTAGCAAGACAATTTGCATGAACAAGTTAAAGCATTTAATTCTGGTCGGAAGTAGAAAATAAGAAGTGATAGTACAGTTTTAAAATAAAATAAACGTTAGTAAAACTTAGGATCCTTACATTGTGAGTGTGGAGACTTGAAATTGATCATTATTTAAAAATTTTTTCTACCTACATTTTGCCGCTATGAGACATTTCGATTGGCATCACAGTGTGATTAGAATTAGTTAATAAATATTCGTCTTTCTTTTGTTATAAGGTATTTTTCCCTCCTTCTTAGCATGCCTTCGTGATGTGGTGGTCTGCACGCTGGGTGCGTATTCCAGAAATCCGCGGTTCGATTCCCGACGAAGGCGCAGCTCATTTTTCATCTTGCCTGCTTCCAAAAATACCTAATGTCTCTACAACTGCAACCTCAACGTCACTTTATTTTCAACATTAACTGTCCTTTTTTTTCCCCTGTTTTCTCTAAAGCTCTAAAGGCTGCACCCTTGTTGGTCATGCATTCGTCATAATTTATGATTAAATTTATCGTTCGTGCAAATGGCGCAGCAAATGGCGGCAGATATTAGATTGGCATACATGGTGAACACACGCATACAACCAAACCTTACACTGGAGTCGAACCTACACACCGCTTCTGCCCTCCCCCTTTTTGCAATCTCCAACGGTCTGGTAAATCTATAGGTATACATAGTTTCGTTTATTTTTCGCATTACAAATTGCTATCATGAAATGGTAAAGCAATCCTTCTATCATTGAATGAAAAGGTAAAGCGTAATTTATGGTAATATTTTCGCAGTCAAAAGTCTAGATTTCACTTTATATGATAACGCAGCTATCAAACAAAAACCTGAACAGCAAAGCTATTTTTATCGAACCGAAGAAAGAATTTAAAATTTTACATCCCAAATGCAATAAATAAATAACGGAAGCCCTTTCCAGCTGAGTTACCCAATGCATCGCTTCAAACTTCTGGCATTTTCTAAATTTATTTATGCAATGCGTCAATATATATTCTTCAGCTGTTGAAAGGGCTCAATACCAACATTTCAAACCATTACCATGAATAGAAGTATATACCATTCATATTTCATTTCTCTTGCACATTGAGGAACATCAGCATTATGCCATACATATCAAACGCGATGATGGAGAAAAAAAATCTCATTTCGATCAAGATTTATTGATTCTATTCCATCTCCCCCACCCGTAGGGTTGGCAAATTCATTTTTACGTTAGGTAGATTTGTGCCTCACCGGGGGAGCACAAATGCCAATTTATTCAGTACCGTGGATTCAGTAGGGGAGGTAAAGCATCATAACCGGCAAAGGTTTGAACACTGGGGAAGCACAATCATCAAAATCCTCAAACATCGGCATTGCTTATGGGAAAAGAACCTAACATACTATATGCTCCTGTATTCTCCTATTCGTCCTAAATCATACGTCGAGTGAAATTTTTTTAATTTTGTTGGCGGTATATATGAAAGAGAAAATTTACAATATAATGTATTTTGCGAAGCATATGGGTAGGTAACAGGAAATTGAAATCAATAAAGTATAGCATTAGAATCGGTATAAAATGCAAACATTATAAAATAATCCTGTTTTACTATGGTTGGAAATGCGTATATTTGTTTGTAGTATATCAATAAAATGTTTTGCAATATTTATGCTTCGCATTACATGCTCCAGATTAAGATGCTCCACATAAAAATATTTTAAACTCATGAGTTGGAAAAAATATTCATTCAATACGTTTATTTAAAACCCCAGGATTGGCTAGGGTTTTCACTAAGAAAGAACAATTTTCCCAAAACTACTACGAGAAAAAATTATTTTCTTGATTTTAATGTAAAATTTCTCCTGATATTTTATACCTGGATTTGTATACCTTTAATATATTGCCTTAATTTCTTTTCCATAATTTAATATTCACGTATATATACGTTCTTACAGATATCACAAAAAATATTCTAGGCCGTATGTATACGGCCTTGCTGGTTAGAGTGTTAAAATTTGAGAATGGGAAGGAGAACTGACGTCCTAGCTAATGTTCATTATTGTACTAATTCCTTACAATTTTATTGCTTAACAATCCGTTCTCTGTTCTGCTTCATGTTTTTAATTAATAATGGTTAGCGAAAATTAATTATCATTTGTAATTGCATTAATTCTTTATTCGCAATTATAATAATTAGCTCAAAATTGGACGCTAATACGACTATGGTTAAAATATAAATGACATAAATTTGCTTGTTTTGCTTTTTAGACGTTGTTTAGCTTCCTTTTCGAGGAATTTCTAGCTAACGTTTCCAGGTTTTTGAAGTACGAAAATTATCCTAATTAACTATTTGCAAAACTTTTGACAGCGTCTGGTAATTAATCGACAATAACGGAGTTAAATACATGCTGCAGATGCCGCACATTATGTAATTCATTGAGTGGGTTATATCATTAATCGTGTATTTGTGTGTACGTACTAGGAAGATAAATAGAATAAAAAATTATACTTGGAAAAGTTCATTGGGGAATGTTAAAGGCATTTCTTTACAATTGAAAAGATTCTTTCCCCCCAAAAAAACTCATGAAATGAATAAAACTTAAGAAAATTTTATTAAACCTGGAACTTATTTGATTTACTAATAAACTATTATAATTTTAAAATTTCATAAAAGTAAAAAAAAATCTATAAGCTTTCAGATTTTATAGTACGCCAAAGGGGCCTTTTTTTAACGTTTTATGTGTCACCTTTATTTATTTAATAATATTTTCTTTCGTACTTAACCATAAAATTCAATTCAAGAGCAAGATCACAAAATATTGAAAAAGAGCATATCTTTAAAATTTCTGCTAGAGATAAAAATGGTTTTTTTACCGTACTATGTTGCCATTGCTCGTTTTAAAATCGTTGAGTTTGTAAATCTAAAATTAGTTAACGTTTTACAAAATATGAAATAAATAATAAAACAAATTCCAAATTTGGGCTTCCACGTGACCATATTTGAGTGGAGGACTATGTTATTCAAACTTTTATGTCTCTAGGTACTATTATTTTTCAAAATGTGAAAAACATACATACATTCACGCAGATTCTTCATTATTTAATTTCTTTACATAACGAAAGGTTCTAATACTTGATGGCAACAATTTGAAATGGCGTTTTATAGTGGATGACGCAAAACACCAAATCGAAGAAATTCATAGCCCTTCTAGGCAAAACGAAACTTTTTTTTTTTTTTTCTTATTACGTGCTCCGCCCTTAGGCACTACACGGAAAGGGAGGTATGCCCCGTGGAGGTCTTTTTAAGGGAAACTGGCTCGTATCCACGTTACACATGGGGAAAACCACGAAAACGCCCATGCAACCAGCCGATTCTCCGGAACTCGAACCCCGGACCGAACTACCAGTGTTCAGCGGCTTTTACTGCTCGGCCGCTGGTGGGCCAAATCGCGTCTTTGAGCCAATAATCTTCCTTTTTTCCATTCTCCAGTAAAGTAATCTGTATTAAAAATTGTAAAGATAAAAAGAAAGAAAGGAACACAAACGCAAATGAGGATATTCATTTCCATTTAAGGTAAAATATAAGGGCTTGTGTCTGAATTTTTAACCTTAAACGAATTAGCTCTTTCAGTACAATTATAGTCTAGTTTTTCCCCTGCAACATGGACGCATTACGCAATTATTTCTTGTCCACATATTCGGCTTTTATATCTTATGTAAATGAAGAAATATTATTGTTTATTTGTCTTTACTATTAATATTAAAACTTCATACAAAATGGAAAACAGAACGAAATTTGTTTCCCGTTTCAGATACTGCACTCTTGCATTCTCAGACATATTAGTAAGTTGAAAGAAGGTAATATTTACCGTAGTTTTAATAGTTTTTATATTTTAATAATATTCATTTATTAATTATCGTCATTGAAGTAATTGTCATCACGGCCCGGAAGTTTGGTGGCTTTTCAAAGGGAACGAACTAACCTCTGATCAATTAACAATAATTAATAAAAGCGAAAATGTTTCATCTTTTTCTCAGGTAAGAAACATGACTAAAAAAGCTTTTTAGCAAAACTGATATAAATTATTGAAATTGCTAATTAAGAATCAGTAAGAAACTGGCGGTTGGGTCAAGCTTTAAATTCAGTCTCCAAATCGGGCTATAATTCTTATAAGAGTGAGTTTTATTTTCTTACTTGAGAAAAGTGCTCCCCGACACTTTAGCCTGTGATCATATTAATATAATGCAAAACTTTGTAAAGACAATTAAACAAGGAAGCAAAAAATTTTATTGCACCTGAATTTTTAATTTCTACCTAAATTATGCAAGGTTTAGGAATCCGATGATATGGTTTAATAAATTGCTGCAAGTATTCTATTATTCTAGGTCCAGATATGAATAAAAATGTTAGAAGAACTTTGAATAATGACATATGTACTCATTTTATTTGAAACTGAAAAGGAATGCGATATGTATGTAATCCCCTGTAAAATAGAAACATAATTAACATTTTTATTTAAACAGTAACTGATAATTGCCGTTAGTGTTTTGATGGATTTTTAAGGTACATGAATTTTATTTTGTTTACTTTTTCGATATAAAACATCGATAGAACTTTGTAGAACAAAACATCGTTGAGTCAATCAATCACGTGCGCAGATGTCAGCGTCTTTGAGATGAATTTTCTGCATTCGTAAACATTATTAACGTACGTTGAAAAAGAGGAAATTTAGAAATGATCACTTTAAAATATTTTATTTTAATTGCAGTATATCATTTTCTAGAGATATCCTTGAAGTCTACACTTGCGTAAATGACATGCTGTTGAAATGAAATTGTTATCATCTACTACTACTTTCCTTCAACGAAGCCGAATTATTCTCTGGTACGTTAAAAGGTTTTCCCACATCGAAGCATGTTCAAGTCATCTCCCTGGTGGTGCGGACACTTTTCAAAGAGGGTGTGATAAGCTGATAAAAATCCTATTTTAGAATCAAGCAATCATAAAAAAAAACTCGCATTTTTATTTCCATCCAGGCATTCTATCCAGTCAAAAATCTCTCATGACGCAGTCGTTCCATTTATTATCTCAAAGAAGGCTTAGCTCCGTTCCTGGTAAATTACTCCTTGACATCACTCAATCTTTCCTTAATTACTTGCAAAATACATTGATAATTCACCAAGACGACGTTGCAAAGGCACATTATCGGTAACTTTTATCTAGCGACTTGCTTTGATTGATGAAATTTACCTCGCTGCGGGGTTTAGCCATTTATTCTGCAAAATTTAGCGTTTGATGCCTTCTGGATGGCTTGCACATAGAAGAGACGGAGTTGATTTTCTACAGTGAGTGGGGGAAGGTTAGACAAGGAGTATCTTCCAGACTCGCCATTAGTGTAGAATGACGCTTAGGATAATGAGTTACGTTGTAATGCTTGAGGTCTTAAGTTACCGCAATTTCGGTAATGGGAAATGGGGAGAATTCAGTGAGATGTAATTTTTTGGTTTAATTCATAACGAGACATTTTTTTTTTTTATGGAAAGCTGAATTATGGTGGTGTGATGTTATGTTAGAAGTCGTGAATATTTTCGCGTTTCTGTTCAAAATATTAGTGGCTTATATTATATTTTTATGTCATATATCTTTTTCATTTTAAAATAAGATAAAGGTTATATCAAACTAAGAATGAGACATAGAAGAGTGTAGCGTAAGAAATATATTCGATTTCAGAAGTGGCTAAAATTTTATTTTTTGGGAATAATAAAATTACAGTAAAGCTCTTCTACATAGTATTTATTTGATTCTTGTATATTTTAAATAATGTGAATTTTGTTTGTTTGTTTAGTTTCTGTTTGATTATACTATTGGTTTTCAAAGATATTTATTTATTTTTATTAAACCTCTTAGATAATATTTCAAGTAATAAAAAGTTTGTGGGGGGGGTAACTCTGGCATTAAGAGTAAAGTAAAAAATATAACTCGCATTTTAATGCAGCGTTTTTATCCCAAAACGGCTATTAATTTGGTCTGAGCATTTTGCGTTGATTCACTAAAAGCGTTATTTTACTTTTTAAATTGTTGCCACCAAATATTATCGCCCTGCATTATACTTAAAGAAATTAAATAGTAAAAAATCTGCATAAATGTATGTACGTTTCTCGCACTTAGGTACGACAACGGTACCTAGAACTGTCAAATTTTGAATAACGTACGTCTCCACACGAATATGTTCATCTGGAAGCCCAAATTTCGAATTTGTTTATTATCTATTCCATATTTTTCATTTATCAAATTCTAAAGGTGTGCTCTTTTTAAATTATTTGCGATATTGTTGTTGAATTGAATTTTATGGTTTAATTGCTAACAACATGATGTTTTTAATAAATAAAGGTAGCATACAAAACGTTAAAAAAATTCCCTTTGGCCGTAATATAAAATTCGTAAATTTTCAGATATTTTTTGTAATATTATTATTATTTCTGTTATTCTTTTTATTATGATTATTAGTCCAAATGGGCTTTGTCCCTGAAGGACTATTATTTTCGTTTTGCGATTTTGCGTCGGAACTCTATAAACGGTGTAACACTTTTCAAATCGTTGCCACCAAATACAATCGCCCTGTATTATGTTTGAAGAAATTAAATAATGAAGAATCTGCATAAATGTATGTATGTTTCTTGCATTGTGATAAAACAACGGTACCTACAGCCATCAAATTTTGAATGACGTAATCCTACTGCGAATATGGACATCTGAAACCCCAAATTTGGAATTTTTAGTTTATTTTATTATCGATTTCATATTTTGTAAAACTTTTACGAATTTTTCATTAACAAAGTCAACCATTTAAAAGCTAGCAATGGTAACATTCTACGAAAAAAAAACATTTTATCTCTAGCGCGCGGAACTGTGTATCGGAAATTCTAAAGATATGCTCATTTTAAAATTATTTAGCGACACCGCTGTTGAACTGAATTTATTAAAGTGCAAAGAACATGATATTTAATAAATAAAGGTAACACACAAAACATTAAAAAAACGGCACTTTGGAAATAATTTAAAATCTGAGACCTTTCAGATTTTTTAATATTACTATTACTACTGCTATTATTATTATTATTATTATTATTATTATTATTATTATTATTATTATTATTATTATTATTATTATTATTATTATTATTATTATTATTATTATTATTATGGCTATTGTTATAAATATCTCTCAATATAATTTTTTTCTTTCTTGACAAGCGCTAAAATTGGTTATGTTGATAGAAAAAGAAAACGTATAAGCGATACTTTTATTTGAGCTAAGTGTTTTGACTTTAGTGCAATGATAGCGACATTAACCTAAAACTCAGAAATTTAAAACTACATTTAAAAGCATTATAAATAAAAGTAAAAATTCTCTAATAAACTAACATATACTCATTCTAGTTTATATAATTTTTCAAAAGGTTTGTGGGATCCTCACTTGTGTATTTCTCAGTTACTGTAGAAAGTGAAGAATCGTAAGAAGAATCTTAAGAATCTTAAGAACTGCTTAAGAACTCAGTTACTGAAGATTTCTTATAAAGAATCTCAAGAAATCTTAGGAACTAAGCGAATAATCGCTTAAGTTCGTGTGACAAGAAGCAACAAAAGGGGAGGGTAACTAACCCTTCATTATTGAAATAAGTTTTGGCAGAACTCCGTCTTGGAGTGTACAATAAAAGCCGACACTTGGGCTTGAACTTAATAGGCTAAGAAATAAACTAAAACTAATTTAAACTAAAGAGATATAGCCGAAGGTATCAATATTCTATACGAGTTGACCCCCTTAACTCTAGTTGACTACGACGCTATCAAGGGCCTGAGTACGGCCGAGCGTAATAATAGCTTTGAAAGAGAGTAGCCAAAAAGGCAAACGCGTGCAAATCAGAAACTCTGATTCTCTCTAACTCAGCAAGCAGAACTTCGCGGTTTAAATACCGCTCCTCCTCATTAAGTATTCAGACGTGATTCTAAAACTACGTTCTGGCTGGAAGTCGTAAGTTAAAGTTAAAGATTTGATAGGAAAGAAGTTTAACTGAAACCTAAAACTGTTAATAAAATTAAAATAACCTTACAAGTTTAAAGGGAAATATACAAGTTTTATATATTTAAACAAAAGTGATTTTTAGTATTTGATTTCCAAAAAAGTTAGGAGTTTCTCCACCAGTAATTAAGTATTTAGAGCCTTCTAGAATAAACACGAAAATTTTACACATCTGCTGCCATTTTAATATTTGATAATTTCATCATTTTCTTCAGCTTCTGAAGACTGGTTTCATGAAACCCTTGCATTTAAACAGCATTTGGAATCATGAAAATGAGCTTGAAGCTTGCTTAAATATCCTATATGGCCTTATTTCTTAATCCATAACATATTTTGTTTTTCATTTGCCCCGACGCTTGCAGCTTAATGCATTCAGTTGCAAAGGCCAATATCCAATATCTCTTAATGTAGCCGTGTCTTCACCTAGCATGTTTCCCTCCCAGAGGACGAATGAAGGAGACTTATATACTACCACATATCCGCTGGAGAGGATTTTGGGGCTTGCCAGTATTTTAAGCGACCCGTGTCACACTCGTGTCTGCAAATATCCTTCGGCGGGACTCGAACCGAGAGCCTCTCGAATACGCGCCGAGCGCTGCTGCCACTACATACGATGACAGAAGAAATACCTTATATACTCCATCTTTTAAAGGGCGACTGGGGAGTAGGGGACCCAGTCGCCAAATCCTAGCGGTGAAGAATCGCCATTCGCCACCTTTTTAGTTCGGGCGCCGCTGTAGAGATATTAGGTGTTTTTTGAAAGCAGGAAAGATGAAAAATAAGCGAAGTCTTTAAAGGGAATCGAACCACGGACCTCTGGAATACGCGCTCAGCGTGCTGACCACTACACTGCAAAGGCATGCTTAGAAGGTGGGAGAAATACCTTGAATACTCTCCCTTTTTTAAAGGGCGACTGGGGATTTAGGGGACCCAATCGCCAAATCCTGGGGTGTGGAGAATCATCATCCACTAAGTTCGGGCGCTACTGTAGAGTTTAGTTCAGGCGCTACTGTAGAGACATTAGGAATTTTTTTTAAAAGCAGGAGACTTAAAAATGAGCAACGCCCTCGCCGGGTATCGAACCATGGACCTCTGGAATACGCGCCCGGTTTGCTGACCACTACACTACGAAGGCGGGAGGAATACCTTACAAGGTATCTGAGCTATCTAAATACGAAATGGCGCTGGAACTATGACAAAGTCAGTAAATATTGCAATGGAAACAATATTAAGCAGCAGTGTTTACTCATCTCTATTCGTTGTTTGGTGCTGTGGATTGCAAAAGTTGAATTCACAGTGCATTATTTTATAGGCAGATTAAACTTAATTATACTTTTTTTCAAAGATCGTATTGGTAGTCTATATATAACACTACCACCTTTATTAGTATTATTGTATTGTCGATTCTTATATTAGATTGAAAAACTTTCGCTTGAATGAATGTGTTTTGCAGGTTTTTCATTAGTATGCGTAAAACATTTTACGAAAAGCTATTTTCAGATACAAAACAACAGAATCAAAGGCTAAACAGAATAAAAATAAACAGAGGCAGTAGTCTCGTAGAACCTTAAAACTTCGCTTAAGTGTGTTTTTACTTTTCGCTCTAAGTAAAGCCAGCTAACTTTAATTCAATTACCTAACTTAAAAGAGAGGGATGGGAATGAGGTAAAGTTTATAAAGCTCTCCATGATCGCATCTGAAGCTCGAGAAATATGTATGGAACCGTTGCTACCACTTATTTGCATTTTAAGGGAGGTTGGAAAATAAAATGTGTACCGGCGTTTTCTTAAAATGGCGGTGCACAAGCCAGGGTGATGTTTTATATACTTAAGGTTTATTTGCTTACATTGTTAAAGAACTTTAGCATGACTAATCTTAGCAAAAGTTAGATGTGTTTTACATCACGTCTTTTTTCTTCTAACGAGAACTTTCTTGATTTTTCTTAAATATTCCATACGCTAGCTTGCTGTTTGAAAAAGATAACTTTGTTTTTTTTAAATACCTTTCATGTTTTATATATGTGGAATAATGCAGTAGATAGGCTTTATAAATGTAATAACGTTGTTTTGTAAATAGCTGTTTTAGACACTAGCTTTTACACGCTTAAAGCAGTTTTATCTTTATTCTAAAAATTTTACCCTAAGTCATTTTTGCTGAAGTTTCTGAAGTTCATCGCAAATATTCTATGAAGCAGGCCTTTTTTGGCTGCAGCCCAAAATTAACCAAAATATCTGTATTAAAAGATGTTTCCGCTCAGAGGTATTTTAATTTTGAAACAGTCTATTTTAGTGAATAATAAGATAAATTTTATTGAGAAAATAATACCGACGATTAAACATAAAATTAAAATTCTGATTATTGTAAAAACAAACACAACTGAATTATGTTTATTTTTTTCTTCGATGTCAAATGCTTCCCTGATACTGAGCTTGTAATGTAAATGTAGCCAAGTTTAGCTTATAGTTATAGCTTAATTATCCATTATTATTTTAAAATTTAGCTTCCCTCCCATTGGCGAGCACTTAGCTGACTTAGGCTTGGCTGCTACTAAGGCTGGAAGTGGTTTCCAGTTTACTGTGGAAGCACATAATAAGTGGTTCATCGTTATCTCCTATGAAGAGATAGATAATTAGAGCCATTTTTTCCCTGGGATTTGAATCCAGACCTTTCGGTGTCGGGAGGCTCCCCTAACCGCTATACCATCTGGACGACATCTTATCCTACATCTATATTTGTCAGGGACAATTACTACATTTCATTTCAAAATACATTAATAGTCTTTATAAAATAAGCTACATCCATATCTCTCAGGAATGATTTTTAAATGCTTATGTTAATATATGACCAAACTAAACGTACACGTTTATGTTAATTTGCATTAAAACATTAATCATGAAATAAAATTCATAATTCTAGTTACTTATTAGTAATAATTATTTTGGGTGATGATATTTTTAATTTGACACTTAAACTGCATTAAAACATTAATCATGGAATAAAATTTATAATTCTGATTCCTGTTACTTATTAGTCATAATTACATTAGATGATGATATTTTTAACTTGATACTATAATTACTTGTGTGATTTTGATATATCTATGTAATGTCACAACAAATTTGCTTTATTAAATAAACAAGTACTTTAATAAGTGACTAAGTAATACAATAAGTGCATATTAGTGTAACTGCGCGTTGGCATAATCCTTATCAGTGGTTATTAAGTAAAGATCGAAAGGGAATTTCCAATTTTTTCGCATTTAAAGTACCCGTTTTTAATGCAAAATGACGGTTGATTACAGTCATGTGATATTTCCTAATTCGTGCAAGAATTAAAAATTAAAATTAATTAATTAGATAACTAATTAAATAATCTAATTGATTAAAATTAATTAACTAAAAGCTAAATGGAATTTAATGCTAATATCGATATTGTGTTTCATAAAGATTACGTAAGATATTGCAATTTGCATATAAATCACCAATAAGAAGCAATTAAAAATTTGAATTTATGTAAAGTTAATCTATTATACTTCTGCAATTAATCATATTCAAACATCTGCCACCCAGACGGTATAGTAGTTAGTTAAGCATACCACGTTACTGAAATACCCCAGTTCGGATTCTGGCAAAGCCATGCAGTGTAAGCTTCATAGGATGCAACGGTTTAGGTGCCTCCACAATGAAACCACTTCTGGCCTTAGGAGTAGCCAACGCTGAATAGGCAGGTGCCCGCCTTTAGATTAAAATGTATATATATATATATACAGAGGCTGTTCGCACATTTTTAGACTATTTTGACAAGCGGTAATCAAGAATCGTTTGCAGCAAAAGAAGTAATTGCAATTATACTATGTTTTTAGAATAAGTCAAAATTATCGTCTGTGACTTGAAAGTTTTGTTTTTATCCAAAATGGCGAATTTAACAAAGCAGTGGTTCGAAGGCTACATTTGCGCTCTTTCCGAAGAGAAATAACATACTCCGTTATCCAAAAACGATGTGGAGTCATGGTTTTGTGATATCTAAAGCGTCGATAGGTAATATCATCAAAGAGAAAGGAAAAAAACGTCCAGTTGTAGCCTCAAGTGGAACAAAAATTCCAAACAAGTATCCAAGGAAAAAACGGACATCTTCGACTATTGCAAAGGTACATTGTTTAATGTTAAAAGAAAATCCCCCTAGTCAAAGGACAGTTGCAAAATCATTAAAATGCTCGGTGTTCACTGTAAACAAAATGATAAACGTTGATTTAAACCTTAAGAAAGCGAAAAAACGCAATGTGCATCGTCTTCTTCGAAAGCATATCGCTCAACGCAGGACACGCTGCAGAATTCTATATGAGAAACACTTATCCAAAAAAAAATTGGAAAAAAATTGTCACAATAGAGGAAGCATGGGTGTATTTAAATGATTGTAACAAAAAAAAGAGCCATTTATTATCATAAGAGGGGAGGAAAAAATTAGGTACATGGTTCAAAGAATCGAAGGAAAGTTTTTCGAAGGGATTCATGATTGTTGCTGGTTTTTCTTATACTGGAAAGTTAAAAATAAAGAGAGGGCAAACAAATGTCAAGATTAACTCCAAATACTATCAGGAACATATTTGATCGCCAATTTTTCTGAATGAAATACCATCGCTTTACCCACAGTTCCATCCATCTGTGAGACTCGATCAGGACAAAGCTAGCAGTCACACATCAAAATCCATTGTAAATTTCTTAAAAGAAATGGAACAAAAATCTGGTATCAAGGCCATAACCCTTCACAGATATCCCTACTAAATCTTCCGATGTGCCACCTATGGATTTTTGCGCTTTCGAACACTTATAAACTGCATTATCCAAACGTTGTTCCAAAACCCTAACAGGACTCTGGAAAGCTGTTTGGGAGGAATGGGATAGGATATCTCTTCTGCCACTTCAAAAGGCATTATTATCCTGGAAATAGCGGTGTCGAAAGATAGTTCAGAATAAGCGATGTCAAACAGAACATTTAAAACAGAAGAATTTTATGTAATTTAGTTTTGTGAAACAATATACTCGTACATCGTCTAAAAATGTGTGAACAGCCTCTGTATATTCTGACACCCAAAAGGAGTCTTTTTCCCTTTAAGGTTTAACTCCACAAGACTGAAGGCAAGTAGCTTTTGATTTCATACGTACTCCTTTAGAATACAGACGTATAATTTGACATATGTGTACGAATCCACATTTTTTTATTATCATCATATTTTAGGTAGAATTTTTAGCCGCAAGGGCTTTAGCCCAGAAGGGCTATTAATTTCGTTTTTACATTTTGCGTTACTTCACTACAAAAGTCTGAATCACTTTTCAAATTGCTGCCACCGAATATTACAGCTCTGCATTATATATTAAAAAAAATTAAACAATAAAGAATCTGCATGAATGCATGTATGTTTCTCGCACTGTGAAAAAACAACGATTACTAAAGACATCAAATTTTGAATAACGTAGTCGTCCACTCGCATATGTGCATCTGGAAGCTCAATTTTGGAATCTGAAATTTATTTTGTTATCTATTTCATATTTTGTAAAACGTTAACGAATTTTTGATTAACAAATTCAACGATTTCAAAGCGTTCCATTAACATTAACATCGTGAGCATTCTTAAGCTGGTATATGTATGCGCGAGGTTTTTTTACATTTCTTATTGGTATTATGCTGGTAGCGTAGCAACGTAAAGACATTGTAATGTGTAACGGTGTTTTGCGTTGAATGACTTTGAATGTCTTTATCATTTTTCAAATCCCCCGCGAAAAACGCCCCTTTGGACGTAATATAAAGTATGAAAACTTTCCGATTTTATGCTTTTATTTTATTTTATTTTTTGGCACTACATGGAAAGGGAGGAATGCCCATGGAGGACTTTCTAAGGGAAAGTGACTTCTATCCACATTACGTATGGAAAAAACTAAGAAAACGCCCATGCAGGACGTTCGCCTGGACCGAACTACTAATGTTCAGCGGCCTTAACCGCTCGCCGGTGGCTGGCCTTTTATGATGGAATAACAATTGTTTTTTGATGCTCAATTAGTAAATTAAAATTCATATAAGTGTGGTTTGCCATATTTTCTGAAAAATCCCAAAATAAAAGTAAACTTTTGAAAAATTTTTAAAAGTTCACTATAATAATCTTTCCCACTGTCTGTATAATTGCCAATTTTCATTCTAGTGGAACACTCTGTACCTAAACAATTTTTTGTCGCATCTTCATTTAATAAAAATGTAACTACGGAAAACGAATTACGTATTATTTTTCGTTAAAAATTTCATAAATCTGAGTTTTGAATATTTAATGCCTAAATTTAGGAACTTAGGTCTTCTCAAATGCTAAATTTTAATTCGACGTAAAAATACCTCTGCATAATTATAAAAATTCATCGTTTGAAAACACAGTGGCAGTTTTTTTTTTTTTTTTTTTTTTTTTTTTTTTTCCTTTCAAAACTGATATATACGCAAACAGCACGAAATTTTAAAATAAACAACACTTTATTTACTTCATTAAAATTTGTCAATTAGGGAATAATCGACAAAGGAATAGCTAATTAATTTATTTAAATGTGTCATAATTGATTTTCTTCTGAGCAAGAAATTTCTTTACAGAAATAGATATTTGAAAATAATAATAATAAAAATAAAAATAAGGAATTAATTCCCTCCTCCGAATGAAAATTCTTCGGAATAATTATTATTGTTAATATAACTCAATTGAAACATCAATTTGTACTTCTTATACATTCCTGTGGAGCAATCAAATTTATGTGCTTAGTTTAATTACACGTTATTCAAATTAGATTTATTTTTCCAAAGTTTCAATTTATAGCAAACCTCTACATATAATAAAAGAAAGAGTCTATTTGTATGTGTGACTTTCGTTTGTGCTGCGCGTAAGCTAATAGAGCCAGCTACGAAATTTGATACATAGCTACATCTAAACAACAACCCATGCGAATTTTTCAAAATTCGAATTAGATTCTTTTATTTAATATTTTTTGTTGAAATCGCGTCATTTTAAATAGTTTCATTCTTTTAGAAATGTGGGTTTGGCAACAGTTTTTCATTCAATACTTTGTATACTGGACTGCTCACTGTTGAAAATATGAGATACAATATTATTATGCACACAACACGCACATCTATTCTGACGCGCATGTGTCTCGCGAGGCACAAGCGAAAGAATTCCCTTTTTTTTTCCCTCTCTCTCTTTTTATTAACTAATGGCAAAGAGTTTTGTATATTTTGAATTATGTCATCCACAAAGAGCGATTTTGAATGGTTATTGCTTTCTGATGATAGTTTCCTTCTTTTCTAAATATGGTTTTGGCATCAGTTTTTAATTTCTTGCTTTGGATACTGGACTGCTGACTGTTTTCTCTTGAAAATATGAGATTTATTGCTTATTTCATTGTAATTTATTTATATATAATACATTTTTATTGAATTTTTTTTTTTTTTTTTTGATAAAGTTGTTTTGCAGAGTAAAATTCTGTGCAGTTTTTAACTTTAATGTTTGGTGTTCCCTTTAGGCATTTTTCTCGTACATTTAAAAGCCAGACGAAGGCTGGCCGTATAGCGGCTGATATAATATAAATCTATTAACTCCTTGCTTTAACAGCATGGAAATAATTTCCTACTGCATGGCAGAAATTAGATAAAAGATGAAAAACGAGTGATAGTACTTTTTCGCAGCTTTAACACGCTATTCTTCGGAGATGTTTTATCAGAATTTATCAATATGCTAAAAATACCTTTCAACTCTTAAACCAAAAAAATTGTGTTTACGTTTCTGCTCTATCTATATACATGATGTTTTAGCAAAATATTTATCCCTAAAATAAAGTCTCAAAACAATATTTCTATCTCACGATAAGAGAAAATTACCCCCCTCGGAGGAACATGAGTTATCTCAGGCGCAGGCCTGCTGGGTTAAAAAACATACGGGAGAAAATATCAGGGGGAATATTTTAATGTTGACGCCAAGCACTCACTTTAGAAGGCGTAATTTAAGTCCCTGCTTTTAAAATGTCAGCAGTTTCCGCTTGTGCTTTGTCATTTTTATTATATTTGCGAGCAACACAATCAACTTCAGTCTCGGACTCAGTTTACACTTCACAGAAATCCCCGGGTCCCCGAACTAATTTAAAGAAAACTCGCAGTTATAAAATCCCAGTTACCTTAGAGACGATGCTTTTTTTCCTAGTGTAATCGCAGCATAAAAGTATTTTGAAAACTTAGCTAACGTATGTCGGTTAAGACTGTAAACATCGCTAAAAATTGTACAAACAGCTGTTGATTAACTTTTATAACAATTGTTATTTGTTATTATACTCCTATGTTTAACTAGGATGAGTTCATCAAAACTGTGAAGAAACTTCCTGATTAGTGGAAAAATCTACTGTGAAATGAGAAATCATTTATATTTCTTTATTTAGGACTCTATCATAACGATGCCCTGTATTAAAGGTTGCGGAAAAAGAGTACAAGTCAATAATTTATTATAAAGCCAAACTTTCATTAGGGTCCTGCCTTATGCAGATTAGTTTCTAACTTCAACAAAATAACCTTAATAAAGGTGCTGGGACTGTAGTATATCTGATCTTTAAACACACACGAATTATGTATTGTAGTCCTACAACAAAAGAAAATATGAGAAAAGAAAATATTAAGAAAATTCTGAGGTGTATTCAATATATTAATATTTGAGTCCTATATTTACTTATACTGACGAGCCAAAACGTTACGATCACCTTCACATTTTTCAATGAACTCACTACCAGAGAAGGTCATTCTTGCACTTACTTTTACGAGTGATGGGAAAGGCTGCTCATCTAAGCTAATTTGATAGAGAGAATATTGTTGCGAAATGTACCGGCGCAGAGAGAAGGCTTCCCCGCAAAGCAGTTTTAGGGCTGCCATAAAATGGCAAAGGAAGGCAGGGTTGCCACATTTGGCGAGAAATCGCCCATTTGGCGACAAAATTGGCGATATCCCATGGACGTATGGAGAACCTTCTGGAACGAATTCTTACCGGTTTAGCCCAGAATGTTCTCGAACACAGGTCGAAAGCTATATAAACCCTGCTGGTCCGCAGTCAGTCAGAGTGTGCTTCGTCGAGAGGGCGAATGTGTGTGTGCTTCGTCTAGCAAGCTGATAGTCAGTTATTGAACGAGTGTCTCGAAGTCTAGCATCGAGTTGGTCGTCGAGTGCATCGAGAGAGTCTTTTAGTGCATCGTCGAGTTTTGTCTTAGACTGTGCTGAGTCTAGAGCTATTCTCGTGTGTATCGTCAAGGGCATCGCGTGGAGAGACTTGAGAGTACGCGGAGTCCCGAGAACAACCAAACAGAGTTGGGGGCTGTACTCGGGTGCTTTGCGGTGAAGCTGCCTCCACCGTTATTGCCTAATTATGTAAAGGTTGTGTCGTTGAACGTCTCAGTTTGTGTATAACAGTTCGACGACTGTAAAAGTGATTTTGGAGCTATCTGATTAATACCGGTAAATAAACGTGTATTTCGATAGTTCATCAAGTGTCGTCGTTATTCACTCCCAATCTACGAACCGCTTTCGAACGTAACAACTGGTGTCAGAAGAAAGAAAAACATAACAATATTATAATGCCCCTAAGACTCAGAACGGATATCTCCGAAACTCTGACTATTAGGTTGTTCAGGATCTATAGTTGTTAGTGTTCATGCAAAGTGGATAAATGACGGTGAATCCAGAAGTAGACACGAAGGTGTTAGACATCCACGCGTCATGAAAAAAGGATATCAGAGACTGTCCGTATTTGAGGGGCAAATTCTGCGCCAGACAGTGTGTTAGCAGACAGCCCAATCTAATGCAGATCCAAGTGCAAGTGTATCTATGGGACATTGCAGCAAACGTTCCACTCGTGTTCATTTGTAGACCAAGCGCCATTGTCAGCTATGCTTAGAGTAGGCCCAGGAACATCGAGACTGAACCATCGATAAGCATAGTCTCCAACTACTACGGATTCTCCGTAGTTTCTACGGAAATTCATGAAAAACTACGAGCTACGAAAAGTATGGAAAAAACTACGGATTTTACAGAAACAAGAGCAGGAGAACCAGTACGCAAAACGGAACCAACTAATTCATCCGATGATTGGCTGAATACTCGTGTTATCATATATCACGTGTTGAGTGCGTTCCTAGTTTTGAAGAATTAGCCAATCGTAGATCAGTAACTCCAACCGTTAACGACTTATCAATAGTTCCACCCAATTGTCTGTCTCCCAGGTTCCTCGCTGATGCGTGTTTAGGCTGCATTCGGCTGCATTGTGTAGTTTACGGCGAGAGCTTAGCGTGTGTCTTGTGAACTGTGAATCAGGTGAAAGATTTTTAATCATAATGCTGCCTCGAACGAAGAAGCCAAAATTATCAAAGCAGAAGTTTAAAGATTCATATTCTTCAGAATTTCCATGCATTAAAGCGTCCGAAATTTCTGTGAATCACGCACACTGCAGTGTATGCAACAAAGACTTCTCAGTTGCTCATGGCGGAAAAGATGACTGTAAACGGCATGTGTTTTCTCAAAAGCATATAGAACTTGGCACCGTAAAATCTAAAGAAATAACAAATTTCTTAATAAAAGGTGATGAAACATATCCTATAAAAGCCGAATGCTATTTTGTTCGTTTTTTAATTGAACATAATCTACCGCTTTCTGTTTCGAATCATTCCAAAGAGCTTTTCAAAGCAATGTTTCCGGATTCTGCCATAGCAAAAAAATTTAGCTGCGGTCATACCAAAACTGCTGCTATTGTGAAAACGCTTGCAGAAAATACTGTTGCTGATATTATAAAATCAGTGTGCAGTACATCATTTTCTCTAAGTACTGATGGAAGTAATGATAACAATGATAACAAACTGTACCCATTGGTTATAACATACTACAGTAAAGAAAAGGGAGTGATAATTACTTCATTGATTTCTATTTTAGAATGCACGAATAATACAGGAGAAGGTATTTTTAATTGTATAAATGAAAACTTTAAAAACAAAGGTTTAGAATGGAAAAATTGCTTATCATTTTCTTCAGATAATGCTAGTAATATGATTGGAAAGTTTAAAGGTGTAGCATCATTTATCAAAATGCATCAACCAAGTATAATCACCCGAGGTAGTCCGTGCCACCTCTTGCATATAGCTGCAAAAAAAGCTACTGAAAAATTAATTGGCTCAGAAATTGAAATGTTGATAATAGATATATATGTTTACTTGGAGAAAAGTTCGAAACGGAAGCATAGCTTCAAAGTTGCTCAACAAATTTTGGAACAGAATGCAAAATCTCATAAAATTTTGAAATATTGCAGTACGAGATGGTTGTCTCTTTTAGAATCTATAACAAGGATTTTGGAACAGTGGGATGCTGTGATAAATTTTCTTGGAGATAAACCAGATAACAGTGAGAATGAAGGAAAGAGATTGCAAAACATAAAAAAAATTTTACAGTCACCGACCACCAAATTGTACTTGTTATTTTTGAAAAATACTTTGCCTTTGTTTATAACAGTAAATATTAATTTGCAACAACAAGCTCCTTATATACATAAATTGAGAAGAGAACTTTTTGAACTTTTAATGAATTTATTTGTTAGATTCGTAAAACCATCAGTAATTTCTAAAGAAAATGAAGATGTTACTCTAACGTCTATTCCATTTCAGAAGTATAGTAAACAAAAAGAAAATGAAAATTTAGTGATTGGTGCGGAAACAAGACTATATTTAAAAAATGCCAAGTTGAATGAAAGTGAAGTGAAATCATTTTTCAATTCTGTGCGAGCTTTTTTTGTAACTGCATGTTCATATATAATTGATAAATTTCCACTGAGTGATCCATTTCTAAAACATGCTGAAGTTGCTGACATCAACTTGAGAACTGAAGTCTCATTTTCATCTGTTCTTTACTTGATGAATACTTTTCCATCCATTATTGATGAAAAATGTCTTAATCAAGTAGAAATTGAATTTTCCATGTATCAAGTAGATGATTTGAAAGAAATTGTAGATTTGCGTATTGATATAGCATGGGGAGGAATTGCCAAATTAAAAAATATGAATGGGTGTATTAAATACAAAGTATTGCCTTCTGTAATGCTTGCTGTCTTAATAATACCTAATTCAAATGCAGCTTGCGAAAGAATTTTTTCTATTGTTAAAAAAATCAGACGGAATTTCGACCAAATTTAGGTCTTAAAACTCTTGAAGCAGTTTTGATTGAAAAAATAAATATTGCAGGCAAATGAAGAACTGTGTTATAAAAAAAACAATCTCAAAATCAGAACTTAAGCTTGCTAAGCATGCTACATATAAATCTTTGCATTCATAAATTATGCGTATTTTGTTTAATACTTATATGTATCATTCTTGGTTATTTAAATTTTATTTCCCTGTAGAAATCATATCCAGAATAAAGATATGATTTATAGCTTCTGATTTTTTCTATGATTAGTAGTGATCTGAAGTACTTTTTATTAGTGAATGCTTGAGGAGTTAAAAGAAAATTTCTAGTTAAATGTGCATATAATTTACAAGGTATATTTTTAATTATTCAGTTTTATATGTATATGGATTTTAAATGTAATAAAATTGATTACAATTAATTATTAATTTAAAATTAATGAATGGTTAATTACAACATACGCTACGCGCACATTTTCAAAGTTGTAAAAATGTCGTTCGCGCGTTGACTACTGACAAGGTTTGCTGAAGGTTGGAGTCTATGGATAAGTGGAAGAGCTGTGCCTTATCGGATGAATCACTATTTCGCATTCATATCGTCGATAGTCAAGTCAGAGTTTGCAGTCTTCTAGATAACAGCTGGTCATATACAGGCTGTTGGTGGCAGTATTATGCTTTGAGTGATGTTTTCATGGGTGGCTCTGAGGCACTTAGTTGTGGTAGAACAGACCATGAAAACTGCGGACTCTCTGAACATAACTTCAAATTAGTTGTACTCCTACATGGCGTCAGTCTTCTTAACTGAAAGTGGAATTTTCTAGCAAGATTACGCCCCATGTCACAAGGCTCGAAACTGTGGAGTGGTTCGAGGAGCATAAGGATGAATTCCAATGAATACCCTGATCACCTAACTCCCGGATATTAACCGGATGCAGCACATTTCAGAGGTCATGGAGCGACAGCTCAGAGCTCAAACACCACCATGTTGGAATGTCTTGACTTTGCGTAACCGCTGGCAGACATTTATTAAAACGTGTCTCCAGACCTCTATCAAAAACTTGTGGCATCCATACCAAGGCGAGTTGCAGTTGCTTTGCAGGCCTAAGTTCGCGCATCGCGTTATAGAGTAGGTGGTCATAACGTTTTGGCTCTTCAGTGTATATCTAAGTTTACCTTGTTTCTGAGAGATCAAATATTATCCGGCTGTCCAGTATTATCTTATGTGGTAAAGAATAACATTTACTATTATACATGCTGTTAACATCTAGCGTCAAACATGAAGCTTATTTTTATTTTTTTAATTGTGTAAGAAACATTTGTGTATCTAAGGTAGTAAATGGGAAGTTAAACAAAGGAACATTTCAAATTCTTTTTGAGAAGTTTTAATTTTATTTGCCTAATTAACAAAATATGCATAAAAATATATATTAAAACAATTTCTAAGAAAAATACGCGGAAGGATTTAGAGGATTTTCTGGAAAATTCGTAAAAGCTGATACTTTGACAAATTTCCCTTTTCGCACTTATTCGGACATTATGAAATTCTATACCACAAAGCTATTCGATGTTTCATACCTTCACACTGCTCGATTAATCTATTTGATTTTAAAATTTAAATTATTAGTGCTGAATGGAATAATGGAATTTGCCTTAATAAATAAATACATTGAACCGCACAGACTGTATAGTGGTTAGGGGAGTCTGACTGCGATGTCAAAGGTTCCGGGTTAAAATCCCGGAGACGACATGGATGTAAAACTGTATGTCCCTTAATAGTAGGTAAACAACAGCAACCTTTGGGCATTCTCTGCCCCGTGAAACTGATCACACTGCAGGTCCCCCCACTCCATAGAACCAGCCGCGGAGGTTCAAACTCCGTTCTGGTCCTCAGAGAGAGAGAGAGAGGCGCACCGCCCAGGAGAAATCCCCCAGACGGCATTGGTCGTTAATTTGCTACCTACCAGTCTCCCGTCGGGGCTTTCCCGTCGGAGTGGGACATTACCCAGCAAACCCGGAGAGTTACCCCTCGGGCTACTGGTGCCACGCCGCTCTAGGACGTGCCAGACCCCGAGGCCGGCCAATAAGTGAACTTTCTTAGGGCCATCAGAACCACCAAGTTCATAAATTTTGTACCCACGTGGCCGAGACTACCTAGGTACAGATCCTAGACAGTAGCTTCACAGAGTTCTCTACGTCGCCCCCCCCTCGGGGGCACAGGAGGTAAAGGTGGTCTCCTATTAGCTGCCTCCACAATGAAATGGCCACATCTTCTGACCCGTTGGCCACTCCTAAGGCAAGTGCCCGCCGTTGGAAAAAAAATAAAAAATAAATAATTAAAATTAGACAGAGTAAAAAGTCATTGCGTTGTGTCGCTGCGATAACCAAAAGTTATCGATACTTTAAGAAAGATTTCTCTTAACCAAAGAAAGATGAAGAAATAATATATCTACTTAGTATATATCTACTCTAAATACTGCTTAGTGTCAAGACAAATAATATCTACATTTCACATGAAAATTTTTATTTTTTCTTAGCTACTTAGATTAATAATTAATATCGACGTGTGAATTCTGCCAGTGAATCACAATTTTCACGAATATCCCAGACGGTTCTTGCAACACTGTTTCAAAATACAGAGGAGTAAGATGTACTAGCAATTGAATTTTTTTAATACTTTTATTTTACGTTTATTATAAACGTCCCGATGCATGTTCTGTGAAAGATAAAATTTAAACGTATCCGAATGAACTGATTGCACACTTTCAAAAGAATGGAACCTGGTATAATATTTGTTAAACGTACTCCTTTTTATAAAGCATTTGCCCATCTATTGAGAATACGTTTCCAGTCTTAAAATACAAGATTAAAAAACGATTACATTTGCTTAAAAATTAAACTGCCAACCCTCGTTCGCGTGAGCACATTTAGATTAAATTTTGTTCTAGGAAAAATTTAAAGACTGTTTGACTTTAACGGATGGTATACCCCTTGAAGGGGAAAGAGAAAAAGATAAAATACGTATGGGAATATTGAGATTGGGAAAAAATGGTGTTCTTTTGAAATTCACATTCTTCCTCCGCCTGCATAGGCCATAATTTGAAACAAAACTCGAGATTAGAATCTTGAGTGATTTTTTTCACGTAGATATTTTCGATAAATATTCTAAAGGAGATTATTTTTAAATGTAGTGGAAGATATTTTGACAGATGTTTTCTAGTATTATTTAGTGGAAAACTGGCGTTTCACAGCCGCGACTTCGGATTTAATATTAGATCTTTTTTGTATGTAATTTTCTTTATTTTTAATAGAAAATTTTACGGTAACGTCAAAATAAAAATAAATAAATAAATAAATAAAAAAATAAGTAAAAATTAAAAATAAAAATATACTTGCTATCTAAAAGTTTCATAGCGGAATCTAATCTTCGCCGAGGAGTTTTTCTTTATCTTTTTAGTTAAAAGAATATTAAAAAATTATAAACATAAAATATCATGCGAATATTTGACTTCAAGAAGAGAAAAATATTTCTTTTGCTCGAGTGATCTCCCCCGGTTTTTATAGCATGTGATTTATAAACTTCCGACTTATTTTAACAATGAAAAAATAAATTTATGCACAAATAGGAAAGTATTTTGTATAAATAAAAAGAATATTGTTGAATTTGATAAGCCCTTCGAAATACATAATAAAAAAAATCTGAAAGTTTTCAGATTTTTATAGGTCACCCTAAATGGTTTGTAAAAGTTTTTCGATAGATACTCTGACTGATCTTGGCTACCAGTCAGCTGCTGCGTTTAGTCCTGCCAACAGATTTCTTTTTGTCTTTTTGGATTTATTATTAAGCATCATTTTCTTTGTATTTACGCTATATGCAATTCAAAAGCAAAATTACAAAAAAAAAAAAAATTAAAAGCAGCATGTGTTTAGAATTCCCGATAACATGTTACGTGTTGACATATAGTTTTTTTTTTTTTTTTTTTTTTTTTTTTTTTTTTGTTGCTGTTTTTTTCCGTGTGTGTCAGTCTTTTCAAATTCATCACATCAACGTGGCATTTTCTTAGTAAGATTGCTTGTAAAACTTTTTTTTCGTCTTTTTATTATTAATGCTTTGTGCGTCAAACTTGTTAATTAAACATCATATTGTTTTCACTTACGTCACATAACTACAAAATCACTACATATTTAAAAACACTATATCTTTAGAATTTCCGATATACAGTCTCGCAGGGTGGAAATAAAAATGTTTTAATGCTTGCACTGTTGCCACTGTTTATTTTTAAATCTTTGAATTTGTTAATCACAAGTTTTACAAAATATGAAGTATAAAAACCGAAATTTAAATTTCGGGTTTTTAAGTGCACATGTTCGGGTGGAGGACTACGTTATTCGAAATTTTATGGCCCTAGGTATCGTCATTTTTTCAGATTACGAGAAACCTACATACACTTATGCAGATTCTCCATTATTTAATTTCTTTAAAAGCGATACTGGGGGATAATATTTCGCGGCAACAATCTGAAAAGTAATTCAGTCAATTAAAGTTATACAACACCAAATCCCGTTTCAAGACTAATAGCCCATTCGGGTTAACGCCCTTTTGGGCTGAAAAAATTATACTTCAAGTATTTTTTTCCACCCGGTTTTCAAGTGGTCAAATTAGCAAGAAAAGGGCTGACGAATGTATGAGCAAATGCAATATTTACACTTGGGTACTTATAAAACTAAAACTTTGATGTTGCATAAATTAAAACTCCTTTTAAAAAAGAATTATAATTAAAAATATTCCATCGTTATTTTTTGCATCTCCTTCCTTGAATATAAAGTATTATAAATAGTAAAATGTGAAATGGCTACTTTAGCACTTGCATAAAATACAAAATAAATAAATAAATAAATAAGCATATAGAGCGATTTATACTCGGCAAGTTTCTGCAAAATCTTAACATTGTTTATTTTAATCCAGATAATAGCAAACAGAAGTAGAATAAACACTTTTGTAATATATGTACTGTAGTTTTGTAGAAACGTATCGTTACGAAAAGCCCAGCCGCGGTAAGGTAGCTTCCTCGCAAAGCGGGTTTAAGGTTGCCAGAAAATGGCAAGGGAAGGCAGGGTTTCCATATTTTTCGTCCAATGTCGGCAAATGGGCTATTTCGCGCCAAATATAGCAACCTGGCTTTTCTTGCCATTTTCAGCTTCCCGCAAAGCGGGTTTAGGTTCGCCAGAAAATGGCAAGGGAAAGAAGGGTTGCCATATTTTGTCGCTAAATTTCGCCAAATCTGCGATTTTGCACCAAATAGGGCAACCCTGCCTTCCCTTGCCATTTTCTGGCAACCCTAAACCCGCTTTGCGGGGAAGCTATCTTATCGCGGCTGGGCATTTCGCAACAGTACCCTTTATAGTATACCTGTTATAATAATGACACTTGTAGCAAATAGCTATTAAGAATGCAAATTTAAGACTTAACCTTCCAGCACGCGCGCATGTGCAAAATTTACGACAAGTCCAGTTCTTAATGCACATTTTTCGCATATCGAAGCTGAGACTTTTTTTTACTGGGCTTTTGTGCTACGTGGCAGCTTTTTCGTAAAGTTTATGACACGCTCGTGCTCGTGGGTGAAAATTCGGAAAATATTTTTTTTTCTCAAATATTTTGTAATTTTTGTGTTATTAATTGCCGTGTATTATTTTAATTTGAATACATTTGGATCCGTAAGTTTTATATCTGTTTTCATGGCAAAAAATATGTGCAGCCAGCTGAATTTGCTCGCATTCTTCAAGAATTATCTGATGAAGAAAAGGAAGACAAGGAAACCTTTGGATGGGAAAACAATAGCGATTTCCATTCCTTATTTTCTTTTATTTCTATTTTTTAGAAATAAATAAAAACATTAAAGTTAAAGTGCGTTTTTGTAACCAGTAAGAATTAAATTTCCCTGTAGAAGTAAGTAATGCTAAACTTCTTACTACCAAGGTGTTTTCCTTTTTTATTGTCCATACTTGTCTTTGATGAATATTAAAATTAGCTTCAATTTTAAAATATAATTATTAAATAATAAATTTAAAATTTTCTGTAATGAAATACATCACTGCATTTCCATCTCACTAACTTAAGAACTTCAAAATAATTTACTTATATTTGATATCATTTGTATTTTGCAATAATAAGATTAATATTTTATTTCTTAACAAATTTATGATCAACATTCACTCATTTCTGTCGTTTTTGGTGCCCAAAACGGTAAAATAACGGATGTCTTATAAAATACGACGCGCGCGCGCTCATATAAAATTGCCCAGCGCGTGTGCTGAAAGGTTAAGTATTTCAATGAATCAAAGATTTACTTATTCAAGTATTAATTCTGCTCTCTTATCCCTCTTTTACTGGCTCGGTCGCATACGAGCCATGCCGAAACTATACAGCAGGTGGCAAGTGAAGTGGTGAGAAGTTCTACTTTCCTCTGATAGAACGTTTGTGTCTTGAAAATAAAAGCAGCATCTTCACAGTGTTAAAATATTTGCAATATGAATAGTTTATAATACAGTTTAAAAAATTTTGACATGTTCACTATTCAAAATTTCAAGAAATTATCTAAAAATTAAAAACACAAAATTCATAGATCTTCGTGTTCGGTTTTCAGGTTAAACTTGAAAGAGATTGCATGTGTGTAATCTAGAGACATCTCTTAGAAACTCAAAATATAGAAAATAAAATCATCCTATATTTAAATAATATTCATTTTATTCACGTCGCTTTAAATTCAACAGCCTCTGGCACGACTTTTATATAAGTTTTCCCATAACTTCGAGGTATTGAGTACTTTTAAATTTTTGGCAACTCTTTTCTAATGAGCAGTATCACAGCATACGGAAAACAAGCTTAATGCAGTGCAATTACAATATTATTTAACACCAACTAGAGATTTTCCCCTTATTTAATAAGAGATTAATTATTCAAGATAGTTTCTCGTATTTTTCACTGAATCGCTTACATAAATATTGCTTTGCTTGCAATAAATAATTTTTGCAGTGAAGCGGCAAAATTTTCTCTTCTCACATAAAATTTACGTGGAGGAATAAATAGTCCATTGTTCGAAATGTTAACCACCGGCATTTAATCTCAGATATTACAGTTATTATTTCAAAATTCTTTCAGTCTCTAATTTAAGTATCATATTTTTATCTTGGAAGATATATTTAATAATTTTAGAAAATAAAATTATATCAAAGCATCTTATAAAAGTGTTTCTAATACTCTGTTAAACCATCTACATTCAGACTTCAATTAGAATTTAATTTTTAAATTTTATTTTATTTTTACTTCTTTTGTTAAGACATTCTCTGTGTACTGCTTTAATTGCTGTACATTTTCAGGTAGAGCTTAATGCATGTTACAATTATTGCAATGATATTTAAATATAAAAATAAAAATAAAAAGCTATAAAATAGATAAGAATAAAAAAAACTTTATGTCTATTTTAATAATATCTGTATACCATCCTTAAGAAATAAATCTTAACAAATCCAAGCTCTTTCTTAAATACAAGGAAACATGTTGGAAAACCACTCCAGCCTCTAAATTTATTCTAAAGACATCTAATATTGAAAATAGTCACTCTACGGTTTCCTCCCAAAATAAGCAAAAAATGTCTGCACTGAGGAATTTCTGCTGCAGCAAAAGCCGCCTTCCCAGGAGGCAGCACCGCATCTGTTCAATGAGGAAAAAATACACCACCTCGCTTTCTATCCCTCCTTTTTATGACCCAAACCAGCACGTATACTCCAGGACCCTACCTTATTCCCTATTAAGTTTCAGTCCCAAGCGCGCAGCTGGCTCAAATGAGCCTATACGTATGGCGATCCTTTGTTCCCTTCCTCTAATAATACAAGCCGAATATATTCCCTGGCGTATCTCTTAGCTGGTTGGTTTACTATTCGGTAGACGTGTTGTGTCTGTTGCTGGAGGACGGCAGTAAACCTCGTGGGTCTTAGCGAAGACATGTAGGAAAATGTAGCGTTAAGTGTTTGACTCGGAGTACTAACAGAGCCTCTTGCATATCGAAATCTGCTATTATCTCTTCGAGGACTTGTTGATGTGATTCTTTGTATGAGAATCGTAGAGTACTTAAATCTACTTATAGCAGGAATTGCGAAATGACTACAAGAGATATGGAATTATAGACAATGCAGTTGAATTTTCAACAAAGTCTTCGCAATTTAACTTTCTGATTGATGAGTAATTGCTTTTAGGTTGCGAATCAAAATCTGCTGCGAATCAAAATCTTGTAAATTACCAAAATGCTGACCACTGAAACATAGCCATTTCCCTTAAAACATGTATTGGTGTATTTTATTCCGTGTATTATATCTATTATTATTGCATATTATATGCATTAAATCCATTATTGCATGAAACTGATTGTTTTTAATGACAGGGCACTTACTCTTTAATCATTAATGAGGAATGGCCAAACGCATTTGCCATTTAGAAAATCATGCGATGGCTGTTCGCACATTTTTAGACAAATTTCATTGTATTTGTAGAAATATTGTATTTAAAACTTTGTGTTTAAAATGTTCCATTTGGTAACCCATATTTCTCACTATCTTTCTACACAGTAATTTACAAGCCAATAAAGCTTTTCTTAGTAGCAGAAGAGGCATTTTTTCCCAATCCTCTTGAACAGCTTTCCAAAGTCCAAGGAGGGTTCCGTCGACATCTGGACAATCCTCTTTTTAGAAACGCAAAAGCGCAAAACTCTGTCATTAATACATCAGGAGATTTAATAGGGATGTGAATTAAGGGTGACATACATTTCTTGTTGCGTTTTTTCCAGGAAATTAATTGGATTTTGATTGGAAATTAAGTGGATTTTGACGTGAGCTGCTTGCTTTTTCTTGATGCAGGTCTACTTATTTATAGCACTGTGGGTAAAGAAAGGGTATTTTATATTTGGAAATTGGGTATAAAATATATTTCTGATAATATATGGAATTGACTTTAAGAGTTTTTTGAACTCTCTTTAATTTTTAATTGCTGTTGTATCAGGAACCAACGACAATCATAAATCCCTTTGAAAAACGTTCTTTAGATTCTTTGAATCATGTTCTAAGACATTTTTTCTTCTCTTTGATGATAATAAATGGATCTCTTTTTATTGCGGTCATTTAAACATACCCAAGATTAATCTATTGTGACAATAGTTTTCCATTTTCGTCTGAATAATTGATTCTCATAGAGAATTCTGCAGCAGGTTCCGCTCTCGACGATATGTCGTGGAGAAATGCGATCCACATTATTTTTTTCCGCAAGATTCAAATTAAAATTCATCACTTCGGTTACAGTTGCCACTGACCATTTTAATGATTGTGCAACTGCGCATTGACTTCGAAGATTTTCTTTTAACATTAAAGTTCTTACCTTTGCAACAATCGAAACATTCCGTTTTTTCCTGGGATATGTATTCTGATTAATTTTCCTCCTTGAAGCCAAACTTTTGACGTTTTATCTTCCTTTCTTGTTGACATTATTATATATCATTGCTTTAAATACCGAAATATCATGGCTTTCAGAGCATTTTTTAATAAGTAGATACGAATAATTTTCTTGAGCACAAACATAGCCTTCCGTCCATTGTTCCTTTAAAATCGCCATTTTGCATTAAGACAAAATTATCAAATGGCAGACGATAATTTACACTTTCAAAAATATAGTTGCAGTTAAAATATTTTTTCTAAGCAGACGATTATTTTATAGCAAAGCAAAGTCATCTAAAAAATATGTCAACCACCTCTGTGTTACCGAGTACATTGCACAACGTGAAACTCGAAGGATAAACCGATATTACCCTAATAATGAATGGAGGAAACTATTACAGACACCTATGCATTCTCTGTATTCGATCTAGTTAACCAACATGCAGAATATGGCGGCATATGAAGGACATTTCTAGAGTTTTTTCTTATGCTATATATTTCAACACTATTAGACTAATTTGAAAAAAGTGGAAATTGTCGAATTCAAATGTTAAAAACATAAGGTTAGATTTTTTTTTCTTTTTAAAAATTTTCCAGTAATAGGAGGTTGATTTTTTGTTACTTCTAATAGCTGTTAATAAATGCTTCCATTTCACTTGTATAGTAGTAAAAATCAATTCTTGTTCTGAAACTGTGCACATCAATTTATACATTGTCACATTTCTTTAATTTAAAATCATTTATGAGTTACACTTTTCTTGATAAATTTCGCTTCAGAAAGGGAAAACATACATCTCTCCTTTTTCGGAGCAAATAATTCTGCGATTCCGGTCCCTGAAGGTAAAACATAAATAATTCTTTTGTCTCATGAAATTCATATATTACTTACTTTTTTTATTTTCAGACAAAACTAAAATTTCATAGTTATTTTCTGTTGAACTGTCGTGTTTCTTTACATATATTAATAACATGTGTCTCGAAACTTCAGAATAAATGCCATTTCATAATTCAATTATTCTTTTTTACAATAAACTGAAATGGAACTGTTCATTAAAAAAATCAACCTCTTTTTATTTATTTGCTTAGCATTTAAAAAAATGGCCAAACAAACTCGTCTGCAGAGGAATCGTTTGTGATTCAGCAAAGATTTTATTTTGCATGTCTTAAAGATGCCTTTCATTTATATCTCTTTTCTACTCATTACATTGTTCTATTTCTTTTTTCCATATTTTTTTTTCTTCGCCATAAACTTACGTATTCCTTAGTTTCTTGTTTAACAATAATTGGGATTGCCTGTGTTTTATTAAATAACAAAATATATTTGAAGCTTATTTACTATTTAAGCAAAACAAAGCTGCAACGGGTAATATGAAGGTAAGCATATTTCGTTTAAGCATTTAGAATAACATTTGTTTTTGCTTGCTTGTCATTTATAACGATCGAGAATAACATCAGATCAGAATAAATGGATCCGATGGTCTCCCACCCTCTTTCCTTACCACTCACCTCTCTAGAGGACTTTCGGATCGACCATCATAGTTAGAGTGCCCCCATGCCACACAAACACTACACATTTTTAAACAGCCAAGCATTCCCCGGGATTTGAGCACGCGCCTTTCAGTGCGGCATATATATTTATCGTATATATATTTCGGCACGGCAGTCAGCGTTGCTAATGACTGTCTTGCTGAGAGTCATAATAACATTTAAATTTAAATTATTAGCTTTAAAAATATTTGAGTGAAAAGCAAATGATCCACTTAATGTTGCTTAAGCAACTTTCAGGTAGATTTTTTACCAATTGAAAATATCTAATCCATGGTATTAGAGAAAATGGTAAGACAATACCCATCAGCCAGTACCACAGATAAATTATGACGCAGAATTGAAGTAACCGTTGAGTGTAATACCTATATCTGCCATTCTTAATTGTGTTCAACACCATCGTCAGTGGTAAAAATAACAAATAGTGATATTAGACAGCATCTTCTGTACTTCATAATTGCCTGAATGTTTAATAAGTTCCATCTTTCTATTATGACGTATTGATAAAATAAGCAAAATTCTGCTGACTGCTTTCTTTCATGGTGCAGTAATTTTAATGTCTAGTTCTGTATTTCTCTGCTTACAAACAGTTTACATTTATCTTGTACGTAGCACTAGTATATTTAATATATATTTATATATTTTTATTCTATTATATAAATAAAATTTATTAATTTATTATATATAAATATATTTTTTCACAAAAACAGATTTTGAGACTTAAAATATAAAATGTTCAGTGTATATGAAGAATAAAATAACCCATGCAACATACAAATTATAAAAAAATACTTCATATTGAGATATAGTCAAGATATAATTCTTAAATGATATCACTTCTCAAAAAGTATGTTCTTTGTAAGTTGCTGATAAATGCATTTTCATATTAATTTAACACCTTTTATCACATACTTCTGTTTGCAAATAACTTTTACCCCTAAACGCTCTTAAATGTACTAGTGGTATAAAGTAAAAATTTAATAAAAAAGTTATATTAGACATAGATTTTATAAATTTTCTTAAATAAAACAAAAGGTCATTGTCATCTAGTTAGTAGAATATAGTTCATATTATTGGAATTTCTAATGATCAAAATGGGTGGTCAATAAAGTACTTCAGAAAGTTTGACTAAAACTGAAGAACACTTAAAAAAGCACTCCAAGATATGCTTTCCCTGGATAAGAATATTTTCCAAAAATAATTTCGGAGCGGGATTGCTATAAAAAATTAAATTTCAAACAGTTTAAAGTATATATAAATCAGTTATGGAGTATTTTTGTCAATATAAGAAATGACGCTAATTTTTCTAATAAACTTTTACATATAGAGAGGTAAATTTTTCTATGTTTATACTGTTACACTGACATTTCCAGCGTTTAGGCTGCCGTCTCCATAACGAAGCCAATAAATAAACATATGTAGCTTGAGAAGACACAGTTTTGATTCCTGCTGTTTTAGATTAAATTTAAAAAAATGTCTGAAAGCTTTCAGATTTGATATTGCGTCCAATACGCCGTATTTTTAAAGACTTGTGAGTTACCTTTATTTATTAAATATCATGTTTTTCGCACTTAAACAACATAAAATTCAATTCAACAGCTATATCACAAAATATTTTTAAAAAAGCAGATCTTTAGAATTTCCGATGCACGCGCTGGAGATAAAAATGTTTTTTTTTTTTTTTTTTCTTTTTTTTTTTCGTACAGTGCTGCCATTCCTCGCTTTGAAATCGTTGAGTTTCTTAATTAATAATTCTTTAAATTTAACAAAATATGAAGTAGATAATAAAGCAAATTCCAGATTCCAAAAAAATTTAACTTGAAACTGAATATTTAAAATGAGATTTCAGCTGCCATTCTCAAGAAGAGTGAATTGTAAGCGCATGCAGTCACGTTATTAATGCGATGCAGATTAATCCGAGATTATTAATGCGACGCATATTATGCGCATGCAGTCTTGTTATTAATGCGATCTCAATTTCACTGATGTTTAAAACATCGCATAAAATATTAATCCTATTCCATACATTTTCCTAAAATATTCCTTGAGTTGCATTAATTAATTTTGGAAAGAATATTTATAATTATATTCTTATAATTTTTAATTAGATGTGATACAGTGCTTTGGCAAAAAATTACAATAAAGTTCAACAAATGAAAACTTAAAAAAAAAATTAACCATTTTATCAACCTACACAAGAAAGAACATGAGTTTTTCCTCTCTGTCTAACCATTCTACTTATTTAATTCTTGAATAGCTGTCAGCTGAAAATTCCAATTCCGGAACTGAAAGCCATTCAATTAATTTCGACAAGACTAGAACATACCTATTTCTCGCAATAACCATTTATTTTCCTTTGATTAAGAGGGCCCAGTCCAATGCATTGCTTGCTCATAAAGCTTATTTTCAACGATCATGTATGGATAAAACGACGATGTGGCGCCAAAAAAGGCATCACTCCGTATTCTTGTCAAATGAGAACAACTCACGCGTGTGAATGCTGTTTTTCATCGTCATGCAACTCTTATTCTCTGATCCAGTTGTTGAGTGGCAGATTTGCAGGCAGACAGATTAAAATACAAAACTGCATATGTATTAAATATAATCTATGTGGGGAAACATTTTTCCCAATTACGAATGTTTTTTAACTACTTAGGTGCATTTTTGATAGAAATATAGAATAATAATAAAGTAAGATTGTTGCCGCTAGATTAATAATAATTATTGATTTCGGTCTCTTTTATAATGTAATGTATTTTTCTGGTTTTGTTTCATTTTTTGTGGAATTCGAAAGGGATGAAAGTTTTTCGTATTTCTTTTGTAAATTCTTTGACTCTTACTGTATACATTATTCTAATCAAGGTAAAAAAATGGAGCTAATTGACATAAATGTAATGGCTGTTGCAAATAGTAGACATAATATCATTATTTTTTTATTATCAGCTATTTCTCTTATCGGATTCAGCATCACCATCTTTCTGAATTTCTTCCATTCTACAGGCCAGAACGTTTTTAGTATAAAACTTTGAATGTATACAATCATCATTAGCGAAAGACTTTTTACATTAAGGCTAAGAATATTAATACTTGGAATGCCTCTGAGTGAATAACGGACATTTCTGGCTAATTGATAATTATTTTTTTAGTGCCCAACATGTTATTTGTCATATATCTCATGCACATGAAATTATAGTTAAGCTTCCGTTTCACATATGTAAGGGTCATTCAATAAAATTCGACCTTAGGAATAGTTCGAAAAATGTATGGAAAAGAAAATAACGCCATTGCCAAAAATCTAAGCAAAAAAATGAGCCTGCTCATAGAGCGATTACTTAGAATGTATTTCAGTGAATAATAAGCATTCTTTGCTAATCGATAATTTTTTAAGTGTCTCTGATGACCTTTGTGATACAAATGAATCACATGAAATTATAGTTAAGCTGTGACAGAAAGAACATATGCTGCATCATGTGATCAGAAAGGATGCTCATCTAGTATATGCGTTATTCGAGTAATATTTGCATACGGGCAAGTGAAACATGGATATATCAAAACAGACACGAGTAGCGAAAGTGCAGTATTTGTTGATAGATAGAAAAAATCCATAGAATAATAACATCCTTGTTATTCTTCTATGGATTTCGTCTCATCATACAGGGGTTGGACAAAAATATGGAAACACCTTTAAAAAACATGTTTCTTTGCTTAATATGGTGTAGGAAACCCGTTGGCATCCAAAACAGCTTGCAGTCTTCTCGAAATGGATAAATACAGTTCCTGTATGTTTGCCAAGTGAATATTATACCATTCTTCCTGCAAAACGGTGGCAAGTTCAGATAACGATGTTGGCGGTGGATAGCGAGAATGCACTTTCCGTTCCAATGTAGACCACAAAGGTTCGATAATATTCAGGTCTGATGACTGTGGTGGCCAGGGGAGATGGGACAACTCATCCTCGTGCTCAGAAAACCAGTCCTGGACAATGTGAGCTGTGTAAACAGGGGCTTTGTCGTCTTGGAAGACACCATCACCATCGGGGAACAAAGTTTGTACCATGGGATGAACTTGATCGGCCAAAATATTCACATAAGTCTTGGCAGTCATGTGCCCTGACACAGTTATCATGGGGCTAGCAGAGAACCACGATATGGCTGCCCAAACCATAACAGAACCCCCGCCATGTTTCACTCTTGGCAACAAGCAGTCTGTATTATAGGCTTGAGATGGCGTTCTCCAGACGTAAACTCGGCCAGAAGTGGGAAACAATGTGAAAGAAGACTCGTCAGACCATATTACTCGCTTCTACTGCTCTATAGTCCAGGCTTTATGACTTAAACACCACCTTTTCCTGTTACGGGCATTAGCATCACTGATGACTGGCTTCTCAATTGCAGCACGGCCAGCAATTCCCTGTTTATGAAGCTCCCTTCTAATTGTTTTGGTACTCACAGGGTTCGGTAACACAACATTCATTTCAACAGTAACTTTTGCAGCTGTGGTCTTCTTATTTTTCGTCACAACTGCCCTTAATGATCGTGTGTCACGATCACTCAGGACACACTTTCGTCCACGCTGTGATTTAGCAGATATTTTTCCGCTTTTCAAATATGCGGAATAAATCTTCGATACAGTACCTCTTGAAACACTAAACACCTCGGCTACCTTGCTTACGGAAGCACCTACCATACGTGCTCCAACAATTTGCCCACGTTCGAAGTCTGTTAACTCTGACATAATGCAATGACAACCTCACATAACAGTACTCCGAAACAACTGAACTGTTTAGCACATTTACGAAGTTGTATAGGTGGCGTCAGTAGTCAAAAACGTCAGCGCCACCTACATATTTCATTAAAATCAATCTTTCTTTTCAAACATTCATTTCACAAGGTGTTTCCATATTTTTGTCCATCCACTGTGTATCTTAACCAGCGAAACCAACATGCTGGAAAAAGAAGTACAACGCAAAAAAAAAGAGCCCGAGGTGAATAACACCTCAAAATAAATGACAAATCCGTTCCCAACCTTTTACAATAATGTATTATAGCTCAATTTTTGTCTTCTGAATCATGTATCTCTCAGTCGCTAGGTCTCTCTAGAACCATATGCGTATGTTTATCCTTTCCTTTCGCATATGCTTGTTTTCCTGACCATCTACACCAGTACTCCGCAACCTTTTCTCACCTGCGACGCACAAAAAATCTTTCTGGAATTTCGTGGCACACCAAAGAGTTCCGAGTTATCAAGGAAGTGCCAAAAAAATTCAAATGCTGACACACTTACAATCACACACACAACAGTGAAATATATAAAAACATTTAAAACAGACATTATTAAGAAAAAAATTGTCATTGTGTATTAAATACATAATAAAAAATTGAAAAATATCAAATACATGTATTTGATTGCGGCACACCTATATCCTACTCATGGCACACCGGTTGCGGAGCACTGATCTACATTATTGATTTTCCATTGATGTTTCACAATAACCTTCAGCTTGTTTTAAATGACGTACCATTGTGTTACAAAAGAGATGACTATTAGGATTTTGAGTATTAAAACAAATTATGTTGGAGAGAGATAATAAAAGCTTACTTTTTTAAAACGAAGTAATTGTTTCACAATGTTAACTACATTATATTAAGCATTAAAGCATAAATAATGTCTTGTAATACAGTTTCATTTGACATTGAGGTTAGAACAAAAAAGAACCACTTGTTTACAACAAACTTTCTGTTTTTATACCTTCAGCACATTTATTCTTTTGCCATTCTTTAGATAACGGGCATTCAATATAGTGCAATTCAGAGCACGTAATTAAAATACTGATATATATATATATAGTGTTACGAATTTGGTATTTAAAAAGCTAATATTAGTTCAATTATAAATTAATTGGTTTTATTTCTCGCGCAGTGCAGTGCGTGACGAATATTAAAAGAAAGCTAAGCCGGAAAATTGAAAATACAAGAGCGCGTGCATTAAATAAATAAATATCTCTTTTTGATTTCGAGAAAGTACTGGAAAATTCTAGCGCGTGATTTTAAAATCTTATAAAAGGAGGAAAACATCTCAGTTTGTAGTAGTTGCTTAGTTTGTTGTTGTTTAGAAAACTGCTCTTGTTGATTGTAGCGAATTCGCGGATTAGCGTTCTTTAGCTGTTTTGAATTACGTTCTATTGGATATTTGAGTAGTTAAAAGATAACTACTGTGAGATATTGTAATACTGCATGATAATTTGAGAAAATTTAAGCATTTTTGTTGTGATAATAATAAATTTTTGTTAATTTTTCATTGGACTTGTGCATTCATTTCATAACGAACCCGTAGGCACGCAACAATTTTTGGTGTCAGAAGTGGGATTTGAATGCCAATAACAAGAGCGATGGAAGAGCAGTTAAGGCAATTGATAACAGCCTTTGCCTCGTTTAAAGAAGAAATGAAAGAAGAGATGAAATCTAGCCAAGGAAAGATGGAAGGGGCCGTCAATTCTGTTAAGGACGAAATGAAAGCCGTTCAAGCTGGTCAAGAAAAGATTGAAGCAGGTCAAGAAGAAATGAAAAGAGAGATTACCTGCATAATAGAAAATAAATTTGAAGCTATGGAAGGTAGAATAGACACAGTTGAAAATAAAGTTGGACTAATTGAAGAAAGAGTTTCTTCGGTGAAAGAAGAAATAGAAGAAAGAGTTTCTTCTGTAAAAGAACATATAGAAGGGAGAGTTTCTGCTGTGGAGGAACGAATTGAAGGAAGAGTTTGTGCCGTCCAACACCAAGTCGAACAACAAATTGATGAGAGAGTTTCTGCAGTTGCCAAAGAAATGGAAACGTTAAAGAAATTCGTAGCGACGGCAGGGAGCAAGAATGATGATTTTAAATTCTTACCGATGCCTGCTCGTCCATTTCTGAAGCTATCCACATATGATGGGAAGACATCCTGGCAAGTGTACAAGACCCAGTTTTCTATCGTTGCGGATGCGAATGGATGGGATTCCCAAGCTAAGGCCTGTCATCTCGCCTCTTCTTTAAGAGCCGACGCAGCGGATATCCTTCAGACTCTTCCCGAAAACAAAAGGTTAGATTTCGAAGCTCTGTCCGGCGCTTTGGAGCTGCGCTTTGGCGAGAAATGTTTAAAAGACTACAGCAGGCTTCAATTAAAATCCCGTCAACAGAAGCCCACTGAATCACTTCAGGAGCTCGCCACGGATGTTGAAAGGCTGTCACATCACGCCTTTTCGGAGTGCCCGACAGAAACAAGGGAAATCCTGTCCCTGCAATATTTCATCGATGGCATCCGGGATACTGAAATACAAAAAGCTCTACGAATGGCGGATGTAAAAGATCTGAAAAGCGCTTTAGTGTATGCCATGAAATTTGAGGCAGCCCAGCAAGCCACCCGTCGAGACCGCCATCCAGTTAGAGCTGTGCGAGTCCATGAGCCAGTGGATCAACTGATGGCTCGTTTAGATGATTTAGCCAGACAAGTCGACGCTTTGATACGGAGTAGGAGGGAGAAGAAAGTGGCTCTAAGGTGTTGGAGATGTGGTAGTGAAGGTCACCTAAGACGGAATTGCAGAACACCCCAGGGTACGGAATATAAAGCAGATGATTTTACCAGACAAGTCAGTGGCTTGAGACGGAACATAAGTGAAAAGAAACTAATTCTAAAATGCTGGAACTGCGGAGTTGAAGGCCACATACGAAGAAATTGCAGAACATCCCGAGGTACGGAAAATAAGACCATTTCCCAGCAACAACGCAGTAAACAAATTAGTGACCATATCGAGGAACGGAGGTTGCCAGATAGTGAAAAACCTTGTTTTAAAGCTCTTAAAATTTATACAGTGAGTGGCAACAATAACGGACTGTCCATCAATGGGAATATCGATGGAGTTCCTTGCAGTATGATCATTGACACAGGAGCTAATGTTACCATCATTAGGAAAGATTTAGCTGAACAGTTTAAAGATAAACTTATTTGGACGCCATCCTGTGTTACCCTTCAGACTGCGTCTGGTGACAAGATAGACATAACTGGGAAGTTAAACGTAAACATCACGTTTGGAAGTGCCGCCTACCATCACACGGCATATGTGGCGGATATTACAGATCCATGCATACTCGGATTGGACTTTTTAAGGAAATACAATTTTTCCTTAGACTTGAAAAACAACAAATTGCTTTCAGGATCTGAAGACATGACTATCCATCCTAAGAAGGGATCCTCACCTGGAAATGCCGACGCTTTGTCCGAAAGAACCAGCTCGAGAAACAGCCGAAATCATGCTAGGGTCGAAAAGAAACACCAGACTACCAGCTATTCTCCATCTCAGATGCTCTTCGGTCGAGACCTTCGTCTGCCTTGTGACCGCCTGTTTCATCGCCGTACGGATGCGCCTTCATCGCCTGAGGAACACATCCAAGATGTCAAGGCCCGTTTTGAAGTGATGCACCGTTCCGCACGAAAGCGAGTGAACTTGGCGACGGAGAAAGTGAAGACCAGATACAACACGAGAGCTGCTGGACATAGATCCAACGAAGGAGACAAGGTGTGGTTGTGGAACCCGATTCGACGAAAAGGAGTCAGGCCTGATTTACAGTCACCTTGTGATGGTTCCACACAATCCTAAACAGGCTAAATGACGTCATGGTTCGGATCCGTGAGTATTCGAACTCTTACGACAGGTTAGCACATTACTATGGCCATAGTACATAATGTAAATAACTGTAAATAGTATAAGACCATGGTCCTTTTTGTTTATAAATTTGTATTTGATTTGATTTGTATTTAGTATTTGATTTGCATTTAGTATTTGATTTGTATTTAGTATTTGATTTGCATTTAGTATTTGATTTGTATTTAGTATTTGATTTGTATTTAGTATTTGATTTGTATTTAGTATTTGTTTTGTATTTAGTATTTGATAGCATTTGATTTGTTTTATTTATTGCATTTATTGTTCATGTTGTTTATTATTGTAATGTAATGCTTATTAAAGCATTTACGCCACAGTTGTAAGTTTGGCTTCCTGTTCAGGGATTGTACTGCCCGGGACGTGCAGTCCTTGGGAAGGGGGCAGTGTTACGAATTTGGTATTTAAAAAGCTAATTTTAGTTCAATTATAAATTAAATGATTTTATTTCTCGCGCAGTGCAGCGCGTGACGAATATTAAAAGAAAGCTAACCCGGAAAAATTGAAAATACAAGAGCGCGTGCATTAAATAAATAAATATCTCTTTTTGATTTCGAGAAAGTACTGGAAAATTCTAGCGCGTGACTTTAAAATCTTACAAAAGGAGGAAAACATCTCAGTTTGCAGTTGTTGCTTAGTTTGTTGTTGTTTAGAAAACTGCTCTTGTTGATTGTAGCGAATTCGCGGATTAGCGTTCTTTAGCTGTTTTGAATTACGTTCTATTGGACATTTGAGTAGTTAAAAGTTAACTACTGTGAGATATTGTAATACTGCATGATAATTTGAGAAAATTTAAGCATTTTTGTTGTGATAATAATAAATTTTTGTTAATTTTTCATTGGACTTGTGCATTCATTTCATAACGAACCCGTACGCACGCAACAATATATTTATATCAATTATACAATTATTAATGCATTTAATACATATATTTTACATTTAATATGTGTTCTTTGAAATGTATGCCTGAATCAAGATATGATTTTCAATTTCTTAAACAGTAAATTATTCACATCTCCAGTAATTTTGATGTTTTATTCTTTCTCTAAATATTTTAGTGTTAAAAAATTAACCGTTGATCGAAAAAAAAATAATAATAATAATATATATATATATATATATATATAAAAAAAAAATCTGAAATGTTTCAGATTTTAAATTACGTCCAAAGGGGCGTTTTTTAACATTTTGTGTGTTACCTTTCTTTATTAAATATCATGTTCCTCGCACTTAAACCATAAGATCCAGTGCAACAGCAATATCGCAAAATAGTTTTAAAACGAGCATATCTTTAGAATTTCCGATACAGAGACTCACGCGCTGGAGATAAAAATGTTTTTTCTGCACAACGTTGCCATTGCTCGCTTTGAAATCCTTGAGTTTGTTAATCAAAAATTCGTCAAAGTTTTAAAAAATAGGAAATCGATCATAAAACAAATTTCAAATTTCAAATTTGGTCTTCCACATGCTCATATTCGTTGGAGGATTACGTTATTCAAAATTCGATGACTCTATGTACCGTTATTTTATGACAATGTGAGAAATATACATACATTTACGCAGATTTTCATTATTTAATTTCTTCAAATATAATGCAGGACTCTAACATTTTATGGCAACAGTTTGAAAAGTGAACCGACATTTACCCGTCCGACGCAAAATGCCAAAACGAAACTAATAGTCCTTCGGGATTCAAATCCCTTTGGACTAAAAACTACTTAATTCCTATGCTTTACATTTTTTCCACTTTTGATAATCTCTAGTTGAGAATTTAAAATACGTAACTTTACTGAAGTATTAACATAAATTTCTGATGAAATAAACAAAGTGCTTAGATAGAAATTCACGTACTTATTGTTTGTAATGTAAAAACAAAAAAATAATAGTATATGATGTTGTTATAATTATATGGCTGATATGTAACAAAATAATTCTGAGTATTATTGGTTTTTAATGAGATATAAATATATATTCGAAAAAAAATGAAGTTATTGAAATATCTTTTTGCAGTATTATTACTTCCTAAGTTATCATTTATTTTGTTTGTTCGGAAAATTTGAAAAAAAAATAGTGTATGATGTTTTTATTAATATATAGCTGACATATAACAAAGTAATTTTAAATATTGCTATGTTTTAATTATAAATAATTATATGTTCGCGAGTAATAAAATAGATGAAAATATTTGTAAATGAATTAACCTTTTGCCATCCATTATTACTTCTTAAATTATCATTTATAGTTATTGTCCATTCTTGTGCGGAATGCTTCGCCTTTATTTTCATTGTCAAGAGAAACACTCTAATAATATTTCACATGAAGTGAATTTCCGAATTTACGTTCTTTAAATTTACTTTCTTTCTGAATCGCTTTTTTTACTTACTCTTTTTCAGGTTTTGCAAAGAAACTAATGAAAGAATTAGCATAGACTTTTTTAACTACAATGAGAATTGGTGTATGTCTAGATACATATCTACATTAAATGTTATAAAGCATGTATTTCACAAAAGTAAGGTCGAATTTTATTGCTGTTTTAATTCGCTACCATGGATTACTCTGATACCATTCATTCCTCTCTAGTGAACCCAAAACAATTTATAGAAGATCAAAAACATATTTAACACATTAACTTGTTATAGAAATTTTAAAAATATTATTTTATAAATTATGTTTCTTTCACGTAGTAATTCTTACTAAAATGATATAACTTCCAAGCAAACACAAACTTTTATAACACAAAATACTTTTTATTCATAAAATTTAAATCATTTTGCAACATTATATAATCTAGCAGATATTTCTTCAAAACAAGCTCATTTTATTACACAATTGACAAGTGTAATATTTTAAAATATTTAATTTAATAACAAATAATCAATTATTTTTATTCCTTCTTGCAAGCAAATATAACAAATGTAGCATTAAAAATTGCATTTCAAATTCCTTTAAATGTTTTAGTCAAATTTGCAATTATATTTCTAAACATGAAGAAGAAAAATAACAGTTTATCCGAAAGATTCTCCAATTTCCATGACTAACTTTTTATGTATGATGATTCTAAAGCCTGTAAGTAATATCAGAGTTACTTTAGATTTCCTTTCGTGATTGCAATTCCAGTTGAGTTGTTGTTAGCTCTCATTCGTCTTCTTCGAAATTGACTAGAAATACCTTCTTGGACAACATTATGTTTTTCTCATACGATTTCATAGAAGGTATCACAAATAAAAGAGGACAATTAGAATTTACCAGAGAGCATACCTGCGACAAGACCACCTACAAGAAACGGTATCAGTTCTTCATCATCACCACCGCCATGGTTACCTGGAAAAGCCATTGTCCAATCAAAATGATTGGCTAGAAGAATCAAGCTTATGTACAATACACTAATGGCCAACTTTACTCTCAACATGATGGCGCTATTCTGAACAGGTGGTTAGGTTTGCTTCAAATGAAAGTTAGTATCGTAAATAAACGCCTTAATTTGAGTCCCATTTTATATCCATTTTGTTCAAGAAAGCTGAATATTCTAAAAATGGCTGGACATATTTCTTCCTTTTCCCCATTTACTGCATATAGACTAAATGAATGTTTTTCATTTTAACACTTCCGGCTCAATTAGAATTAAGAATCCATATGTGATAAATAAATATTTCCTTAAATTCAGTTCAGAGTATTGAAAGCATTGAAAAGCTTCATTGAAAGCAGTTTATAAAATATTTTCGTTTCCTCATTTCCTCAGTCTAAATCTGAGTAACGGAAGTTACGCTCTTCCTGGAGCAGCTGGTAATTCCACAAGGAACGGATTAAGCTAAACGTAAAGGGAAGAAAAGTCTGTTTACCACTAAAAATGTCTAGATATTTTCTGCTTCATAGAAAAGCAACTAAAATCAAATTTAAAAGCAAAAATGTTATTAATAAATAAACTGTAAATAAGGAAATATAAGATATTTCTTGAGTAATTCTAAATAAGCATATTAAATATGCTTAGTGAGTTCTTAAAAAATCACTATGAATATTTGGCGTATTCCAAAAAAAATTAAACAGTTTTTCACGATTCTTTAAGAAAGGAGTAACTGACTTATTTAATTACTTTTTTCCTTTTTTTCACGCGTCTGGTTTTGTTTAATTAGCGTAGCTGTGTTATGCACAGCCGAATATATCTTTCAGGTAATTCTGAAATTATTCTTTTCTAAATTTGGCGTTATCTCTCTGGTGCTCATTTCAGAACTCAAATTAGAATTAATAAATGCTAAAAAAATTGTTTTCAAAACGTTTGCTGAGCTCAGATTTCATTGCTTAAAATCCTCCGAGGATAAGAATTATGTTTTGTTACGAAAGATTGTGTGTTTCCAGTGTTACGTTTCTCTGCTATTGCAGGTCTTTCGTCAAATTTAGAAGTCATGTTATATGCTGTAAGGCCAAAATTCAAATAAATTTCTGAATTTTTTTTGTATGATAATTACTGAACCCAGGAATACATTTGAAAATGATTTCTAAATTTTTCGAAATAGAACTTTGCAGTAGCGAAATTTCACGGTTATTATAGAATGCTGCCAATTCCCTTTCGCTCTAAGCAAATAATTTTATTGCTAGCAAAAGTGTGTGGAACGCTTTGAAATTTTTCTAACTGCATAATATTTTTCGCCCTTTTAAATAAATATTTCTTTAAATTAATATAATTAATAATAATTTAAACACGAATTTATTAATCACTATTAATTTTAATTAAAATTAAGCGTACCGATTCAAAGCTCATTATAGATTTCCCAAAATGTATTTTTAGTAAAATTTCATTCTTTCGAAACTATTTGGACTTCTTGAGTTTATTTTCTTTAACAATATTATTCTGTCACATTGCCTTTAGAAATATTTAACTAATATTCGTCTAGATTGAATTCGTCGTGGAATATTCAGAAACTAAGAAGAACTCAATATAATATCAAATAATTCTGAATAAAATAATTTATGTAATTCCACATGTCGATCAAAATATTGAACAGGAATGATCAACATAAGAAACTTATAAAGGTTGGTGTATTTAATTATGGCAAAGCACACTAGGGCTATCTGCCTAAGGGGAGGGATGCCTTATTGGAGGACATTCTAAGGGAAACTGGCTCATATACACGTTACACATGGGGAAAACCACGAAAACGCCCATGCAGACGGCTCGCTCGCGGGATTCGAACCTCGGACCGAACTACCAGTGTTCAGCGACTTTACCGCTCGGCCGCCGGTGGGCGAAACTTATAGAGAATCATTATAACCATGAATTATTTTCATAACCAATATAACTTTTAATAAGCCGAGATCATTTTTTCGGTAGATTCCAAATAAACAAATAAGTCTTTTTTTATATAATAAAACATTTTTCCTTCTAAATTTTGTTCCTAGGGTTCTAAGAACATAATAAAAAATCTAATGTGGTCGGTCCAAGACCACTTGCCAGTTCCATATTTTAAGTAACAGCGGTTCATCGTTTGCAGAAAAAATATAATTTGTGGTTCCAACAAACAGAATAACAGAAAGCCGGCTGAACACTAATGTTTAACCCGGGGTTCAAGTCTCGTCGAACTGGCTGGCTGCATGGACCTTTTAATAGTTTTTACTACGTGTAACGTAGATACGAAACAGTTTCCCTTAAAATGTCTTCCGAGGGGCAACCCTCGCTTTCAGAGAAGTGCCTAAAGACTGAGAAAGTAATAAATAAATAAATAAATAAAATAGAAATATCTGTAATACAAAATCCTGTATTATATTTTATTCGCTAAATTTGGCCATGCATAAAAACTGTTTATTCCAAATTTATCTGAACATAAGTAAATGTTTAACACTATATGTACTTTTATTAAAAATTGTTTCTACATTGGGTAGATGGATAAAATATAATTTAAAACCGACTACGTCTTAATTGTAAATTTTGATGCAATTTTTTCAAAAAAAAATTATTATATTATTTTAAAACTGAGTATAATTTTACAAAGCTACTTTTATTTTTGTCTGTCCGGCCATTAAAAACGGAATTATAACTATTCTTGTCCACACCGTGAAACAGAAGCTTCTGTTTAGGAACCCAGGAATTTATGGTTAAAGTAACACAGTCTATTCTAAATAACTTTAATCTGGGAATTTACCATTTGAATATTTTTATGATGTTCAAGAGGTGATTTTGAAACTTTCTGCTTATTAGGTAAGTGCTCGAGAAGAAGATTAGGTTTGCAAGTGAGTTTTCGTATTTGGCAGCATTCCAGAATGAGATCAAATTAAAATGCCTTGAACTAAAGATTATATGATATAAATTGCTTCCGATTACTTTGTTTTTAAATTTAATTTCATTATCCGGTGATTAAACTATGGATACCCTATACATTCCTGCCTTACCAGGATTCGAACCCTCACCCATATACACGGTAGCAAGCTCCAGGCAATGGCAATATCTTGCATCTACATACAAGTAATATAAACTACTGTTGCACAAAATAGACTATGTTGATTTAATGTTTATTAAGATTACCTTAAGCATAATGCTAAAATGAAATTCTTATTAGCATTTTATTGTAAAATTAACACAGAGTTAGAAATAAATGTTGCATAACAATTAATTTTCTATGCATAATATGTATATAATATACACTCTTTTCAGATACAAGTTACGTTTTCAAAAGAGATTTTAAAAATTAGGTAAAAATTTTTTCAAATGGCAAGTGTTTTACTGAACTTTATCATTAAATTTGTTTCATATTTCTATACATCCAGTGAATTAATATAGCTGACGAAACGTTAGAGAAAAATGTGTTATTATTGTACATTTTTAATGTAGTTTAGTTTAGTGACGGAGGACGTGGGCAAAACCCCTTTACCATTGTGGTTAATTGGTTTAGCGCCACGTTCACCCTTATCTAAAGCTGACCCATGTTAGGGCCAAACGAGATCCACTCATAGGGCACATTGATTAGTGTTACAAGACATAGATAATAAAAATGGTTACATCTGTGTGAACACAGTACTTAAGAGTTATGAACATAAGTTTAGCAAGTGACACATAAGATTACAATTCAATACCCTAGCAAGTAATTTTAGCAAGTTATATATAAACTTTACAATTCAATACATAAAGAAGATATATCATACATAATGATTATATTATACTGTTGTGATTGATAAGTGACGACATTGTCAACATGAATTTACTAATGCAAAATCCAACTTTTAAACTCAGTATACAAAAACCGAAGCACATACAAATGCTTATATTTCATACATTGTCAACTTAAATTTATAGTGGAGAAGTATAAAAATGTTTAAATCTCACATAAGTCTCTAATTATTCTGACTGTCATTGTTAACTTTTATATAACAGCTTACTACTAAAGATACAGTTATTATATTAAAATTGGATATTAATACAGTTAAATGAACAATTGCACTTAGACTATAAATACACTATAAAAATATTAATTCTATACAATTTCTAAAATACAATGATTCAAAACAATGATTATATGCGAATATTAAAACAATGATTCACAATAAATATACAATGATTCAATACTATTACTTAAATTAATGATAATACTATTCATATTATTAATCATATCTGCCATGTTGACATCAAAATAATAATTTTTTCATATAGGTGCTTATTACTGAAATGATGTTACATATTACTAGCGAGAAATTCAATAATAAGATATGTACAGTACAAGGCAAAGTGACGTAACCATAAATTAAAAGGTATTTCTCCCGCCTTCTTAGCATGCCTTCGTAGTGCAGTGGTCAGCACGCTCGGCGCATATTCGAGAGGCCAGTGGTTTGAGTCCCGACGAAGGCGTTGCTCATTTTTCATCTCTCCTGCTTCCAAAAAAAAAAAAAAATACCTAATGTCTCTACAAAATGTTTTATCAATGGAAACAGTATTTATTGTAAATTTAAAATGCTACTTTCTACTATTACTTATTCTCGACTTAGAATTGATAAAATATGTGTAACGCAGTTATTTTCATTTATAAGAAAATATATTCATGAAAATGAGTCACTAATTTTATAAGGTATTTCTCCCGCCTTCTTAGCATGCCTTCGTAGTGTAGTGGTCAGCACGTTGGGCGCGTATTCCAGAGGTCCGTGGTTCGAGTCCCGGGGAGGGCATTGCTCATTTTTCATCTCTTCTGCTTTCAAAAATATATAATGTCTTTACAGTGGCATCAGAACTAAAATGGGTGGTTGATGATGATTCTTCACCACCAGGACTCCTCACCTAATGTTTCTACAATTTAACTGTACAAAGTTCTTGGAAGTCTGTAGCTGACTTTCAATGGTCGCGTGCGCTCTAAGCTTTCTTCGAAATATGTAAGAAACTTTCACTGCAGTATGTTAGAAATGCTAATGAGTAGTGTTTGATTACTTAAGGTAGTTACTTTATCATGCCATTTCACAGTTCTCTTCTATTCGCCATTCCTGATCAGTCTCCACAAAATATAATACGATGAGAGACAGTTTTTCACTTGATATAAGGTAGTTACTTTTTCATGCCATTTCACAGTTCTTTTCTATTCGCCATTCCTGACCTGTCTCCGCAAAATATAATACGATGAGAGATAAAATTATTCTAGATTTCTAATTTTTTGAAAACTTTTTTACTTTCTAACTGTTTCACAATAGTTAGATAGAATAATTTTCAAATAAACTTGTAATTCATGAAGTATCGCGATTTAAGTTTTGCTGTAATACTCTTGATTTAAATAATATTATTTTCGCAATATGTATTTATCTGATAAATAAATTCAAAATTAACATGCGAAGATGATTTTCATCTAGAGTTGATAAATCCAGTATACGTTTCTTATATATTCGGTATTATTTCTGACAATACATATTCTCAAAAATAGTAATTTTAAGTGCGTGTGTTTCATATCACCACAATTTTAATTTTTCAAATACTGCTCCTAAAAATATAAAAATCGGAGAAATATAATACAAATATATGCATTAATAAATAAATCTATCAATTATATTGTTCGAAAGTCTAAGTGTAATATTCTAAGCGTAAATATTGCATTTACACACTTTCTGTTAAGTAATATTTTAAAAACCTAAGAGAATTATTTGAAAGTAAAGAATAAAATAACAAATGCAGATCGTTTGAGGATTTTGTGCTCCAGAACATTTGCTAGACATTCTTAATGGAATATGGGTTTCTCATTGTAAAACGTCTGCTTGCCTCCAGCCTTTTCTTCCGCATTTATTGCTTTTAGTGTATTGCAAAAAAAAAAAAAAAAAAAAAAAAAAAGAAATGTCATGAATTTCTCAAACTGAAAATGAAATATTACGAACACTAAAATTTTCTTTAATAACAATTGTCTTCCGTTGGTCCCCTAGCAGTTAGAAGTCGCTGAATACTGGTAGTTCTGTCAGGGTCTGAGTCCTGGTGGACGAGCAGGCTGAATAGGCATTTTTGTGTATTTCCCCATACACAAGGTGGATGAGAGCCATGTTCCCTTAAAAAAACCTTGCCGTGTAGTGCCTAACGACGGAGTACGTAATAAATAAAAAATCTGATGTGTACACCACATGACTTCCTTGTACGGAATATTAAATTATACGCATTTTTTCTTGCATTTTATTTAAACGCATTAGATTGAATTAAACCTACTTCGCCGGCAGCGCATAAACCACAATAGAATAAATGCATTCTTTAAAATTCACTTTGTTTACCATAGCGACACTCTGGCGCTAGGTTTGCTTAACAGTATTATATTTCATTCATATTATAACTCAGAACGCACAAAATGTATATCATTTAAAGAATTATCTAATCGTTGCCACATGTTCTATTCAAATACTATGATAAAGCTAGAACTATGTATAAAAGAAATTAAGCAAACAAAACAAAAAAGAAACAGTTTTTCCCAGACGATTGAGTATTTATCATTTAATTAATTCAGTTCTCACTTCGCGAGAAGGCAAAAATACATAAAAACTCAAAATATCTATATTAAAAATTACGAAGTAAATCTCAAACGCTTATTTCCTCGAAAAAATTCCAGAAAGAATTAAGCATGATTTAATTGGCAATAATAAATGAATGCGTTATCTTTGTTGTTGCGAAGCTAAGTTTCTCTAGATTGGCAACAAATCCACTAGTCTCCTGTTTCAAATGTAAACACCAATGGCCGCCATTAAAAACAGGCTTAGCGGCAGTTAAACAACTTTAAAATTGTTGATAATTCTAAAAATATTGCACACAGATTTACTAAAGGCATAAAATCCTTAACCGGAAGATAAAAACAACATAATACAATCATTTTTAAAGCAAAAAATGTACAATTTACAAACATATAAGAGTAAAGAAACTGAGATCACTGAGCCGAGTAACAGAGTGGATATGTATATAAATATATTTATGTATGTTTGGTGCTGCCGATTGCAACCAAAATAGGAGGTGCACATCTACATGTTATAGTAGTCCTATATACAAAATTTCAACGTTCTGAGGCTACTCGTTTTTGAGTTATGCGAGATACGTACGTACGCACGAACGTACGTACGTTCGTACAGACCCCACGAAAAATTCTCTTCAGAATTTATTTTAAAGCAGTTTTATAATTTTTTTGAAGGAAAAGAGTATTTTATTCTGTCCTTACGTACAGCTATGACGCAAAAACATCGTTAAATTTCATTCGATAGCGGTCAAAATTATATTTTCGTTGAAATATGCTGCCTGAAACCTTTCGCGATTACAATACTTCCTTTTTACTTCGTACTGGGAAGCAAAAAGCAATTATTCCACATGCATTTAATGCTTTTTCAAGACTTTGTTTTTATAGTTATTCATGTTGAAATGCTTCAGATGATTTCAGATTCGCTGTTCCTTATAATCATTCTTAAATTTTCTCTTCAGATGCAACGAAAAGGACAAAAAGGCTTTCCTTGAAACTTAATCGCTCTTGATTATCAGAGCTGCGGATATTCTACTTAAATTTCTTCTATTTTTAAGCATATATTCCGGTGTATAAGTGAAAATTTCATATATCTTATATATTCCATAAAATTATTTAGAATTTAAAATGAATAAATAGTTATGTATTATTTAGAACATAGCAAAAAATTTCAAACAGAACGAATACAATTTCATAAAGAGTGAACATAATTTCTTTAAAAAATATACTGTGTGTAATGTTGTTGCCAATAACTAATTAGTCCCAGTCGTTAAATAGTATGTTCTTGGTAATCAAGTAAATTCCTTTTATGGAAATATTTCTGTCTCCACGAATTGTCGGCGATTCCTGCGCCCGTTTCGTCCATATTTAAATCTCAAATTTAATACTGACACTCGATATTTTGATCTGCATAGTCAATATACATACTGCGATTAGATGTTAATTGATAAAAATGATATTACAGTAGAATGTTTATCAATCGAACGATGATAATCAAAATTTTTGATAAATCAAACTGAATTCCGAAATTAGGCTAACAAAGTAATTTTTCTTAATAAATCGAATTATAGACTTTTTGGCTTCATCGAATTTTGGCTGAATTTAATGTAATAAGTTCCCGTTTAGTGAAACAAAACAATTGTCTAAAACTTTATCAAAAACGTGTGCACTCATTTCCTTTTATTTCAGGTATCAAACTAAAATACATTTCCAGCTATGAATATTTCTGTTAAAGTGTAATATAAGTTTCATGTATGACGAACAAATAATGTTGTTCGTTAGTAATATAAAATTATAAATATAGTGAACTGGTATAAAATAAACTACTGCTTCATGTCGATCATGTAAGTTAAAATACCTTAACATATCATTTCCGAAATTTCTGAGGATTTTTAATAAATTAATAGTGTGTCATGATGTTATTGTTTTACATTTGAAAGTATATTGCTGAAAATAAACTGAAATTTTAAATTACCTGTTGAAGTTTTATTCTTTTGTATCTCAGGAAGAAGTAAAAACAAATCCCCAAAAATCCTTTTTTAGAAGTGAATTCGTTTCACAATTCTGATTTTTGAAAATGATAACGAAACTGAAATCTTTAACTGTAACATTAGAATAAACGTGGTATTGACATGTGTTACTTGAAGTTTATGAAGTGTTACTTTGATAGCATAGGTAAGTATTACCTTTGTGTTTAAACACACATATAGTGTGTTATAAAGCTATGTTAAATTATCCAGTAATTTTTTAGCATACAGAAAGCAGTTGTAAAAGGACGAATTATCATTCAATATTTTAGAACTGAACAAGTATACACCCAACCATAATTTTAGAGGTAAACTTGGAAGATTCATTTCGTCACCAAAGTTCACAGTACTTGAAACAAATGCATCTGCATTTGAGATAATATTTTTTAAATATTCATTTTGCAACATAAATAGTAATAATAACACATAATTACACTAGAAAATATAATTTTATTCTATCGTAATTAATCACATAAATTACATGCGTATTCTACATGTAAAATATACAATGTAGTAACAGTGTTTCTTGCTTCGTTCAGATGCTAGATGTAAGCATATACACAGTATCCTCAACTTTGGCTTAAATTTTGATTTAACTGGATCTTAATTTCTAAACATAAACAATGCATTTATATCTATGAAACTAAACAAGATTTTCCTTCGGAATATAGGAATATTTTCACCAGATGTTTCATTACGCTTAACAGAAAAATCATATAAACTCAAGAGTCACGACGTGCACGTTGTTGTCGCTGTGAAATCTCTATTACAATGAATTTAAGCAATATACGCAGCACTGCTTTGCTGCATCCAGTACTTGAATGAAGCGTCACCATTGCGCTCGAACTGTGCCTGTAGAGGTGGATACAGACAGTATTTACAGATTTTTACATGCATATATACAAGAGTCGCTAACACATTAGATGTTAATGTGACTGTAATAACTTGGCAAGTAGTCCAGCCATGAGTAACTGCACAGCTCCACCACCTTCATTACCGTGGTTGTGATTTCCAGGCATTGCGTCTGAGAACTGGATGACCATGCAGACCATCACAACAACTATACACATAATGGAAAATAAGCAACTGCTGGATTGCATTTTGTTGGACTCTTAGATCGATATCTAAACTTCTGAATGAGATGAAGTGCTAAACGTCGAATGTGAGATCCTCAAGTTTACGTGACTCTTAAATAGACAGAAAAAACCAGATCATTTCGAGATATAAATAGAAATGTATTAATAATAATATTCCGGCGTAACAACATTTTTATCGTTAATTTTTGATATCCGTAAAACGGTATTTAACGCTAAGGCGCTGATTTGCGGCTTCGGGTTTAAAGACGTATTTTAGGTAACGGGGTTAAGGAGAATGGTTCCCAGAAAAAGTGAGTTTCCTTTCTAAATCTGTTGCGGTTGCCAGAGCATGAAATTGCCATTTCTGTGTCACAGGTTAGAAAGTGCCATGTTACGTAATCTTTTTCCTTGGAAATATGTGTTTGTAATTGCTTGTCATGAATCATCAAGTGGAATAAGTGAATCTTTTCCTTTTGCTGACAGGAACAAGATTTCTGGAGATAAAAAAATGTCGTGTTAAAAATATAATGACTAATCAGCGAGCTTTAATCTCGCTTCAGTGGATATTTAGTAGTCATTTCCAATTTAAATTATAGATTTAATCCACTGATAAGATTTTTTATAGAAACGTACGAAATAATCTTTGGAATATATTATATTTTCATTTCATAGCCTTTAAAATAAGAATAAAGAAGTATTTTATGTCAAACAACAATATGTTCTTTGTATCACAGATCTTAGGAAATTCAATTATTTAACTAAAATGATCTCTAAACTAATTACGCTCCAGATTTGCAGAGAAGCTTTCCTGAATTTACTATTTTTTGATATGAAGTGTCTGTCAAGTATTGTGTCTACGCGAAGAAATTCTTTCTCAAAATATCCATTATTTCTTCAACACGACAACATATTTTACATCATGTTCTAAACATCATTATATTATTTTACAAAATTTTGGTGAGTCTAAAGGCCCTGAGCTATGATAGTTGTTGTACTACTGCCATTAAAAGGTATCTCTCCCGCCTTTTTAGCATGTCTTGCTGGTGTAGTGCTCAGCACGCTCGACGCGTATTCGAGAGGTCCGTGGTTTGAGCCCTAGCTAGGGCACTGCTCATTTTTCAATACTCTTGCTTCGAAATAGGCTAATGTCTCTAAGCTGGTGAATAATGATTCTCCACCACCAGCATTCGGCGATTTGGGGCCCTAATCCACAGTCATCCTTTGAAAGAGAAAGTATATAAGATATTTCTCCCGCCTTCTTAGCATGCCTTCGTGATGTAGTGGTCAGCACGCTCGACGCATATTCGAGGTCCGTGGTTAGAGTCCCGGCGACAGCATTGCTGATTTTTCATGTCTCCTGCTTCCAAATAGTAACCTGATTTGTCTACACGATAGCCAGCAGCCAAATAGTAAAATCGCTGAACACTGGTAGTTCGGTCCGAGATTCGAATACCGCGAAAGGACTCGTTGCATAGGCGTTTTTGTGTTTTTAACCTGGTTTAACTTGTATGCGAGCCAGTTTACCTTAGGAATCCTCCACAAAGACATCACTCTCCTTAGGCAGATAGCGCTCAAGTGTTTTGCCATAAATAAACCAAACCAAAGCCATCGATACCCGCCAGAGAAACGGATTCTTCTCATTAGCATTTTCATAGTTTAGGAGTGAGTATGTCTATTTAAGTACCAGCCAGTATTCTTTATTAAGTGTTCCTATGAACCCTCTACTGAAATAAATTGTCCCTACGTATATGATGGATCGCTCACATATCTGAATAATCTTATATATTAACCGAAGTGATGTAACCGCTGCTTTTAATATCTAAATTTCCACCCGTCCTCAGACATCCGCCGTGCCCTTGCAGTCACTGAATGCAAATGACAATAAGGCTATATTCCTTTTATACTATTTTAGTGCATGCATTTGCATGTGGGTGTAAATATTAAAAATAATTTAATATATAACTATATACCACGTATCAGCTTATAAAGTATGAACTTTGACAACTTTGAAACGAAAATCGAGAGACATCTTTCAATACAGAACAATGCACACCAAACAATTTTCTCTAAAAGTATTAAATGGCAGCTTGATACTTCCAGTGTGGAAACAAGCTTTCGTCCTCAGCTCAATTAGATTGTGATGTATAGAGATATGTATAGAGGTTAGATATTTCAATAAACAAAGAATGAAATAAAGGGACGCACTTCAGAACATGACATTAGGTTATTTCGAAGCAGGAGAGATGAAAAATGAGCAACGCATTCACCGGGACTCGAACCACGGGCCCCTCGAATACTCGCCGAGCGTGTTGAATACTACGAAGGCAGAAGAAATACCTTGTATACCCCCCTTTTAAAGGCAACTGGGGATTAGGGCTCCCAATCGCCTGGTGGTGGAGAATCATCATCCACCAACCTTTTTATTTCGGGCGCCATTGTAGAGATATTATGTTATTTCGAAGCAGGAGAGATAGTTGATAGTTGACGGGGGACGTGTGCACCATCCCTTTACCGTAATGGTTAATTGTCATATGCAACACGTCCACCTCTATCTTGAGCCAGATGGGCCACACAGGCGCCTCGCACCATACACCGAAACCCAGCGACCAGGCCATCCAGGTGGCAGTCCAAAAGACCAAAGAAGCCCCCAGAAGCATGTTCACACCAACCGCCCGGCCTCAGTATTTATTGAATCAAAGTTCAACAAATACATGGCCAGACAAGGGCTCAAAAAATAAATAAATAGATAAATAAAGGGTACATTTGTAGTTTTGACAAAGCGTAAGATTACAAAGGTGCAAGTGTCAGTTTTGAATAAATACTATAATCACATAGACAAAATCAGAACAAAGCACATACAGGTAGCGATAACAATAGGAAAATCAAAGGAGTAAACACCACTACAAAACTACTACTGCTACATACTACAATACTACAATACTAAAAAACTACTACTAGAATACTTACAAACAGTACTACAAACTGATACAATGCTAAATATTACAAAACTACTACTGCTGCTATATACTAGGCTGATAATAATGCTGATAGTATGATATCGGTGATGTAATGATCTTAATACTGATGGTAAGTTCAGTACAATAGTTAGTGTACAAAGCAAGGATACAATACGATCCTAATGATTCTGTACGAGATGCAAGAGAAGATAGATAATTCAATATAAGATCAATAAGCCATATTGTTCAATACAATAGTTAATGCAAAGTTAATAAAACACTATTTATATTACTATACCAACTGTACATTTCCTATATTAGTGCAATTTTATACAAGATGCCGCATATCAATACGATGCTGACAATTTAGTATATATTACACAGTACTATATTGCAGGGAACTTACACTTCAATTTTATACAAGGTGATACATATCTATACTATGCTCACAATTTAATGTATATATTATATAATACAGTATACAGTACAATATGATGTACAATTAATAGGTAAGATAATGGATGCTATATCATTCAATTACAAAAGTTAATGCAAAATTAATGATACATTATTTATATTACGATACCAACTATACATTTCCTGTATTGCAGGGGACTTATAGTGCAATTTTATTATGTATACGATGCTCACAACATTGCAATTTCATATAAGATAATACATATCCATACGAATCTCACAATTTAATATATATATATATTATACAATACGGTTATACGATATAATATGATGTACTGCAAATACTTAAGATATGTGATACAATAGGTAAATTAACATGCTTACAGGGCAATGCTTTTAATATCAATACAATACTTAGTATTCAAAACACAAAAACAATAGGTACAATACAATACTAAGAGTAAATAAATAGAGTATATAGATAAATGCAATGTAGAAAAATACATATTGTCAAGTAATTGGTAATAATTCTATGCAATATGCAATACAAGACATATGATACAGTATAAAGTCGATAAGCTACGTCTATGATAGTATTTATAATTTAATGCAAAATGAGACCAAAATACTACTTTTAACTTTCATACAGTATTTTAACACAATTGCTAGTTCAGTAAAATAATTAATACAATATTTAATTCAGTACGTATCTCAGGGTATAAAAAGAAGTGCATTATATATATTCTTAATAGTATGATGCCTATAAGGCAATGTTCTGAATAACTAAAGCGAATTAAATGCAATACTTTGTATACAATACATAAGAGCAACACTTCAGCACAATACTGAGGATAAAAAGACATATTTTGCAACAGTATAAATATACCAATGCAATGTATAAAAATACCTATGATCAATTCAATATTAATAAATCTCTGCAATATGCAAAGCAATGCAACAATATAGTTATACCAATATAATGTATAAAAATACTTATGATCAGTTCAATATTAATAATTCTGTGCAATATTCAATACACGACATATAATTCAATATGAAATCAATAAACTAAATCTAAAATCTAAAGTCTAAAATTCTGCATGTAATTCAATAAACTAGTTAATGCCAAGTTGAATCAAGACTACTTATAACGTTATGCTAATAATCCAGTTCCTGTATTGCAAAGAATTTAATTTACAGTTCCATACTAAAGCATACATGAAAAATGAGCAGCGCCTTTGCCGAGACTCGAGCCATTGGCCTCTCGAATACGTTCCGAGCGTGCTGACCACTACATTACAAAGGCCTGCTAAGAAGGCGGGAGAAATACCTTATAACGTTTTCATCGACAAAACGTACTTTGTAAATAAGAACACTATTTATGATACAAGAAAAATACATTTAATTCAACAGGGGCAAGTAGAGAATATTAGCTAACGTATCTTACTAAGGCCCACTAGTAAGCGAACGGTAAAATCACTGAACATTGGTAGTTCAATCCAGGGTTCGAATTCCTGCAAACGTCCTGCATAGGTCCTCAAGCATTTTTCCCATGTGCAATATGTATACGAGCCAGTTTCCCTTAAAAGATCCTCCACGAAAGTAAGATAGCTCTTGGGTGTTTTGGTTTAATGAAATATACCATACCATACGTATTTTTCTGCGGAAAATTAAATAGCACGTGTTGTTTCTCGACGGAAAATGTTCAAATTCAGTTTTTGCAAACGACTCTCAGACTTAAAAATCTTTATCTAATATTTTTATGGCAATAAACTTCCCAGACCGTACAGTGGTTAGGGGAGCGTGGCTGCGATACCGAATGGCCCGGGTTCGAATCGTGGAGAAGGCCTGGCTGTAATTGTCTGTCCCTTCATAGGAGTCAATGGTGGACCAGCTATTAGGTGCCTATATAATACAGAGACCACCACATCTGGCCCTAGGAGTGGAAAATGCCGGCATAGGCAGGTAAGTGCCCGCCATTGGAAAAAAAAAATTATGACAATGAAGAATCATATCAAAAATTAAGATTTTAATAATTCAACAAAATATTTAAAGGTTTGTTTATTTTATTCCTGCATATAATGTGTGGCTGCTGAAGAGGCGTCATATCATTATTTGCAAATAAAACAAATAAACATTTAATATCCCTTTTTGATATTATTTTCCCTCTAATAATACCTCGTTGTTCCATTAAATCATAATGAGTTATTTCTATACTACAAAGCATCTCAGGTTACTTTTAAAGTTATTACTTATTGCATAAATATTATTTTTTCTACTTGTTATTACAATTCTCAAGATAATTAATGATTCATCTTACTAATATTCCTGTGATAAGTAGTAAAAATAAGGTAATATAGTAGAGTTGCTATACTCTTGTTTATTAAACTTATTTATTTACTGTTAACATACAGTAATGAAACAAGAAAGATGATAGCTGCAATTAAACTGCGACGGCTCTAAATAACTCAGTACAAATAATAATAATAATAATAATCATTTCTACTGGTCAAAGATGACGCACTCGCAGCAAAATACCTGCGGCCGCTCATGAGTCTGCTCTCTTCTTCAGAATATTACCATTATTCTTCCGTGAGGTGCAAGCGTGGGAGAAATATGAAATAGTAATACATTTTATTTCTTTGCCTATAGCAATAAGAAAATATTATAGTTGAGGGTTATTTAAGTATTATAACGTCAGGTAAGCTGAATATTTAACTAGTTAAGAGAAGCAAAATTACAATATACTAATACTGATAATATCGTCATCATAATATCGTCGTAATACATAGATGAAATTATGTGGTTTAAAATAATTAGTATTTATTTACTTAAATCCTTTTAAGGTGCAGATTTATTAGAAATTTCAAAAGCTGTATAATATAAAAATAATAATAAATAAAAAAAGAATTAAATCTGAAAGTTTTCAGATTTTAAATTACGTCCAAAGGGGCGTTTTTTTTAAACGTTTTGTGTTAAGGGTGGTTATCAGTAAAGCTCCAAATGTCATGTGGTTATCAGTAAAGCTCCTAATGCAAGGATGTCTAAATATCATGCTGAGATATCGAACTGAAAATGAGTATAATATGTGGTATGGTGACCTTTCACAGTGAAACAGGTCGAGAAGCGTAAAGGCATACTGGACAGGAGGTAGTAGAAGAGTCTCTGTGGCAGTCCATCTCACAGCTGCAACAAGACAGCTTTCAAATCCAGGATGCTTCTTGGAGGGGGATGGCGAGATGAATTTCCTGGTAATCAGCGACCAACTGAGCCCGATTTAGACAAGCTTAGTGGTCCAATAACAGGAACCCAGGACCAGCTGCGGCCAAGACATGTTGAGCTTAGGGCTCAAGATTTCCTTTCTATAAACCATATCAGTCAGGGGGCCTTGGACAAACACATGCAGGGGTGTGAGCCCGTTCAACATAATGCCTGCCAAAACATTACTCCTCCTACACGGTAATGAACTTTTTCGCGGGTGAGGGTGTGATTGTATCGTATTCCAGGCTCTCTCCCCAGGTATACAGTGGTGGCCAAAATTGTGGACACTTTTGGAAATTTTTATGTTTTCCAAATCACGAATCAGTGTCCAGGCTGAATCCGACTTATCTGTAATAAGCACGGTATTCTAGTAAAGATTGGTCCAAAGCGCATGTTGTCTGCACAATGCCAAACACGCTCCCTTGTGTGCTGCAGTGATCAGGGATGCAAACAGCTGGTCTTCTGGCATACAACCGTATCTCATGAAGCGTTTGGCTAACTGTAGATCGTAAAACGTCGGTTCCAGTGCCAGCATACAGCTCACCTGACAGCTGTGAAGCTGTCGCAATCCTGCGTCGCCGAAGTGAAATATCCAAATAGCGATCCTCATCCATCGCTGTGGGTTTTGGTCGTTCTTGTTCAAGTCTTCTCGATATAGGTCCAGTGTTCAAAAACCTTTGCCACAAAATGCAGATAACATTGCGCGTTACATTGAATTCACTAGCCACCTGAGCTTGTGATTGGCCTGCCTCCAATCTGCCAATTACTCGCCACCTCATTCCCTCAACCATATTTTCGTGGCTACTCATTTTATTAGATACTCTATAAAATTTACTCAACTTTTACAAGAAACACGGCGAATGTTGTGAAGGTGTACGAGCACACAAATCGTTAAAATCGCTCCGCTTATATCACCTCTACGATTACAACTCCGTGGACATGCATATGCACGCTGACGTATTCGGCGGCATAATTAGTATCTTTGGTTCAATGCTATTTCGCAAAATTAGACATAATTTTCAGACTGCATTGTAAGGGTTGAGTTAGGTTAGGATGCTTAAATATGGCAAAACACACCAGGGCTATTTGACTAAGGCTAGGAATGCTTTCGTGAAGGACTTCTTACTGGAAACTGGCTAGTGTTCATGAAATTCAACCACGCAGGCAGCCTGTTTGCCTCAAATGGGTATACTGTATCAGTTTTCAATGTAAAGCTTCAGAAATATTTGCTTAAATACTATCATAGAAATACGGGTGAATATATGTAAATTGTGCAGACTTTGTGCATTTATTATACAAAAACACAAATAACAATAAGTATATCTAAATTATGCATACAGTACTGCTTAGTTAAGTTATAATTATCATCTGCTTAGTTAATATTTAGTTGAAGTTACATGTCATTTAATACTGCTCTATATCGAATAGTTTTATGTCGAAATTTGTCCGCATTTTCAAACGAATAGAGCCAAATTTTAAACAAATTAAACTACTGATCATTTTTAAATGAAGATAATTGTCCTTTTTTGTTCTGAATATAGAATTTCCTCTCTTTAAATTCTGAAAAAGGCTTTATTTTTTTTTTCTTCACTATTTTAAGCCCTACTTCATGTAACTATTTTATATTGATTTTAGATTTGTTTCTTTAGCATGTCGCGAAAACATTTATATCGCTGTGTTTAATGCATGGTTATTTTGAGCAATTCTTTTACTTTATGGTAGACGTGCAGCCATATTTCAAACTTGTTCAACTACAGGTGCATAAGCCTACAAAATCGCCACATGGCTTTAAAAATGCGTTTAATCTAGTATTTTGCTGTTTGAAAGCTATCTAATAAAGAAATTACGAGAAGCTCTGATTCCAATGAAAGTGAAAAATAAATATATTTGGCATAGATAATACTCTGTATTGAAGCATTGGTCCTACATTTTTAGAAGTAAACTGATTTTCAATTCCCGTAATACATTCTTGCATTGACTATCTTATTCAAAAATTTTAGATGATATTAGTCGTGACATAAAACATACCCAGGTACAATAACACGCAGCGAGAGCATTGTAGCAGAAATGCAGTCATAGAGAAACTTTATTTATCTCCCGTTGAAGCTTCAATTTGCCATTAGAACGGAGTAGACTGGATTTTAATGTGAGAAATTCGTGAATCAATTTTGTTTTCGCAAACAAGCTGAATGAGTTTTGCGAATTTTTTTTAAATTTAAACTTCTTATTCGTTATTTTTAGATTAACAATGATTTTATCTTAGTCAACGCAGCAGAACAATGCGGAAATAAATTGTAGACCTTTAATAAGGTATTTCTCCCGCTTTCTTGGAATGCCTTTGTGGTGTGGTGGTCTGCACGCTGTGTACGTATTCCAGAGCTCCGCAATTCGATTCCCGGCTGAAGCGTTGCTCACTTTTCATCTCTTCAGCTCCAAAAAAATAGCTTATGTCTCTACACTTTATTAAACTTCACTATTTAATTTTTAAAATGACCTGCTTCATTATTTATATCACATTCTTAAAGATAAATTTCTTTGAGAGACGCTTATTATCTAAAATAAAAAATCTGTGTACACCACATGACTTCCTTGTACGGAGTATTAAATTATACGCATTTTTTCTTGCATTTCATTTAAACTTATTGGATTGAATTAAATCTACTTCGCCGACAGCGCCTAAACCACAATAAAATAAATGCATTCTTTAAAACTCACTCTAGTATTTGTTTACCATAGCGACACTCTGGCGCTAGATTCACTTAACAGTATTATATTTCGTTCATATTATAACTCATAATGCACAAAATTTATATCATTTAAAGAATAGAATTATCTAATCGTGGCCACATTTTCTATTCAAATACTATAATAAAGCTAGAATGATGTATAAAAGAAATTAAGCAAACAAAACAGTTTTTCACAGACGATTGAGTATTTCTCATTCAATTAATTCAGTTCTCACTTCGCGAGAAAGCAAAAATACATAAAAACTCAAAATATCTGTATTAAAAATTACGAAGTAAATCTTAAACACTTATTTCCTCGAAAAAATTCCAGAAAGGATTAAGCATGATTTAGTTGGGAATAATAAATGAAGGCGTCATCTTTGTTGTTGCGAAGCTACGTTTCTCTAGATTGGCAACAAATCCACTAGTCTGCTGTTTCAAATGTAAACAATCAATGGCTGACATCAAAAAAAAATAGGCTTAGCGCACTTAAACAACTTTAAAATTGTTGATAATTCTAAACATATTGCATACAGATTTACTAAAGGCATAAAAACCTTAACCGGAAGATAAAAACAACATAATTCAATCATTTTTAAAGCAAAAAATGTGCAATTTACAAACATATAAGAGTAAAGAAAATAAGATTACTCAGCCGGGTAACAGAGTGGATATATATATAAATATATTTATATACGTTTGGTGCGGCCGATTGCAACCAAAATACGAGGTGCACATCTACACGTTATAACAGTCCTCTATACAAAATTTCAACGTTCTGAGGCTACTCGTTTTTGAGTTATGCGAGATACGTACGTACGTTCGTACAGACGCCACGAAAAATTCTCTTCAGAATTAATTTTAAAGCAGTTTTATAATTTTTTTGGAGGAAACGAATTTTTTATTCTGTCCTTACATACAGATATCACGCAAAAACATCGTTAAATTGCATTCTATATAGCGTCAAAATGGATATTTTCGTTGAAATATGCTGCCTGAAACTTTTCGCGATTACAATACTTCCTTTTTACTTCGTACAAGGAAGTCAAAAAGAAACAAACACAAACTTTATTTGATCCAAGAAGAGCTTTCTTATTAAGTAATTGATATTTGCTACGGAGAATCTTCCTATTGATATGTCTTAAATTTTGCAAATATTTTAAATTATATAACTGCGTTACATAAAATTAAAAAAATGCAAAACAGAAGGATTGTTAAATAAAGTGTTTCTTTACTAAAATGGAACGATTTTAGTTGCAAATAACTTCTCGTTGCTTTAGTTTGTGAATTCCTGCCATGTTAATTTGCAGAATTTTTCTGTGCTTCTCTGTATGGACAGATGAAAGTACTGTAATCTCGAAAAACTTCGCTCATCATATTTCAACGGAAATATCGATTTTGACAGTTCCCGAGTACATCTGGGCGATTCTTTTGTGACGTTTTGTACGTACGGTCAGAATCAGGCATCCTCGCTTCTAAAACGGATTGTAAAATGGATTTAAAAGGGAATTTATCATGACGTGCAGGTATGTATCTTGCATAACTTAAAAATCAATAACTGTAGAACGCTGAAAAAATTTTGTACATGAGACTCTTATAACACCTAGTTGAATATCTCTCATTTTATTGCGATCGTCAACGAAAAGGCATATATATACTCAACATTTACCCGGCTTAAAATTCTTACTAGGCTTTCGTTTTCGAAATTGTTGGTCGGAGTCTTATACTTCCAATTATAGAAGTGTTTCAAATGACAAAAGTATTCACGTTTGGCAAAGTCAAAAAAAAGATTATTTTCACCAAAAAAACGAAATCTAACTTTTAATGTTATCTCCATTTATTGTTATTATATTTGGAAAAGTTTTATACTCGTTATGAAAAAAAAATTATAAGAAGTCTCACTCCTGCACGGCAAAAATTGACCGAGTTTTTTAATTTCAAAATTATCAGTTTTTGGTGTCATTTTCAACTTGCTTTGAAGGATCAGTTAATTAAGCTAGAATAATTTGAGGAAGTAAGTTTAAATAAAGTACTGTAAAAAAATTTATATGATTTAGTTGACCTTTCAAGGAAGTCGTGTGGTGTCCGCATAACAGTTTTTCTGTAATATCTGATTATTTGCAAATAAATTTGATTTGAATTTAATCCTGAGTGAATTTCCTCCATACAGCACACTAACATTCCGTATTATCATCTGTAATGATGGGAATTTTGCTAACAAAGGGTTTTTTTTTTTTTTTTTTTTTTTTTTAATTTTCCTTTATGTGACATTGAAATCTTTCAGTTTAATTTAAATTCCAATATATTCATTAGCTGAATGAACGCGTTTTCTGCATACAGCGTACTTGAGGCAGCATGACCTACCTCAAAGTGTCCAGGAGGGTGGTTCCCGGGGGTCTGTGCTGGTGTAATTCCAAGTATTTCGCTAAATTTACATATAACATTTATTACGATGACAAAAACAACAGAATACTACTACACTGACTACAAATAAGTATTTGGACACCTATGCAAATGACGATATCTGCGGTCAGGTTCGTCACGGACTCCGCCGGTATATATCATGTAGGAAACAGCATCGGCTTTAGTCGCATGCAAGATGGCTCGCATTTCGGAGCTCTCTGATTTCGAGAAATGTATAATTATCGGGTATCACAAATGTGGCCGATCCTTGAGGGACATATCTAGCGATCTGAAGTACCCAAAATCGACAGTGAATCGACAGTGGCCTATGTGATTAAGAAGTGGAAGGTGAGCGGTGATTGTCGGAATGTGCCCCGAGTCGGCAGACCAACGAAACTGGGAGATAGAGACCGACGACTGCTGTCCAGAGAAGTTCGGAAGAACCGCGCCCAACCGATGGCCCTCATCCGCGAGGAGTTTCAACAAGCATCCGGGAGTATTGTTTCAATGAATACCATCCGTAAGGAAGCACATCTGCTTGGTTTTCATGGTCGTGCTGCTGGCCATAAGCCTTTGATCACAAAGTCCAACCGCGCTGATCGGTTAGTGTGGTGCAAAGCACATAGAAATTGGACCGTAGATCATTGGAAACGGGTTCTTTGGAGTGACGAATCTAGGTTCACCCTTTACCGTTCGAATGGCAGGTTCTGGGTTTGGCGTCTACCAGGAGAACGTCTCCTGCCAGAATGCATTGTGACAACAGTCAAGTACGGTGGAGCTGGATTTATGGTCTGGGGGTGTTTCTCCTGGTATGGGCGGGGACCCTTGGTCCCCATTCATGGTAAGCTCAACTCCGATGCCTACTGCACTATTTTGAAGGACAATGTGCTTCCTACGTTGTGGCATTTTAACGGGTCGGACCCCTGTTACTTTCAGGACGACAATGCCAGTTGTCATGTTTCGACGTTAACCAAGGCTTCGTATGGTGCCAATGGAGTTCATCGAATGGACTGGCCTGCCCAGAGTCCAGACCTGAACCCTATCGAGAACCTCTGGGACGAGTTGCATCGCCGAATTCAGGGGTGCACTACCCGTGCAAAATCGGTACTTATTGGTAGTCAGTGTATACGGACGGAAGATTGACACATTTTGAAGAATGGCGCTACAAGATTTGCGCTCTTTGGACGCTGAAAAACATGCGTCTTTACATCCAGAATCTGGAATCGTAAATTTCAATTCTGGTGACTACTTCTAAGCGTCTTTACATGGTGAGTTACAAGTTTAACATAAGTGGTGTGTTCGTTACTTAACCTATGAAATTCTTTCAGCGCCTCAGCCTCACTTATATTATCCCATAATTCAGAACAACACATATTGATAATCCGCACTATTGTCTTTATTGATGGCCATTTCATTATACTTGTGTTTCTTGAAATTCCACTGTATATAATTCCCGCTATTAACGTCTGTCAGTTTAATTTATTTTACAATATATTCGATACTTGGATCCACACAGTCATTAATAATGTCATCATATGTTCGGAAAAGTCCTATGTCACCATCTGGAAACGCTGACGTTTTGGATTTTGTTAACTACAACATTGTGATGAAAAGGAGAAAACCTCAGAATCAATAAATATTTTCATTTCTGAATTTTGCAAGTAATTAACATCTCTGTCTCTCTGAAGATGAGAAACAGCCATTTTACAAACTGACATGATAATCTTAACAATTAGACGTTGTCATAGCTTCCCCAACACTTCCTGGCAATTTCTTAATTAAGGAAAATAGTTTTCGCATCCTCTTGAGGTTTTACTTTGTTTCACTATGTAGTGCTATCTTTTCTGATACTGAGTTCTTAAATTCCTAAAATTCCAGTTCCTTTTTCGAACTTGAGTGATGATCATTAAATCGTTCCCCATCAGTAATTTTTTATTATTGTTGTTATCATTTTTGTTGCTCTACCTCTAAATTGAACTTCCCGATATTTTCTCTAAAAGTTTATTTCAATTTCTTAGTTCAGATAACTGTACATTGTCTAGGCAACGCTGTTCAGTCACAGTCAGAAGAGATAATGGAAGGAAGCTCGCTGGATCTGAAAGGTACAGGAAAATCTTTTTTATCTGAACAAAAGGCTTTGGAATCTTAAGCTTCCTATTATTATAAGGAAATTCACAAGAGCTACTGTAAGGATGAACTATTTTCATTGAACGGGGGATTTTATAATACGTATAATAGTAACGTACGGGACTACGGAACCCAACATCTATTGTTAAGTTTCGGGAATTATCTCTCGTTTCTTTGGTAATAAAGCTATCTCTTCATCTTGAATTGCTTTTATATTATATTACTAACATACAAAATAAAAGCATACAGTAACATTCGCAGTAGCTTTTTTTTTTAAATTTAATTCATACGAATGTATATACAGTGGACAATTGATTTTTTATTAAAAGGAAAGTACTGAAAGAATTCATACTATTTAATAAATATATATTCAAGTAATGTTATGGCACATAATAAAAGAATAAGCCATGTTTCACGATATGATCATACTCGTAGGGCACATAATAAAAGACTAAACGTTTCACGATATGAACATATTAGTACGCCATGCAATAAAAGAATAAACTGTTTCACAATATAACCCTACAGTTCATAATAAAAGCATAAACTATGTTTCCCAATATGACCATACTACAAGCGCACGTAATAAAAGAATTACCTGTGTTTTACCATATGGCCATGCTATGTTTGACGATATAACCCTACAGTTCATAATAAAAGCATAAACTATGTTTCACAATAGGACCATACTAGCAGGGCACATAATAAAAGAATAAACTATGTTTTACAATATGACCATACTACTAGCGCACGTAATAAAAGAATGACCTATGTTTTGCCACATGGCCATGCTAATAAGGTATATAATAAAACATAAATAATATTTCACGATATAACCATACTAATAGAGTACATAATAAAAGTATGAACTATGTTTTCACGATATGACCATCCCGTTAAAACATTATTAACATTTTGCTTTCAAATTACTTCAAAACATCTTTCAAAATATAACTTACCAGTATGGATGCACACTTTTAAAATAATTCTACTTTAATTAAACTTAGGAGATAATATAATCAATTAATCAATACTGTTTAGGAAATAAATTATTATTAACTAACTTTGCAGCAATTGCGCAAGTAATAATAACTTGTATTCGCACTAAATGGATTTAAGTTCATACAATATTTATATAAATATGTATATATATATATATATATTGCATGTACATACATCTATATCTAGATGTATGTGCATATATTCATATATATATACTTTTGATATAATGTATATCGATGAAAGTATTTTCTAAAGAAAGAATAACTGAATCACAAGGCGGAAGACAAATATCTGCAGTAGCAAAGTTGTCCAACACACCCAGACTCGCAAATTATTATAATAATTCAAATTATCTGAGCTGCTTCCATGAGATAGATATTAATAAGCTAAAATCGTTTTACTAAAGATAAGTATAAAATGATAAAGGTCCAGCATAAAATTGTGTTAATAGTAACTTTTGGCCGGACGGACAGGAAATTGGTTAGTGGCTCTGACTCTCATACTAAAGGCCCCTGTTTCGAGTCCCGGAGAAGGCATACATGTAAATCGTCTGTCCCTTCATAGGAGGTAAAGTGGCCGCCTATTATGTGTCTCCATAATAAAAAGCCCCTCCATCTGGCCCTAGTAGAGGCCAAAGCCTAAAATGGCTAATGGCTTTCGAATTACCTCATAAGATTTCAAGTTTAATTAGCTGATGGCAATAAAACTAATAATAAATATCTAATAATCAGTGATGAAATATTCAATATTTTATGCTAGTCGCGTATACTATATATGTTAGGTAGTCATAACATTATTAAATTCAGGTTTCATGCAATCTTGTCAAACACTCTCCGTTATCCGTGTTTTCATTCCAGGACTAATAGTTAGAACTCAGTACATAATAATAAGAACTCGATATTGAGTATTCCTCTATAGATGTATTAAACTGGTTTTAAAATATTAAAATTTATTATCTAAACAAATAAATACTGGTATTATTTTAATTATTGAATCAAATTTAGTTACAATTGGTTTTTTATATTTTAAAATATAATTAACTAGATATTTTGCATTTATGTATTATGTATTTAAATAATGTATTTAAATAATATTTATGTATTTAAATAATACATATTAATATTTAATATTGTATTAATATTGTTTTTTATTTGGAATCAAGCTTTGCGTACATTTTTGAGCTAAAGTGGATTATACATACATTAAATGAAAGTGACAGCAATAACTTTTACAGTCGCATAATCGAGAGATAAATTTCGTATTCCGTGCAATGAAACTAAAATATTAAAATAAATAAATAATTATGTTAACAGTGTTGTGTATATCTTCTTCACGCAATGTATCAAAATTAATTTTTCGATGTTAAATTAACACCAAAATAAGATTTAAACTAAAATTATCTCCTCAAACTTCAGGGTGTAGTGTACCAGGAACGTTTACTGTAAAATACGTTCATAAAAAGAAACCTTCAAATTTAATAAATATTTCCCCAGTTTAATAAATATTTTGAAATTTTTAAAGATTTAGAATTACTATATTAAAATCCGCATAAACAATATATGTTTATAAATGCTTATTTTGTTATAATTATCATAAACTCTTCAGAATTTTATAATTTAATTAAGAATTATCTTAATATTAAGCAAGCGGAAATTGTACATAAATGAACTTTTTTTTTTTAGAATTTTGCCTCATATCACTGTAGAGTTTCAAATTATAAAAGGCGCTTATATCCCTTTCGGATATAATCATTATCGTGCAAATATATGCAGTTTCATCATAACATTCATATCTGATGATGTGAAATTATCTTCAATAATAACTGTTTCACTAGTGAAATATGTTACAAAGTACTTTTATTTATCAATGATATTTTAAATAGTTGAAGTAGATTTAAAAGTACTTAAAAGTTGAGAATGATCTTTATTCTGAAAATCTCTCAAAGTATTAATCTTACTAACTATTTACACCACAGCATCTTAATTATTTACATGACATCAAACTCTTTTTCTAGCATCTGAAAGATGAGTTTCTCTATTAACCTTTGTCTTATATTTCCATACTGTGATTAGTTTTTTCCTTCAGATATTTCTCTTACTTCTTAATTAAAAATCCTATATTCAATGAGATGGAAGAAACTGTAACCATAGCAATCCAATAAATGTGCACTTTAACTTGTTGTACCAGAGTTTTAATTACTCGTTTATTTTTTTGATGGTAATTGCATTGAAGTTCATATAGTTTTATGGTACTAGACTGCGTATGTTTTTGTGGTAACTTAAGTCCTGAAAATTTTTCATGAGTAAGAAAAACATTTTTTATTGTGTTTGGTTACATACTTCACGTTTTTAAACATTATCTCTCAAATTTATATATATAAACTGATATTGTTTAACTAACATTGTTTATTAATACTAACATCGTTTTATTAATTTTCTCATGAGACAGTTATTATTCAATTATCATCCTTTTAAAAATGAAGTGAATTGTTCACATTCACACGTACCCTCTCGTACATTTTGTTTTGTGTTGAAGTAGTACCAGAGTGTCATATGTAATACAAAAACACACAAAAAAGTGTTCAGTTTGTACGTTTACATTCCAAGCTGCAAATAAAAACCATATTATTCCATTTGAAGTAAGTGCTCATTCAATGAATTAAAGTATATAGTTTCAAGCTAATATTGTATCTACATTTATTTTATATCATTTATCAGCATTTGTAATAATTAAACCTTTGATTTCTAATATTCTAATTGCTTAAAGTGTTAATTCTAATCAATACATAAAAATATAACTTCTCTTAATAAATATTTTTGCAGTAAATTATAACACATGAAATTCAAAAAAGTATATTTATTTGACAACTAATCATGATTACATCACTTGGTGCCAGTAAAATATATGCAGAAAAAATATATCTCTAATATTTACAATAATATTGACATTTTCTCATAAACTATATAAGTATATTTTTAACATTTCAAAATAAACTATGCAATATCTACATATTTACATCATATATATTTAATTTTCAAGCAAAATACTCTTTCCTTTCAAGAAGATGGTAACATTCAGGCATTAGGAGAGTTCGAAGTTTTGATATATTGTACAGTACAAAAGAAAACTATTTCTTAAGAATACAAAAAAGGGAAGAAACTGCTATTGGTTTCAATAATAAGATAGATATTTACCCAAACTGGACTTTTGCCATTTTAACACTATTGCATAATTTCTTCTCAAGAGACTTTTCTTTTAGAACAAGACTCAGAAATATTTGCAGCACACAAAGAACAACATAATATCGTTATCCTAGTCGTAGTAGGTTCTGATGTGCCGAAATCAAAGATAAAATATCGTAGAACTGGAGCTGAAGAGGGGCTGTTGGAAAGGTGTTGGATTGCGAACGAAATTCTCCTAAAATGCTAACTTTGCAATTCGATGATTCTACATATGTGCACACTTCTGAACAAACTCACTGAAGGTTTAATGATGATGGTGATCGTGTCGCAGGAGAGATGCTAGAGCCCCTGCCACAAGCAGAGCTTCTATGCCGCCGTTGTTGTTATTGTTATGATGGCCAGGCATTGGCATGGCTGTCGATACATCCAACATGGTGCATACGACGAAAGCGAAAGCTACAGCTAAAACAACTAAAAACTTGGCAGACACCATTTTTTCTATCTTCGTCTCAACTAAGCTTGCAAAATTCTTAAAGAATCAACTGGAGTTGAAAGCAGGCAAATGTGATTTTTCACCAGCAGAATTTCTCTTTTATACCATTTTCGCTAAGGTAAGAAACAGCTTTTTCTTTTAAGGAAATAATACTTTGGTTAAGACTTAAGGAAATACGTCTACGGTTACGAATAATTGCCGTTATGGCGCAGTGAAAGTATTTTTAGCCTGTGGGTCTTAACAGTTGATAAGAAGGAGGAAGAGTTCCATAAGAATACGTCTCGGAAAGTATTACACAGTTCACTGAGTGCACCTCTGTTTATAAAAAACAAAAAATGCTTGAGTTTCACGATGTAATCCACGTATTTCGTTTTCCTCACCCACTTCCCGACCAAGCGTAGCAAATTTCCAAGGCTTTGATAGGTGCATTTAAAGAGCAATTTGCATTTCAAGCGGGAATCATGCCATTAGTAACACAGATATATCTCATTTTTGATGTATGTGTTCTATATTTTCTATGTTAAGTTCAAGACTAATTCGAAAAGTAATTTTCGATGCAATAAGTATCAAATTATCTTCAAGAAAAAGGCAATTCATATTTGTGTGCAACCTAAGTTATGTATAGTGTCAGTTGCAACTTCTTTTTTCTTTGAACAAATTTATTTTATTAGGAAAATGTTATTTATTTGCTTTGTTTGCTCAGTAAAGTTTAAAAAATGTATTTAAAAAAGGCAGCGTGTTTAGAACCTTTTGGACATTAATAAGCTTTGCTTTGGGAAAATTAGGAACTTCTTTCTGCGGATTAAATATTTTAAACCTTATTTTGAGCTGACTATTTTAAGTTACGAAAGATTTAAATATTTTAAACGCAGAATCGTTACTCAAAATTTTATTTGTTTCTTGCAGAAGGTATTTAAATATTTATGAGAGTTGAAACTTTTTCTACATTTCCTTTAGGATTCAAATAGTTCACAGGTTGCTGTTCTTCGATATTTTCGTTACTGTTCGTATTATTTTACTACAGTTCAATATTTTTCCGTTATATTTTCAATTTATTTTATGCTGAGAGCCTTGCTTATTGTTGCATTCTGTTAGATAATCAGTCTGATACCTACTCAAACTACTCAAACTTAGCAACATTTAAATTTGAAGTTAGTTAAGAAAATAAATTTTCTGAAAACATAAAAGAACAGGAGTAAAACTCATGAAAGAATAATAGGGAGGCTAGAAATCAAAGCTATGTGAAATTTAAGGCACTAAATTTAAAGCAAACTAGAAATCGGTCCTGCGGGTATATCAAATATAATATTTTAAATACACTGAAATCCGGTGAGTGTATTTGTGTATATATATATATATATATATATATATTAGAAGAAACAATATAAATAATTATAAGTTGTCCACTTCACACTAGAATGTTTCTTTAGACTATAGTGGCAGCACAGCGTCTACATTCAAATCTCTCATTTTGTTTCAGATTTCGTTATATGCGTACATGGTTTTTAAGTTACTTTGCTTCTTATTTGATAAACTAAATATATTTTATATTAGTTAGACTCATATTAAGTATTTAACAATCGAAGGTTTTGCCCACAGTATGTGCAACTCTTTTAATGTAGAATATTAGCTACTGCTTGGTATCTGATAGGTATACGATTATTTTAATTAAATTATTAGAGATGGCAGACATTTCTTTCTTGAAAAGAGAAAAAATGTTTTTAAGTAAAATTATTTCTAATAAACGTTTCAGCATTTGATGTTGATGAGCAATTAATAGATCAATCGTAATGAACCGAATGAAAACTATTTGCAAGTAAATTATACAATTTACACCACAGCCCCAATATGCCATTCAGGGTTTTACGTTTTTGAATTAGTAAGATATTTAGAAGTTTAACACAACTAGTGAATGGTTTTGGAACATTAATGTTTCATTGAAATGTATTTATTTTAGAATTTCTCCACTCATTAAAAACTATGAAATTATAACGATTAATTGTACTCAATATTTCTATTTTAAACTTTCCTACGGAAAGCTTATCAAATAAAATAATTTTTATTATGGTTTTAGGTACGGTTTCATAAAAAAGTTATTATATTCAGAAATGACGCATTTATGCCTAAGTGATATTTCTTCGCTCTTATAAATCCATTTCCATTATTCTATATAATTATATCCATTATTTCCGTTATTCTACATTTCCATTATTCTACATAAGCGTTTGAATACTTTAATTTTTTATGAAGACAGACATAGCGTATTTTGTTAAAAACATAAACATTAAAATTTAACAAAACATAGCAGTTTATTCAAACTAAAATAAGAACATATGATACATGGCAAGGAAAATAAGCATTATAATATACTTCACAAATGCGATTTCATTGAAAAGATGGAATAATTACAGATGATAAAATAAGAAGTATTTTACATATCATTTTCACAAGTTTATCCTTTTTCACTTGATAACGTATTCATTACTATGGGAAGCACGTAGAAGATATTCGTACTGTACGATGCTCACATTTAGCAATTTGCATCTATGTAAACCTAAATATCGATAAAGTAAAAATAAATTGCTAAACCTATGAAGGGATAATAACACTTCTGAACACCCATTCAGCTATTTCTGTCAGTTCATTGAAAGAATTATGTCCACGAAGGAATATTTTCAGAATATTCAAATATCAATGTTGATTTCTTATAAACCATGCTTTGACAAGACAGCGGAAAATATGCCATCATCATATTTGAAATGAACCTGAAGAAACATGATTAAGAAATGTACAGTCGTTGCACATGCTTCGAATACATATCTTATAAATATGATGGAAGGCATACTAGAAATCATTATGCTTTTTCAGTTTCAATGACTTTGTTACCTTGAACTCATAATAGATTCATCTTCTACAATAAACAACACATAATTAGAACTTCACGTGCGACTCTTATGGTTCTTGAAGAAACTTCACCAAGAGTCCCATTGTTAACAGCGGCAATAAGTAATCCTCATGATGATGATGGTAACCTTTAAAGATATAAAATGCTTCAGACGAACCTAGTAGAAAAGACACCATGATAATGAAAATGCAGAAAAGGTTTATAATACTTCTTGTAGCAAGCATTTCGCAAACTGAAAGAAGAATCTCGACAGCGAAGAAGTCAACTCGAAGATGATTGCCAAGTTACCGAATACATTAAGTTCCGGTGAAATGATGGCTTATATACTACATTCACAGAGTAAAATTAATAACGAAGGAAGGCTTATTCTAATCGGAACGTGAGTAACTGTGAAGGTTGAGTGAGGATGAAATCGGAATTCCGGCTGCACATTTTAATCCTTCCGATGACTATTTCCGAACAAACTGTTTCACAGATAAAATCACGGAAGGTTTTAATAGCTTGTTTCAAAGCAGCTTAACTTTGTTTCCGAATTTTTCCCTCAAGTATTCGTGACTTAAATTTCGCTGTTAACAGTAAATCTCATGTAACCAAATTATCGAACAGATTTAAAGTAATTTAAAATAAGAATTCCGATTACTCTGATAATCAATTAACTGCGGGTTAAAATATCATATATAACTACAGAATTATAAGCTAATATTTACTGGCATAAATAACCTACCAGATGTTTATATTTTTTTCCCTTTAAAAGTTACGTTTTCACATTATTTTGTAATGCATCTGAATTAATCTGTATAATTCTATTTTCTTATGATCATTTTTGTACTGTAAGTGTTTAAACTGGATCAAATATAAACATATGCTTGCATATATGAGAAATTAGCATTCCTTTCCATTCGCTCTTGAAAGCGAAACAAACGTCATTAACCGAATTGACTTCATTTCTTATAATAAGAAGAATTAGTTCGTAGTTTTCAGGAATTATACTCATAGTTAAGCTGTTTATAACGGAATTGATGTTCGCATATTAAGCGGTATGACTTCAATACATTTTTAGACTTAGTTTTGAAAACGAGTGTCGTAAATTATTTGATATTTTGTTATATTTTCTATTACATTTATAAAAATATTGGCGTTATTCTTGCAGTTACAGATCTTGCAGTTACAGAATAACAGCAATAAAATAATGATCTAATTTTTGAATTAATGCATAGCTTTAAATGTAATAAGGTATTTTCTTTCTCCTTTCTGGATTCCTCCATGACGTATTAGAAGCATATTCGACGCGAATTCGAGAGGTTCAAAGTTCGAGTCCCGGCGAGGTCACCGCACATTTTTCACGTTTCCTGCTTCAAAATAACCCAATGATTCTACAATTGCTGCCAAAATTAAAAGGTGATCGACGAAATTTCGTCACCACCAGGATTTGATAACTGGGTCCCTTCATCCCCAGTCGGCGTTTAAAAAAAAAATATATATAGTACATAAGGTTTTTTTCCTCACTCCTTTCCGCATGCCTTCGAGGTGTAACTGGAAGCATACGACGCGTATTCAGGAGGTCTAGGGTTCGAGTCCCGGCGAAGGCACTGTAATTTTTTTCACGTTTCCTGCTTCAAAATAACCAAATAACTCTACAAAGTAAATAACGTATTTTGTTATTTCTTATAAAATATTTAGTCATTAAAGTATAATTTGAGGTAACATATTTTAAATATATATAGGATTACTGAGTTACATTTTTATCCACGAGTAGTAATAGAAGGAGAAGGAAAAAAAAAGAAAACCAAAGTTCAAATATTTAGCTACTAAATTTAAAAAAAAAATCTTTATGATTGATGGTTTTATGTGTTTTGAATTTCCCAGTCTTAGGTAACTGTTCAGATAAAATTTAACATCTAAATTATTAAAGCTCTTTTCTCTGATCAAGGAAGTATGAAATATTTATAACACGGATTTATTAAGTCGGAATTATTTATCCTTCTGAATTATAACAAGAAAGTATGAAATTTTTATAACACCTGATTTAATATATCTCAATTATGTAAGAAATTTTTGGAATTGTAGTGTTTATAAATTGCAGAGGAAGTTGAAGTTAGTATCTAATTTATTAGACATATTATCTACAGTGAAAATCATTTAAAAATTTTGCAACTGTTATTTATTTAACTATTGAATTTCGACCTTATTTTCAGAATTTCGTGCATTTGGTTTAAAAAAGTGACGATAATTTATTTTACAAGACAGATGCTGGATAAATGTGAAAACTAGTAGGATTTTATTTTCAACTGATTTAAACTATCGTAACCTTGTTGTATCGCATGCAGAAAGAAATACATTATTCCTTAAAATGTCAAAATTGTAATTCATAGACATATTTAGCGAAAGAAATCTAATACCACTCCTTTGCTTTTCAGATTATTTTTATTTTTATTATTACTTATATTTTAACACCATCATTGCTTTTCTGAAATGTTACAAGTCAGTACATTTTTTATTCATAAATTTGATAAGCTTCATCTTCACTTTACAGAAGTCATTTTCTGTTCTTAAATTTAAACTCAATGTATATTTTAGGTTTCATTTTTTAAATAATTGCTAATGAAATGCTGCTGTCCCTTTAAAAATGCCTTTGTTTCTTTCTTTCGCAAAAAATTGTTGGCGAATTCCACATAGGTTTCTTTGTAGAGATAATTGGATTTTTCTCCTTATAATTCATTCATTTTTGTAATTGTTAAAAAATATTTAAATCTAGTACAAATATCGATGAAGCATGCCTGTATTTATCTTTTTAAACTTTCAAGCGAAGAGCCTTTAAAAACACGCCTAAGGATTCTTGCCTTTGATATTTAATAGTTCATTATTTAGCGAGTTTGTTGTCTTAATCACTATTTTCTATGTTTGTGGATTAGTGTTTTTACTGAAAGAATTCATTTAATTATCTAGAGAAGTCATGCATTTTAAATGCAACTAAACATACAGTATTTATCTGTAAAAAGACCCGTCGAACATAAGACCCTTTTCACAATTTAGAATATATATTAAGGGGAAAATATTTCTGAATATTTACCTTGTCTTGCGGTAATTTTGGGAAAGAAAATCTTAGTACTTTTTTCCCTCTCCTTCTGAATTTCCAAGAAATAACGGTGAAGTCCCATTTCAGCCTTTCCTAGTTTAAATTTTCTGGAGGTGACAAATCGCACAAGTTCAAGCTTTCCTTTTTTTCTCAGCAAGTACTTCGGATAAGAAAAGAATAATTAAAAAAAAATGGTAAAAAATTTAGATATTTAGATGTTTCAGATCATACATTACGCCAAAAGGGGTGTTTTTCTTAGCATTTTGTGTGTTACTATTATTTATTAAATACCATGTTCTTCGCACTTAAACCATAACATTCAATTCAACAGCAATATCGCAAAATAATTTTAAAATGAGCCTATCTTTAGAATTTCCGATACGAAGTCTCGCGCTGGAGATAAAAATGTTTTATTTTTTCGTACAGTGTTGCCAATCCTCGCTTTGAAATCTATGAGTTTGTTAATCAAAAATTCGTTAAAGTGGGACATAATAATAAATTAAATTCCAGATTCCAAATTAAGTGTTCCAGATGCCCATATTCGGTGGAGGATTAGGTTATTCAAATTTTGATGGCTCTAGGGACCGTTGCTTTATCACCGTTGCTTTTAAAAATTAATCAACAAAATTATGAATTTGTTTTTATTACAAAAATATATTAATGAATTTCGTCAATTTTTGGAGAATTACATTTTCAATTTAGATACAATTTTGTTAGTTCTAGCCTCAAAAGTAGTCAAATTTTGTTTTCATTTAAATTACAGAATTCACAAAATATTTTACCAATGAGTATTTCTTAAAAATCAACGTTGTCATATGTAAAGTTAACTATAACACAGTTATAAATCAAGTTTTTAAGAAATCATGTTTACTGTAATACATATCACAAATATATGAAAATTAATACTTTATCCAACATTGTCTGAATGTTTAGATAAAGCATTAATATCTAAACATTGTCTGAATGTTTAGATAAAGCATTAATATCGAAACATTATCTGAATGTTTAGGTAAAACACCAATGTCAAAAATTAAGGAGCAAAAGGTGATTGAGGCATCATTTCATACGTATTTCAATCATGCACTTTTCCGTCAAAATTTTTATTTAAAGTTGGCTCTGAATAGAAAGGCTGAAATGAGACAATTTAAAAAAAGTCTCAACACATTATTTTCGATTACTCTCAAAGAAATTCGTATCTACATAACACGTGTCAAAAATAACATTTTTTGCATATATCCATGCTTTTCCATTAATGTTTAATTATTATTAAATTTATTTTGCTGTGCACCAGCTCAGCATATTTAATAGTTCTTTTATTATACACACACACACACACACATATATATATATAAGCCTATATTCTGTTACAAATTTTTGGATATGGCCAAAAACAGTTTTATCTAATATTTTTCATGGATTGTTTATTCAATAATTATAATCAACATTTCTGTTTTTTTTACTAACTGTTTTCTTCTCATATCTCCTGCAGATAATACGGTTGCCTATTAAGTACGTTCCACAAAAAATATACTTTCAACTTTTATTTAAGCAATAATAGTGTAATATTTCTTAATTAAGGAAAGAAAATTAAACAAAAAATGGTGGGTGGAAAGAGAGAATACGCGTTTTTCTCTCTTACCTCCTTTTCTGCTTTCAGTTTTTTTCTTTTACATCTTGTACTGCCAGGTATTAGATCTGCCAGTTTAACAGAGAACATTATAATAAGTAGAATAATTGTATTTTGTATTATAACAGGAGTTCTCACCCAAAGGAAAATTCGCGTTAGAAGGTTTTCATAATTTCAGGAGGTGAGAATCCGGTCAAATATTTATTTAACTGTTAAGCATTTAATTTTAGATTATGAATATATATATATATATATATATATATATATATATATATAAACTATTCAAATTTTAGTGCTTATCAACGTTTTCTACATTTTTGTTATTTAATTTCTGATATACATAAAATAATCTAAATCATAGTAAATATATACATGTATTTTTAGAATTTTGAAAAGGAGGGCGGATGGATGATTTTATAGGGATGGTGAAAGGAGGGCATGCAGCAAAATAGGTGGAAAACCACTCTATATAAGGGAACGGATACTCTATTCTATAGCATGAAGCAGATGAACGGTTAACGAAACTAATACATTTACATGAAAATATGTAAATAAAAAATTTGGTCTGTAGTTGTGTAGGTCAAAACACATTTAAAGTATGTTACGGTCCGTACTGATTTCTTTCCTTACTAAAAAACATACTTTAAACTTTTAAATTTCTTCTTGTTGCTTCAGTACATTTGATCATCAATACGCCTGTTTTCAAACATTATTTCTAGTCCTTTGTTTGGTGTCTTTCACACACATTCTTTAATACTGTACTTATCTAGAAAAATGGCTAATTTTTCCCTTTGCATAAACCTTCTTCATCTGAATGTGTTATTTTTAGTAGAAGTTTCTTAGATTGTTTCACGCCTGATGTTTACATGTCACTGCCTATCATTAAAAGCTTGCAGATGAAAGACACTTAAATAATAAAAAGTAAATTTATCAACAATAATTAATTTCAGTGTGAAGTATGAAACCTATATATATATATATATATATATATATACGAGTATATATATAAAGAATAAAGTACGTGTGTTTTTCCTTTAATCTATCGTCGCCAAACTTTCTACGATTCTTTTCTGAGATGTCGACGTCCAATTTCTTAAAAAAAAAAAAAAAAAAAAAAAAAAAAAAAAAAAAAAAAAGTAGCTAAAATCATTATTAATTAAAAACTCTGAAAAACGAGAATTTTCCCTCTCATTTTCAACAGTCTCGCAAGATGAAAATCTGCTTTATTTCGAAAGCTGTTGCCACTGCTCGCTTTCAAATCATAGAGTTTGTTAATAAAAATTTCGAAGTTTTACGATGAAATAAAAATAGCGTTGCCAAATATTAAATACATTATTCCCGATTCAAAAAAATCGTGGGAAGCCATTTCGGCTCTCATTTTTCCAAGTGGCAACAGTGTCGGCGATTGGGGATGAAAATGCTTTATTTCGAAAATTATTTCTATTCCTCGCTTTCAAATCGTAGAGTTTGTTAATCAAAAATTTGTAAATTTTACAAAATCTATACATATCAAGAAGGATGTCTGTTTGTGTGTTTGTTCGTTTGTGTTATTGATTTCTGATCAATTATGATAATATTTTTTCTACATTTAATCGACTAAAATTGAATATAAATGAAATATTCGATGGAAGTTGAGCTTTTATGACCATTTGATTAGAAAGACGAAAATCATTAAAAATTGCATTCCATGTTGCTGATATAATGAGAGAGAATTAGCTTATTTTTCTATCTAAATTTTTTATGTGAGTTCCATATTGCATCAGACTGAAAAATATATCACTAATGAATCGTATTTTTGTATCGTTGTTAGAGAATGATTAGAGCGGTACCGTTCTCTCTGTTGTTATATGCATTACTCTCAATTTAACTTCTGACATCGGTTTCTTCCGCTAGTAACATATAAAATGTAACAAGTATGATAAAAAAAATTGTGGAATATTGAATTGTATCATCACCATATATAAACGGATTGTCACCATTTTAATATGCCGAACAGCGGAAACCTTTAAAACTTCAAATATAATACTCTATATATATCTATATACGGAAGTTCTAAAATATCTGGTAGATATGTAAATGCAAGCAGAGGGGCTGAAATAAACAGACTTTGTATATGCGAAAATAACACATGTAAGAGCTGGCAAGATATGGACTAAAATAGATATAGACAACAGGTAAATAAGAAAGGTGTTTCATTATTATTTGCGTGTTCCGCCCTAGGGCATCACATGGAAGAGAGAGATGGAGGATTTTCTAAGGGAAGCTGTTTCGTATTAACTCTTTCGCATCGAAGTCGCCCCAGACGCCCGAGCATTCAGAAATTGGCTGGACGCCCGAAACGTCTCAATAATTTCCTACCCAGTGCTTTCTCCCATCACGTTACTGCATTACTCATTGCTTTCAGGTGTTGTTAAATCACATGTCAATCATTCTTTTGAAGCTACTAAAAGTAGCTTCCTTGTTTCCTTTGTTCCTTCCTTTCCTTTGTTTACTGTCAGTGTTTAGCTTTTGATGCCCGAAGTTGCAATCCCGTCCCAAGGGGGAACTTCACACAGTGTCAAAACGTCGAAGAAAGAAGTTCTCGCTTTACTTAAGTAAGGCTATTGTTAGCGCTGTAGTATTCAACTTGTCATGGGGGAAGGAAAAGCATTCCAGGAGAAATTCTTAGATACGGGCGTTTTCGATGTTTGGGGAATTGAGATTTTGCCCTCTCTCGATGCGAAAGAGTTAACACGTTACACATGTGGAAAACTACAAAAACGCCCGCGCAGCGAGCCCTTTCGCGGGATTCGAACATTAAATCGAACTACCAGTGTTCAGGGACTTTACCGCTCGGCCGATGGTGGGCCTAGAAAGACAGCTAAGTCAAAAGAAACAGTCTAATAACTTAGGGTTTTAAAATAGACACCCGAAAGCTCACCCAATAACAGTAAGAGAAGATTTACGTGATCGATGAATGCGATCCCATGCTCGGACATTTAGCTGTTCGGTAACTGTATACTCGGAAATCTTTCTACGTGCATCCTCTGAGTAGCTGCTATACTATCGTTTACAAGCCCATAAATAAATGTATGTCAGTAAGCTTTGTCTTGGTTTTGCATTGCATGCTACCTAAACACCCCACGTGGAAAAATGATTTGCATCACTAGATAGGACTGGCCTTTATCACCAGGACGTGAAATTTTCTCATATACATGGTACATTTGCTTATTTAAGACCCCTCTAACTTTCTTTATAATTCTGTCAGATATTGTACGTAGATTTGCCATATACGTATATATCTACATGGAAAATGCTGTTAACCCTTTCCGTCACGTTACTTTTTAAATTTGGAGTTTTGATGAAGAGAAAAGGTAGGCAGTCAAATTAAGCGTAGAAGAGTACACAAATAAAATTTTGTGAAGATAGCACTTATCGTTTTACTTATGTGGGTGAGCCCAAAGTGGGCACACTGATTGAATAGAGCTTCAAGAAAAGCGCTGAAACGAGCATTGTTGTCAATGAACTGACCGATGAGATGCGGAGAAACAAAGAATACAGACTTTTAGTTGTCCTAGATTATCGGTGAGCCCTGTCTGGGTACACCTAAGGTTCACTGTTTGATTTTAGCCAAGATTTCAAGGTAAAAATTTAAAACTAATATAGAATAAGGTAATTAGCATACAGCCAAAAACATAACATAGAAATTTCTTTTCAAACAGTTCCTTTTATACCCTAAAAAAATCTGGAAATCTTTGAAAAATGAGGGTCTTAAAAACTAAACATGGCTAAAATATATATGGACTGGTTTGTGTTGAGTTGCCATCTACTATGAATAAAGATGGTTCAGAGTAACCTATAAATCCTTTTTCATTCAATTTTTCTGTGCGTACAGAAGGAAATTGTTTAGGTGTGTCTAGACCGGACACACTGTGCGGCAAAAGGTTAATGATTCTTTCTAATTCAAAGAATGCCAAAATATACTTTTTCATTCAAGTTAATATGTAATTTCACATTTTCAAAAAACATATTTAATATTACAGCGTACTTTTAGACTTGTAATTAAACCTTAAGTTAGCACAACTCTGCTTTTAGTAATGTAATGTAATTTTATCGTTTCATATTCAATATTTGAAAATTTCGTTTTTAGGGAACGTAATTTTAGCATCTCAAAGAAACATCTGAAAACTGCGTTTTGGAGAACATAATTTTAGCACCTCAGATGAAATTTTTAAAACTTCGTTTGTTCGAAAAATGTATTTAAAATATATCATTGAAAAGAAAACAAAAGTAACAAAGTTCACAAAAATTTAACAACTAATGCATATTTATTCAAAATGAGATGCAGAAATAATTACATTTGGCGTAGAAGCTAAGAATTATAAACACTACTTGACATCACAACTACAATAGTAGAGTAAAATAATTAATTGTTGCTTAGAGATAATTACAGATTATCGCTAAATGGTAGAATATGAATTACGTTACACATCATTTTTATCATTGTGTACCATAAAAAAATATTCATGCAGCATTTTTGACATAATGCTGAAGGCACTTATGTATGACGCGTAAAGCTATGATTTGTACACATTTTCATACATTAAAAATACTACAAATGAAATTTTTTGCTGGTAAAGAAACTTCAGAAATAATTAAAGTAATGAGACTCATTTTTCTAAATATTCATTTAGTAACTGCTGACAAGAACTAAAGGAATGGACTGGCAAATGATAATACTTTTCACATAAACTGCAGATTGAGTGGCACTTGTCTCAGAAACTGCAAATTCAATGGCACTTGTCTCACAACAGCAATTTTAAGATTGTTAACCCCTTAACTGCCGCGGGCGTATATATACGCCTTGCTCAGCCGATACGTTAACTGCCCCAGATGCGCAGCCGATGCGTTAACTTTGCGAATAATTTTAGGTGTAGCAGCGCAAAGCAAATGATAGCAGTTTGGATATATACGCCTGGGGCAGTTAACGCATCGGCTGAGCAAGGCGTATATATACGCCCGCGGCAGTTAAGGGGTTAAAGATGCAGAGATTCTTGAGCATTCGCTTGTCTGGACTCACATTGCTCAAAACCTTGTTATCACACTTATTCAACTGAAAGTATGCATACTTTATTCCAAAGTCAAATCAAGTTAATATGATCGGCTGCGTACCACAAATAAGAATAAACTGTTCTATGATATAGAATGCACAGAATTCATCACAGTGTATTTTTTGGAAGTAGGAGAAGTGAAAAATGAGCAACGCCTTCGCCGGCAATCGAACCACCGACCTCTGGAATACGTGCCCAGCGTGCAGACTACTACACCATGAAGACACACTAAGAAGGTGGGAGAAATACCTTATAACAGACGTATTACGTTTCCTTAAAAATCACTAAAATTTATGCATCAAATCAGTATGGGTCCTGAAGGACTTTCGCAACAATTCCCATTGCTAAAAGCGGTAACAAGAAGTCTTCGTGATTATGATGGTTCCCTTTTGCAAAGAGATAAAAGGCATCAGACGAATCCATAAGAAACGATATCATTACCTTGCAAATGAAAAGGAATCCCACACTGCTTCTTCTGGTAAACATTTTGCAAGATGAGAGGTTATCCAGAAGCTATTCAATATGTTCCACTGCTTGGAAAGAATGGCTTATTTATACTTCATTTACTATTAAAAACAAGAATTACTGAGAAGTGTTCTAAGATCGCTTTATTATCAAGGTTGAGCGAAGAGAGAAAGCGGATTTCCGGCTGCATCTTACAATCTGTTAAGTACTTCCGAAAAAGCCGCTTCAGTGACGAATTAAGGGAAAATACTGGTGATTTTCTTTTTATTATCTTAAAGAATCTTCACTTTCTTTTAAAGACTTTTCCTATCATAAGTTTTTTAAAATCCAAATTTATCCTCGTAGAGCCTAAAATAAAATTTGCAGATTATCTTGGAATAATGTCCCTGATTAAAATATTATATTAAAAATTAGTAAAATAGTTATTTCCGGAAGTGAAACTTATGTTTATGTTAGAATTGTTTTTCATAATATTGGATATACTTATGGTGCGGGTTATAAATGTAGTTATTCTACAGGGTGTTTATAAAGTCCCGGACCCATTTTGATGTTTAATAACTCATAAAATAATAAATATAGATTAAAATTAATAACATAAATGGTTAGACAGACTCAAAAATTTTCATGGCCCCTGTCAATGAACTTCCACGTGTGCCCCCTTCGTCGCACGGAGAATATCAAGTTGATATTCAATTTCACGCCAGGTAACGGCAAGCATGTCGCCATCCACAGAGGCTATTGCGGTTGTAATTCTGGCTGGTGACACTCTCCTCCTGTAAACGTTGTCCTTTACAAATCCCCAAAGGAAACGTCCAGCGGCGTTATATCAGGTGATCTGGGTGGCCAAGGAATTGGACCTCCTCGCCCAATACATCTTCCTGTAAAATGGTCATTCAAAGAACTACGAACGATGGTATCGCAATGAGGTGGTGCACCATCTTGTTGCAAAAAGACATGTGGCTGAAGCTCTTCTAGTTGTGGAAATACGAAGTTTTTCAGCATGTCTAAGTATACGACTGATGAGACCGTCTTTTCTGTAAAAAATAAAGGCCCAATGACTCCGTCGTGCATTAGTCCACACCACACATTAACCTTTGGGGAATCCCTTTGTGCCTCACGGTATTCATGGCGGTTTTCAGATCCCCATATGCGCACATTATGGCGATTAACAATGCTAAAAACAAAAGAGAGAAAAATGCAATTAATAAGCAGACGATATTTAGAAAAGTACAGATATTTAGACTGGAAAATTAAATTATCTGAAATTAACCACACGCGCAGACGATATTTACAAAAGTAAAGATATTCAAACCTGAAAAGGAAACTATGTAAGTCATTCCGTCAATAAATGCCATAAGTTTGTTTATATCTTCATTATTTTATGAGTTATTAAACATCAAAATGGGTCCGGGACTTTATAAACACCCTGTATTTTTCATCAAGCAGCTATACACTAATATTCAATGAACAGCTCAATAAATTGATGTCAGTAAGCCGACATGCTCCTTTTAAATATAAAAAACCAATATTTAAACTCTTTCACATCGCAAAGGGGTGTTTTAATTTTTACAAGAGGAATATTATGGAGTATTTAATATTTTCTGTAAGTGGATTTGGCATCCTCGTCAGATATAAGCTATTTCCAGCTTGTGGGAATACTTTCTGCAAGCTTCATGTAGAAACGATCAATAAAATAAAAGAATATGTACACTTGAATATTTTTTTCTTTGTTAAATAAGTACACAAATTGGTATGTATCAATAATGTGATAAAAATTATTATAGCAAGTTTTTTATTTTGTAGAAGTACGTACAGAAGCCCCGAAAAATTCTCTCTCTGAATCCATTTTAAATCAGATTTATAATTCGTTTGGGGGAAAAAAGTCCTTTATTCAGTCTTTACGTAGAGATGTCACGCAAAAACATCCTTAAATTGCATTCGATAGCGGTCAAAATGGGTATTTTCGTTGAAATATGATATCCGAAATTTTTCGCGATTACAATACTTCCTTTCTACCTCGTTCAAAGAGGTAAAAACTTAACAGTAAATAAAACCAACTTACATCGCGTTTAGAAAAGTACCCTCTGGTTTCTCGCATTCTCAAAGAAAGTTCATAAATGGTAAAGACTTCAGGAAACGTGAATGGATAAATAGGAACCAAAATTTAATTAAAAGATTTGACTGAAATTTCAAATTATACAAAACGGATGGAAATTTTAAAAAAATAATCATATGCAGGAATATGTTTCCTCTATCCAGCTCTGAAGAGAAAATTTTGGGATGATCGATTAATTTGACCGTAAAACAAATAGCTCTGAAGATATCTGTATCAAATTATTAAAAACATTCCTATAAAATATTGTATTATCATCGTAAATACGTATAGCTGAATAATTTCTAGTTGACAGGATAAAAAATTAGCTTATAATTTTGACCCAATAATTGGGTAAACTAAATTAACTAAAGCCTGTATAAATTAGCATATCTTATTCTCCGTTTCATATCATAGACCTTATAAGAAATAGACTAACCCAAACGGGTTTTTTCCCTCGTCTGAGGCGTTGCCGGCTGTCACCTTGATCACATCCGGAGGAGTAGGGACGATTTGCAGAAATTTAACATTGGTTGACTATTGTAGTGTGTATAATTATCAAGAAAAAGCTGGTTGTAGCGCCTCATTTCACAAATTAGAATTTCTACATTTTTTTTATTTTTGAAATTGAGATTGATTTTTAAAAGTTTAGCATATTTATCAAGCATAATTAACGTTCCAAATAATTATAAATCTATTGCATGCTTTCAGGCTTATATATTTTTTTAGCTTTTCCTATGCTGTAAGGAAATTTGTAACTACTTCTTTTAGAAAAAAATATTTTAAATCTGAGCTAATAGAAAATTTCAAACAAGCAATTTTCTCTTGCAATTTTTATGCTTTTTATTGGTGTAAATACGTAAAAAATAGTAAAATATTTAAAAACGAATTTTCGAAAGTTTTGTTTAAAATTCTAAATTGTGCTGCTTTTTTAAAAATTATAGATGAGTATTATAGCACAATTTCGATAAAGGAATTTTATTTCAATTATATTTCATAATACATCATAGTGATAAAATAAACACTTGACTCCTTAATAATTTTTATACATTTAATTCTAATATTAAAATTGTATTTAACCGTAATAATTAATTTTGCTTGTATTTTGTAGTGATTATTTTTTTAATTTATTTTTAGTTCTGCATAAGATTTTTTTTTTATTTACTCTTAATTTAATTTATTAGCCCAAAGGGACGGTAGCCTAGAAAGGCTGTTAGTTTCGGAGCGGCATTTTGCTCAGTTTTACTATAAATATCCGTCTCTCCTTGCAAATTGTTGTTACCAAATATTATCGCCCTGTATTATATTTAAAGAAATTAAATAATGAAGAATCTGCATGAATACATGCATGTTTCTCGCACTGTGACAAAAACGACCGTATCTAGAGCCATCAAATTTTGAATAATGTAATCCTCCACCCGAACATGGGCATCTGGACGGCCGAATTTCGAATTTGTTTTAATCTATTTCATATTTGTAAAACTTTAACGAATTTTTATTAACAAACTCAACGTGTTCAGAGAGAGCACTGTACGGAAAATAACAGTTTTATCTTCAGTGCGCAAATTCTAAAGATATGCTGTTTTCAAATTTATGTGGTTTACGGGCGAAGAACATGATATTCAATAAATATAGGTAAGACACAAAACTTTAAAAAAAGTTTCCTTTTGGGCATGATATAAAATAGTCCTTTTGGGCTTCTAGATTTTATTTTATTTTATTTTTTTCCTTCATTACGCTCAGAAAATTTTATGCTCCGAATTTTATGAATTATTAAAATAACTAATCCACTTTAATGTTAATAATTTAATGATCATATAATCAAATAATTATGATCTTTTTGTAATGTTGTTATAGTTTGGAAAATCACTGCCTGAAAATGTTCATTAAATTAAAAAAAAAAAAAAATATCAGATCTTGTTTAATTTTACCTTTTTTTTATTTCAAAGCATCGCGTACTATCAATCTTATTAATTTTACTTTATTTTTACACAAAATTAACTTCATAAATTTTGTGCTTAGAGTTTTTACCGTTTTACCAAAGTAAACATGTTTATACAAGAGCTACGCGTAAAAAAAAAAAATCACTATACAACGTATCATATTTAACAATTAAAAAGAGTTATGTGATGCAAACGCCATAGGTTTCAGTTTTAAAGTAAACCAGACAGTCCCTACTCTTTCTTGCCGACATGTCGTTGACGCGCGCACCGCCCACTCGGTTAGTCTATCTCTTATAAGGTCCATGTTTCATATTTGTTGAGGCAGTCAAATGTTCAACCAAACGCCATTAGGATATTCTGATACTTTCCAGCTGCCCAACCAACAGAGTGGTTAGCGACGCGGAGGGCCTTACCGAAGGACCCGGTTTCGAATCTCGGAAAAGGGATGGATGTTTGTAAATGTAAAGTGATAGCGCGGCAGGCCACAAGTCCTCTCGAGATGTTGCTGGTAGAGGAAGAGGAGGGGGTGTGGACACTCGGACACATCCCCGAGGTGCTCTCCATCGAAATTGGAGGCGGAAGTGAGCAAAGTCGTACTATCGCCTGCGTAGTGCTCAAGGGTTTCGTCAACCGTTTGCCACGACAAATTTCGGTGTTTGTTCTGATGTTACAAGCTGACAAGTGAGATAAGTCACAAAAACAACATATTGAACTAGCAGAATGTTATAATCATATGCTTCAAGCAAGATGTATATTTAATTAGATATGTATACTTATTGTTACTATGAATGTTGAATTTTTAAGCGGAACACCCTGTCCTAACTAATTATATTTTCTTTTATCTTTTTAGGTAAGTCTTTCATGTTTCCCAAGTTTCATTCATGATTGGTGAGTTTTTTATCTTCTGTTGAAGTAAAATATATCTTCTGTTGAAATAGCTCTCAAAAATAGCTCCCAAAATTTTATTGTTTCTTTATTAAATAATAATTTACCATAAGAATACGAAATGCAACGACAGTTGAAAATCTTGCAATCTTTACGAAGATGAATTTCGTGAACTTTTATCTTATGATGCTGTCAGACAAATGAAAAGGGGCACTGGAAATATGGTAATTATCCAGCATATTTGAAAATTAATTATTTTGTTGTTATTCGGTATAACCATCTAAGATATTTTCTACACCCTGGCTTCCGCTTAGTGTTACATTACATTATTGCCATAATAATAATATTCGTCATCAGGCGAAGTTTCAGTTCCGAAAGCTGTAACCAGTTCCTACCTGCATGAGATATTAATTTAATTTTAAACAGTAACTCTTCGTTTCGGATAAATGTACAAACTAAGAAACCTCAGAAACAACATACTAGATCTTATTAGTTAAAAGGGATTTTGTCTCTGACGGAATATTGTTTCCCTTTTGCGATTTTGCATCGAATCACTCTGAATGTCCGCTTCAATTTTCAAACTGTTGCCACCAAATATTACCGCCCTGTATTATATTTGAAGAATTAAATATTGAAGAACCTGCATAAATGTATGTATGTTTCTCGCATTGTAATAAAACAGCGGTACCTAGAGCCATCAAATTTTGAATAACGTCCGTTTCCACCCGAATATGGGCATCTGGAAGCCCAAATTTGGAATTTGGCCACACAAACACATTTACATCCTTCTTTATATATATAGACATAATTAATTATCAGTCCAAAGGGGCTTTGTCCCTGAAGAAGTATTGTTTTCGTTTTGCGATTTTGCGTTGAATCATTATAAACGGCGAATCACTTTTCAAACTGTTGCCACCAAATTTTAGAGTCATGCTTTCATACTTTGTAAAACTTTAACGAATTTTTCACTTACAAACTCAAGAATTTCAAAGTGAGCAATGGCAACGTTCTACAGAAAAACTTTTTTTATCTCTAGCGCAAGAGTCTCTGTATCGGGAATTCTAAAGATATGCTCAATTTAAAATTATTTTTCGATATTGCTTTGGAACTGAATTTTATGGTTTAAATGCGAAGAACATGACATTTAATAAATAAAGGTAACACACAAAATGTTAAAAAAAAACGCCCCTTTGGTCGTAATTTAAAATCTAAAATCTTTTCAGATTTTTTAAAATTTTATTTTTAAAAAGCATGAATAAAATTAAACAAGAATATACATAAAATGTACCTTTCTGTGTCTTATTGAACGTTTTATAATTGTGTAAATGCTTGCAATGTAATTTTATAAATATTTACACGATGTGATCAATTAATAAACGATCATATCGAGCGGTTAAATACTGGTGAATACTAATAGTTCGCTTCGAACCGAATTCATCGGGCTGGCAGTATAGTCGTTTTTTTTAAGTGTTTCCTCCATGTAATGTAAATAAGAGCCAGTTTACTTTAGAAAGTGGTCCACGAAAGTACACCTCCATCACGGCAATTAACCCTCGTGTGATTTGCCATATTTAAATCATTAAAGCTAACCTAATTATTGACGACAGGGATTAAACTGATCATGATCAGTGGACTACGGATTAATAATTTGAAAAGCTACAAATTTTCTTTATTTTGCTTTTTGATAGATAAAAATGATTAGAAACCATAGCAGTTTCATTTTTTTTTTTTTTTATAATTTTAGCATTTAGTAAAAGATTTTGGTTTTGAAAAAGTAGCTATGTTCTTATTAATAAAACCGAACTGTTTTAGCTTACATAAAATTTAATTACCCAAGTAATAACTATACAAAGATGTGGTTTATCTCGTGGATAAATTGCATTCTAACGCAGATTTTCTAGACTTTATAAAAAAAAAAAAAAAAAAAAAAAAAAAAAAAAAAAAAAGGATAGACTGATATTACTTTTTAAAATGTCTGTTTTGTAGAAATTTAATTTAAATGCTATGAATTAAAATTATTTTAAAATATATATATATTACCGTGAAAGACCGAAATCTGGATAATGTCGACATTCTCCGCTGAATTTTTACATTCACACAGTCTCCTGGTGTACGTCCAAAATATCTGCTGAATATCCTTATTCCTCTTTTATACCGGCAAATGTCTATACTCACCATGCACTGATGATGAATGTTTGAATGAAAATGTTTTCGTAACCTTTTTAAATCATACTTTATTATTAAAACATATTATGATATATATCAAAACATGAAAAAGCTTAAGTAACAACGCAAGTAAATAAACTGTTGAATATAAAACGAACAGTGCATTCCAAATGAGAAAAAAAAACGACACCAATAATATGCTTAATTATGTGATTGACTTTAAACAATATTATTTTTTTTCCACAACTTAAATTGTTAGGGCACTTTGAATTGTACACAGAGAAAGAAAAAGGGGGGCAGTTCTATATCTCACGTTCTACTGGGCCGATTGTCCAAAATTCAAATTGTGTTTTTCATGTCTCGAAAGCGTGACTTAGGATATATATTATATTTATATATAACATTGTTCTAGTATAGGTATTGTTTATGTGAGTATCGTTTGCTTCATTTTATTGTTGCAAACAGCGTAAATTCCTTTTGTTTTTCTTCTTTTAGTTTTGAACTTTATGTGTGGCAACAAGATAATTGATTGATAGAATTGTGTTTGTGACAGCCATGTAGAATGGCTCGCTTATTTTGTATCAATTATTTCGCATCGCTGACAAGTGTAATTTAATAAAAGTGTAGGAATACAGTCCATTTGTTGATTGATTATAGTTTGTGAAACATATTAATTTAATAGAATACATATTGTTGGTCAAAAGTCTAGCCGGAGAGCTAGTGAAGATAGTGACTGTTCTAAGTGTATTCTAACAACGCAAATATGCAGATGGTTTGTGAAAATTATCCACTTTGTGAGGTAAGTGGATTTTGAACAAAAATTCGTTTAATTTGTTGTTAAATTTTAAGAACAATGTTGTAATACAACATAGAATTCGATTTCATTTTAATAATAGTGTTAAGTGATTTAAGAACAATTTCTGTTTTTGAATTGATCAATTATGAGTGAACTTATAACTTTTAAAACAAAAAGAGCGGTCTTACGCAGGAGTGTTACTAATTATGTAAAGAAAATTGAAACTATTTTAACTGCAGATGAAATTAATTTAATAGAACTAGAGGAATGTGTCGAATTATTGAAACAAAAAGAAACTGAGTTAAGGAAGCTTGATTCTGAAATCGAAAGTTTAATTACAGATACTAAAGAATTAGAAAACGAAATAGATAACGTTCAGGAGTACACAGATAAAATTTATTTGTGGAAATTTAAAGGTGAAAAAATATTAAAAAATCAAAATAATAAAAATAATTCTAATAGTGTAATTTCAGAACAGGTTCTTGACAATATTAAATTACCCAAGTTAACATTACCGACTTTTGGTGGTAATATTACAGAATGGATAGCTTTTAAAGATCTTTTCAGTGCTTGTGTAAGAAATAATACAAATTTATCTAATGCTCAAAAATTGCAGTATTTGAAGGCTTCGTTGAAAGGTGAAGCATATCGCATTATTCAAACCATTCAAATTTCGGATTGTAATTTTGAAATAGCATGGAATCTGTTAGACGAAAGATATTCAAATAAGAGAGAACAAATTTTTGCATATATTAAACGTTTTTTAAGTTTACCAACTATTCAAAATGAATCAGCATTTGCTATTTTAAATTTAGTCGACAATATTAATGAAATAATTCGTTCTTTAGAAGTATTGAATCAAACCATTGATAATTTTGGTGACACTTTAATGACTTATTTAATTTTGCAAAAATTAGACCCTGCTACAAAATTATGGTGGGAAAGTCAGTTAAAATCTAATGAAATTCCAAAACTTACGACTTTAATTGAATTCCTAAAAAACTATGCAAGAACACTTCAAAATAGCAAATCAACAAGTAATAAGGTACCTAAATCTGTGTTTCAAAATAAGAATAATGTTCTGGTTGCTACTTTGGGTTGTGGTTATTGTAAAGAAGATCATATTTTAGCCAAATGTTCGAAATTTCTAAATTTATCGGTTCAGCAAAGGATAGATTTTGTAAAATCTAATCGTTACTGTTTTAATTGTTTATCTAATATGCACTTGCTCAAAAAATGCAAGAGTTTAAATACATGTCAACATTGCTTTAAGAAGCATCACAGTATTTTGCACATTGTAAATAATTCAAAGAATAAAACTCAGTTAAACAGTATATCTCCGCCTACGCAATCTATCATTAAAAGAGATGAATTAACGAGTCCTAAGGACGTTTCAGCCACAGTTTGTGCCTCTCATTATGATTCGAATGCAAAAGGTAATCAAACCAGTCACATTTTATTGTGTACTGCTTTAATAAAAGTTCAAAATTCTAAGCAACAGTTTGTGAAGTGTAGATGTTTATGTGACACTGGATCTCAGAGATCATTTATTTCAAGGGATTGTGTGAAGAAATTAGGATTACGAGTGAAAGATAATTCCATTTCTGTATCATGTCTAGGAGAATTTAATACTATAAGTAATGGGGAAGTCGATTTAGTATTCACTTCTCATTTTAAAAGTGATATTCGTGTATCAACATCAGCGTTTGTACTGGACAAGGTGACAGATAACATTCCCTATGTATCTTTGCCATCAATCATCTTCGATAACTTCAGTGATTTACAATTAGCTGATCCATTATTTTACAAGTCACAACCAGTTGACATTTTATTTGGAGTAAATGTATTTCTGCATTTAATGACGGGAGAAATTGTCAAACGTGGTCCTGATCTACCATTTGCTCTAAATTCGAGGTTGGGATGGATAATTTCGGGTACTACAAATTTTGAATCTACAAATTTTGAGCCAGTATATGTAAATCATTTGAATACAAACACAGATGAGTTAGTAAATTCTTTCTGGGAGTTAGAAAAGTTTCCAAATGTACAACCTTTAACAAATGAAGAAAAACTTTGTGAAGAACATTTTAAAAACTCGCATTTTAGAGACACATCAGGTCGTTATTCAGTTGCATTACCATTCAAACATAATAGAGATATTCTAGGTGACTCCCGTGAAGTGGCGTACAGAAGATTTCAATACTTGGAGAAGAGGCTGTTATCTATGAAAGAAATTTACAACCAGTATATTCAGTTTATGAAAGAGTACTTTTCACTAGAACACGTAGAATTAGTGCCAGACACAGATTATGAATTAGAGAATAAGCACTATTATATCCCACATCACTTCGTGTTGAAGGACTCTAGCTTAACAACAAAATTGAGAGTTGTTTTCGATGCGAGCGCTAAAACAACCACAGGTGTTTCTTTAAATGATACACTAATGATAGGCCCAAAAATACAAGATGACTTAATTTGTATTTTAATAAGATTTAGACTTCATAACATTGCAATAACCGCTGATATTAAAATGATGAACAGACAGATAAAGGTTCATGAAAAAGATAGAGATTTTCAGAGAATATTATGGAGAGATAGCCCATATAAGCAAATACAAGTTTGTCGTTTGAAAACAGTTACATATGGAACTGCAGCTGCTCCATATCTTGCAACCAAAGTGTTGAGTCAGTTAGCGATTGATGAAGGATTGAACTTTCCAAAGGCAAAGAATATAGTTTTAAGAGATTTTTATGTTGATGATATGTTAACTGGTGTAAAAGATAGTTCGGAAGGTATTGCATTGATAGACGAATTGCAACATCTGCTAAAAAGTGGTGGCTTTGAGCTTCACAAATGGTCGACAAGTGAACCGTTATTGTTCAAAACCTCTGGCTTAACAAACACAGATAGTGACAATATTCATCGTGTAATAGAAGACAAACCATCGAAAGTTCTGGGATTGGAATGGCATCCGAACAATGATGAATTCAAATGTAATGTCGGTGTAATAGAGTATCAAAGTGTTCCGACTAAAAGAATTATTTTGTCATTCGTAGCAAAACTATTCGATCCATTGGGGTGGATAGCTCCGTTTGTAATTCTCTCTAAAATGATCCTTCAGCAATTGTGGAAATTACAGTTATCATGGGATGATCCTGTAACAGAAGAGATTGATCGAAATTGGAGAATTCTATGTAGAGAAGTTAAACTTTTGAATTCTATAAATATACCTAGGAAAATTCTGCTACCTGATTATTTTCGATGTGAACTTCACGGATTTTGTGATGCGTCTGAAAGAGGTTATGCAGCAGTTATTTATATCAAAACTTGCAATAACTCTGACATTAATGTTAAACTCGTAACAGCTAAAACTCGTGTAGCACCATTAAAATCTATTACGATTCCAAGACTGGAATTATGTGCAGCAGTGTTATTGGCACGCTTAATTCAGTCTGTAAAAGCTGCATTAGTTATAAATTTTGATTTAGTGCAAGCTTGGAGTGATTCACAAATCGTGTTGTCATGGCTAAGGTCAGATCCTAAAAAATGGCAAGTCTTCGTATCCAATAGAGTTTCTGAAATACAATCCATCTTACCACCTGAGAACTGGAGTCATGTTGATGGAAAGGAAAATCCAGCTGATTGTGCTTCACGTGGATTATTTCCTGCAGAACTATTATCTCATCAATTGTGGTGGAATGGTCCTTCTTGGTTAAAGTGCAGTGAGATTGCCTTATCTAAAAATATTCTTATAGATGAAGAGGCATTACCAGATGCACGTAAAACAGTCTCATTTGTAGTTTCTGAACCTGTACAGGAACTTGCTATTATATCAAATATATCTTCATTTCCAAAGTTACAACGCATATTTGCTTGGATATTAAGATTCATATCGAATTCTAAAGTAGCATATCTAGAAAGAAATACGTCTTTTTTATCTAGTAATGAAATTCGAGCTGCAACTTTCTGTATTGTCCGAATAATACAGCGATTTCATTTTTTTAAAGAAATTCAATGTTTGGAGTTGGGAAAGGACTTACCTACAAACAGCAAGCTCCTTAGCTTGTGTCCAATTTTAGATGACAACAAAGTGTTACGTGTAGGAGGAAGACTGAAAAATGCGCAACTATCAGAAAATGAAAAACATACAGTCTTATTACCTTCAAAACACAATCTGACAGAAATCATAATTAGACACTTTCATGTCAAATATCTGCATGCAGCACCGGAACTTCTTCTATCTTTAATCAGACAGCAATTTTGGATCATAGCTGCTAGATCTGCTATTTGAAAAGTAGTAAAATCTTGTATCACGTGTTGCAAACTTAGAGCTAAAACTGCAAGTCAAATAATGGCTGATCTACCGGAATCTAGAGTAACACAATCGCGACCATTTCATCGAACTGGAATAGATTTTTCTGGACCGTTCATGATTAAACATCATGCAGGACGTGGACAAAAATCATTTAAATATTACGTATGCTTATTTGTGTGTTTTGTAATCAAGGCAGTACATCTTGAAGTGGTTGAAGATTTGTCAACAAAGGCATTTTTAAGTGCATTGAAACGATTTATTGCAAGAAGAGGGAAACCATTTGAGATTTATAGTGACTGCGGTACTAACTTTAAAGGTGCAGACAAAGAAATCAGAAAATGTTTTTTGCAATGTAAGCAAAATCAAGAAATTCACAAATTTTTGTCTTTAGAGGAAATAAAATGGATATTCAACCCGCCATCATCTCCCCATTTTGGTGGACTATGGGAATCGGCAGTAAAGTCAATGAAATTACATCTAAAAAGGACTGTTGGTGATACTGTGCTGACCTATCCGGAATTTCAGACCTTGATAGCGCAGGTTGAGGCTTGTCTCAACTCTAGGCCATTGTGTCCAACATCGGCTGATCCAAATGATTTAACTGCATTAACACCTGGTCATTTCCTAATAGGAACGTCTTTAACTGCCATACCTGAACCAGACCTAAATTATAGTTCCTTCAATCACATTGACAGATGGCATGTGAGACAGTTTATTTTTCAGCACTTCTGGAAAAGATGGAGTCGAGAATACCTGTCTCAGCTTCAACAAAGACCTAAATGGCAAAAAAGTCAAAACAATTTAGAAGTCAATGACTTAGTCCTCATCAAAGAAGACAATCTTCCGCCTCTTAAATGGAGGTTAGGGAGAATAATTGCTGTTCATCCGGGCTCAGATCAAAGAGTCAGAGTTGCTAGTATTAAAACTGGTCATGGTGTCATAAAACGACCAGTCGTGAAATTGTGTCCTCTTCCTATTCAGACTAAAAAACTATGAACTTCTTCGCATATAATATTTTGTATTATTTTTTCTTATGTTTATCTTTATTACAGACTAAGAAGTTTCAAAATGCTCCAACTGTTGAAATCCCCTGGGATTTCAACGAGGGCCAGGATGTTTATGTGAGTATCGTTTGCTTCATTTTATTGTTGCAAACAGCGTAAATTCCTTTTGTTTTTCTTCTTTTAGTTTTGAACTTTATGTGTGGCAACAAGATAATTGATTGATAGAATTGTGTTTGTGACAGCCATGTAGAATGGCTCGCTTATTTTGTATCAATTATTTCGCATCGCTGACAAGTGTAATTTAATAAAAGTGTAGGAATACAGTCCATTTGTTGATTGATTATAGTTTGTGAAACATATTAATTTAATAGAATACAGGTATTTTGACACTAAATCGAACTTTTTCTGAAATAACGTACCATTTTTTTCCATATTTCGATTCTACGACTTATACTAAACTACCAAGTTTTGTCAAAATCGCACGAGTCGTTTTTAAAAAATTAACTCTCAAAATTTTAGCTCCTCAATGTTAATTGAGTTTGGTATATATTTATTAATCTCTCTCTTTTTATTAAACTTATCTGATTTTTCATTTTACATTTCGAATTTTAGGTTTATTCCAAATAAAATTCACCCCTTTTTATGATTTATTTTTTAAACTGGTATTTTTAAATAATATTTCCAAATTTTTCAAAAAAAAGTGAATTAAAATCTATAAAATTTTTACCTTCATCTTAAAGTAGACGTATTTCTAAGCATACCTGCAAAAAATTATACATTTGTATTCAAAATTTCCGAAGATATACTTGAATTTATGTATTGGCGGATTTTGAAATTTGGCATATTTCTTGAAAAGCGATAAAACATCAAATGTGGTTTTGGCACTTTGTTAAAATTATTTGAAAGTAGGAACGATGTGACTTTTTTTTTTCCGCTCATGTACAATGTAAAAAGGCAGGAACGAGGTCTCTTTTCTTCCGCTCCGGCACAATGAAAGGGAAAGGAAAATAGGTTGCCATATGTTTAGAATTTCGCTAAGTGAATTATTCTTGGTGCAAACTGAAAAAATGGAGCCAAGGTAAATTTTTGAATTCCTCCGTAACTTTCGCACCAATTTTTTCAAAATTTAATATCTAGGCATAATTTGAGTCGTAGAATCGAAATATGGGAAAAATTTGGCATGTTATTTCAGAAAAAGTCCGATTGTTTTGTCAAAATACCTATGTTAGAATAATGATATATATAAATCTAATACGTATATCCTAAATAGCGCTTTCAAGACATGAAAAGCGCAATTTGAATTTTGTCAGTCACCCCAGTAGAATGGGAGATATAGAACTGCCCTCTTTTTTTCCCCGAGTGTGCAAGTCCCTTGTTTTTACAACAGCGTTTAGTTGTGTACTCTTCTTTCTTCTTGGCTTCTCGTTTCGGCCTTCACCAAAGCATATATGTCCTTATATACACCGGTGACGGTCTGAATGTATAAGAATATAAACAAATATTCGGCCTTTTACGGACGTATTTGGTATGTGTTGGCATTCACTGGAGAATGTGGACATTCTGCAATTTAGGTCTTTCATAATAACATAGAGTATATCTGATTTAAAAGGACTAGCCATTTTAATTCCTCATTAATGTTTATTGAGAACCGTAATGTGCTTAAACTGTTTTCGAAGCACTTCGATTTGCCTGCTGTGTTTTATCAATTTCCATACGTAGTAACTCTTTTTGAAATTGCTTTAAACCTGGATTGGTTTGAAGTGATCATCGTTGCTAATTAATATCTTCTAATTTCATGTAATATAATAAAAGTAATATAATCTGATATCCAATGGTTTCACCCCCGCCCCGCTCCGATGGTCTTGGAACACGTATATGCGTATGAGTTCTACCTGAGAAGGGTACGAGAGTGACATATGAAAATAATCGAAATCGTCTTGACATTTAATACGACGGCAGTATCATCACTACTGAATATAAATTACGTTATGTTGAACAAAACAAAAGTAGTGGTAGACGTATGATGAACCTCTCTAAGCTAGTGAAATAAATATAAAGTGTACTTTTGAAAATATCGTTTGTCATATTTTCTGGAGACGCAATTTGCTGAAGCGATTCAAGGCGCTGAAGATGAGACGGCTGTAAAAAATTCCACTACTGTCAAATATAATGAGTAACGAACTTAAATATCATTTGGCGTGAGGCTGCTGAAGCATTAAACACATTTATGAAATTTTCAGAGCATAACAAAGTATTGAAAAATATGAAGCAACAAAGCATTATTGAAGCGAACCTTCGTATTCCCTTCAATAATGTTTTGAGAAAAAGATAACTAATCGAATTTTGAAGTTTTTATGCAACAGCAAAACTGTAGACTGGAAAGCACAAACTGGTTATGAATAATAAATTATGCATATTTTGTAAGATTCTCGTCTAATATTTTCAGTTATTGAAAATTACTAAGGCTGCTGTCAAAGCAAATTTTTTATAATTTCTATATAAACCTGAAAAGAAAATGCATAAAAATATTTCAGTATGAATGAAATCAGTTCATTCTGTCCAAGCAGGAACCGATTCGTAAATAATTTTGTGTTGCCAAACCAGGCAACTTTCATATTTAATTATTAATATTTAGATTAAATTAAAAGAATTTCCAGCAGAACGGCATGCATTATATAAGTCTATGTAGTTAATGTTATCTGCCATGTGGGCGACGAATATGATTACCTAATGAAACCCGAAGCTGTATTTACGTAACACTTTATGAAAACTATGAAAACCACGGGCAAAACCCGTTTAAGTGCTGAGAACAAGAGTTTTGGGGAACCATTTTCACGGCTGTAGAATGTTCGATCAGTGATGGACTTGTTTCTATTAAAGGACGTTGTCTTTGAATGTGTAACCCTAATGGCATAAAGATAATTATTCAGCTTTCGTAGAACGTAATGATTATCGGAAAATCATAAAGAAATGATAGGAATTTAATTAAGTCTACTTAAAAATTACGTGCAAACCAAAGCTTGGTCATTAAATTTAAAATAACACAGTACCGATTGCTTCTTTTTTTACTTCCTTGTACGAAGTAAAAAGGAAGTATTGTAATCGCGAAAAGTTTCAGGCAGCATATTTCAACGAAAATATCCATTTTGACCGCTATCGAATGCAATTTAACGATGTTTCTGAATCATATCTGCACGTAAGGATAGAATAAAATACTCTTTTCCTTCAAAAAAATCCTTCAAAAAAAAAAATATAAAACTGCTTTAAAATTAATTTTGAAGAGAATTTTTCGTGGCGTCTGTACGAACGTATGTACGTACGTGCGTACGTACGTATCTCGCATAACTCAAAAACGAGTAACCTCAGAACGTTGAAAATTTGTATATAGGACTGCTATAACATGTAGATGTGCACCTCGTATTTTGGTTGCTATCGGCCGCACCAAACGTATATAAATATATTTATATATATATCCACTCCGTTACCTGGCTCAGTGATCTCAGTTTCTTTACTCTTATATGTTTGTAAATTGTAAATTTTTTGCTTTAAATATGATTGTATTATGTTGTTTTTATCTTCCGGTTAAGCTTTTTATGCCTTAGTAAATCTGTATGCAATATTTTGAGAATTATCAACAATTTAAAGTTGTAAGTGCCGCTAAGCCTTTTTTATATGGCGGCCATTGATGTTTACATTTGAAACAGAGACTAGTGGATTTGTTGCCAATCAAGAGAAAATTAGCTTCGCAACAACAAAGATGACGCATTCATTTATTATTACCAATTAAATCATGCTTAATTCTTTCTGGAATTTTTTCGAGGAAATATGTGTTTAAGATTTACTTCGTAATTTTTAATATAGATATTTTGAGTTTTTATGCATTTTTGCCTTCTCGCGAAGTGAGAACTGATTTAATTAAATGAGAAATACTCAATCGTCTGTGAAAAAGTGTTTCTTTTTTATTTTGTTTGCTTAATTTCTTTTATACATCATTCTAGCTTTATTACAGTATTTGAATAGAACATGTGGCAACGATTAGATAATGCTATTCTTTAAATGATATAAATTTTGTGCATTATGAGTTATAATATTAACTAAAGTTAACTGTTATATAATTATTGGTTTACATAACAGTTAACTTAAAATAATAACGTTATACAATTATTATATAAGTTAACTGTCATATAATTATTAATACTGTTAAGTGAATCTAGCGCCAGAGTGTCGCTATGATAAACAAATACTAGAGTGAATTTTAAGGAATGCATTTATTCTATTGTGGTTTATGCGCTGTCGGCGAAGTAGATTTAATTCAATCCAATAAGTTTAAATGAAATGCAAGAAAAAATGCGTATAATTTAATATTCCGTACAAGGAAGTCATGTGGTGTACACATCAGATTTTTTTATCTCCTTTAATGAAGTTTCAAACTTCTAACATTCCGGCCTTTTCTTAACAGGGGTTATTTTACTGACTTAGACAACATATATACTTTAAAATGATATTTTAAAAGGATATTCTCATTCTGGGAACTTGTATAGAGATGATTTACGTTTACTTTCTAAAGTTGTTTATAGTTCATTTTGCTTAAACTTGTGTTAGCAATTCATAAAAGCACCTACTAACTTATATCTTAACTATATGTTTAAAGACTTTTCTTTTTTAATGTTAAACATTTATGACTGATCTGAGTAAGTTGCTTTCACAGAGAAATTTGTAACTTTTTTCAGACACACGTGCTGTGTATGTCATCATATATTAAAGGAATGTACTTAATTTCCTTTTGAAAACTCACAACAACAAGTGTTTTTCGAATTTTGAAATATTCATCTAAATAAATGCGTATTAATAATTCTAATATGTGTTATGGGTAATAAAACATTGCATTTCATGGTCACAATAAATTGTATTGCTGTCTCAATAAGATTTGAGTTAACATATGTATTCATTAGCTAAGAACGTCAAAGAGAGAATTAATTTGTTTTTGTAGCATTTAAATGTAATAAAAGCATATTTTAATTATTAGATTTAAATATGACCTAACAAAATATCACACATATTCATGTTAAATAATTAATAGATTACTTCTAATTTAAGCCATTGCTAAAAAAATGCTTATATTGTTTTTAAATGCTTATTAGTGGGTCACTTTAAATCAGTTTATCAGACTGACATATTTGTGTCAAAATAAATTTATTACCTCTGTATACATATGTAGAATCGGTACTTACTGTCTAGGAATATGATGTTTGTAAACTTACTTCTCAGGTGGCTGTCTAAAGGCTATTAAACTAGTCCGATTTATGTAAAACTTGAATATTTAATGAAACATGAATAGTTGCTACAAACTACAAATTACATACGTAGAAGGAAATAGGTGAGATGATTTACAAATGAAGAGAATGAATAGTCTTTAATATGCAAACATCTTTTAATTGCGTCATCGTCTTAATGGCGGAATCGTCTGACTTCTATCATCGGAAAAGTCAAAGATATTTTTCTCACAGCTTGTCGCGTCATCCGATTATAAAGAACGATGCCATCCCACACATATAATACGATTGTATTAAATCGAAGAGACTTTTACTTAACCTGAAATATCTGTCTTCATATTTTCGTCTTATGGAACGTAATTTCATTCTTTCCAATGAACATATATACTTTAAAATTAAATGTTTGCGTATGTTTAACCAAGATGTGTATTAAAGGACTTCTTCGTTCAAGAAAATAAACTAAAGCATAATTCAGTAACATTTAGAAGTTTATTTAAAGTGTAACACACAAATTTACATACGGCTGTTATACTAAAATTAACATACACCTTTAATGTATGGCAATGAAGATATGTATCAAAAACACTATTTGAAACCCTTCACAGCTGCATATTCAATATACAGCAATAATAACATATGAAAAAAATAAATTGGTTACACATTATTTTTATACTTTAACATTTTTTATACAGCAACAAATTATGCATTATTATAAGCAGACAGCTTTCAACACATTCTCATTAAATATTTACAACTATCAATTACATTTCATTGTTTCATATTTAAGATAGTGCATTTACATTGAGTAAAAATGCCAAAAAATATGTATAAAGTCAACGAGTGCCAGGAAAGCTCAAAACATTAAGCAATGTCTTTCAAAATTTTGATTCATCAGGAATTATCTACGAAATAAATTCATGGTATACGTATAACACGGTACTGGAAGGTATAAGATTTGGCTGTCATGGCATTTTGAGTTAAAAATGTGCACAGAATACGTAATTAAGGCTTATGTTTCGTCGTCAATCCTACCTATAAATCTGACGAAAAGCATAGCAGAGATCCCTTCTTCAGAACTTCTTTAATTGTACTCCATAGTTCTTTCATAGCATAGTACGAATAATATGAAATCGTCATATATGAATATATCTCTTTTATAGTAACTATATCTCCGTAGTTTTACTAAGTGTTTAGTATGGCTCTTGCGTAATTCTGACTTGCTATTCTTACGGCTCTTGCTGACAATTTACATGATATTATTATGGCTCTTATAGAAGTTTGGTACGCAATCATTATGGCTCCTGAAGAAGTTTCAGAATCACTCCTACTGCTAAAATGGGCAATAAATAATCATCGTTATGATGATGAAAACCCTTTCCGAAAAGATAAAAAGCATCGGAAGAATCCAATAAAAAAGATAAAGCAATCATGCAGATGAGGAGAAAGCCTAGTGTACTTTTGTTGACAAACATTTTGCAAGTTGGGACGACGAGAGCACACGGTTTTATCGACTATGTTAAAGAAGCTACAAATATACTAAATCCTCTTGAATAAAGCTACTTTTATACTTTATTTACCGCAAAAGAAAGGAATGGAGAGATAATTTTTTTTTGATACTCATTATTCTGGAGATTGTGAAGGATGAGTGAAGATGAAAACGGAATTCCGGCTCAGTGCTGTAATCCTTCTGATAAGTACTTCCGAAAACAACACTTCTGAAATGAATTGGCGGAAACTGTTGACGCATTAGTTTCAAAATACCTTAACTTTGGTTTAGTAACGCTTCTGTTAGTGTCATATCTTAAGCATGCAAATATCTTCGAAGAGCCTTAGATAATTTTTCGTATTTTTTAAAAACATTTCTGAAAATAAAAATATTAATTTAACGGTTACTAATGTGTATGGAAATTCAGATGTTGTAGTTTTGTTTTGGGAGAAGTTCGTTTCTTGAAGTGATAATAATTGTTCTACCGTTTTGAAAGTATTCGAATTAAATTTCTGGTGAAAATAAGTACAATTATTTTTTATTTATGTTTGTTTTCTAAGTGTCATGTGTAACGCAGAATTTTTTTATAGTAATATATATACAATTCATCCCTTTCTCCTTTATATGTGAGGACATTTAACAGCGGACGTTTTCAAAAAGTTCTTTAACTTCTTATACTTTGCTATGCTTGTTTTGTTTGTTTTAGCTTATCCCACCTGATCGACAGTAACATCAGATCAGGTCTCTGACGCCAGAGTAAAAGCCCGCCAAATTAATCGTAGAAAGGGTTCACGATTGTGCTTGTTGTTAGCAAGAGCCTTGATCACCATATATGACCATATGTGAAAATACGACTTGCTCAGATTCTCCTCCCTATTTTTATGGGGGGCATCCCGCAGGGGACGGATCCGATTGTCTCCTACCCCATTTTTCCTAAACAACCTCTTGAGGGTACTTTCGTCTCGCTGCATATTTAGAGTGCTCCCCATGGTGCACAGACACTATGCATTTACACACATCCATACCATCTCCCGGATTCGAGCCCTGGCCCATCCGTATGGAAGTGTTGCTAAACACTATACCTGTTGAGCGGCATTTACTTTACTATTAATATCAGATAAGAAATTAATTACTATCCTAATCAAGCCTGTTAGCATTTCAAACTGATATGAAGTAAAATTAACTGATCTATATATGCATTACATATAACGTAATAATTATCAAAAAATGATGATTCATTGTTCAAAATTTGCATGAAGCAAAACTGTAGTAAGTCAGTGTTTATGTACACCTCCAATGCTCATATTCATTTTAATAAACGCTCAAGTTTTGTCTTTAGTTTTGAATACAGATTGACAAATTATCATGCTATTATATTTCATTTAATTATGCATTATGAATGTGCCGTCATTATTTTCTCGAATGTATGGAAACTTAATAGCTTAAAACTTATTCTAATACTGAAGCTATCTTCTTTGCATTTTCGAAAGGGTAAGTTTCTGATTTATTATAGAATCTATGAGGACTCAGTTTCACTCTGTAAGCACTTTAAAATAATTGGAAAAATATAATAACTTTCATAATTACTTTTATCACAAATTTTATAATAACTTTAGCAAAATTTACGTGTTTCATTACATTCATTCTTCAATACAATTATTTTTATCCTATCGCAAAATCAATAACTGTAACAATAACCACAGTTCCAATATGAAACTGGGAAGAACAGAGAAAGATTAGAAGGAAAAAGTAATTAACAATTTTAGAAGCTCAAGAAAATTGCCAATAAATGCATTTTGCTCCGGGTAATCTTCAATTTAATTAAATTAGGATCAATTTCTGAAGTGGTGGAAATAGGAACATTTACTTATATCCTGAAAGTGAACTATTCATGCTCGCTTTTGGCATTGGATGTAATAGAAAATTTAAGGCAAAATTTAAGAGACAGAAGACATGCCTGGTTTCACTTAGTTTCACATTTAGTTGTGAAGTCAAATATTTCAAATATGAAAGAGCGATATTTTTCTAGAAATAAAAATTACCATTTCCCATTTTTAAGAACAAAGATTTAAGGAAATGGAGAGTTGCATGGAAAGTAGACGAGACTATTCTTTCATTTCTTTGAGTCCAGAGATATCTATGTCGGATAACAGTACCAAATGAAGCATAAAATTTATCATATATATATAGAATTGAACCATACTAAAGAACCCAGGTTCGATACGAAGAAGGCATAAATTTTTGTTAATGTATAGCGTCTGCATGGCATGGGTGCATTTTAAATGTGCGGCGAGCTGAAAGTCCTCTGGAGAGGTTGTGATAGGAGAAGAGGGGTGCTCTCCATCAAAACTGGGGTCAGAACTGAGCAAAGTCGTATTGTCACCTATATGGCGATCCTGGACCCTTGCTGACGACAAGCGCAATCGTGACCCCTCGCTACTATGAATTCGGTGGGCTTCCTTTCATATAAGAGATTTCACTGATGTTACTGTTGATCAGGTGGGATAAGCCACAAAGAACAAACCAACAAAGCAATGTATAACGAGTTAAAGAACTTTTATAAATGTCTTCTTTTACTGTCTCCACACACCAAGCAGAAAATGGAGAAATTATACACGAGTATAGCTATAAAAATTTCTGCTTTACATATTAAGACTTGAAAAATAAGCATAATGAAATAAAAAATAACTATATTTATTTTTACCAGAAATTTATTTCAAAAGCTATCAAAACGGAAAAACAATTCTTATCACTTTAAGAACTGAACTTTCCCCAAACAAAACTACATCAAGTAAATTTCAATACACATTCACTTGTTAGATTAATATTTTAATTTCCATATATATATATATATATATATATATATATATATACAGGGTGTCCCGTAAATGTTGCGACAAACTTTTAGGAAAGGTAGGGCACATGATAAGGATTAAGAATTGCATAGGAACCCATGCCCAGAAACGTCATTGTACGGCGCCAGCGGGTGCTGTACAGCAGAATGCTAGTGGAAACTGAAGATTGCCTCATTCGAGCAGTAGGTACCATACGAAGAGCATGGAATGCTATACGAACCGGGAGGTTGCAGACATGCACCTAGTGTATGGAATAGCTGAAGGTAACGGAAAGCTGCATGCATTTATCGAAAACGCTTCTCCGACAAACGTCAGCCATACCACAGTTCGTTTGCACGTCTGCATCAGAATTTGTGCGACTACGGGCCGTTAAGAAGTGGACTCATTTTGGACTGGATGTCCGTAGCCATTTGAACAGATCATTCCCACATCGATGGACTGGGCGTGGTGGACCAGTTTTGTAACCGGATTTATCGAGCTTTGATTTTTTTTTTTTTTTTTTTTTTTTGTGTGTGTGTGTGTGTGTGTGTGTGTGTGTGGAAAACCATCAAAAGTGTCATGCATCACGAGCCTGTTGTGTCTGAAATGGATCTCGTGGCAAGTATAGTGCGTCGCCTGCGCAGGTACTACAATCAAACAAACTCCTGTTGTGTTCGAACATGTTCGGTAATAAATGGTTCATCGGTTTCAGGCATGTTTGGCGTCGGATGGTGCAAACTTCGAGCATCTGTTGTAACATTCAAGCTGTCGTACACCATTTGTATTCATGTCCAATAAATGTTTCAAATTAATCCCTCTTGTTTCTTTTCCCATCTTCTACCTCTTCTACCACTTACCCCTGACAGTTCCGGGCATAGGTTCCTATGCAATTCTTAATCAGTATTATGTGCCCTATCTCTCCCAGAAGTTCGTCTCAACATTTTAGGGACACCCTGTGTATATATATATATATATATATATATATGCGTACATATGTAAGAAAAATAAAGTATGCGTAAAAGATTAAATTAGCTGCTTAAAAGTGAAATTCCCTTCTGTATTTTAAAAATATTTATTTATTTATTTATTTACCATCAGATGAGCAGCTGAACCGCCTTTAAGATAATCAGCTTTGTATTTTAAAAATAGCAACTTCTATTTGCACTGCGTTATTTCGAGAAAAATCTATGTCATCGTTATTCTGGTGATGTAAATTGACCTAAAACTCAAGCAGCCAATAACAATGTTACAGCAATATTAACTATCCAATTAAATTGCTTTGAGAACCAAAACTAACTCAGTTTGACTTAAGATTTCATCCTGAACATTACGCGCTTGCTTTCTATGCTTTGCCTACCTAATGTCTTTACATCCAAATGTGGTAAATCTTAGTTAAACCTAGTCGTGTAACTATTATGCTTTAGATGTTCAACTCGTGAGGGTCAGAAAGAGACATTTTTATTGTAATTAAACAATACCGCACTGCAATACATTCCCTGCCTAATTTTTTGAATATTTTTTGGCAGTAATATTTTTGACGTCATATTTAAGTCAATTATATGCGATTTTAAAGCGATTATAAAAAGGGGAACCTGCTCTGTTCCCTTCACGCCCATCAAAACTTTGACTGCTTAGATTATCACTGAAGAAGTAGCAAAAATTGCTAAAAGGACATTATATGCCTTTTATGAATAATTGCAAATATTTTCAGAATACAATAATACCCGTATATTGGTTTTATACAAATTACATAATAAGGAAACAAATGGAAAAATCACCATATCAGGTTATCTAAACCAGAATCATTTAAAACAGTACAAAATATGAAAGGAAAGAGCATAACAGCAGATGCATAGTAGTGTGATTGTGCCAATTATATTATTTAAAAGGGCATTTACAAAACACCTCAAGCTTTGTACAAGTCTCAGGTTTATTAAAGCACTGTTAGCACACTTATGCAAGTGAATTTATACAAAGCAGTCCTAATTATCTTTCATCTTGTACATAATAAATTAATCACAATAGCAAAACCCAAAACAATTTGTGCTTAGGTGATGCCACTAAATTTAGGGCAAATGTGGCAGCAATATTACAATACCTTCCAGAGAATCAAGTTAATAGCTAATTTTCACGAATCTATTGTACTGTTTTAAAAGGTTTATACACTGATGTGGGCTTGAACAACATTTAGAGGGGTAGCCGCCCGTTATAAAGAGAAATACTTTTCTTCTATGGGGGTGGGTTATGGTCAAATGCTAAGACTGTTATTAGTTAATTTTTTAAGCTTCAAAGAACTGTTTCTAAGAACTGTTTTCCACCAGTTTTGATATTAAATTAGTCATATACGTGTTGCATAAAATTTTATACTTTTATATTATTGTTATCAGCTCCTAAATTAATTACGATAATAAATTCGTAATTTACAATTTGATTAAGATTAATAGCTTAATAATATCGTGAGTGCCGAAAGTTCCGGTCACTGCTGGAATTTGGCAGTTTTTCAGAATGCCGACAGCCCTTTCCAAGTATGCTGTGCGTATGATGACCATTCTTAAATGTACAGTGTGACCGATAACTCTTAAAATAAATCAAAAATTAATTAAAAATGTCATAAATAAAAGGTGCAATTAATATCGAGGATATCTAGATAAATGTAATAAATAAAAAATATTTGAATTATAAAAGAATAAATTAAATTTGAACCGACTTAACAGTTTCGACATGTGTTTAATCTTTACAATGAATTGAAGAAATATGGAACTTTAGATGCCACAACGTACGTTTTTAGACATGTGCATTTTATTTCTAATTTTAAAATAAAATTTCCACTTTAAAATATTTAAAAATCAGCAAATTAAAAACTTTTAGGGACTATTTCTGATTTAGCACTGTTTCAAAAATTTTCTTTGTGAAACTTTGCTATCAAAATTAATTTATCATTTCCAAGTAAAAGCTAATATAATTGCTTTGCCTCGAACTTATAGTTTTGTTTTAATTGCTACTACTTTTTTAAGGAATGTAGAGCCACTGTCTGAAATGGGTTTCAGTTTTCGCAAGAAAAACGCTGACTACTTCAGAGTAATCTTGAACCTTCACAGTTTATTCACAATGAAATATAAAGTCTTTACATATGGGATCATAAACAATGTATTGATATCATAGTCATATTGCATGCGAAATCGGATAACAACACCTAAAATAACAAGCATTATTCTTCATATTATTGTTATTATTAATTTTGACATTTGCAACATGAAAGAATGTTCACTTTTACTAAGAAAATACTGACAAAATCCTTGTCTGACAGTTATAGGTAGTATTTTTCTTAACAACTACACACTTAAAATATTTCAGGTACATTCCTGAGATAAAGCAAATCTTGAATATTACTAACAGCAGAAACTCTAAATAATGAGAATCATTTTTCTTAAGATTCACTCAGGAGCCTCTTACTGGCGTCGTGAATTCTACAAAAAGATCTACTAAAGATCATATTTTGGGGAAATATGGATTTCTCTTCTTCGTAAATTAATGGAAATATGAAGTAAGGCATACTTGTTTGTGAATTCATGCTATGATAATATGAATTAATCAGGCGTATTATTTTCTGTGATGCATTACATATGAATCCTGAGGAAGAATACTAAGTCTCGAGAACTTTTGCGATGACTCTCAGTGCTAACATAGGCAATAAGTAATCTTCACTATTTTCTCTAAACAAACAAAATGCATCAGCAGAATACAGTAGGAGGCATAGGATGATCATGCAGTTGCAGAAGATGCCTACTACATTACTTGTGGCAAGCATTTTGCAGGTAAGCAAAATCTCCAGATCAAAATATTCCGTTCGGGTATGATTGGTAGGATAGTTTCTGATGTACCCAACTCTTCTGAAAAGGGAACATATATACAGCCATCCTTCGTTTAACCTGGTTTTGTTTAGTACGTTTTCAGAATTATTAACTGCAAGCTCTTTTCGTTAAACGTGGGACGAACTTCGTTTTAAACGGTTCAAGCATACTGAGACAACAGCTTTATCAAGATGAATCATCACTGAAGGAAGAGAGTGAATAGTACTTACTCTTCATTGCGAAAGACGTGCGAAAATGTTTAGGCTTCAGTAGCAATGGCTGTGACGTTACCCTTTTTGTATCATCACTTTTTTTTCCTTAAAGTTTGCTACGATTAAATTGTGTTTTTACTAATTAGAAAACAATGGATATGAGGAAAACTGGAAATGAAAATAATTTGCCCTAAAAAACGAAAGATTGTTCTTTTTATCACGGCAAAAGCTTCTTTTAATTAAAGGAACAAATGATGTCTTAGTAAAAGAATAAATAACATTCTCTTCCTGGAACAGATGGAGTAAACGTGATATACAACTGACTTCATTTGCAACTGAAAAGCAATCAGTTGAAAATTGAATTTATAAATTGGCTGGAAAATTTCATATAGATACAAGACAATGATTATAATTGATTTTTCAATTAATATAGGCATTGTTTAAAAAATGTTTAAATATTTTCTCCATTTAAAAAGATGAAAATGACGTTGACAAGAAAAGAATTGTCAGACGTTCCTATTTGAATTTAAGGCTTAAAAATGTATTGTACAATGCAGTATGAGAATGCAAGAAGAATCAGTAGATACAAATCAGGAAGCTGTCAAAAATTTAAATAGCATTCATTTAAAAGAAGAAAACTGTAATAACAGGTAAATATTAACTGTTTATGAGGCTGTTTTAATTTGTATTCATATGTCTGTATTAAACATTGCTTGCCAAATGAAAAAAAAAGATGCAGTTATATAAAATATTAAGCAAATGAGTCGGAGTTTAAAGGCATACATTTTACTGAGCCAGGGAATAAAGACTAATGTCGGAAATTATACCTCTTGGTCAAAATTTAAATTCTCAGATGGAGCAAGTCAGACATTAATACTGGGGTTCTGGAGTTCATGGCGTGAAATGACGTATATAGTGAGGTTACATTTCAACATTGTTTTAAGACTTCTTTCTGTCCATCAGTAAAATGATAGAAAAAAATTTCCAAAGCAAAAGTCTGAAAGCTTTCAGATTTTATATTACACCCAAAGGAGCGTTTTTGTTTTCATTTACACAAACATACACATTTCAAGAGGATCTCGACTTGTGCCCTATTGTGCTAAAAATATTTAAAAACAGCATATCTTTAGATTTTCCAAGAGACAATCTCGCGCGCTGGAGATAAAAATGCTTTTTTCCTTATAGTGTTGACAATGTTCGCTTTGAAATCGTTGAGTTTGTTATATAAAATTCGCTAACTTTTACAAAATATGAAATAGATAATAAAAAAAACATTCAAAATTCTCTTGTTCGAGTGGAGGATTACGTTATTAAAAATTTGATGGCTCTAGATACCTTTGATTTCTCACAGTGCGAGAAACTTACATGCATTCATGCAGATTCTTCATTATTAAATTTCTTTAAGTATAATACAGGGCGATAATATTTGGTGTTAACAATATGAAAAGTGAAATGAGCATTTATACTAGACAGAGGCAAAATGCCGTTAATACTAACAACCCACCTGGACTAACACCCCTTTGAGCTAATAATTTAACTAATTAAATATAAATATATTATTATATTATTCACTTTGCGTTTTTATTTAGAGACAAAGGATGGAATGTGAGGCTTAAGGTTTATACACTTTAAGTAATGCCTTGAACCATTTTTATTTAATACATAACTTGTGTTAATTACAAAAACAAGGTCTTTGCATCCTAAGGCGAGATACTTTTGGACATTCGGATCTTCACGGTGATTAACATAAATTGTTTACAATTCACTATCAATTAAAAAAAAATATGATGTGTACACCACATGACTTCCTTGTACGGAATATTAAATTATACGCGTTTTTTCTTGCATTTCATTTAAACTTATTACATTGAATTAAACCTACTTCGCCGACACCGTATAAACCACAATAGAATAAATGCATTCTTTAAAATTCACTTTGTTTACCATAGGGACACTATGGCGCTAAGTTCACTTAACAGTATTATATTTCGTTCATAATGTAACTCAGAATGCACAAAATTTATATCATTTCAAGAATTATCTAATCGTTGCCACATGTTCTATTCAAATACTATAATAAAGCTAGAACGATGTATAAAAGAAATTAATCAAACAAAACAAAAAATAAACAGTTTTTCACAGACAATTGAGTATTTCTCATTCAATTAATTCAGTTTTCAGTTCGCGACAAGGCAAAAATACATAAAAACTCAAAATATCTGTATTAAAAATTACGAAGTAAATCTTAAACACTTATTTCCTCGAAAAAATTCTAGAAAGGATTAAGCATGATTTAAATAATAAATGGGGCGTTATCTTTATTGTTGGGAAGATAAGTTTCTCTAGATTGGCAACAAATCCGCTACTCAGCTGTTTCAAATGTAAACAAGAGCAATGGCCGCCACAAATTAGGCTTAGCGGCACTTAAACAATTTTAAAATTGTTGATAATTCTAAAAATATTGCATACAGATTTACTAAAGACATAAAACCCTTAACCGGAAGATAGAAACAACATAATTAAATCATTTTTAAAGCAAAAAATGTACAATTTACAAACATATACGAGTAAAGAAACTGAGATCATGGAGTCGGGTAACAGAGTGGATATATATATAAATATATTTATATACGTTTGGTGCGGCCGATTGCAACCAAAATACGAGGTGCACATTTACATGTTATAGCAGTCCTATATACAAAATTTCAACATTCTGAGGCTACTCGTTTTTGACTTATGCGAGATAAGTACGTACGCATGAACGTACGTACGTACGTACATACGTTCGTACAGACGCCAAGAAAAATTCTCTTCAGAATTCATTTTAAAGCAGTTTTATAATTTTTTTGGAGGAAAAGAGTGTTTTATTCTGTCCTTACGTACATATATCATGGAAGTACATCATTTAATTGCATTTGAAAGAGGTCAAAATGGGGTATTTTCGTTGAAATATGCTGCCTGAACCTTTTCGCGGTTACAATACTTCCTTTTTACTTCGTACAAGGAAGTAAAAATTATTGCATGTGATAACATAGTTTCTTCAATCGAGTTCATTAAGAAGTTCAGTAAGAAAATGCTATTGAATATTTTCAGGAGTCTTGCGAGTGAGTTATATCATGTTATACGGTAACTGCAACGCTATGATGTCCACTCATTTTGTTGACTTCTTTTAGATTATTAGTCACAATTATCGTAGAAATGCCTGGCTCTGTAATGCAGTATCTGTGAAATAAGTTGACAATTGTAATTACTGAATACACTTCTTGAAGAAGTGTGTAAAACATTAATTAACAAGGAGTTCATTAATACGACGGTAACAAATTTACGGCAGACAAATATGCTTCAAAAATGAAAAGAATTGAATTTATATGTGGACAAAAGTCAGATTTACAGTAGCTACCAAAAAAAAAAAAAAAAAAAAAAAAAAAAAAGAAAGAAACTATACTGTTATTCTAAAGAATGTAAGAAGTCAAAAGTAAAATATTATGAGATCGAATGTAACTAGGATCCATGTAATTTAGTATTTTTAAAAGTTCTTTTGACACTCTTGTGAAGAAAAGGGATACTATCGGTTGCTTCTGTAAAGTCTAACTTATGCCATATGGTTCCTTTCAACATCTTCCGATTCAATTTATATCAGTTCTAGAAAATACTTCGATTTGCTGAAAAGTTGAAGCAGCAAACTTAGATTTCGATCCAAGACTTAAAGGAACAATTCCTTTAATTTATTGATAGGTAGCTAAGGTACTTCAGGCAAAACGAACAAAAGAGAAACAAAAGTACTCTAGATAACCTTTTCTAAAAAATTATACTAAATATTTCTGTTGAGATAAAAACATTTACGATTTTTAGTTATTATTTTTGTTTGTTTGTTTTGAGCTTTATGTAAAAGGTTAACGAGAAAGATTGCCAAAAGAATTTTGACAATGTTTCTATAGACTTATAGCATTTAATAATGCACACTTTTATATTCAATTAACACGGATTTTACAATGGTTAATTATATTTTGCGAAGAATAGCAGTAATTTATGTACGATGATGACAACGACAGATGCGTTCTATGCTAACGAATTTGACGGCTGAAATGAAGATGAAATCGGAAATTTGTCGCCATTTTGTAATCTACCAAAACATGTTTTACAAGAAGGCGCTTGATACGTGAAGTAACGGAAAACATATCAACGTTTTTGTTTCATCCTATCTCATTTTCAGTTTGAATTTCTTTCCCTGTCAAAATCAGGTCCTTAAAATTCGCTGTTGACAGCTTATTTTAAATAAGCAAACTTCCTCTAACAACCAAAAATAATTTTGCAGAATATTTCCTTGTAGTAATCCAGATTAAAATATTAACTTGTTTTTCAGATTTGTGGTTCTGTAATTTTGGATGCAAATGTTGCCAATCTTTCCCCAACTTATTATAAATAAATGTTGCTTTAGCAGTATATATTCTATTGCCACATATTTATTTCCAAATTTGCCATTTAATCTAGCTATCTATTTTACCTCGATGCTTAAACTTCTAATTTTCATATCAAACATTGTATTTATGAAAAAGTCTTTGTAATTTTCAAAGCATAAACTTTCAACAACTTTGACTGTGATACATTTTATTTAAATAACAGTTATATAATGGTTTTAAATATTAAATCAAAATTTGTAATTATTTTTCAAATTATTAAGATTCTTAGATAAAGCCAAAATTATTTAAATATGCAAAATATATACTCAAAATTGCAGAGAGATGAAAGTTCCAATGAGAACTAATATCCGTAGACATCCAGTATACTTGGTATTGTATGCTTATGATTATTACTGTTCCGCACTCATGTTCAACTGGTTGGAAAATTATTTAAACACATGTGCAAAAAACTAAAGTTCAACATAATATAGATAGTGAGATTAGTCTTAAGTAATATAGGATAGTGGTCGACAGTAGTGTTCGATAGTGGTATCGAAGAGGATAGTCGATAGTGAGGTTAATTCTTAAAAATACATACGGATACCTCTCAAAGATGTAAATAAAATCCAGTGCACTAAAAGAGTAAAATTTGCTTGTTACATTTGACAACGAAATCATAATATTGATAAAATACGAAAACAAGTTTTCTATTACTTTTTTGTCACATCATTCCATAAAAGATTTATATGTTAGGAGAAAAGGATAAATCTGAAAGGGGTTTAAAAAAATTTTTTTTAGTCTTTCGTTAAAGTTACAGCACTGTTTATATTCCATATTCTTTGAAACGGGCCCACCAGCGGCCGAGCGGTAAAGTCGCTGAACACTGGTAGAACACTGGTCCGAGGTTCGAATCCCGCGAATGGGCTGGCTGGATGGGCGTTTTCGTGGTTTTCCCCATGTGTAACGTGTATACGAGCCAGTTTCCCTTAGAAAGTCCTCCACGAAAGCATCCCTTCCCTTAGGCAGATAGCCCTAGACTGCTTTGCCATAATTAAATACACCACACCACACCATCTTTGAAACGTGTAATAAAATACAGCTCTGTTAATATCTGAAATTCTTAAGTATCAGATACTCTTTAAAGAACGTTTAAAATTATAAATCTGAGGTAAATGCACTAAATTTAAAGTTTTTATATGTACTAATTAGGGTATTTGTGAAGTAAGAGATATGAAAAATGATAAATGGACTCGAACCTGGACTCTCGAATATGCGCCGAGCGTGCTGACCGCTACACCACGAAGGCATGCTAAGAAAGCGGAAGAAATATCTTATATACTCTCCCCTTTTAAAGGGCAACTGGTGATTAGGAGACCCAATCTCCAAATCCTGGTGGTGACGAATTATTGTCCACTACCCTTTAGTTCAGGCGTCACTGTAGAGTTCATTAGGTTATTTGTAAAGTGAAGACATGAAAAATAAACAACGTCCTCGCTGCGATTCGAACCTGGACCTCTCGAATACGCTCCGAGTATGGTACTGGTACACCACGAAAGCATGCTAGAAGGAGGGAGAAATACACTTTTACCTTTCTTAGATCATAAGGTCTAAAAATGCATTCGTTGTGTTATAAGTCATGAATTAATTAAATAATTGAATTAATTAATTAGCACTTACATTTTAAGTAAAATATACTAGTAAACACATTCATACACTTTCACATATATTTCTAATAACAAAGTTCATATTACATGACCTCTGCAAAACTAAAACTACGATATTAGGTTGTAATTTTTTGTTGCCAGAACATTACACTGTAAAATTTTATTAGAAGATATAGTTTACACGTAAGAAACAGTACTAACTTCTAAACAAACCAACGAGCGAATCTTACAGAATAGGAAAGTAACTGAGACATTTCATAAATATTTATATGGATTAAAGTGACTTGGTAGCTTTTGAACGATTTTTTTTTTTTTAATTTTAGAACTTTTTCTATTTTTTATGAATAATTTCAAGTCGTTTTATAATAAAAATGATTTTAAGGTGCAAATTTTTTTTAATTAAAATTTGTTGAAGAACATTTAACAATTAAAAATTCTTTCTTCTCCCACAGTTTTCAATATTTTCGCCTCAATTTTTTATTATATTTATTAGCGTGTTCATAATAACTTTAAGGATCGATTTTAAAATTAATGAATTAGTTTCTGAAAAAAATAAAAAGCACATTTTTATGAAAAACTTTAAAACAAATACGATCTCAATCACATTTTCTCTTCGAATAAATTTTCTTTTCATTATTTTGCAAAACCCATCCTTATTTCTATTAAGTATATAATTTTAAATAAGCAGTGAAAAATATTAAATAATTTAGTCAGTCCATATCTGTACAAGTTTTAGGACTTTAAGTAAAAGGATATATTGAAAAAATGCAAACTGAAAAAAAAAAAAACGCAGTTTAAAAAAAAAAAGAATGTATCCCCTACATGTATATTCATTCCCCTACATGTATATTCATCTAGAATTCTATAAGATATTTCATTACTCCACCTAAACAATTTCATTGATAATCTATATTGATAAATAATATTAAAATTTAAATGAGCCCTTTTGGGCGACCCTTCGTTAAAATCTGAAACCTTTTAGAATTTTTTAAGTCGAAACGAAATATTTAGTTCGTTTTTCTCTGATAGAGGGCACTGTAACATATTAATGGTAACAAGAACACAATCACATTGAACACCAAAAAAACTTTAATGAACTCAGTACTGGGCAGTTTCTTCTATTAATGGGTACACTAAATGGTACGTATGTGATAAGTAAAACACTTATTGCATAGGAATAAATAGTATGCAGCTGTGGTACTTTGGAGTAATTCTGCTGTTGTGCTATACTCTGTTGGAGTTACTGTACTTTACTCTGTTGATGTTGCAGAGTATCCTATGTAGGTTAAACGCTAAATTAAATACTTAGCATTTTCTATAGCATTTTTCTTCCTTGCGTTTGACTTTCATGCAGATATTTATTATGCTGTTACACCCTTGTGTGCAGACTTTTAGATATTTTTGTATTGTTCCTAAAAATTGTAAAAATTGCAAATATTGCTCCTTTTATTGTTAGCCCAGAGAGCTGTTAGTCTCAAAACGTCATTATGCGTCGTTTCACTTTCTGCGTTGGTTCACTTTTCAAACTTTTGCCACCAATTATTATGGTCATGTATTATAGTTAAAGAAACTAAATAATCAATAATCTGCATAAATGCGTGACTGTTTCTCGCATTGTGAAAACACAACAGTACCTAGAGCCATCTGCTATTGAATAACGTAATCCTCCAACTGAACATGGGCAATTGGGAGTCCGAATTTTGAATTTCGAATTTGTTTTATTATCAGTTTAAATTTTGTAGAACTTTAACGAATTTTTGATTAACAAACTCAATGATTTCAAAACGAGCAATGACAACACTATACAAATGAAAACATTTTTATCTCTAGGGAGCGAGACTATGCATCGGGAATTCTAAAGATATGCTACCTATAAATATTTTGTGGCATTGCTGTTGAATTGTATTTTATGTGGTTTAAGTGCAAAAAAACTTGATATTTAAAAAATAATTGTAACACACAAAGCGTTAAAAAAAGTCCTTTTGCTCGTAATCAAATATCTGAAAGCTTCAGACTTTCTTTTTTATTCTTTATTTTGTTTTCTTTACAAAATTATCCTATTATCACTAAGATCTACATTTTTCGTCGGTAGTGGAAAGATTGGAAATTGGCAAACACTTAAACGGATATTTTAATCATGTATTATGTCATTATTCAATACAAATAATTAAGATAAACCTTCAGAATCATGAACGAAGACATTAATATTAACAAATATATACCCCATGTTTCAAGAAATAAGAATAATTATCTTATGATTAAAAGGAAGAAACGTTGCAGATATTTCAGTCATGCTTACATTTATATTATTTCTTTAACAGTTGTTCTTTTAACACTTTCTGTATCAGCGTGTTTATATCGGCAGTTTTCTCTTAAAATATCACTAGATGAAATAATCTAATCATGAAAATCAAGCATATAGAAAAGTATTTTTACTGTTGCTGTGTTCTAGGGATTGCAATCTAAGATTACGAAATGCATTCTAAAATTCAAAAGCGTCACATTCAGACTTAAATATTGAGAATAAAAAAGCTAAAGAAAAAATGGCGTAAAAGAACGTAAAATATTCTTTTAGAAATATTGTTTAGATTTCTAGGACTTTCATCTGGGCTCAAAGCAAAAAGGAAATTTTTCCTTTAATGCCCTTGATATATTTACAAGGAATAACTTTATAAATATTTAACCTTTCTTAGCCTCGAACGCCGGGGGTAATTGCTTATTTCAGATTCTTTAATTGGAATATACTCAAATACCTCGGATTATGTTTTACTGCTGCGACGTGGAGGAAAACACAACAGATAAAAGTTCAAAGTTTTCTGTATTGACTTTTCAACTGCAACAGACAGATGAAATAGGCTTAAAAGATTACTGAAACATTCTCTTTCGCTCCGCTGAATTGTGAAAGCACCATTATGAACATTTGTTCCTGTCCATGTTGAAGATTAATTCAGCTCACATTTATTGTATCTTGTAATTTTATATCCTATTTTGTATCTTTCTCGTATAACTTTGTATCCTATTTTGCAGCTTTCTTGTTATATGTTGGGTATTTTTAACCGTTTTGCTTGAAAGTGTTATTTCGACGAACGTAATCTTCTTTGAGTTCAAAAGATATCGTCTAGAAGTGAAAATAGCAAGGTGAATCTGAAATTTTTTTAAAAATTAAACTGTGTATTGTTACATTTCTTGCATAATTTAATTTAAAGGTGTTTTAGAATTTAAATAACTACCCATTTAATATAAAACGAATTCATTGTTGTTATACTGTTTGAATTCCAAAAAATGAATTATAAAAAAATTCCTAATAAACGTAAGAATAGTCTTGTTAAAATAGACGTTAAATTCCAAACCAGGGACTCTTTTCTAAGATTAATTATGTGTGTAGATGTTTGTAGTTTCCAACTAAACTTTCATGTTTTGGGAAGTCGGAACTCGGTATACTGTTAATGTTAAATTGGCCATTTTCGATGTACCTTTCTCAAAATCTGCTGTAGATACACATTTGGAATTTTTTGTTTAATTAAAGTACACCCATTTCATTCTGCGGAAATGCGCTTTTGAAATATTTTGAGTTTTAGAGTAAATTATAGAACATTGTATTAGGTATAGTAAAATTTAGCCCTTTTCTCACAACCAAAATTGTGAAAGTTGTTTTTCTTAACTTATCACAGAGCTCTATATCCAGAAACCTAATAAATACGTCATAAAATGTTTACATACCTGTGAGCAGTAGTTCCTGAGAAAAGGTACACTGAGTATAAAATATCACATTTGAAGAAAAACACTTTTTATAAAAAAAATCCTCATTTATCAAAGCATTCAATGATAAATTAAAACTATATTTTTTTACTGTTCTAATTTTCATAGAGATTTAAGTATGATAGTTTTAGGAAGTTAAAGTGTAGAGAATTTAAAAATGGAAAAATCCCAAATCAACGTTTTTCGAAGACGTTTGGCTTTCGATACCCCTTAATCATATTTTTAAAATATTTTTAACTAATAGCTTTTAAAATAGAAATGTTTTTCAAAGTCTTTACAAATTTGTAAAAAAAAAAATAGATAATGGCACTTTAATTAAAATTAGGAGATAAAGCTGTAAAATTTTGACATGTTAATCATTTAAAATTTCAATGGAAAATTTAAATATTAATTATGTTACTTCCGTAAACATCTAGTAAACAATCAGATAATTAACTTTAAAAAATCTGGAAAAAAGAAATTTTTTGAACAAAATAAGCGGTTTTCAATAGTAAACTTCATTGGCACGAAATGTTCTAAATCAAAATTGTAACATAGTAGAGTGTTCAGATATGTAACTTTTGTCATGTTTCGTAACCTACAATATGCTTAAGTAATTATCCTTATCTTTGTCTGTTAATGCAAGTATGTAAGCTTGTTTTTAAATACATTTTATCTCTAAATGATGAAATACAATCTTCTAAATAAGAAAATAGACTTTGAAAAGTTGTATAAATTTCTTAATGAGGTACAGATTTTTATTTCGTAAACAAAATTATGTGATGATATTTTTGAATTTCTGATAAAAAATTTAAGACTCGTAATTTATTACAAATTGTTTATTTTAACAGATCAACAAATGCACTAGATTTGCTCTATGTTATTTACAATCAATATTTTACAATAATGTACAAATTTTTACGGCAATCGCTAAATCCAATAATTACATCGGACGCTATAACTGAAACCAGATGATTAACCACTCTTCGATGTGATAATAATTGCATGGCTGAAGTACACTTGATCACAGGCTGTTAGTTTTGTGATTCTTCAGCAACTAGGAACTGAAACAATCACTTTGTTGGAAGGTATATTTATCCATGTTGCTGTAAAAGCTTAATAACTGCACCTGCTGCAAGGAGTTGTCCAATTCCGATGCCATGCCCATGTCCATGTCCTCCTCCAAACATTCCAAATGGATGAGCAATAGAATTGTCTACATAGCAACTTAATATTAAAAGACAGAAACAGAAGATGCTGAAGAGTTTCATTGCAGCAACCATTTTTTTGCAGATTTAGATCTCTGACGAGTAGTGAACTTGTACACTGGCACTTGATAACAAGACTCACTTGTGATTGAACTTGTCGTTGCTTAGTTTATATAGAAATTTTACGAGGTTATATTTTCTTACGTCAAAACTTTGTTCTAGATATGCATTCGGAAAAAAAAATTATCGGAAATGACTTGCTTAGAATTTGATCTTTTTGCACTTCCGGTGGTCCGGAAGTAACCTCAATTATGCATCGGAAGTCATTATTGTGTAAAATCATAGGGAAATCGGAAATAGAAATTAGAATAAAGTTTCATTAACAAACACAACATTCGTTTCGGTCCATAAATTTTTTGGACACTTTTTTAAATCTTTCACTCTTTAATTTAAAAAAGTTAAAAAAGATTAGGAGTATTTACACATTTTAACGTTTGATCGGCTGAGAAATATTTTTAAAAAATGGGACAACGAGTTAAATTTTCCTGCTAAATAAAGGAGAGGAAATCTTTAGAATGAAGTCTAACATTTAAAGTAGAAAATCAGAAAGAAAATTTATGAATTTAATTTAGTTTGTTAGTTTTCGTTCCTAAATTTACGCGTTGTAGTTTTAAACTTAATTTATCACTTTGCGAATGCTTTCACAATACCCTAAATAAATGACTTCGCTAAACTTATGTAGTTTTCTAATAAATATTTTTTTTCTTTTATCATTACTAAGTTTGTTATTTTTAATATATTTGTGAATTCAACAATTATAATATGAATTAAATTTTAAAACCGGTATTGATATTTTTCTATGTAAATCTACTTTTATCTAACAGGTGTTCTTCAACTCTTAAATTATTGAAACTTTCAAATTAATATTTTCTATTGTTCAAATTGAAAAATTGTTCAAATTGAATTATTGTTTTCTATTAAGATCTATACCATTGCTTGCTTTCATTAACTACATTAAAGATAATTTAATTGCATTTAAATCCGTGAAATTCAGCTGTGAACTATTTGTAATTTCCTAGTGAATTATTGGGGATATTGGAAATAAAAAACAGATAGCAATGATATTCGATTTATGTACACTATGCCTTATTAATTTTCTTGTATTGCATTTTAGTTGTTCTGACCCAAAATGAAGCATATTCTAATATTTAAAGATATTCTTAATGATTTCGTCAAGGATTTCGTCATCATAAAGCTCAAAGATAATTAGATAGACAATTTTTAGCTTCTATAATTTAAACTAACCGCTATGCGGCCAGCCTTCGTCTGGCTTTTAATCGTACCGGAAAAATGCCTAAAAGACATATAAAAAAATTACAATGAACTAAGCAGTATCCCTTAATGCAAATATTAATTATCCTACTAAATAAATTAACTAATTTCCCTTTGCAAAATCTTAAGAACTCAAATGGTATAAAGGAGATTAAGAACTCTGTTTCCTAAAAAAATCACTGAAAACTTTTCTATATCTTAAAAACTGTGAAATGAGCAATAAATAACATAAAAGAATACAAAAAACAAAGTATTCTGAAAGGCAAAGTATAATTAATGATATTTTATCTTATATTTTCAAGAGAAAAAAGTTACAATGAAATAAGCTATATCCCTTAATACAAATATTAATTATCCTAATAAAAAGATAACCAACTTTCCGTTGGAGAAAAAAAATCATGCAAAACTTTTCAATACCTTACAAACAGCAAAAAATAACACGAAAGAAACTCAAAAAACAAAAACTTCCGCGTAGAATTTTACTCTGCAGAACAACTATACAAAACAAAAATCAATAACAATGTATTATATATATAAAAAAATCTGATGTGTACACCACATGACTTCCTCGTACGGAATGTTAAATTATGCGCATTTTTTCTTGCATTTCATTTAAACTTTTTGGATTGAATTAAATCTACTTCGCCGAAAGCGCATAAACCACAATAGAATAAATGCATTCTTTAAAATTCACTCTAGTATTTGTTTACCATAGCGACACTCTGGCGCTAGATTCACTTAACAGTATTATATTTCGTTCATATTATAACTCAGAATGCACAAAATTGATCTCATTTAAGGAATATAATTATCTAATCGTTGCCACATGTTCTATTCAAATACTATAATAAAGCTAGAATGATGTATAAAAGAAATTAAGCAAACAAAACAAAAAAGGAACAGTTTTTCACAGATGATTGAGTATTTCTCATTCAATTAATTCAGTTCTCACTTCGCGAGAAGGCAAAAATACATAAAAACTCAAAATATCTATGTTAAAAATTCCGAAGTAAATCTTAAACACTTATTTCCTCGAAAAAATTCCAGAAAGAATTAAGCATGATTTAATTGACAATAATAAATGAAGCAGGTGACATGTGACGGAGGACGAGGACGCCTGGCGTATAACATACGTAAACAGGCATATGTCCCACGTCCTCCACTATCTCGAAGAAGCAACTCGCTGGAGCCCCGTGAGGCTGCACCAGGAGTTTACTTGGCCATGCAGGGGCTAGATGTCAAGTAGTTTTTACATAGGACATTGTTAATAACACAAAGTAACTTAAAAAGAATATAAAGGATAGCATTAAAACACTAAAACACTCATATAAGCTGAAACACATAGATATACGAAATTAAACGTAAAAGCATAAAAACACACTCGTAATTACGTAATATAAAGACATAAAAACACACACGAGAATACATATCATGACTCAATACATATGGAAACACGTAGAGCGCATAAATGTAAATATTGCACACAGAAGAAACATATGAGACATAGTAAGGTGTGCGTAAAGCAGAAGTGCTGTGCGGAAATATGCTCAGTTCCCATAATACATAATGTACATACTTTCATTAGGGGCTTCTGTTGCATGATTTACATATTTCGTTGCATACACTACATTCGTGCATTGTACGGATATTATATATTTCGATTTACGATAACACATCATTCCATTGGGTGCCCAGTGCTTTACACAGATAAACATGTCAGTAACATTATTTCTGCACGTTGCTGGCTATTGAAAGCAGATGTTTACATGAAATTGAATGTGGCGCTTACAGAACGTGTACATACTGCGAATACCTAATCGTTGAATACATTGTCTGTAGTACCATGCTATTGTGGCTCGCAAATGTCTTGCCCTAGGGCGTTGATTTGCTGTACAACTGCGCAGATACTCCTTATAGCTGGCGGGTGTTTGATTATGAAACGATAGCAAAGTGTTCTATCATTCGTTGGATGTGGTAAGTGGTGGTTTGTTGTTAGACCACAGTCAAATAGGTAGTGCTCGGGAGAACCTAGCATGCCACAGACACTATTGTCAGATGTTGTTGAGATGCCATGACGCATAAAATAAGATGGAAATGGGCCATGACCCGTTATGTACTGTGTCAGTGGGGCTACTGTTATAAGACGTTCCGTGTCTACCTTTGGTACGAAGTTATACGTCCTTCCCCCTGTGTCGCCACTATTCCATTCTTCTTGCCACTTTTCTTTACAGATATTACGCAAAGTTTTCTTGAGGTGTGAGACGGGGGTAGGGGCTCTTCTAGTTTGAGCGTGGATGTTGTTGGCAGCCTCATTAGCCAGTCGGTCTGCGACGTCATTCCCTTCGTTGTCGGAGTGTCCTTTCACCCATACCATGTTAAAGCGGGCTTGATGATTATTGCGTAAAAGTTGCTGTATATCTATGATGATGGGTGAAGTGTGGTGATGATCCCTGAGTGCGTGTAGCACTGACATGCTGTCCGTGAAGAAAGTCCCATTGGTAAGGGAAAGGTTGAGGGCATGTCGTAGCGCATTCAATATTGCTAGTGCCTCTGCTTGGAAGATACTATTGCTGTTAGTGAGATGTCCTTTCCATTCCTTTACTATTGTGCCATGTTCGTAGTGAGCAAACGCGCAGCCCACTCCCTGGTCATGTTTTGATCCATCAGTGAACAGTTGTGTAATCGCAGAGGAAGTGTGTTGTCTGCAGCGGCAGTTATCTTTGTTGTTGCGAAACTAAGTTTCTCTAGATTGGCAACAAATCCACTAGTCTGCTGTTTCAAATGTAAACATCAATGGCCGCCATCAAAAAAAGGCTTTTAAAATTGTTGTTAATTCTAAAAATATTGCATACAGATTTACTAAAGGAATAAAAACCTTAAGGTAAAAACCGGAAGATAAAAGCAGCATAATTCAATCATTTTTAAGGCAAAAAATGTACAATTTACAAACATATAAAAGTAAAGAAACTTAGATCACTGAGCCGGGTAACAGAGTGGATAAAACCTTTGTACATCTCTACCACTCGAAGAAATTTTTACAAGTTTACTTGCTCTTCCAGATTTATTTCCACAAATTTCTACCATTCTCAGCAACGAAAAATGGCAGCTATTCCTTACCAGCGTACTCTTCAATAATTTTATTCAATTTGACAATTACATCTATAAACAAGTACAGGGAATACCTATGGGCGGGAATTTTTCAACTTCAGTTTCTGAATTATTCCTGTTTACTAAAGAACTGACCTATGTACGTTCGCTCAGTACGGAAGAAAGTCTCTTTTTCCAACACATCTATAGATATATTGATGATGTCATTGCGTTTAATAACTACAAAATAGAAATCGCTAATATCTACCCTGCTTGCTTAAAACTTAATAAAACCAATACAGAAGAGCATAATCTAGTCTACCTTGATTTACATATTATAGATTACCATTTTATTAAAGTTTACGACAAAAGAAGAGAATTTAATTTTTTCACACTTAAATTAACTAAATGGAATTCAAATATTTCCAAAAGAGTCATAATCAACACAATTTATTCACAGCTACTTAGAATAAAAAGAATTTGCAATACTGCGGAACACTTACAAGAAGAAATACTATACTTCGTAACTATTTTAAAAAGTAACCAAATACCACATAAAATAATTAAAAATTCCCTTACCAAAGCTGGCATTAGCCTTACCTATTTTTAGATTTTTTGAATTAGATAATGATTTTTTATACCTAAAGCTACGGACGGTTTAAGAAGGATGACTAATTCAGAGAATCTATTGTAAAAATGTACAGATAATTCTTGTTTATTCATTCTCTTTCCTCCAAAACAATTTTGGCACTTTAATCTTAAATACTATTGTGTACATAATTTTAAATTTCTGTAATGGCCAATTTTACTGCTTTTATTAACAAATCGGGCTTTTTTCATTTTTCATAGTAGCTTGATCGCCCGCTAGCTTGAAGAATTACGACTTTTTTAACAAATGACTGTTTTTTCCTTTTTCTCTCGCTTTAATGGCAAAGTTTTTATAGTTTTAGCTGAATTAGCCATTTTCACTTCGAAAAATTTTTTTTCCATCCTACTACAAGCCAAGCGCCATTTTTGAGATCTTTACACGGTTTCCGGCCCCCTTCGATAATAGGAGACGATTTGTAGATAACGAAAATCTCTTCGCATTGGCTAAACGCCCACAGCACTTCGCTCCCCCCTACGTACGTCATCCAAATGAAGACACTAGAAGTATAGCAGCCATTTTTCAACAAGTTTTAAGAGGGACAGCTTTGCATCGCCAAAGGTCAGATTTTGTTTCTTTTGTTACAACTTTTTCTTGGTCTTAGCAAGACCCACTGAGTTTGTTCTCTTCTTAATTTTTGTTTTATTTTATATTAATTACAGGTTTTCATTACAGTTTTCTAAAATCTATTATTTAAAAATTAAATTGTTAATCTTTAAGCTTGCAGGGCCAGCCCGTATGTTTTTGTATTTTTAGGACTAATAGCTCATCGCTATTTATTTTCGTTTTTGATTTTAATTTTAGTCTAGATTTAGGAAGTTTAGGTTTTGATTAACATATTTTAACACCTTAATGTGTCATTCTGTGCGGACGCGTCGGGAAATTGGAACAGAGAATTGAGACTATTAAAATTTCCAAGACACTTTGTCTAAATTTTAAAAAATTTTTAGCGACAAAGTTTCAATTGTCTGTTTCGGCGAAACGCGTAATGGGGTTAGCTTGATTCGACGTTCAAATAAATGAAATTTCCCTTGAAAAGCCTGTTTGGAAGTCGAATTGGGCTAATTTACCATTTTCCGCTTACTTTTTAACTTTTTCTGTTTTTTAATTTTATTAATGTTTTACATGTCTAATGATTTGATTTTCATATGTATTAATTTTTTGATAACGTGTTAAACCTTTTGGAGCAGCAGCTCTCCATTAACTTTTAGGCGAGCTTACTACAATTTTTATATTTTACTTATTTTGCAGCATATTGCGCAAGATGTTTTCTAGACCAAAATTGGTTTTTTAAAAATTGTTATTACTGCTTTGCTTGATAAATTATATAAATATATTTATATACGTTTGGCGCGGCCGATTGCAACCAAAATACGAGGTGCACATCTACATGTTATAGCAGTCCTATGTACAAAATTTCAACGTTCTGAGGCTACTCGTTTTTGAGTTATGCGAGATACGTACTTACGTACGTTCGTACAGACGCCACGAAAAATTTTTTTAGAATTAATTTTAAAGCAGTTTTATAATTTTTTGGAGGAAACAAGTCTTTTATTCTGTCCTTACGTACAGATATCACGCAAAAACATCGTTAAATTGCATTCGATAGCGGTCAAAATGGATATTTTCGTTGAAATATGCTGCCTGAAACTTTTCGCGATTACAATACTCCCTTTTTACTTCGTACAAGGAGGTAAAAATGACAATGAAATATGCCAATCTCTTAAAAAGAGTGACATAAGAAATACGATGAAAAATTGTTGCCAAACCCATATTTCTAAAAGAATGAAACTATTCAAAATGATGCGATTTCATCAAAAATCTATCAACAACAATAAGACAGGAAAATTGTTGCCAAAATCACATTTTTAAAGATGTGAGATGTGAGAAGTGTACTCGGAAGCTTCATTAATTTTTTTTTTAAATAAAAAATATTATCATTTTTCAAAAATTCTTTTTGTAAAAGCAGTCGCAAGGATGAAAGTTTAACGCGTCCAAAAATAAAAAATAAAAATAATAAATAAATAAATAAATAAAGCAAATAAATAAATTGTACATTTTTAAAAATGAACATATTTAAAAAACATCCCGTTGAAAAAGGGTTAAGCTCCCTTTGTTAAATAAATTCGTATTTAATCGATTTATTGAAACACGAAATTTGTTTTAAGTTCGTAAAATAGCTAAGTGTCTACGTTTCATGACGATATGAAAATGGAGTGTGTAGAGTAAAATCTCGCTTTCCTATAGCCCATTATGTCTCAAAATGACGCGATTTCGTCACAAAACATAAAATAAAAAAAATTCTAATTCGAATTTCGAAAAAATAACTTCGAGGTGCACTGGCTTTTGTCTAGATGCACTTATGTACCAAATTTCGTAGCCGTGGGTCTATTAGCTTACGCGCAGCGCGAACAAAAGGCGCACTAACACACACACACACAGACAGACTCTTTCTTTTATTATATGTAGAGATAATTTAAAGAGATCTGTTTTTAATATGAAAAGCTGACGATGTGGATAATTTTTTCGAAATGTTTTGTGATTTTGTTAGTATATCTTCTCTTAACAAATTAACGATATATTCGCGTAACACTGAACTCCTCGAAATATATTTAGAAATATATTTAAAATGATTTTAAATTTCTTTTTTATTATATATGATATATGTATTGGTTATGCTTCAAAATTTTACTAGTTTTCTGTTTTGCTAATTATTTAACATTTTCAGTTTAATTCATGTTTTTTACTAATTTTGTGATGAATTTTTGTTTGAAATTTTTCTTATCTGGTACGAGATAGTTATTAAGATCTTGTAATCAAAACCTGGTTTATTGCCAAAATTATAGTTTTCACCACTTTGTCTTTAAAATAGGAGATATACAACAAGAAGAGTGCATACGGAAAGGGCGATGGTGCTAAATTGAAACATTGTTATGATTATAGTTTTTTATGTGCATGGTTGTCTGAATTTGGCCCGTTATAAAAGCTTAAAAAATTCTACTAAGGTGGTTTCGGTGATACGTAAATACCCAAAAATTAACTGTTATTGGACCCACCCAGTCACTTTATAAGGTATTTCTTGCACTTTCCTAGCGTCCTTCGTGGTGTAGTGGTTCTGCACGCTGGGCCGGTATTCCAGAGGTCCGTGGTTCGATTCCCAGCGAAGACAGTTGCTAATTTTTCATCTCTCTGGCTTCCAAAAAATCCTAATGTCTCTACAAGTGGCGCCCGAACTAAAAGGGTTGTAGATGATGATTCTCCGCACCCAGGATTTGCCGACTAGGTCCCCTAAAACCCTAATCGCCCTTTAAAATGGGAGTATATAAGGTATTTCTCCCACTTTCCTAGCGTCTTTCGTGGTGTAGTGGTTCTGCACGATGGGCCGGTATTCCAGAGGTCCGTAGTTCGATTCCCGGCGAAGGCGGTTGATAATTTTCCATCTCTCTGGCTTCCAAAAAATCCTAATGTCTTTACAACTTCGAATAATTAAGTTCTCCTTCATAACTATGGAAAATATACATGACCGACATTTTTGAGAGCTGATGCATTGTCAAGTTTTTTGATTTGTAAGCCAACTGAACACATTCTTCGGTGATCCTTAATGTCAGGCACTTAAAGAAATAATTGAAATTCAGAAGCTTGAAAAAAATATCAATAAATCCTGTAAGTTTTTAGCCTCGATTCCCATTCTTAGAAACAGTTTACCATCAGTGGCAACTGTATGGTTTCCCTTATGCATCTTCTTAGCATATCCTCACAAAGTACTTTATTCTAATGACTAGAGAGTTTTGTGGAAAATATAAATTATTTTGCATTGCATCTTTAAGAAATTTTTATCCTGGGCTTCCTTGTTTGATTAGGTGATAGAACTTTAAAATTAACATTTCACATCCACACCATATACTTTCACATCAGTATCACCATTCTTTAAATACGTTTATATTGTTGCGTTTTTTTTTTCTTACTTCACGTTCGTACGGGTTTCGTAGATTTGGAATGAATAACGACGACACTTGATGAGGTATCGAAACACACTTTATGGTCAGGACAGCTCCAAAACACGTTTTACAGTCGTCGATGAAGTACTATGAACACGCTGGAACAATCAGCGACACAGCCTTCACACTGTCAGGCAATAACGGGGGAGACAAGCTTCCTGCAAAGCACCCGACTCTACTTTCCGGGGTGCAGCTCCCGACTCTGCTTGGTCGTTCTCGGAACTCCACGTACTCTCGAGACTCTCGACGCTACAAATCGCGATGCACTCGACGACACACAGAGCACAGCTCCTGACTCTCGGATCAATCATTTCCGGAGCTCAACACGCTCTCTCGACGATGCACTAACTGTGATGCTGTACAAGACTCCTTCGGTGAACTTGACGACCCACTTGGCACTCGCTGCCCGGTTGTCAACTCGATCCACTCCACAAGGATTGACTCGCTAGACGAGACACACTCACTCTCGATGAGAGACACACTTACTTACTGCAGACGAGCACGGTTTATATAGATTTCGGCTTGTGTTCGGGAACATTCTGAACTAAACCTAAACCGGTAAGAATTCGTTCCAGAAGGTTCTCCAACCGTCCGTCCATGGTATATAGCCAAATGTCAAATGGGCGATTTCTCACCAAATGTGGCAACCCTGCCTTCTCTTGCCATTTTATGGTAACCCTAAAACTGCTTTGCGGGGAGCATCTCACCGCGCCTGTACATTTCGTAACAATATATAAATATTTTAAAAAATCTGATGTGTACACCACATGACTTCATTGTACGCAATATTAAATTATACTCAATTTTCCTGCATTTCATTTAAACATACTGAATTAACAGTTAACGAATTTTGAATTAAATCTACTTCGTGGGTAGCACAAAAACCACAATAGGATAAAGGCACTCTCTAAAGTTCATTATATTTATTTACCATAGCAACACTTCGGCACTAGGTCACTTAACAGCATTACATCTCATTCATTTTACAACTCAGAGTGCACAAAAATTATATCATCTGAAGAATACCACAAGCTCTATTCAAATACTATAATAAACCTAAAACGATATATAAAAGAAATTAAACTAATAAAAAAGAAACAATTTTTCGCAGACGATTCCGCGCCGCTTACCTAATCCGCATGCGATATTAATTCAGTTCTCACTTCGCGGCAAGGCAAAAATACATAAAATTTCAGAATATTTTCATTAAAATTTGAAAGCTATAGAAAAACATAAAAACACCAAGTACAGTAAAAACAATAAAAAAAATTAATTAAAATTACAGTTTCTATGAAGAAACAAGCCAATAACTTAAATGATAATTCCAGAAGGAATTAAGCATAATTTAATTCGCAATAATAAACAAAGACATTAATTTGTTGTTGCGAAACTTAGTTTCTCTAGATTAGCATCAAATCCAATATTCTGCTAATTTTCATATGTAAACAAACATGGATGCCATGGTAATCAAAAATTAGGCTTAGCCGCACTTAAAAAATTTAATTGTTGATAATTTCACAATCTTTGCATGCAGGCTAACTAATGGCACAAAACTCTTAACCAGAACAACATAATCCAATCATTTTAGCAAAAAATGCACAATTTACAAACATATAAGAATAGAGAAACTGAGCTCACTGAGCCGAATAACAGAATGGATATATATATAAATATTTATGCACTTTTGGTGCAGCCGATTGCAAACAAAAGGGGAGACATCTATATGTTATAGCGGTCTTATATACGAAATTTCAACGTTCCAAGGCTATTCGTTTTTGAGTTATGCGACATAGGTATGTACAGACGCCATAATAAAATCTCTTCGGAATTCATTTTAAATCAGTTTTATAATTTTTTGGGGGTAAAAGAGTCCTTTATTCTGTCCTTACGTACAGATGTCACGCTAAAAATTCGTTAAATTACATTCAATAGCGGCCAAAATGGATATTTTCGTTGAAACATGATACCCGAAAATTTTCGCGAATGCAATACTTCCTTTTTACTTCGTACAGGGAAGTAAAACGAAGACCACTCTTTGATTAATAATTTACCATAAAAGTATTTAAACTACACAACATAATTTTTTTCCCTTTCCAACAAATGCGTTTCTGTCTTATATGAAACTTCAAAATTTCAATAATTTATGTAGAAACTTCCTGATTTATAGGGATTCGTTATAAAAATCAATTAGGAACACTCATTCTGCATTTATGAAATTATTTTTCATTAACTAATATTACAAAGAGAGAGAGAGAGAAATTATGTGCGAGATGAAGGGTTGTGTAGGGTGGTTATTTTTTTAAATAACAGGTTTTGCTCGAGTTAGAATTGTCTATCTTGATTATAATGTAAAAAGCACTGAATCTGCAAGAAATTTCTTTTTTACATTTTTAACTTACTTTTTTAGAAGAAAAATGTAAAAGACTCTCTTAATGCCCGATGAAGCTATGTAAATGCATCCTGTTTAATCAGAGTAATACATAGTCGCAGAGTAAGATAAATGCACCTAACATCTAAAGTGCATCTTTTTCTTGTGTTTCATAAATTGATTATTTCCGTAAGCATCTGAAAAATACTTTCTTAAGCTTTTATTTTTAATGCATGTTTTCCCGTTCTTATATTTATTTATATTTAGAGATAGAATGGCTTAATATTCAAATGTATCGTTACAGCTTAATACATTAGCATTCAATGCATTCATCGTCATTCAAAAGACTGTTTCTGAAGATGCATTTTCTGGACTCAAGTATATAAAACTCGGTTCTCTTGTTATTTGCTGTATACTTCCTCCTTTTCTCATTTCCATTCATTGTAACAACTTTGACTTAAAATGCAAACAAATGGAATGTTACTAGCACTAACCAAATAGAAATATTTCATATATTTTACTTCCTTGTACGAAGTAAGGGAAGTATTGTAATCATGAAACATTCCGGGCACCACATTTCAAAGAAAATATCCATTTTGACCGCTATGAAATGCAATTTAACGATGTTTTGGCGTGACGGATGTACGTAAAGACAGAGTAAAGGACTCTAAATTTTGCCAACGGAATTATAGAACTGGTTTAAAATGGATTCACAAGAGATTCTTTAGCGGCGTCTGTACATACGTACGTATGTATGTATGTATGTCCCATAACTCAAAAACGAGTAACCCCATAACGATGAAATTCTCTATATACGACTGCCAAAACATGTATTTGTGCACCTCCCTTTTTGGTTGCAATCGGCCGCACCAAAAGTATATAAACATGTATGTAAGATTAAAAATATGAAAGCAAACTTCTAAATTTAATTCACTATAACCTCTTTTGTTTTTTATTTCATTTGGAAACTCCATCGCTCTGTCCTAAAAATAGCGCTGTAAGTCTAAACTGCGTCATTCAAATTAATCACGTGATTTTACGTAACCCTTAATGCAGGTGGCTCTTGAGCAATCATCAAATTGTAAACCAAAACTAAAAACTGACTCCCTCCCTTCTTTCCATGATATCATCCGTCACTTTTGCTTGTGCTCTCCTCTTGGCGAGACGTCTTTCTGCACGTCTGTGGAATTTTTACTTTAAAAATGATTGAATTTTGTTAACAATTTAAAAGTTGTTTAATTGCGGTTAAGCCTAATTTTTCTTTACCAAATTAGGAACACCATATTTGTTTACATTTGAAACTTAGCAGAATAGTGAATTAAGTAGTTCTGCACCTTCAGTATCTTTTTCCCGAGTGGGACCAAAAGGAAACTTTTAGTTTTGTGCACCGAAAATTCTGCCTTCTTGCCCCCCTGGCTGAATTTCTTGTTTTTGCATAGAAACTGCAATTTTAATTTCTTTTAATTGTTTTAACTGTATTTTGTGTTTTATGTTCCCTCTATCTTTCCATTTTTCTTGAAAATGTTTTGAGTTTTTATGCATTTTTGCCTTGCCGCGAAGTGAGAATTTGTATTAGTTAAATAATAAATATATATCTAATGAAATTCGAGAAAATAAGTTTAAATGAAATGAAGCAAAAAATGTCTGTAATTTAATATTCCGTACAAGAAATCATGTGATGTACGCATCAGATTTTATTTATATTTATTAACAGAATGACTTCAGATTCGAATTTATTACTAAACAATGACAGCTTAATACATTAGCGTTTAATGCATTCATCGTCATTCAATTGATTGATACTGAAGATGCATTATCTGGACACAAGTACATAAAACTCGACTCTCTTGTTATTTGCTGTATACTTTCGCCTTTTCTTATTTCCATTTATTATTAAAACTGTGACATAGAATTCAGGCAAATGGAATGTTACCAGTGCTAACCAAATAGAAGCATTTCACATATTTTTTAATTTAATTTGCTACATTCACGAAACGTAATTTTAAACAAATTCTATGTAGAAAAAAGGCATGTTATGACCTGCATTGCTAGGAATTATATATTACCAGGTTTCGCTTTTCATTCTTTAAATAAAATGAAGCTTAAAGTAATATCTGAAAGAGACTCAAAAATAAGCTCTTTGTTAAAGAGAAGCTAATAAGTATCCACAGAAAAGACGAGAAGTATGTAAGATGCAATTAAATATTCTCTTAAAAGACTCTCTCGTAACAATTCTTACATTGAAAGCATTTATTTTAACTTTTCTTGAAGAATAAAGAGCCTCTGAAATCTTCCCAAGAGCCAGTTAAACAGAGTTTGTCCCATTAATGATAATTTTGGATATATTTTTTTGTGTAAAAAGTGCTTTTGCGACCACAAATCGTGGGGATCATTACTGGAGAGCATTTGTAATTTCCTCGAAAAGTTAAAAGTTCGGAGTTTCTCAACCCTTTATTAAAATTTTTAGTATATCTCATATTCTGAAAATTAATTTTCATTCCTAATTTCATTCAGCATAGAATGAAAGCATGATTTAAAAGTAAAATTTATTAAAAAGAATTGTGGAGAATGAAACAGAAACAATTATCTGGTTTTTGATTTCGTGCAAAATAAAAGAATATTTTTGAATATACATGCGTGTCAGCGCATTGTTCAGCGAGAATTTGGAACAAAAGGTTATAATAAATTTGAATAAACTGTTGAGCTTTGTGGAGATGGCTACCATTTCTATGTGATGTGCAAGATAGTGCGAGAAGATGAAAATGCCATTTTTGCTTCCAAAAGCATGGTTGTACCAAATGTGAAATATAATAAAAGTAACAAAGTTAGTAATGGTTTCCTTAAGAGCGCTCTATTGATAACTTACTTTTATAATAATTTCATCAACAAACTGAACGAAAATAGGAGTACATTCCTTCACAGAAGGAATCTTAAGCTGTAATCAAATAAAGATAATTGAAATTTATATAACACACAGTTGTTATTTTTTTTTACTGAAAGGACTATAATTTTATTGACTACAATTTTCTGAGATCAATTCACCAGGAAAATATCGTATTACAAATAAAAATTTCAGAAACTAATTGTAAAGTCAGACAGTTTAAACAAATAAGCTGATATTTATACATAATACAATAGATTTACATACAGCAAAAGCAGAAATATTAAAAGTGGACCGTAAAATTAGGCGGCAAATCTCAATTTCATTAGAAACGCAATATTTTTTTCCATACCAATTAAGTTTTCATCTTTAGGTCAGACTTCGAGTTAATGTGACGTCTGGAATTAGATTTATTTATTCAAGCAGAGAGTGCCTACTTGCAATATCAGTAGACAAACAAGGTTAGGTTTCTCCTACCGCTGACGTCACTTACTTGTAGAGGTGGAAGACACGAAGGCATAGAGGGCCTAAAGGGCGCTCTTGAATAGACTAGAACTCAGCGACATCGTACAGAAGAAAATCTGTTACTAAGGTCACTGGACAAAAAAAAAAACTGACGTCACTGAAGTGGGAGAAAAGAAGGCAGAGTAGGGAAGACGTTGCTTTTTAAGTACATCAGAAGTCAGTGACGTCATACTATAGCAAACCATACAGTATAGCCAGTAGTCTTAGTCTGAGGCCTGATCTTACTAAAGTATATATTATGTAATAGTTATTATAATGCCTTTACGATTTATGTTAACTGTCTCTTATTGGATTTGCTATGCATTCTTTTTAGTCTTACGTTCGTAGAATTCATGTCTTACTTATCGGATTCAAATTACCTTAGTGTTCGCCTAACCTTGCCGCATTCATTTCACATCGCTTAGCACTTTAATTAGCATTTCGTAACTTCTGGCTTAAATATAAATTCTAAATTATTAATTATTCATTTTAAAAACTTTATTATAAAAAACAAATTAAATTAGATATCGTTTAGGTTATTACATCATACCATTCGCAATTCGCAAACTCTTCTACAAGGGGCCTTGTCGCTCAGGTATCCGAGTGTACCAAACACCATTCCACGGAGAAGAGCCTGATCTTACGTTTGAAACAGCGATGGCAGAATCCGGATAAGCCCTTTCCGAGCGTTACGGGTTTAGCCCTCATATTTCAAAGTTCCTCAGAATGTCATGAATAAATTGTATTTCTTTGATTATAATTTTAAAAAAGACTTTCTCACTTTGTACCTTGATTTCCATCGTTCCAATATGCAACCAAACCAAAATCGGATAAATTAGATACTGGCAGATATTTTCACATGCAATACATGCGAAAGCCAGCCTTTTATACGGAATTTTCCGCCCGTAATGCTGACAGGGTAAAAGATTTTCATCCCTGAAGATGTTTTTATACCTGAATAGACTATGTTACTCACGTCTTACTATGTGGGATGACACTCAACTTCCGTATTTTGTAAGCTCATATCACCACCTCGGAAAATTTCACGACAGTTTGAAGAAAGATTCACACTGTTTTGTTGTGTGGAAAGCGGAAAAAAAAGCCGAAAAAAAGAAGCCATCCATACTGTTTTCTAATTTCTGAAAATTTTGTTTTCTAATCCATTTCCATTTGTAGAGTCATTAGATTTTTTGAGGCCGGAGAGATGAAAAATTAACAACGCCTTGGCCGGGAATCGAACCAAGGATCTCTGGAATACCGGCCCAGCGTGTTACCGTTACACCACGAAGGACGCTAGGAAAGTGGGAGAAATGCCTTATACATTCATTTAATTCTTTAAACCTTGGAGATCTTTTTTCAAGTTCTACATTAGAAGGGGAGCCAAATTAAAGCCTTCGGACAGCGAGATTGTGGCTCGCGAACCGAATTTTCGGCAACCGTATGTTCTTATCTGAGGTCTAAGGTAATTTTTTCGCCAATTTATCTCTGAACCTGACGTTATTAATAAAGTATAAATCAAATAAACACGAGCATAATTAGAATAATTTATTAAAAGCTATTACTCTTAGGTGACAAAACAAGAAATGTAACAGAAAGGGCTGTTGGAAGTGCAGCAAAAAAATGCAGCAAGAACTGCAGATTCGCAGTACTGAATATTGTTACGAAATATGCAGCCGCTGTAAGATAGCTTCCCCGCAAAACAGGGTTGCCATAAAATGACAAGGAAAGGCAGGGTTCCCATATTTGGCGAGAAATATCCCATTTGGCGACCAAATTGGCTCATAGAAGGATGGAAAACCTTCTGAAACGAATTCTTACTCGTTTATCCCAGAATATTCTCGAACAGACCCTGCTGATAGGCATAGAGTCAGCCCGTGCGGAGTTCATAGAGTTGATAGTCAGTCAGTGAGTGCCGAGTTCGTCGCCGAGTCGAGTGAGTACACTGAAAGAGTCTTTAAGTGTATCGCGGTTAGTGCATCATCGAGAGAATGCGTTGAGCTCCGGGAACGACGGAGTCGGGAGCTGTACTCTAGTGTATCGTAGAGAGCATCGCGAGTTGAAGCGTGGAGAGTCTTGATGTGAAGCTCCGGGAACGACCGAGCAGAGTCGGGAACTGTACTCTTTTGCTTTGCCGTGAAGCCGTGTCGCTGATTGCTACAGCGTGTCTACAGTAGTTCTTAGGCGACTGTAAAAACGTTATTTTAGAGCTGTACTGAGAACACTGACCAATAAAATGTGTTTTGACACTTCATCAAGTGCTATTGTCATTATTCACTCCAAATCATGACGAACCCCGTACATACGAACGTAAAGGAAGAAAAATAACATAACAATATTTTGAGCGCTGTTAGACCAATGAATAGTACCATCTGCTTTTGATGATAACGCACATTACAAAATATCGATCCAAAATATTATCGATAGAGTTTACGCTTATAATCAAGCGCCATTTTTTTTTTCAGTCAGTTCTTGCAATTTTACTAACTCCGACAAGCTGAAAAAAAAAAAAAAAAAAAAAAGTGTTCGCACCTCACTATCAGTACCAACATAAATCAGTTATATTGAAGCTATTGTAGAATATTATAGTTAAGGAATTATCTGTACAACCGATAGGCAACGCTTTTCCTTCCTAATAAGGTAATTCGCTGAAATTTCTAAAATCGTTTTTCTATTTTTCAGAATCAAGCGATCGAACAAGCATTTTTTTTTTTTTTTTTTTTTTTTCCTTTCAGAACATACAGACTCCCCGTGCACCACATATGTACAACACGGGGCTTACAGAAGTAAGTTAACTAGAACATTAAAGGTTACATGCATAAATAAACATTAAAAATTACATGCATAAATAAAGCGAACAAAAGCAGAGAACAGCAGTCTGGACTTCACGAAAACAGATAAGTTCACTGGCCAAGTCACTCCGAACATTTTCAAATCGTTCTGTAAGCATAATCTAGGGCCATCAAATGTAGGGCACGAGAAAATCAAATGTTCCACATCCTGAGGAACTCTTTTTGAACATTCGCATAAATTGTTTGATCGTAGATTAAAACGAAAAGCTATTTCCTATTATTTGCATTTGACTTAATCATAAAAAAACTGGGAAAATTTTGCAGCATTTTTTTTCTGTATTGAACTTTCTATGAATATTCTCAAGCGGTTATTTTATCGTAAATACCGAAATAAATACTAGCCTTTCTGTTTTCGTTTCTTTTTTTTTTTAATTATTCATTACTTATAACTTCATCTTCGAGCAGACGTTGCTTTATAGCTTCTTAAAACCTAAACAAAGAGCCCTGAAAAAACGCTTCTTCTATTCAATTGATTTGACAAATTAATTACCTTTAACCGTTCTAAATTTTATCTGATCCCTGATAATTCCCAGTAAAATTGTCTAAGGAAAAATGACTTAATTCTTTTAGTTTGTGTCATCAGCGCACTAGAGCAGAAATGCTCTTGAGAAAGAAGGATTACCGATATCGAATTCTGTGGCCTACATTTTAAAAAGCAAAGTTCATTAACATCAAACAACAATACTTTTTTATTAGCCCAAAGGAGCATTAGCCCAGAAGGGCTATTTGTCTCAAAATGGAATTTTCGTTGAATTATTATAAAGTCTGAACCACTTTTCAGATTGTTACCACCAAATATTATTGCCCTCTATTATATTTAAAGAAATTAAATAATGAAGAATTTGCATGAGTGTATGCATGTTTTTGGCATTGTGAAAAAACAACGGTACCTAGAGTCATCAAATTCTGAATAACGCGGTCTTCTACTCGAATATGGACATCTGGAAGCCGAGTTTTGAATTTTGAATTTGTTTTATTGTGCATTTCATATTTTCTAAAATTTTAACGAATTTTTGATTACCAAACTCAGTGATTTCAAAGCGAACAGTGGCAACACTGTACGAAAAAACATTTATTTTTATCTTCAGCGCGCGAGACTGTATCGGAAATTCTAAAAAATAACCGGTTTTTTAAATAATTTTTATCCCAAAGGAACATTAGCCCAAATGCTCTCGAAATGTAATATGTATGTTTCTAGAGCTCTTAAATGTGTATGTAAATGAAAAAACGCCCCTTTGGTCGGAATATAAAATCTCAAAGCTCAAAGTTGTTTTACTTTTTTCTGCTTATTTGTTTTAAATTGGTTTAACTCATCCGTTTTTTTTTTCACTTCATCCTCGATAAAATTAGAATACGTGTTACTGTGATTCGTACAAATTTCATTGTAGCAGTATATTTGAAACTTAGAGTAAAAATATATTTCAATATACAATGAATCGTCTTCCTATTTCATATAGTTTTCGAAATGTAAATACTAAAAATATAATTTTCTTTTTCACAATCCACAAAAATCTTAAAATAGTGAGGGGCCTACCAGCGGCCGAGCGGTAAAGCCGCTGAACACTGGTAGTTCGGTCCGAGGTTCGAATCCCGCGAACGGGCTGGCTGCATGGGTGTTTTCGTGGTTTTCCCCATGTGTAACGTGTATACGAGCCGGTTTCCCTTAGAAAGTCCTCCACGAAGGCATCCTTCCCTTTAGGCAGATAGCCCTCGAGGCTTTGCCGTAATTAAGTAACCTAACCTAACCTAACCTTAAAATAGTGATAATTAAAATATAACGTTTTTCTTTTGCAATTCATAAAAATCTTAAAATATTTCTAAATGAATGCATGGATGATAATCTACTTTTAAAATTTAATAGAAATGATATATTATTAATTTCTCCAAGCAAAAACAAATTTCTATGATAACCTGACACTTTTATTTAGTTCAAGCAAATTGCACTAAAATCCAGCCAATAGCGGCACAGCAAAATTTTATGTGTAACTGAACTAGAAACATGGTTAACTTATACATATTATAAAATCATTCCTATGGCATATTTCTCTCATATATTTTAGTGTGTACAGAAATATGAGACAAAATTTATAGCAACAAGAAGTTTATTTAGAATTTAACATAGTTGATAGATTTGCACCGGTCAAAAGTTCACATATATTACAGCATTATTCATATTTCAGATATCCACACAATTGAGATATTATTTACATGTGACATTGCATTAACTTAATATGAAAGTCAAAAATAATTTTTCGGTACATTCAATTATATTGTTACGTTTTTCACTTTCCTTCTGACACCAGCTGTTGCGTTATTTTCTTCCTTCACGTTCGTGTGGATTTGGAGGGAATAACGACGACACTTTATGAAATATCGAAACACACTTTATTTATCAATAATTGTCAGGAAAGCTCCAAAACACGTTTTACAGTCGTCGATGAACTACTATAAACACGCTGACACGATCAGCGACACAGCCTTCAGGTTATCAGGCTATCACGGTGGAGACAGCTTTCTGCAAAGCACTCGACTCTGCTTTCCGGAGTACAACTCCCGACTCTGCTTGGTCGTTCTCGGAACTCTACGTACTCTCGAGACTCTCCACGCTACAACTCGCGATGCACTAACCGCGACACACTAACAGACTCCTTCAGTGGACTCGCGACTCACTCGCACTCGCTGACCGGCTGTCAACTCGATCGTCGCCGCAGGGATTGACTCGCTAGACGAGACACACTCACTCGATGAGAGACGCACACTTCCTCTCGATGAAGCACACTTGCTGACTGCAGACCAGCACGGTTTATATAGCTTTCGGCTTGTGTTCGGGAACATTCTGGACTAAACCGGTAAGAATTCGTTCCAGAAGGTTTTTCAACCGTCCATGGTATACTGCCAATTTTGTCGCCAAATGGGCGATTTCTCGTCAAATATGGCAACCCTGCCTTCCTTTGCCATTTTATGGCATCCCTAAAACTGCTTTGCGGGGAAGCCATCTCACCGCGCTCGTACATTTCGTAACAATATTGTAAAGGAATATGTTTCAGTTCTGCACTAAATTATTTATAAAGCAGAGTATAATGACATTGCTAACATTTAGACAAAAAAAAAAAAAAGGAACACAACATTTTTGTACTGATGGATTGGCCATATAATTAAAAAAATTCTTGGCAAAAGATTGACATATCATTGTGATTGATTCAGCAGTAAAATATGGCTTATATATCAGTATATACATTGGAAATCATTCAAAAATTTTTACAAGCTCTTATTGTAAGATCTGTTTGTTTGCTTTGGAAAAGCTATCGTGAGTTGCGACTTTGTATGAGCTCTCTTGAACTGCACCTGAGAAAGAAAGTTTAAAGTATATCAACATTTTCTTCCTTTAAACTACAAAATGCCATGACCTCCATGATGGTAATGAAATTGATGGTGACCGTGTCCAATATGCTGCAAAAGTTTGACGACAGCCCCAGCCGCCAATATATTTAGAACATCTCCTACGCCATGCCCGTGATGACCCATGAAACCTAAGCACGGAGATGCTTCAGTTGTGTGGGTCCCACATGCTAGCAAAAAATTACACACACAGAGAAAACTGCCATGATTTTTTTCATAGCGAGCATTTTACGGAATATCGAAAAACACTTGAGCCTTCTCCAGAAAGAAAAACCTTTTAGCTGTGTGAGAAGGGTTCTCGTAAATCTGACTCTTCGAGAATATCGGTTGCAGAAAACCTTTATATATGTGAGGTCATGAAAGGAAAATGGAGCTATACTTCACTGAAGAGAATGAGTAAAGTTCAAATATTAGGCCAATTCCTGTGATTTAATGAAAGATCGACGGAACTGCAGTTATTCGGGAGATTAAATACTCTTCTTTCCTTCAGCTTCCTCTTTTAAGTAAATATTTTCCTTACGTTTACTGTGTATCAAAATCTAGTATATTTCGGTTTTAGTGTAAGCCTGTTAAATTCTGCATGACCACAGTAATGCTTAAAATTTTACTACCGCAAGAATGTATATGAATGGAAAATATCCAGCTTAAGTTGTTTAGGTTATTTGCCAATTTTTGTAATGAGGCTGGAAGTTGGAATTAACACTGTGTCGAATAAAAAGTGGAAAGGAAATATGTTTCAAGATAAACGTGGTAATAACTAAAAGACTTACACCTAGGAAAATTATATTATAGAGAACGAAACGGAAGTAGTGAATCTGGTAAAGACTTAAACTACTTAAATTATTAAATTAATGTGAAGTGTGAAGGATTTCAACCTCATCTATAGCTGCGCGCGAAGGGAAAGAGGAAAAAAAAAATTCCGGTTTCTTTCGTAGGATTCTGCAATTATTTTCCATTTAGAAAAATAAATGCATAAGAAAATTAAAAAAAAAAAAAAAAATTCTGAAATGTTTCAGATTTTAAATTACGTCCAAAGGGGCGTTTTTTAACATTTTGTGTGTTACCTTTCTTTATTAAATATCATGTTCCTCGCACTTAAACCATAAGATCCAGTGCAACAGCAATATCGCAAAATAGTTTTAAAACGAGCATATCTTTAGAATTTCCGATACAGAGACTCACGCGCTGGAGATAAAAATGTTTTTTTCTGCACAACGTTGCCATTGCTCGCTTTGAAATCCTTGAGTTTGTTAATCAAAAATTCGTCAAAGTTTTAAAAAATAGGAAATCGATCATAAAACAAATTTCAAATTTCAAATTTGGTCTTCCACATGCTCATATTCGTTGGAGGATTACGTTATTCAAAATTCGATGACTCTATGTACCGTTGTTTTATCACAATACGAGAAATATACATACATTTATGCAGATTTTTCATTATTTAATTTCTTCAAATATAATGCAGGACTCTAACATTTTGTGGCAACAGTTTGAAAAGTGAACCGACATTTATGAGTCCGACGCAAAATGCCAAAACGAAACTAATAGTCCTTCGGGATTCAAATCCCTTTGGACTAATAATTAATGTTAGTGAATTTAACGTAAATATGAGTGTAAATATGCAATTTATTTAAATAAATAATTTATTGGACTTAAATATGTGTTTCGAATAGCCTTTTATTGTAGCAATGCGTTTTACGTCTTCATATAAACATAAAATTCATGAATATACGACTACTAATAATAATTTTGAACTATCATCCGAATTTCATCAGAGAATTTATTACATAAGACTTCGTTTTGATTTCGAAAGGATATTCATCAGCAATTTATGCAACATAATAATGATAATTATACTCGTTACAGATTACTAAAATTAATAATTTAATTTTTTAATGCAATACAGAGTTTCATATGCTATAATTTTGCTTTCTTTACTTTTGTAATAGATAGTACTATAAGGTTTTTCTTCCGTCTCCTTTGCGTGCCTTCTTGGTGTAGTGGTCTGCACGCTGGCTCGTATTCCAGAGGTCCGCGGTTCTACTCCGGCGAAGGCTCATTTCTCATGACTCTTGCTTCTAAATAACCTAACAGCTCTACAGTACAATTAATTAATGTTTAGTGAATCCGTCACTGGTCAGATGCTTGGGCCTGCTAAAATATTAGCGCTCTCCACCCAAATAAAAGAAAAACTGCTGTTTCTGTTTTCATTTGTTAAAGAAATAATTCTCAATCATGTTCATTATTTCGCATTATGGTCATTACACATACAAGTGTGTTAATGGTAAAAATGAGGAAGCTTTCAATTAATGTTAAAAATACCGAATGTTAAAAATACCGAATTTTGCACATTGAAAAGTATAAAAATTGCACAGATGACGAAAATGACGAAATTACTAACATTTTAACTTGCTAAAATGCAAAAGATTAATTGCAAAAGATTACAAATACATTCTTTCCTTGCAGTTATTTAACTTAAAAAGGCGCTTTAATCAATTAAAATTGCTAAATCACATACAAGCTACCAATGTCAAGAATAAAACCCTGATGTATTCTTTCCATCCTTTATTCTTTCACTCTAGTCTGACCAATTAGCTTAGTCAATATCTCCATATCTCTAAAATTATAAGAACTGTATTTGCTATAAATACATCACTGTAATGAATTTGTGGGTAGTTAAAATTGCTTCGGGGGATGCACCCAGCCCGCGGGGATCCGGTTTGAGACAATGGGCCTAAGGCATAGGTTAGGAACTATTGAGGAAACTGATAGGGACATGAAAAAAGTCTAAAAACACGTACTGAACTACCAGCCCCCCACGGGATAGTGACTCTGACTGCTGGCCGTACTGAAGGGCCTGGGTTCGAATTCCGGGTAAGACATGGATGTTTGCGAATGTATAAACTCTGCGCAGCATGGGGAACTTTAACTATGCGTCAAGCCGAACGTCCTCTGGTGACGTTGGTGGCACGGAAAGAGGGGTGAGAGACCCTCGGACCCCTCCCTCCGAGGTGCGCCTCTTCAAAATTCAGGATGGAACTGAGAAAAGTCATACTTTTCTCGACAGGAGCAATCTTGCACTCCTTGGCTTGATTTCGTGCGCTTGTCCTAATTCTGCTGTCAGACAAGTGAGATTAGTCATAACAATATATTGAACTAGCAAAATGTTATAACCATATGTTAAAAGATAAATATTTAATTAAATATGCGTGTTTGTTGTTACTATTACAGTGAATGTTACGCTTTTAAACTGAAACCCTGTACTTCAACTAATTATTTTTTAAATTTTGTTACTCTGTAGTATATTTTTTCTCCCTATATGACTTATTGTTTTCTTGTTTTATCTTTTCAGGTAAGTCTTTCATGTTTTTCTTCATTGTGCTGACTGCGACAGTCATAGTTTAAATAAATCGATTCTTTGTGGAACACGCTATTGTTCAACGGTAGAAACGTTCACACAAAAATCTACCTATATTTTTATTATTTCTCTAGTTCTAGCGTAAAACACTTAACATTTTGCGTTACGCCCTTCCTAGAAATTCCTTTTACGACTTCTCTCTTCTAATGTATTCTGATCTCTTCTGAAGATTGTAGCATACTATATTTTCAAGTTCATATTTTCTTTTACTTCCACCGGCTTTCAGTTAAATTTTAATTTATTCCATAATTTATTTTCCTGATATGACTATTATTTGTCAATAATTATTGAGCTTCATCTATTCACCTCCCTTGCCATATTCAAACAGGCTGTTTAATTTACCGTTTCTCTCCCGGACCATCATTACCAGCTAAAATTAGTAGTTTAGCTTTGCATCTTCCGGCACTTATTTAGTATAACCTCTGTCTTTTCTTTGTTTTATAACTCGTTGCAACACTGGGATAAATCTATATGTAAAGAAAACTAGTGGAGTAATTTGCGGATAAATAAAAGCTGCAAAACTGTGATAGATTTTGAATATATATTTGCATACTTATCACACATATCTTGAGGAACTTTAAATAATAGATTATTTAAAGTTTGGTATCTTTACTGAATCTCTCCTTTTACCCCTTGCATTTCCTCGCCAGGATGAAAATTTAAAGTGAAGAGAGTATGAATACAGACGAATCTAGAAGTTTATTCAGGGAATGCTTTTACTAGTCAGCGCACGTTACTATTTTGTTCTTCTGTTGTTACGCTGAGTTGCTGATATGCCTTATTTATTAAGTATATCGCTGGATAGGTTTTTGAGTCGGCCTAGTTAGTCTTAAACCAAATTGTTAGTCCAGCCCTACTCTATATCTTTGAATTTACTGTTAAATTATTAAGTTCCACCGCAAGTGGTCGATGTTATGGTAAACACGAAGTATGTATATTTGTGTTAAGAGTTTGACGGATAATAAATGGTCTATTTTACCCTCCTTCTGTGCTGGTATTATCCACGGTTGTGCGAGAAGTCTCCAGGTTTCCTAGAAAGGGCATTTTACTTTATGATAGCGAAGAGAACAAGATCTTGCACGTTTTTTTAAAAGTATCTAGGCCCAGGCAGTGAAATTTGCCCACATCCTCCGATAGAGCTTATAAGGTATTTCTCCCGCCTTCTTAGCGTGCCTTTGTAGTGTAGTGGTCAGCACACTGGGCGCGTATTGCAGAGGTCCGTGGCTCGAGTCCCGGCGAAGGCGTTGCTCATTTCTACAAAAAATAGCTAATGTCTCTACAGTAGTGCCCGAACTAAACGGGTGGTGGATGCTGATTCTCCACACCCAGGATTGGTGACTGGGTCCCCTAAAAACCACAGTCGCCCTTTAAAAGGGGGGAGTATATAAAGTATTTCTCCCGCCTTCCTAGCATGCCTTCGTGGTGTGGTGGTCTGCACGCTGGGCGCGTATTCCAGAGATCCGTGGTTCGATTCCCGGCGAAAGAGTTGCTCATTTTTCAAGTGTCTTGCTTCCAATTTATCTAATAGCTCTACATCGGCGCCCACACTAAAAAGGTGGTGGATGAGAATTCTGCACCACCAGGATTTGGCGATTGGGTCTCCTAATCCCCAGTCGCCCTTTAAAAGGGGGAGTATATAAGTATTTCTCCCGCCTTCTTAGCGTGTTTTCGTGGTGTAGTGTTCTGCACGCTAAGCGCGTATTTGAGAGGTCCGTGGTTCGAATTCAGGGGAGTACATTGCTCATTTTTCAAGTCTGCTGCTTCCAAAAATTCCTTATGACAAGCTTAATAACCTCATGATCTCTTCCCCAGTGGATCAACTGTCCGTCGATGGCGAAATGAAATAAAATAAAATCAGTGTGTCTGTTAGCAGCATATTGCAACTCCTTATGAAATAAACCTAACATCTAAATACTGTTACATTTTGTCCGTATTTATATTCAAGAGTGCATATAAATTCTTTAAGCTTATTAGATCAATACTGAGGTATTTTTCAGCTTCTTGCGTAAGAGCTATACAATTAAACTTATATATTTTTTAATAATAAATTATCACATTTAAATTTTACGTTGTGCTACTTCTTCGTTGGATTCTTTCATGTTAAATTTAACATACTTCTAATCCTCTCCCAACTAAGACATTTTAAACTTATAGCAAATAACTAAAGACATCTGCGCATTTTATGAACAGCCATCGTTGCGTTTTAAAAATGCGCAAGAATATTTTTGATTCCAACGAATCATGATAAATATTTGTAACTTTCCCATTATTATACTTTCCCATAAATATTCCCATTATTTTCTGAATTTAACTAAATATGATCAAAAATGAATTTTCTCCCTTGTAAATGAACTTCAGAGAAATCTAATTTTTACTGGAAAAAAAAAAAAAAAAAAAGAAAAGAAAAGAAATCAACCAAGCGATACTTGATTGCTCAAAAAAATTTTCGATGTAACTTGCATTAAAAAATTACTTTCCTAAGTCCACTTTTTCTAAATTTTTACCTCCGCACATTGAGCAAACACTTAATTTTATCACGGCTACATCGACTTGAACCTAAAAATAAATACGTTTTCCATCTAAAGTTGATTTAAATTATTTCTCAGGCTAATACCTTTAAATTATTTTTTTATGAGAAAAAAGAATCACAGCTGTATACTTAAAATTTGTTAATTTTGTTAAACATTTTTCTTACAAAAATAAAAAAAATATTCATATATGTGTACTTTCTTGCTACTGATGAAATAATAAAAACTATTTTTCATTCTTTCGATTTGTTACGAACTAATTAAAATTTTCCGCGAGCATTTTCTGACGTATTGTTCTCTCTACATTCTTTTAATTCATAGGATGGTATTTTTCTTTCTAATAACCAGATAATTAAATTGCTGTTTTCCTCCCAAGCAGATGTTTATCGATTGAAAATAAAGGTAAAATATTATTAGAATTCTATTATATATGGGATTACTGGAAGAGAATTATTTTTAAAAATTGCGATATATGAAAAGTATGTAGCTTTTTAGAAGATAAAAACGTGACGTTAATTTTAAAGATTCAGTTTATTGTATAGAAATATGTTCTTCATTATGTTAAGAATAAATGAATTTCATTAATTTGATATTATTTCATTAAATTTAAGATGTGAATTTAGTATTATGTTAAATTAAACATTGTATTCACAATGATTTCGAACAAAAGCCTTATCCTTAGTCACTAACAATATAGGAAAACATTTTGCTTAAGTTATCTATTTGCTAATGTTTTGAAGTTAAAATGATCTTAGTGTTTATTATAATATAGTAAGTTTGGATATGTTACAGTTAAACCTTTATTCAGAAAATTACCCACACTTAAATTATCCAAACGGTGATTTTTAAATAAGATTTTGAAACTATTTTAATTCATTGCGAGCAGTTTTTCACCGCTTTTTAAACGTGCTGAAATTAAAAAGTAAATTTTTTATTGTTTTCTAAATGCATTTCATTTATCAGATACTTTCTCTCGTACATTTATTCTGAGAGTTTAATAGAATATTTAATTATACACAGCTATAATAACATCTATACTATTAAAATTAGTGCTCATCTATCTGTTTGTTTGTTTGTGACGTCATCTTCTCCGAAATGGCGAAGAGTTGAGTTTCGAGAGAGGTACTCCCAGATTCTAAAATCCGTGTGAAGCTATTTCAACCATTTCCATCTTCCTACGACTTTAATCTGCAGAGATATTAATTAAAAACTCTTAAAACGCTAAATTTCGCACTCCTTTGGTGGCAACACTTTCGTGCGCTGGAGATAAAATTATTTCGAAGTGTTGCTACTGCTCGCTTTCAAATCGTAGAGTTTCTTATTAAAAAATTTGGAAGTTTTACAAAATATGAAACAAAAATAGCATTGCAAAACATTAAGCATACTATTATTATATAAGGCCATGTTCTGACATTAAAGAAAGCACACGATTGGATGTGACGTCATTGCATGTCGAAAATGTTTCGTTGATGTCAGCCTTTTAAATAAATAGCTGCTTTTGGCAACTTTTTGTTTCAAGTTAGGATAATTGACATGATATTTTATTGCGATGTAAATTCTTTTACTGATATTGAGAAAAAGTTGTTATATTACATTAAATTTAAATCATGACGTCATGCGTATACGTATTTACCTAAGTGCCAAAAATTTTTGTTTCTTGGTTTGGCAACAAAAATTTATTTTCGAATTGCTTGTTTCTTGTAAAGAATGAACTGATTTCATTCATATTAAAATACTTTTATACATTTTCGTTTTATAGAACATACAAGTTTAGCTTTGGCCACAGTTCGCTCATCAGGCGGGGTTGCTTTCTGGTAAATTTTAAATGTGGAAAATGAGGAGATAAAACGAAGAATATCTATTTAAGAATAATCATAATTATATTAAAATACAGTATTAAAAAATTTGCTCTTATGCTGTGCTGTATTTCTACCAACCATCTTCGTTCGTCTGCTTATCAAATGAATAAGAACATTTATACATACTGTATATATTGGATGGCGTCAGTGATAAATATTGCTTAAAACATATTTTAACATTTCTCTACTAGTTGAAAAACTGTAGTAATATTCAAGAATTGATTAAACATATGAATTATATTTTACTTAAAAAATTAATTAGTCAAAACAAAAAAAATACAGAATTTTAATTATGAATTTATAATATTCATCACTTATTTATATTTTGCTAATTGAAAATCACAACTAATAATTATAATTTATTAAGTACTTTAATTATTTAATTCGTTCAAAAAATTCACAATAAGAAAATTATATATATATACGTATATATATTATTAAAATATTTTATTACAGTTTTAATTCGCTAAGTACTTATTAGGAACATTTCAATGACAATGAATCTTTTAAATTTCTACTTATTATTTTTTCTGGTTAGAACTTATGTTGCAAAATATCCTTAGAGTCTCTTACATCTATTATGTTATAACGTAGCATATATTAATTAAAAGGCCTGTCAAAAATACTTCTAGAATATTGCTAAACATATACGCATTTTAATATATGCATACTAAAATCACAGAATCCATTTCGAGTATTTCATACAGGATAACAATTTTGTACTTCAGTAAAAAGTTCTTGCATGTCGTTTACAGTTTTACATCTACTTATTAATTTGCTGTAAAAGGAAATTTAAACTTGATTAAAATTTCAAGTTCAGATGAGTGTAAATATTTCAATATTCACATTTTGGAGGACTCGTTGTGTCTCACAAGCGAAAACACCAAGAATTCTTTATGATAGATATTTCCTGTTGGCGCGATGTTCAGAATAAAAACACACTAATCTTAATGACAATTTCATTGCAGGTACCACATATATAAGTACGAAAACTGCAAATGCATGTTGGCACAGCTCATCCTAACGCAGTATCCTTTACGAAAGAAGGTAACGCAAGGCGAGTCTTTGTAGCAGAGCTGGAAGCATTTCTTCCAATTCCTTTAATTTTTTGCGGCTAAACGGAGAAGCAGAAGCCGCTTCAGTTGCACAGAAAACGGCAAAAATCACCATTATGCATATGGTGATATTAATAATTGTTGAACGATGCATGACGGCTATTCACACAACTCAGTCTCTAACTTCAGCTTCGTAACAGTGAGAAGCGAAACAAGTTTGCATTTTCTTATATAACAGCGAACACGAAAACGGAAATAGACTCTCTGCGAGATCAATTACTTCCCAGACGTATGTAAAAATAAAAAAATAGCGTATGAGGATATCCTCATTGAAGTATATCTATTACAGCAAATTTCAGAGAATTAAATGTCTAAAAATAAAAATTATTGGGTATAGATCTTATAATTTATCAGGATTTAAACCTACAGCTGGATAGATATCTCTTTCTCAAAACTAGGTTCATTTTTATTTAATTATTGAATGTAAGTGGAAGAATAAATATATTTAAATGACATTCGTTTGAACTTATTTCTTTTAATATTTCCTAGGTCGCGTGTTCGACTTTGTTAAGCCTTGCTTATTTAGAAATTCTGGCATCGTACAAATATGTACAGAACTTCAAAGATTTGAAATGTTTATTGCGTCAAACCAAATGATTTTTTACACATACAAAAAGTATTCCAAATTAATAAAGTCAAAAACGATGCTAACGTTTCGTCATAACATGGTTTGTTTCAAGACGAAGAATTCAATACGGGATGTTTATCTTGCGTACAATGCATATATACGTACAAGAGTTATTTTTGATGTAAGGTCCATTTTGCGATAAAATGAAAAATGTAACGCTTTTCAAACATTTATGTATAGTTGTCAAATTTTAACTCAAAGAGATGGTAGCCCAGAAGAGCTATTAGTCACAAAACGGCATTTTGCGTCGAAGCACTGTAAACGTCTGTGTCACTTTCCAGATTGTTGCCACCAAATATTATTGCAATGTATTATATTTAAGGAAACTAAATAATGAAGAATGTGCATGAATGTATGCATCTTTCTCGAAATGTGAAAAAACAACAATTATTTGCGCTATTATATTTCAACAAAAATATACAGTTTGACCGCTATCGAATGCAATTTAACGATGCTTTTGAGTGACATCTGTACGTAAAGGCAGAATTAAGGACTCATTTTTCAAAAAAAGCTTGTAAAATGGATTTAAAACGGATGCAGTAGAGATTTTTTCGTGACGTCTGTACGTACGCACGTATGTATGTATCTCGCGTAACTCAAAAACGAGTAGCTTCAGACAGTTCAGATTTTGTATATAGGACTGATATAACATGTAGTTGTGAACCTCGCTTTTTGGTTGCAAGCCGCTGCACCAAAGTATATATGTACACATTTTGTTACTCAGCTTGGTGAGTTCAGGTATTTTATTCTTATACGTAGGTAAATTGTGCATTTTTTACATTAAAAGTGATTGAATTATGATGTTTTTATGTTCCTGGGAAAGCGTTTATGTCTTTATTTAATCTGCATGCAATAGATGTAGAATTACTTTTGTACACCGAAAAATCAGCCTTCTTGCCCGCTGGCTGAAATGCTTGTTTTTGCGTGGAAACCCTAATTTTATCTGTATTTTTTTAATTATTTCAACTGTATTTTGCGGTTTATGTTTGTCAATATTTTTCAATTCTTATGAAGATATTTTGGGGTTTTATGTGTTTTCGTTTTGTTGCGAAGTGAGAACTGAATTAATTAAAAAAGAAATATATATCCAATTAAATTCGAGGAAATAACCTTTAAATGCAATGCAGCAAAAAATGTGTGTAATTTAATAGGCCGTACAAGGAAGTATTGTCGTGTCTATATGAGATCTTTATGTTATATATTAGAATGAAAATTAGATAATGCTTTACCTCAGCTGTCATGAAGATTGCATACTTAGAATACGTATTTCGGTTACCTATACATGCTATTTATTAACTACTGAAAGAAAATAATATAGTTTTCATTTATGGACTGAAATTATTAGTCTTTAGTAAATGATATTCCTTTAAATTTGCTTTTTGCATCATTCTGTATCGCAATTTAATTTATTCTGCGTTCCTTTGTTTGCAGAGAGTTGCCAACTACGTAGAAAAGAATTATCAGAATGCGATTAAATTTACTGCATAAATTTACAGCAATTAAGCAAGACGCTTTACAATGTTTACACAGCATGCTGTAGCTTTAGTGCTTAAAGCAATTAATTAAGCGCTCATATATTTGGAAATTAAATTGGTTTCGTAACAGACTGTATTGCCTACTGATATTTAACATACTTATCTTTTTAAAGCAACTCTTTGGCTAGCTGGGTAAACACCCAACCCAACGCAATATGTTTCTTTTTCGATTTCCAGTGTCGTAACGAGCTCGCTTTATAAGATTTCATTGTTTCCTTTCCGAATATCATAAGGACGTGTCAGTTATCATTAGGTTCTTCATGTAAATGGCTCTCAGGTAGATGATGTTGCAAAGCCTTGCTTTAATTAATTAATTATCTTTAAATCAATTATATTCCTGACCATGATTTTAAATGAAATATTCAATAACGTTACCAATCCAGTTTCGTCTTATTTTTAAAAATAAACCGATATTCTTCACTTGAAGATAAAATATTGCTTTTCATCACTATAAGAAATGCGAAAAGGATCATTTAAATTCCTTCCACACGTGATGAAATTTGCATCATTTTTTTCATTAATTATGAGTATAAATTTAATTTTTTTTGTGTTTTTTAAGGGACCTTTCGAAACGTCTCTTTTTACAGTTCTCTATTGTTACTGTGTATTCATTTTTCATCATCAGAATTTCCTGAAGTAGATATAAGTACTTTCCTTACTGCGAAGCATATTCTAAATGCCTCTGGCTTTGCTTTTGTTTCTCGTATTCTTAAATACTTTAGTTCTCTAGTAAAACTAAGAAGTCAAACCTGAACTAGGCTTAAGAGAATTCATCCCGGATTTAGATTTATCTGATAATTCATTTATGATTGCTTTACCGCTGCCTTAAGATCAACTAGATTATTTTACCTTTCCTTATTTTCATATTTCTAAATATTTGAATTTAAGCTAAGAATCAATCTGAGATTAGAATAGTTTTTTTTTTTTGCCCCTGAAGAAAAGATTTCTAAATCTCATTGGCCTCAAATTTGACTGAGTTTTGTTTAAAATCTACAAGAAATTACAACTACCTTTTCTTCCCTCAGTTTTAAATTCTGCATTGGCATTTTTCCTTCAGTGACGTAAATGCTGTCCGAAGAATATTATCATATCTTGTACAGTATAACTGTGATAAACCATATATCTGAAAATCTGGGAAGACCAAAGTTTGAAAATTAGAAGGAAATGGAGGAAATTAGTACAGAAAAATACTAGCAAAGTACAATAAAACTTAGAATATCTATCTGAGAGAAATGCGAAAAAAATTAAAGGATTAAAAGAAAACGTTTCTTAACTTCCAGTCAACAAAATATATTTTAATTAAGTCTGCATTTTTCACCGATAACATTTATATAATTTTAAGAAATGTATTCAGCAAAATGACATGAAATGCTGTAATCAACAAATTGTCTAATTTCTAATTCTTAGCAAAAGAATAATGACCTAAGGCTCAGGCTCAGTTTTTAAGTCAAAATAGGCAGAAATTACAAAACATTTAAAATTTTACATTTATACTGCTAATGTGTTTAGTAATACATTTCTTAAAATTTTCTATGGTATTATAAGTATTGGGTCAGTCCATAAATTCGTGCGCATTTTTTGGTAAAATTTTAAATAATATAAAAAACACAATTTATTATTTTAATCAATTATGTATTTTCCTCCATTGTCTACAACGTCTCGCCATCTTACAGGCAGCTTTTTTATGCCATTGCTGTACAAAGACTCTGGTTTTGATGCAAAAAATCTTGAAAGTTCATTGGGTACATCCTGTTTAGAATTTAAATTTTTTTCCCAGTAAAAAATTTTGTAAGGCGCGAAATAAGTGAAAATCACTTGGGGCAATATCTGGGGAGTAAGCAGGATGTGGCAAAAGCTCCCAATTAAATTCACTAATTGTTTGAAGCGTTGTTCGAGCCGTATGCGGTCTAGCGTTATCACGATGAAACAATGCTTTCTTGATATTCACCCATCGTGGGGTTTTTTTATCAGTTCTGAGTTTAGACGGCAAAGTTGTTCACTATAAACTTCTCAATTAATCGTTTGATTTGGTTCTAACAGTTCAGAACGTCCTAAACGGGGTTCATCATCAATGCTGCTTTTTCCACCTTTAAATTTTTAAAACCATTTCTGGCAGTTCTTACGCTAATAGTGTGTTCACCATGTACACTATTAATATTTATCGCTGCAAACCTGGCAGATTTACTACACGAAAATAAAAAATGTAGCACAGCACATTTGTACTGATTATCTATATTCATCTTCTATGGGTACTAACATGATGAACTGAATAATATGTTTGTCAAACGATGACAAGTTTCAAAAGGTTCAAAATTGTGTTGTTTTAGTAAATGCGTCATAGTGAATTCCACGCATACTCTTAATGCGCGTGAACTTATGGACTGACCCGATAATTGTTGGCGTGCATCGCAACCGGTTACCTTTTGATCTGCAATTAATTCTATATTTGAGAGAATAATTCTCAAATTTTATACTGATATTATTTTTAAAATGATCTAGAAGGTAAGTATAGATCTTTGTAAACTAGTTACGTTCGATATATATTTCTTTTTGGATTCTAGGAAAAAAGCCCACAGGAATAATGCTCACAGAATAATGCTCACAAGTATAAATGCTCGCAAGAAAAACGGCCACACAGAAATATGCCCACATAGAAAAAATTTCACATGGAAATAAGCCCACTTATAAATAATTCACATAGCTATCCCTACATTAATGAATCAATAATTAATCGATTTGCACATCGCACACCTACTTGAATTTTCTAAAGAAAAATTATTTAAATTACCAAAACGTCTGTGGTATATATTTCAACAACTTTATAACTTATGTGTAGATTCAGTTGCTACACAAGATTAATAAATGGGCCGTTTTGAATTAAAATGAGAGGAGAAAGGAAGTAAACATGAAACAGAATTATAAAGTAAAAAATTATTACAATTTTAATTGTTAAAAAAATAAAAAATAATAAATATAAGTTACACATTTTGTAATATAAACATTTAGAAGAATAATGGATAATGAATGAGAATTTAGAATGATTATTTTATTTAAATTACTTAAAATATTTAATTTTATCATTGGTTTCATCATAGTTTCAACATGATTCACGATTACCAAATGTAAGTTTTTCATGTTTTCTGTTTTTTACTTCAGTGTATCCTGTATTTACATTAGCTAGTAACAAACGTTGAGAGGCTAAATCTTTTTTCAGTCCGCCAAATAAAAATCACATACTGGGATGGCTACGATTAAATAATGAATTTAGTATGTTATGAGAGCCTTTGCAACAATTTGTAGTTTAAGGAGATATTTCGAATACTGCATCATAATGTTCAACTGAAAAGCATCATCAAAGTGCCTAAAAATGTTAATTTTATTTCTAAAATTTTAAATTTCTGCAGAAATTTTACAACTTTATTGGCTCAAAACTTGAGTAACTACATTCAAACATCAATTTCGATAGATATACATCAAAAGTATGCAAAAATAGAGTAAAGAAACAAAAGTTAATTATTCGCAGTTAGAAGTAAGAAATGTCGTACAGGGGCAGTGGTATAAAATATTACAGTACATCCAAATTTTACTACAGTTTTCATGCTTTTATTCATCGCTCCTGAAAGGTTAATGTGAGCATTTGTCCATGTGAACATATTTCATGTGAGCTTTTTTCTCTGCGGGCATATTTCCTTGTGGGCTTTTTTCCTGTGAGCTTTTATACCTGTGAGCATCATTCTGTGAGCATTTTTCCTGTAGGCTTTTTTCCTGCGGGCATTTTTCCGGTCACCTTCCTTTTTATGTTTCGTTTTTTTTACCTTAATTTTGATTTCTCTTTTTTTGCTACAATAATCAAAAGCAAAATTGTAGATTTCCTATGCCTTAAGAGTTAAATTTAACTTAAAAAAAGAAATTTCATAGATAATTATATCCTCTTTTGGCAATTACTAAAATCTTTTTCCGGATGCGTTTAGAAATTTTGCATTTAGTACCTTAATTATTAATTGAAATAAATGTGTTGATACAATGTAGCATTAGAAATAGTTTTTGTATGTTTTAAATCAATGTATGTGAACCTTTCTATAAATGCTTATTATAGAGACATTAGGCATTTTGAAGCAGGAGACTCGATAAATGAGCAATGTCCTCGCCGGCACTCCAACCTGGACCTTTCGAAAGCCTGCGGAGTGTGCTAAATGTTATTCCACCAAGGAATGTAGAAAAGAGGGAGAAAATACCTTATATACTCCCCCTTTTAAAGGGCGACTAAGGATTAGGGGACCCAATCGCCAAATCCTGATAGCCAAATCATCATCCACTTCCTTTTTTAGTTCAGGTGCAACTGTAGAGTGATTAGAATTTTTTTTTTTTTTTTTTTTTTTTTTTTATGCTGGAAACCTGAAAAATGAGCAATGCCCTAGCCGGGACTCGACCCAGAACTTCTCAAATACCGCCGAGTGTGTTAATCGTTACCCTCCCTAAGGGAGAAAATACCTTATATACTGGTAGTTAGAATTCATACTACTGCATGTTATAATTTTCCGAGGAAGAATCCCGTGTTTAAATTTGATACTTTCTTATTTTACTTTTATGTCTGTTCTCAGAATTTGAAAATAAGTTACTGATTTTTGCCTTTAAGGCAAGAAAAAGTAAGTCAAGAAAAGCAGTTGTTACGCATAATCTGGGAAAGTTTTAGGCTTGATTGAATTCAACCTTAGCATTAAATAAGTCGGTGAAGGATCAAGATTAGAAAAGAAAAAAAAAATCTACAAAAGGTAAATCTTCCATCAGCGTCTAAGGTAATATAAAAGATTCAAATGCCTGCTGCAGTTTAAAGAAGTAGCTCCTGTTTTAATTTTATTTCTCGGTTTGCATAATTTTACATAAGTTTGTTTTTGGCCGTGAAATTATATGATCTATTGTTCCCGTATGGGAATTTATCATGAATATATGATTAATTTAATTTTTTCCACTCCTTTAATGAATTCCAAAGTCGATTTACTTCAATTAATCTGCATTAGTAATTTATTAAAGTTAATTTTGGGAACAGAGTATGAATTGAAAATATGAATAATGTATCTAATTTCATATTTGTCAAAATAATTTTTATCTAATTTTATCCAATAAACTTTATCTGATATATTCATTTTCTTATCATTTTTAAACTGTACCTTATAATTACCGAATCTGTACCCTCAAACTAGTTGAAAGCATGTAAATAAATATTCTTACTTACAAACTGAAAGGCGAAATAAAATTTTACATAATGAATTTTATGTCGAATGCAATTTTTAGCATTATTTCTAAACCTGCTTTTGTTTAAAAACATTTTAATGAACCTACCCATTTTTAACCTTTTTAAGAGCTTTTTTTGCAAGTCATTCTGGCTGTTTAATTTCTGTGTAAAAATGACTGATGATTTTAAGTACATAATTTTCAGTATATATTTTAACACATAATATAAATACATGGGGATATGGAAAAAAATGAAACTATATAAACAATTTAATTTAAAATGGAAAGAAAATAATTAATTATGCGAACTTACACTGCTTTTCTGCTAACTAAAACAACTAAAAATACTTAAAATGCATAATAGCATGGACAATATGTTTAAAAACGTATATGAAACACCTGAAAATAAAATAATAAAAAATAAACATGAACATGTATTTTTCAGCTTATTTATTCAATATTAATTCAATGAAATTATTTTACAATTTCAATGGATCTGAGTGAAGACGACTTGGTTCAATATGTTTAATATTTTACAATGCTGATTTTCCATTGTAATGTTAAATTTCATTCATATGGCATTAGTTGAAAATCATCGCATCACAGATAAAGCATAAAACAATATACATCTTTATATAGTTACTGTACAAGTGCTTAATAGTGATCTTGAAGAAACGCTATAACGGCACCAGCTGTGAGTAGTGGCAGAATATCTCCATAGCCTCCATGATGTCCACCACCTTTCATTGGCATAGCTGCCGTCGTCTCAACGTTGAATGACATAATCATCATAAAGCAAACACACAACAAAGCTAAAACAACTTTCGTTGAATGCATTGCTAATGTTCACCAACAGCAACTGAGAAGCTACTCAAAAATCCCTGAAAGCAGTTGTTGATTTTGAATACAAAGACTGCAGTATATATATATATATATATATATATATATATACTTATATCCGAAGAGCGGAAGCTTTCTAAAGGTATGCTAATTTTCAGAGTTCGCGAAGCATCATTAATACTTTCGGTTTTACCAATATGTATGCATGGAAGTTGCATTCATAAACCCATTTATCTCTCGGAAGCACCTACTTCCGTACGTTTACTTCCTACTATAATTACATATATCACAACTGACATCACTGTGTTATATGATATCAATTTCTGTTGAATTTAGATGTGTGTGCCTATCTTAATCCCTTTCAAATAAGTTTACTTTAGCCTTACCAGTAGCGGAAGTGTTTACACCTACCTTTAGGCAATCTTCGAAACCTAGAGTAAGATACTTTCTACCATTGTTTCCTAATCCGTTTTCATTATTTTCAATAGCTGTAGTAATGAAATTGCATTAGGAAACACACAAATAAACGAGATACTTAAAGGTAATTACACTCCTAAAGCTGTATCTTACGTTTAGCACATTCTTCTTGGTGCAATAATTCCTGAATGTTACATAATTCTAACTATGAAAGTCTTCAAAAAAAAAAAAAAGAGCTGCTCTGAGAGTAAATGGAAGTATAGAATGTAATAAATTTGAAATTCGAAGATTACATAAGTTACTAAGCATTAATATTGTAATGTAATAACTCTTATGTTAATTATGCAAAAACAATTTGCTAATATTGTCGAGTGAAATTCAATTTGTGACTACTTATAGGATTAAAATTTTAAAACTTATAATGCATCTTATTTTTTTCTGTCTAACTTCTTTTTGAGCGTTTTCAACGGATGTTACATTATTGCATAAAAATATTATTATTTGTTTTTCATTAACACCATATGTTGTGCGATAAAAAAATAAAACGCACTGGTTGGTATGGCCAAGCTCATTTCTCTGACGTAATCAGCAGAGTCGAAGAATTTTATCCTGGCAAGAAAGGACTGATTATGCCTCTTATTTGCATGGGCTTGGCATGGGTCTTGAGTGCTGAGTAAGTGACAATACGACTTCTCTCATCTTCGGCCCGATTTTGAGAGAGAACACACTCGTTCGAGGGTCTCCTTATCCTAACATCAAACCACTCCAGAAGACGTTCTGCTCACTGTGCATTTTGTGTATCTCCATGCCGCTTAGACAATACATATTTACAAATATTCATGTCTTCTCTGAGATTCGAATTCATGCCCATCGGTACGTTATCCAGTGTCACTAAACACTGTCCCGAACTGGTGGCTAAACACACATGTGACAATATTTTATATTACCCTTAGTATCCTTAGTAAGTTTTCTTCAAATCTCATCAATGATCAGGTAAAGTAATTTCTCTCTTCTCTGCTATTTATTCATTTGACGTATTTTTGTCCACAAGAGCAGCACGTTTACGTTAAATTACCTTTTCTAACATAGATGTTCTTTGCTCAACTATTATCTTTGTATAAATGCTGCAATATTTGAGAAAAATCCGTTTTCAGCATGTATAAGTAACGCTACAGCAGTGAAATCAGCATATTAATGATTCCAGTGATAATTATCTTAGCGTATATTTTGAGGTATTATTCTTAGTACATATTTTGCTCAAATTTTCCATTAGCCTCTTTATGTTTGCAAAATAAATCATAAAAAGGGAAGGAAAGTCATTCAAATCAGAAAGAAAAGCTGTTTGTATGCTTCCCAGGGATGAATCTACAAAATGTGTTAAGCGTCTCGAGCTTAATGGCAGCTTACAGTTATATTATATAGTTATATGGTTGTATGATAGTTTGTAGGAAGTTCAGTCACTATTCCTCGACCATCATTCAGCTCACATTTCTTCGCGGAAAGGCAAAAATACATAAAAGATCCAAACAACTTCATTAAAAGTTGTAAAACATAAAACACCAAATACATTTAAAAAACAATTTTTACAGTTACAATTAGAATTACTACGCAAAAACAAGCTGTTCCGCTAAACAACAGGGAGACAGAATTTTCGCTGCAAAAAAACTAAAAATTTACTCTTGGTCGCACTCGGCAAAAAGACAGTCAAGTTAGTGCAGAACCTGACTTAATTCACAATTCTACAAAGAGTTTGAAATGTAAATAAATAGCGGCTTAATTCGTTAGGCTTAATAGCACTTAATCAACTTTTATATTATTGAGAATTATGCAATTATTGCAGGTAGATTAATTAAAGGCATTAAAAACCTTAACCGGAACATAAGAACAATATAATTCAATCACTTTTAAGGCAAAAAAAGTCACAATTTGCCACCATATAAAAATGGAAAAGCTGAGCTCACTGAGCCGGGTAACAGAGTGTATATATATTGGGTGCGGCTGATTGCAACCAAAAAGGGAGATGCTCAACTACATCTTATAGCACTATACAAAATTTCAACGTTCTGAGACTATTCGTGTTTGAGATATGCGAGATACATGCATACCTACGTACATATGTACGTACAGACGTCACAAAAAGATCTTTTCGGCGTCCAATTAACAAACCGTTTTGGGAAAAAGAGTCCTTTACTCTGTGCCATATGTACAAATGTCACGCAAGCGCATCGTTCAATGGATTTTGGAGCGGTCAAAATAGATATTTTCGTTGAAATAATTCGCGATTACAATACTTCATTTACATCATCCAAATAAGTAAAAATGTTTCTCAGCGTGAGAATATTAAATTGGATTGATTTGTTTGGATAGCACAAAGCTCTCTTCGCATAGGATATTTTAAGGGAAATTGATTTGTATTTCATTACGAATCCCGAAGTAACACATATACCCAGGCCGTTTTTCCAACATTTGAGTCTGGGTTATGAAGGATTATGAAGTAAGTGTTCAATGATTTTACAGCTCTTTCTGTGCAATCTATGTTGTATATAAATTTATCTATAATTGCATGCTTTCTGAGAGACCAAATTTCTAATAAAATCAGCTATTCGCAAACATTTTACAGCATGAGTTTCATTTACACATTTTTTAGACTTGTTATGTAACAAATAATTTAAATAAAGCACTGCAACTTTAAAAAAAAAGGTAAGAAAGTAATCTTTCGAAAACACGTAGTATATTCTTCCAGAGATTTCCTATAAATTTTTGCCAGATTGCATTGGCTTAAAGTAATTTATAAGTAATATTTATACCTCTTATGTGTAAATATATATTGTACCTGTAGCTGGACATATCCGGGTAATCTAAGTCATATTAAAAATGTAGTTATTTATCTACACATACACATATATTTAAGGGCTGATCCTAGTGGGGGAAAGATGGTGCACAGCACGTGGCCGGCCAAATTTAAGGTGGTTAGTGTATTTGGTTACAGCAAAGCACTCAAGCGCTATCTGCCTAAGAGGAGGGATGCCTTCATGGCGATTTTCTAAGTGGAACTGGCTCATACACATTACACATGCGGAAAACTGCGAAAACGTCATGCAGCTAGCCAGTTCGCAGGATTCGAACTTCTTACCAAACTACCAGTGCTTAGCGATTTTACCGATCGGCGTCTGACGGGCGCCAAATTTAAGGGAGGCGAAATGATTATCAAACGTATTCTGTTTCTGTAAAAAAAGACAAAACTCATACGGAAATAAAAGAAAGATTGAAAAATATAGTTGTGGACTCAGAGCAGGCAAAAGAACCCCTCTAGCGTTGAAGTGAACGCTAGAGGGTTTGCACAGAAAGAGCGGTAAATTCTGTAAATGGTTTTTATGTTTGCTACTACCTTCAGTAATTAATTAAAACCTTCATCTAAATCGTTCTTGCACATATAAATGATAGTTAATTTGCTAATCTTAATGAATATGATGCTACATTAATAAAGCTAAGTCATCTTATGCAAAGAACCATTTTTAGTATATCCTCTTAAATCATATAATCATCTTTTTATCTATGCTAGTATCAGAATTACGATTCCAATAGGTCATATTTTACCTCTTCATCTTTATTTATGTAAGTAAGTTATTGGGTTTGGAATAACAATACGAAGTTTTAAAGGTTATTCTTTCTATTTTATGCATGCGTCCAAGTGTAACCAGTAACCGAAAAAATTTATCTTCTTTCTAGATAAAAAATAAATTAGGGAAAAATTGGGGAAGAAAATTCTCATGCTTGACTGAGTTCTACTTTCAACCATGACTCAGTCAGTGAAATCTCTGAATGAAAGTAATCTAGAACGTGTGAAATAATATATCAGTTTCCAAAATATTAGTGAAATTAACAGAAATTAATCAAATTAACAGAAATTAAACTGTGTGTTTTATCTCTCATGTGTATTATAGAAATGAGAAGAATGTGAATATTTTTATCCAGACTGACAAATTTATTTGTATTGCTCTCGGACCATTCGACGTTTTGGGCACAAATTACCTGAATTTAAAATAATACTTCAAATATTCCTTAAATTTATTTTTGAGATTTCTAATTGACCGCTGCCAATATAATAATAGCATAATTATAGTTTACGAGATTTTTCATATCTAAACTAAAACAAATTGCTTCGGCTTTAAATATTTTTATCTCTTAGCTTCTCTGCCCTTACATTCAATTGTCAGAAGTTTAGTTTTATATGTTTTATTTTTTATGTACGAAAATACTCTTATTGATTATGTGTTGTCATATCTTGTGTATTTAAAAAGGAAAATTATGATTTGTTTTAATTTTGTTTCGTGGTCTGTGGTCCTTAAATAATCTTCTTCCAGACTTATACTAAAAACTACACTTTATGTAATCGATATTAGCCAATTTAATGTTAATTTTATTTCCTCCATTACATTAAATTAGCAATTTCATGTACAGAAACAACTTTATATAATCTTTTGCAAAAAAAAAATCGTAGTGGTTGTTTTTGATGAAACTGAATATGTGCCTAGCTCATACACAGATAATTAAATGATTAAAATATCAAGGTCATAGTACCTATTCACGGCTCACAATCACCCACTGAGTGTTCAAATTAGTAGTTGGTCGAACCGCTCCTGGCGGCAAAGCATGCTTGAATTCGTCGAGGCAAAGTGTGGTATAGGTTCCTAATGATATCCTGCGACACGTTCTGTCAGGCAATCATCAGTTGTCGCTCCAGATCTGCGATATTTTGTGGTGCCCGAATCTGGCAACCTACCATATCCCAGACATGCTCGAGGTCTGGTCAAGTGAAAGGTCTGGTGACCTTTCTGGCCAAGGAAGAATATTAGCCGCAAGGATACAATCCACGGATATACGAGCGGTATGTGACCTGGCATTATCTTGTTGGAAAATGACCCAGGATGACATGCCATGAAGGGCAATGCAACCGGCCGTAGGATCGTATCAACATACCGTTGAGCTGTTAAAAATGTACAGAGAATGACTAAAGATGACCTGCTGTCACAAGAAATAGCTCCCCACACCATTACACCGGGGGTTATAACTGTCTACCTTTGTAAAACAAGGGCTGATTGGGACCGCTGGCCCCGTCCTCTCCAGACACGGTAGTCATCTGCTTCAAGAGTGAAGCGGAATTCATTGCTGAACAGTATACAATGCCAGTCTGATGACAGCCAAGATGATCGGCTGCGACACCACTCCAGACGACACCGCCGATGTTGTGGTGTCAAAGACAGACGTCTTAAAGGCCTCTGTGAGCGTAATCCAGCCTCAGACAAAAGCCGTGAGATGGTGGACGGTACCACGGGAGGTATAGACGTGACTGTAGTGCGTTGAATAGTTAACAATGATATCGTTGGGGCGGTTCGGGCCTGACGAACAATCATCCTGTCTTGCCTCGCATTTGTGCTCCTTGGCCTTCCAAAGCCTTCATTTCGTCAGCAGTTTCCTTGTAGCAACCATTGCTGCCAACATCTTTGCAGTGTCTGCACGCTGCAGGTGGCGGCCTATTGCTGGGTATGACCACCCATCTTCATGCTACCCTACAATGCGACCCCGATCGAAGTCGTTTGGTTGTCTGTAAGGTTTTCTATATCTTCCTAATGACATCTTTAATTGCTTCTTTACGGAATTACAATGGCAGCAACCAAAAAGAAAAATTTTCCGCCTCTGTTACTGGTTTTATACTTTGCGAATTGCGCAATAGAATGCGCGCTATGATCGCAATTCCTGTTTATTTGCCTTGAAACTTTGACCATTTGCATGTTCGATCAAAATGTTTTTGCGTACCAAATTTCGTCACGATCACAAAAGTCCTTCTTGGTGCTTCGATTTTTTTGCAAAAGACTGTATTTGTAAACTGAGAGGCAATGAGAAATAAAAAGTTGTTGGTTATGTATAAAAATAAATATAATTTTATACACTGTTTCTAAAATTCTCACATATATCAAAATTTTGATGAAACTTTCCTTCTTCCTGTAATAATTTTACAGATTCCCATGAACTTTTATTTTCGAGTCTGTCGTAGTCGATGTATTTATAGAATATTATGTATTATGTATCATTTTCTAATTAACTCATACAGATAATGTAAAAATATAAAAACAATTATATTCGTATGTTCTCGTATTAAATGTAATTATTTCATATGCACATAAAAGCAATGATATGTAACGTATTGCGCATAAAAATGCAATGTGATCTAAAGTAATATTTTAAAACGTTCCCATATTTTTAATATTTATTTTAAGTTTTTTCCATAATTATATTATTCACTTATTTTTCTAAAAAATCCTCTAGCAAATTATTTAAATGGATTCAGAAGAACAAGGAAAACAATCTAATTAATAATAATAAAAATAGAAATACAGGCATGAATTTAAACATATTTATTCAGCACACATATGAAAATACATGAAACAGTTGTCCATGACATTATATTCCGATATGTATTCAAATGGATGAAGTTTTTTTCGCACTGAAATGATTAAAGTATCTTCAGTGTATTTTCAGTTCTATACATAATGCATTTTCTGTACAAATGTAAAATTTCACTATTACAAGCTTCTTTAGAAATTGCAATAACACAGATAAAATCTAAATTGTATAAACATATAAAATTCTATACATTTACGGTATGTTCTACTAATGACCTTGCTGGAGCAATTTTACAACTGCACCAATGGCTAGTAATGGAAGAATATCGTCATAACCTCCATGGTGCCCACCGCCAAACATTGGCATAGCTGCCGTCGTTTCAATATTGAATGACATTATCATCATCAAACAACCCCACATCAAAGCTAACAAAACTTTCATTGAAGGCATGGCTAATGATTGCAAACACTGTTTGCCAAACTGTACAAAACGTGAAGTTAACAGATGTTTACTTCAGATCCATGTCGGATAATATATATACTTTTCCTTCAGCGGAAGCTATTTACACATATTCTAATTTTCAAAATATTTCAAAATAACGTTAATATATTTTGTTTTACTGTAATTTATGCTAGAGATCCCAGAAACAAATATAATTATCTTTCGGAAACACTTGCTTCCGGAAGCGTATTTCCTGCTTTAATTACTCAATCAAAACTAAAAGCTTTATGTTATGTGATATTCAAACGCCTGAATGCTATCATGTTAATCCCTTTGGATTACATATCCTTATTGACAACAGTGAAAACCAGCGGAAATGCTTTATCTTCCCCTTTCAGATAGTAAACAAAAATCTGAATGAGATTTGTCTGAAGTATTTTCCAATCCATTTTAATTGTTTTGAACAGAATCCTTAGAAACGTCTCACTGGAAAATCGATCAACGGGTTAGAAAAACACTGAAAATGGAATAAAGATTTCCTTGACATGCATATTTAGAGCGGAACGTTTAGCATCTTTTGTTTAGGATTACACAGTTTAAAAGATTCTTGTATATCCCAATTAACTAGAGGGGAGCTATTGCGAATAATACGTTTTGCTTGTATGATCCGCCTTAACTATTTTTAAATAATTAAATAATTAAATAAATTAATTTTAAATACAACAGTATTAAACAAAAGTATTCTATATTATACTGTTTGCATATTTGTTTATTAGACATAATGAATGATTTTTGAGTTCTTTTTGCCAAATTTATTAGCAACTATTGCACGCTACGGATTCTATAAACGTCCATATTTATCCCTTTTTTGAAGATGTTAAGATAATTTGCTAAGCCACTAAGCCTTTCTGTTCATTGATGTAGACAAAATTTTATAATCTAATTATATTGTATATATTTCCCATTCATCATAAGAAATGTAAACAAAAGATTCAAGTTTCAGAAAAATCTTTCTAAAAAATTATCAATATGAGCAGTTAACCAGTGATAAGTTTCAAACGACAAACTTTCATTTGCAAAGTTGTAACGATTTATTAGAATTTTCGAATCACATTTTCTGTTTATTAAATTTAATTTGTATAATCTATAAATGAAACATAGATACTTCAAATCCTTTGCTGAATTGTATATTTATTCGTCCAAAGGAGTAATTTGCCCAGAAGGGCTTATGATTTCATTTTTGACGTATTGGATCGGTTCACTCTAAATGTCGGTTCACTTTTCAAATTGTTGTCAACAAACAATAGAATCCTGCATTATAGTTAAAGAAATTAAATAATAAACAATCTGTATGAATGTATATATGTTTCTTGCACTGTGAAAAAACAACAGTACCGACAGACATCAAATTTTGAATAGCATAGTCCTCCATTCGAATATGGGTATTTGAAAGCCCAAACTTGGAATTTAGAATTTGTTTTATTATTTATTTCATATTTTGTCAAACATTAAAGAATTTTTGATTAACAAACTCAACGATTTCAAAGCGAGCAATAGCAACACTGTACGGGTAAAAATATTATCTCCAGTGTGTATCGGAAATTGTTAAGATATGCTCTTTTAAATATTTTGCGATATTGCTGTTGAATTGAATGTTATGGTTTAAGTGATACTTAATAAGTAAAGGTAACACACAAAACGTTAAAAAACGCTTCTTTTGGCCTAATATAAAATCTGCAAGTTTCAGATTTTTAATTTTTACTTGTTTCACAATCCTCTCATATAATCCTTTCCTTTTTCACAATTAAAAAATGAAAACATTTTTTAATTAATACTATGAACTGAAATTATTTGCTTTTGTAGTGAAAAATCTACTTATCTCTAGAGCGTGAAATAATGGAAAATATATCGAACACACTGGGAATAACCAATTTTAAAACTTACACAATTTTTTATTATTGTGCAAGGTGCTTGCATTTTAATACATGCAACTTGTGATTAAACCTCAGCAAGCCTGTAAAGGAATTATCGTTATGTCTTAAAAATTACTAGGCCACCAGCGGCCGAGCGGTAAAGTCGCTGAACACTGGTAGGTCCGAGGAACACTGGTAGGAAACACTGTCCGAGGTTCGAATCCCGCAAACGGGCTGGCTGCATGGGCGTTTTCCCCATGTGTATCGTGTATACGAACCTGTTTCCCTTAGAAAGTCCTCCACGAAGGCATCCCTCCCCTTAGGCAGATAGCCCTCGAGGCTTTGCCCTAATCACACATACATGCATACTTAAAAAGTACTACAGAGACTTGAGAAGGGTGTAAAAGAACCTTTATTTTAAAACTAAAGATTTCGCCCTGCTAGGAATGATATTAGGTTATAATTTTAATTTCTCCAATTCAAGTAAACGTTCGTTTTCTTTCTCTCTGTCAGTATTTTTTTTTCCAGTGTTTTCCTGTTATTTGTGGTGCGTTTCATCCTTTCGTAAACCCCGTGTAGTATATGGGACTGGTGATTACAGCATCCCTTAATTCAAGGTTCTTAAACATTTCCTCTGTCACGACACCTAGTGCCTCCGCTAGTTCAACTAAATCCTATTTCTTTCAATTTCTTTTCTGTGAAATAAGCCATGCTTATATGAAAGATGATAAATGTCCTCAAAATGTGCACCTAAAACTATTAGCATGCCAACATTTGTAGGGTTTAAAATATTTTTATATTGATGTAATACAGGCCAAACATATAAATGTAAAAGCAAAACAATAACTCATTGTCATCACTTTCTATTGATTGCTTGCAATAGCGTATAAAATACACAACACCATTCTCAGAACATAACTGTTAGAGAATGCTTTCAGTAATTTGTATTAGTGCAAAAATACAGCAATTTGGGACTGTATATTTCTGTGCCTCTTTCATTGCTCTATTTTCGAAATATTCAAAGCAAAACTAAGCTTGATTTAAATAGTATTTATTATATTTAACACTTAGGGGAGCCCACTGCGACACCAAAGGGCGCGGGTTCAAATCCCGGAGAAGGCATGTTTGTAACTGTCCGTGCCTTCGAAGGAGGTAAAGGTGACCCACCTATTAGGTGCTTACATAATAAAGTGGCCAACACTTCTGGCCTTAGTAGCAACTAGGGCCCGCTATAAGAAAAAAAATATTTCCACTGCTTCATATCGAAGCTTTCATAGAATATAATGATTCATTCAATTCTTATTTATTTAAATTTCCGAAATAGCGGGTGCTGTCACAAAATTTCACATTTAAATTTAAGCAAAGTTTGCTTATTTGAGTTACGATAATAATTTTTCGTTTACTATATATAAAATATGTAATAAAAATTTTATATATATTTTATATATATTTTATGCAATTTATATTTTTATATATTTTATATAATTTTATATTTTTATATATTTTTATATTTTTTATATAGTATTTGTAATATATAATAATACATAAATTATTTTTAATATATAATAATATATATATAATATAGATAAAATATATATAAAATATATATAAGAATTATATGTATATATAAAGTATATAAGAATACAAAAAATCTGAAAACTTTCAGACTTTATATTATTACGCCCAAAGGGGCGTTTTTTTAACGCTTTGTGTGTTATGTTTAATTATTAAATATCATGTTCTTCGCACTTAACCATAAAATTCAATTCTACTGCAATATCACAAAATATTTAAAAGAGCATATCTTGAGAATTTCTGATACACAGTTTCGCGCCCTGGAGATAAAAAAAGTGTTGTTTTGTTTTGTTTGTGTTGCCATTGCTCACTTTGAAATTGTTTCTTAATCTAAAATTCATAAATGCTTCATAAAATATGAAATAGATAAAAAGAATATTCCAAATTCCAAATGTGAACTTCCAGATGCTTATATTCGGATTGAGGAGTACGTTATTCAAAATTTGATGGCTCTAGGTACCGTTGTTTTATCACAGAGCGAGAAACATACATTCATTTATGCTGATTCTTCATCATTTAATTTCTTTAAATATAATACAAGACTCTAATTTTTGGTGGCAACAATTTAAAAAGTGATTCGCCGTTTATAGTGAACCAATGTAAAATGTCAAAACGAAATTAATAGCCCTTCTGGGCTGACACCTTTTGGGGTAACAATACTACACAATTTATCGTTCAGTGCTGAAGGAACTGGTAAACAAAAGAGCTCATGCGATAATTAGGGTGATCACACTTCAGAAGATATATAACTAATTCGGATAATCAAGGAAAATGAAATTAGGTGATGGTGACCAGATTTCTTCATACATATAGTTGATCCTGAGGGTCAGTGAAAACACAATTGGGTGAACGCAGTCAGCTTTTCTTAACTTTTCCTTTAATTCGGAACTTTTGGTTTCGGGTGTTCCGAGCAAGTGTTCCATATAGTTTGAGTTTTTCGGCAATGTAATTTGCTGCGAAATTTTATAACGTATTTACTTTGTTATATCTTAAACCAAGTCATCCCAATAATTAAGATAATAAAAATAATAATTTGAAGTTACATTGCTCGCACGAAAAGGCCAAGTTTTATGGCAAGTTCATTTGGTCACGTGACCTGTAAAAAGAAAGTTACCATTTGGATGAATCGCATATCACGTGATCTAAAGCAGATGCTCTGCTTGAATAACGAAGCACGGGAATTTTGATGTTACAAGAATACCAGCAACGGAAGTTTTAATCGGTTATCAGTTTTGGTTATCTCCTTAAGCGGATGAATTGGCATCCTCCTAAGGCTTAATTTACCTTGTTATTTCTTATTTTTGCTTTTGGTTTTTTGAAATTATAATACTATGTTTCTAGGTGGTTGTTGCCACTTATATGTCTGCTTCCAATCATAGATCCTAAGTTAGTGAATTTATCTGATTTTCCCATAAAAGCAGAAATATAAAAACTAGCAAGCAAGTAAAGAATAAATGCGGGAAAATTAAATGCTCGACTGAGTTCTATTTATAGCCTTTAGTAGTAAATTGGATGAAATATCTAGTTTTATGACTTTTAAGTGTCCAGCCAGGTAATATGTTTGCTTCTATAGTATACCACAGTTAAGAGGAAAGCAATCAAAAGAATTCATATCATGTATCAAAATGAAAGGCAGCAGTATTGTTACAACTTAACTTTCCTCTTGCGACTAGAACTAGCATTTTATTTATAGCATCCGTGGATCATTTTTTTCCTTTGTCCAGCTGTATGAGAACAATAAATTAGAATCGGGGTAAAGTTCTGCAAAAATACTATCAGGTTTTTTTTTTTTTTTTTTGTTTTTTATTTTAATTTATTTCGCTGAGTGAATTAATTTAAAGTAACTGTCTTAGAGCTGTAAATGCTTTGAATGAATGTGCTACTTTTAGCTGTTAAACGTTTGTTCTTTTTTCGGCCTGTTTTGTCTTTAAATTTCTGTAGCTTAGTTTTATAGCTTTGCTTCTTACTTATGAGAATATCTTATTATTTTCGTTTCTGGGTTCTAGTTTCTTACACCATTTGTTTGTTTTCCTTTTATTGCTGACTTTTTCAATTAATTAATTTTAAATTGATTAAATAACTTTGAATGATCAAATTTATGCTTCTGGACATTAATTTTCTCATAATAGCTTTTAACGTATTTTCTGCATTTAGTTAATTTTTAAATTTAAATTATTTTTTTAGAACTCTTTACGTCAAAGTCTGATAGAAAATATCAAATTCGAAACAGTTTCTCTTACAGGAAGGTACACTTCAGTTTGGATACTACCTGTGAAACACTTGAGAACCTTATATGTGTTCCTGATGTAATTCACATTTTTGTTAAAAGATTAAAAATTTCTGTATTTCTGATGGTTATATCTGAATACTTCGTCCAATGCGTTTGGAATGCAGATGTTTCTGAAACTAGTTTACAATAAAGAATTGCAAGATTATTCTTAAACATGTTTATTTAACATATTGATAAAACATTGAAAATGATTGAACAAAACAAATTATAATGTAGGTTTTCTTTTGTTTTTACATTTCACATGAATAAAGGTACTTGTATTTTTGATGAAGTAAACAAGATATTTTCAACGTGTATCCAGTGTTTGACTTAACAGCACAAATATCACTGTTACAGCACCTGTTGAAAATTGTAACATCACAGATAAGTTGGAAAAAATCATGATAGAATCCTGTACGTTTGATATGTTGTGTTAATGATGTTGTTGTAGCAACGATATAACTGCACCAGCGACAAGGATCGGAAGAATGTCACCACCACCTCCATGATGTCCACCTCCAAGCATTGGCATGGCAGTCGTCGTTTCAATATTGAATGACATAATCATCATCAAACAAGCACAGAGTAAAGTTAATATAACTTTTACTGAAAACATTTTATTTATTTGCTAAACCTGTTGAGCAAGATAACTCGAAAATCAGAAACAACTGTTTTTGACTTTCATTCCATGGACCACGGTATATATACGTTTCTGTGAACGGAAGTTATCTAATCGAATTCTAATTTTCAAAACATTACAAAACATTGTCAGTATGCTCTGCTTCATTGTGATGTATGTATGAAGGTCACAGGAAGTAAAACAATAACATTTCGGAAGGACGTCTTCCTGATACTTAGTTCCTTCTCTAAGCATTAACACACCCACGTACGGTATTAATCTGTGTGAAAACTGGCTTTGATTTTATCTTAATCCCTCTGTATACATTTCCTTCCTGACCTCAGTAAAATCGAACGGAAATGCTTATCTTCACCTACGAAAAATGAACAAAAATTAAAATAATATGTTACAGAGATCTTTAAACTGTGCTTGGTGGAGCCTTGGGACTGCAAGCAATTTTTCTACAGACTCTGCAGTTCAAAATAGGGATTTCAGAGTAATTTTTATTAAGACTGCATGACCATCCTTCTAAAATAAATATTTAAAAACAAAACTGAAGGCTTTGAGATTATATTGTGCGGCCAAAAAGGAGTTCTCCTAACGTTTCGAGTGCTACCTTTATTTGCTAAATATCGTGTTCTTCGCATTTAAACCAAAAATTCAATTTAACAGCAATATCTCAAAATAATTTATGAAGAGCATATCTTTAGACTTTCCGATACACAGTTTCACGTGCTGGAGATTTTTTTTTTCCTATACAGTGTTGCCACTGCTCGTTTAGAAATCGTTGAGCTTGTTAATAAAAAATTCGTTAAATTTTTACAAAGGTGAAATAGATAATAAACTAAATTCCAAATTCTAAATTTGGTCTTCCAGATGCTCATATTCGAGTGAAGGACTATCTTATTCAAAATTTGGTGACTTTAAATACCGTTGTTTTTTCACAGTGAGAAAAACATACATACTTTCATGCAGATTCTTCATTATTTAATTTCTTTAAATATAATGCAGGGCTCTAATAATAGGTGGCAACAGTTTCAAAAGTGAAACGCCATTTATAGTGAAACGACGCAAAATGCCAAAACAAAATTAGTAACCCTTCTGGGCACATTTCCCCTTTGGGTTCATAACGCTTTTATTTCTATTGGGATAAAAATTATATTAAGTTAATTTGACTTATAGGTAAAATTTTAATTAAATCTTGATTTTCTTTCTTTCATTTCCCATATGATTGATGCGTTACAAACTTAAATTTCAATTTTCGTTACAAATTTTGCTGACAGATGGCGCTACCTTCCTTTTCGCTTTACTGTAGTAGGGTATAAATATGACCTTACTCACGCTTCTTTCTAGTTTTGCAAATTTTTTAGCCCCGATATAGAGGGACCTGTGTGCCCTCGAATTCAATTGAGTTTTCGTCTACACCAAATGCCAGGTTGTTTTTTTACAAATTTTTAACGTCATAGCATTTATATTTACTTTTTTTTTTCAGATATATAAATACAATGACATATTCTTGCGCATCAACCCGCATGGGAAACTGCTTCTTAAAAAGACCACTATTTCTTAGAATTTGTTAGGATGTAAGTAAGCATCGTATTGTATTGACTTTCATACTAAGGTTTAGGTTTATCCTATATTATTTATAGGATATATATTAAGATTAACCTTATACTGTCCTATATTAAAATATAAGTAGACATCAGTATTGACTTCTATGACTTTCTTACCTGAAATGGTAAAGTCCTAAGAAAAACAAAATCATCGGGAAATGTAGCTAGTTTTCTTAATGATGTTTCATTGTAAATCAAATATGCCAATTTACTAGACTTCTTAAAATAATACACTAGAAATACCAATAGCATCATTGAACAAATTTTGTGACAGACTTTCAGTATCGCATTAACTTAAATAAAATTTCTTCTCTCTAAATTTTTTCATCTTTTCCCTTTTGGTTATTTAAGCTTTGAGTGAAACTAGGTGTCGTCAAATACAGACGATTATAAACTTATTCAGGCGGGAGTGAAAATAGCACATATAGAATACCTTATATATGGTTTTAGAAACATCATTTCTTAGATACGATAAATGTGCAAATATAAAATCTAATTCCAATTACGTATGTTACAAATTATCTGAATTTGAATTGAATTCTATCAACAAGAGTTACTAAAAGGTCAAGTAAAGCCATAATAATAAGTTATATCTAATTTGAGCTAATCAGATTAAGCCCACAAATTTTATCGTGGCAAGAAGCTGAAGACCTCTTCTGTCGTCGGCATCAACGAATAAGAAGCATATTCTAAATGAGAGTACGACTACCGCTCTAATTTGGAAGAGAAGCACCCGCAGGCGACAGGTCCGAGGAGAGACCCGAGGGAGGAGGTCCAGCACCTCTTCCCTTACCACCTAGCCACTCGAGAGTACTTTTGGCTCGCCATATATTCTGAGTGGCCCTATGCCGCAGGTAGACCGTCAATCCCGGATGACAGCTTTTGTTAGCTGGGCGAGTTCAAAATAAGCAGGTGAGAGGAATAAAAAGGAAAGATTCTGGAATGGCTTGCAACGAAAAGAAATTGCATCGTGGATTGGCTTTCAATACTCGCTGACTTATACTTAATAAATCGCGGAAATACTTTTACACTGGGTATTTACTGGTATTTCATACACTGGGTATTTTCATACTCAGTGTCTTATTGTGCATTCTGTTTAAGAATAGATTAATTTTTATCAATTCGTGAAATAAAAATAATATTTCGTAAAATAGAAATAATTTGTAAAATAATAAATTAATTATTATTATTAAAAAAATAATAGTTCGTGAAATACAAGTAATTTTTCGTAAAATAATAATAATAATAATCATTTTATGAATTTATATTATTAAAATAATAATAATTATTCGTGAAATAAAAATAATATATAACTAGATCTTCCTAAACTCTTCCCTGATATGGTCACGATTATGAATCTTAATAAATGGAAAACCTACCTAAAATGCACACTTTTTCATAACTACATTAAATTTCAAAATCAACTTTTTATACAAGTCACAGAACTTTCAATGGGGTCCCATTCCAGTACCTCGCTCTGTAATATCAAAAAATTTATCAAAAAATTTAACTTAAAAAAAATCCGCAACAAGAATTAAATTATTACAAGCACACTTACAGATATATAGATGATTGCAATTAACAATTAATAATTGTAATAAGATTGAATACTCCGAGATTTATCCAAATTGCCTTACACTTAATAAAACTAATAATTCACAAAATAGCATAGATTATCTCGATCTTCAAATCATTAACTACAAAAAAATTTTACTTTTTGACAAAACAAGAAACTTCAGTTTCAATACTAACAAATTAACGAATTAGAATTCCAACATATCCAAAAAAGAAAGTAACAATACAATAATAAATCAAATACAACGTATTAAAAACATCTGCACAGATACGATAGATCTACAACGCGAAATTTTGCTACTTTTTAAAATTCTCAAACATAATCTAATACCTAATCAATTTATTAACCATTGCCTTAAAAGAGCAGGCGTTAAATACTCACTCTAAATCATTTAACTGATAGGGATATGATAATTTGTTCCTAAAGCTGAGAAGGCGGTATAAGTTGGATGACTATCAGTTGAAGGATTTGTACATCGTGTAATTACAAAGCTGTATATAATTTAAAAAGCTAATTGTCTTCAGACTTATGCTGTTACTAAAAAAAATAGGCCTATTTCATAATCTTTAGTCTGTTAAATACCTCTTTGAAAGTGAAAATTCCTTTTTTCCTTTACTTAATTTCTTCCTCGTTACGACACGACATTTAGCCAGAAATTATTTAATTTCCATTCACTGGTATATTCAAAATTTAAACGGACGGTTTCACTCACATAAGAACTCCACAACATACGTCCCTCAAGCATTCCTAGTCACTCCCTCTTCCATAAATTACTTCACACAAGTTCCGCCGCCCGAAATAATTCAAAGCACCCGTTGCCGATAAAGAATTTCGAACACACAACCCTTCTGAGTAAGACGCGAAGTCAACACTTTGCCCACTTCCCACTAGAAAGAACGTAAGTTAATTAATGTTTTTTCTGGCCTTTTATATCTTCATGTACATTCCCTTTTCTTATTATACATATTTTGAATTTCAATTTTTAATTTTTGATTTGTTTTTGCAAAGATTGCATTATATTTCTTATATTTTGTAATTTTCTAATGTTTATTTCAAGTACTCTGAATTGTATTTCATAATGCCAATTTCCAATGTTTAATTTTTTACAAATAATTTTTTACAAATAGTTTTGAATTAAAATGCATAAACACGCGGGTGTCGAAAGACAATTACTCAAGTAATTAATCAATTTTACTGCATAAATTGCTTTTCACTCAAAATTGAATTAGCGAAACTGCTTAATCAGAATGAGTTCTTTGGAGCTCTGCATTGGTACTTGATCCCTTCAATTCGCGGAAATATTTGGCCTAACTTAAATTGCCAGTTTGGCATCGCCTTATTACTTGAGTAAAGGACGGAACACCTTCGTATTTATTTCTTAATTATTGTTCATTGAACGGGATCAAGTTACTTTAAAACAATTTTCGGAATTAAACTTACTAACTAAGTTTATTCACTCTTTTTATTCAAAAACACTCTTTTTAGATAATTCTACTAAAATTAATCTTAGGAGATAATATAATCATTATTTCTTTAGTAAATAAATTATGTACATATAAGGTAAAAAGAATATTCTTAATGCTTCCGCTATATATAGATATATATACATGTTTGAAATGTAAAATTTTATGCATTTTATGCTTCTATATCATTTTGTTAAAGCATAACATTTTGGCACAATTAAAAATCTTGTTTATTCCAACGACAGTTAATATTTACTAGAACTATATTTTCGGTAAAGTAACCAAGTATTAAATGAAGTCAGCTAAAATAAGAGTAATTACTAAATTTTTATTTATTTACTCTAGGAGATTGTAAAAAGCGTTACTCTAAGCTGTTGATGTTTTAATAGTTACTGATAATATTATAACGTTATGAAAAACATAATTATTTAATTGTATTTGTTTTTGGGACATAAAATAAACAATGTATTTTGGAGTGATAAATTTTAATGGAGCATTAAAAGGCGCAATATTATACAATAAATTCACTTGAGAAAGAACAATTTTAGTTTACGCAGAATCAAATGTGTATCATGAAGTAGGACACATACGAAAGTCCATTCATCATCTAAAACAGACAGTGTTTTGTTATAATTAATTAGTCAAAATTATTTAATTTTAACTCTGTGCACTGTTTTCAGTTGTTGATTTAGATATGTTACAAATTTAGAGTTCGCGCGTTTTGAAAATTAGGAGTAAAAGAACTTTTGATTAGTAATATGATCCAATCGTAAGTAATTAAACAGTCTTTCGGACTTGCATTCAGGAACGGTCAATATGGATATTTCCGTTGAAATATGATACCTAAAATGTTTCACGATTACAATACATTCTTTACTTCGTACAAGGAAGTATAAAAGGACGAATGGTCAATAAAAATAATAATAAAATCGGAAAGGCTTTTGGATTTTATATTACATCCAAAGATTCGTTTTTCAACGTTTTATGTATTACGTATATTTATTAAATATGTTCTTTGCCCTTCCACCTCATAAAATTCAATTAAACAGCGTTAATATAAATGCAGAGTAAAATTCAATTAAACAGCAATATCACAAAATATTTAAAAGCAACATATCTCCAGAATTTTCGATAGACAATCTCCACAGATAAAAATGTTGTTTTCGGTAGTGTTGTCATTGTTAGCTTTGAAATTGTTGAATTTGTGAATCTAAAATTTGTGAAAGTTTTATAAAATAAGAAATAGATAATACAACAAATTTGAAATTCTGGTGTCGCCTGTTCGAGTGGAGGATTATGTTATTCAAAAATTTGGTGGCTTTAAGTCCTATCGCTTTTTACAAGGCGAGAAGCATACATACATTCATGCAGATTATGCATTATTTAATTTCTTTAAATATAACACAGGGTGACAATATTTGATGGCAACACTATGAAAAGTAAAACGGACATTTATTGTGAAAAACACGCAAAATGCAGTTTCGAAACTATTCCATCTAGGCTACCGCCACTTTGGGCTAATAATACAGATTGTAATCGACTAATGTAACTTATTAATGACGTAATCGACTTCCTTTTGAAAAAATTCTCATTGACAGATCGCAGCTACATATCGTAACTATGTGCCAGAAATGGCATAACGGCTTCCTTTCCTCTCCTCTCACCTAATTCCTTCTTTAACCCTTTGCGGAACAGTGTGCCTGGTCTGGACACACCTAAAAATTTCCTTCTGTATGCACAGAAAATTTGAATGAAAAAAGATTTATAGGTTACTAATTCAGAAGTCAAAGAACAAAAATCAGCGTTATATTTTCAAGTTTTCACTGAAATTTTCACAGAAACCATCGAAACTAGTCAACTGTGAAAATTTGAAAATATAGCGCTGATTTTTGTTGTTTGACTTTTGAATTAGTATTTGTTCGGCGTATTATTGTGTCTTAATTACTGTAGGTTACTCTGAACCTTCTTTATTTATAGTAGATGGCAGCTCAACACAAACCAGTCCATATATTTTAGCTATCTTTAATATTTTAAGACCCTCATTTTTCAAAGAAATCTTTGAAAAATGAGGATAAAAACAGATTCTTTTTTAGGGTATAAAAGGAATTGTTTGAAAAGAAATTTCTATGTTATATTTTTGGCTGTATGCTAATCTTCTTATTCTATATTAGTTTTAAATTTTTACCTTGAAATCTTGTCTAAAATCAAATGGCGAAGCCTAGGTGTGCCCAAACCGGGCTCACCGATAATCTAGGACAACTGAGAGTCTGTATTCTTTGTTTCTCCGCATCTCATCGGTCAGTTCATTGACAACAATGCTCGTTTCAGCACTCTTTTCGAAGCTCTATTCAATAAGTGTGCCACTTTGGGCACACCCACAGAATTAAAACGATAAGTGCTATCTTCACAAAATTTTACTTGTATACTCCTCTAGGCCTAATTAGACTGCCTACCTTTTTTAGTCCAAAGGGATTTCAGTCCCGAAGGACTATTGCTTTCGTTTTGGCATTTTGCGTCGGACTCATAAACGTCGGTTCACTTTTCAAACTGTTGCCACAAAATGTTAGAGTCCTGCATTATATTTGAAGAAATTAAATAATGAAAAATCTGCATAAATGATTGTCTATTTCTCGCATTGTGATAAAACAATGGTACATAGAGCCATCGAATTTTGAATGACGAAATCCTACTGCGAATATGGGCATCTGAAATCCCAAATTCGGAATTTGTTTTATTATAGATTTTATATTTTGTAAAACTTTAACGAGTTTTTGATTTACAAACTCAATGCTTTAAAAGCGAGAAATGGCAACGTTATATAGAAAAAAAATACTTTTATCTCCAGCTCGCGAGACTGTGTATATCGGAAATTCTAAAGATATGCTTAATTTAACATTATTTTGCGATATTGCTCTTGAACTGAATTTTATGGTTTAAGTGCAAAGAACATGATATTTAATAAATAAAGGTAACACTCAAAACGTTAAAAAAACGCCCCTTTGGACGTAATTTAAAATCTGAAAAGTTTCAGATTTTTTTTTTTTTTTTTTTTTTTTTTTTTTTTTTAATCAAAACTCCGACTTTAAAAAGTAGCTTGCCGGAAAGGGTTAACCTTCTAGCATGCGCGTTTGGCAATTTTGCATGAGCACGCGCTCGTCGCATTTTTTAGGATATCCGTTATTTTATCGTTTTTGGCACAAAAAACGACAGAAATGAGTAAATAATGATAATAAATTTGCTAAGAAATAAAATATTAATCTTATATTATTGCAAAATACAAATGATATCACATCAAATATAAGTAAATTATTTTAAGTTCTTACGTTAGTGAGATGGAAATGCAGTGTTGTATTATATTATAGAAAATTTTAAATTTATTATTTAATAATTATATTTTAAAATCGAAGCTAATTTTAATATTCATCAAAGACAAGTGTAGACAATAAAAAAGGAAAACACCTTGGTAGGAAAAAAAGTAAGTTTAGCATTACTTACTTCTGCAAAGAAATTTACTTCTTACTGCTTAAAAAACGCACTTTAAACTAACTTTAATGTTTCTATTTATTTCTAAGAAATAGAAATAAAAGAAAATAAGGAATGGAAATAGCTATTGTTCTCCCATCCAAAGGTTTCCTTGTCTTCCTTTTCTTCATCAGATAATTCTTGAAGAATCCGAGCAAAATCAGTTGGTTGAACATATTTTTTTCCACGAAAACCATTATAAAATTTGCAGAGCCAAATGTATTCAAATTAAAATAATGCACGGCAATTAATAACACAAAATTACAAAATATTTGAAAAAATATTTTTCAAATTTTAAAACACGACCACGCACGTGTCGTAACTTTTATGAAAAAGCTGCCACGTAGCACAAAAGCCCAGTTAAAAAAAAAGTCAAACGACTTCATGTTGGTAAATTCCATAATGTGGGGAAGGATAGAAAGGAGGAATAGAAATGAGCTTCAGACGTCTCAGCTTCGATATGCGAAAAATGTACATTAAAAGATGAACTTGTCGCAAACGTTGCACATATGCGGATGCTGAGAAGTTAACTTACTATATCTACAAATCTTAGATTCTTTCAATTAAGAAAAAAGCCAGTCTAGGTTTGAACGCCTATCCCATGCCTCACAGACACTAAGCAATTTCAAATAATCATGCCATATCCGCGATTCGAACCTGGGACCTACGGTATGCAGTTAGCGACTCCATCCAATGTGCTGTCTGAACGGCTTAAGAAGAAGTATATACTGGATTGTTGCTTTCAAAGTGTTGTTGAGATTTAAAAAAAAATATATTGAAAAATTATACAGCTGTTTATAGTGATTCAATGCAAAATCTCATTTCGAGACTAATAACCCTTCTGTGCTAACGCCTGTTTGGACTAAAAAATATCAAAGTTTTCAGAATTTACTATACTCCCCAAAAAGGTGGGTTCCCCCCTGCCCATTTTCGGGTGGAGCACTATGTTATTCAAAATTTGATGGGTCTAGGTACCGTTGCTTTTTCACAATGAGAGAAACATACAAACATATAAAACAAGCATATCTTGTTCCGTAATACAAAGAGAACAGGTTTGAGAGGCCACAGTATTAAAACAGAAAAGATGAGCACGCAGGCAATCAAGCCCAGTTAACATTCTAAAAGTTGCAATTGCAACCAACGAAGTGAGTCAGGAATTCATTAAATTTAATTATGTAAATGAATATTATATTTAAATATTGTGCTTACATTACATATTGCGATAATATTTGGTGGCAACAATTTGAAAGATACAGCCATTTACAGCGATTCGACGTAAAATGCCGTTTTGATACTAATGCCCACTTGGGTTAAAAATTAATTTGAAGGATAAATTTAATATTTATTTAATGCCATATTCAGTGGCAACACATTTTAGACGGTAAATTTGCTAAACCATGGGAATGATTAAAATTCTTATGGTGCTTTGAGTTTCAAGCTTTTCAAGTCACGTGCCATTGATAGTTTGATTGGGCTGTCATTCACTTTAATTAATTCCTGATTACTCCCATATTTAATATTTGAGATAAGCCTACATTCTTTATAAAATCTGCCTTAATTAGTAATGCTCAATATTATTCTCGAGTTCTGCATTGAAAATTATTAAGTTAGAATAAAGTTTGAAAATCAAAGTTCTGAAGACTCTTTCAAAATGTTTTAGTTTAATATTAAATATGCTAATAATATCAATATCTAGAATTATTTTCTGAAACATCTAAAACTTTCTTTACCTTTAGAGTAAGCAAATATAGTTTTACAGTAAGAAAAATATTTGTATGCTTATAGTAAGCAAAGTGTTACAATTAGTAAGAAAAATATTTTAATGCTTAAGAAGAACTTTCTATTCTATATATAAAATACATAACTTAATTAAATGGATTCCTTATCCTTACGATTTACATTTATATAAATTCTAATGATTCTCGAATTTACTGCCAGAATTCCGTTTCAAATCGAAAACAAATGGTTTCGTGAAAATGACCAAATAAAAAATTTGCAGTTTTAGGTTTTGTAGACATTAAAGTTACAAAAAGTAACAGTAAAGCATGATAAGCAGTAACAAAAGCATGATGAAAGTTTTTCCTTGACTAATGTCACTTATTTCTGTTTAATATTAATCATAGTTAAGCGTTTTAAAGAAATATTATTAGTAATTTTGTATACAATAAAATATCTGTTTTTTTATAAGTTACATAATCTAAAATTAAATGTAATTATTTTTATACGGATTATAGAAAAGTAACCGGAGTGTTCTACTACGGGTTGTAACTGAGATATTCTTCAATGCTACCAAGGAAATTAAAATTTCGTTTTTTATTTCCTTATTACGTCGAACGCGATTAGGTGAAATCGAAGGGTGTAAAAAATGTGGGTTATTTATTTTTCTAAAATTTAAAGCAGTTTCGAATTCTATACTTCGACATTCATTTTGATTCACTCACATTTTGTGCATGAGCTATAATCTTCTAAGTTTATTATATCTTTATTTTAATGGAATTAATTTCAGTATTTGGATTTGATATTCTTAATATTTTATGTCAAGAATTTGAAAAATATAAATTTATTAATTTTATCGGTGTAAAGGTTATATTAAAGTTACATTTTATAGTTTGGATAAGAAGGGTTCATACCGATTTGAAAGTTAACAGTTATTTAACTGCAAGTGCTGTGGTATCTCTTATTGGTTAGTATAGTGATTAGTAAAGCCTGTTGCAGTCACGCTGATCTGGGTTCGAATTGAGAAGGGATGGATATTTATAAATGAGTAGCGTCTTTATAGGAAGAAGGCATTTAAAATTCTGTCGAAATGATACTCGCTTCGAGATGTTGGTGCGGAAGAGGAGTACCAAAGGAAAAATCTGCAAAATCTACAGATTTCTTTGCTCCTGATTAAAAGGGATCTGTACTTAATTGCCCTTGAAATTGGTTGATCTTCGCCAAACACAAAGTTGTTGGTTTGCTAATTTTATGTTTCAAAAGTACCTCAAGATGCGTAAAATTTAAATTTGTTCTGCCCTACCTTCGATGATCTTTGATTATGCTTGCAAAATTATTTAAAAAAATTTGACTTGGTCCATGAACTTACCGATTTTCGTGAAGTCCAGACTGCTGTTCTCTGTTTTTTTTTTTTTTTTTTTCATTTTTCATTTTAGTTATACATGTAATATTTAATGTTTTAGTTAAATTACTTTTGTAAGCCCGTGTAGTACATCTGTGGCGTACGGGGAAATTGTATGTGTTCAAAGAAGGAAAAAATATATTTTGTTGAACTTAAAGGGACTCATACACTTTAAAACCCCTTATGATCTTTGAATATGTGACTACTGCAAGAATTTTGATATTTTATTTATTTTAAAAGCAATTACTTCCAACATTTTACAGCTGACTACATAATATAGCTGCTTCGGGAAATAGTAACCAGAAATTTTGTGTTGCCACAAATATTTTTGTAATTTAACCCGCTTTGTGACAAAATGTTTCGTCAAGTTTCCGCCTTGCGCGCTTGATATTTTAAAAATGGTTAGTGCTACATACTTGAAATTTAATGGAATTCTTTATATGGGCACTATATTTTAACTGAACCAAAAATTTGGTGAATATTTTAATACTATAAAATTTTATGTACGAAAACATTACAGATTTTTTAACACATTTTTTAAGCTCAACTCCAAATAAAATAAAAATTTAACATGAAATTCTTAAGATTTTGCTTCACAGTAATTTCCAAATGTTATAAAAGCTATGTATTAAATATGGAATTAAATTGTACAACAGAATGTTTTAAACTGTGCGCGCAAGGTGGAAACATGTCGAAAAATGTTGTCACAGAGCGGATTAAATATAAAAATATTTGTGGCAACACAAACTTTCTGATTACTATTCTAGAAAACAACTATATTATGTAGTCAGCTGTAAACCGTTGGAGGTAATTGCTTTTAAAATAAATTAAATATCCCAATTCTTGTAGCAGTCACATATTCGAAGATCTTTTGGGTTTTAAGGTGTACGAGTCCCCTTAAGAAATCTAACTTTTTATATGACTTCCCGCTTACTATATTTATGTTTAGTAAAGTTTCATATTCGTTCTTGAAAACGTACAAGTAGTTTTACTCCCGTACGACCACAGTTGACCAAGATATTTAATTTTCATGCTTAAGATCGTGCGAAGAGGCCGCAGACAAATTGAAAAATGAAATATTTACATTAGTTGTATTACTTTTGATAGTTAGTTATTATATTATAATTGTTATTTTTATAGTTATATAGATTAGTTTCGATAGTTAGTTATTATATTATAGTTATTAGTTTGATAGTTATATTAGTTTTAATAGTTAGTTAAGTATTAGTTTGATCTCTGACATGATAGGTTAAGTAACAAGTATTGATTTATCGATTGTTATAAGACATTTTGAGCAAGGCTAGTTTCCGAAAGGAGAACATAATATCATAGAATTCTAGTCTAGAAGAATAGAGTCTAGAAGAGTGGTTTCAAACCTCAAATTGCATGATGACCGAATGTCTGATCTGAAAGTAGTTGACTGCCGGAATTTGTGTTCGACGGAATGAGAATACTATAACAAAATAAAAATATTTAAACTAAATTTTTAATTTAACTTGCTAAATATTTATTAAATAATTATAAGTGATAATAAGAATTCAAAAGAAAATTTCGGTTTTGTATGTATTTTTTGTGTGAAATCTAAAAGTAATTAATTCTGCGACAAGAATTTTTATTTTGCTTTAAATTTGTAATTCAAACATATTATCAATTAAATATCAAATTTTCACGTTTATGTTAAATACTTGTCGTTTGCCAGGACAAAATTCATCAGATCTAAATCAAACATATTTTGAGATATTTGACTTCAGTTGGTTGTTTTGCAATGATGTGCGCGAGAAAAAAAAAATTACGTGATTATTGCTTCACTGTATTTATTTAATACGGTAAAATATTTTGTTGTCATTATAAACAAGATTTAGAAATTTATAAGTTTTCTCCCTCAGGCTGCCTTCCGATATTTCGAATTTTTCTGTAAGACTGGTTTTGTAATAGCAAAGTAGTTTTTTTTTTTTTTTTTTTTTTTTTTTTTTTTCCGGGAAGGAGGATGTCTTGTATAATTTTATTGCAAGTAAAATCTACGGTCGTATATTGTGATCCATAAAAACAAAGTCGAGACTAATTTCACCCCGGAAAAGATACACGTAGGGAGAATAACTTCATCACAATAACGATCTCCAGTAAGTGAACCCGTCTTGAAAATGCGGAGCCCCGTCCGTCCGTTTATCATCCCGCCTCCTTAAGCAAGCATGTCAAGATCACCCTCAACAGCCTTTTCCCCTTATTTTAGTGGTGTGAAAGCGTGTCCCTTCTTCTTTCCATATCAATTGACGCCGAGGATCGTTTGTCTGACTGAAATGACTCTTATCTGGAAAGAGGCCAGGACTCCACTGAAGATGTTATGTTCTCTATACCTCTGTAAACGGTGTGACTGATGGTCTGCTGTAAATTATATAAGATGGTCAGATCGGCGGTCGTTAAGGTCTAATCGTCTGGCCATATTAAACTTTTATGAAGTCGTCTCGCCACAGGAAACCGTGACACCTGCCGCCCGGTTGCCGTGATCAACTGCTGAACAACTGCTGTTCGGTGTCTGGTTTCGATATGTTTTCGCCTTCTGGGCGATGCATTGGTCATCATCGTAGATGTTTTTCTTGGTGAACCTTCATCAACCTTTCTCACAGCTGCACCTCTCGTTTGGAAGGCATTCCAAGCTCGTGAAACAGTACTCTTCGAATTCCAAACTTATGGACCTCGAACTTGCCATTCATTCTACCACGTATAAAAGCGTCTTGATGTTTTCCTGTAGATAAAGTCCAAGTATAAATTCACTTTCACATGTAGAAGAATGTTTTGGAAATACATCCTTCGTTCTTCTTTTAAAATGCTTTGCACTGCACGTGCTGACTCTTCACCTTCTGGTGCCTTGATGAACTCCTGATGCCAAGGTTCTGCTGTTTGCATATACGTCATCACCTTTCTACTGAGTTGCCTTTTCAATGTACTGATCGCAGAATGCCCTTTATAACAAATTCATGGTTGTATGTTGAAACATTAATTTGCTGCTTAAGCTTTTGGGCAGTAGTGAGTATTCGACAGCCTTCATGATAAAAATAATTATAACGCAGAACTGCAAGTAAGTGTGTTAAAAAACTTTGATTGCTTCTTCCTGTAACTCAGTGAAATGAGTTAGCGCATCTTCGGAATTCCTGTGAGAAAATGTGTAAGATTCAGATACATACTTTAGTTATCTATGACAGAAATTATGTGAAAGTACAAATATATATTTAACAGAATTTTCTCTCTTCAACCAGAAAGCCAACTTTATTTATACCCGCGCTTTGTAACACTTATCCTCTCCTCATATATGATAGATTACTTAAATTCAGGATAAAATTTCTGGCAAAGTGTTTTTGTAGTAATCCCTAAATTTGTATTTTACCAGTTAATACTCACTTTTAAATTTCGCAGGCAGTGCCCAAAAAAAGGATACCCTTCTTTACAAGAAGATTTGATTGTGTTTATTTAATTATGGGAAAGCGTTCGAAGGCTATCTAAGAGGAGAGATACCTTTGTAGAGGACATTTTACGCGAGACTGGCTCGTATACACGTTATACACGGGGAAAAACACGAAAACGCTCATGCAGACTGCTCGTTCTCCGCGCTTCGAACTCTGGACTGAATTACCAGTATTCAGCGACTTTAAAGCTTGCGGGCTCTCTTTACATGATGTTTCCGTTTCATTGCATTAAACATTTAATCTCTTAATTGCAAACCAATTTCTTTGCGAATATAGGTTACGTTCCTCTTTTCCTTTGTATAATAAGTTCTTCTTTTCTCAGAAAACTCTCAATGAAGGTTTCCTCTCCTTTTTCCTAGAGACCTATCCTTTGCGTTTTTTGAATTATTCCATCAAGAAAACAAAAATCGTTATTCATATTTCCGAAACTAATTCAGTCGTTTAGATCTATTACAATATATCCCATAAATATATATGCCCATAAATGTTCTAAATTAGAATAAAAGAAAATTTCACTTCAAAAGTCTGAAAGGAAAAGCGAAATTAAAACATAACTATTGAGGTGTGGAGAAGAATCATACGTGGAGTGAAATCTTTTATGCAAAATGTCAAATTTATTATGCTTGATGATATTTATTCTTTATTCTAGAATTTTAAATTCTAATTTTCTTTACTTTCATATTTGTTAAATGTGTTGAAGGGATATTGGCTGTGAAATTGTAGGTACAGAATTGAGTATTTTAAATATAAAAAGACGTAAATATAAAATTTATTTTAAATAAATAATGGCAAATACTTAAGCACAAAAAGACATAAATATAAAGAAATGTTTTTAGTGAACGACTGGATGTATACATTTGAGTATATCTCGTAAGTAAAAAAGGATCACACATAAAAGCTTACTGAAATATTCAATGTCAATTGTTCTAAATATTACTGATATTTTTACGCTATAATATAAACTTCCATAATTACATAAATTGCTTAAGCTATATGTTTAATATCTCAAAGATTTAAAAAGCATTCTGTACCTAAAAGCGTTCTGTAGCATTCATGGATATGAAAAGGTATGTGAAAATATCAAATAATCGGTAATAAGACACGTACAAATTTTTAAACACATTTATTTAATCCTTGAACAAATCATGAAAAATGACTATATTTTCAATGTATATTGCAGTATTTTACAATTATGGTGAATGAAATTATTTGCGCAAAAATTGCAACATGTTTTCAATTCTGTACATTCTGCATTTTTCATGCGATCTCACTATTAAAGCATACGTTGAAAAATTATATCATCACAGATAAAAATTAAAATGAGGAACATGCTAGAATCCTGTACATTTACTATGAGTCCTTGGTTAATGATCTTGCTGTAGCAATGATATAACTGCACCAGCGGCAAGAATGGGAAGAATATCATCACAGCCACCATGATGTCCACCTCCAAGCATTGGCATGGCTGCCGTCGTTTCAATATTGAATGACATAATCATCATTAAGCAAACGCACAACAAAGCTATTATAGTTTTCACTGAAAGCATGGTTAATGTTTGCAAACACTACTGGATAAGGTACTGTCAAAAAGCTGAGGTAGTAATTGTTGACTTCAAAATTCCATGGACCATAGTTTATATACTTTAGCTTCAACGGAAGCTACTTAAACATACTCCGATTTTCCAAACATGATAATATAATGCTAATCCTTTTTGGTTTATTATGATTTATGCATAAAGGTCACAGGAAGATACGCGGAATTCAGATCACCGACCGTTCGGAAATACATATTTCCGGGCGAGCAATTTCCTCCTGTTGTAATTACTCTAATCATAACTAACACCGCTATGTTATGTGTTATTGCATAGAGTCCATCTTTGTATCCCATCTTAATCCTACTGAAATAAGTTTCCTTGTTGACCTTAGTGAGATCCAGCGGAAATGTTTATCTTCCGCATTTAAGCACTGACCGAAAATCGGAAATGAGTTGTTCCTTAGAAAGTTTCCTTATCCATTTTCACTTAAGCTTTGGTCAGGTATCACAGAAGGAGTAAAATAATTGAAATGAATATCTAATATAATGATATGAGAGAAGTGTGATACTAGTTTTGCAGTGTGCAGATTAAAATTTAAAAGAATTATTGGACGATTATATTACAACTGTAAAATCATCGCCGTCTTCAGCCTGAGAAATACCAAGATTAAAGCTATCGAAACAATCGTCAAAATATTTATTTCTTTACCTTATAAAGTTTATTTAATAAATATTTTGAATAGATTAAATTCCGAAACTTCATCGTAGTAACTTCTGTCTTACTTTCTTATGTTATCAAGTTATTTATTTTACGAAAAAATACCTTGTTTTTCTGAATGGTACAAAGGTATACTATCTACCTGAGGTTGAAGTCTATCTGTCGATCTGCTATCTGCTTAAGAGTAAGAAGACCCTTAGTCAAATATCCCGTGTCTGTTTCCTTAACATTATCATTTATTTTACAAATAATTCTGAAATTATTTACACCATCATAGTCACTTTGTTTTGCCTCGTTTATGTAAATAAGGTAAATCACACAAGTGGTATATTGTACGCCTAAAGGGGGGGAAGGACCTTTAATCAGATAGCCTTTGTGATTTTCTTTGTAAAGGACTTCTTCTTCTTTGATATTCAGAAATGAAGAGGATGTATTCAACTCAAAACTCCAAGCACTATAGATCTGAACTCATAAAAAAAAATATAACTCGACTGTATCTGTGTGATTAAATCGTTGAATATAAGTTATTTGACACGGGTTCGGAAAGTGTGTGTGTGTGCGATTATGGCAAAGCCTCGAGGGCTCTATCTGCCTAAGGAGAGGGATGCTTTCGTGGAGGACTTTCTAAGGGAAACTGGCTCGTATACACGTTACACATGAGGAAAACCACGAAAACGCCCATGCAGCCAGCCCGTTCGCGGGATTCGAACATCGGAACGAACTACCAGTATTCAACGGCGACTTTACCGCTCGGCCGCTGGTGGGTGCTTGACACGGGTTCGAACTCAGACGAGAGAGCCAGATGCAGGGTTATCGTGGTTTTTCTTACGTGTAATGTAAAGACTAGCCAATTTTCCTAAAAAAGTTCTCAATGAAGGCCTTCCTTCCCTAAGGCAAATAGCCCTCGTGTTTTTGTTCATATCCAAGCAACGTCTAAATGAAGAGCTGAAATGATTTATACTTGTATAACTGAAAATTTTCAAACCCAGAGCGTTTATCACCTCTGATACCAAAATTGGTTTCTTTACTATCTGTGAGACAGAAGTCCAAGCATTTTATAAATTCCTAATATATTTTTTTGCCTTAAAATAAGTAGCTGTTAGCAATTTTAATGCACACTAAACATGATTGGATAAAATATTTGTATATCAAAAAATCAAAATTATGCCTTTATCTCTCAACTCACTATTTCCTGTTTGCTTCTATTTTCTTTTGAGAAACGTTGTAAAAATTCTGCTCATGTCAATTAAAAACATTTTCATATCAAAATCGTCAGTTTTGCTCGCTACTGAAAGAAAGAAAAAGTAGTGATAAATGTTGGAACATTTCGATGAAGAGCAAAATATTTATTAACAATAAAGCTTTCTCAAATATTTGTGCCAGCCATGCGTATAAACGCTTTCTTACATCATGCTCTGCACTGAATGCTCCAGTAGCCTAAGCAATGGTTATTACTGCTTTGGTAACATTTCTTTGGGACATACTTGGATGATTCGTTTCCGCTTTAAAATGTCGAAACATAAAATTTGAATATTTCGCATAGATATTACCGTATCTTTAATGTATTGATTTTGTAGCCATATAAATTCCTCATAAATGAAGAAGATATAAAGCAAAATATACTTTTTTAAAGATAAAGCATTAGGTCATACTATTTTTATACATGACATATTTGAAAATGCTTATTATTATTATTCTACATTTAAATACCTTATGATAAAATTCACCTTCAATAGTATAATTTTAAAACTGTTTAAGTAAGTGGATCTTACGCAAATCCGTACTTCAAAACAAGCGCGAAAGTTTTTCATAAATCTGTGAAATAAGAAATTTTTAGGCAATATGAGAATTAATTTGGAAAACTTTAATTACGGGTTGTGTGCTTTACTTAATTTTCGACTGCAAGATATGACCATTAAATTCTATGCTTTATAGTTGGTGTCATTTCTAGGGTAACACGTGTAGTTTTACACATTTAAATTAAATTCAGTTAAAATTATTACATATTACGCATTAGTATTACACTATAGGTAACATGAAATTCTGCTTTATCTGCCAAACGTAGTTAAAGTTGCATTAAAGTCAAAAATGGACAACAGGTTTATAATTATAGATATCAAAACGTCCAATGCTGCGAATCCATTAATTTCAAAATGACAGATAGTACTACTTACAATGAGGAACCATATGAAATACAGAAAATCCTTTGTTTGCAGTAACCAACAATACAGAGTTTTTCCGAATGGGGAGGAAATTATTGCTAACAGAGTAACAAAAAATATGAAAAATTTATAAGGTATTTCCTCCCTCCTTCCAGCATGCCTTCGTGGTGTAGCGGTAGCACGCTCGGCGCGGTCCATGTAAAAAGAAAAAAAAATATGGCTCTACAAATTAACTAATAAACCAAAAAGCATACTTAAGTAAAGCGGCAAGGCCGTATATATACGGCCTAGAATATTTTTTGTGATATCTGTAAGAACGTATATATACGTGCATATTAAAATATGTCAAAGAAATTAAGGAAATATATCAAAAGAAAACAAATCCAGGTATGAAATACCAGGAGAGTTTTTACATTAAAATCAAAACAATTATTTGTTCTCATAGTAGTTTTGGAAAATTTGTGCTTTCTTAGCTAAAACCCTGGCCGCTCAGAGGGAAGAACCATATGCCAGTTTATTGTGTGAAGTGCAATGCTGAAATTATCTTATTTCAGAATTGAATTAAAAGATTTTCTCTCTTTTATGACCCTATTTTATTTATAATAAACCTATTTTATGAAGGTGTTTTGCAAAAAGGATTTAACGGAGCTGTTTTACAAAGAGCTAATAACTCCTATCGTGAAATTTAGAGCTTGAAGCTTATCTTAACGTTTCAGATAAACTATCAAATGAAAGTAAGAGGTCGTGGAAAATGTTTATAGTTCATTAATTTAATCCTTTATAATAGCGCAACGATGCATCTGATCAGTACTGGTAGTTCGACCCAGGTTCAAATCCCGGCAAAAAGGCCGACTGCAAGATTGTTTTCGTGATACTTTCCATACATAACGGGCCAATTTCTCTTAGAAGGTCTTCCACGAATGCATGATTTTTCTGAGGCAGATACCCCTCACGTGCCTTTCCATAATCAAATGCATAATTTCTCCTGATACAATTCATGTCAAAGCAAAAGCATTTAAAAAGCTCTCTAATTCTTAGTAGTAATGTTATCCTACATGGTGAGACATATGTTTTTAGTGGAACTTACGCTGTATATGTGCCTTATATAGAACATACTTCTCATATAGAATATATGCTGTATATGCGCATCCATGCAATAATTGCATGTATTAACAGGATGTTCATATCCTATGAAGTCTGGTTAATTTAATGTATATTAAATTATTAATAATGTAAATAAACTGAGGCAAAACTCTTCCACAAAACCATTGATAAGATTACCTCGCTACAGACTTTAAATACTATGCGAGGCTGTAAGGATCCTATTTGAAAGGAGTTTATTTAGTTACAAAGAAACTTACATTTTAAAATAAAATACATACTGAAAATTAATACGATATCTTATATATACATATGTACTCCAATATGTAAAACAGATCATGATATAGAAGAGATCATATTTAGCTCAAAACTCTGTCTACAAATACGTATTCTGATAACGCCTAGAGTGAACCATTTACATTTAAAAATCTATAATTGTGTTACCAAAAAACATCAGTGTGGCTTATGAAATAAAACTTTGATTAACATGAACATGGAGATAAAATATTCCATCGTATTTATTAATTGTTGAATAGAATGCTCTTTGAGTGTCTGAAGATTTGCTGTTGTCTTGTCGTCTACGTATTTCATGGAAGATTGTTGCCAAAGACTCAAGAAGTTGGAATTCTACTTCCACCCCCTCTTTTGAGGTAGAGCACCCTAGGTTAGGCCCGTGGGTCTCTCACATCTCTCCCCTACCACAAACCACACGACAGAACTTTCTGCTCGCCGTATATTCAAAGTACCAAGATGTCGCAAAGACACTATACGCTTTCAAACATCCATGCCTTCTCCGAGATTGGAACCAGGCCCTTCGGTACCGCAGTAGGCTCCCCGTACCCCTATACCGTTCTGGCGGCATCTGAATATTTAAATTTATGAAATGAATCTTAATAACAATTAAATTTTAAGGTTTTGTGTTCATCTGTTTGCTATTATAGAAAGTTATTTTCTCCCTCCTTTCAGCATGCCTTCGTGGTGTAGCGGTAGCACACTCGGCGGGTATTCGAGGAGTCCAGATTCGAGTCTCGGGGATCCAATGCTCATTTTTCAAGTCTCCGCCTCCAGAATAACTTAATGAGTCTACAGTGGCTCCCAAACTAAAATGTGGCGGATGATGATTCTTCACCACCAGGATTTTGCTATTGAATTCCCTAATTCTCAATTGCCCTTTAAAAGGTGACATATGTAAGGTATTTTCTACGTCCTTTCAACACATCTTCCTGGTATAACGGTTACACACTCGGCGCACATTCGAGAGGTCCAGGCTCGAGTCTCGGCGATGGCATTGCTCATTTTTCCCGTTCCCAAGCTTCAAAATAACATAATGACTCTAAAATTTATTAAACATGTTTAACATCTTTAATTTGAACCTAAAATATTCCTTTTCAGCCGTTGTAAAATGAATTAAAGTCAGTGAATTAACTTCAAACGTTTCAGGAAATTTTCTGCTATTTAACAGAAAATTCTAGAATGAATGTAAGGTTGTTTTTATGCAAAAATGCACGCCATTAGTTAATTTCAGATCCGAAATGGTGTAAATTATCTTCGTTATTTTCCCATGCAAGTGGAAAATAGTTGATACAAATGTGAGATACGTTGCATTGTCAATACTGAAGAAAAAAAAAAAAAAAAAAAAGGAGGGAAATTTAATGTAAGTATTTCCTTATAAATGTAGAATTTGACTTGATTCACAGCATGAGAGCACGAAGTAATATTTAAATGTTTATTTAATATAAAGAAATAAAATAATTAAGAAAAGTATATAAAGATGAAGTTAACGGTATGCAGGATTAACATAAGATAAGTCCTTTTAAGGCATAACATCAAGTTAATAACTCTTGAAGACGTGTGAGCCGTCTGCTCACGTCTGCCCTCCACTCTCGACCAGGTCTCAGTGCTGTCTGGGATGATTCCCACTGCGCTGGGCCACGATGGCACACTGATGACGTCACAATCCTGGTATTCTAATTCAGCATTGGATGTTATGATTTCCACAGCTTCGGCCAGCCTGAAGAGGCATCATCCTCGATGTCTGTTGAATGGACATCACTATCATGTACCTGCAAAGATAATAAAAAAAAACAAAAAAGAAAAAAAAAGAGTATCAGGTCCTTAGGTTTTGAGCTGATACAAACATCAAATCAATTTGACCATGGCTTCATATGGTCAGCCGCAGTAGATGTCAAACTTGGTCCTTCATGGCATCCTACTTTCTCGACTTCATATCTGTCATTTGATCGAACAGCTATGATTTTATACGGTCCATGAAACTTAGGTCGTAGTTTCAAACCAGTCCCATATTGAGTTCTCTGAATGGCTACCAAGTCGCCAATCTTGTATAGTTTCGGTTTCTTACGTTTCTTGTTGAATTGTTTACGATTCTCTTCTTGTATCTTCAAAATGTTGTTTTTCGCATCTTCTCTCATTTCATCACGTTCTTGCATCAATTGCTTTAAATATTCTTCATTCAATATTTCACTAATTCTCAAATCTTCTTTATTCTTCATTTTCGTGCCTATGAGAAGCTCAAACGGTGAATATTTCGTACTTCTCGTAGTTGTACTGTTGATTATCCTCTGGACATCTGAAACATATCTAAACCATTTCGTTGAATCTTCATGTGATAATTTTGACAAAACAGGATTCAAAATTCTATGAATTCGCTCAATTTGTCCGTTACGTCTTGGAATACCGGTAGTAATTTTGACATGTTCTATACCTTCTTCAGTACAATAAGCTAAAATTTCTTTCGATGTAAAGGCACTACCTCGATCTGAAATTATTCTGGCTGGATTTCCAAATACAGTCTGCTGTTGCTTCAATTTTGAAATAACTTCTTGTGTAGTTGGTGATTTCACTGGATAGAACCAAGTAAATTTCGTAAAAGCGTCGACAACAGTTAGAATGTGTTGATATCTCTTGTTCGTCGATGGAAGAGGTCCAATAAAGTCGATATGATACGTACTCAAGGGAACGTTTTCTTTCGGTACAGGATGAAGAAATCCTTCTGCTTTTCCTTGCTTCTTGTTGTACAGTATACATTCTATACACTTAGCAATTACTTTTTCAACTTTGCATTTCAGTCTGGGAATATAGAATTCTTGCTCTACTGCATTCACAGTTTTATCTACAGCAAAGTGACCTTTTTTATGTACCTTCTGTATGATTTCGTTCTGTAAGGATTCTGGCACTACTAGAAGATCTTTACCATTTTCAAATTTGTACAAAATATCATTTCTCACGAAGAATCCATTTTCTTCTCCCTTCTCAACTAAATTCTTGATCAATTTCACGTGTTCATCTTCATTCTGTTGTTGTGCTAACCGAATCTTCTCAGTTACATCGGATGTGTACGATGTTAAAATTAAAGCATTTCTACTTAAAGCATCAGCATGTTTCATTTGGCTTCCTGAACGATGTACAATTTCGTAATCGAATTCTTCAATAAACATTGCCCATCTCGCAATTTTAGGAGTTAAATCTTTCTTATCTAAAGTTTTCTGAAAAGCGCTACAATCAGTTACAATTTTGAATTTAATCCCTAACAAATAGTTTCGAAATTTCTTCAGAGCTTCTATTACTGCAAGGGCTTCTAATTCGTAACTACAGAGTTTCTCTTGCTGCGGTGAAGTCTTCTTACTCATATACTGGATTGGGTGATAATTACCATCATCAGACAATTGGAGTAATACCGCACCAAAGCCTTGACTACTAGCATCAATATGAAGTTCTAATGGATATCCTTGCCTAAATATGTGTAGAACAGGTGCCTGAGAGAGAATTTCTTTTAATCTGCAAAACGCTTCCTGTTGTTCGGAATCGAACTTAAAACCAATACCTTTTCTAAGTAAGTCACTAAGAGGTTTAGCTATTTTAGCATACTGAGGAATGAATTTACGAAAATATCCCGTTAGTCCTAAAAAGCTTTGTAGTTGTTTACAGTTACGCGGTTGTGGAAAGTTTCGAACAGCAACAGTTTTGGAAGGTGATGGTCGAATAGTTCCGTTTTCAATTACATGTCCCAAAAATTCAATTTTACGTTTTAAGAATTGGCACTTTTTGAAATTTATTTGTAACCCATACTCCGAAGTAGTTTTGAGTACTCTTTCTAATTTGTCTAAACATTCAGCTTCATCATTAGCCGGTATGACTATATCATCCATATAAATAATTAGTACACCTTCATTTAGCAAGTCACGAAATACTGAATAAATGTACCTTTGAAAAACATTTGGACTAATACATAAACCAAAAGGAGCTTTAAGAAATTCGTAGATACCATTATATGTTACAAATGCGGTATATTTGGTATAATTTTCATCTATGTCTACATGGAAAAAGCCATTTTTCAAATCTAGTGTCGTGAAGACCTTTGACTGTTCTAAGCGATCAAGTACTTCCGGAATTAAAGGCAGTGGAAATTTGTCTTTAATAATCTTCTTATTTAATTTCCGATAGTCCACGCATAAACGTTTCGAATTATTACGCTTGTTACACAAAACAATAGGCGCCGAATAATTAGAATTGCTAGGCTTTATTATGCCCTCTTTTAACCATTCCTTAATTTGATCGTCAACAATTTTTTGTTCCGCGAAAGACATGTATCTTCTATTTTGAAAGACAGGAATATCATCGCATAAATTTATTTGCATCTTGAAGTCAGATTGTCTATTTTTCCGTGGTTGGTACGAATTAATTAAATTACACAGTCTTTCTTTATGTTCTGCATTAGAAATATGCGATAAATCAATCTCGTTGACAGAAATAGCATTCACCATATGTGAAAGGTAATTAAACGTCGAGCTACTTCCGCTTTCGGGACTTTTGTTTACATTAACAGAGACGCCAGACGATTGCGAAGGATCATAAGCATTCTTCAATGAGACAGCAATATTCAAATTTCCCATAACGCAACGCACGTTAGAATTTCGAGATGACTCAGCAGTTATCAAGTTTACATTACTTTTATTCCGATGAGAAATTATTTGAAGGCCATTCTCGGTAAAAGAGAAGTTAAACTGACTCAATACGTCCAAACCTAATACAATTTGATTACATAATGACTTAACAACATAAATTTTCGTACGCAGTGAAAAACTATCAATTTAAATATCAGAAATGAAAAAGCCGATGGGGTACGTTTGCTTTGATTCAATTCCGTTTAATGTGATATCGCTACAATTTAAATTAGGAAAACCAATCTGCTTGTGTAACTCTACGCTGCATATCGTTACATCTGAACCAGTGTCAACTAAACTATCAACTAAATGATTATTTATTCCTACAGTCTTCATAATTCTATGCTTGTCGGGAATTCGTTGTAATAAAGCTGCTTGTTGTGTTTCGGGGGTCTGCTCTGGACAGTTTGTTGAATAATGCCCGAACTTCTTACATTTTATACATTTTACACCCTTTGATTTGTTTACACAATGCTTTGAATAATGCCCAAATTCCTGGCAATTAAAACATTTGACCTTATTAACGTTAGATTGATTTCGGTTTGATGACGAAAGCTTACTTCTATCTTTAACTTGAGTGTCTACTTTCGGTTTCGGATTTTTAAACTTATCATTGTCCGATCTCATTTTATCATAAATTTTAAGCCTTTGTTTAAATTCAGATATTGTTTCACAACCATACAGTATAGTTTTCCTAACCACAGAATCGGGAATACCATCAATAACATATTTAATTAACGAAGCATCTTCAATGTTACCTCGCGAGCACATTTCTTTCATTTTCAAAAAATACTCATCTAAAGATTCATTAGGCATTAATTTACGTTTACATAACATTTCATGCAACTCAGCAGAATTAAAAGCTTTACCATATTCAGATTTCAAAAGCTTTTTTAACTTACACCAGTCATTAACTTTAGGTTCACTCTGAATAAATAGTTTCGCATTACCTTTTAATGATCTTTTAGCAAAAACTAATTTATGCAAATCACTCAATTTCAAAGAGTTTATAACATCTTCAAATTCATCAATCCATTTATCAACATTTTCATATGAATTACCAGAAAAAGGATTAACAATACTTTCAATATCAGAAAAACTAAGATGAGGTTTAAAATGATCTTGAATTGGAAGCTGCATACTGTTATTTTCTTGAGACTCATTAAAACCAGGATTGTCCCTTTGATTATCATCAAGCATTACTTCAGAAAATTTATTAATAGTTTCATCTTCAATATCACTATTTTCTTCATGCAAAATATTTTCAAATAATACAGATAAATCACATAGGCAAGAGACAATTCGGGTTACGACTTCCGTTTTTAAACCTTCTGAATTTATGCACAGTACATTGCAAATTTTAATTAACTCATTCAAAGTAAAACTATTCTGCACTGTATCTATTTTCTTATTAAATTCTTCAGAATCTGGTTTAAATATAAAGCCAGAAAATTCACGTAATCTTTTCCGGTTATTTCGATCTCCATCAGTATTAAAAATAAGCTTATGCAAACTTTTGATTTCAGAACTTTTACTGTTCTTTAAAGCTGCTTCCAATTCTGGAATTTCTACTAACTTCATATTGGAAAGAAAGTTTTGTACTCACCCGACAGATGATCGTCGTCAATTGGGTAATCCACACCTTATACGAGTAATCCAATAAATCGAATAACTTTCACTCAGTAGTTCAAAGGACAGTTCTACTACTCGCACATTTTGGAATTCGAGGCCGCACGGTTGGTCGCCATTATTTTTTTGTAGAATTTGACTTGATTCACAGCATGAGAGCACGAAGTAATATTTAAATGTTTATTTAATATAAAGAAATAAAATAATTAAGAAAAGTATATAAAGATGAAGTTAACGGTATGCAGGATTAACATAAGATAAGTCCTTTTAAGGCATAACATCAAGTTAATAACTCTTGAAGACGTGTGAGCCGTCTGCTCACGTCTGCCCTCCACTCTCGACCAGGTCTCAGTGCTGTCTGGGATGATTCCCACTGCGCTGGGCCGCGATGGCACACTGATGACGTCACAATCCTGGTATTCTAATTCAGCATTGGATGTTATGATTTCCACATAAATAATAGCCCTTAAAAGCCTTTATTTTTTTAAACTTGTATTTAAATTTTTAAATATTTGTTTGAAGGTTACGGAAGTATAAAAACTATTTATGCACTATCAGAATGCTGCATAGTAGAAATAATTCGTAGTATAAAACTTTCATCTCCTTCCATCATTGTTTTTTTTTTTTTTTTTTTTTTTTTTTTGAAATGAAATATTTCTATATTGGACACATAAAAGAAAATTAAGAAGTTCAGTCATATGCTCAATTTAATGAACTACGCGTACTTGCAATTAAGCTGCGAGACCAAGACAGTTCTTAATTAAGTATACGTGTCATACTATAGCTACAAAATTAAGTTTGAAATGCTGAAATCTAAATAATTACAAAATTGATTTCAATGAAATAAAAATAATATTTAATTGTAATTTTCAAGCTATATACATACACAGTTTATTACAGAATAACAACAATCAGATGCTCATGGTACTTCAACCGACAAAGCTTGAGATCAAAGAACAATATGTTGCAAATGACAGTCTTTCAACGTAAACCGCGTCAATTCGTATACATTACAATCATCTTCACTAGCTACAAAAGTACCTTTGAAGCATAAAGATTTGCTTTTGCAAAGTATTGTTATCACATTATCTATAAACGATTTGCTTTTAAAAGTAATGATGATATTTATTGAGTCATTTTACCATATCAGCCACTTTCTTGGAGAAGTTTTATAACTATTCCTGCCGCCAGAAGTGGCATCACGTCACTTGATCCACCACTGTTTCCACGTCTATGAGGCATTGCTGTTGTTGTCTCAATGTTGATCATCATCATCATGATCAGGCAAGCGCAGAACAAACTCAAAATGACTCTGAGCGAAAGCATTCTGGTCTCCTGATCCTTTTCTCAGGATTTCTGTAAGAAATAACATAAATTTTGCTTTCGTTCTTGATTTAGCCAAAGGACGGTACACAAGGGTTTATATACACAGACGTTAAGGAAATAAAAATAAAGTAATATAGTGTCACCCACAAAATTGTCATTTTTATGATATTTTTAGGTCAAAGATTCCAAGGTCAGTGAACGTTTCTGAAGCGAATGTTAGGTACATATAATAAGGTTTTTCGGAACTTTGGATTTAATTTTGTGTAGATATCATATTAGCGATCTTAATTTGAGCTCTGGTTTGTTCTTTGTACAAAGACAATAAATATAACAATTGTCACACGCATGATCAACGACTTGTATCGTGTTTCTAAGTATGACAGAGTTTCCTTATCAAAATTTGATGACGATGTCAGGCACATTCATTTAGAAACATATGTTTTTACTTTCTGGAACTCGATATAATTTCTAGTTTCTTCATCTGGAAAGTCGACAGAAGAAACTTAACTTATTCGATGGAAGATGTGCCAAAATATGAAGTCAAAATTCCCTCATACATAAATCATAATGACAAAAGTTACTATTTAAAAGTGCCGAAAGTGCACATATATATATATATATATATATATTTGTTATTCTGTACTGAGGAGTACCATAAGAGAAAACTGAAACGTTAATCAAAACGACGTTAAAATCTGAAAGGATTCAGTTTTTGACGTCGCAACAGAGGATTTGTAAGGTTTTTACACTTTCTCCGAGCATTGCAAGTTACTAATCTGCTGTTGAACTCATTTCTGCTAACAAACGTTTTCGGTCTTTTCAGCTTTACCATTAACCCTTTGAAAGGCACCGGTTGTTTGTCAATTTTTTAACCTCCGAAAAAATGCTAATTTTTCTACACCAAAAGCTATAACCGTAAGTTTCTAGTGTTTCCTTTCAATTCTAAATGGTAGCATCACCCTATGATTGCTCAATATTTTGCAGTTATGAAATTAATATACCTCTTTGCAAGGTATCATGTTGGAAGATTGATAAATTCTATTGGAGGAAAAGAAAAGATTCAAAACCTGCAAATATATGACGTACACATGCTGAATCTTATATATTTACTTCATTTTTGTCAGAAATAATAATTAACAGAAAATTATTTATACGATTTTAAAACCGGTATATAATATATACCCACACTGAGGGTACCACGCCAATAGATGGCAGCACCAGTCTTCTCCTTTTATACTCTGTGACATGACAGAATTTCTTTATTATTATAACAGTTTATGATGTAATAATTTTTCATGATTAATTTATAAGTCGTTTAGGATTCAGTATTATGTTCATGGAGGAATGGGGAGTTTATTGACTCTGCGCTAGGACTGAATACAAGTATATTAGTTTCATTTATTCTTTGTGTACTCAGCTCGAGTTTCATTCGTCTGTGTTTAGCTAAAATTTTTATTTCAGCACTTATCTCTTTCCCAAGAGAAAGACTCACCGATTTCAAAATTGCCATCTGGGGTCAAAACTTGTCACATATATATATATATTTATTATTCTATTTCTATCTTATACACAATTGTGGGGGTTAAATGTGGCATGTTAGCCCCCAAAAGACACCCGTTGCTTCGTGTTTTCCAAAATTCTAGAATGCAAGGAAAATGAAACAGGTGATTGACAACTAATTTGTCATTCGGAAGTCACGCCAAAGCTAGTTGGCCTCAACGACTTCATATAACATTCAGCTTTTTCAAGCCATATTCATACTTCTTAAGCTTCTGTTCATTTACTGAGGGTACTGCGTTCGAACTCAACATGCAGTTTTTTCAAACCATATTCATAATTCTTGAGCTGTTCATTTACTGAGGGTATATAATTTAACCTCTGGAAATGAGACAAGTCGTTCTTAGCTAGCTGCCCAGCAAACAGGTTAAGTTTTAAGTTAAGATTAAGTTTTTTTCTAAGAGGTCTAATTCACCTATATTGGATTCCCATATGTCTGCTCGAGAGAGAGATAACTTTTGTTGGCGACAATCTACAGCTGTAACTAACAAAAAACTTCCGCTTTTACACTTTACCGATTGAAAGGCTGTCTGTGCTTGCTATTTCTGTCGATTTATGTTTTGTAGAACAAAAATAGAGAAAGTAAAAAGATCATCAGGCCTTTGAAAAAAAGGAAGACTTTTTTTTATTTATTTATTTAATTACGGCAAAGTGCACTAGGGCTATCTGCCTAAGGGGAGGAATGCCTTCGTGGAGGACTTTCTAAGGGAAACTGGCTCGTATACACGTTACACATGGGGAAAACCACGAAAACGCCCATGCAGCCAACCCGTTCGCGGGATTATAACCTCGGACCGAACTACCAGTGTTCAGCGACTTTTACCGCTCTGCTGCTGCTGGGCGAAGAAAAAGGAAGAAAAAAATAATATTTAAACAAACTAGAAAAAGGAGATGAGTATATAATATATATATATATACTTCTTTTAATTCGTCTGGGACCGGCAAATTAAAATTCTATCCTCGGGCCGGATAGAAAATTGCGACGGGCCGTCGTTCTAAAAAAATAATTAAATTTACGACCATAAAACGATGATTTACAAACGACAGCAAAATTCAGATGTAAATACTAAAAATAATAAAATTCTGTAATTCCTTTTTTATTTAGTTGTTTGTGTTGTGTCTTTTAACATATACGTAGATATAATGTTCATATTTAATTTTCATGTTATGCATATGTATGGCATATCATAACAAAATTTCCCTTTGGAATGTTTAATATAGTCATGCATCTGAAGCTGTAAGGACCATTTATGAGATCTGTTAGATAATAAGCTGGACTTTACAGGGTCGAAAAGAATTTTGCTTACTTAATTATTCTATAATTGTTTGTAATCTTCCCAGACGGTATAATGGTTAGGGAAGCCTACTGCGATACCAGGAACATTATACAGATGTGATAACATCTTAACATATGTCTTCTCTTTTATATGAGAAAAGTTTCTTCATAATCAAGGAAACCTTTTGTTGTAATTGAGGGATCGTTATTAAGCATTTAATGTACTCAGGCGTAATTTGTGACCTTTCTTTGCAGTGTAGCTCTTTTGTAAGCTGGCACTTGAAAATGTAGTGCTCTGGGTCTCCTTTTTCCCACATACGTACTGCGATACCAAAGGCCCAGGTTTGAATCCCGGAGAAGGCATGGATATTTGTAAATGCATAGTGTCTGTGCGGCATGGAGACACTCTAAATACGCGGCGAGCCAAAATTCCGCTCGAGAGGTTGCTGGTATGGAAAGAGGGGTGGGAGACCTTTGGACCTGCCCCCCTTCGGAGCGCTATCCTTCAAAACTGGGGGGCGGAAATGAGAGAAGTCGTTTTGTCACCTGGATGGTGCTCAAGACTTTGCCAACGACAATCTTGCTTTTCTTGAAACAATGAATTTCGTGGAATTTTTTTGATGTCACTGTCAGGCAAGTGAGATAAATCACAGCATAATTATTTCGCTTGATTACAAATTTCCCTAACATTTACTTTATTTTGCTTAATTAACTGCAAGCTTCACAAAATGTATTAATACACTTCGACATCCTTATTTCAAGCAATCTTGCTTGTTAAACCTTCTTCACCATAGCATGCCATTCTTGATACATTCGCGATATTCCAAAACCGTTTCATCTCTTTTTTTCTTTAATAGATTCAGCAACTTCGAAAGATGTGAAAAGATTATTTTCCAAAGGAGCCTTCTGGGTTCATTTTGGCAAGTCAGAGCAGTTAATCATAAGACTGTGTATGTTTTCGAATATCAGATTTTGACTGTTTGCCACAGCCACTTATTCTGTTAAACCTGTACACATTTTCAGCTCTAAACTTGTTTCATGTGAAATAACATATGCTTTGAACCTAACATTATGCCATAAAAGTTACATTAAATACCGTGCTTACTGTATATTCTATTACACGAAATGAAACTATAACAGCAAATGGAAGGAAAATCATTAACAATTAAAATACTCAATTACTATTTCAATGCATTATTTACGAAAATAATTTTTGATTACTTTTAATTTCCCTCTTAATTGCAAATGCTTTTCTGAGATTTAAACTCCATTTAAAGGCCTTCTGAAAATTAAAAAATAATACCTATAAATAAAACTAAAACTAAAATGCTAAAAGCGAAGGAAAAAAAAAAAACATCGTCTCATGTGAAGTGATTAAAAAATTGTGATTTGAATGAAGCGCTTCGCTTAATTTCATGCTTATTTAATTTAAAATTTGATTGCTTATTAGTAATTTTATTCTCATCATTCAAAAAGCAATAATTTAAGAAATGGCCGCAAATATATTTTTACTTTTTAAAAAATTAGAAAGATTTTGAGCGGTATCACTTTTTGGAGTTTTCAATACCGTTTCTGATTAAAAAACTGAAAGATTCAGTTGGATAAATATTGTGAGATTTTTACTTAAAATAAGGCGTTAAATTAATTTAAAAACTGGAAGTTCGCTCAATCGCTTAGTTAAGAAATTAAAGGGATTTGGTGTACTTAAAAAGCGACAGGAACATGAAATGAGGTATGTTACGTTTTAATTATAAGCTTTATCATAGATTGTAAAATTTCTATTAAAGTAATATCTTTATTTATTTAGCCTAACGAAAAGTGTATTTTGTAAAATTAAGTTCACATATAGATTAAAATAAAACATGAAATTTGAGAGAGACATATTCATAAATAAAAAGTAATAATGATAAACGCAAAATAATAAGGACTTCAAATATTTTTGTCTCATTTTCACTTCCTTGTACGAAGTAAAGGAAGTACTGTAATTGCAAAAAATTTCGGGTATCATATTTCAACAAAATTGTCCATTTCAAATGATCGGCCGAGCGGTAACGTCGCTGAACACTGTTAGTTCGGTCCGAGGTTCGAATTCCGCGGACGGGCTGGCTGCATGGGTGTTTTCGTGGTTTTCCCCATGTGTAACGTGTATACGAGCCAGTTTCCCTTAAGAAGTCCTCCACGAAGTCATCACTCTCTTAAGGCAGATAGCCCTCGAGTGCTTTTCCATAATCTAATAAACCAAACCAAACCAAAAAACCATTTCAACTGCTCTGGAAACCATTCGAACGATGCTTTTGCGTGACATCTCTTCGTACAGAGAGAATAAAGGACTGCTTTTTCCAAAAAAACATTTTACATTGGATTTAAAATGGAATCATAAGAGATTTGTTCTTGACATCTGTCCGTATGTAAGTATGTATCTCGCATAACTCAAGAACGAGTACACGTAGAAGGTTGAAATTTTGTATACAGGACTGCCATAACATGTAGGATTGTACCTCCCCTTTTCGTTGCAATCAACTGCACAAATAGTGTATATATATATATATACATACACTATTCCCACTCTGTTACCTGACTCGGTTAGCTTAAATGTTTTATTCTTATATGCTGATAAATTGTGCATTGGGATAAAATTATGGGGGGAATTAAAAGGAGATTTAAAATTAAAAGGATTGAATTATGTTTTATATATATATATTCCAGTTAAGATTTTTATGTCTTTAGTCAATTTGCATCCAATAGTTGTAAAATTAGTAACAGTTTAAATGTTTAAGTGGGTAAGGAACCGCCATTTGTTTACATTTGAAACTGAGTAGAATAGCGAATTAAGTCAGTTTTTGCACTTTCAGTGTGATTTTGCAGAATGGGATCAAAAGTAAACTTTCAGTTTTGCGCACTAAGAAATCTGCCTTCTTGCCCGCTGAGCGAATGGCTTGTTTTTTGCAAAAACTCTGATTTTAATTATAAAAATTGTTTCAACAGTTTTATCCGTATTTGATGTTTTATGTTTTTTTTTTTTTTTTTTTTTTTTTTTTTCTGTATTTTACAATTTTTAGCAAAGATGTTTTGAGTTTTTATGCATTTTTCCTTTACCGCAAAATGGGAAGTGAATTAATTGAATGAGAAATATATAGATTCAGTTCACACTCTAATGTAATTCGAAGAAATAAGTTTAAATGAAATGCACCAAAAAAATGTGTATAATTTAATATTCCGTACAAGGAAGCCATGTGGTGTCCAGATCAGATTTTTTGATTGGAAATATAAAACTGTTTAATATTTAGAGTCAATCAAACAAACAGATATATTTATTTTTCTTGGTTTTAAAATAATCTGACTAATCTAATACTTACGTTATCAAAACGAAATTAATACTTTTACATAAATATGATTTTGGTTAAGGTGAATGCCAAATTATATTACATTTAATAATCGATGAGCACTTTTGAATAAAGCTTTCATTAAATTTGTGGACTTTTAAATATAATAAATAAAATCATCTTAATAAGAAATAACTTTTAAGCTTTTAGAACTAAGCTGCTCATAAATTAAAAATCATGCATAAAATTTTTGTTTTAAGATTTTGAAAGATACTTTCTAAACTAATATTTGGATTCCTGTGAATAGGTTTATTATCATAAGATTCAGAAAATTCTTCTTGCAGCTTAAGAGAAAGTAGGAATTATTCCAATGCTGAGTTATTATTGTGCTATTTTGCACGTTATTGTTACTTACGATTAATTTCTTGTTATAAATTTTCTAAATTATATATTTCCTTACATTTCGAGTTGGTTTTCGAAGATATGTATTATGTAAATGCTATACATTGCATGCTTGAAGTTAAGTAAAAAAGGAAAGTTTGAAATTTAATATCTTATAGCTCTAGCTCTTATAAGCATTTATTGTTTCTTGTTTTAAACTCATCGTTAAATTTTAAAATTATTTATTTAAAGCAAAATAACAACAACAAAAAATTTTTTGAAAGCTTTCAGATTTCATATTACGCCCAAAGGGGCGTTCTTTTAAAATTCTGTGTGTTAACTTTATTTAAACATCATGTTCTTCGTACTTAACCCCATAAAATTATATTCAACAGTAATATCATTATGTATTTAAAAATAGCGTAACTTTAGAATTTATAATAGACAGTCTCGGAATATACAGTCTAGAAATAATTTTTTTTCCAAACTGTGTTGCCATTGCTCGCTTTGAAATTGTTGAGTTTGTTAATCAAAATTCGTTAAAGTTTTACAGAATGTAAAATAGATAACAAAACAAATTCTAAATTCAAAATTCGGGCTTTCAGGTGCCCATGTTTGGGTGGAGGATTAAGTTATTCAAAATTTGTTCCATCGTTTTTTCACAATGCGAGAAATATACCTACATTCATGCACATTCTCCTTTATTTAATTTCTTTTAAAATAACACAGGGCGATAATATTTGGTGGCAACAATTTGAAAAGTGACTCAACCTTTTACATTGATTCAACTCAAGATCACGTTTCAAGAGTAATAGCCTTTCTAAGCTTACTCTCCTTTTGGCTAACAAAAAAAAAATATCAGTTACCCAATATCGGAATGGCACATACTGTCCAAAAAATTCAAATAAAAATGTATGTTTTCTTGCATATTGGCTTGCTTGTTATGCCAACGAAAATTTTCCCGGTGAGGTTGAAAAGAAATCATTTTAAGAATTTAATTTGTGCATTTAAGAAATAAAATACAAGCGCTTTACAATTACAATTTCAGTAATATATATTTCTTAATTAAGTACAGCAGATATATATGAGAGTCTTGAAACTTTGGAGACTTATTAATTACAACGTAGTCATGAATAAAATAAATGTGATTTTAATGATATTTTACAAAGCATTTCCATACAATATTCATAAAAAAGAATAAGAGACGATGCTCATTGCACTTCAAATTACAAAGTTCTGGATCAGTTTTATATGAAACACCTTATGCTGTTGACATTAAAACAGTTTCATTAGTGATGAATTTATCTATGAAACATAAATACCTGCTATTAAAATCCACTTTGTGGAATATTTTTAAGAGAATTTATTTGAAAAAATTTTATTCCTGCTGAAGCATTTCAAGAAATCAATCACTTTCCTGGAGAAGTTTTACGACCAATCTTGCTGCCAGTAATGGAACAATATCACGCCCTTCGGTTAGTGGAACTGCTGCTGCAATCTCCGTGTTGATCATCATAATAATCATCGCGAAGACACTCAGCAAACTCAGAATAACTCTCAGAGAAAGCATTTCAAACTTTTGATTCAGCGCCTACATAAGAAATCACAAAAAGTTTATTTTTGAGATTTGGTCAAAATTCAATACATAACAGTTTATATAGAAGTTTCTTAAGGAAATAGTTAATGTGTATAATATCGGCCGGTAAAGCGAAATTTCTGTGACATTTTTAGGTCACAGATTTCAAGGGCGGTGAACCTGTCAGAAACGAATGGTGCGTACCTGTAATAAGACAGCTCGAAAGTGCAGCTTTAATTTTGTGCTGCTATCATATTTCTAATCTTAATTTGAGCTATAATTTGTTCTCTGTATAAAAAAAACTAAATGCATCAATTGTCACAATCAAGATCAACGACTTTTATCGTGTTTTTATGTAAGCCACATTTTCAGAATATTCAAATGTAATGAAGTTGTCAAATATATTTAGAACGCAATAATGTTGCGATTCAAGAATTTTACCGTTTGAAACAATTTCTGGTGATTTCAACTGATTGAATTATAAATTATTCGATGGAAGGTGTATCAAAATTTAATTTTTTTTCACGTGTAACAAAATTTCCAATGCAGACTTCAGGAACTGCAGGTCTGTCTGCATATTATATGCTTTACATTCTGAGTATTAAATTGTAATGTATCTATAGTAATTAAATTACGTTCTTAAAATGCTAAAGATGTTTTGCTAGTAAGGAAAAGTTAAGTGTATTTAAAGAAATTTCTTTTAAGTTTGAGAAGCATATCGTTGGCATGAATGTGCGCATTTTTAAAAACCTGACATTTATTTGTTAAATATTGGTACGAAATACCGCCTAGATGGCTTCAAATTATAGATGCACGTTTTACGCTGGAAAATACGGTATTTTGTAACTATTCTATTTAAGAACTGAGACAGAACGAAAAGTCGTCGAACAGTCTGATTCATTCACATTAGCAATTTGGTAATTTAAAGTTAACTGTATAATGTACACATATAATTTTACGAAAAAGATGCGAGTATATATTTATGAGACTTATTTTTAAATCCTAAAACGATAATATTTATGAAATTTATTTTTAAACCTGAAATGATAAAATTTATGAAATTTATTTTTAATTTTGAAACAATAAGATATTTCGCAAGAAAAGCCTGTTAAAGCGTTTACTCATTGAGATATAATATTTATTGATAAAATTAGGTATACAATTTATAGCGCTTATAAAATTTGAAAACCGAATAGCAACAATTTGACAAAATAATATACACTTTGTGGGGATTTATTTAATTAATTTACCAATTATTTTATGTCAGAGTAGCTTTCTTATCGCTCTTGCTTTCATTCCAGAATGGAAATAGACTAGCGCGCGGGTGTTCAAATGAGGTAGAAATAAAATAGGATTAGTTTTGAAAAGTGACACCAGAGCGTGTTCTGCCTGCCTGAAGGCCACGCTGCTATTTTTTTATTTCTTAGCGATTAGATTTCTGTATCCTTGCTCTATTCTTGCCATTAGACTTGGATATGCCGAATTGCAACTATCATCTGACCCATCTTGCGCGATAAATAATCTGCAAAACCGTTAGGCTGAATTTAATTTCACTTAATTTTAAGATATTCATTATCTTTTGAGTTAAGACAATATGGCTTTTTTAAGCACGAATTGGTGCCGTCTGTTAACCTGATTTCAGTTAATAAAGGGTCCTTTTTACCCTTCTCCTAACTTAGAGATTAGTACTTAGAGATTATTCACTAAACAGTTTTCTAAAACTAGCTCAGTTTATGATAGCCAAGCATACAAGTTATATCTTGATATTCTAAATGCTGTTTCGCTACGTTTCGGTACTAACATTTTACATAAAAATTGGAAATGAATTATGGAGATATTCGAGTGTAGTAATCTTGTATTTTGTAGTTATGAAAGACTGTATTGTGTTATTTTTACATCCTTGTACGAAGAAAAAATCTGATGTGTACACCACATGACTTCCTTGTACGGAATATTAAATTATACCCATTTTTTCTTGCATTTCGTTTACACTTAATGGATTGAATTAAATCTACTTCGCCGACAGCGCATAAACCACAATAGAACAAATGCATTCTTTAAAATTCACTCTAGTATTTGTTTACCATAGCGACACTCCGGCGCTAGATTCACTTAACAGTATTAATAATTATATAACAGTTAAATTATATAATAACTATATAACGGAAACTAAGTTAACTGTTATATAATCCAATAATTAGAGTTAACTTAAATATTTCGTTCATATTACAATTCATAATGCATAAAATTTATATCATTTAAAAAATAGAATTATCTAATCGTTGCCACATGTTCTATTCAAATGTTATAATAAAGCTAGAATGATGTATAAAAGAAATTAAGCAAACAAAACAAAAAAGAAACAGTTTTTCACAGACGACTGAGTATTTCTCATTCAATTAATTCAGTTCTCACTTCGCGAGAAGGCAAAAATACATAAAACCTCAAAATATCTATACTAAAAATTACGAAGTAAATCTCAAACACTTATTTCCTCAAAAAAATTCCAGAAAGAATTAAGCATGATTTAATTGGCAATAATAAATGAGCGTTATCTTTGTTGTTGCGAAGCTAAGTTTCTCTAGATTGGCAACAAATCCACTAGTCTCCTGTTTCAAATGTAAACGTCCATGGCCGCCATAAAAATAAAATGAGGCATAGCGGCACTTAGACAACTTTCAAATTGTTGATAATTCTAAAAGTATTGCATACAGATTTAATAAAGACATAAAAATCTTAACCGGAAAATAAAATCAACATAATACAATCATTTTTAAAGCAAAAAATGTACAATTTTACAAACATATAAGAGTAAAGAAACTGAGATCACTGAGCCGGGTAACAGAGTGGATATATATATATATAAATATATTTATATACGTTTGGTGCAGCCGATTGCAACCAAAATACGAGGTGCACATCTACATGTTAAAGCAGTCCTATATACAAAATTTCATCATTCTGAGGCTACTCATTTTTGAGTTATGCGAGATACGTACCTACGCACGAACGTACGTACGTACGCACGTACGTACATACGTTCGTACAGACGCCACGAAATATTCTCTTCAGAATTAACTTTAAAGCAGTTTTATAATTTTTTTGAAGGAAAAGAGGCTGCCTGAAACTTTTCGCGATTACAATACTTCCTTTTTACTTCGTACAAGGAAGTAAAAAGTAGATCTAAGATCATTAGAGTTTACTATAAAACGATGCCTAGCGTAAAGCTAATGTTTTACCAAATTTATATACAGTGATCCGAATTTTAAATTAACAAACAATAAATTTCTTCAATAAATAAATTTATTATGTACTCTTTTTAAAAAATATTTGTTGCTTCTTTCAGGTAATACTCCCGCTAGTTTCAGAGAAATATTCTGACGAACATTTGTGTCATTCTGTCTATTGTGTGTCAGTTTTGTGTTTACATTTTTAATTAGACTAATTGTTTAACCAAAAAAACCGAAACTACTCACACTTAAATGTAATTATGCATATTTCTTAACTTCAATAATATACGAATAAAATTTTTTAATATTATTGTTACGAATTTTCTGCATAGATAGATGATTTTAGTACAATTATATGTGAAACTGCTGTAGTTTTCCGTGTAATGTAAGGGGAAACGAATTTTAAGAGAAAGCTATGCTGGAAAAGTAAGAACATAAGGTCTAGTGCATTTAACATTCAGTAAATGGGTATCTCGGTAAATTGGTGAGATATCGCTAAGCTGACAACCGCTTTAGCAACTAATTTTGTAGCCAAGTTTGGCAATAAATCACAAAAAATCGATTGCAATCAAAATACCAGGTGCACATATACCTGTTATAGCAGCCCTATATACAAAATTTCAACGTTCTGAGGCTACTCGTTTTTGAGTTATGCGAGATACGTACGTACATACGTTCGTACAGACGCCACGAAAAATTCTCTTCAGAAATAATTTTAAAGCAGTTTTTTAATTTTTTTGAAGGAAAAGAGTCTTTTATTCTGTCCTTACTGGATAATACATACTCATCTGGATATCACGCAAAAACATCGTTAAATTGCATTCAAAAGCGGTCAAAATGGATATTTTCGTAGAAATATGCTGCCTGAAACACTTCGCGATTACAACACTTCCTTAATCACGAAAAGTTTCAGGCAGCATATTTCAACGAAAATATCCATTTTGACAGCTATCCAATGGAATTTAACGATGTTTTTGCGTGACATCTGTACGCAAGGACAGAATAAAAGACTCTTTTCCTCCAAAAAATTATAAAACTGCTTTAAAATGAATTCTATAGAGAATTTTTCGTGGTGTTTTTACGTACGTATGTATCTCGCATAACTCAAAAACCAGCAGCCTCAGAACGTTGAAATTCTGTATATAGGACTGCTATAACATGTAGATGTGCACCTCGTATTTTGGTTGAAATCATATATACTAAATGTACACTGGTGTGCAAAAATTAAGGACGAAGTCGAAAAATTAGCATATCAGCTGAACGAAGAGGCAGAGCGGACAGAAAGTACAATCAGGAGATTAAGTAAGGTGATGTACGGTAGCACATGCGCAGATTTGCAGGTAGACGTAATGGGGGAGTGTCTGAGTAGTATAAAGCATGTTGTCGGTTAAGATCAGTATTTCTGGCAAAGAGATTGCACGCCGTATAGCAGTTAAAATCACACCCAGTTGCTGCCTCAGCGAGAAATGGCGAATAATCAATCTGCTAGACGAAATCTGGATGCTTTTACCCGAGGTCGAATCATTGGGAAGTTGGAGGAAGGCCGCAGTGTGACAAGTGTGGCTGCAGAGTTCGGAATTGCTCACAGCATCGTTTCACGACTTTGAAGACAATTTCAAACTACAGGAACAGCTATCCGGGGCTTTAGTAGTAGTCGTCCACGAGGAACCACACCCGCAGATGACCGGTATATTGCCTTACAGGCCAGAAGAAACAGGCGGCAGACAGCAGGAGAAATCGCTAGACACACGACACAGGCGACTGGATGACCGATATCGCGTTTTACCGTGGCCAGAAGACTGCACGTTGGTGGTCTGTTTACACGACGCCCTATACGGTGTGTACCTCTAACGCCTGCCCATCCGAGAAAGCGTTCTCTGTGGTGCCGGGAACACCGGAATTGGAGAGACAATGAATGGGGACGAGTACACTTTACAGATGAGATCAGATTCAGTCTGAGTAGCGATTCTCATCACATACTCATCTGGAGAGAGCGGGGAAGCCGGCAATCATCCCTCGAACATCATTGAAAGGGCAGGTATGGAGGTGGCGGTGTTCTCGTTTGGGGAGGCATCATGCTTGGGAGTCGTACAGACCTTAAAATCTTCGACGCAGGTTCAGTCAACGGAACCCGTTATTGTAACGAGATTCTTCTTCCATATGTGCGTCTTTTTAGAGGCGCTATGGGTCCGCAGTTCCTTTTCATGGACGACAATGCACCACGTCATCGCACAGTAGCTGCCGAACAGCTCTTAGAGAGTGAGGATATTGAACGTATGGATTGGCCGGCACTATCTCCGGATCTCAATCCCATCGAGCATGTATGGGATTTTCTAGGCAGACGCTTGACAGCTCGTACCTTACCACCAGTAACGATTCCGGAGCTTCGATTGCCGCTGCAAGACGAATGGGCAGCAATGCCTCAACAACTCATTGACACCCTCATTCTCAGCATGGGCAGACGCTGTGAAACCTGCCTAGCAGTCAGGGGAGATCATATCCCTTATTAATGACCGGAGGTTTCTTGCTGGACACCCATCACAGGGATGTTTCGGCCTTCAGTCGCATTGCGCTCCGTGCTACTTTTTCAATAAAGCTTCTTTTTATCCCTCTGATTTCTCTTTTAGTAAGTGTTGCTTACATTACTCATGTCCTTACGTATTGGGGATCTTACGGTATTAAATGTGTTGATTTGGAAAGCTTTTGTACAAAGTTATATTGAAAAAACCATCTCGTCCTTAATTTTTGCACACCAGTGTATATAAATATATTTATATATATAATCCACTCTGTTACTCGGCTCATTGATTTCAGTTTCTTTACTGTTATATGTTTGTAAATTGTGCATTTTTTGTTTAAAAGTGACTGAATTATGTTGTTCTTATCTTCTGGTTAAGGTTTTTATATCTTTAGGAAATCTGAAAGCAATATTTTAGAATTATTAGCAATTTAAAGCTGTTTAAGTGCGGTTAAGCCTAATTTTTAAATAACATGGCGGACATGTTTGAAACAGCAGAGTAATAGATTTGTTGCCAATCTATAGAAACTAAGCTTTGCAACAGCAAAGATAACGCCTTCATTTATTGCGAATTAAATCATGCTTAATTCATTCTGGAATTGATTCGAGGAAATAAGTGTTTCAAATTTACTTCGTAATTTTTAATATAGATATTTTGAGTTTTTATGTATTTTTGCCTTGTCGGAAAGTTAGAACTAAATTAGCTGAATGAGAAATACTGAATCGTCTGTGAAAAACTGTTTCTTTTTTATTTTGTTTGCTGAATTTCTTTTATACATCATTTTAGATTTATTTTAGTATTTGAATAGAACATGTGGCAGTGATTAGAGAATTCTTCAAATGATATAAATTAAGTGCATTCTGAGTAATAATACGGACGAAATGTAACGCTATTAAGTGAAGCTAGAGCCAGAGTATCGCTATGGTAAACAAAAGTAGTGAATTTTAAAGAGTGCATTTATTCTATTGTGGTTTATCGACGAAGTAGATTTAATTCAATCCTATAAGTTTAAACGAAATGCAAGAAAAAATGCGTATAATTTAATATTCCGTACAAGCAAGTTATGTGGTGTACACATCAGATTTTTTTCTGTTGTTTTAAATTTATATAGTATTTGCGTCTCCAGGTTACGAAATAGACGTAATAAATAATACCATATTATGGAAATTTAAACCTGTAATTAAAATGTTGTTTAAAGTTCGTTGCGTAATTAAAATGTTCTTTAAAGTTCGTTTAAACTTCGTAAAATGTTGTTTAAAGGTCACATTAAATGAGTCTGCTTGTGTTGGTTTAAATCTTCCAGAAAATATCACATTTCTTAATTCATTATATACAAATATAATTTTCATTTCCGTTTATTATTGTATAAGGCTACTGTATCTAATGGTCGGGATTTATTCTTTCAAAGCTACCAAGAGAAAAGAAAATTAGTCTACAGGAATTTTAATGATTATGTTATTGTTTATCCAAATGGCCAATTGCAATTTAATGCATTCGTTGGGAATGGTCATTTGGTCATTTAGTTGGCTTATCACCGAGAGTAAAAAAGAGGGTGGACTGCCAGAAAAGGCGAGCGAATATTCCCTGCGAAAAGGAAAAGCTCTGTTCCAATTTTAAATAAAAGCAGTCCCGGAGAAGGCGGGTTCCAAGCGTTTATCATCCTCTCCCGTGTTAATTTTCTAGCGAGACGATTCAGCTTGACAATATTTTTAGTACCCGCATGCCGCAAAGATACCACGCACTTACAAACACATGCCTTCAAACTTCCTCCATGAAGGCATCCCTTCCCTTAGGCAGATAGCCCTAGTGGGCTTGGCCGTAATAAACAAAATCAAAAATCAATACAATTAAAATATATAGGTTAGAAGTGATACAACTCTCTTTTAGTTTGCATACAACTCTCTTTTAGGTATTTGAATACGGTAATATGAAATGTTGCATAGTACTTTGGACCTTTAGACTTTGTGCTTACATCCTAACATCATAACTGTTAACTTCATTGTTTGTCTTCATTTTTTACAGTTTTTCACATACTGCACATTCATTTTCACATTTTTCAACCTAAGGTTTGGTTGTTTGAAAAATGATAAAGCATAAGGAGGCTATGCAGATAGCAGGAGGGTATGACTTCACGAATTACCTCCTAAGTGAAATTAGCTCTTAGTCACCTTTTTAGCCTAAGGATGAATATAGTTTTCTGAAACAATTGCCATTTTCAGATTTTTTTTTTTTTTACTTTGTTTAACATCTTTAATGTCAGGCACTACTATATGTTTCCAGTGATGACACATCTTGTTACTTGCAGTGGGCACGCGGTTTTCCAGTTGTTAGTTTTCACTTGTATTTTGCCGAAAGATTTCTCTTTAAAAGCGTTTTGATAAATACTAAGATATTTATGTAGTTAAATTACGAAAGTATTTTAAGATAAAATTAATAAGCAAGTTAAAATGAAATATTACTTTTGGAAAAGATATACGCTGAGAGTCAATAATTATGAAATGCTGGAACTGTATTTAAGTTCATTTCTTTTGTTTATACATTTAAATTTGCGTAAAATTTAAAGTGAATCATGCATATCCAAAATACTGTTGAAAGTTATTTGAAAAATTCCCAATTACTTAAATAATATGAGTTCAATACATTCTGTGTACATAAGAGTTCAACCAAGATGAGTTAAAATAGATTACATTTATTAACCATTGTTTTGATAATAATAAATTATCAATCTCATTGTACTTAGCTGCTAATAAGGCATACTGGTAAATGCATAAATTTTTCAAAAATCTTTTTTCAACTCTAATATTTGAATTTATGTCTATACATTTACCGTCTAGTGATTTAAGAAAACGTGGGAATTTGCATGCTGAAGTTTTAAAGTAAGAATTGAAATTAAATATCTGATGTTTCTTAGAAACAGTTACATATTTTCAATGAATCTTGTCACTAAATTTTTAAACTATGTAGCAGCAAACTAATTTTTAACATCATTCTTCTAGTATCAGAATGCTTCCGAAGTGGTAAATATTTCCAACTGCAAAATTTAAATTTTATTCCATTGCTGAATTCTTTTTTGCTTACAAGAAAATATTCCCAGTGTTTGCACAAAAAAAAAAAAAAAAAAAAAAAAAAAAAAGCCTTCAAAGATATATATTTAATATAAATAACGATGCACACTAATTTGCAAATTAAATATTGAAATTTTTTGTTATTAATTATGCGCTTTATAACACAGATGTATGATAGGTTTCAATTATGAGATAGTAAATAATTACAAAGCAGATTTCAATGAAATAAAAAGAATATTTAATGGTAATTTACAAGTAATTTATATACAAAATATATTACAAAACAATGAGGTCATGCTCATTGTGCTTCAGATAATATTGTTTTGCATCTGAAAGTAGCAATATTGTTAAAAATAGCAGTCATTTAATAATAAATGCATAGCGTTTTAAATATTAAATCTCATTTACTATTACTGCTTCAAAGAAAGAAAACACTATCTATTGAAATGGATAACTATATTCTTGTCTTTAGGAGAATATTCTTCTGAAACTCTCCCCTCTCTCAGGGATTTAGAGTGAAGCATTTTATACAATCAGCCGCTTTCCTGGAGAAATTTTGCAAGTAAACCTGCTGCCAATAATGAAAGCACATCGCCGGAACCACCATTGCGTCCACCTCCATGAGGCATTGCCGATGTTGCTTCAATGTTGATCGTCATGATAACAACCATGCAGGCACACAGCAAACTCAGAATGACTTTTAGAGAAAGCATATTGGTCTTCTAATTCGTTTTTCAGGATGTGAGAAATCAAGAATGATTTTTTTATTTGACCAAAACTAAATACGCAGGCTTTTATATCAAAGCTTGTTGAGGAAGTAAAAGTGAATGAATTTAATGTTACCACAAAATGGCAATTTTAATACATTTTTAGGTCAAAGATTTAAAGAGCTATGAACCTCACAGAAGCGAGTATTATCTTTCTCTAATTAGTCTACTAGAAATTGTCTCTTTAATTTTGTGTTATCTTCATACTTCCGATCTTCATTCGAGCTCTACTTAATTCTTAGTGTAACGAAAGTAAATTTAGCAATCATTTCACGCATGATCAATGACTTGTAGCATGGCTTATAAGGATGGCAGTTTTTCAATATCAAAATACCATAAAAGTATGAAATACAGTTTTAGGTCGCAGATATTATTTTTGGGAGAGTATTTTGCAATCTTACTTTCGGTTTTAATTTTTAGTTTATGCAAAATCCTGAAAAATCTTGCATCAAATGTTAAAATAAATTATGTTGTGAATATGTGAAAATGTTCATAATTTGGACTATTATAACAAGACTTTTATACTTTAGACTTCAGGAATTGCAGGTTAACTTGTGTACTACTATAATTTTCGAGACAACTATTTATATCATATATTTAGTCATATAACTTTGAAATACCTTCTGTAAAATTCAAATTAAAAGAAATGGACATAAGACATAAACAGAAGCAGGATAAAGTTTTGCTTCGGGAAAAGTATAACGTTTAGATTTTAAAAAATACTGAATTTTCACACTGGTTATTTCACTATGTTATTAGATAAACAGAAACAGGATTATTGTTCTTGATATTAAATCTCAGTGTATCCATAATTAAAAAAATTACCTCATCAAATAATAATAATAATATAATAACTACAACCAATAATCATAACAACAGTAATAATAATAATAATAATAATAATAATAATAATAATAATAATAATAATAATAATAATAATAATAATAATAATAATAATAATAATAATAATAATAATAATAATAATAATAACAGTAATAATAATAATAATAATAATAATAATAATAATAATAATAACAACAACAATAGTAATAATAGCAATAATAATTATAACAATAACAACAATAACAATATAACAATAATAAAACCAATATAATAGTATTGTTATTATTATTATTATTGTTTTTATTATCGTTATATTGTTATTGTTGTTATTGTTATAATTAATACTAATAATAAGGTTCTCCATTCTTGGATAAAGAAATCTTAATCTAACCATATCTAAAAAAATTTCGTTTATAATTAAAAACGTAATCTTCTACCTGTTTGTGTATATGTGTTCAATTACTTTAAGAACTAATTTTAAAAATCGACATCATTTAAATCATTGTGTTTTGGTTTTAGTTGATCATTACTACTAAAGTTTCTTTACTTAAAACTAAATGAAAATAATCTGTGAAAAACAAAAAGAAAGGCATGAAAGCAAGCATTTGCCCACTATCATGAAATTCATTCTTCTACCATCAAATTTACGTCATCTTCTCTTTCAGTAAATGGACTCAGCTCTTTTAATTTGGATTTTACAGAATGTGTTTCAAAGTTATATAACTAAATATATGCTGTAATAGTGTCTCAAATATGCTAGTTTTCTATTTATATTAATAATAAAAAAAATATCTTCGGGGGGGGGGCACTGGAAGGGGTTCGATTAGTATTTCGAAGTCTGTGAGTCGATTGAGGAACTGACATTTATACTATCTTTGCTGCATTTTATCTCATGTGTAATTAGTTAAAAATTTGATTAATTATCATAGACATTAATAACGAGGTTTTGAGGATTATAACTAAGTAAATGCAAACGAATGCAATGTATTTTTCTTTAAAAATAAGCTAGAGATTACACTCTACCATTTTTCATCGAATGTAATAAATTCATTGTCTACAGTTTGATCAATTGGTGAAATTTAATAAATGTTTTAAATAAATTTACAATAATACAAGAGCAATGATTTTTGCTTGCATTTCTAGAAATGCTAAATTCGAAGTTTTTTATATGAAAAAATTTACTTGTTACATGAATATTAACTAACAGCAACTACTTTTATTCGACGAAAGTTTTAAATCACATAATTTTTTAAATTGTTTTCAAGGTTAATTTTGCTTTCTGCAAAACACCTTTTTTGTTGTATAGACTTCAGAAGCGTAAGCAAAACGTTGCTAGTTAAAACTGCTTTCATAGAGTATCCCTTCGAAATTAAAAATTGTGTACACCAAAACATACTTTATCTAATAATATTAAATCATGAACTCCCTTTAACTGTTTAAAGAGGTGTTTAACTGGGCAATATTTTCGAAATATATAGAGATTTGTAAAAGAGAGGTAAAATTCGAAATGCCTTTTATTATGCACGTGAATCAAAATTAAAAATAAAAACCGAAAAAAAATCAGAAAGCTTTCCGATTTTATATTAGGCCCAAAAGTACGTTTTTTACATATACACACAAATACACATTTTAAGAACATTATATCTAACGCCCCTTTGGGCTAAAAATATTTAAAAACAGCATATTGTTAGAATTTCCGATAGAAAATCTCGCGATGCGGAAATAAAATTATTTTATTCCGTATAGTGTCACCACCTCTGGCTTTGAAATCGTTGAGTTTTTAATCGAAAATTCATTAAAGTTTTACGAAATATGAAATAGATAATAAAACAAATTTCAAATTTCAAATTCAGGCTACCATGTGTCTATGTGTCTTTGTTTGGGTGGAGTTTTATGTTATTCAAAATTTGATGGCTCTAGGTACCCTTATGTTTTCACAATGCAAGAAACATACATACATTCATGCAGATTTTTCATTATTTAATGTCTTTAAGTGTGATGCAGGGTGATAATATTTGGTGGCGACAATTTGAAAAGTGATTCAGGATTTTTAGTGATTCGTCACAAAATGCCGTTTCGAGACTAATATCCCTTCTGGGGTAACGCCCCATTGGTCTCAAAATGGCATAAATATCTTTAGAAAATAACTATACGAATATTAACTAAGGTTGGTGTTGGTGTATTTAATTATGGCAAAGCACATTAGGGCTATCTGCCTAAGGGAAGGGATGCCTTCGTGGAGGACTTTCTAAGGGAAACTGGCTTGCATACACGTTACACATGGGGAAATCCACGAAAACACCCATGCAGCCAGCCCATTCGCGGGATTCGAACCTCGGACCGAACTACCAGTGTTCAGCGACTTTACCGCTCGGCCGCTGGTGGGCTATTAACTAAGGAAAAAAGATCGTTATTCTGATCTTCATGAGCCATGTTTATCTCTTGACATCTTTTTTTTTAATCTCCAAAGCATGTAATTTTGGATATTACTGAATTAATTCATTACCCTAATCATAAAACCATAATTTTCTTTAACTTGTGTATTTATAAATAACTTTTATATTTACAAATAAAATTTGCACAAGTTTATCTAGCTTCACTTCTTTTTTCGCAAATGATTTAATAAACACCCGACTTCAAAATTCAGCATAAGTTCTAAAAATTCTCCAAAGCATGTAATTTTGGATATTACGGAATTAATTTATTACCATAATCATGAAACTATGAATTTTGCTTAATTTGTATGTTTATAAATGACTTTTATATTTAGTAATGAAATTTGCATGAGTTTATCTTTACTTCTGCTTCGCAAATGATTTAATAAACACCCGACTTCTTGATTCAACATAGGTAAAGCAAATTTCTCTCTTATTACATTATGTTTCAGTATCTAAAACTCATGTGTTTCCACGGCCCACCATCGACCGAGCAGTAAAAGCCGCTGCTTAATGGTAGTTCTGTTCCGGTTTGGAGTCTCAAAGAATGGGCTGGCTGCATGTGAGTTTTCGGGGTTTTCCCCATGTGTAATGTGGATACGCGAGAGTTTCCTTTAGCGCATCCTCCACGGGGCGTCCATCCCTTGAAGTATAGTGCGTGATGGAGCATATAGGTGGTGTTGGTGTATTTAATTATGGCAGAGCACACGAGGGCTATCTGCCTAAGCGGAGAGATGCCTTTGTGGAGGACTTTCTAGGGGAAACTGGCTCGTATACACGTTACACATGGGGAAAACCACGAAAACGCCCATGCAGCCAGCCTGTTCGCAGGATTCGAACCTCGAACCGAACTACCAGTGTTCAGCGACTTTACCGCTCGGCCGCTGGTGGGCATGATGGAGCCAGCAGAATTTGTCTTCCTGGGAAGACTGAAAGCGTGATTTTTTTCTTTGAAAGCTACACATATAAAACTAAATTATATTTCTGCAAACTCAAATAATAAATCAGAACGAATAAAAAATCCTTGGAATATATTGATAGGTTAGGTTATTTAAATACGGCAAAGCACACTAGGGCTATCTGCCTATTGAGATGTCTTCGGGGAAGACTTTATAAGAGAAACTGGTTCGTATTTACGTTACACATGGAGAAGCCATTCTGCGAAGTCAGCCCCGAAGTGAACTCTCAGTATTCAAATGTGCTCTCTACTCACTCACTGTTTGGCTGTAATAGATTGACATGAAGATTTATAAAATGTGATATCGCAACAAAGGGAAGCTCTTTAATATATTCGAGATTACCTTCGTCAGAATTGAAGGAATGAAAGAAGTTGATGAGTATTCTGTAATAGTAACAAAAGTAGCAAAGGGTATACGTTCAGAGTTTCGAGATACTTGGTCGAGATTATGCAAAAAGAGGAGCTTCTGGAGATTATATTTTCAAGTTTTGTTTAAATTAGATTTGCAGCTATATCCTCAACTGAAATAACTTTGGTTGGGTGTGACTTAAACCAAAATATAAAATTTAGAGTGGATTCATGCAGCTTTGATTTTAGGTCTCTGAATGTAATAACACGATATTCATGAATGATGATATTTTCAACAGTTGAAAACTATGCTTTTCATGTTAACTACGCTTATTTTGCTGTATGTCTTATGGTTTATCACATTATTATATGTATACATTTTAGTTGCAGCCGCATTTCACTTGCAAATTTATTCTTTGTTGATCTCAGGTATGAACATATTTTCCAGAAAATAATATATTTTTCAGGATTTCTATTGTTTATTTCAAAATCTTCTATTATAGGCAGTGTCATATATAATATAATGGCATGCATTTCGTCTGTCTATTTGTCATGGCTACAATTGTTTAAGGTCGCCGTATTGACATACTTTAATTTAGCTCTTTGACTTAGTTGAAAATATATCTGTTTAGAATTAACTTCGAAAATATTAGGTCTTCTCTTATGATAATCCTCGTACCTTCATTTACGTCTTTTAATAACTAAGGAAGCTATTTTTGCTTCGGAAAAAGCATAATTTTTTATTTAAGAAAGTAATAGATATTCACTCATATGGAAATCCTATTTGCAAGAAAAGAAAAAGGTTTTTGGTTTAAAAGGAGCTCAGAACTGAAGCCCACTGAAAATAAAAATTAGAAACAAAATACACAAAGAAAATAGAAGGAAATTTGAAACAAGCTAAACTGATTGAGGACCTGAAATTTGCAATGATTGTCTTATTTTATCTCACGCTTAATTAGTTGAAAATATGATTAGTTATTAACATCAATCACGGAATTTTGAGAGTAATAACTAAAAAAATAAAATAAAATAAAAATCTGAAACGTTTTGTGTGTTAATTCAATTCAATAGCAATATCACAAAATATCTAAAAGGAGCATATCTTTAGAATTTCCGATACACAATCTAGCGCGCTGGAGATAAAAATGTTTTTTTTTTCGTACAGTGTTGCCATTGGTCGCTTTGAAATCGTTGGGTTTGTTAATCAAAAATTCGTTAAAATTTTACAAAATATAAAATGAATAATAAAACAAAATTTCAGATCCTCATATTCGAGTGGAGGACTACGTTATTCAAAATTTAATGTCTGCAGTCATCGTTTTATTACAGTGCGAGAAACATACATACATTGCTGCAGATTCTTCATAATTTAGTTTTTTTAATATGATACAGGGCTCTAATATTTGATGGAAACAACTTGAAAGGTGAAACGCCATTTTATAGTGGTTGACGCAAAATGCCAAAACGAAATTAATAGCCCATCTGAGCAAACTGTTCCTTTCAGATAATAAATGCAAATGAAAGCAGTTTTTCTTTTCTTAAAAATGAGCAACAGACTGCACATTATCCTTTTTTATAGAATTTGTGGAATTAAGTATTTACAGCGAAGGAAATTTGATGAATGTTTGGGTTACCTGACACGATATGAATGTATGACATTTTTCTCTTTTGGGGAATTTAGTGACATTTTCTGCTTAGGCAGGAGACTCAATAAATCTGATAATTACCCACTTATATTTACTTAGCATAAGCTGTAAAGTACTTTAAAAGCGCAACGTTCACTTAGTCGTCTAATTTTAAAATACAAGATAGAAATTTAAGGGATTCGGTTTTTTTTTACTAAATGTTGTCTGCTTTGTATAAGCTGTACCGTTATATGATAGTGAAGAGCGTTGTAAGAGTCTGTACAAATTACATGTGCAGGTGTTTCTGTAAATATTTAGCCAGCTTAATATAAGAAGCTTACTTGTTTTTAAATTTATTTCGAATTCAGATTAAAATAAAGCACGAAATTTGAGATAGACATGCTCATAGATGAATTGCTGATAATAATAATAGTTTGGAACTACATTTATCTTAATTTTTGTTCTGCTTGTAAATTAACATACAAGTGATATTTTTAATTGAAATTTTAAAAACAAATCATTCTGCATTCGTAATATCTGAAATTATATCAATAAATATAAATTCAAATTGCATTTTTTCCTTCTTAAAGGAATGTATGAATACTAAGCTCGAATTACTATTTCTGCGCTGTCATACATATAACTATTAATCATTGTGAATTTCACTTACGAAATGATTTAAATCAATAATTTTCCTTTATTTTGTATTTCCCGGAGAAGGCACATGTGATTTTCAATCTAATACAACTTTTTCCTAAAAAAAAACTTTTTTTTAATTTTGACATCTATCGTGGCACTCAAACTAAAATGCACAGTTATGCACGTGGATACGGAAGACTGGATCTGAGCCACTTGTTTGGAGCTTTTTAAGTGGGTGAGAATTCAAGGAATTTTCGCATTCCCTCGTGTATACTTTCAGGGTGTAAACACTTATCACATGCAGCTAGCTACAGGAAATCCGTGGTTGCAATACCGACGACAGCTCATTTGCTTTCCTATGTTTCTTACTACGAAGAATCTGATAGCTCAAAGATTTGATTGGTTATGACAATCTTTAATCAAACATTTTAGTGGGAAGGATTTAAAGAATTTTTTTTTTTAAGGAACTCTCTCTAAAAATTAACAATAGACTGCTCAGTACTACTTTTTAAGAAATTACAAACATTCGTTTTCTGCCAAGACATCTAAGAGATTCAAATGCTTTGAAAAATCCCTTTTTTTTTCCTTAAGATAAGTATAAATTAAATAAAAATACTAAGTTCTCTTATTATCATATCAGTATAATATAAGCCAGAAGGTATTTTAGTGCTTAATAAATGTAGTCTACCTGAAATAAATTAAATTGTTACATGATAATGAAGTACCTTATGGTAGCCTTTAAAACATGTATTTAAAAAGAATAATACATAAATTTAGTTAGCTTTTTAAAACGCATATTTTAAATTTAATTAAAATATGATTTTTTTAAAGAGGTGCATACTGAGAGGAAAGTGAAATAATTATTAAATTTTTGAACTATATTTACCGCCTTTTTTCCTAGAAGTATAAATATAGATAGCAGTTAGTATGAATAATGCACATCTAATATTTTGTAGAAAATACTCTGAATAAACAAATATTTCATTAAAATGAAATTAGCGTGTTCTAAGCAAACAATATTTTGCCCAAGAAATTATATTTATAAATCCATAGGCTTTGTTCATTATAATGCTCAAAATGTAATATTCGTTATAAATTTCGATGTTTAAGTTATAAAATAAATTAATATTTAATACAACTTCAGCTACATTATTTTCATCCATTGAAATTCAATCAGAACCATAGTAACTGAATTTTAAGAAATAGTATTTAGCTACTCGGGGTTTAAAAATGTATGTGTATACATTTTTTTTTAATTTGAAATGTAGTATTCGAATTTTTGTCAGCAAATTTAACTTCAACTATCTTAGGAAAACTTCTTCCTCTTTAACACAGGGCATCTAATGAAGAACTGTTTCTAAGAAATCATGTTTTGAATTGCACAATAATGTTGCCATACTTTGCTTTTGAAAGAGTCGTTTGAGATATCTACGTGAAATAAATTCCATACACAAAGTTTAAGAAAGTATGACGGAATAAAAATTAAATATAAGTTCTTGATCATGTGAAGATCAAGTTATTCATATCCTGAAACGTTCCTCCATTTTTTAAAATTCTTTAATTGATTGCAAAATAAGTTTAAAATTTAATTTTTTCATTATTGCATACTTTATCATTACAATGAAATGAGCCCCACTGGGCCGAAAAAAATATTTATTTTACGAATTTCAGTTTTCTATTAAATGTAATAAAATATACGTATTTAAAAATATATATTGCAATATAGTACTTACAATGTCTATTGCATTTTAAAAAATGTAAATAATTTATACTTATGATACTGTAGAATGTATATGTATACAATGTTATACTTATAATACTGTAAAATGTATATGTATACAATGTTATACTTAAAATACTGTAGAATTAATATGTGTAATTTATAAACGTGAAATTTATTTTGAAGTAATATCTTCAAATTGAATTACAAATTCAAAATTGTAAATTACTGTTATGCTTAAAATGCTGTATAATAAGTAGGTACAAAATAAAATACATATTTAAAATTGTAAATGTTCATTATGCTTAATATGCTGAAGAAAACATAATTTCAGAGTACATTTCAATGAAACAAAAATTACATTTATTGATACATTACAAGTATTTTACATACAACATTCAATACAGAAAGGATGCTCTGCTTCAGAAGATAAAACTCTGAATCTAATAACATTATTGTTAGAATTAACAGTCTGTTGAGATAAACAGCATGATGATATAAATACTAAAATTTCGTATTCGTTACCAAAGATATCAATGAAATATAAACATCTTATATCAAAATGCATTAGTATGGCCTAGTTATCAATTGCTTCACAAAACTGTGATGCGAATGAAAACATTTCACCAAATCAGCCACTTTCTTGAAGAATTTTCACAACCAATCCTGCCGCCAAAAATGGAATAATATCATTCGATCCACCATTACGCCCACCCCTGTGGGGCATTGCTGTTGCTGTTTCGATGTACATCGTCATGATCATCATGCAAGCACATAACAAACTCAGTATAACTCTAAAGGAAAGCATATTAAACTTCTGACTTGATTTTCAAGGTTTATGTATAAAATATCAGAATTTGTTTTTTATTTGGTGAAATCAATGTACAAGAGTTTATATACATGTAATATTGAGGAAGTAGAAATGAATGAATATAGTGACATTAACAAAACCGACATTATTAAGATATTTTTAGGTCACAGATTTCAAGGACGATGAACCTTTCTAAAAGAAGTATTACTTATCTCTAACTAGGCTGGCTGAATTTGCTTTGTTATTATTCTTCCGATTTGAACACTTTGTTCTTTGTACAAAGACGATAAACATATCAATTGTCACACGCATGATCAACAACTTTCATATTTCTAAGGATGGCACGTTTTCGCCATCAAAATATAATGAAGATTTCATGTGATTTAATTTGGACGGCGTAATTGTTGTTCTTGGGGTATTATTCCGTTCAGCGTAATGCTACAATTTCCACTACGTTCGTCTAGTTAAAATATAACATCCAAGTTTTAAAATAACTTTGCGTTTTCGTATGTAAGAGAAGTTACAGTTTATAATTCAGGAACAGCAAAACGGAATTACCTGCTTATCAGAATCAGTACTTATCAGAATACACAAGTTATACACAGTACATGCTTACCATTTGTGGCATTTTATTGTAATTGGGTTGAAATTTTTGGTATTCAATCAGAATTTTCTTGTATCTTAGAATTTCTATTTCTTCTATTGTTTAAATAACTCCAACATACAGCATTTGCCAGTGTATGTGAGAACCGTACCATATGTTAGATATTTTTGAGTAACTTTTGTCACTAATATTTTTGCAACAATATAAGGAGTACAAGCTATTCTGATTGTGATGCATCATTTTTGCATTTCTTGAATTGATTTGAATTCATATTTTTAAACTCCCGGAAGAGTATCCAAATTAATGCCAGGAGAGTCATCGAAGTCGTCTTCAAATTGGTGAGTACCATTTTTGTGATTTTGGAGAACTTATGCCAGTTTTTCGAGACTAGGTTTATTTTGGATATAGCTCTGTTATTGAGGATCAAAAGTTTCTGGTGATTATTGAAAGTTAGTCTTATGGTTACTTTTGCTAATTGAAATTTAATTGTTTGTTCTATTGTTTTAGTAACTGTTTAAATTGTATGAAGTATTGTAACGGAATTCTTTAAAAAAATTAGTTTTTAAATCAGTCCAGAGTTAGAGAACAATATTTATATAGTTAAATAGAGCAGGAAAAGGTTGCATCTTAATTAGCATTTTTGATATATGTTTTGTATGTAGGCATAGGTATTATCATTTAGTGTTGTAAGGCAATTAGTGTTCAGAAGGGTATTATTCAGTTTTGGAGAGATAGACCTGTTGTTGGTTTTGTGTTATTGTATTTTGGGGTAGGTTATTTTTCTTTAATTTTCCATAATGAGTGAGTTTATGAGGTAATTTACTAAAACTCTGGAGTTAGCTGAGGAGTTTGATACAAATGTGTCTCAGGCAAATAGAGTAAGAGAAATTAGGCAAGCTATTCTAAATGCCGAGGACTATGAAGAAGAAGCGGCGAAAGAATACGCGGCAAGAATTTGGGCTGCAGCTGAGCAGACAAAAGCGCAAGAAATAGCCAAACAAAAGAGAGTAGAGCGTGAACGAGAACGTGAACAAGAGACAGCAGAGCGGGAACGGGAACGGGAGCGAGTTTTTGAATTGGAAAAGTTAAAACTGATGAATGTGGTTCAGTCTAATAACCTAGCATCCACGGTTTCGACAGTTGAACAATCTAGAGAAAAAAAAAGGTTAATTTGAAAGATCTAGTACCACATTTTGAACCGAGTAAAATAGATATTTCATTTGAGAAACAAACTCAAAAAGAGAACTAGCGGCCATTATTTATGGACTAAAGAAACTAAATCATTACTTAGACGGACAAAAATTAGGAGACGGATCATAATCCGTTGATGATAATATCAGACGGATCATAATCCGTTCACTTTTTTAAACAAAATGATGGGATCAAATTCTCGTTTGATTCGCTGGGCATTGTGTCTTCAGCAGTGCAACTTTGAAATTGTTCATAGGCCAGGCAAATTACACGGTAATGCAGATGGCTTACCGTGCCCTAGTCTAGTGACTGAATATCACTAGTAGATACAATGTAAAGTAAAAAATTGGTGAAAATTGGTGAAAATGATTTTTGTAGCGTTTTGGAATTATATTTGTGTAGATTTAAAATTGTTTGCATTGTGTGTTTCATTTTCAAAAAATTGTTAGAATTAAAAAATTTTATCTTAAGTATTTAGCATTTTGTATAAGGCAGACATTAGGAGTAGTTTAAAACTTTTTGTTGTATTTTTGCGTTTATGTTATCTAGAAATAAGTGCAGGGTAATGTAACTGGCTTCTCTGTTATCACTTAAATGGTTACCACTTGTGTTTTGAAAGCAGTGAAAAGTACCGTATTTATGCGAATCTAATGCGCCATCGAATCTAATGCGCATCCCCATTTTAAAACTTTAAATAATAAAAAAATTGTTTGTCGGCGAATGTAATGCGCATCAATGATATGAGGAATTTATTGAATCTTATTTTATACAACAATGGATTTGTATATAAACTATCAATTAATGGTATGATAATTTTATTTAAATTTAGATACCATATTTTATACAGCAATGGATTTATACATAAAGTAGCAGAACATAGAATTAACCTATTAGTGGGCTATTGTCATGTGAAACAATCATTGTTAATTAGCACTACCGTATATACGGTACCTATAGTAAAATATGAACATGAAATAAATCGTAACATTTCTATCTAGCTAACAGTTTCTACAATCAGTGATTAATAGTAAACGTCTTTATTCACTAATGAATCACTGGAATCCTCGCAGCTCTCTTCGTCAGAAGCAGATTCATTTCTTCTTTCCTCATCATCGTCATCGTCATCCTCGGCGCTCCAGAGCACGTCATCGTCACTGCCATTCAATGAATTTGAAATGCAGCATTTCTTGAAAGATTTCACAATCATTGGTGCTTCGATGCTTTTCCAGGCAGCAGAAATCCAGTGTGCAACAATGTGCGGTGCAGCACGCTTAATATTTCCTGTCGGGGTCAATACATGGTTTGGCTCACAAAACCATTTTTCGTACTCCGCCTGAACGTACCCCTTAAAAGGTTTATTTATACTAACGTCCAGGGGTTGTAACACAGACGTCATCCCTCCAGGAATGATAACAAGATTACTGCCTAGGCTGTGCATCTTCTTTTTTACGTCGTCGGTGAGATGACCACGAAATGCGTCCAGACAAAGCATTGATGGTGGATTAGAGAACCCACCGGGATGGCTTTTCCATACATTTCGGAGCCAATCCGAGCATTAATGATTCCGTCATCCACTCCTTTTCTTGGTTTCGAATCAGGACATCATCTGGGAACAGCTTTTCATTCTTAGGGGTTTTAGGGCATGTTTTCCGTTTGAAGATTAAGAAAGGGGGAAGTTTGCACCCGTCTGCTGTTATTGCCAGCATCACTGTTACGCGTTGTTTTTCACATCCCAAAGTTTTGATGATAACTTCCTTAGTCCCCTTCTCCGTAATGGTGTAGTTACGAGGCATATCAAACCAAATTGCCGTCTCGTCAGCGTTGCCAATTTGCCCCATTGAAAAATTCTTTTCCTTCCGAAGTGTGATGACATACCGCTGAAATGTTAGTAGTTTTCCCTCAAAATCTGCAGGAAGCTTTTGGCATATCGTTGTACAGCGTCTTAGAGATAAACTCATCCGCTTCATAAACCGATCCACCCATCCACGGCTAGCCTTAAACTGTTTCGGTATTCCAAGAACTTCAGCCTCCTCTTTTGCTTTATTTCTTATGGTGTCACTAGTAACAGGTTGTCGATTCTTCCTCTTTTCACGTACAAATTATAAAACGTTTTCTTCAATTTTAGGGTGTCTTCCTTTGCGAGGGCCAGTGAATTTCTTTCTACTAGCTTTAGTTGCAAACAGTGCCAATTTCTGTTGCCGCCACAAGTGAACATTGCTCTCAGCTACGTTGGTTGAACTCTCTCCCTGCCTTTCTATTGCCATTTTTTTCAGCATAAAGAATTACTTTACGTTTGAAAGTAGCGTCATATGACATTCTTCTCTGTTTGCCCTCCATTTCGTGACTACGTACTCTGCAGTTTGTGTCCTCTATGCAATAATGTGTCAACGATAAATGTAACGGTAAATGTAGTCGAGAAATTTGGTTGACGTCATCGGCGAACTTTGCACTCGAATCTAATGCGCCATCGAATCTAATGCGCACCCCAATTTTGAATACTACATTTGGCCAAAAACGATGCGCATTAGATTCGCGTAAATACGGTATTTAGAATTTTTCCTTCTATAGTCAAGAAAAATTCCTTTATGAGGTTAGGAGTTGTGATAAGGTTGCATAAAGGAAGAAGAAACTGGAGATTAATATGGACAAGGATGCCTCGAGAGCATAAGATGAATATTATTATTATTTAGCTTCCGAATACGTTTTCAATAGTTTTTAAAATAGTTACAAAATTTTGAACCATTCTGGATTCATTGGTTAAGTGAAAAATTAAAATTTTAATGACGCATTTATATTCAACCACTTTAGTTGCGCAATTTATTTTTTCTTTCTTGATGATGAAAGTTTTTCGCTGTTGACAGCAATATTTCAGTACCATTTGGAGAGTAAAATTTTGAATAAAAACAGGATGAAAACTGATGGGTTGGGATTAAAATTTAAAGTTAGCATTAAGAGTCATGTCTTGTTTCATCCTTAAAAAGTTCAGATTTTAATTACAAGTACAGACTTTTATCAAATTCTTTAACGGCACTAACCAAAGTAAAGGAATTTTTCTCCTTCTTTAAAAATTATCAGGAGACTACGTAATAATACGTTCTAAATAATATTTTGTCATTAGGTTCTAATCTGCCTAGACATAGATTAGAAAGATATTAGTCAGCTCTATTTGATAATTAATGCAATAATTTACACACTATTTATAAATGTTCAGCGGACCAGCAATCCGAACTAATAGTCTAATAAATTGGGCTCTGTTCGTGAAGAAATGTTTAAGCTGTGTTCTAGGTTTCTAATTGAAAATTACTTGCCCGCTTTGTTCTTAAAGAATGGTACAAGATGACTTAAACTGAAGGATATCTTTCAACCGTAGATAATCAGTCATAAATCCAGAAATAAGTGAGAAATATAAACAATACACAGAAATTAAATGCTGTTCAATTGTTATGATGTTCACTCACTTGTAGAGATTTTGTGTTCGTTTCTTCAAATGGATGAACTCAAAGCAATGACTTTAGATTATCTGAGAGACATCTGTCATATCTGGAATTTCGATGTACTTTTTTAAATGCCTGTCGTATAATTAAACATGAAGTTAAAAGAGCAAAACTTCAGATAATTGATGTATTTTGATGCAGGTTTGCTCTATTTTTTACATGAGAGCAACAACCCCAATGTCTGAAAATAATTTTGGAGATAAAGGGTGACCAATGAAATGCAATTTTTTCCCAACTTACTGACACATTTATTGTTTCATAAACCGAATGGTACTCGAAGCACCAAAATATAATTAAAAATGTTTCATCTTAATAGTTTCTTAAAACTAAAATGTTCATCAATCAAAACCGACCGTACAGTTCGTAGAAATTTAATTTTCTTTTATAAAATATACCTTGCTGTAATCCTCGAGGCTCTGAATTTTCGATAGGTATATATATATATATATGTATAAAGCAAACTTCAGGGCTATTACGTTATATTTCAAAGCTTTTACTTCGCAATAAAAGAAAATGTAAGTTTTTCGTGTTTATAACCTCAAAATGCCATAGAAATCTTGAAAAAATTAAACACACAATAAAAATTGAAATTAAAAATAAGCAATATTTTTTAAAATATGACCTTATACAATAAAAAATTTGAAAGCTTTCAGATTTTATATTACGGCCCAAAGAGGCGCTTATTGAACATTTTGTGTGTTACATTTATTTATTAAATATCATATTCTGAGCACTTAAACCATAAAATTAAATTCAACGGCTATATCTCAGAATAATTTAAAAAGAGCATATCTTTAAAATTTCCAATGCACAGTCTCGCGCGCTGGAATTAAAAATTCCTTTTTCCGTACAATGTTGCCATTTCTCGCTCTGAATTGCTTGCTATTGCTTGAGTTTGTTAATCAAAAATATGAAATTGGTAATAAAACAAATTCCATATTCCAAATTTGGGCTTACAGTTGCCCATATTCAGGTGGAGACGTACATTATTATTCAAAATGTGATTGCTCTAGGTACTTTTGTTTTATCGCAATGCGAGAAACATACATACATTTATGCAGATTCTTCATTATTTAGTTTCTTTAAATGTAATACAGGGGGATAATATTTGGTGGCAGCACTTTGAAAAGTAATTCACACTTTTAAAGTTTTCAACGCAAATTGTCGGAACGAAATTAATAGCACTTCTAGGCTAACGCCCTTTGAGGTAAAAATAATATGAAAAATTGCACCAGAAATCGAACCTTTGAAATGTATTTATCCGAAAACATTTGGAAGTATAAACTTGTATGGGAAGAAAACCTTTTAATCCATTCCAAGTCATGTAATTTAAGAAAAAAGAAAAGGCATGAGGAAATTCACTAATTAACGTTGACAAATATCTGTACATCAAAGGTTATTGCACCCGATCTGTGATCCACGTGCAAGTTACTTTTCTATAGCAAGATTATATTAAATTTACATCCATAGCGTCTGCTAAAATTTCTTTGTTAATTTATTCTTTTTGGGCAAATCTCAGAAAGCAAAGATATAATTCACTGTTTATTTCACGTGCTTGAACATATCAGTTCAAAGAAATAACATTTCGACTTTGATAGACTTTGTAATTAACTATTTGTTCTTTCAGATCTAATAAAATATTTTCTAGTAATTTTTACCTATTTCCAATGCATAATTCTCTCTGCAAACGCTTCATCTATCTTATAGCTTTGATATTTAAGTACAAACAATTTTTTTACTAAGAATGTACTTTTCAGAAGATTCTTGTTTTCCCCGGAAATTGGCATACTGGATGACATCTTCTTTAACTCTTTCAATGTAATTAGATAACATCTTCAGTACGCCATACCGGGTTTCCTTTTTTTCAAAGAGTTGCGTCAGCATTTTAGCTCAAATTTTCATCTTATTGCAGTTTTAATTAAGCATTATCTTCAAAAATAAGGAAATCTTTTTCGAATAAAAGTAATATGTTCTGTTTAATTTTAAAAAGTAGATGCATGCTGTTATGATTAATGGACATCTTTTCGTAAATAATCCTTCTTGTTTCTGGTGCAAAATGTTAAATAAAAAGAGCACAAATTTATAAAAAAAAGTTTGAAATTTAACTAAAGACAGACAGCTTAGTATTATGCACAAGCGCTTTATTTATGGTTACTTTAATATATGCTGCACATTAATGTAATTTATACAGATAAATATACTTGAATACTTACCATTTTTCTTGCAATATAGCTAAAAAAGTGGAATATAGTTTTTTCTTAAAGTTTTTGTTCATCTTGTGCATTTAATAAATTTTATTTTAGAAAAAGTGGCAAATTTTTTGGTCTCTTAATTTCTCCCTGTTAATTTAATCAATAACTTTAAGCACGAAAAAACTCAACTTTTTACAAATAAAGGGCAACCAAAACTTAGTATGACTTCACATTCATAGATGTTTAAAAGTATACTTCATTTATTTATATACCATTTTTGGATTTACGAGGGCTATCCAGAAAGTAGATTACGTTTTGGAATAAAAAAATAAACAAAGTATAGGAAACAAATTTTATTATATACAGATGAAAGCCACACTCAAATACTACTTTTCTACATAGTCACCATACAAATTAAGGCATTTATCGTAGCGATGTACGAGCTTGGAAATTCCTTCGTCGAAAAATTCGGCCGCCTGCGCCTTCAACCACTTCGTTACCTCTTCTTGCAGCTGTGCGTCGTCATCAAAACGCTGCATAGCCAGCCACTTCTTCATTGCTGGGAATAGGTGGAAGTCGCTCGGTGCCAGGTCGGGACTGTACGGCGGATGAGGAAACAACTCCCACTTAAAAGATTCAAGAACTTTACGAGTGACATTTGCCGTGTGGGGCCGGGCGTTGTCGTGAATCAACAAGATCTTAGAGCTCAACATTCCTCTGCGCTTGTTTTGAATTGCTCTTCTGAGTTTTTGGAGAGTTTGGCAATACCTTTGAGAGTTTATTGTAGTGCCTCTTTCCAGGAAGTCCACCAAAATTACACCTTTTCTGTCCCAAAAAACAGTCGCCATCATCTTCCTTGCCGACATTGTTTGCATGCATTTCTTGGGTTTTTGGGGAGAACGTGTGTGCCCCCACTGCATTGATTGCAATTTCGTTTCACAGTTCACATGTTTCACCCATGTTTCGTCACCAGTAACGATGCGATCGAGTAAAGAGTCACCATCCTTATGGTAAGCGTCCGAAAAGTTCAACGCTGCAGCCATTCGCTGATTTTTGTGGTCCTCTGTCAAGATTTTTGGAATCCATCTTGCACAAAACTTGTGGTAACCAAGCTTTTCGCTGATGATTTCGTGCAACAAACTTCGCGAAATTTGTGGAAAACTCAAAGAAAGTTCCGTTATTGTGAAATTTCGATTTTCACGGACTTTAGCATCGACTTTTTCGAGAAGTTCGGCGGTCACTATGCTGGGTCTCCCACTTCGATCTTCGTCATGAACATTGGTTCGGCCATTTTGAAATCTTATGACCCACTGACGCACTCCACCTTCAGTGATAATGTTGTCCCCATACACTTCACGAAGCTGCCGATAGATTTCTATCGGTTTACAGTTTTTTGCAGTCAGAAACCTTATTACTGAGCGCACCTCGCAGCTCGCGGGATTTTCAATTAACGCAGACATTTCAAACCGTCACAGTATCTGAACGGAGCACAGCACGAACCTCTCACTAGCACGGCTAGATGCAGACTGAGCTGCGCAACGCTCTGACCCCAAGATGGCCGCGCTAGCCCCGCCCCTAGCGGACACAGACGGAAACGTAATCTACTTCCTGGATGGCCCTCGTATTTTGATTAAAATATATTTCAACGCATTTCTAAAACGATATGATATTACGTTCACTTCCACCTGCACACTTGTATCTGCTCTCAGTTTTAGATTTTCACGTATGTTACCGTATATAGGGTGTCCCAGAGGAACTTGGCAAAACGTCAGCAATGCATACTGTTGCTTAAGGTAAGCAAAAAATATCCTATGAACATACAGTGGGAGGCATATTGCTTACGAGCTAGAAGCTATAAATTATCAATGACAAACAAACCCAAAGATGATCGATGTGTGGTCTGCCGCGCTACCCGTTCAAATGGAAGTTAAGTAGGAACTGGATTCCTGATTTTGTCTCCCCCAGAAACGAGGTCCCCTCAGTATAGATTTTATTATACACAATAAACGACTCAATGGAGAGATATCTGACAGTACATGCAGTACGACAGAGGCTACTCAACCATTCAAATAAGTGATTTTCTTGTAGAATCCAGATATCATTGAGCCGCTGCACACACGCAATGAAAATTGTGGCGAGTATTTAAAAAAAATCTAATATGTACACCACATGACTTCCTTGTATTGGAATATTAAAATGGAATATTAAATTATACGCATTTTTTCTTGCACTTCATTTAAACTTATTGGATTGAATTAAATCTACTTCGCCGACAGCGCATAAACTACAGTAGAACAAATGCATTCTTTAAAATTCACTCTAGTATTTGTTTACCATAGCGACACTCTGGCGCTAGATTCACTTAACAGTATTAATAATTATATAGCAGTTAACTTATATAATAATTATATAACGGAAACCAAGTTAACTGTTATATAATCCAATAATTATATAACAGTTAACGTATATATTTCGTTCATATTATACTCATAATGCACAAAATTTATATCATTTAAAGAATAGAATTGCCACATGTTCTACTCAAATACGATAATAGAGCTAGAATGATGTATAAAAGAAATTAAGCAAACAAAACAAAAAAGGAACAGTTTTTCACAGACGATTGAGTATTTCTCATTTAATTAATTCAGTTCTCACTTCGCGAGAAGGCAAAAATACATAAAAACTCAAAATATCTATATTAAAAATTACGAAGTAAATCTCAAACACTTATTTCCTCGAAAAAATTCCAGAAAGAATTAAGCATGATTTAATTGGCAATAATAAATGAATGCGTTATCTTGGTTGTTGCGAAGCTAAGTTTCTCTAGATTGGCAACAAATCCAATAGTCTCCTGTTTCAAATGTAAACATCAATGGCAGCCATTAAAAACAGTCTTAGCGGCGATTAAACAACTTTAAAATTGGCGTTAATTCTAAAAATATTGCACACAGATTTACTAAAGGCATAAAATACTTAACTGGAAGATAAAAACAACATAATTCAATCATTTTTAAAGCAAAAAACGTACAATTTACAAACATATAAGAGTAAAGAAACTGAGCAACCAAAATACGAGGTGCACATCTACATGTTATAACAGTCCTATATACAAAATTTCAACGTTCTGAGGCTACTCGTTTTAGAGTTATGCGAGATACGTACGTTCGTACAGACGCCACGAAAAATTCTTTCCAGAATTCATTTTAATACGTTTACGATTAAATAATAATAATTCATTTTAATACGTTTACGATAAATTGTTATACGATTCTAAGAAAGTAATCGTTGATAAAATTATCATTTCGATTCTAAGAGAATACTCGTTTATCAAACTATTTCGATTCTATGAGAACGATAACTGATAAAATTTTTCCTTCAGCCCTAAAAAGAGAGAAAAAAAATCATAGACTGGGTTATCACTCAAAGGGAAAAAAATTGACAGCTATTTTATCGAGTTATGCAGTTCTTAGCAGTATTTTTTAAAGTAAATTTCGCAAACGGAATTGAAGAATTCACAGACAAAGATTTGGGTATGTATGTCATAGCGGAAGTCAAGAGGATAAATTTTCGAATTCGAGATAATACCATCTGACAATTTATTTTGATTAAGATCCATCTGTGTTTCAGTGTGTATGCGTATTTTTTCCCTCGGAAGTAGATACTTCCGATGACTTAAATCCATAAATGAATTAGGTTCCTGAACATCAACTAGAGATAATTTGCTGGCTAATCTTCTTGATGTAAAGAGTCTCTTATGCAGTTTTTAATCCTTGTACAGCAACGGTTTCCTTATCCGCAAAGCCAATGAGAAGAAACATCTTAACAAGCAGTTAAACCGAAGCGTGAGATGCGAATATCATTCTTTAACTTAATTTTGTTTCCATATTTTGCAAGGAAAAGAAGATGAATACATGAACTTTTCATGTATTATTTTATGTTACTCTTAATTTCACTATCTCAATGATTGTATATATTAGTACAGGTCAAATGTTAACGCCCAGAAAGAAATATTATTTAGCACAATTAAATGACATTAGGTCATTTAATCAGGAAGGTATACAGAAAATACTAGGCTAATTTTCTAAAGCTTTTGTGGAGAACTTTTTTAGCAGAAAAGAAAATACTTACTTTACATTACGTACAGCTGCAATGTTTCAACTAAACTTGCTTTTATTATTTTAATATCAAACTGTCTAGGCTACTTACCTACAATAAAGAATGGTTTTGGTTTGGTTTATGTGATTACGGCAAAGCCTCGGAGGCTATCTGCCCTGAGGGAAGGGATCCCTTCGTGGAGGACTTTTTAATGGTAACTGGCTCGTCTGCACATTACACCTGGGAGAAAACACATATGCAGCCAGCCTGTTCAGAGGATTTGAAATTTGGGCCGAACTACCAGTGTTCAGCGACTATACCGCTCGGCCGTGGTGGGCCCAATAATCACTGCCTTCGTACAAAGGAAGGATGGTAATTACTCGTATTAATTTTACACTCGGGGGTGACCCCGAAAAGCCCCATTTAATCATCCTCTTCGCCGAGGTTTGAACTTGAGTCTAAGTAGCAGTATTCAGTGGTTTTAACGCTCGGAAGCTGCTAGGCCTCATTCTACTTTCAGCGGATGAAAATTCTAGGCAAACTTTATAGATTTTGACCTGCTGATTTTAAATAGGACATTAGATTTTTTTTTTTTGTGAAATCACATTTTTGAAATCAAGCTTTATTACCAAAGCTTTGCGTAATGGACAAATTGTGTAGCATTTTTAAGTTATTGACGAGAGGGTTAATATAAAAACATGACATTAATAAGTTCTTTATTAAAAATCGAATTTGTTTGACCTGAAAGAATTGTACTTTATGATGAAATCACAGGATAAAGAATTCGTCGCAGGCCATAGATTTACGTCTGAATAAATTTTAAACGAATCATATATTAATGCCATTTATATTTTATTGCATAATTTAAAGATAATAGGGACACTCTGAACAAAACACAAATTCTGAGCTAAAGAGAAAGTAGAGATGAGTTTTATCGAAAACGATCCATTTAAAAGATGCCCAAACGGGATAGTGGTTAATGACTCTGACTGCCGTACCGAAGGGCCCGGGTTCGAATCCCGAAAAAGGCATGGATGTTTGTAAATCTATAGTGTGTGTGCGGCATGGGACATTCTATATACAGTGGATGGACAAAAATATGGAAACACCTTGTGAAATGCATGTTTGAAAAGAAAGATTGATTTTAATGAAATATGTAGGTGGCGCTGGCGTTTTTGACTACTGAGGCCACCTATACAACTTCGTAAATGTGCTAAACAGTTCAGTTGTTGTCGGAGTACTGTTATGTTAGGTTGTCATTGCATTAGGTCAGAGTTAACAGACTTCGAACGTGGGCAAATTGTTGGAGCACGTATGGTAGGTGCTTCCGTAAGCAAGGTAGCCGAGGTGTTTAGTGTTTCAAGAGGTACTGTATCGAAGATTCATTCCGCATATTTGAAAAGCGGTAAAACAACATCTGCTAAATCTCAGCGCGGACGAAAGTGTGTCCTGAGTGATCGTGACAGACGATCATTAAGGGCAATTGTGACGAAAAATAAGAAGACTACAGCTGCAAAAGTTACTACTGAAATGAATGTTGTGTTACCGAACCCTGTGAGTACCGAAACAATTAGAAGGGAGCTTCATAAACAGGGAATTGCCGGCCGTGCTGCAATTGAGAAGCCAGTCATCAGTGATGCTAATGCCCGTAACAGGAAAAGGTGGTGTTTAAGTCATAAAGCCTGGACTATAGAGCAGTGGAAGCGAGTAATATGGTCTGACGAGTCTTCTTTCACATTGTTTCCCACTTCTGACCGAGTTTACGTCTGGAGAACGCCATCTCAAGCCTATAATACAGACTGCTTGTTGCCAAGAGTGAAACATGGCGGGGGTTCTGTTATGGTTTGGGCAGCCATATCGTGGTTCTCTGCTAGCCCCATGATAACTGTGTCAGGGCACGTGACTGCCAAGATTTATGTGAAGATTTTGGCCGATCAAGTTCATCCCATGGTACAAACTTTGTTCCCCAATGGTGATGGTGTCTTCCAAGACGACAAAGCCCCTGTTCACACAGCTCACATTATCCAGGACTGGTTTTCTGAGCACAAGGATGAGTTGTCCCATCTCCCCTGCCCACCACAGTCACCAGACCTGAATATTATCGAACCTTTGTGGTCTACATTGGAATGGAAAGTGCGTTCTCGTTATCCACCGCCAACATCGTTATCTGAACTTGCCACCGTTTTGCAGGAAGAATGGTATAATATTACCTTGGCAAACATACAGGAACTGTATTTATCCATTCTGAGAAGACTGCAAGCGGTTTTGGATGCCAACGGGTTTCCTACACCATATTAAGCAAAGAAACATGTTTTTTAAAGGTGTTTCCATATTTTTGTCCAACCCTTGTAGGTGGCTAGTTGAAAGTCCTCTCGAGACATTTGTGGTAGGGAAAGAGGAGTGGGTGACTCTCGGACCAGTCACGCCGGGGTGCTGGCTTTCGAAACTGGGGGTGGGTGGAACTGAGCAAAGTCGTACTGTCACCTCATCAACGACATCTCTCAGCAACGGCAGTCGGTTCTCAACAACGACAGTCTTGCAATCTTGCAATCCTTGCCACGATGAATTTCGTGGGCTTGTTTTGATGTTTCTGCCATTGTTATTCTTACTGTGAATGTTGCACTTTTGAGCTGAACACCCTATACTTCAACTAATATTTTTAAGTGTTGTTACTCTGTAGTATAACTTTTTATTTCTATATTACTTATTATATTCTTGTTTTATCTTTTCAGGTAAGTCTTTCATGTTTCCCAAGTTTCTGTCATGCTTGGTGAGTTTTTATCTTCTGTTGAAGTGTTTCTGTTGTTTCTATATCAAAGAATGGTTTATAGTAAGAATATGAAATTATAAGTTAGAGGATTAAGGGTGGAAGACCTTTTATCCCAGGGTGCTCTCTCGAAATTGGAGGAGGGACTGAGCAAAGTCGTGTTGTTACCTTGTATAGTGCAGAAGGCTTTACCAACGACAGACGCAATCTTGTCTTCTTGCCATGATGAATTTTACAGGCTTGATCTGATATCGAACAAGCGAGATTAGTCACTACAACGAACAAACGATCTATTTATTGACAGCTATTTGCTGATAACTATCAGTGCTTAAAAATAAATCCTTATTCACTTCACTAGAGCTCACACGTTTTACAAGAATCTCCTCAAAATAAATATAACTGAAAGAGGATGAAATCCACATATATTTCAAAGTGCATCCACATTCATTTATAAGAGATTTACTTTTAATTACTTTTCAAGGATACTGAGAATAAAAGGGGAACGAAGAAAAGTGGTTTAATATAAATAAAAGTTACATATTTTAATTGATTTAGTACTTGATTGATTAACTTAGTAATTTAATTGATTTAATTGATTTTAATTGATTTGAAATATTATCTCTATTTCTACGTGCATTTAACACCCTATTTAATATTTACCAAACATTGATCAACAGTTTTCATAATGGATCGATTTTTATTGTAAAATGAATAATACAAGTGGTATAGCTTTTGAAATAAATATTCTACTTAAATGGTTTTCAGAATGAAACATTTATCGCTATGTAATTTATACCATTTTCTTCCGATATCTTTCAGTTTTTAAAATACTATAATTTTTACTTTTAGCTATAAGCTTTATTTGGCTTATACGTTATATTCTTTGGAGTATATGTTATGAATTGTATTCTTTTGTGGTTATTTTGGGTAGTCAGATCAATTAAATTACGTCTCTTTATGATATTTTATCTCTTGACGGTAAAAGTAAAGCTGTCTTCCTTAATAACTCAAAGCGACAATAAATTTAGATTATAAGTTAAAAGTTGCCATATTAAACGAAATAACAATCTAAACCCAAAGAGTTACGTTAGTTAAGATGTAAAATTTATCACACCATTTTAAATTTTTTTTAAACCTGGGAAAGAATGATTTTCTGTATACTTCCTTTGTCGACTGTTTCTTTGTTTAATCTAATTCAAGATGCAAGTAAAATATATTAAATTTTAATAAGTTATTCACTAATTTATTTAATCATGTTAAAGTCGCCATAGATGTAGTGTATCAAACTTCTGAATTGTGGTAATTTTCTCTAGCATTCGTTTCATTTGTAAATAAGGTACTTGTGCCGAATTAGTTAGAAATCAAATGTAATTAGTTAGAAATCAACTTCCCTTCTACATAGGCCCACCAGCGGCCGAGCGGTAAAGTCGCTGAACACTGGTAGTTCGGTTCGAGGTTCGAATCCCGCGAACGGGCTGGCTGCATGGGCGTTTTCGTGGTTTTCCCCATGTGTAACGTGTATACGAGCCAGTTTCCCTTAGAAAGTCCTCCACGAAGGCATCCCTCCTCTTAGGCAGATAGCCCTCGAGGCTTTGCCATACTCACACACACACACACACACACACACACATACCTTCTACATAGAGTTCTACATAGAGGTATTTTCCTCAGTACTCAAGCGGATAGCTGTCTTTAATTTTGTCAGAATTTAATAGCTACATTACTTCAATAAAAATGCTAGAAAAAGATGTAGAAGAATTTTGGCATTTGGTACGATGATCTGTCATTTTAAACTTCATTGGCTTCAACTAACTATTTTAAGCCTTCCAAACCGGTTTCGTCCCGGCTTTTCTTACAAACTTAATCTTAATTCACATCTTTCAAAGGCATTAATGAATTGATGACTGTGAGAATGATCTTCCTCAATTAATCGACAAGAAAGGCGGATTTGCAATTTGCATATTATTAATGGTAAAGGTGATAAATGCATAACATTGTTGTGTGCTTAGGACCTTCTAACAGAAAGACCACAAATGGAACTGAAAGGGTTCGGAAGAAAATGGTATAAATTACATAGCGATAAATGTTTCATTCTGAACACCATTTAAGTAGAATATTTATTTCAAAAGCTATACCACTTGTATTTGACCTTTCATACTTACGACTTTGTGGGGGAACATAATGCATTTCAGTTGTTCATAAATGGGTTCAGAAAAAAAGGATTAAAGCTCATAAATAAATATTACATCTATACGAGTTAAAATGAATGAATTTGAGTTTTCTGCTCATTTAGGGAAAAAAAAAAACTTACTATTAATGGTATATAATCATAGAAATCGTGTAACTTCCTGTTTATATAGGTTGTAATATTAGAAGATGCGTAATAGTAAGCTTCAGTTAAAATGCGTAATCGTGCCCACCAGTGGCTGAGTGGTAAAGCAAATGAACGCTGGTAGTTTGACGTAGGTTCGATTCCAGACGAACGGTTCGGTTGTATGGATTTTTCGTGGTATTTTCCATGCGTAATGGTTTATACGATCCAGTTTCCCTTTGAAGTTCCTTCCCGAAGACATCGCTCTTGTTAGACTTGAACTCTAACGTGCTTTCCCATAACGAAATTGTGTAATCCAGATGTTTCTTTTGCTGTTCATTAAGAATCGTATAATTGCGATGTTAGAATTTCAAAATCCTAATTTTGTATTTATGTATCTATAAAATTAAGACATTACAAGGGGAATTATTTAGTTATTTCTTTTGTAATACTCGGATAGCAAGAAAAAATTTATTTTTCTATTTTTCTTACATTTGCTTTATGTCGTATGACATTTAATATTAACAACTCTTCCATATATCCATATAGTATGAATATATTTGCAGTTCATACTGGTATTTAACATACTAAGAGATTTTGCTTATTTTCTATTTTTATTACTGTGTTTTATCACGTGAAGGACAAATTTAAATGTAATTCTTTATTTTTTTTCAATTAAAATCATATTAATTTGAAATTAAATATTCACTTTCTGAAGTGAAATATGAATATATGTTGCTCAGTTTGATAACACTCTATTCAGAAAATAATACTTCCTCTTCTTCTTCATTAAACTTTACATATATATATGTTGTGGATAAGTAAACATAAATAGGTAAATAGATATTAAAAGCGTGTCTAAAGTAGAATAAAATTACGTAAGCAACAACTTCTATATAATGAGTAACTTTTATTCAAGTCCTGGTTTGTAAAATAACAGATTACAATGCATCAAACATGGGGTGAAAAATACTACATTTTATGGAAATCACGATTCAGTTGCGTTAAATATAACCAATATATAAAGCGAAAAACATGTATGTATACTTATTACAATATGATAATTTATGGTAACAGATATTTGAACAACACTTCGGCACAATAGTCATTAATTACACAAAACGTTATGAAAATATAACAAAAGAAAAATTTGACAATGAAAATCAGACTAGCTCATAAATTCTAGAAGCGAGTAAAAATGCCTAAATGACAAAATAAATAAATAAATAAATAAAAATGACGGCGAAGAAAAATGGCTTGAATGTATGGTAATGTAAAATATACGAGAAGACTTCAATGATTATGATAAAATGCAACAATAGTGTACACGAAATAATTAAAAAACTTGCATCTAAATGAGGAATAACAACCCGTAATGCAAGTAATTCTAAACGTTTCTTACATTATTTTCAAACAATCAATGCTGTTGAAGAATTTTCACCACAGCACCGGCGGCAAGGAGTGGAAGTAAATCTTCATATCCTCCTCCTCCATGTTGTCCTGGATATGGCATGGCTACTGTTGTCTCAATCTTAAATGTCATGATCATCATCAAGCAAACGTACAGCAAAGTGAAAATTGCTCTTAGAGAAAGCATTATCAACTTTCAGGTTTTCCGATTTGGTTGGTACCTCAGAATCAAAGCTGTGATTGAAGATGCAACTTAGTAAAGAAATCTGTGCTTATATACTTGATTAGCACCGGAAGTAAAAGTACTTAACCCAGCATTAAACGGATACAAACTCAGTCACGGTCTGAGTTCAGTTCAGTTGAATCGCTTACAATGCAAGTCACGGATGGATTTGTCAGCATCTTTAAAAATGAAAACAAATAATCTTGGGGATTAAAAATGACTTTCTTCGGAAGTAAATACTTCCGATCGCCCATTTCCTTTATTTAAATTAATTAACGGAACAGGAGGAGTTTTTCATTTTCTGTAATTTTTAACTATTTTTTTGCAGATTTATTGCAGGTGTTAGCTTATATAAATATAATGTATAATGCATAAGCATGATGTGACTCATATTACTAATATACTCAGGAAGCTTGGCATTGCAAATTGTAATAAATAGACTACCTGAGTTTAGAGCGAATACGTTTGAAATAATATTTTTTAAATACGATTAATTATCGCAAGTAAGATAAACACGTTTTTACTCATACCATAACACACTAAAATGAGTTTAATTATATTAAGCTCTAGATTTGTAAGATAACTTAAATACCATATTATAAGTGCATTTTAAGTTCTGTTACAAGTGCGGTAGCGCAACCACCTTGGCACAGTTTGGCGATTTTTTACAGAAATAAAGGCGATTCGGTGCATTTCCGGGTTGCAGTTTACAGTAGATATAGTTACATAAATAGGTGTTATGCACGTCGTTGCCAGGGTTTGGCAACTTTTGAAAGTTTGGCGTCTTCTACTGAACTCATTAATATAAATATGTCAGTATCTAAGTACCTATCATTAGCTGCTTTTTTTTCACGTTCTTAAAAAAAAAAAAAAAAAAAAAATTCGAATTTGCATTATGAAAATGGCATTATAAACGCACTGGGAAAATGGTATATCACGACAGTCTGTATCAAGGACCCTACCTCTTGTAGAATAGATATGTTATTTCGAATATTGTCATGAGTAACTAGTATATATTTAGAACTATATATATATATAATTAAATCATGTTTTTAACATTTTTTTAAATTATAAGAATAGAAATAATATAAGAGATAAATTTCTAAAAAGGCTAAAATGTGCGTCAAGTTTCAATAGACCTGAAGTGCTATCTGGGAAGGCCGAGAAAGGAGAAAAGAGCTGGCTGTAGCCTGATGCAGAAGAAACATTCGTATAAATAATAGGCAAAGTAGTGTGAATTTCTTGGTGCACTAGTAATAATTAAACCTTGAATCTATAACAAAATATTAAGAGGCATATATCAGATTAAATAAGTTATACAATATGGGTACCAAGTATGGCCATAGGCCGTTCACTATTATTTGGGTCATTAAAGTCGTAATCGTAAATCCTTATAACTGCGTTGTTGATATTAAAAAGATTGGCATAAAAGTTCCGGGCGAGCCGGCAGTAAAAACACTTAAGTTGTTCTATACCCAATTGTTCATTTAACTTTTGATTTCGAAAGTACCAGGGCGAATTGGTAATCTGTCTTAGGACACAATTTTGTGCCTGTTGCAATTTTGTTCTGTAAGATTTGCATGAATATGCGCAGACCGGCCAGGCATAGCATAATATGGGACGCAACACGGTTTTATAAGTAAGCAACTTGTTGTCTATTGAAAGCACACTATTTCGAGAAATGAAGGGGTGAAGTGTGACTTTACTAACTCGAAAATTATTAAGGATAGATGTTGTGTGTGGGTACCATGATAGAGTTTTACTGAGAATCACCCCAAGATAAAGGGCTCATTATAAACGAACGTTGTCATTTCAAGTAACCTACTTGCGATTCATATTTCAAATGAGTTTGTGGAGTTATTAGGTTTCTTGATACTGGAGACATGAAAAACGAGCAATGCCCTAGCCGGGACTCGAACTTGGACCTCTCGAATACGCTCGGAGTGCGCTACCGTTACACCACGAAAGCATACTGGTTGGAGGGAGAGAATTCCTTATCACTTCCCCTTTCAAAGGGTGATTGGGGATTAGGGGACACAATCGCCAAATCCTGGTGTTGACGAATTATTTCCCACGGCCTTTTAGTTAAGGTGCCACTGTAGAGTTACTAGTTTTTTGAAGCAGGAGATGTGAAAAAAGTGCAATGACCTCGCCGGGATTCGAACCTGGATCTCTCGAATTCGCGCCGAGTGTGATATTGTTACACCTCGAAAACATGCCGGAAGGAGGGAGATAAGTTTTGACCAGCATTCATCAAATATATATTGGATGTTATTCAATAAAACTTACATTGTTCCATGGATATTTTATGAACTAAAACAGTTATTGCAAGTAGGGGAAAAGAAGACCTCCCAAACTCAAAGTTAAAGATGACTTTTGTTGTCATTTAAAACAACCATGGAATGTCCTCTAAATGGGCGTGTATTCATGAGGAATTTGACTATATTTTATTTAAATATCTTTCAGTGTTACTCTCTCATTTGTAAATATATCACAACTTAGGCTTGTTGCACATGATACATTATGTAGTACATTTAATCTTGTATAACACTCAAGGAATTCTAACTTGCAAAAATATATTTCGCAGTTAGTTTAATGTGTACGAAGACAACTTGCTGGACTAAACAGCTTAAAATATTTCAAGTGCAATAATAAAAAGAACCATCTTCACGATTATCCATACGTTAAGGATTCTTAGCTTTGTCTTGCATGCAAGATACATATTTCCCTTTGCTTTCGATTCATAAATTATAAAAAGAACAAGGGAGATATCTTGCTGCTCTAGCTATTCTACAAGTTTTAAAGTTTGGATCTGATATATTTCCTTACTTCCGTTACCTTCTTTTTATTAATTTGTTTTATTTCATATATTTTTGTGGTCAATGACTAGCGGACTGAGTGGTAAACGAGGCTGGCCACAAGCTGATCACATGAGGTTTTCGTAGTTTCGCAATGCAAATACAAATTATACTTAAAAAAATATACTACAAAGACGCGACTTGTAGCAATAAATTAGGCTTAATGTGCTTAGTTGCAATCAAATAATCCGGCCCTATCTATTCATATATATATACTAGAAAGCCCGGCGGTCATACGAAATGACCGCTGTTCTAGATATCATAAATTGTAATTAAACTGATTTGTGCAAAGGTGTCCGCTAATTTAAACTGAATTACACAGGGCAGGCGGCGAGGACGCCCCTTTGCTAACTGCCCAACGGAGTTTCCCCCTTCTACTTGCTTAATTGCTTAGAGTGCAATGAAGGAAACCACTGGCGGTACATTTCTTAAGAGCCCACCGCTAGCTCAATCAATAAAAGTGATTTAAGTAATGAAATATTAATTCACATGTCAAAGATCTCTTTCTACACAACATTTCTTGTGTAGATCTTTCCATCATTTTTAAGCTCGGCTTGCAGAGGACCATCCTTTATTATTATTTTTAATTTTAAGTCCGTTCTTTCACGAACTCTTGAACAGGCAACATAAAGTTGACCGTGTCCAAATGCAGGCTCAGGTAAAAAATGCCAACACGCTTAAGCGTTTTGCCCTGAGACATATGGATGGTCATAGCAAAGGCAAGTTTTACAGGAAATTGTCTACGTCTCAATTGAAACGTTCAACCCTGTGCCGTGTCAACTTCACGCCATTGGGTGGTACAGTTACCCAAGCAACCAATAAACTATCGGCGACAAACAGACACTTAAGCTGCATATATATATGGGGTGAAGTAACATTATCTCCTCCGAAACGTCTCTCTTCCGGACTTAGCGAAGCACACCGTTGGATTCCGCAGGTCCGTGGCACGCCATTTTGACCATTCGTGTCTTCATGGGACTTTAATTAACCGAGATATTAATTAAAAACTAATTTTCCCCTACGTTTTCCGTACATCTTCCACTTTTTTTTCTTGGGTTTTCCCTATTACAGGTATTTGGCTACGTGCCAAATTCTTTTTTCTCAAATATCTACGGAACGGCGCCGAGTTGAAATTCGGAACGAGTATCCTCGTATTCCAAAATATTCTCCGAATCCTTCGATACCGTTCTCATCTTCGTACGACTTTAATCGGCCGAGATATTAATTAGAAACTGCGGAAACGTTAATTTCTGCGCTCATTTTTTCAAATTGCAACAATAAACTATCGGCGACACACGCTTTAGCCGCTTATATATATAAAGAAAATGTATTCCATGCAGTTTATGCATGATGTTATGAAGTTTCATTTCATTAAAAATATTTTAGATAAATGTTAATTTATCCAAGAGCAGTTAGCATAGTTAGTTACATTTTTCTATTTTTTTATTCAGAATTATTTCACATATAAATATGGTTGAACAGAGAGAATATTCTTTAAATTGTAGGATAAGTAATGATCGTTTCGCAGTTTTCTGCCGCTATGGGAAATTAATGATGATGCGTTTGTTTTCTTTTCCTGGCAAACATTATTTGGGACAAGTCAATAACCCTTCAGCTGCAATATTATTATAAAGCAAATGTTGAGTGAAAGTATAATACACTGGCAAAAAGCCATCGAGTGGGTTAATATCTGTGTGAAACAAAGTTTCACAATCATTTACTTCCTGGGCTCTGTTGTAGATTTTTTGAAAAATATCATGCTTATCATAATGAGAACTTTTACATACTTCATAAAAGTTTTGTACACCTCAAACTAAATTCAGCATTACATAGATGATTCATATTTATTTATTTTTAATTTAATTTAATTTTGTTTGCTTATGGGATATTAATATCAAAGGATTCAAACATTTAATTTCGGATTTAGCAACAATTAAAAAACACGTTTTATAGGAGATCTAATTATTTGTGATCATATTTTCTTAATCAATTTACAAATGATTTCATATTCTGTGCAAACAACATTGCTCATGTACATTCTGTTTCAAAAAACTGTTTCAATCATCATGCAACTTTACATGAGCAAGAAGAAGATAAAAATGAAGAAGTGATTAAACTGAATACCAATTATTTATTTTATTGATAAAACGAAATTCATAATCGTTACATATTAATATAATGTACAGCCGCTTCTGGCAGAGATGCATGAGGTTATTTCGTCCGACATGAAATCATGCCAACATTGAATACAATACTGAGGACGTTGCTGCTAGATATTATGTAGATGCAATTCACATTTTCTGCGAGATGACTGTCACCAGCGTCTTCGTCTGTCCTATACGTCTTCGATTGTAGAAAGGTCTTAGAGTTCCAGTATGTCAAAATAGTATTCTGACACATCACATATAATCCCTGGAAACGTTTGTTATATGCATTCAGGCATTATATTTCTGAAAGATGGCGATCAGCATATGCGGCAGCATTAACAATGCAATAGATCGCAGAATGTCCTCGACGCATCGTTGGGCCGTTAAAATCGTTCGAACTATCCCCAGCAGTAACTGGTTGTGTTAGGTAATAGCAGTTCAAACATTAACAACACCTGTGGTGCCGCTTCATAATGAGATGGAAGCGGAAATTACGGTTCTCTGCGCATAAATTTTGCCATTCGAAGTAAATAACACCGAATAGCAGATAAAAAACTGTTTGTTTACTTACGGCATCTTTCACTATTAGACACAGCACCCAAACACCTGCTATATTAAGCCTGTCGTCGTCCTTACGACGATTATGAAATTATTGTTGGAACAGTATTGACTGACTGCATTATCGCTCAAACTCTTGTGGCAGACTATTCTTTGGTATGACCAGTCGACATCTCTGAAGGCACTGACGAGATCTATGTCGAACTCGCATAGGTACAACGTCCTCAGGACATTCTTTATGAAATATGCCCAGACCGGGCGGGCATTGCGTAATGTGGGACGCAGTACGGTTTTATAAATAAGCAACTTGTTGTCTAATGAAAGTACACTGTTTCGAGAAATTAAGGGGTGAAGTGTGACTTTACTAACTCGAAACGTATTAAGGATAGATGTTATGTGTGGGTACCATGATAGAGTTTTACTGAGAATCACCCCAAGATAAAGGGCTCATTATAAACGAACGTTGTCATTTCAGGTAACCTACTTGCGATTCGTATTTCAAATGAGATTGTGGAGTTATTAGGTTTCTTGATACTGGGGCCATGAAAAACGAGCAATGCCCTAGCCGGGACTCGAACTTGGACCTCTCGAATACGCTCGGAGTGCGCTACCGTTACACCACGAAAGCATACTGGAAGGAGGGAGAGAATTCCTTATCACTTCCCCTTTCAAAGGGTGATTGGGGATTAGGGGACACAATCGCCAAATCCTGGTGTTGACGAATTATTGCCCACCGCCTTTTAGTTAAGGTGCCACTGTAGAGTTACTAGTTTTTTGAAGCAGGAGATGTGAAAAAAGTGCAATGACCTCGCCGGGATTCGAACCTGGATCTCTCGAATTCGCGCCGAGACTGATATCGTTACACCTCGAAAACATGCCGGAAGGAGGGAGATAAGTTTTGACTAGCATTCATCAAATATATATTGGATGTTATTCAATAAAACTTACATTGTTCCACGGATATTTTATGAACTAAAACAGTTATTCCAAGTAGGGCAAAAGAAGACCTCCCAAACTCAAAGTTAAAGATGACTTTTGTTGTCATTTAAAACAACCATGGAATGTCCTCTAAATGGGCGTGTATTCATGAGGAATTTGACTATATTTTATTTAAATATCTTTCAGTGTTACTCTCTCATTTGTAAATATATCACAACTTAGGCTTGTTGCACATGATACATTATGTAGTACATTTAATCTTGTATAACACTCAAGGAATTCTAACTTGCAAAAATATATTTCGCAGTTAGTTTAATGTGTACGAAGACAACTTGCTGTGCTAAACAGCTTAAAATAATTCAAGTGCAATAATAAAAAGAACCATCTTCACGATTATCCATACGTTAAGGATTCTTAGCTTTGTCTTACATTCAAGATACATATATTCCTTTGCTTTCATTTCATAAATTATAAAAAGAACAAGGGAGATATCTTGCTGCTCTAGCTATTCTACAAGTTTTAAAGTTTGGATCTGATATATTTCCTTACTTCCGTTACCTTCTTTTTAATTATTTGTTTTATTTCATATATTTATGTGTTCAATGACTAGCGGACTGAGTGGTAAACGAGGCTGGCCACAAGCTGATCACATGAGGTTTTCGTAGTTTCGCAATGCAAATACAAATTATACTTAAAAAAATATACTACAAAGACGTCCCTTGTAGCAATAAATTAGGCTTAATGTGCTTAGTTGCAATCAAATAATCCGGTCCTATCTATTCATATATATATACTAGAAAGCCCGGCGGTCATACGAAATGACAGCTGTTCTAGATATCATAAATTGTAATTAAACTGATTTGTGCAAAGGTGTCCGCTAATTTAAACTGAATTACGCAGGGCAGGCGGCGAGGTCGTCCCTTTGCTACCTGCCCCACGGGGTTTCCCCCTTCTACTTGCTTAATTGCTTAAAGTAGAGTGCAATGAAGGAAACCACTGACGGTACATTTCTTAAGAGCCCACCGCTAGCTCAATCAATAAAAGTGATTTAAATAATGAAATATTAATTCACATGTCAAAGATCTCTTTCTACACAACATTTCTTGTGTGGATCTTTCCATCATTTTTAAGCTCGGCTTGCAGAGGACCGTCCATTATTTTTATTTTTAATTTTAAGTCCGTTCTTTCACGAACTCTTGAACAGGCAACATAAAGTTGACCGTGTCCAAATGCAGGCTCAGGTAAAAAATGCCAACATGCTTAAGCGTTTTGCCAACTTCACGCCATTGGGTGGTACAGTTACCCAAGCAACCAATAAACTATCGGCGACAAATAGACACTTAAGCTGCATATATATATGGGGTGAAGTAACATTATCTCCTCCGAAACATCTGGCTTCCGGGCTTAGCGAAGCACACCGTTGGATTCCGCAGGTCCGTGGCAAGCCATTTTGACCATTCGTGTCTTCATGGGACTTTAATTAACCGAGATATTAATTAAAAACTAATTTTCCCCTAATTTTCCGTACATTTTTCACTTTTTTTCTTGGGTTTTCCCTTGGCTACGTGTCAAATTCTTTTTTCTCAAATATCTACGGAACGGCGCCGAGTTGAAATTCGGGACGCGTATCCTCGGATTCCAAAATATTCTCCGAATCCTTCGATACCGTTCTCATCTTCCTACGACTTTAATCGGCCGAGATATTAATTAGAAACTGCGGAAACGTTAATTTCTGCGCTCATTTTTTCAAATTGCAACAATAAACTATCGGCGACACACGCTTTAGCCGCTTATATATATAAAGAAAATGTATTCCATGCAGTTTATGCATGATGTTATGAAGTTTCATTTCATTAAAAATATTTTAGATAAATGTTAATTTATCCAAGAGAAGTTAGCATAGTTAGTTACATTTTAATTTTCTATTTTTTATTCAGAATTATTTCACATATAAATCTGGTTGAACAGAGAGAATATTCTTTAAATTGTAGGATAAGTAATGATCGTTTCGCAGTTTTCTGCCGCTATGGGAAATTAATGATGATGCGTTTGTTTTCTTTTCCTGGCAAACATTATTTGGGACAAGTCAATAACCCTTCAGCTGCAATATTATTATAAAGCAAATGTTGAGTGAAAGTATAATACACTGGCAAAAAGCCATAGAGTGGGTTAATATCTGTTTGAAACAAAGTTTCACAATCATTTACTTCCTAGGCTCTGTTATAAATTTTTTGAAAAATATCATGCTTATCATAATGAGAACTTTTACATACTTCATAAAATTTTTGTACACCTCAAACTAAATTCAGCATTACATAAATGATTCATATTTATTTATTTTTAATTTAATTTAATTTTGTTTGCTTATGGGATATTAATTTCAAAGGATTCAAACATTTAATTTCGGATTTAGCAACAATTATAAAACACGTTTTATAGGAGATCTAATTATTTGTGATCATATTTTCTTAATCAATTTACAAATGATTTCATATTCTGTGCAAACAACATTGCTCATGTACATTCTGTTTCAAAAAACTGTTTCAATCATCATGCAACTTTACATGAGCAAGAAGAAGATAAAAATGAAGAAGTGATTAAACTGAATACCGATTATTTATTTCATTGATAAAGCGAAGTTCATAATCGTTACATATTAATATAATGTACAGCCGCTTCTGGCAGAGATGCATGAGGTTATTTCGTCCGACATGAAATCATACAAACATTGAATACAATACTGAGGACTTTGCTGCTAGATATTATGTAGATGCAATTCACATTTTCTGCGAGACGACTGTCACCAGCGTCTTCGTCTGTCCTATACGTCTTCGATTGTAGAAAGGTTTTAGAGTTTCAGTATGTCAAAATAGTATTCTGACACATCACATATAATCCCTGGAAACGTTTGTTATATGCATTCAGGCATTATATTTCTGAAAGATGACGATCAGCATATGCGACAGCATTAACAATGCAATAGATCGCAGAATGTCCTCGACGCATCGTTGGGCCGTTAAAATCGTTCGAACGATCCCCAGCAGTAACTGGTTGTGTTAGGTAATAGCAGTTCAAACATTAACAACACCTGTGGTGCCGCTTCATAATGAGATGGAAGCGGAAATTACGGTTCTCTGCGCATGAATTTTGCCATTCGAATCCACGATTCATCTCTGGCCACGATATGACTTCAATCCAATTTAGTCCTAGCCTCACTATTTTAATACCAGAATAAGATACGTCTCCGATTCTCAGAAATTAAACGTGAAAATGAACTCTGGCAATAGAAGAATCCATCAATTGCCGACTTCTTGCAATAGTTTCTGGTGAAAATACATATCCTGGAGGTATAAGTAAATAACACCGAATAGCAGATGAAAAAGCTGTTTGTTTACTTACGGCATCTTTCACTATTAGGCACAGCACCCAAACACCTGCTATATTAAGCCTGTCGTCGTCCTTAGGACGGTTATGAAATTATTGTTGGAACAGTATTGACTGACTGCATTATCGCTCAAACTCTCGTGGGAGACTATTCTTTGGTATGACCAGTCGACGTCTCTGAAGGCACTGATGAGATCTATGTCGAACTCGCATAGGTACAACGTCCTCAGGACAATCTTTATGTGTAAGGAAAACATTCGCATAAGCAATTCCTGCATCCAATGTTTCTTGAATTTGATGATGATATTTCTGGGTGGGGAATCTTTTTGATACTAATGTATTTTTACTTCATAAAAAATAGCGGCTGTTATTTAACTTTAAGGCTTCGTCATCTTCATATTATTTAAGTACTCTTACAATGGCAAAATTCGGAAATTAGAAAACTTTAAAATGCCTTATTGTTCTGCTTCGATTCATTTAAGTACATGAATTTAAGTACCAAAAAAAAAAAAAATGAGTGATTTAAGGGCCATTAGTTTAAATGCTATACAAAATCACTTTTATGAAGTGAGCTTGAGTATTATATGAAGCATTTTATGAATATTAAAAAAATGAAACAGTAAATTAAACAATTATAACTTGATCATAAATCCAAATTAATAAATACATGATTATTTAATTGTACCCTTTATTAAATTGTGATTTAATATGTTACTCTTTACTAAATATTACGACATATATTCTTTAATAAATTATGATAGCCGAATTATATCTAAAATGTTACAGGTAGAAAAGGAATCACATTATAAAGCTAAATAAAATTTACATAACAAATATTATTTTACGCAACTTTTTAATCATATGAATTAATCCTTACTCTGACCAATATACAGGCCAATTAAAAAATATTTGGCTAAAAGGCAGTGGCGGGTAGAGGGTTCGAAATAATATATTTTGTAATGAAATTTGCGTGAGAAAATGTCCATTGAGGTGACACAGAGCGTTGTTAAGCAATAGGTTCTCCTGACGTTAATTCTCATTCTCTTTACGGATTTCGAACTACAAAACGATTCCCGATTACCATTTTTGAAAATCTGCTCCATTTCCATTACAAAATCTGCTTTTTTCGGTCCCTTCTACCTGGTTTTACATTTTTGCCAGATAATTTTAATCACCTTGTATCCGTTCCTTATTAGAAAATATATATGATGAGAAAAATTATCAGATTAAAATTCAGCTGGATTGTGATTCAATTTAATTTCGATTATCTGCCACAACTACTAATATAAAATTATGTAAGAATTAGGCATGGTTTTGAAAAAGAAACTTACCCATTTCACTGAGACTCATACCCCCCCCCTCAGACAGGCCCTGATTCCACCTCCCTCAAGGATCTTTGGAGAATGTGATTCCTTGAAAACTTCCATATTCGTCAAAAGTTTTCAACTTTATTTGATTGCTCGTATTAAGTTCCATAAATTTCTTTAGAAACACTTAGCAATCATATCGCATACTTTTTGATAATTTTTAATTGCCATTTACGACACTATATTTAGTAGCTTCTCTATTATTGTTATTGTTTTATGTCATTTTCGAAGGTAACATTCTTTCGCATAATTCATTTTTATCTATGAACGGTTTTACGAATTATAAGTACATTTTAAAATTGGTGAGTTTTGTTAGAGGGTGTCGTATACATTTGACATAACGAAAAGTAAAACTGATCCAAACCAAAAGTGCCAAAAGGTTTGAGGCAATTGAACTGGAACATCGGGCCTGACTTTCAAGAAATCTGTAGTGTTTTATTAAAAAAAAAAAAAAAAATCTGATGTGTACACCCCATGATTTCCTTGTACGGAATATTAAATTATACGCATTTTTTCTTGCATTTCATTTAAACTTATTGGATTGAATTAAATCTACGTAATGGAAAATTACATCCGCTTCAACCAACTCTATAAATCTACAATTCTTTAATTCGATACAATTTAAAAATCTTTAGAACTATGTCTTACTGTTGCCACTTATTTTTGTTAAATATTACAATCCTATTTATCACAGTCATGTACTATTGTTTATAAGTTGTTATGAAATTAAATTTAACAGCACGTGAGAATTCCCAATAAACGGTCATGATTTATATGTCTTACAATGTATTAAAAAATTCTGATATTTACACTACATCTGATGTGTACTTCCTTGCACGGAATATTAAATTATATGCATTTTTTCTTGCATTTCATTTAAACGTATTGGATTGCATTAAATCTACTTCGTTGATAGCGCATAAATCACAATAGAATAAATGCATTCTTTAAAATTCACTCTAGTATTCGTTTACCATAGCGACACTCTGGCGCTAGATTCACTTAACAGTATTAGATTTCGTTCATATTATAACTCATAATGCACAAAATTTATATCATTAAAGAATAAAATTATCTAATCGTTGCCACTTATTCTATTCAAATACTATAATAAAGCTAGAATGATGTATAAAAGAAATTAAGAAAACAAAACAAAAAAGAAACAGATTTTCACAGGCAATTGAGTATTTCTTATTCAATTAATTCAGTTCTCACTTCGTGAGAAGGCAAAAATACATAAAAACTGAAAATATCTATATTAAAAATTACGAAGTAAATCTGAAACACTTATTTCCTCGAAAAAATTCCAGAAAGGATTAAGCATGATTTAATGGGCAATAATAAATGATCGCAAAGATAAGTTTGCAAAGATAAGTTTCTCTAGATTGGCAACAAATCCACTAGTCTGCTGTTTCAAATGTAAACATTCAATGGCCGCCGTCAGAAAAAAAGGCTTAGCGGGACTTAAACAACTTTAAAATTGTTGATAATTCTAAAAATATTGCACACAGATTTACTAAAGGCATAAAAACCTTAACCGGAAGATAAAAACAACATAATTCAATAACTTTTAAAGCAAAACATGTACAATTTACAAACATATAAGTGTAAAGAAACTGAGATTACTGAGCCGGGTAACAGAGTGTATATATATATAAATATATCTACAGTGGTGGCCAAAATTGCGGACACATTTGGAAATTTTTATGTTTTTGAACTTTGTATGCTTATAGAAAACGTAACGTTTCACAAAATGCAAATTTGTATATATCATTTTAAAGAGACTTTATTACTGAATTCAATACAAAACCCAAAATTCAATTATTTGCAATACCAAAAAGTTAAACGATAATAGTTATCGATATACATTAGATAGTGATGATTGCAGTGAGTTATCAGTACTTAGTGCGGTACCCTTTATTTTTGATTACAGCTTCACATCGACGTTTCATTGAGCTGACAAGAGTTTTAAGCTCTTCTTTCGGTATTACAGGATGCCAGGAAACAATTATAGCCTCAATTAGTTCCCTTTTATTTGATGGACCCCTCATTCGGACAAGAGTTTTCAAACGGTGCCACAAATTTTCGATAGGATTGAGGTCAGGACTGTTTCCTGGCCATGACAACAATTTAATGCTCTTTGTACGAAACCACTCTTTCGATATTTTGGCCGTGTGGCAAGGAGCAGAATCCTGCTGAAAAATAAACGAAGCATTGTTGGGAAAGAGATCTGTGATGGAAGGTAGAAGTTTGGGTTCTAGAATAGTGTCAATGTATTTTCTGGCATTCAGTGTCCCATCGATGACATGAAGGCGACCAATACCATCTGCTGACATGCATGACCAAATCATAACACTAACTGGGTTCTTTACAGTTGCTTGAATGCAGTCAGGATGTAGCTCTTCTCCTATTCTACGTCTTACATATTTTCGCCCATCACTACCGAATAACGATATCTTAGTTTCATCACTCCATATAACTTGTGACCACTGATCATCTGTCCAATTAATGTGTTCCTTTGCCCACTGTAGTCTTTTTTTCATTGCTGAAAATTAAGATAAGGCTTTTTTCGTGGAATTCTACCTCTCAGTCCAACATCTGTTAATCCTCTCCTGATTGTTCTTGAACAGAGAGAAACACCAGCATCATTCAGATCACTTCTGATGGCCGCTGATGACATTTTTCTATCTTGGAGACATAGTCTTTTTATTCTTTTGTCATCAATAGATGTGGTGTATCTTTTTCGGCCTTTTCGTTCTTTGTTTTTTATTGAATTTGTCTCCTGATATCGTAAACAAAACTTTCGGACTCCAGATGTAGTCACTGAACCACCCACCTGTCTTGCAATTTCAGCATAGGAAAGACCACTTTCTCGTAACACAATAATATTACATCTCTTTCTAGGTGTCCAATCTACTCTTTTATTTGATGTCAATGCTTCTTATCTAAATATTAAAAATTTTTACAAAAATTCCTACTTGTAATTTCAGTGTATCAGAAACAGGTCCTCCTTCTATAGAACAAAGCAAAATAATGAATTGTTTCAAGTGTAAACATAATGTCAGCTTCTATTGGCAGTTATTAACATTTGATTGGTTCTCAGAACAAGAACAGTGATTGGCCAGGAAAGCTAGACATCACAAACCACTTCATAACTGTGTTTTTTATTTATATTAAAGTACACATAACATTTTTTGTATTGCAAATAATTGAATTTTGTGTTTTGTATTGAATTGAGTAATAAATTCTCTTTAAAATGATATATACAAGTTTGCATTTTGCGAAACGTAACATTTTCTATAAGCATACAAAGTTCAAAAACATAAAAGTTTCCAAAAGTGTCCACAATTTTGGCCACCACTGTATATACATTTGGTGGGGCCGATTCCAACCAAAATACGAGGTGCACATCTACATGTTGTAACAGTCCTATATACAAAATTTCAACGTTCTGAGAGTACTCGTTTTTGAGTTATGCGAGATACGTACGTACATACGTACGCACGAGCGTACATGCATTCGTACAGACGCCACGAAAAATTCTCTTCAGAATTAATTTTAAAGCAGTTTTATAATTTTTTTTGGAGGAAACAAGTCTTTTATTCTGTCCTTACGTACAGATATCACGCAAAAACATCGTTAAAATTGCATTCGATAGCGGTCGAATTGAATAATTTCGTTGAAATATGCTGCCTGAAACTTTTCGCGATTACAATACTTCCTTTTTACTTCGTACAAGGAAGTAACAAAGTCTGTCTAAGGTTTATTTTCTAACCAACTGTATAGCTGATACTATTGTGCTCATTTTTCATGTTTTCGGCCACAGAATTAAAGCCACACTTTTGTTTATTTTTAAATTGTATAAGGCTTTGATAACAGCTACGTGACTTTTCTGTGTTGCCATGAACGGCTTTACAAGTTTCAAGAGTTTCAAGTAAATCTTTAAATAAGTGGGTTTTGTTAGAGAATGTTCACGTCCCATTTGCAACTAACATTCAAGAGCACGCAATTAGTATTTTGCTTGAATGTCATTTTTCTGCTGCTTTAGAAAAAATATTAGGAACAACTCACAATAAATGCCCCGGTTATGGAAATTAGTTTTTCAACATTCACTCGTTATCATATAAATATTATACAAATCTAAGACCATTCTGCAAGAAAAATTATATAGGTATTTTTATGCTGAATTTTGCGAATGGCAAAATGGTGTGAATGATTGTTGTTCTAGTTTTTGCAAAGCAATAATTAAAATTTAACGCAGATGAAAATCAAAAAGAACTAAACGATTGCTAATAAATATTCCATTGTGGATGAAGCTAATTTTTTTAAAGGAATCCATACTCATGTTCACCAACAAACTTGCTTCCTCTTCGCTAGACCTTTTCTTTACTCCAATTTGATGTTCAGATCACCTTTCTAATCCTATCCCAAGTTATCGTACATTTTCTTTGCTTGTTAAAAATGCACGAAAGAGGAACCATTAATCTACCGTTTTGAGTGCAAAGGACAGGAGCAAAAACTCTTTTATCCACGCATTTTTATAGATTTATCCGATAGATACTGTATGTCAAGTCCACCTAGAATAAAGAATTTTCAGCATTACTTGCTCCCGTCTGTCTGTTGCAAGTTAGAACTGGTATATTAAGTCTGCAGGTAAATAAATGCATTTATATTTTTAGTATAAAACTGGCTTTCAGTATTTTATTACATTAAAATTGTCAAGTTCGCCAATTTCTTTTAAATACTAGAATTTAAGAAGTTAGGAATATACGTATACCTTCTGCAGTAAATCATATGTAAGGCTTTGAATATTTGTTTTTTAAAATGCATTTGATAAGCTGCGAAATAAAAGGAAGTTAAAACTGTGAATAAAGCTAGAAAATAATTCCTGAATAAGGCAAAAAAATCTGAAAGGTCCAAAGAGGCGTTTTTTTAACATTTTGTGTGTTTCATTTATTTATTAAATATCATGTTCTATGTACTCAAAGTATAAAATTCAGTTCAACAGCAATAACGCGAATTAATTAAAAAAATTAGCATATCTTTAGCATTTCCGATACAGAGTCTCGCACGCTGGAGATAAAAATGTTTTTTTTTTCGTACAATGCTGCCATTGTTCGCTTTGAAATCGTTTAGTTTTTTTAATCAAAATTTCGTTTAAGTGTTACAAAATCTGAAATCAATAATAAAATAAATTTCAAATTCAAATTATGACTTCCACATGCCCATATTCTATGGCTTATTCAAAATTTGATGGCTTTAGGTACCGTTATGTTACCGCAATGCGAGAAACATACATACATTTATGCAGATTGTCCATTATTTAATTTCTTTAAATATAAGACAGGGTGATAATATATGGTGGCAACGATTTGAAAAGTGACATAGCATTTTAAAGTTTTGGACGCGAAATGCCAAAACGAAATTAATAGTCTTTCAGGGCAGCTTGCCCTTTTGGACTAAAAATTTAACAAATTGCTTTCAATTGTGCAAATTACTTTTACGTAAAATGAAGATATCATGTAATTAATGTTACAGATATGCAGGTATAATGTGTAAATAATTCTGTGTTCGAACATTTCGAAAATAGTTATTATAAGACTGTTCTTTTTTAAATGTATGAAATGAGTACCTCATCAACCTTCTAAGGAAGAAATTAGCATCTTCCAAGAAACATTTATCTGAAGACATACCCACTTGTTCCTGTGGTGCTCCCCTGCCCCTTTTGGAAGCCCTGACTGTCTCTTTTTCTGTCTATCACAGATTGATTATTGAATCTCTCCGGATAGCTTGAGCGGTTTCAAAATTCAGAAAATGACGATGTCATTAAATAAGATTCTGTGACATGACAAGGATTTGCTTCTGATCAAAGAAACAATTGTTCCTTTGTCAAAAAGTGCTTTACTCAAAATGCCGCGATATCATGCCGAATGATCAAAAAAGGCGTTAACTCGACTGACAACACAACGCGAATGTCGTCGATGTCCAAAGATGTTATTAATATGTGCTAAAATATAATTAACATTTCTGGCAATGCTAATCGTAATATCTATTCTTTTTAAATTCTTACTTTTAGTTCACACTCTCCCTATATGTTTTTCAAATTTGCAATCGTTAATAAAATACTTTTTATTCATCCACTCAAGTTCAAATACATTTTTTTTAAACTTGTAGTGGATAACACTTGATGTTAAAACAATTTTTTCGCGTATTAAAGTCAATTCCTACTTATTTATTCCTGTTTATCGGAACTAAAGCTATGCTGATTTTACCTCCTTGTGCAAAGTAAAAAGGAAGTATTGTAATCGCGAAAAATTTAGGGTATCATATTTCAACGAAAATACCGATTTTCACCGCTATCCGATGCAATTTAATGATGCTTTTGCGGACGTCCGCAAGTAATGACAGAATAAAGGACTATTCCCCCCCCAAAAAAAAAATATAAAACTGATTTAAAATGAATTCTGAAGAGAATTTTTCGTGGTATCTGTACGTACGTAAGTATGTATCTCGCATAACTCAAAAACGAGTAGCCTCAGAGCGTTGATATTTTGTATGTAGGACTGCTATAACATATAGATGCGCACCTCGTATGCACCAAAAGATTCGATGTGCACCAAAAGTATATATATATATATATATATATCCCCTCTGTTACTCGGCTCAGTGAGCTCAGTTTCTTTATTCTTATATGTTTGTAAGTTGTGCATTTTTTGCTAAAAATGATTAAATTATGTTGTTCTTATCTCCTGGTTAAGGTTTTCATGCCTTTAGGAAGTTTGCAAGCAATATTTGTAGAATTATCAACAATTTAAAAGATTTAAGTGCGGTTAAGCCTAATTTTTAAATAACATGGCGGACTTGTTTCTTTACATTCGAAGTAGCAGAATAGTAGATTTGTTGCCAATCTAGAGAGACTAAGCTTCGCAACAACAAAGCTAACGCCTTCATTTATTATTTCGAATTAAATCATGCTTAATCTTTTCTGGAATTTTCGGAGGATTTTCGGAAAATGATTGAATTATGTTGTTCTTATCTTCCGGTTAAGGTTTTTATGCCTTTAGTAAATCTGTATGCAATATTTTTAGAATTATCAACAATTTTAAAGTTGTTTAAGTGCCGCTAAGCCTAATAATTTTTTTGATGACCGCCATTGCTTGTTTACATTTGAAACAGCAGAGTAGTGGATTTGTTGCCAATCTAGAGAAACGTAGATTCGCAGCAACAAAGATAACGCTTTCATTTATTATTGCGAATTAAATCATGCTTAATTCTTTCTGAAAATTTTTCGGGAGAATAAGTGTTTCAGATTTACTTCGTAAATTTTAATAAAGATATTTTGAGTTTTTATGTAATTTTGCCTTGTCGGGAAGTGAGAACTGAGTTAATTGAATGAGAAATACTGAATTGTGTCTGTGAAAACCTTTTTTTTTTTTTTTTTTTTTTTGTTTTGTTTGCTTAATTTCTTTTATACATCGTTCTAGCTTTATTATGGTATTTGAATAGAACATGTGGCAACGATAAGATAATTCTTCAAATAATATAAATTTTTGCATTCAGAGTGTCGTTATAGTAAACAAATATGGTGAATTTTAAAAGAGTGTATTAATTCTATTGTGGTTTATGCGCTATCATTGAAGTAGATTTAATGCAATACAATACGTTTAAATGAAATGCAAGAAAAAATGCATATAATTGAATATTCCGTGCAAGGAAGTACACATCAGATGTGGTGTAAATATCAGAATTTTTTAATACATTATAAGACATATAAATAATGACCGTTTATTGGGAATTCTCACGTGCTGTTAAATTTAATTTCATAACAACTTATAAATAATAGTACATTACTGTGATAAATAGGATTGTAATATTTAACAAAAATAAGTGGCAAAAGTAAGACATAGTTCTAAAGATTTTTAAATTGTATCGAATTAAAGAATTGTAGTTTTATAGAGTTGTTTGAAGCGGATGTAATTTTCCATTATGTAGCGAAAATTCTCCCCATATTTCTATGTTAACAGGATAATAATATATGTTTAAAATGTAACCCTTTAAATGTCCCTTGCTTATTAAAATTAATAAATTATACGTTAGTATTATGCAGTAATATATCTAAAACGAAATGGATGGAATAGATGATGGAATATTAATGGAAGAACTAGACTGCTCGAAACTTACTGAAAATATTTCTTGCAATAATGAAGCATTACAAGAGAATTATAGAATGAGTAATTATAAACCATCATCAGCTTCATAAATTATAAACGAAAAAATGTTGATAATGTTAATAAAAGTAACTAAAATAAAAATTTTCTTTGTTGACCTAAGTAGGAATTGACTTAATTTTTTTAATATATTACTTGTTTTAAATATTCTTAATAAACTTCAGATCTGAGTTCGACAATCCTGGAATGGCTGTTTAAAAGACATCTTATTCATTCCTGAGGAAATCTTACTTAATGTCTCATAAAGTTTAAGAGGATAAATTCTTTTTTGTTTTCTGAATACTTTGCTAAGTTGAAATCCTATAAACCCGCCTGAATGACACATAAATTATTTACTTGGGGTAACATAAAATTAAAAATATTGCTAACTATTCCCTATGTGCTAGTTAGGTTCATAAAATTTTCTTTCGCAGAAGCAGACACTTTTAATGGAACACTGATATAATACTAAAATCTCTGTCTGGTTTAGGAAACAATAGTTTGTTCCCTTGTATTAACTATAGAGTTCGGAAGTATAATCTTCACAACCAGATTCTACGTTCCTTTCTAAGTAACCCTAATCCTGGAACCTAATTTTCCATCTCAACGGCTACGGGAAACAAAGCATGAAAGCATTTTGACCCGGTGAGATCGAAGATTCCGTTTACTGAATAAACCTTTTCCTTCTTAATCGTAGTTTATATTCATCTTGTTCACGTGCAATAGGAAGAGTAAAGTCATTAGTTCTTAATATGTGAGTTGGATTATTTATGAATATATAAGCAATCCTACATAGATACATATACAGTAAAACCCCACATAACGCAGGGGGTTACGTTCCATCAACGTATACCGTTGTACGAAATAGCGTTAAACGAGGTCATCTAATCATGTAAATAATAGGATTAGGGGAAAATGGGTATAAAATAAAAACACAGTTCAAGAATTTTGTTATTTAAGTTCATTAAATATGTTTATTATAACAATGCAAAATAAAAACTTATTTTTTATAAATATTGAAATATAACAAATGAATGTATAGAAATAAATAAAATAAAATAAAAAAGAAGGAAATAACACGAATAAATTTTTAAAAAAACACCAAAATTTTCTTTGTGTCAAAAACAAATTTGCTTGTTGAAAAATCATCTTTCGTTATTAGGAAGTTAAATCATGAAGAATTATAATTTCAAAAAGAGTTGATATGTTAATGAGTATATTAGATTCTGAAGAAACCGTGTCCAGTAAATATTCCTTAATATTATTGACACCTATCACAAATATTGAAACTATGAAAATGAGTTAATGTAAATAAATTTATTTAAAATTAAATTCCTTTTGTAGGCCAAAACGCCCGAAACGACCGAGATTGCGTTAATGACTCTTAAGTATGCAATAGCAGGAGCAGTTTTCCCTAATGCATTGTATCAGTTTATTGCAGACATCTTGTGTTAAAAGTATTTATTTGTTGTTTAAGTAGTGCGAGACATTTGAAGTCTTTGTGTGTTAATGATAGGACAGGGAAGGAAACTTCTGTGAATCTCAGTGGGCATTTTGGTAGTTTCGTTCTTACAGGTTCGTGGATTTGGACTAATTAACGATAACGCTTGATGAAGAATGAAAACACACTTTATTAGCCAGTATTGCTCAGAACAGCTCCAGAAACACGTTTACAGTCGTCGAAAGACTTCTACAAGCCCGCTGAAACAATCAGCAATACAGCCTTCAAGCTAGCATGCTATAACTGTGAAGACAGCTTCACGGCAGAGCGCTAGAGTACAGCTCCCGACTCGGTTCGGTCGTTCTCGGAACTCAACATATTCTCGAGATTCTCCACGCTACCGCTCGCGATGCACTCGAAGATATACTCGACAGCCTCAACAATGCACCAACTCGCGATACACTCGACGACAAAATTTTATAATTTGTGAAAATTTCAAAATTTTATATCCCATATATTTTTTGAGGTTGACACTTTGAAATCATAAACATAAAATAGTCTAAAAATCAAACGATTTTAAACAACTCGCCAAAAATTCACAAATTTAAATTGCAGTTTTCATGTAATTTTCATTGAAAAGAAGAAAACAAAGGAATAAAGAGTGTTTTAAGATGTGTAAGAATTTCAGGAAAAGATGTGAGATGTGCTCTGCAATGGATGAATTTCGCTGGTTATTTTATTATGGTGTAGGTTTTATATTTATTTTAACTAACATTTATTTTAAGCTATCTTTCCTGTCAAGCCTTTACTTTTCCCTAAAATTGCCAATGCCAGAGTATGTAAATTATAGTAGAACGCGCAGTGTATTCAAATATTTAGCAGAAGTAAGTTGAGGTAAGTTGAGGTTGTTGTAAGTTGAGTTGAGATTGTATGTGTGCTTCTTGAATCACGAGCGTGAAGGTTGCTAGGTAGAAATTTAAGAACAGCGCGTTTCGGCCTGTGTGCCTATTTCGGCAGTTCGTTGAATCTTCAACTGCTTAATCAGTTAAGCTTGCTGAATCTCAGCTGTATCTTAGAACGCGGTTAAGTTAGTTACGATTTTAGAACCTCGTAGGTAGTGATCTCGTTATTTATTCATCCTGTCATTTATTTTTAGTTTCACATTTCTGTTTTGTTAAACCGCCGGGTCGGCGTAGTTTGTGAGCGTCAAGTGAACGCAGCTGTTATTTCTAAAGTGGAATTTACAGTTCATAGCAGCCACTACCATCGTTGCTGACAAGTTGAGGCCTCGCAACACTATAATGGAGACACCTAATAGGCGGCCACCATTTTTTACATCCATGCCTTCTTCAGGACTCGAACCTGTGCCCTTATTAAAGCAGTAAGCTCCCTACTATACCGTCCACTATACCGTCTGAGAGGCCCAAATACATATCTAAGAAAATGCTTTAATGTTACATACGTTTATGTATAGTTTTCACCACCTTATCGAGAATTTATGGTTCAAATGGACTGGCATGTGTTTCCATCACACGATGCATAAATGTTTAGTTTATTACTTATATGGCCTAGAAAATGGAAGTTCTCAGATTAGTTACATCATGTCAGAAGATTAAGAAAACATTTTTTAAATTAAAACAATATATTGTTAAATTGAATGATTTAAAAGCAATGTCGATACATCTTAATAATTTATAGCTTCATTTTACATTTAATTATGTTCATTAACTGAAGTAATTTATGGAATAATTTTATAACATACGTAAATCATAATTCTATAATCACTTGAACTATTATTCCAGTTGTTAAAAAAAATTTTAATCCATGCATTATACGTTGTGGCACAGAATAGGTCTCTGTGACTGGTTTGAAGGTTTTAATATAAGAAACAAAGTTTTCATTAACAACAGTTCTTGTTCTTAAATAGGTATGTTATCCAGTTTCCTTGTGGGTCACGATCAGAACATGATTTATCTGGATGATGATGATTATGATCACTTTCATGCGCCAAATTCTCTTTTGATCCATTTTAATACTCATGTCCTTAGAATATTTTGCTTAGCCAGCTGATTCAAATGTTCCAGGATATTAACACGTTCGTAACATCTGAATGACCATCCGCATAAGTGTAGAATGATTATACGCATAAGTGTAGAATACGCAACCTGCGAAGTCCATAGCAGTGGTTTTCCGCCAGTCGAATGAGAGGTATGTTTGATAAGTGCATTACCTGAAAATGGCTCCACAACATGCTCCGGTATGTGAAATCGTGCACTCATGTGCTTTGCATTGTAACCTGGAAAGGAAAGCCAAATCAAATTGATAGTAAATGCGTAAATGTTCTAATGCAAGGCCCATTAGAAGACGTTTTCTTGCACAAGCCAACAAATTTCGCACCATATGCACAGTTTCCTGAGTCCAGATTTCTCATGCATAACTGTCCATGCTGTTCCAAGTCTACCATTAAATGTATGCTCCAAGAACTATACTGTTAGACTACGATCACTTTCACACAATCGCTTACTTATGCCCGAGTCCCAGTACAGCAACTGCGCATGACCTTTTGTGTCTTGCATCGTCTAAAGTTTCCTCAAATTTGAAAGATAGTTGCATTTCGTTGCATAGTAAATTTTTGTAAAAGAAATATATTTTTATATACAGCAAGCCTCATTTCCTGAACATCAGTTGGCTTATTGCCTTCAAGCGGCATAAGCATATGGACCACATGCTGGGAATTTACCAAAGAAGTGTTTAGCTGAAACGCAACTTTTAACCCTTCGAAGGCCAAACCTCCCGAGATGGCCTTTCATTCAGACGACCGAAAAGGCTAAGATTGAGATGTAAGTTTTCTTCCCTTTCCCAAAGATATGCAATAGCAGGTGTAATTTCCCCAAATGCATTGTATCAGTTTATTGCAGACAATTTACCCTAAAAGACTATTTGAAGCATCTTTGTTAGGAAGTAGAGAGGATGCCAGTTAAAATCTTCAAACCTCTTTGTGCACTACATCAAATACAGCGAGTAATCCTGTTAAAAATCACCAGTGCGTATAGCACCACATCAACCGCAGCACTTCAGGTCTTAGCTGGCACGCTCCCACTCGACCTAAAAGCAGAATTAGAAAGATCAATCTATCGACTTCTACATTACAAAGAGGACCTTCACACTAAAAAAGATTTACATCTATCCTATGCCAGCATAGAAAGCTTCCAAGATTCCCCTAACTTACACCCAGGAGATCTACCTATCCTTTCCTGGTGCAAATCGCCACCCTCAGGACAACAAAGAGAGATTTTTCTGACGGTTCAAAAATTTCAGGACGAGTAGGGGCAACGTTCACGGTCTTTTCGAACAATGAAGAAATTTATCAAGCACAATTCCGTCTAAGCGATCATGCTTCAGTCTTCCAAGCCGAGTCCCTAGCACTCAAAGAAGCAGCACTATGGTTAGGTACACAACCAGCAGCTCACACTTCATTCTTCACAGATAGCATGAGCGTTCTGAATGCGCTGAATTCCTTTCCTCCAAAACATCCGCACACGGCAGCACTTAGAGAGATCTTCTTGACGTTAGGCTCTTCCATACCTTTAAATATCAACTGGATAAAAGGACATACCGGGCAGTTAAGGCAACGAACGAGCGGATGAACTAGCTAAGACTGCAGCTCTCAAACCAGAAATTGACAAGGAAGTTCTGCTTTCCGCAGAAGTTGCAAAAAGGCTCCTCAAGACAGCATTTCAAGAGACATGGTCATCACGATGGCAGGAAGAAGAGACAGGAAGATTACTTACAACATCTTCCCAATACCTTCTCTCAAGAGGCTGAAATGCAACCGACTCTTCCTCCAAGCCTGTACCAACCACGGGAAATTCCCAGCGTATTACAGACGTTTCCTCAGACGGGACGTCAACTGTTCTTGCGGTTTTCGCGGGGAAGACGCGGACGCACTTCATTACCTGCTCTCCTGCCCTCTGACAGAGCACCTTCGACAGCAGTTCTTTCCTTCCGACTACATCACATATCCTGTGAATAGACTGTTCACGGACTATTACTGCAACAAGGGCATCTTAGAGATAATGAAGCAAGTGAATGAAAATAATAATATCCAAGAAACTACAGATTAAAGTAAAATGTAGAAAGGCGGCCTAACCGTCAAATTGCTAGCAATGACTAGGTTGACTTTCTAACCTGTAGTGCCATTAACTCAGTTTGGCGGAACAGGTTAAGTAAAGTGACCATACCGGTTAGCGAAGGCTTCGATTCTTTAAGGGTTAAGCAACACACTCTGTAAATGCATTTATCAATCCACTGCAGGGAATCAGACATACATACAGCAATATTGTGCCTGTTAAATCCTCGAGCGCAGTCCTGAACCTGTTTCTTTCTTTAACAACCGGTACTGATGAAGTTACATTTTAAAATTATTGGTTATTTCATATACTTACAGGGCAAAGTTTAATATACTTATAGGACATCATCATAACCTTTTCATTTCATTAAATTATATACGTTTCCTAACCATCGACAAAGGAAAGAAATAATTTTTACATGAAAAGCATGCATGAAAATAAAATGGTATTTGTTATTTGAGGAAATAAAAACTGAGATTCTGAAGAGTCTTCGATTTACATAACGCATTCTGTTTTTGATGTTTTATATGGGGAAATTTTCGTTTTAAAACTGAAGAGATTAAGAAATGCATCTTGAGTGTTATCAGCAATTAGAACTCCGTAACATTGTGGATTTCTCGTCGCATCTATTTAGAGGATATGGGAAATTAACGTATCATTCTAAAGGTACTGGAAATCGTAAGGTACTCAAGGTACATCGTAAGATACTGGAAATTTCTCGGTTGAAAACTATATAAAACGGTTGGGGAAATCTACATAAGATCAAACACGTGAAATTAACATATGGGAACAAAATTTCTGTTCCGTTCCCTTTTGTGAATATCGATAAATAACTCTTCTATCTCCATTTACCACAATATAGATGGTACTGAATATTATTTAAATAACAATTCATTTATACTATGTACATATAAATCTAATCTCGATTAAGTAATTACAGAGGAATTCTTTTAAATTCTGAACTTATTTAATTTTTACAGGATATTTCTTGAAAAATTTGCCAAAAGGAAGAACAAATACCCATAGTATCTATGTGCAGTAAATAATATCGTTCCGAATTTTGTTTATATATAAATAATTTTGGTGAAATTACATGTAAATTAGAATATCTCTCGTTTAATGTAACATGAAAGACAGCAGAATGCGAAGCATCACCGGAAAGGTAGGTTTACAAGAGTGAGACCATTTAACATCATTGTTAAACCAACTTTACCAACTTACCAACTTTACCAACTCATTGTTAAACCTTTACCAACTTGGCTCCTTAAGCAGCCAAGTTGGTAAAGGTTTTGGTGACTAATTTTGTGGCCAAATTTGGTTCGAAATTGTCAAAAGTAGCGAAGTTTGACGACCGACTGAAACAGTTTGGTCCGATCTCTGTGTAGCTGTAACTAGTCCGGTCCCTCTGTAATTGTAACTGTATTCAGCCCTATCTAACTGTGCACGTCTTCCAGAAATTTCGAGAAATCGAAGATACTGGAAATTTCTCGGTTCAAAACTATATAAAACGGCTGGGGAAATCTACATAAGACCAGACACGGACAATGCATCTGGTTTCAGTGTTAGTTCAGAGTTCAGATCATTGAGAGATCAATCACCATACAAAATTTCGTTTTGTATCACCATATGTTTACCGTTCTTAGCATTTTCAAGTGGTAACTATTGATTGTGCTCGATACTGTACAAGTACTTTGTATTCCAGAACAATAAAATTGCAGAACTGTAAATGCCTCCCAACCGGCATAGCGGCCGTCGTCGCTGACTGCCGTGCCGAAGGGCCCGGGTTCGAATCCCGAAGAAGGCATGGATGTTTGTAAATGTATAGTGTCTGTGCGGCATGGTGCACCAGCCGAAAGTCCTCTTATCTGGTTTGGTGGAAGGGAAGATGGGTGGAGACCCTCAGGCAAGCCTTCCCTGTTGTGCTTTCAATCAAAATTAAGGGCGGAAGAGTTAAATCGCACTGTCACCCGTAAGGTGCTCAATGCTCATGCCAACAACAGCGTAATCATGCGCTCCTTGCCGCGAGAAATTTCGTGGGTTTGGGCTGATGTTACTGACTGACAAATGAGCATAAGTAACAACAAAAGAACTGTAAAGGGTTTTGGATTTTTAGAACAAATAAATTTTTTCGAGCTATCATCGGCCCTGTGTACACTCAATCCACTACGAAAACATATTCGAGTAACAATCTGGAATATTATGTTAATTTCTCAAATTTTTAAAACATTATTGCTATTTAAATAGTAATTGAAATAGGTCATCTCCGATGTAATTACTTTGACATGAAAACAAAGTTGGATTAACGCTAAATGTCTGTTTATTTATACGACTAATTCCTAAGATGAAGGAACCACTTCGTGGCACTCGCTTCCAAACTGTTCCTGAGTGTTATTATTTATCTTGTTGCTATTGTGTCCCAATAACCTGTAATATGCTTGGAAAGGACTGGGGGTAAAATGTGTGAACTAGGAAATAAAAAAAAAATAAAATTTAACTTACCCCAAAATGACAGCATTGAATCGTTGAAACAATTCACAATTTATTAGTTAGCCAGACTGTAAAAGAAATAGATAAAAAAATGTCACATTGCCAGACATAAATAACTAATACAAGGCGCACATGAAGCTGCTCGTGAGTTACAGACGAAGTCCAGAAGAATCTTAATTAATCCGCGAAAATAATGTCCTTACGTGAATAGCACATTTAAGTTGGGTTAGCTGCATAAAGTCACTTAAATTTTTGATGAGATTAATTCAAATGCATTTTACAGTTCGGAATTCTAGACCTGAAGAATTAGCACGTGGCTGTGTGAATTCTTGGAACGAACAAGAGTCCGATGAGACTCTTGTTTGTTTTGATCGTGTGTTCGTGGTTTTGATCTTGAATTCTTGGAACGAACAAGAGTCCGATGAATTCTAGACCTGAAGAATTAGCACGTGGCTGTGTGAATTCTTGGAACGAACAAGAGTCCGATGAGACTCTTGTTTGTTTTGATCATGTGTTCGTGGTTTTGATCTTGAATTCTTGGAACGAACAAGAGTCCGATGAATTCTAGACCTGAAGAATTAGCACGTGGCTGTGTGAATTCTTGGAACGAACAAGAGTCCGATGAGACTCTTGTTTGTTTTGATCATGTGTTCGTGGTTTTGATCTTGAATTCTTGGAACGAACAAGAGTTCGATGAATTCTAGACCTGAAGAATTAGCACGTGGCTTGTAAATTCTTGGAACGAACAAGAGTCCGATGAATTCTAGACCTGAAGAATTAGCACGTGGCTTGTAAATTCTTGGAACGAACAAGAGTCCGATGAGATTTTGCGCAAAATATCTTTTCGTAACAAAACATTATCAGAAGATGTTTCTCGAAACGCTGCCTTTCAGGCAATTCACCAAATAAGTTCTTTTAATATGGATTTAATTACGATGGCATTCCAAAGATGAAAAATGGCTAACTCACGCAACCAGGGAAAAAGGAAATCTCGGAAAGTGAGGACTCGGCCAGGACAGCCCAGAAGTGCTTCTTACCTCGACGAACTCCAGCAGCAGAAGAGAGCGAGAAACTCGCCTCGTGATCAGTGCCGGTTGCAGTTAGCATCTCATATGGAGGCTTGCCTTCACACTGAGATTCTTGGGCAGTAGACTGGTCCATTCAAACTATCAACAAAACAGGCGCTGCTACAGGTATTCTGTGACTTCCACATCGTTGGAAACGGGTTGTACACAATGCTGGCGACTATATTGAAGGACTGTAAAACATGGTGACATGAATCACTTTTGTATTCCTTGTAAATAAATAGTTGCCACTATTAAAGTTCCAACCCTCGTACATTAAAGTTATATCCACGGAGCATAAATTTGCACTTAAAATCATCCATCTTAGAATTTATATCTGCTTTGTTATCATCCAAAGCGTAAAACCCATGTTAGGCAATATATCAAGAGCAGATCCAATAGTAGATAGCATATGATGAAAAGCTTTATTTAGTGTGCAAGTTCAGATAAAAAGAAGTCTTCCCAAACACCCTAATCCTTATTCTCAGAAAACTAAGATCAGTAGAATGATAAATACCACGTCAAGAGATTTTGACTTCATGCATTTTTAGTTTTACTTATTCAGCTTTCGATCTTTCCAGATTTCTGCTGGCGAGAATGCGATTTTTCTTCTGCATCGATTAATTTAAACTTTGTGAAAGTAAAGCTGGAATTGCCTGAAATTTTTCTGAAACTTAAATTGCTTAACTTATGTTCGTCAAAATTAAGTTTCTTTAAATTAGTTACAACTGGAAAGTACCACATGTGTTGCTAGATTATATTCCTACAGTAATGCATTGTTTATTCGTGTTTCAAAGGAGAACTCGAAAAAGAATGTGTAAAGGGCAATGCTGTATAATCGGAATTTCAGTTCAATAGTGTATTTTAGCTGTAGAAGAAATATTATACAAGAAAGAATATTATACAAATTGGTGCACAGTAATTATACATATTTCGTTGTATCTTCATGCCTTTTAGCTTAGAATACTTTTTGTTTGAAAAGGTTTTAAGCTATTTCAGTTTTCAAAATCAGACGAATTTAAATTATATAACATCTGATACAGAAATGAGAATGACAATAATTTATTTATATCGCTAATTTCGAATAACTACCACTTTTCTAGAAAGTCTCACACCTTTTCTTTCTTTTTCTTTTTTTTTTTCTCTTTTCTGAAGAAAAAGAATTCTTCATGTTTCGTCAGATGTGCCATTTGATCTTCAATCTTCAAAGCAATGAAGGCGAAAAGTACGATCAACAGTCCAATTAAAACATTCTAGAGTCATTAGGTTATTTTGAAGTAGGAGACATGACAAACTAGCAATGTCTTCGCCGTGACACGAACCTGAACCTCTTGAATACGCGTCGAATGTGCTAATATTACACTAAGAAACGCTTGCCTGGAAGGAGGGAGGAAATATCTCATATACTAGCCCTTTTAAAGGGGTATTCTAGTAGTCTAGTGCTCAAGACTAGAAACTTCCCCTAGTATTCTACTAGTCTCGTGCTCAAAACTAGAAACTTCTAGCATTCAAAAACTTTTCTAGGGCTATTTATTCCGTTGCGTTACGCTTCTGTGCATTTATCATTCACGCAACAAGCTAAATGATATTAAAAGGACATAGAATTTTTTATTTGTGTCCACTCAGCATGGCAAATAGCTGTTGCCAAAGTATTTTCCTTTGACATGTAATTTTACACATATTTAACTGAAAATGCATCTTATGTATAGTTATGAATTAATAAAGTAACAGTGTTATTAAGAAAGATGCTTCTAACGTATTTTTTCGCCCTCCCCCCAGTGGCCGCTTCGTTAAAACCGCTAAGTACTGGTATTTCGATCTGGCTTGGATTTGATCCTACGTGAATAGGTTGGCTGCATGATTGTTTTTCGTGGTTTTGATCATGTGACTCTTGAAAACGAGGCAGTTTCCCTTAGAAAGTCCTCCACGAAGGCATCCTTCCTTTTACTCAGCTAGTCCTTATGACTTTGTGTCTTTCAGATAATCTAAATTAACGCATTTGGGGCGGGGAGTTGTGGGTTATTCAATTATGACAAAGCACACGAAGGCTATCTGCCTAAAGGGAGGGATGCCTTCGTGGAAGACTTTCTAAGGGAAACTGGGAAAACCACGAAAACGCTCATGCAACCAGCCCGTTCGCGGGATTCGAACCTCGGACCGAACTACCAGTCTTCAGCGTCTTTACCGCTCGGTCGCTGGTGGGCCCCATTTTGGGGGGGGATTAATTAGTCTTTGCAAGTATTAAAAATTGACTTTGGAGGGAAAAATAGTTTAATTTTCAAGTGTAGCTTATGTTTTCTTTTAGCAATTGCGTGAAACTGAGAATAATTCATTTTTAAGTGCAGATTATGTTTTTTTATCTGCAATGATGTGAAACTGAACTGTGTGATATTTTACCGTTTTATTCCATGTTTTGAAGCATTTAATATATTTTCTGTAAAAATGTCAAAATGTAATGTGTTAAAATGACTTTGAATATTTGAATATTTTTGCTTCATATATTCGTCGGTAAAACAAAAAGAAATATGAAAAAAATTAAAAGCATATTTAATTAACATTTGTTATCACTTTAGAATTTTTTTTCTGTCTCGCAGTTTTTCATCCTATGCCACTAAATACGTTCAAAAGAAGAGCTTCCATTTACTGTTAGTGTATTTCATTACAGAATTCCATTTACTGTTAGTGTATTTCATTACAGAAATTTTCATCAATTTATATTTTTCATTCGTCAACTTTTTTAACATCTTGCTCTTTCAGTTTGGACTTACCGAATCTCAATTATAATACTAATCTTACAGATTAACATTTGAAGATATATTCAGAATTCTAAAACTATGAGATTAACATAAATAGTTTCTTTGCAACATTTTTTGTGTTTCTTTCATATAATACGTAGATTACTATATTTCGTTAATAGCGATTTTGCCAAAAAAATCATTTCTAGGAATGCTACTTAATTTTAAGGGGGCTCATACACCTTAAACCCTTTATGATCTTCGAATATGTGACTGTTGCAAAAACTGGGACATTTTATTTATTTTAAAAGCAATTACTTCCAACATTTTACAGCTGACTACATAATATAGCTGCTTTAGAAACTAGTAATCAGAAAGTGTGTGTTGCCACAAATATTTTTGTAACTTAATCCGCTTTGTGACAAAAGCTTTCATCATGTTTCCAACTTGCGCGCACGATATTTTAAAAATGGCTAATGGTACATATTTGAAATTCGATGGAATTTTTTATATGGGCGCTATTTTCTAAGTGAACCAAAAATTTTATGAATATTTTAGTATTAAAAAAATTTATGCGCGAAAATATTACAGATTTTATTAATAAAATACATTTTATAAACTCAACTTCAAATAAAATAAAAATTTAACATGAAATCCACAGAATTTTAGGTTCACAATAGTTTCCAAATGTTATAAAAGCTATATATTAAACATGGAATTAAATTATGCAATAGAATGTTTTAAAATGTTCGCGCAAGGTGAAAACTACACGAAAACTTTTGTCGCAAAGCGGATTAAATTATCAAAATATTTGTGGCAACACAAACTTTCTGATGACTCTATCAGAAAGCAGCTATATTATGTAGTCAGCTGTAAAATGTTGGAAGTAATTGCTTTGAAAATAAATAAGTTATCCCAATTCTTGTAACAGTCACATATTCGAAGATCTTATGGGTTTTAAGGTGTATGAGTCCCCTTAACACAATAGGAAAAATAGTTTTTTAACCATAATTCTGGTTCTCAGATTTTTCCTTTTTCTTTCGTTTTTAAATGACATAATGTTGTACCAATGAGCACAATGTAATTTCAAGAATGCAATAAATAAAGACAATGTATTTAGATAAATTTTAATTAAAATTATTCGAATTTATTCGGATAAAATTAAATAGCATTAAGATAACTGCATATTTTCTTATATGGAATTAATTAACAGTAATTCATAATAATTAGTCAAAATTATTAAGTACATATTAAAATTAATTTAGTTCGTTAAAATAAATATTAAAAAATGTGTTTCTGCCCCCCCCTCCCTCTACATTTCCACATTTTGTGTGAACAGATAAGTAAAAGTAACAGTTAATTAACAGTAATTCACAATAATTAATCAAAATTATTAAGTACATATTATAGTAAATTAATTTAGTTCGTTAAAACAAATATTAAAAAATGTGTTTCTACCCCCCTCCCTCTCAATTTCCACATTCTGTGTGAACAGATAAGTAGATACGTATACGCTTGGAAACAAATACACTTACGCCATTTGAAAATCTTTAACTCCAGTATAATTAGTCTAATACCTATTACTTCCCTACATTTGGCATTTTGAAATTATCAGCTCAAATCTCCTGCATTATAAACACTTATTAAAACTTAAGGATACACAAAATCACAGCTACTTAAAAATTTCTACGTTTCTACGTTCTTCAATTACCTTCGTTTACAACGTACGTAGAGTTAGTATTTTGTGCTATTAGTGCAAATACTGAATTTAATATGCATCGTGGCATTCAGTTTCTAGTAAATTAAACAAAGTTCAATATATTGAGTGTAACTGACATTGCTATTCTCCACTGAACATAAATTTGAATCACAGGCTTGAAATAAATACCAAATATTGTCAAGTGAAAAGAAATTTTAATTTTTACATAATTTACGCTGAACAAATATACAGCAGCTATTCCGCAGATGAAAAGGGATTTAACACAGCAAATTAGCTCTAGAAAAGCACAGAGGCAATATTTTACAAGTGATTTGCTATAATATGTGAAATTTGATCACTACATTCCAGAATGAAGTGACATTGGATGCCTTTATATTGCACCAAATGAGTTTGATGGCGGATGTTAAATGTTAAACAATGATGTTGGGCACGTTCCTGATATTTTCAGTGATGCTGGAACAACTTTGCAATGATACCAGCCACCAGAAGTTCTTCAAGACCACCATAACCATGCCCGTGATGACTACCAGGCATTGCTGCAGTAAAATTAACAGCTGTGACTAACAGAATGGCAAAGAGGCAGATGAAGATGGTAATGTAACTAACAGGAAACATTTTCAGCAGTTGAAGTTTAAAGTTGTGAATGAAGAACGCAGAGCAGCCAGTTCTGAGTGCTGTTGGAATGATCTCAAAAGGATACTGTTGCCTTTTATAACCCAACAAACAAGGTCGAACCAAAATTTGAAATTAAAATAATTGATTCAGTTACGTCTATTTAAATTACTGTAACACTAAACATTGGGATACCGGAAGTGCTAGTTTTAATTCTCCGACAAGTTAAGACGGTTTTTCCGGTCGGAAGTGCATCGGTAAGTTTTAAAAAGGAAACACAAAGTGTGTGACCCGCATGCAGATGTTTATTTCTATTCGCGAGGTTTCTTCTCCTGTTTCTACGTTTCTGAATGGAATACGAAACTTGTCCAAAATGTTATCAGCAGATTTTCTCCTTCTTTTTTTACTTTAATTGCTTTTTTCTCTTTTCTTTTTTTCTTTTTATGCTGCGCAACGTAACGAAAAGAATTTCCTAGAAGACTTAGAATACATTACTAGCTTATATTAAATGGAATTTTGTATATTTTATTTTAAATGAGTAAAACCTTCAGATGATTCAGTAAAACCATTTGGTTTCTGTTTATAAGGAACTAGCTTTACCCGCTGCTTCGATCGCGATGATGTCCTTAAATAAGTTTCAACTCCGCGTGAATTTTAAAAATACACTCCGCGTAAAATTTCAAAATAAAGAACATTCGAGCGCCTTAAAATGATAAAACAAATTTTTTTATCGCACACAATAAAATGTAAAGATTATAAAATATAAATGCAATTTTCCAAGCAACAATTACGGAAATATACAACACGAGCAAATAGATCTTTAAGAAAATACGAAGCAAAACATTAAATAAATCACAAAAGTCGAAATGTTGATAATAGTTTCAAGTCGATAAGTTAATTAGAAGCTATTAATTTTAAAATGATTTTCCACGTATAAATCCATGAACTTTGACCTTTTCGCCAACCCAACGGTCGACCGGATACTAACTCCCCCCCCCCCCCGTCAGTCGCTTTCGAATCGCAGCCTGTCAACAAAGAGTTAACAATAGCAAGCAGAATATTGTTTCATCTGTGATTAAGCTGGAAATAACAGTTGCACCAACATTGTTCCTATCATTCAGAGAGCTACACAAGTTTCTAATTTCGAGAAATTTGATAACTAGATCGAAAGTTATAATTTTTATCACCAATTTATTGGACTCACACGGGAAAACCTAAGAAAAAATCCCCAATGTCGCTTTTGAGTCGCATTCAAATTAGAGTTTTCAGAATTTTTAATTAATATCTCTGTTGATTAAAGTCGTACGAAAATAAGAATGGTATCGATAGATTCCGACGAATTTTTGGAATCAGGGGATATGTGTCTAGAAATTCAACTAACCGCCGTTCCGTAGATATTTGTGAAAATATAAATTGGCGCGTAGCCAAATCCCTTTAATAGGGAAAAACCCAACAAAGTAAGTGAAAAATGTAAGGTAAAAGTTGTTTTTAATTAATATCTCGGCTTAAAGTCGTACGAAGACATTTTTTAGCCTATAACCTTTCCGAATATATCTAAAATATTCCTTGAAAATTTCGTGATCAATTCAGTAATTAGGGCTTGAAAGCGTAACTAAGAAACACACAAACTCACATTCACATTTATAATATTAGTAAGGATTGTTAAAATTAAACTTGAATTTATTACATTATTCATCTTTGGCTACTAAACGTTTAATTATTTCATGCATTTATTTTGAATTCATTTTATTTTGTAATCATATGCAATTTCCATATAGATTGTAAACAACTCCCCTGATTACATATTAACTATTCAAAGTAATAATGTATATCTTTGTTTGTTTACTGTTTGTCATAAATAGTCCAAATTATATGAAACATAGCGCACCAGTTTGCCAAGAAACGCGTTTTAATAATTTCTGCTTCATTACACTGTCTATTAACACACTAATTAAAGGTCATAAAAGAGAAATTTGGCACAAAAACGGTAGCTTTTGATTTAGCACTTCTCATTGAAACCACCAAGAACAATCAGTTATTTGAAATGAAATTCATTTTTACTCTTCACAAAGCGCCAGTAATTAGAAAGCGAATTCATTAGAAGTAATTACTTGTAAACACCATAAAGGAAATTTTTTAATGTATTTTTTGTTTTTAGTAAGCAGATTGGAGTTCAGAACAAAATAAGAAAAGTTGCCGCTTGAGGTAAATATTTGTTAGAAACTTTTCAAGCGGCATATGCAATAAACTAAATGAAGAGATATGTCTTGAATAATTAAATCTTTCCTTTGTTATATAAATGCAAAAATCCTTAAATGATTTTAATTTGAATGAATAATAATAGATTTTTTTCTACCACCTGACTTGTTCATTTTGGCAAACTAACGTAAGATTCACATAAATTTTATGCTTTTCATCTTCGATTTTTGTGGAATTGTTGCAAAAACCAGTAAGCTGAATATCGTAATTATTTAGATTAAAATCTTTACAATTGTTAAACAGAATTTTTCGTCAAAACTAACGCATTAAAAAATATGAAGATTTCCATACGAAAGAAATGCTGATAATCATGTAATCACCGAAAGTAGGGATTCCAACATTCAGGTATTTGGTATTATGAAATTTATAAACCCAATTTTCTTTTAAAATTCATATCGTTCTTTTATTTCAAGAATATCCCCATTTCCAAAATAATAAAAATGACATTTTGGCTGGCCTTAATAATTTTATCAAAATAATTCATTTCGAAGTTTTTAATTTTTCTGTAGCAATCGTTTTTCCTAATTTCTATTTAATGTCTTACTATTTACGTTTCATATGCTTTTGTAACGAAATTGTCTTTGACATAGCTTCAGAGACCCGCAAAACACTGTACGTAAAAATATTCTCCCGAATGCATGCACATGTATATGTAACACGCATGATATCAAGGTACACGTTATCTATTGTATAATACAACTCAGTAAAGATATTTGTTATCGATGAAACTTTGTGTTGCCTCTCACAAAGTGTAAGATATTTATGTTGCAATTTAAATCAGAAAACTTTCCCATTTAAAAGAAGTGTGTTGCCACTCGCAATATATTTTTCTCTCAAATTTACTCACTGAGCAAAATCAGCGATTTAACCCGCGGGAAAGCGCGTGGGGTTTATCATACCCCAACCCTACATAAAAGTAGAATATTCCTAACTTGTGAACCTGAAATTCTGTGCCGCTTTCAGTAGCTGAGTTTCTAGTTGTGGTTGACTTTCAGAACTGCTTTTTCTTTGCCTGAGTGTTTCAGAAAAAGATTTATCGGTATTTTGTTCGAACTGGGGTATGACACACCCCACGCGCATGCCCGTGTAAGTGTTTTTCTGACTGAATATTTTGTTCAGAAATTTATTTCTAGAGTGTAATAGTAAATTTTTCTACTCGCAAGTGATTTTAAAGTACTTGACATTAAATTCTTAAAAATTTCTAACCGCATTATGGTAAAAAGAATGAGTCCCTATGAACTGGAGATGCAACGCATGTGAGATTTATTAGAAATATTTGAAAGCGATGAAGATTGCATTTCGGAAACTGAAGATGAAACTAAGAATATTTTCTACCATGTTCTGGTTTTGAAAAAGATAAAACATTAATTTCTGTGTTTCTAAAAAAAGAAAAACTGTTCTTATGCTTTCAACATTATATAACGATCATACTATAGATGATACTATTGGAGAAAATAAAACATCAGGAATTATATGTTTTAATAATATGACTTTAAAGGAGCAGTGGATATGGGGGATGAAATGTCAGCCAATTATTCAATTGCCAGAATAACAAGGAGGTGGCCAACGGTAATTTTCTTTCCTGCACAGAATGTTGCTGTAATAAATGCTTGAATTATATTACATTCAACTGCTAATCCACCAACCAGAAACAGAAGCCTGTTTTTGAAGGACTTAGCATTACAATTAATGAAAAAAGTATTGAAAAAAGATCAGAGATTAATACTTTTCCAAGAAATCGACGTACTGCATGCAAAACAAAAGCAGAAGTTTCGACGAAAAATTAAAACGAATACATGTAATTCTAAACAACTAAGTATGAAAGATGTGATAATTTTGTTGCCCTCGCGCAAGAACAGAAGAATGTGAATGCAATGTTTAAAATGTGAAAACATTCTGTGCCAAGAACACATGAACGTATTTCGTTCAAAGTGTGAAGAAATAAAATAAGCATGGTGTATTAGAGATGCAATGAAACTTAGAGGCATGATGTTTATTTTTTTATTATTTTCATTTACCTTAATTTTAACACTAAGATTATTTCGGAAATTAATTTTTGAAACCCAATTATTATTTACTTATTTATAATACACGAGAACAAAAAAAAAAAAAAAAAAAGTTTTAAAACTAAATAATACTATTTTTATTGTATTTTAAATATTGGGGTATGTGATACCCCACGCGCCCACTCTAGCAACTTTTCTTGGTGCGACATCCGCCGGGTTAAAAGAAATATGTTGCCACTACTCAAACTAAAATATTTTTGTCTTCCACGCGGCGTAAGATATTTTATTTTTCTGTCAAATTTATCTCGTTATGGATTAATAAAGTTATAAAATTGAAGCAAACAATGCAAATTAATTTCAATTGTAATTAATTACCATTTGGAACCGTGATATTACACTAGGTGTCTGCATATATATATATACACATTACAACGAAGAGTACTGTTCATACTGTACATACATATATATTGTAATTGTTGTTTATTAAAATTAATTTCTTTCCAAATGTAATACGTATTTCAGTTAATTTGTGTGTCCACAATACGTTAAAAGAATAAATACAAGTAAGTATATTTATTAACGAAGAGTTCTGATAAATACAAGTATAATAATCTGGTAATGAAAGTTTCAGTCTTTTGTTAATTTGAGCCTTATGCAGCGGAAACGATGGTTTTTCTGTTGATTAGTATCCATTTGGTTTTGCTCCCTGTAAATTTGAATGTAATCTATATACGTATATATACAGAATATATCTGTATCTATACGTATATATACAAAATATATCTGTATCTATACGTATAGATACAGAATATATCTGTATCTATATACGTATATATACAGAAAAGTGTCCATTTGTTTGTGTGTATAATTCATATAAATTTACAGTTTTATTCGATATGATGAAATTTTGCATATTCGACCTTCAAGGGGAAGGTCATACACAAGATTTCAAAAAACTATTCTACGGAGTTCACACTCAGGGCGTTTATATTGGGACGCTGAATTTTCATGCTCATGTTGTGTAGCGAATTTAATTTAATTAAGTGATTCATAAAAATCAAAATTTTAAGTTGTAATTATTCAAAATTTGAGCTACACAAGTTTGGTTATATTCTTTTTGGGCCTATTAATTCTAGTGTAATATATTTTGGCTTTCCGAGTTTACGCGAACTGCGTCTTCAATCTTGTACACGCGAACAATGGATAAGTATTTTTGTTTCTGCGTAATAAACTCAGTTTTTCATGTCAAAAATTAATTTGATTTCTTAGTATTTAATATCATTAGTTGCAGAAAAATTAGCTCTTTAATTTGGCATAACTTTCATTTTTCTAACTTTAATTGCATTTCAGTTATGAGCTTTAATTAGTAGATTTTTCTTCGTTTCGCTTGTGATTTAGTTAAAGGGGGATGAAATGCCTTCTTTCCGGTTGAAAAGTCACTTTTTGCGAGTTTTCAGAGTTTTCAGCGTTCTTTCGTTGGGACCCTTGCAGGGTTGTTGAAATTCCTAATCTCCCCCGGTTGCAGGTGGCAGTTATTTGGCGAGGGTTTGGCGACTTGGATTTTCCGTTGAGGTTTCAAAATAGTGGTTTTGGCGAGTTTGATAACATGAGGGTATGCTGTGGTTGCAACTATTTCAACTTTCGGTGAAAAAATGGGTTGCGCCAACTTGGCAGTCCGGCGCTCTCCCTTTTAACGGGTTGTTTTAGGGGACGAGCAGACTTTTTCACACTTTTGCACTTTCTACTTACCATCTGACGCTGTCTCGTTGACAGCAGAATTTCATCTTGGAAAATGCATTTTTCCGTCTTTGGAGCTACGGGCCTCTTGCCCTGGAGTTGTGAACGAGGAACTTAGTTGCACGAATTATGACCTCGACTAAATTATAGGCTCCTCATAGCCGTGCCTTAATATGTAAGTTACTCAAAGATAATTAAAATAGGAAAAAGCGAAGAAGAGTGATGCCTAGTTCTAGTGCCGTTAAGAAGAAATTTCAGCCTCTCCTCCATGAATAGAGTATCATCTACATCGATAATCCAAAATCTTTGAGAATTAATTGCCGCCATCAAGAGTCTTCTGCATCGCTAGTGATGCCTAGTTCTAGTGCCGTTAAGAAGAAATTTCTGCCTCTCCTCCATGAATAGTTTCCATCTGCTTCAACCTTCCTAATCTTTAAGAATTAATTGCAGCCATCCAGAGTCTTCTGCATCGCTAGTGATGCCTAGTTCTAGTGCCGTTAAGAAGAAATTTCAGTCTCTCCTCCATGAATAGTTTCCATCTGCTTCAACCTTCCTAATCTTTAAGAATTAATTGCCGCCATCCAGAGTCTTCTGCATCGCTAGCTCCGGTGTCCCACGACAAAAATGCTAACTTCAATATTGGATTGGATTTGACTTTTTTTGAAAACTATCAACCCTCGAACTCTTCTCATTTTCTACTACGCTCAGCAGCCGTCCTCCTTGGCATCTTGATAATTTTTAAATATGTGGGCATTCCTCCTCCTCCTGTTCATCTGCAGCTTGTATTCCATTAGATAAGATTTTTTTATTTGTTTTCTTTTATTTGGTGGTCTGATATTTAAAAAAAAAAAACGAAAAAAGGTTATAGTAGTTAATTCTTATAATAAAGTTTTATAGACATTTCTAATAAGTAATTCTATCAACTAAAATAGTTAATAGTGATTGAAATAACTTAATTAGTTGAATTAAAAATTCTGTAGTTGAGTAAACTAACCTAATTCTAATGAAATCATTTTGTTGTCCATTAAAGTAAATTATTAGATTGGCCAAAGGAAATATATCATTATTTAATTTAGTTAATTAAAACTGTGAATGTAAATTAGTCTGATTGGTTAAGGAAATTTATTCTTCATTAAATAAGTTAATTGAACTTGTGAATTCCTTCTTGGGGAAGATTGATTGGTAAAGGTGTCATTAGTTGAGCTTCTTTGCTCCTCTTAGGGATTAAATTGCTTGTAGGATGTAATAGCCTGATTTAAGTAACATATTACCTGGTTAAATCATTCTTTTGAAAATAGAAAGTTACTGTGTGCAATAACCAGAATTACATTGGTATTGATTACTCTGTGTGAAATGTTTTTTTTTTTGGAATGTATAACTTGTTAATTATTATTTTTTTTTCTCCCCGGGGAGGGTATTGTTAATTTATCCAAAATTTTATCTAATCATATTTATCTGAATGTAATAGCAATAATAGTTTGATATTATTGAGTCTAAGATAGAAGTAATATTACTCTGTAGAGGTATGCATTTTGTTGAAAGCAATATTTTACAGTTCAGCTTGAATCAGATTTGCTTTTTAAGTTAATTCTGCACTGTGTAATAATCAATATGTTAACAGTACTGATGGAATATTAATTGCTTACAAATTACTGGACTAAGTAACTCTTAAAAATTTTAATAAATAGGCTCACTTTTCTAGATCAGTCAATGTTTATTTATTTCTTTTTGTGTGTGTGCTCAATGATTTTCACCCGTCTCATTCTCAAATTGATTTCAGGGTTAATCCGAAAACACAACGCAAATGTACAGGGCTTATAGATATTAGTATATTACTGTTAAAAAAAAATTTTAAGTGTTATGTCAACAGAGTAGGATACCATTATTGGTACCGTGATTTTTTTTTTCTATAACATATTGGTACCATTTGATTTTTCACATAACACTCATCTTAGGTTCCCGTCGCGGTTATTATACGTTCCCGCTGTCAGTGGAAAAAACACATGCTCAGCAAGGAATTTATAATTGTTTTTTTTTCACAAAAAATAAATATTAATATTTCTAAAAGCATTCATTAACTATACATTCTGTATTATTATTTGAATTTTGAAATCACGTCTTAGGTTCACATCTCCGTAGTTACGTTCCTGCTATCAGTTCTTACTAAAACGTTCGATTCGAACGAACGATACTAAACGTTCGATTCGAACGAACGATAATAAACATTCAATTCAATTCTTACTAAAGAGTTCGATTCGAACGAACGATACTAAACGTTCGATTCAGTTCTTACTAAAACGTTCGATTCGAACGAACGATACTAAACGTTCGATTCAGTTCTTACTAAAACGTTCGATTCGAACGAACAATACTAAACGTTCGATTCAGTTCTTACTAAAACGTTCGATAATATACTCTTTAAAAGACTGTAGAACCTTTCAAAACACAGTAAAACCATTAAAGAAGAATTTAAGAGCGTTGTCTATTATTTTTGGCGAATATTTCGAAAATGGTATGGAAATCGGACAAAGTCCGTTGCGATTTTCTGAAAGCTCATTTCCGAAAAAAGCTATAACCGATAACAAAGCAAGACCCGGTTTTTATTAAAATCGTTATGTGACACAGTTTTACCTGTACACTATCCTGTAATTTTATTGAAGCCTAGTAAAATTATGCACGATTAACCTTGAACCAAAACAAAAGGAAAATTACTATCTTCTTGAGATTTCGAAAAAAAGTCTCTTCACTCTGGATACAGCCCGGGTAACAGAGGGTACTTTATATATATATATACAAACACATATTGTCAATTCAAGTTACATATCTCAGCTTTATATAATAACAAAATTTGACTAGTCTGGCATTTTCTTTTTTATTTTCTGTTTTGAAATGTTACGTGCTGTTTTAAAATTCTTAACTTTCAGTCACAAGCTTATTTATTATTCTGCGCACGCGCATGAATATTTGTTGACTTTTTTATAAGTTTGCCCGAAAGAAAAAAAATTAAAAGAATTACTTTTTGAAGAATGCTTTGAAAAAGACATATAAATAAAAAAACTTAGCTTGACAAAACCTTGTTCTGCACTTTTCTAAATTCCTTTTTATTTGGGAAGTATTATTTTCTCTTCGATATGCACTGGTGACAGTAAAATACAATGTATGTAAAAGATTGCTGCTTCTTATATACTTTATTTAATAGTTTCGTATCATGCTTTTGTAAACCAAAGGAAAAGAAATATTATTAAATGTATAGAAAGCATTTTCAGATTAAATTCTATATTTTATTTTCAAGTGGGAGCAATGTCCGTAGGCGTATATCTCCAAAAAAACAAAAAAAAAAAAAAAAAAATTATCCACCTACACTATCTGTAAAATAGCTTTCGTTATTTTCATTTATTTTGTATCAACGCCGAAATTCATAACATAGCGCATTTATTTTTACTGTGTTTCACTATGCCCTGTACAGAAAGAAAAACTTTTCTATATCAGTGTGCTAAATGTTTTCCATCTTACTTTGTTAAATATCTTAACGGATATCCAAGAAGAATTTTAGTTAATTTTTATATTTAATCTTAAGTATCTCGAATTTTCCCTCTCCTCCTTCTTTGATTTCGTCTAGCTTATGAAAGGTTGTCTTTTACAAGTGACGGATTTAAAAAAGAGAGTGCATTCCTCTCCTGAATTTTCGAGGATCCCTAATCTAAAGACAGATATGGTGTTTTCAAAGTTTCTAAAAATTAGTTAATTTAGATTTTGAAGCCAGTTAGGATTTTGACAGTACCCTATTATGACTTGCGAGACGTTTAAAATGAATTATGAGTGTCATTATAATGATGCGGCTGTGACGTCATGCTCAAAACATTAAATCTGTAGTGTTACAAACAATACAAGTATGTTATTTACATAACTGTACAACTCTGAGTGTCTATAAAGTTACCATGCTTTACTAACTGTTATTTCACCAAATAAATATCTCTGCAATGCCATTTTTTATTATGAAACCAAAAGAAAAATTCTTGCTCAGTCGTCATACTTATACATATACTTAGTATACGGAAGCAGATATATTTTTCCTGCATTGAATATATGCAGTGGAAGCTCAAAATCATAATAAGGCTGTAAGATTCTTAAGTGTTTTAACTGTAATTTCACCAAATAAAAATCTTTGGAATGCTATTTTTTATTATGAAGCCAAAAGAAAAATTCTTGCTCAATCGTCATACTTATACATATATGTAGTATACGGAAGCAGATATATTTTTCCTGCATTGAATATATGCAGTGGAAGCTCAAAATCATAATAACGCTGTAAGATTCTTAAGTGTTTTAACTGTTATTTCACCAAATAAAAATCTCTGGAATGCTATTTTTTATTACGAAACCAAAAGAAAAATTCTTGCTCAGTCGTCATACTTATACATATACTTAGTATACGGAAGCAGATATATTTTTCCTGCATTGAATATATGCAGTGGAAGCTCAAAATCATAATAAGGCTGTAAGATTCTTAAGTGTTTTAACTGTAATTTCACCAAATAAAAATCTTTGGAATGCTATTTTTTATTATGAAGCCAAAAGAAAAATTCTTGCTCAATCGTCATACTTATACGTATATGTAGTATACGGAAGCAGATATATTTTTCCTGCATTGAATATATGCAGTGGAAGCTCAAAATCATAATAAGGCTGTAAGATTCTTAAGTGTTTTAACTGTTATTTCACCAAATAAAAATCTCTGGAATGCTATTTTTTATTACGAAACCAAAAGAAAAATTCTTGCTCAATCGTCATACTTATACATATGTGATACGCATACAGAAGCAGATATATTTTTCCTGCATTGAATATATGCAGTGGAAGTTCAAAATCATAATAAGGCTGTAAGATTCTTAAGTGTTTTAACTGTTATTTCACCAAATAAAAATTTCTGGAATGCTTTTTTACTTCCTTGTACGAAGTAAAAAGGAAGTTTTGTAATCGCGAAAAGTTTCAGGCACCATATTTCAACGAAAATATCCATTTTGACCGCTATCGAATGCAATTTAACAATGTTTTTGCGTCATATCTGTACGTAAGGACAAAATAAAATATTCGTTTCCTCCAAAAAATGATAAAACTGCTTTAAAATTAATTCTGAAGATAATTTTTCGTGGCGTCTGTACGTACGCATCTCGCATAACTCGAAAACGAGTAGCCTCAGAACGTTGAAATTTTGTATATAGGACTGCTATAACATGTAGATGTGCACCTCGTATTTTGGTTGCAATCGGCCGCACCAAACGTATATAAATACTATATTTACATATATATCCACTCTGTTACTCGGCACAGTGATCTCAGTTTCCTTACTCTTAAGGAATGTTATAATGTATGTTATATGTTTGTAAATTGTACATTTTTTGCTTTAAAATGATTGAATTATGTTGTTCTTATCTTCCGGTTAAGGGTTTTATGCCTTTCGTAATTCTGGAAGCAATATTTGTACAATTATCAACAATTTAAAAGCTGTTTAAATGCTGTTAAGTTTTAAATAACATGTCGGACATATTTGTTTACATTTGAAACATCAGAACAGTAGATTTGTTGCCAATCTAGAGAGATTAAGCTTCGCAACAATAAAAATAACGCCTTCATTTATTATTGCGAATTAAATCATGCTTAATTCTTTCTGGAATTTTTTCGAGGAAATAAGTGTTTAAGATTTACTTCGTAGTTTTTAATACGGATATTTTGAGTTTTTATGTATTTCTGCCTTGTCGCGAAGTGAGAACTGAATTAATTGAATGAGAAATACTGAATCGTCTGTGAAAAACTGTTTCTTTTCTGTGTTGTTTGCTTAATTTCTTTCATACATCGTTCTAGCTTTATTATAGTATTTGAATAGAACATGTGGCAACGATAAGATAATTCTTCAAATAATATAAATTTTTGCATTCAGAGTGTCGTTATAGTAAACAAATATCGTGAATTTTAAAGAGTGCGTTTATTCTATTGTGGTTTATGCACTGTCGACGAAGTAGATTTAATTCAGTCCAATCAATTTAAATGAAATTCAAGAAAAAAATGCGTATAATTTAATATTCCGTACAAGGAATTCATATGGTGTCCACATCAGATTTTTTTATTATGAAACCAAAAGAAAAATTCTTGCTCAATTGTCATATTTATACATATATGTAGTATACGGAAGCAGATATATTTTTCTTGCATTGAATATATGCACTGGAAGCTTAAAATCATAATAAGGCTGTAAGATTCTTAAGTGTTTTAATCTATAGCTAAAGTTGAGGAATTAATAAGCGAATAATCACTTGAGTTCGTGAGACAGAGAACAAAAGGTAAGAAGGGTGAAATTACCCTTTATTATTCCAATAAATTTTGACAGATGGCTCCTTTCTTGGAGTTACAATAAAGCCTCCACTCGGAATTGAGCTCAGGAAACTAAGAACTAAAACTTAACTAATCTTAGTTAAAAAGATATATCCGAAGCTATCAAGATTCTAACAGAGTTGGCCCCTTAACGCTAATAAAAGGCGAAGCTATCAAAGGCCTAAAATACGGCCGAGCGTATTAATAGCCTAACAGAGAGAGTAGCCTGAAAAGGCGAACGTGTGCTAGTCCGAACGAATCACTGGCTCTGTAACAAAGTCAGTAGAACCTCACAGTTGAATACTTCTCCTCATTTGCATTCAGACGCGATTTTAAAACTACGTTCTGGCCGGAAGTTGTAAGCTTCAAATTAAGAAGAGATACGAAAGTAATTTTAACTCAAAATTTAACTTTCAGATAAATTAACATAATCCTTACAAGACAATGTAATAAATTTTCCTAATTTTTTTTTTGTCAAAGGTAATCAAATAATAACGAAATATAAATACTAATACATTATTTACAAAACTGTACAAGCTTGAAATTGTATAAAATAACCATGCTTAGCTAACGATTGTTTTAGCAAATAAAAATTCCTGGAATACTAGATTTCATTATAAAAACAAAAGGAAAATGTTTCCTCTGTCGTGTCCTTTTTAATATGTATTGTGGTGTAAGGTAATACATGTATTTTTTTTCTGCGATGAATATGCGCGGTTAAAGCTCAAAAACATAATAAGGCAAGATAATAAATTTTCTTAATTTTCAATCGAAGGTATACTGAAGTTAATGACAGCGAAAATAAAAACACATTTTAATGTATGAAAGTAATTAAAGATAGTATATAAAAATTTACGCAGTCATGAAATAACTGTGGGTAAACTAAATTCCAATAAAAGTTTTATTACGAGTGTCTTGTTTTACATCATATTACAACAGAAAAGTACTGACTGCTTAAGGTTTCCATGTTTCTTCTCCCTGTGAAGCACAGAAGAAACGAGCCGGTTTCTCTTAACTCTTTCGCATCGAAGTCGCCCGTAACGCCCGTTCATTCAGGCAACGGGAAACCACCCCAACGCCTCGTTTATTTTCTACCTAGTTCTTTCCCCTCCACGTTAGTGTATAGCTCATTGGTTTCGCGAGTTGTTAAAAGACATGTCAATCATTCTTTTGAAGCAAATAAAGGAGAAATACGGAAAGGTATTGACGTTCGCAGGTGCAATCCGGTCCTAAGGTGAAACTGCACACAATGGATGAAACCGCAGGGGGAAAGGAAAACTATTCCAAGACAAATTCGTAAACACGGGCGTTTTCGATGTTTGTTGAAAACAGATTTGGTCGTCTCTCGATGCGAAAGAGTTAAAACCTTCTCCACGAAGGCTTCGTTTTCTATAAGGAGCTATAATTTACACCTACTTTTCTTTCATCATATACGCAACAAATTCACCATCTTCGACTTGCTTTCATATTATATATATTGCATGAACAAATAGTTTTTTTTTTTTTTTATGCATTTAGAAGCCTAATTTAAACATATAAGTAAATTTTTAGTACTATTAAATATTTCTTCTGACTTGCATTTATTTCCTCGTCATTACTTCAGCCTATGTATCATTTTCTTTTTTTAAATTAAGATTATAGATCATAAAAGCTTTGAAGTAAACTGAAGATAATAAAAGTGACAAATTTATTATAAATCAGCTTTCTTTAACATACCTGGTTCTGCAGCACTCATTACGTTTAATAAATAGATCTGTTTCCAAACCAGTGCTAATTATATACAAATATACTTAATTAATTGTCCCGTTAAAATATACTGAAATCATTTGTAGATTTTACAGAAAAAATAAAGATAGTATTATCCATATATATTTTTAGAAAGCGCTTTTGTGTATTTGATTGATTGATTATCAAGTTGAAATTGTGATATATATCAGCAAAAAAAACATTAAACATTTTCACATAGAAAACATTTTAATTTTCACCTTTTTACAAACGTTATGTACATGAAATGTGCAACAGATATTTTACACATTAAAATGGTATTATCACTACAAATGTATTTTGAGATGTAAATCTCCACAGGCAATTTTCAAGATTACCATAAGCTCGATTGGTTTGTCCCAGAACGTCATGTATATACGAATCCTGGAGTTTGGTTGCCTTTCTGATTCCACGAGTTTAATGCAGGATGGAAGATGTTAAAAGCTAAAAAATAATGTTTCCCTGAGAAAACATTATACTAAGATTTAGCAGTGATCGAAAAGCTTTGCAATTATACCAGCCGCCAGAAGTGATTCAAGGCCTCCATAGCCATGACCGTGGTGGCCTCCTGGCATTGCTGCAGAGAAATTAACAGCTGTGACCAACAGAATAACAAGGAGGCAAATGAAGATAGTAATGCAACTAATGGGAAACATTTTCAACAAATGGTGTTTAAAAGTTCGTCTACTAAGAGCACACAGTCAGTTCTACTGCTGGGTTTCTCATGATGTCAGGAGCATATTTATGTGCTTTTATAGCTCAGGCAAACAAGGTCAGCCAACGTCTGAAATTAGAATAATTGATTCATAAACATGTGCTTAAATTATAATAACATTAAACATTACTTTCTCGGAAGTAATAAACTTATAATCCTAATACTGAGATAAGCTAGGATGTTGTTTCTAGTCGGAAGTCTACCGGTAAGTTTTTAAGAGGAAATGCAAATTGTGTGACCTGCATATCGATAGTTGCTTATATTTGGAAAATTTGGTTAATTTACATACGTCCACATTTCTGAGAAGACTCGTTTTAAACGTTATCACTGAATTTCTCTTTTTAAGAAATAGAATTTTATGTCGGTTAACTACAAACGGAGACTCACTTGTGCCACCAATTGCTACTGCCCTGTGTTATTTTTTAAAGAAATTAAATAATGAAGAATCTGCATGAACATATGCAAGTTCCTCGCACTGTGGGAAAGCGACGGTACTTAGAGCCATCCAGTTTTGAACAACATAGTCCTCCAACCGAACATGTGCACCTGGAAGCCTGAATTTTATATTTCGTATTTTGTAAATGGTTTGGACTTTATTGGATTATTCAATTATGGCAAAGCACACGAGGGCTATCTGCCTGAAGGGAGGGGTGCCTTCATGGAGGAATTTCTAAGGGAGACTGGCTCGTATACACGTTACGAAAACGCCCATGCAGCCAGCCCGTTCGCGGGATTCGAACCTCGGACCGAACTACCAGTTTTCAGCGTCTTTACCGCTCGGCCGCTGGTGAGCCGTATTTTGTAAATATTTAATGAACATTTTATTAACAAACTCGACGATCTGAAAGCGAAATAGTGGCAAGACTGTACGAAATAAACCATTATTATCTCCAGCACGCGAGTGTATATGGTAAACTCTAAAGAAATGCTGCTGAAATGTGCGATATTTCTGTTGAATCGAATTTTATGTAACGTAAATGCGAAGAACACACAAAGCTTTAATAATAAGAAGACAAAAAAAAAAAAATGTTTTGCAAACTATCTTCGAAGAAAAGTGAACATTGATTAGATAAACTGAGAAAAGAGTGAAAAAATAGAAAAATGTATTCCAACACTTAACACTGCATCGTAAAATTTAAACATATGCTGCTTTTAAATTTTTGCAACTTTGCTGTTCAAATGTAAATAGCGTAAATGAGGAGAAAATTATGTTTAAATAATAAAGCTAAAAAGACAAAAAGAAAGCGAATCCAACAGAAGACTGCGTACTCAGTGAGAGCATAAATTGCCTTAACGGATCCTTTTGGGCTATCGTTAAAATCTAAAATATTTCATATTAAAACTTTTCTTTTTTAATGCTGTGTAAAGTAAATAAATGTAACTTCAGTTAGTAAAAATTAATAACAAAGTTTTCCTTTACCTTATCAAGATGTTTAAAAAATAATTCTTATATTGTATACGCATATTAAAATCTAAATCCTATTAGTTAACAAATTTATTATTAAGTATTTCGAGATCATTTCATTTCCCACAGGTTTACGATTCACATTTACATTCTAGGCAAAACTGCTGATTATCAATTATTCAAGGTAGTAATTATGTATCATTTGCATGTTTAATCTCCATCATAAATATACAAAAAATGTTATAACTAATATAATTCAATTTGTCATGAAATCTCTTCCAATAATTCCTGCTTCATTACGACAGTCCTTAACATTTTAATTAAGAATTAACAAAGAAAATTCTCTCAAAAGAATGTAATTTAAAATTAGCTATTTTTATTGAAACTGTGATAAATAATTAAATGCATTTTTAAATCAAAAACAGTATTGCTCAATTATTTTCCTAGATAAATGTATAAAAATTAATTCATTGTTAAATGCTGGAAGGAAATATTTTTTAGGTGCTCAATGATTTGCGGATTTGGTACTCTGAGGAAGCAGAAAATATTGACACTTGAGTTACATATTTGTTGCAGGCCTTTTGCGCAAAATATCTTGAGAAATAAATGCGCAACTACATCATGAATAATTCCTCTTTTTCTTTTAAATAAAAGCACAGAATTTCATATAGTGTTTCCTTTACGATGAAATGTTGGTATGGATTTTTTCTGCTACCATTTTCCTTAGCCTACATTTAAATACAAGCTTAAATAGCTTATTTGAAACGTAATATTTCGCACTCTATTTAATTTTCGTAAAAAATTTCTCACACGAATAAAATTACTGTAAATGCCTCGATTACAATTTTTTTATGTGTTGAACTGAAGTTTACTTTCCAAAATCACATTGAAATTTTGTTTTATTATTTTAATTCTTACATCTTTTAATTTTAAAAATATGTTTTTATTATATTAAACTTTTTTATTAATTAATTTTTAAAATATTATATAAAAAAACAACGCTTTGAAATTTAAAATGAATATGGATGTAACGTTATAAGATCAAATATCCGAATTCTTATTTTCTGCTATTGCGCGTTTATTGAAATTCCTTTAGAATAGAATTCTTCTTTTGTGAGGATGCAAGTTTTTCAAAGCTTTTTTTTTTTTTTTTTTTGTTATTATTATGTTAAACTCAACAGTATGGTAGGATATTATCAAAGCATTTATGATTTTAATTTTTGTAAAATATATATGATTCATTCCACTAGGAAGACACGTTTATTTCCTGACTAAGACACGTTTCTTTCAGGACTATTGGGAAAGAAGCGATTAAACAGATTAAAGTTAACAGTAATTCTAGATTTCTTGGAAGAACATGAATAATTTCATCACTTCCTATTTATAATAATTTACCACCGGAGTCATAAAAGAATTCGAACAGAATTTTCTTGCAAATTCTTGCAATTCACGTCTGTTTTCACGAAAGATTCTTGCTAATCTTCACTTGCATCTTCACAATTGTCTTGCATATTCGCTTGCATCCTCACAAAAGAAGAACACAATTCTAAAGGAATTTCAATAAATGTGCAATAGCAAAAAATAAGAATTCAGATGCTCGGATATTTGATCTTTCGGATATTTGATCTCGGATATTTGATTCATATTCATTTTAAATTTCAAAGCTTTGTTTTTTTCATTTGATGTTCCATTTTCCAATGTACACATAAAAATACTTTCTTTGGCTTCAGTTGTTTGAACAAAGATTTTCATCTCAATTTCTTTAAATCTTTTATACTGAAGAGTTTTTTACTTCCTTGTACGAATTAGAGGAAGTACTGTAATCGCAAATAAATTTTGGATATCATATTTGAACGGTGTTGGCTTGTGCATTAGCATTGAAGGCATAATGAGTAAGTTTCCTCAGGCGCAGTTTTCATTAAAGAATCATAAGTCAAACATTAACTACGAAATCTTTATTTAATAAAATAGAAGAATTTTGCTTAACTTAAGCATAACAAAAAGTAATAATCTTCACAGACATTAAAACACTGAATTATCGAAAAGGAGATAACTTACATACAAATATAAGTCATACATCTTCAAGCATACCTATTTAGGCAATAAGAAAAAAATAGGAACATACTTTGACACCGTACCTGAAAAGAGAAAGCACTAACTGAATTTGGACCTTTGACCGTGACATAAGTAGCTACGGTGAAAATCGAATACACTGCACGTAGCTAAGGGGAAAGTCAAATAGTGCATTGCACACAAACGTTTCTTTCTCTCGCCAATATATACCTTGGCGAACGTTCGTTTCGTATGGCTTTTGAGTTTCATTACGCAAAATACCTAAATTTTTGCTAACAAATGGAAATATTCATTTTGACCGTTCCCGAATCCATTTGAACAATTTTTGTCGTCCGTACTAACGGATAGAATAAAGGACTGTTTCTTTTTTTTTTTTTTTTTTTTTTTTTTTCAAAATAGACTGCAAAATGCATTTAAAGTGGAATCAAAAGGTACTTTTTCGTGATGTATTTATCTCGCCAATCTCAAAAGAAGATTAGCCGTAGAACATAGTATATAAATAAATTTTATATATGGCACTATTTTATATATATCATATATAAATTTTATATATGGCAACGGCACTATTTTATATATATATCATATATAAATTTTATATACGGCACTATTATATATATCATATATAAATTTTATATATGACACTATTTTATATATATCATATATAAATTTTATATACGGCACTATTATATATATCATATATAAATTTTATATATGACACTATTTTATATATATCATATATAAATTTTATATACGGCAATATTTTATATATATCATATATAAATTTTATATAGGGCACTGCTATAACGTCTAGTTGCGCACCTCTCTTTTTTATTGTAATGAGTAGAATCAATCGTATATACGTACATCCACCTCCTTATACGGCTTAAAGGTTATTTCCTGCCTTTATTTTCAGAATCATGCACTTCGAATTACAGAAGTGTTTTTAATGACGAAATTATTCATGCTTGGACAAATTAAAAAAAATAATAATAATTTTCGACCAATCAAGTAATCTCACTTTAAATGCGGTCTCCCGGTTCCTATACCTATGTTTCGAAAAGTTTTTAAGGCATTTCTCTAGTCTTCTTAACATGCCTTTGTAGTGTAGTGGTCAGCACACTCGGCGCGTAATCGAGTGGTTCGAGTCCTGGCGAGGACATCGCTCATTTTTCATCTTTCAAAATGTCATGTTTAAAAACGATCTTAATGAGTCTACAGTGGCGCCCGAACTAGAAAAGGTGGGGGATGGTGACTCCATTATGATTTCGCGATTGGGTCCCCTAATTCCCAGTCGCCTTTTAAAAAAAGGAAGTATATAAGGTATTCCTCCCGTCTTCTTAGCATGCCATGGTGGTGTAGTGATCAGCACACTCGGTGCGTATTCGAGAGGTCCGTGGTTCGAGTCCCGGTGAGGTCATTGCACATTTTTCATCTTTCATGCTTCCAAAAAATGCTAATGTCTCTACACGTTTTCTACTTGTTATAGAAAAAAAAAAAACTGAAGAAGTTTCATATCCGTACGACAAACATTTACCCCATATTTAGTTCCGAAATTTGCAGTTTTTGATCTCATTTTCAAATTGTCTTGAGCGATCGGTTAATTAAGTTTAAATTAAGTGTAGCCAAAATAGTATATAATTTAAAAGGATGTATAAGGGAGTAATGTAATATCCACATGGGAATTTTTCTTTTTAAATTAGATTTGCTTTTTTATCATCATATTTCATTTGTATTTATAGCGCATAGTTTTATAGATTGAGAAACAGATATCTACAATGATATCGCCATGCGATGATTTGCAGGTGCTTTATTTTTACCACTATATTTTTTGCGACGATGTTTTAAAATTTTGATGTTTTTTGGACCACTTTATTTTCGATTACGATGTTTTATACCACGATATAAGACAACATGGTGCTGCGATTACTTTTTAGATTTTAAATATTTCAAAAACTTCGCATGGGACATAAATTCCCTGTAGATTCCCTTAGGTCCTGATATTATCTTCTGGTTCAATGTTTTGATCACTAATTGAAATTTCCGGATCCTGCTGAAGAAAGTTACTTTCATTCATGTCGGAAAGCCATTTCTGTCGTAGAAGGAGCACATGCGGAACCACTATCTTGAAATGGATCCGCGTCGTCTTCAGACTCATCCCCTAAACGATCAGCGAGCTGTTGTATTTCTCTGTAGTCTATTTTACTCTTTCTGGAAAAAAAAAAATTATGTATACATTAGTATATTACTGAGCACACAAACAACAAAAATAAATAAATAAATAAATAAAAATCTGAAAAGTTTTCATATTTAATATAAATATGAAATAGATAACAAAACAAATTCCAGATTCCAAATTTGGGCTTTCAGATGCCCATATTTGAATGGAGGACTATGTTATTGAAAATTTGATGTGTTTAGGTACCGTTGTTTCTTCACAGAGCGAGAAACATATGTATTCATGCAGATTCTTTATTATTTTATTTCTTTAAGTATAATGCAGGGCTCTAATAGTTGGTGGCAACAATTTGAAAAGTGAACTGACATTTATAGTGAACCGACGCAAAATGACAAAATGAAATTAATAGCCCTTCTGGGCAAACTGGCCCTTTGGGCTAAACACAGACTGGGGCACATTTATCCCCAATGAGAACTCGAGAGGAACGTATACATCCCATGTTATAATTTTCATCAAGAAAGGGAATAAAAATATATTAGCAACACCATAAAAGCAATTTGTACTTTTAGCCACCGATTTAAGTAAAAAAGAAAGCGTAAAAAACAACATACAGAGTCGCAGGTATAGGGTAGGACACGTTCGTTCTGTCGCTGGACGTAGACTAACTGAGACAGCAGGCGAGTTGGCGGAAACGTTTAGTTAAATTCGAGTGGGGCACAGACTCGCGCGTTTGTAATAGACGCGCTGCCCTCTCGATTTTTTAATTTTACTATGGGGCGTATATAACTCATTAGAGATGAAAGGGTTAATATCCAATCTGTAGGTCAACTTTTATTGTATAGTATTCAAACTTTTTGCGTTTGATTTTTTATATAGAAAGTAAAAAATTATTTAGTATAGGAACGGGAGGAACGTGTAAAATATTAGATTTCATATTTTATGAATTCAGTATTTGTAAATTTAAAAATGTGAAAATATAAATATTTGTGTCATTTGAAACATTTTTGGGTTTCATAGTATATGTCTGTGGATATTGCGAAAGGAAAGGACGACTAAGGACGTTTATGGACACGATGTACTCGTATGTTTCACCTCATACATTTGTATTTTGTATTAAATAGCGTCAAAATACTAATGACCATTGCGAAACTAACACCCGTCTAAGGACTTTTGTTGTTGGACACGATGTATGTTTCACCTAATACATTTGTATTTTAATATTAAATAGCGTCAAAATACTAATGACCATTGCGAAACTAACACCCGGCTAAGGACTTTTGTTGTTGTTGTAACTTGGGCTGACTACACATTACTCACTTGTCTAATGTGTAGTCATGCCAAGCCCACGAAATTCCTCATGGCAATAGGAGCAAGATTACGCCTGACGTTGGCAACAGCCTTGAGCACCTTACAGGTGACAGTGCGATTTAGCTCAGTTCCGCCCCCCCCCCATTTTGATGGAGAATACCCCGGATGGGACAGGCCCAAAAGTAACCCAACCCTCTTCCCCTACCATCAACCTTACAACAGGACTTTCGTCTCGCCGCATAGTTAGCGTGTCCCATGCCGCAACGACACTATACATTTACAAACATCCATGCCTTCTCCGGGATTCGAACCCGAGACTTTTGGCACGGTAGTCAGCGACGCTACCAGTTGGGCGGCAGGACTTTTGTGGGCATGATGTATGTATTTTGTATTAAACAGCGTCAAAATACTAATAATAGGATATTTTTATAAGAGTGAAATAACTATTTTTTCCTTTATTTCTTATTGGAAATGTTTGTGGGTATAAATCGAACTCTCTGGGATGGATTAATGACGTATAGCAAGACACCGCTGTGTTTTGAATTAAATGACGATTAAACTCAGTTCTGGCACTATACATTTTATGTTTTGAAACATCAAATGTATTGCCATTCAGAAATCAAAACTTGCTCTTCTTATATTCCCAAAAAATTCCTTAAATGCGGCGAATTCTATTTTCAAAAGAACTTTTCAAAGAACTGTCTATTTTTTAATTTCCAATTTGTTATATACTTTGCAGCTCCCAAGTAGAACGTAATGCAATGCCATACTTTTCTTCTAGAATAACTTTACCATTTTCATTTGTTTTACCGAAAATGATTATTAAAGAATAAACCAACCATTTTTTGAAGCATGATAAAAATCATGCTTCAAAAAATTACTTAAGCTCCAAAACTTTCTTTCTCGATGTCCAAATTATTTCCCGTATGATTTATTAAATACGTTTGAAGGAATGCGAGCAAGTAATTCTTCGTATTTTTTAGAAGCAATGAGTAGATTTATCTCCTGGATTTTTATGTTGCTTCTCCGTGATTTCATCCGTTTGAGCTTGTAGTAGTTCAACTACACTCCTAATATTTCACCTTAGAAGTCACATTCAGAACTTTTAAATCATGACGTTATAATAAAGGGGCAGTATTTACAACAATACACTTCACCGATAGAATTTCAAGGTGTTAGTTTCACTAACGGTAATTTTCCAAATAAAAATTCTGAAAATGTTTTTTCTGTATGAGCACAACACAAAAACCCTACTTCTGCCTTGATCCTTATTCTTAGTTATTCTGCAAGAAAACAGTTAATTTATTTTACAGTGAATGTGTGCAACGTAAGTAAAAAATGTAATAAGACAAGTCTAATTTTTAATTAAACTTATATTTGCCTAATTTTTAATTAAAAGTTGTGCGCTGAAGTGAAAGAAAGCATAAATAAGTGTATATTTTCTCATGTATGAAAGTATTTACGGATAATTCATATTAATTAGTGTAATCATGAAATAACCGTGGGAAAATTATAAAAAAATTGCACATTAGGAATGTTTTGTTTTGCTTTGTATTATCTCAGTGAACAGTCTTAAAGCAAGAAAGTTTCATAAATTTCCCTGGGGATAACATAGTAAATATAAGGCAGTTTCTCTTAGATGGCTCTTAACTTCCATTACTTGTTTTTCTTGAATACAATAACTACAGATATCATTGCATTGTTTTTGCATTTGCTGCTCTGTTTACATGCATTACACGAATTAACATTTTACTACTCATGTGAAAGCCTAACTTGGAAATATATGTAAAAATGTTGTACTCTTAATTATCTCCGTTCATTCGCATTTTGATGTTTTCACTTTACGTGTCTTCTTACGTGTCGTAAATATTTTCAAAAAAAACCTTAAATATTAAAGTGACAAGTTCGTTAAAAATTGTGTAAGTTATTTTGTGTATTTTTAATCAGCTTTTCTTAAAGGTGTTTCTGCTAACACAGTACATAGTGCATTTAATAAATACTTGTACTTCAAGCAATAATATAAACTTAAATGGCAATCAGATTGAAATATACTGAAGTGGTTTATAACAATTTATCATTCAGAAATAATATAAAGTGGCAAAAATATTATTCATGGTAATCATATATATTTGTCAAAAAGCTTTCTAATTTTTGATTGATTACTCAACCGAATCTGTGATGTATCCTTATAAATGAAGAGAAAAAATTGTCAGATGTCATGAAATTTTAATTTTTACATTTTTACAGTCGTTATATACATAAAATTGACAACAAAAACTTCATACATCAAAATGGTGCTATCGTAACAAATTAACAAGAAAAGTAAGGTAAAACTTCATAGGCAGTTTACAAGATCATTCATTGTAAGCTCCATCGTTGCGTTATGAATACATTTAGATGTCTTCCTGAGTCCATGAATTGATGCAAGATGATAGATGTTACATGATCAACAGTGACGTTTTACAGAAAGAATATTATGTGAGACTTCAGTGATCGAATAGCTTTGCAATAATACCAGCCGCCAGAAGTGCTTCCAGACCTCCAGAGCCATGACCGTGGTGACCACCTGGCATTGCTGCCGTGAAATTAACAGCTGTGACTAACAGAATGACAAAGAAGCAGATGAGCAGAGCAACACAGCTAACAGGAAACATTTTCAACAGTTGGATGTTTGAAGATTGTGAACAAAGAAGGCAAAGTGAGGTTATGATATTTCAGAAGCATGCTTTCGGTTTTATATACCCTGCCAAATAAGGTCAATCAACAGATAAAAATTAAAATAATGATTCATAACACATGTATCTGCTAAAACTGAAGAAACAATTTTATTATCCTAAATGGCAACATAAAAGCTTTTTAATACTGAGATAAGCTAAGACGTTGTTTCCGGTCGGAAATCTTCCGGTAAGTCTTAAAAAGGAAAAAGCAAAGTGCGTGACCCGCATATGTCGATGCTTATTTCGGTTCAGAAAACATCTACTTTTCTGAGAAGAATACCAGCTGTGTCCTAACTGCAACCACCGGATTTTCTTCTTTGATTTATTTTTAGTTTTATTTTATTTGAAAGTAAATAAAATACGTTGCTTTGGGAGGATGTGGAGCTCGATGCATATTTCAAAAGAAATTTACATTTCAATACTTTCTGCTGAGTCACAACTACTGTTAATAAAGTAAACAATTTTTCTTTGCTTTACGCGCGTTAATATGTAATATTCAAATGAAAATGAAACGTCGTTTTTTCGTGCTTAGTACTGGCTCTTGTTAATTAAAGAATTTAAAACTGATGCATTTATTTGGAGGTCATTTTAGTCTCCATTGAAAGATTAGCATCTAGATTACAAACAATCCTCCTAAGAATTAACTCTTTAAAATTTGAAATATACGTCATTTGTATATTTGCTTTTTATTATGTACACTGATATATGTAAATAATGCTATTCACTTTGCCATTGCACTTCAAAAGTCATGCCCTCTTTAAATCTTCTATTAACATATTAATTAAAATTTGCAAAAGTAAAACCTGTCAAGTGGTAGTAGTTTTAGTTTAATATATTTTTTACTAAAATTATAATGAACAATTAAATATTCTGATGCTCTTTATAAATTCCCACTATGCGTTCAAAGAAAATTTTTTAAAAAATAATAATTAGTTTAATTTTGTGTTTGTAAGAAATTTCCTTAGAGGTTTTCATAAGAATGTGAGATTCTGGCATATGTGACACAAATTAGACTCATAAATATGTGAGAATATGCGAAAATATCTGTTCATAAATATGTGACATTTCCATGAATATTGGCTTCATAAATAACTTCCTGTCGTTTTCCCTTCCTATGTTTTCTTCTTCTTCTGGCCCACAAGCGGCCGAGCGGCTGAACATTGGTAGTTCGGTCCGAGGTAAGAATCCCGCGAACGGTCTGGCTGCATGGGCGTTTTCGTGGTTTTCCCCATGTGTAACGTGTTTTCCTTAGAAAGTCCTCCACGAAGGCATCCCTCCCTTTAGGCAGATAGCCCTCGTGTGCTTTCCCATAATTGAATAATCCAATAAAATCCAATCCATTTACAAAATACGAAATATAAAATTCAGGCTTCCAGGTGCACATGTTCGGGTGGAGGACTATGTTGTTCAAAACTGGATGGCTCTAAGTACCGTCGCTTTCCCACAGTGCGAGGAACTTGCATACATTCATGCAGATTCTTCATTATTTAATTTGTTTAAAAAATAACACAGGGCAGTAGCAATTGGTGGCACAAGTGAGTCTCCGTTTGTAGTTAACCGAATGCTTTGCCGTAATTGAATAATTCGATCCTATGTTTTCTCTCTCTCTCTTTAGCACTTGCCCTGGACATAACATTTTTATTTTAAATTTCACTGGATTATTACATAGTTAAAATTCTAATTTTGCATGAAACAAATATTAATAAAATTTATAACTTTTTTTCTGGTTAGTAAAATAATAACAACGATTAAGCATGAACTCTTACGAAATACGCATTTTAGATCATAGAATTCCATGATCCATCCTCTGCGGTGCTGTTATTTTATGGACTTTCATTTCTTTGTTTAGCCTATTATAGTTAATTTAACCATTTATATTATAAACGAGAGTTCATGGTGTTTTGAAATAGAAAGAAAATTAGATTATTATTCATGCAAAAGTTTCGGAATCTTCAGACTATTTGAAATTCAATTAAGTACGAAATTCTCCTTTCTTTACTAAAGCGAAAAATCAAACATTTGGAATCATAATGGAATAATTCCAAAGTGTAGCCTTGAATTTAACAGTTTTATCATCTCCCATTCAAGAGACTGATATATGTATTTGTTCAGAAATCCGTTGGATGAATTCCAAGTCAAGGAATGGACATCTTACTCGGAACAAAGTTCGAAAACAAAATGCAGTGCCAAAAGTTATTTAGACTTTTTATAGTTCCACAGTGGATTCATGTCTTCGAAAACATACCAATGGCGCCTGGCAAAGAATCAAATGATTTTAAAAACTACGTCTATTCTGAATCATTGTGAATAAGGCAAAAAATTATATCTTCACTACACCTGGGATAATTCTTTAAAATGATCATTTGGAGTAAAATTCCGAAATTAAAAAACGAGATGTTGTTTAATTAAAAGTTCTGTGGACATTTTATTATATCTTTTCTATATTTCTGTAACATTTTAAATAAAATATATTTGCATTCTTCTGATAAATGGAAGGCTGCATGTTCGGGAAAGTATTTCTTTTAAACAGAATAATAAATGTAGAAATGCACTCTTCTATATTTATTTAGTATTATTTTAAATTCACATATATTTTCAGAGTAATCGAGCGCTGTATATGAATGTACGAATAGTTATACATCCTTGTTTCCGTTACCGTATTGTATAATTGAGAAAAAATACTTAATTTGAGATGTCAGTTTTATGAATGCATTTAAGTAGTTGCTCTACATCATAAAAATATATGCTATATGTGTACATTTTCCCAAATGTTGTGGAAAAATAGATTTTGGTTGAAAGTCAACAGTAGATGTCAAAGATCAAATTGGGAAGCAGCGGCCGAGGGATTACATTATTAACACTAGATATTTGGCTACAAAATACTTTAACTCTTTCGCATCGAAGTCGCCCGTAACGCCCGTTCATTCAGGCAATGGCAAACCGCCCCAACACCTCATTTATTTTCTACCTAGTGCTTTCCCCCTCCACGTTAGTGTATGGCTCATTGGTTTCGCAAGTTGTTAAGAGACATGTCAATCATTCTTTTAAAGCAACTAAAGGGGACATACGGAAAGCTATTAACGTTCGCAGGTGCAATCCGGCTCTAAGGTGAAACTGCACACAATGGATGAAACCGCAGAAAAACCCCCAAGAGAGAAGCAGTCCTTTCACTTAAGTAGGTTATTGTTAATGCTGTAGCTATCTACCAGGCAGGGAGAAAGGAAAACTATTCCAAGACAGATTCGTAAACACGGGCGTTTTCGATGTTTGATGAAAACAGATTTGGTCGTCTCTCGATGCGAAAGAGTTAACTTTTAAAGTTATAATTACACTTTTCGGCATTTAAATTGGCAGAAGTCATATTTAAGTCGAATAAATTTCCATCCGGAGGCCGTGCTCACCAGCCGAATGGTAAAGTAGCTGAACGCTGGTAGTTCAGTCCGGGGTTCGAATTTCGACCAACGGGCTGCCTGAGCGTTTTTGTCGCTTTTCCCGTGTGTACGTGTATACGAGCCAGTTTTCCTTAGGAAGTCCTCCGCGAAGGCATCCCTCTTTTTAGGGATATAGCCTTCGAGTGCTTTACCATAATCAAATGAACCCAATCGAAACCATTGATACCCAGAAATAGCGAATAAAACAAATTCCAAAATCGGGCTTCCAGGTACCCGTGTTCGAGTGGACGACTTCATTATGCAAAATTTGATGACTTTTCAGGTACCGTTATTTTTCTACAATGTGAGAAACACACATGCAGCCACATAGATTCTTCATTATTTAGTTTCTTTAGATATCATACTGGGCGATAATATCTGGTGGAAATAATCTGAAAAAAGATTCAGCGCTTTGAGTGATTCAACGTAAAATGCCGTTTTGAGACTAACGCCTATTTAGGATAATAAAACTCAAATAAAATAACGCTTATAATGCTAATAAAAACAAGCATAAAATCTGAGTGCTTTCAGATTTTATATTGCGCCCATAGTGGCGCGTTTTTGTTTCACGGGAGGTTCAAAACGGTATTTGAAAAGTGATACAGACATTCAAAGTCATTCGATGCAAAATACCGTTAGACATTGTAACGTCTTTGCCTTGCTACGTTGCCAACATAATACCAGTAAGAAATGTAAAGAAATCTCGTGGATAAAATATCCGTGCTTGAAGATACACGCGATGTTAATGTTAATAGAAAACGTTAAAGTGATGCCCATATTCGAGCGGAGGACTACGTTATTCAAAATTTAATGTCTCTAAATTACAATGTTTTTTCGTAATGCGAGAAACATACATATAACTTGGGCCTCCAGATGCCCATATTCGAGCGGAGGTCTACGTTATTCAAAATTTAATGTCTCTAGGTTACAATGTTTTTTATAATGCGAGAAATATACATATAACTTGGGTTTCAAGATACCCATATTCGAGCCGAGGTCTACGTTATTCAAAATTTAATGTCTCTAGGTTACAATGTTTTTCATAATGCGAGAAACATACACATAACTTGGGTTTCAAGATGCCCATATTCGAGCGGAGAACTACGTTATTCAAAATTTAATGTCTCTAGGTTACAATGCTTTTCATAATGCGAGAAACATACATATAACTTGGGTTTCAAGATGCCCATATTCGAGCGGAGGACTACGTTATTCAAAATTTAATGTCTCTAGGTTACAATGTTTTTCATAATGCGAGAAACATACATATAACTTGGGTCTCAAGATGCCCATATTCGAGCGGAGGACTACGTTATTCAAAATTTAATCTCTCTAGATTACGATGTTTTTCATAATGCGAGAAACATTCACATAACTTGGGTTTTAAGATGCCCATATTCGAGCGGAGGACTACGTTATTCAAAATTTAATGTCTCTAGGTTACAATCTGTCTCTAGGTATGTTTTTCATAATGCGAGAAACATACATAAAACTTGGGTTTCCAGATGCTCATATTCGAGCGGAGAACTACGTTATTCAAAATTTAATGTCTCTAGGTTACAATGTTTTTTTCATAATGCGACAAACATACATATATTCATGTAGATACTTTATTGTTTAATTTCTTTAAACATTATGCAGAACTCTAATGTTTGGTGGCAACAATTTGAAAAATGATTCAGACTTTTACATTGAACCAACACAAAATGGCAACGCGAAATTAATAGAACTTCTGGGCCAACGCCCTTTCGGCTAATAAAATGAGATAATAATGAGATTAAACTCTTTAAAACTGAACACCTTTCTTCAACAAAAAAAAAAAAAAAACCAAGCTCCAAGCTGTAGCATACAATTGTGAGTTTTTATTTTAATTGCAGTATTTTTTAAATATATCTCTTGCAAATTACTTCAATAAACCCCCCACACACCAAAGATAAGAATTCTATCACCACTAAGAATGATATTCTTAAAGAATGACCAACCGCTTACTTCAATCAGTATTAAAATTTAGATCAGACATTCACAAAACACAAAGATTTAATTAACTGAACTTAATGGTCCCAAACTTCCTTCGTTTGGCAAGCTTTAAATCCACAGAACATGCTTTGAAACCCAGGCTTTCAAACAAATAGAAACAAATGCAACATTTTGACAGCTATAACGAATCATCCCCATATTCCCTACCAAAGTAGGGTTGTCTTCATAGCTGATTCATGCCTGAAATGTTTCTCTTGTATAACCGTTACAGGTTCATTAATACTGAGGCGGAAAGATGAGAAAAATATAAGTTCAGCAGAGAGGAAAAACAGCAGCGAGAGTAGGAAAAATAGATACCTAACATATTTGTCTTCATATATAAGCGAGGCCACATATACCAGCCTAACGCTCGATGACAAAGAGAAGATGGCGAAAAGCTATTTAATGAGCACCGAGGACGTATCTAATTGACGTCACATGAAAGAAAACCAGAACACTTTCCGATGTCAGGCTATATCTTTATTCCCTGGGGAAAAGGAAACGGTGTCTACCTCTTGACTATGCTTTGAGGGGTCAGATTTATATACGACGTGTGTGTTATATGTATCATATATAGGATTCATTTTGTGTGTGTTCAGAGAAAAGGATAGTTTTATAGACGGCATAAATAATAACGCTTGGGAAACGTAGATGAAACCGAAATAGACAAACTTGTTTACTGATGCAGATACCTAGCCTTTGTGTCGTATTAGGGAATGCTCATGAAAAAAAAAAAATTTCGGGAAAAAACAATAGGAGAAATGGTTTAGAAATTGGCATCAATTAATAAAATATTTGATACTTTCCAATACTTTACCGCTCAACCGAGATAGTGGTTAGTGACGCTGACTGCCGTACCGAAGGGCTCGGGTTCGAATCCCGGAGAAGGCATGAATGTTTCTAAATGTATAGTGTCTGTGCATCATGGGAGCACGCTAAGCATGCGGGAACGGAACATCCTCTCGAGAGGTTGCTTGTAGGGAAAGAGGAGTGGGAGAGCCTTCGACCTGTCTCCACGGGGTGCTCACCTTCAAAATTTCTGGCGAAAGGGAGCAAAGTCAAACTGTCACGTATCTGGTTCTCAAGGCCGTTGTCAAAGACAGGCACAATCTTGCACTCCTTGCCACGATTAATTTCATGGGCTTGTTCTGATGTTAGGTCAGATAAATGAGATAGGTAGCAACAACAATAACCAGTAATTTTTTTGACGCAGTCAGTAACGAAGTTATTAATCCAGAATTTTATATATTTTAGTGTCTTTAAAATTTAGAAACGGATTTATTATTTAATTTTGTAGTAAAATTATCGGCGTAGTAGTACCTAAATAACACTTTATTCATGTATAATATGCGTTTCGTTTATGTGAGTTTTTATCGGTTTATTTGGCTATGGGAAAGTAGTCGAGTGCTACCTGCGTAAGGAAAGGGATGCCTTTGGAGAGGACCTTTTAAGGAAAACTGGATCTATACATATTACACATGGGGAAAACCGCTCATGCAGAGCCTGTTCGTAGAATATTGAAAGGTGGCCGAACTACCACTGTTCAGCGACTTAACCGCTCAGCCACTAGTGAGGCGATATATGGCTATATATGGGAGTAAAGAATAAAGTAAAAATATAAATTGTAAGTAATTTAAATCGCAGAAGTCGTATAAAGGATAAGAGCTGGTATATAGGAGTAAAGAATAAAAACTGGTGTATGGGAAGTGATGATATATGGGAGTAAAGAATATGAAATTAAGCATTCAAATCAAATTCACTATTTCATGGGGAACAAGAGGGAATTTTAATTGGCAACCAAAAAAAAAAAAAAAAAATCAAAAATTTAAATAAGGAAAGGAGAAATGCAATTCAATATCCAATTTTGGTCGTTATCGGGGAGCAGCCTATAACCACTCAAAAATGAAACTGCGTTTCTGATTCCTGCCTTGAACGAATTATCTTAATAATTAAATTTTGAAATAAGTCAATAAAGTAATTTTTTTAATTTATTACCAGGGCAAAATCTCCTCAAACGTCGTACAGGACAGTGATTAATGCTGCTGTGCTGCTGAAGTGGCAGAGATGAAAAATGGCGCACTTTCTAACCAAATGCAATAACATTGAAAGCTCATGGCAGCATAAAAATTACAACACCAGTTACTTTAAAAAATAATATTTTTTCTTAGATTTATTTGCATACGAGAGTTTCAATTATTTGGATTTCGATAGTCCAAATTTTCAATAATTATCATGAAAGATTTTCCTCCAAATAAAATTATTTAAAATAAATTTTAATTTTACTCTGTCCATGATATTACATTATTTTTTCGAAAATACATAAAAATTATTTTATTTGTATGTTTTCTTCATAAAGAAAAGATATTATTTTCCAAATTGAGGTCCTACAAATAATTTCTTTTGTAGAAATTTTACTACCGAAATAATTATTCTTCAGTCAAACCGGTTGAAGTTATTTTCTGCTCTTACTCATTTCCTCCAAAAACTGGTTATTTCTAAACTATATATGTAAAAAAAAAAAGTGAACTTCATTAAATGCAAAGGAAATATTTCATTTATTTCATTACGGTTTTTAATCCGAAGTACACCGACTCATTTCACTACAACTTCTTCTTCTTCAACGGCCAGACAGCTCAGGAAGGGCCCTTGTCTTCCTCAGAATCGAATTCCAAGCTCTTCTATCCCTCGCCATAGACTTCGAATTCGTTTATTTTTAAAATTCTTAAGTCTGTTTCCAAACAAAAGATGTTCACCAGTTTGAAGTTTAATAGCTACTGAATCTCACACCATTAATTTCAAACAGACTGATTCGGTGATGAAGACAAAAGTCAAACACTTACTCTCTAACTGTCCATCGTATTATGCATTTTCTGGAATGGAATAAGAGCGGTAAAGACACCTAAGTCTAGGTCTCCCTCTTTTTCAGGTGCCGAATGGTCTGTCCGAGAAGATCTTTTTAGTTACTCGATTTTCATCCATTCTGCTCAGGTGTCCTGCCCATTTAATTTTCTCAATCCTTATATATTTTACTATATCTGTTTCTTTGAAAGATTGACATATTTCTTCTTTTCCAGATATTGTTACATTTTATGCCACCAAAAATACTTCTCAAAATTTTTCTTTCAAAGACAGAAATAATGCTTTTAGCTTTTTCTGTCATTGCCCAAGTCTCAGCAGAGTACATAAGATTGGGTCAATTCACTACTACCTATACTTAAATCTGTCGTCGTCCCTTAAACATGACGACATATATAAGATTTTATCAGACCAGGATATACTTGGCGCGGCCTCTCGAAAAAAAATCAGTAAAAGTGCTCCGATAGTAAAATTTTAAATGAAAGTGAAATAACAATAGGCGACTAAGAAAACGTAAAATTTGTAGACAAACTCTTAAACTATATGCGCCAATAAAGAGTTCGAAATTTTAGGTAGTACAGCTGTAAGATATTTTTTCCATCCTTTCCGCATACCTTTGCGGTGGTAATTGGAAGCACACTCGTCGCGTATTCAAGCGGTCCAAAGGTCGCGGGCCCACCAGCGGCCGAGCGGTAAAGTCGCTGAACACTGATGGTACTTCAGTCCGAGGTTCGAAACCCGCGAACAGGCTGGCTGCATGGGTGTTTTCGTGGTTTTTCCCATGTGTAACGTATATACGAGCCAGTTTCCCTTAGAAAGTCCTCCACGAAGGCATCCCTTCCTTCAGGCAAATAGCTCTCGAGGCTTTGTCGTAATTGAATAACCTAACCAAAGGTCGCGTCCAGGCGAGGAATTGCACTTATTTCACGTCTTCTTCATCAAAAATAACCTAATGATTTTACTGAGAGTGCCCAATCTAAAAGGTGGTGAAAGATAATTCGTCACCACTAGGAATTGACGACTTAAAATCAACTATTAGTTAAAAATAAACAGATGAACCTCACAGGCGTGTGAGCGTTTCTATGCTTTTCCTCTAAGAAAACGCAGAAAATAATAGCATTGATGTTATTCGAATACAATGCAGAACATTTTCTCTTGAAACCAAAATATTCAACGTGCATATAGTATTCTTAACTCTCTGACCTGCGCGGCGTTTTTCTAAGAAAGCCCAAATTTCCCAAACCCAGAAAAAGGTATTTTATTGATTTTAATGGCAATCTATCCCTATTATTTTACACTTCGGTTTATACGTTTTTGACATATCATTCTTATTTCATGGACATATTTCAAAATGCACGTATGTACGTTTAACATACTGCCTTTATTACATTGGGATATTTCAAAATGCATGTACGTACTTTTAATTTATTATCTTCATTTCATGGACATATTTAAAATGCATGTATATACTTGTAATATATTGTTTTACATTTCATGGACATATTTCAAAATGCACGTATGTACTTTTAATATACTGCCTTTATTACATGGGCATATTTCAAAATGCATATACGTACTTTCAATTTATTATCTTCATTTCATGGACATATTTTAAACTGCACGTTTGTTCTTTTAATATATTGTCTTTATTTCATGGACATATTTCAAAATTCACGTATATATACTTTCTTAGAGATGTCACAATTATAATATTCTAGGCCGTATATAAGCAGCCTTACCGGTCTTAATAATTACTCAAAAGAGATAAAAATCACAGAGATTCGTATAAAATTATGGATGCGTTTTGCTGGTAAAAGTAATATCATTAAAAAGATGTTCACCACTTTGAAGTTTAATAGCTACTGAATCTCACACCATTAATTTCAAACAGACTGATTCGGTGATGAAGACAAAAGTCAAACACTTACTCTCTAACTGTCCATCGTATTATGCATTTTCTGGAATTGAATAAGAGCGGTAAAGACATTGAACACTGGCAGTTCGGTCCGAGGTTCCAATCCCGCGAACGGGGTGGCTGCATGGGCGTTTTCGTGGTTTTCTCCATGTGTAACGTGTATACGGGCCAGTTTCCCTTAGAAAGTCCTCCACGAAGGCATCCCTACCTTTAGGCAAATAGCCCTCGTGTGCTTTGCCGTAATTGAATAATCCAATCCACTCCTGGAATGGAATAATGAGTTTGATCAAATTAATGGGTTTGTGTAGAAAGTTAAACCGAGTCGATATTTCTTTCGAAAATACTGCATCCTGTCATTCGAAAGAACGTAAATTTTATTTACTTAAAATTTATTTACTTATTCGAAAGAACGTAAATTTATTTATTAAATTTTATTTAATCCCGGCGAAGGCATTGTAAATTTTTCATCTGTCTTCTGCTTTCAAAAAACACCTAATGTCTCTACAATGTCAGCAACCAGAAGGGTCCTGTAGCTATCTACGGTTGTAGCAGGTTCAATTGCAAACCAGAATGATGGTGAAACTACGAGACTAGCGACGTGATTTTAACGTTGAACTCTTTTAACGGAGAATGTGAGAAAAAATGACGGCTCACGACAGAAAACATACAGAAAAGACAACTTTTTGAAAATGCTCACAAAAGCGATGATGCAGCAGCATTGATAATTATTGAGAAAACTTTCGCTAATAACCCATTAATAAAAAGCAGTAAAATGCGTCTGGTTGATACTGTTGGGTACTCTTCTCCAATCTGTAAAAGAACGTATGACCATATTTTTCAGTAACACTCTATGGTGGCCTGCAGAGCCAACCAAATATCGCAGATTCAGAAGAGTTAAGTTGCTGGAATTTGTCACCGAAGACCTCTTTGTGACGAGGTAAAGTATTTCACGCCCATGAACCGGACTTTTAATGCTGTTCTCAAGCCCACGCGGTCCCTCGCATCTCACTTCTGATACAACCCATTGATGTCGCCACGAGCAAAGCCCGCAGCCATAAACAAAAAAATGTTGAACAGCTTCGAACAATAAATCACCACAGACCCGCGGCCGCCAATAGTGGCGCCATTTTGGTCGTGACAGGAACATGCACCTCCTCCTCCAACCCACCTGGGGCAAACACAGCTCACCAGCACTCAAAGCACGGTAACTAAGTTGTACCTCCCCATTAGCATACTGTTGCTGGGGAAGGGTGTACAGCGGCTCGCGGAGCCAGTCAATGCTCGCAAAAACTGAAAGAGTTGAACTATTTGATTTCATCACCGAAGAGCTCTTTTATTATGAGGTAGAGTATTCCACTCCCATGAAACGGACTCAGGTTCTGTCCCTGCGGTTCCTCGTATCGCACTTCTGATTCGACCAGATGCCGCCACGGGCAATACCCTCCGCTAAAAACAAAAAAGCGTTGAACAGCTGTGAGCAATAAATCACCACAGCCTTACGACAGCCACAACTTTGCAATCCACCACAGGAATGTCTAATTTTTAAATAAAACGCATTACAGCTTGTTTGGTATTATTTCAAATAAAACGCGTTTCACTTATCCAGAGAATAGCGGTAAATGTTTTGGAGCAATTATGCACTCATTCAGTGAACATGTGCATAACAAGATGAAAACTTAATTTCATTTATCGAAAGTAATTGGACGTATAAAAAAAGAAAATTTTAAAACCAGCGCAAGTCAATAGTCATTATTGTAAACAGAATAAGTTAGAGCCCACGAGCGGCTGAACACTGGTAGTTCGGTCCGAGGTTCGAATCCCGCGAATGGGCTGGCTGCATGGGTGTTTTCGTGGTTTTCCCCATGAGTAACGTCTATACGAGCCAGTTTCCCTTAGAAAGTCCTCCACGAAGGCATCCCTCCCCTTAGGCAGATAGCCCTCGAGGCTGTGCCGTAATTAAATAACGTAACCTAACCTAACCATTAAATTATTAACATTATTTACCGTATATCCATGGAGAAAAATATATTTTTCGTTGCTTTGCTGATTTCAAGCCCTTTTTGAAACATTTGATTAGTCAAATTATGCATTCCAAAGCGAAAATACAGGTTAAATTGTCACGCTTTTAAATTAAAAATTTAAATAAAACTTTGCAAATGAGCTTTCTGAAATTAAAATATATTTATTTTTATTACAAAATACTATCATTTAATAAAACGATTTCATCTCAATCATCTGTATCGATAGGGCTTATGTTTGAACTTTAATTCCAATTCGAGCTTTTTTAATCAATAAATAAATAAGAATTTTTCCACTTTCGTTTCTGAGAAGAAACTAAGCGCCCTCGTTGCCTTGGCGCGATGGAAAATTCAGTGATGCGCCATCTCTAAAATTGAATTGGATTACGTTTCATCCAGAAAGAGTTGATAATGCATGAAATTGCGCCAAGACTTGCGCCAAATTTCCCATGATTCCATTAAACTTCAAGAGAAGTGGTGCGAATCAAGATGAAGTGAACTTCATTTATTTTTTATCTCGCTTTTCTCCATCATATATGGTGGAAACAACTTCAAAAAATTAGATTACAACCTGCTAATAAAAGTTTAAATATATTTCAGCGTTAAATAAGTTAGGAACTCGAACTGATGAAAATTTGTTCCGTTTTGAAGCTAAAGTAATTACGAACTAACCTGCATTTTTAGAAAAAGGAAAATATGTCAGTTAATTGCAATAAAAAGAATGTAAAGGAAATATTTTACAGCATGAAATTTCAAATATAATGCGCTTAAAGTTCATTTAAGTGCATGTTTTACGCAAATTATTAAAACATTACATTTCATAATAAATCAAGTATATTTAACTTAAATTTGTACGTGAATGTTTTATTTATATAATACAATATAAATTTTATTTTTTGCAAATAGCATCTATTAAACATTTTTTTAAATTTCATTTTGCAGCACTAATTTCCGATAAGGGTTTTTTATCAGTTTCTTTTGACAAAGTGATTTTGTTATGTCTTAAAACCTTATTTCTGATAGAGTATATCTTTCGAAAATGTGTAAAAAATATAAACTTCATACATGGGTCAAATAGCTATTAGCTTCTTAAATAGATAGTAAGAAATATTTATTGTATATTTTAACTAAATTTGTAAAACTTTATGTTGTATTATAAAACAAGTGTTTTTAACTTAAATATTTGCATGTAAAAATTTATTTACGTACAATGTATTTTAAGTTACAATTTTTATGAGAAGTTCCCGATAAATGTTATTTAAAATCTGGGATGATGATTATTGGTAAATTGGTATATATATTTTAACTTTTGGGAAAGTTTACTTGAATTTTCTTTTTGATAAAATGCGAAATTTGGAAAGATTTAAAAACTCCAATGTGCATAAAATAAGGGAGAGTTTAAGAAATATTTACTGTATATCACTTAGAAATGTGTAAGTGATCATATTCTATAGTAAATGAGGCGTTTCTAATTTAATTGTTTTAATTTGAAAATTTATTTAACTAAAAATGCGTTAGTTATTATTGTTGATAAATAAAGTTTTATTAAGTAAGTTTTATTGTTGATAAATAAATTCTAATAAATGCTAATTTAAATTTGCTTTTTGAGGAGTGATTTTTTAGAAGTATTATTTTAAACTTTACTTTGCATAAGAAATTTTTCGAAAGGTTTTTTGAGGGTAAAACGAGTCCCCTTCATCAGAAGCAAAAACTTCTCATCCCGATGAAGGGGGACCCGTTTTACCCTCGAAATCAATTGGGATTTTACAAAATCTACACCGAATACAAGGTTGTCGATTTGCCTGCTTTACCTAGCGGTGATAAATTATCGTCAAGCAACTTTTAGGTTTGGACGCCACTTCTAGAGTCATTAAGTGTTTTTTTTTTTTTTTTTTTTTTTTTTTTTTTTTTTTTAAAGACGTGGAAAATGGTTAATGTACTCGGCGGGACTCGAACCTGGACCTCTCGAATATGCGTCGAGAATATACTTTCAATTAAAACACGAAGGCATATGGAAAGGAAGGAGAAAATGTCTTATAAAATAAATTTACTTGGCGTAGAGGATTTTTAAATGAACTATACGTTAGTTTTATTATATTACATCAAAGAAATCTTCAAGAATTAAGGTAACAGTGCTTCCAAGTGTACTAAAGGCATTCCTCCTATTTTATTAACTGCTTTTTATGCTACATTTAAACAGTAGTAAGATCTGTTCACTTAAATCATAACTTATTAAAATGAGGTAAGATAAAAATTTCGCGAAACATTAAATTTATTTTTTTCTCATTTAGATTTAACCAAGCTGCAAGTGAAATTAATCGCAATATTAAGATAAATGAAGCTTAAATATGTATTGGCTACATTTAGCATTATTTCAGTATTATTCAAAACAATTATTTTAATAAGTTCCTCAAGTCAGAAGCAATGAATAAATTTTATATTATGTTTTATTTTATAAACAATAAAATGTAAATTTTATTAATATTTGAGCTTTTAGAAGTTTTATTCTGTTTGCCTTCAGCAAAATAAAATATCCAAATCCGATTCGATTTATGAAAGAAATTAGAACTGTTGTAATTAAATAGATGCATGAAAACAAATTGAGGAAATGAATATAATGACTTCCGAACAAAAATATGACACATTTTTACTTCCTTTTAAATTATTGCATTATTTCCTGAAGCAGAAATATTTCGTAACGAAGAATGTCATTTCCGCGAATGAATTCTATGAATTTTCATTATACTTTAGCCAAAAAAAAAAAAAAAAAAAAAAGGACCTTTCTGATCCATCAAAATAGCTTTTTAATCGCATTCTCAAACAAATTCTAAAAGCGAAATCTGTGCAAATTACGATAGTGTACTTTTAACAAATTCTTTGTATAATGAATGTTATTGAAAAATATCTGAATTGAACCGGAGAATTTTGTTATATATATGTTTTTGTTTTTTTTTCAGAGTTAATTAAAAGAATTCCTGAAATTTCAAACTTTAAAAATCATAATATTCTTTGCATTTTATGAAACTTCAATACTATTTTAGTCTAATTTTTTTCACTAAGAATTAAGACAAGTGAAATATACTCAAATTAGGGAAACATGTATTCTTCTATTCTACTTTTAGAGAAACTGCTAAGACTCTGAAATTATTTGACAACATATTTAGTAATTATTTACAAGCTTTCTGTTGTTATTGTGACTTATCTTACTCGTCTGACAGTAACATCTGACCAAGCCCATGAAATTTATCGTGGCAAAGGCTGCAAGATTACGCTTGTCGTTGGCAACAGCCGTGAGCACCATACAGGTAACACTACCACTTTTCTCAATTCCCCCCACCCAGTTTTGAAGGTGTGCACCCCGTGGAGGGGAAGGTCCGAGAGTCTCCCCGTCTTACCCTATCTTCAGCCTCTAGAAAAGACTTTCACGTGCACCCATGCCGTACGAACACATACATTTACAAACATCAATGCCTTTTCCGTAATTCGAAGCCGGATCGTTTGGCTAGGCAGTCAGATTCACTAACCACTATCCTAGTTGGACGGCTCAAGCTTTCTGAATGCAATTTTTAAATTTTAATCAAAATACTCCTCTTGTTTATAAACAGTTATATGTTCCGCTTGTTATATGAACCTCTTGTTTATATATTTCTATCTTCTGACAACTGTGATATTCTCAGAAAAATATAGCTTAAAAAGAGGGTTAAGGAATTATATGGCTCAAACTTTCTAAATGCAATTTTTAAATTTCTAAATTTTAAGCAAAATATTACTATTGTTTATAAAGAGTTATATGTGCCTCTTGTTTATATATTTCTATATTCTGACAACTGTGATATTCCCAGAAAAATATAGCTTAAAAAGTGGGTTAAGTAATTATATGGCTCAAACTTTCTGAATGCAATTTTTAAATTTCTAAGATTTAAGCAAAATATTCCTCTTGTTTATAAAGAGTTATATGTTCCTCTTGTTATATGGACCTCTTATTTACATAGTTCTATCTTCTTACAATTGTGATATTCTCAGAAAAATGTACCTTAAAAAGAGGGTTAAGGAATTATATGGCTCAAACTTTCTAAATGCAATTTTTAAATTTCTAAATTTTAAGCAAAATATTACTATTGTTTATAAAGAGTTATATGTGCCTCTTGTTTATATATTTCTATATTCTGACAACTGTGATATTCCCAGAAAAATATAGCTTAAAAAGTGGGTTAAGGAATTATATGGCTCAAACTTTCTGAATGCAATTTTTAAATTTCTAAGTTTTTAGCAAAATATTCCTCTTTTTTATAAAGAGTTATATGTTCCTCTTGTTATATGGACCTCTTGTTTATATATTTCTATCTTCTGACAACTGTGATATTCTCAGAAAAATATAGCTTAAAAAGAGGGTTAAGGAATTATATGGCTCAAACTTTCTAAATGCGATTTTTAAATTTCTAAATTTTAAGCAAAATATTACTATTGTTTATAAAGAGTTATATGTGCCTCTTGTTTATATATTTCTATATTCTGACAACTGTGATATTCCCAGAAAAATATAGCTTAAAAAGTGGGTTAAGGAATTATATGGCTCAAACTTTCTGAATGCAATTTTTAAATTTCTAAGTTTTTAGCAAAATATTCCTCTTTTTTATAAAGAGTTATATGTTCCTCTTGTTATATGGACCTCTTGTTTATATATTTCTATCTTCTGACAACTGTGATATTCTCAGAAAAATATAGCTTAAAAAGAGGGTTAAGGAATTATATGGCTCAAACTTTCTAAATGCAATTTTTAAATTTCTAAATTTTAAGCAAAATATTACTATTGTTTATAAAGAGTTATATGTGCCTCTTGTTTATATATTTCTATATTCTGACAACTGTGATATTCCCAGAAAAATATAGCTTAAAAAGTGGGTTAAGGAATTATATGGCTCAAACTTTCTGAATGCAATTTTTAAATTTCTAAGATTTAAGCAAAATATTCCTCTTGTTTATAAAGAGTTATATGTTCCTCTTGTTATATGGACCTCTTGTTTACATAGTTCTATCTTCTTACAATTGTGATATTCTCAGAAAAATGTACCTTAAAAAGAGGGTTAAGGAATTATATGGCTCAAACTTTCTAAATGCGATTTTTAAATTTCTAAATTTTAAGCAAAATATTACTCTTGTTTATAAGAGTTATGTGTTCCTCTTGTTTATATATTTCTATATTCTGACAACTGTGATATTCTCAAAAAAAAAAAAAACTATATATATATATATATATAGTTTAAAAAGTGGGTTAAGGAATTATATGGCTCAAACTTTCTGAATGCAATTTTTAAATTTCTAAGTTTTAAGCAAAATATTCGTCTTGTTTATAAAGAGTTATATGTTCCTTTTGTTATATGGACCTCTTGTTTATATATATCTATCTTCTGACAATTGTGATATTCTAAGAAAAATAGAGCTTAAAAAAAGGGTTAAGGAATTACATGGCTCAAACTTTCTAAATGCGATTTTTAAATTTCTAAATTTTAAGCAAAATAATACTCTTGTTTATAAAGAGTTATATGTGCCTCTTGTTTATATATTTCTATATTCTGACAACTGTGATATTCCCAGAAAAATATAGCTTAAAAAGTGGGTTAAGGAATTATATGGCTCAAACTTTCTGAATGCAATTTTTAAATTTCTAAGTTTTAAGCAAAATATTCGTCTTGTTTATAAAGAGTTATATGTTCCTCTTGTTATATGGACCTCTTGTTTATATATATCTATCTTCTGACAATTGTGATATTCTAAGAAAAATATAGCTTAAAAAGAGGTTTAAGGAATTATATGGCTCAAACTTTCTAAATGCGATTTTTAAATTTCTAAATTTTAAGCAAAATATTACTCTTGTTTATAAAGAGTTATATGTGCCTCTTGTTTATATATTGCTATATTCTGACAACTGTGATATTCTCAGAAAAATATAGCTTAAAAAGTGGGTTGGTGTATTGAGAATACGGCAAAGCACACTAGGGCTATCTGCCTAAGGGGAGGGATGCCTTTCGTGGAGGACTTTCTAAGGGAAACTGGCTCGTATACACGTTACACATGGGGAAAACCACGAAAACGCCCATGCGGCCAGCCCGTTCGCGGGATTCGAACCTCGGACCAAACTACCAGTGGTCAGCGATTTTACCGCTCGGCCGCTGGTGGGCCTTAAAAAGTGGGTTAAGGAATTATATATGGCTAGCAAAATGTAGTGCTTTTATGTCGTTATTCATTCCATTCTACTGATACTAAAAGAATTACAGAGGCTGTTCGCACATATTTTAGACGATTTTGGTAAGCGGTAATAAAAAGTCGTTTACTGCAAAAGACGTAATTGCAATTGTGCAATTACGTCTATAATATAATATATAATTTTTAATATATAATTATATATAATTTTTAAAAGTCAAAATTATCGTCTGTGGCTTGAAATTTTTGTTTTTACTCACAATGGCGAATTAAACAAAGCAGTGGTTCGAAGGCTACATTTACGCTATTTCCGAAGAGAAATTTGTATACTTCGTTATCCAAAAACGATGCGAGAGTCATGGTTTTGTGATATCTAAAGCGTCGATAGGTAATATCATCAACAAGAAAGGAAACAAACGTCAAATTGAAGCCTCAAGTGGGACAAAAATTCCAAACAAGTATCCAAGAAAAAAAACGGACATCTTCGATTATTGCAAAGGTACGTTGTTTAATGTTAAAAGAAAATCCCCCTTGTCAAAGGACAGTTGGAAAATCATTAAAATGCTCGGTGTCCACTGTAAACAAAATGATAAACGTTGATTTAAATCTTAAGAAAGCGAAAAAACGCAATGTGCATCGTCTTCTTCGAAAGCATATCGCTCAACGCAGGACACGCTGCAGAATTCTATATGAGAAACACTTATCCAAAAAAAAATTGGAAAAAAATTGTCACAATAGAGGAAGCATGGGTGTATTTAAATGATTGTAACAAAAAAAAGAGCCATTTATTATCATAAAAGGGGAGAAAAAAATTAAGTACATGTTTCAAAGAATCGAAAAAAAGTTTTTCTAAGGGATTCATGATTGTTGCTGGTTTTTCTTATAATGGCAAGTTAAAAATAAAGAGAATGCAAAAAATGTCAAGATTAACTGCAAATACTATCAGGAACATATTTTATCGCCAATTTTTCTGAATGAAATACCATCGCTTTACCCACAGTGCCATCCATCTGTCAGAATCCATCAGGACAAAGCTAGCAGTCACACATCAAAATCCACTGTAAATTTCCTAAAAGAAATGGAACAAAAAAACTGGTATCAAGGCCATACCCTTCACTGATATCCCTACTAAATCTCCCGATGTGTTACCTATGCATTTTTGTGCTTTCGGACTTTTAAAAACTGCATTATCCAAACGTTGTGCCAAAACCCTAACAGGACTCTAAAAAGTTGTTCGGGAGGAATGGGATAGAGTACCTCTTCTACCACTTCAAAAGGCATTATTATCCTGGAAATTGCGGTGTCGAAAGATAGTTCAGAATAAGGAATGTCAAATAGAACATTTAAAACACAAGAATTTTATGTAATTTAGTTTTGTGAATACAATATACTTTGTTTAAAAAATGTGTGAACAGCCTCTGTATTATAAGTCCTCCTCCATTAATAGTGAATTTACATCCGGATTAAACCGAAAAGTTGGTAGGCGTGACTATACCTAATGTACCTGTATTGCATAACCCCTTAGCTTTGCCTACCGTATCTTAAGTCCTCTAACCCGACTTGTATTGCACATATACTAGGGCAAAACCAAATATAAAGCCTATTTTAATAAGCTAATAAGGTGCAGTTTTTTAATTTTACAATTTATTACTCTAATAACAAATTGTAATTTATAACGTATTGTACTACTGTACGTATTGTACTATTTGTCCTTTTCGCCAAAAACACCTCTTATTTGCTTAGTTGTTTGTTGTTGCTGTTACTAATCTTCTTGAAACATGAAAGCCAAGTCCAATAGACACTGCCGCACAAGCGAATCGCTGACATCATCCGGCTCAGCTGACAGCTGTCTGAGGGTGACGCCTATACAATCCAGTAGGTGAGCGGGAGAGGCAGGGAGGAAACAGGCACATGAGGAAAAGAAGAAAAGATCCTCCCCTCCCCCCGTTGACCATTGTTGTCTATCGTAAAATTGCATAATGTCTATCACAAATAACCATAATTTCTAAAAGTAAATATAGGCCTAGCGGAAGCTACTTATCCAGTATTTAGTTTTGCAAATGATGAATTCTAAAACACTGTCTTTGAAAGAACTCGTTTCCTCCATGTTGAACTAAGACGAATTATACACTTTATGTAAGTAATTTTAGCGTGTAATAGGATTACGGAAATGCCACTTTTTGTACCAAAGTTAACCCATTAGCCGCTGGTGTTACGTTGACGCAACGGTCAAAATAAATGCGTATATAAATATAACTCCTAAGATATTTTATACCAGCAGATGATTTTGTGTAGGGAATATTATGAAGATTATTTCTGTAAAAAAATATTTGCCTTCAACAATCATTTTGTTTATAGTAATTAATCTCATACTTTAAGCAAAATTTTCGACCGTGTATTTTTGCTGAAAATATTTAACGAAAGATTCGCCGTCTTTATGAGTGATCTATTTTTAGTCAAGGTCACCGTTTATCAGAACATTACACGAGTCAGATGTTTATATTTATGTTGGGAATAAAGAGAAAACAGGTGTTGCGTTGACGCAACGTCAGCAGGAAACGGGTAGTCAATCTCCTTTTTCACTCATTCCTTTCTATGTTCTGGTTCATGTTCTGGTTGTTTAAAAATGCCTAGAAGGAGGTATCTTACATTAAATAAAGCCCTTCAAAGATTTTTTGATGAAGAAACAGATGATGATAATGTTAATAATGACCAGAATGAAACTGATATTGCTGTTGTTCCCCCGGAAATTGCAGAGGTTATTGACGAAGAAGAAAGGAATAGCAATGTTTTAAATAATGATAATGATATCTTACCAAATGATACTGCTGGGTAAGTTGAAATTCACGTAAAAAGTAAGTTTCAGCCTCCTAAAAGCAGTTATAGTCATACTAAAAAGTTTAAAAAGCAGAAGACTGAAATCTTGAAGTGGATAAAAAAGGAACTGTTGGTTATGTGTCAAGAAAATCATGAAGAAAGAGACAGAAGAGAAATTATAAAAGACAAAACACAAGGTAAAACTAGTGCAAATATTTTCGATTTTTTTTTTTTTTTTTTTGGTTTAGACATTTACTCCCTTCTCGTTGAACAGACAAATATATACGCTCAGGGAAAAAAAATGCCCAGAATTTATTGCATCTTAAGCCTATATGAGAAGATTTATTGGAATATTATTGCTTACAGGATATCATTCTTTACCTCAAGAAAAAATGTATTGGTCTTTTGATAAGGACATTTCTGTTCCTGTTGTACGAGAATCGATATCACGTTTGCAGTACAGGAATATGAAGCAGAATTTGCATTTGACAATAGTCAAATTGACAATACTGATAAATTACATGATTTGAGACCGTATCTAAACTTACTAAATATCACCACTTTTTACTACTGGAAATATAAAGTCTGTTTTAGATTTCAGACGCGAGAATGCATTATTCCTTTTGCAAACTTCTATTGAGAGTGTAGAATTAGCCAGAAATAGATCAGCAACAGGAAGAACTAGTAAATTCAGCATTCAAAAACCATTGCATGGAGATGGTAGACATTTTATCGTAAAGTCCGTTGATAACAAAAGACTTTGTTGTAAAGAGTACGATAGCCAGACTGTTTATAGATGCAAAGTATGTAATGTAGCTTTAAATCATGATTGTAATCAAGCTTTTCATGCTTGAATCTTTCAACTGAAATAATCTGTATTTGTAAAAGAAATACAATGTATATTATAATATTAAATTAATTACAAGTAAAGTGATTTGTAGATTTATAAAACGTTATACAGCTAAAAAGTAATCCTGCGCTCCACTCAAAAGAAACATCACACGAGTACAATCCTACTCACTAAACATCCGTAGTCTTATTCCGCTGACGTTACGCGAACGCAACACTCGCGTTTTCCACAGGTAAGAGCATTTTTTTAATTTTCAATGTAAATTTATGTTATAAATGCTTAATTTAATATTTGTTATTATTTTCATGAGAAAAGAAACATTCCTTGCAGTTTTGGCGGTTAATGGGTTAACAGAGGAAAGGACCATACATGAAATGTTTCATCCATTAAATGTAATAATACAGTAACATAAATAATTATGACGAATGGGAGTAAAACTGAAGTAATTTGCAGATATGTTTGAGTAAAACTTTGCAAAATGCATTGAAACAGGAAACAGCGTTTCTAAATCTTCCAAACTGCAACAACGCAGAATTGGTTTGGTTACCTGAATATGGCAAAGCACAAGATCAGGAAAGGAATGCCTTTGTGGGGGAACATCTGAGGAAAACTGACCTATATTTAAGTTACATGTGGATAAATCAAATACCCATATCGCAAGCCATTTCGCAAAGAACTTAACTTGAGTAGAATAAACAGCGGTCATCAACTTTAGCAACTCGATCGCTGGCGTAATATGTCTCATATTTACGTTACACGTGGATAAATCGTGTACACATAGCGTAAGTCCTCCCGTCAAGATCTTAACTTGGCTAGAATTACCAATGTTCAACAATCTTAGCCATTCGATCTCTGGCAGTTAGCGGAAATGCACTGTTGTATCATGTACTGTGTTTGCTTCTTATAATTACACAATGTGCATTTGTATTTATGGAATGAAAATTTTTTTCACGCGGCTTGTCCGAATGTTTGTTGTGTTTTCTAAATGGTTAGCAAGGCTGGCGCCAGAGCGGCGCAACCGGCATTGCCGCCCCGGGCGATAAAATGTCTAGCACGGCTCAGATGATTAGCATTCGGTGAGGATTACTTCCTATCATCGGTGCTTCGCAAGTGCTTCCCATACTTCTGTCTATAACCAACACCTGCCTGCAGGCTTTCTAGTTTGAACTTGCTGCATCTAGCATTATCTCTCCAGGTATGCTACGCCGAGAAATGACCAAATTTGAGAACGTGAAGTACAGTTTCGACTGAACATCCATTGTTAGGTTTGTAAATTCGAGAAGTAGTAGATCAAATCATATTTAAATCAGAGTCTACACGTATTTCTCCTTTTCCTTCCATGGAATTAAACAAACCGGTTAGGGTTAAAAGAAAGCCGGCATAAGTGGCATATATTTAGGCATATTAGGCATCGCATGGCCCTGCTAACTGTTAAAAGCCTCCTCAGATGGAATTCCAATGAAAAACATCCTCCGGGGAGCGGTCCGAGGGCCTCTCACCTCTCTTCTCAAACTTTCGAGAGCATTGGAGGTAAGAATAAGCTACATAACTCTTTATGTCCTTCCTTCTTGCCTTACTTCCTACCTCCATGCTCGAGAGAATTTCAACTCAGGGTGTTTTTTGAGTGCTCCTTTGCCGCGCAGACACTATACTCTTGGTATTCCGCGATACTAACCACTTTCCAGTCTGGGCAGCCATTGGAACAGACAGGACAGGACAAAGAATGTAAGGCATCAGGTACCAGGCATTTGCCATCTACGCAAGCAGGTATCGTCTGGTCATAAATATCCTTTAGCTGCAACAATAATATTGGTAAGAAGCTGAAGTTTTATCGAAAATATCCTTTTGTTAAAAATAAATATAATGTTTAAAAGAATTGATTGCATACCTCCAATTATGTACGTATATTACTGGAGCAAAAGGCATATAATAGATTTATCTGTCGAAAGATATGCGCATAATTCGGAGTCCAAGACATTGTAACGGTTAGAAGTAAAATTAAAAAGTGAAAAAATCAAAAGTAAAAACGAAAAAAAAAAAAAAAAAAAGTAGTAAATAGATTAAAGTTGTTTTTTCTCCTTTAAAGCTCAATGGAGGTTGTAGGAAACATATATTGGAGTGTTGAAGTCATTTTCATACGAGCAGAAAACTTAAATTTCATTGCAGAATATTTTTGTTTTTCTAAGACTTGCTGTTCTATCGGTATAATGTTAATAGAGTAACTATAAAATACACATGTGAATACCAAAGATTACTCTGGAAAAAGAAAATTTTATCTTCCCCAACATTTACGAAATGTGGAATATTAAATCATAGAAAAGGAAAGCATGAATCAGGTGAAAAAAAGTAATTTTAATAAAATTGTTTGTGTGTATAGAAACAAATGGATATCCGTACAATGCGTAAAATATGGGTAATTTCTTTAACGTCAGAAACAGGTAAAATCCTTTACATTTTAAGGTTAATTAAAAAATCTGATGTGTACACCACATGACTTCCTTGCACGAAATATTAAATTATACGCAATTTTTTCTTGCATTTCGTTTAAACTTATTGGATTTAATTAAATCTACTTCGCCGACAGCGCATAAACCACAATAGAATAAAGGCATTCTTAAAAATTCACTCTATTTGTTTAACATAGCGACGCTCTGACGCTAGATTCACTTAACAGTATTATATTTCGTTCATATTATAACTCAGAATGCACAAAATTTATATCATTTAAAGAATTATCTAATCGTTGCCACATGTTCTATTAAAATACTATAATAAAGCTAGAACGATGTATAAAAGAAATTAAGCAAACAAAAAAAAAAAAAAGTTTTCACAGACGATTGAGTATTTCTCATTCAATTAATTCAGTTCTCACTTCGCGACAAGGCAAAAATACATAAAAGCTCAAAATATCTGCATTAAAAATTACTAATTATTAAAAATTAAATTACTAATTATTAAAAATTAAATTACTAATTATTAAAAATTAAATTACTAATTATTAAAAATTAAGTAAATCTTAAACACTTATTTCCTTGAAAAAATTTCAGAAAGGATTAAGCATGATTTAAATCGCAATAATAAATGAAGATGTTATTTTTGTTGTTGCAAAGCTTAGTCTCTCTAGATTGGCAACAAATCTACAATTCTGCTGTTTCAAACGTAAGCAAATATGTCCGCCATGTTATTTAAAACTTAACCGCACTTAAAAAGCTTTTAAATTGTTGATAATTGTACAAATATTGCTTCCAGAATTACGAAAGTCATAAGAACCTTAACCGGAAGATAAAAACAACATAATTCAATCATTTTTTTAAAGCAAAAAATGTACAATTTATAAACTTATAAGAGTAAAGAAACTGAGATCCCTGTGCCGAGTGACAAAGTGGATATATATATAAATATAGTATTAATATACTTTTGGTGCGGCCGATTGCAACCAAAATACGAGGTGCACATCTACATGTTATAGCAGTCCCATATACAAAATTTCAACGTTCTGAGGCTACTCGTTTTCGAGTTATGCGAGATACGTACGTACGTACGTACATTCGTACAGACGCCACGAAAAATTCTCTTCAGAATTCATTTTAAAGCAGTTTTATAATTTTATTGGAGGAAAAGAGTCTTTTATTCTGTCTTTACGTACAGATATCACGCAAAAACATCGTTAAATTGCATTCGAAATCTGTCAAAATGGATATTTTCGTTGAAATATGCTGCCTGCAACTTTTCGCGATTACAATACTTCCTTTTTACTTCGTACAAGGAAGTTAAAATAACATAAGCATATTCTGGTGCGGTTAATAATTAGGGGTTAAAAGAACGCAACAATTATTAAATTGCTAACAATAATAAATGCAGTTATCCTAGAACACATATTATTTTCATAAAAAATATCAAATGACAAAACAAAAGTCAAATATTATTTATTCCCTTCGTTTCTCAATTCCTAACCTTATTCTTCTCGAGGGCAACGCAGGTGATAGAGTAATTTGCGCTGTTTTTAACTCTCTATTGTTCTACCTTTAAATTTAATTGGACAGATCATGTGGCGAAACAAGAAACGGAAGAAAAGTAAACAAGTAAATTGACGAAGAAAAAAGAAAAAAAAAACCTCAAAGAATGAGTCTAGTGGACAGTAATGAAAGTTAAAAAAAAAAAAGCGACAAAAAGTATGAAGCGGAGAATCACGGACGAATAACATGTGTCGTGAAGGTTTCCCGGTAATACAGTTTTTTAACAGGAAACGTTTTTTTAAAGAAAATGAGGATACAAAAAGAAAAGAAAAAGCCTGCTTGGAAACTCTAATTACAATGAAAAGAAAATAAGGTGGAGAAAAAGTTGTTGTTTCTTAGGTTACACTTTACGATGTGAAACGAGTGGCAGTTTTTAAAACAAGAGCGACAAACGTTAGAAGGTTTGGCCACTAGATGGCGATACCTTACATGATTGCGGATGCCACTCGTAACGGAATAAAAAGGAAAGTATTTGAGAGCTGATGGGAAAGTGTAGAAGAGGAAAAAGAGATTATGTATTTTTCCCTATTTTTTCTCCTCTTTCTACCCTCTCCCTCCCCGCTCTCAGATAAAGCGTTGATGCGGAATAATTACGAAAGCAGAATTAAGCTCAAGTAGAATTTATTTTTGTACGCTTCTTATGCGAAGAAGATATTAGCGCAGGTATTTCGACGTATTCAACAAAATTTCAGACGTTGTAAGTGCAAGTTCGTTTTTAGAAAAACCTTAAGCAATATTCTCTAGGCACACACACACACTCACAATAACAAAAAAAAAAAAAAAAAAAAAAAAAAAAAAAAACTAAATGAAATAATAAAATAATAATCCCTCTTTTCGGAGGCATAAAAAAAATGCACGCTTCATTCATTTTTTTCTGTTGGTTAGACTACTTCAGAATATTTTTATCGGCCACAATATCTATTTCATATTTTAAGCATCATATATATACATATATATATATCAATATCAACCTGAGTATTCAGTAGCCAAAGACGAAAAGAAAAAAATCTGAAGGCTTTCAGATTTTATATTACACGCAAAAAGGCGTTTTTTTTCACTTGTAGACAAATATACGTGTCGAGAGTATTTGATCTAACGCCACATTTTGCTAAAAATACTTTAAAACAGCATATCATTAGAATTTCCCGTAGACAATCTCGCGCGACAAAAATGTTTCATTTCCTACCATGTTGTCATTGCTCGCTTTGAAATTGTTGAGTTTTTCTTAAACAAAAATTCGTGTAAGTTTTTAAAAAATAGAAATAAACAATAACATAAATTCCAATTTCGGGCTTCTAGGTGCGGGTAGAGGTCTGGTTATACAAATTTGATGTCTCTAGGTATCGCTGTCTTTTCACATTGCCAGAAACATGCATACACTCATGTAGCTTCCTCATTATTTATTTTCTTTAAATATAATATAGGGCGATAATATTTGGTAGCAACAATTTGAAAAGTGATTCGGTCATTTAGAGTTGATTCGACGCAAAATGCCGTTTTGAGACTAATAGCCCTTCTGGGCTAACTGCCATTTAAGCTAAAAGGAAATACACATTCTTTTAAAATACTAATTGGTATTCAATTTTTAGCAACAAGAGTTTCTGGATTGGGTTTCTATTGTGAAGTTACTTTTGGGTCTTCCTTTGTGGTTTCAAGATAGCAAACGGTAAATCCAAATTATGTTTGGAAGAATTTTCAGCCACTGTGATACCTGTTCTTGTGTTATTTGATAGAGATACATTAAAATGCAAATTTTTAAAAATAAGCAAATAATAACAAAAAGAGAAAAAATTAATACTTTTTAAAATGCTAGGTAATTTGAATTATAAAAGTTTAAAGCAGTTACTAAAGTGATAATAAAAATTGCGCAGAATGTGTTTGTGATGGCCCAAGATAAACCACATTTAACTGGCTCAAGATAAACCGAACCCAAAGCAAGTGAAGTCTCTCCCATTTCCGGTTCTGTTTATCTTGTTCCAGTTTATATCGCCTTAAAGTTCATGCGATTTTTATTTGCTTTGAGTTTGATATATCTTGTGCTATCCTGCATAAAAGTATCGTCACCAAACTTTCTACAGTTCTTTTCTGGGTACTGAAAAAGGGCGACGTCCACTTTTTCTCTAAAAAAACATACATAAAATCAGAGATATTAATTAAAAACTTAAAAGAAAAAAAAAAAAAAAAAAAAAGAAAAAAAAAAAACGATTATTTTTTCCGTCATTTTTCAGAGTGGAAGCAGTCTCGAAAGCTGGAGATGGAAATCTGTTTTATTTCGAGATATGTTGCCACTGCTCGTTTTAAATCTTAGAGTTTTTTAACAAAAAATTTTTAAGTTTTACGATAAAATAAAACTAGCATTGCCAAACATTAAATACATTATTCCCGATTCCAAAAATTCGTGGGAAGTCATTTCGATTATTCCCATTTTTGTACGACTTTAATCAACCGAAATATTAATTAAAAAACTCTGAAATCGCTAATTTTCGCATTCATTTTCCCGAGTGGCAACAGTTTCGCGCATTGGAGATAAAATAGCTTTATTTCAAAAAGCGTTACGACTGCTCGCTTTTTAAATCGTAGTTTGTTAATAAAAAATTTGTAAGTTTTACAAAATCCATATATATAAAGATGAATACCTGTTTGTGTGTTTGTTTGATTTCTGATCACTTATGATAAATGTTTTACCACATTTAATCGACTAAAATATAATATAGATGAAATATTGCATGAAACTTGAGCTTTTACGGCCATTTGATTAAAAGGACGAAAATCATAAAAACTGCGAACCATTGTTGATATGATGAGACAGAATTAGTTTATTTTTCTATGGAATTTTTTTCTGTGGGTTCCATATAGCCTCAGCTGTGGTTATAGCTGTGGGTTATTAGAGAAGGATTACAGCGGTAGCGTTCTCTCTGTTGTTAGATACATTACTTTCAATCTAACTTAACTGGCGTCGGGTGCCTGCGCTAGCATCTAATAAAATAAATCTCTGTTACCTGAAAGCGCATACATCAATACTTTTTTTTAATTGTATAGGTGATCAAACACGCACCGCATATTAATGACAAAGAAAAGAGTAGTCTTACCAATTTACAACAGATACTCACAGTGTCTTCCTTACCTTCCTGGTTCATATTTTTGAATCCTTCTTTTAATATACACCATGAGACAACTATTATTAATTGTATGTGTCAAAAACAATCTTCAACCAACGGCCGAGTTGATTTTTTAGTACAAAGGGGCTTTATCCTTGAGGGATTGTTTTCCTTTTGCGATTTTGCGTTGAATCACTATAAATGTCCGTTTCACTTTTCAAACTGTTGCCACCAAATGTTAGAGTCCTGCATTATATTTGAAGAAATTAAATAATGAAAAATCTGCATAAATGTATGTATATTTCTCGCATTGTGATAAAACAACGGTACATTGAGCCATCGAAGTTTGAATGATGTAATCCTACTGCGAATATGGACATGTGGAAGACCAAATTTGAAATTTGGAATTTGTTTTATGATCGATTTCATATTTTGTAAAGCTTTAACGAATTTTTGAGTAACAAACTCAGCGATTTAAAACTGTTTAATGGCAACACTCTAAGGAAGAAAAAACTTTTTTAACTCCAGCGCGTGGAACTGTGTTTCGGAAATTTTAAGATAGGCTCATTTTAAAATTATTTTGCGATATTGCTATTGAACTGAATTTTATGGTTTAAGTGCAAAGAACATGATATTTCATAAAAAAAAGATAACACACAAAAACGTTAAAGAACGCTCCTTTAGACTTCATTTAAAATCTGAAACCTTTCATTTTTTTTTTTTTTTTTCTTTTTTTTTTTTTTTTTTAGTCCAAAGGGGCTTTGTCCCTGAAGGACTATTGTTTTCGTTTTGCGATTTTGCGTCGGACTCATAAACGTCGGTTCACTTTTCAAACTGTTGCCACAAAATGTTAGAGTCCTGCATTATATTTGAAGAAATTAAATAATGAAAAATCTGCATAAATGATTGTCTATTTCTCGCTACTGCGAATATGGGCATCTGAAATCCCAAATTTGGAATTTGTTTTATTATAGATTTTATATTTTGTAAAACTTTAACGAATTTTTGATTTACAAACTCAATGCTTTAAAAGCGAGAAATGGCAACGTTATATAGAAAAAAAAATACTTTTATCTCCAGCTCGTGAGACTGTGTATATCGGAAATTCTAAAGATATGCTTAATTTAACATTATTTTGCGATATTGCTCTTGAACTGAATTTTATGGCTTAAGTGCAAAGAACATGATATTTAATAAATAAAGGTAACACTCAAAACGTTAAAAAAAACGCCCCTTTGGACGTAATTTAAAATCTGAAACATTTCAGTTTTTTTTTTTTTTTTTTTTTTTTTTTTTTTTTTTTTTTTTTCCCAGGGTGCTTTCTTCAGTAGCCATCTTGTGCCTCCTATTAAGGGACGGACAGTTACAACCATGCTTTCTCTGAGACGACGGCCAAGTAGATTAAGAGCGCTAAATCAGAATATTTGCCCTGGTTTAAATCTCTGCAAATTGACTGGCTGCATGCGTGTTTTCGCGTATTTTTCCAAATGTAGAGTTGATGTGAGATACTTTGCCTTAGAAAGTCCTATATGAATGCTTCTATCAGGCAGCTCCAATGATTTTTGCCTAATCAACAATAAAACGCTTCACATCTTTGAAGTCGCATAAACAGTATCATGATGAATCGGCACGATGTGGTGCGAGGTAGTACGACACGATATAGTAAAGTACTATAGGAAAGTTATACTCTATTTTTGCAGGCCTTTTAAAAGAAAAAGTAGCTTAGTATAGCAAAAAATAAATTTTATATATTTAGTAATATATTTAATAATATAGCAAGAAAAATGGCGTTTTTAAAATAAAATTACGACGAATTTTGAGTTTCACCAAAGCTTACTTCCTGCTAAAAATTTTGAAAGAGGTACAAAATACATTAATAATAAAATATTGCTCGCATCAAGCATTACTTTAGTTAACCGGAAGTCAAATAAGCAAGGTAATGCTAAAAGATGTCAAAAATATTTGCATTCGCTCATTGTAACATTCCATTAAAGAAGCGTTCATGAATGTGAAAATGCATTTGAATTTGAACTTCACGCACATAAATTTTCTTCTTGCATAAAACAACACGAAAGCCGGAAAATAACCATATTCATAATGTCTATATTCAAAGAAATAATATACACAATTTATCTAATATGTGAAACGAAACAATGTTTACCAAACCATTTATTTTCTTTAACCATTAACATTCTTAGTATCATTTCTCAATGTAAAATGTGATATTTTAATATTTCAGTGGTAGTTACAAAGCAGAGAATATTGCACAACAAAGATCTCATTATGTTTAAATTCACCGGGAAAGAATGTAGTTTCTAAAACAATAATTAAAATGCAGCAAATGTTTTATTGGATTCGTTCAGTTGTTTCGTCAGCCTCTAACGAGGATGAATTGTAACAAATGTGCAAGATTTTTGCGTTTTTGTTTCATTAAGAAAGCTTTCGACAGTTTTCTAAAAGCACTAACAAGGTTTCTAGATACGCACTTGCGAGAAATACAAGTAATTGAAAATAAAATAGTATATCATCTTCACCTTTCAAGATTTGTAATTAGAGCTGCAAGTTTCTTCCGTTTGTGAAATCGCAGTTATGTGTATTTTTTGCTGATGTAAAAGGAAGGAAAATATAAATTACGGCAGTTGCGATCTACGCTCTGATGTCTTGTGTTTTATCCCTTTATTGCTATTAAAACCGAATTTACATTTTTAAATTATACATCATCTTTCGTCATTTTCTCGACAAGGCTTTGAGAGGAAAGGAAATCAAAAACATAAAGCCTGGAGTGTTTAATATTTCCGTTCGTTTACTAAGAATACAAAAGGTACCATAGAATGGATATTGTTGGAAATTATGAATCCTGAAAACTTTTAAGTCAGGAATTTATTTACATTGCTATTTTACTTTTTATTATTGTCTATTTGTAACCATTCCGTCATTAACTTTATGAAACAGCTTTTACTAAGTATTCCTCTTCGTTAGGAAAGGGGGAATCTCAATATAATTTATTTCACGAAAAATTTGTTACAAGTGTGTTATTTGTTACGTGTTAATATTTCAAGAATTAAAAAAAATAATATTTCAAGAACCTAAAAATTTCACATAAATGTAACCAGTGATACACCTCTTAATTAATCTTTAATTATTAAAATGCGGCTCGTGGAGAAGATCAAGAAGAGCTGGTAGACCATCCCGGGGGGGATGGTCTACAATAAACCGGTAGCAAGATTTATCGGGAATTTTCCTATGTGTAACTTTGTAGGGTTTATATTTATTTTAACTAACATTTATTTTAAGTTTAAACTATCTTTCCTGTCAAGCCTTACTTTCCCCTGGAACTGCCAATGCCAGAGTATGTAAATTTTAGTAGAACGCGCAAGGATTCAAATTATCAGCGGAAGTATTCTGAGTTAAATAGAAAGGAAACGAGTTCGAGGTGTGCTGTTCTTACTTCACGAGCGCGGAGGTAGTTAGCCAGAAATTGAAGAACCCCGCGTTTCGGCCTGTGTGCTTGCCTTGGAGTATTGTTAATCGTTCAACGTGATATTCAAAGTTTGCTGAATTAGCAGCGGTATTGTAAAACGCGGTGAGGTTAGTTACGTTTAGAGAGCCTCGTAGTTAGAGTCTTGTTATTATTTCTTTTCAGGTTCTTATTTTTATTTTACCACCGGGTCGGCGTAGTTTGTGAGCGTCAAGAGCACGCAATTGTAATTTCTTAAGTTGAATAAAAAGGGACTTAAACCCTTAGCAAGACTGTCTATTTTCCAGTTTCAACAGTCACCTCTTGGTTGCGTGCAGGTTGGAGGCGCGCAACTCTACAACTTAAATGCGAATTGTTTTTCTTCAGATCGTTAAGTTTGTTAATAAAAAATTTAATTCAAGTTTTTACAAAGCATAAAACATAAAATTCGAAATTCAAAATTCGTACTTCCAGGTGCACATGTTCGCGTGGAGAAATACGTGTTTCAGAATTGGATAACTCTAGTTACCTCCGTTTTTCACAATGCGAGGAACATACATACAAACATTAAGATTCTTCATTATTTAATTTCTTTCAAAGCAATACTGTACGGCAATATTTGATGCCAACAATTTAAAAGGTGATTCGCTGTTTATAGTCGACGACGCAAAAGCCGGTTTCGAGACAAATAGCCCATTCGGGTTAACGCTCTTTTGGGCTAATAATAATCATTAAATAACAAATAATACTTCATTATTTTAGATTTGTTATTCTTATTAAATGTTTAAGGAACAAGAATTAATTATTTGAGCAAATAATATAGTAGAGAACAATCACTAAACTAAGAAACTAACATAACTATACTAACAAAAGTAATAACGAAATGAGTTGGTGGATAGAATAAATAAACTGACCCACATAATGGTACATTTATGTAAATTCTTGACTTATCAGAAGACAAAATAAAAAACACCAAAATTATAAATGGAGAAACGTATATGTATTTCATAATACAGATTTAAAAACTTATATGTGGAAAGATTCTATCTCGTTTCAGAACAAAACGGTAGAAGCATAAATTTTATTCTTATTGTATGGATATGGGGCAAAAACAAAAAAGGTAAATACCTTGTCTCATGAAATTATGCAGCTAGTATTTGATTAATTCTAATGCTTTCATAAGAAATAAGAGAATCGTTTGATAATGGAATAAAAATTCATAGATTGATGAATAATGCCGCAGATGCTTCGCTGATGAAAAACCAATTTGAATATAAAATTGATGGAAGATTGTAAAACAATGTTTTCATTTCGTTCGGAAAAGGGATGTAATAACTAGCAAATAAATTGAAATTACAAAGTCAAATATGGTAACTGACAGCATTATACCGGACGTCGTGCTGTTCTATACATTTCCGAACAATTATTTCGAAGGTTTTGGTTCTGATTTGAGGACGCTGTCACTGATTGATCTAATTTAAAAGTATTGGAGAAGAGTATTATTGATTTTTAAAGTGAAAATTGAACTATTGATTTTAAAAGGATTCGATATCATGTAAATATTTTATATCGCAAGTGCAGTGTTTTTTGCTAATATTTCAGATTTAAGTATTAATTTGAAATTTGAAATATAAGTGTTACAGAAAATCTATTTCCTATAATACATAAATGAATTACAGACATACATAAATGAATTACAGATGAATAGTTTAGAAACAGCTAGAAAAAAAAATTTAAGCGTAGAATAAGCGCTAAAGTTCTTTCAGTATAATACGTAGTTTTCTCATTTTAATTATTTAATATGTGACATTAAAGATAATACATTATTTAAATTCAAATAAACGTACCTAAATATTGCAAAAATTTACAAAATTTTATTAGTAAATTCAGAATATACTAGAAGTATTTCTCCCGCCTCTTTGGCATGCCTTCGTGGTGTGGTGGTCTACAAGCTGGGCGCGTATTCCAGAGATCCGCGGTTCGATTCCCGGAGAAGGCGTTGCGTATTTTTCGTCTTGCCTGCTTCCAAAAAATACCTAAATGTCTCTACAGTGGCGCCCGAACTAAAAGGGTGGTGGATGATGATTCTCCACACCCAGGATTTGGCGATCGGGTCCCCTAAAAACCCCAGTCGCCGTTTGAAAGGGGCATTATATAAGGTATTTCTCCCGCCTTCTTGGCATGCCTTCGTGGTGTGGTGGTCTGCACGCTGAGCGCGTGTTCTAGAGGTCCGCGATTCGATTCCCGGCGAAGGCTTTGCATATTTTTCATCTTGCCTGCTTTCAAAAAATGCCTAATGTCTCTACAAGTTAAAAAAAGTTTGCTACATAAATAACACTATTTATATAAAAGTTTTACTAAGCCCTGTGTTGATAAAACATAAAACTGAGCAGAAAGTCGGAGAGACATTTTATTTTCTGTTCTAAAACCCGACCGTTTTTCAAGAGTTTAAATCTTTTATGTCAATCATCTGATCTACACATCATCAGAAATTTAACATATTGCTTTATGCATACATATAGCGAATGGAATTTATTTCCTACCAAGAACAATTTTTTTGTTTATATAAATTAAAGAATGAGGACAACACATTCACCATTATCAAGAGAGCAACTAAAATGTCTTAGAATTCAGAGATCTAACTAGTTTAGTATTGCTTGAAAAATAACTACTTTAGTTTTGTTTGTTAATATTTCTTTGCGTTAGATAAGTTGAGGGGAATGTAGTTTTATAGATTTGCAACGAACTTTACTTGAAATTAAATCTAGTATGCCTTTAAAGTTGTTAATTTGTCGTGTCTCTTGTTTTAAATAACCTAATGATTGTATAAGGTATCTAATAGCCAAAAAATACGCAGAATAAATTAATCACGAAGTTGGCTCTAAGACTTTAACCGCTGTGAAATTGCTATCGGCAAGTATAAAGTCCAACCGGAGACAGGAACTCTTATAACAATCCTAGTGACATGACCTTCAATAGGCAGAATACGCTCTGACGTTACAATCGCAAACCTTCACTTAAATGTACGATAGCTAATTTGCATTCTGGAGGGAAAAAGGAAAGCTAGAAGTGACAGTAAAGATTATGAACCTAAAATGACTGGTTAAATAAATTAAATAAACCTTACAAGATATTAAATATTTTTCTAAAGTAGTAAATCTCTAAGTTTAGATTAATTACATAAAAAGTAGAAGATTTATGCTTCGTATGACTACTGTATTCTTCGATAATTAATATATTCAAAATTGTATATTCATATTTATTGAATATTTAATGTTTGATGAAATTAATTGTCATGCTGAGACACTTTTCCTCTTTTTTTTTTTTTTTTTTTTTGTCATGAAAATCATTAATTATTTCTTTTTCTTTTTTCTTTAGGTAAGTTTCAAAATTTTTCATTATAGAAAACACCGCAATATGGTAAGATTATTTATTATTCCTTTAAAAAAAATGTGTAGTATTCTATATGTTTCTACAGTTTTAATGTAAAACACTTCCTGTGCTTAAAACTATTTTATGAACAGGTCAGTTATTAGCATCAATTTAGAAACAGGTCAGTTATTAGCATCAATTTAGAAACAGGTCAGTTATTAGCATCAATTTGTTTTATAACTACGAGTTTAGTTTTGTTCTATGACGTTTTCCGTAGCATTTAGATGTAGCTAATGAAAATGACGTAAATTACATGATTACAGTCTTAGTAATTGAAATGTTCAGATTAAAAATTTTTAATTATTCATTCAAATGTTTCTATCCCAGTAAAAAGTAAAATATTTTAGTGAGAACTTTGTCTTCATGATATAAAGATTAGTAATTTGTCATTGCAACATTGAAATTACGGAAAACAAAAATTTTTTTTTGGCTATTACCTTGTAAGGATTTATTTATTCATTTTGTTTAAAAGTTAATTTTTAGTTAAAGAAACTTTCCTGTGGCTTTTTACTCAAGGTTTTCATTTCAGAATATAAATTAGACAGCTTGCGATTATTCAGATTAAGGAAGAAAGAAGTCCTATTTAAGCGAAGGCTTCGCAAGTTGATTTTAGGAATAGGTTTATTACTTGAGACCACATTATTACCGTGATTTAATAACTATTTGATTCTGTAGCGCTGAGCACTTCTAGCCATTAGACTTGTTCCGCCCGTTTCTACGAGCCAGAGCCTTCTGCTCTACACCTTAAATCATTAGACACTGATGTAAAGCTTAAATAATATAAAGTTAACTAATGTAAAGTTTAATAATCTTCATATGCTTAATGTAAAGAGAAAATTTTCGAAAGACAGATTAATTTTTCATATCTGTATTTATCTGATTTGCTTTTCGGATATCAACGATTATTCCAGAATTCAAGAAACTTAATTAATTTAATTTAATTTGTTAAATTATAATTTCAAATATTTTGAAAGGAACCAAAAACACTACACTTGGAAAGAGTTTTATAATTTTCATAATTTTCAATCCTGAAATTGTAATAGGTTTAAAATTCTTACATAGATGAGAAACAATTCTAAAAAGATGAGAAAGCTGCTTATAAATTGCTAAGATTTTTTTTTTTAATTCTTATCTTCAACTGCTTCAAAAAGTATTGCAGTTATATGTATAGAAACGTCAATTATCCAATGTTAATATGTAATATATATATTGATTAAATTAATAGAAGATATAATAATGCAATGAAGAAATTTTCAACTTCTTACTAATATTAAAACATTTTAGTACCTTAAAACATAATAGTGCAATTCTAAAAAAATGCAACGCGTAACAAATATCACATTTTTATCCTTAAATAATATTTTCCATCCTCTTCATAACTTGAAAAAGGTCATATGATCCGTAAATGCTTACGTCATCGAGCTTTGACATTACGTAATGTCGACACAGGAAAATTGTTCGGTAATATTTCCGGCACAAATTTGGATTTTAATTATTTAAATGTGGCAAATTAGTATCTTAGACGGTGTTCTACTCGTCTAAATTAATCACGCAGAAAAAAACATTTGAATATCTGCAGTCAGCTTCGTAGCTCAAACTAAAAGGAAAGTCTGTATTCTGCTTAAAGAAACACTCTGGTAAAAAAGAATCATTTGTACATATAAGCTACGAAGTGACAACAATACAATTCATGAAGAAAATGGCGTTTGCAAAGTTATACAAATCACTTTTGGTGCTAGTGATATTACAAGGAACATTCAACACTCAGAGTATATCGTACTGCATTTAAAGGATTATCATTCGCAGGCAATTTTACACTGGTGTGCAAAACTTAAGCAACAGGTGTTCTTTTTGGCATAACTCCACGAGAAAACATCTGAGAGACATGAAATTCAGAATTAAGAGACAGCATTTTGTATTTAACCGATGACGAAATCATAATTGCTCTAAAAATTAATAAAATGCATGCAGTATGAAATCAAAGAAAAACGGGCTTTATTGAACTCATAGTAACGTTACACATGATTGTCTGTACAAGAGGAAGAACACCAAGCAAGTGTTCCTAAGTATGGGATATGCCCTCCCCTTATTGCAGTGGTTGCTTCGAACAGTCTCTCCATACTCACACCAAATTGTCCAACAGATCTTGAGGTAAGAATGCCCGTTCCTCGATCAGCATCTGTTTCAGTTGCTGAGTGTTCCCAGGAGGATGTAATCATGTCACAAGCGTCTTCCCAAAGCATCCCACAAAGCACCCTTCCCAAAGCACCGTTCTATGGGGTTTAAATCAGATGGATTGGCACTCTGGCCAATCCATTCGAGTGATATCTTTAGTTTTCAGTAGCTTCTGAACAGCAAGAGTCCGGTGTGGCCGGGCATTGTCATCCATATAAACGAAGTCTGCTCCAATGGCACCTCGGAACAGGCGCACATGTGGAAGGATCACCTTCTGACGATAGCGATCTCCGGTTACAGAACTTCTGTCGAAAACGTGGAGCTCTGTCCGCCCGTTCAGCATAATGCCTCTCCAGACGAGATCTTCAGAACACCGTAACGGTCTCTTTCACTAATGTCACTGAGATTAAATGTGTCCCGACCTCTCTCCAAATCGCTTGTGAGAATCGCTTGTGGCACTAAAACAAAACTATTCGTAAGGAGGACACGATTCCATTGATGAGATGTCCAGTTTTTGCGCTCCTTGCACCACTGTAAACGGTGATGCCGATGGCCAACTTTCAAAGGTATACAGCGTCCAGGACGGCAGGCGCATAGGCCACCTTTGTGAAGGTGTTTGGACAGTAAACCACGACAATTGTCGCCCGTTTCTGTTCACAGTTGTTGAGCTGTGGCGCTTGCTGACTGGTTTCGTGCTCTTTTCGTCTGCAAGACTATATATCGGCTATTTACTGCAGTTAATTTCCTGGGATGGCCACCACCAACCTTCCTAATAGCTGTACCTATGGTTTGGAAGGCTTTCTAAATGCGCGAAATGCCACTTTTGTTGATTCCAAACTCTTCAGCTATACTGGTCACACTTCGCCCCTACTCCAGATTTTTGATCATTCTTCTACCTGTGAAGTCATCCAGACCATTTTTTCTAGTCATATTTCACGAAAGAACTCTTTTTACTTGCAGCGAATGTCTTTAATTGCATCTCCATCCTTCCTTTTATGGTAATCTCGAGCTGCGCGTGCCGACCGTACGCGTTTTGCGTACGCTCAAGTAGCCTGTGACGTTTTTTTCTTGACATTTGCATACGTATGACCTTTCTACTGAATTGAGTGTTCATTGTACTGAACGCAAGACCTTCTTTTCTACAATTTTATGGCTATCTGATTAAAATTTACATTGTTGCTTAAATTTAGCACACCAATGTAGAGGGATATTTTGTTATTGCATGATGTGTACAAAGATGCCTTTTGAAGTGTTTTCAAAGGCAAATAGAACTATAATATGTTTCGCGCAAAGGATGCATCATATTGTGAAGATCACATATGCCTCTCTCTCCCATTTTGGTCGAATTTGTTGTCCCCATCTTGGTCAGTATTAGAAAAATTATGTCAGTAGTATATGAATTGTTCAACTGGCCGATTTTTCAACTGACTGTATCTATGTATATACATTGATGATTGATATACCGGAAGATTTAAAGTTATTTTAAATGCATGCAAAACATTCTTTATAAAAGAATCTGAAATATGTGAATTTTTTACGTTGCACTTTATATATATATATATTTTTTACGTTGCACATATAATTTAAAAAGAGGGAATTTTCTTTAAAAATGTCCAAATACCCCAGAAACCGTTTAAGCAGATAGAATTTTTTTTCTCTTTAAATCAAACATTTGCTACTGAAATTTTCCACGCTCTTCGTTTTCTAGAAATTCTTTCGAAGACATGATGCGTCACGTCCGAATAACTTTTTTTCATTGTTTTTATTCTCACATACGGAAAAGAATCCAAAAAAAGTTACACGAATAAATTCAGAACAAAAATGTTCAGTGTAAATAAAAATATCCGTTAAAAACTGTCGTTTTCTTAAATCAATGCCAAAAATGCCTGTCTGAAATCTGAATGCATACTTAGAGATGCATTTCAAGTATGCAGCGGTTCTGAAACGGCAAGGATATTGATTTCGACCCTTTACGAATTTTTTCACACTCTTAGTTCTAGGCTAGGATCATTGAAACTCCTATTCCCTTTGCTGCAATTTTTTGGCTCATATAAACGGTTGTGGAGAAAAAACAGTAATCTCTAAATGTACAAGGAAAAAAATTGTCACCTTTTTTTTAAAATTCTCTGTGAGACGGACGACCTGTGATTTTTGTTTTGCTTACTTCTGCTTTTTCTTGTTAAAATTTTTTTTGTGTTTTCAGTCTGTGCGGTTGACTATACACCTTCAGAGTGTGTTATTGATTCGGCTTTTGGTTAAAAACAGTAACAAATTGTGCTACTTCCTAAAAAATTCAGTTTACAATTTATTTTCCTTTATAAAGTGTTTACTCGATTTTTAAAATAAAAGAAAATGATGCATATTTACCCTTGTTTGGGTTAATTTAAGGAATTTTTTAACTTATTCATTATCAGAAAACGAAATAAATGTTAATAGTAATGTATTTTAATTTTTTGCTTTAGCTAATGATTATGAAGACGAAAACATGAATGTTAATTGCAATACGTTTTTCCCTAACTTCATTAGGAAAATATTATTACATTATTTCACATGAATGATTATTTAAGTATTTAATATATTGGATTTAATGCAATACTTTTCCATTTCTCATCTCTTTGTTCAAAACGCTCATTTGAAAATTGTGCTTGTCTGTCACATGCTGTTGAAGTTAAAAAAAATTCTCAACCACATGCTCAAGCTGGGACATTTCCCCACGATATGGAAAACGGCGGTCATCACTCCGTTACTGAAACCTGGCAAGCCCTCTGATGATCCTGGGTCGTATAGACCTATCAGCCTTCTTCCTGCACTCAGCAAGGTTGCTGAGCATGTAATCATGAACAGAGTACTCAACTATGTTGAAGAAAACAACTTGATGATCAACGAGCAACACGGATTCCGCAGAAAGCACTCCACAGTCCACCAGCTATATCGTGTGACGGAACTTATCTCAAAAGGGCTACATGAAAAATCCATCACAGCAGCACTGTTTCTCGATGTAGCCAAGGCCTTTGATCGTGTCTGGCACGGGGGCCTACTCTACAAACTCATCAACCTGGGTATACCAGGGCACATCACTCACATCCTTCACTCTTACCTAAAAGTCGACAATTTGTCGTTCGTGTCAATAACACAATCTCCACACCCAGGCTCATCAGGGCCGGGGTCCCCCAGGGTTCCTTCTCGGGCCCCTATTATTCAACCTTTACACGAACGACATCCCACAAACACCCAACACCACTCTTGCACTCTATGCAGATGATACTGCGATTCTCTCTCAAAGTGCATCTTTTAGCTCAGTCGTTACAACATTACAAACTCACATACATGCATTGGAATCTTGGCTTGTCGCCTGGAAAATCCAAATCAACGTCAAGAAATCTGATACCATCCTCTTCACTAGACAAAGAAAAGACATCGACAGGAATATCCAGCTCCATATTTATGGAGAGCCAATCCCTTGGACTAAGCAGACCCTTTACCTAGGCGTCATCTTAGACGACCATCTCACTTGGGCCCCACACATTACACATATTCTTTCTAAGTTCCGAGCACGTAAAAGTACACTCACCCCCTTAATTGCTCGGAGCTCAGCGTTATCTCTTGAATGTAAGTCACTGATCTATAAGGCTATTTTGCGTCCTGTTCTCACTTATGCCTGCCCGGTATGGGGATATGCCAGCCCCACAGCCATCAAAAGAATACAAACAATGCAAAATGTTGTGCTTCGAGAACTGACAAAAAGCCGCTGGTTCATTCGTAACAAAGCCATACATCAAGAGCCTGAAATTTTAGAAATTCAAACCTACTTTGCCAAACTGGCAAAAAGATTCTTTGATAATATTACTAAAGTCAACAACCCAACCATACCTATACTTTATTATGACCCAGCGAGCAATGTCAATAACAAAAGACCTCGAGCGGTGCTTCGGCACCTGCTCTAGGATATGTATTATAGTGTAACTATTTTTTTGGAAATATATATATATATATATTGTATTCAATTATTATTCTGTATATGTATGTAAACTTATAATGCACTGTGACAAACTTCATCGGGAAGCGGCATTTCTTTACCTGCTACTTGATCACATACTGCGCACATTGCTTTGCACTTTTCTCTCCTCATGCGTACTGTCATCAGGAGTGGCATTACTATCCTCGGTTCGTAAAGACTGTTCGAAAATGTTCCATACCATTATGCCTGTCACCTCAATACGTTATACACTTCCAAGGACTTTTATGGAACTCTCATAACAATTTTTCACGTATTAGAAAATCGAACATTATGTTATCCACGGAGTAACGCTCCTGCGTAGGAACCCGAATTGCAAGACCCCCAGCCTTGCCTGAACCGACGTGTGCAACTATAGAACATAATAAAAATAAATAAATAAAAGACCTGAAAGGGTTTCAGATTTTAAATTAAGTCTAAAGGGGCTTTTTTAACATTTTGTGTGTTACCTTTGTTTATTAAATATCTTGTTTTTCGCACTTAAACCATAAAATTTAGTTCAAGAACAATATCGCAAAATAATTTTAACATGAGCATATCTTTACAATTTCCGATACACAGTCTCGCGCGCTGGAGATAAAAATAAATATTTTTTTAACAACGTTTCTATTGCTTGCTTTGAAATCCTTGAGTTTGTTATTCAAAAATTCGTTAAAGTTTTACAAAACATGAGATCGATAATAAAACAAATTCCAAATTTCAAATTTGGGCTGCCCATATTCGCATATCAGATGCCCATATTTGCAGGGGGATTGCGTTATTCAAAATTGGATGGCTCTAGGCAAGATCACGGACCTTGATCTCTAGATACCGCTGTTTTATCACAAGGCGACAAACATACATACATTTATGGAGATTCTTCATTATTTAATTTCTTTAAATATAATACAGGGCGATAATATTTGGTGGCAACAATTTGAAAAGTGAAACAACAATTGTAGTGAATGAACGCAAAATGCCAAAACGAAATTAATAGTCCTTCTGGGCAAATTGCCCCTTTGGACTAAAATAAAAATCTGAAAGCTTTCAGATTTTACATTAGACTATAAAAAGGGCGGTTTTCTTTAACGTTTTGTGCATTACCTTTATTTATTGAATATCATGTTATTCGCACTTAAACCGTAAATATCAGTTCAACAGCTATATCGCAAATCAATTTTAAAATGAGCATATCTTTAGAATTTCCGATATATAGTCTCGCGCGCTGGAGATAAAAATGTTTATCTTTCGTACAGTGTTGCCATTACCTGCTTTGAAATAGTTGAGTTTGTTAATAAAAATTTGTTAAAGTTCTACAAAACATGAAATAAATAATAAGACAAAATCCAAATTCAAAATTTGGTGTTCCAGGTGCTCATATTCGGGTGGAAACGTATGTTATTCAAAATTTGATAGCTCTAGGTACTGCTGTTTTATCACAATGAGAGAAAGCTATGTACATTTATGCAAATTCTTAATTATATAATTTCGTCAAAAATAATAAGGTGCTCTAATATTTGGCGGCAGCAATTTGAAAAGTGAACCTACTTTTGACCGCAAAATGCAAAGCGAAATTAATAGTCCTACTGAGCAAACTGCCTCTTTGGACAAAAAATTGTCATTTAGTGTTTACCTTTTATGCTAAAAACATTCACTGTTTTGATGTCATTTTTAGGATCATTCTCATATAATTCCTGTTTACAAGCGTAAGTGCTAGGCTTATGTCGCAGATTATGAAATGTGGGTCCTACCTAACATTGATTTTTGAGTGTCCTCATTTAAGGCACAGTATATGTTTTGCTTTGTGCATATCCTTTCTAAATCATTTAATTAATAATACTTTTAAAACCTACATTTAAGTTACGAATAAATTTAAAGAATCGTTATCTATTTGTCAGGCATACAAAAATGACAAATATAGAAATAAAAATAATCTAAAATGTATATGAAAAAATTCCTATAGAAACTGATATGAATACCCATTAAGTATCCAAAATCTGGATCATATGAACATGCTCTTGTGCTTCTTGTGGCTGATGCTTATCAGATTGGGGTATTTAGACCAATATGATCAGAACAATTATTGGATATACAAAACCCGGAATGCTAATGAATGGCGATTGCATGTTTTTTCAATACTTTCCTATAACTTCTCGGTATTTATTGCAAGGACCATTTCTAATCGACGTCGTTAGGGTAGTTTTTGAATGTTGAATGGCAGTCTGGTTTCTTTAAAAATGAAAAATGCTTTGTAAGCACTTAAAACAGTTATTTACCGTCTTTCCGTTGTTATTTAAATCTGGTAAACGAATGTACTGCAACCTATAATAAATTTTTAATTTCCTCCACAACGTATTTGAGCAAAAATATCAGCATCACAAAATCAAAATTTCTTTGTCACTTGGCTGAAAGTATATGGCGGAACAAACGGCAACGAGTATGCTGACATACCAACCAAAGAAGCAGCTAGGGATCAAAATGCACTATACGTAGCAGTGCAATGACCTAGCTCGTCCTCAAAAACCTCATAACCAACGAATCTAAATGACAGAATTGGTGGCAATTCATTCTGAACTGCAGACCCGGTGGTACAACGCAGAGAACAAGCGAGAATTGTTCCCAAAGTAAGACACTGCAAGAAATTCAATAACAAAAAATAAATAAATAAATAAATAAATAAAATAACGGGGTTCATATATGTGCATGCCCCCTTACTGCGCACCTTTAGCCAAGGAACTTATCTATATAATATTAGTGTGTATGTGAAGAAAGAGGCAGCCCTGAACACTGCTTTTTAAATGCTACCTCACAACCAGACATCTCCTAAAATTTCCGAATTTAGAAAGTCATATAAATCCTATTCTGATCTGCTATTAAGACAAGCATCTCAGAAAGGAAATTATAAACATAACGAGCTTCCCGTCGACAGGTGACAGGTGACAGCAGGACAGGGCACCCGGACGGCTTTCTATGACTACTCGGGTATTACCCTGGCCCTGCAACCATCTAGAGACTTCACAGTTGTAAGACGCTTAACAGATGTGTGCTCAATACATGCCACGTTACATCTACAGTATTATATTTGCACTGTCCATTACTGTGCAGTGCACATATAATACTGTAGACATGAAGCGCGGAGACTCCTGTCGACAGGAAGCACGGAGCTATGCAACCCAACAACCTTTGTGGGCTCTGTGAAGGGTAGTTATCTGGATAATTAGTGAGGCTGGACAATACCACCTTGCCTATGGTTAAACAACGGGTAATCACTACACTTCACCATATCCATATCCATATCTCAGTTAAAATGTACCCTGAGCTTTAAAGCATTTTGAAATTTAACGCTCTATGGAGCCAGAACCCTTTGCCTAGGATTCTACGTTGATCTCTTGGCTGGTAACAGTCTTCGTATATTTTTTGTTGAGCAATGAAGTTCGATATATTTAATTCTGATTGATATATTTGATCATGATCGTTGCATCTTGGTCACACGCACTGACGTTAAAAGATAATTTTATATGATTTCCCTTTCAGTGTAAACGAGAAGGGCTCTTATTGTGATTCTTACTTCAGTACTAAGGCTTCATTACATCTTCTGATTTGGATGAATTATTTTATTTCTGTGGGCAGCTATTCTTATTCACTGAGCTAGATGGAGCCAATAATCCTGTCCCAAAATGTTTTATTTACTCAGAAGATCTTCATGATTCAGTGTCTAATTTTTTTTTTTATCGTAATCTGATTGGTGGCGCTCTTCACTTAAGCCTTACGTCTTTCCAAGTACGTAAGTCTTACGTACTTGGAAAGACGAACGTATAAATTATTATTGATTTAAAATTATAAGGTTTTCAGCATTAAAATTTTAACAAATACAATCGAAGTAGATTTTAACGAACGTGAACGGACCTCGATTTCTGCTCGTTGTAGTTCGAGTCCTCACAAGAAACAGGTTCGTGAATAAAATCATAAAAATTCATACATATCTACTATATTATATGTACCTTACAGAGACTATTAGGTATTTTTTTGGAAGCAGGAGTGATGAAAAATTTGCACCGCCTTCGCCGGGAATCGAACAGCGGACCTTTGGAATACGCACCCAGCGTGCAGACTAACACACCACGAAGGTATGCCAAGAAGGTGGGAGAAATGCCTTATAATTTTATTTGTATTTTTATTTCTTATAGTAGTCTCGGGAGTAAATATCTTGGAAGCGATAACATTGGCATCAACAGATATATAATTTTCAAATTCTACTCTACTTATTTTCAAATTTTCCCAAACGCCTATTGCTTCAGCTTATTCCTCAGTGCTTTGCGCCTTTTGAGAAATGTCCAATCCAGCCTTACGGAAGTAATTGTTAATGCATGTTGATGCAATGATTTCCCATGCATCATTCATTAAACGTTTTGCTTCAAGTACGTTTACATTAACATTTGAGATTGCTCCTATTTTTTTCTTCTATCAGAGAAGCTACAAAATCAAGTATTTAACGAAAGTTTGAATTAAAACTTCTGATAATCCCTTGGTCCATAAGCTAGATAAAATTTGTCCCCCAGTTGGCTATCACTAGTGTATATCGTACACAAGCCTAATATTCCATTCTCATTCAGTGAATCACTGTATAGCCGCATAAATGAATTTTTTTCTAAGAATAGACAAAACAAAAATGGTGATTTATCTTTCGTCTCTTCATACAAGGGAATTTTCTGAAGAAGGGATTTTTCGCAAGGGATATTTTTGAATGCAACATTATTGCAGTCAGTTATTTTCTATTAATCATTTAATTTACATTATAGTTTTTTTAGTGGGGCCGATTTTTTATTTTTGTTGAATTCAATGGTAAAACTTCAATCCTGATCAGTACTCAAGATAAAAGGGTACTGATCAGGTACTGCCGTCACGTGTTCGCTAGATTTATGACTCATCACTAATTATCGGTTTACGTCGGAATGTTAAAGAATATTTTCTAAGAAAGGATTAGTTTAGCTGGACAGGTGGAAGTCAACAGAAATTGCACAAATCACAAAAAAATTGCTCATTAAAAAGAAGTTACGTTTCCATAGACTTAACATTGTATAGAGACATTAGGATATTTCGAAGGAGGAGAGATGAAAAATGAGCAATGCCCTCGCCGGGACTCGAACCACGGACCTCTTGATACGCCCCGAGTGTGCTGGCCATTACACCACGAAGGCATGTTAAGGCGGAAGAAATACCTTATGATGGTACCAACCAAGCGTTGTCGATTTCCTCATTAAATCCTGGTTCTCGTTAAATCAGGGCTCGTTATAAGCGATTTGTACTGTGATACTGAAAATGCAAGACATACTTTAAGGTGCTGTACCAATGTCTTTACCACGAAGTTGAATTCATATGTGTTTATTAGTTATTACGAAATGTTTAATCAAAATTAGATGTGATGCCCTTGATATTGTTTTTGAAAAGATTAATTACCCCTGTGATAAATAATATATAACAATAATATTGAAGATAATGATGATACTATATATATATGGTGTATGATCTTAAATTATGTTGTATGATCTTAAATATATATATATGTTGTATGATCTTAAATATATATATATGTTGTATGATCTGAAATTCACTTCGTGTGAAATCGAGTTATTCTACTACTTGAATATTAATTTATTTACTAAAGAAATATTGATTAAATTATCTCCTAAGATTCATTTTAGTAGAATTATCTTAAAAGATTGAATCCATAGTTAGTAGGTTCAATTTCGAAAATTGTTTTAAAGTAATATATATATATTATGTGTTTGATAATAAAATAAACTCTGCGTACTCATGCTTAATTATTAAGTATTGTCTAATAATTATAACTGATTTTTATAAATTTATTTTGTATTTATTGGTATTTGTCCTGTTGCTTACTTTCGTTTTCTAGTAACCCGACATAAGATAAATCGGCAAAAATGTGTAATACAGAATCTGGAGCCAGTTTCTAATTAGATTTTGATTAGATTGAGAAATAGCTTTTCTATTACATAGGCGAAATTCTCTCGTAAAGTAATAATTGTATTACCTTTATTACATTTTTGGAGCATTTTAAGCTTTTACTCCAATAATATCCCCTTACTTCAAATGTTTAGTATTTTTGCTTATATAAGAAGGACATGAAAGAAAAACTGTTGCCAGCCATATTTAAAGAATAACGAAACAGTAAATTTCGTTTCGAAACTTTGCAATATATTTTACCTAATAAGAGACTATTCGAACATTCTTTTTTAAAATATAAATCTTTAATGATCTATAAAATGAAAAAAGGAGAAAAATTTAAATTCAAGACCGCAAAAAGTTGGAGGTTATTTAATTGTGTAAAGATATATATAAAGAGATATGAGTTTCTTTTGCTGAGAACGAATACATGTAAAAGAATATTTATTTCAATAAATAGCACTATCTTAAAAAGAATAAGACTTTTTGATGCACAAAACTTTGAAAGAGAAAATATTAAAAACTCACAAGCTCTCATTTTATAAAGCAAAAGAAAACCTGAAAATGTGACATATGCCTGATTTGCTTTAATACGAGAAAGAAATGATGTTGTAAGAATAGGAAAAGAAGCGTATGACAAAAAAGCAGCCAGATCAGTTATAATAATTTCTAAATAAAAGTGTTTCATAAAAGCAGAACATTTTGAAAAATAACTCTTTTAAACTCAAATATGTTTTTTCTTCTTTTGAATGATATAGAAGTATTTTTATATTTCTATTTTTCAGACTTTTCTTTTCCCGAACAAATGCGTTTATTGTAAAATGTCATGTCATCAAAAGCCAGTAATTTGAAGTAAAAGCTTTAAGAACTTAAAGTAAAGAAACATATTATAGTACACTTATAAATTATTTTGTGGAAGATAAGACGTAATAAAAAAGCTGTAAAACCTTTTAATGCCTGCTTAAACAACCTGCATAATTTTTTATTTTCTTCTCAGTAAAATCAATATTATTAATAACAAAAGAATGCAGATTTTTTAAACTTTATATGAACAATAAGGAAGTTTGTTGGCAACCGCCGTTGATTCCCCTAGCGCATGCGCATGATAAGCAAGTTCTCTGCTGCGTAAGACTTTTCTATATAGTTAGCCAGCGTCAATGGCGAGTATCGCATGTAAGCGAGAAGTGCTAAGCACTGTGTAATATTATGTTTCTACTCTGTTGTTCAACGTCTTCATAGCTTAAATAAATGTTTGTCATGTATATGGAAGACGCCATTTTATTCTTTAAAGTTTTCGCACTTTCTATAGGCAGAAAATGTTCTAAAATAATAAAAATCGCAATGGACTACAAAAATAAATTCTAAAAAGCAATGTTTTCGCTATATACCTAAATATTTATTACAATACAAGAAAGTGTTGGGCCCACCAGCGGCCGAGCGTAAAGTCGCTGAACACTGGTAGTTCGGTCCGAAGTTCAAATCCCGCGAACGGGCTGGCTGCATGGGCGTTAATGTTTCCCCATGTGTAACGTGTATACGAGCCAGTTTCCCTTAGAAAGTCCTCCACGAAGGCATCCCTCCACTTAGGCAGATAGCCCTCGAGGCTTTGCCATAATCACACACACACACAAGAAAGTGTTTTCCATATATATATATGTATATGTATGTGTGTGTGTGATATTACAAAATACGATAGCTGCTTTAAGAAATAAATGGAGACCTCAAAATTAACTAGTCTAGATTTTTATGTTCTCCTCCTTAAATTCATCTGTTCTCCCAAATTCGAGCTCTTTCCATGTTACATAAAGCTGGTTTTTCAAGCAGCTTTATGTAACATGAAAAGCTATATTATGTTGAAAAAGCACCTTTATGCAACACGGAAAGCTGTAGTTATATAACATAAAGCTGCTTAAAACTAAAATTAACCAATCACAGCTTTCCTAGCTTCTACCCTCTAAACAACTCTGCGCCTCTTATGCTGGCCTGTCCAAAATGCTTACGTCGTACTTTTAAAACCCGTGTACATGAAAATTATTGTGCTTTCACTATGATTAAAAAATATCTTGTCTGCAGAAGGAGGATTTTTGATACGTGCGAAAATAAAGATTGATGATTTGTAGAAATCCAATTTTGTTATTTTCATCTGTATGCCTTGAAACATTTAAGCACAGTAAAATATGCAAATTTAATTATGTACTTAAATATGTGCGTTAACTAGGTTACTTGACATTTTGCATACTTGCTAGACTATAAATCAATAATCAATGGCCTTGTCCTTATTTTAAAATCTAATACCTAAATAAATGCGCTAAAAAGTAAAATCAGATTAAAGTGCTTATCCTCTGCGAACTTATGGCTTATGTTTAAAAACTCAATAAATTAAACTGTTTCTTACAAGATTTGGAAATGCAACACATTTAAACCATATACAGCAAAAAATTTTAATTAAATACCTATTTACCCGCCTCCTAGTTGTGCGAGAACCGTAAATTTAAATGCTAGTAAAATAAGAAAACCCTCAGAAACGTGCACAGGTAATTATGCGGTTAGTTTACGAGAGATCTGAATTTACAAGTTCTCACTTCATAGCTTAAACATTCTTCGACTATTTAAAATTCATCTAATTTACATTTCTGATGGAACTGAAGGAAGAAATAGACATCCCAAAACAAAGAAATAAGGTATTGGTTAAATAAATATCCGACCAAATCTGACTTTAAACTTACAGGAACTATTTCTGTGCAGTTAAATATTTTCTTGTATGTCTCACAAATATTAGCGTTATTCTTATTTAATAAATTATTCTTCAGCTCAGTATTATTGCTAACAGGGACGGAAACTGCCTCATAAGGAGTGTAAGATCAGTTTAATCTAACCAATCCCATGCCCGAGCAACAAGGATGTTATATATGTTATATAACATATTTTAACATGCTTGTTACATATTCATTGCATTGGATGTTATATGTTGGCCTTGCCTTGGATGTTATATATGGAGAACACCTTAGAAAGAAGTGACGAAAAATAAACATATAAATATATGCGAAATAAAATGTATTTATTCACTGTGGCTTACATAGCTGAACACATTTACTCAAAAAAAAAAAAAAAAAAAAAAAAAAAAAAAAAAAAAAAAAAAAATCACTCACTTCTATATGATTGCCATTCCTAGCTCAAGCTATTTTATCTCATTCCACACGTTCGAAAGTATCACTGGTCCTATCGTCGTATCGCTTCCGCTATTCGGGCAAGCAAATTCGAAACTTCGGCAATAGGCGTTCGATGCACCCTTTCTTCACAAAGCACCATAGAAAGAATCTCGATCAGTTAACTTCGGCAACACCACAGAAATAAATTTTAAAGTGCTCAAATCACCACAAAAATTAATCTAAGTTAAGTTCACTCCGCGCTATTCTTCTAGGCGAACAAAACTTTTTGAGCTTCTCTTTTCATCTGTGTTAGCCACAATACATTAAAAGCGTTGTTTTCGGAATATGCGTCGTACTTTTTTATCACTTATTTCCAAGATAACCTATAACCGATAATATCTAACCGGTAATAGTTTTGCTATTATGACAACAATTAAAGAGACTGGTGAAATGTCTCAGAGGTGCAACGAAGCTCTTCCACAAAGCCCAAGTTTCACCGATATTCATTAAAAAACCGGTACAGTGTCCAGAAGTTATGAACGTACTAGTGATAGAAATAACTAGACGTTAAATGCAAAGGAAGAATTATTCACTATTAACAAGAAAAAGATCAGGAAAAGTGTTATAAAAATCTGTAAAACAAGTGTTTATCACTGGCGATGAGATGTCATGTTTCAAATATAATACATAAATAATCACGCATGATTTATTATTGAAATATCTAAGATCACCAAAAATTTAAAATAAAAATATAATTATGCATTTATAAAAATCGCAAATGAACATATGTGTAAGGTATTTCTCTCGCCTTCTTAGCATGCCTTCGTAGTGTGATGGTCTGCACGCTGGACGCGTATTCCAGAGGTCCGTGGTTCAATTCCTGGCTAGGGCGTTGCTCATTTTTCATTACTCCTGCTTCCGAAATAATCTAATGTTTCTGCAGTGGCGCCCGAACTAAAAGGGTGGTGGATGATGATTCTCCACACCCTGGATTTGGAGATTGGGTCCCCTAAAACCCCAGTCATCCTTTAAAACGGGGAGTATATAAAGTATTTCTCCCGCCTTCTTAGCATGTCTTCGTAGTGTGGTGGTCTGCATGCTGGGCAGCGGTCCGTAGTTCGACTCCCGGCGAGGGCGTTGCTCATTTTTCATCACCCCTACTTCCGAAATAATATAATGTCTCTACAAATATAATGCTAATTTGTCTCCACAATTCAGAAAGCAATACTCATTATTATTCTTTTCAAAAGGTGATAATGTCTTGTGCAGTACCATTCGAATTATATAGACACCTAGTAGTTAGAGAAATAATATTTATCAAATGAATAATGTTTCTTCTCGTAAAAAGCATTAGAATACGTGAACATTGCAACACAAAAACAAGTTAATGCCATTCGACACTCATCCGATTTGCCAGGTTTACCTCCATGTCACTAGGCCTTGTTACCTTTAGTGAAAATCGTAACAAAAAGCACACTGCACAGTGATACTGCCACGACTATAATAATTTTAGGCTCTAGTGTAGAACTAGGTGCCCCTTCAATTAGCGACAATTTTTATTTAATTTTGGCGATGAAACCTCACTTCTGGTTACCATGATAGTTTTAGCTTTGTTTTAGCTTCCTGATTTTATTTAAATAAAAATAGAATGATGTGTCATCGATCAATTTAAGGCAATGCGCAATGCCTAGTTTGTGCAATTCTAGGATGTTTTTTTAAGTGAAAACAGATCGATGTGTACATGGACACAGAGTTTGTGCAATTCTTTGACTTCTTGTTTTGGTTTTGTGTAGCGGCCATCTTGAAATTGTGCCTTCCTGACGCCGATTTTGGCGTCAAAAAAGAGTCACCAATAAACAAGGGGCACCCAATTGTAAACTTTTACCTAACTTTATAATATCATCTAACCCGTTTTAAAAATGGGCTTGCCGAATTTGTCGGGATATTGGTTCAGCGTGCTTAGTACTGTACTGATGTAAGAAGAGCATATTTTGAGGGGAAAATTTGATTTTAGGGCAAAATATACATTGAGCTTGCCAAAGATAAACCAAATTCAAGAGAGGTCTCCGTTTCCGGTTCGTTTTATTTGGGCCACTCGAAAATATTTGCCTCCTTAAAAAGGTTTAGTTTATTTTTATAAACTTTGCGTACCCAAACTGTAAAATTTTAAAATCGTTACTTTGCACTTGAATCTAATTATAATATTCTAAATATATGTTGTGTGAATCCAACGTACGTAATAGCTGTAAATTTTACGTGGAATTTAGTGAAATAATATTAATCTGAAACAGGTGATCTTCTACATATTAGCTGTTGCGTTTCTAGACAATAATATCTAGACATAAATAACTATACTTTTCTGGAATAGGTATTTCGCATTAACGGACAAATAATTCTTTTGCGTTGAAGTAGGACATCAGAATTACTAGAAGCAGCCGGCGTTTTTTTATCTGGCGCCATGCGTGAGACCGCTATAGGAGATGGGACCAATTTTTCTGCTCTCTGGCTTTCCTTTCCAAGTCAGACTCCACGAGCTGAAAGAGAAACAGAGGCGTCACTTCTTCCGCATAAAGCAGAATAAAAACGACGAGATCCTCCCTGATAATATACAGAAAAAATAAAGTAAAGTAAAATAAAACTCTGGCACTCTTTTGGTTTGCGATGCAGGAAAGGGATGAGGGTGTAGAGAAGGTGCCGGATGTAGGAGCTTTACTTCTTCAGAGAAAAACGGGCCGATGATACGAAAGATCCGATTTCGTCTTTCAGGCATTCCCTTTCTCAGGAAGTGATAATCGGGAAAAATGCTGGCGCCTAAGGATATCCGATAACTTCGAGTCTTCACGGCTTGGGAATATTGATAACAACTTCGAGAGCTGGGATATGTGCATTTGGATTGTTACTGAGTGGATCATTTTTAATCGGTTATAGGATATCAAGAGTTTGATATTTTGAATTTTTTCAAGAGGGTTTGGTAGAGTTACTTACTAAATAGAGCCTCTGAAAATATATAGAACGCATTTTCATTTCATAAGCCAGCATCTGTCTTCTGTGCCTTAACTTTATGGTTTTTTAATTCAAGTAGAACTGCTCTGATATAAAAATAAAATCATGAGTTTATAGGAAAAAGGAGTAATAGGGTAACAATGTAAGACATGCAATGACATTCATAAAAAAAGGCTATATAGGGGACTTTTCAAGATTTAGGATCACATTAATGCCCTTGCCATTGCACGAGATTGAGATTAGCTTGGCCCATCCATGTCTACACTATTGTTATTCGGAATTTTATTTAATTTTTATGTTGCGATCCATAACTGTAATTACTTAATGCACTGAGAGATGTAATATAATAAACTTGCCTTCTTGATAATTTGCATCTTTGTTTTAATTTTAACCTCATCTTTAACTGGTATAATTTACAACAGGTTTGATTTATTATGAGCAATGTTTGAACACCTGCAATATTATTGCAACTAAAATTTGGTATGGGAAAACCTTCTTGCGCTTTTCATAGAACTATTTCTTCTTGCGCTTTTCATAGAGCAAATTTGCTGGCTACAAGTTCACAGTGTATTTTCCAGTATTTTATGAATTTCTGCTTTTATCGATAACTTTTCCGATTCCCCCCCCCGTAGAATGTTTCTTATTTGTTGTGAGAAACGTTATCCAATCTTTCACGAACATTCTCTATATTGTCAGCCTCCTGCTTCTGAAGAAAATAGGTTGGTGATAGAAGGAGGTGCTGTTAAAGTAATGTCCAGCTAACACTTACAAGGTATTTCTTCCGCCTTCTTAGCATGCCTTCGTGGTGTAGTGGTCAGCACGCTCGACGCGTATTCGAGACGTGCGTGGTTCGAGTCCCGGCGAGGGCATTGCTCAGTTTTCATCTCCCCTGCTCTCACAAAATACCTAATGTCTCTACACACTGAGGGAACAAGACAAGCTGACCATCCACATTTCTGTAACTTGCGTAACTACTGCGATGTTTGGTATCTGTCAGTATAGTGACAGTATACCACTCCCTAATGATTACTGAGAGATGAACGCTTTCCTTGCAAGGTTTTGGACTACGGTCCATTTACGAACAGTACACATAACTATATAATACTTGGTTTTTATGGTAGCTAGTTGATAGTTAATAGCTGGCGAAGGCACAGCGTCAAACAGATATCTCTTCTAAAATTCTGCTAAACTCTTAGCAGAACCTTTGCTAATAAAATGTTTATTTTGACGTGAAGGTTTTGTCAGACTTACAAAAAGCTTGATGGCATTTGATATTTTCGTAGAAAATTCATTTTACATCGCTAGTTGCAATCTGATGCACACTTTTGGATGAGTTCTTACAGGAAAAGTTTGAAGCACATCATTTCAGTTTCTTCTCCTGGGTAACTTATATTATATACCAAATGTTCAACTTTATCACAGATCTCAAGACTGTATTCGCGTTTCCAGTATCATCCTAGGAAACCAAACATTTTTGCCAATTCTGCCAGAATAATCAAATCTTCCCTGACACTGATTTTCAGCACATCTCCCTCTTCCAATTACTGGAATATTACTGATTTTCAATTACTGGAATATATTTGTCTGTCACCATTACTGAAACCTAAATATAAAACTGAATGAGAGTCCTCATTTAAAATTTCGAGCGATTTTTTGGCTTAGGTGACGTTCATATAAAAAAGTCCTTACATATGTATATATTAAAAATGTTTAATCATACTTTTTTATATTCTCTGATTTATGGCTATTTTTGACAGAGGAATTTCAAATTTCATTACACTTAGCTAAATATTCCATTCGTTTCATATATTTTTTCAAAAAAAAAAAAAAAAAAGAGCGAGGGAGAGAGAAAACACCATTTACTCGAATACTGCACAATACTCGAATACTTCTTTTTTGCTGTTCTAAATTTTTTTAGGACCTTATAATCGGATATTATAATAAATAAAATTACAGTATTAGAGTCAGGATATTAATTAACATATTATGCACGATAATTATACTTCTTAAATGTTAAATAAACCGCAGAGACCACCACCTTACATATAAAATGCATAACTACTGTTCGATCCTTACAACTATCTTTAGTTGGGGCGATTTCAGGTTAGTCCTGTATCAAATATACTGGCTTCTGGAATGCCTTTGAAAACAAATTGTTAATAAATGTGTTATTAATTTTTTGATTATATCAAATCACTCGAAGACTACCTGTCTAAGGAAAGGAATGCCTTTGTGGAGGACTTTCTAATGTAAATTTATTCGTATACATGTTACACATGGGAAACCACGAAACCACTCACAAAGCCAGCCCGTTCACCAGGATTCCAATCTCTGAGTGACAATGGTCAGCGACTTTCCACTGCTGGGCCACAGCTTGCCTTTCATTCTGAATAGAACATGCTGTCACCAAATATTCATCTACATTAATAGTTCTTAAAATTTATCCTAATATTTAACGGATACGCGTGAGTCGTATTTTGGAGTAAATATGGTAGATTTGTCGATATCATCGTTGTTTATTATTTAAAGAGATTAAAGTGGTATTTGAATAAAGTATCCTTTTTCAGATGAAATCCTAAAATTAGTTTTAATACAGGAAAATGCAATCCAATCTATCTTTTTCAAATCTTTGGACTAGCTTTAGACTCCATTAACTTTTGAGAACATTTTCTATCGCTGTCAAATCGTGCTGTAAATTGCTTACTGCAACTCTGGTCGTTTACTTCACTAAAGTAGCTGATTGCTTATGCAATAATGCACCGTTTTAAAGAGCCGTTTAAAAAAAAATATAAAAAGCTTTATCGTCATTACGGATATAAGACTTGCTATTACGTATGCAAATTATCATTCAAGCCTTCACTCTCCATTCCCGTTGATGTGAAAAGTAATCCCGACGCACTGGAAAGTAATATTTTTCACTGTTAAACTAAATTACAATGTTTAACGCACTGTAAAAATCAAAAAAGGAAAAAAAAAAATAGTGGTGGTTATTGATTGAGAGTCCCCTCTTTAACGAATCAGGTTAATCAGGCAAGCTTGTAAAGCCATCATTTGAATTAAAAACAGAAAATGATGTTACTTTCCGATTTTTTTCAATGCAGTTTTGCTCAGCTTATTGATTACCTTTACTTAACCGAGATTTTTTCTTTTTTGCATGCACTATTATTATTGGCTCTTCTTCCCCTACTCGTTCAAAGCTAAAAGAAAAGAGAGCATAATTTGAATAAGAGGTTTCGCGCTGGGAAATTTAGCTCGATAACAACTGCGCGATAATTAGCTACGCAGCAAATGTTGTGGAGGGCGCGTAGGAAAGTAGTCCCCAATGCGTTGTCCAGCGGCTATGCTCGAACGCAATTCAAGTTTCTGTCTCCCACCCGTAATTATTAGAATCCGAAAACTTGAGTGTTATATTTATAGCGCAAAAGTGGATGCTAGCAATTAGATGAAGCTAATTATCGTAGCGTTTTATTTTCTTAATAATAATTACATAGCTCGTTTGACTTTTAAAAAGAATTTTTAACAATATTGCTGAGTGGAAATCTATACAACAGTTGCTGCAATTGTAGTATTTTGACTCGCGATTAATTGGTTAACGATGTAGTTAGTAAAAAGGCTTAATACGCAGATCTTAATTAATAGTTTGTGGGGGGAGGGAGTAATGCATATTTATTAATACAACAGTATAGTAAAGACTAATGTCAGTAAGCAAAACAACTAAACATGTAAAGAAACTTAATTCTTAATTAATAGTTTGTGTGTGGGGGTGAATAATACATATTTAATAATACAACAGTATAGTAAGGACTAATGTCAGTAAACAAAACAACTAAATATGACATGTTTTGTATTTTTAAACACTCATTTCAATTTAGAAAATATTAAAATATATTTGTATTGCCTTGACATAAATTTAAAATTATGTAGTAATTTTTCACATTAGAAAACTTAATGTAAAGAAACTTAATTCTTAATTAATTGTTTGCGTGGAGGGATAATACATATTTAATAATACAACAGTATAGTAAGGAATAATGTCAGTAAAGAAAATGATTAACTAGGACATATTCTGTATTTTTAAATACTTATTTCGATTTAGAAAACATTAAAATATATTTGTATTGCCTTGATATAGCTTTAAAATTATGTAGTAAATTTTCCCATTAGAAAACTCTTTTTATCTAAAACTTAATTGCAAGTTCGTATTGCCTACTAAGTGAAGCATCATTAAGGTAATTTTATGCTTGCTTTTCGGATTCATAGTCAAAAAGCTGCATTACTAAGAAATGAGTGAAAAAAAAAATGCAGTAAAGAAATTTACATTATTGTAGAGGAAGTTAAAGACTCAGGTGTTAGAAACACTTGTCAGCAGGCACCCGGGTTATAAAACTACATCCTGTGCAGAACTCGTACGAAAAAGGCATATGTTTTCTAATCTAACGTGACAAAGTTCGTAATTGAGATAAAAAATCTCGTGAAAGTGCAATTTTAGTGTCTTCAGATACAACAAGGGTTGAGATAGTTCTCTTATAGATTCCGGGCGGTGTAAATGCAAGTGTTATCGATGCCCTAGGCGTGCAGTAAGGCATATCTGTTGCTGCGTGCTAGCGTCAGAATGGCGAGAGCTCGTATGAGTTGAAGGCGTTGTCTCTCTTAAATCATTGCATTGACTATTTTCATACACTCATTATACCAGTCACTTCAAATTTGGTTCTAGCTTTTACTGACTTCACATGTAAGCTGAAGATACTTTTTCAAACGTTATTTTTGATTCGCAGTGGTATTACGTGACATTCATTAAGGTGAGCTCACCCGAGTTTTGGCACAGTGATGAGATTATTGACTTTTGGCTTTTTTGATGCAGTATGACTTGTAGTTTTCCACATATGAGAAAAAAGCGTAGTTTGTTGAAATCACTGTTATGTTGACCTAGTACACGATTTCGAGTCTTGTGAGAATACTGCAGTTCACAATCTCGGGCTGTTTTCTGATTGGTAGGACAAAGCGCATTTATTCAGTCTGCCCTTATGTCTGTAATTATTTCTTTACTTAAAGCATAAGGAAAGGGCTTTGTTGTGCCCTAAAATTATTGGCGAATCAGCTTTATTTCTCAAAATACCAACCGCCTTTCGAATATATCATATAGTATCGGTATAAGAATAATCTGATACATCTCCCACATGCATAGTATGGCTGAAGAAAGATATTTCCACTATTAAGCAATTACTTAGTTTTCGTGTGGCTATTGCGTTCCAGTTATATTGGTCATCATAATTTGAGGGCTCGAGGACTGAAATTATTGGATTCATAATAAGCAGTTTCCTACTTTATAGAAATGATGAAGGCGTTTGATAATGTGTGGTGAGACGGCTGCTAAAGAAACATTAATCTACATCTTAGTCTCAAAGTTATGCTGCGCTTTAAGTCTTTTTTGAGGCACAAAAAACTAATGTCTGAAATAATTGTTGTATATCTACAGGTAACATATGTAACCTGAGATGTCATACGGTTCAAAATTCGGATTCTATATTATGTAATCTTGATTTATTCAAATTTAATTAGCTTTCCATTAACTAAAGAATAAGCAAAGCATTCTCGACAATTGACTTAATTCTATAGCTACCTTAACTGTATTTTGTTATACGAGTAACAAATAATCATCACTTCAGTGCATTGCATGAAAATCAGTCGGTGTTCCATCAATTCGTACATTCCTTTCCCAGAACATGATTAAAAATATATGCTTTGGTTCTATTCCATATTCTAAATATAAATAAAAAGCTAGAAACAGTCATTTTGTAAAAACGACTTCGATATTTTGGCGAATGAGTTTCAAGAGATTACCTTAAAGATGGTATAAGAAGCGGGTGCAGCCCGACCCACCTAACGAAACAAGTTGGTCTCATGTCATAACACGTTAAGCCCAATTAAACAAAGGAAAATAAGTGAAACATTAAATAACTAAATGAAAATAATCATTAAAAACATAAAAGTGAAGAAAAAGGACAAATACAAACATTTAGACAAAAACATACACCAAAGACAAAAAAATGCGAACAACAAATACAAACAATGGTTACAAAAAATTAGTAAGGATAAATAGACCAAATAGTAATCGTAATAAAAAGCAAAAATCGCCCATTGATTCCCACCGCCCGGCGCTCACCGTTAATAATTTTCATAACAGAATTACATAATTGCGCGAAACTTTATAGCATAAAAAGGAATTTTCAAAAATCAATTTTTGTTGTTTCTTACGCTGTAGAGGAAGTGCTTAGCATCACCAAACAAAACACATAGTTTACATTTATCGTCTTCCTGTAACCTAAACCTAGCGACGTATCCTGGAAAACGCTCATGTCTGGCCAGAAACTGGGTAACGTCAAAATCATTGAAGGTAATATTCTTAGTCATTTTAAGTGTTTCAAATAACCATTTTTTTTTTCTTTCAGAAGTATTTTATCGTGTCATTGCTTAAAATAATAAGAATAAATAACTCTGGTTAGTATTTTTCTTAACCTTGAACATAAGGCGTCCCCGAAACACTCAGTTAAACTAAAGATACAATAATCATAAAGATATTTTCCCCCATCTTTCTGCATGCCTTCGTGGTGTAGCGGCTAGCACAATCGGCGCGTATTCGAGAGGCTCAGGTTCGAGTTCCAGCGAGGGCATCGCACATTTTTCGCATATCCTAATGACTCGGCAAGCATATTGTTCAATGGCCGTTAATCAAATGGCGCCGGAGTGAGAAGTTACGCTCTGAAATAACTTTAATAAATTCAACTACTTCCAGTTTATACAAATCAAACTGTAAACATATAATAATTAAGCATATATGCATAAACATCTAATAATATAATAATAATTCGAGAACATAATTAAGATAAATATTAGTATTAAAACAGGTAATAGATCAGCTACATTCTAGCGACCGTATTCTATGAACGACGATCCCAAAGTGTGTTGCCAACGCAGGGCAACGAAAAAGTTGGAAAATAAATCCGATAGGCGTGGAAGTGAACACATGTAAAAGCACATACCTACTTTAATAGAAACATTGTCTACGTTTCTAATCTGATTGTAATTGTCATAAATAGTATGTAACATCCCAGTTCATCCTCAATTACTGCAATAATTTGCAGACTGAACTGTCGCATTTAATTTTGGACAAGCTTCGTTGTGAACTAATTCTACAATGGCAAGTATTTCTGATTTAAAATATTTCTGCGACAATTTAAGCTTAAGAATTTACACTTAATTAAAAGGATTTCAAAAACATTTATATGATTTGTATTTATCGTGATTAATCGTTTATTTACATGCTTTATATGCTATGTTATGTGAATTTCGCCTCTTGAATGATTTTCATCCTTGAATTCGTCAGCAGGCGCTTTTATCCTTGAAACCTTTAGTCGTCCTTCAGCAAAAAGAGGTAAAATTTACTTCAAAAAGTTCAAAAATAGTATGAAAGTGAAATATTGATATTAAACTTGACAAACCAAACTACTTAGCAATGTAAGAAAATACAAAATTTTGTTAATTTGTCCCCATTTAAAAGATTTTTCAATAAGTCAAGTAAGGAAAAAGTCGCCAAATTTGTATTACTCAAAATCTGCATAATTCTTAAAAGATTTTGACATTAGACTTGCTATTCTACTTCACTTGCTGTCTGAAGCTCACGTTTTAAATATCATTAGACTATCGACTTTGCTCTTTTCTCAACTAATGCAAACTAATTCCTCTGATGAAACCTTTTTATCTTATTTAAAAACTGTATGTCAAAGACTGCATATCTTAAAATAATTTCCGATTCTCCTTGTAATGTAAAATAAAATTAAGAATTTTGTTAAAATTTTATGCATGAACATTTTACATATTTACGATTTAACTGTAATAGTTTTAAAGAGGCTACTTAATTTTTTCGTCTTCCTTGTAATTGATGACAACCATCAAAGCAAAGACTTTGTAATGCCTTTCATTTTTTGCAGCATGTTCGGATCTTCTCTTGCGTCTTAGGCTGTACGTTAGTTTATTGCAAACACCTTTAAACACTGCTTTTATCTTAATATAAGATGGTAGACACATGTACCATTTTCTGCCTAATAATTCTTTAGTCTAAAGACTTTTGACCTGTCCGTAGACGGCTAAATGAAGCGGAATGAATTTTAAACTCTCTTCTACTAATATGCATCTTCTAAAAGAGATTGAGCAGAGCTAAGAGAGTACAAAAAGGGATGAAGTCAGAAAAATGTGACTGTCTAATTTAGTTAGAAACGGGTTTCACATAACTTTAACAAAGATAAATTCTGGAATTAAGCTATAAAAGATGATATATGAAAGATTTCAAAGGTCTTCAAACTTAGGTACGCAAGATAGTGGTGATAATAGTTATCAAAGTAGGAACAGTTTTAAAAGTTTAAAAAAATTCTATTTTTATCTTAACCATTTAAGTTAATGTTTAATTATTCGATCAGTAGTCATTATTAGTACATTCCCTTTGACTAAAAATTTTATTACCAAATTTTATGTTATTGATTAAGATCGAAATAAAAATATACGTGCTATAATTAACATGAAGTGCTTTTACAGACTTCAGAAATTATAGCCACGTAAATTTAATACTTCAATTTTTAGTCATCATATGTAGTCCTGTGTGCAGATGGTTTCTCTGAAATAAAATGACGGAGTGATATCACAACCTCTAAATTCGCCCCAAAGATGTACATAGAACTCCCTTCTCCTAATAAGAGGGGCTGGTGTTCATGAGTATGACCTCATACTGAGCTTCATTGGTAGGAAAGGGTAAATATAGAATCGAAATATACTGTACGGAAATAAACAGGATTGTGAACTCAAATATTCCTTATACGGCCTATTAAATTATACACATTCTTTGTTTCACTTCATTTAAATTTATTTCCTCGAATTTCATTACAAATATATTTCTAATTCAATGAATTCAGTTCTCACTTCGCGACAAGGCAAAAATAGATTTAAAACTCAATCTTTATTAAAAAAGGAAAATACAAAAAACCTAAAACACCGAATACAGTTAAAAAACACTTTTTCAGTAGGAATTTCTACGCCAATACAAGCAATTTGGCCAGCGGGTAGGAAGACGAAATTTTCGGTGCACAAAACTCAAAGTTAACTTTTGTCACACTGGGCAAAAAGACACTAAAAGTTTGCGCACCAACTGACTTAATTCACTTTTATACCTAGAGTTTTAAATGAAAACAAATGGCAACCTCGTTCGGCTTAGTAGCGCTCCTTTTAAATTGTTGATAATTCTAAATTATTGCATTTAGATTAACTAAAGGCATTAAAAACCTTAATCGTTGCATCACGTCTTCAGTCAGGAGAAGGGTCGCTAGAGATTTTCATTGTATAATATATCCAACCATTATCCATTGTTTTAAATATATCCATTGTATTTATACCAACATTGAATGTATTTTGTGTTTTTCACGGTATAATATATGTTCATAATTTGTGGCATACTTAAGTCTATATTTCATCCTTTGCAAATGTATAGTAACACATTTAACTGTCTGCATCAATTTATTTGCTGCATAAGGATCACAAGTGTCATGACAATTTTAAATGTATATTTGTGTTACCAACACTGAATGTGTTTTATATTTTTATTGTATAGTATTGTATAGTATCTACTGTATCGTATCGTATTATGGTATTGTTTTATATTATATAGTATCTTATATCAGTTGGCTTTATACAGGTTAAATATGTTAATTTTTATTCATTATAATCGTTTAATTAGCTTTTGCATTGTATTGTATTGTAGTATTGTATAGTATTGTATGGTATCTTATATAAGTTATCTTTTATGCAGGTAACTGCATCAATTTATTTGCTGCATTAGGATCACTGGTGTCATGACAATTTTAAATGTATTTTTGTGTCACCAACACTGAATGTATTTTGTATTTTCATTGTATAGTATTGTATAGCATCTACTGTATCGTATTATATTGTGGTATTGTATCTACTGTATCGTATTATATTGTGGTATTGTATCTACTGTATCGTATTATATTGTGGTATTGTATCTACTGTATCGTATTGTATAGTATTGTATAGTATCTTATATCAGTTGGCTTTTAGTACAGGTTAAATATGTTAATTTTTTTAAATTTATTTATTTATTTTTTTTTGTATTGTATTGTATTGTAATATTGTATAGTATTGTATGGTATCTTATATTCGTTAATTTTTATGCAGGCTAAATATGTTATTTTTATTCCTCATAATCGTATAATTAGCCTTATTGCATGTTTTTCCCACAATACCACGTGATCAATTGTATTGTACCGCTATTGCATTCTGTTACATTGTATTCTTTTATTTTTATTTCTTTTGGTATATCCTCTGTGTATTGCTGTAATCATTTACATTCATTATTTCACTATGTTCTCTATTTTTATGTTATATTGTTATTAAGTCTAATTCTACTGTCTATATTTTACTCATTATTGTATATTATTGGGCTGCCCAACATCAGACTGTACTTTAGCTTATGTATATTCTATATTTGTGTGTATTACACCTTTGTAAAATTTTTGCTTATTGTCAAAACTCGTCCTTTTTGGCCCTGCATGCTTTTGTTATTTTATTTAATAAATGTGGGGCCTGGGCGGTTGTTGGGACTGTCTTTCGTGGGCATTTGGTCTGTTGGACTGCCCCCGGGTTGAATTTGGCTCTGGGTTTGGGCGCCCGGTGCGTGGCGTCTTGTGATTCCTCTTTATGCTCTAGATATAGGTGGACGTGGTGCTATACCGATTAACCTTTTGGTAAAGGGACAGTGCCCACGTCCTCCTTTGCTTATCGCTTATAGTCAGGAGAAGTTAATATAAAGGCATAAAACCTTAATCGCTGCGCCATATTTTGTAACTGGAACATAAGGATAGCATAATTCAATCCCTTTTAAAGCAAAAACCATCATGTTTACCAATATATAAGAATAAAAAACTGAGCTTTCCGAGCAGGGTATCAGAGTGGCAACGTATATATGTATATGTTTGGTGCCGTCCATTGCAAAGAAAATAAGAGGTCCACAGTGTGCGGGCAAGCCTCCACATTTATTCAACATCAAGTCTGTTCACTGCGACCGCTCAATGACAGAGCGAGATTGACCACTACAACCGGTTTTCTGTCTCTTCTGCTGCTAGACTCCGAAGGAGTAGGACGTGCTTCTGTCCGCCCTTACCACCGATAATGCGTGTCTGCAATTTGTTCTTTTTCGTGCCTTTCTGACGACCATCCCCATATAGTTTCAAGAGAATGCATTTCTGTCAAAAATAATTGTAAGCGGATGAAATTTCAACTAAATTGATCTAGATGCTGACTTCTGCGGTAAATGAATGATGTTTTACGACTTGAGTCGTTCTCGTAAGGAATTCCGAGGCACGTGTTGCATCTTGATGGCCTTGTGTTTCCACAAAAATATACTGGAATAATAGTCCAGACCAACGTCCTTCGCTATAAAATTACAAATTTGTTATCATGTAACCTTGTGCAACGAAGATGAACTGAGATTTATTAGATTGGATCCTTAACGCATTTGTGCACGAAAGGTTAGGACTCAAAATGGTAGGACTAATTCTTACTATTGCAGTAGCACGTGGTATATTGTCTTCTGTCTGGTTACGTTTTTTTGATTTATACTAATATTAATTTAAATTTTCACGATGTCAAGATATAATAAATTTCTCGTAATTCACATTATTTGAAGTGTCATCCTTTGGGGGTAAGTTACTTTAATTATATTTATTTTCAGATCACACACTTCATCCTGCACGTATCCACGTTTTGGGTTGCTGCGGTATCACATTTGGCACACCCATTTATTATTACATTTGGTGCTTATTATTACACACAGCTACATATTAAAGTAGCATACAAAATTTCAACGTTCTAGAGTTACTTGATTTTTAGTTATGCGAGAATTATACGCACATACAGACGTCACGAACCAAAATCTCTTCTGAATTCATTTTAAATCCATTTTACAATTCGTTTTGGGGTAAAGAGTCCTTTATGCTGTTCATACGTAAAGATGTCACGCAAAAGAATCGTTCAAATGGATTCAAGAGCGGCCAAAATGAATATTCTTGTCGAAATATGCTACGAGATTTTTTTGGTGATTATTATACTTCCTTTACTTCGTACAAGGAAGAAAAAATACTAATAGTAATCGTCTCTGAACATCACCTCTCTAAGAATGCCACTTCTATAGAAAGCCAAAATAATCTGGAAGTATGGTTGTTAGACTAAGATTTAGATCACTATATCAGTTTGAACTTCAAAATTTTCATATGAATTTTTACAGGTTTTATATACTTGGCGTAATTATCAACCGTGATAATATTTTGTATTTTTAAATAAAAAGCTAAATTATTTATCTTTATTTAATATAAAGGAATGTAATTGTTTTCAACAAATTTTGCTTTCATAAATATAAAATGCAATACTTAACAAAAATAAATGTACACGTAGCATATTTGCCTCATTTTTTAATTTTTTATACATTTTAAATGAGTAACATACGTATCATTTCAAAATTACCTAATGATGCATATAATACACACAGAACGTTAGAATTTCTTAATTTAAATGTGTTATTTAGCAAACGCATCGACCTTTTTTTATTTCAAAACGTCCTATGTTGTCGAATTACAAAAAAAATTTCGAAATGTTATTTTGTTTCTACTTTTTGAAGATGCTTCAACAACAAAAAAGGAAGGAAAAAAAAAAAAAGAAAAGATAAAGAATTTGTTACTGCACATTGTTTCACAAGATAAAACCTCGAACGCAAAACTATTCTATAGTCACCTTTCACCAATTCCTTTTCCATCAAAAAATATATTTCCATTTCTCCAGCAGAAATGAGCGAAGAGGGCATACGTGAGTTAGATAAGGTCGGCAGAAAGTCATTCCTCTTCAAAACGCATCCACGCCGCAGAGTTGGTCTCTTAACTCGAGAGATAAAGGCATTAATAGAATTACTTTACCCTTCTAGCTAAGATCAGTGACAAAATTGCTACCTCCGTTCCGCCTAGGAAGCAAAAACTTTGCTGATATCTTAATGAGTATTGAATAATATACCAAAAGAGGAAAAAAATCAAACATGAATTTCAGGCTTATAGCGTTAGAAATTGCCACATTCGCAAACGAATGTGGAGAAAATGCAAAATTATTACTTCTAAATTTCTTAAGGAAGTGTTTCAAAAGGAAAGGGAAAGGGCAAATTATCTTAAACAGGAAAAACATCTATTTTTTTTTTTTTTTTTTTTTTAAATATTTTGAACTTCAAACAGCATGATACTTATTTGCGTATGAAGGGGAAATAAAAGAATTTTCTATACAGCGATTCTCAACCGGTGGTAAAAGAAAATAAAACTTTTTGAACTATTAAATTCAGAAATTAAATACTCCAAAATAGGTTGTGATGTTGCGTGGCCCCAACTTGTCCGCAACAGTAGTAGTGACTGCTATGAACTGGAAGTTACACAAATTCGTAAGAAGGGTTTAATCCCTAACTAAAAATAAGTAACAGGATGCATAACTAACGAAGTCACTATCTACGAGGCTCTATAATTGTAACTATCCTAACCGCGTTCTAAGATACAGCTGAGATTCAGCAAACTTTCTGATTAAGACGTTGATAGAATTCAACTAACTGCCGAAGTAGGCACACAGGCCGAAACGCACGGTTCTTAAACTTCTACCAAGCAACCTTCACGCTCGTGATTCAAGAAGCACACTTACAATCTCGTTTCCCTTCTATTTAACTCAATTTACTTCTGCTAAAATTTGAATACTCTGCGCGTTCTACTAAAATTTACATACTCTGGCATTGGCAATTCTAGAGGAAAGTAAAGTCTTGACAGGAAAGATAGCTTAAACTTAAAATAAATGTTAGTTAAAATAAATATAAACCCTACAAGGTTTTTTGGCTAACACTCGTAAATTTATGCGATCTGAGCTTTGTTCAAAGTCAGTAGCTGCTCATAGACTTTAACAAAATAATCCGTTTTTATTTTCAGAAATATTCTCTTAACCATACTAATAAAACATTTGTCATAAGTGATGTTTTTAAAAGAAGTAATGGAAACGGATGTTGTTTTAAGTAGGAAATAAAAATAAGTTCCTATAAAAATATAATAGTACCTCACTAATTCTTTTAGAGTTGATGGATTTATTAGCATGACTACACTTTACATCGCAACCATTTCCGGGCTGTATTGCTCTATTTTCAATTAGAATAATTTTTATATGTCGAGTTGCCGTCTCTAAAAGCAAGTATATTTTGTTCTCTTGTTGCTTTGAATTCCTTACTTTTCTACACGATATGGAAATATCATCGTTTGTTTTTGAAGAACTCGTAATATATTGTGCATTTAAATATTTATGAAGAAATAACAAAACAAACCTAGATTATGAAAATGGAAAAATGGCTAAGATTGACTAGGCGGAAAAATGACGACTTACAGGTAATTGATCCAGGACAATCGACTAGCACTAAGAGTATTGAAAAGAAAAATTATTTATATAAAATATAATGGAAATTATTTATCATTTGGGTTTAATTGGAATGAAGATGAAATGGACTCCCAACCTCATTGCGTTGTTTGCAATGAACTATTAGCCAATCAAAATATGAAACCATGGTTTCTTAAAAGACATCTTGAATTTAAGTATCCCAATTTAAAGGATAAATCATAAGAATAGTTTAAGGAGAAATTATCGGAGTTAAAATATAGTAAACAACACTATACAGCTATTGTTGTCTTGCTATTGGACTGAAAACATTCCGGTGTTACTTCTCAAATAAATACCAATCGCACATGAAGCTAAATTTACTCATTGCTCCATTCATTGCGATGCTTTAACGGCCAAAACTATCCACGAAAACCTGAAAATAGTTTTGAATCAAGCTGTGAAAATTGTTAATTTTATTAAAAGTTGAGGTTTAAATTCAAGAATATTTACGATTGTATGCCAAGAGATGTGCAGTGAACATGAAACCCCTTTTGTTAATTTCCGAGGTGGTTAGGCAAAATTTTAAATGGTCTTTTTGAACTTCGATCAGGAATTCAAATTTTCCTTTGTGATTCAAAATTTGAATTGCAGAAATGTTTATTTAGCGAATTACAGTTGACGCGTTTAGCCTATTTAGCTGATCGTTTTGGAAAGTTAAATGAATTAAATTTAGGATTACAAGGACAAAATGTTAATTTGTTTACCATTAGAGATACAATAAATGCAATGATAAAAAAAAGTTGAGCTAATAATCAAAGACTAGGTAATAATATTTTAAGCTTTTCGCCGTTTTTAGAAAAATTTTAACAGAAAATAATTTGAAAATTAAAGAAGAATTAGCATCCGACATTAAAATCATTGTTTTTCATTGATAAATAATTTCAACATGTATTTTCCCAAGGCTTATGAAAAAGAAAATTGGATTAGATATCCATTTTGTTCAAATGTACCTGAAATTTTATCTCGTGAAGAAAAGGAACAACTGAGTGAAATTTTCTGTTATCGAACTTTAACTAAAGATTTCAAAAATAACACACATGTTAACTTTCGGCTGAACTGAAAAAAAAGAGTTTAAAGACATTTCAAATAAACCTATTAAACATTTATTGGCTTTTTGCACAACTTATTTGTGTGAATAAAGAATTTTCTCCTATGTTATACGAGGGCCATCCAGGAAGTAGATTACGTTTCCGTCTGTGTCCGCTAGGGGCGGGGCTAGCGCGGCCATCTTGGGGTCAGAGCGTTGCGCAGCTCAGTCTGCATCTAGCCGTGCTAGTGAGAGGTTCGTGCTGTGCTCCGTTCAGATACTGTGACGGTTTGAAATGTCTGCGTTAATTGAAAATCCCGCGAGCTGCGAGGTGCGCTCAGTAATAAGGTTTCTGACTGCAAAAAACTGTAAACCGATAGAAATCTATCGGCAGCTTCGTGAAGTGTATGGGGACAACATTATCACTGAAGGTGGAGTGCGTCAGTGGGTCATAAGATTTCAAAATGGCCGAACCAATGTTCACGACGAAGATCGAAGTGGGAGACCCAGCATAGTGACCGCCGAACTTCTCGAAAAAGTCGATGCTAAAGTCCGTGAAAATCGAAATTTCACAATAACGGAACTTTCTTTGAGTTTTCCACAAATTTCGCGAAGTTTGTTGCACGAAATCATCAGCGAAAAGCTTGGTTACCACAAGTTTTGTGCAAGATGGAAGGCAAGAAGAGGTAACGAAGTGGTTGAAGGCGCAGGCGGCCGAATTTTTCGACGAAGGAATTTCCAAGCTCGTACATCGCTACGATAAATGCCTTAATTTGTATGGTGACTATGTAGAAAAGTAGTATTTGAGTGTGGCTTTCATCTGTATATAATAAAATTTGTTTCCTATACTTTGTTTATTTTTTATTCCAAAACGTAATCTACTTTCTGGATAGCCCTCGTATTTGTAAAAAAAAATACAGAAGACAATTAAAAGTGGATTCTAATTTACGGTTAAAACTAAATAAAATAAGACCAGATGTAAATAAATTGATCCAGGCCCAAATTTCACACTAAATTTAAGGTATTATAATTTAAATTTTGATAATTAGAATGGTAATTTTTAATCTAATATTTTTAATGTGTGCATATTTAATAGAAATAGCCAATAAATTGTGCAAATGGGCAAATTGTATTTTTTTTTTAATATTTCTGTTGAGAAATTGAAAAATAATCATTGCAAAATGAAGTGATGGTACTTAAAATTTTTCAGTTTTTGTTTAGAGGGTACGCTTTAGTCAAAAGGTTGAGAATCGTTGTTATATAATGATAGTAAAAACGCAGTAATAAAAACGAGCATTTTAAGTTTTCCTTGCCACTTTGTAACCTTTCCCTTTCGTAGTCATTTATTGTTTTCATCGAGATCTGAAATCAAGAACCCAGGCTCTGAAATAAGAAAATACTAACTTGATCACTAATTAAATTCCCCGCAGGCATCATAATCTCTCCTCTTTTCAATCAATATCAGAGCGAGAAGACCCATCTCATCTGAAAAAAAGGATGAGACTGCCAAGCCTTCGAGCCAGAATAATAGAGCCTCTAAATTGGCCCCAAATATGTACACAGAACTCCCTTCTTCTAATAAGGGGTTTTGATGTTCATATGTATGACCCCACACTGATATTCCTTGGCAGTAACGGGTTAAATATAGAATTGAAGCCTGCTAAATGAAAATAAAGAGAATTCGCGAACTCAAATATTAATTCACGACAGATGTTGCCATGATTAAAACAGAAACCCGCAGGAGGAAAAACTGATTTTGAGAAGCATATTCTAAAACAACAAACGATATTCTAACGGCAATAACAGTGGTTTAGAAATTGATCCTTTACCATCTCGTCACCAGAAGACTACACATGGGGTGAGGGATATTATGCCCTCAAGAAAGGGGGAGAGACAATTCTTAATTACATACGCGAGAACCATACCAGCTGTAAGACGTCATCCAAGCAAATATAATAATGCAAGTAATATATAAATATCAAGGCTAAATATGAAATGAGTATTGTGACTGCAAATATATTAACTTTTATCGTATTTATTCGGATACAGCTTTCCCTCCAGTATTTTCTTCATAGCTTTTGCGGGATATGATTTAGAAACGTCTCATTTATGATAAATGTAAACTGCAATCACAAAAGAGAAAGCATATTATGCAGCTAAAAATGTTTTGAAAATTAATAATTTTAACTTCTTTTTTTGCAACAGAGAAATTAGTGCGTCGTCGTTTTATGAGTGATTTTAAATGTACTACACTCTTCATTTAAGACTTCCGCTCAAATGCAGAATTTTCTCGTTTTGATTTTCAAAAATTTAAATTAAATATAAAAAACTGCTGAAGGCGTCACGTGACTTCCTTGTACGGCATATTAAATTATACACATTATTTACTGCAATTCATTTAAACTTATTTCTTCCAATTACATTAGGTATGTGTTTCTGGTTCATTCATTTCAGTTTTCACCTCCCTGCAAAGTAAAAATACTTAAGAACTCAAAACATCTTCACTAAACATTGCAAAATACTGAAAAACCTAAAACACCATACACAGTTAATTTTTTTTTCAATTAAATTTAGAGTTTCTCTGAGAAAACGCAGTTCGGTCAAACGACAGAATGACAAAGTTTCCAGTGTACACATTTTTAAAACTAACTTCTCGGCAAAAAGGCACTTAAGTTGATGCACCAACTGACTTAATTCACTACATTACTAAGAGTTTCGAATCTAAACAATTAGTGCTCTCAGGCCCAGCGCAATTTACATTTTTAAATTGTTGATAGTTCTACAACTATTGCATGTACATTAACTAAAGGCCTAAAAACCTTATCCGCACAATAATGCAACAGCAGAATTCACTAAAATATAAAACAACATAATTCAATCACTTAATAAAAAAATACACAATTTACCAATATATAAGAATAAAAAAATAGAGTTCACACAGCCAGGTAACAGAAGGTATATATATATATATAAGCAATGTAAAAAATATGTAAATCAAAATTAACTATGTAATTCTCCCTTTGTATTCGAAAAGTCCTAATAACTTTCCTGGAGTGCGTCATTTCTAGATCAATCCATCTTGCATGGCTTGCGTAACGCTGAAGACGTAACTAATTGAGAACGTGAACTCAAAATTTTGACACCTGAAACCTTTCTGATCTGAAAGAAAACCTTCTCTTGGTGAGCCTCCATATTGGATAACTGCGAACTTTTTAGTTTCAGCACTCAAGACGTTACTTTGCTCGTTTTCTTTTACCTCGCTGCTGCTAACTACGCCATTATGCAACATGTGAGACGCTATAAAAAATTATGGGGTGCGTTTTGCGCCCATGATCATGTGTGTGATGAAAAATATGTTTTTTATAATTCGTTCGTATCCACCCAAAAAGATATATTAAAATCGGCCACATCTGTCTACAAGTCTCCTTCGAATGTCATCCTTCTAACTACGCAGTAAAATCTTCCTAGGATATAATACAGAGAATCATCCTCAATCTGTTTACAGCTTATTCTGAGTCATCTTATATAAACATAAATATAACTTAATAGTATGGATTAACTCTTTTAAGATATTCCTACTATAATTAAACTTAGGAGATAATATAATCAATTAATCATTATTTTAGTAAATAAATTATTATATATATATATATATATGAATGTAACAAATAATCTATTTTTATAAAGCAAATATAAAATTATCTATTCGTATAAAGCAAATATAAAATTTAAATTTAAAATTTAATTAGGAAATTTTAATTGCAAAGAAATGAAAATAAAAATAAAAATACTGCTTTAAAATTTTAAAAGAAGTTTTAAAAAATTTAGTTAAGCATAAAAATATTTAAAAGGAAACTAAACTATTTGAACGAAGTTATATTTGAAAAAATGAAAAATGTGAAATCAGACAGGGTAATTAGCGCTAAAAGCTGTTAAGTACTAACAATATATGAATCTGGTGCTCCCGGTTGAAACAAAAACGAGCAATGCACAGCTAGATGTCATAACAGTCCCAGATACAAAATTTCGACGTTCTACTGCTAATAGATTTTCATACATGCGATACACGCATGTATGATAGATACATTTTCTCTACACGTAACGTACAGATGTCACACAGAATTCTATCTGAATCCATTTTACAGTCCAATTTGAATAACTTAGTCCTTTATTCTATCCGTACATACAGATGTCATGCAAAAAAAACATTAAAAAATGGATTCGAGAGAAATCAAAATTCATATTTTCGTTGTTAATATGATACTTGAAACTTTTCATGATTACAATAGTTTATTTACTTCGTTAACCCTTTAACTGCTTAAGACGTGTTTTTTTGGAGTTTCCTTTAAAAATGCTTAAGACGAGTTTAAACGTTTTTGGAGTTTCCTTTAAAAATGCTTAAGACGTCTTTACACGAATTTCAAATCGCACGAAAAATGCTTAAGACGTGTATACACGAAGCCCAAATTTCGCGAAGATTGCTTAAGACGTGTTTAAACGACCTTCCCCTACCTTTCTGCAGGCGGCTGTCAGTTCACACAAAGGTCTTAAAGGAAGCAGAAGGGGAAAAATATGGGAATAAAATTCCCTCAGTAGCTATTCCTTCCCTAGTACTGATTCATAAGTTGCAAAAATCTAAAAGGAAAAATAATAAAATCTAAAATACCTTAAGGCAAATTCTGCATGTTCTACAGCTGGAAGCTTTTCAAAATAAGCATTAAGAACATCTATTTCACAAATTTGCAGTGCCTCATACTTTCGAGTTTCCTCAGGATATAAATTTATTCGCCGATTTAAAGTCGATTTTATGTACGATTGATCAACTCAATTATTGCTATGATTAATATGTATTCCGTATTTCTGTATTTGTATTTGTATTCCGTACAAGTACATCGTTTATGTAAGGCGCAGCCTTACCTGAGTGGTTTCTATATTTATGAGCATAGAAGAACAATCCAGTTTGTGTAAAACATAAAAGTTTTTAGGCACACAATTACTATAATCCACCAAAATTAAAGTGAAATGCCTTCAGAATATTGCAATTCCTTTTCCATTAACTGCTATAAGAACTCTAAAAGAGAATTGTTAGCGGGAAAGAATATGATTTTTTTTCCCACATTCTTTCTATAAAACGAATTTCGATGACAGATTTCAAGGTTATACAAAAGAATTTTATTGGTGAATATGTTGTATCCTGCCACCTTTCACTGTCACCTTTTGCTTTTCATGACTTAGCATTCCATGCCATCATTTTTATCAAAATCGATAACGTTTGTGAAGCTAGAGAAGTAGCTTACAGCATGCTGTAAGTGTATGTTATTTTTTGTGATTTTTACATTACTTCTTAATTAACTAAATATTCTATTTCTTCTTATGCCAAAGCAATAACACTTAGAGAACTATTCATATAGTTCGATACTTAACAGCATTTAATTTAAAAATAAAGGTCATAATCTGAAATAATATCATCTAACGATAGAAAATGGTTAGATATGGCTCTTCATTAATTCGATATTCTGGCAGTTGCCTATGTAAGAGCAGTTGGTTACAGTAAACACCTAAAATTAGAATTTTTAATCTATTTTTTCATTAGGAAAGACCTGTTTCACATAAGATCGAAAAAATGGTATTAATTTTCGTATAAAAATTCTGGTTAGAATTTCTCCATTACGAAGTCCCCTCCCCCGTCTGGAATATTCGAGAAAGTTTTACATAGCCGCAGAATTGTTAGAAAAGCTTATTTCTATTAATTTAGAAAATCTAATTAAATACCTTAATAAATATTAAAGCTGCTGTAATACTTTTAAGAAGTACATTGTAAATAAAGCATGATTGAAATATTACACTTATATTTTTACACGTAAGATATTTTAAAATATTTCCATGCATTTTTTAAGGTAGCTTTCGAATGAATATTTTTAATTAAGAACTTTTATTTATCTTTCATGAATATTCTTAAATGATGTTACTAATTATATTGCTTTAAAAAAGAAAAAAAAATACTTTGCAGGTATGTTTTCTTACATTTTAATTATTTAAAAATATCAAACATTTAAATAGCACTTTCTTTTTCGATTTTCAATGTTTGTACGCCAAATTTGTTTATTACATTTATTAGATTTAAGGATCGTTTTCCAATTAATGAATTAATTTCCAAGGAAAAAATAATATTCATGTGTATGGGTGCGTGTCTCTGTGTATAGATAAATTCGAAAAAAGAAAAAAAAAATTATTTCCATTATATTTTCAGATCGAGTACTTTTTCTTTTTAACGTATTGCAAAATCCATACGTTCTTCTGTTAAACAGAAAATAATAACCATACAGGAAAAATATTTAATTTAGTGCATATTTGTTTAAGTTTCAGAGTTTAAGTAAACGATTTATCGAAAAAAATGGAAACTGAAAAAACGCAGTTTAAAAAGCGTAAACTCTTAAAATGTTTATATTTCCAATTCTCTTAATACTTTTCGTATTAAATTTCAGTACATATATATACATATATATATATATATCCAAACTTAAAACTTATTGCAACTCCATTGGTTAAAATAAACAAAAATTATAACTTTTTTTATAGCCTTACCTGGCCAGAAACATTACAATAAAAATCATAAAATGTAATTAATACTTTTCTTTATCTATTTTCAGTCATTATGATGTATTCCAAGCAATTTTAATATATGATTCAATGATAATATTGCTAACAGAATATTTATGATCTATATTATTTGTTGTTTAATTCAGCTTTTTAAGTTTTAGAAAACAGAGCAATTCTAGTAAAGCATTTAAACAATTTCAAGTTTTATCAGTCCAGAATCATTTTATTAAAAAATGTCTAGCAACATGTATGATTCCTTCCCTTTTCTTAGCCACTTGCTGTCCTCTATATATTTCCATTTTAATTAATTTAGGAGCAAGCAATTAATTAAGAGCACTACTGTTACTTTTACGACAGTTTCTAAAAAGGAAATTGTGGAACTATCTAAAATATTCGCAAGGTTCTTTGTTGTATTTTCCACACATCCTGAAGATTTTTGTATTTCTTTCATAGCGCTGAAAGTTCCTTTTTTTATTTCACAAATCGCTTCGCCGAAATCATACTCTGCAAACTTTCGTTAGCATTTTGAGCTTCGCATCGTACACATCTTTCTAGCAGTTCATCTGAAGCAAGCCTCTGGCAAATGGGAAGAATTTTCCGAAGAAATGTTTCATTTGTTGATATTTTATGCAGCAGGGGAATGTTTTCCTTGTTTTTACCAGTTCGTGGGACCTGATGATTGTGCAATTCTAAGTGACACTTTCTCAAATGAGGTAGATATCAGATGGAAAGAGGAATTGAAGCACCTGGCTTCGGGTTCAGAGAGCTTTGCTTGCTGGTTACATCGTATAGTTTAGAGGGTTTCTTTCCTCTAAGCGGCAAGGCCGTACATATACGACCTAGAATATTTATTGTGATATCTGTAAGAACGTATATATACGTGCATATTAAAATATGTCAACGAAATTAATGCAATATATCAAAAGAAAACAAATCCAGGTGTGAAATACCAGTAGAGTTTTTACATTAAAATCAAAAAAAAAAAAAAAAAAAAAAAAATCTGAAATTTTTCAGATTTTAAATTACGTCCAAGGGGGCGTTTTTTTAACGTTTTGAGTGTTACCTTTATTTATTAAATATCATGTTCTTTGCACTTAAACCATAAAATTCAGTTCAAGAGCAATATCGCAAAATAATGTTAAATTAAGCATATCTTTAGAATTTCCGATATACGCAGTCTCGCGAGCTGGAGATAAAAGTATTTTTTTTCTATATAACGTTGCCATTTCTCGCTTTTAAAGCATTGAGTTTGTAAATCAAAAATTCGTTAAAGTTTTACAAAATATAAAATCTATAATAAAACAAATTCCAAATTTGAGATTTCAGATGCCCATATTCGCAGTAGGATTTCGTCATCCAAAATTCGATGGCTCTATGTACCATTGTTTTATCACAATGCGAGAAATAGGCAATCATTTATGCAGATTTTTCATTATTTAATTTCTTCAAATATAATGCAGGACTCTAACATTTTGTGGCAACAGTTTGAAAAGTGAACCGACGTTTATGAGTCCGACGCAAAATGCCAAAACGAAAGCAATAGTCCTTCGGGACTGAAATCCCTTTGGACTAAAAAAATAATTTGTTCTCATAGTAGTTTTGGGAAATTTGTGCTTTTTTAGCGAAAACCCTGGCCGCCCAGAGGGTTAAACTGTGTGTCGCTGGACCTGCAGCAAGGGCTCGCCAAAAATTTTAGCAGTTTTAATATCTCTTTAACTTATTATTATAATTTTACAATTACCAACTATTTTTACACAATGTATCTGAAAATAGATAAAGATCAGACAATACAGACAAAAAAAAAAAAAAAAAAAAAAAAAAAAAAAAAAAAAACGAAAAGGTTTTAACGCATTCTTTGCGTAATATAAAAGTTCACTTTCCTTGCTTTACACGTGACGCGTCATTTCGTCTGAAACTTATTTAAAATTTTCACATTGTTCTATGTCTTAAAATTAGAAATTAATGACCTAAAACTGTAACAGTACATTACAGTAAAAGTGAAAAAAATTGACAGTTTCACTCACGCGTGTGTCGGATTTGCGCAATACTTATGGGATCCCACAAAACTTTTGTAAAATATTATGGGGTCTTGGGAGTCACGAATAAATTCTGTGATAAAAAGGGGGTCGCGACTGAAAAACGTTTAAGAAACCCTGGTATAGAGCGACGAATCCGGAACGTGTGCAGGGAAGCTTGCTAAATACTTCATGTAATATTGTCACATCATGTATTGGTGTTCCATCCTTCAATTTTGTTTTCCTGGCATCTCATCTTTAGTTAATGCTGACTGATAAAAGCACCAAATATCTATAGCTGTAGAACACTTCGTGTGTTGGGGTTATTAGTAGAAATGCTATGACAGAGAGTCGTATACACTGCTTTTTAGTAATAACAGTAATTTGGTAACAATTTGGTAGTAACTGCTTTTTGGTGCTGTTTTCACAGCACTCTTACGTCTCAGAAAGGCTTTTTGGTAATAACGAGTGAGCTTTATAATTGTTTCTTCTTTTAAGCTACCATAAGCTTTCCCTACCCCCCCCCCCAAATTAACTCCTCATACATTTAGTCCTTTGCAACAGTTTTCAAAACTAATCTTTTCATAACATAGTTTAAGCATTCTTCATTTATTTCAAAATCAGAACGATAAACCTTTTTCTGACACGCATAACTAAACGTTTTACAATCACCATCAGATAACAGAGTTAAATATTGAAATCCTAACGCAACGAATCATTTAATTCTCAGAAAAACCGAAGCTTTCGCTAACCTGTATGCTAGAAATACCGAAACGCCCAAACTCTTCCATTAATTATCCCGTCTGTTTCATCCCCTTCCCGTCCACTAACACACAAAGAGGTGTGAAAATTTCAAATAACATCCTTTCTACTTTCTAACAAAGAAGCTTCCATTAGCCTTTTAGGACAAGCTGTCTGCAATAAACACAATTGGGAAAAAGGCACCTGCTACTTCATACCTTATGGGGGAGGGAAGAAAACAGCATCGTAATATCGGCCGTTTCGGCGGTTGTGGTTGTTTGAATGATAGGCCGTCTGAAGCCAGAAAAGGAGAAGCATGACTTATCTATTTCATTATATGAAAATCGGGAAATATTTCAATATTACTAAAGAATTGCATAAGTAATATTGGCATCAATCTTTACAGGAAAAAAAAATAGCAGAAAAGAATACTTTTTCCGTAAAGCGGGAATTTTCTGCAAGAGTTTTGCGTCAAGAATCTAAAAGAACAATGCAAAATCAAACAAAAGAGTGTATTAAAAACTCTACGGATATAAGGGGGAAAAACGGAAGCGGTAAACAGAATTAATTAAGGTGAAATAAAGGGAGTAGGGTAAAACAGGAAACCAACTCTGTTACTCTTTGCATTATTAAACGTGGAACGCGTATGGGTGCAACGGCATTAAAAGATTAAAATATTCGAAGGGTCGAAGATACCTCGTTATTTTCATGAATGGCGGAGAGTGCTAAGGTTTAAAATAAAGCCGGGAATTCAAATTAACTTGCTAAAACAGTGCAGATAATGATTATGTAGATAAAATTTGGACTGAATTTATTCGATGAGGCGGTTTAAGGGCATTACATTCAACAATTTCGAACCCATAACAAAATCTTACGTTAACTTCGGGTTTAATTTGCATTCGGGCGTAAAAGGAAAAACGTACCCGTCGAACATGTTTAAATTAGATCGCAGAATGAAGGTGTTTTTCTTTCTCTCGTTTTATTTTGTTTTTATTACTTCACCATTCGTATGCAATCGTTATGCTAAAAGGCGTTAAAGAAAATGCAGCGAATTTTAAAATTATAGGTAATATGTTTCCTGAAATCTGAAGAATTAATCTATCTGGTAATTTTGTTAATCAGCTCACTTCTGAGGAAAGTTTCAATATGTCTTGTAAGTTCATGAATGGATTGACTGAATATAAAAGGAGGAAATTTAAACTACTAATTTTATACTATGTACTAAGTGAAATTTTTAAAAAAACATATTATTGAATGGAGAACTGAATAATATTCCTACGAAGAATACTTTTTCCTATGCATGTGACCGCAAATGATACTGAACCAAGTCATTTGCGGATACTGAACTGAGTCATGTTCTCTCCAGTATCATTTGCGGTCATATGCATATGCTTATTACCCTTTGCATGTGACCGCAAATGATACTGCATGCATTATATGATATATAAAGAAAAATATTAATAAAGGGAACTAAATAACATCCAACCGAGATAGACTCTGACTGCTTTACCAAAGGACTCGTGTTTGAATCCCGGAGAAGTCATGAATAGTGTCTGTGGGGAATTGGGGGCCCGATAAAAGTACGGCGAGCCGAAAGTCCTCTCGAGAGATTGTGGGTAGAGAAAAAGGGATGGGAGACTGTCGAACCCTTCAACCCCCCAATAATTTCTACTTTTCTTTGTGTTGAGCAAAAACCGCTCAGCAGAAATAATAAAACTCCTCTGAATCTGTACAGTCATTTGAAATGTTTTACGCTGAAAACACGAAAATTGAGCAATGCCCTCTCCGTGACTCGAACCTGGGCCTTTCGAATACACGTCGAGTGTGCTACCATTACACCACGGAGGCATGCAGAAAGGAGAGAGAAAGTACCTTGTAACATAAAATTAATTTTTCTACAAAGGGATTATAATACAACAAAACAAATTCTGCGATTATGGCTTTAAAAATTGCTTTTCAAAGCCTCAGCTTTTTGTTGAAATCAAACATTTCTCACCTATCAGATCTTAATACCTGCAAATTTGGTTTATTTAAAATGCGTCACTTGAGTGTTTAAAACATTTTTATCTTCTTGGTTAACAAAGTCATGTGTTTAGCTCGAATATTCCAAGCTTTTCATTCTATAAACTATATTCGTGGAGGTCTGTGGAATTCGTGCTACAGTGCAAAAGGAATTAAATCATCTTTCGAGCATTCAGTGCGATGTCATATTCTTAATAAAGGACGTTTGAATAAAGGAGCATAGGTTCTTTATATTCCGCTTCTGAACTCTACCATCTTATTTAACCTCTCTCTTACCTTCTAGCACTCTTCGTCTATCCAGATAAGTCAGTAGCGTCGACGTTTAAAAAAATGTGTTGTAACCAGTCTATGAAAGAGGTATTCTACCAGTGCTTCCATAAATATCAGGCGCGCTGGAGCAGAAGCGTATTGCCCGATACATGTTACTTCGACTAGATAACAAACTTTTATATTTAATATAAAGCTGCCCAATAAGCGTTTTCTGCGAATGCTTTGAATTAGGAGTATTTTGTTACATAAACAGTTTGAGATTTGATTGATAGAATTTAGTAACTGAGATAGCAAAATTAATAACAGATATTTCACATAATAACAGACATTTTACACATAAAGACAGACATTTAACCGATATTTTACATAAAGACAGATAGACATAACAGGAATTTCACACAAAATTAATAACAGATATTTGTTACATGAACGGCTTGAGATTTGAGGGATGGAATTTTGTAACTGAGATAGCAAAATTAATAATAGACATTTCGCATAAAGGAAAGCATTTAAATTAAGCTAAAAGTTACTCATGACAGAAAATAAAAACTGAAAAACAAAGAATGAGTAATGAAAGTACAAACTGTCATAAAAATGGAATCATAAAACTTGAAAACAAATATCTCGTCAATGCTTGGATTTTAGATATTTTTAAATTAAAAATTAAAAATTTGACAGTGATCGGTTTTATCAAGCCATAGTAGTTAAGTCACAAATACATGCTGAATGATATTACATAACGTGGGGTTTTTATAATAATGTCTGATTAAGGTAGAATTATTTAATGCAGCATTTAGATAAAATGAATGAAAATATAGAAGAGCCAATTCTACTCGATTAAATGCAAGAATTCTTTGAGTATGGAATACTGAATAAAGCAACGTAAACGGAGCAAGTTTTGTCAGAGGATACAAAACTTATTTCGAAATATAAAAAATAAGGAACAAATAAAAGTAGTTTAGAATGTTACAGGGTAGACCAAGTTAGGATGTATGATCCCCACGCATCACCGAAGAACGTTTCTTCATGTCAAGAAATCTAAAGTTAACAACCGTGACTCAAAGGATTTAAAATAAATAAGACAGAATGTCTTTCACTTTATTTCCTTGCGTTTCCTTTTTCTTTCCTTTGGTGACAGACCTTTAAACTTTCACAGGCCATTTCTTTTCTCGAGTTCCTTTTTGAGCATGTTGTTACTGTCCCCCTCACTTCCGAAGATGACAGGAAGTGGAGGAAAACGGAAGAATTTTCGGAAGTTCGTTAAAAGTTTTGACCGATATTTCAACGAAAGTTTTGAGAAACCACTGTTTAATCTTAAGCCCGGATTATGAATCATCATTCATTAGTATAAAAGCGAAAGATTGTATGAAATGATCATTAATTACAACTTTCGAAGTTCTTTGTAGAAGAGCTTGTTGGTAAATCAGCTACAATGGCTGTATTGGTAAATTCCGCTTGCTGTTTTCTGTTCTTCGCCTTACTTAGTTTTGTGCTTATTCAAGAATCGTCAGCATTCCACCTGTTTGGTGGTGGACATCAAAGCGATGGTAGTGGAGTTCTGGACATACTAGTTGCTGGACTCATAGTGAATTTGCTTCAAGGAAATTGGTGAAGGTGAAGATCAAATATATTTATACCTCTATTTCAGCGTTGCAATATATCGTAAATTCATCTGCATAACTCATTTCATTTGAAATCCATATCGACCTGCCACGTTTGAGAGAAGGGCACTCAGAATATGTCGAACTTCGAAGAACATTTTAATATAATTTGTCTCCAAGACTTTTCAAAATAACAGAAGCAAATCCAACTTTCTTAAAAGACTTGAATATTATGAATTTGCTGTCATCTTCGTGGGAAGCCTCAAAAAAATTTAAACTGTTTAGTAGTATAAATCGTAGAAGTTTTAGACTTATTAAGATATTTTCAATTGTATGTGCTTTTTAAGATCATACAAAATTTGTATTCAAATATTATATTCTCACGTTTTTCTATTACGCTATTCTATCTCACGTTATTGTATTTTCAAATTATAACTATAGTATTCTTATAATTATAACTGTATAGTTTTTAAAATACATTTAATATAACTAACCAATAGGTTGTCTTTTCATATGCATATAATTATGTTTTAACCCATCGTGCTTAAAAGATATTTCTTTTAAAAAAGCATCTATAATCTATTAGCGAGAAGTAATTTAGTGTTTTCTTTCTTTACTTGCTTATTAATTGTTAGTTTCAGAGAAGTACGATTAAATGCACGAAAATCGATAATTAGTTTTGAAACGATACGATTAGGTAACTATTTTGTATTTGATAATGGAATGTATTAAGTATATCAAAGTATAATTGGTGGTAATAAAATCCGCCAAATCCAATTTACCGTTTGGGAATTTAGAACAAAACTAAATAAAAAAAGGGAAAGAAGAGAAGGTCGAAATAAACAGAGAATCATTTTTTTTTTTTTTTTTTTTTTTCGATTACCAACAATCACCGATGTCTCTCGAAACCTACTTCCTCAAAGATAAGCATTAGTCAGCACTAGCGGAAACAGATGCTCCATTCGCACTCATCTGTAGCGTAACAGAAGGGGACTGTATTAAATTGCCAACTGTCTTCTTCTTGCTTCCAGCATGGTATCTCTGACAAAATTCGCCATCGCACTTTGCAGTCTCACGTTTCTGGACCTGATTGTATTTGAAGAATCACCAGTTACGGATTTCATGGGCGATTATGATTTCTATTACGATGATAGCTTTGCCGATTTCTTCCAAATCGATGCACTGAAGCTGCTCTTCTAACAATGGATTGAAACAGCGATTTGCAGACTGCTACCATTGATGAAAATGGCCTCCATTCGGCAGTATGGAACGAAATGAATATAATCCCATCTACATTTGTGTTCATTCATATTTTTGACTGTAACTGCAGCGCTTTGTAAAAAAAATGTCACATTAGAGAATGTAAATAAAATTTTATATTGAAAATGTTTTTAGATTATTCTTTTCTGGAGCAGTTGGAGATTTTTTGAAAAATATATTATTAAGAGTGATCTGTATGAGTGGAATGCTATAAAAGCTAGCAATGATAATAACATTTTGAATAATGAATTTAAATGCAATATTTCAAATATGAATAAAACAACAAGGAGTATAATACATGAATAATCCAATAATAAATTGCAACAAATTTAAAAACATAGAATGATATATTGAATTTAAATTTATTAAGTAAAATTATTCATTTGTTTTACACAGATAATATCACTATTATCTGTGTAAAACAATACTATTTATTAATAACAATACTAATCACTATTTAAAAAAATTGTCGGTACGAAACATTTTACACATCTGCATTAAAAATATACAGAATATATATTGTACACACACACACATATATACATATACACAGACATACTTTATGTCTTTAATGATAACTTTTTCTGCAGCTTAATGCGCGAAAATACTGGGAATGTTTATATTTGATTTTCAAAAGAATTGCTTTGTAATTGTAAATATATATGCAAAAAAATATCATACGTATATGTATATATAGATAAGAGAGAGAGAGAGAGAGATAAAATACTTAATTATTTGTTTCTGTAAATGAAGCAATTTAAAACGTTATATTCGTAATTATGTATTGTTTTGTATCCATGTAGCATATAAATACAGTAAAAGTCTATAAATTGACCACCGACGGTCTCAGATGGTTGTGGTCTTCTGTGGAAGTAACTGCCTTGAAGAGGTTACGCTTAGCACTGATATTAATACTGAAGGTATAATTATCACTTTCAGATAAGGTCGAGAGTTTTTATTATATAATTCCTTTGTACATAATGCCTAGTACATACGTATAGAATACAAAATAATTTCCCAAGTCTAGCGAATTTGAAAAAAAAAAAAAAGATAAAGGCTTATTGAAAGAAATTAAAGTAAAATTGCGATAGTTCTGTCCTTTTGATTTTTCTGTTTTAACATTTCTTTACAGTGCATTTTCCCATACTACCATTTTTCTTTAATTATCTAAAATCACTGCCTCATTTTGTATTTACTTTAAACAGAATCTTTAATCTAACAGTATTAAATGTTTACAACATCAAACAGGCTTATTTCCCCCCCCCATTAAGACAAAAAAATAAGAAAAAAATTAAATATAAGGACATTTCATTGATCGCATGGTGGATTTCTTGCTATGGCATCGTTTTAAACATACTTTACTTCAATTGTTGGTGTATATATATATATAAGGGTAAATTTTAAAAGTAAATCTTATGAAATCTGCCATCAACTTGTAAATTAAATTTCAACTTTTTTCACGAGTGATAAACGTCTTTGCTTAAAAACTCATCATGTGCTTTGACATTTTTGCGTCTTGTGCACAGAAGGGGGATTTGATAAAAGATTGGAAAACTGTTGATCTCTTCGTACGATTATATCCATCAAAAGCAGAAGCCGTTTTTTTAGAGGGGGGGGGGCTACAGCTAACACATACTGAACACACGCAGTGGAAAACAAGATTCATTTTTACGTCAGTCTCATAAATTCGATTATTTTTCATTTTACATCAGAAATAAACAGAGGAAGTAAAATCGGGAAATAGCTTGGAGTTGGAATTAATTTCCGAAGCTTGGTTTAAACTCAGTTTCCAGATTTCTGCACGTCACGGCGCATTTAATGCAACGGTAATAACGGTCATGGTTCGTTTAAGATGAGCAGGATAAAAAAAAGCATGAGAAAGGGAATAGGAAATTATCGTATGTTTCAAAATGCATTATTCATCCCACGTTCATATAAAGAACTGCTTTCACTTCTTTAAGCGTTTAACAAATTTACTGCAAAACGCTGTTGTTTAAAGATATTTAAAAGAATAAGCACGTTGATGTGTTTCACGAGTTAGTAGTTTATTTCGGTACATAAACTGCAGCTTTTTATTTGGTATATATTTTAAAACACATTCTTGCTTTTAATATTTTAAGCATTTAAGCGTCAAAAATTTTGTAATTGGTAGAACGAAATTATTACTAATAAATGAATCATAAATAATCAAATTCAACAGCTTTTCGTTTGTGCGAAACTTCTGTAATAACATTTTGAAAGAGTTATGAGAAGTTCTTTATTACATGTAAATAACATGCGTGTTAATGAAAGCGCCATTTTATGCGATGACAGCTTGTTACAGTCAATCTTCTTTGATTCTCACTGTAAACAACAGACGCAGAAAGTACTTTTTGCTAAAAAATTAGTTTGTTTATTTATGTAATTACGGTGAAGTCTAGACGGCTATCTGCGTAAGAGGACGGATACCTTCGTGGAGAACTTTCTAAGGGAAACTGGCTCTCGTACACGTTATAGAAAATCACGAAAACGCCCATGCAGCACGGTCGCTGGTTCGATTCGAGCACGTTCGCTGGAATCGAACCGAACTACCAGTGTTAAGCGCCTTTACCGCTTGGCCGTTGGTGCGCCATGAGATATCACAATGGATTACATTTAGAATAGAGATGAAAATTTACATTGCGGCTACATTTTAGTGCTTGAGGAGCGTTAGAAATAATTGCCCTGAGTACATTTCTGCATAAACAGAAGAAATTTCAAGAAACGCGGGGATTTATTTATTTCTAACTATTAGCTATGTACTTTTCTGTCACCCTCTTTTCACCCCGTTTTTTCATGCTAGAATGCCAGAGTTAGCGAGCGTTTAATGAGATTGAGGCAGAAAGAAGTGCTATTTAAGAGAAGGTTTCGCAAGTTGATTTTAGAGCGTGTTCTGCCTACTTGAGACCACGTTGTTACAGTGATTTAATAATGATTTAATTCCGTGGTGTTGAGAACGTCTAGTCATTAGGCTTGTGTCGCCGGTTTTGCTATAAACCAGAACCTTTTCTGCGTGTTACCTTATCTTGTGAGTCGTTAATCTAATCTTACTACATTTGGTTTTAGTTTAACATTTCGCATTTAAGTTAGCCAGAAGTGTTGACTAGTATAAACCCAAGTTGCGTCATTGTTACTTCTTTGTATTCAAATAAAAGGGTCTTACACACCCTTTTCCTGACTTTTGTTTTTGTAAACATAAGACTTGAAAATAATTATTCTATAGTCTATTTAAAGTCGGCATTTTATGCTTCTTAAAAATACCAGACTTTATAAGTTAGCTAAAAATTAGAATTAACTTTGTACACTTAAATCATTAAGACTCATAGAGTTAACAATAAAATCGCTAATATACTGTTGCTTATGTACGGGTTAGTTATGGATTGAATGCACACAGAACCAGTGGTTAGGTTGATCAAATTTATTTACCTAAACGAAACACTTTACGCTTCTGTAACTTTTCACAAACATATTCCTACAGCTCTTCTGAATAGGACAGAGCACAATCAGTAGGTACCACTTCAAACTGTTAACAACGTTAAACCCAGTACAATGCATAGCTCATCCAAAGAGCGAAGCTCGAACCAGAGGTCTCTGAATATTTCGAAGTCAGCTCTGAATTGAAACTTGAGAGCTGATGCTGTCTCCTGTTTTATGCAGTTTTCCCCCGGCCGTTGAGAAATCCTAGTACCTTCCAGTCTCGAAATCACTGGGAGGTATATACGGTTAAAGTTACACATAAAGGTCGGATATGGTTACAGTTACATACAGGGATCAAGTTATAGAAGTTATAGAAGGGATCAAGGAGGGATCAAGTTATTGAACAAAAGATAAAGTATAATAAAAAGATAAAGTACCATTCAAAGATAAAGTATCATACAAAGATAAAGTATCATACAAAGATAAAGTATCATACAAAATATAAAGTAGTTTAATAAATCCATCTAGTTTAATTCCATAAATTATTGAATATTTCTAATTGAACATCTCAGGACTTTAACACATGATTATTTAAAACAATCACAGTAAAAAGGAGAAAAAATATTCTTAAAAACTGTGTTTACAGAAGGACCGAACAAAAATGTCACCAAATAGTAGCCAAGTTTGGAGACCTTTGGCGATTTATTTCCAAATTCAGAGATAACAATTAGTCGCCAAAGCCATCGCCACCTTGTGGATATCTCGCCAATTTAACGAGATAGCTATTTACCGTGCAATTAAATAGACATGCCGTTGTAATCTCATTTTTCCTACAGGCTTTACACCCTCTTCAGATGTTTCGTGTTATGTTAAACAAAAGATACTATAATATCACATACAATTTCGCTAAAATCATTTACGTATATACAAAATTCTAACAATATGTTTTAAAGTAACCACTTTATAATTAAAGGAAAAGGTTTGACAACGTAAACATCATACTACATTAGTAGGAACATTTTAGAACAATGGCTGGTAGTGCTTAGAGATTTGTCGGGCTGAATATCCATGGTAAGCTTTAGGCTGCGTTATAAATTAATTAGGGTTTATCTACATATGGGGAAAGATGCTTTCGTGGAGCAACATTCTAAAGGACGCTGGACAGTGTTAATGTTACACAGAAGCCCAAATCCCTACTACAGACAGCTCCTGCAACTATTGTGAATTACGAGTGTTCCGCGGCTTTGTTCACTGGATTACTCGTCATAATGTCAAACCTGAAACAAAAGAAATGCATCAGCATTCCGCTTAAAACAAAAAGAATTATTTTCTATATAAACACGGTTAATATTCAGAACATATGTTACGGTGGAACACCGAAATCTGGAGAATGTCCACTTATTAAACTACTTTATCTTTTGTATGATAATTTATCTTTGTATGATACTTTATCTTTGTATGATACTTTATCTTTGTATGGTACTTTATCTTTTGTGTGATAACTATTTTAACCGGTGAATGTCAACATTCACATAGTCTCTTGGTGTATGTCCGAAATATTTTCCAAATACTCTTATTTCTGACTTACACCGGTCAATGTCGATATTCACCATGTACTAATGGTGAATGTTGAACATATAACAATATTATATTTTCTTCTTCGTAATTCAGTCGCGAATAAACGCACTTGAGACTTGAAATAAGAACTTAAGAACATGAGAACCTAAAACACACAATACATTCAAAATGAGAAAGGAAAATAATAGAAGTTCAAAACTTACTTAATTATACAGTACGTTCTAAATGAGAAAATAAAATAACAGTAATAAAAAACTTAGTCCTCTCTTTTCGACGTTCACCAGAGCATATCTGTGATTGTCGACATATACCGGTGAGGGTCCAAATATACAAGAATGTAGTGAAATATTCTATCTTTCACGGACGTATTTGGTGAATGTTGATATTCTCCGGTGAAAGTCGACATTCTCCAATTTCGGTCTTTCACGGTAACATATATTTATAATTTTTAAAGATGGTATGTAATTTATTATATCGAAGCACTTAACGTCTTAGGAAGAATACCATTTTGAGCAATCTTCAAAGGAAAACAGGTTTATATATGAGTTAAAATTGCAGAAAAACCCTGAAAACAGCTATGGATAGATATAAATGAATACAAATACAGTCCATTTCGGATGGAGCTGCTCATATCCTACAGATTTGTTTCAGACATCCTACGGATTCTCTTGGTTAGTTGGTATATAGTTTCTGGTTCATTGGGTTAGATAATCTATGAAATATTACATCATTAATCTAATATTGATAGCACTTCATGAGACTTAAATTTTGTGTCCAATTATTATTAGCACAAGAGGGGTATTTAGTCTCGAAAGGAGATTTTGAGTCGGTTCACTATAAAAGGTGTATCACGTTTCAAACTTCTTTCACCAAATATTATCACCCTGCATTAGATTTAAAGAAACTAAATAATGAAGAATCTACATGAATATATTGATGTACCTAGAATCATCACATTTTGAATAAGTAGTCCTCCAGCTGATTTTGGGGAAATGGAAACCCGAATTTGGAATTTATGTTATTGTCTGTTACTATTTTATAAACCTCTGACGACTTTTTGTTTAAAAAAAACTCAGCAATTTCAAAGCGAGCATTGTCGGAGGGGGGACGCATTTTTATCTCCAGCACGCAAGACTGTTGCCATTCATAAAAATGTAAGATCTTTCCGTTTTCATCAACAAACCTGGCTCTATGAAAGCAATATGTTGCAGCGCTCAGAAATAAAATACTTTTATCTTCCAGGCGACAACGTTTTGCTATTACATAACGCCTAATATTCTTCCAAATTTAAAGTATAACGTTACTGAGTAATAAAAAGCTAAGCAATTTAAAAGCAATAAACACAGTTCTTAAGAATATTTTTTCTCCTTTTTAATGCGATTGTTTTAAATAATTATGTGTTAAAGTCCTGAGATGTTCAATTAGAAATATTCAATAATTTATGGAATTAAACTAGATGGATTTATTAAACTACTTTATATTTTGTATGATATTTTATCTTTGTATGATATGGAACTTAATCTTTGTATTATACTTTATCTTTTGTATTATTTATCTTTATCTTTGTATGATACTTTATCTTTGTATGATATGGAGCTTTATCTTTTGTATTATACTTTATCTTTTGTATTATTTATCTTTCTCTTTGTATGATATGGTATTTTATCTTTTGTATTATACTTTATCTTTTGTATGATAACTATTTTAATCTGCTACTCGCGTAAGAGGCTAGTTTTTCAAGAAATGCTAATAGCGAATATAAAAATATATATAGCAAATCGAAATAATCTGTTGGAAATTCCAAAAATATGCTGTTTTTAAATATATTGCGATTTTGATACTTAATACATAAAATTTACACATAAAAATTTAATAATAAAAAGACAAAATTGTTTTCCATATTACTAAAAAAATTCATATTAGTATGATGAATTGAAAAAAGACTGAAATTGAATTTAAAAAAATTGCCAACACTTAACACTGCATCGGGAATTCTAAACATATGCTGCTGCGTTGCTTTTAAAACGTTTGTGATTTTATTGCTGAACTGCATGTGGTGCAGGTGCGATGGAAACGATGCTTAAATATAAAGCTAAAATGAAGGGGAAAAGTTGTTTAGCAGGAAAGAGTGAAACAGCAGACTGGTAGACTACTGACCAGTCTGCTGTCAAAGTGTAGAAAAACCTTAGTAAACCTGTTTGGGCAGCCGGTCAAAATATAAAACCTTTCAGAATTGTCTTTCTTATTTTCTTTCTTTTATATCGGTGCTGATGTGCTTGAAATAGGAAAAATCGAACTTGCATACCATAACAGATTAATTTATATATTTGTGAATTACAACCATTGAGAGATCTTCTCATGTCTACGCTAGATCTTCTCTATAATAATATAAAAAGTGTAAAATATTTGAATAGGAATATTTGAGTAGTTGGAGAAAATTTACTGTACCAAACCGTTTTCTGTACCACAGCATTTTAATAATTTTACTCATAATAAAGCTCCAGGATAAAGCGAATTGAAAAAGTAAATTTTTTTAAATTATGCATAACCTTTAAATTCTTACAATTAAATTATTTATTGAATCATCGAAAATATATCTTCTGTCTTATAATAAATTATAATAATTATTCTTATAAATAAAAAGAAAGAAACTTCTCGAGAAATAGCTAGTGCATGTATTCAAACAAGTATATTTAATAGACATTTATTCTAGCGCTTAGAATTTAGGCCATTTAATTCCTTATACCTTAATAAATATAAGGGACAAAAGTAAAAGTAAGGTATGGATAAATATTTTCGTAGGAACGTATCTAATAATCTTGAAATTTAACACATTTAAACCCAAAAGTCATACTTTAAAATATGTTTATCACCTGTTTCTATCATTTCATATGGTACTCTGCTAAATAACACCGATAATAGATTTATTTATTCTATTTTCCAAAATTAAGATGGCGAATATAATTAGATACCTTAAGTCTTCAGTCGGCTCCCTTATCACCATTTCAATACGGCAGGATTCTCTGGAGTGTAAACACTCATTGCAGAAGCTTTATTGAAAAATGCCTCGCTTCCATGTCTTGCTTTATTCGAGAAGTTGTTAAGTCAGTAGCTTTTTCTGAAGCAGGAGACTTGAAAAAGGTGCAGTGCCCTCGCCAAGAGTCATGGATGGACATCTCGAATACGAGCCGAGTGTGCTATCGTTAAGTCCCTATCACATATGCTACGCGAGACTGGACGTCGAAAGGGACATTTCTCAGAACCCGCACATTTCCACGAAACCTACGTGCCTAGGTTACCGTTTTCACTCACTAAATAGACTTGAACGACAAACAGTAATCGATAATCGCCAGATCATTCAGAAGCAGAACTTTCGTTTCATTGGTTGATCTCTACGCGGGATAGAGTTGCAGACGAAATATTTTCGGGAAAGTTTCAAAGTAACCCGTGTAGCCAGGACATCGTTTCCTTAGCTAGGCGGGACATCGCTTCCAGTGGAGCTGTTTCTACTATGAACCCTCCCGTGTAAACCAATGCTACCAGAATGTCGTTTCTCAGAATAGTCCTAGACACATCCTCTTTACACTTGAAACCATGCTGGAAGGATGGAGAAATAATTTACATACCTCCTCTTTTAAAGGGAGACTGAATATTAGGGGATCTAGTAGCCAAATCCTTTTAGTGACGATTTACTGTCCACCTCCTCTCGGCGCCAATTGCAGTGCCATTAGGATTTTCTGACGCAGAAGACACGAAAACTCTTCAGTGCCCTAGCCGAGACTAGAACTCTGAACCTCTTGAATCCGTGCCTTTTGTGCTACTGTTACACCACGGAGGTATGCGGGAAGGAGGGAGAAATATCTTCTAAGGTTTAAAATTATACAGCTGTCCAAAGAACTGAAGTGGTAATTAGTTGAGAATAGATAGGAAAACTAAGGCAAAACTTCAGCATCACAGTCTTGAACAGTTTCAAAACAGAGCTTGCTACATATTACACGTCAAAATGAAGCTGAATAAAAAATTTTAATATTGATTTTTTTAATGGCCAGGCACTTTATTTAATAACCATTAGCCATGAGCCACTATAAGTGCCGGATATGGTGGCGATTTCATTATACGAGAAGAACCAAATTCGTAGAAGCACCTAATAGGTAGCCACCATTCTTCCTTTGGAGGGACGGACAGTTACAACCATACCTTCTCCGGGATTCGAACCTAGGCCCATCACTACGGCAGTTCAGTGTCACTAACCACTTTTTTTTCAATCATCTGGATGCCAAGTTATTATTTACAAAATATTAATAATTAAATTATTATAATTATATTATATTATTAATAAAAATAATTCAATCATCTGGATGCCAAGTTATTATTTACAAATTAATTATACAGCTGTCCAAAGAACTGAAGTGGTAATTAGTTGAGAATAGATAGGAAAACTAAAGCAAAATTTCAGCATCGAAGTCTTGAACAGTTTCAAAACAGAGCTTGCTACATATTACACGTCAATATGAAGCTGAATAAAAAATTTTAATATTGATTTTTTTAATGGCCAGGCACTTTATTTAATAACCATTAGCCATGAGCCACTATAAGTGCCGGATATGGTGGCAATTTCATTATACGAGAAGAACCTAATTCGTAGAAGCACCTAATAGGTAGCCACCATTCTTCCTTTGGAGGGACGGACAATTACAACCATACCTTCTCCGGGATTCGAACCTAGGCCCATCGCTACGGCAGTCAGTGTCACTAACCACTTTTTTTTCAATCATCTGGATGCCAAGTTATTATTTACAAAATATTTCCTTCTGTGGATAATAGTAAAATAGTGTACATATTACAATGAACTTCCCAACTGCAATTTCGTGATTACTTTGTGGCTAACTGCGATACAGCAGTGTGCAAATTGCTATGGACACACATAATGAGGTGTGCAAACTGCTATGTACACGAAGTTATGATGTATCGAAGTGGACAAGTAGTATTTACGTGAACAATGAACTTAACAAAAGTGTACTTCGAATTTATCAAAAGTTAACTTAGAATCCAGTTTATATGAACGTAGTGTCTACAGAACTGATGTGACTGGTCTACTCCGTGGATAACTGCAACAATAATACGGACACATATCATTAGATGTGTAACTGATAAGAACATGAAGTTATGACGTATTGAAGAAGACATAGGTTTAAAAACTGGTTAATATGTAAGTTCCACTCTCCACAACATAGATCCTATCCATGACAACGTAATGATTGATTGATTGTATATTTATTTTTCATAGGGATTATTATGTAGCAATTATTGTATAGACGACATTGTTAATTTAGCATTGTAATATTAGTATAATTGATTCAGTGAATGCCGCCGGCGGTGGATGGTTGATTCTTTTCCGTCGCATGGACATAACTCTGACTTGTGTAGAACCTTAGGTCGGAAGGTCCATGCGACGGCGTTTCTGTCACTAACCACTATACTGGCTGGGCGGTTATTTCAACTTTGTGGTATGGCGAAGAACATTCTAAAATATCTAACTATTGCATTAACAGTTTTTATCCTCATATTTTACACGCCATTATGGTTTTGAAAATAGGTCTTTAGCTCAAATGACTCAGGTGTTAGCAAGATCTGTAAAGCGTCAGCCTTTGTTTCCATGTTTTCTCGCAGAACACCCGTTTTTTCACCTTTATTACTTTCCTTATTGCACGGAGACGATTCCGCAGGGTACAGTAGGAAACTCAGTGTTTCGCTAAATCTTCAGAAGTACTTTTCGAATTAGAATGAGTTGGAAAATTCTTTCCTAATTCTTGGAAAAACCCATCATTAAGATTCAAAAGACGTCTACTTCTTGGGTTATCTTGAGGTTTCAGTTCTCCAGACTGAAACTTTACAAACCATTCTCGAAGTGCTCACTTTTATAATAGCCGCCATAGCTCAGTGCTCTAGCTAAAATCCAAAAAAGCAGCAAACTGGGGAAAATTATGTTTTCTCATTTTGAGCAACTAATCTTAAGCAAACAAGATGAATCGAAACCAAGAAAGCACTAATTGGAGACTAGATATAAGAGAGTGGTAAAATTTGTGCAATGAGGCGAAAATCAAAATACATCTGTCAAAAAGATAACTTTTCTTGATAAATGAGTGCCCATTATATCAAAGGCAAGCGAGTTTTTTACGCTCATAGCAATTTCTCGTGCAATTAAATGATGTATTGGCTCGTAAAAAGTAAAATCAAAATAAAATTTTGTCATCTCAAATATTAAACATTCCAGCGAAAATGAATCTCCTATGATGTGCGTTTTAATTGTTTCAGACTTTATGGCTTCTACGGCTTTATTATCTATGAATCTTTATTTCTGTGACTCTTTTATTCTATGACTTTATGTGTTTTAATTGTTCCAGAGCAAAAATTCTTTAAAACAATATATACTTGTCAAAATGTTACTAAATATTAAATTCAGTGTCTATAAAATGAAAATCATAATTAAAATATCTTTGTCTGTTCAGAACTTCATCATAAAAATCGCCATACGAGAAACTGCTTGAAAACTAATAATTCTGAAATATTATTCAAAATAATTAAAATTTAAGACGTTTATCTTTTAAAGGATGCTAAAAGGAAAATATCATTTCGGAACGAAATCCTGAAAAATGGCATTTTATTTTCTTACATAATAAATTTATCATTAAACCAAGGTTTAGAAACATTTTTAAGCGTTCTGAAATAAGCAAACATTGTGGAATGAAATATTAAAAGAAAGTAATGACTGCTGCAACGTTTTACGGAAGGTTTCGGAAACCATCTTTTTTGATTTAGCGACAAACATCGATTGTACATTTACAGCTGTTGACAAGGCAAATAAATTTTTCAAATGAATAATTGCCTTGGTATCAAGTGTGGGTTTAATAACAGCTTCCCTTCAACTATTTCTTTTTTAAAGCTGAATTAGATATAACTGTTCATTTGCATTTCGTTATACAATAATAGATACAGTATTTAATCATACGATTTCTTTTAAGCATATGTTTATAAGGTATTTTCTCTCTCCTTCCTGCATGCCTTCGTGGTGTAACGGAAGCACACTCGGCGCGTACTCGAGAGGGCCAGGTTCGAGTCCCGGCGAAAGCATTACTCATTTTTCACGTCTCCAGCATTAAAAATGCTAATGTCTCTACAGTGGCTCCCGAACTAAAAGGTGGTGGACAGTAATTCGTCACCACCAGAATTTGGCGATTGGGTCCACTAATCCGCAGTCGCTTTTTAAAAGGGGGAGTATATAAGGTATTTTCTTCCTCCTTCTAGCATGCCTTCGGGGAGTAATGGTAGCACACTCGACGTGTATTCGAGAGGTCCAGGTTCGAGTCCCGGGGAGGGCATTGCTCATTTTTCATATCTTCTGCTTTAAAAAACCTAATGATTCTACAAGTTTGTATTTCGGGAATTACATATAGATATATATATGTAATGAAAATTAAAAATTAAAGTGATGTTTAGTTACCTGAACCACATATACTTTATATAATTCTTGTATGTTACACAAGCCACAAAGTATAGGGAAATAAGAAGAAAATCAAAATTAGATGTATTACCTGAATTATATTTAAAGCACACTTAAAACAAATTCTCAAAAAATAATAAAGCAAAGGATTATTTCAATAAATATATTGAGTGACACATTTCTGTTTTAAAGATCATATCACGGAACAGATCAAATAAAAAAAAAGTGATATTTTTGAAAATATCTTCTGAAGAGTTGATAATTCAGAAAATATCTTCTGAAGTAATTAGAGAAAAGCTTCTTTCTGTTTGGAGAGGATTAGAGTTTATTTTCAACTTTTATATTGTCCAAATCAAGCGTTTTTCTTTTGTTATTCTTCTTACTAACACGTAATCATCGCTTATCTTTCATGTATCAGATATATTATAAAAATAGAAAATGGGCAAACGATTTGTTAAGAGAGACGTAGCTATGCGCTAATTAGCTATGCTTGATAATAATATTTCCGCATGGAATACAGAAGTATTTCTTGGGGCTTTAAAAAATCAGCTCTAAAAAGTTTAGCTCCTCAGTGTTAATTGAATTTGGTACATATTTATTAATATCTCTTTTTTATAAGCTTACTTGATTTCTTCTTTTTCAGTTCGAAATTTATTTTCAATCGAAATAAAGTACGCAGCTATTTTCTGATTTGATTTTAAAATGTGTTATTTTTATAAATTCTTCAAAAAACTTTTTGAACTATAAGCTATCAAATTTTTCACCATCATCTTAATATAGATGTATTCCTAGGCTTACACGCAAAAAGTTTTTTTATTCGAAATTTTCAAAAATATACGTGAATTTATATATTGGAGCGCTTTGGAATATTTGTTATTGATGATAACACCACACGCACTTTGTTAAAATGTTATGTGTATGTAAAAAACAGCTTAGCAAATGTGTTTTATGCACTGTGTTAAAATTATTTGAAAATATGAACGATGCTCATTTTTTTCTGTCCGTGCACAGTGTAAAAGTGGAACGCGATACAGGTTGCTATAAATTAAGAATTTCGTGAAGTGAATTCTTTTCGACGGAAGTTGGAAAAAAATGCGCCAAGATAAGTTTTTAAATTTCTCGCTAAGTTCCTCAACAAATTTTTCAAAATATAATATATGGCGATAACTTCAGTCGTAGAATCAAAATGCAGAAAACAAATTGGAATGCCAGTTCAGAAAAAGACTAATTTTGTGTCAAAATACCTGTGTTAGAACAATGCTGTATATAAATCTAATAAATATGTTAAAGAGAGGAAAACCGAAATTTAAATTTCGCCAAACGGCCCGGCAGAACGTGTATGTATGTGATTATGGCAAAGCCTCGAGGGCTATCTGCCTAAATGGGAGATGCCTTCGTAGAGGACTTTCTAAGGGAAACTGGCTCGTATACACATTACACATGGGGAAACCACAAAAACGCCCGTTCGAGGGATTCGAACCTCGGACCGAACTACCAGTGTTCAACGACTATACCGCTCGACTGCTGGTTGGCCCAGCAGAACAAGAGATATAGAACTGTGCCATTTATTTGTGCAAGGTTTACGTCTCCGAGCAGTATGCATTAAATCATATATCAATTCAATATGTTATTTATATAGTGGCTTTTCAAAGGAAACAAAAGTACAACTTTGTACTTTTGTACAAAAGGACGACTTTGTACGTTAAGTTATTTTTATTAATATTTTGGTTTAAAAGAAAATAGTTGCCTCTTTTGTTAAAAAATTTTATTTTGAATTTTTTTGACAGAGAAAATTTTATTTATGTAATAGGATCTATACGGAAATTACGTAGGATTAACAACGAAATGAAGTTATATTGTTTTCATTTCAGATATACCAATGATTCGGACTTGTAAGGACAAATCTTCAAATGGACTTTTGCCCTCATTAGTCATGGTATTTGCAGTAATATTGAACTCGAAATATCATAATTTCTCGTTATAACGTCAATCTCTTCTCGTTATAATGACTGGACACGAGACAAGCCCGTGGTCTTGAAATTAAAGAATTTTTCAAATGAAACAAACTGATTCATTGTTTAAACTATGAACTATTCGCGTGAGTGTGTATGTAATAGATAATTTCAAAAACTATTTTTCTGCACTTCGGACAGCAAATTATGAAAGCAAAATTTCAAAAGTACAAAATGCAGCATATACAGAAAAAAAATGATTTTAAAGTTTTATACTGTAGACGGCTGAACATCTTATTTCAATACCATCTTCTAGAAAGTAAAATTTTTTGAAGTTTTCCGAAAAACTATTAGAAATTTTAGTAAACTAATGCATCTTTTGAAAAATAGTCAGAAAGGTTTGTAAAAAATAGCTAGTAAAAACAAGACCTCTCTGGTTTAATATGTAGTTAAAATTCTGAACAAAATCCTTGCAGTATTGCCTGAAGCTCAGTTGAACAGCTGCAATTGAAAGTCGCTAAAAATTTCGAAGAAAATCAGAAAAGAAATTTCTTTAATATAATGAAATCCCAAATACCATTTCAGAGTCTAGTTCAATTTTCCTTCGGTTATAAGGAAATAAAATTTGAAAGATATTACAAACCTGAAGCAGATTTATTCCGTATTTTATTTTAAAGTAGAATGTATGTTTTAAAAACGTAATATTAATGCTTGTAAGATATTTTCTCCCTTATTTCTTCATGCCTTTGTGGTGTACTTGGAAGCATAATCAACACGTATTCGAGAGGACCAGGGTTCGCGCCAAGGCAAGAGCACTGCACATTTTTCACGTCTTTTACTTCAAAATAGGCCCACCAGCGGCCGAGCGGTAAAGTCGCTGAAAACTGGTTGTTCGGTCCGAGCTTCGAATCCCGCGAACGGGCTGGCTGCATGGGTGTTTTCGTGGTTTTCCCCATGTGTAACGTGTATCCGAGCCAGTTTCCCGTAGAAAGTTCTCCACGAAGGCATCCCTCCCCGTAGGCAGATAGCCCTAGTGTACTTTGCCATAATTGGTTACAGCCGAAAACATCGCGGCAAAAACATCGCAGACGAAAATGTCGCGGAGAAAACAACGCAAGGCGAAAACGTCGTGCTACAAAACATCGTGGGAGAAAACATCGCAAAGAGAAAATATCGCAGTTCGAAAACATCGTGGTACAAAACATCGTCGTCGAAAATAAAGCGGTTCAAAAACATCGCAGTTTAAAAACATCGTCGTTGAAAATATCGTGGTAAAAAATAAAGTATCTACAAATCATCGCATGACGATAACATCGCAGACATGCTTTTTTCAGGCATGCTTTAATAAGTGTAAATGGATATTCCCATAATGATTTGTGAGCGCAAGATGGAAAGAAGGATAATTTTTACTTTCATATTTTTTATTAATTAATAAATTTTTGCTGAGAAAATAAAAAGGATACTTAAGCATAAAAAATTAATGCAACTTATAGCACTTAATAGAATTTTAAACCGACATTGTTAACTAACAAAGGCCATTAATAAATAATTTTTATAAAGTTTTTACTGGTAATATTTCATGAAAAGTATAATCTATAAGTTACATTTAATTTTCTATGCTTAAGTTTCCTTCTTACGTTTTCAGCAAAAATTTATTAGTTAATAAAATATGTGAAAGTAAAATTTATCCTTCTTTACACCTTGCGCTCACAAATCATTATGGGAATATCCATTTACAATTATTAAAACCTGAAAAAAGCATGTCTGCGATGTTATCGTCATGCGATGATTTGCAGATACTTTATTTTTTACCACGATATTTTCGACGACGATGTTTTTAAATTGCGATGTTTTTGAACCGCTTTATTTTCGACGACGATGTTTTGTACCACGATGTTTTAGAACGGCGATGTTTTCTCTTTGCGATGTTTTCTCCCACGATGTTTTGTAGCACGACGTTTTCACCTTGCGTTGTTTTCTCCGCGACGTTTTCGTCCACGATGTTTTTGCCGCGATGTTATCGGCGGACACCCCATAATTAAATACACCACCACCACATCTACTTTAAAATAACCTAACGATTCTAAAAGTGGCGCCCGAACTAAAAAGTGGTGCATGATAATTCTTCACTACCAGGATTTGATGATTTGGTCTTCCAAATCCCCAGTCGTCCTTTAAAATGGGTATTATATAAGGTATTTTCTCCCTCCTTTCCGCATGCCTTCGTGGTGTAAACTGGAAGGGAATTCGAAAGGTCCAGAGTTCGAGTCTCGGTGAGGGCACTGCACATTTCTCACGTCTCCTGCTTCAAAATAACCTAATGATTCTGCATGCTGACCTTTAGAATGTAACGGTATTATAATAATAAAGCATGGTTTCAATTGCATGTATTGAAATTAGAAATGACTTTAGCCTAGTCTCTTAATTTTCCACGTGACATTATGTTATATCATCAACGTGTCAATATCCTATTCGGTTGGTCATTTCGCCATTTTGAGAGCTACCATTAATCCCTGCAGCGTATGATAGCTGCACATATATAAGATATGAATTAATGTTGGAATTATATTTGAACGCAGATATGAATATATATCTGAAAGATACTTCAGTTATTATATATTATCATATGCCTCAGATATATAATATCAGCAATTTATAACAATATCTTTCAAATTATATCAGTCCATTAGTTATGAGTATAACAATGTAAGCAATTTATAACAAACAGTATACATACATTTAACAATATACATACTTCAGAATAATTTTACGAGTTTGAGATATTTTACATGAAATATGTATAAGTCATAATTTTAATAAATATTTACACTAGTACTGCAATCTATAAAAAACAATTTCTATTCCCATGTAGTGTGATTACAGAATGACCGTTTGAATATCACTCAACCATGAGTTTGTTGAGTTCAAGAAGTAATTTTCATTTTCAAGCATTAAGTTTATCTGTTTTTACCTTGCTTTACCTTTAAATACGCAAATGTCTGGGTTGCTTGGAATCATACATCGTTATATTAACTGTATATGATTCCAAAGTATGATTCGACATATGATTCATTGCGTGATTCCATGCATTGTTCTATTAACATTGTATGATTTAATGTTATATTTACAAACTAGACAGAAAATTTAGTATGATTACAGAATGATCGTTCGAATATTGCTCAACCATGAGTTTGCTGCGTTCAAGCATTAATTTTCAAGCTCATTTTCAAGCATTATCACGTTTATCTATTTTTATCTTGCTTGCTTATGTATGCAAATGTCTGAGTTACTTGGAATCATACATTAATAGCAGTGTATGATTCCAATGTATGATAACAATGCATGATTCAACATATGATTCATATTACGAATCCATACATTATTATAATAACAATGCTTTGATGTTATATTTACAAACTGGACAAAAAATGTAGTATGATTACTGAATGATGGTTTGAATACTGCTCAACCAAGAGTCCGTTGAGTTCAAACATTAATTTTTAAGTTCATTTTTAAGCATTATTAAGTTTATCTGTTTTTATCTTGCTTGTTTATGTACATAAATGTCTCATTGTTATATAAATTGTTATGTTATATATCTCTAAATCATACATTGTTATATTAACAGTGTATCATTCCAATGTATGATTCAACTTGTGATCCATTGTGCGATTCCATATATTGTTATATAAACAATGTATGATTTGATGTTATATAAACCAAACTAGACATTATAAGAATTCAGCGTTTTTTATTCCAATGCAACTATTAAATAATATAGACCATAAAGTCAAAAATAGTACAATTTTATTTGAAGCAGTAGCATTTACAATTAGCAGGAAGTCTGTATTGCATTCAGAAACTTTCAGAAATACTAAAGTCTTCTTTATATTAGTATGCAACAGTATATTTGTATGTATAGTTAGTAAATGAGTTATTCCTGCAGGATAACGTTAAGAAATATTTTGTGCGCATTTCTGGCAGTGAGCAAGTATCTAAATTCCTTTATGTTTTTTTCATGCGATTTTTATGTTTGTATGTAACTTGTTATTATAAGTACCGGTGAATCTGATAGTCAACTTGGGTTTTTGTAAATTAATTTCTCCATGTAATCCTATTTATAATTTAGATGCGGAGTTTTTTTGCAACTAGAAATAACCTTTGATGAAACGAATGCAACCAGCACTTTTATTTGAATGCTTATGCATACAAATCAAGTAATATATACTCATATTAAATATATCTTTTTTTTCAATATTTTGTATTTTTATTTTATATCTTACTTATGTGCTTAAAATAATTATAAATAAAAGTTTTGCTTCCAAAACTCTTTTAAAAATAATCTCATAATTTTATATGCATGTTAAAACGTTAGAATGTTTTTGAAAGCAGGAGAAGTTAAAAATGAGCAACGCCTTCGCCGGAAATCGAACCACGGATCTCTGGAATACGCGCCCAGCTTGCAGACCACGACACCACGAAGGCAGGCTAGGAAGACGGAAGAAAATACCTTATATACTCCCCCTTTTAAACGGCGACTGGGGTTTCTAGGAGACACAGTCGCCAAATCCACATGGTAGAGAATCATCATCTACCACCATTTTTAGTTCAGGCGCCACTGTAAACACATTAGGATATTTTTTTCGGAAGCAGAAGAAATGACAAATGAGCAACGCCTTCGCTGGGAATCGAACCACGGACCTCTGGAATACGCGCCCAGCGTGCAGACCACCACACCACGAAGGCATGCTAGGAAGGCTGGAAAAAATATCTTATATGCATGTCAGAGAAGAATGGAGTAAGGTAACTTAAAGATTCATTGAAGCAGTAAATTTTAAAGTCAATTTATATTTGAATTTCCGTCTACATATTCTGTTTCTAACTAAACTGTTTCCAATTTATTTTCTACATCAACATCAGCTTAAGATTTTTTTCAATAAATTCTCTTAAACTAATAAAGTAAAATTTCGGGGGGGGGGGTTGAGGAGAGACAAGTTATTCTGTTATTATAGTTATGTAATTTTAATTTGACTAATTTTAAAGATGAAAATACACATTTTCAAAGTCAAAATATTTCGGAATTATTTGTTAACGATATTGGAAAATTTCATCTTTAAGGTGTGTGTTCTGTTATTAAATATTAATTAAAAATCTGATGTGTACACCACATGACTTCCCTGTACGGAATATTAAAGTATACGCATTTTTCTTGCATTTCATTAAAGCTTATTGGATTGAATTAAATCTGCTTCGTCGATAGCGCATAAACCCCAATAGAAAAAATGCATTTTTTAAAATTCACTATATTTGTTTACCATAGCGACAATCTGGCCCTAGGTTCACATAACAGCGTTATCTCTCATTTATTTTATTCAAATTTAAATGGATATTTTTTATAAAGACACCATGTTTACAAAAAATATTAAATTTCTATTAACAAATTTAATGTTAAATTGTTAAAAATTTTTAAATTTCTGTTCACAAATTTAATGTTAATTTTTTAAAAAAAATGTTAAATTTAAAAATAAGTAATTCGTATAAAAATGGTATTAAATTCTACCATGAAGCCTATAAATTGTATGGTCAGAGTAAAGAACTGATAAAAAATTCCTACGAACTTCTTCGGCCGGGGGGGAGGCCATGCAAATGTTAGAGCTGAGTATAATTTAGATTTGGTAATGCAAAATATCGCAGAAAGGCTGGGAAGTTCTTACACAATTAAGTCATTCCACTGTAAGAAGCATTTTGCAAACACAGTAATGAAAATATTGTTGAACAATTCATATACGTAGTATATGATAGCTACTCATTGTGTATTTCTGGAAGAGTGTCTCAGTATTCAAAATATGTTTACGCCTCGGAAGTTAATAAGTATCATGGAACACATAATACCAAGGAACACATGTTAATAAGTACCAAGGAACACATGAAAAAGAGTAATGAACGTGAAATTCTGAGATTTTTTATAATTCCGCCATTTTTTAAAGAATTCATATAACACACTTAACTCATGCTTCGTGCATCTAATTAAACTCTCTTTTCTTGGTACAGCAAAAAAGTGTATAATTAGCAACTTCTTTGGTTTGAATATGGTTTGAATTCTTTGGTGCTAGTCATTCCGAACATATAAATCACAGGATTCTATTTATTGTGCATTTTAATCATTTAAATTCATCTCACAGCATCTCAGTTTCTCAATCACGATAGTGTTACATACTATAAACATAATCACTTTTCATAATTTCTGAGCTCATAATACTACATAAATAACCTTCACTTATTTCTAAAGGCGGAGAAATCGCATTCCATCGTTTTATGCTACAAAATTTCAACATTTTTAACGGATGTGCTGCCATCTACCGAATAACTAATTAACTATTCCAACATCTCGATTTGGTAATGACAAATAAATAAATAAATAAATAAATAAAATAAAAATAAAATAAATAAATAAATAAAATAAAAATAAAATAAATAAATAAATAAAATAAAAATAAAATAAATAAATAAATAAAATAAAAATAAAATAAATAAATAAATAAAATAAAAATAAAATAAATAAATAAATAAATAAATAAATGCACTTTGCAGAATAAATTACAAGTCCCCTGACATGTCATAAAAACATAATTCTTGATTACATAAAATATATTATCGTATTTAAAACTAAGTAAGGGAAAGCTATGAAAATAATGCATAAATGAAATATTTTTTATATTATTCTCTTATTCTAAATTGGAATACAGATGATGAGCAAATCCTCTATTTATATTATTTCAAGGATTTGTAGGATATTCAGTGAAGTAGCTTTTTTCTTTTTATTATTTTATTTATTGAATTTTTTCGTCAGTTTTTAGGTATTAAGTATGACTAAGAGTTTTTCTAACAAAGAACTGAAATTTTTATAGGCTTAAAATTTTCCATGAAGTTCATCATTAATTACATGTTAAGCATTTTTGAAAAGTTTAAAAGATTAGATCTCTTACCTACAATTTTAAACGTAACGAAAAAATATCAGTATTCGAATATGAAATCAGTATATGTCGGTATTAATTAATTGTTGTATTAATTAATACATTAAATTCGCGCCAATTTAAATGTTAATAAGAACTGAACTGAATTCACGTTTTAAAATCAGTTTCAACGCGGAATTGATGAGGAGTGTGATATTTAATAAACAGCTTTTCTATCAGCACCATTTGTGAAGCACAAAACATTTCAGACATTGTTTTTTGTTGTATGCAATGTTTTTGTATTACTAAATGGAACACATTTTTAGTATAACTTTATTTCTACTTGAAATTTTCTTTCTTCATTCAATAATGATAACTGAAAAGAATGACATAAATCATCTTAACCTCTAAAGTTGCTATGCCACTTTTTAATTCTTTAAATACCCAGAATTTAGTATCATGCTTTTAAAGCAGAAATTGGAGATCTAAAATATTCTCTCTTATAGAATTCCCTTATATCCTTTATCTGGAATATTCTCCCTTAGTTTGTGAATGTGAAATCTTTTGTAAGGTACGACTTTAAAATACTTTTGTATAACATTTGGAAAAGTTTTAATCCCCTTAAAAAGAAAAGAAAAAAAAAGGAATTTTTTAACTTAATTATTTATTTCATTTGCAATTATTAATAGCTTTCTATTGGTCCACAGGGGCGCTAGCTAAGAAGTGCTATTAAACTCGAAAGTGCATTTTGCGTCGATTCACTTTCAATGTCCGTTTTGCTTTTCATATTGTTGCCACCTGTCGCCTGTATTACATTTAAAGAAATTAAATAATGGAGAATCTGCATGCATGTATGTATGTATGTTTTTCGCACTGTGAAAATTAACGGTACTTAAGAGCCATCAAATTCTAAACAATGTATACCTCCACGTGGATACGGGCAGCTGGAAGCCCGAATTTCGAATTTCGAATGTTTTATTGTTTATTTTATATTTTTTAAATCTTTAACGAATTTTTGATTAACAAGTTCAGCGATTTCAAAGTGAGTAGTGGCAACACTCTACGGGGGAAAAAAAAAAAATTCCTTTTTTCCTCCAGTGCGTGAGACTGTCTATTGGAAATTTGAAAGATATGCTGTTTCTATATATTTTTTGTCCAAAGAGACATTACCTCAAATGTTCTCGAAACGTGTATGTGTGTGCAAATGAAAAAACATCCCTTTGGGTGTAATATAAAATGTGATATCTTTCAGATTTTATTTATTTATTTGTTTACTAGCCCAAAGAGAGACTCAAAATTAGATTTTGCGTTGGTTCGCTATGATCGGCGTATTACTTCTGAAATTTTTGTCACCAGATATTATCGTCAGGATTACTTTGAAAGAAATTAAATAATGAATAATCTGCATGCATGTATACATGTTCCTCGCATTGCGAAAACCCGACGGTACCTAGAGGCATCAAACTTTGAATAACATAGTCCTCGACCCCAATATGTGCACCTGGCAGCCTGAATTCTCGGAGTTTGTTTTATTATTTATTTCAGATTTTATTTTATTTATTTATGATATATATATATATATATATATATATATATATATATATATATATATATTTTTAAATTTTAGTTCATCTCTCATGACGGTCCACCATATGACGTATCACTTGAGGAATTAGGAAACATTCTACTGAAAATGCTTGGATGTTTAAAAGTTAGTGCTGAGGACACAGCGGAATGCATGGTGTGTGATTTGTCGGACTCTGGGTTTCAAATTCTAAATGATTAACTTATTAAAAGTGTGAGAGATGAAAGTGTGGAGGAAGAAGATGACCTTAATATCGAAGTTGAAGCAACTTCAGGCAAATTGGCCCTTTGGACTAATAAAATTTGGAAGTGTACAGCATTCAGCAGATATTTTACCTTGATAACGAGCCCAAAGAGGCGTTAACTCAGAAAGGGTTTTAGGCCCAAAACGGCATTTTGCGTTGAATCACTTAAATGCGATTACTTAAATCGCTCTATATTACATTTAAAGAATCTAAATAAGGAAGAATCTGCATGAATGTATGGATTTTTCTCGCAGAGTGAAAAAATAGTCATCACATTTTGAATAACATAGTACTCCACCCGAATGCAACTGGAAGCCCAAATTTGGTACTTCGAATTTGTTTTATTACCTACTTCATATTTTGTAAGATCTTTAACGAATTTTTGATTAAAAAACTCAATAATTTCAAAGCAAGCAGCGGCAACAGTGTAGGGAATAAAACATTTTTCTTTCCACTAGCGGGCTGCGGTCAAAGCAAAACTTATATATTCCATATACACCTGAAAATATATATATGTAAGAACATTTCAATGTGGATGAAATCAGTTTATTCTTTCCAAGGTAATATCCAACTCGTAAATAATTTTTTGTTGCCAAACCACGAAACAAAATGTTTTGACACTTCATGTTAATATGTATGACGTCATGATTTAATTTTACTGTGAAATATAACAACTTTTCTCAATATAAATAAAAAAGAACTAACATTATCAATTGGCAATGACATATCGTTTCAATTATCCTAACCCGAAAAAAAAAATGGCAACAGCAGATGTTTATTTAAAATGTTTATATAGCAAAAAATTTTCAACTTACAATGACGTCACATGAAATTGCATGCGTTTTTCAACGTCAGAATATGAAGTTATATAATAATATATTTAATGTTTGCAATGCTATTTTGATTTCGTATTTTGTAAAACTTACAAATTTTTCATTAACAAATTCTATGATTTGAAAGCGAGCTGTGGCAACACTTTTCGAAATAAAGCAGATTTTTATCTCCAGCGCACGGGACTGTTGCCACTCGAAAAGGTGAGTGCAAAAATTAGCATTTTCGGAGTGTTTTAATTAATATCTCGGCTGAATAAATTCGAACGAAAATGAGAACGGTCGAAATGGCTTCCCACGGAGTTTTTGGACAAATAGGTAATACGCAAAAATGCAAAGTATTTTTAACTATTAAAATAAAAAATTAAAAACCCCAAGATCCTGATCAAGGTTTTTTTCTCTAACACTCCTAAATGTATGCTATTTGAACTTTGTGGTAGTAGTACTTTGTAGTGGCGGTACTAAAGTTTTTCAGCTTTTGTTTAGATGGTTTTAGCCCAAATTGGCGTTAGCCCAAATGCTCTTGAAATGCGTATGTGTCTGTAAATGAGAGAAAAAAAAAAAAAAAAAAAAAAAAAAAAATACACGCCTATTTAAGCGTAATTTAAAATTTGAAACCTTTCAGATTTTTTGGTCCTTAAATGTAGCTACATTTTATTTTATAGAGGAAAGTTTCTATGTGAAAGCTTAAATAATGATTATAATAGGTTGAAAAAAAAAACTGCTTGTGTAATTATAACTTTTCGTGGCAATTTTTCTAGTAAATATTTATTTTGAGATAAAAGATGTTTTAGAATTACAGTTTTTTTTTTCATAATTTTGAATTAAACTGAAATCTACAAGAATCAGCAGCTCATAAAGAAACTTATTAGGTAAATTATTGCTGACATTATTCTAAAACCGCAACCTGTTGAATTTTTCTTCTCGTAATTTTAAAAATTTCCCATCATAGTTTTTTTTTTAAATTTTTATATATGGTATTAATTTGTAATATTCACACTCGTTGAAAAAAAAGAACTTTTTTTAGCTCATTTCGTGACATTTTGTGAGTTTTTTTAATCGATAAAATTCTGTCATAAAGCATAAACCTTTAAAGAATTATGGTGTTTATTGAATGCGACCTTTCCTCTTTTAAAATCAGTTTACTCAAAAATAGCATTTAAGGTACGAATTAAGCAGATTTATCAATTAAGTGACGGAATTAAAAGTTAAATATGGGCCCAGAGGGCATGCAGAAAAACTCAATTACTTCAAAAGAAATAAGAACTACGAAAGCGGAATAAAATCGATTCTTCCCGTTTGTGTATTTTTTTTTTTTTAATTAAGTGCATAAAAGCTTCCAATCTGGTTTTTAACAAAAAAATACCATTTCAGGTATTTTAAGGACCATTCAATTTGATTGCATTTTTTAAAATTTTGAGGATTAGTAATTGATAACTCAACATAAAATACTAAGGATTAAATGTGAATGAAATAAATTTATTTTTCTGAGTCCTTAGCAATGAATATTCTATTTTTAAACTTTCCCTATCTTGTGATACAATACAGGTTTGTTTTTAAGATTCGAAAAAGGTGGCTTTTTCTACATAACTTCGTACAAATAATGTGTGTGTGTAAGATTATAACAAAGCCTTGAGCGCTATCTGCCTAAGGGGTGGGATGCCTTCGTGGAGGACTTTCTAAGGGAAACTGGCTCGTATTCACGTTACACATGGGGAAAACTACGAAAGCGCCCATGCAGCCAGCCTGTTTGCGAGATTCGAACCTCGGACCGAACTACCAGTGTTCAGCGACTTTACCGCTCGGCCGCTGGTGAGCCCGTTCAAATAATGTATCTTACCTTTATTTTCGTCATATATTCATTTATGAACTTCCTAATTTGAGAAGAAAAAGGTTCTGTGAATCGTACGGGAAGAAATAACAGTTTTAATTTTTAAGATTATTTTTTTAACTTAAATATATTTCTCACATGTCATGCAGAAACAACTTATATTAACATCTTATATGAAGAGAAGCGCATATCTATTTTTACAGTATTCTTACGAATTCTGTACTTAGACAGATAGTTTTAGTAGAATTATAAATAAAATTGTTGTATTTTTCTATGTAATAAAGAGCGAGACAAATTTTAAGATAAAGATATACCAGAAAAGCAAGAATACAGGGACAAATGCATTTAACACTGAGTAAATGTGTATCTCGGTAATTTGGCGAGTTATCGCCAAGCTCATAATGGTTTTGGCGAGTTATTTTGTCGACATTTAAATCCGGTTCATATACCATCGTAATATGTATTGAAATTGAATAAATGTAATTGACTGCTATGTTAGCTGTAACCGTAATTCCACCCTCGTATTGCTTTCCAGTCATTTCGAGAAGCAGAAAGTACTAGAAATATTTCGCGGCCGGTTGAAGACTATTAAAGGCTGACGAGAGAACGTCTGCTCTCAGTTGCTTAGTTATTGTTGTTGCGAGTTGTTTAGTTCCGCGTGAACTGAGATATACGAGTTAGCTTTCTCTTTAGATGCGCTTTGCATTGCATTGTGTTTAGCGTTCTTAGTAGTTTGATGCGTAACTAATGATTATATTGTGTGATACTGGGAACACTTGTACGAATATTTCTGTGGAAAATTCCAAATTTCGGAAGTATTTCTTTTGATAAAAATAAATTTTTATTAACCTATTATCGGACTTGTGCATTCAGTCTAATACGAAACCGTACGTGCGCAACAGTATGTTAAATTGAAAGAATTTTTATTTGTGTTTAGTAAGTAATTACAGAATGTGATTATTTATTTTCTAAAGCTGGTAACTTTTGTAAGGAACAATGTCTGGCACAAATCTTAAAATTTGATAGAATAAAAAGTGAAGAATTTCAGTGCCTCTCATAAAGCGTCCGGTTCTTTCTTAATATGATAGAACCTCCAATGCAAATTAAAGCAATTCATGTGCTTTTTATAACAATTCGTTTACTTCTCGTCAGTTAAAGGCACTTTATCTTCCTCTCCATTATGACCCTTTTCACTGTCGGCTGGTATTGTAAGATCATCCAATTCCCACCATTTCTCGATTACTTCTTTGACTCGTAGATTACTTCTTTGACTTCTCCTTCTTCATACCGGAAAACTCCTTCTCCGCTAACTGCTTTTACGATTTTTACTATTACTTTGCCTTTATTATCAATCGATTTAAATCCTTAAAATTTGTTGACAGCTTCTTCCCAGCGCTGATATAAGCGAGCATTCAGTATTGATGAATTAGCTTGTTCCTGTACGTTTATATTTGAGGCAAACGTTAAAATCGGAATTTAAGGGAAAAAATTAAGGAAAGAATTTTAAAATATACCATTATTTAAATGAAGATTTAAATTAAATTTAGAAACTGAAGTATATTATAAAAATATATGAATTTTGGAATTTAATTTTCTCAAAAAGATATGTTAAATTAATAGCTCACATTTTTTCCCAGTTTTTCTGAATCTTTTTCAAATAAGAAAAATGAAAAGTGTAATTGAGTAGACGGTGTTATCCGTGGATAAATAATTGTTGGTTAAACTAAATACTGAAACCCTGTAATTCAAACATGCATCAGTAATCTTACACTTATTTATTTATTATGGTGTAAGGTATTTTCCTTCTTTTTTCCGCATAACTTCGTGATGTAACTGGAAGCACACTCGCCGCATATTCGGAAGGCCCTGAGTTCGAGTTCCAACGGAGGCACTGCGTATTTATTCAAGTTTCTGGTTTCGAAAACTGTAATCAAAGAAAGATATAATAAGTGGCACCTGATCTGAAAGGTGGTGGACGATAATGCGTCACAACCAAGATTTGGAGACTAAGTCGCCCTTTCAAAGGGGGTTATATAACGTGTTCTCGTCCTCCTTTCCGCATGCCTTTGTGATGTAAATGGAAGCACACTCGACGCGTGTTCGAGAGATCTGGAGTCTATGTAAAGAAAGAAAGGCTCCATTGACGTAATGTAAACCAGTTTGTCTTCTACGCCGCTAGAAAGAAGATGGAAAATTCGCCAAGGGATTTGGCGACGTAACCTATTGGCGAGAATTTCCCTCTCTGTGATGTACCGGACTTAGCGGCGATTTTCTTCCTCCGCGACGTGTGCGGGAAATCGAGGAACACGGGTTAAGATGAACAAGAAAATTAGATGAAGTTTCATTTTCACTAGCTATTGAACTTGCATTATCCATATCGCAGTTTGATGTCTGATTTTATATCCGCCAGTTTGGAGGAAAAAAAAAAATGGAGTCACACAGCTTTAAACTGTTGATAAACGTGACCGTCGAAGCTGTTTAAACTTCGACATCAGCATCGAGCTTTGGCGATTTTTGGCGACAGATATTTCACGCAAGCGCAGCTATTTTCTTTTTTGTCCGAAGGGAGTCACTCCTGCTGCTACGAAGTTTTCCTTCTTAACAATACATATTCTTTGGTGTGGTGTTCGAATTCCGGTGAGATAACTTAGCATTTTTCACGATCTTGTATCGAGATAACCTAGTGATTCCACATTTGTCTTATAAATATTTCGTTTGCAGGTCAATAAAACTAATCTCTCTAGAGTTTAAATGGAAATGTTACTGTTTTTGAGGATTCTAAATAATAAGATATCTCTTTTTTTTTTTTTTTTTTTTTTTTTTGTTGTTGTTGTTGTTGTTGTTGTTTCTTTTCTTTTTTAAAAATTCTATTGATGATAATAACGCGAAGATTCTAGTTTTCGAATTTCTGATCTCTTTCAAGACAAGCAGTATTTGAGAATTCGAATATCTCATTCGGATAAAATACGTTTTGAAGTAATACGACAATTCCAGGCTTAAAACTTTTCAGTAACATGTAAGAAATACACTGTCACAGCATAATCCGTTTAGATATGTAACAATGGAAGTTCAGTTTAATACATGCTATGATAATATACCGGATCTATCTCTTTACCTAACTATACTTACATAACGGTATCGTTCTCCCCAATAGTCGTGAGTAGGCTTATCATAGTGCTATCCTATATTAACTCTTTCGCATCGAGAGAGGGCAAAATCTCAATTCCCCAAACATCGAAAACGCCCGTATCTAAGAATTTCTTCTGGAATGCTTTTCCTTCCCCCATGACAAGTTGAATAATACAGCGCTAACAATAGCCTTACTTAAGTAAAGCGAGAACTTCTTTCTTCGACGCTTTGACACTGTGTGAAGTTCCCCCTTGGGACGGGATTGCAACTTCGGGCATCAAAAGCTAAACACTGACAGTAAACAAAGGAAAGGAAGGAACAAAGGAAACAAGGAAGCTACTTTTGTTTCCAAAATAATAATAAATTTCCTTGTTTTCAAAATAATGATTGACATGTGATTTAACAACACCTGAAAGCAATGAGTAATGCAGTAACGTGATGGGGGAAAGCACTGGGTAGGAAATTATTCAGGCGTTTCGGGCGTCCAGCCGATGTCTGAATGTTTGGGCGTTTGGGGCGACTTCGATGCGAAAGAGTTAATAGTGCTATACTTCGGAGTCAGTAATACATCTTAGAGCCGACTTCTTAACTGTATTGTTGACATTACATTGAATATAATATCTTTATTTTGGTTGACATTACATTATTTGCGACACTAGATAACTGTGTCGCTGCATTAAGTTTTCCTATTGTAAGTAATACTTTTTTGTTGCATCTGTTTATATGCCTGGGATTCTCATACTTTATTATCAATTGAATCGTCATCACTCTGCATAGTAGTAGTAGCTTTCCTTAAGCTGTGAGGAAACAAATATTTCCTCACTGAGGTTTTATTTTATTTCACAAAATATCTTATTATTTTGGCTTTTCCGTCTTTCTGTTTTCATTTGTTTCCACCAGAATGCAAATTAGTTTAAAATATAAATGTGTTTTCAAAGTTTATCACAGAGCGTTTGGCAGCGTTAGGTTGGCTGTTTTAGATTTCTGTTGTTGCATTTACCATGCAAGCAAAATCTTATTTGCCACGATTTCTTTGCGAGTACTTAATTGGAGGAAGGGCAAGGTTTACTATAAGGAGCTAATATTGCATTCCTTATCCGATTTTACCGGAATATGTTTCGGAAGATGTTAATTCTACCCGGAAGTTAATAGTTTTCTGTTAACTTTCCCAGTTTCAATTTGCGTAAGCATCAGGTGAACGGGTTGAAATATTCGTTGATTTAAACTTTTCCTTTGGTTGTGTTGCTTCTAGTTTAATGTCAGATGAGAAGAGTTGTTGAATAATCTCCTACGATTACTAAGATTTGCATTGGTAATTAAAACTAACAGTGTAATCGTATCAGATGGCTCTTGATGTTTTAAACTACTCTCTTTCTTTGATAATACCAGCCTCGAAAACACGCTCTTAAGCTGTTTTGAAGTAGACAAATCCGTCAGCAAGGCTTAGAAAGCTGATGAGCTGTTACTCGAGTAGATTAGTGCAAAATATATTCGTAATAGTCTAATCTTGTCTTTGCGCAAAATATATATTTAAGAAGCTATTTTTTGCTGAGATATTAATAGTGTAGGTATCAATCTTAACAATAATTTAAACAATATTTTAACTTAACAATAGATCTTAAAAATAATTTTGAAAGATGAACTAGACTAACGATGCCCAAATATTTCCAGATGCTGAGAAGAATCTATTGAAGAGTCTTTTAAAAAATAGTAAAGTATATAGAGTCTGGTCTTCTTTACTACCATAAACCATTTTGTCTTCTTTACTAACATAAACTATCTAGTCTTCTTTACTAACATAAACTATTCAGTCTTCTTTACTAACATAAACTATTTAATCTTCTTTATTAACATAAACTATTTAGTCTTCTTTACTAACATAAACTATTTAGTCTTCCTTACTAACATAAACTATTTAGTCTTCTTTACTAACATAAAATATTTAGTCTTCTTTACTAACATAAACTATCTAGTCTTCTTTACTAACATAAACTATTTAGTCTTCTTTACTAACATAAACTATCTAGTCTTCTTTACTAACATAAACTATCTAGTCTTCTTTACTAACATAAACTATTCAGTCTTTACTAACATAAACTATCTAATCTTCTTTATTAACATAAACTATTTAGTCTTCTTTACTAACATAAACTATTTAGTCTTCTTTACTAACATAAACTATTTAGTCTTCTTTACTAACATAAACTATTTAGTCTTCTTTACTAACATAAACTATTTAGTCTTCTTTACTAACATAAACTATTTAGTCTTCCTTACTAACATAAACTATTTAGTCTTCTTTACTAACATAAAATATTTAGTCTTCTTTACTAACATAAACTATCTAGTCTTCTTTACTAACATAAACTATTTAGTCTTCTTTACTAACATAAACTATCTAGTCTTCTTTACTAACATAAACTATCTAGTCTTCTTTACTAACATAAACTATTCAGTCTTTACTAACATAAACTATCTAATCTTCTTTATTAACATAAACTATTTAGTCTTCTTTACTAACATAAACTATTTAGTCTTCTTTACTAACATAAAAATTATTTAATATCCTTTACTAATATAAACTATTTAATCTTCTTTACTAACATAAAATCTGTAGTCTTCTTTACTAACATAAAATCTGTAGTCTTCTTTACTAACATAAAATTTATTTAATCTTCTTTACTAACATAAACTATTTAGTCTTCTTTACTAACATAAACTATTTAGTCTTCTTTACTAACATAAGCTATTTAGTGTTTACTAACATAAACTATTTAATCTTCTTTACTAACATAAAAATTATTTAATCTCCTTTACTAATATAAACTATTTAGTCTTCTTTACCAACATAAACTGTTTAATCTTCTTTACTAACATAAAATATTTAATTTTCTTTACTAACATAAACTAATTAATCGTATTTAGTAGCGTAAGCTACGTCCAAACCCCTAACACACTAAAGACGAACTATAGCTTTGTCTTAAAAAGCTAAATTCTTGAGAAGGTTTTAAAACAAAACTCTTTATTTCATCAGAATTGAAACATAAATGCACGACTCTTGCTTACAAATCATGCAACAACTTGGGGCGATGTAAGTTAAAGTAACAGGATAGGATAGGACAGGACTAAGTGTGGGAAGCACCAACACATCGCCATTGGCAGAACTGGTGTTGCTCCTTCACACTAACCGTCTTTAGAAGAACACCTCCACACGGCGCACGTATGCCACGCATCGGTGTTAATTGAAAAGTTAGGGCGCACTTACGCCACGCATCGGTGTTAATTGAAAAGTTATTATTAGGGCATACAGAACTTGTGGTACTGAGCATGGCCGGGAGATACAGTTGCTGATGACAATGACATTACAATACAATACTATAAATTACGGTTTGGGGAAAACTTATAGTAAAATTCAGTGTTAAAAACTAATTTTGGTAACTAAAAGCTACACAATCGATTTAACGCAAAACTGGCTAAAACATCTCACTGGCGTAACAATTTAAATGTCGGCATCTATAATAAAAAGCTGAATAGTACAATCTTATCTGAGCTAGCAAAACCTAGTAACATGGCCTCGAAAGGCAGAAACACGCCCTGTCTCAGAGTACAAAAATCTCATCTTATATACTTTCGTACTAATTTGCATTCTCGCAGGAAAACGGAAAGAGACAATAAAGATATAAAATAAAGGTTATTCAAAATAATAATAACCTTACAAGTAACAGAAAATTTTCAAATGCTTGTAGGTGATTTTAGAAAAAGTTACGACATTTTCTAAGTACTTTTTATAACCTTACAATATCCTCATTTTACTCACAGAAATAAATAATGTTATTTTCTACAGAATGAGAAATTTTGGCATTGCATTGTTCACTGATTATATCATGAATTATATATTTTAAAAATTTATTTTGTAATATGTTGCAAAATGTAAGTCGGAAGCACATTTTCACTTCCAGAAATGAGAAGCACTTACAATTAATGTGGTGTGGATTAAGAGAATATGTCAGAATTTAAGGAAGAATTGAAAGAAAAAATAAAAATATTAATGAACTTTCTAAGTATGGAATGTATTAGAATATTTATTTTCAGTTAAAATACTATATGACTGCTACCAAGCCAACTGATGAGCTCCCTGGGGATGTGTTTTTTATCTACTTAAGTCAATATAATATGATGGGTTTATTTATAATTAAAATGGTCATCGTCATGTGATCACGCTGTTTAAAACGTCACTTTTAATCAATTCCATACGTAATGTATCGCACAGATTTAACTGAATTATCTCTTCTTCAGCAAACATATAAATGCCTGTACACTGTATCTACTAACGAAATATCAATGAATTTTATTAGAATATTCCCCTTTATGGTTGAGAAAATTAGTAAATGCCAGCGAAATGTCAGCCGGGCATAAATTTGTGGAATGAAACTTGCCTTCAGGAATGCAGAATGAGCATAATAATAGGGGGCTATTAAAGGGTTCAGAGATTTAATGATCAAAAGCGTAAAATGCCCACTAGCTGGTATTTGCAGAAGCGACATAAATACACTAATTCAATTTTCGCATATCAAATTGTCAATGCAGACGGTTCATTACTCAAGGTTTCCGATGAGATGGGAAAATAATGAAACATTTCCTATAATAAGTTTGAAGCTATCCTAATTGTTATTAAGCTCAATCTTTATTAGCACTAGCAGCGGGATAATATTAAATTAATCTTAAGCAATGTTCATGTGACTTTAATTCTCGAAAGCAGTAAAACTCTTGCTATCCAAATTAAATGGAAACAGATTCTATGTTTATATTGAGGAAACACTGATATCGTTTTTCCGTAGGACATTTTCTGCATGTGGAACTAACACATACCACAGGGTTGAGGATTATCCGAATTGCAGATTAATGAAATGTTTTCAGGAAGGGGGATGGAAGGAACTTCCGTTTGTTTACTGTATAAGGTATTTCTCCCGCCTTCGTAGTGTAGTGGTCAGCTCGCTCGGCACGTATTCCAGAGATATTAGTTCGAACCCCGGCGGGGGCGTTACTCATTTTTCACTTCTGCTTCCAAAAAAATGCCTAATGTCGCTAAAGTGGCGCCCGAACTAAAAGGTTGGTAGATGATGATTTTCCACATCCAGGATTTGGCGATTGGGTCCACTAAAAACGCCAGTCACCCTTTAAAAGGGGGAGTATATAAGGTATTTCTCCCGCCTTCTTAGCATGCTGCAAATCACAAAAATGCAAAGTATACCACATCATACGTATCTTAAGAGCCACGAAAAGGCATTAAAAGTAATCCTGAAAAATCTTCAGACAAAACTTCTGAAGAAGCAATTTTTGCAGATCTAGAGAGACGAAAGTTTCCAGTCCTGAAAGTGAAGCAGTTTTGAAAGAGCGTCAAAAACAACTCAGAAGACCTACCAATATGGCTTCTTGAATTAACGAAAAGCAAGAAGGGTTATGCTATCCACAGCTTAAACAAAATGTTTAGCGTCAATTTGGTCATCGAGAAGTACAAGCCCAGAAAAAGACCGATCTAGTGTTTCAGATACCAGGAGTGGGGGCACTCCCAGCACCTGTGCACAAACCAAGAAAGATGTACTAATTCAGAAGCCAAAGAACAAAAATCAGCGTTATATTTTCATATTTTCACAGGACTAAACCATCGAAACTAGTCCTGCGAAAATTTGAAAATATAACGCTGATTTTTGTTCTTTGGCTTCTGAATTAGTATTTGTTCGGCGTGTTATTGTGTCTTAATTATCAAGAAAGATGTGTTAAATGTTGTTTACCTCATCGCAGCAATCTGTGCCAGATGAATAAAGAAGAAAAGGTTACGTGCATTTTCTGTAGAGAAAATCACGTTAGTAGTTACAGGGGATGTGCAGTTTATAAAAAGAAATTTGAACAGAAACCCGCCCCGAAAACGTCAGCGGAAATCCAGAAGATGCCTGAGGACTTCCCGCATTTCCCAAATGCAGAAATAGATGAAGATAACTATTTAGTGAAAAAGATAAAAGGAAATTCTCAGATATCCCAAAAGAAGTAGATGAAGCCATGTCATGGCTGAAAGATACCACGATAAGAAACTTCCTGAGTTGTTGGACATTTAGTAGAATCCGCAAGGCGAAAACCCCTACAGAAAAGTTCTCTGCAGGCTTTCGAGCAGCTATGTATTTTATGAAGTTTCCCGAAGAGAATTAATTCACTTTTCTACGATGAAATTAAGAAATTCTCATTTTTTCATTGCCGAAAGTAGCTGAAACTCAAGCAGCATCGAGTAGGGTCAGTTTCCGGGAGGGTGACCACCCACGTTACCGGCCTGAACGTGTCAGAGTACCTTGCTCCCTTCTACCAGCGCTACCTCCTGATTCGCCAGTTCCTGATCTAGGCTCTCCACTTCCAGAACTTTGGTTTTGTTCTGTCTACCGCCACCGTTACCGCCACCAGAGAGCGGAACATCAGCTAACTCTTTTTATTCCCTTTTTAGCCTCCGTATGATGTTTTATTGCTGCAGATCCACCTAATTTCTCATCCAAGCCAAGCCCTTCTGGAACTCTTTCATGCTGCTGGGAAGTACTGTATTTTACCCAGTAGAAACCCAGCATAACCACTCCAGTATCTTAATCTAAATCTTACCATGCCTTCGTAGTGTAGTGGTCAGCACGCTGGGCGCGTATTCCAAAAGGCCCGTGCTTCAATTCCCGGTGAAAGTGTTGCTCATTTTTCATCTCTCCTGCTTCCAAAAAAATACCTAATGTCTCTACAACTGTGAATCCCTACATGGTTCAGACCTCAATGATTTCTCAAAGGCTAGCGTAGCGGTTAAAATCAGTAACAGGGGATTTTTCTGAGTGTAACCGGCGAGTGATAGTTATCAAAGGCTCTATTTTGAACTCACGGATTTTGCACATAAACTAAATTGTATTCTGGCAGGATTTGGCAAAAGCAGATGTGAAAATACGGGTAAAAAAAGTCTGAAAGCTTTCAGATATTATATTACGCCCAAAAGGATATTTTTAACGTTTCGTGTGTTACCTTTATTTATTAAATATCATGTTCATAGCACTTAAACCACATAAAATTCAATTCAACAGCCAATATCACAAAATATTTAAAATCAGCATATCTTTAGAATTTCCGATAGGCAGTCTTGTGCGCTGGAGTTAAAAGTGGCTTTTTCCATACAATATTGCCACTGTTAGCTTTAAAATAGTTGAGTTTGTTAATCAAAAATTCTTTAAAGTTTTACAAAATATGAAATAGATAATAAAAGGAATTCAGGATTCCCATGTTCGGGTGGGGGATTTCGTAATTCAAAATTTGATGGCTCTAGGTTTTGTCGTTTTCTCACTGTGAGAAAAATATACACACGTTCATGCAGACTCTTCATTATTTAATTTCTATAAATATAATACAGGGCGTTAATATTTGGTGGCAACATTTTGAAACGTGATTCAGACTTTTGGAGTGATTCAACATAAGACCCTACAAGACATTCATCGACAAGTCAAAAATTATACATATTTGTCATATTTATATCCCCCTCGAAATAGCGACAAAAAGGGTTTTTCACAAATAACTATTAATGCTATGTAATGACTCAGAAATGTCAACAATATACAAAGAAAACAATAAACAACTTTGACGATTAACAAAGAAATGATGAGGAGTGCCGATTAATCAAGCCTCGATTATCCTGAGAGATTGCTTATCGAAACTCTCAAAAATTTTTTCGGACATAATTCACAGAAGATTTAGGGGAAAACCAAGGAATAAAATAAATACACAGAAAGCGAGATTCTTCGAAATTTTTATTTGCTTTTCCGCTAGCATTCGATAATTAGTCTTTGTATCACTTTACAATCACATCTCGTGATCAGAGCTCCTGCATTCAGCTACTGCAATCGGCTCTTTTATGCAAGACTTGCTTTTTTTATTCGTTTTTATTCAATTGGCTAGAAATATAAAATCTTATTTGTAGTGCATTTTTTTCTCATTAGATATCTAAATAAAAAATAATTGTGATTTCAACCAGTTATCATCCGTTGGTCTTAAAATTTGAGCAAGTGAACCATAACGTAGGAAAGTCATAAATTCATAGATTCATTGTTAGAATTAATGCTTAAAGCTAAGCATTTACTTAATTAAAATAAATAACGTAATGCCCGAGAGATTTCATAAGTCATTTTATAAAAGGGATGGTCAATTATCCGAATAACCTTGGTCCCACACATTTCGTACCTTATTAGCCATTGTAATCTATCAGAATTTTAAGTATTATAAAATTATTAAGTGTTGAAACTATTCTGACAGCAAACTGCTTTAGTACTGTTACCTTTATTCAGCTTGCTTAGGTCCTTGATCTTGGAAGAAAATTTCTTTTTGTTAGTACTGTAGAGTTATTAGGGTTTTAGAAGCAGAAAATGTGAAAAATATGTAGTGCCCTCACCGAGACATGAACCTGGACCTCTAGAAAACGCGCCGAGTGCGCTGCCGGTACACCACAAAGACATTCAGAAAGGAGGAAGAAAATACCTTATAGTACATTGTCTTTAATTACAACATCTAGTATTTCTTCAAGCAATCTCTCTGATGGATTTAATGGCTAGAGCTGCCTTGCTGTCAGACTGGGGTCAAATCCCGGAGAGGTCTTGGATATTGGTAAATGTACAGCATCCAGCGGTTCTCAACCTTTTGACTAACGCGTACCATCTAAAAAAAATTGAAAATAATTAGTACCACCACTACAAAGTACTACTACCACCACCATTCTTGAACAAAACTCAGATCGCATAAATTTATGAGTGTTAGAGAAAAAAACTCGATCAGGACACTGGGTTTTAATTTTTCAATTTAATAGTTAAAATTACTTTGCTTCTTTACGTACCACATATTTTTCTCTTGCTTACCACTGGTTGAGAACCCCTGCCTGCTCTATAGCAATCGACAAGATTCGCGAAAACCGCCGCTTCACAATTTCGCAGCTCTCTGTAGAGTTTCCTTAAATTTTACAAACTTTGTTGTTTGGTGTTGTGACACATGATCTAGGTAGCGCACGCCCCCACACAGCCATTCAAATTCGAGGGCTCTTGGATGATTTCAGATGGGTGTTATTGGAAGTTATTTGGTCATCCACCGTGGACCTTGCTCCTAACAATTTCCACTTGCTTTCACTTGAGGCACCTAAAATACATATTGATCCGAAAGTGATCTCGAGTGGTTTTGTTGCACGGAAAGAGGGATGGGAGACTCTTGGACCTATCGCCCGAAGAATTCCCCTTTGAAATTGAAACACAACTGAGCGAGATTGTGCTATTACCTAAAGGTGCTCGAGGCTCAGCGACAGATGCAATTCTGCGTTTCTGTACGCGATAAAATCCGTGGACGTATTTTGAAACTGTCAGGCATGTGAGATTAACAACAAAAACGAAAAGAACCCCCCCCCCCAAAAAAAAATCAAATTAGAAAGTTTGTTACGTTATCAAACAATTTCTTTCTTGTTCATTTTGCGAACAAATTTAATTCAATGTTGAAATCAACTATAGGTTATTCAGAAAGTAACTTACGTTTTAGAATTAAAACAAAAATGAAGGCAATGATTCGAAAGGCACATTATTCAGCTATTTGTCTACATAATCTTTGTATCAATTAAGACATTTATCAAGCTTGTTAACTGCGTCGTGATAGAATATTGCCGCCTGAGACTTGAACCATGCACGGACGCCTGCATGCAGTTCCTTGTCATCGTCGAGGCGCTATGTTGCATGCCAGGTATTCGTGTGTGGAAGCAAGTGGAAATCGTTAGGAGCAAGGTCCAGACTGTAACTGGATAAATGACGGTGAAACCAGCAGTAGACGACATGGTGTTGGACGTCCACACGCTATCAAAGAAAATGGTCGTCGGAGGCTGTCTCGCATGGTGAAGCAAAACCGGAGCCAGACAGTGGCTCAGCTGACAGCCGAATACAATGCAGGACCAAGTAGAAAAGTACGGAGTACCTTGTTTGATATGGGGCTACGCAGCAAACGTCCCACTCGTGTGCCTTTGCTGACCAAGCGCCATCGCCAACTGCGCCTGCGCTGGGCCCGGGAACATCGCGACTGGTCCATGGATCAGTGGGAGAGAGTTGCCTGGTCAGATGAATCACTGTTTGCCATTCATCACGCCGTCCAAATAACTTTCAATAACCCCATCTGAAATCATCCAAGAGCAGTCGAATTTGAATGGCTGTGTGGGGGCGTGCGCTACCTAGATCATGTGTCACAACACCAAACAACAAAGTTTGTAAAATTTAAGGAAACTCTACAGAGAGCTGCGAAATTGTGAAGCGGCGGTTTTCGCGAATCTTGTCGATTTTCTCTACCATTTCATCATTAACAATGTTCGACAGGCCACTTCGCGTTTCCTTGTGAAAATTAGTGCGGGCATTTTTAATCATGATGCACCATTTTCTCACTCCGGTTTCACTCTTTAAGTCGTTTCCATACATCGTACAAAATTCCCGATAAATTTCAATTGGTCTCAGTTTCTTTGCGAACAAAAATCTAATCACTGATTGCACTTAACAACTGGCGGAAATTTCTCTTGTCGCACACATTTTAAACATTCACATTGAATAAAGCAGACGAAGCACGCACCGCCAACGATTACAACCGGATGCCTAAGGATTCAGTAGACACCTCCGACACCAAGAAGGAGATTCTAGCGCCCTCTCTCACCACGTAGAGATGAGACGCAAATTACTTTCTGAATAGCCCTCGTATTTAAAACATAAAAACATATTTCTGTCTAGTTACAGTAAAAATACAGTCAAATCTCCCCAAGGCTCTGGCAACAATTCATACATGAAATGCATCGACACAACAACAACAGTAAAAATACCTTTCAAATTGTTATCTTCTAAAAATTAATATTGATTATCCTAACACAGCTTGTTGTTACACATTTCGGATAATTCCTATTGTAATTCTAAAAATAAATTCAATTTATACTTAACAATTTAAACGTTTTTGTATTTTGATAATATACATGTCTACATGTGATATAAAATATGTTCAAACGAAAACAAAGTTAATGTATTATTCGTTTTTGTAATTTGCTTTTCGAAATCTAATTTGACATAAGCATATTGAGAGTAAAAACTCTTAAAACAAACTTTCGCCCAATTTGTATACTAATATAAAGCACAAACTTTCAGTAATCTTCATGCAATAAGAACCAATTTCGCTGAAAAACAATTTCGTAACTGTGTCTTTTAACCATTTAATAATAAATGGCCTTTACGTTTCTTTTCTATATTAAATCATTAAATCCATAAATGGTGGAATTCCTGGCTGATTGCTATTTCTAAAAGAACTTCGAATCTCTAAGAAGAAAAGACTATTAGATAACTATCTTAGCTAACTATAACTATTAAATAAAAGTACTAACTATAACTATTAGATAAAGAGCAGGTAACCTAGTGAATAGGTGAGGAATTACTTCTTCTAGTTAAAAAAAGAGTTTGTCTTGAGAAGGGTACATATTTTACAATAGCTAACCATTTACCTTACGTGTAAAAATATTTTCTTCAGAGCATTCACTGAAAATAAATCTTTAAATTATTTCGGATTAAATTTGTCAATGAGCTAATTAGAGAAGATTAAACAAGTTTGTTACTTAAAATAAAAAATTACTTTTTGCTTCCAGGGCAATTTTCTTTTGCAAAGAAAATTCTGAAAATGATAGTTTGTACATGCTTTGCTTGTAACCTTTCTTAGGGAAATTTGATTTACTTGGTTATGGGAAAGCACTTGAGGGTTATCTGTCTAAAGGGAGAGATGACTTCGTGGGGAGTCGCCCGTGCAGCCGGCTCATTCGCTGAACATAAGTAGCTGTGTTCAGCAACTTTACTGCTCAACCGTTGGTGGGCTTCTTTCTAAAAATAAGGAATCGTTGATGCATTGACTGAAAAAAGGCATTAACCACATGGAAGGCTTTGCAGCCTTGTCATTTCTTTGTTAAAATCGTTAACATTACTTGATTTTAACCAATCCAAAGCCACCCAACCGTTATAGTGGTTAGCGTCCTTGACTGCCTTGCCGAAGGGCCCGGGTTCAAATTCCAGAGAAGGCATAGGTGTTTGTAAATGTATAATGTCGGTGCAGCATAGCGGCATGGCGGCACTCTAAATAAGCGGTTAGCCGAAAGTCTTCTAGTGTAGTTTGGTGGAAAGAGAGAGGGTGGAAGACCTTCGGACTCGTTCCCCCCCCGGAGCTCTCCATCAAAATTGGAGGGCGGAACTGAGTTAAATCGCACTGTCACTGGAATGGTGCTAAAGGCTGTTGCACCAACAGCAAGCGTATTCTAGCGCTCCTTGCCACGAGAAATTTCGTGGGATTGGGATGACTACATCAGACAAGTGAGCATAAGCAATAACAATCACTCGAAAATGTAGGAAAAGTGAATAGGTAGGAATTTGAAATAATTTCCTTTGTCTAGATCATCCTCCGTTAATTAACTAAGATGAACTTAATTTCCTTTTCAGAAATATTTTTAATCGATTCTATATACAGATTTCTGCAGTGTCTTTGCATATAGATTGACCATACTATCAACAGATTATATATATGGTAATACGCGGTACAAAAATGCAGTGACTCGTGGGAAACAAACAGCAGTATTACACGCTTTTATTACATTACACACTTCAAGTGGCGTTCGCTGCTAGCAACGGTGTTGTTATTACTTATTTGTATTGAAATTACCATTAAACAGACTCAACTAAAAGATAAAAGACAAGAGCAAGCTCCAAGCAAATCTTCAGGGACACAAACATATCGGTGCAAGCTCGACGTAGTGGAATGCAGGATAAGCACAAATGTGAAAGGAATTTTATGACTCTTACAATTATTGTAGGTAAGGCAGTAGAATAGCCATGTATCATGCAAACGTACTAATTTTACTGTTGAAATGCTATCAGTCACAAACATCATGGGATTGCAGCAAAATGCAGGCTTCATCTGAAAAGATGGCGCCATGACATTCCCCTTCGCTCCATCAGTAAGGCACTGCTGTAGTTAAAAGCTTCCCTCTGCTACGGACACTGACCTTCTTGTGCGGAAACTGAATAATAGGCAATACTACCGAATTCTTGAACTAGGTTTCCTAATAAAACTGTATAATCTGTAATACCACTGGCACAAGTAGCCATGTGTCTTTTTTTATGGTGATATGATGGGACCGCTGTAGAATCGGTGAATTATCCTTCTTCAACCTACTTATTCCATATTTGCATGATAGTGAACGTCAGAGATGGATTAACCATAAACAAATTAAGATAAGCCATCAAGGAAAGGGGGCATCAAGAAAAGGGACTTAGGTATTAAAGAAAACGGGGCATCACAAAAATTTCTATTGCCGTTTTTACCATGGTCTGTGTGGAGTTGCTAAACTAAGATCCAAAGAAAGGAAATGAGAAAAAGCAATTTTAAATGTATGTGTGGCTACTAAAATCTTTTAAATGCTTAGGATGTCTTAATCCAGACCTGGTGTATGCATTTTATTCAATACGAATATCAGTTTCCCAGGGAGATAGCCTACATTGTAGATATATCATTAAAGTCTCCCATTTTTAATTTGGAGTGCTCAGATGTTAATTCTGTATCTTTCAACAAGACTTGAACAAGCAAATTCAAATACTGATACTTTGGGGAAACTGACCCTGAATAATCGTGTCTATATTGTTACTCTTAACTGTTTCCATAAGGTATTATTGGCGCACATGATATTAATATGGGCTGAAGCTGTATGTCCTCCGTGATCTACGCATTACTCCTTAGGAAAACGAAGCTTTTGCCAACCTGTATGCTTAAATACCATTTGCGATTCACTGGAATTTTCTCCCATGTACGTCCATTAACGCACAAGAAGCTATGAAGTTATGAAGATTTCAAATGACATCCTAACAAAGATTTCCAAATAAATCCTTTTAGAACAAGCTGTCTGCAATAAATTGATACAATGTTATTTGGGGAAACTGAACCTGCTACTGCATACCTCTGAGTGACGGAAGAAAATAACATAGCAATTTCTACCGTTTCGGGTGGTTGTGGTCGTTTGAATGGAAGGCTGTTTTGGGTGTATTGACCTTGAAAAGTTTAAGCAAAATTCAGCTCTGTTGGATGCATGCTTTTTGGCAGTGCAATTTTAATGGTCACTATTGTAATTCAATTGTCTTGTATTGTAATTATAGTGAGCCTTTTAGTAATACAAAAATGTGCTCTCTAATTCCATACAAAATGTTAAACTTCTTTTTTGGAGACCTTTCGATGAGGAAATGAATCTGCCAAATTTAGTTTATGACCCTGATTCTAATTTCATTCATTCCAAACTTTTTAAATGCCTTGTCGCATAACTTTGATTCTTTTCGTTTTTGTTTCGCTTAAATGATGGTGCTACAGTTTTACATGCCTCTTTTCTATTACATATTTATTCACCTATTTAAATGATATGCTTTTGCTCTACAGCGTAGGATAATTTTGTTTCTTGAAGAAAAGAAATCCAGTGAAAGCAATAGTTCCAATTTCATATTGATATGATACCTTTTTTTTTACGTGTTGCTTGAATTCTGAGTATAGAGGAAAGTTTTTGAAGGAAATAAAAAGTAATAGTTTAGCCAAGCTCATGAGAAAACAAAAGAGCAATCTCGGTTTTAAGATTATATAATATGTACAGCGTAAACGTAATTTTTATATATGCAAAGTTTAAAAATTTATTTAGTTTATTTCATTGCGATATTCATCTCAAATAGATTAGAACCGAACCCGTATTATAATAATGCATACCTGAACATGCTAATGTCAAGTAGTCTTAGACTTCCTTTTAATCTTCTTCAAATAATTATTACCTCTAATGTTTACCGTAATAAACATAGGGTGCCGCCAATATTGATACTGGAGGTATGGGGCTCAACACAGAACAATTTGTACAACCCTGTATGAAAGCTATTTAGTAGGAGAAAATGGCCCTTAACAAAACTTGTTTTTAACTAAATGATGAACAAAAAAAAATCTACTATCAAAAACGAAGAGAAAAAATATACAAACCTAATTCTATCAGTTCAAAAAAAATTTAGAAAGGGATTTATGATTGTGGCAGGATAAAGTGGAAAAATGTTAAAATCAACTCAATGCACTACCAAGAGTTTCACTTCTCGTATTTAGAGAAATCTCAATTTTTTTCTAACGTTTACCCTAAGTGCTATTGTGCCTTTGGTCTCTGGCCTTTAGTTTTTCCATACTCATTCTTCCCTCTTATTCGTACGACGTCATTTTATAGCTAACGCTTTATGAGGTAAAATCAACTAGTTACTATATTGGCGCATTAGCCATTAATATTTGTAAAAGTATATTGAATATTTGTAAAAACTTCAAATCCTTTTAAACTTCCGCATAATTTTCTTGAAATAATTGCTACATTGACTGTTTACCATAATCAACATAGGGAGTTGTCTTTTGTGATAATGGGTCCAGCTTCGAATCCAGGCGAAAGGTAAGTACTTCAAATCCTGCCACCTGGAATGTTTACCATAATCAACATAGGGAGTTGGTTATTATGATAGTGTGTCCAAGTTCTAATCCAGGCGAAATTATGGATATTTGTAAAAGTAGAGTATTTGCGAAATAGGGGCCCTTAAAATATCGTTAAGGAGGAAGTCCCTTCGAAAGGGTAATCGTAAGCTAAGAGGGGTAAAAGACTCTTGGATTTGTACCTGGGGTATTCTCCATCAAAATAGAGAACTAGCTGATTAGACTTTTACTATCCCTTACAGGATGCCCATGATCTTCCCTGGTGAGAGACGTACTCCTTTCTCTCTTGGCAGCTATGACGTGGACTTGATCTTTATTACATTCAGATGAGTAGGTACACCCAATATAACCATTTAAAAAATAATTTTCTTTATTTGATACTGATTTTCCTGAAAGCGTGGAATACTTGAAATTATTAAATGTGACATGAATCTGCTATTTGTCAAAAATAAAAATCCTTTTAAACATTACTTGCTGAACATATTGCGTAGCAGTAAAATCAAATTACTTCACATTATTTAGAAATATTATTTAATTTAGGCTTGACGTAGGTGAGATGGGAAGACACACGTGACAGCTTCAAGATACTTAAATTAGTTCAAAGTCTTAAAATATGATGATTTATTAATTCGACCTTTGTGTATCGAACAAAATAATCTCAGTCTTTTCCACAATGAATGCACTGAAATATGGTTATACTCTTCCAATCTCCGAACTTTCTGGCGTAACTCATTGCTAAAACCCCTTCTAAATTACCTATATTTTAAAAATCAGATCTCAACTCCAAGGACGCGCTTTTACCTGTGAAAGAATTTATTTGACAAAAGCAAGCTTAATTAATGGCTTCAATGCCGCGCCGCTTTTGTGTCCGCCGTCAATTGTTAATGAATTTTCCGGGAAACTTACTACATCTAAGGCTTTATAATTCTGTATGCTTTTATCGGAACCCGGATTTAAGGTATTGAAATTGATGATCATATATTAAGCGCGCTTTGCAGGTTGTTGATTCAACTGTGCTGCTGGGAAGAATCAATCTTTTCATTAAGATTGATTCTTTCAAACCCGGTCTCGTGATATTTGACAATAATGGTCAAAGGAGAGTCTTTAGAAAGAGAATTTCATGCTATTTTTCTTCTAATATTAAGAATAAAATTTGAAACTTATGTAAGACATTATATTCCAGTGACCCCCTCCTTTCAGGATTTAAACAGTGTTAACGGATATAAAGAGTATAAATAAGTTAAATTAATGATGCAACACGTAAGCTTGGATATTTTGTGAAAATGTAAATTTAACAGACGCAGAGGTTTCTGTTGATGTAGTTTGCTGCGGTTCCTCTTTTGCTGCACTTACAGGCGAAATTTTCCTGAAGGGGGGGCGTGAAGCATATAGTACCATATTTACTATATGCTTCACGTTCCCGCCCCCTTCAGGATAATTTCGCCGAAATTTTCGAAAGAAAGAGTTCTTTTCTTTGCTATACGTTAGTTTTAAAATTTGGTAGGCCTTAAAAACAGATATGATAAATAAAGTTTCGGTTCGATTTTATGCAATTTGTATTTCTTTCTTTGTATCGAGGAGCGACGCAGACGCAGGTTAAGGTTTTAAAGATCGTGTTTAGAGCTTTGAGGTGGCTGAATTACTGGAGTTTTCAACTGAGCAGAGGTTCTTCTGAGTTTGCTTGGTAAGCCGTTACTGAAGTCTGGAGTTTCAATGTCGTCTTCGCTGTTCCAATTTAATGTTTGAAAGCCAATAAAGTAATTTGGTCAACATTATGATGTCTGAGGTTTATCAAGTCAAGTTTACACTGAGGTTACCAACGACGGAATTGCGTTCGGGTGCCGCGAAAAGGGACTTTTTTGATTTGCCTGCACACCATTCGAGCAGAGTATTTTCCTACAACCTACACCAATGCACATTTTTACTTTGTAGTATTTCTAATGGATGTCTCTAGTGGTCCAGGAGAGACTGGATTGTAAAACCAGTTTACAGACAGGTTTTACCGCTTTGCATTGTGTGGAGAAATTCCACGAGTTTGTTTGCGTATGTCCAGTCATTACGCTTTACGAAAATATTTCTTCCCAATTTTGTCATGAAATAAAAGAACGATGGGTCACAGTAAATGGCTCAAAACAGAATATAATTCTGATACTGGGTCAGATAGCGAATCTGAATTGTATATAAATGATTCTGGTAGACCTGATTTATCGGAATTCTCTAGTAATGATGAAGAAACAGAAAGTTCAGATGATCTAATTCATGCTCAGAACTTTTGTGAAATGGATACTGAGAATCCTCCTCCACCAACGCCGCGATTTTCTCTCACGGCTAAATATGAAAGAAGTAAATTTATCTCCTGTAAAGTTTTCTCTCCAGCTTCACATTTTCGTCAGAAAAAAGCCAGATTTAACCTTTTGAGGCCGGGGCTTTGGTAGCAGTAAAAGCTATCAAAGGACGGGGAATCTTGAACCGAATGCTTTTCCCCCTTTAAGAAATCACCTCCTATTTGCAACAAAGATTCTTGTGTGTAGTTTAATGGATTCTCAGATGGGTGCGTCTATGTCTCAAAATAAAGACCTTTGAAAGAGATAAGTGGTTAAAACCCTAGGGACGTCAAATTTGACATTTCAGCCCACTTTCCAGCCTAGAAAATGGGGGAAAAAGACATTACCACTAAAGTGGACAACCCCGTCTTTTCAAAGAGTTAAAAATTACCTTAAACTAATAAATGCACACTTGTAACAGTTTTGACTAAACTAAATTCAGTGGCGCAACAGGCCTAGTGGGCCAAGGCCTGCAGTGCCTCTAAATCTTCTTTCTTGACCTTGGGCCCGGGTGTGCATCAGCATATGATCTGGGGAAGTGGTCAGCTTGTCGCAGAACCTCCGGTTTTTAGTCCCCAAGCGAACTTGGTACAGTAAGACCCCGCTTAACGCGGGGGATACGTTCCATCAAAGTAGAGCGTAATGCGAAACAGCGCTAAACGAGGCTATCTTTACATGTAAATATTGGGGTTAGGGGAAGATGGCTAGGAAATTGGTTAGGTATTAAATTTAAAAAGTATGTTTTTTTAATAAAAATAAAACCAAACATTTATTTCTTAAAGCCCAAATTAATACCACATTATTATTTCTTGCAAAAATAAAAACAAAATATAAATAACAAAACGAATATTCTTAAAAAAAAAAAATAAAATAAAATTCTCAGTCAGTCATATTTAGTTAGCCTTCCGCGTTTTCAGTGTTCTGCCTTTTTGTGACAAAAGCATCTAATGTTGTTTGCCCTTTTCTTTTGCGTTGTTCTCTTAAAAGTTCTTCATAAACGGATAGAGCATCTCTAACACCACGCCTTACTTTTGAGCTCCTGTCAAAATTCGGATCATTTTCAATGAATTGATCCATTATTTCAGTTATGGTAGTCATATTTAGTTAGCCTTCCGCGTTTTCAGTGTTCTGCCTTTTTGTGACAAAAGCATCTAATGTTGTTTGCCCTTTTCTTTTGCGTTGTTCTCTTAAAAGTTCTTCATAAACGGATAGAGCATCTCTAACACCACGCCTTACTTTTGAGCTCCTGTCAAAATTCGGATCATTTTCAATGAATTGATCCATTATTTCAGTTATGGTAGACAAACTCCTTTTTACAAACGCCATCGAAAGTTCTTTTTGCTCTTCTTCTGAATCACTGCTGTCAACATTTTTGTTTTCTTCTTGTTCAGTTAATTCCTTGAGCTCATCATTAGAAAGACTAGCCGCTGCTTCTTGAATTATTTCTTCGACATCTTCCACATTTACCCCTTCAAAATATGTCTGTACAATACCGCACCAAACAAGAAATACAAGTACACTCTTTCGGATATGTATTTGAAACCTATCGCTGCATAATATTTCGGGGAATCCCCGTATGCTGCGAGCGATTTCGTGGAATCCCCGGGTTGAAATAAAAGAGCGCTAAACCGAAACAGCGCTAAACGAAACAGCGCTAAGCGGGGTCTTACTGTACTCATTTTATCGATCCAATCAAGGGATATGACTTAAAACTTTTTTCTTCTCATTTTTTTTATCTTTTAACTTTGTTTATTGAACATCTCTTTCTTCACTTTTATGCCGCGTAAATTTTAACAGAAAAATCACAAAATATTTAAAAAACAATATATTTTTAGAATTCTCGACTGAGCGTTAAATGCTACCACACATACTTTTTTTTTCGGAATTATTTCTTTAAAAATAATATATGGCAACATCCTTTTATTTGAAAACTGATACAAACACGAAAATGTAATAGGGACAAAGAAAGTAAGTGAGGATTGAGACTACTGGTGCTAATAAATAAGAAAAACAAAAGTCAAGAAAATTGCAATCCGTGTGTTTCTACAAAATTTAATCATAAATTTTTGATTTTATGCTGTGTACAGATAGTGTGTTCAAAATTAGAATTAAAATCTTTGCAGTCTTCCGCTTATTTTGTCAATTCATTTTTACACATTAATTTGAGAAACTTTGAAGGAAAGTGACTGAAAGAAGGAAGGAGAAAGTAACAGTGATAGCAGCTGTGTTACATATTATTGCAAACTGTGTTACTTATTATTGCCAATTGTTGCGCAATAGGCGTTTAATCAGAGTAAATTTTATTCTTTAAGTGTTGATTCTTCTCGATTAAAGGTAAAACCTGGTGTTGTGGGGCTCATGCTAAGTGAAATTCTCCACGAATTCTATCAACATTTGCAGTTTAAGAAAAGATCTGATGTGTACACCACATGACTTCCTTGTATGGAATATTAAATTATATACACAATTTTCCCGCCTTTTATTTAAGCATATTGAATTAACAGTTAACGGAATTTGAATTAAATCTGCTTCGTCGATAGCGCATAAATCACAATACAATAAATGCCCTCTTTAAAGTTCACTATATTTATTTACAATAGCGACACTTCAGCGCTAGGTTCACTTAACAGTGTTACATCTCATTCACTTTATAATTCAGAGTGCACAAGAATTATATCATTTGAGCAATTACCACATATTCTACTCAAATACTATAATAAATCTAAAACGATGTATAAAAGACATTAAACAAATAATAATAATAATAATAATAATAATAATAAAATAATAATAAAAAAACAGTTTTTAACAGACGATTCAGCGCTGCTTATCTGATGCGCATGCGCTACTAATTAATTCAGTTTTCACTTCGCGGCAAGGCAAAAATACATAAAAATTCAAAATATTTCCATTAAAAATTGAAAGATGTAGAAAAACATAAAACACCAAGTACAGTTAAAAGAATTTAAAAAATTACAATTAAAGTTACAGTTTCGACGCAAAAACAAGTTATTACTTAAATGATAATTGCAGAATGAATTAAGCAGAATTTAATTCGCAATAATAAAAGAAGACATTACTTTGTTGTTGCGAATCTTAGTTTCTTTAGATTGGCAACAAATCCACTATTCTGCTAAGTTTCAAATGTAAACAAATATGGCTGCTATGCTAAGCAAAAATTAGGCTTAGCCGCGCTTAAAAAACTTTTAAATTGTTGCTAATTCCACAGTTATTGCATGGTGGTTAACTAAAGGCATAAAAATTAGAACATAATTTAATCATTAGATTCGTGAATTAATCGGAAGATTAGAACAACATAATTTAATTATTTTTAAAGCAGAAAATGCACAATTTACAAACATATAAGAATAAAGAAACTGAGCTTACTGAGCCGAGCAACACAATGGATATACGTGTATTTATATATTTTTGGTACTGCCGATTGCAACCAAAATGGGAGGTGCACATCTACATGTTATAGCATTCCTATATACAAAATTTCCGCGTTCTGAGGTTACTCGTTTTTGAGTTATGCGACATAATACGTACATACGTACGTACGTAAGTACGTACGGATGCCACGAAAAAAATCTCTTTAGAATTCATTTTAAATCCGTTTTATCATTTTTTTGGGCGAAAACGAGCCCTTTATTCTGTTCTTACGTACAGATGTCACGCATAAACATCATTAAATTGCGTTCGATAGCGGTCAAAATGAATATTTTCGTTAAAATACGATATGCGAAATTTTTTGCGATTACCATACTTCCTTTTTTCTTCGTGTAAGGAAGTAAAAGGAGCTAACAGCTTTCAGATCTTATGTTACGCACAATGGGGTGTTTTTTTAACGTTTTGTGGGTTACGTTTAGTTAGTGCATATCATGTTCTACGCGAAACACAAGATTGTCGCTTTGCTAATTTTATATAAGTATATTGATAGTACCATATGCTAAAACATTGCTTTCAAAGAGGATAAAAATAAGGTTATCCACAGAATATTCTAATTTATAAAAGTGCTCCCCATTTGAAAAAAAGTTTGAAAAAACGCTGCCTCAAGCATATAAGAATTTACAGAGGAGGGGTTGAGAATATACTATATATATTTGAACAAGAGTCAAATTATCCAGTTATTAGCTTCCGTTAAAGAAAGCCAAATTAGCTGTCAAAAAGGCTAATGAAGTAAAAGCAAATAATCAGAAAAAAAATCAAAGAAGTTGGATAAGTGCGGAAAACCAAAGTTTAAAAACCAAATGAAAGAAAAATGCTATGAGAAGTAGAGAAAGCCATGGAAAATCCAGTATTTTTGTTTAAATAAAGGAAAAGAAAAATATAGAAATGCCAAGAAATATTGCAAAATTTAATTAATTTTTCAAAAAAAAAGTTGACTGGTTAATGGTAGTTTGTTCTTCTTAATTAAAATTCTTCGGCTTTCGCTGTTTATTTTCTAATGTCAGAAATTCAATAACCCGGGGTTTTGTTGACTTTCCTTTGCATCTTCTTCCTTTTGATAAAACAGAGGAAAAATGAACACCCTTTTAAAAATTTATTAATTCTACAATTAGTACCGGAATGAATTTTTCTTTGTTATGTAAAGTCCCTTTGTCATTGATTTTAAAGGCAAATATTAGAGTTTTCTTCTACCATATTCCATTAAGAATTTTTTTTTTTTTTTTTTTTTTTAAATTCTATGCATATTTTTTTTTGTTTGTTTTTCGCAAATTATATTTAAGTGTTCGTTGTACAGCTTCTTTCGTTATTTTAGTGTTTGTACTTGAGCATTTTTGTTAGCATTAAAAGGTTGATAAAGATTAATTTCTCTAGCATTAATACTTCGTACATACAAAACACCCAGATATCAGGAAATTTATGTTTCTGGTATTTTTCTTCATTATCTGGACATCCAGATATCGAGGTTCTTGGGGCCCACAAACAGCCGAGCAGAAAAATCACTGAACACTGGTAGTTAGGTCCGAGGTTCTTATCCTGAGAACAGATTAGCTGCATGGGCGTTTTCTTAGTGTTCTCCATGTGTAACATGTATACGAGCCAGTTTCCATTAGAAAGTCCTCCACGAATACATCCCTCCCACTTGGCAGATAGCTCTGGAGTGTTTTGTCGTAATCAAACCAAGCCATCGAGTTTCTTAATATCGGAGCTAAATAACACAATAACCCACCCAAACACTCCACCCCCCTCCAAAATAAGGAGGTAGGTGATTTACGTTTTTCTACAACGTTGATTTACGTTTTTTAAACAACGGCACCTAGAGGTATCCAATTTTGAATAACGTCATCCTCTGCCCGAATATGGGCATCTGAAAGCCCAAATTTAGAATTTCGAATTTGTTTTATTATCTATTCCATATTTTGCAAAACTTTAACGAATTTCTGATTAACAAACTCAACGATTTCAGAACGAGCAATGGCAACACTGTATGCAAAATAGAAACATTTTTATCTCTAACGCGCGAGACTGTGTATCGAAAATTATTCTATTTTTATATTATTTCGTGATATTACTGTTTATCTTAATTTTATGGTTTAAGTGCAAAGAACGTGATATTTAATAAATAAAGGTAACGCATAAAACGTTTAAAAATACCCCTTTAAGCGTAATATAAATTCTGAAAACTTTCAGATTTTATTTTTTTTTTTTAATTTGCGTAAAACAAAAGTAAGTATGATAATAATTTTATCGAAATAATGGAATAAAATAATAGAGTTACTGAATGAATATCGTCGCAATGATGTAAGCAAAGAATACTAGTCTGATACGCATATAATTATTTCCTCCATCGATGCTCTGTTTTTGAAAATTATACGTTACACATATGTATATAAATTGAATTAACAACTTGGAGGGACAAAGATTCTCAGCCAGGAGGAATTCCCCCCTTGAGCGGAATTTTACACTTTTAGAGAGGGATGTGGTCAGGATTTTATTTACTTGTTAAGTATATAGTTTTAATTTGTGAATATAAAAAACTGTTTTTTATTCATTTTTAGGTATTAATCAACATTTTCTATACTTTCTCTTGGTTAATTTATGAAGCATATTAAAAAATAAATATCTAAATTTATATAAACGTATACGTATTTTCCGAGTTTTAGGAAAGACTGGGGGATGATCATGAACCACTGCTATATACTTTATCGCAGCGTTTCTGAGTCAATGTTCCTCGAAGCCAGCCCTTATGGCCCTCTTAGACTTCTAAAAGAAGAAAGAAAACAAAATTAAAATTAATTGTCTCGACCTCAGGTGAAAAATCTCCGAGTCTGGAGCCATAACACATAGAAATAGTTTTCCACTTTTGTCCGATGATTTCTTTATCACTTTTGCCCATTGTTTTATGAAATTTATTATCAGTTAACATACCTGCAGTCTTAAAGGTAGAAAATATAATAAATTGTCTTGGGTTCGTTCTCTTCTTGGGTTCCTTACATTACTCTACTGAAAACAGCAAACTTTTATAATTCGGTTTTGTTCACATTTCTTCTTATTGCCAATCTAGAGAAACTAAACTTCGCAACATTAAAGATAGTTTTATATGTAGAGGGAGCTGCTACATCACACCTTCCTCAGTAACAATATAGTTACGATATACTCTATAAGTTACAAGATAACAAAAATTTCAGAGTACATGCAATGTACATAAATGTGAAAAGGAAATATATGTAAATAATATATATATATGAAATTAGTAGGACATAACAATAATGAATTATATGTAATTAATCTTTTTAACGCACTGAAAATCTCACATATCTGTTTTTTTTTAGTCCAAAGGGATTTGAATCCCGAAGGACTATTAGTTTCGTTTTGGCATTTTGCGTCGGACTCATAAATGTCGCTTCACTTTTCAAACTGTTGCCACAAAATGTTAGAGTCTTGCATTATATTTGAAGAAATTAAATAATGAAAAATCTGCATAAATGTATGTATATTTCTCGTATTGTGATAAAACAACGGTACATAGAGTCATCGAATTTTGAATAACGTAATCCTCCAACGAATATGAGCATGTGGAAGACCAAATTTGAAATTTGAAATTTGTTTTATGATCGATTTCCTATTTTTTAAAACTTTGACGAATTTTTGATTAACAAACTCAAGGATTTCAAAGCGAGCAATGGCAACGTTGTGCAGAAAAAACATTTTTATCTCCAGCGCGTGAGTCTCTGTATCGGAAATTCTAAAGATATGCTCGTTTTAAAACTATTTTGCGATATTGCTGTTGCACTGGATCTTATGGTTTAAGTGCGAGGAACATGATATTTAATAAAGAAAGGTAACGCACAAAATGTTAAAAAACGCCCCTTTGGACGTAATTTAAAATCTGAAACATTTCAGATTTTTTTTTTTTTTTTTTTTTTCCAAAGAGGTGGAATTTTAACACTCACCTTGTTGAGGTAAATTCCTTATCAGGGGTATTATAAGCAGGACTTTCGGTTTGCATAATTACATTAGATGGTTAGACGAAATTATTCATCACGTCCGGGTCACCAGGTGTTGTGGACGTTGTGTTCAGTTAATACATGGGATAATTTGATAACTTGAATGATAATTGCAAAATGGATTAAGTATATTTAATTCACAATAATAAAAGACGACGTTACAGTTACAACATCAAAGCCAACTCGTTTTTGTTTACATTTCTTCTTGTTGCCAAACTAGATAAACTAAACTTCGCTACAGCAAAGTTAATATTATATGTAGAGGGAGCTGCTACAAGAGAACAGTTAATTGGAGTCTCGTATGACACGGGGCATAAAATTAAATTCCGAGCAGAAGGTGTAATTAATTTCTGGAACTCATTACAGCGAAAATTGCCTTATACAATGGTGATTAAAAAACTATAATTCAGTTTGCTTCTATGTGGCCGTATGAGAATGGGTTTTCATCATTAAATCACACAAAACCAAAGTATCGAAATTGACTTGATGTATGTGTGTATTGACTTGATGTATGTTGTGATCTCAGACATCAGCTCGCCAGCGTATAAAACATACAAAAGCTCAACAGCTGTGCAAGAATAGGCTCATCCATCTCATTAATGCGAGAGCCAATACTAATTTAACTTTTAGTCAATAAGATAAATATTACCCAAATTCTAAGAGCGTTGAATTATTACAAACGAAATAAATTTTCTTAGATTAACTTAATGAAATATAAAATTAAAAAAACTTGAATTACATTTCAAAAATGTAAATATACTAGTAATAATAAAAACCACGAGGCATAAATTTTTCTTCTTCAAGGAAAAATAAAAATGAATATGGATATGCCAAATCCGAATAATTAAAAGATCAATTTTATATAGATTTTATATGTATTAAAAAACAAAGCAAACAAAATGGCGATAGTTTAATTTTCCTTGACTTTAAATTCTATTATTTCGTTCTTTCATTTTTGAAGTATGTATCACAGAGATATAATTTAGAGTATGTTGTGGCAGCACGTTCGTAATCTATAGAAAATTTGATAACAATGTAAAAAAGTTAGAATCTTAAGTTTTGCATAAGCATAAATGAAAAGTTAATTTTATATTAAGGTAATAATTAAAAAGAAACTGTAACGAAGTACATGTTACGAAATCAAAGTTATTTAATATGCAAACGTTATAACTATATCGATTGCCAATAGGTGGAGCCACGTATTTGACAAATAATCAAGCGCACATTTTTATCGATCTTTGTTCGATCGCTTTATTATTTCCTTATTAACCGAAAAGGAAGCCAAAGATATAATATTTTTAACAAATTTTAAGAGTAAGAACTCTTAGATTTTAAATTTGTTACATAGTCTGAATTTTAAATTTGTCACATATTCTGAATTTATCACAATTTTTTTTCATATAAAGAGGAATTTAAAATATATTTAACTAACAATAACTTACTGTAAAGTGGTTTCTACTATAATATATAAGTGTTAAAATTAATAAATGGTAAATCATTATCTTTTCCATTCTTCTGGATATATATATGCATTACAATATTCTCAACCACTTCACCGAAAAATAAGTTTCGTTTTCCGTAAGCAAATGCTTCTGAAGATATTCAGAAGACTCCCAGTTAATCGGAGACGTATTAAGTGGGTAGAGGATAAACCTGTCATTATCTAAAATATTTTAACCTTGTTGAGAAACGATGGATTGTAAAACAAAAGTCTTTGTGAAAAATTAAAAATCTCATGTTGCTATGACATAACTTCCAAGTATGGAATATTAAATTGTGGAAATTTTTTACGTCATTTAAATTTATTTTTTCGAGTAATTCTAAATTAATTAACAATATCTCCCGAGGCAAGTTGGAAATGGCATCAAAAATTGCAAATTTGGGAATTAAATATCTCGGTCAATTTTTGTTGTACTAAAGTGAAACTTCTTATCATTTAATTTTTTCGTAACGAGTATAAGCTTCCAAGTATATTTATATTTTACTTATATTTATATTTTATTTACCAAGTATATTCATGTTTTATTACCAAGTATATTCATGTTTTATTACCAAGTATATTTTATTACCAAGTATATTTATATTTATATTTATATTTATATTTTCTTTTTTACGAAATCCGGGCAGGGCCGGATTTAGACTTGATGAGGCCTTAAACTATTTGAGGTATGGGGCCCTATATAAGTCTGTTATGCTATATTTATACTATATTTTGATTTTTGGAGGGCCCTAAGCTAAGCTAGCTTGTGTAGATTATATGTAAATCTTGCACTGGAACCGGGGGATTTCATTAAAAGTTAGATTCCGTTATTTGTCGAAAATATATATATTTTTTAAATTTGACATTGCAAAAGCATGAATATTTTCGCCATTTAAGACACTTCTGTTGTCGGAAGTATATGACTACTACCAACTATTGAAAAAATGGAGGCCGGATAAGGACTTTTAAGTCGGTTAAAGGGGTTTGATTATATATCTTTGTATAATCGGTTGGCTCTGCCGATTGCCATAAAAAAGGAACATGCACAAGTAGTTGTTGTAAGAGTCCCATATGCAAAATTTCAACGTTCTGTGGCTAATCTTTTTTGAGTTATGCAAGATACATACATACATACTTACATACAAATGTATGCACTGGTCACCAGAATCCATTTAAAAACCAATTTACAATCCATTTTGGAAAAAAGTTCATTATTCTTTCCGTATGTATTGTAAAATTTCGTCCAAATGGGTTCAGAAACGGTCAAATTGGAAATTTCTGTTGAAGTATGATAGGAAATGTGCCTCAGAACACAGTTCTGTGTTTTCTGTCAGATTTACAAGAATGCGCCTGGATTGGAGAGGCATAACATAATATGGGCCGCAACGTGGACTTATAAATGGGTATCTTGATGTCAATAGATGCAACGCTATTTCGAGCAATTAAGTGATATAGTTTAGCTTTACGAAATGTAAACTTCTGGAGAATAGAGTACATATGTGGGGTCCAAGTGAAATAATTAGTGAGGATTACCCCGAGATAAAGGACTTAGTTAACCCATGGCAGACTTGTCCCATATAGTTGCAGATGCTGGTGAATGTTCTTTTTTCTGGTGAACATGACTGGAATGCTCTTTTCTACGTTGAATTTTTTAAGTCCATTTAATTTAATAAGCCAGGCTTTTACTGCATGTATGTGGCTTTGAAGAAATAAAAGAAAAAATAAAATGTATTAAATATTTCTTCTTCAATGTAAGAAATACTCTTACCATTTAAATAAGAAATAAAGATATCATAAATTTATGACAAGATAAATAAATGAAATGTTTTCTTTTAAATGAAACTACTAAAACAAATTAGATTTATTAAAAGGAATAATTATTTTCAATTCAAATGGGAAATGGAACTGATCTAGTAATTAGTTTGTAAAGAATTTTTTAAGTATTTCATTATTAAAAGAACTGTGCTTTATATTTTATTACTTTTGAAGGTAATTTCTTGCAACGTATACATATGCTTCAGAGCTTATTCCAATCTCGAGTCACTGAATAAAATGCTCAACAACTCATTTAATTGCATGAAAGAATTTTGCACATATCTGCAAAATCCAGTGCAATCAGCTTCGCTTTTACTCAGTTCAAATTTTTTATACTTTAAAATATTTTCTAGATATTTTTCTTAAAGTATCGATCCAAAAATTGTGAAAGAAATTGACAGTTGTCGTTCGAAAAAGGTTGTAGAAACATTAGGTTAATTGAAAAATGAGCAAACGCCTTCGCCGGGAATCGAACCACGGACCTCTGGAATACCAGCCCAGCGTGCAGAACCACTACACCACGAAGGCACGCTAGGAAAACGGGAGAAATACCTTATAAGGTGATAAAAATTGATATGAAGTGTTACCTAACTGAATTTTTTTCGGGGGAGGGACTGTTTAAGCTTGATTATATTTGGCCTAGAAAGAAAGTGAACAATTTGGATAACTGGAGTCCGCATACGCAGAGTCTGGGTAACTGAAGTTCACCTGCATTTGATATCTGAATGGATTTTAGGTTGATTTCATTCGGCAAAACACTCGAGGGTTATCTGCCTAAGAAGACGGATACCTTCGTGGAGGAATTCCTAAGAGAAATTGGCTCATATACGCGTTACACACAAGGAAAATCACGAAAACGCCCATGTACCCAGCCTGTTTGCCAGAATTTGAATCCTGGACCGAACTACCAGTTTTCTATGACTTTGCCATTCGGCCGCTGGTGGGCCCGACATCTGAATGAAATGTTACTATATAAAAGCATGGCTTCGGCTAATTCAAACGCGTAAAAATATGAAGTTAAAAATTTAAACTTTTTGTAGTAAGATAATGTTAATAATGTAATAAGAAAACATTTCGTTTAATTTAATAAAATTGGCAGCCTAAGAAGCGAAACTGTGATTTTATCCCTAACACACTCACTTTTGCTTTTATTGGTGTCAGGATTTACAACTAAAAATAATATTTTCATGCACTCTGCGTTTTAACGAAAAATAGAGAACAGATTATTAAATGTAAATCGAATAAAATCAAATATGTAAGCAGAAATTTTTAAAAAAATCAAAATTATTTTATTTATCGAATGGTAATAGTATTTCTCAAATGGTAATAGTATTTCTTACATTGAAGAAGAAATATTTAATACATTTTATTTTTTTCTTTTATTTCTTCAAAGCCACATACATGCAGTAAAAGCCTGGCTTATTAAATTAAATGGACTTAAAAAATTCAACGTAGAAAAGAGCATTCCAGTCATATTCACCAGAAAAAAGAACATTCACCAGCATCTGCAGCTATATGCGACAAGTCTGCCATGGGTTAACTAAGTCCTTTATCTCGGGGTGATCCTCACTAATTATTTCACTTGGACCCCACATATGTACTCTATTCTCCAGAAGTTTACATTTCGTAAAGCTAAACTATATCACTTAATTGCTCGAAATAGCGTTGCATCTATTGACATCAAGATACCCATTTATAAGTCCACGTTGCGGCCCATATTATGTTATGCCTCTCCAATCCAGGCGCATTCTTGTAAATCTGACAGAAAACACAGAACTGTGTTCTGAGGCACATTTCCTATCATACTTCAACAGAAATTTCCAATTTGACCGTTTCTGAACCCATTTGGACGAAATTTTACAATACATACGGAAAGAATAATGAAGGTTTTTCCAAAATGGATTGTAAAATGGTTTTTAAATGGATCGCACTTTATAATGTTGCTTTAATCCTTTGTGGCATGGTGGGTCAATATATTTCCCACCTAATTAATATTTATTTCCTCACTTAGCAATTTCCGTTAGAAATTTTCTAATCTTTTAAAAATAATCTATTTTAGTTATTATTTTTCTCAGTAGATGTTACTACTATACCAGGGCTTAAGTTTATAAGCAAAAAATATTCAAAATAGGATCACAAGAGTGATATCCATGTATCTCGCATTTTTCAATATTTTAAAAATTTTGGTATACAATTTATGATATGTATGATTCTTTTTAATATTCAAAGGTATTTTATTTTCAAAACTCTTAATTGGATTCAATATTTGATAACATTAATTTTTCAGTTGAAATAAGTGGGTTAAAATTTGTCCCACCACACACTTGAATTTCCGCTCAATAGATGGCAGCACTCACGATTATTTTTTCTCTTCTTTTATGCATCTACTTTTTTCGTGTTTGCGCGCGCTTTTACATAAGTTGTATGCTCTGATGTGCTAAAATGTTTAGAAAAAAGTTAACAACTCAAGAAGCTTTGGATCTTTTTGCTGAATTACCATCCGATTGGGACTCAAATGCTTCAGATGTCAGTTCTGATTCAGATGAAATTGAAATCCAGGAGAGAATAACTGAGGTTGAAGTTATTGCTGAAGAAGAAAGGGAAATAGTTATAATTTGTTTTGCTTTTTAAAGACACAGACCCATCTATACATGTGACACTGTAAATATGAATCGGAAGTATCTACCCAAAAATTTAAAAGACAAATTTATGTCAAGAGAATATATAGACTTTTCAGTCAGCGATGATTCAATTTATTGCATAAAATGGAAGGATAAAAGATCCGTTTCTATCCTGTCTTGCTTGGAAAACTGAAGTGAAAGAAATTAATAGAAAAGAACGAGATGGAAAGACAAAATAAGTACTGTGCCCAAACATCATTATTTCATACAATAAGAATATGGGATATGTCGACTGATTGATCAACTGAAAGGACTATATGACATACACCGCAAAAGCAAAAAATGGTGGCACATGTTTTTTTTTTTTTTTTTTTACTTTTTAGATGCGAGTAAAGTAAACGCATTTATTCTACTTAAGTTTGTTCGCGAACCCGATCATGATGTAAAAACAATGACAGATTTTCTTCTCTAAGTTATAGAAGGTCTAATGGCACTTGCAGGCAAGAAACAGCTGAAAAGAAAACTGAAATCCCCAGTTAAAAAAAAAAAAAAAAAAAACTTGTTCATACAACTAGAAAAGAGACTAAAACATGTAAGTCACACGCCAAAGAGAACGAGCAGGAGAAGATGTGCATATTGCAGCACATCGAAAGAAGAACGATGAACATTTTGGATGTGTGAAACATGCTAAGTGCCTCTATGCTTACAAAAGAATGAAACAACATGTTTTTCAAAGTTTCATGAAAAATGACTTTTTTTAAATTTTAATCATATATAAATGTTTTTGAATCAAGTGTCAATTTTAATATTTTATTTAGTATCATATGTACGAGTATCAAATTTTAATCTTAAAATAATATTCAAGAAAATATTTTTTGTTCCTAAAATTTAAAAATATTAAATATATATATGCAAAATGTGCATTTTGCAAAATTTTTCAAGTCATGCATATATGCAATAAGTACAAAATGCATTTTAGTGTGTTTATTATGAATATTTTAGAATGCACGCTTTATTTTGTTTATTCATTCCACATACGATTTTTTTTTCCTGCTATACACCAATATGCTATAAGACATGTGCTAGTTGCATGGTGGGACAAATGGTATCTCACCTTCCCCCGTAAAAAATAAAAGCGCAGAATTTTTTTCAAGCCTTAAAGGCACTTAAGTAAGTCCATCTGACTTATTCTAAGGCATTTTTTTAAAGATTAAAATATATTTTAAATATGCGTGTCGCAAGGGGTTAATATAAAGAGGACTTGTATTTCGAATTATATTCATAATTTAAAAATTCACACAGTAAATTACAATTCATGAACTGTATATTATTCTACTATGAATATTAAGGTATTAGTATTCAACTACATAATTCTATTAAAACGTATCTAAAGACCAGAAATTTCAGAATTTCTTTAGCCAAAGTTTTATTTAGAGAGAAGCTTATAATATGATAAAAACTAGAGGATTTAATAAATGAAATATATATTAAAAATTATCTTGTTTGCTTAAAATTATTTAGTTAAATCAGCGCAAGGATATAAAAAATATAATTCAAGTTTGTCTGTTTAGTGAATTTTTTTAGTCCAAAGTCCAAATGGGCTTTTCCCTGAAAAACTATTGTTTTCGAATTTTTGGGTAACAAACGATTTAAAAGCGAGCAATAACAACACTCTACTGAGGGGAAAAAAAAAAAAAAAAAATTATCTGCAGCGCGCGAAACTGTGTATCGGAAATTCTAAAGATAGGCTCGTTTTAAAATTATTTTGGGACATTGCTATTGAACTGAATTTTATGGTTTAAGTGCAAAGAACGTGATATTTAATAAATAAAGGTAACACACAAAACTTTAAAAAAAGGTCCCTTTGCACGTAATTTAAAATCTGAAACCTTTCAGAATTTTATCTTAATTTTTTATTTGTTTGCGTTTTATGAATAGATATCTATTAAAATTAAATAGAATAGATAATGAAAGACACTTAAAGAAGCAGAAAACGCGTTTAATTGCAGTTTAAGCGAGTATTAAATAAGTTAACATAAATTTTTAAAAAAATAATGAGAAGATTTTCTTTTATCAATTCTTTGTACACTCCATTTTCAAAAACTATATTTTATTACAGATAACAAATTAACATAAAAATTTTGTAGTTGAAGAAATAAAATGATGGTTGAGAATATATGTTTCTATACCTCTTCTGTTATCTTTCAAAACAGATTCAAAACAAAATTAAGATTTGTTTAATATGTGTTTGTAGAGGCATTAGGTTAATTGCAATAAGACAAAATGAAAAATTGGCAACGCCTTTGCCGGGAATCGAACCGTGGACCTCTCAATTACGCGCTGAGCTTGCAGACTACTACACTACGAAGGCTCGCTAAGAAGGCGGGAGAAATACCTTATACGAGTATGTTTATTATGTTTGACATTCAATTTCAGTGCTTCAAATCGAAACTTTCATATGAACTAAAGGAACTGGCATGCAACAGGATATTCTTCTTCTTCTTCTTCTTCTTATTATTATTATTACTATTATTATTATTATTATTATTATAAGAGCATAGCCCCGATCCTCCTAGCCGGCCTTTGAACAAAAATGGAACTGGCCAGAAATATACAGTGGTGGCCAAAATTGTGGACACTTTTGGAAATTTTTATGTTTTTGAACTTTGTATGCTTATAGAAAATGTTACGTTTCGCAAAATGCAAACTTGTATACATCATTTTAAAGAGAATTTATTACTGAATTCAATACAAAACACAAAATTCAATTATTTGCAATACAAAAAAGTTATATGTACTTTAATATAAATAAAAAACACAGTTATGAAGTGGTTTGTAATGTCTAGCTTTCCTGGCCAATCACTGTTCTTGTTCTGAGAACCAATCAAATGTTAGTAACTGCCAGTAGAAGCTGACATCATGTTTACAGTTGAAACAATTCATTATTTTGCTTTGTTCTACAGAAGGAGGACCTGTTTCTTATACACTGCAATTACAAGTAGGAATTTTTGTAAAAATTTTTAATATTTAGTGAAGAAGCAATGACATCAAATAAAAGAGTAGATTGGACACCTAGAAAGAGATGTAATATTATTGTGTTACGAGAAAGTCGTCATTCTTATGCTAAAATTGCAAGACAGGTGGGTGGTTCAGTGACTGCATCTGGAGTCCGAAAGTTTTGTTTACGATATCAGGAGACAAATTCAATAAAAAACAAAGAAGGAAAAGGCCGAAAAAGGTGCATCACATCTCTTGATGACAGAAGAATAAAAAGGCTATGTCTCCAAGATAGAAAAATGTCATCAGCGGCCATCAGAAGTGATCTGAATGATGCTGGTGTTTCTGTCAGTTCAAGAACAATCAGGAGAAGATTAACAGATGTTGGACTGAGATGTAGAATTCCACGAAAAAAGCCTTATCTTAATTTTCAGCAACGAAAACAAAGACTACAGCGGGCAAAGGAACACATTAATTGGACAGATGATCAGTGGTCACAAGTTATATGGAGTGATGAAACTAAGATATCGTTATTCGGTAGTGATGGGCAAAAATATGTAAGACGTAGAATAGGAGAAGAGCTACATCCTGACTGCATTCAAGCAACTGTGAAGAACCCGTTAGTGTTATGATTTGGTCATGCATGTCTGCAAGCAGATGGTATTGGTCGCCTTCATGTCATCGATGGGGCACTGAATGCCAGAAAATACATTGGCACTATTCTAGAACCAAAACTTCTACCTTCCATCAGAGATCTCTTTCCCAACAATGCTTCGTTTATTTTTCAGCGGGATTCTGTCCCTTGCCACACGGCCAAAATATCGATAGAGTGGTTTCGTACAAAGAGCATTAAAGTGTTGTCACGGCCAGGAAACAGTCCTGACCTCAATCCTATCGAAAATTTGTGGCACCGTTTGAAAACTCTTGTCCGAATGAAACGCCCATCAAATAAAAGGGAACTAATTGAGGCTATAATTGTTTCCTGGCATCATGCAATAACGAAAGATAAGCTTAAAACTCTTGTCAGCTCAATGAAACGTCGATGGTCGATGTGAAGCTGTAATCAAAAATAAAGGGTACCCTACTATGTACTGATAACTCACTGCAATCATCACTATCTAATGTATATCCATAACTATTATTGTTTAACGTTTTTTTGTATTGCAAATAATTGAATTTTGTGTTTTGTATTGAATTCAGTAATAAATTCTCTTTAAAATGATATATACAAGTTTGCATTTTGCGAAACGCAACGTTTTCTATAAGCATACAAATTTCAAAAACATAAAAATTTCCAAAAGTGTCCACAATTTTGGCCACCACTGTATTCGACGACATTTTTGTTCTGTCCCTTTATTACCGTAATAAGTATTATAATTGTAATTTATCATTGTATTAGCTGTAACCGTAATTTGACCATCATTTTGCTTTCCAGTAATTTCTAGAAGCAGAAAATACTAGAAATATCTCTTCTATTCATTCACTAGAAATATCTCTTCTATTCATTCACTAGAAATATCTCTTCTTTTGGCTAGCAAGAACGTTATAATTATAGGTTTATTATAATATACTTATAATTAGTAGGTTTTTGTCATATAATATATATTACGTTGCATTCATTTTATTCGTTTTGAAATTCATTTAAAATTGATCTTTATACTTTCCATGGTGCTACTTTGGTAGACGGTTGCACGGATTTTGGCGAGTTTTTGGCAATTTTTCTTTTGGCGAGTAATACGACTTATGGTAAACCCATTGCTGGATAAGTTATTTATTGGTAACCGATATTTTGTTGACATTTTATTTAACAAATAATGCGTGTTATTATGCATAAATTCCGTGTTTTAAATATTATTTATGGCTTCTAAATATTAAAAATCAATTTAATTTTGCATTTTTATTTGAAATAAAAATTTTATTCTTTATCATATTTTATGAAATTTTATGCTGTGGATGATGTAATCAGTGACGTCACCTTACTTTAAAAGTAATTGGTTTTAATATCTATAAATTTAATGTAATGTTTTAAACATTATTTATGGCTGTTAATATTAAAATACCATTTAATTTTGCATTTCTTTTTTAAAATGATTTTATTATGTATGATTATTTAAATAATTTTAATTCTAGGCGTGATGTAATCAGCTCTCTGATTGGTTTTAGAATATTTGTGCATTAATGAGCTGTAATCAGCTCCCTGATAGGTTGCTGAAAATTTGTGCATTACCGCGCCATTTTAAAATTTAATTCATATCTTCGAATTCCTTCAAAAATGTCTCCTTCAAAGATGAATGTTGTTTTTGATAAGTACCAAGAATTTTTGGTTTCGGAATCAAAAAATTGTCCTTTGAGACCTTATTTTCGGCAGCCTGGCTTTCCTAATCAAAGATTTATTTATAAATTCTTACAAGGGTCAGAGGAACTTTATTTTAAATTTTTGACGGAAACGTCGCTAATTGTTTCTTCAATGAAGTTCGAAAATGTAGATCACAGATGAAGACCGTTAGAAGAGCCGATTCTGAGACGGCCGTATATGATATTGTGGCCATGTTGGAAGAAATAACCGCTGTAACGGTAAGAAAATTATTAGACATTCCTCCTTTTTTACCGACAATAAACTAATTGCTGTCATTTTAGCTCTAGTATACGAAGCGTTCTTATTTACTTATTTTAAAGTATTTAAGTAATATTTTAATTCTTTTAAACGTTGGTATGATGGTTTTTAATTCGATATTCAATTTACGTAATATTTTAATCCAATTAAACGTTTGCGCAATGTTTTTATAGTGGTATTTTTATTCTATTTCTATGCTATATGAAAGTAATAATTTAACCTTTCTTTAGTATTTTATACTCGTAGTAAATGTATTTATTCTATATAATATATATATATATATATATATATATTATATTCTATATAATATATATATATATATATTATATTCTATATAATATATATATATATATATTATATTCTATATAATATATATATATTATATTCTATATAACGTATTTTAAAGTATTTAAATTTAATAATATTCTAATTCTTTTAAATGTTGGATGATGTTTTTTATTTCGATATTCAATTTCAGTAATATTTTAATCTAATTAAACGTTGGCACAATGTTTTTATAGCAGTGTTTTTATTCTCTTCTTTGCTATATGAAAGTAATAATAACCTTACTTTAGTATTTTATACTCATAGTAAATGTATTTATTTATACTTGCCTGCCATCTTAAAAAACGACATTTTCAACAAAAAAATTAATCCATTATTTCTAACGATATTTATTTATTTATTTTTTTTTTTTAAAGTTTCGAATACTTTACTGTGCGTAAAAACAGCGTTTTTCAAGATAGCTGACGTTTGTAGAAATCGCGCCAACAATTGCGCCAACGTAAATCGCCAAAAATCCGTGCAACCGTCTACCAAAGTAGCACCCTTTCCATCCCGATATAGTTTTTTTGTATTTCATCTGTGGTAATTGTGCATTTCTTGTTTATAGGGATTTAGCTAGCACGAATGTTATAGTTGCACTAGGGGCCTGATAAGCGAGCTGAGGCCAAAACAAAATTTATAGGTTCTGTGGACTGAAAAACTGAAAATAAAATAAACTGTTACCTTAGTGTACTGTACACAAAATTATTAGCTGCGACTATAGCAAAACTTACGAGTTCTATGTACACCTGAAAAGAAAATGCATAAAAACATTTCAATAAAAATGAAGCCAGTTCATTCTTTCTAAGCAACAACCAATCCGTAAATAATTGATTTGTTGCCAAACCAGGAAACAAAAATTTTGACACTTCAGATTAATACGTATACGAATGACATCATAATTAATTTTTGGATTTAAAAAAATTAAATTTTATGTAATGTAAAATCATTTTCTCAATATCAATAAAAGAATTAACATGGTAATAACATATCGTATCAGTTATCATAACCTGAAACAGAAGAGTTGCCAACAGCATCTATTTATTTAAAGTGCTGACATTAACGGAAACTTTTCGACATACAATGACGTCACATGAAATCACGTGCTTTCTTGAATGTCAGAACATGATCTTATATAATTATAATTAATATTTGGCAATGCTATTTTTATTTTATATTTTGTTAAACTTACAGATTTTTTATTAACCAACTTTACGATTTGAAAGCGAGCAGCGGCAACACTTTCGAGAAAGCAGATTTGTATCTCCAGCGTGAGAGACTGTTGCCACTCGGAACAAAGAAGGCGAAAATTAGCGTCTTAAGGGTTTTTAATTAAACTGTGTATGACTAAAAACTTCAAAGTCTAACACAACATTTAACAGTGTATGATCAAAGAAAGCAACTTTAAGTCAGAGCGACCAAGATTCTTCTTTCCCTTTAACTTTACAAATCATCAAACATTAAAATTTGAGAGAACACTTGACTGCTCCTTAACAAGGTTCAGGTTACTGGCTCCGAATGTTCGGCTGCCAGTTTTGTAATTTTTTTTTTCCAAACTTAAAATAAAAGAGATCTAGGCACCATGATTTTAATAAAAATTCTTAAAAAAATCTGAAAGGTTTCAGATTTTAAATTACGTCTAAAGGGGCGTTTTTTTAACGCTTTGTGTGTTACCTTTATTTATTAAATATCACGTTCTTTGCACTTAAACCATAAAATTCAGTTCAGTAGCAATGTCGCAAAATAATTTTAAAATGGCCATATCTTTAGAATTTCCGATACACAACTCCGCGCCCGCTGGAGATAAAAAGGTTTTTCGCCCCGCCGTAGATTGTTACCATTGATCGCTTTTAAATCGTTGAGTTTGTTACTCGAAAATTCGTTAAAGTTTTACAAAATATTAAATCGATAATAAAAAAAATTCCAAATTCCGTCTTCCACATGCCCATATTCGTAGGTGGATTACGTCATTCAAAATTCGATGGCTCTATGTACCGTTGTTTTATCACAAATATACATACATTTATGCAGTTTCTTCATTATTTAATTTCTTCAAACATAATTCAGGACTCTAACATTTGTGGCAACAGTTTGAAAAGCAAAACGGACATTTACAGTGGTTCAACGCAAAATCGCAATACGAAAACAATAGTCCTTCAGGGACAAAGCCACAGGACAAAGACAGGACGCACTTTAAGAAAAAGTATTTTTCGAAAGCCCCATATGCAGAATTCAAATAGCAAATAGCTTGAGGCCACCATTTTGAGTGCGATCCCTTCAACTGAATTTTTCCTAGCATTCGATCATGACATAGATCAGGTGAAGCAGTCTGTGTCTAGCACATGTTTTATTTATAATGTATTTGCAAATGTGAAACTGGGATATTTTCCTGAATAGCAACTGTAAAGGCGGTCGTGGTCTTGCCGGTTCTCTCAAGAAAGCAAAGTAGGAGCAATGGATTGTAATATTCTTTTATTATGAGGAAACATTCTTTTACAAAAACAGTGTTCCCTTCGTGGAGTATATTACATTCGGATAAAAACCATCACAGTTGAACAACGTAGTACATTTCTTCAACACTCATATATTGGTCGAGAATTCTACGCATTCCATTTTGTTTTTTTTAAAGCTATATATTCAAGCAGGATAGTGGTTAGGTACTCTGACTGCCGTAACCGAAGGGCCCAGGTTTGAATCCCGGAAGAAGTAATTTGTGGGCGTTAATATAAATTTTGTTTGTAAGTGTATAGTGTCCGTGCGGCATGAGGACACTCTAAATATGCAGCGAAATGAAAGTCTTCTCGACAGGCTGGTGTTAGGGAAAGAGAGGTAGGAGCCCGTCACCCCCTGGGTGCTCTCCCTTAAAAGTGGGAGAGGAACTGAATTAAAATCGGGATGTCACCTATATGGTGTCCAAGTCTCTTTCCAACGACAGACGCGTGTGACTCCTCAACACGATGAATGTCCTGAGATTCTACTGACCATTGTTAGGCAAGTGAGACTGGTAACAATAACAAAACTGCATATGAACTAAGAGAGTTCACTTTTGAAGGTATTTCTCCCGCTTTCCTAGCGTGCCTTCGTGGTGTGGTGGTCTGCACGCTGGGCCGGTATTCCAGAGGTCCGTGGTTCGATTCCCGGCTAAGACAGTTACGTATTTTTCATCTTTCTGGCCTCGAAATAAACCTAATGACTGTAACTGTAAGACTTAAAAATGGGAATAAATACTTTTACTCCAACAATATAGAAAACTATCCCGATACGTTGTCAATCCAAATAATTATTTAATAAGTTCCTTTCTTTTTCAGAATGTCCACTTTTTTTTGTATGGCTTTGCATTTTAATTTAAGAGTAACAGATGGAAGCTACATATTTTCCCAAAAGTAATAAAGGGATATAATTAACTTAACAATGGAACAAAGCAAAGAGAAAAAGCAGACATGCCATCATGAATTATAATTAACGTCTTCGCTTTCTGGGAAAAAAAAGAATAAATTTCAATTTTCTCCTTTAAAAAAAAGAGAAAGAGAGAATGAAACCCTTTGAGAATGAGCTCAAGCTCAACATAGAATTTTGCAATCGTCAAATGCATATAAATAATAAGTTTGCACGAAAATGCATCTAGGAAAAAAAACGAACACAAATCTTGCCATCTAACTCCTTTCGAAGGAATGAAACCCCATCTCTGAAATATAAGGTAGAAGGCAAAAATGTACGAGCCGCCAATGGAATGCGAGACGATGCCAGAGAAAATAAATAATGCAGGGTGTTATTAATATGAATGGATTCGAATGTAAATGCTGAAGCGCTTTGTTGCGTTTTATCATTAAAGCAACTGAGAGAATATTAAATGTGGAAGATCTTTGGATGTAATTTAAAACTTGCATTATGTTCTGAATAAATCATCACAGAAAATACTAAATACATGCGTGGTTTTGATGTAACAAGATTTTTAGTTTGTTCTTGGGGTTTATATACCTTGTCTCACGTTTAACAAAGGAACGTGAATAAGAAAAGACGAGTATTTCAGTCGTTGAATTTCTCAGTTGCCCTTTTCTTTTATTTCAATTACGTGCTATTATTATACTTGTATGTAAGAATCTAGGTTGGTTTTCATTTTACTTTGGTCTGTGAAATGAAACACAGACTTTGAAAACAGAGATAGCATTTTTATTTATTTTGCATATTTTAGCTTTTTCAAAATAATCGAATTTAAAGCCTTTCCCGAGAACGTAAATTCAAATATCTTGCAACATTTGATCGATTTGTTAAGACTGGAGAATAAATTATAATTCTTTCTTAATTTGTAAAGTTTTATATTTAAACGGATATCTTATTGTTTTACTTGTAAACTGCCTCTTCTTTTCCGCCAAGATGCGAATGAGTTTAACGCATGTAAGAACAGAATTCTTGAATTTGAGAATCAACTTTTGGCAATGATCTTACTGACCGACTCAATACTTACTATTCTTTTCGCTAAGCTTCTGTGTTAGCTGAAACGGTTTTAGCTTTCGCTAGCCGTATTTTTCTCGCTTGAGTCAACGACCTCAGGCAAACAGGCGGATTTTATCTTGCAGATCTCATGTCTCAAATAGTAAAAAAGTTTTGCTTCAACATTTTGTTATTACATTTCCGAAATCAGATGGATTATCTAGTCCCAGAAACGAAATGACACAAAATATCAAAGTATTAACTGGCTAAGATAATTATAAGTAATTCTTGACATGACGGTAATTCCTGGAAAACTCAGGCTGGTTGAAAATGATGTTTTTCTTATTCTTACTCTCTAGAGAAGCAAGGAGAAGGGGCACCCAAACATAGCTAAAGAGAAGCCACACACAGTTAAACGCTTTAGCCCTTGGAGGCGATCGAGGAGGCTAACCCCCCCTCCCAATCAACCCAAGGGAACAAAAAGTCGTAATCATGGAGGTCAAATTATAAACTTCCTACCACCATGGTCGCAAGTTCTACCACCAAGTCTAGGTAATTACAATGCTTAGTCAGTGACACATTCGTCAACAAACAGAATGCAAGTCAAGGAGTCTATCATCCAGTGATCCAGGGATATCCGGGTCCCGCCGGGGAAAGCCAGTGATCCAGGGAAAGCCGGGACCCGCCAGACAACCTTGCAAATCTAACCATCTAGTTCTTTCAGAACTAAGGATCAGGCAAGACAGTACCACCTGCCAAGCCTGAAACTAGCACGGAATAAATGATGGTTCTAGTCACTGTAAAGACCGATAATGTTTCCCCAGAAGTCGAATCTCTCTAGATATTGTCCTACAAGAAGGCCGAAATTGCTCCCAGTCGACCACCCGGGAGGGGAAATCATACTCCCTACAGCCGATTTCCAGCCAAGGCTATCTCAGTCAGCTTCTGCCATCTTGATCCAACAAACGCCACATTCCTAAACCTATTGACATTAGCCTTGAGACCGAGAGCTATGATGGAAAACCGGGAGTAGCGGCACTCTTATGTTTAAAAAAAAAACAAAACAAAACAAAAAAAAAAAAACAAAAAAAAAAAAAAAACAGAGAAACAGGTCTGTGTCCCTTGTTCTACTGAGCCCGATTAATGAAATTTGTTTTTCATGTCTGGAAAGCGCGACTTTCGATACATATTAGATTCATATATAGCATTGTTCAAACATAGGTATTTTGATAGAAAATCGGACTTTTTCTGAAATAACATACAGATTTTGGTTTTCTATATTTCGATTTTACTACTCAAACTATGCCTAAGTGCCAAGTTTTGTAAAACTCGCATGAGTAGTGTTTAAAAAACTTAGCTCTGAAAAGTTAACCTCATCAGTGTTAATTGAATTTGGTATATATATATATATATATCAACAGACTTTTTTTAAATTGAATTTAGTTAATGATTCCTCCTCAATTTGAAATTTGTGTTCAATCCAAATAAAATTTGCAGATATATTTTAATTCACTTTTTAAAATTTATTTTTTAGTAATTATTATAAATTTCTCTAAAAAAATTGGATTATTACTTACGAAATTGTTGCTATTGCCTTAAAATAGATACACTCCTAGGCACAGAAAAAAAATAGTGTTTATTATTCAAAATTTCCCAAGATACACGTTAATTTATATATTGACTCGTTTTAAAATTTGGCATGTTTGTTACGAGGGACGATAAGGCCAAATGTGATTCACGAACTTTGGTAAATATATTTGAAAGAATGAACCTTTAGCATCTTTTTCCGCTCGTGCACAATGAAAGGGAAAGGAAAATAGGTTACCATAAATAAAAAATTTCACTATGTGATTTTCTCAGTTTACCGCATCAATATTAATTTTTTTAGTAAAATGGCTTACATTTTTCTTTTTATCTTTTTATTATTAACTTTTTATGTGATTACTTTATTTATTGAATATCACATTCTTGGTGCTTACGTTGCATAACAGCAAAATCACAAAATATTTAAAAACAGCATGTCTTAGATCTTCCAATACACAGTCTTGAGCGATAGAGGTAAAAATGTTTTATTCCGTGCAGTTTTGCCAATGCTCGCCTTAAAATCGCTGAGCTTGTTACAAAATATGAACTATATAATAAAACAAATTCGAAATTCAAAATTCGGACTTTCAAGTGTGCATATTCGGATAGAGGACTACGTTATTCAAAATTTGATGGCTCTAGACACAGTTGTTTTTTCACAATGCGTGAAACATACAAACATTCAGGCAGATTTATTTAATTTATTAAAATATAATACAGTGCAATAATAATTAGTGTCAACAATTTGAAAAGTGATACGCCGTTTTCGGAACAAATGTCCCTTTTGGGCTAATAATGAGCGCAGTCTGATTTCATACCTCACATTAGAGCTACAATTAATGTGCTGCCATTACTTACACAAAAGATTGAGCCTGAAAATATCATAATTTAACTCGTGACAGAGCGAGTTATTGTTATGTGAGAAATAATATATATTTTAAGAATCCGTTTGGAGGAAATATCATTTTATTCGAATGCATTTGGCAACAGTAATTTAAAAAAATATGATGTGTACACCACATGACTTCCTTGTACGTAATGTCAAATTATACGCATTTTTTCTTGCATTTCACTTAAACTTATTAGATTGAATTAAACCTACATCGCCGACAGCGTATAAACCACAATAGAATAAATGCATTCTTTAAAATCCACTTTGTTTACCATAGTGACACTCTGGCGCTAGGTTTACTTAACAGTATTATGTTTCGTTCATATTATAACTCAGAATGCACAAAATGTATATCATTTAAAGAATTATCTAATAGTTGCCACGTGTTCTATTCAAATAATAATAAAGCTAGAAATATGTATAAAAGAAATTAAGCAAACAAAACAAAAAAGAACAGTTTTTCACAGACGATTGAGTATTTCTCATTCAATTAATTCAGTTTTCACTTCGCGACAAGGCAAAAATACATAAAAACTCAAAATATCTGTATTAAAAATTACGAAGTAAATCTTAAACGCTTATTTCCTCGAAAAAAATTCCAGAAAGGATTAAACATGATTTAAATAATAAATAAAGGCGTTGTCTTTGTTGTTGGGAAGCTAAGTTTCTCTAGATTGGCAACAAATCCGCTACTCAGCTGTTTCAGATGTAAACAAGAGCAATGGCCGCCATCAAATTAGGCTTAGCGGCAGTTTAACAATTTTAAAATTGTTGATAATTCTAAAAATATTGCATACAGATTTACTAAAGGCATAAAACCCTTAACCGTAAGATAAAAGTAACATAATTCAATCATTTTTATAGAAAAAAATGTACAATTTACAAACATATAAGAGTAAAGAAACTGAGATTACTGAGCCTCCACAGAGTGGATATATTTATAAATATATTTATATACGTTTGGTGCGGCCGATTGCAACCAAAATACGAGGTGCACATCTACATGTTATAACAGTCCTATATACAAAATTTCAACGTTATGAAGCTACTCGTTTTTGAGTTATGCGGGATACGTACGCACGTACGCACATATCAGTAAACTGACATATCAGTAAACACAAGTTCACCCTTTAGAATATCGTTATCGATTAAGAAACGTAGTTTCTGTGAGTTCAAATCACTTTTACTATCTCAAGTAAACACGAGTTCAACTTATAGAATGTTCATTTTTGCTGCTAATTTATTGAGAAATGTAATAACTGTTAGCTGAATTACTCAATTCTTCACTATCAGTAAAGCACTCTACGTCAAAAAAAAAAAAAAAAAAAAAAAAAAAAAAAAAAAAAAAAAAAAAAATATTCTCCACAAGCATGCGCGCCCTCATTTTCTCTACCTCCACACAAATTCTTGGTAGGAGATTTGGAAGCATCCCGCCTACATTCCAGACCTCGTCCATAACATTACCATCATGTAAATTTTGAGTTTTTGGTTGGAAAGCTCTTTAATGACAGTAGAAAGTTTTGGCAGAGGGCAACGGTTTTTCTGAACGGATTTGCAGCAGAAGTATGTCCCTAGGGTATACAAAACATGTCTGTCGTATATGTAATAAATGCGTTAGTACTATGAATGCTTATGCAGAATAAGTAAATAAATACACAATGAAAGACATATTTGATTAAATATATGATATAGTTAGCTAAAAATAATACTGTGACATATTTTGTATACACGTCAATAAATTTAGTGAAGTTATAGGTTAATTGTAGTATTTCTTGTATAAGTAGTACCAAAAGCGTCAGAATGCGAAGTATCGCCGGAGAAAGAGGGTTACAAGGACGGAGTAATAGTTTGCCAAATTGACGAAATAACGCCAAGTTGCCAACGATTTTGGCGGATACGTTTTATCCCCATATGTGGCGACAAGTCGCCAAAACTAGTTGAAGTTCTCAGCAGTTTGCTCCGATCCCCATGTAACCATAATATCGTCAGGGCATCGCGGTCAGAAAGCGTTGGACTCTTCTCTCTATATTTTCGAAGCTTCACTTCTCCATTAAAATTTCTTTATATACTCTGATTTTGTTTCTAGCATCCTCTAAATTCTAATTCAGAAGTCAAACAACAAAAATCAGCGTTATACCTACAAAATTTTCACAGGACTAGTTTCGATGGTTCTACCGAACCATCATCTTCAGCTGCAAAACCGCAAATGAACAAGATAGGAAATAATGATTAGATAAGATAAGAAAGCCTGGACAAGAATAAGCAAGTGGCGCCATCTGTTGGCGAAACCAGAACTAAAACATAATTTCTCTAAAAGCCGAAGGCAAATTTGGATTGGAATTAGGATCGTTAACAAGAACAGAAAGATTTTTATGAATGTGAAATGCCTCTAGAAAATCCAGTTCTCCAATGGAAGATGTTTTTTGAATAATTTTGGCAGCAGAAAAATTGAAAGTGTGATTTTCGGACCAACAATATTGAGCAACAGAAGACTTCTGTGTTTCCTTTTTTCTAACATATGCCTCATGTTCTTTGACGCGAAATTTTAAGGCTCTCTTAGTTTGGCCAATGTAAATTAAACCACACTGGCAAGGAATCCTATAAATACCCCAGGAATTCATATCCGGAATGGGGTCCTTAAGTATAGAAGTTGGAATTTTATTGATGGGAGAATAAACAACCCGAAAGTTAAATTTCTGTAAAATATGTGCAACTTTATAGCTAATTGATGGAAAGAAGGGAATGACAACAGAATTTTTATAATCTCCTAAAATAAGAGTATGGCTTTTACTGTGTTCAGATGAGAATTTTTTAACTGCTTGATTAATAATGTTGGGTGAAAAGCCCCTGTCAATAGCTATTGCTTTTAAATAATATAGTTATTCATCAAGGGCTAATTTGGAGGAGCAAACTTGAAGAGCACGGAAAACATAGGAATAAAATGAAGCTAACTTTTGTTTAGTCGGATGATATGATTTAAAGTGTGGTGGAAGGCAAACCGATGAAGGTTTACGGTAAACTGTAGTACTGAAGTTGGATGTGTTAAGTGTGACCAGAATGTCGAGAAACGGAAGAGAATTGCAAGTCTCAAGTTCAAAAGTGAACTGAATAGCAGGATCAATAGAATTCATTGTTGAAAGAACTTTATTTAAATCATCTTTATTACCTTCAAACAGGGTAAAAGTATCGTCTACGTAGCGGAACCATGCCGGGAAGTTTAAAGTTTCAAACAATTTTGATTCATAATAATGCATGTAGATATCAGCCAGGATGGGACTGAGGGGACTTCCCATGGCTAATCCCTCAGTTTGTTTGTAATATTTATTTTGGAAAACAAAATGTGTTTGTTTCAAACAGAGTTGAGTGAGAGAAATTAGCTCCTCAATTTCGATGCAAGAGAAATGAAATTCGCGAAGTCTGGTTTCTAGACATCTTAATGCACCCTCCACTGGGACATTGGTGAATAATGATTTTACATCAAAAGAAACCATGAGTAAATTACTAGGAGAAATGTTTTTAACCTTTTTTACAAACTCTATTGAATTTTTTATGGTGTAAATGTTATTGTCTAATAGAGTGGAAAATCTAGAAACCAAATATTTAGCTAAAGGATATGAGGCAGTACCTAAATTTGATATAATAGGGCGGAAAGAATACCACTTTTATGAATTTTGGGAAGAGCATATAATTTGGCACAATTCGCAACAGATGGGATAAGCGAATGTTTTAAGTTGCTTGAAATGATTTGCGAAGATTTGATCGAAGTTTTTATTTTGGATAAGTCCGAAGGTGAAGGATCTTTAGGGATCATTTTATATGGTCCTTCGCTTAAGAGTTCAGTGAGACCATCGATGTAAGTGTTCTTATCCATGACGACTATCTGGCCGCCTTTGTCGGCCTTTGAAATGATAATATCCGGGTTAGAATGAATTTCGCGCATTGTAGCTCTTTCTCTCGCAGTTAGATTTGGTTTCAAAGGTTTATTATTGAATTTCACAGTATGAGCGATAAGATGCCTAATTATTTCTTTCTGTGAATCTGAAACTTTACTGAACTTGAAAGCTTTTTCGATAGGAGACAAAATCTTTGGAATCGAGGGTTTACAGGTTTGTGAGAAGTTAAAATTATATTTTAGAATTCTCTCTTGTTCTTCTGAAAGACTAACATTAGAAATATTAACTATTGGCTTGATGTTTACAATGGGAAGATTTTTTGAACTACCCGAACTGGAAGACTGTAAAAGAAGTTTTTCGAATTTAACTGCAAGGGTGTTTCTATGACGGTTAACTGCATTCTCCGTTCTAGACCAAGACTTTTGTTCAAGGGCAGTGAATTTTGGATATGATTTAGCGAGTTCCAGATGAAGCTTATAGAGTTCATGTTCAATTTTGGACAATTGTTGACGTGTATCCCTTATCACGGACCGAAGTAAGGCAAGCTTGCAATTTAACAGAATTCTTGAAACGCGACTCGAAGGTTTTTGATTAGATTTGATTTGAATAAAATTGGGGATCAATTTTTTACATTTACATTTAAGTAAAAAGTCAAGATGATTCAGGAATTTTTGCCGTTTCAGGCGTAATTTAGTGAAACGATTAACGGATGAAGGCATGATAAACAATGCAAAAATCAAACTAAATTAACTGAGCAATAATAAAGTACACACAAAACACAGAAAAATCCCTCATTGAAATGAATAGAAAACAAAACGTTTGTAAGCAAAATGCATGAAATCAGACAAGCAAAGCACAATATCTAAATGTACAAAACATAAACATAACTTGAAAATTGCAAAAATATACTCACCGGAACTCCTACAATCACAAAATGGCGGCCACACCACGTGCAAAAAAGAAAGCAAAATGTAAGCCTGTTTGGGGCTTCTAGAATTAACACACAATAACACGCCGAATAAATACTAATTCAGAAGTCAAACAACAAAAATCAGCGTTATACCTACAAAATTTTCACAGGACTAGTTTCGATGGTTTTACCGAACCATCATCTTCAGCTGCAAAACCGCAAATGAACAAGATAGGAAATAATGATTAGATAAGATAAGAAAGCCTGGACAAGAATAAGCAAGTGGCGCCATCTGTTGGCGAAACCAGAACTAAAACATAATTTCTCTAAAAACCATCGAAACTAGTCCTGTGAAAATTTTGTAGATATAACGCTGATTTTTGTTGTTTGACTTCTGAATTAGTATTTATTCGGCGTGTTATTGTGTCTTAATTCTAGAAGCGCCAAACAGGCTTATATTTTGCTTTCTTTTTTGCACGTGGTGTGGCCGCCATTTTGTGATTGTAGGAGTTTCGGTGAGTACATTTTTGCAATTTTCAAGTTATGTTTATGTTTTGTACATTTAGATATTGTGCTTTGCTTGTCTGATTTCATGCATTTTGCTTACAAACGTTTTGTTTTCTATTCATTTCAGTGAGGGATTTTTCTGTGTTTTGTGTGTACTTTATTATTGCTCAGTTAATTTAGTTTGATTTTGCATTGTTTATCATGCCTTCATCCGTTAATCGTTTCACTAAATTACCCCTGAAACGGCAAAAATTCCTGAATCACCTTGACTTTTTACTTAAATGTAAATGTAAAAAATTGATCCCCAATTTTATTCAAATCAAATCTAATCAAAAACCTTCGAGTCGCGTTTCAAGAATTTCTGTTAAATTGCAAGCTTGCCTTACTTCGGTCCGTGATAAGGGATACACGTCAACAATTGTCCAAAATTGAACATGAACTCTATAAGCTTCATCTGGAACTCGCTAAATCATATCCAAAATTCACTGCCCTTGAACAAAAGTCTTGGTCTAGAACGGAGAATGCAGTTAACCGTCATAGAAACACCCTTGCTGTTAAATTCGAAAAACTTCTTTTACAGTCTTCCAGTTCGGGTAGTTCAAAAAATCTTCCCATTGTAAACATCAAGCCAATAGTTAATATTTCTAATGTTAGTCTTTCAGAAGAACAAGAGAGAATTCTAAAATATAATTTTAACTTCTCACAAACCTGTAAACCCTCGATTCCAAAGATTTTGTCTCCTATCGAAAAAGCTTTCAAGTTCAGTAAAGTTTCAGATTCACAGAAAGAAATGATTAGGCATCTCATCGCTCATAATGTGAAATTCAATAATAAAACTTTGAAACCAAATCTAACTGCGAGAGAAAGAGCTACAATGCGCGAAATTCATTCTAACCCGGATATTATCATTTCAAAGGCCGACAAAGGCGGCCAGATAGTCGTCATGGATAAGAACACTTACATCGATGGTGTCACTAAACTCTTAAACGAAGGACCACATAATCCGATCCCTAAAGATCCTTCACCTTCGGACTTATCCAAAATAAAAACTGCGATCAAATCTTCGCAAATCATTTCAAGCGACTTAAAACATTCGCTTATCCCATCTGTTGCGAATTGTGCCAGATTATATGCTCTTCCCAAAATTCATAAAAGTGGTATTCCTTTCCGCCCTATTGTATCAAATTTAGGTATTGCCTCGTATCCTTTAGCTAAATATTTGGTTTCTAGATTTTCCACTCTATTAGACAATAACATTTACACCATAAAAAATTCAATAGAGTTTGTAAAAAAGGTTAAAAACATTTCTCCTAGTAATTTACTCAAGGTTTCTTTTGATGTAAAATCATTATTCACCAATGTCCCAGTGGAGGGTGCATTAAGATGTCTAGAAACCAGACTTCGCGAATTTCATTTCTCTTGCATCGAAATTGAGGAGCTAATTTCTCTCACTCAACTCTGTTTGAAACAAACACATTTTGTTTTCCAAAATAAATATTACAAACAAACTGAGGGATTAGCCATGGGAAGCCCCCTCAGTCCCATCCTGGCTGATATCTACATGCATTATTATGAATCAAAATTGTTTGAAACTTTAAACTTCCCGGCATGGTTCCGCTACGTAGACGATACTTTTACCCTGTTTGAAGGTAATGAAGATGATTTAAATAAAGTTCTTTCAACAATGAATTCTATTGATCCTGCTATTCAGTTCACTTTTGAACTTGAGACTTGCAATTCTCTTCCGTTTCTCGACATTCTGGTCACACGTAACACATCCAACTTCAGTACTACAGTTTACCGTAAACCTTCATCGGTTTGCCTTCCACCACACTTTAAATCATGTCATCCGACTAAACAAAAGTTAGCTTCATTTTATTCCTATGTTTTCCGTGCTCTTCAAGTTTGCTCCTCCAAATTAGCCCTTGATGAAGAACTAAATTATTTAAAAGCAATAGCTATTGACAGGGGCTTTTCACCCAACATTATTAATCAAGCAGTTAAAAAAATTCTCATCTCAACACACTAAAAGCCATACTCTTATTTTAGGAGATTATAAAAATTCTGTTGTCATTCCCTTCTTTCCATCAATTAGCTATAAAGTTGGACATATTTTGCAGAAATTTAACTTTCGGGTTGTTTATTCTCCCATCAATAAAATTCGGAATTCTATACTCAAGGACCCCATTCCGGATATGAATTCCTGGGGTATTTATAGGATTCCTTGCCAGTGTGGTTTAATTTACATTGGCCAAACTAAGAGAGCCTTAAAATTTCGCGTCAAAGAACATGAGGCATATGTTAGAAAAAAGGAAACACAGAAGTCTTCTGTTGCTCAACATTGTTGGTCCGAAAATCACACTTTCAATTTTTCTGCTGCCAAAATTATTCAAAAACATCTTCCATTGGAGAACTGGATTTTCTAAAGGCATTTCACATTCATAAAAATCTTTCTGTTCTAGTTAACGATCCTAATTCCAATCCAAATTTGCCTTCGGCTTTTAGAGAAATTATGTTTTAGTTCTGGTTTCGCGAACAGATGGCGCCACTTGCTTATTCTTGTCCAGGCTTTCTTATCTTATCTAATCATTATTTCCTATCTTGTTCATTTGCGGTTTTGCAGCTGAAGATGATGGTTCGGTAAAACGATCGAAACTAGTCCTGTGAAAATTTTGTAGGTATAACGCTGATTTTTGTTGTTTGATTTCTGAATTAGTATTTATTCGGCTTGTTATTGTGTCTTAATCCTCTAAATTCTCATTAGTGACGCTTTAATCGCTTTACTTTTCACCATTGCTGTGATGAAAAAAAGAAAAAAAAAATGGCTTTTGTTTCTCTCATCTCGTTAAAGTACGTTTGACCGTATATTCAGTAACTTAAATTTAGCCGGATGCCGGGTGAGCTATCTTTTTGTTCTTCGAATGAAATTGCAAGCCCAACCGGAATCCCAAATAAGACAAGGTTCGATATTTTATTCCTTTTATTTAACTATTTATCATGAAAAAATTAATTTATTAAATTTTTATTTATACTTTTATATTTTATTGCATTTTAATTTATTTATTTAATTATTTTAATTATTATATATTTTGTTATTTTATAGTTATGTATTTATTTGTTCTTTTATTCCTAACGCTTTTAAGCCACTGGGCTCCGCAATTTCTGAAATTAAGTCCTGAACACTACTGTTTATTGAGTGAAATTACAGTACCAGCCGCAATTCTGAATAAAAAAAGATTTAGGTACTTTAATTATTATTTAATTGTTTGTGAATAATTTACTTGATATTTCTGTACTTTTTTATTTACCTCTTTACATTTGATTTCATTTTAACTATCAATTACTTATAATGTGTAAATTTATTTTAGTTCTCTTTTATTGATGACATTCTTTCGGACTCCGATACTTCTAAATTTAGAAATCTAAGCTGTGGCCTTTTAAAGACATCAGTTGGCAGAAAATACTAAATATAATGCAGATTTTATGATGTAGATTTTACTTCACTAAACAATTTCTTATAAAAAACAACTTTCAAATTGATGCTGAAATCATGAATTGTTTTAATAATAACAGATACCCCTTCTTTATAGTTTATGTGTAAGTTTTGTAAAATGAATAATTTGCTTTAGTTCTGCCACCCTTCCGATTTTCTATATTTTAAAATATTAACTTAAACTCTTAGTTCAGATAACTTTTAGTTAATTTCTAATGGACTGAACTTTTTTTTTTTTTTTTTTTGACTTTCTTAGTTTAAACTTGCATGTATAAAATAAATATTGAATTTGTAAAGAAGTTTTAGATATTATGTATGTTTTAACGGAAGAAATTAAAAAAAAATTTAATTAATTTTCATGTCTTAACTGAAGAAAATTCAAAAATGTGTTATAGACTGCGAAGAAATATGTTATAGACTGCGCAATAGATGGCAGCACTGTGCAAGGCTCTCAAAAATCGGATTTTTCATCTGACGTAAATAAAAAGAAACCAGACCAAATGCATTACAAATATTTTAAGTTTTGCGATTTTTCGGGGACGTGAAAAATAGTTTAGCTGCAGTTTTTTTAAATAAATTTTTCACTCTGCCTATGCAAGATTTTACTGATTTACTTGTTACAAGACTTACACTAATTATACTGGCTTATTTTGATGTATAACTATGTACACACATATATGTTACCTTGACAAGAATTTAACATTTCTCTAAAACGTTCATGATACTTTCCATTAGAATGTGGTGTTAAATTAATTTTGTAAAATTAGATATGTCTATATCATTTGAATATATATTTTAATATATAATTTAAATATTCTACTTTATAAATACATATTATTATACATATATATTTATAATATATAATATTATAATTATATATGTACTTATTTTAATATATATATATATATATATATATATATACGCACATTAAGTTGGTGCGAATTTTCTATGCAAATGAATACTTACAAAGAGAAAAAGGTTTTCATAATTTAACGAAAACAAGAGATAATTCTTACTGATCCCTATCAAAAGTACTTCACCTTTCTTTTACTTATGAACCGATGAATTTTACATTTTTGCCACGTTTTGATTGAATTTATTTTAAATTAATTAAATAATAATGTCTGGAACTGCATTAAAGCTTTTAAATTTTAGACTTGTATATTTTTAAAGGAAATAAATACATTGTGCTTTGCTTTTCTCTACATTTCTGGAGAAATTAAATTTTATTATTACATGTAATTTAATTTATTTGAGATTCCTTTCTTCCACCAATGCGCATTAAAATAATCAAGTACATATTTCTTATTCATATAACAGTTTAGGTCGCTTTTTATTTACTTTATTAAAATAAATATTGTATCTTTATTCAAATAAGGAAAATAAATGAGCAAAAGGGAAAAACGATGTTTGATTATTTTAATATTTTGTGTGTGACAAACATGATATATTCATGAGTTATAATGGCATAATTAAAAAAAAAAAAAAAACTTTATACATTTGTTTAGTTTTAAATCTGATAAAATTGAATACAAAATCAAATATTTGTACTGTTACGATAATGCACTCAGGAGCTAAATCTTTGAAACGCCTTCTATTTAATTAACATATTTTTATTAATATATTATTTAATTTTATTTAATTAACATATTTAAAAAAATTATTAAGGAGCAGATAACTCAAATTACTTTAAAATAGTTATAGATGCCTTTCTAATTCATTTTATGGTAATAATAGTTAGGATTAATACCTAGGTTTATATTAATAATAGTTAGTAAGGAAAATGAAATTGGTTTGATAAAGTGGATGTAATTGTGAACAACGCAGCTATTCAAAACTGGTTTATTTTTTGTCAGTTGTTTCGAAAATGGAAATCTCTTTGAGTGAGGTTCATAGGTTCATATTTATCATGACCGCAAAGTTTGAATTCAATGAGGCTTTCTAAAGCACATAAATTTAGTTTGAACTTATCTAAAAAAAATTAAAAAACAGTTTTTAAATGTTTTAAATGATACTTGTTAAAAATATCCATCAACTAACGTATAACTTTATGAAATAGGGTTCTTTTTATATTTAATTCGTTTCTACTTAGGATATTGTTGGTTACGATAGTAATAGCTGAGTGTTTAAGAGGAAGATTTTGAATGGTGTGCTTGGAAATTTTTCCGAATTTGTATTCTTTTGACTTATAACAAAATGTTTCGCATTTCCTTTCTTATTTTGTAGATTTCGTTTCTAAAAGCAATATAAAAAAAAGCTGATGTGTTAACCACATGATTTTCTTGTACAGAATATTAAATTATACGCATTTTCTCCTGCATTTCATTTAAACTTGTTTCCGCGAATTTTATTAAAGATATATTTCTCATTCAATTAATTCAGTTCCCACTTCGCGGCAAGGCAAAAATATATGACAACTCAAGATAGTTTCATTAAAAATTGAAAGATATAAATAAAATTAAATAAATAAAACACCAAATACAACTAAAACAATTAAAAAACAATTTTTACAATTTAAATTTCAGTTTCTACGCAAAAACAAGTAATTCGACCAACAGACAAGAAGGCAGATTTTTCGGTGAACAAAACTAAAAGTTTCCTTTTAGCCCACTCGGCAAAAAGACAGCGTTGGTGCAAATTTTCAAATGTAAACAAATATGGCTGCTATGTAAAAAAATTAGGCTTAACAGCACTTAAACCACTTTTAAATTGTTGATAATTCTACAACTATTACATGCAGAGTAACTAAAGGCAGAAAAACCTTAACCGAAAGAAAGAACAATATAATTCAATCATTTTTAAAGCAAAATATGCGCAATTTACTAATATATAAAAATAAAAAAACTGAGCTCACGGAACCGAGTAACAAAGTGGGTGTATATATATACATATATTATATTTTTGGTGCAGCCGATTGCAAACAAAATGCGAGGTGCACAACTGCATGTTATAGCAGTCCTATTCTGAAGCTACTCGTTTTTGAGTTATGCAAGATGCATACGCACGTACGTACAGACGTCACGAAAAAGATCTCTTCTGAATCCATTTTAGGATTTATTGACTTATTTTTTATTATTATTCAATCATTTATTATTTATTTATATTTTAAATCAATTTTGTAATTCGTTTTGGAAAAAAGACTCCTTTATTCTGTACTCACGTACGGATGTCACCCAAAAACATCATTAAATTACATTCGATAGCGGTCAAAGTGTATATTTTCGTGGAAATATGTTAACCGGAATTTTTCATGATTACAGTACTTCCTTTACTTTGTACAAGGAAGGAAGAAGAACACTTTTGTAGTCTTAAGAGTAAATAGATATATCACTTGACCTGTATAGCTTTTAATCTGAAGATGGTTCCAATTTGTAACAATTACTTTTTTTCTAAAACTGCAAATAAAACTTTCAATATGTCTTACGCGATAAACTGCATTAAATTTTCCCTGCTTAAGCATTTAACAATTACCTCAAAAATATTTAATGCTACTTCTTAAATTTAAGACTTTTTTTCACCTTACTGTTTTTTCATATTTCTATACTGAGATTAATTACAGCTTTTTAATTTCGAAGAAATGGTTTAGTTTTTTCTTCGTAATACTGCATATTGTCTTCATAATCCAAAGTGAATTATAAGTCTTTCTGTTCAGTTTCTTTTCCATATTTTTGTAATCGAAATTGAACAGAACAATAATATGTTCCTCTATTGAAAAATGACTAAATAATCTTCTAAATACCTGTTCTTGTATCCTTAAACTAGAGGTATATTTATACTGTTATAATTTATTTTCAGTAATATCTACTTTCTTTTATCAGATAATATTAAAATGAATTTTTACAAGTTTTCTACAATAATTTTCGTAAAATTTCTCGAGGAATTATTTAAAAAATGAGAAATCGAGGCTTTATTTTTCTTCCAAAAATTCTCAGAAAAAAAACCTAAATGAGTTCTACTCTTTACACTTTTATACTCTTCACATAGCTTATATAAGCTCTTTACATCGCTCAAGATTTATTGGTTTAGATGCATAAAACAGCATTCTTTATTTTAAAATGCATTTACAGCAGTCTGAAATATTTACGCATTTAACGAACCGGAAACTTAAACATAGCGCATGAATATAGGCTATTGTAATATGGAAACATTAGTTGTTTAAAATTAATTGCGATAAATATAATAAAATATAGACAAAAAAAATCCAAATTTACATAGAAATTAAAAATAATGCTTAATAGTATTTAGTGAATATTGAAAAGATTGGGATGATTTCGATATTAATAATATACTAGTGCAAAACGTAAGCAAGTTTTCTCACTTTGATCGAATTGCCCAAAATATCAAATGGAGACATCAGACATCAGATCAGAGGCACAATTGCAATGCTTAAAAGATGAGGAAATAATAGCAGCAAGAAAATTTATCAGATGCATATAGTTCGAAAAGAATAAAATAGACTTTATATACAAGATGGCGTTAATCCAAAAAAATCTGTCTGGCCAAGAAGGCGGCCAAGGTCTGTCCAAGAAACCAAATAAGGAATATTATAGTTCGACCAACTCATCCGCGAGCATGAGCGCAAACACGCATGCGCCATTCGGACTGAATTATTCTCAAAATTGGGTGAAAGGATGGGGACTTTCTCTCCAGCATAGCTCAGAAGACCTTTCACGTCACCGCAAGTAATACCGCCCCTTTTGATCGAGTCTATATGTTTTGGCAGAAAGCCAACCAGGTTTGCGCTTGAGACGGTTGAACTATACCTGCCCTAACTGAAAAGGTTGTGTTACACCGTCTCTCGATACTCAACACCAGATCATCTAACGGTTTTTGGGGTAACAGATCCCATTCTTCAAGGAGCATATATTTCAACTGCCTGGTGTTCTCTGGAAAGTACGATCGTGCTGCCAGGTGTTTCCCTAAAGTATTCGTGATTCATATCAGTGAAGTATGCTGGCCAATCCATTCTGTTGGTATCTTCGCTTACCAAGGGCTCCTCAACAGTACAAGTCCTGTGTGACAGTCCACTGTCATCCATAAGAACAATAAATGTACGAGATATATGGCACCCCGGAAAAGATGCACTTACCGGAGGATAACTTCGTCATATTAACGACATCTGGTAAGTAAAATTGTATCGGAAGTGGAGAGCTCTGTCATCCTTTCATAATGCCACCCCATACAAGCATACCTGGACCACTCCAGCAGTCTCTTGACCTAATGTTAGTGGGATGAGGAGTGCTTCGACCTCTTTTTAAATAAACTGTCGCTAAGAGTCGTTTATAAGGCTTAGACGACTTTTATCGGTAAACAGGGCGTGACTCCACTGATGAGGTGTCCAGTCTTTCTGTTCTCTGTTCTCTACAACTTTGTAAACAGTGTCGCCAATGAGCTGGTTTAAATGATACGCAGCATTCAGAACAGGGGTCGAATAGGCCAGTTTTATGGAATTGCACGTCCCTAGTAAATTGGGGCATCTGTCGTCTGATGTCGTGTGCTACTGTTGAACAAGATTGCTCGCTGTCTGGTTCGATCTCGTTTCACTTTCAGGGTGATATACCGGTCATCAGTAACAATTGTTTACCTCAACCGACCACCCCTAACCTTTCTAACAGCTATACCAGCCATATGAAAGGCTTCTCAAGCTCCTGAACAACATTTTTATCAGTTCCTAACTCTTGAGCAACGGACATCAAACTACGCCTCTCCTCAAGCTTGCCAATCATTTTACCACGAGTAGAGACGTCCTGTTGTTTTCTTCTAGACAGACTACACACATAATATTGAACTTTGTGGACACTCTACATTTACAATCATGGACTATAATGTTCTAAAAAATGCTAAAAGTTGATGATTTGTAATAACAGAATTCCTTTTAAAATTATAAATCGTTCGAGAAATGCTTTCCAAGTATGTATATTATTTCTTTCCAAAAATATCGTTGGTTTTAAGATTTCTACTTTAATAATTTTAAAATTAAAAAATACAACTTCTTTGATTTTTGCATAACTGACATTAATCGTGTCTTTACTGAATAATAATTCTCCTAAAATGTTTACAAATTTGTTCAGGGTTTTCATCTTGTCGTTATAGAATTTTAGAAGGCGCATATGATACTGAACTTGATTTTATCCAAGCAGAATAACATTATTTAATTTAATTTCAATAGTTAGTTTAATCACACTGAAACGAGGAGTAATGTCAATTCATAATATTCTCGGAGCGAATTTGCAAGGAATAGTTTGAAATTAGCAAAATACAGCACTATACGGAACTGAAAACAATTTTCTAGAGTTTAAAAATCTGATTATACAAATGCATCAAAGTATAGATTTTGGAAGTGACTTGATTCTCCAATACTCAATTTTGGTTACATAAATAAACGGGTAACCTCTCTTCTCCGGCAGTCGAAAGTGATTTAAAACATCGTTAATTAACCTATTTCACTGTTAAATATAAATTTTTACTAACGATGCTCTTTCTGTTTCTTTTAATCAGTTTGATTTTGCAAGTAGCCACCGTTTTAATTTTGTTCCATTTAAAGGTATATGTACGATAGGATTCGGCAGAATTCGTGACATAAGATTGTCTGTTGCTAGCGAAAGAATAAATAAATGGCATTTACTTTGATGTATTTTATTGAAGATCAATTGGAAATACGATTCTTCTGGCGACTATATTATTGATTAGACGAAACTGATTTTTTTTTTCTAAGTAGATGTATTCCTAAAGTGTCTGTAAATTCAGAAAAAAGATTTTAAAATACACATGTTTTGCCAATACACTTCGTACTGAGCAATTCTACTTAATGTAAGTGTTCGCTATCTTTCTAGAATAGATCTGAGGAATTACAAATATAAAACAAAATTAAATAAAATCTGAACGTTTTCAGACTTTATATTAGGCCCCAAAATGGCGTTTTTTTACGCTTTGTGTGTTACCTTTATTTATGAAATATCATGTTCTTCGCAAGTTAAACCATAAAATTCAATTCAACAGCAATATCAGAAAATAATTTAAAAAGAGCATATCTTTAGAAATTCCGATACACAGTCTCTCGCTCTGGAAATAATTTTTTTTCGTACAGAGTTGCCAAGGCTCGCTTAGAAATCGTTGAATTTGTTAATAAAAAAATCGTTAAAGTTTTACAAAATATAAAATAGATAATAAAATAATTTTAAATTTGGGCTTCCAGATGCCCATATTCGAGCAAGAGACCTACGTTTTTCAGAATTTGATGTCTCTAGGGACCGTTGTTTTTTTCACAGTGCGAGAAACATACATACATCCATGCACATCCTTCATTATTTAATTTCTTTAAATATAATGCAGGGCACTATTATTTGGTGGCAACAGTTTGGAAAATGAAACGCTGTTTTTAGTGAACCAACGCAAAATGCCAATAATTTCAAAAGTGATTCGCCGTTTATAGCTAATCAACACAAAATGCCACAACGTAATTAATATCCCTTCTGGGCAAATTGCCTCTTTGGGCTAACAAATTTGAGATTAAAAATTCGGGCTTCGAGTTGCATATGTTCGGGTGGAGGACTCCGTTATTAAAAATTTGATAGCTCTAGGTAGCCTCGTTTTTTCACAATGCGAAAAAATACATACATACATGCAGATTTTTCATTATTTAATTTCTTAGAAATAATACAGGGAGATAATATTCGGTGGCAACCACTAATAAACGTGATACTCCATTTATAGTGAACCAGTGCAAAATTTCATTTCGAGACTAACAGGCCCTTTTGGATTTAAAAAATTGAAAGAGAGAGAATAGTTTAATGAAAAGATTCATTATCCTGTGCAAATCCATAATAAAGCCAATTCTTAGAAATTATAGCTTAATAACATTTCTAACAAAAGAAATGATTTCGTGCTAAATTCTAGCAAAAACAGTATTGTTAACTAAACTTTTTAATGATAAGATTTACAGCATCAGAAAATCGAAAGGGAAGTATTTTTGTACAGAAGAAATCTCTACTTAAAAAATACTTTGTAAAAATATTAATTTTTTGGAACGCGGGAAAAGTAAACCTCGATTATCCACTACTTCAAGCCTTCAGTTTTTATTATCCGTCAAAACGACGCACAGAATTAACCTGTCAAAAAAGAAAAAAATGCAGAGAAATTAAAATTTATCTGTAAATTATCTTGTAATATAAAATAGGTTACATATTTAATAATATGCGATTGCTTCGTCATCGTTTTTTGAATAAATGTTTAAAATCTGTGTTTATATTGTGGCCAGACCTCCCTTTTATCTAACAGATAAAACCTCGTCAATAGTTAAACGAATAATCGCTATAGTTCAGGAACAGGGACGTAAACTCAAGAAGGGTTAATTACCCTTTATTATTCAAAATAAGAGTTTAACAGTTGGTTCCTTTCTTAGAGCGTGCATTCAAGCCTCCACTTGAGCTTGGACTCAAAGTAATCAGAAACAAAACTTAACTAATGCTTAATTAAAATGATACAGTCGAAGTTATCAAATTTCTAAGTAATTTATCCTCTAAATATCGAATAAGATAGCGAAACTATCAAGGGCCTGAAATGCGGCCGAGAGTAGTAGCAACTTAGACAGACTTAGCCAAAAGGCGAACGTGCTCTAGTCAGAAACTCTGAGGCTTCCCTCGAAGTCAGTGGAACTTCGACCTAAATACCACTCTTACTCATTTGCATTAAACGCGATTCAAAAAACACATTCTGGTAGGAAATTGTGAGCTGAAATTGGGAAGGACAGGAAAGAAGCTTTAACTAAAATTAGCTGTTAAAAGCTTAGGATAAACCTTACAATATTAAAAGAAGAATCAGTTGAGTACGGTACTTTGTTGCACTGTGGAAAGCCTATGGTACTAAGTGCCACCAAATTTTAAACACACATAATCTTGCAGCCGAAAATGTAAATCTGCAAGAAAGAGTTTTGAATGTTTTAAATTTATGTTACATATTTTTCGAATTAAAAGCAATTCATGTTTAAAAGGATTCACAAACTTAATGTATATACCATTTTCGCAATCACATCATTATAATTGTTGGTTGGTTGTTTGAATATGGCAAATCCCACGAGGGTTATCTGCCTAAGGGAAGAGAAGTTGTCGAAGAGGATTTTCTATGGAAAACTGGCTCATATTCACGTTAGAGTTTGTCTATCATACGAAAAGCTGTCAATTTTCCGTAGGGGTGTCTTGAATGATAAACTTGTTTCCCCTTAGCTAATGGCATGGAGGTAGGAAGTAAGAAGGAGTCGCCCTAAACAAGTTTCTCCGTACCCTGCTCTAAAGCACCGGCGATCCTTACGTGGTGACCAAAACATTGGGTCATTTACCATTGAGTTCTATGGGATTTGACGCGTTCGGGTGTAAATATTTTGTAATTACGTCGCAAATATACATATAAATGTATATATTTTCTTTTTCTACAACACTTCAGAGTCCTAAGTATGTGAAAACAACATATTTTTAAACAACATTTCATTCTGAACGGAATTAAATGCTATACTTTTCACAGGACAGTTTTCTCAGAATGGTTTAATTTGAATGAAATATTTTCACAAGTTTTCGTTAATTACATTAGAAAAAAGAAATTAAGGTAATTCGATTTTATTCGGTTAAGGTACAAAAATTAAGATCAAAGTTTATTGTATTATTAATATTAAAATTATGCATTATTTCTTTTCTATTTATAGAGCTTCTTCCTAAAATACTTTCTTAAATATGACATGATTTTTTGGCTTCTTTTAAATCGAAAAATGTAAGTCAATTTATAATTAATGCTCTATTCGGTTCATTTTAAATTAGAGAATTATTAGGAATTAAATAGTATTTGACTTTCTCTGAACATTTCTGAAAGGGAATAAAATAAGTTTTTTTTTTTTTTTAAGTATTATTTAAAACTTGTAACTGAGTTATTATAAAATGTAAAGTGAATAATTCTTTTAATTATACTTATCAGATCTTTTTTTTTTTTTTTTACCCTTCATTTCAACAATACATATTCCAAAACTCTTTATTACGTTCTTAAGTGCGCATCTCATAACATTTGCTTTACAATACCTTTTAACACATTGCTTTCCAATACGAACAATTCTTGCTTAAATAGTTTTATAACGTATTTGTCAACAGGATTTCAATTTATGTTTACAATTCAATATTAAGGTTATTATATATTTAGATAACATTTATAATCATTATAAATTAGATACATTTAATCATTAGATTTCTTCACAATACTTTCACAGTTGTTTATAAGTGAATAAATTCTTCATTTCAAATACATTTATAAATAATTTAATGAATATTTAAGTATTTTGTCAAAGGCAGATACATGCTTTTTGCAAGCACATGCATAAATACCCATACATATTTCCTATTTATCATTTCCGGCATGTGCAAATCTTTAATTTCTGTGCATTCACTATATTTTTCGTGTAAAGTAATTTACACTAATTTAGCATACACCCGAAAGTTTTACATAAAAAATATATATGAATATAATTTGAATGAAAATTATAAGTATTATTTTTAATACCCACTCAAAGGTCAGTTTTTCTTCAAAATTCCCCCACGATGGCATCTCTCTCTTTAGGCAGATAGCCCTTGCATGCGTTACTCTATTTAATAAAAACTTAATCTGACCTATGTGCCTAATTACAAATATTTTAACATACATAATTTTATATTTACATTTAGCCATCAAACTTTTCAAATCTTCTAGAAAATAAATTTTGGCAGATCTCTTTTAGCAATTTTCTTAAAATCTATATTTTTGTAGTGCAACAGCTTAGAATTTTATAAAACAAATTCATAATCAAAATCGCTGTTGTTAGTTATCGAAAAATAACCAAGATGTGATTTTTGCGTAAATGTCAGTAAACTATACAAATTGCTATTATCCATCACACTATGAATGTTTCTTTCATCCGAGAGTGTCCCTTTTTCGATTTCTATGGAATTGTCGTGTGTCGAAATACTATCAGAATCTTGTCAAGCGAGCTTCTGAATGTAAACAAAAAACACACCGTCTGGTGACCCAAGCTTCAAAGCAGTGCTTCACTTCTAGCGCGGAATGGCCCCTCCTCCCTTTCCTACCTCCATGGCTAATGGTCGCCAAAAACATAATAGCAATAAAGCAGCCCTTGGTTCACCCCTGTTTGAAAGAGGGCTGTGGAGTCTGTAGGAAAAATGACCGACTCCTGAAATTTTAATGACTCCTTTATATATATGTAAACATATACACATGGGTACAGCGTATTTTTAATATAAAAGAAATAATAGATGGTACAGAAAATATTGATGCGTAGCAAATTTTTTATATTAATTAACATTTTTTATGAAATGGAAAAACTGGCATTTGTAATTTCTAAGAAACAGTGAAACTTCGGCAAGATCTTCTTTGTTAGAGAACCATGGATCCAATTTGATAAACTTCAGAACTGAGAAGTGTCTTTCCACACTGACTGGAGTAGGAAGAAGAGCTGTTACTGCTAGGGCTACTTCCTTTAACTTTTCAAAATAGATTTTGTATAAGTTTTAAAAGAGGTGTCTTGCAAGAGCAATCATATTTATGTATTTCGTCAAAGGCCGTGCATAAATCGTATTTTTTCATTTTTATATCTAAAGGCTTTTGGTTATTTATTTTCATTCGCTTTGCCTTAGCCTTTTCAATATTATCCAAATATTTCTCAAAATCTAATTCATCAGTGGAAGAAGATGATAGAAACTCAGTTGCAATATCTGCAGTTTGACTGTCCTGATTTGAATACTCCAATTGTTCTGAGAACAATTTCATCATAGATTGCTTTCTTTGCATTGAAGAAACGATTCTTTCTGCAATAAACCCTCCATTTGAGAAAGAACAAACATAACATTCTTCCAGTCTTGCCTCTTGTTAAGTCTTGAGATTGTAGCTTTTTGGTGGCTATATACGGTATAGAAAGGAGAGTTTCCAATTCTGCAGGATTATTTCACAGTCTTTTTGTTAGTGAAACCATCAGAGTTATCTACATCTTCTAACATTCTAGTCTCCTGTTAATTCTTCAGATTGTAGTTTTTTTTGTGGCTATGTACGGCGTTGAAAGAAGGGTTTCCAGTTCTGCAAGATCATTCCGCAGTCTATCTGTTAGTGAAATATTAGGGTTATTTACATCTTCTGAAAAAGTTCTTAATTCTAACAACCACTGTATCGACAAATATGTACTTCTCCATTGCGTTGCTCCTTTTTCCGCTGGCTTCCGAAGAATGGCATCCATTTTGGGAGTTCTTGCTGCTATTGCTGCTTACCTAAATTGTAACCAAATGAAGCAGATTATTCAATAATGGCAAATATCACATCCATTCTCCTCCCTTATATTTATTTATTAATATGTCAATAAAATAGGAAATAACTATTTATTAATGTATATAGTTCATAAATAAATATATTAACTCAGTTTGTTATTAATTGTTTTTTCCAATTCACTTAAATTTCATTTCAAATTCAAACTGTTCAACAAAAACGGGTGTTGGAGTCGACGTGTTTCTTAAGCGACTCCAACTCCGACTCCTCCTTTTACCCAAAAATCTACCTGATTACATGACTCCGACTCCAACTCCACAGCCCTGGTTTGAAACATAATAGCCTTGTTGCTATAGCGACCGCCACCTGCCAGACACTTCTTCTCGTAGACAGACAATATAAATGGGGAAAAACAGGAAAACCAATCGTGTAACTAAGCCGAACTACTAGCCCTCGACAGTCTTTAACCACTCTGCCACTAGTGGAGCCACACCATTACAGTGAAACTTTATGACCTACAGTGAGTTTTATGACCTCGAGCATGGGAGATCGAAAATTGCTTAGAATAAAAGTCCGATGTACCGAAAAAAGCTAATTTTAAAATATGTTTGTTTCGTAACATTTTAGTAAATAAACTAAAAGTTTTGCTTTTTAATATTTTTTTCTTTATTAGCAAAAATTTGCTAACACTATTTTAGATGTTTTATTTCATTTTTCAGTGCAAAAAAAACCTCTAATTCTTAAACAAGTACGACAAAAAATGAAATGTAGATCAGCATTTATCTTTCCTTCTTTCTTTGAAGAAAGTGTTTTCAACTATATTTATATTACATTTAGTGTGTTCTGTTTTTCAGAATATGTTGGTTGTCCTGACGTTAGATCAAAATCTCAATTTTTTTTTTTTTTTTTTGTAATTATTGAAGTTGTCGATGATAAGGGACGCAATATCCGTCCTGTAGCACTCATCATATATATTAATTCTATGGGAAAATTTCTTTCTCTCTTTACCTATGCAATGATACGTGGAGAATCTTTTATGAAAGATTACCGGGGGGTAGGGGAGCTGACAAAAAGCTTAATGATTATATCACAAGCTATCAGATAGACTGGAACAGACTAAACATAATGAATAGTGAATAATTTCCGTACGAAATATTAGCACAAGTCCAGCTAGTATCGTTTAAAAATTTAGTACTATTCCCTCAAGTAAAGCCACACAGAGAAACTAATTCCAATTAAAAATTGCTGCAGAGGTCAGTGGTCTCCAAATACGATTATTTTATTAATAATTTATCACAGAGTCTTATCATCAGATTGATTTATCAGACAGCCTGATTTCAATAATTGATAAGACACTTATTCGTGTACATGCAACTTTAGCAGAAATTTTTTCTTGTGTACGATAATAAGAAATAAATTAAGCTAAGTGATGCAGGTGAATCATATTAAAAAGATTTGTTATCTATCGTTCTGTGGATGCAGAATTTTATGTTTTTAATTTAAACGGAATGTTTTTACTGTCCTTAAAATTGAGTAAGATACGAAACAATGTAGCCAATTGCAGCTCTTATTTGTATCCGTAATATAAAATATAATATGCTAAAACAGACTTTATTTTACTGACAGTATGTACCTGATGATAAAAGGAAGATTCTATGCCATTCGTCTATGCTCTGGTCCATCATGACATAAATCCTAAGACTGTCGGAAAATTAAAGATTCACTATAACTACTTCTTAGGAATCTAATGCAATAAAGATATAACTAAAAATCATCAAAACACATTTATTGATAAAGGCTATTATAATCCGTTTATTGAAATATAAATAATTAAATTTCCTCAAAGAAAGCAGGTATACAAGATTCCGCTACTAGGAAAATTTCTTCTTAGTAACTGTAACAGTCTTCTCAGCAAAAGTTCTTCTCAGTACATCATATTCATTAATAGCAGTCTCATTAAATTGTACTACGTGTGAGGAAGAATTATAATCGTCCCCAAGACGACGATCTACGGTTTAGATAATATTGGTTTTCAGTGGAGGTGGTCATCTTTGAGAAGTGAGATTTAAATATTTTATTATGTTTATGTTCTCAGAAATACTCGACTTGCTAGAAATACTGGAAACCAACTGGCGTAAGGATCTATCGTCATTGTATTTTTAATATTTTAAAATACAATAAAAATATAACTGAAAATCATTAACATTGATGAAAACATAAATACATACCGTGATCTAATAAACTAGTGAAAATTAGATGAATAGGCCGCAATTAATATTTTTTTAATTTAATGGACGACGTCTTAATTGCATCAATGAAAGAAGCGTTAAAACGATTTTTAGCAAATCACTTTAATTAATTTTGCTGTTAAAACGATTTTTAGCAAATCACTTTAATTAATTTTGCTGTTAAAACGATTTTTAGCAAATCACTTTAATTAATTTTGCTGTGAGATTTAAGAAAATGGCTTTCTCGAGAATAACATACGAAGCAAAGACGAGTTATTATCTCGAAGAAAACCATTCAGGAAAGAATCTGTATCAAAAAATATCTGTCTCAAACATAACATAATGCCAAGAAAACAGATTATGGCTCAATTTGCATGCTGTTAATCATTCTGAAACTATGCTACATTCCAGTCAGGGTTATACATATATGTTTGCTTTCGTACAAAAAAGAACACAAGGATAACTGCGTCTTTTGTGATTACTTTTTATCTCTTCTAAATGTATAATATCTCAAATGATATGGTGGCAGGAATTCGAGACAATAACATTGTGATATTGATAGCTAATCAGAGCATAATTTTAAAGAGTTTTCGTAGCTTGATTGCTCATGTTCTGTAATTATCTTTTGTATGGTGACTAGATTCTTTTTTCCGCTTCTCTTAAAATGGTTTTGACTCAAATAACTGCGTTAATATAATGTTACGTGCGTACGGATCCCTAAGAAATTGATTGCAGGTCCGATGAGAGGTTAATATTTTTTTTTATTATTTATTTATTTATTTATTTTTATCAAAAGAAATATTTCAGAAGTCTGGAATTTTCCACAAAAATATCCGTACAAGTGCTCACAGTATCACACAGTATAATCAGTAGTTACACTTCAAACTACTAAGAACGTTAAAAAGAACGCGATGCAAAGCGCATCTAAAGAAAAAGCCAACTCGGATTTATTCCAGTTCACGCGGAACTGCAACTCGCAACGACAATAACTAAGCAACTGAGAACAGATGCTCTCTTTCCTGCCTTAAATTGTTCTTAACCGGTTGCCGAGATATTTCTAGTACTTTCTGCTTCTCAAAATTACTGGAAAGCAATACGAGGGTGGAATTACAGTTGCAGCTAATATAGTGGTCAATTACATTTATTCAGTTACAATACTTACTCCAATGGTAAAGGGACAGGACCAAAATGTCACCAAATGGTCGCCAAATGTGACGACTTTTAGTTGTTTCTCGCCAAATTTGGCGACAGAATAAGTCGCCAAAATCGTTATCAGTTTTGCCGGCATCTCGCCAAATTACCGAGGTACCCATTCACTCAATGTTAAATATGATTGCTACTCTATTCTTGCTTTTCTGGCATAGCTTCCTCTTAAAATTTGTCTCGTGCTACATTACACAGAAAAATAGAATAACTTTATTTATAATTTTACTTTAATTACCTATCTAAGTGAAAAATTCGTAACAATATTTCACTTCGAGCTCATTCACGTATCACAAGAATACTTCCATCAACACTGACTAAATATATATTAAAAAATAAACTGACTTTTATTGTAAAAATGAGGAGAAAATCAAAATGTCGAGATCGATTATGGGTTAGGTTAGGTTATTTAATTACGGCAAAGCCTCGAGGGCTATCTGCCTAAGGGGAGGGATGCCTTCTAAGGGAAACTGGCTCGTATACACGTTACACATGGAGAAAACCACGAAGACACCCATGCAGCCAGCCCGTTCGCGGGATTCGAACCTCGGATCGAACTTCCAATGTTCAGCGACTTTACCGCTCGGCCGTTGGTGGGCCCCCTAAAGATTATGGGAGTTAATAGCTTGTCTTAGCGCCTATAGCAACAACAGTTGACAACCACAACCTACAGGCGTTCTTCGCATACACCCGACGCAACACGAGCGCATCCCAATCTCGTGAAAATTCGACCTCATATGAATAATCAGTATTCTCAAGAGAGATTCTTTCTGTTCCGTTTAATGTTTCTCGAATATTAGGTTAACATTTCCTAGAAAGTATTATGACTTAAAATATTAGAGTATTTCAAACTTGAAATATTAGAGTACATTGACGGTACGCCACTGTTACTGTAATGACGGATATAAAAATCGACGGTACGCCACAGTTACTGTAATGATGGATATAAACATTGACGGTGCGCAGGGCTGTTCCTAGACCATTGGCTGCCCGCTTACTTTCCTAAGATTGCCGTCCCCCAAATTAAAAAATATATATTCAGTGATTGATAAAATTTTTATTTCATACTCACTAAGTACTTACATGTGACAAATTGTATAAAAAGTACTTACATATGATAAGTACTTGCAATGAACTTAAAATATTGTTACGTTTTTCTATTCTTCTGATACCAGCTGTAATTGTTACGTTATTTTCTTCCTTCACGTTCGTACGGAATTCGTAGATTTGGAGTGAATAACGACGACACTTGATGAAGTATTGAAACACACTTTATTTACCAATATTAAACATGGCAGCTCCAAAGCACTTTTACAGTCGTCGAAAATCTACTATATAAACTCGCTGGAACAATCAGCGACTCAACCTTCAGGTTATCAGGCTATCACGGTGAAGACAGCTTCACTGCAAAGCACCCGAGTATAGCTCCCAACTCTGCTTGGTTGTTCTTGGAACTCCAAGTACTCTCGAGACTCTCCATGCGATGCACTCGACGATACACAAGAGTATAGCTCTCGACTCAGCACAGTCTAAGACAAAACTCGACGATGCACTAATTCGCGATGCACTAAAAGACTCTCTCGATGCACTCTATGATCACCTCAGCCTAGACTTAGAGTCACTCGCTCAGTGACTGACTATCAGCTCGCTAGACGAGGCACACACACTAACTGATTGCGGACCAGCAGGGTTTATATAGCTTTTGGCTTGTGTTCGAGAACATTCTGGGCTAAACCGGTAAGAATTCGTTCCAGAAGGTTTTCCATCCGTCCATGGTATATCGCCAATTTTGTCACCAAATGTGGCAACCCTGCCTTTCCTTTACATTTTATGGCAACCCTGAAACTACGTTGCGGGGAAGCCATCTCACCGCGCCTGTGTATTTCGTAACAATATTTAGGCGTGGTATGGCCAGAATCGGGCTGCCTGTTTTTGGCCGCCCGAGTGATTTTACTCGCTGCACTTCAGCTAGGAACGGCTCTGACGGTACTCCACCTTTACAGTAGCAATAAATGATCTTGATGAATATAAACATTGACGGTGCGGCTCCGTTACTGTAACGATGGCTACAAACATTGACGGTACGCCACCGTTACTGTCAGGGTGGATTTAAACAACTGATATAAGATGGAATTGATAGGTTATCTTAATTGCATCAACAAAAGATGCGTTAAAACGATTTTCAGTCAGCGCTATACCAATTGAATTTCTTGTAAATATTCTTAAATGCTTAATTAAATAGGAATTGCTTTTTAAACTTTGTTATGAGCTTTAAAAACGGCTTTCTAGAAAATAACGTGCAAAGTAAATACGAGTTATTTTCTCGAAGAAAATCGTTCAGGATAGAACCTATACCAAAAACAAATAGACACCATGTAATAGTTGATTTATTTACTTAAAAGAATACCATTAATAATTAGTTTCGTATTTCAAAACATTCGTTCGATTTGCATCGAGATGTATTATCTACTGCACCAATATTACTATGAGCTCACTGAGCAATTATTACTGATATATATATAACAGTATTGGAGTATTGGATATAGGAATATCCAATATGTCGATACTTCATTTCTGCTGCGATATATTTCCGTTAATAGGATATTGGCAAAACAGATTTCGCTATTTTCGTATTAACAATACAATAGATTAAATGTAGATTGTCATGGTGTGCATTAAATATAACTAAAACTGTTAGAAATAGTTTGGATAGTTTTTGAAAAAGGCCTCCAACCTTTTCCTTATTTCATCAGCTGTGGCAGGGAAAGGATGGTATATTGGAGGTTCCATTATGTGAGATTCTGGTGATATTTTTATAGTGCAAGATATTAGTTGAGCATAGAAAAGTAGATAGTGGTAACTGGGGATTTGTTGCATAGCACGAATAGTTAATTTACAGTTTTATGACATTTGATGATCCAACACTTAAGTCTATTCGTTACGTTTTTAGTTCATTTCCTCAATCACAAAAAGTTTTTTTTTCTCTTTAAAAATGCATTCTGCGAAAAATATTCTTCTTCGTAGAATTTAACTTTATAAATATTCATACCATGAATATTTTATTTAATAACATGCATTTCCATTTCATTATTCATATTTAATTCAATTTCCATTAATGAGGGCCATGTTTTCTTTACTAAGCAATTTTTATGTTTTTTTGGTATGGTTGCTTTATTTAGAAGTATAATGAGAAAGAAAACGTAAATGGCTTTCTGTCAGAAGATGAAAATGTTGTTAAGAAAGGACAGCAAATTAAGAATGTATTTTTAATTGAATATTTAAATCTAATTTACGTATAATTGATTATGATTTGCAGTACAACATTTTAAGGCTTTAAATTATTAAGCTTCTTAAAAATATTTTCTTAATGCTTCTATTACTGCGCGCCTCGTAAGCTTCAGGCGAAGTTAACAATTAGATATTTATTGACAATTTAGAATTAATGCATCATTCCTGGGAATCATATTTATCTTTATAAAGTAATTTATCTGCAAGAAAGGATTTGGAAAATTTCTAAAAAATAAATCATAAAAATTTGATGACTTCATTGCGTTTCACTTTTTAAAAAAAATACAATTAAGGGATATGAAAAATGGATTTAGGAAATTCTTTTGTTACAAAATTGACTTAACAATATATTTTAAACTTCAGTGTTAAAATGTTAACGGAATAAGAAAAGTTAAAATATTAGCAAAATAAAGAATTTAATACGAATAAATGATAAAAAGGTTTCGATAAATAGAGGAACACATTATTAAAATGTGTTTTCTAGTTATTACAGTATTTCTCTTAGATAATATAGTATAACATTGTTTATTATATGGTATCTCTTGTACTTCTAAAGTTAACTTACTTTCCATTAAATTTCTGACAGAGACTTTTAAGCACTCATGATATTTCCATTGTCTAATTCAAATCAACTTTTGTTTCATTTACTAATTCCCTTTTTATGTTTACTTAAATATGTCTACCAAAGTGATTGAAGATACACAGTTTAAAATAATCCAAATATCTGTTTGTTCGAAATGAAGGTAACAACGTGTAAGGAAATTAGTCTTCATTTCTTTTATAGTGAAGTGTCGTTTATACGTTTATCATTTATACATCTTTTCATCTTTGTTTCAAGTCGTTTTTTTATGGTAATTTTATGGTATAGTTATGGTTTCTATACGTTTTACGACTTCAGTTATACGTTGTTTTTCCTCTTTCTGAGTCAAATATGCTTCTTTTTGAAGCTCAAAATTTTCTCCAAAATCACTGTTTTTCTTTCGGTAACACTTGAAAGTTTTACATTGGGAAGCGAGAGGAAAGAAGGAATATGTGAGTTATCTTAGAATAAACGGGGATTCAGATTCGACTTGCTGATATAAAAGAATTTTTTGAAGGGCTAAAATATAAATGATAAGTACGTTTTAATGCTGTTTGGCTTTTGAAATTGTTGGCAACCGGCGTCGATTCCCCTAGCGCATGCGCATGATAAGCAAGTTCTCTGCTGCGTAATACTTATACTTAGTAGGCAGTTAGCCAAAGTCAATGGTGAGTAATGCATGTAAGCGAGAAGGGCTAAGCGCTGTGTAATATCATGTTTCTACTCTGCTGTTCAACGTCTTCGTAGTTTAAATAAATGTTTGTTATGTACATAGAAGATGTCATTTTATTCTTCAAAGGTTATGGGCCCAGATAGCGCTTAACTGTGCAGAGCAACTACCATTGTTAAATTCTTTCGGCAAGCCAAGCTGCGTCGACTGAAATGAAAATGGCGACGACTAATACAGTGTCAATTGAAAAGCTAAACAAGGACAACTTTGACACGTGGAAGTTGCAAATGGAAGCAATACTGATTAAAAATGATCATTGGGACTATGTAACTGGGAAAATTCCGAAACCAGAACCTGGTGATGAAGAATTTGCTAAATGGAAAACTACCGACCAAAAGGCACGAGCGGATATAATCCTATCCATCTTACCCAGCGAACTTCCACAAGTAAAGAATTGTGTAACATCTCACGAACTGTGGCGTAAATTGCATTCTATTTACGAATCGAAGGGACCAGCTAGAAAGGCCACAATTCTAAAAAAATTGCTTTTTACAAAAATGAGTGATTCTAAACAAATGACTGTTCATCTAAATGATTTTTTCATTCTTGTGGACAAACTGAAAGAAATGGAAATAAACATTGCGGATGATTTGCTTACAATATTGCTTTTATATAGCATACCGGACTCTTGAAAGCTTTCGAATAGCAATCGAATCTCGTGATGAACTGCCTTCTCCAGAAATGCTGAAAATTAAACTGTTGGAAGAAGCTAACGCTCGCAAAAATAAAGATTCAACGTTTTCTGAACCACAACATGCGTTCTATTGGAAAGATCGGAAGTATACTCAACGACCGATTCCTAAACCGAAACCAGATAAGTTTGCAAACCGAAGACAGTATCCAGTTAACTACAGATGCAACTTCTGCCATATGTATGGGCATAGAGCATCGGAATGTAGGAAGAAAAATAAAGAAACTAAAAGCAAACGCCTCAGTGAAACTGCGATGTCTGCAGAATATCAGAATTCCTTGGAGCGAGAAAAAGCCGTAGCATGCACTAATAGTAATTCTAAAGACATTTTTTATCTGGATAGTGGTGCAACATCGCATATGTGTAACAAAAAGGAACTGTTTCAAGAAATTCACGAGGTAGGTGACACTTATGTTAAATTAGCTGCTGATAAAACTGTTAAAGCTATTGGAAAAGGAACTGTTAAATTTAAAGTTCGCATAGGTTCTAAAACTGAAAATATCAAACTCAAAAATGTATTGTGTGTACCTGATTTGAAAAATAATTTAATCTCAGTGTCTAAAGTAACTGAAAATAATCTTTCAGTAATTTTCAAAGAAAAATGTGCTCAAATAATTAATTCTAATAACGAAATAGTAATTTTGGCTAAACGCGAAAATGATCTTTATTTTGTCATGCCAATATTTGAATCTGTATCAATTGCTAAAGAAATAGATCAGTGGCATATAAGATTTGGCCATTTAAATGAAAATGATCTTAAAAAACTTCAAATAAATAACATGGTTAGAGGTCTTTCTTTTTCTCAAAATGACTCTCTTTCTACTTGTAAGGTATGCATTCAGGGTAAACAAACCGCAACCCCTCTTCCCAAAGAATATGAATATAGAAGTACTGAATTGTTGAATCTAATTCATTCTGATTTGTGTGGTCCCATGAGAACTGAATCAATCGGTGGATCATTTTATTTCGCAACATTTATCGATGATAAATCTCGATATGTTCGTGCTTATTTTCTGAAGTCTAAGGATGAGGTTAAAGAAGCTTTCAGAAATTTTAAAGCATCCTTTGAAAATAAACTTAACTCTAAAATCAGAATCCTGCGAACCGATAACGGGCTAGAATATTTAGGGAATATTTAGGGAATATTAGGGAAATATACTAATTTCTTAATGATGCGGGAATAAAACACGAAACTCCTTACACGCCAGCCCAGAATGGCGTCACCGAAAGATTAAATCGCACTTTGGTTTCAATGGCGCGATGTTTGTTATTGCAATCCAATTTGCCTCAGAAATTGTGGGCCGAAGCCGTCAATACCGCTGCTTACATTCGAAATCGTTGCCCAACGCGAGGTTTAAAACACGAAATAAAAACACCTTACGAAGTGATGTTTGGCAGAGTACCTGCTGTCTCTCACTTCAGAACCTTTGGCCAAAAAGCATTTTCGCTAAATAAAAGGCCGGGAATAGGCAAATTTGATATTCGATCTAAAGAATGTATTTTTATTGGCTATTCTGATGAATCAAAAGCGTATAGACTTTGGGATCCCGAGGCAAAATCTGCCTTTCGCTCCGGAGGAAAAAATTATAAATAAAACATGTTGTGATGAATCATCACCTCTGGACGGTAGCGAGTCGCCACTTAAATCTGAAGCTGAACCGGAAAGCGGAAGTGATTTAGATAGCGAATCAATGCTTCCTATCCTGATTAAAAGGGGGCCTGGTCGACCCAAGAAAATAAAAGCAGGTTTGCCAGGAAGGCCTAAAAAGGAATATCATTATACAGTTGTAAATAAAAATGAACAAACTCAAAACGTTGTTGAGGAAAGCATTAATCCTACGGTGCAAGAAGCATTAAATGGACCATATGCTGAAAATTGGCATAATGCCATGCTGTTAGAATATAACTCGCTTGTTCAAGAAAAGGCTTGGGAATTAGTAAAAAGACCTGAAAACAAGAAAGTTATTGGTAGTAAATGGGTTCTTAAATTAAAATATAATCATGACGGCACTATCGAAAAATACAAAGCTAGGCTAGTTGCTAAAGGGTGCGCTCAAATCCCTGGTCTCGATTTCACTGAAAACTTTTCCCCTGTTGCTAGATTAAGTTCCATAAGAACAGTTTTAGCCTACGCAGTAGAACACAATCTCAAAAGTTACCAATTAGATTTTGTAATGGCCTATGTAAATGGAAATTTAGATGAAGAAATCTACATGGAAATTCCCGAAGGTTTTCGCGATGAAACTAATTCAGATAAAGTGTGTCTTTTAAAGAGATCATTATACGGTCTTAAACAGTCAGGACGTCAGTGGTACAAAAAGTTGGATGAAAAATTGAAATCTATGAAATTTAAATCTCTTAATTCAGATAATTGTGTTTATATTAAAAAGACGCCTAACATTGAAACTATTATAATCGTTTATGTAGACGATCTTATCGTTTTTACCGATTCTAAGCAAACGTATGAAACAATTCGCGATAGTTTAGCTTCTGCTTTCAAAATGAAAGACTTAAGAAAATTACATTATTGCTTAGGAATAGAATTTTACCAAAATGAGAATTAAATTAAAATTTCTCAAAAGAAATACGTTGATGATATTTTAAATCGGTATAACATGCAAAATGCTAAATCTGTGTCTTCACCTATAGATAACAGCAAAAAATTATCAAAAGAAATGAGTCCTAAAAGCGAAAATGAAATCGCTGACATGAAAAATGTTCCATTTAGAAATCTGATCGGATCATTAATGTACCTTTCAGTAGCTACTAGGCCAGATATCACATACGCCGTGAATTTCTTAAGTCAATTTAACAACAATCCGGGAAAAGAACATTGGCATGCTGCGAAATGAATACTTCGATATCTAAAGGGAACCCAAGATCAAGGACTAATTTATACGAAAACAGGAAAACCACTCATCGCCTTTGTGGATGCAGACTGGGCATCAAATGTCGATGATAGAAAATCTTACACCGGTTTTGTATATATATTAAGTGGTTCAGCTATAACCTGGGAATCACGAAAACAACGCAGTGTAGCTCTATCTTCAACGGAGGCGGAATATATGGCTCTGTCTGAGGCCGCCAAAGAAACTGTCTACCTACGTCGTTTCCTGAAGGAGCTGGGTTACAACATAGAGCACCCAACAACAATATACTGCGACAATCAAGGAGCTCAGAAAATTACAAAGAACTCTGTGTTTCACTCCCGTACAAAGCACATAGACATTCGCCATCATTTTGTGCGTGAAGTGTATGAACGCGGTGAATTAGATGTGAAGTACATACCTACCAGTGAAATGGGAGCTGATGTGTTAACCAAACCCCTGACTCCTGTTAAACATCAAAACTGTTGTACAATTGTAGGATTGAATACTGTTTAATATGTATTTTGTTTTATTTTTTAGGAATAGGAGAATCAACGTCGAAAGGGGGTATGTTGGCAACCGACGTCGATTCCCCTAGCGCATGCGCATGATAAGCAAGTTCTCTGCTGCGTAATACTTATACTTAGTAGGCAGTTAGCCAAAGTCAATGGTGAGTAATGCATGTAAGCGAGAAGGGCTAAGCGCTGTGTAATATCATGTTTCTACTCTGCTGTTCAACGTCTTCGTAGTTTAAATAAATGTTTGTTATGTACATAGAAGACGTCATTTTATTCTTCAGAAATCTTAGTACTTTACCTAAGGCTCAGAATCAAGCGGCAGACAAGACGACATTTGAAGACTTTTGGGGGGCAGGGGTGGAGGATTAAAATTTGAAACTGCATTAAAATGTTCCGCTCAAAAAATATGTTACCGAATTTATTCACGTAATCCCCCTTTCCCTTTGCTAAGTTAGAATTATGAAAATAGAGAGGGTAGAATTATAAGATTCATTTAATTTTGGAAGGACGCGATTACAATAAGAACAAATCACATGAAAAGTATTCTCGAATAACCCACCGGTTAATTATCAAAATGTTATTTATGTAAAAGAAAATTATGTTTCAATAATAATAACAATATTGAAGAAGTCATTATGTTTAATATCGAATATCTAATGTCTAGTTGTCTATCTAATGTCTAGATATCTTATTTATTATCTAATATTAATAGCAATATTAAAATTACACTATCTGGTAAGATATCTTAATTCCTATTTAGCTGTACCTTAAATCTCGTCCATTTTTGTTGCTGTCCACTGTTAACGCCTAGGCCTCAAATCATTTATTGCTGCTGGAAATGCTACTATCGTCGTCGGCAGCGTCTGGTCACTATTCGATCTGTCTTTTCACGTGCAAAAATTTTCAGATCCATCAGAGTCATTAGATATCTTCATTTCCTTAAATCTCTTCACTATTATTGCTTCACAGATTCCACGGACTCAAATTCAGCCAAAGAAATAAATTGGCAAAACAAAAACAATCGCTACGTGGGCGATTTCATTTTAAAATTTAGGTGAACTTGCTTTCTGAAAGAAGAGCATTTTTCCTTTTTTGAGGAAGGTAAAAACTGTGTAAATACTGTTGCTGTGACGTGTCTCACTTGTCTGACAGTAACATCACAAGAAGTCCACGAAATTCATCTTGGCAAGGGGAGAAAGACTGCGCCTGTCGTTGGCAAGAGCCTTGAGCACCACACAGGTGACATCTGAGTTTGCCGAGTTCAAGCTCCACTTTTGATGGAGAGCATGGAGAGAACGGGTCTATGGGTCTCCTATCTCTTTTCTCCTACCAGCAACCTCTCGGGAGGTTCGCCGCAAGTTTAGAATGCTCACATGCCACGCTGACGCTATTACACTTACAAACATCCATGCCTTCTGGAATGAGGACCCGGGCTGTTCGGTATAGCAATCAGCGTCGCTAGCCACTCTCCAGCTTGGGGGGGGGATTCCTTAAATACCTAGAAAAATTCCTTTTCAGAACCTTGTGCTGAAAGGCACATCTGGAAATCTGGATCATGCCAAATATTTTGATATTGTATGTAGATTAGGTTGTAGAATTCCTCATTTTTGTTCCACTAAACGAACGTTGAGGAACCTACTGAACTGTTAAGCGACTTATCGCTGAGTAGTACTACAGTAGTAGACTCAAGAAGGGTTAACTAGCCTATATTTCACTCAAAATAAGATGAACAGATTACAGGTTACGGAGGACGGGGACGCCTGGTGTTTAACATAGGTAAACAGGCGTACGTTCCGCGCCCTCCACTATCTAGAAACATCAACTTCCTGGAGCCCCAGGAGGCTGCACCGGGAGTTCATTTGGATCTTAAATAAATTTGTTACATGGCCATACAGGAGCTATAACTGATGTAAGACATTGTGTGGGAACGTAGTACATATGTTATATATAAAAATTACAAACAGCCGTTACATAAAACACATTAATATACACATTAAAATTAATTAAAATATGACATGGAACACATGATGCACAAATTACACACACAAAAAAATAAACACAAAGAGGGAAAAAACATTTCACATATAAACAAAGACCATTAAAAATTCAATATACATAATGCGCTGTGCATAATGCAATACGGGAATGCTTTTAAGTGATATGTAACAATTTGATACGCATATAGTACGGGTTACTTATGTTAAAGGTTGTGCAGTATGCAAGTACATAGTTTATGCGAAATGCATAGTACAAAAGAGAAAATTAAATACGTGCAGAGTACATGGTGTACATAATAGAGATTGCCAGTACATAATGCAGATAATACAGATAAATAACATACATACAGAATACATAGTACTTTGTGCGTAGGACAATAGTGTTACATGATATGTGGGATTACTTAAAACTAATTTATATACTATACATGATACATATCTTTTGGAGGTGCATTATGCGCAATACAAATAAACTACATACATACAGGATACATAGTGCACTGTGAGTAGGACAATACTGGTACGCAATACTTAGGATTATTTAATACTGATTAATATACCATACACAATACTGATTGTTATGAAGCTATTACGCTTAATTTGATATGCAGATAGTGATTGACATAGATTATGCACAGTGCATAATGCAGATTGTTAAACATAATACATGATACAGGTCGCAGATATATTATAGTCACCTACACTGTGTCTGATACAGGTACATACTTCATAATACAAATTGCGGGTTAAAATAAGATGAACAGATGGCCTCTTTCTCGGGCTTACAACAAAGCCTCCACTCAGAATAAAAAATAAAAAATAAATTAGAAGTAACTAAAAGACTTAGCCGAAGCTAACACAATTATCTAAGGTAGTTGGCCCTTAATTTAAATTAGCCGGCGAATGTCAAAAGTCATGTAATATACGGGCAAGCGTAACAGCTTCTAGAGTCTCCCTCCCGAAGTCCTGGGTCATCGCTTGTGTAAGTGGTGTCCGACCTAACTGGTCTTTACCACTCTAGTTCTGTCCTGAAAAGGAAAAACATAAGTAATGAATAAAAAATTGGCATAAAACCCAGTACGGAATAGCGTCCATTCTTGGCCGAGGCCATAAATGGCGGAAGGTGAGCCTCGCTAGGCCGAACACATGAAGGCAAGATATGTAAGACTTGACTTTACCCACTCGGCTATGGATCGTCGCGTAACATAAGCAATTTACCCTCCCGAAGTAAGTTGAATCTTTCTTAAATACTACTTCTAACTCATTTACATTCAATGCGATTCTAAACACTCGTTCTGGTAGGGAGTTATAAGTAGAAACAAGAATCGATAGAAAAGCACACTGTTATAAAATAACTGTTATGAAATTAAAATATATCTTACATCGTGAAGAATGATATCTGGACCATGTGAAAAATTTACGATCAAACATCCTACCTAATCTAAAAGAATAAAGAAATATCAGATTTTCTTATTTTGGCTGCGTAACAAGCCTACGCTGACCAGACTTTGCTACTTTCGAGAAAAAATTTTATCCAGATTTATTCTTTCTAAAATCTAGACGGCCCCATTAGGTAACATTTTCTGCTATGAATATGAATCCTAAGAGGAAAAGTATCTTTTTTAAGATGATATGCTATGCTAAGATGAAAATCTTGCTATTTTCTTTCCTGAAGAGCACTTTCAAATTTTCTGCTCAAAAAATACGGTGACTTATTGATGGTCTTGATTTGTTCCAAGCGCTTTTAAATTTCTGACATATTTCTTATATTGCGTTTTTCATGTAATCCATTTTAAAGTGTTGGGAAAATAAAATATATTGTAGCTGTAAAATTATTTGAAATATTATTTTTTAGCTTGAATTGAAGAAAATTTTAGCTTGAATCCATCTTCTTATGCCTCTTCTTGTTTTTCTTCCCCTCTTTCCCCCCTTTTTTTAATGCAGACCGTCTGAGCACGGAATATCACTGAAGACCAAAATATTTTTCTACTTTTATAACAGTTTCTTTTAAGAATACGATAGGAAATAGCTAAAAAAATGGACGCTTTGGTCCAAATATGAAGCCCTCGTATGCAAAACATCCGTGTATATTGAAGGAAGCGAAGTTAAGGAATATTAATATTTGAAATAGCCTCCTGTAAATCAACATGATATACTGAAGGGCTTTCTAAAAAAAACGACCGTCAAGAAGTTTAAATAACATTTTTTTTCCCCTAATGACAGATTGTGAACAGTTACAGTGCAACCCAGTCCATTAATCTACACAAGGTCAGACGGGGTGGTCTCTTTATTCTGAAGGCACCACCGTCTAAGCGGCTTAATTTAAATAACATACTTTAGGACAAAAATAAGGTAATGTGGATTTAATCCTAATATACGGTACACACCTAATTTGGCGACTTATGGCGACATTATGATGAGCATATAATGAGCAGTAAACGAGTCATCTTGATGTTGGCGAAAATTTTCTTAATCCCGCCAAGGCCATACCATATACTAGAATTTTACTGGTAATATGTTTTCTTTCAACTTGAAAATTTAAATGTAGGAACGTAATCGCTTTAGTGCCTATTACATATTAGGTTACCTTTATGAGACGGCAGTAATTTTCAATTTTCGCAACGGCATTACAAGAAATGCGCCGTGTTCGCTCTACTAAAATTCTCATATATTTTGTGAGTGTGAACGATTTATTTGTTCTTTTGTTTCTCTGTTGCAAATCGCAACAGAAGTATTTAGCGAAGGGAACAAAGGCTTGGATGTTTCTATGTAAGATTGTTTTGTATTTATGCTAAGTATGGGAGAAAACACAAAAACACCACACAATGCCGTTCGGCAGAATTTGAACACGGAGACGAAATTTATTAATCAGCGTGGCGTGCAATTATTTAGCTGTTCTGAATTTACGTAATCAGTCACGCAGCTGTTTAGTCCAATTATGTTGTCTGCTTAATATTCTAAATGCTTTCTATTGTCTGAACCGATCCTTAACTTAAATGTTGTCTTCTTAAGTTAATGATAATGAAGTCAAGAAACATGGAAAGTTTTTCAAACCATAATTGAGAGACATGTTCCGCGACAGTTTTTCAATGTACTCGTATCTAACCAATATGTTCTTTGAAGAAGGTTGAATATCTTAGTGCCAGCTAATGCATCCTTAATTGCTATAAATGAATAATCAAATAAAAACGGCATTGTGTAAGAGTACTTATGTTTATAAAGACTATTAGATTTCATAGCAGGAGACATGAAAAATCTCAACTTCGGCGCCGGATTTTGAATCACGCTATTTCCAGTTAAAAGCTAAACGGACTAACCACATACACTACAAAAGCACAAAAGGAGGAAGATGGTATTTCCTTATAATATCCTACATTTAGAGCAGAGGTCGACAAGAGTCGATGCTAAATCCGGCCTTATGAAATCCTGTGCATTTGTGCATGCAATTTTGTATCACTTGTATATGCGAAATCAGCAGAATTGTTATAATGTGTTAGTTTTATATATTGTTATAGTGTATATGCTCATATATACGCATGTCTATCTAGCGGTCAACTTCAGCTGAGAACACTAACTACAAATCTTGTACATTCGTCGAAAAATATAGTTACAGCATTTTCAGCACCTTCAATTTAAAAATTATATTTACAAAGAAATGTTGTGGGGTTCTAATCTTTACTTTAACAGCTAATTGTGTGGAATCTCATGAACTGGTAAGCGAATAATCGCTTTAGCTCGGAAACAGAGACGTAAACTCAAGAAGGGTTAATTACCCTTTATTTCTCAAAATAAGAATTTAACAGTAGGCTCCTTTCTTAGAGCGTACAGAAAAGCCTAAGAATCCAGCAAGTGAGATAGACGAGAGTTGTCTGCAGAACGTGTGCTAGGGCGTTTACGCCTGAGTTGAAATTTCGAGTTTAGCCAGCAGAGCTGATTTGTATTGTAAGGTATTGATTGACACCTGTGTTTCATCAGAGTTATTTTCTTAAATCATATAACCTATCAACATAATGTAAATATTTTGTACATAAAACAAGTGCTTCTATGTAATAAAGGGTTAAATTTCCAATAATGTATTGTGTCACGTCTGTGCCTTCCCGACATGCGACGGAAGACGTGGGCACCACCCCTCTACCAATACGGTTAATCGGTATAGCACCACGTCCACCTTTATCTAGATAACCATACGTGATCATTATGCTAATACTCTAATACATAAACATACATACAAATTTGGTACTTAATACAGTGGCGTTAAAGCTAAGCATGACAGACACTATACAGTATTTGTAATAACGATAAAAATGTATGCAAAGCTGTAAATGTATAAGAATGTTTGAATTAATCACCCTTTATTTCTGCTTTATATTCTTTGAAATTTACGTGTATATGTAATACGAAATCGGTTAACGTCCGTGGAGGCCCGTCGTGATCTCGTATTCTCGTCTGGGGCTTAGGTAAAAATATAAATAAAACCATAAAATGCTATTTAAAATTGTTATTAAAAATGCTCGGGAGAGAGGGTTTTCTCTTCCCCCCCCAATCACATCCTAGCAAACACTAGGAACACCGCCAAAGATGCTTAGATAAATACTATTGAAACTTGCAACGGGAAAATCATTTTGGCCCGGCTTAAAAGTGTTTACTGACCCCTGATTTTGAGGGTACAGTCAATAAGGCATAAGTCTTAGTCAACCATATCCAGGTAGGCTTTTGTTGCAGAAAATATGAAAAACCATCTGTGCCCCTGATTGAACTCGAAGCGATTTTTTTTCCATTTGCTGGAATGCACTAGTTATACCTTACGAGAAAATGCAACAATTTCTTGCAATTGCATAGAATATCTGAATCAGTGACATTAACATGTTTATTGGGCCATCTTTATATATCATCATTTTATGGAATGCTGTTATGACTAGCATGTTCTAAATGGATTACCAAGTAGCATTAATGGACGTGAAATTCTACCATGCATTTTAATTGATTAGTATAGATGAATTAATGGAGCGTTATACTACAAAAAGCAGTTCCTTATTCATTGCATGTGAATGCATAAATCATTACTTCTAAGCAGTTATTGCGTTTATTGTACAATATCCTTTTAGAAAAATTTTGAAATTTTACTAGTGATTGAATAATTTTCGAAGCACATTTATTGATTTTTTATAAAATAAACTGAAACTATCATTCTCATGCGGTTGAGAAATGCAGCCATATAAATATTTGAAGCAATATTGATCTGATTCTTTTTCAGCGTTTCCTTTTCGTCGTTGAAAAATGCAAAGCTCTTCAAAAATGTTACAACAAACGCAATTTTCAAAATGAATTTTGTTAGAGAATCTAAAGAAGTATCGTCTAAAGCATACAGATTGAAAGATTTTGAGATATGAGAAGGAAAGAATTTTTTAGTGTTTTTATGAAATTCCGAAATAGATTCGTCATTTAATTAAAATGCTCAAATCTAATTAATCGTCTACAACTTGGATACAAATGTCATCAGACACTCGAAAAAAATGCGCAAAAGACTGGAACAAACAACGTTGAAATCCAAATTTGAAAATCACGTGTTGATTACTTAATTTAAGGGAAAAGAAATCTATGACTATGTTTACTAACAAAAATAACTGCTGTATAATACGTCCTACAAATCTGCGTTAATTGAAATGTAACAAAATTACAATCTGAGGTTTTACATTATCTTTCAAATAAAAATAAATTTCAAATAAAAATGTGCATGCATTAAAAGTTCAACTAACAGATATTTACTTAAAGTTTCAAACTGATGCTCTGAAATTTAGAACTTTTGGTGAAAGGCTTATTGAAAAAGCTTTTAACGAATATTGCCCTGAAGCCATTAGATGAGAAATGATATGAAATTCAGAAGAAAACAAAGTCACATATCCTAATTAAAAAATACAGGGTTCATAGATGAAATTATTATAATCGCAGCTCGTTTTACTAAGGAAAGTAAGGCAATAAAAGCATCTAAAGTACAAATGCGTGGGATGTGTAACAAAGATGGGATGTGACTGCATCAAGATTTCATATGTCGTGCTCAACTATTAGTAAGTTATAAATTAGTTAAGTAAGTTATAGATTTTACAGACTTGTTTTCATTGGTGAGTGAGCAAAAGGAAAAGAGACGATAAGATTCCTTGCTTCTTTCCTTTTCGTTTCTCAGAATTTGTTATTTTATTATTTTCATTAAAATTTCTCGAAGATCTGGGCCAAACGTTGTTATCTTTGACAAGCCAAGGTGGGCCATACCTCCACAGTTCATCTTTTGAAAGGGTTTCTACCTTCTGCCCTCTCGTCAATAAGTCCGAAGGATTCTCCTGGCTGGGACAATAATTCCACCAATCTGGATCAGTTTTCTCTTGGATTTCTAGACACATATTTCGTACAAATTGTTTCCATTTTGTCGGATCAGCCTTGACCCAATGTAGTACAATTTCGGAAGGAATTCCAAGCGTTCCTTTGGATATTCATCAAGAAAGGTAAGCAAAAATTCACTAATCGATGTTGTTAAATGTAAATAATAAGAATGAGAAAAAAGATCATAAGTTGCAACGCTATGTCTGAGTACGAAAGTCCACGCAGTTTGAAATTTTGCCAAAGTTCTGTCGCCGACGGTGGTCCCGCGTTGAGCCAAAAATCAAGCCATAAAACCAGTGAAAGCGAAGTCAAAGGAAGAAATTGGATGTAGCTGTCATCAGGAATTCTTAGGCATTGCAGGACATATGCACTGGAATTCTGGTTTCTCATTATAACTGAACTCCTGTTCTTTCACCCCATGGTAAATGTAACGGTTTCCTCGATCATGGAAATGAAGCAGCAAGGAGTGGAGTCAGTATTTGAGAGGGTGACGGCCTGGAAATACAGTACCCCATTGCTATTTATCCGCATCTGATTTCATTATTATAGGGAAGCCGACTGTTAAATATTGGAACCCGTGGCGAATATTGGACTGGGTGTGTGGCACAGAAACACTTAAAATACTGAAAGTATTCTCGAGAGCTTGGTTGAAGAAGAAGAGGCGTAGAAGAGTTCCTTGTTCAAAATTGGGACCCAGTTTTTCCTTTCTGTCGGATATAATTAGTTCACCCTTTGTGGTGCTCTTTCAGGAACGTTCTCGTCTGGCTAAATGACTGTTGTGTTCGGCCCCTTTTGACAAGAGCTTAAGTGTGAGAAAAAAGAAAGAATAAATGGCCTCACATTGTCACAGATAATAATAGGCTACCATGACCTAACAGATATACATCCTGGTAAAAGTAGAGAGACATATAGTGTAATATTATAGATTATTATGTTTTGTCTCTGCTTACTATTCATTTAAATAAAAGAAGGTTAAAAAATCTTTTAGCCTCTTCCTAATCAAAGAAATGATGAACATAGCAAACACAAAAAACCCAAATGCAATAAAAACTGCTCAAGTTTTCTAGCATACCAGTTATACCTTGCAAACTTATGCAAAATGAACATCAGTAGCAAAGAAATTTAGAGTAAACTGGATCGAACCAGGTAACGTCTTTCTCGATATTGCTTAATTTCATTTTAATTCTGTCTGTTTTCGGAAATTGTCATCAGATGATTTTATACCAAAAAAGATAAATACATATTGTGGTAATTACTATCAATAATAACATAGTAGAGCACGACTTAAGTATAATTAACTGCTTTATTTTACTAATATGAAAAAGATAAATAAAAGTAAATGTTACAGGTGATCTCACAAATTAACGTGATTCCAAACAGAATTTGATTAACATAACGGTGACTAATATTTCTCACACATTCTTAGTCCTCAATAAATACATTCAAAGGGCAAGTCTGCCCTAATATGGCTAACTCGATGTAAGCATCTTGGAAGACCTGCAGGTCGTCTGCCTGCTTCCATTCCTTCTCGAAGCTATCCACCTCAGCGCATAGAATACGTCTTATTCACAGCATTTCCAGCGGTCGCCTGCCGCTGTGCAAGCTGCCCTAAGCTGTGATGATGTCACACCTTGCTGGGTGGATGTTAAGGGAGTTGAAGAATCTACCTCCACTATATTAAGATAATTTAATCAAGTAATAATTGAAATGAATTAGAATACAATTCCACCCTCCCTCTCAAATGACCAAACTCTCATCTGTTTGCGTCAGCAAACTACAAAGGATCCATCGATTCCAGTTTTAGCATATCTCGGTTGTTTTCAACTGCTCAGTTAGCCAAAGCTTCTTAATTTGCACGAGAAAATACAGAATATGTCCTTAAAGTATCCGAAGCAATAGGCGCTTTGTAAAAATTTCTCGATGCGATGGACAGTATCGAAACTTAATGCAACTTAACTGGCTTAATGCGACTCAGCTGAAATGCAGAGACTCATTCCTGTGCAACATAGAGTAATTTTTTAGCTAGAATTTGATTTAGGTTATTTAGCTATCAATAAATAACCCTAGTTAAACTGCAACAGTATATTACGTTTCGTGTATGTAATAATACTTTATGTAAATTCCTGTGAAACTATTATGGGATACAAGTAAAGTACCCCTTCGACTTATCCGTTAAAAACTGTTATGGGCTTCAAGTATCACTTCTGGTTGCTCAGTATCACCCAAGATTTAGTCAACTCTTTATATGAATTCAAGAAGCTTAAGTAAGGAAATAAAACTTTTGGGAAGTTTGATGTAAGAGTTATTGCGGACGAAAAATCATCACACACATATAGATACAGACAGACAGACAGCCATCCTTTTAAAATAGTAAAAAAATGTTCCGTGGACTCGTGCTTATTCATTAAATATTCACTATCGAAATTCGGGACCACAATATTACTTTCCTTACCTATGTATATAGGTTGGCGGGGGATAAAAATTAAATAAGAATAATACACTATATGCCATCTAAGATTTAAATGTCTAATACGGTATTTCTCCCTCCTTTCCACATGCATTCCTAGTACACTCGGCACGGTATAATATATAATACGTGCCGAGTGTGCTACCTTTATACGGTATATAAAGGTATTCGACACTCGGCACGTATTCGACAGGCTCCGGTTCGAGTTCCGGCGAGAGCACTGAGTTTTTTTCACATCTTCTGCCTTAAATAATAATAAGAAGAAGGTTCCATAAGAAGTATAAAAAAATAATCTCTCAGATTTTATATTACGCCCAAAAGGCCGTTTTCTAACGTTTTGTGTATTACCTTTATTTATTAAATATCTTTTCGCACTTAAACAGCATAAAATTCAATTCAAGAGCAATATCACAAAATATTCAAACACAGCATATCTTTAAAATTTTCGATAGGCAGACTCGTGTGCTGGAGATAATTTCTTTTTGGGGGAGGGATACATTGTTGCCATTGCTCGCTTTGAAATCATCGAGTTTTTAATACAAAATTTGGTAAAGTTTTACAAAATATTAATCGATAATAATACAAATTCAAAATTCAAAATTCGGGCTTCCAGGTGCCCATGTTCTGGTGGAGGATTACGTTATTCAAAATTTGATGGCTCTGGGTACAGTAGTTTTTTCGCAGTGCAAAAAATATACCTAAATTCATGCAGATTCTTCATTATTTAATTTCTTTAACAAAAATTTAAAAAGTGATTCGCCGTTTATAGTGTGAAACGCCACAAAATGCCATTTTTGACTAATAGCTCCTCTGGGCTAACACTCCTTTGTGCTTAAAAAAAAAGCCTGATGACTTTACAGTGGTGCCTGAACGAGAACGTAAATAAGGTATTTTTCCTCTTTTTCCACATGCTTTCGGGATGTAAATGCAGCACATTCTGCGCGTATTTGAGTGGTTCAGGTTTGAGTCCTGGCGAGAGCATTGTATTTTTTTCACATCTCCTGCTTTTAAAAAGATTCTGATGACTCTGACATTTGCTGAATTTTAGAGCTTTGAAGGAAAATGAGCATTTGCTCATTTTCCTTTACGTCGTTTAACACGTCTATCCTTGCTCGGCTGCTATTCAACAGTTGTTAAACGATAAAATATAGCAGCAAAATATAATCAATTCTTTAACGTTAAATACATTTCTCTTCAGATTTGGTGGTGCTTAAAATAAAAGTCACAGCATATTGTAATATAAAGCTAGTTAGCGTTCACCAGTCAATCAAAAAATAAATCTCCAATTTAAGCTTCAGTAATCTATTTAGTTAAATAAAATTAGTTAAGAGATTTTGAGTTTATATCTAAGTTCCAAATATAGTTACAAATTTGCCAAATTATTCAGTATTTACCTAAACCCTAACATAGCTGCAAGAATTCTTTCTCATAAAATTAGGCAATAAATAACAAGAAACAAGAATACATTTATACTAGTTCATCTATAAATTATGTTGTATATAGTAACTGGTAACTTGTCGCATTCCGTTGCTGCAGCATTAGTGTCTTCTTATCAATGAATATTGCTTCTTTTTCCCTTACTTATCAGCAGAAGATAAGGGATTATCACATTCCTCCCCCCAACACCACCATGCATATTTTTGTGGTATGGATGGTTAGCAGGTTTAGCTAGCATTGGCAGATCGTAATTCTAAACCCAGTGAGGCATTTTCACGCTTTTCGGCTCCAAATAATGTAAAATTCTATTAGTTTGTAGAGGGCAGGACAAAGGGAATGGAAGCACCAGAACTTTAAGAGTGGTCTTACAGTATAGTTCCATCCCACTAATTGAGCTTTCGGTACACATTTTGACGACATCAGGGGTCGAATCCGAGGGTCTTAAAACTTCTTCCCCTATTACGAAATCATTTGAGAGAATGTATAGTTCTTTAATATTTTAAGTCTCCCCATACCTCATAGACACTAGACGCTTATAAATATCTAAGCTTCTCCGGGATGCAAGCATAGGCTATCAACAATAACCACTATGCTTGTTGTTGCGAAGCTAAGTTTTTCTAGATTGACAACAAATCCACTATTCTGCTGTTTCAAAAGTAAACAAGCAATGGCCGCCATCAAAAACATTATCAGGCTTAGCGGCACTTAAACAACTTTAAAATTGTTGTTGATACTAAAAATATTGCATATAGATGTACTAAAGGCATAAAAACCTTAACCGAAAGATAAGAACAACATAACTCAATCATTTTTAATTCAAAAAATGCACAATTTACAAACATATAAGGGTAAAGAAACTGAGATCACTGAGCCGGGTAACAGAGTGGATATATATATAAATATATTTATATACGTTTGGTGCGGCCGATTGCAACCAAAATATGGGGTGCACATCTACATGTTATAGCAGTCCTATATACAAAATTTCAACTTTCTGAGGCTACTCGTTTTTGAGTTATGCGAGATACATACGTACGTACATACGTTCGTACAGACGCCACGAAAAATTCTCTTCAGAATTCATTTTAAAGCAGTTTTATAATTTTTTGGAGGAAAAGAGTCTTTTATTCTGTCCTTACGTACAGATATCACGCAAAAACATCGTTAAATTGCATTCGATAGCGGTCAAAATGGATATTTTCGTTCAAATATGCTTGTCTGAAACTTTCCGCGATTACAACGCTTCCTTTTTACTTCGTAGAAGTAAGTAAAAAGAAAGGTAAAACAGAATCATTTTAGCCCTATTTAATTAAAATTTTTGACGTTTTTAAATAGTAACTTTAATTTTCATAGTTCTTAGAATTTCTATGAGATTATATATTTGTCTATGAATACAAAGTCCAAAAGGGGTAATTAGGGCGACTTACACATTCTGCAGATACAGGTACAGGTAAGCGGGACATCAGAATTTCGCCATTGATCATACAGGTACAGGCCTACCCCACTAACTGTACAACTCTGCCTCAATTTTGATACAGAACATCCCGGAGACAGTCCAAGAGTCTTCCACCTCCTTCCCCTATTATTAAATCATTCGAGAGGACTTTCGGCTGGCCATTATTTTAAGTACCCCATGCTGCACAGCCATTATACACATGCCAATAGCAGTGCCTTTTCTGAGATTGGAAGCCAGCCAGATAGGTACGGCAGCAAGCACCACTAGCTATTAATTATGCCTATCATGACAGCTATCGTTCCATCAAAAGTATGATACATGTTGGTGATGACGGCATTCCGTTAATATCTAGATTCGCATCTCATCTCGTGCTTTTTCTAGTTATCCTTTAAATGGGAGAGATTGTAAAGAATTATTAGACATGTCGTGGCGCTTTCGAAGATGTCTCAGCATCCTATTGTTACTGAAAATCCATAATTCACAGATTGATGGGGGCAGTGTTCTCTGTCATGTTTCCTGTTTTCGATGCATATGGATATTTATATTACAATTTCATTGTTGTTATAATCATAAAAATGTATTATTTCTTTTTTTAAATAATATGGGTTGAAATACTTTTACATTTTCCATTATAATTAAACAAGTTCTCTCGGCAAAAATGTAAGTTTTGCCAGCTATACAAATGAAGAACTATGTAATTGAGTTAATTTATTTTCTTTGAATTCTTAATGGCATGTCTGCATTATAATGCAAAGTTAGTTGGCGATATTTTAAACGATAAGTATAGATATAGCAGAAGAAAAAATTATTATTCTATGCAAATTATTGATCAAGTTTATAATCATCATAAAATATTAATGCTGTGTTTTATTATTTCGGAAAATTAAAAAATCTGATGTGTACACCAAATGACTTCCTTGTACGGAACATTAAATTATACGCAATTTTTCTTGCATTTCGTTTAAACTTACTGGATGGAATTAAATCTACTTCGCCGATAGCGCATAAACCACAATAGAATAAATGCATTCTTTAAAATTCACTCTATTTGTTTACCACAGCGACACTCTAGCGCTAGGTTCACTTAACAGTATTTTATTTCGTTCGTATTATAACTCAGAATGCACAAAATTTATATCATTTAAACAATTATCTAATCGTTGCCACATGTTCTATTCAAATACTATTATGAATCTAGAACGATGTATAAAAGACATTAAGCAAACAAAACAAAAAGAAACAGTTTTTCACAGACGATTGAGTACTTCTCATTCAGTTAATTCAGTTCTGACTTTGCGACAAGGCAAAAATACATAAAAAGTCAAAATATCTGTATTAAAAATTACGAAGTAAATCTTAAACACATATTTCCTCGAAAAAATTCCAGAAAGGATTAAGCATGATTTAATTCGCAATAATAAATGAAGACCTTTATCTTTGTTGTTGCGAAGCTAAGTTTTTCTAGATTGACAACAAATCCACTATTCTGCTGTTTCAAAAGTAAACAAGCAATGGCCGCCATCAAAAACATTATTAGGCTTAGCGGCACTTAAACAACTTTAAAAAAGTTGATAATTCTAAAAATATTGCATACAGATTTACTAAAGGCATAAAAGAAAAACAACATAATTCAATTATTTTTAAAGCAAAAAATGCACAATTTACAAACATATAAGAGTAAAGAAACTGAGATCACTGAGCCGGGTAACAGAGTGGATATATATATAAATATATTTATATACGTTTGGTGCGGCCGATTGCAACCAAAATATGGGGTGCACATCTACATGTTATAGCAGTCCTATATACAAAATTTCAACTTTCTGAGGCTACTCGTTTTTGAGTTATGCGAGATACATACGTACGTACATACGTTCGTACAGACGCCACGAAAAATTCTCTTCAGAATTCATTTTAAAGCAGTTTTATAATTTTTTGGAGGAAAAGAGTCTTTTATTCTGTCCTTACGTACAGATATCACGCAAAAACATCGTTAAATTGCATTCGATAGCGGTCAAAATGGATATTTTCGTTCAAATATGCTTGTCTGAAACTTTCCGCGATTACAACGCTTCCTTTTTACTTCGTAGAAGTAAGTAAAAAGAAAGGTAAAACAGAATCATTTTAGCCCTATTTAATTAAAATTTTTGACGTTTTTAAATAGTAACTTTAATTTTCATAGTTCTTAGAATTTCTATGAGATTATATATTTGTCTATGAATACAAAGTCCAAAAGGGGTAATTAGGGCGACTTACACATTCTGCAGATACAGGTACAGGTAAGCGGGACATCAGAATTTCGCCATTGATCATACAGGTACAGGCCTACCCCACTAACTGTACAACTCTGCCTCAATTTTGATACAGAACATCCCGGAGACAGTCCAAGAGTCTTCCACCTCCTTCCCCTATTATTAAATCATTCGAGAGGACTTTCGGCTGGCCATTATTTTAAGTACCCCATGCTGCACAGCCATTATACACATGCCAATAGCAGTGCCTTTTCTGAGATTGGAAGCCAGCCAGATAGGTACGGCAGCAAGCACCACTAGCTATTAATTATGCCTATCATGACAGCTATCGTTCCATCCAAAGTATGATACATGTTGGTGATGACGGCATTCCGTTAATATCTAGATTCGCATCTCATCTCGTGCTTTTTCTAGTTATCCTTTAAATGGGAGAGATTGTAAAGAATTATTAGACATGTCGTGGCGCTTTCGAAGATGTCTCAGCATCCTATTGTTACTGAAAATCCATAATTCACAGATTGATGGGGGCAGTGTTCTCTGTCATGTTTCCTGTTTTCGATGCATATGGATATTTATATTACAATTTCATTGTTGTTATAATCATAAAAATGTATTATTTCTTTTTTTAAATAATATGGGTTGAAATACTTTTAAATTTTCCATTATAATTAAACAAGTTCTCTCGGCAAAAATGTAAGTTTTGCCAGCTATACAAATGAAGAACTATGTAATTGAGTTAATTTATTTTCTTTGAATTCTTAATGGCATGTCTGCATTATAATGCAAAGTTAGTTGGCGATATTTTAAACGATAAGTATAGATATAGCAGAAGAAAAAATTATTATTCTATGCAAATTATTGATCAAGTTTATAATCATCATAAAATATTAATGCTGTGTTTTATTATTTCGGAAAATTAAAAAATCTGATGTGTACACCAAATGACTTCCTTGTACGGAACATTAAATTATACGCATTTTTTCTTGCATTTCGTTTAAACTTACTGGATGGAATTAAATCTACTTCGCCGATAGCGCATAAACCACAATAGAATAAATGCATTCTTTAAAATTCACTCTATTTGTTTACCACAGCGACACTCTAGCGCTAGGTTCACTTAACAGTATTTTATTTCGTTCGTATTATAACTCAGAATGCACAAAATTTATATCATTTAAACAATTATCTAATCGTTGCCACATGTTCTATTCAAATACTATTATGAATCTAGAACGATGTATAAAAGACATTAAGCAAACAAAACAAAAAGAAACAGTTTTTCACAGACGATTGAGTACTTCTCATTCAGTTAATTCAGTTCTGACTTTGCGACAAGGCAAAAATACATAAAAAGTCAAAATATCTGTATTAAAAATTACGAAGTAAATCTTAAACACATATTTCCTCGAAAAAATTCCAGAAAGGATTAAGCATGATTTAATTCGCAATAATAAATGAAGACCTTTATCTTTGTTGTTGCGAAGCTAAGTTTTTCTAGATTGACAACAAATCCACTATTCTGCTGTTTCAAAAGTAAACAAGCAATGGCCGCCATCAAAAACATTATTAGGCTTAGCGGCACTTAAACAACTTTAAAAAAGTTGATAATTCTAAAAATATTGCATACAGATTTACTAAAGGCATAAAAGAAAAACAACATAATTCAATTATTTTTAAAGCAAAAAATGCACAATTTACAAACATATAAGAGTAAAGAAACTGAGATCACTGAGCCGGGTAACAGAGTGGATATATATATAAATATATTTATATACGTTTGGTGCGGCCGATTGCAACCAAAATATGGGGTGCACATCTACATGTTATAGCAGTCCTATATACAAAATTTCAACTTTCTGAGGCTACTCGTTTTTGAGTTATGCGAGATACATACGTACGTACATACGTTCGTACAGACGCCACGAAAAATTCTCTTCAGAATTCATTTTAAAGCAGTTTTATAATTTTTTGGAGGAAAAGAGTCTTTTATTCTGTCCTTACGTACAGATATCACGCAAAAACATCGTTAAATTGCATTCGATAGCGGTCAAAATGGATATTTTCGTTCAAATATGCTTGTCTGAAACTTTCCGCGATTACAACGCTTCCTTTTTACTTCGTAGAAGTAAGTAAAAAGAAAGGTAAAACAGAATCATTTTAGCCCTATTTAATTAAAATTTTTGACGTTTTTAAATAGTAACTTTAATTTTCATAGTTCTTAGAATTTCTATGAGATTATATATTTGTCTATGAATACAAAGTCCAAAAGGGGTAATTAGGGCGACTTACACATTCTGCAGATACAGGTACAGGTAAGCGGGACATCAGAATTTCGCCATTGATCATACAGGTACAGGCCTACCCCACTAACTGTACAACTCTGCCTCAATTTTGATACAGAACATCCCGGAGACAGTCCAAGAGTCTTCCACCTCCTTCCCCTATTATTAAATCATTCGAGAGGACTTTCGGCTGGCCATTATTTTAAGTACCCCATGCTGCACAGCCATTATACACATGCCAATAGCAGTGCCTTTTCTGAGATTGGAAGCCAGCCAGATAGGTACGGCAGCAAGCACCACTAGCTATTAATTATGCCTATCATGACAGCTATCGTTCCATCCAAAGTATGATACATGTTGGTGATGACGGCATTCCGTTAATATCTAGATTCGCATCTCATCTCGTGCTTTTTCTAGTTATCCTTTAAATGGGAGAGATTGTAAAGAATTATTAGACATGTCGTGGCGCTTTCGAAGATGTCTCAGCATCCTATTGTTACTGAAAATCCATAATTCACAGATTGATGGGGGCAGTGTTCTCTGTCATGTTTCCTGTTTTCGATGCATATGGATATTTATATTACAATTTCATTGTTGTTATAATCATAAAAATGTATTATTTCTTTTTTTAAATAATATGGGTTGAAATGCTTTTAAATTTTCCATTATAATTAAACAAGTTCTCTCGGCAAAAATGTAAGTTTTGCCAGCTATACAAATGAAGAACTATGTAATTGAGTTAATTTATTTTCTTTGAATTCTTAATGGCATGTCTGCATTATAATGCAAAGTTAGTTGGCGATATTTTAAACGATAAGTATAGATATAGCAGAAGAAAAAATTATTATTCTATGCAAATTATTGATCAAGTTTATAATCATCATAAAATATTAATGCTGTGTTTTATTATTTTGGAAAATTAAAAAATCTGATGTGTACACCAAATGACTTCCTTGTACGGAACATTAAATTATACGCATTTTTTCTTGCATTTCGTTTAAACTTACTGGATGGAATTAAATCTACTTCGCCGATAGCGCATAAACCACAATAGAATAAATGCATTCTTTAAAATTCACTCTATTTGTTTACCACAGCGACACTCTAGCGCTAGGTTCACTTAACAGTATTTTATTTCGTTCGTATTATAACTCAGAATGCACAAAATTTATATCATTTAAAGAATTATCTAATCGTTGCCACATGTTCTATTCAAATACTATTATGAATCTAGAACGATGTATAAAAGACATTAAGCAAACAAAACAAAAAGAAACAGTTTTTCACAGACGATTGAGTACTTCTCATTCAGTTAATTCAGTTCTGACTTTGCGACAAGGCAAAAATACATAAAAAGTCAAAATATCTGTATTAAAAATTACGAAGTAAATCTTAAACACATATTTCCTCGAAAAAATTCCAGAAAGGATTAAGCATGATTTAATTCGCAATAATAAATGAAGACCTTTATCTTTGTTGTTGCGAAGCTAAGTTTTTCTAGATTGACAACAAATCCACTATTCTGCTGTTTCAAAAGTAAACAAGCAATGGCCGCCATCAAAAACATTATTAGGCTTAGCGGCACTTAAACAACTTTAAAAAAGTTGATAATTCTAAAAATATTGCATACAGATTTACTAAAGGCATAAAAGAAAAACAACATAATTCAATTATTTTTAAAGCAAAAAATGCACAATTTACAAACATATAAGAGTAAAGAAACTGAGATCACTGAGCCGGGTAACAGAGTGGATATATATATAAATATATTTATATACGTTTGGTGCGGCCGATTGCAACCAAAATATGGGGTGCACATCTACATGTTATAGCAGTCTTATATACAAAATTTCAACTTTCTGAGGCTACTCGTTTTTGAGTTATGCGAGATACATACGTACGTACATACGTTCGTACAGACGCCACGAAAAATTCTCTTCAGAATTCATTTTAAAGCAGTTTTATAATTTTTTGGAGGAAAAGAGTCTTTTATTCTGTCCTTACGTACAGATATCACGCAAAACCATCGTTAAATTGCATTCGATAGCGGTCAAAATGGATATTTTCGTTGAAATATGCAGCCTGAAACTTTTCGCGATTACAACACTTCATTTTTACTTCGTAGAAGGAAGTAAAAAGAAAGGTAAAACAGAATCATTTTAGTCCTATTTAATTAAAATTCTTGACCTTTTTAAATAGTAACTTTAATTTTCATAGTTCTTAGAATTTCTATGAGATTATATATTTGTCTATGAATACAAAGTCCAAAAGGGGTAATTTCCCCAGAATTGTTTGCCACCAAATATTAGAGCCTTGTATTATATTTAAGAAAATTAAGTAATGAAGTATTTGCATAAATGTATATATGTTTCTCGCATTGTGATAAAACAACGGTACCTAGAGATATCAAATTTTGAATAACGTACGTTTGCACCCAAATATGGGCGTCTGGAAGACCAAATTTGGAATTAGTTTTATTACCCATTTCATATTTTGTAAAACTTAAACGAATTTTTGATTAACAAACTCAATGATTTAAAAGCGAGCAATGGACTGTACGAAAAAAAATTATGTCCAGAGCGCAAGACTGTGTATCGAAAATTCTAAAGATATGCTCATTTTAGAATTATTTTTCGATACTGCTGTTGAACTGAATTTTAAGTGCGAAAAACATGATATTTAATAAATAAAAGTGACACACAAAAGGTTAAAAAGCGCTCTTTTGGACTTAAATTAAAATATAAAAGCTTTCAGATTTTTTAAAATTATTCTTTTACATCCGATGGTTATTTTTTGAAACTTTATAAATTTCTACCTTGCTTAATCTAAATTCTAGATCATCTATTACATTCGTCTTTTTTCATTAAATAGTTTCCATTTCTTCTTTCTCATTTGGGACACGTTGAAGTATTTTTTTCTCTTACTTGTATCAGCCGAGCTAGAAAAAAAACTTACAAAAATATATTTCCTAACTTCAAGGATTACGTTAAAATTTAGTGAAAGCACTAACGCTTCCCTTAACACGAGCTCCGGATAAGGTAAAATGTTTCTCCAGTAAAGGTCTATTCAGAACAATCTTTCTGTTCCGTCGAAAATATCCTCCAGCAACAGCACACTTGCAAAAGGATCTGCCCTGTAGGTACTTAAATACTTTCCGAACTTGAAAGGAAAGCTGCTCTCTCTCTCTCTCTCTCTCCACTTCTAACTTGAATACAATAAACCATGCATAACTGAAGGTACATATATTCTAGCGAACTCTTTTAAAGTGCTGAGTTTGGTGTGTAAACGCCTCCGGACTGGAATGAATAATCGTGCTCATGGGGGTCATTAGTTAAGATTAGAGATATCTTCGAATTGCGGAAATACCTCTTAAGGTGGCTTCTGCGTTACAGAAGATAATACCTTTTACTCCGATCCCAGAATGCATTTCGCTAGAGTGTGCATATTTATATGTATATGAATAGATTTCCTGAATCTAGCATTTTAACTACTACTATTGGAGAAAATTTGGACAGAGAATATCCTCAAATTTATGTTTCTCGGCGGGGAAGGTTTATTATTATTTTGCTCGATGTAAAACTGACTTGTGGGCCCGCGTAAATTTTTGCGGGTTGTGGTTTGGGATTAAATTTGTGTCGGGAGACGCCGGTTGTTTTATTTATTGTTAAGCATTGTCGAGGTAAATCTCTCGTCTTATATTCCGGCAGTCCTTTCCTACAGGTTTAAAACGGTTTGGTGAAATGAATTTGTGTTCTCCCTTATTTAATACACGCGAGGAGTAGAAATCTGATTTTATTGATCAGGTACAATAACAACGAAGCGACGCGAATGAGATGATTTGATTCAACTTCTTACGAAACGAACCCGATATCGATTTCGATGGTACTTGATGGAACAGCCCACTGCTGTTTAATAAACACACCTGATTTTATCTGTATTGTAGTGAGGTGATAAATGCATTAATTAACAGAAATGTATCGCATTAATTTAGAAATGTATTATTTTTTATTTCTTTGTATAATGGCCGTATTGTAATCGTGAAAAACTTCGGGTATCATAATTCAAAGGAAATACCCAATTTGACCGTTCCATAATCAATTTGGGCGATATTTTTTGTGTGACGTCTGTACGTACGGACATCCCCTTCGGGGGTTGAGAAATTACCAGGAGATGTAATTTAAACTACTCAGGAGAGTTCCTGGGAAGTACTGGATAGGATCTGTACTTAGACAGTCTCAACCACGGCGTATATATTCAGTCTTTATGGGACTGGAATCTCCATTCAGTCGGGGGAGGGGTTCAAGATTGGCAAAGACTATACTGGTACTGTCTTGTCTGTGGGTCGGCTACAGGGTTTTGATATGATGGTTATCTTGTGGTGTTGGCTCCCTTTGGTTGACTCTTGGGGACAGACTACGATGTATATATTTAATCTGAGCTTTCGTTGTTGGTGTATGAGGTGCCGTGCACCTCAGATTTTGTTAATATAAACCCCGACTGTGTGAAGTATATGCCCTCCGGAGCTGATCGGAGGGGTTATGGCATCATGGATTCCCTCTAATGTCCCAATCACATTATGTTTCGGCTACGCGGGACTGGACGTCGAAAGGTACAATTCTCAGAACCCGCGCATTTCCAGGAAACCCACGTAGCTAAGTTACCATTTTCACTTACTACAAAGACTTCAACGCCAAACAGTTATCGATTATCGCTCAGATTGGGATCACGTCATCCTCCAGAAGCAAAACTTTCGTCTAATTGGTTGATCTCTACCCGGGACGCAGCTCCAGCTGAGACATTTTCGATGAGGTTTGCAAAACTCCTGCGTAGCCGCTACTAGGTGGGACTTCGCTTCCAACATGGCTCTTTTTCCTAGGAATCATCCCGTTTAAATTAGTGCTACCAGAATCACGTTTCTCAGAAAAGTCCCGTATAACTAGAAGTGATAACCTGTTTAGGGTTAGGGCGTTTAACTGTGCCAGGCGGCCTCGAGCTAGCCAGGTCTGGGTGCCTCTTTTTCCTGGTGCAGTGTACGAACGGACAGAGTAAATGACTTTTTTTCAAAACGGATTCTGAAATATATTTAAAATGGATTCTGAAGGGATTTTTTTCCGTGATCTGTACGTGCCTAGGTACACTCGTATATGTGTGTGTGTGTATGTATGCCTGCATGTATGTCGCATAAGTCCAAAAAAATGAGTAGCCTTTTTTTGACTAAGCACTACAACTTCAACTGCATTTATAACCATTACAGAAACATTTTACCACCGTTATAGCTTGTCATCCTCATTACAGCAAAGTTGTACGAAACCCCAACCAAAGTTTAATCACTGATAAATTCTTGCTTGATTGCGTTAATTCTTAAATTGAGATTCTTCATTTGTATTTTATGAAAACATATATTCCAAGGACAAGATTAAATTTCTTTGTTTCGAGTGTATTTTGAATACTAATGATGTAATTTAAACTACCTTTGAAAATACTAGTTACTCCAGTCTGCACTACAGTGCCTTCCAATAAATAAGTATTCTATCCTTTCATATGACTTTTCTGACATTTATTAGCCCAAAAGGGCGTTAAACCAGAATTGCTGTTAGGCTCAAAACGGCATTTTGCGTTAAATCTCTCAAATTGTTGCCTCCAAATATTATTGCCCTGTATTACATTTAAAGAAACTAAATAATAAAGAATTTGCATGATATGTATTTGTTTCTAGCATTGTGAAAAAAGAGCGGTACCTAGGATCATCAAATATTCAATAAGATAGTTCTCCACCCGAATATGGAAACCTGGAAGCTCGAATTTGGAATTTCAAATTGGTTTTAAGGTCTGTTTCGTATTTTGTAAAATTTTAGCGAGTTTTTGTGTAAAAAGCTCAAAAATTTGAAGCGGGCACTGTAAGGAATAAAACATTTGTTTTCCCCAGCACAAGAGACTGTCTACCGAAAATTCTAAAGATATGATATTTTTAAATATTTTTAGCCTAAATGCTTTCAAAACGTGTATGTATCTGTAAATATAAATACGCTCGTTTGAGTGTAATATAAAATATGAAAGCTTTTAAATTTTATGGGCGGCCGAACGGGCGCCATGGGCTTTCAGATTTTATTTTTATATTTCAAATGTTAATTAGCGACATGAAGCGAGAACAAATTTTGTTTTTGATAAAGCTTAATATGGTTCGAGAAGAATTTTCTCGTACTTGTTAATCCTATATTGAGTATAAAATTCAATTTCGTTTTTCATCAACGCTTTAGTAATCTACAGCATCGGCTTCGCGAACACCGACTTAAGATTTTTGAGAAAAATGTAGTCTAAATTCATGTACACATTCTCTACTGTTAAAAAATTTAGGAAAATATTCAAGATGGCAGTCTTTTGAGGCAGAAGCCATGATCTCATTTTTCCACAGGTAGCACTTTCTGCCCTACATTTGTCCTCGATGTTTAGTTTCGATTTCTTCCATGGCCTATGAAATGAAAAAGTTCTTAGATATATTTCAGTTTGTTATGTTTACTTATATTTAAATTTCTTATATTAAAGTTTCTTAAAATTGTATGATATCATAATAAATGTTTTATTCGTTATACAGTGTTTCATTTTAAAACTAAGCATATTGAAATTTTTATAGGACGTTTACTGATTTAGAGGAAAACAAAAGTACTGCAATCATGTGGCTTTTCGAAGAACTTACTGCTCTTTATTATTAAACTAATTAAAAATTTTTTGCTTCATAACAATTAAGAGATTGTGGCAAAAAAGCTGTCATTCACTTAATTAAAAAAAATATATAAAATTTGCTTTTGTTGGCGCAAGTGTATAATTAAGATAAGCTTAAATAAAGACAGAATAACAATACATTTAATATAATTGTTGACGATAAGCTGTATTACGGGAAGAAATAATTTGTAGTGAATTTCCTCATTAAATTTATTTTATGCTGTAATACTGTTATTCCATTTATACTATTAAAATTTGTGCGAGTCTGTCTGTTTGTGTCTTTGTTTGTTTGCTTGTTTGTTTATAACATCATATCCTCCAAAACACCGGGAAGTTGAGTTTCGAGAGAGGTAACCCCCCCCCCCCCGGATTCGAAAAATTCGTGGCAAGCCGTTTCGACCCTTCACATCTTCGTATGACTTTAATCTGCCAAGATTAAAATTAAAATATTAACATTATTTTTTTGAAGTGGCAACAGTCTCTGGAGTCGCTGGAGATAAATATGCTTTATTTCAAAAAGTATTGCTTTCAAATCGTAAAGTTTGTTAATAAGAAATTTCTACGTTTCACAAAATAATAAACAAAAATAACATTTTCAAACATTAAATATGTTATCAATATCTAATATTCAACTGAACAGATTTTCTAATGTTTTAGTGAAAGCATATCCATATTGTTGTTACATTTACCAAAATTTGCAAAAAACCAGTTAAACAATGATTAAGGGAAATACAAGAGTTATGTAAATTAAATGTTTCCCGTTTGGATAATGGTCACAACTGCTTTAATTAGAACTTCAGTTTCGATAAAAAAACTATTCCTTTTTTTCCTTAGGAACCAGACAAGGTTAATGACCCCAAACATTACATCTATTGTAAAACTAGCCTTTTACTACTCTCTCTGAAATGAGAACAGCGGATAAAATCAGACGAACAACTGGCAAAATGTAATGAGTTAAAAGCAAAATAGCACTTCCTCGGAAAATCCTCTGCCTTCCTGTTCCGGAATAGTGACATATCCGGAATTCATATATCTTGATTTGGTTCAGAAAGGATTACTAAGATTCAGAAAAAATTATTCTGTTCTTTCCTGTAGTTTCAGATTTTCTGGTGTAAGACTATTTCTTACCAAACTTTCCAAGCTCTTCCTCCTTCAGTTTCTTTCCCAAGGCATTTTATAAAGAAACAAAGTGTAGGTAAAAATAAATTAATTTGTGCGTATTGGGAAAAAAACGGATCGTTTGTGACTACAACTGTGATTATATAAAAATCTGAAGTTTAAAAATTATAATCTTATTGCGAACAAGAACGCAAACATTGAACAAAGTCCTTATGATTTTTCAGTTGGGCGTGGCAGACGAAGAAGTAGATTATTAAATGTGTCTGCGAAAAAGTTGTCAGACCTATCTTTCTTTCTCCAACACTACAACTATAGAACATTCCATCAAATCAATATATTCGGCGATGATTCATTAAAAAAACTTACCACAAATTGTGTTCGAGCTATTTACAAACTACCAAATACTTTTTATAGATAAATGATTTTTATAGCTATTTACAAACTACCAAATACTTAAATTAATGCATAGAATGTAACAGTTTAATTCATATTGAAGTATACAAAAGTGCATAAATGTGCATTACACTAAACACAATAACACTGTGCCATCAAAATGTGCAATATTACTAAACAGATGAAAAATGTGTAAAATTCAAACTAATGTTGCACAAATTTTTGACAAAGTGTTTGTATTAACTGTAACTTTTCTCACTTATAATCAAAACCTCTGATGATTTAAATTTCTCGATTGTGCATGTGTTCCACTATTCCTATGCATCGCCAATATGAAACAAGATTCACTTCCTTGTATATCTTATGTCAATATTGCTTCTGCTAATTTTTGGATGTAGTATTGATTCGACTTTCGACCTTTATTCCCAGACTAGAGCTTATTAGTTTAAAACTGAGAATTCGAGGATATTTTCAGTCGTCGGATTTGATTCGTACCAATGGAAATAACAGCAGCAGGAAAAAGGTCGAGTCACTTATTCCCCCCCACTTAATTTCCACTTGAGAAAATGCTTGAGATGGTGTTATCCAGTGTGCCTGTGCTTATCGGCATATCCCAAATTGATATGTCAATCGATTTCGTCTTTTGTCTGCCCAAAATCGATTTAGTTTGTTGTGATATAACAGATGTCTAAGATAATTCTGATGGGGTTGTGGACAGAGGATAATTCATCCCTGTGAGAATAGTAACTTCTCACGCCACGCAGTTTGCCAGCATCACAAATTTTAATCGTTATCGCGAAACTGCACGTGTGTATATAAGCACCGGTCAGACTGGTTTCTTCCCTTTTTCCCTTCTTCGCCAGTGTTCTTCTTGCTGTCGCTTGGCAATCAGCGACGCCGCACGTTGTGCGGGTTTGTGTTCCTGCATGTCGCGCTAATGGAGTTTCATCGTTCCTGAGATTTTCACATGGAGTGTCGTCGTATTTTTACATAAAAAGAAGCAGAACTAAAGGTTGCGATTTATTTAGATGAAAATGCTCAGTGTTAAAATCTATCTGTCACGTTCTAAAACATCTACCGTTCTAAAACATCTCAAGCAGATTATCTATAGGTGCTCGACTCCAGAATGTGCATTACCAGCGATTGTGTGACCACGTGATTATTTTAAGTGTGTTAGAGAACGTGAAAGTGAAAAAAAAAAAGATCTTGCTCATGTACAACAATATTATGGGCACTGCACGAAATTAATATGAGAAATTTGTGACTGCATATATGTTCGATGAGACAGGATTGTAATGTACCTCCGAATAGTCACGTTTCGGCATTATTCTACTATTCCTTTTTAGGTTCTCGCGTTTTGTGTTCTAAGTTATGAAATTTCGATATTTTATATGTGTGTGATAAATGTTCCATATTTAATCCAGAAAATGTGTTTGATAAAATAAATGTGAGATTAGAAAAAGAAATTTGTCTCCGCAAGTCTCATGCATGTGGGTTATTGGGTAAGTCAAATATTTAATTATTCTTGTCACTAGGGTTTAATTTGCAATGTACTACCACTAAGAATTCAAGCCAGTAAATATTGGGCACATGTAAATTTAATTAAGGATTTCTAAATAGATGTTTGGTTGGATTGTCACATTACAACCCCTCCTAGTAGTACACACCACTACAATCCCATACAGAAATATCCATTGGATTACCGGCGTTTCTAAGCAGGAAGACGTCTTTAATACCCAGTGGACCAAACACCATATCGCGTTGGAGATTCTGGAGCTTTTATGCGTAATACAGTAGACTTGGCCAAATTATGTATTATTACATGTCCAGTGCTGTTAGAATTGTAGAAATTTAACGCTGTGCCATGCGTTTAAGTCTCTGCTTATGATAAGACGTTTTCCAAGTGTCACTAGCACGTTCAAGTCTGCTAAACGACACTGCTAAAGTGTTTCGACTTGGCAGTGTCTTTGTGGCAGAGTAGGATGCAGCGTTTGAGAACTTCAGTGCCTCCTCCTCTTGCTCTTCGACGTGAAGGCCTGCTTGTTCTGTATATATTATAATTTGCAATAACTATTGGGTCGTCAGAGTTAAAGTTACGTTCTTGTAGGAATATGACATTGGGAAGTTCTCAGACGTTCATTAATTTTACAGGATAATCCATTTACTTTCCCTTCAATAACACATAAAGATTCATAAACATTTCTAAGCATGATATTAGTTCAAGCGGAACTGAAAGGAACTTCGAAGACAGTAAAAAAGGATAAGCATTTTGTCAATGGCATTCTCGGTTTCCTGAAGTTAAGACATTCTCGCTGTTAGAAGTATTTGTAGATCTTTCTTTGTATTTCTCTGTTTAGAAACATTCTTTTGTATTTCTCTGTTTCGAAACATGTAATAGATGTATAACAATTAGTATGCTGTTTATTTCCTTAAAACATTTAAATTCATCTGGTTTGACAGGTCATTTTAGTGGTTTCCCAGTTAGCTTTTAACACGTTACTTCTTGAGGTAATAACATAGGAAATGCCAGGTGTCGTGGTGCGTACATTGACACCAGGACAGACATTTGTCCGAGAAGTACATTAGTATGAAGTTTTAGACTGGTACTCTTAATCTCGTTAGATGGAAACTTTGAAAACCCGCGATTATTCATACTGTGTCCTTGATAGTCTATAGTTTCAACCCTTCGAAATCTGTAATCGTTTAGCACTACATTCCATCTGTGAAGGTCAGCATATTTAAATCAATATAGTTTTAATTTACTTACTTTTAAGGAATGACTGACGTTTTGACAGTTGTAGCATTGCTCCACTGTTCCTGTAATTTTGTAAGGTACACTAAAATACAAGAAATTTGTGATTTCATATATCCGTTCAGCATTCGAATCATTTCTAAGTTGAATTTGGCATGACGGCATATAAACCTTAATTTTCATTCCAAACATTTGCCAGACTTTCTTTATTTTCAAGCATACATTTTCCGATTCTTCTCAAATTTCGTCAACCTGCATATCAGTTGGAAGGTCCTTGAGACCGTAACCTTTCGTTCAGATTTATGAGTTATTGCATAACGATGGATTTGTTGTTCATTCAAGTATTAAATAAGTAAACGATGATCATCCTCAGATTTGGCGAAGACCTTGAAGCAATACCCACTCGCACGATGAGCATTAGTAAGCTTCTGTAAGATTTTGTACACTTTTAGAAAAACGTGAAAATTAAAAAAAATTGAAAATTATTAATTAATTTAAGAAAAATCAACAAAGTTGAAAGTGAAATTAACAGAAATCAGAAAATGTTAGAAAATACGAAAACAGGAAAAACCTGAAAGGGTTCAGATTTAACTATGCCCCCAAAAGGATTTGTAAAGTTTTTTAAAGTTCTCGCTGAGCTCGTAGTCGAACAGTCTCACCCTAGCTTTCTTTTTAGCATTATTTTAAACATCATTTCTTTCGCACTTACGCTATACACAATGCGACAGAAAAAAATACAAAAATTTTAATCACAACATGTGATTAGAATTAGCGATACAGTGCTCAGGTAATCATGCCAGTGCTCAGTTTTATTAGCAAATTTACTTGCAACATATTTTTGTGCGTGTTTTTATTATTAAAGTTTTGTGTATTAACTTTATTTATTAAATATCATATTCTTCGCACTTATGCCACAAAAATTCAATTCAACAGCAAAATCACAAAATATTTAAAAACAGTATATTTTTAGAATTTCCTATAGACAGTCTCACGCGCTGAAGATAAAAATATTTTATTCCGTACAGCGATGTTCAGTTTCAGATCGTTGAGTTTGTTAATTAAAAATTCATTCAAGTTTTACAAAATATGAAACATAAAGTACCGTTATTTATTCACAAAGCAAGGAACATACACACATACACACATGCATGCAGATTCTTCATTATCTTAATTTCTATAAAAATAATATTTAATGACAACAAATTGAAACATGATTCGCTGTTTACAGTAGACGATGCAATATCCTGTTTCGAAACCATTACTCCACTCGTACTAATATTTTTTTTGGCTAATCATGAAAAAACAAAATAACAAGTGTTAACTGGATGCTATGAAATCGCTATTTTTGTGAATAGCTCTAATTTTAGACAAAAGAAATTTTAAAAAAAATCAAAAACTATAAATATTAAATTGTGTTAAATCTCAGTTCATGGATATTTCAACATTCGAATTTTGGAAATTTTAAGCAAGCACAAGTGTTCAACTAGAAAAGTCAGAGATCTGGTAAAATATCTGAGAGTAAATATGATAATTAAGGGGACTCATACACCTTAAAACCCATAAGATGTTCGAATAGGTGACTGTTGCAAGAATTGGGATAACTTATTTATTTTAAAAGCAATTACTACCAACTTTTTACACCTGACTACATAATATAGCTGCTTTCTAAAGTAATAATCAGAAAGTTTGTGTTGCCACAAATATTTTTATAATTTAATCCGCTTTGTGACAACATTTTTGGTCATGTTTCCAACTTGAGCGCACAGTTTAAAACATTCTGTTTCATAATTTAATTCCATATTTAATATATAGCTTTTATGACATTTTGAAACTACTGTGAACATAAAATTCTAAAAATTTCATGTTAAATTTGTATTTTATTTTGAGTTGAGTTTATAAAATATATTTTATTAACAAAATTTGTAATGTTTTCGTCCATAAAATTTTTCAATATTAAAATATTCATCAGATTGTTGGTTCAGTTAAAAAATAGTGCCCATATAAAGAATTCCGTCTAATTTCAAGTATGTACCATTAGCCATTTTTAAAATATCATGCGCGCAAGGTGAAAACATGGCGAAATATTTTGTCACAAAGAGGATTAAATTACAAAAATATTTGTGGCAACACAAACTTTCTGGTTACCAGTTTCCAAAGCAGCTATATTATGTAGTCAGCTGTAAAAGGGTGGAAGTAATTGCTTTTAAAATAAATAAAATATCCCAATTCTTACAACAGTCACATATTCGAAGATTATGAGGGGTTTAAGGTGTATGAGTCCCCTTAAACCCAGCACATAAAAAAGAAGCAACTTTAAAATTAAGGGAAATGTAACGACTTAAAAACAGCTGGGCGGCAGAGAGTTTTATATTTTAAAATATTAACTGAAAAATATGGAAACACCTATGAACATGGGAAGGCAGGACAGTTAAAACATGTTCAAAAGACAAAATATGACAAGTAACGAATAATTAAAGTAGTTTTTTTTTTTTTTTTTTTTTTAAAGTTAAGGTTTTTGCAGTCTGACCAAAGCAAAGAAAATATAAATCTAAAAACTACTGCGAATCTCCCCAAAACTGAATTATTAATGAAACGTCTTAGGGAACGAAATAACAAATTTTATTAATATTAAAGAATAACTTAAGCATCAAATCTATTGAGCACCAGTGCAATTATACCAGAAATAAAGGGATAAAAAATAAGTTCTGATAATTTTTAATGGAAAGCTGCGAGCTGATAATAAGTCAATGGTTAATGGAGAAAAGCTTTCATCAATAAAAACGGCTCTTAATGAAATATTTTGTAGTAAAAGGGGGGACAACAGAATTATGAGAAAAATGTAATTAACGAAAAAAGCTTTTTATGTTTTAAGAAGTAAAGTAACGGAAAGTTATTTTCGATAAATAGTAGCATTTGTGAAGCTTCATTACAAATTATTCGTGTGTCAAGCTTTCGGTTCACTCTCTAAAACATTCAGCTAACGAAATGTGCAAAGCTAAATATTATGTTAATATAAATTCGCAAAAAAAGTGTTTCTTTAAACGAACATTTTTTTTCAGAGATTTTCATAGAAATCTTCTAAGGTTTCTTGCATGTACTATGTGATCTACAAAACTAGCAGTCTGATTATTCAATTACAGGAAATTTCACTTCCATTATTCTTGGTACCTAAAACAATATGAAACAGATCTCTCTTTTATCATTAATAAAATTTTACTAAAATAATCTTTTTCTCTTAGTTTTCCTCATAATTGCAAGTGTCATTTGTGGACTTTTAACACTTTTTCACATTAATTTTTATGAGAGCAATAGAGGTTCCGTAAACACACACGCGGAAACTAAAGCTCAAGCAGTTCCACAGAAAAGTATAGTTTCATGAGTTCACTGGGTCAGAATATTTTGTAAACCACTTATTCAAATAGCGTCAATTGCCTCTCTGCAAATCTAATGGGGTTATCACATATAGCAATGCGCGAATCTATGAGAACGTTTTCGAGAAACACATTTTCTCAGGGCTTGTTTGAACGAAAGGTTTCTGGTTTCTAAGTGGTTGAACTCAGTCACCTGTTACGCACGCGTACTAGGGCATTTCGAATGCCGTGTTTCGCGTAGAATACCGAAATAATTCGTTATAATTCTTGCCAAAGTTATGGAAAGGATGATTCTCAATAGATAACTTCCGAGGATCCAGCAAAGTAAAAGACTCTCTAAAATGCATTACGGCTTTATTCCAAATAGAAGTTGCCTGGTCTTGCTTAACAAATTGTTCAGTAGTATCCTGCACCACAGGAAGCAAAGGAAAGTTGTTCAACTGGTGGCTCTTGATCTCAAAGCTGCATTTGATTCAGTTTGGCATGATGGCCTGCTCTATAAAATCATGCAATTCGGAGTTAAAGGGAATAGTAACCTGTGGATTGCCAATTTCTTAAACCAGAGAACTATTAGAGTAAAGTGGAGAGGGGTTCTTTCAAGAAGCTATGATATTATCAGCGGTGTTCCTCAGGGCTGCATTTTGTCTCCCATTTTTTTCACAAATTTCATGCACGATATCTATGAAATTATCCCGGCCGATGTTGACTGCTACGTGTATGCGACGACATATTCCTCTACAGTGCAGAGGTCTCACCCTCCAAGGTAGTCAGTAATTTGCAGCGTGCGCTGTTCAAAGTGCATAGATGGGCTAAAGAGTGGAACTTGTGCATTTCTCCAGAGAAAAGTAAATCGATTATTTTCGGCGGGACAAGAAGTAGTGAAGAGAATCTTTTGAAGCTTGATGGTGTTAGCATCCCTACGGAAGATCATATTAAAATTCTTGGTATGTGGTTTGATAGTAAATTGAGCTGGAACGTCCATGTTAATAAAATAGTACCGAAACTGGAAAGAATGCTGAATGCTTTTAAATTTATCGCGAGCCCCAGGTGGGGTGCTAGAAATGTGGATCTCGTTAATATTGCAAATGCTACAATAAGAGGAAGAATAGAATATGGCAGCTGTATCCTTTTGTCTACCTCTCAACAAAATAATAAAAAGCTCGAAATTGTTTATAATCATGCTTTAAGACTGGCTATAGGGGCGCCTATCAGCACTCCTCTCCCGTTGTTATATGTTGAAGCAGGGGTGTTTGCCTTAGATACAAGAAGATGCATCACCGCAATGAAGTTCCTAATAAAAAATATCACTCTGTCAGCAGCCTCTCCTATTGCGGATAATCTGAAAAATTGCTTGCAAAGATGCAAGTACAAGTGGAGCAAATTACGTAAGCCCATTAGCCAGTGTGTTAAAGATAAGCTAAGCAATCTCGATCTAGATTTCAGTAAGTGCATTACTTTTAACAATGAACTAGATTTTTCTGAAGAAGTTAAGTGCTGTTTCAAAACTAATGAGTATGAGTTCCAGAATAAAAATCTTTCGGATGTGGAGATACAGCAATTTTTCCGTTCCATTATTAATGATTACGTGAATGAAGGGTTTAAAATCTATGCTACAGACGCTTCCAAGTCTGATACAGGAGTTGGTATTGCGGCTGTAGATCGTACCACGGCAATTGTCAGTCAGCGCATTGACAATAGAAACTCCATCTTTTCAGCTGAGGCTTGGGCCATTTGTAAGCTCCTTGAGATACTGAATCCTCGTGATAAGATCGCTATCCTTACAGATAGCAAATCTGTCGTCAGCGCGTTGAGGTGTGTTCATAGGAGATCCAACTCTCTCATTCTTAAGCTCTTCGAGCGGATTAAGTCTTTTCATTACCTCACAGTCATCTGGGTTCCTGGCCATAAGGGCATAGGGTTCAATGAAAGAGCGGATAAAGTTGCGAAAAGAAGAAATATGAACAACTTGGGGGATATTTCAGCAGAGGATGCGTGTAGGTTCATCGAGAATACTATTAAGAAAGAGCAGGTCGACAGCTGGCGGACTTCTTACACCGGCGGCAGATTCAGCTACTGTAATGTTCACTGTTAGTGGAGTAAGGGTTTAAACATCGACAGGAAAATGGAAGTTGCAATCAGTAAAACAAGATTGCAAATGTTGGACACGACTCAACTGTTGCACAGGTATCGTAGAGCGAATTCGCCATTTTGTGACTCATGTTATACGATTGACAGTACTGAACATGCAATTATTCACTGCACAAAGTACGATAGCGCCAGAAACATTATGCTCAAGAAAATGAAAATCAGCAATATTGACCTCTTAGCTGATCTTTTAAATCATTGTAATAAGAAACCTTGGAGGTATTATTTTTTAGGCAAATTTGTCATCAAATACATCTTAAAGAATTCTTAAGCACTTTTAGTGTACGGGTTTGATTTTCGGACTGACGTTCCCCCCTGAATTGGAGGGAATGCGTCCTAGTGGTATAACTTGTAAATAATGCTATTTTGAGTTGGAGCATAAGGCGCCAAAGGGAAGCCAAGCTTCAAGAAGAAGAAGAAGAATTCGTTATAGATTTTTACCTTCTCGAAGAGTAGTAAAAAATAATAATATGGTTTTGTGGTTTTTTATACAAAGATTGCAGAAAATTGTGACTAATTATTACATAGATATGCGATTAAGGCATGTTTATATATGGCTATAAACTCATGTTATTGTGATTAAGGCATTTTGTAAGATATTTTTATTTCCCTTGATATGTGGTTTTCAGGGCAAAAAATGATGGAATGAAAATTACGTTTGATTTTAGCATCTAAGCATCTTATGTTATTTCAAGCCTTTCAAAATGAAAACAGCAAGTCAAATTTCAACTTTCAACAGCGGACTACTGAACATCTATGGTTTCACTTTCTTCTACAATGCAGGTCTATATTTCCACTATCGAATTTCTGGTTGTTTTGCTCACCATACCGCTTTTATCACTGTACCGCTTTTATAACTTCCAGTATGTTTTGCTTTTTTTCCCGATTTCAGGAGATGAAACTGCATAATACATATGTTATTTGTCGTAGCATTGTTTAAGAATTTATTATATTATTATTCCTTTTACTCTTCTTATATCCTTTTAATAGATGATTGGTATAAATCAATAGGTTTGTGAGGACCTATAAACTCTCAGTTCTCCCTTTAATGTAAATTAAGTAAAATTGTTCTTTTTTTAGTCCAAAGGGCCTTTGTGCCTGAAGGTCTATTGTTTTCGTTTTGCGATTTTGCGCTGGTTCACTATAAATATCCATTTCACTTTTCAAACTGCAGCCACCAAATGTTAGAGTCCTGCATTATACTTGAAGAAATTAAATAATGAAAAATCTGCATAAATGTTTGCAAATTTCTCGCATTGTAATAAAACAACGGTACATAGAGCCTTCGAATTTTGTATGATGTAATCCTACTGCGAATATGGGCATGTGGAAGCCTAAATTTGAAATTTGGAAATTATTTTATTATCGATTTCATACTTTGTAAATCTTTAACGAATTTTTGATTAACAAACTCAAGGATTACACAGCGAGCAATGGCAACGTTGTACAGAAAATAAAATTATCTCCAGCGCGTGAGACTGTGTATCGGAAATTCTAAAGATATGCTCAATTTAAAAGTACTGACTACTGTTAATACCTCAAGTTTGTTAATGTCAGAAAGTGCTCAATCAGTTACATATTTGAATTTAATTTTTAACTTAATTTAATTTAAAACTGAACAGTTCACTTTAGGAAAGGAATTTAAGGGCATTTGTTACCCCAAAATTGATGAAATTACAGATTTTCCAATTTTTGTTTTTGCTAAAAATAATATCTTAATTCCCTTACTAAATTGAGAAGAAATTTTGAAACGATCTGACGAAAACAAATGGTATAAAAAATCTTTTAAAAAATTTGATAGCCCTTTAAATGCCACAACCACCTTAATGTTTTACTATAATACCTTACCCAGTGTTACACCTAAGTGTCTTTTCTGAATTCTGTCAGTTTATTAAAATTTAGAGTAAAGAAAGAGGACCGTAATTAGATGTGACTGCAACTATCAGCAAACTCTGTTTACATGTATAAGCTGATTAACTTTAAAGACTGAGAATAGCGCAGGAAAAAATAAAGAACAATATTTTTATACTTTTGAAATTGCAAGCCTTTTCCTTTTCCTTAACTTCTTTCTCTTTTTATTTAGCTCAGCAAATATTTCTGTGTGTATTATCAGTCAATTTTTTTATGCTTTTTCAGAAAGGAAAATTATTTGTGACAGACATGAGCACAAGTGGATGGAATGATGAAAGTGATCAAGTTCTTGACTATTGCATTATTGAAAATAGTACTGGAACAAATTTAAGGGGACTCGATATCCCAAAAATCAATGAAAATACCGATTTTTCAATTTTTTGCTGAAAACGTACCTTAATACACTTACTACACTGAAGAGGAATTTTGAAATGATCTGACGATAATAAATACTATAAAAAGGTTTTTAAAATTTTGACACCCCTTTAAATGATACACTCCCTCAGTGTTTATTTATTTATTTATTATTATTTTTTTTTTACTTTTTAATTTTTTCAGTAACTTACTAAAAATCAGTGTAAATGAAAAGGAGTGTAATTAAATATGACTCCAACTATCAAAAAACTCTATTTATGCGTATATACTGATTTATTGAAATACAAATTAAAGTTGGAAAAAACTTTTTTTTTTCACCTTTAAACTGGCAAGTTTTTATATTTATACTGAGCTCAGCAAATAATTTTATATGTATTATCAGTCAACAAAAATGCTATGTTTATTCAAAAGTTGAAATTATCTGTGATTAGATACGAACAGAAAGAGGTGGTGTAATGAAAGTGATCAAATTTCTGACCGTAGCATTATTGAAATAGTGCTGGAACAAACATTAAACTTTTTAATTAATTAAATTGCACATAAATTAATTTAAAATGGAATTTATATACGAGAACGAATGGCTAAAATAAGAGAAGAAATCATATAAGCTGCTGAGTGGTTTTAAATAAAATGTTTTATGTTCGTTAAAATTTCAAATTTTGCTTTTTAAAAAATGAATAAAACGACAAATTAATATTATTAATAATGATTATAAGAGTTTTAGAAAATATATTATAATTAATTCATGCATTAAAATTGTTTTGAGCGTGATTTAAAAAACAAAAACAGGTAAAGGAAAATTCTACTTGCATTTTATGATATTTTTGCAATATTTCTAGCCAGATAAGGTTTTAAACAAAAGCTTGTAATTTATATTCATATTAATCAATTGAGCAGTACTAAGTTTTAATATAAATATATATATGTATTGAAATTCAGTAATAAAATTTTTAAGAAATTGGAAATGATTTAATGACCGTCCAGACAGTTTACATTCTTTAAACTGCGATTTCTCAGTTTGCAATTTTTTAATATATCCTTTTACTTAAAGTCCTAAAACTTGTTCAGATATGGACCAAATTAATTAATAAATTTACAGCTTATTTAAAATTATATACTAAACAGAATCAAGGATGGGATTTGAAAAATAACAAAAAGAAAAATTATTGGAAGTAAAAATGTTACTGAAATCATATTTTTTTAAAAAATATTTATATAAAAATGTGCTTTTATTTTTTTTCTCAGAAACTAATTCATTAATTGAAAAATAGATCCGTAAAGTTATTAAGAACACTATTATGAATACAATAAAAAAATTTGAAGCAAAAATATTGAAAATTGAGGAAAAAGAAAGAATTTTTAATTGTTGAAATTTAAAAAAAAAATTAAAATTAAACAACACTTAAAAGCAAGAAAATTTTTTTTCAGCTTAAAACCATTTTGTCTCATAAAACCACTTAATATTATTCATAAAAAGTAGATGAAAGTGCTTAAATAAAAAAAAAATCTTTCAAAAGGTACTTAAACTATTAATAAAAATGCTCCTAAATTAATTAAAAATTTCAACTTATATACCAGAACAAATACCTGAAAGAAAAAAAAAAGAAATAACGTATGCTGCCTGACAGTTTTAAAAAAAAGGTTTATTCTGTTTATATTTCAAATTTTACTTTTGGAATAATAATAAAGTAAAATGGCAAATTAATATTATTGTTATTGATTATGAATGTTTTATCGCTGATCGTTTAACGTGGGTCCGTCGCTGTGCGATCACAATAAAGATGTTTTAGTTTTCAATAAAATTCTTTTCAAAAGTTTCAGATTCAAACGTTTTCTCATTTTTAATGAAACAGAAATTACGTCCAACATAGATACCAGCACAAAGCGAAATGCGGCCGATCTGTTTTTTATGTGCATTCATTATCTGACAGAAAATACTGCGTAAAAAACTGTATCCAACTATAAATTCACCTTGAAAACGTAATTGATGCTTGCAATCCAGCAGATATTCTAGAAAGTGCGCTTAGACACAAAGAGATTGAGGAACTCTGTTATAACTCAATCATATATTAAAATTGTTTTGAACGTGGTTTACAAAACAAAAACAGGTAAAGAAAAAATTCTTTTTCCATTTTATGAATTTTTACGCAGTATTTTCTATCAGATAAATTTTCAAATAAAAGCTTGTAATTTATATTTATATTTCCCAATTGAATAGCAATTATTTTTATTTTAGATATATATGAGTAATTAAAGTCAGCAAGAAAATTATTTAATAAATTTGAAATGATTTCATGGCCATTTAAAGAGTTTACATTCTTCAAACTGCATTTCCTCAATTAGCATTTTTTCGATAAATCCTTTTACATAAAGCCCTAAAACGTATAGAGATATGGACTAAATTATTTTATATTTTTACTGCTTGTTTCTTATTATTTACGTCATAGATAAAAGGATGGGTTTCGCAAACTGAAAAGAAAAATGATTGGGAGTGCAAATGTAACTGAAATCATATATTCTCGAAAGTTTTTATACATGAATATTCTTTTTACTTTTTTCTGAAGAAACTAGTTTATTAGTTGCAAACTCGATCCTTAAAGTTATTAAAAACATTCTAATAAATATAATAAAATTGATGTAAAAATATTGAAAATTGTAGGAGCAGAAATGTATTTATTTTAATTAATATTTTTTTCAAAAAAAATAAAAATTAGACAAAAACACAGGAAAAATATTTTTAGCTTAAAATAATCATTTTCTCTAACACACCTATTTAATAATATTTATAAAAATAGATGAATGAGTTTGGATTAAAAAATATGGACTATAGAGTCTCTTGTTTAGTTTAAAGATCCGCTGGTGTTTAAAGCGTAAGATTACTAAAGGAAGTGTGAAAATATTATAAATAAAATAAGCAAAATAATTTGCACCACACACATATATTTTATTATATTTTATTTTGTATTTATTATATTTATTCATTCAAAATGACCCTATGTAAAATCGGTCGATCGTATGAGAAATAAGATACATAATTTAAGATGTCTGCAGTTATATTCCTAATAAATATTGAATCTATAATTGGATTGCCAAGTGTACTTGGATAGTTACTTGGCACCATATTGTCATTAAAATGATATTTCATAAAATCAAATGCCTTTCCGTTGGATTTGAGATCTGCGTAAATACACTGGTGTGCAAAAATTAAGGACGAGACGGTTTTGTTCACTATAACTTTGTACAAAAGCTTTCCAAATCAACACATTTAATACCGTAAGATCCCCAATACGTAAGTAATGTAAGCAACACTTACTAAAAGAGAAATCAGAGGGATAAAAAGAAGCTTTATTGAAAAAGTAGCATGGAGCGCAATGCGCCTGAAGGCCGAAACATCCCTGTGATGGGTGTCCAGCAAGAAGCATCCGGTCTTTAATAGGGAATATGATCTTCCCTGACTGCTAGGCAGGTTTCACAGCGTCTGCCCATGCTGAGAATGAGGGTGTCAATGAGTTGTTGAGGCATTGCTGCCCATTCGTCTTGCAGCGCCAATCGAAGCTCCGGAATCGTTACTGGTGCTAAGGTACGAGCTGCCAAGCGTCTGCCTAGAAAATCCCATACATGCTCGATGATCCGGAGATCGTGCCGGCCAATCCATACGTTCAATATCCTCACTCTCTAAGAGCTGTTCGGCAGCTACTGTGCGATGACATGGTGCATTGTCGTCCATGAAAAGGAACTGCGGACCCATAGCGCCTCTAAGAAGACGCACATATGGAAGAAGAATCTCGTTACAATAACGGGTCCCGTTGACTGAAACTGCGTCGAAGATGTGAAGGTCTGTACGACTACCAAGCATGATGCCTCCCCAAACGAGAACACCGCCACCTCCATACCTGTCCCTTTCAATGATGTTCGAGGGATGTTTGCGGCTTCCCCGCTCTGTCCAGATGAGTGTGCGATGAGAATCGCTACTCAGACTGAATCTGCTCTCATCTGTAAAGAGTACTCGTCCCCATTCATTGTCTCTCCAATTCCGGTGTTCCCGGCACCACAGAGAACGCCTTCTCCGATGGGCAGGCGTTAGAGGTACACACCGTACAGGGCGTCGTGCAAACAGACCACCACCGTGCAGTTTTCTGGCCACGGTAAAACGCGATATCGGTCGTCCAGTCGTCTGTGTCGTGTGTCTAGCGATTTCTCCCGCTGTCTGCCGTCTGTTTCTTCTGGCCTGTAAGGCAATATACCGGTCATCTGCGGGTGTGGTTTCTCGTGGACGACCACTACTAAACCCCCGGATAGCTGTTCCTGTAGTTTGAAATTGTCTCCAAAGTCGTGAAACGATGCTGTGAGCAATTCCGAATTCTGCAGCCACAATTGTCACACTGCGGCCTTCCTCCAACTTCCCAATGATTCGACCTCGGGTAAAAGCATCCAGATGTCGTCTAACAGATTGATAATTCGCCATTTCTCGCTGAGGCAGCAACTCGGTGTGATTTTAACTGCTATACGGCGTGCAATCTCTTTGCCAGAAATACTGATCTTACACCGACAACATGCTTTATACTACTCAGACACTCCCCCATTACGTCTACCTGCATATCTGCGCATGTGCTACCGTACATCCCCTTACTTAATCTCCTGATTAGTCTTTCTGTCCGCTCTGCCTCTTCGTTCAGCTGATATGCTAATTTTTCGACTTCGTCCTTAATTTTTGCACACCAGTGTATGTGTTTGGTCATGTGCTCTTTCATTTATCTAATGATGTACTTAGATTTATGGTAACATTTGTAGTTTCCAAGATATAAGCTTTTACTCCTCAAATAGCGCCTTAGGTTTTGTTTTCCCATCAGACCATTATAGAGGAACGTAATCCTACGTTAAAAAAATCATTCAAACGGTACCGAGTCTCTTTAGGAGACCATTTAGCATATACCTAAATATTCTCTCCACTTACTTTTTGTAATTTAGAAATGTATTTAAGGTTGAGGTCTTTGAAATAAATTTTTCTTTTCCATTAAACCCAAAATGTGCTGAAATTAATAGACCAAAGATATGCAGCTTACTTTTTTGTCCTTCCTCTTTTCAATTATTTTCCATCCGCCTTTTAATAGAAATAGTAATAATAGCAAGCTGAATATTTTGATCTGTAACTGCATCCTTATTTCAGCTTCAGACGTATCAGCTCTTTTCGGAAAGCGTAAGATCACTGAAAATGATTTGCATATTCATATATATGCTAATATTTTTATTCATTAAACTTATCAAAAACGTTTTGAGCGTATTTTCACAAAATTCCGCTTTTGAAATTCATTTTTTGGATATAGTACTTAATTAAAATAAATTTTCCTCAGTTTCCATTCAGAATTAAAGAAGAGTTTCGAAAGTGTATTTTTATTTTAAGCTTTTTTACCAAAGCCTAATTAATATCGAAATGTGCTTGCATAACAGAGATATTCTGTGGGGAAATGCTCAACAAAGTTACCGAGTAATATGAAAGGAGGTAAATATTACATAAATTATTAAGTGGTATCAGGGCATTAACCCGAACTAGCTGAAAATTACTATTCCAGAAATCGTTGCTTATAAGAAAAGTATTTTTGATTCATCTAATTTGATTTCATAAAAAAATTCCCTTTTCATGTTTAAAGACAAAGTAATATTCATTTTGATTATGCAGCATCGTAACTGAAACGTTTTTCCGATGTGTATTTAACAGCATTGTTATTGAACATTGTTAAAATAGATGAGAACATAGTTAAAATAAATTATTTTCTTCGATCTGTTTCTTTATGTATTCTGAACGAATCATATAAAAATAGAATATCAGAAATTAAATGCAATTTTTTTATTTAAAAATGGGTAATATACTCATTTTTACTTCCTTGTACGAAGTAAAGGAAGTATTGTACCCGCGAAAAATTTCAGGTATCATATTTCAAAGAAACATCCATTTTGACTGCTATCGAATGCAATTTAACGATATTTTTGCGTGACATCTGCACGTAAGGATAGAATAAAAGACTCGTTTTCCTAAAAAGGATTGCAAAATGGGTTTAAAATTGGATTTATAAGAGAGTTTTTTAGGGTGTTAGGTACGTACGTATGTTTCTCTCATAACGGAAAAACGATGGGCCTCAAAACGTTGAAATGTTGCATACAGGACTGCTATAACATGTAGTTCTACACCTCCCTTTTGGTTATAATCAGCCGCAGCAAAAGTATATATATATACACTGAAGTGACAAAAGTCATGGGATACCTCTAATATTTTGTTGGTCCTCCTTTTGTCCGGCGAAGTGCAGCAACTCGACGTGGCATGTGCTCAACAAGTCGTTGGAAGTTCCCTGCAGGAATATTGAGCCATGCTGCCTCTATAGACGTCCATAATTGTGAAAGTGTTGACAGCGCAGGGTTTTGGGCACGAACTGACCTCTCGATGATGTCCCATAAATGTTCGATGGGATTCATGTCGGGTGATCTAGGTGGCCAGATCATTTGCTGGAATTGTCCAGAATGTTCTTCTAACCAATCGCGAACAATTGTGGCCCGGTGACATGGCGCATTGTCATCCATAAAAATCCCATCGTTGTTTGAGTACGTGAAGTCCATGAATGGCTATAAGTGATCTCCAAGTAGCTGAAAATATCCATTTCCAGTCAATGATCGGTTCAGTTGCACCAGAGGACCGAGTCCATGCTATGTAAAAACAGCCCAGACCGTTATGGAACCACCACCAGCTTGAACAGTGCCTTGTTGACAACTTGGGTCCATGGCTTCGTGGGGTCTGCGCCACACTCGAACCCTACCATCAGCTCTTACCAACTGAAATCGTGACTCATCTGACCAAGCCACGGTTTTCCATTCGTTTATTGACCAACCGATATGCTCACGAGAGTCGCTGCAGGCGATGTCGTGCTGTCAGTAAAGGCACTCGAGTCGGTCTTCTGCTGGCATAGCCCAAGGAAGACAAATTTCGCCGCGCCGTCCTATCGGATACGTCCCTCGTACGTCCCACATTGATTTCTGCGGTTATTTGAAGCAATGTTGCTTGTCTGTGAACATTGACAACTCTACGCAGACGTCGCTGGTCTCGGTCGTTAAGTACAGGTGGTCGGCCACTGCGCTGTCCATGGTGGGATGTTATGCCTGAAATTAGATACTCTCGGCACAATCTTGAGACTGTGGATCTCGGAATGTTGAATTCCCTAACGATATCCGAAATGGAATGACCCATGCGTCTGGCTCCAACTACCATTCCGCGTTCAAAGTCTGTTAATTCTCGTCGTGCGGCCATAATCACGTCAAAGCCTCTTCACATGAATAACTTGAACACAAATGAAAGCCCTGCCAAAGCACTTCGCATTTGTACATTTTCTACGCGATACTACTGCCGTCTGTATATTTTCATATTGCTATCCCATGACGTTTGTCACTTCAGTGTATATATACCCACTCTGTTACTCGGCTCGGTGAGCTTAGATTTTAATTCTTATATGTTGGTAAATTGTGCATTTTTTGCTTTACATTTGATTGAATTATATTGTTTTAATGTCCCGGTTAAGGTTTTTATGCCTTTAGAAAATCTGCATGCAATAGTTTTAGAATTATCGACAATTTAAAAGTTGTCTAAGTGAGGCTAAACCTAGCGGATCAGCTATATTTGTTTACATTTGAAACTGATTGATTTCTTTTTATTGTTTTAACTGTATTTGGTGTTTTATGTTTTTCGATATTTTTGAAATTTTAACGAAGATATTTTGAGGTTTTATGTATTTTTGTCTTGTCTTGAAGTGAGAACAGAAGTGAATGAGAAGTATATTTCTAATGAAACTCGAGGAAATAAGTTTAAATGAAAAGTAGCAAAAAATGTGTATAGTTTAATATTACGTACAAGGAAATCATGCGTTGTCCGCATGAGATTTTGATACATAATAATTATATACAATGACGTCATTCTTATGCGTACAAATATCAGATACGCGGAAAAGAACCAAAAAAAAAGTTTAACTGAAACTCGAGTCTTTTATCGTAAATCTCGGAATTCTTCCTTTATCCGGATTTCCAAATTCTCCCTCAAAGAAGATACAAAAATTTTGTTTCCTATTTATTTTAGGACTTACGATAAATTGTGCTGATGTGGAAGAATTCTTTATTGTTTGATGCATTCCTTCCCGTTAAATTTTAGCGTCTTCTAAATCTAATCCTTCTTCGTTCTTTTTTCGTAGTAGCCAATTTTTCTTACCTTCTTACTAACGCGCTGCGTTCTATTTTATGCGATGCAGCAATTTCAGACAAGATCTTGCATTAAATTGGCTCTTGCTCTGTACAGGAAATAAACATTGTTGCTGGTTTGTTTTTTAATTATATAAAATAGGAATTATCTACATTTTAAAATATTTCTAAGATTCGTTATTCTTTATATGATATTTTAGCTCTTGTAAGTTTAAGTATATTTTTATTACTCAAAATTTGAACTCTTACAGTAAAGTAGCATGTTTATAAATATTTTATTTTTTTCCCCCATGAAATACGAGTCTTAAAACTGGAAATTGTTAGTCCAAAAGAGAAATTTGTCCAGAAGGACTATTGATTTCGTTTTGGCATTTTGCGTCGATTCAAGATAAGCATTGTTTCACTTTTCAAATTGTTGCCACCAAATATTATCGCCCTGTATTATATTTAAAGAAATTACATAATAATGAATCTGATTAATGTATGTATGTTTCTTGCATTGTGATAAAACAACGGTATCTACAGCCATTAAAATTTGAATAACGTAATCTTCCATAGAAGATGGGCATGTGGAAGCCATAATTTGAATTTGAAATTTGTTTTATTATCGATTTCATATCTTGTAACACTTCAACGATTTTTGTTTGATTAACAAACTAAACGATTTCAAAGCGAACAATGGTAACACTGTACGAAAAAAAAAAATTCTCCAGCTCGCGAGACTGTGTATTAGAAATTCGAAAGATATGCTCATTTTAAAATTATTTTGCGATACTGCTGTTGAACTTAATTTTATGGTTTAAGTGCGAAGAACATGACACTTAATAAATAAAGGTAACACACAAAACTTTAAAAAAAACGCCCCCTTGTACGTAATTTAAAAACTGAAAACTTTCAGACTTTTTTAAAATTTATTTCATAAATAGAAAGCTGCCGTAGTAACTCCAGTGATGAGAATTTCGAAAAAATACCGAAGAAAGCACTGATGAAGAATGCTTATGCAATAACTTTGGAAACCAACAATGTTTTTAATTTGCACGATATTGTGGAGGCTATAAGACAGCTTAAGGTACTTTCTTATTAATGGTCACCATATTCTTTCATTTCTTATTAATAATAATGGTCATATCTTATTAATGATCACCATATCCTTTCTTATCTTTTAGTCACCATAATGGTTTACGTAATTACGTAAACTCCCAATCTGAAACGTGCAAATTTTAAACGCAGTCAGAGGGTTTTTTTTTTTTTTTTTTTTTTTTTTTTTTTTGTGCCTGGGGCCACCTTTAACAAGGAAGTGGTGAATATAGCACATGAGAAGTTCCGGCATTTAGAAGTGTTTTAGAAGAAAGACAGCTAAATATACTATGTTTTACCTTGATGTGTTGAAAGTTTATTACAAAAAAATTAATTAAAGAATATACAGGATGTTTATAAAGTTCCGGACCCATTTTTATGTTAAATAGCTCATAAAATAATAAAGATGGATTAAAATTAATAACATAAATGGGTAGATAGACTCAAAAAGTTTCATGACCCTTGTCAATGAACTTCCACGTGTGCCCCTTTCGTCGCACGGAGAATATCAAGTCGATATTCAATTTCACGCCAGGTACCGGCAAGCATGTCGGCATCCACAGAGGCTATTGCAGTTGTACTTCTGGCTTTTAGGTCATTCATGTTCGACACTCTCCTCCTGTAAACGTCGTCCTTTACAAATCCCCAAAGGATAAAGTCCAGCGGTGTTTATCAGGTGATCTGGGTGGCCAAGGAATTGGACCCCCTCGCCCAATCCATCATCATGTAAAATGGTCATTCAAAGAACTACGAACGATGGTACCACGATGAAGGTGATGCACCATCTTGTTGCAAAAAGATATGTGGCTGAAGCTCTTCTAGTTGTGGAAATACGAAGTTTTCCAACGTGTCTAAGTATACGACTGATGAGACCGTCTTTTCTGTAAGAAAGAAAGGCCCAATGACTCGGTCGTGCATTAGTCCACACCACATTTTAACCTTTGGGGAATCCCTTTGTGCTTCACGGTATTCATGGGGGTTTTCAGATCCCCATATGAGCACATTAACAATGCCAGAAAGATGCCAAAAACAAAAGAGAGAAAAATGCAATTAATAAGCAGACGATATTTAGAAAAGTACAGATATTTAGACTGGAAAATGAAATTATCTGAAATTAACCACACGCGCAGACGATATTTACAAAAGTAAAGATATTCAAACCTGAAAAGGAAAATATATGTTATTCCATCAATAAATGCCATAAGTTTGTTTATATCTTCATTATTGTAAGAGTTATTAAACATCAAAATGGGTCCGGGACTTTATAAACACCCTGTATTGTAAGATCCACAGTGCCGCAGAAAAGTATTTTTATGAAAATAACAACATAATTTCAGATCAATATGTAATCAAAATAAAAAAAATGATAGCATTCCTAAAGCATTTCTTAATTCAGATAGACCTCTTTGATTTACTCAACAGACGCTGCATTAGAATCTGATTTGCACTACGATAATTTAGTTTTGTGATGGTATTATTTATTTCATAGAATTCACTATATCTTTTCATAAAATTGACACTTTTTTATTAGAATTTACTGCTATTTTTATTTGGAATATTATTATGTATTTCATAGAATTATTTACTAATTATATATTTCGTAGAATTTTCTACTTATTTTCAAATATTTGTTTTCTAGCCTAAAGAGGCGTTAGCTCAATAGGGCTATTAGTTTCGAAAGGCATTTTGCGCTGACTTAAATGCTCTGAATTACTTTTCAAATTGTTGCCTCCAAATATTGTCGCCCTATTTTATATTTAAAGAAATTAAACAATGAAGAAAATGCATAAATGTATGTATGTTTTTCGCATTGGCTAAAAACGATGGTACCTAGATCTATCTAATTTTGAATAACGTAATCCTTGACCCGAACATGGGCACCTGGAAGCCCAAATTTGGGATTTCGAATTTGTTTTATTATCTATTTCGTATTTTATATAACTTTAACGAATTTTCGACCAACAATCTTAACGATATCAAAGGGAGTAGTAGCACCACTGCACATAAAAGAGCATTTTGATCTCCAGCTCACGAGACTTTCGATCGGAAACTCTAAAGTTATGCTGTTTTTAAATATTTTGTTATTTTGCCATTAAATTTAATTTTAAATGGCGTAAGCACCAAGAACGTGGTATTTAGTAAGTAACGTAAACACACAAAACGTTAAAAAAGCGCCCGCTTGGACATAATATAAAACCTGTAAGCTATCAGATTTCATTTTTAACAATTGTATTATATATATAATTGCGCTAATGTGTGTACTGTAGATATTATTTTTTTCAAATATAGACATATTATATTCAGCCACTTAGAATAATAAACTAGGATTTCTCAATTTTTTAAATGCAATCCTTTATTAACTCAATATGACAATGAAAAATATTTTACTTTCTTCTAATTTTTATGAGAATTTTCTTGCATTTCAGGTGAACCTTCTGAATATGACATCAAAACTGCACTTTCAGGTAAAACTATGATGATAAAACTTGCTTATTAATTTTTACTTTCATGTTTCCTAAATATAAAACTTTATACGCTGTAACATTCTACTGTATGAGTTAATGATTAATACCGGAAGAAGGATAGGAATTAATTTCTCTTTTTCTTCAACTTGGTTAAGATTTTTCTAATTAATTCCTTTCATATGCATAACATTGAATGGGAAGACTGCTAAAAATTTCAGCACTCTGAAATTAACGTCAGCTTTTCGCAATTAACTTTAATTAAATGCGTATGTTTCGCAACATATTGCAGAATTTCAAACAATAACTCACCAGGTACGTGTGCCTTTATATAATGAATTTTACTGCATATTAGCATTAGTTATTATCTCAGCTTTTTTAATTATACTTCAAAAATTCACTGTTACGCAGCAAGCAAACGAATTATTTTGAAACGAGTTAAGTAGTAACATGATGTTTAAAATATATTTTATTGATTTTAGTGACGGTTACTAAGTTTATATTTGTATATATATTATAAATTGATTGAATTGGATTTATACAAATTGGGTCACCTAGGGATTATTAGGAATATAATAATAATGCATATTAATAAATACATGTACATTAATTTTAAATCACGCAATTAGTTAAGCAATGGAGTGATTTAATTTGAATAATAAATTAAAGATCTTACGCCAACATACCTGAGAACTAGCAACTTGCCAGGCTGTAATAAATATCCTGTTATCATTAAGCCGTAATTAAAATACTTCAGAAATTTCCAGTGTCAAAGCATCACAAATGGTTATTGAATGTACACTCTGCACAAAAAAAGGACAGTTCTATATCTCCCGTTCTACTGGGCCATTTGAGGAAATTTCATTTGAATTTTGAATATCTCGAAAACAAAACAGAACACAGTTCTGAAATAGGTATTTCGACACAAAATTGGACTTTTCATGGAATAACACACCGACTTTTATCCCTATATCGACTCTACGACTCAAGTTATGCTTAAAATATAAAATTTTGTAATATTTGATGAGAACGTAACGAGAAGACGCACTTTTTTTCAGTTTGAGCCAAGAATAATTCACATGGCGAAATTTTTAATTCATGGTAACCTGTTTTCATTGCGCACGAAGAGAAAAAAAGTTGCATTGCTCATTGTTTAGAATAATTTTAATAAAGTGCGTGAATAAGATTTGGCGTTATTATCGCTTACGACAAACATGCCAAATTTCAAAACGCGCCAATATATAAATTCACTTTGGAAATTTTAAACCTATAATTTTTTGCAGATATGCCTATAAATACATTTACTTTAAGGTATTAGTAAAAATTGTATTTGTTATTAAGTAAAAAAAAATTAATTAAAAAATATAGAAATTACTAAAATGTACAAAGTTTTAAAATAAATCAGAAAATATCTGTGAATTACATTTGGATTGAACCTAAATTTTGACAAAGAATCAAGTAAACTAATAAAAACAGAAATATTAATAAATATATATCAAATTAAATCAACTTTGTGGTTCTCAAATTTTGACAGCTAATTTTTTAAAACTAATCGCGCGATTTTTATAAAACTTGGTACTTTGGTTATTTCAGTTGTAGAATTGAAATGTGAAACAAAATCGACATTCTTTTCAGAAAACGTCTGGTTTCATGTCATACTGGTCTATATTAGGTAGTACCTATTTTAGAACAACGTTATATATATAAATCTAACACGTATGCTAAGGCATACTTTCGAGATATGAAAAAAGCAAGTTAAATTTCGTCAGTCGACCTAGTAGAACAGATGATATAGAACTATACCCCTCCTTTTTAAGGTGCAAGGGGTACTCGCCTTTAATAATTTGTCTATCCGTTTTCCATTGTTTGAACAAAATGGTTAGAATATGCCGCAGTATTTAAAATAAAGATACTTTAATTGATAACCATTTCCAATGGGTTTTGAAGGAAACATCAATGAATGTTGCTGTGTTAACTGCATAAAGAATAACTGAAATTAATGCAGATAGGATATGGCTTCAATTTTAGTATTCAAAATTATAAAAATTTCTGCAATGTTAAATTCGGAATTCTGCCTTAAAACAATTTTAACATAGTTTCCGTATCTTAATAACTACAATACCATAAATTCGGAGAATTAAAACTTACAATAATAACACCAAACGTATTTATGTTATTCTAAACTTCACAGTTCATAAATAAATGATGATTTTTTTAAAATTCTGAAATATATATGTTACCATGAAAGACCGAAATTGGAGAATGTCGACATTCACTGGAGAATGTCAACATTCACCAAATACGTCGGTGAAAGATCTAATATTTCTTTACATTCTTGTACATTCGGACCCTCACCGGTGTATGTCGGCAATTACAGATATGCTCTGGTGTAGGTCGAAAAGAGAGGAGTATATGTACACGCTGCCATTCCAAAAGGAAGTGTTCCGCAAATAAATGTAGTTGTAAAAGCAAGGGCCTCTGTGCAATTCAAAGTGCCATAATAGTTTAAGTTGTTGCAATAAATAAGATTTGAATCATACAATTTGGTAAGTTTATAACTTCTATTATATTCCTTTCTCATTTTGAATGTACTGTGTGTTTTAAGTTCTTATATTCTTAAGTTCTTATTCTGAGTCTCAAGTGCGTTTTTTCGCGAATGAATTACGGAGAAGGAAATATAATATTCTTATATGTTCAACATTCACCATTAGTAGGTGAATGTCGACATTCAGCGGCGTAAGTCAGAAATAAGAGGATTTGGAAAATATTTCGGACATACACCAAGAGACTATGTGAATGTTGACATTCACCGGTGAAAGTCGACATTCTCCAGATTTCGGTGTTTCACCGTAACATATACACATATATAGAGCTGAGAGAAAAAAGTGCTGAAGTTGATATTTTAAAAAAATTTTTTAAGTTAAAAAGAAAGAAAATATAGAATTTGCATATTTGAAATAGAAAAATTACTAATAACGTAGTGTTACTAATTACTAGCATGTAGTGTTACTTACTCAGTAGTGTGGAAATTCATAAATAATATATACATGTAAGTAAGGATTGCTTGTACGTAACAATACAGGTTTGTTAAAGAGTTACAGAATACTAAACATGAAAAGGTAAAATTCGAGTAAATTAAACGCACTGATTCTTTTGCTAACATAAAATTCTAAGGAGAGGATATCACAGTCTAAAAATAGAAAGCCAGTACAAAGTTAGATGGCCTATGTATCATTCTCTAAATGCTATTTTTGACTTTTACTTTCCAGAATGTAGTGCATATAGCATCCATTAAACGAAAGTGGACTAATGGAAGCGAAAGAAGCCCTAACAATCCGGAACGCCCAAAAATTAATTAGATCCACCTCCATTCCTGAAAGTGGTTTTCTCCGTCGCACACCTCACTTCACCCGCTCTCACACTAGATGTAGCAGAAAGTCTATATATCTGGTTGGCGGACGCCTTGACGCAGCGTTGCTAGAGTTTTCTCATCCCATTGTATCGGATATCCGTATTGTGGCGATGCTCTATTACGGATGCGGATAGACAGAAGGAAGAGGCTTAGAGATTACCGGACTCTGGTATGTTTTCCCGGAGAGCAGCTCCCGCCCCTCCGACGGAATTGATCCCCACTCACCTCGCAGAGGGGATCTCACGACAGGTGGACATCGGAAGATAACCGCAGACTTCGCTGCATCCATACAGGTCTCAAGACATCGAGAGGGGTTGGACAAAAATTGCAGGCCGATTAGGAACATTGGAAAACATGTTATATATTCTAGACAACACTGAAGCAGATGTTCCTTTTAAGAGCATGTAAGCATGCAAAAGAACTTTTATAAATGCATTTAAAATACGTTTTCAGTACGAATAACGCATTTGAATCCTCCAGTTTTCGAATTTCGAAAATATTTCGATGTTTGGAAACTATAATTTTATCCCTTTTTTTCGTTACTTCAATCTTCCGATTTCTAGCATAAAAATAATGCTTCATCGTGCTTTAATTTAAAGTATAGTTCTATTAAATTCGATAGAAGCGTACATTAAATTTTTTTTTTTTTCTTTTTTGCAATTGCACTGGATCTGAATCATCAGCATCACTTTCTGAACTGTTAACATTTAACGTTCTAGGTTGAATTTAATTTATTCTCTTCCCTGTACATTTGCTTTGATTTAAACAAAATGTAAGAAATGTTAACTTGCACTCAAATGTTTACTTTCTCGGCAGTATATGACTTCAGTACGAATACGGCAGTATGTGACTGCCGAGAAAGTAAACGTCAAGCTTCAGTAGTTTTATAATGGATATTTCTATTAAATTTCCTATATAAAATTTTAATACATAGATGGGTATTTATAAAAAGGGTTCTTAAATTCGTTTTCTAATCAAAGCAGATTTCAAATGTTGCTTACATTAAGGATTCTCAGTAAGTCATTCTCTTTAAGTACTCTCAATCTCATTAAGTAAAATTCTTTTCTCGTATTATTATTATTCTCATATAAAAGATTCTAACGATTCGAGAATCCTTCAGAATTCGGAGACAGATACTAGAAAATTTCTATTTCACCTGGGCAAAGCAAGTTTAACTGAATTCATAACCATTTTTGCCTCCTTGCTTGAAATAAAAGAAGTATTGTAATTGCGAAAAATTTAGGGTATCACGTTTCAACGAAAATATTCATTTTGACCGCTCTCGAAGCCATTTAAACGTTGTGTTTGCGTACTATGTGTATATACGGACAAAATAAATGTTCCGTTTCCCCAAATGGATTTAAAATGGACTCAGGAGAGATGTTTTCGTGACGTCTGTACGTACGTAGTTATGTATGTATCTCGCATAACTCAAAAACGAGTAGCCTCAGAAGGTTGCAATTTTGCATATTGGACTGCTACAACATGTAGTTGTGTACCTCCATTTTTGGTTGCAATCGACAATATATTGTTATAAAAAGAAACGTAGAAGTAATGATGAGCAAAATCTTGATGGCGTAGAAGTGTGGATTCATAATGAATAGGAAAGTGGAGGCGAAGATAGATTAAATCTTCATTTTTTACTTCAGCAAACATATTGTGGCCACAATAAAGTTGGCACATTAATAGTGCCTATCCAAAAAGTATACATTTTAGGTAAATTTGCAATAAGATAGAAGGAGCAGACAGACAGCAGTACAGATGATCCAAAACGTAGGAGGCAAGTACGTTATGTTCAGGGTGAAATCTTAATTCAGACTGAGTTAGTTTCGGTTCTCAATGCATTTTGATTGGGTAGTTAATATTGCTATAAAATTATTATTGGCTGTTTGAGTTTTAGTTCCATTTACGTCATCAGAATTATGTAAAAGTCATATGACATAGATTTGTTTCGAAATAACACAGTGCAGATAGAAGTTACTATTTTTAGAATAGAGAAGGGAAATTAACTTACACAGCTAATTTATTCTTTTCATATTTTTTATTTTTCATATATACATATATATATATATATAGTAACAGAATGGGTATATATATATTTACTTGGCTTAATGAACTCATTTTTTATTCTTATATGTTGGTAAATTGTGCATTTTTTTTTTTTTTTTTTTTTTTTTTGCATTAAAAGTGATTGAATTATGTTGTTCTTATGTTCCGGTTAACGTTTCTATGCCTAATTAATCTGCATACAATAATAGTAGAATTATCCACAATTTAAAATTTAAATCAGAAGTCAAACAACAAAAATCAGCGTTATATCATATATTTGTTGTTATCCGCGTAATATTATATATTTGTTGTTTGGCTTCTGAATTAGTATTTGTTCGGCGTGCTTTTGTGTCTTAATTTAAAATTTGTTTAAGGGCGACTAAGCCTAACAGAGCAGTCATTTGTTTACGCTTGAAACTTAGCTGAATAATGAATTAAGTCAGTTTCTGAACCTTCAGTGTCCTTTTGCCGAGTGGAACCAAAGCTAAATTTCTTTGTAACCGAAAAGTCTGCCTTCTTGCTCGGTGACCAAATTGCTTGTTTTGCGTAGAAACTCTAATTTTAATTGCAATTTTTTAAAAACACTTTAACTGTAATTAAGATACAATTACTCGCCGGACAAGTATTAATTTAGAAGTCAAACAACAAAAATCAGCGTTATAATTTCAAAGTTTCACAGGACTAGTTTCGATGGTTTTTACCGAGCCATCATCCTCAGCTGTAAAAGCGCAATAGCGCATCATCCTCAGCTTGCGCTTTTGCAGCTGAGGATGATAGTTTTGCAGCTGAGGATTATATTACGATGTATATATATACACTGACGAGCCAAGACATTATGACTATCCCCAGATTTTTCAATGATATCGTTTTGATGACGTGGAGGGCACGTGATTAAGTGGAAATGGTATTTAACTACTGCTGGAATGTTTCTTGCACTTACCTTTTGCGAGTGAGGGGAAACACTGCTGTTCTAAGCGAATCTGATAAAGGGCAGATTGTAATGGTCCGAAGAGTCGGGACAAGTATCTCCGGAACCGAACGAGTGGTAGGTTTTTTATGATCCGCCATTGTTAGTATTTATGCAAAGTAGATAAATGATGCTGGAACCAGCAGTAAGTACCAAGGTGTTAGATTTCCAAGCGTCATCAAAGGAAAAGGATGTCGGAAAATGTCCTGCTTGGTGCAGCAAAATTGGCGCCTGAAAATAGCTCAGCTGACAGCCCAGGAAAATGCAAGTGTTTCGGAACACATACACTGGTGTGCAAAAATTAAGGACGAGACGGTTTTTTCAATATAACTTTGTACAAAAGCTTTCCAAATCAACACATTTAATACCGTAAGATCCCCAATACGTAAGGACATGAGTAATGTAAGCAACACTTACTAAAAGAGAAATCAGAGGGATAAAAAGAAGCTTTATTGAAAAAGTAGCATGGAGCGCAATGCGACTGAAGGCCGAAACATCCCCGTGATGGGTGTCCAGGAAGAAACACCCGGTCTTTAGTAGGGGATATGATCTCCCCTGACTGCTAGGCAGGTTTTACAGCGTCTGCCCATGCTGAGAATGAGGGTGTCAAAGAGTTGTTGAGGCATTGCTGCCCATTCGTCTTGCAGCGCCAATTGAAGCTCCGGAATCGTTACTGGTGGTAAGGTAGGAGCTGCCAAGCGTCTGCCTAGAAAATCCCATACATGCTCGATGGGACTGAGATCCGGAGATCGTGCCGGCCAATCCATACGTTCAATATCCTCACTCTCTAAGAGCTGTTCGGCAGCTACTGTGCGATGACATGGTGCATTGTCGTCCATGAAAAGGAACTGCGGACCCATAGCGCCTCTAAAAAGACGCACATATGGAAGAAGAATCTCGTTACAATAACGGGTCCCGTTGACTGAACCTGCGTCGAAGATGTGAAGGTCTGTACGACTACCAAGCATGATGCCTCCCCAAACAAAAACACCGCCACCTCCATACCTGTCCCTTTCAATGATGTTCGAGGGATGATTGCGGCTTCCTCGCTCTCTCCAGATGAGTATGCGATGAGAATCGCTACTCAGACTGAATCTGCTCTCATCTGTAAAGAGTACTCGTCCCCATTCATTGTCTTTCCAATTCCGGTGTTCCCGGCACCACAGACAACACCTTCTCCGATGGGCAGGCGTTAGACGAACACACCGTACAGGGCGTCGTGCAAACAGACCCCCACCGTGCAGTTTTCTGGCCACGGTAAAACGCGATATCGGTCGTCCAGTCGCCTGTGCCCATGTGTCTAGCGATTTCTCCCGCTGTCTGCCGCCTGTTTCTTCTGGCCTGTAAGGCAATATACCGGTCATCTGCGGGTGTGGTTCCTCGTGGACGACCACTACTAAACCCCCGCATAGCTGTTCCTGTAGTTTGAAATTGTCTCCAAAGTCGTGAAACGACGCTGTGAGCAATTCCGAACTCTGCAGCCACACTTGTCACACTGCGGCCTTCCTCCAACTTCCCAATGATTCGACCTCGAGTAAAAGCATCCAGATGTCGTCTAACAGATTGAGTAACCGCCATTTCTCGCTGAGGCAGCAACTCGGTGTGATTTTAACTGCTATACGGCGTGCAATCTCTTTGCCAGAAATACTGATCTTACACCGACAACATGCTTTATACTACTCAGACACTCCCCCATTACTTCTACCTGCATATCTGCGCATGTGCTACCGTACATCACCTTACTTAATCTCCTGATTGGTCTTTCTGTCCGCTCTGCCTCTTCGTTTAGCTGATATGCTAATTTTTCGACTTCGTCCTTAATTTTTGCACACCAGTGTAGTTCAACAGACACTGATATCGAACTACGCAGCAGAAGTCTCACTCGTGTGCCTGTGTTGAGTAAGCGTCGTTTTCAACTACACCTACAGTAGACACCGCAAAGCTACGGACCAGATTCCGACCTACGGTTGCCTCTAGGCGCCAAACAGAATTAAGTGCCGTATCGCCGCGTAACAATATACCTTGTTGCAACTCCACAGAGCAAGGGCATACAAGGAAGTACCAGTATGGTCCCTGCCGAGCCTTACTCTGTCCCGAGGACCCTTCAGACCTTCTGTGAAGTCTGTTATTATGCCCCTGTGGTTGAGACTGCCAAGGTACATATCCTAACTAGTACTTCCCAGGGATTCCCCTGAGTTAACCCCGGGGGCGGACCTACAGTAGGCACGAAAATATCGAGATTGGAGGTTGGATAAGTGAAAGACAGTTACCTGGTTGGTTGAATCACGATTTTTCCTTCATCACATCGATGGTTGTGTTAGGTTACCCAGCCTTACAGGCAAACAGTTCCTCTCCACCTGTGAAAACATTTCATACGCAGGCTGGTGGTGACGGTATTATACATTCTCATGCAAGTTTCTGGAATTTTGTAACTTTCACTTGTGATAGAACAGATCATGAAAGCTGCTCACTATCTGAACATAATTGCGGATGAGTTGCACCCTTGCATGGCGTCTGTCTTCCCAACTGGAAATGGAATCTTTCAGCAGGACAACGCTATGTCACAAAGCTCGGATTATGTTGAAACGGTTCGAGGAGCATAAGTAGGAATCCCCATTAATTCTCTGGCAATTTAACGCTCCGGATCTTCACCCGACAGACCATATTTCGGATGTCACGGAGCGGCAGCTTAGAGATCAAACACCATTATGTCCGAATATCTCTACTTTGCGTGACCGCTCCTTAGACATTTGGTACAACCTGTCTCCAGTTATCTACCAAGAACCTGTTCCATCCATGCCAAAACGTGTGGCAGTTGTTTTGCAGGCCAAAGGTCGAGCAACGCGTTATTTAGTAGGTGGTCATAATATTTTGGCTCTTCAGTGTACATATATACTAATAATCAATATCTTTTAATTCTAAAGCATGACATTTAGTCATAATGTGTCTTTTATATCTGGTTATTGATTTTTGTAAATTTATTTGAAATTAAGCATTATATTATCGTTTAAATATTGCCTAATGCACGTTTTCAGCTTAAAGATAGCTTTGACTTAATTTGAAAAATGTTTTAACATCACTCTAGTTTCATCTGCCTGGAATGGTTGCATTGCTTTCATTTTTAAGAATTTAAAGTTACCTTTATTTTAAAAGTATGCCTTTTCTTTTGGCTGGTCTTTTTTAAATTTTCGGTTTATTGGCGACTAAGTGTGCTATGCTTAGTGGCATACTATAAGTAAATATTGATACGAAATATCCAGGCGCGGTAAGATAGCTTCCCTGCAAAGCAGGTTTAGGATTGCCAGAAAATGGCAAGAGAAGGCAGGAGAGATTTGCAGCCGAGAATGTTCTCGAACATAAGCCAGAAGCTATATAAACCCTGCTGGTACGCAGAGTGTCAATCAGTGTCCCGTCTAGCGAGTTTATCGTCAGTCAGTGAGAGTGTCTCGAAGTCTAGTACCGAGTTCGTCGTCGAGTGCATTGAGGGAGTCTTTTAGTGTATCACGAGCTAGTGCATCGTCGAGTTTCATCGTAGAGTGTGTTGAGTTCCGGGAACGACTGAACCAAGTCGGGAACTGTACTCTAGCGTATCGTCGAGTACATCGCGAGTTATAGCGTGGAGAGTCTCTAGACTACTTAGAGTTCCGAGAACAACCGATGAGAGTCGGGAGCTGTACTCTGGTATTTTGCTGTAGAGTTATCTTCACCGTTATAGCCTGATAGTCTGAAGGCTGTATTGCTGATTGTTTCAGCGTATTTATAGTAGCTCTTCAACGACTGTAAACATGTTATTGGAGCTCCCTTGATGGCCAATAACGTGTATTTTGATATTTCATCAAGTGTCTTCGTTATTTATCCCAAATTCACGAACCCGTACCGTAAGTACATGAAGAAAAAAAAGATGCAGCAATATTTTCTGTTGCTGCAAAAGAAGATACCGTCACTGTTATTAGTCGAAGCCTTCGAAATGAAGCAGGGAGGCGTATGCTTTCAAAGATAAACACTGAATCTTAATATATTTATATTGAAAGCCCTTTGTTTCTCTTGCTGTAATAAGCAGTGCATGTTATTCCACATAACTAGTTTAAACACTTAATGTGCGTGACCAAAGCAAAAATGTATAAATCATCTGCAATTTAAGCTGCTGAGCTTTTCGTAACATTTATTCTTTACCTGTCTCTATAACACGAAACATAGAACATTTCTTTAAGTCCTATTCCTAACAGCGGCGAAATTACACTGCACAGTAGTTCGAATGTACAACTGCAAGGAAAATAAATGTACTTCTTTCACGCCAGGAAGCACACGGAATCTTAAGTCCTAATTACTAATCTTGGTTCTTTAATTCTGCAATTTCTACAATTAGGATTATTTCGACTGGTAAAGAAAGCATCTTCATTTGCTTCTAAATCTGAATTTCGTTTAATGGACAATTCACGTTTGTATACTTTAAGGAAAGAAATACTCCTACAGTATCAGTAAACTTATATTTAAGGAACTGAATAGGGAATAAAATATTATTCATTATTATAATGAATATCAGTTTCATTCTAATTCACTGATCGATCACTACAAGCATTTTTGTGTTTGAAGCTCTCTGTCGTCTCCGATAATTATTAAAAATTTTAATTAAAAAATAGATTTGTGCATTGGGCAAACTAGTTTATTATCGAATATATAGAATTATTATAATACATTTTCGTAGGCTTCTTACTACATTTCTTAAACTAAAAATGTCAAACTGAAATCGATTTTAATTTTATTCGATACAGAACATATTTTTCAAACTGGAAAGTCGAACAATTATTAATTAAATGTCAAGCATAAACAACTTAATGAAGAACAAACTTAATTTTTTCTGTGTAATTTTATTACTCGTGTTTATGTATAAATGAAAAAAAAATGGCACCATTGGCTGTAAAATTAATATTCAGAATTTTTTATCATGTGCTGTAACTATAACAATTTTTATTACATGTTCTTAAATGCCGTCTAAGAAAAATTAGTTCAGCTTACAAACAGATAACAAAATCAAATTTATAAATTTATTTTATTATAAATTTGATTCTAAGGAATTTTAAGTTTAGTTATAAGGCATTATATTATACATAAACATAAAGATTGATTATTTAACATAAATAAATTATTTAACATCAGTGATTATTGTACTAAAATAACAATTAGAGTAACATTATTATTAAACATAAGTAAAATTATTATTTAACATAAGTAACATTAACGTAAGTAAAATTATTATTTAACATAAGTAACATTAACGTAAGTAAAATTATTATTTAACATAAGTAACATTAACATAAGTAAAATTATTATTTAACATAAGTAACATTAACATAAGTAAAATTATTATTTAACACAAGTGTAATTATTATTTAACATAAGTAATTATTATTTAACATAAGTAATTATTATTTAACATAAGTAATTATTATTTAGCATAAGTAAAAATTAATAATTATTTAAAATAGTAAGTAAGAAGGATACAGTTTCGCAGTATATTGGTTGTCTAACGGTATCCTAATGTTCCTCATAATAAATCAGTGTGTCAAAAACTATTAAAATATGAATATTTCTGCAAGTTTATCGTCTAAATGAAACTTTATCATTATATAAATGTTAATTATTTACCCCAAAATCCGAAGATACCTTTATCTGAAACATGAGAACCAATGTGAACGCATTTCTCACTTTTTACAGTTAGAATTCTTCATTCCCCTTGTTCCTTCTTCTCGAAAATAAATCGTGAAATAAGAAAAATCAAGTTGTCATGAAGGGAATGATAAACAAGTGTTTGCAATGTCTGACGATATTGCATGAAATGGAATATTTTGTTTCATTCCATTTTATATAGTGTTCTCATAATCACTCCGAAATAGGAAATTAAAATTATTATAAGTTATATCAATATATATATTTTTACATTATTTTCGATTTCAGCAACATATTTCTGATTTCAATAAAAGGATGTCCTTTTTCATAACTTGTCTAAAAATAAAACGAGACCAACATGGACATTTCCATACTGATGAATATGAATATGTTGGGTTTTTCAATTAGCTTTGGCTTAACATTTATGAAAAACTCTGATGTGGATACAACATGACTTTCTTGTAAGATATTACATTATGCAAAATTTTTTGCTGCATTTTATTTAAATATATTTCTTCGAATTGGTTCTAGCTTATTAACTGATCCCCCCCAAAAACTGAAAATGACATTACAAACTTAAAAATTTTGAAACTAAATATCCCAATCATTTTTTGTTGTATGGGAATCAAACTTCTTTAAATTTTATTTTTTCATAACGCGTATACAACTTTTCCAAGTATAAGCATAGGAACCGAGAGACCGTATTAAAAGTTAGAATTCGTTACTTGTCGAAAATTAATTTTTTTTTCTAAATTTTACATTCCCAAAACATGAAAATTTTTGCAGCTTAAAATACTTCTGTATCTGGAAGCATATGAGTACGACCAGAGATTTCGAAAATAAAAGTCGGGTAAGGATGAGAGTATATATGTATATATACGTTTGGTACTGATAATTGCACTGAAAAGGGGAAGTGCCAACTAGATGTTGTTGCAGTACTGTATAAAAAATTTCAGCGACTAATCTTTTTGAGTTATGCGAGATACGTACATACATGCACACGTACGTATGTACACATGTCACGAAAAAAGTCCCTTTATAATCCATTTTAAAAGTATTTTTCATTCCGTTTTGAGAAAAAATAGCTCTATATTGTCTTACGTTCAGACATCTAGTCTGTACGTACAATTGTACACACAGACATCTAGTATGTACGTACAATAGTACGTACAGACATCTTGCGGAAAAAAAAATGTCCAAATGGATTAGAGAAAGATCAAAATGGACGTTTCCTTTGAAATATGATACCCAAAAGTTTTTTTCGATTACAACGCTTCCTTTACTTCGTATAATGAAGTAAAGAACAGTTCATAATTTAACATTTTGAGGTTTCAGATGAATATCAGTTTGTATTTGCAGAAAAATATGGGCAGTAATGGACAAACACATTTTGGATTCCTTGCAGAAGATGATGGGTTTTAATATATCGATATTTGATGAGTTTTAATATATCGATTTCTTATGTTTACATTCTAAGACAATTCTGAATCATGTAGATCCTTTACCGAACAAACTTTAAGACGTTTTTTAAAAGGATGTACTATACCTTTATTTTCGGAAGTGGGTTATTTGTAGTTGTGTCAAATTTACCGGCTTGGAAAATTTACATTGCCAGATTAGTTTTGAGTTTCTTCCAAATCGCAAATATGCTTTCTCTTCAACAGGTTCGGTTAGTTGGTTAACAAGAAACAGTTGCTTCCAGTAAGGAAAAATCGATTACACCTGGCGGTAAAAAGAATTATCTTTCGTACTCAGTACTAGCAAAATAGTAAATTTTTAAATATCCGGTTGACTTTTCAATCATCCTGGATATAAAGTTAATGCTCTAGAAAGGAAAGGGAGACAATTTTTTTTTTTTTTTTAAATTTCGTTAAAGTTATCCTAGCTTAATCAAAACATTAACATTTTTAGTCAAGGTAGAGTAAAGATATAGGATTTGGAATTATTTTTAACTAGGATTGTCTATTTTTAATTCTTAATGCATTCTTAATGTTTGAATGTTTGGATTTATAAATCTCGTGCAAGCTTTAATTTGCCTGCTTTTAGAGAAATTAAAATAAAACTGTCAGAGAAAAAATAATAGAATTAATAGAAAATCTATTGCAGGTATTTAAATAAGCTTTCTGCATTTTCGAAATATATATCTGATAGTTTGAAATGCATGCATATTCGAATATGAGTTCTGGCGTGATTTCTACAGACAAAGAATTGGAGTTTTGCACTACGATATTTAATTTCTAATTAGAAATAATGAGTTGAAATGATAAAATCTTCCAATATAAATAGATATCATATAATTAAGACACAATAATTTGTTATTTGACTTCTTAATTAGTAGATATCATATCTAAAGCATTATAGCAGGATGAATAAATCGATAAGTCCTTCACATGGGCTCGTTCGGAATGAGACGAGTTTTATTCATTCATTTGTTGCAAACATATTTAAGCAACTCTATTTGTTAGAAATTTAGTGCTGATAATAAACGTCATTACATTCATAATACATGGTTCGCGTATTTAAATATTAAATATTAAATAACATCATATTTAAAATTCATAATGTATATAGTACTGCTGGACAATTTTTTTTTCCTTTGAGAACATACAGACTCCCCGTGCACCACATATGTACAACACGGGGCTTGCAGAAGTAAGTTAACTAAAACATTAAAGGTTACATGTATAAATAAACATTAAAAATTACATGCATAAATAAAGCGAAAAAAAGCAGAGAACAGCAGTCTGGACTTCACGAAAATAGATAAGTTCATTGGCCGAGTTACTCCGAACATTTTCAAATCGTTCTGTAAGCATAATCTAGGGCCATCAAATGTAGGGCACGAGAAAATCAAATGTTCCACATCCTGAGGAACTCTTTTTTGAACATTCACATAAATTGTTTTATCGTAGATTAAAACGAAACAGATAACTTTCAAATTTACCGTGACCAGAAAAAAACTGAGACACTTTAAAATTTGACGAGAGGAAAAACTCGGAATTCAGTCTATGGTAAATAGAAGGAAGGAACTTTTTGGTGACTTCAGCATTACAAGATGAAATGTATTCCTCATTCCACATAGCTAAAAGCTTTTTATAATGAAAGGACTTCCAATAACTCTTTGGAATGCTAATGTTGATATCACTGGGTAAATTTAAGGCATCTTTAGCTAAGAAATCAGCTCTTTCATTTCCGTAGAAACCATGATGAGCACGCACATAAGCAAAGCAGATATCAATACCTCTAATTCTAAGTGAACTAACAGTTACTCGGGTTTCGATAACTAATTTATCGCAGCTGGTAATACTGTTTAAAAGTTGAAGAGAAGAAAGAGAATCATAACAAATAAGGTACTTTGAGGATGTTGTCCCATTGTCCTGGATCCATTTGACGGCGAGATAAATGCACAGCTTGAAAAACTGTGCATTCATTCCGTATACGATGTCTAAGAAAACAAACCTCGGAATGGCCTTAAAAAAGAACAAAAGCAAGGCCAACCTTGTTGTTCGTCTTGCTGCCATCTGTAAAGAAAATCATATGAAAACTTATTTCAGCAGTCTCTTTATAATCGCAGAAATTTATGGGTTCTAAAGTAGCGGGATGAGGGAGATCGGTGAAGGGGACAATTCCATTAATACAGTCTTCCGAAGTATGAGTTGCCAATGACTCAAAAATATTATTCTTATATGCAATTTCAAAATCAATAGGCGGAACTCCTGCAAGAACAAAAGTAGCCTCATAGCTTAAGGTTCTATAACCACTAATAATACGAAGAAGAATTCTCCGTTGAATCTTTCTTAAATTTCTTTTGTTAACTTCTTGGCAAGAACATGTCCCCAAGCACAACAGCCGTACGAAATGAAAGGTACAATGCACTGCTTATACATGAGTTTCTTAACATCGTATGACTGAATATTTCAAGTAAGGCAGATAAATATTAAAATAAATTACTTAAATACGTGGTTACTTATTTATTTTCAGTCAAACACTCTAAGAATTTGACTTGCTTTGGTAGCATAAACTAGTACCAAACTCATAATAGACTGCAAGCGAATTATCGCTGAAGTAACCACAAGGTTTTGACAAGATTTGATAATACTGGTAAGATCCTATTATACAGAGCGGCCTTGGTCCGATTTTGAAAATTCCCGCCGATACAAGAATGATCCGAGGCTCGAATCCCGCGAACGGACTGGCTGCATAAGCATTTTCGTGGATTTTCCCATGTGTAACATGTTAATACGAGCCAGTTTCCCATAGAAATGTGTCCACGAAGGCATCCCTCCCTTCGTTGTAGTGCCTTAGAGTGGAACGCGTAAATAATAATAATAGAAAAATGAATCGTTCACTATTTATGATAAATAAGTAGTCCCAGAAGGGCTATTGGTCTCGAAATGGCATTTTGCGTAGAATCACTAGAAACGGCTGTATCACTTTTCAGATTGTTGCCACCAAATATTATCGGTTTGTATTATATTTGAAGAAATTAAAAAATGAAGAGTCTGCATGAATGTATGTACGCTTGTCGTACTGTAATAAAACAACGATACTTAGAGCAATCACATTTTGTATAACGTAGTCCTCCTCCCGAATGGGCAGCTGGAAGCCAGTATCTTGAATTTCGAATTTGTTTCATTATCTTTTTCATATTTTTTTTAACTTGACGAATTTTTGATTAAGAAACTTAACGATTTCAAAGCGAGAAGTGGCAACACGCTTAATATAAATTAATACACTGAGTAAAATATTTTTATCTCCAGCGCGAGACTGTCTAGCAGAAATTCTGAATTTATGCTTTTTACTTCCTTGTATGAAGTAAAAAGGAAGTATTGTAATCACGAAAATTTTCAGGCATCATATTTCAACAAAAATATTCATTTCGACCGCTATTGAATGTAACTGAACGATGTTTTTGCGTGACATCTGTACGTAAGGGCAGAGTAAAAGACGCTTTTCCCCCCAAAAAATTATGAAACTGTTTTAAAATGAATTCTAAAGAGAATTTTTTGTGGCGTCTCTACGTACGTATGCATTTCGCATAAATCAAGAACGAGTAGCCTCAGAACGTTGAAATTTTGTATATAGGATTTCTATAACATATAGATGTGCATCTCGTATTTTGGTTGCAACCTGCCGCACCAAACGTTTTTAAATATATATATATATATATCCACTCTGTTAACCGGCTCAGTGATCTCAGTTTCTTTACTCTTATGTGTTTGTAAATTGTACGTTTTTTGCTTTAAAAATGATTGAATTATGTTGTTCTTATCTTACGATTAAGGTTTTATGCCTTTAGTAAATCTGCATGCAATATTTGTGGAGTTATCAACAATTTAAAAGTTGTTTGAGTACAACCAAGCCTAATGAATTTTGTGATGGTGGACATGTTTGTTTACATTTGAAATTTGGCAAAATAGCGGATTTGTTGCCAACTTAGAGAAACTAAGCTTCGCAACAACAAAGATAACGCCTTCTTTTATTATCGCGAATTAAATCACGTTTAATCATTCTGGAATTTATTCGCGGAAATAAGTGTTTAAGATTTATTTCGTAATTTTTAACATAGATATTTTGAGTTTTTATGTATTTTTGCCCTGTCGGGAAGTGAGAACTGAATTAATTGAATGAGAAATACTGAATCTTCTAAAAAAATCAACGAGAATTAATTATTTTGTTTTGTTTGCTTAATTTCGTTTATACATCGTTTTAGATTTATTATAGTATTTGAATAGAACATGTGGCAACGATTAGATAATTCTTCAAATGATATAAATTTATATGCATTCTGAGTCATAATATGGACGAAATGTAACGCTGTTCAGTGAAGCTAGCGCCAAAGTATCGCTGTGGTAAACACATATAGTGAATTTTAAAGAGTGAATTTATTCTACTGTGGTTTATCGACGAAGTAGATTTAATTCAATCCAATAAGTTTAAATGAAATGCAAGAAAAATTGCTTATAATTTAACATTCCGTACAAGGATGTCATCTGGTGTACACATCAGATTTTTTTAAAAATATTTTTAGCCCTTTTGTCCAAATGAGCGTAATATCAAATCTGAAAGCTTTCAGACATTTTTGAATAATTTTTTAGTGTTTTGCTTAGTTCCCCCCCCTCCCAATAGTTATTTTTATTTTGGAACAAGTCTTTCCTTTACCTTCTAAATTCCCATCTACGTTCACCTAGCAAAAAGAGATTTCTGTATTACGATTTATGCAAATAAGGTAGAAACGAGTATTTAAGCTGAGGTCTGAGTTACTTCAGCAGGAGAGCGTGTTCTGCCTTTGGATCACGTTGTTGCTATTAGTTAAAGCTTGCTATTCTACGGCCGTATTAATATGCCTGCTAATGTACATCGGTCATCCTTAATTAAGGCCCAACTCCGGTTTTGATTCTGAGCAACTTCGATTGATTAAATTTATCTGTTATTTAGTTTTATATTTTATACTTTGAGTTAAATCCAAGTAGAGGCTGCTTGTACGCACATAAGGAGCTATCTGTAAATATATTTTGAGTTAGAATAAAAGGGTATTTCAAACCTTCTCCGGAGTTGTTACGGGCGCATAAGATCTCAGCAAATAGTTGCTACACATTTCATATTCTAGTTTTTAAGCAGCTCTCTTTTATAATAGTTAGGCTATTACGACAATTTCTGGAATTAGATTACTACATTTTTAATCTTTATTAGTACTAGAAGATAAATTCCTTTTGTATCATATATTAATATATAAGTGTATCATATATTTATATATAAGTGTATCATGTACTTTGTCTTCAACAGGAAAGCCGATAAAGATTGGAAAAAAAAATATCTTTTTTGTTGAATAACAAATCAACAATAATGTATGCAGATCTTTTAATTTTTTTAAAAAAAATTATAACTCTAGTTAGTTAGCAATAGTATGGATTATCTACAGTTTTTTTTCGTCCTTTCTATACACGTATCTCTTTTGTTACCAAAGACTTAGTTTTAAAAATAAGTACCTAAATTATCCTCACAGTTTTGCAGTCTTCCTATTATATAATATTAATTAAGTTTAAAAACCGTATCGCTATTATTAAACATAATTTGAAGAATAATTACAATAATTTGAACTCGATTTGCAGCAACAGAGTTTCGTTTTTGTATTTTCAAACCAACACTTTCAAATAAATAGCGTCACGATATTTTTGGATTCTTTCGTTTTTATTTTCTGCATTGCACGCACTTTAGCGTGATAAAGGATATTATTTTATTGCACGAAAAACCTTGATACATCTCGATTCACTTTATTATAGATTTGTGATTTTCATAGAGTATGTGATTTCGTGATTTTGTCTCATGCAGCATGACATTTCATGTTAACTTCCCAACTCTGGCTAAGGAAATTAGGTTTATAATACCCAAACTAAACAGTAAATAATATTCTGAATTTTTCAATATTTTGATTTTAGTGTTTATAAGAAATAGGTTTTTCTTGCAGAATCAATTTAGCAGGTTGTAAATACTTAGTGACTTATAAAGCGTACTTAGAATTGTAATATCTCAAGCGCTATAAATCTAAAATTGTTTTCTTTAACCGATGTAAATTATGTACTAACTCGTATCAGCAGAATCCGGGAAATGTTGCAGTTAAATATAATGGAATATTTGTGATTAAAATCTAATACAGATTTTTTAAAATGTTAGAAATAAAAGTTTGCTTTAAAATTTTGCAGCATCTAATTATTGCAACTACCGAGTATCCTAATCCATCATCTAAAATATTAAGTATGTTATACCTTGGACGAGCTTTGACACTGGGTTTGTGAACATATTTTAATGTTTAAAATGACAGACGATAAGAAGCACTTAAGACATCATTTATTGAATTCGTTTGCTAAAGGCAATATTGTCGCCTTAAGTTCTTCATTAATATGTCAAGTATGCGTAGAGGATACGGTTGAAGTAAATGTTTCAAGAATTCTGGAGTGGAGACTTTCTGGGCACAGATAAGTCACCTTTTAGGCTTCCAAAAATGGTTTTTGGTGAAGCTCTTGAGAAAACAGTAAACACGTAACTGCATCCAGCCATTTATAAAGAATCGGAAATAAATAAGGTATGTCGAAAAGATGTCGCGGCCACCGAGATTCATCGAGAAATGTTATTCTCTAGTTTACTATATTACCACTATCTTCTATAACAGGCTACATCTGAAAACGATTTTGTTGTGTGTATAATGGGGTATCAAGGAAAGAATTTATTGGAATATAATCAACAGATAAATGCAAACATCAACTTTCAATAGCTGGATAAACTAAAGGAAGGTTACACTTGAGAATGACATAAACGCTCCTCAATCGCATAAACGTTAGTTTTCATCAAGATAAGACAGATCTCATGCTGCTTTAATACCTCGTCAAATGAAATTTATATGGAGAATGTTACCTTAATCAGGATGTTCCCATAAACGTGAATAATATTCAAATTAATATATTGGACGATCTAAAAAATAGCATCAGAGGGCATTTTTATTCTAAAAATAGAACAATTTCTTTGGTATTCAGTGAACTGTTGTCAGGTAGAAGACAAGAGTCAGATAATGCTGAATATTATATAAAACCATAAATACTTTCGTTTTGTACTTCCAACCCTTTCATTTTTATGAAAACTGTTAGGACCTTTCCACGCACCTAGTGTTAATTCATGAATACCCTTGTTAACCACCATAGCTATTTGCCTTATCCAGCTGTGGGAATGCAGACCGAAATAATAAACATACGGTATAAAACCAATATACAGCAGCAACAGAAATCTGCTATCTAGAGACATTCGAAATCAGAGAATAGACTCATAATCTCTAGAACAATACTTATGAATCATAATACCCTTAAAATAGTAGAAAATTTTCTACAGCATAACTTTACAGAGAACTCTGGCACACGTCAGGTATTCGACCAACTATATAAAGTTATTTAGAGTTTCCTGGGGTAATGAATATTTGGGGTATCCTTTTACAAGCATGCTGAGCATTCTAGTGATCTCTGGTCAAAAGTTATGCATAGCTGTAATGCATAACCTTTTACCAGAGATCACTCGTAAAGGTACACTTACTGGTAAATGTAATGATCAGTGGTAAATGTGGTATCCTTGGTCTCCAGGAGACCAAGGATACCACACTGGTGTTCAACGTAATTTAAACATAGGAAGCAGGCTTGTCAGTTCCGACATACTGTATTTTTGAATTTCCGATAATACTGTATACAGTAAGTACTTTTATGATAAAGTGCATTATCGTTTATCAGTCTTGAAATGTATCACGAACTGATGCAAGTTGACATGACTGTAAATATACTCTATTATTATTGTATGGCTGTTGAATGCAGAATAATTTGATAGTTTGGCATATAATGGACTGGCACATCAGATAACTTGGCACAATCGATATGCCAAGTTAATCGATGTTAATCAAGTTAATCGATATTCCTGTCGTAAGATGACGACGATATTTCTTTCGGTAATATTCGACGCGTATGTGCAGTTTCCTTTTTTAGTCCAAAGGGGCTTTGTCCTTGAAATACTATTGTTTTGGTTTTGCGATTCTGCGTTGAATCACTATAAATGCCCGTTTCACTTTTCAAACTGTTGCCACCAAATGTTAGAGTACTGCATTATATTTGAAGAAATTAAATAATGAAAAATATGCATAAATGTATCTATATTTCTTGCATTGTGATAAAACAACGGTACATAGAGCCATCGAATTTTCAATGATGTAATCCTCCTACGAATATATGCATGTGGAAGACCAAATTCAAATTTGGAATTTGTTTTATTATCAATTTCATATTTTATAAAACTTTAACGAATTTTTAATTAAAAAATCCAAGGATTTGATAGCGAGCAGTGGCAACACTTTACGGGGAAAACAATTTCTTTTTTCTCCAGCGCGCGCAACTGTGTATCGGAAATTCTAAAGATACGCTTATTTTTAAATTATTTTGCGACATTGCTATCTAACTGAATTTTATGGTTTATGGTTTACAATTTTATGGTTTGGTATATTTATTTGTTTTAACATGATATTTATTAAATAAAGGTAACACAAAAAACGTTAAAAAAACGCCCCTTTGGACGTAATTTAAAATCTGAAACCTTTCAAATATTTTTTTAAAGATATATTAACACTAAATTGAAACATTTTCACTCGCTAAAGAACTTCAATTTTTATCGCTAATAAGTAACTAATTTGCTAAAGAACTTCGCTTTTTATGTTTGGCAATCATGTAATAAAAGGCAAAGAATAAAGCTCCATACAATATGTATATATATTTATTTCTATTTTTATTTAGAACAGTCTGAAAACTTCATGTTTATATATCATTTCCCTTTTTAATAGTTCATTAGAAGTTGAATTTTCGTAATCAACTAGAAAAATGCGTGATTGAAATTTTGTAATTAAGAATTGGGATAATATAGTTTCTGTCATTTATAATATCAAAATGCAGAAAAAAATCTACAAAATTTTCTATGCATTTAATACTTCTAAATGTATCGATAGTGGGAGAAATTTTAGAAAATCTAAGCCAATCCAACCGCGTATCGTGGCGCATATAAGCATAGAAAGATCTGGACGTAAACTACAGCCAGATCTAATCGAAGATGCTACGAAATGTCATTGAAAAGTAAATTTGCCAAAAAACAGAAGTTTGCTCTTAGAATGATATCTTCGTATTTACAAACAAGGTATGATATCCGTCATACCATTTCGTTTCAGAGTGTACGCTAATTTCTACAAGTACATATTACGAAAGTTCTGCAGAAATTTAAGAAATATTTCAAAATTTAAAATTTACAATTTTCTTCTCAGAATGTGCTAACTTTGCTTCGTTGTCCACTTGTCCATGTAGGCCACAATCACTAAAGTTGTAGGTGCTATGTAAGCAGGAACATACTATCTACGTTTGAGATAAATTAATTCTGCTTTGTTTCTTTGGTATATATATTTTTTTATCAAATTACTAGAAACCCCGGCGGTCATACGAAATGACCGCTGTTCTAGATATTATAAATTGTTATTAAAATGATTTGTGTAAAGGTGTCTGCTAATTCAAACTGAATTACCCAGGGCATGCGGCGAGGACGCCTCTTTGCTTAATGCCCCACGGGGTTTCCCCCTTCTACTTGCTTAATTGCTTAAAGCAGAGTGCAATGAAGGAAACCAGTGGCGGTACATTTCTTAAGAGCCACCGCTAGCTCAATCAATAAAGGTGATTTAAATAATGAAATGTTACTTCACATGTCAAATATCTCTTTGTACACATTTCTTGTGTAGATCTTTCCATCATTTTTAAGCTCGCCTTGCAGGGGACCATCCATTATTTTTAATTTTACATCCGTTCTTTCACGAACTCTTGAGTAGCAACGTAAAGTTGACCGTGTCCAAATGCAGTCTCTGGTAAAAAAAATGACAACACGCTTAACCGTTTGGCCCTGAGACTTATTGATGGTCATAGCAAAGGCAACTTTTACAGGAAATTGTCTACGTCTCAATTGAAACGGCAACCCTGTGCCGTGGCAACTTCACCCCCATTGGCTAGTACAGTTACGCAAGCAACCAATAAACTATCGGCGACAAACAGACACTTAAGTCGCATATATATATATATGAGGTGAAGTTAATTCATCTCCTCCGAAACGGCTGGCTCCCGGGCTTAGCGAAGTACACCGTTGGATTCCGCAGGTCCGTGGCATGCCATTTTGACTATTCGCGTCTTTTTGTTACTTTAAATAGCCGAGATATTAATTAAAAACTAATTTTCCGTTACGTTTTCCCTACATTTTCCACTTTCTTGGGTTTTCCCTATTAGAGAGATTTGGCTACGTGCCAAATTCTTTTTTCTCGAATATCTAAGGAACGGCGTCGAGTTGAAATTCGAGACGCATGTCCTCAGATTCCAAAAAATTCTCCGAATCCATCGATACCGTTCTCATCGTCGTACGACTTTAATCGGTTGAGATATTAATTAAAAATTGCGGAAACGTTAATTTCTGCGCTCATTTTTCTGAGTGGCAACAATAAACTATCGGCGACACACACCTTAGCCGCTTATATAGTATATAAAGATTTCAGCTGACAAATGTTAATAAATCGAGTAAAATCTATTGGACATTATGGTAATGCATTTAGAAATTTGACTACGGCATGGAGGAATAACAGGCTTCGTAACTATGCTGACGTAGGAAGTTAATTCGAAAATTCACAGGGACTTATATAACGCCTTACTTAACTATTTCTACCCCTCGTATCTCCAAGGATTTTTCGTCAAAGGTTTCTCACAATATATTTATTCGCAAATATAGCATACCCTGTAACAAATTTGTGAGCCTGCGAAAAAGCAGATGCAATGATCTTTAAAACAATTCTAATGCGGGAAGTAACTATAAACTACTTTCAAAATACTGAGCAGATGGCGTGCATGCCGTTAAAACCGTAGCTCAATTTATCATAGTTTAATAGCAGATAATGCAAATAGCTGTCAGCTTCTTCGTGATAAAATGACTTAATGCCGTGACTGTGAAATTTCGAGCTTCATTTTGTTTACTTGCCTGTAAACGAGTTGCATTTTTTTCCTTCCGATCAGCCTTAGTTCCCGGTAAAAATGGCTTTTACATTTTCCAGTGGAGAATTGGATTTTCATAGCAAATATTTACCACATTCAATAATATGAAAATTATAATCTATGGTTTAGTTTAACCAGAACATGGTACAAGCAATTCCGCACTGATAAGAGATGTACATTTGATGAGTTATGTGATCATTTTTATGGAGAGTTATTTTTCTTTTGGGTAGATAGAAAACTTCCTTCATAATTAACAAACACTGTTAAAATAAAACTACTAATAATATCAAATAGTTAATACAATGCAACTCGTTTACAACGAGCTCGATTTAACGGGAACCCGTATTTAACGGATCAGAAAAACTTCGTTGAATCAGTGTTATGAAACCTTAACTTGCTTTTAGCGAGCAAACCACGGTTATAGCGTGCAATACTTTTGTGATTCATAAAACTTCTATTGAGTTCCATCTCTTCAGGTCAGCAAATTATTTCTTGAAAAAATCCCACCAGTAGCCGAGCGGTTAAAGTCGCTGAACACTGGCAGTTCGGGCCGAAGTCCGAAGCTAGGGGTGTAAATGACGATTTTTTTCAGGCTATGAGTCTTCTCCGAAGAACAGTAACACAAAGCTATTTAAAAAGCTTTGTATTTTGTATTGCACCGGAATAAAAATTGAATAAAGTAAATATATATTTTACAATAAGCATGTATCAGTTTTTATGACTTTTTCACAGAACCCACCTATTACGAACACTCGGTTATAACGAGCAAACATCGCGGTTTATTCGCGCTCGTTATAAGTGGGTTCAACTGTATATTTTACTTTGTAGAAAAAACAAGAATATTGAGGATTTAATATTCAGACAAAAGGAAAAAAATTTCCTCAGTGAGACTAGAAATGAGTTCCTCTCAGGAAAAAATAAGCGAAATTTAAAATAATGTCGATTTGTTAATATATTAAATTAGTTAAGTACTTTTGATTGATATATAAATTTAGTTGAATTTAAATATTGATTACCGTAATGATCTAGCCCACCCTTAGCTCTTAATTTAAGCAATAAAATAATAATTAACTGTGCAGATTTATTTTGTAGTTGGTAGAATTTCGTTTTCATCAGGTGTATTAATAATTAAAAGTAAATATCTAAATGGAAGCTAAATCATTTTATTTGATCTCGTACAATTTTAAACCAAAAATAACTTCGTACAATTTTAATCTCGTACAATTTTAAACCAAAAATAACTTCAAAGTCCATTGAAGTATCGAGTTCAAGACTACATAGAATCCGCACTTGCTCTATCAAATGCAATTTAATTAACTTTACAAGAATATTTTTCAATGAGCTATTATTTTGGGTGACCTTGTTTAGTACTATTCTCAAAATACACTCATGTCCATAAATTAAGGATAATTCGGAGTCACGCGGAAAACGAACTCTAAAATAAATATATCACCTGTAAAATCACTACACACATCTTCAAGAATCACATGCAAATTTCAGGAAGTAACCAGATGACACCGATGGTACGTCACAATGACGAGAGTGTAAGAGAGTGATATATAAGGAATACAGGCAAAGAAGTAAAATTGTTCACAGGCGCTTTATAAGCATTTCAGTGCAATAACTGAATAGTTATGACCCAAAGGACGCATTTGGATGATTTTTTACGTGGTAGAATTATCGACCGTCTGGAATGTGGGCGTACTCAACTGGAAGTATCAGACGAACTTGAAATTGCCCAGAGTGTCATCTCCAGGCTTTGGCAAAGATTCCAAGATGATAGTAATGTGAGTAGACGTCACAGCACAGGTCGCCCCAGAGTTACAACGCCGAATGAGGACCGGTATTTGGCAGTTACTGCCAAAAGAAACAGGCGGAGCACAGCCTCAGATCTGTCTCGTCAGCTCTCTTCAGCCACTGGTACGACAATTTCAAGGCAGACCGTGTACAGACGCTTAGGGCAGATTGGTCTATGCTCGTAGACCTGTCAGATGTGTTCCACTTACTGCAACTCACTGTAGCCTGCGGTTAGCCTGGAGTAGAGAGGATGCATTGTGGACACCGCAACAGTGGGCTTGTGTGATGTTTTCCGACGAGTCCAGATTTAGCTTGCAGTCTGATTCTCGCCGGACTTTCATATGGAGAGCTCCAGGTACCCGTTACCACCAAGAAAACATCATTGAACGACACCGTTACGGTGATGCAGGAGTGCTCGTTTGGGGTTCGGGGTTCCGAAACTGACCTACATGTTCAAATTGGAACCATGACAAGCCAAATCTATCGGGACGTCATTCAGGAACAACATGTACGTTTGTTTCGGGACACCATGGGCGCACTATTTGTGTTTATGGATGACAACGCCCGTCCTCACCGTGCAAACATCGTAAGCGAATGCCTTCAATCGGAGGATATCACTCGTATGGACTGGCCAGCATTCTCACCGGGCTTGAATCCAGTAGAGCGCGTGTGGGATATGCTTGGCCGACGAGTTGTAGCCCGTCAACCTACATGTCTACCGAACTTTGGAGAGCATTGCTTTTTGAGTGTTGTAATTTCCCCCAAGATCAGATCGATAATTTGATTTTAAATTTTATGACATATTTAAAAATGACAAAAATTTTAAATTCCCTCGAACACTGTTGAATACCTGCGAGTAAAATAGTAAGAATAAAAGTACAAAAATTTTCCCCTTTTCTTGTTGTAAGACTAGAAATCACAAATAAAACAACGCGAAGCTAAGGTGTGTATGTGAGTACTGAGTATGTCCTGTATGTGTCTTTCAAATACAAAAAGAATAATTCGAAAATTAAAGGTTTAATTTAATATTTTTGAACACATGTGGGTAAAATAATAAAAGTAAAATTACGACTGAGTATATGAAACCCCTCTTTTTGACTCAAGACTACCAACGGCACGAACAAAACAATTCCACACTGAAGTGAAAAAACCTGAGTGTTATTGTGAACTTGATTTATATGAAACTATTAATTCTAGAGGTATGTTTTTATGTCTAGTATGAACAAGTAGCATTTCGTGCCGAGAATTTTGTAAAAACATTTATTTTCTTAGGTGAGCTTTCCATAAAACATATTTTCATGGCTTTATTTGACTGCTGCATATGCAGAAAGCAGTTAAATTAACTAAAAAATATTCTAAAACTGATTTCATAAAAATCTGGGATTCTCAAAAAACTTTTCTTTTACAAGATAAGATAAGATGGCTTGAATTAAAAATTTGTCATTTAGAATGCAGGGATTTTTCTGTTCTGATGAAACTGATTCAATAACGCACTTTTATTTATCCGAGTTGCAAGGAAGTTCTTGCTGCTTCATGGAGTGCCTTCGTGGTGTGATTGCGAGTACGTCCGACTAGATCGGGAGGTCCAGATTTCGAATTAACGCCAGCGTGTTGCTGATTGTCCATGTGTTTTGTTCCAAACTAAATCTACAAAGTGATTATTTGAAACCTCATATCTCTCAGTATATTACCTACACACGAGGGCTATCTCATTTTCTACCTATCGAAAGTGTGAAGACCAGCTTCATTCAGCCGTTTCAAGACATAAACACAACGTTTTTTCCTTACAACATGTTCTTTCAAACACTGATTTCAGTTTAACAATCCTCCATTGCTTTGGCTGCCATATGTAAGGAGGACTATATAGAAGGATGTAAGTTCCGTCACAAATCAATGTAAGTTTCGTTTTCGAAAGAGCTTAAAAATATACAATTTAAGCTGCTAAGATAGATAATATTGAGCTGCATAATCTCAAGCTTCTGAAGAACTTCGAAACAAGCTTCTTTAGAAATATACCTTTATCCTTTGGTATTAAAACTCAAGGTGATTGACAATGAACTGAATGTTAAAGAGTGTTGTCCTTTGTTCTGAATCTTTGGATGAGTTCAAACATGAATGATAAGTACTCACAATTAGTACTTACTGCTTTGCTTAACAGATAAAAGTCACATTCTTGGCATGCCATGAAATACCTCTCTACTGAAAGTTACTTAATCGTATAGGAAGTATGATGAAGTTGATGTAATTCAGAAAAACCACCGAAAAACATGTAAAACCCAGAAAAACCACTGAAGAATGGTATAATAGAAATGAATGAAAATAGCGCGCACGTAAAATACGTACAATTAACTGCATACGATATTGATATGTAATTGTAAACATTTTGAAGTATAACGTTTTCTTATTTGGCAGTTACAGCAGAACGGATGGTTATCTATTTCTATGTGTACTGTAATGGTGCAAGTGCTAGCGCTCATACAATAGCAACAGTAATCGATCAAACAAAATATATGCTTTGGAAGTTCACGTATTTTTCACCATCATACGAAAGTCATACGTGGGGAATTCGCATATTTGTCGATATATAATTCCTCATAGCTATATGTATGTAAGAATGATAATTTTGTTATTTTCTCTAAAATCGCCGTATAACATTCAATGCATAATAAACCCAAGAAAGGCTATGGAAATAACATACAAAACTCGAATGCAGATTCAAATAACAATATCTCATGTCTCAAATATATAAAAAGTGACAAAAAAGATGTCAAAATTTGCTAAGCATATGAATTCTTTGTTATTCAGATAGCAGAATTGCATTAACAAAAACGTAGTGAATGCTAGAGTAATCATTGCATATCTTGTAGCCTTTGTGTGATTTTCTGGCAAAAAGAAGTGCTGTATTTCAAAATCAAAGGCATGAAAGACAAGCTTCCTTTTCTGTGTAAAGAACGTGGCGCCTTGCCAATAAGAATGACGTAATGGTAATTGTGGAACTAGACAGATACTCGAACTTTCCGGCAACTATTCTATAATAAAGTTCCGAACTGAGATTAAATAACTAGAAAGTAATTAAAATTAATAAACTCTCCAAATGTAAGAATATTTAAATACGTTAATAAAAACAGATTGTATCTGCTCGTTTGATTACAGTGATACTCTGGAAATACCTATCTAATGGGAGAATGCCTTAGCGGATGGAATTTTGAGGAAAAATGGCTCGCATTGCATTGCACATGCAGAAGACCAGAAAAATAGGCCATCAGCCAGCTCTTTTACTGGGTTCGAAACCCGGGCTTAAAATGCATATATTCAGCGATTTTAGCCACACGTCCAATGCTAAGCACGAATAGAATACGATTTTGTTCGGTTCTTCAACTTATGTATGATTCAAGGTATTCTTCCCATGTGATCTAGTGTTTAGGGATTAACACATTATTATAGATGTTCAAAGAGAACGTTTCATTTCTCCATATAACTAACTATTGTTGGTTTTTCAATATCTCTGCTGGCAAAATAACTAATGACTCTGTGTGATGCCTGTAAAAATATGATAAATGATAATTTGTCTTCGGTTCGCTCGACTGTATTTCGACTCTTACTCTAGTCTCCTAAGTGTGTCTGCGTCAGAAGGAGAAAAATGCAAGAAATTCAAATCTTTTTTTTTTTTTTTTTTTGAGTCTTTGTGGTGAATATTTCAAACTTTGCTAGTGTCAGCATAAGGGTTTAATAGTCAGCACAACCATGCAGCAACTAGATGGTTTCAGACTCGATTTCCAGCGAAGGAACGATTGATATCTCAAACTTTCTACTCCTAAATACTTAGTGATACTTTTTCTTAGCAAATTTAAAATCTTTTATTTGATGCTTATATTATTTCGTAAATGAAAAGTTTATAAATTACAGAAATTTTTCTGTGTAATTCTTTATTTTAAACAGGCCCTGGAAACCTAATGATTTTACACTCATATCCATAAATTAAGGATAATGCAAAATCAGGCAAAGGAAGAGTTAGAAGCAAAACAAATTTGACTTATTTGTAAAGCTTATTTATTAAACAAAAGGCAAAGAGCAAACCAAGATGCTATATATTTGATATTATTAAAAAAATTAGCGATTTTTTCTCCCTTGAGCAAATTACAAAGAAAACCTATTTACAAAAAAAAAACCAATATTACATGGTTGGTATGATTGTTAATACATTGTATGTCTTCCAGACGCTGCAATACAGTCCGTACAACGCCTAGGCATGCTGAGTATCAAATTATCGATGTGATCTTGGGGGGTATTACACCACTCAAAATGCAATGCTCTCCGAAGTTCCGGTAGACATGTAGGAGGAGGTTGACAGGTTGCAATTCGTCGGCCAAGAATGTCCCACACGTGCTCTACTGGATTCAAGTCCGGTGAGAATGCTGGCCAGTCCATACGGGTGATATCCTCCGATTGAAGGCATTCGCTTACGATGTTTGCACTGTGTTATAGAGAAAAATCAAATGGCGCCAATAATGTTATGGTGAAATAAAATCACGGTACCAATAAGTAATGGGTTCCTAAAGTCTGGTACCTAAAAGGTTTCCTACTCTGTTGACATAACACTTAAGATTTTTTTTAACAGTAATAAACTAACATCAATAAGCCCTGTACATTTGCGTTGTGTTTTCGGATTAACCCTGAAATCAATTTGAGAATGAGACGGGTGAAAATCATTGAGCACACACACAAAACGAAATAAATAAACATTGACTGATCTAGAAAAGTGAGCCTATTTATTTAAATTTTTAAGAGTTACTTAGTCCAGTAATTTGTAAGCAATTAATATTCAATCAGTACTGTTAACATATTGATTTTTACACAGTGCAGAATTAACTTAGTAAGCAAATCATATTCAAGCTGAACTGTAAAATATTGCTTTCAACAAAATGCATACCTCTACAGAGTAATATTACTTCTATCTTAGACTCAATAATATCAAACTATTATTGCTATTACATTCAGATAAATATGATCAGATAAAACTTTGGATAAATTAACAATACCCTCCCCGGGGAGAAAAAAAAAAGAATAATTAACAAGTTATACATTCCAAAAAAAAAAACATTTCACACAGAGTAATCAATACCAATGTAATTCTGGTTATTGCACATAGTAACTTTCTATTTTCAAAAGAATGATTTAACCGGGTAATATGTTAATTAAAATCAGCTATTACATCCTACAAGCAATTTAATCCCTAAGAGGAGCAAAGAAGCTCAACTAATGACACCTTTACCAATCAATCTTCACCAAGAAAGAAATTCACAAGTTCAATTAAATAATTTAATGAAGAATAAATTTCCTTAACCAATCTGACTAATTTACATTCACAGTTTCAATTAACTAATTTAAATAATGATATATTTCCTTGGCAAATCTAATAATTTACTTTATGAACAACAAAATGATTTCATTAGAATTAGGTTAGTTTACTCAACTACAAAATTTTTAATTCAACTAATTAAGTTATTTCAATTACTATTAACTATTTTAGTTGTTAGAATTACTTATTAGAAATGTCTAGTAAACTTTACTATAAGAATTGCCTATTATATTTTTTTTTAAATATCCGACCAACAAATAAAAGAAAACAAATAAAAGGAACTTATCTTATGAAATACAAGCTGCAGATGAACAGGAGGAGGAGAAATGCCCTCATATTTAAAAATTATCAAGATGCCAAGGAGGACGGCTGCTGAGCGTAGTAGAAACAGAGAAGAGTTCAGGGGTGGATAGTTTTCCAAAAAGTCCGGCAATTATTTTTGATTTAAGAAGCACTACGGAGGTTCTCTTTGATGTCCAATCCAATATTGAAGTTAGCATTTTTGTCGTGGGACACCGGAACTAGCGATGCAGAAGACTCTTGATGGCGGCAATTAATTCTTAAAGATTTGGATTATCGATGTGGATGATACTCTATTCATGGAGGAGAGACTGAAATTTCTTCTTAACGGCACTAGAACTAGGCATCACTCTTGTTTGCATTTTCCTATTTTAATTATCTTTGAGTTAAAAGGGAGAGCGCCGGACTGCCAAGTTGGCGCAACCCATTTTTCGCCGAAAGTTGAAATAGTTGCAACCACAGCATACCCTCATGTTATCAAACTCGCCAAAACCACTATTTTGAAACCTCAACGGAAAATCTATGTCGCCAAACCCTCGCCAAATAACCACCACCTGCGACCGGGGGAGATTAGGAATTTCAACAACCCTGCAAGGGTCCCAACGAAAGAACGCTGAAAACTCGCAAAAAGTGACTTTTCAACCGGAAAGAAGGCATTTCATCCCCCTTTAACTAAATCACAAGCGAAACGAAGAAAAATCTACTCATTAAAGCTCATAACTGAAATGCAATTAAAGTTAGAAAAATGAAAGTTATGCCAAATTAAAGAGCTAATTTTTCTGCAACTAATGATATTAAATACTAAGAAATCAAATTAATTTTTGACATGAAAAACTGAGTTTATTACGTAGAAACAAAAATACTTATCCATTGTTTGCGTGTACAAGATTGAAGACGCAGTTCGCGTAAACTCGGAAAGCCAAAATATATTACACTAGAATTAATAGGCCCAAAATGAATATAACCAAACTTGTGTAGCTCAAATTTTGAATAATTACAACTTAAATTTTGATTTTTATGAATCACTTAATTAAATTAAATTCGCTACACAACATCCCTCCGATGATCGTGAAAAAAAATTTTTTTTCGCGAAGCCAAAAAAATTTTATGACCCACAGACAATGGAAACGTTTTACATAAGTTACTAAATACGAAGAGGGAAAAAAAAATACATAATGGTACCACATGTTAATTGCCAAACGAATAATCAACTCAAAGCTAGTTGTCACGGAGAGCAGTGATAAAAAAAAATTAAAATTCAATTGCAAAGCACAAAGTTTACATCAATTAAATTCCAAATCTAATTCAAACTCGAATAACCAATTAAACAGCAGCAGGAGTGAAGTGTCACAAAAAAAATCCATTTGCAAAGCAAGCTAACAAAAGTACAGAAACCAAAAAAAAAATCACAAGTGAGTGAAAATTACACCTTAACAAATCAGTCAACCAACAGTGACACAAAAAAAATCCTAAAAATTACACACTGAACTGAACCAGAAGCTGAAACAAACGGAGAACACCCCTAGGAACGGAAAAGAGAACTTGACCAAAAAAAAAATTAAGCCGAAAAAACTAGAACGCATCTAGAAGCCAAAGGGAAAAAAAAATTTAGACAAACTTACTTGGAAACAAGGAAATTAAAATTCGGACCAGCCGAAAAAATCCTTAAAAACAAAACACTATTGTGTCAAGAACTCGAAACCGAAACTAAAAGAAATTCACCAAATGCAGACAACTCCTAGAGCAAACCAGTTGTAAAATGTGGAAGAAAACCTTTAACTAATCTTTTCAAGAAAACAAAACTAACACTCTTAAAAAAAAATCAAATTCATAACCAATTCAAACTCAAACCAAAAAAAATTAAATTCAGAAAATAGCCAAAATGTATCCAACAAAACAGAACTGAAGCAGGTTACACACACACAGAATTTACACGTAAACAAGAAGGTGTCCAACAAAAGGGGTTGCCACAATTTTTAAAGAAAACAATGCTGCACCAATGTTCTCAAAGTCTAGATCCTGGAGAGTAATTAAAGAAAAGAAGAGTATGCATTGCACTCTAGGTAGCAATCGTAAGCATGACAACTTCACATCAAAACTACAAAACTGCAGGCACAAAAATGCAAAAGCAGACAAGAGGGAAGTGTTTACACAAAAAAATCTCAACTCCAAAATCTCAAAATCCATAAATCTCACAAAACCCAATTCTATATTTCTCCTTAAACCACTTCAACACTTCAAAACAAAAACTCCTTGAAATACACTAAGCCTCAAGAGCAATCACAAATTTTTTTAGTAACCACACAGTATAACCAGAAACCAGAAAAGAAAAAGTTTTTGAAAGACAACCAACTTGAAAACAGAAACTCAGTACTAACTCAGTGGAGTTAATCACTCTTAAAATCTTAAAATCAAATCAAAATACTTCTCAAATCTTCACAACACTAAACTCACATAGTAATTTCTAATTCCACAAATTCAAGTTTAACCTCTCAAAACCTTTCGCTTCCATTCGTATCAATGTTTAAAGTTCCAAAACACATTTCACATCCACTTTTTAAAGTTACTACAACACTGCAACAAGTTCAACCAAAGAGAAAAAAAAAATAAATTCAAAATCAAAACAATAAGCTATTAAGCTCAAAAATTGACAAACCAAAAAAAAAAAATCACTGTTAAAACAAATGTCACACCACTCACTAGTAACGTCACTATGAAACTACCATTAAAACTACTTGAAAACCCAAATCTATGAGTAAGAATAATATCTTTTAACTACATTTCCAAAACTTCAAACAAAACCAACTCTACCTTTCCAAAAAAAGCTTTGTTTTTCCAAAATTCACAATTCAAAAATTGCTGTAAAACGCAAAACTCACTATTTTACTGTTTTCACCCATTTCTCAGACAGCAATAAATGTTCACAAAATTCACAAACTAAGTAGAAATTCAATTACTCAAATTCAGAAAGCTAAACAAGAAACTTCACTCCGGCTAAAAATTAACTTCCAAAAAAAAAAAAAAATTCAATCCTAAATAAATAATCACTGGTCCCGCACAACTTTACAAATCCAACCAAAATTAACCTTAAGAAACCAACATTTCAGATTTTTCAACATTTCAAATATCCAAATTTTTAACTCAATTCAATTAGGTACTGATTCCACGGAAAACAAATCCAATAACACATCTCAAGAGGTTTTAAAAGAAAATTACTAATTCCTGAACACAAAATACTGCTCTGACACTAATTCAATTAATTAAAATTAAAATTCTTCAAAACAATCACTCAAAATGCAATACGCAAAAAAAAAATCAATTCATTAACACAAATGCAATTCTCACCAAAACTTAAAAGTGATGATAAATGGATATCAGTAATTGCAAGCACATAAAGTAGGGATGTATCCCAATGTGTGATTAACACGCGTGCCTTTTAACCTTATGTTGCAAACATACAGTTGCAAAAGTGTGAAACAGTAATCCTCAAAATCAATATGTAAACATGCAATACAAAATTTTGCACAAAACAAAATACTTAACTAAACAGGTACTGCGTGAAAATATTTGTGTTGGATACAATAGTTTTAAAGTCCAAATGTGTATCAGTAGTACATATCTGGTATGCAACCTCAAACAATAAGTATAAAATAAGCACAGTAATACGACCACTGTATAGGCCTGTCACTGTAACTAACTAACGAGTAGGGTTTCAGTAAAAAGCCTAGACATGTGGAAGAAAACTTTCACATAAATATGCAATAGTACACATGACAATCACCAGTCTCAAGTCAAAATTAAGTTCCACTATAAGCGCAAGCCAAAAATGATGCAAAAATAAACAGCACAACAAAAATTGTTGAGTGCTAAAAATTTGGTTCGAAAGTTCACGGCACCAATAATGTTATAGAGAAAAATCAAATGGCGCCAATAATGTTATGGTGAAATAAAATCACGGTACCAATAAGTAATGGGTTCCTAAAGTCTGGTACCTAAAAGGTTTCCTACTCTGTTGACATAACACTTAAGATTTTTTTTAACAGTAATATACTAACATCAATAAGCCCTGTACATTTGCGTTGTGTTTTCGGATTAACCCTGAAATCAATTTGAGAATGAGACGGGTGAAAATCATTGAGCACACACACAAAACGAAATAAATAAACATTGACTGATCTAGAAAAGTGAGCCTATTTATTTAAATTTTTAAGAGTTACTTAGTCCAGTAATTTGTAAGCAATTAATATTCAATCAGTACTGTTAACATATTGATTTTTACACAGTGCAGAATTAACTTAGTAAGCAAATCATATTCAAGCTGAACTGTAAAATATTGTTTTCAACAAAATGCATACCTCTACAGAGTAATAATACTTCTATCTTAGACTCAATAATATCAAACTATTATTGCTATTACATTCAGATAAATATGATCAGATAAAACTTTGGATAAATTAACAATACCCTCCCCGGGGAGAAAAAAAAAGAATAATTAACAAGTTATACATTCCAAAAAAAAACATTTCACACAGAGTAATCAATACCAATGTAATTCTGGTTATTGCACATAGTAACTTTCTATTTTCAAAAGAATGATTTAACCGGGTAATATGTTAATTAAAATCAGCTATTACATCCTACAAGCAATTTAATCCCTAAGAGGAGCAAAGAAGCTCAACTAATGACACCTTTACCAATCAATCTTCACCAAGAAAGAAATTCACAAGTTCAATTAAATAATTTAATGAAGAATAAATTTCCTTAACCAATCTGACTAATTTACATTCACAGTTTCAATTAACTAATTTAAATAATGATATATTTCCTTGGCCAATCTAATAATTTACTTTATGGACAACAAAATGATTTCATTATAATTAGGTTAGTTTACTCAACTACAAAATTTTTAATTCAACTAATTAAGTTATTTCAATCACTATTAACTATTTTAGTTTTTAGAATTACTTATTAGAAATGTCTAGTAAACTTTACTATAAGAATTGCCTATTATAATTTTTTTTTAAATATCCGACCAACAAATAAAAGAAAACAAATAAAAGGAACTTATCTTATGAAATACAAGCTGCAGATGAACAGGAGGAGGAGAAATGCCCTCATATTTAAAAATTATCAAGATGCCAAGGAGGACGGCTGCTGAGCGTAGTAGAAACAGAGAAGAGTTCAGGGGTGGATAGTTTTCCAAAAAGTCCGGCAATTATTTTTGATTTAAGAAGCACTACGGAGGTTCTCTTTGATGTCCAATCCAATATTGAAGTTAGCATTTTTGTCGTGGGACACCGGAACTAGCGATGCAGAAGACTCTTGATGGCGGCAATTAATTCTTAAAGATCTGGATTATCGATGTGGATGATACTCTATTCATGGAGGAGAGACTGAAATTTCTTCTTAACGGCACTAGAACTAGGCATCACTCTTCTTTGCATTTTCCTATTTTAATTATCTTTGAGTAACTTACATATTAAGGCACGGCAATGAGGAGCCTATAATTTAGTCGAGGTCATAATTCGTGCAACTAAGTCCCTCGTTCAAAACTCCAGGGCAAGAGGCCCGTAGATCCAAAGGCGGAAAAATGCATTTTCCGAGATGAAATTCTGCTGCCAACGAGACAGCGTCAGATGGTAAGTAGAAAGTGCAAAAAAGTGTAAAAAGTGAGCTCGTCCCCTAAAACAACCCGTTAAAAGGGAGAGCGCCGGACTGCCAAGTTGGCGCAACCCATTTTTCGCCGAAAGTTGAAATAGTTGCAACCACAGCATATCCTCATGTTATCAAACTCGCCAAAACCACTATTTTGAAACCTCAACGGAAAATCTATGTCGCCAAACCCTCGCCAAATAACCACCACCTGCGACCGGGGGAGATTAGGAATTTCAATAACCCTGCAAGGGTCCCAACGAAAGAACGCTGAAAACTCGCAAAAAGTGACTTTTCAACCGGAAAGAAGGCATTTCATCCCCCTTTAACTAAATCACAAGCGAAACGAAGAAAAATCTACTCATTAAAGCTCATAACTGAAATGCAATTAAAGTTAGAAAAATGAAAGTTATGCCAAATTAAAGAGCTAATTTTTCTGCAACTAATGATATTAAATACTAAGAAATCAAATTAATTTTTGACATGAAAAACTGAGTTTATTACGTAGAAACAAAAATACTTATCCATTGTTTGCGTGTACAAGATTGAAGACGCAGTTCGCGTAAACTCGGAAAGCCAAAATATATTACACTAGAATTAATAGGCCCAAAAAGAATATAACCAAACTTGTGTAGCTCAAATTTTGAATAATTAGAACTTAAATTTTGATTTTTATGAATCACTTAATTAAATTAAATTCGCTACACAACAACTGTGAGGACGGGCGTTGTCATCCATAAACACATATTGTGCGCCCATGGCGCCCCGAAACAAACGTACATGATGTTCCAGAATGACGTCCCGATAGATTTGGCTTGTCATGGTTCCAATTTGAACATGCAGGCCAGTTCTGGAACCCAGAATAATTCCACCCCAAACGAGCACTCCTGCACCACCTTAACAGTGTCGTTCAATGATGTTTTCTTGGTGGTAACGGGTACCTGGAGCTCTCCATATGAAAGTCCGGCGAGAATCAGACTGCAAGCTAAACCTGAACTCGTCGGAAAACATCACACAAGGCCACTGTTGCGGTGTCCACAATGCAAACTCTCTACTCCAGGCTAACCGCAGGCGACAGTGAGTTGCAGTAAGTGGAACGCATCTGACAGGTCTACGAGCATATAGACCAATCTGCCCTAAGCGTCTGTACATGGTCTGCCTTGAAATTGTCGTACCAGTGGCTGAAGAGAGCTAAGGAGACAGGTCTGAGGCTGTGCTCCGCCTGTTTCTTTTGGCAGTAACTGCCAAATACCGGTTCTCATTTGGCGTTGTAATTCTGGGGCGACCTGTGCTGTAACGTCTACTCACATTACCATCATCTTGGAATCGTTGCCAAAGCCTGGAGATGACACTCTAGGCAATTCCAAGTTCGTCTGATACTTCCAGTTGGGTACGCCCACATTCCAGACGGCCGATTAATTCTACCACGTAAAAAATCATCCAAATGCGTTCTTTGTGTCATAACTGTTTGTTTATTGCACTGAAATGCTTATAAAGCGCCTACGAACAATTTTACTTCTTTGCCTGTATTCCTTATATATCACTCTCTTACACTCTCGTCATTGTGACGTACTGTCGGTGTCATCTGGTTACTTCCTGAAATTTGCATATGATTCTTGAAGATGTGTGTAGTGAATTTACAGGTGATGCATTTATTTTAGAGTTCGATTTCCGCGTGACTCCGAATTATCCTTAATTTATGGACATGAGTGTACTTTGGTAATTCTACTATCCTGTTGAAAAATAAGCAACAAAAGCATAACATGAAGTAAAACAAAAACTGTTTAATAGATATGCGTGAAATTGATCCAAGAGGTTGGTGGGGTATTATTAAACCACACAGAATACAATAAAACAAAGACCTACAAAAACATATGTATTACGAGCATCACACCTCGAAGGACTATTTGGGTTGGAAGACTGTGCAGAGGAAACATCACACTATAAACCGGTATGGTATCCTCTAGCTGAAATGCAGGCTTAACAAATGGCGAGGCAAACTAGCAATAGTATCGTTGATCGCTTCTAGTGGCACTCCTATTCCTGCAGTAATGCGTGTGAGCTTATGGAGCTGTTCACTACGACCTTCTATCAAACTTTCCATCATGTCCCATACAAGCTGTATGGTATTCAGGTCAAGTAATCTAGCAGGCCATATTAGATTGGTATGGTTCACTCTCCATATAACTCTGCACCACTTGAACTATATGTGGGCGGGCGTTATAGTCCATAGATATCGCATCAGAACCCGTTACAGCAATAAAAGGACGCACAAAAGGGTATATAATTTTGTCGCGACATCGGACGGCTGTTAAGGAACCACCAGGAATACCTTAGAGGTCGGTGCAGCCGTTTGTTGCTATCCCATCACATACAAATAAGCCTACTCTTCTGTAATGGTCTCTTTCAACGCTGTTGGGCGCCCGATAGTGTGTCCCTGGATCTCGCCATATCATTGCCCTTCGGAAACCGTTCTGGATTTTAAATCGAGACTTATCCGTAAAGAGTATGTACCTCCATTTCTAGTGTACAATTGCGATGTTCATGGGTAAGATTCAAAAGCGCTCTGACATACGATGGAGACAAAGGAATAGAAATCACAGGTCGTCGAACGCACTGTCTACCTTCATGCAGTCCACGACCTTCATCCAGATCCTACCTTCATCTACCTTCATGCAGATTGGCGGTATACTGGCCGTCCTGCAGTAGCATAGAGCTTTTGGTCTGTTAGTGATCTACGGCGTTTTGCACATAGCACCATGAAGCTTTCTTTGCCGTTGTGGTGATTCTGCGCCGTCTAAACCCATGTCTTCTACAGGGATTTTGATTCCTTTGGAAACGATTACACAGTCTAATGATGACACTACGATGTACATTCAGCTCTCTCGCAACAGCGAATTCTCTTGCACCAGCTTGTAGCATCCCTATAGCTCTCCAACGCATTTCATCTTGCAAATGGTATCTTTGGTTCATGCTTTTAGCTTGGTTCTGAGATTATAGGGAAGAATCGCTGCTTGGAAATTGAGAAATAGGTTCGGTATGCCCCTTTTTAAGACTTTGTGGTGTGACAGCGGGATTGCGTTTTATGCTAATTTTGGCTGCTTATTTGCATTCGGTGCTGCAGCTTCTACCTTATATGTAAATTGTTTGTTTTAGTTTCTCTTTTACATTCTTTTATTTTAGCATTCATTACATATTTTTTTAGCATGAGTGTATTTATATGATCGTGATGATGTGATTGTCAAACATTAAGATGTTATTACTTCTTGACCTTATTTTACCGCTTAAGAAAAATGGTGTTTATTTAAAAATTATTGTATTTATAATGTACTATTGTTTTATATGGATTAGTAGGCATCTCTTTAAAGATTTGAAGCCTTACCCAAAAAAGGAGTAATACTAACAACTCTTACATGCAAGATAAATACCCCAAAGAAAACTGATATAAAGTAAATTTTTCCTTGACACTCACAGTCTCTTATTTATAAGATTGCTAAAGAGGGAGGGAAGTTTCGAGAAAAGTCTCTCATAAGTCTCTAAGAAAATGCGATTTCTAGAAATTTCCTTGTCTTGCAGCTTCATACATTTTGATCAAACTAAGAAAGTATTAAAATTTCACTATAAGGAGCATGAGACATGTGTTAAGAAAGTAGAAACACACAAATTCTCTATTGCCCAATATTTCTGGTAAAAAACCACATGTTACACTTTCCTGCATCCAAAAACGTGTCCGTCGGTGAATTAAATTTACTCGAGACGTTTTTCAGTTTAGTTAATGGTCCTAATTCTGATCCGTCTTTACCTCCAGTTTTTTTAAACTTTTTTGGTTAGTTTCACTTTTTATCAATAGATGGAGCCAGTAGCTCTGTTTTCCTATCCACTGTTATCAAGTGAGCGCAGGCATCTTCGTCATTTCCACACTTTTAGCAGAAGAATGCTGCACTAAAATCTTCGAAACTAATCTTAGTATTTTTGCACCTTACGCTGACTTTTGTTGCTCTTCAGTTCTCTAATATTTGTTCTTCTTGTTATTTGAATTAATGTCTATAAAGAATTTTTCAATCTAAGCTATGACTACAACTGCAACTTTATGCACAAGTCCATCCTTACATTCTAAGTAGCTATGCAAAATGGTCATTATGTACATACATTATACACATACGTTTCGTATACCGTACATACAAAGTATACATAGCTTTATTTTTGCTTATGTAAGCTTAAAGAAATATTTAAAATTTGAGTTCGTTCATCCAGTTTACAAAAGGTTTACAAAGTCCTGACAGTTTACAAAAAGTCCTGACAGTTTACAAAAAATTGCAAATATAAATACAATATCAGTAATAATGTATAAACATGTAACTAAAAAGTAAAATGTATAACATTACTGGTGTAAATTACAAGAAAGCTGCTGATCTATGAATGTTGAAATAAAAATCAATATATTCAGTAACAATCCCCAAAAAAATATATACATGTTTCTGTAATTTAAAATCCTATCACAGATGAAATGTGAAAATGAAAATAATCAGTGGAGAACTGCACATGAACATTTCCATTAACTGCATTTTTCGCCTCGCCAGTCACCTCAAAAATAATTTTAAAAACTTTTAAAAAGATAAAGAATCAATTAGTCTTTAATCCCGTAGCAATTGTAAACGAGCGGCAAAGCCCTAAATTGTCATCTCTTTCAATATACGATACTGTAGTTTAATTACAGTTATAATGTAATTATAATATATCCAAAGAGTATTCAAATGCACATTTCAGAATGGCTAAAATAATTATCGTATTCACCGGCGCATTCCTAACATAAGCAAGAGAGAAGGTTCATATAACAAACATTACCTGAAAACCCCTTTCGGTTTAGGATTTTCTCACTGTAGCAAAGCCGTATTGTGAAAAGTTGTCTGTCTGAAGACTTCCCCACAATGCACATTATACAATCTGTCGTCGTCCCTCGTGGACGACTGCGTCTTTTCAGATACCTCAGCGGAAAAGGTATACAAAAGAGAACCACAGGAGAGAAAATAACAGTGTTTGGGAAAGTGGTTAAGTCATTGCACTATTATGCATCGCTCCCGTTAACCTAAAACAGATTCATGCACATAGGAACAATACTGGCGTTTTCTAGTATGGAAAATGGAAAAGTTTCAATCGAATCAATATTATTTTCTTAAGTATATTTCTTAAATTGTTCTTACTTGCTTAAGAGACCAAATTTAATCTGAAAATGGAATAGTTAAAACTTGCATTCCTGTTATACAATGGCTTTATAATTCGATACATAATGATAAATCCTGGATTGAAAAATTAACGTTTCTTGTGCAAGTTAGCTACACACATGAAAAAACATATGCTACTTTGAAAACATTCACTTTTAAGATGCCTACAGTTTTCAGCCAGAAACTCTTGAATTCATTTTCTGTACATTACTCAGTATGGCAATCTTGGGAGACACTATCATTTTAAAATTTTGTAGGAAGCTGTAGGACACTAAGAAGAGAGAGAAAAAGACAAGAATAAAATGCTTTGCTTCTAAGAAGAAGAAAGGAAATAAAAATCCAACGATTTCAGCAACAGAAATTACTTAGATGTTCACAAGGTGAGTTTTGCGACCACAGAGATCAATAGTTAGGAATAATTACAGTGAAGTTTAAACGAAAGAGACATCTTTAAAAAATCCGTTTTGGAATTTGTTGAAATGGCTTCTTTATTGCAAGTAACGCGACTGTCCAAAACTGATGATCATTTTATAACAAAACATGTCACACTTGTGTGAATCATGAGTAACTTTCAAAGTCTTAATATCCTAGAATTTGCCGTTTAGATAGTACAGTGGTTAGGGGTTCGAATTCCTGAGATAGCATGGTCGTAACTAACCGTTCTCTAGTAGAAGGCAAGGGTGGCCGCCTATTACATGCCTCCAAAATAAAATGGCCGCCACTTCTTGCCTTGAGAGCTCCCCATGCTGAATAGACAAGTGCCGGTAGTCCATCTATTTCCCACGCTCTGATTCTTATCGCTATGTAAATAAAGGCTAATACGATCACTTATTTCTCAGAAGGATATACAGCAGTCTCCATAGTCACAATCCTCTTTCTGTCAAACTCACAAACTTGTTGGAATAACTGCGTTTTTACTTTGTGAGGCTTGTTAAAGCTTCCTATGAGAGGAACTGTGTGACGATAGACAATTCCAGTACTTGTTGTTGTTACTTATGCTCACTTGTGTGATCGCAATATCAGCCCAAGCCCACGAAATATCTCGTGGTAAGGAGCGCTTGTTTACTCCTGACATTGGCAACAGTCTTGAGCATCTTACAGGTGACAGTGCGATTTGACTCAGTGTCGCCCCCAATTTTGATGAAGACCACCCGGGGAATGGTTTCGAGGGTCTACCTCTCCCCTTCCCTTCCACCACACGAGAGAACTTTCAGTTCGCCGCATATTTAGAGTGCCGTCATGCTTCATCGACAATACACATGTACAAACATCCATGCGTTTTCCAGGATTCGAACACTGGCCTTTAGGCCCGGCAGTCAGCGATGCTAACCACTAAACCGATTGGGCTGCATTCCAGTACTTAAAACTGCCTACTATCCTCCCATTTTTAGTGCCTCTAGATGGTGTAGCTAGAGCACGTGATTTGTAGACGGATTGCAAAACTAATAATTTTCATTTCCTACCGAGGTTTCTGTATGGTGCAAGTTCTAAGTTGATTGGATAACACTTTCATTGTGGTGCATTTTGCATGCCTACCAGTTATATAACCATGCATAGTTCTCAGCAGGGGACATAACATCTCTATATTACTATTGGTTAATGAAAGTTTCATTTAAGTGCAGTTAAGTTTTAAAGTTTAGTTTCACATTTATCATTACGTATGTATGTGTATCACTCACTGTACATAACAATCATGGCAGGGATTAATTTTATAAGGTTTCAATTCAGAAGTATTCTATTATTCTACAATTGATGAGGCAAATGTCCTCATTAAAAAACGCCTTTAGGGGATGTTTCAAATTAATGTTAGCGTTTTATCTTACATACTTTATATCTTACGTTTTATCGTACATGTATACGCATGCAATGATTACATTACAATTTGCATTTTTCTGGTTGCATATTGCATTGTTTTGGTTTGTTGTTTACTCACACCCTATCAATTTTTGTCATTTTGATGTCATATTTTGTCATATATATGTATATATATATATATATATATATATATATATATATATATATGAATGAATAATTCAAACTTTTCGAAAGTTCTTAAGAAGATATGCAAATGTATGAATCGGGAAAGTTTGTCTCGTATATTGAAGTATATTAGACGTAATGCTTTGTGTAATCCTAATAGCTATCGATCCAAATGCCTTTATCATGTATTTCTTTAGAATATTTTCTAAAAAAATATTCTCAATGACAAGTTTTATTGGAAACAAACTGTATATTTTATTTTGCCCAAGTCAATCTTCAACTTTCCTGCTTGAAAGAACTTTAAAAATGCCTGAAAACATGATATAATATTCTGATGCATCCTGACATATGACAGTCTCCACAAAGAATGTTACGATTTTAACGACGTGGTGATATTTTATAGAACTGGATGCAAGAAATATTTCAACAATAGATAAACAAAGTTTTATTTTCATATTAATAGAGAAGGACAAATAGAGAACTGTTCGTGGAAGATTAAATAAAAGTGGTTATTCAGATGCATTTATTTTGTAGCAATGTATTACATAGTATTGAATAGATATAAAATTTATCTTTCTTGAAGCTAGCTGCAATGTATAACCATTTGATCAGTTTGGCCATTTGCTGAATAAGGTAACTATGCAAAAATTATACTTAAACTTGTGGCAGTCTGACGTTCGGCTGCATGCGCCGGTAGACCCCGTCATGTTGTGTTTGTAAACACTGCTAGCGCGGCAGTGAACTCACCCACTTCGCCCTTAGCTCGAGCGTAGAATGTACGAAGTTTAGTAGTTTTCTGTTATGTTATTTCGTTATGTTATGATAGTTGTGTTTAAAATTATGGTGAGTGTGACAAAATGTTATATTTAACGAAACGTAGTCATGTCTTTTAAGGATATACAGTAAGCCATAACCTCCACGCACCATAAAATGGTGATCCGGACGTGATAAAGCTAAGAAGTGTGTTCCACCATGTACGTTCCAGAGAAACGAACCAGGAAAGTGTAACGGCGACATGCGCTTTACCCTCTGAGTCTCCTCGCCTTTTCATTAGAGACAGAAAATCAAATAGAATACTTTTGTGCGACACTAGCTCAGATGTCAGTCTTCTTTCAACAACCAAACAGGAAGCACATCAAACACCTATCATGACGTTTTCTGAAGACAATGGTACTCCTATTCCGGCTTACGGACAAAAATCTCTCAGTATTGACCTTGGACTTCGTCATAATTTTAATTTTACTTTTTATGTGTGTAAAGTGTCAACAAATATTATTGGATCTGATTTTTTGCATTACTTATTATCTGATTTTAAGGAACAAAAAGCTTGTTGATTTAAAAACGCATTTAAAAATTAATTACAGTGTAATTAAGCATTTGTATTCTGTTAAAACAATTATAACAAATTGTGTTTATGAAAAATTACTGCCTAACTATCCTTCACTGTCGAAGCTTCCTGATCTTAATGCGACTGTTAAGCATTTCATTGAAACTATTGGTCCTGGTTTCATGCAAGCCCAGGAGTTGAAAGTTGCTAAGCATGAAATTCAAAAAATGATCAATTTAGGTGTCATGTGACCCTCCAATTTTGTTTCTGACCACTATATTTAAGATAAATTTAGAGTGGCAATCATAATTTAGCAAATACAAAACAACAAATCAATAACTGATTTTTTTTCTTTACTTCATCTTCAATGTACGTAATATCTAAAAAGGGAAATTAGTCCTCATTGCACATAATGGACGCTTATTGCTCTCAACTCAGAGTAAAACCTCAAATGACCTGCTTATATTCAAATAACGTACAAATTCAGTACGTGAGCCATGATTGCAGTTGCACTTTCTTATCTAGGGCCACTAATAATTGGTCGGTAGCTAGAAAATTTCTAATCATGCCTCCAAATTGGAGCCTTTACAAGACGCAGAACTCTTACTTATCTTTGGTTATCGGAATATCACGCAAAGTTATAAATAAAAAAAAAATGTCCTTTTTTATCTGTATAGGGGAGCTAGAAGTTAGTTGTAGCAATTTCTAGAAAAAAAGTTTGTATTTTTTAACTTCCGATTTCTTGATTAATAAGTGCTTTTATTTAGAGCAAAGCTATTTTTTCATCATATGCACAGAGCAATATTTTTCAGTTTTAAGATTTTAGCACAAGAAATATCTTTTCTAAACCATTCTTCTTTTACTCTTTGCCTGGGCTTGGGTAAAATTATAACATATCTGGGCTAGATAATAGCAGTACAAAGATTAATACTTAAAAAAAAGCTTAAACATCTGAAGGATTTTAGATTTTAAATTACATCCGAAGGGGCGTTTTTTTTATATTTTATGTATTACCTTTATTTATCAAATATCATGTTGTTCGTACTTAAACCATAAAATTCAGTTCAAAGCAATATCGCAAAATATTTTTAAAATGAGCATATCTTTAGAATTTCCGATACACACTTTCATGCTCGCAGAAGATAAAAAAAAAAAAAAAAAAATGTTTTTTTTTCCTCTGCGCAGTGTTGCCATTGCTCACTTTGAAATAGTTTAGTTTGTTAATCAAAATTTCGTTGAAGTGTTATAGAATATGAAATCGATAATAAATTAAATTTCAAATTAGGGCTTCCACATGCCCATATTCTATGGAAGATTACGTTATTCAAATTTTGATGGTTGTTTTACCACTATTCGAGAAATATACATACAAATATATTTATGCAGATTCTTCATTATTTAATTTTTTTAAATATAATACAGAGCTGTAATATTTGGTGGCAACAATTTGAAAAGTGAAACAATGTTTATCGGGAATCGATTCTGAGCAAATTGCCCCAATGGACTAAAAATTAGGTAATTTTTATTACTTGACAACGTGATAATGAACGTTATCAAGTAGTTTATTGTAAAATAAGGATAAAATTATTTAACCAGAGAGGACAACAATTAGTCATCATTAGAATTGTAACTGTAAAAAACAAACGATAAATCCTTTCCTCTCGCACATTTAATGTGTGCCAACATTTCGCAAATTGTACTATTGGCTTTATTATTCTACTTTATTCTGCCTTTATTACATTTAACGCGCATGCATAACAACTGCCCGAGTTTTTTAAGAGTTATTTTTTCTAAATTATGTTTTCGAAGAATTTGCTAAATTTTAAACAGCAGTCATAAATTTTAAACAATTGTAGAATCAGTTAGTTACTGAAAAGCACTCAAGAGTTATTTATAAATGAAAAGTCTCTGCGTGGCATGAGTGGCATTTAGAATGTAGGCAAGAAAGTTCTTTTGGTAGCAGAGACCTTTGGATTCGTCCCCTAGGGAGCAATCAAAGAAAGACTGGAACCATACAGTTAGAACGATGGGATCTGCGAGATTATTTTGTGAAATTCTAGTGCCTCGCCCATTTCTTCTTGTCCTAAGCAATTGGTTGTATTTATGTTACGTAAACTCATGTTAAGTGAATCAATGATCAGCTGCAGAACATGTCTTTACAAAACGTCACATTCTCCTCAGCGCTTGCAGTACATGTAACAGCTTCAAAGGCAAGAAGCTTTAATACTTTTTCTACTTTCAGATCCTTCTCACAGGAAGAACTTCGCGGTCCGGATAATACCTGTATCAGGCCGTGCAAGGAACTCTCTGAGGCTCTGGTAAAAGCAGGAAAAGTTTCTCGTACTCAAAACCAAAATACCCCAAAAGTATCAAAATATCAACGGGCTGAGTGATGAATGATATTTTTTAAAACGACTTAGATTATGTTTTGCAGCATCAAAATATAATTGTAAAGATATCATCGAAAGAAAAAAATATTAATCCTTTTTCTAATATGAAAGTTTAAGTTTTTATAAAAATAGAATAAATAGCATTTTAGTATCTAGAAAACTTATAATGATAGCTTAAATTGATTATAGTACAAAGCAGTATTTTTGTGTTTCTAAAATATGTTATCCAGGTTACATAGTCACATAAGACGATTGCCAAAAACAAATCTCTAATAATGAATTTCATTCGTATAGTATTTTATGACTATACTAAATTAAAAAAATATATAAAAAGTGTAAATGGATTTAACTGTGTTAAGGAAAATAGGAAAAGATTTGCTTTAATTTTAGATGATTGGGTTAGTACAGGAAATCGCATCCTGTTCAGTATTCACAAAGATGCCATGCAATGTTAAACCTGTATAAGGTGTCGCGAAATGATAAACGAGAAGAGATTAAATAGTTAGAAGACGTTTAATGAATCAAAAGAAACAGAGAGGGCGGAAGAGGCCATTACATACACACTTATCACTGCAGAGGTGGATAGGTTTATGTCATGAGAAGGTCATTAAGTGGATATTACAGATAACGATGCCTTTAGTGCTGAAGTAAAATAGGTATTTTAAACATATGTACAAAACTTAAGTAATGACATATTAACTAGAATTAATTTTGTTGTTGGTATAAGAGAATTTTTATGAAATTGGACAAATATATTATAAGCTAATTCATTTACAATTCCTAAGCAGTAAGATTTACTAAAACTGTATGCATTTGCTCTTCGATTAGTTCTGAAATCGCTGAACACTGATAGTTCCAACCTGGGCTCGATTCGACGCGAACGGGTTGGCTGCAAATGTTTTTCGTCGTTTTTCCCATGTGTAACGTATATATGAGCCAGTTTAGCTAAGAATGTCCTCCATGAAGGCATTCCTCCCTTAGGCAGATAGCCCTAGTGTGCTTTGCCATAATAAAAAAAAAAAAAAAAAAAAAAAAAAAAAAAAAAAAAAAAAAACTGAAAGCTTTCAGATTTTACAAATAACGCCCAAAGCGGTGTTGTTTAACGTTTTGTGTGCTACCTTTATTTATTAAATATCATGTTCTTCGCCCTTACAGCATTGAATTAAGTTCAACAGCAATATCGCAAACAATTTTTTTTAAATGAACATATCTTTAGAATTTCCGATACACAGTCTCGCGCACTGGAGATAACTTTTTTTTCGTACAGTGTTGCCATTGCTTGCTTTTAAATCGTTGAGTTTGTTAATCAAAAATTTGTTAAAGTTTTGCAAAACATGAAAAATATAATAAAACAAATTCCAAATTCGAGCTTCCGCATGCACATATTCGAGTGGAAATGTACGTTATTCAAAATTTGATGGCTTTATGTACCGTTATTATATCACAATGCGAGAGACAGTTATACATTTATGCAGATTTTTCATTATTTAATTTCTTTAAATGTAATACAAGGCTCTAATATTTAGCGGCAACAATCTTAAAAGTGAACTAACATTTTTAGTGCAAAATGCCAAAAGGAAATTAATAGTCGTTTTGGCCAAATTGTCCCTTTGTGTTTAAAATATATATATATGTAATGTTGTATGATCTTAAATTCACTTAGTTCGAAAACAAGTTTTTCTATTACTTGCGCAATACCTGCAAAGTAAGATAATAATAATTTATTTACTAAAGAAATATTGATTATATTATCTCCTAATATAAATTTTGTAGAAGTATCTAAAAAGAGTGAACCCATATGTTCAAAGTTTGAAATTTTGTTATTCATGATTTAATTCAAGTCCCCGTAAAGCATTTTTAACAATTTACATTCAAGTTACTTTAAAACACAATTTTCGGAATTATACTTCCTACATATGGGTTCATTCTTTTTAGATACTTCTACTAAATTTATATTAGGAGATAATATAATCACTATTTATTTAGTATATATATATATAAATGTACTTGAAATAGTCGGAACCAAGTCGAGTATGGGAACATTCTTCTAGTACTCGAGAAAAATTAACATTAATTTCGAATTTTACATTTCGGCGTTCAGTCTGACTTAATGTAACTTCGAGTATCAGAAGTTCCTCAGTATTGAAATTTATTATTTTAATCAATATATATCTAATAACTACTATTAATTCAAATATTCTTCAAACGCATAAATAAGATCTTATTTACGCGTTTATTTATGATCTTATTTATGCTTTGTTTATTTCATTATCGCTTTATCTTACAATGATATGTGTAAGATATGATGAATGCCTTTATAACTTTTAGACTGCGTGTAAAAACATGCAAAAACCATCTTTGATGACACAACGCTTAATGATGATGCTTCGATAATGCCTATTAAGTCCGGTAATATATTGGTTTGAATAGGTTTGATCACTCGGTTCTTTTCTGGTTAACCAACTCTACATAAACCCTTTCTACATTTTATTCGCCGTATGGCTCCGAACATTCACACCGAGTTTTCAATGTTATTCATAAGTCACGGGGGGAGGCTCGGGGCATTGTGGATGCATCGTGAGACGTCTTTGCCATTCTGAGCAGGATCCGGATGTTTAATTGAAAAGGGGGAGAATGGGCCCTCGCGGTATCAAGAACTTTGTACCTACACACTTCCTTTCATGTTGGATCTCTATAATAACGAAGGAGAGCTCGTCTTCTTGAGCACGAGCTCGCTCATGAATGGGTCTCTTCACAATGCGAAGGAGAAGTAAATGGGAAGAAATGCTTAATTATGCGGCACGTTTTCTGCAGAGTAGTAATGACCATCTCACGGAGTTGAAACGAGTAATGAAATGTAAATTAGTGCTAGCTAAAGGAATATGTAGTATTGCACACTATCTTTCCATTTTTTAATGTTCTGTATTTAGAGGGAAGGTAAATAATTTTATGAAACCGTCTTATAATAAAACTGAAACAGTTAATAAAAATACTCGGGAATTCCAGAAATATATACTCTCCTCATTCTTTGAAATAATATTACCATTCTCAGGATATTCTCAGTAAGTCGTGAGATGCAGAGATTTGAACAGTTCATTTTGAGAATATTCTCTGTTGTGGGCATGCTCCTTAATATGACTGGGGAGGGGAAGGGAAATGAGTAAAAAGCGTTTGATAGTGTGGAGGACGTTCTAAATTAATGCACAACACAAACTAACGCAGTAAGGAATAAATTAAAGCTGCAAAATGCAGCGATGGCTTATGAAATAATGTAAAAATCTTGTGTAAATTATAAATATTATCTGTCGAGATATTAGGTTTATTTTGAAACAGGAGTATATGAAAAGCAACGATAGAAACGAGCAATGCCGTCGCCGGGACTCGAACCCGCAATTTTCGAATATACGTTAAGTGTGCTACCGTTACACCATGAAGGTATGCAGAAAGAAGGGTTAAAGTACCATATATACTGTCCTTTCAAAGGACAACTGGGGATTAAGGGATCTAATCGATAAATCATGGTAATGAAGACTCCTCACTCACCACCTTTTAGTTCAGGCGCTACTAGACATATAGGGCTTCCTCACACCGCGAGACTGAACCACATAATCAGTTCCTTCGCCCCTTAGAACCAGGCACAGAGGTTCAACCTCCGCCCTCGCACCTTGGTGAGAAGGAGGCATTGCTTAAAACGAGACTGGTCGTCAATTTGCTACCTGCCAGTCGCTCGGGCTGCTCGTCACTGTGGGACATTACCCAGCGAACCCCCGGGCTACTAAAATCATACCGCTCTAGGACTCGCCAGACCACCGGGCCGGCCAATGAGTGACCTTTCCGGGGTCTCCAGAACCACTAGGTTCATAAATTTTATACCCCCGTGGCCGAAACTGCCTGATGACAGATCCTAGCCAGTAGCTTTGCAAAGTTCTCTACGTCCATCACCTGGGGGACATCATTGCATTTTTTTGAAGTAGGAAGACAACAATTTGGGCTTCCCTGCCTCGTGTAAGGCAATCACATTACAGGTCCACTCCCCCTTTGGGCACCTCGTGGCACCTCCTCACCCAAGGGAGCGGCGCACTACCTGGATACGACACCAGGTAGCACCGGTCGTCAAGTTGCTCCTACCAGTCGCTTGGGCGAGCCCGTCGCAGCGGGACATTACCCAGCGAACCCGGGGAAACCCCCCGGGCTACTAGTACCACGCAGCGCTAGGACGTGCCAGACTCCGAGGCCGACCAATTAGTGACCTTTCCCAGAGCCTTCAGAATCACCAAGTTCATAAATTTTATACCCCCGTGGCCGAGACTGCCTAAGTATAGATCCTAGCCAGTAGCTTCGCAGAGTTCTCTACGTCGACCCCCGGGGGGGGGGAATTAGGAAGACATGAAAAATGTCCATTGCCTAGTCAGGACTCGAACCTGGACTTCTCGAATACCCGCTGAATGTACTAACCGTTACAACACGAAGGCATGTTAGAAGTAGGGAGAAAATACCTTATATATCTTAAAGGAGATTTTTATAGTATTTCTTTTCTCTCTTGATTTTACTAGTTTTACTAGAGAAATTAGTATTTAACTAAAAGGTAAATATGTAAATTCAAAATAATTATTAAATATGTTAACAAATTAAAGTTTGGAAATATTTCATAACTGTGAATATAGTTAAACCGTAGCTATGTTTCTGTGAAATGCAGTGATTGATATCATTTTCAATAGAGTTTACTTTATAAATACCTATCGAAATTGTTTAAAAAGGCACAAAAGTGTATGTGCTGTGTACGGTTCTATTTAAGTTTTACTAATAGTTATTTTAATTCATGAGCTTTTTCTGAAATCTCTTATCTTGCCTCTCATTCAGGATGTGTTTAAGTAGAATAAAAAAGAGTGTTAAAACTGTTGGAGCGAAAGGATAAGCAGAGCGTGATTTCGCTAGTGAAAGAACACTTTTGCTGGGTGTTCTGCAGCTGTTAATCTTAGTAGCAACTACACATTCTAGCCGTCTGGTTAGTATATTGCTGGTGTAAGTTTTTGAGTTAGCCTGTTAGATTAAATTGAATTGTGTAGTCTAGCACTACACCTTTAAATTTATTATTAAGTTAATAGTTAATCTTCGGATTATGGTAACTTGGCGATTTTTTGGAGAAAATTTGGCGACCAACCCTGCTACAGCAACCTGCTAGCTTTTTTTGGACGCCATTTTGTTTTTACGAAGTAAAGGCATTTTTTCCCCCCTCAACATTTTTTTTTCCAATAATCTGCTAGCCGAATTACGCTTATGCTAGAACTTTTATGGAACAAAAGTGCTTAATCATGACAAAGATCAGGTGCGAAATTGGGAGAAAGTTCAGAATTGCCCACTGCTTGCCGCGTTTTTAAGAATTGCACATATACGGTATCCATGTACACGTCGACCTATTTTCACTTGAAAAAAACATCTCAGAATTGCACAAAAATGGCATTGCGCACACTCTTGAGTTTATCCATGTACACTGCTAAAGTCCTAGCTAGTAACCTTTATCGCCTTACCAAAATGTCGCCAAACTACCTGTTACCATATTCCAAAGATTAGCCAAGTCAATTTTTAAGGTCTCATCGCAAATGGTCGGTGCTGTTTTGTACGCACGTAAGTCTGTGCCTTTTGTTAAACAGTTTGTGATCAATGAAATGATCCTTTACACCATTTTACTGGTTGTGTTCATCTTTAAGCATGACAGTACACATTTAGAATTCCCGATGCAGCCTTAAGTGTTGGCATACATTTTTCTGTTTTTCTCAGTTCATCATATCAGTGTTAAATTTCTTACAAAGATGGCTTCACAAAACTTTTTTTTCCTCTTTTTATTATTAATGTTTTGTTGGTTTACTTTATTTATTAAATATCACGTTCTTGGCGCCACTGCCACATATTAAAACAAATTCGAAATTCAAAATTTTTAGGTTACCTGTTCAGGTGAAGGACGACGATATTCAAAATTTGATGGCTCTAAATACCGTTGTTTATTCAGCATGCGAGAAACATATGCACAATTATGCAGATTCTTTATTATTTAATTTCGTTAAATATAATACAGGGCGATAATATTTGGTGGTAATAATTTTAAAAGTGATAAGCTGTTTATAGTGTATTCAATATAAAATGCCGTTTCGGGAGTTATATCTCCTTCCGGACTAACCACCCTTTTGGGTTAATAATAATAAAATTCCATTTAAACGGAAAACTTTCAGATATATTTACATTTAAATAGTTTTTGATATGAGGAAAGGTAGAAAACCATCTTACAACCAACTGCGAAACTATAGACTTTTTACTTATGATAAATAATTATTAATTTTATGTTAAATAACAATTATTATTGTACAATAATTACACATGTTAAATAATTATCATTTTTGCTTATGTTGAGTAATTTTCTGTAACTAAATTATGTTAAATAAAAGAAATTTATAAATTTAATTCTATTATCTGTTGGTAAGCCGAGCTAGTTTTTCTTACACAGTATTTAAGAGCATGTGATTAAAATTGCTATAATACATGTACAAAAATTCTGCATATTAAAAAAAAAAAAAATTGCAGCCAATGATGCCATTTTTTCCACTTCTAGATAAAAAATAAAATCACAAGGAAAAAATTAAATTTGCTTTCATTAAGTCTTTTATGCTTAAAATTTATTTAATAATCCTTCAACTTTCTACATGTTTGGAAAATATATTCTGTATCAAATAACACTGAAATTGAATTTCTTTTAACATTTTTACTTAATTAAGAAAGACTAGGGAGATTTATTATAATAATTCCAAATTTTCAAGAATAAGCTAGTTTTCCCTTAATGTACACATTTATTTTTTTAATTGAAATTTTAAATAATTATCGAAGACGGAGGAATTATTTTAGAACTTTAAACACGTAAGTATATGTACTGAAATGATAAATGAATCAGACTGAAACTGAAATTCGTTATAATAATGAATAATATTTGATTCCCTTGTAGAGACATTAGGTTAGGTTAGGTTATTTAATTACGGCAAAGCCTCGAGGGCTGTCTACCTAAGGGGGAATGCCTTCGTGGAGGACTTTCTAAGGGAACTGGCTCGTATACACGTAGAGACATTAGGTAATTTTTAGGAAGCAGGCAAGATGAAAAATTAGCAAACGCATTTGCCGGGAATTGAACCACGGACCTCTGGAATACCGGCTTAGCGTGCAAAACCACTACACCACGAAAGCACGTTAGGAAAGTGGGAGAAATACCTTATAATCTTTCAGTTCCTTAAATTCAAATTTGCTGGAAATCTATGTGTAATTCTTTCATGAAGGCAGTGTTATGCAGTTCTTGCTATTCATTTACTGGATACTATTAAAAAAGTAGGCGGTCTCTCTGTATTTAATGGCCTTTCTCGTTAATGTTTACAGACTACATTATACTCACCAAATTTTTAGGCTATTTTACATTCTGTCTACTTGTGATATTCGTTCAAGTAAATTTAATAGCTTCCTTAAATATGTATCCCAATGTATTAATTTTATACTATTTAAGTTAATAAGAAAATGACAAGTACTAATTAAATTTTAAAAAAGGTGAATTTTATTTAGCCTACAAAGGGGAAAAACTCGATGTGGGTAACTACAGTTCCAGAAAACTGTATTTGCGCATTTAAATTTCCATTACATTAAATGTCAGAAAATGCGGAAGGACAATACAGGCCAAACATTTTCTACAGGAATGCGCATGCGCTTTTTTGTTCTTGGCCACCGTTCAATGAAATTTTTCTTCAGCTTTCTTGTTTGCAAAGTGTTTATTATGAATAAAAAGTTTTAAAAGTGTGTCATTCTACTTTTTCTTTGATTATTGAAATAATTAACTTAAGAGATATATTTCTTGTGCTTAGAAAAGTTTTACGCAATTCAAATTAAATGATGATCGAAGTGTTTTGTTTTTTTATAGATCTCTTTTAGCCCAAAGGGATAATTGCCCAGAAGGGCTATAAATTTCGTTCTGGCATGCGTCGTTCGCTATAAAACGCCTTTTCACTTTTCAAATTATTGCCACCAAATATTACAGCCCTGTATTATATTTAAATACATTAAATAAGGAAGAATCTGCATGAATGTATATATGTTTCTCGCATTGTGAAAAACAACGGTACAAGAAACATGAAATCTTGAATAACGTAGTCTTCCTCTCGAATATGGGCATCTGGAAGATCAAATTTGGAATTTGTTTTATTATCTATTTCATATTTTTGTAAATCTTTAATGAATTTTTATTAACACACTCAACGATTTCAAAACGAGTAATGGCTACACTATAGGGGGAAAAACATTTTTATCTCCAGCTCGCGAGATTGTGTGTTGGAAATTCTAAAGATATGTTTTTTTTAAAATTATTTTGCGATCTGCTGTCGAATTGACTTTTATGTTTTAAGTGCAAAGAATATGACATTTGCTATATAAAAGTAAAAGACAAAAAGTTAAAAAACATGTCTCTTTAAGCGTAATATAAAATCTCAAAACTTACAGAGCTTTTTAACTTTTTATTTATGTGTTTATTTATTTATTTAATTATTAATTTGACACGAATGAGTTTTGAATTTCTTCCGAACATTTGCTGGAAATTCGGAACTGTTTCTTTTTCTGTTATAATTTGGCTTCTAAAATTGCTGCGTGTTAATGATCCTCATCAACATACACATCGTGTTGCATTAAAGTATGAAGCTCAATAATTCCCCTGAATCGAACCCCCGGCTGGTGATACTGCGCTAAGATTTCACTAGTAGTGCCCTAAAGGATATCCTTGAATAGTTTCAATTAGATGCAACAAATAAAGAAGCTGACAATTACTGTGTAATTAGTTGCCAGTGGAAGAAGAAAATTAGTAATTTAGAAGTAAATACTTCTGTGTCTGAAGCGACAAAAGAGAACAATACCAACTCGTGACACATTTTTACTACTGTCTCCATTGGCGAATAAATGAAACAGCTGTAGTCTCAAAGAACGTAAAGATTACCTCTTTCATTTACCCTCACTTCATTATTCTTATAACGAAGAAATCATGGAGGAAATTATTTCACGATCGATATATATGTGAAATGCTTGCAGGTTGATTCATAGGTTTGCACTGGGTAATGTTAAATACTGTGTATCACCTTCATATGTCTAAGCACAATTCCTTATTCATCTGTTTAATCGTTATGTTGCTAAAACTTAGCCTGAACAGATTGTACTCGAAGATCAGAGGAAAATGGTTCACAAAAAGTTTTAAGTGGCAACATCTGTAAAGAAAAGTTATTTACATTTTACAGACATTTGGACAAAGGAAATGGCTCTGAAGAGATAATGAACGTTTGTTCAGAGCAAACTGTCTGGAATACTAGTGTGGAATCCAGGTTAAACTCAGTGGATCCCTGCAAAAATATGCTACAGTGTTGAAAGACAATCTCAGCAAGCATTTTATTTCCTCTTTCTCTAGATAAATACGATGTTATACTATTTTCATATACATTCAAAAAAACCCTTACAAAGCATGTTCTTTGAATTAGAACCACTATTTTACAGTATTACTAAATTTATATTTACTTTATAAAAGTTATTAAATGAGAAATTTCTATGAAGTCTGGATTTGGGATTTGAAAAATGCAAATTTATTTCCTACATTTATCACATTTTACAGTGCCCAACGAGGTGTCAACGTTACCCCAAATGCATAATTTTTAACCAATTTTAAACCGAAAAAAGATGCAAAAAAAGAAACCCTCTAATTTTGAATGCTTAAAATCTGAAACAATATTAGACAGTTTACAGCGAAATACTTCTGAACTAACAAGCTACGGTAATGAGTTGGGCCTAATGTAGAAATGGTCGGGTTACAGGTGCGCTTTTACTCTATATTATTTATTCTATATCCATTTTATTTCTATTCTCATAAATATTGGTCACTTACAGATATTATTTCCGTCAGAGGGATCACTGTGTTTCTATAAGATAAGCTTATCATTTGGTTATAGTAAAGATAAGTTTATCATTTGGCGAAAAACTGCCATCTTAAAGCAGTATTGATTGGGAAAATTTTTTAATTCATCATTAATTATTGGCCGCAATAAGGGAGCGAGCGGTTTTTTTAAATCTGGAAAATGTGAAACGAATAAAAAATGAAAAACACAGCTAACTAATTCTTTTGGGGTTAAATAAGTATTTGTTTGAAATTTATTATTATTTCTTTAAATTAGCATTCACAAAATTGAAAAAAACATAGTTGTGAAAAGATGTGGAAGCGAAGCAATTACTAACTATGGCGAAATTATTCGCTGTGAGTTCTGGGATAAATAAGGACGAAAAGCTCCGAGTAACAGCAAAATTGACCTGTCACATTCATAATGTGACTCTACTTAGAAAAGGGGGAGAACTACATAGACGCCAAATTCTTATTTCTAAACAGATAAATAAATCAATAAGTATTCAAAGTGAGTTCAAATGACTTCTTTTGAAGTTAGACATGGAAATTGGAGTGCTGATTGGTTCGAACTTTTTTTACCTCTAATCAGGATTTCTTAAAAGTTTTTAAATTTGTTTCGCAAAGCAACCTCGTGAACGAAGCAACTTTCACCCTTCCTATCGTAGGCCTCTCCCGCGCCTTATACGTATCTTAGTCGAAAGAAGTGACTGAGGATTCCAGCTGCCATGTTAAACACTACAATCTTTACCGCTTTCCAAACTGTGCCCAAGACTTAATTTCTATAATCAGAAGTGCAGGAGCCCTATCGAATTCCGTCAGGAAATAAGAACAAAAATATAAATAAAGTGACTAATAAAATAATTAAACAGTTAAATAATTAATTACTAAAATTAAATAATTAATGATTAGAATAATTAATCAATTAATATTAAAATTTAATAAAATGTAAAAAGTTATTGAATAATAAAGTATGCAAAAGTTATGTAAAAGTTATTGAATAAATGGTAAATAATTAAATATTAATATAGTGGACTTATTTGAGGTTTCGGCTGAAATTATAATTTCACACAAAAATAAAGAAGAAATAACGCAACCGGTCTTCAGTTGAGCAACCGGTCTTTATTTAAGCTCTGAATATAATGTACTACTTCAAGGTATTGTTGCGTTTTTAGTCCAAAGGGATTTGAATCCCGAAGGACTATTAGTTTCGTTTTGGCATTTTGCGTCGGACTCATAAATGTCGGTTCACTTTTCAAACTGTTGCCACAAAATGTTAGAGTCCTGCATTATATTTGAAGAAATTAAATAATGAAAAATCTGCATAAATGTATGTATATTTCTCGTATTGTGATAAAACAACGGTACATAGAGTCATCGAATTTTGAATAACGTAATCCTCCAACGAATATGAGCATGTGGAAGACCAAATTTGAAATTTGAAATTTGTTTTATGATCGATTTCCTATTTTTTAAAATTTTGACGAATTTTTGATTAACAAACTCAAGGATTTCAAAGCGAGCAATGGCAACGTTGTGCAGAAAAAACATTTTTATCTCCAGCGCGTGAGTCTCTGTATCGGAAATTCTAAAGATATGCTCGTTTTAAAACTATTTTGCGATATTGCTGTTGCACTGGATCTTATGGTTTAAGTGCGAGGAACATGATATTTAATAAAGAAAGGTAACACACAAAATGTTAAAAAACGCCCCTTTGGACGTAATTTAAAATCTGAAACATTTCAGGTTTTTTTTTTTTTTTTTTCTGACACCAGTTGTTACGTTATTTTCTTCCTTCACGTTTGTACGGGGTTCGTGTGGATTTGGAGAGAATAACGACGACAGCACTTGATGGAATATCGAAACACACTTTATTTACCAATTATAATCAGGGCAGCTCCAAAACAATTTTACAGTCGTCGAAGATCTATTATAAACACGCTGGAACAATCAGCGACGCAGGCTTCACACTGTCAGGCAATAACGATGGAGACAGCTTCAGTGCAAAGCACCAGAGTACAGCTTGCGACCCTGCTCGGTCGTTCTCGGAACTCCACGTACTCTCGAGACTCTCCACGCTACAACTGGACACACAGAGCACATGTCCCGACTCTTCGGTTCAGTCGTTCTCGGAGCTCAACGCACTCTCTCGACGATGTACTAACCGCGATACACTAAGAGACTCTTTCAATGTACTCGACGACCCACTCGGCACTCGCTGCCCTGCTGTCAACTCGACTCAGGACGGACTGAATAACTCGAGGCTATCACGCACTAGTAGGGTTTATATAGCTTTTGGCTTGTGTTTGAGAACATTCTGGGCTAAACCGATAAGAATTCGCGTTCCAGAAATTTCTGCATCCGTCCATGACATATCGCCAATTTTGTCGCCAAATGGGCTATTTTTCGCCAAATGTGGCAACCCTGCCTTCCCTTGCCATTTTATGGCAACCCCAACCCTGCTTTGCGGGTAAGCTATCTAACCGCGCCTGTATATTTCGTAACAGTATGATAGAAATGAAGAATATACTTTTTCCAGCACACCAATAAAAACATTAAAGTGGTTAAAGCGTTACTAATGAAAATATAGAAAATGCTATAAGCAGTAAGAGAATATGAAGCAAATTTTAACGGGTTGCCTTGTAAGGATCTTAAGTTTTACTAACGTTTATTTTATTTTAAATCTTTACTATCACTTCTTATTTTCTACTTCCGGCCAGAATTATAAGCATTAAAGTATTTATGCAAAGTTTGTCTGGCGAACGCCAAGTATTTAAGTTGTGGCTTTTTGCCAAGGGAGAGAGAGGAAGCAGTTAGTCGAAGCAGGCCGCTTACCTTAGAAGTTTACTCAGTTGCTGGTTGCCGTCCAGGCCAGAGGTTTTAATCCTCTTGATAATTTTTAAACGTATTGTAGTGTTCACAGTTCTCTGTACTACATACGCTTCCTGTTAATATAAGGCCAATCTTCCACGTTTATTATTTTAAGGTTAAATTAGAGTTTAGTTCTATTTTAATATTTTTACGTTAGACCCCAAGTAGCGGGTCTGTGTATTCCGAAGTACGGAAGTTATTGTAAATAGAGAAAAATAAAGGGTTTTGTATACCCTTCTTGTGTATCCTGTCTACTTCCCACAATTGTTGAACATAGCTTTAGTAAGCTCTCTGTTCCGAGTCAGGTCCTTGCATGTTCCCGAAGAAGGTTAGACGGAACATTGAACCTGATAGCCTGAAGGTATGAAAAAAAGAACAGTCCAACATTTTCTGGTCACGGTCTCCTCACAATATAATCCTAGTTGTCAAGCAGAATATGAATAAATTTTCACCAAATCCGAATATCAGCTGAAAAAAAAAAGAAAAAAAAGGAACAAATGACGATTTTTATTCCCCCATCTTTGGTTACATCGTACCAAAACGTCTGCCATTGAACTCTTCCGTGGGAAGACACTAGCGTTGGGACGGAAAAATTTACCGGCTGTCATAAATTCATTGTACTTTCTGAAGTCTGTAATAAGTAATAATTTCTATAATAATGCTTTCTGGGGAATAAGACTTAATAAGGTGGGGGCTTCTCTTTCCTTAAAAATCTCGGCCTCCATCCAAGGGTTTGTGTCCCAAGAAAAGAGAAGCATGCAACGATTTTTTGATATAATTTTATTATTAAAAATAAAATTTTCGAGATCATATTTCGGCCGAAGTTGTTATTTAGTTACATTAAAGAAGTGCCGAATACTTCTTATTTAAGGCTACGGCGAGTTCCGGTTAGAACTGTAATTTATCTCAAAAACTAAGAAACGCCGCTCTGGTGCTATGCTGTAACTGTGCCACCAACGCTTTGATAAAGCTGGATTGAGCTCAAACGAAACTGCAGTCACCGATTATTTGTTGCATATTTTTGCTAATTATCATCTCTAACATCTTCATGTTTTGTTATCAAGATTTTAATTGCATAATTTAGTAAATTATAGTTATCACTAGATTGCAATTCGATACAAGCAACCACCACCTGTCCGTAAAACAAGTGAAACAAAAGCTCTATAAATTATCACTTGCCATCGCAGTAATGAATTAGACTTCCACAGCTCTTGCGTCTTTTACTGAATCACGCAAATGTCTAATTTATTCAACTCATTCATTGCACGTACGAGTAGTGCTACCTACCATAATGGCGCTTTGAAATCTCCTTTATAGTAATGTTGGGCGTCAAATATAACTTCTCTCCACCCCAGACACACATTCCAATTTACAAACGTTTGAAGTATAAAGTAACTGGTGGAAAGAACGTGCGATGCGAAGACTCAACCATTTAACTGCTTTCATTACTCTGTGATTTGAATAGGAACACATATTTCATAATTTAGAATTCAATATTTATGTGGGTTTTACTTGTTACCGGAAATGAAATTTTTATTTTAATTTCCCGCTCGCGTGATGATAAGTATGATGTTTAACATCAGATACCGTAACTGAAAGCTTTTTCGGGATATCCGCCTTCTAAAATGTGTAGTAAGAAACATGAATGCATTATATCTTAAACTGCTATTCTGGAAATTTCATTACTTAATTTAATAACAAATGCTAAGTTGCTGTCGTGATATTTTCTTTAATTTACTGCTATTATTATTTTTATTAATTAAGCATATTTCAGTTACTGTTTTAAAATCAACAAATAAAATATTTACATTGTGCTATAAGAATTAAAAAAAGAGTTAAATGTTTTTATAAAGTTTAATTAGTTAATTTTTTCTCGGTGAAGGAATTTTGCTCATTTTGGGTATCTATTATATTATTCTCTTTGTTATTTAGAAGCTTCTAGTTCTTTTATCTTTTATTTCCGACTGATGAGCACATGAAAGGGATTTCTATTCTTTCTGTAACCGGAAATAGGATTCTGGTTATTACCCAAATTTATTTCCTTTTTGCTACTATTCAATGAATTGTTCTTGAAAGTATCTAAATAAATTAATTTTGCAAACCTTTTATTATGAAAATGGCAAAAGTCATGAAAAACAAATAACTTTTGGTTTTTATTCTATTTGATTCGAAGTTTCTAGATTTGCCTTCGTTATACTTAAACATCTTCTTTCTTTAGTATTCTGAATATCAGATTCCGAATGCTATTTAAATGAAGAAATGAAATGTAATATTTCTTTTCGAAACCTGTACCTCAACTTGCAATGGATATCTCTATTTTCCAATAAAAGTGCAGTTGCTAGGTAACAATGGGTTACCTAGCAGGGTATGACATGGCAGGTGCTAACTTGTGTTACGAAGTTTGCACATGGATGGATAATTTTAGTGTAACTGTATGCGAAATTGCTGTATTTCATTTGTATAATACAACATGATAATCTGACGGAAACCGATGCCTGAATAGTACCAACACAGCGGCAAGTCTATTAACATATTGTGTATCTGGGTAATTTGACGAGATGTCGCCAAGGAGAATAGTTCGCCGACTTGTTTTGTTGACAAATTTGGCAAGAAATCACCAAAAGTCACCAAACTTGGCTGCTACAGTGGTGGCCAAAATTGTGAACACTTTTGGAAATTTTTATGATGTTGAGCTTTGTATGCTTTTAGAAAATGTTACGTTTCGCAAAATGCAAACTTGTATACATCATTTTAAAGAGAATTTATTACTGAATTCAACACAAAATTCAATTATTTGCAATACAAAACGTTATATGTACTTTAATATAAATAAAAAACACAGTTATGAAGTGGTTTGTAATGTCTAGCTTTCCTAGCCAATCACTGTTCTTGTTCTGAGAACCAATCAAATGTTAGTAACTGCCAGTAGAAGCTGACATCATGTTTACACTTGAAACAATTCATTATTTTGCTTTGTTCTACAGAAGGAGGACCTGTTTCTTATACACTGCAATTACAAGTAGGAATTTTTGTAAAAATTTTTAATATTTAGTGAAGAAGCAATGACATCAAATAAAAGAGTAGATTGGACACCTAGAAAGAGATGTAATATTATTGTGTTACGAGAAAGTCGTCATTCTTATGCTAAAATTGTAAGACAGGTGGATGGTTCAGTGACTGCATCTGGAGTCCGAAAGTTTTGTTTACGATATCAGGAGACAAATTCAATAAAAAGCAAAGAAGGAAAAGGCCGAAAAAGGTGCACTACATCTATTGATGACAGAAGAATAAAAAGACTATGTCTCCAAGATAGAAAAATGTCATCAGCGGCCATCAGAAGTGATCTGAATGATGCTGGTGTTTCTGTCAGTTCAAGAACAATCAGGAGAAGATTAACAGATGTTGGACTGAGAGGTAGAATTCCACGAAAAAAGCCTTATCTTAATTTTCAGCGACGAAAACAAAGCCTACAGTGGGCAAAGGAACACATTAATTGGACAGATGATCAATAGTCACAAGTTATATGGAGTGATGAAACTAAGATATCGTTATTCGGTAGTGATGGGCAAAAATATGTAAGACGTAGAATAGGAGAAGTGCTACATCCTGACTACATTCAAGCAACTGTGAAGAAATTGGTTAGTGTTATGATTTGGTCATGCATGTCAGCAGATGGTATATGTCGCCTTCATGTCATCGATGGGACACTGAATGCCAGAAAATACATTGGCACTATTCTAGAACCAAAACTTCTACCTTCCATCAGAGATCTCTTTCCCAACAATGCTTCGTTTATTTTTCAGCAGGATTCTGTCCCTTGCCACACGGCCAAAATATAGATAGAGTGGTTTCGTACAAAGAACATTAAAGTGTTGTCACGGCCAGGAAACAGTCCTGACCTCAATCCTATCGAAAATTTGCGGCACCGTTTGAAAACTCGTGCCCGAATGAGGCGCCCATCAAATAAAAGGGAACTAATTGAGGCTATAATTGTTTCCTGGCATCATGCAATAACGAAAGATAAGCTTAAAACTCTTGTCAGCTCAATGAAACGTCGATGTTCGATGTGAAGCTGTAATCAAAAATAAAGGGTACCCTACTAAGTACTGATAACTCACTGCAGTAATCACTATCTAATGTATATCCATAACTATTATCGTTTAACTTTTTTTTTGTATTGCAAATAATTGAATTTTGTGTTTTGTATTGAATTCAGTAATAAATTCTCTTTAAAATGATACATACAAGTTTGCATTTTGTGAAACGTAACGTTTTCTATAAGCATACAAAGTTCAAAAACATAAAAATTTCCAAAAGTGTCCACAATTTTGGCCACCACTGTATTCGGCGACATTTTTGTTCTGTCCCTTTATTACCGTAATAAGTATTATAATTGTAATTTATCATTGTATTAGCTGTAACCGTAATTTGACCCTCATTTTGCTTTCCAGTAATTTCTAGAAGCAGAAAATACTAGAAATATCTCTTCTTTTCATTCACTAGAAATATCTCTTCTTTTCATTCACTAGAAATATCTCTTCTTTTCTCGGCGGCCGATTGAGAACTACATAAGACAGGATATGACTGAGAGCAGCTCTCAGTTGTTGTTGCGAGTTCTTAGTTCAAAGCCTGGACTGAGATATCTCCGGATTAGCTTTCTCTTTAGATGCGCTTTGCTTTGTGTTGTGTTTAACATTCTTAGTAGTTTGAGGTGTGACTACGAATTGCAGTCTGTAACACTGTGAACACCTGTACGAGTATTTCTGTGGAAAATTTCCAGAACACTGAAGTTTTTTTTTATTTGATAAACATATTTTTTTAACCTGTCATAAGACCGGTGTGCATTCAACGTATGCCCGCAACAATTATTATGTGATAACCTCAGTACCAAGTATATACTTTCATATACCAAAATTCCTGTCAAAATGTGTAGGTTGAACATGGTCCAGACAATTCAGGAAAATTTAGTTTTGAGATTCGTATTGCATTTGCCTGTAAATAACAAATATTTGTTTTATATGTCTGCAGATTATTTTTTTCAATGCTGCTTATTTTGTTGCATTTTGTTGAATGTTGCGTATCAGTTTTAGAGATGCTATTAGACTCTAAACTCAATTTTTTGTACATACTAATCTTGTGTACGAATCACTTTCCAAACTGTTGGCACCAAATGTTATCGCAATGTATTACTAAGAAAAATTAAATAATGAAATATCTGGATTCATATGTGTATGTATGTATGTACGTGTGCTCCTCGTATTATGGAAAAACGGAAACATCCATGGTCATCGAGTTTTTAGAACACATAGAGTTAATACATATCGAGTTTTTAATACAATCCCAAATTTCCGATTTCGAATTTGTTTTTTATTTATTACCTAGTTTGTACAAATTTAACCATTTAAAAAATACTCAGGGATTTGAAAGATAGAAGTAGCAACACGCTTCGAAATAAAACATTTCGGCTTGCCAGACTGTTTACATTCATAAAAATGTAAGATATTTATTCTTCAATTTTAGTCCACATATTCGACTAATTGAAAGCAATATGTTGCCACAGCCTCAAATGGAATACGTAATGTTTCCATGCACCAACATGTTGCCATTCAGTGAAGCGTAAGATATTAACTTTCAAGTTAAAAAAAAAAAATTATTGAGTTGTAGACCAAGTGATCAAAAAGCAATAAATGCAGATCTTAAAACAATTTTTTCTGCTTTTTAAACTAGTTGATTTAAATAAAAATGCATTTAAATCATGAGATCTAATTAGAAATATTAAATACCCTTGTGAAATAACGCTAATGAGATACATTCCGCAAGAGAAGAAGAGGAAAAATGACCTTGTTGTTTTCATTAGTCATGCATAGGCCATGTGATCTCTGAGGTCATCTGCATTGTTCGTTAACATTAGCTACGCATAAGTCACGTGATCTCTGATGTCATCGGAATGTATCTCATTGGACACATTTAAAATCATTATATATTTCTTTCTTTTATATGGCAACTCTTTGCGACTGATGGTTCGAGCGGCTAATTTACAAATACTGGAGCAATAAAAAAAATTGTATGGCAACACCTAACACTCATTCAAGAGTTCTAAAGACATGCTGCTTTTAGATATTTTGTGTTTTTGTTGTTGAACTGAATTTTATTGAGGCGTAAGTGCGAGGACAAATATGCTTAATAACAAACGACAAAAACATTTGCGTTAGCAAGAATTAGTTCAAGAGCGGATTGGTACGCTTTCATGCTCAGAGAAGTAACTTAAGAAACATAAGAAATCATAATAATACTCTGGAACACTAATAAGAACTATAAACATAAGAAACCTAAACAAACAGTTTGGTGCGATGTTAAAACCTGAATCCTTTCAGATTTTTCTTTCTTTATTTAGTATTCTCATTTTATTAAATGTTTCATATTTCAGATGAAGGCAGTTGTGGTCACAAAAGAAGTTTTCTGATGCAGATCGGATAAAAAAAAACAATTTAAATATCACCATTGAATAGCGTAGTCACAAAGAGTCGTTAATTGTTAAATTGCTGAATTTCTTCGAAGAATTCTGAAGACACTTTTTGCGATTTCATAAGGAAATCCAATCATTCATGTGCAAAATTTAGGCATTTCGTATTTTCAAAAAGCTATTTAATTATTTAGGAGGAAGATAAAAAAGTAAACAATTGACTTTTGTCTTATTATTTAAGAAATATAATGTCTCCAGTTAAAGATGTGATGTAATTACGGAAATGAGTTTTGGTTTATATTCCTATCGAAAAGTCCAGTTTTGTGTCTGTGTATGGACATTGACAGAACTGCAAATATGAACGCAGTCCATGCATTTACATTCTGATAACCTTTTTTTGTGCTTACGTTCTCATTTTTGTTTATGAAGTTATGTTATTCCCAATAAAGCAGGCTATTTATATTCCATTCTTTTGGAAAAGACTGAACAAACCTACTTGCTAGCCTTTACAACGGCTTGCATTTTGGTGATCTATTAGATCATGGTAAAAATACAGTAACACATTTTTTTTTTTTTTTTTTTAGTACTGATTTCAAATTTTCAGAACTTCTATGTACTCTTAAATAATACGATGTGCTCTTAAAAGTCGCATATTATTTCTTAAATGTACAGTCGTTGTTCATAGTAACAACACAGGCAAACATTAATTTTAAATGATACAAGTTCAGTACGATTTTTATAACGAAAAATAATCTTAATGGACAGGACAGCCGTTGACTTCTGAATACAGGTAAATATGGCAAAGAAGTTCTGAAAATTTGAAACCAGAACTAAAAAAAAAAAAAAACTGTGTTACTGTATTTACCATGATCTAATAGATCACCAAAATGCAAGCCGTAGTAAAGGCTGGCAAGTAGGTTTGTTCAGCTTTTACAAAAGCATGGAATATAAATAGCCTGCTTTATTGGGAATAACATTAACATTAAAAATCTTAGAGTAGACATATATTATCATCTCTTTTCGTACCGCTGTGTTGAGGATCTTCAGTTATCCTAAGAATCTTCAGTATCTGGCTTAAGCTGTTTCATAGCATTATACAGGTGTGTTTCAGCAAACCAGTTGAAAACTTTCAGGAGAGACCAAGATTCCTAGACGATGGAAAATCACATAGAAATGCATGGTTGAAAAGGCTTTCCTGACAAGGTAGTGAGAACAGAATACGCAAGAAAGGAAGAACATGAACGATGTGAGGAAACATGTTTATTACGCTTAGTGCAGCAGAAATCAAAAAATGAGAACTAAAAGCAGACAACGATTATCATCAAAGAAGGTGCTCATAATTACGATCCCGGACCGTGATACAGGCCTCACATTTCGGGCGCATGGAAAATCTGATATTTTCTGGAAAATACCGGGCGTGTCCCGGACTTCCCCAGCAGTGCCAAAGACTTTTTGTACACAAGAGTGTACACAAGAGTGTACAAAAAGTTCCTCAGCACTATTACTGGGGTTTCGTACACTGGTGTCTTGGCTTATCCCCCGCCCTTAGATGAAAAGGTCAATGCAAGCGAGGTCTGGCGATCTTGCTGGTTAAAGCACCAGACCACCCCCGCCGATCCATATATTTGAGGATACGTTCGAACGTAATTTCGAACACCTTCTTTGATGACGGCCGTCTGTTTTGTACATATTTCTTGGTTTCCACTAAACTAAACATAATAAACGTATATTTTCACCCTGTTCGTGTCCTTTCTTTCTCGTGTTTGTGTCATCACTACCACCCCAGGAAAGTGTTTCCGACCGTATATTGCTATGTGATTTCTGTCTTCTAAGTATACTCTATCTCTCCTGAAAGTTTGTAACCCATTAGCTTAAACACACTTTATAGGCTGTTTTTATAGGAAAACATGCAAGAATTATTGCTGCTTTTCTCCTTTAAAGTAAATTAAAGGACTACCAAGCATTCTTTATACCTTTTTTTAAAAGAAAAAGTCAGACGTAGGCAGTGTTTTCTAAAATATCACAAATTAAAGTTTTTAAAGTTAAGCGGCCTTGCATGATTATGCGTTATCAGATAATCACTCTGCTGTTGTTTGAATGATTTAGGTATTGTGCCACGAAAACCAATTATGTATCAAGTCTGTTCGTCTAGATTGGAATCCAATCAAACTACAAATATTGAGCGGTTTTTATCACTTAAGGACTACTGGGACTAAACATCGTAGGCAGCTACGCAGTAATTAATCTTTTGAAAATTTTCAAATGTTTAATTTACTTTAGCAAAGCGAGTGAGTGTCTGCCTTGGAAATAAAAATTTTAATGGATTACATTTTCAAACTCTGTCGATTTTGCAAACCTTATTAGTTTTCCATTCATCTGGTATGGCTGATGCCATGGTCTATTTCGGCATCTTTTCACAGATAAAGTTGTACGAGGTGCACCGAAGAAAACAGATCGATATTAGACACATCAAGAAATAGAGATCAGAGACAACCAAGCTTTACTCGGAAGCTGAACCTATACCCAGCAATATGATTTAATAATTTGTCACACGTAATCTAGTACGTGACAAAACGAGGAGTTATTTTAAAGGAAAATTCCTTACATGAAGCATTTTGGAATACTCAGAAATAAGAAATAAAGATAGCTGAAGCTGAATTAAGACAAATAAATGTGAGCTTTTGTTGTATACTTAAAGATGCTGTTTGAATATTTTTTAGACGACTTTGCTTTGCTATGAAACATTGCAGAAAATAAATCAACTGCAACTATATTTTTGAAAGTATAAGTTATCGTATGTTACTTGACAGTTTTGTTTTCGTGCAAAATATCGCGTTTAAAGTAGCAGTGAATGAAAGGCTATATTTACGCTCTTTCCGAATAAAATTATTCCTATCTAGTTATTAAGAACGCTGCGAAAGCCATGGTATTTCGATATCTAAAGCTGCCATAGATAATATTGTCAATAAGAAAGGACCAAAAAAAACATTAAAGTTTGGCTTCAAGTGGAAACATTGTTCCAGATACATATCCAAGGAAAAATGAAATGTTTCGAATGTTGAAAGGTAAGATATTTAATTTTAAAACAAAAATCCCCTAATACAGAAGTCAAACAACAAAAATCAGCGTTATATTTACAAAATTTTCACAAGACTAGTTTCGATGGTTTTACCGAACCACCATCTTCAGCTGCAAAACCGCAAATGAACGAGATAGGAAATAATGATTAGATAAGATAAGAAAGCCTGGACAAGAATAAGCAAGTGGCGCCATCTGTTGGCGAAAGCAGAACTAAAACATAATTTCTCTAAAAGCCGAAGGCACATTTGGATTGGAATTAGGATCGTTAACTAGAATAGAAAGATTTTTATGAATGTGAAATGCCTCTAGAAAATCCAGTTCTCCAATGGGAGATGTTTTTTGAATAATTTTAGCAGCAGAAAAATTGAAAGTGTGATTTTCGGACCAACAATGTTGAGCAACAGAAGACTTCTGTGTTTCCTTTTTTCTAACATATGCCTCATGTTCTTTGACGCGAAATTTTAAGGCTCTCTTAGTTTGGCCAATGTAAATTAAACCACACTGGCAAGGAATCCTATAAATACCCCAGGAATTCATATCCGGAATGGGGTCCTTGAGTATAGAATTCCGAATTTTATTGATGGGAGAATAAACAACCCGAAAGTTAAATTTCTGCAAAATATGTGCAACTTTATAGCTAATTGATGGAAAGAAGGGAATGACAACAGAATTTTTATAATCTCCTAAAATAAGAGTATGGCTTTTAGTGTGTTGAGATGAGAATTTTTTTAACTGCTTGATTAATAATGTTGGGTGAAAAGCCCCTGTCAATAGCTATTGCTTTTAAATAATTTAGTTCTTCATCAAGGGCTAGTTTGGAGGAGCAAACTTGAAGAGCACGGAAAACATAGGAATAAAATGAAGCTAACTTTAGTTTAGTCGGATGACATGATTTAAAGTGTGGTGGAAGGCAAACCGATGAAGGTTTACGGTAAACTGTAGTACTGAAGTTGGATGTGTTACATGTGACCTGAATGTCGAGAAACGGAAGAGAATTGCAAGTCTCAAGTTCAAAAGTGAACTGAATAGCAGGATCAATAGAATTCATTGTTGAAAGAACTTTATTTAAATCATCTTATTACCTTCAAACAGGGTAAAAGTATCGCCTACGTAGCGGAACCATGCCGGGAAGTTTAAAGTTTCAAACAATTTTGATTCATAATAATGCATGTAGATATCAGCCAGGATGGGACTGAGGGGGCTTCCCATGGCTAATCGCTCAGTTTGCTTGTAATATTTATTTTGGAAAACAAAATGTGTTTGTTTCAAACAGAGTTGAGTGAGAGAAATTAGCTCATCAATTTCGATGCAAGAGAAATGAAATTCGTGAAGTGTGGTTTCTAGACATCTTAATGCACCCTCCACTGGGACATTGGTGAATAATGATTTTACATCAAAAGAAACCATGAGTAAATTACTAGGAGAAATGTTTTTAACCTTTTTTACAAACTCTATTGAATTTTTTATGGTGTAAATGTTATTGTCTAATAGAGTGGAAAATCTAGAAACTAAATATTTAGCTAATGGATACGAGGCAGTACCTAAATTTGATACAATAGGGCGGAAAGGAACACCACTTTTATGAATTTTGGGATTTTGGGCGTGTTATTGTGTCTTAAAAATCTCCTAATTCAAAGGTCAGCTGCAAAATCACTAAAATGCTCAGTTTCAACTGTAAACAAGGGGATTAATCTTGATTTGAATCTTTAAAAGGCCAAAAAACATAATGTACGTCGTCTTCCTCCACGACATATCGCCGAACGCAGAACGTGCTGCAGAATTCTTTGTGTGAAATATTTACCTGGATAAAAAAGGAATACTGTTGTTACAATAGGTGAATCTTGAGCGTATTCAAATGACTACACCCAATTTTCAAATATGAAATGCCTTTTCTTTGCACACAGTGGGATCAATCAGTAGTACTACATCAAGACGAAGCAAGTAGCCACATGTCAAAATTCGCTGTTAATTTCCTGGCAACAAGTGGAACAAGAAGCGGATTTCAATGCCATGCTCTTCACTCATATCTCTACTAAATCTCCGGATGTATCGCTATGGATTTTTTTGCTTTTCGACTTTTAAAGAGCGGGTTCCCAAACTATGACCTACAGCCCTCCTTGGACTTTGGAAAGCTGTCCAAGAGAAACGGTATAAAATACCTCTTCCAAACAAAATCTCTTCTCACACAGCTATTCTCTACAAAAGTTTTATTGTCTTTAAAATTACGTTGCAGAAAGGTAGTGAAGAATAAGGGTCATCAAACAGAACATTTAAAAAGATAAATTTTTAGGTGAAATATTTCTATAAATGCAATGCAATTCGTCTAAAACATGTGCGAACAACCTCTGTAGAAGTGCCCAGATGTAGGAGTTTAATCTCTTAGACATCACTTTTAATTCTGTTATATTTCAAGAATAAAATTGTGTATTTAATACAAAGTATCTTTATTATGCAGGATATTTTAAGAGATATATATGCAGAAAGATTTCGAATGTTGTTTGAACCTAAGAATTTCAATTTCAGAAGTTTTGAATTAATTTTCATATCATAAATGTCGAAAATCCCCCAAAGAATGAGAACCATCCTATGTTTTATTTTAAACCCAAGACTTCAGAATGTTATTCTAGGCTGTCAAACTACTTATACGATATTTTCTTTTTGCTTCTTAAAGAATGTAAGAGACAGTCGGAACCACAAGGGAAAGGGTCTTTTATTCAGTATCAGACCTCTTTGTACTAAACGTCGGTTTTCTTAAGAATACAGAGGAAGAAAAAATAAATTTCCTTTTCTTTCCTTTATTTTAAATTCTTTTGTGTATCCTATATTTTTATTTTATTTTATAAGATATTTAAAGTTCGTTTTTCTTAGATATTTCAAAGCACGTCCTTTCACATGATGATGAGAATAAATATAACATCTGACATCATTTAGTTTATACACTTTTAAAAGGATGAATAGGTTCCATTTCACATGTGGAATTTATATAAATGAAATTAAAGAATAAGAAATTTTTTCGGTCGTATAAATCTTAATTACTTTCAAAAACAACGTCAGCAAAAAAAGCAGTATAAATTCAGCTTTGTTGAAACATTGTATTGTCCAGATATACCTGTTTCGTATTAGTGGAAAAGGTTACGTTATAATTTTAATAATTTATTTATCTGTTTTGTTCAATTAGCGGTGTATAAATTACTTCACACAAAAATTTGATTTATCACTCTGCTTACTCTTTGAAAGCCAAAACACACGAAACGCCATTTCATTCAATCGACCACAACCGCCCGAAACGGCCGAGATTGCGATGCTGTTTTCTTCAATCCTCCTAAGGTATGCAGTATCCCCAAATACATTGCATCAGTTTATTTCAAACAGCTTGTCCTAATAGATTAATGGAAGCTTCTTTATTAGGAAGTAGAAAGGATCTCATTTGAAGTTTTCACACCTCTTTGTGTGTGGATGGACAAGGAAGGGAGGAAATGGACGGGGCGAGTAATGGGCGAAGGCGAGCGTTTCGGTATTTTAAGCATACAAGTTAGCGAAGGTTTCGGTTTTCTAAGAGTTAAAATCAGACTTGCATGAAGAGCAGATTAAAATGAAACATATTTATTTTACTGCAACTTTTCAAAATACAAATAAAGACTACACCTACAGATTTAGTCAGTTAGCAAGAGCAGTGATAAAGCGGAGAAAAGGTAAGCATTTAGAAGAAATATGAGATGTAGTGATAAAGATTCAGTTCTCGATAAAGTGGCATTGCAAAACTAATAACAGGTAAGTTATATTCAATTACTTCACCGAGAACTAAAGTTTTGACTCAACATCTCACGCGTCTTCTAAATGCGTACTCTTTTCTCGCTTTGCCTTTGCTCTCGCTAATCACACCGCTCATCATTCTGCTTCATCAATTGGCTAAGATATAAATTTCAAAGAATGTTATGAAGATTGGGTGTGTATTACGCCCATAATGAAGTGTGAGGAAGAATATGTGTATCAAGAATTAGTTTTCCAGCAATAAATTACGTCTTGTCATAGACCACTTCTGTCCGTAAGAGTCATCATTGTATTTATGCAGAAAAGTTTTCTCCAAGTTGTTACACACTCACACATATACACCGAAGAGCCATTACATTATGACCACCGTCCATCTATAACAATAGGCTCGCCCAGGACCAAAATCACAGCGCGTGCGCGGCGGATGTTGGAGCATATAATGTTGCTATGCAATGTCTTTCCAAAGAAAGAGCGATTAGCAACACAATGGAAAAAGCAGCTGATTTATCAGTCTTCGATGAAGGTCAAATTGTTATGGCTCGGCGACTGGGAACATCAGTATCAGAAACGGCGTGTTTAGTGGGCTGCTCCGCGTGCAGTAGTTGCGAGCACATATCGAAAGTGGTATATTGATGATGAAACGACAAGTCGTCGGCCAGCAGTGTGTCGTCGACGGCTTATTCATTCCAGAGGATAGCGGAGAATGCTACGCATTGTTCGCCATGACTGATTAGCTACAACAGCCGAAATCACCACCCGTTACAACAGTGCCGACCCAGGCAGACTTTCTCAACACACTGTGCAGCGTACATTGCTGCTTATGGGCCTACAAAGCCGGAGGCCGAAATATGTCCCTGCACTAACGGCACGTCATCTCCAGCTGCGTCTGCAGTGGCTCAAGAAACATCGGAATTGGACAATTAAAGAATAGAAGAAAGTCGCATGGTCCGAATCACGTTTTCTGGTTCATCAATACCGACAGGGATATGCCAGGATTTCCAAACGAAATCTTGGCTCCTGGATGCACAGTTGGACGGAGATAAGCCGGTGGCGGGGATATTAAAGTGTGGGCAATATTTTCATGGAGCACATTAGTACCCATATCGTTGCAGACCAGGTTCACCCATTCATGAAAACAGTATTTCCGGCGAAGGATGGTGTTGACTACGTATCAACACCTTGTGTAGTCAATGCCACGCCGGGTGCTGGCACTTTTGTGGGTTAAAAGTGGTAGTACATGTTATTAACATGGTGGTCATAATGTAAGGGCTCTTCGATGTATATATGTATTAAATTATGTTTTACATGGACAGGAGTTTTTTTTCTGGTCAATTTTCGTTACCGTGCTTACAAATGAGACGACAATTCTCTCTTTGTAAGATTTTAATTCTCATGGTTTATACCACACTTGTTTAACTTCTTTCATCTGAATTCAATCCTCAAAAATATTCTTTCTAGAGAAAAATTGTCTGTCATAAATATATCACTTGCAATCAAGTGTTTATAAATAGTTTTCATTTTTAAAAGTACAATATTTAATTCTAAAGTAATCAAAAAAATTTCTTTTTTACCTAATACTAGGATATTTGCTGCTCAAACGTTTGCCGCAAATGATCGTGCTCATTGTTTATTAAATAGTCGTCTCATAACTGGGAGCGTTGCGCTGAGTGCCCCTTTGAAGGCAAACCGATATTGCAGCGGCGGAAAGGAGGGACGACATATTACAAAAAACCAAGCCTTAAGCTGAATTCAAACACTAACCCTGGAACTGGAACATGCAGTTAGGCTCCGCTCACCACTGCAGGGGAGGATTCGAATAAAAACAGAATTAGCATTATTTTGCAAACTTATTATATTTTTTCCAGTAGTTTCTATGAAATTTATATCTTTTTTAATAACGAACTTTATTCTAATCTGTGTGTAGTGAACTAAGGTATTCCGCCCTTGTACTCATTTGGCACATGAATATATTTTTTATAATTACAATATTGGTTTGGCACACTGAGGATCCCCTATTAGACTCTAAAAGATCACCCAGGTTGTTTTGAAGATGCAAATCATTTCGTTTTCGAAATCCTCTTGGACTCCAAAACCTAGCAATCAAAATAAGAAATTTGATATCAGTACCTTTTCGATCTAAATCTGACTTACTCGCCCATTATTTAAAAGAGATTTAAGAGACATTCAGGCAGCTCTCCATCAACTGTTGTGATGCATCTGTTAACGTAATTAACTGTCCGTTGAAAGTTCTATGTTCCACTTCGTTTTCGAAATCCTCTTGTTCTCCAAAACCTAGCAATCAAAATAAGAAATTTGATAGCAGTACCTTTTCGATCTAAATCTGACTTACTCGCCCATTATTTAAGAGAGATTTAAGAGACATTCAGGCAGCTCTCCATCAACTGTTGTGATGCATCTGTTAACGTAATTAACTGTCCGTTGAAAGTTCTATGTTCCACTTCGTTTTCGAAATCCTCTTGTTCTCCAAAACCTAGCAATCAAAATAAGAAATTTGATAGCAGTACCTCTTCGATCTAAATCTGACTTACTCGCCCATTATTTAAGAGAGATTTAAGAGACATTCAGGCAGCTCTCCATCAACTGTTGTGATGCATCTGTTAACGTAATTAACTGTCCGTTGAAAGTTCTATGTTCCACTTCGTTTTCGAAATCCTCTTGTTCTCCAAAACCTAGCAGTCAAAATAAGAAATTTGATAGCAGTAACTCTTCGATCTAAATCTGACTTACTCGCCCATTATTTAGGAGAGATTTAAGAGACATTCAGGCAGCTCTCCATCAACTGTTGTGATGCATCTGTTAACGTAATTAACTGTCCGTTGAAATTTCTATGTTCCACTTCGTTTTCGAAATCGTCTTGTTCTCCAAAACCTAGCAATCAAAATAAGAAATTGATAGCAGTACCTCTTCGATCTAAATCTGACTTACTCGCCCATTATTTAAGAGAGATTTAAGAGACATTCAGGCAGCTCTCCATAAACTGTTGTGATGCATCTGTTAACGTAATTAACTGTCCGTTGAAAGTTCTATGTTCCACTTCGTTTTCTAAATCCTCTTGTTCTCCGAAACCTAGCAATCAAAATAAGAAATTTGATAGCAGTACCTCTTCGATCTAAATGTGACTTACTCGCCCATTATTTAAGAGAGATTTAAGAAACATTCAGGCAGCTCTCCATCAACTGTTGTGATGCATCTGTTAACGTAATTAACTGTCCTTTGAAAGTTCTATGTTCCACTTTGTTTTCGAAATCCTCTTGTTCTCCAAAACCTAGCAATCAAAATAAGAAATTTGATAGCAGTACCTTTTCGATCTAAATCTGACTTACTCGCCCATTATTTAAGAGAGATTTAAGAGACATTCAGGCAGCTCTCCATCAACTGTTGTGATGCATCTGTTAACGTAATTAACTGTCCGTTGAAAGTTCTATGTTCCACTTCGTTTTCGAAATCCTCTTGTTCTCCAAAACCTAGCAGTCAAAATAAGAAATTTGATAGCAGTAACTCTTCGATCTAAATCTGACTTACTCGCCCATTATTTAGGAGAGATTTAAGAGACATTCAGGCAGCTCTCCATCAACTGTTGTGATGCATCTGTTAACGTAATTAACTGTCCGTTGAAATTTCTATGTTCCACTTCGTTTTCGAAATCGTCTTGTTCTCCAAAACCTAGCAATCAAAATAAGAAATTGATAGCAGTACCTCTTCGATCTAAATCTGACTTACTCGCCCATTATTTAAGAGAGATTTAAGAGACATTCAGGCAGCTCTCCATAAACTGTTGTGATGCATCTGTTAACGTAATTAACTGTCCGTTGAAAGTTCTATGTTCCACTTCCTGTGCGTCAATGGCTCTAGGTGCCGAAGTGGCTCTGAGTGCTCTAGGTGGCTTCAGTGGTGGCTATAGGTAACTCTAGGTGCCGAAGATTCTATGTTTCATATGAGAGAAAGTTTTTGGCACTTTCCCCCTTAAGTCGTTGTCGTCTCCTTTAAGTTGAAGATGATTAAACAATGAAATAAAAGTTGTTCATTTCGTGTAAAATGAGTTTATGGTAAAATTGTATAAAATCTTTTTTATTCATGCACCTTTCGTATTCTTAAAACATAATAAATTCTTTATGAAAGATACATTTCTTAATGCACACACATACAGTTTTTGGCAGTCTATTCAGAAGAAATATTTTCAAATTAATACTGAATTAATATTAAATAAAAATAATTACAGCTTTTATTTATTTAGGTATGGTAGCACGTAGGATAAATGCAAATTAAGTGACACACGCGAAAAAGTGATTTAATAAAAGGTTAAGAAATGTAGATAGGTATACATAGGTATACGTAATAACATAATAAAATGGTGGCATTAGAAATGCTTTCCTCGATTAATTAATGTATTATAAATGTACTTCTAGAATATTCTTATAATATGGTAGAAATTATATAATATAATATAATATTATTATAATTATAGTATTCTAGAAATTAAAAGTAAAAAAGTATATATTACTTTTAATGATACCAGTTACTGTCATTTAATTAAAATAATTAATCCTTCTTATCATTATTTAAATGCATTTTTATTCAATCAAGCATATTAACAATGACAAAAATATGAACTAAATTAGATTTAACCTTTTTAAAATTGAAGGTTAAATATCTTACTTTTTTCCGAATGGTAACAATTTGACGCGCTGGAGAAAACATGCTTTATTTAGAACAGTGTTGTCACTTATCGTTTTCAAGCGCTTAGTCTGTAGGGTTTATATTTATTTTAACTAACATTTATTTTAAGTTTAAACTATCTTTCCTGTCAAGCCTTACTTTCCCCTGGAACTGCCAATGCCAGAATATGTAAATTTTAGTAGAACGCGCAAGCATTCAAATTATCAGCGGAAGTATTCTGATTTAAATAGAAGGAAACGAGTTCGGTGATATATTCTTACTTAGCGAGCGCGGAGGTAGTTAGCGAGAATTGAAGAACCCCGCGTTGCGGCCTATGTGCTTGGCGGGAAGTAGTGGTAATCGTTCCAGTGAGCTTCAAGTCTGCTGAATTAGCAGCGGTATTGTAAAACGCGGTGAGTTAGTTATTTTAGAGAACCTCGTAGTTAGAATCTTGTCATTAGTTTCTTTTCAGGTTATTATTTTTATTTGACTGCCGAGTTGGCACCGTCTGTAAGCGTCAAGAGAACGCAATTGTAATTTATTACGTTGAATAAAAAGGGACTTAAACCCTTCACAAGGCTCTATCTTTTATACAAGTTTACACAGTCACCTCTTGGTTGCGTGCAAGTTAGAGGCGCGCAACGTTATATTGGCGCCCGAACACTTATCGAACTGAAATGGCCGAAAATTGGATGGAAGCCGCTGGACAACACCAAGAAATGACAAGTCAGTTAGAAGGATTTGGATACCTGGTCCAGACTTTGAGAGCATCAATCAAGCCAAACGTCTATTTCGACGGAAAAAATTCGGTGGCGGTATTTCTCGAAGGTCTAGAAAACCACTTTCAGCTCAGCTCTACCCTGTGCCTGAAAGACAAAAAGTTGCCATCGCCACATCAGCACTAAGAGGACAGGCCGCGCTATGGTGGAAAAATATAGGTAAATTTTTATTAGGGGAATTTGGAAGCCCGACATATATATTTGACAATTTCAAAAAATCGTTAGTAAAGGCCTTCCCCATAGTGAAAGATCGTGCACGGCTGGAAGCCGAACTATATAGTTTCTACCAACGGGATACAGCAGAATTGACGGACTTTATTTTACGAAAAATCAAGCTAACGGATATGCTGTATGGAAAAAAACCCGATGCGGAGATTATTGAAAGAATATTACCAAGATTGTTACCCGCTGTCCAAGACTACTTTGAAATTAGAAACCCAAGCACATTGCAGGAACTTTCCGAATTGGCGGTGAAGTTTCAAAATCGCAGAATAGCGGAAAAAGCGAGAGGGGAAACATATTCTCAACATACCCGAAGGAAGGAGGAAACCAGAAATGGAAATCGCTCATATGGGGGAAAGATCTATCAAGCTAACGCATCGAAACTCGAAGGTCAAGGCCCAAAAAGAAAATTTGAAAATAAACATCCGCGTACCCAGAAGACACAGATTGAAAGGAAAGCTTTAAACGAATAGAGGGGCCTGTGAAAGGGAGGGTCCAGACCCCGGAAGTTTTAAAAAAACCCCTCAAATAGACATTTAAACACGGTCATCGTAAAAAACTCTACCAATTATACAAGTCCTGGTTGGCGATGTACCAGTAGAAGCCCTCATCGATACAGGAGCAGAAGGAAATTTTATGAGTGAAAAGTTCTTCAAAAAGAATTTTTATAGGATACGACTATTTAAAACCAAAAATACGGAAATTATAGCAGCGCAAGGAAAAACATGTCACTGCATCGGGAAATTATCATTAAACTTACAGGTAAAAGAGGAAAATCTCAAAGTATTAATTTTTGTGGTGAAAGACCTGCAACACTCTCTTATTTTAGGTATGGACTTTCTAAGGGCCGCGAGGGCCAAATTAAATTTTCAAGATAGTTCCGTGGTGTTGGAGATGGACCAGAGGGTGGTGGAACCTGTGGAGACACCTGAAGTGGACCTTAGCCATCTGAATGACCATGAAAGTAAAGCAATGCAGCAAGTGGTGAGTAATTTTTCTCATTTGTTTAAAGAAAAACCAGGAAACTGCCAGATAGTAACTCACAAGATTCAATTAAATGCCGAAAAACCTTGTAGGACTAAACCGTATAGTTATGATAAACAAAAAGACCTAATCATCGAAGAACATATTCAGGAGATGTTAAAGAATAAAATAATAACGCCCATAAATAGTGAGTACGCGAGTCCAGTCGTACTATGTAGGAAAAAGAACGAGTTTCCTCCTTCGGATAAAAGGGCTTGGAGGTTTGCTATTGATTACAGAAAACTAAATAGTATTACTAAATTTCCAGTTTACCCTTTGCCGGTTATAGACGAGATCATTAGACAGATCAAATCGACAAGATATATGTCTACTTTGGACTTAACGTCTGGCTACTATCAAATAGCTATGAGACCCGAAGATATACATAAAACCGCGTTTATAACAAAATCAGGCACTTATGCATTTTTACGCATGCCCTTTGGGTTGTGTGGGGCCCCATCAACATTCCAGAGAGCTATGGACATTGTGCTAAAGCCTGTCCTAGGAAAATCAACTTTAATTTATCTAGATGATATAATTATAACGAGTAGTACGTTGGAACAACACATTAATGACCTCGAACAAGTTTTTAAATTATTGAAAGAGGCCGGTCTTACAATTAACGCCTCAAAATGCAAGTTCGCAACTAAAGAACTTAAATATCTCGGTTATAAAATTTCGCAAAAGTGTATAGAAACGCAAGATTCAAAAATAAAAGCTATTAAGAATTTCCCACCGCCCAACACCGCCAAGAAACTTTCTTCTTTCCTTGGATTATGTTCTTACTATCGATCTTTCATAAAAGATTTCGCTAATATTGTTGAACCACTCTTAGTAATCAAAAGAAAAAAGAGTAAGTTTACGTGGACAGCGGAAGCTAACACAGCATTTGAAAGATTAAAAGAAGCGCTTATTAATGCCCCTGTTTTAAAATTCCCTGAGGGGGACGAAAACCTGGAAATTGCAGCAGATGCGTCAGACTATGCGGTGGGTGCGGTTCTTATGCAAAATAACCATCCTCTGGCATTTTTTAGTAAAACATTGAATCAGACACAAAGGAATTATACAGCTACAGAAAGAGAAACATTATCCGTATTAATGGCTGTACACAAATTTCGAGTTTAAATCGGCAAATCGCCAGTAACTGTCTTTTCGGATCATGCGGCTGTTGGTAGACTTTACTCGGGAAAAAACCTAACGCCCAGGTTAATAAGATGGGCTTTAAAACTCCAAGAATATAATATCACAATAAAATATAAACCGGGTAAGGAAAACAATGTAGCTGACGCACTTTCTCGTATAAAACTGGACGATGAAGGTAATGAACTTAAATGCGCTGTGTTGACTTCAAAAATTTTAGATTCTAGAGATACGGTTATTACTGAACTGAAAGCTGATCCTGAATTTGGAAATATCTATGCTTATTTGAAAGACCCCGAAAGCTTTGAGCATACAGATATCGATGCGATAAGAAATAGAGCAAAAAACTATGAAATAATAGATAATTTATTATTCTATACGAAAACAACAAACGAAAATCTTGAGTATAAGCCAGTCATCCCAGCCTCGCTTCGATTAAGCATTTTGAAGGAGTTGCACGAAGAAAAAACAGCGGGCCACCTAGGGGTCAGAAAGACTATAAAAAGGGTACGCGAGGCGGTATATTTCCCGCAATTATACAAAATAGTAACGGCGTATATCAGGTCCTGCAATCAATGTCAGTTAATAAATGATATTAATTACAGCCCGGCCGGGTACTTAAATAGCATTCGCGCTACATTTCCGAATGAAATTTTAGGCATAGATCTCCTTGGTCCCTTCCCCCAGAGCGAGTTAAATAAAAATCGTTTTCTTTTAGTAATAGTAGATCATTTTTCAAAATGGATAGAAATTGTTCCACTTAAACGCGCGTCAGCCAAAACAGTCGCAGATGCATTCTTACACAGATACATTTTAAAATACGGTGCACCGATAAAAGTCATTAGCGATAACGGAAAACAATTCATTAGTCAAATATTTGAAAACATATGCAATGGACTTGGCATACGCCATATCAAAATGGTTCCGTATAGACCACAGGCTAACATAGCAGAAAGAGTTAATAAAAACATAGTAAAAATAATTCGCAGTTACGTGAGCACACAGCACAAGCGCTGGGATGGCTACATAAATGAATTAGCTTATGCTTTAAGAACGGCACATCATGATACTACGGGAAAAACTCCAGCAGAATTATTTTTAGGCAGAAAGTTAATTACGCCTTTAGATAAATTTTTCTTTGTGCAACAAAGAGAGCAGGAGTTTAAACAAAAAGATGTGCAAAAGCTAATTGATCAGGCACTTAAAAGCTCGGATACGGCAAGAAATAGGCAGATATTATATTACGATAGAAAACGCCGTGAAGCAGATTTTAAAGTTGGGGATAAAGTATTGAAGCGGAAATTTTCTTTATCATGTGCCCCAGACAATTTTATGGCAAAGCTAGCTCCAAAGTTTGAAGGCCCCTATGTAATTCAGGAAATCAAAGGAGTAGTCTTATATCTTAAGAACGAGAGAGGGGAAATCTGTAAAGCAAGTCCCGACCAGGTGAAAAAATACTATAATCCAAATGATTTTGAAATCCTTAAAAGTTTCTTGCAGGACTCAAGTCTAAACGAAGTAGAAGAATCAGAGTCTACAACAACTATTCCACCACCCAAGAAACAGAGAACTGAAGAGAGACCTAGCACTTCTACAACCCGGACGTCGGTATCAAAAAGAAAAAATGATTTTCAAACTCCGGCGTTTAAGAAAAACAAAAATACAGATGCACCGGGTAAAGAAACCGTGGTAAAGAGAAAAACACCACCTACAAAGGATAGCAGGAGAAATTACACATTAAGGAGAACGCGCACACGGCCACAGAGTCAGGTGCCAGCAAGGCCGCCGTTCCGGAAACTGAAACGCCAACAGGAGGCACAAAAATACGACGAACAGAAGAAATTCAAGAAGGACTCCAGACCGGAGGACGTCAAGACCAGCCGTCTCAGGGAGAAACGGAAAGGACAACAACCAGACGATTACTCCGCCAAGAGGCCAGCATGTAGAGGACGCAAAAGAAAAAGCAACGTGGACGACACTCGGAGATCAATAAGGAGAAGATTGACATCCATGAAACCTCTAACTTGGGATCAATTTTGCCAAAAACGGATGACGGAGTTTCAAGCATCGAAAACTCAAAGATAAGTTAAAACCTTCTATAAATTTTTTTCTCTTTTGTTCCGAAATGTTATGCATAAGTACGAAGTTCTATGTTTTGACGAAAGTCAATATGTCTCGGTTGAGACTTAGATTTGTTTTACTTTATTTAGCTAAGGCAAAAGTATTATTTTCTTTAAGTGTAAAAGCTAAAAACAAGCATTTTCTGTTGGTCGAAAGACTAATTCTGTTATGTTAAAGCCAAAATTTGGCCGAAGATAAAAATAACTTCGTATTCTTTTATTAATAAGAATTTTACTTTCAGTGCCGCCAGCTTGGCGAAGAATGAGTAAAGTAAAAATTTATTTTCTCTTATTCATTTTATGGTAAATTGTAAAAAGCATATGTATTAAAATTTTGTAAATGTACGTGAATCCTTGAAGGTTATGTAAAAGTGGAATTTAGTCTAGAAGCATAAAATTGTAGATGCTAAAAGTGAATGCTTAAAAGCAATGAAGTCAAAATTTAAGTAGTAAATTGTAGATAAAGTCATGCTTTAGAGCGAAAGCCTGCATGTTTAAAGATGAATGAGGGGGAAGTTAGAATGAATGTGTTTTGTAGGGTTCTCCACCTGCATTTGAATTTTTAAGACTATTAAAGTAGCTCATTGAGTTGTAGAATGTCGAGTAAGGTGTGTCTATTTGGTCGTTGAATTATAACAAATCATGGTGGTTAGGGGAAGTGTTGTAAGACTAAAACACGAATATTCCCGTTTGACACCACACACGGTGGAGAGCCAGGGTAAAGTTAAATTAATGCTTGAAAAATTGAATGAATGTGAAGTAAGCAATAACTAAGAAAAACGAATCGTTTAAAAACAAAAATTTATTGTGTCAAGAAAGTGTAAATTATAATGTATTTAGAAAGATACTGATACTTATTCCTTCCAGATGCTGGAAGGAAAGACCAAGATTGATTGATGAAGTCCAGGAAAAGTTGCTGTAAGAAGAAAGTTATAACGAGCAACAGAATTTTAGTATACAAATGATTACATAAGATATTTTTTTGTGTAAACGAGGTTCTCGCCAATTAGTTCAGAATTAGAGAAACTTACAACAGGTCGTTTGTAGGACCTGCTTCCAAGTTTTCCAAATTCTGGCAGCGGCAAATGTAGGGTTTATATTTATTTTAACTAACATTTATTTTAAGTTTAAACTATCTTTCCTGTCAAGCCTTACTTTCCCCTGGAACTGCCAATGCCAGAATATGTAAATTTTAGTAGAACGCGCAAGCATTCAAATTATCAGCGGAAGTATTCTGATTTAAATAGAAGGAAACGAGTTCGGTGATATATTCTTACTTAGCGAGCGCGGAGGTAGTTAGCGAGAATTGAAGAACCCCGCGTTGCGGCCTATGTGCTTGGCGGGAAGTAGTGGTAATCGTTCCAGTGAGCTTCAAGTCTGCTGAATTAGCAGCGGTATTGTAAAACGCGGTGAGTTAGTTATTTTAGAGAACCTCGTAGTTAGAATCTTGTCTTTAGTTTCTTTTCAGGTTATTATTTTTATTTGACTGCCAAGTTGGCACCGTCTGTAAGCGTCAAGAGAACGCAATTGTAATTTATTACGTTGAATAAAAAGGGACTTAAACCCTTCACAAGGCTCTATCTTTTATACAAGTTTTCACCGTCACCTCTTGGTTGCGTGCAAGTTGGAGGCGCGCAACGTTATAAGTCTGTTAGACAAAAATTCGTTAAATTTGTCAAAAATTTGAGATCAGTCAAAATCAAATTCGAAATTCAAAATTCGGACTTCGAGATGTATTAAAAATTTGGTGGCTCAAGTTACTTGCTTTTTCCACAATGGGAGGAACGTACATACATACATGCATGCGTACAGATTCTTCACTATTTAATTTTTTCTTAAATAATCGAATTGCGGAATTGAAATAATCGGATTGGAAAATAGTGGAATAAAGTCCTTTGGCGGCAATCATTTGAAAAGTTGTTTGGATAAAAAATGTGTTTTGGGACAAATAGTACCTTTGATGCTAATTATAAACAGCATTATAGAATAGAATTACCTATAATTTTTCTTTTCTGAAGTTTGAAATGACTAGAACACATTTCAGTAAGGACTTATTAAATGTGTTTTCTTTAATGTAAGTTTCAGCTTTATTCAGCTAGGAAAACTTATTACACTTAAACTTGTCTTGAACTGTCTCACATTCATAAATCCAATTTGGAGTTATTTTATAATTTTTTTTGCGCATTTAGAAATTTTGAATATTACGAAAACATCCAAGCAGAGGAGACGACCTTTTGCCCTAAATAACGTTTACCGCAGCTAACGTAGCTCAATGTAATTTGATTATTTTAAAATTCATTTTCTAAGTTCAATGATCAAATATATCGCATTCAATTTCAGCCATTTTTCGAAGAGTGAAATTTCAGACCTACCACTGTGTGCCTTTATTTTTCTGAATAAACCTTTCGATTTTTCCTTTATTAAAAATTTTCTATGGAAACTTAAAAAGCAATACAGAAAAAAAGATTATTTTTCCGCGCTATCAATTTTCCTTAGAAAAAAAAAAGAGGTAACGCCCTTTGAAGTATGCCGTTAGCATTTCTTTTTACCTTGGTGTGAATTTTTTTTCTTTCCCCCCTCTCTTCTCTTCTGCTTTGATCTTATATATAAAGTTGTTCTCTGTAAAAAGAGACTGTTTCCGACAGGTTTTCACTAGACTTAAGAAATAAAAATGCCTCATTGATACGATAAGTTTGGAAACCCGTTGATATATTACACTGCTTTAAAAGTGCCTGGAAAGCATTGACACAATAGCTGCTGAGTTGATATAGATCTTAAGCCATCGAAGAAGAGAAATAAGAACCTCGCTTTTATTTTTGATGAATGTGAAATAAAAAGTTGAATTACTTACGTACATTTATCGATGAAAGCATCTAGATTTTTACTATGTAGCCTTATACACCAGAACTGCAGAGAAAAACTCTAAATTGCAAAGGCAGTACTAATTACAATATCGCAAAATAATTTTAAAATGAGCATATCTTTAGAACTTCCGATACTCAGTCTCGCGCGCTGGAGATAAAAATGTTTTTTTCTGTACAACGTTGCCATTGCTCGCTGTGAAATCCTTGAGTTTGTTAATCAAAAATTCGTTAAAGTTTTACAGAATATGAAATCAATAATAAAACCAATTCCAAATTTCAAATTTGGGCTTCCAGATGCCCATAATCGCAGGAGGATTATGTTACTCAAAATGTGATGGCTCTAGGTGCAGTTGTTCTATCACAATGCGAGAAACATACATACATTAATGGAGGTTCTTCATTATGTAATTTCTTTAAATGTAATGCAGGGCGATCATATTTGGTGGCAACAATTTGAAAAGTGAAACAAAGCTTGTAATGAATCAACGCAAAATGCCAAAACGAAGTTAATAGGCCGTCTGGGCAAATTGCCCCTTTGGACTAAAAACAAAAAGTAAGCTTAAAAGAGTGTAACACATGTAAATTTTCTCTTGTATAGCAAACGCATATGCCGATTACTGTATATTGTTATATGCGGACGGGTATGTAATAAACTGATTGCACCCAGGTCCGAAAAAAATTTATTTTATCAACAGAAGCACTTCAAAGCTCTGGTATTTTCCACTGAAATACTCGTACAGGTGTTTACAGTATCACAGAGTACAATCAGTGGTTACGCTTAAAACTGCTAAGAACGTTAAACACAAAGCAATGCAAAATGCATCTAAAGAGAGAGCTAACCCAGAAATACCTCCGATCTCAGGCTGAAGTAACAACTCACAATAACAACAACAATAGCAATTAACTAAAGCTAGATTTTGCTATTTGATATTTTTTGATGTTTACTTTGCCAAAATATGAATATAAAACACTTCTGTAATTAGGAAGTGTATGAGTACAAAAAAAAAAAAAAAAAAAAAAAAAAAAAAAAAAAAAAAAAAAATTGATGCGAAAATAAAACCCGGTAAAGATTTTTAAACCCGGATAAGGGGTTGAATATAATCCGTACTGAAGAGGAAACTTGACAGCCAAGTAAGATTAAACATTCCACTTTATTTCAACTGACGTTTGCAGCCACAATATACTTGGCATATTTAAAGAACGTTTACATTTTTGATACCGTTGCGGTAGAAGAGCAGAGCGAAGTAGCGATTTAAAGGAAAGAAGGTAGAAGCTAAAGTGCGCAATTAAATCCAATATAAAGGCTCACCAAGAGAAAGTTTTGTGTTAGCTTGCTTGTTCAGAGAAAGGTTTCCGTTTTCGAAATCTTGAGTTCGGTTTCCGAATGAGCAACATCATCAGTGTTACGCAAGACATATGACATAGATTGATCTAGAAATGACACAGTATAGGATAGATATTACGATTTTTAGAATAGAGAGGGGGAATTAAGGCTAATACTTGTTTAAATGAGTATATCGTGTTGTAGACAAAGTTGGGTATTACTCGTAATTTAATGAAAAAAGTGGTGTAACATCTTGCCCTGCACGGATAGAAAACACCGCTATACATAAATGCAATATGTTCCAAGCCTACCACGTATTCAGCAAATCCCTTATGTGAGTCTGGTTCCGAAATCTTTAATAACTTCCGAAGAATTTTAGAAACATTTTCTGAACTATCATTAATTTATTTTAATGTATATGAATTTTATTAGCACTCTCATTACATTTATCGAATACTCAATGAAATATTTATGTGCTATTTAAATATATTAAAATACTACTACTTCTAAACTTACTAGTTTTTCTATTCTGTAACGTTATGAATATATTTTTATTGAATACTTAACAGATAAATTAGCTAGACAAAATGCAAATATTATAATTTTTATCTGGACGTTCATTTACAAAGCTGATGTGAAGGAAACCTCCTTTAAATTTGAAATAATTACTGTAATCAAAATCGTAAAAACAACCTTGCATTTAGCGTAAGTATAATGAATTATCATTATACTTACGCTAAATGCAAGGTTGTTTTTACGATTTTGATTGTCACATTAGCGTGTTTCTCTTCTAGTCTAATTACTGTAAATCTTTTGGAGAAGGACATTTTATCCGACAGTGCAATTACCAGTTATCTAACAGAAGACAAATGCCAAACACCTGATAAATATTAATTTCAGTAGTATTTCAGATTCCACGAGTAATAGGAAGCTGTTGGTTTATCAAAATTTTACGTGTAAAATAAGATCAGATCGTCAGATAAGAAATAGTTAAAATTCTGAAGTGAGCTTGAAATTTCAAAAGCAGAAGAAAAAGTAATATCACTTTGCTCTTAATTTCTGGTTTGCTTATTAAACAGCGATACGCTGACGCAAAAGTCATTTTATTACTTAAAATAAATTGAAAGAAAACAAAAGGTTGTCAGAAGCGGGATTCGAACAGACGCCCACAGTCGTGGATCAGAACACTCACACTTCCGCTTCGGAGAAAGAAAACCTTGAGCCTGGCGCCTTAGACCGCTCGGCCATTCTGACATGCTTCAAACGCCTTCAAAACTAGTAAAGTCTGCCACAATATTTAGTTTCTTACTTGAGACTTTTATAAATTGAATTTATCACCTGCTTTATTAAAAATGTAATAAAGATGCTTATTCTTACTCTGTATTTGATATTTACGCATTAATCCAACGACCGTGGCGCAATTTGTGATTTTTTTTTACAGATGAAAATGTAAAAGCTACTTACCGGGTGCAAGCTGATAGTTTTCGGTCCCCCCCCCTTTTTTTTAGAAAATCTTTCGGACTATTTATCATAAGTCTGTAATCACTATCAACATAAAAAGTTAAAACATACATTAGCAATTTAGAATATACAAAACGAAATCTGAAAGGTTCCGTATTTTATATTACGCCAATACGGGCATTTTGTTTAACGGTTTGTGTGTTGCCTTTATTTATTAAATATCATGTTCTTCGCACTTAAAGCATAAAATTCAATTCAATAGCAGTATCACAAAATATTTAAAAAGAGCATATCTTTAGAATTTCCGATGCACAGTCTCGCACGCTGGAGATAAAAATGTTTTTCTTTTATTCTTTTTTTTTTTTTAAATTTTTATTTATTTTTTTTTTGAGTGCAGTGTTGCTAATGCTCCCTTTGTAATGGTTCAAAAACTCATAATTGCTTTACAGAATATGAAATAGATAACAAAACAAATTCCAAATTTGGGCTTCCAGATATCCATATTCCTGTGGAGACGTACGTTATTCAAAATTGGATGGCTCTAGCTACAGTTGTTTTATCATAATGCGAGAAACATCCATACATTTATGCAAATTCTTCATTATTTAATTTTTAAAAAATATAATACAGAGCTCTAATATTTGGTGACAACAATTTAAAAAGTGATTCACCATTTATAGTGAATTAACTCAAAATGCCAAAACGAAATTAATAGCCTTTCTGGGCGAATTGTCCCTTTGAGAAAAAAAAGAGTTTTCCAGGTAAAATATCATAAAGTTTAATGTTTTTAAAAGTTAGAAAAAACTAATCAGAGCACTATATTTCCAGTATGTTAAGAGATTACCCTGGTACCAGTTCATTAGCAGGTATACAGTAATTTATTACGTATTTTAAATCATAATTTTGAGATTAACATATTGTTTATCTTATATAAATAAGCAGTGGAAAAAGAAAATGTTGGGAGATTATTGCAGCCACATACAGCGCAGTATTACTATGAAATACCACAAACGAAAGAGTCTCCATGGTAAAGAGCGTTTTGCTTTGTTTACCAAATATGAGAAAGTGCAGTGTTTATACTAGAGTTCCGCTACACTTTGTAAATGCAAGTGTAATGTTTATACTAGAGTTCCTCCACACTTTGCATATGTAAGTGTAGTGTTTATACTAGAGTTCTGCTACACTTTGCAAGACATTTCATCGAACCTCAAGAGTGAGACAAATTTTGACCAAGGGACTGAAACCACCTGTGTTAAAACCCCGAACTGGAGCTAGTAGTGAGCTAAATGGTATTTTGTGTGTGTGTGATTATGGCAAAGCCTCGAGGGCTATCTGCCTAAGGGAAGGGATGTCTTCGTGCAGGACTTTCTATGAGAAACCGGCTCGTATATACGTTACACATGTGAAAAACCACGAAAACGCCCATGCAGCCAGCCCGTTCGCGGGATTCGAACCTCGCGACCGAACTACCAGTGTTCAGCGACTTTACCGCTCGGCCGCTGGTGGGCTAAATGGTATTTTGAAAACTTGGAAAGTAGAGATACTTTTCTCTATAGTTGCTCTGATATTGCCTTGAAAGACAGTCGTTATAATTAACTATCACCTAATTATAATATAACTTAGTGGTATCCTTTAAGGGCATGACAGTGAGATTTTCATGAATTTGATTCCTTAAAACAGCATGAGACCACGGTTTTTAAGAATGAAGAAGAAGGCAGGTGTAAAAATGTACATGGAATAATTTAGATTTATTGACCAGTCTGAATAGATCAGAGAAACTTGCTCTCCTTTACCAACGCAGCCTCCTGATTCGCCAGCTCCTGATCCCTACTTTCTACCTCCGGACTTTGAATTTCTTCTAACTATCGCCACCGCCACCAGAGGGAGGCACATCAGCTAACTCTCTTTTTTATTCTCTTTTCAGCCTCCTTACGATGTTCTCCTGCTGCAGGATTCACTTGAGTTCTCAAAAACAACTTAGTATCTTATTTTAGATCTACTGGCGTACGAAGTTGCGAAGAGAAGAGCAGACAGCATAAACGAAACGTTCACGTAGTGGTGGAGCCTGCCAATAGTTGACGGTATCAGAAATTTTAGAATTCTGAATAATCGGTTGCTCTTCTAAACGTAGAAGAGTTTACAGTAAAATTCGTAATTTGCATTTGCATAAAATTAATAATTTAAGCATCATCACTTTTCGGATGATGCCGAAATCAATTCAGTCTTAGCCACTAGTTTTTATGTAAGATTGTTTTCGTTTGCATGTTATTTGCAACGCCTTGTGATTTTAACAGATTAAATAGTCTTCATAAAATGGTTCATAATCTGTTTATTTAACTAAGAATTATATTTACTTATATTCCACAAAATTCTGCTCAGACTGAATAATAGGCTGAAATTAAAAAGCCCATATATAAGCATCCATAACTTTATTGACAAAACACTCAATTTGTCCCAAAAATTACGAGTTTCGGGTTCATTTTGTAACATACGCTAATAGTGTATAAATTCCCAACTCTTATTTATTAACCAAACATTTTCTCGTGTAAGTGTTTTTATGTGAAATTAATAGGTACACTGAATCTCCAAAACCAGTTCTTAAAACTAGTTCCAAAATTGTTTACCTAAAGGCTTAAAAGGGATTAGAGAGTAATTTGCGCAACAATTTTAACTAGTTCAAAAAGGAAGTTATTTTGTCGAGAAAAGTGGCTTATCTACTGTTTAATACTTCTATTTAAATAGTTTTATAAGGAGTGATTAGAGTTTATCGATGGGACTAAATTTAGGAGATTGTGATAAGATATCCTCTTAGAATAGAAATATCCTTTTAAAGAATGATTCGACACTAAAAAGGAGCTTTTCCAATGAGTTAAGTGATTTTTGTTTTATAATCCTTTGCTATTGCTTCTTAAGAGTCGAATTTCTTAGTACCATTTCGAAATAAAATTTGTGACGTACCGTTCAGTATAGCTTCTTATCTTTTGTATTTCAGTCTCCTGCGCTGAGCTGTTATCTAGATGAAAACAGAAAATATCTGATATGTCAGATAAAAACGTCCGATAATATATGATACCACTTTTAAAATTAGAAAGTGCGCCATACCTTTTTAAATTTAATACTTTGATAATTTTTGCATTGGAATAGCTAATGTTCTTTAGGTAATTCGGTCGAAATGTGCTAAATGTTTTAAAATGTTAAAAATTCGAATTAATATCCAGCAATAAAACCTTAAAAAGTTAGAATGAATATGGAGCATTGAAATCATAAACAGTTAAAATACTATACTCTGGGTACGGGTTCGTAATAGATCCAATGTACACAGCTCCGATGAGAGGTTGATAAAATTTATTTCATCAAAAGAAAAACTTTAGAGATCCAGAACTTTCTACAAAAATAGTCCTACAACTCTTCACAATATCACAAAGTACAATCAGTAGTCACTGAACATTAAACACAACACAATGAAAAGTGCAGCTAAAGTGACAGCTGCCCGGAGATGTCTCAGTATTCCGAACTCAAGCTGAGATAACAGCTAACAACAGCTACTGAGAGCAGATGTTGTCACTGACCTTATATAGATTTCAATCGGTCGCTAAGATCTTTCTAGTACTTTCTGCTTCTTGAAATTACTGGAAGGCAATATGAGAGTAGAATTACGGTTACAGATAATATAGGGATCAATTACACTTATTCAATTACAGTACCTGCTATAGCGATATAGCAGGGACTGGACCAAACTGCCGCCAAATGGTTGTCGAGTTTGGCGACTTTTGGCGATTTCTCGCCAAATTTCGGGAAAATTAGTCTTTGAAATCGATTCCTTACATTTTCGGCATAGCTCGGCTCTTGAGATTTTTCATGTTACATTCTACAAAAGAAATACAAGAATTTTACTTATAATTTCACTAAGATTACCTAAGTACAAAATTCGTAAGAATATACAGTAGTAAATAATATTTGTGTTTGCTCATGTAAAATATTAAGTATAATAATTACAAAAATATGTAATAAAATATACATTTCTTTCTTCAGTTTAATCTCTGAAAAAAAAACAGAATAATTCATATTGTGAAATTACAAATATATGCTAATGGTAATTTGAGCCATTGAAATAAGCACTAGTAGATTATTTTTCCCATTGACAGAGTATTGTGATTTCAAGGAACTTCAGAAAATCAAGTCATTATATCTCTAACCACGGAAATTTACTTCTTAAAAATAAACAGAAGCAAAAAAAAATCTGCATTTATTTCAGATTTTACATTATGCCCAAACGGGCATTTTTTAACGTTTTGTGGGTTAATATTTTTTTTTTAAGATTATGTTCTTTTCACTTAAACCATAAAATTCATTTCAATAACAATAAAGTTTTATAGTTACTATATGAAACAGATAATAAAACAAATTCCAAATTAGGGCTTCCAGGTGCCCATATTCGTTGGAGGATTACGTTATTCAAAATTTGATGGCTCTAGGTACTGCCGTTTTATCACAATGCGAGAAACATATATACATATATGCGGAATTTTCATTATTAATTTCTTTAAATATAATACAGGGCTGTAATATTTGGTGGCAGCAGTATGAGAAGTGAACCGACATTTAAAGTTTTTAACGCAAAATGCCAAAACTAAATTAATAGCCCTTCTGGGCTAACGCACTTTGGGATGAAAATTCGTTCTTAATTGGGTGCTACTTTGGTAGACGGTTGCACGGATTTTTGGCGATTTACATTGGCGCAATTGTTGGCGCGATTTTTACGTTACAAACGTCAGCCATCTTGAAAAACGCTGTTTTTACGCATAGTAAAATATTCGAAACTTTAAAAAAAAAAAAAAAAAATAATAATAATAATAATAATAATAATAATAATAATAATAATAATAATAATAAATATTGTTAAAAGTAATGGATTAATTTTTTGTTGAAAATGTCGTTTTTTAAGATGGCAGGCAAGTGTAAATAAATACATTTACTATGAGTATAAAATACTAAAATTAGGTTATTATTACTTTCATATAGCAAAGAAGAGAATAAAAACACCGCTATAAAAACATTGGGCCAACGTTTAATTAGATTAAAATATTACTGAAATTGAATATCGAATTAAAAACCATCATACCAACATTTAAAAGAATTAGAATATTATTAAATTCAGATACTTTAAAATATGTATATAGAATATAATTAACATTAAAACATATGGACAATAATTATCTCAGCAATTTCTGAAAATAGTGTATTAATTTTTTTAACAAAAATTGAAGTATACAATTATAAAATAAAAGAAAAATATGTACTTACATTTTTTTGAGTATTCCACCTAATGTTTATTGTACCACAAAATATTCAGAATCATAATTTAGATAACATCTTTGAAGGAATTCGAAGATATGAATTAAATTTTAAAACGGCGCGGATATGCACAAATTGTCAGTAACCAATCAGGGAGCTGATTACAGTTCGTTAATGCACAAATATTCTATAACAAATCAGAGAGCTTATTACATCACGGCTAGAATTAAAATTATTTAAAAATTCATACATAATAAAATAATTTTTAAAAAAAATGCAAAATTAAATTGTATTTTAATATTTAAGAGCCATAAATAATGTTTAAAACATTAGGTTAAATTTATACATATTAAAACGAATTACTTTTAAAGTAAGGTGACGTCATTGATTACATCATCCACAACATAAAATTTCATAAAATGTGATAAACAATAAAATTTTTATTTCAAATAAAAATGCAAAATTAAATTGATTTTTAATATTTAAAAGCCGTAAATAATATTTTAAACACGGAATTTATGCACAATAAAACGCATTATTTTTAAAATAAAATGACAACAAAGTATCGGTTACCATAAATAACTTATCCAGCAATGGGTTTATCATAACTTGTATTACTCGTCAAAGGAAAATCGCCAAAAAATCGACAAAATCCGTGCAACCGTCTACCAAAGTAGCACCCTTAATTGCACAATTTGAAATTCCTTAAGTCCTAAATTTTGAAATATTTCTGCATTTAAGAATCCCAAGTAATTAATAAATTATGTTAGGAAACCTAATTTGAAATCCTGTTAAGTATTTGAAAAATTATATCGTATGAAACTGAGTCTAAAACTTTGTATACGTGAGAGCCGAATATATAACGGCTAGATTATTCTCTGCGTATATTTTTCTATGAAATTTAAAAAAGGCATAAAAATGCTTACTGTTTATATATTATATAAGTTATATTTTGTCATTATAAGTGTAACTAATATATATCATTCTATTTAGTTTTTGTTGTTGATTTTTGTTTCCTTCAGTGTTTATCAAATGATTTCCATATATATTTTCCACAAGATATCCACAAGATTTTACCCCTTATCAAAGTCCCATTTTAAAGCTAATCTTCAGGTATGAGAAGTTAAAATTTTCTTTTTCTTGTTGTTACGAGCAAACTAAGAAGCAATAAAGTAGAATATAAATACTTATTAACATTCGTAAAAGGACGATAAGGATTGATTATTTAATTTTTGTGTTAAAATTACTAAGGTATCCGACTACGTTCGATACCCTAATTTTGAAAAAGTGTACAAATAAACTCATTTTTGGTGTTAATTAGCAGAATGCTACCTAAAATGATAAAAAAAATTTATAAGCATATTATTAAAATGTATTTTTACTTTTTTCTCACATTTTGGATCAAAAATGTATTCAAATTTTAGTATCACGAGATTAGTTCCCTCAAAATTATTTATAAATATTTTACTTTTATTTTTTTCACTTATATTTATTAACGCATAAAGAATAAATAGACTAAAATCGAAGTCATAAAGCAAAATGTCTATTAAATGTACCTGTTTGAGTACACACACTAGCTATTTTTCGAGAAATTTTTCTCTCTTCATTTACAAAATTGTCTGCAAAAATCTTTAATATGTATATAAACCTAAACGTTTAGTCCATTTAATTCCCAATATTCTATAGAATATTTGTGGGAAGTATCATAAAATTGTTATAGTAATATTTTAAGTTACGGTGTTTTTCGTATTAGAAATGTTGACGAAAACAAGTTTTTCAAAAAACAAATTTAAAGTTTTATCTTTAGAAAATATATTAGAAATTGATATATTACATTGCTAAAACTGCCCTGTTTTGTATATTACACCTTTTGTTAACTCTATTTTAGAAGATTTTTTCTTTAAAGAAGCTCTTAATTTTTTTCTTATGATTTTTGCGGAATGTAAAGAATGCCGTTTTCAATTGACTATCCGAGTTTTATCAATACAGTTATATCCCTTGACAGTATATTGTCCATGTTTTATATTAAGTTTTGCCAATATTTTTAATATACCCAAAAATCCATTATTAAACTGTATTACTCCTATATAGGAACCAAGACACAATGTTGCCAACTCAAGAAACACTTGTTTTGGTATGATACGCTATTAAAACTCTCATTGGTTTGAGTTTCGAAACACACTGGACAGGATAATGCAGAAACTACAGATTTTAGAATTTCAACATCGAATATTCTATTACCAGCTTCATTACCAGCAGCATTATTAGCTTCATTATAATTTTCAGAAAATGTTTTATTATTTCCTAGTTTCGATTCACTGGCAGAATCTTTCACAGTGTATATCTGTTTTCTGCAAATCGTCGTTTTTTAGAACGAAAAGTTCCACCCCGATCCATTACGACGTTTACAATAATAAAGTGAAAATATTTTAGCACAATGTTAAAATAACAAAGCAGAATGAGATAAAAAAATAATACTGAATAACAACAAGCACGCGAAATCAGAGTGTAATCAAATCAGAATGTAAAGACAAACGGAAATTTTGCCAAATATGATACTGAAATTTCGAAAGTAATCTTGCTTCCAAGCACATAATAATAATGCATATATTTCAAAATCATCTTTTGAATATCGCCAACAGCATTCAAATAAAATATTCTTGTTTAGAGCAGTATGTGTTCCTTAAATATCAACTTCCGGGCATTTAAACAGTAACTTCCGGCCTTTTAAACAGCAACTTCCGGTTCATGGTGTAGAAAGAAAAAAAAAAAAATAGCTCTGCTTCTAATCACCGGAGAGACAAAACAAAAAAAGCTTTTAGAAGCTAAAATTATAAGCTTTAAATTAAAGTAATAAAATTTTTTTTGAAAAATTTCTTCAAAATTGACGATCAGAACATAGTCGAATTACCTTAAAAAATTTTCCTGCCTCAAAGACGTATGATAGATATTTCATGCGAAAATCTGATTTAAAATTCAGCTTTGAAGTGCTCTTTAAATATCACTTATTCTGAAAAATTTATTAATGCACAATTAAATGCGCAGAGTCGCACAATTCATTCTTTTATCTACCTAATTAAACTGTAATTAAAGTGCTAGATAACTGTATAAATCATTAAACATTCTTAGCATAAAATTTTTTAACTAAACAAAGATTAAAAATGGGAAAAAAAAACTAACGTTATGCATAGTAAATAAGAATATTTCAAAGCAAACAAAGTGAACGTAACTTTCCCTAGTACTCTTTATTACGGGGGAAATTATTCGACCGTTATGATAACATTCACTTAGCATAAACGAATCCTTCTTCTTGTGAAATTCTAATGGGGATGTAATTAATTGCGAGAATATAACACTGAGCAACTAAAAAATTACTCTATCTAATTTATGTTTCGTTTCATCCGAGCCTTCTTGAAAGTAAATAAAAAAGAGAATATTCTCTGGAAAACTCGCAATTTTTAGCGAAATGTTTTACTAAATAGGATTTTGTCTCAACACCTAATAAATCTTGACGCTCAGGAGTAATAAAAACAAACGCTTTAAAAACAAACTGTCATAAAACGATGGTTGTAATGCTGCGATAAGGTTTAATTTTGTTTTTCTTCGAAAACCTTGCATTTCTTTGGGAACGTAGCTCAGAAAAGTTCTTTAATATGTGTTATAAATGTTTTGCTTCATCGCCTTTTTTATTTTTCATACATACTGCATTTATTAGTATTGATTTCTGGACAGTTGGTAAGATTAACAGGCACAGGATCGATAGTGGCATTAGAAAGGGTAATTTACAAGTAGTGGAAGTACGACAGCAGCTTTAAACAGCTGCTGCCGTACTTCCATTACTTGTAAAATCTCAGTATGAAATGTAATGCAGTGAATCCTCTCTGAGGCGACCAACCACTAGAGTAAATTGGGTTTTCTAGAGTAATTCCACTTTAGTCTACTAGAGTAATTGGGAACGATGGTCATCTTAAAGAGATGATGTTCAGCACCAAAGTATTTTTATATTGCCAGAAAAATTAGTACTTTCAGTTGTAGTCGTCCCTACCTTTCTGTAAATAAAATGAGGTAAGATTGATTAACTGGTAACTATTTAGGGAGAAATTTTTTGGGCTAATCTTTGGAATATGGTAACAGGTAGTTTGGCGACATTTTGGAAAGGCGATAAAAGTTACTAGCTAGGACTTTAGCAGTGTACATGGATAAAGTCAAGAGTGTGCGCAATGCCATTTTTGTGCAATTCTGGGATTTTTTTTAAGTGAAAATAGGTCGACGTGTACATGGATGATACCATGTATGTACAATTCTTAAAAACGCAGCAAGCAGTGGACGATTCTGCACTTTCTCCCAATTTCGCACCTAATCTTCGTCATGATTAAGCACTTTTGTTCCATAAAAGTTCTAGCAGAAGCGTAATTAAGCTAGCAGATTGTTGGAAAAAAAAAGATGCCTTTTCTTCGTGAAAACAAAATGGCGTCCAAAAACAAACTAGCAGGTTGCTGCAGCAGGGCTGGTCGCCAAAGTTTCGCCAAAAATCGCCAAGTTACCATAATTTAAAGATTAACCATTTTTTGTTGTTTTAAAATCTAAATAATTAAAAAGTTATTGAAGAAATAACCAAGTTCGAATTCAGCGTTCATTATAAAATTCTTTACTTAAAATTATGATTTACAAAAAAATGATTAGATATAGAAGTAAGTAAAGTTTTGCACGAGGTAACTCTTTAACTTAAAGAAATGGTGACGTCATTCTTTGAAATTCACTGAGCCATGAGTAAAATGTTTGTCTGAGCAACTCAGTGCTTTTTGCAATCCTTCGCTTCCCCATTTCAGCTCAACGTGCAAAGCCCACCAGCGGTCGAGCAGGAAACACTGGTAGTTTGGTCCAAGTTTCGAATACCACAGAACGGACTGGCTGCATGGGCGTTTTCGTGGTTTTTACCATGTGTAACGAGTATACCAGTCAGTTTAGAAATTTCTCAACGAAGTTATCTCTCCCTTTAGGCAGATAGTCCTCGTGTGACTTGTAGTAATTAAATAATTTAATTAATTTAAAAATTAACGTGCCAATTTAGTTGGTATATCTAAGAAGATGCAGGGAGCTTCAGGATAGAACAATTAGCACAGTGGTGCTTTACCTGCAATGCTATCCTTTACCTTTCCGTTCATGTCCAAATGTAATTCCCTTTATTTTTAAATATATTTATTTATAATTTATAATTTATAATTTAATATAATTAAATATATTATAATTATTATAATTTATAATTTAATATAATTAAATATATTTATTAATATTTAAATATGTTACGTAAAAATATATATATATATTTAAAAATAAAGGGCATAACATTTATATATTAATTAATTCAATAAACAAGTATATGTAAACATATGTGTCTATTAAGTTTTAGATCTTGTGGGCGATGTGCAATAACTTGTGCAGCTCATTTTATGGCAAAGGAAAGAAAACTTTGGCTTAATTCTGTTAGTTATAGTTTGTGTAAACCAATCTGACATCGAATAATTCTGCCTCAAGAACGTAAAATTCATTTATTAGGAAGAATTTCTCTAGTGCAGCGCTCCTTAAACTTTTTCATTCGCGACACCTTTTTGTCATTGAGATTTCTTTCGCGATCCCAGATACTATCTCTCTCTATATAAATAATAAGGTATGTTTGTTTGTCCTCTGATAACTCTGTCACTACTATAGCTATCGTCTCCAAACTTTCTACAATTGTTTTCTGGTCCTGGAAAAGGTTTGTGCGCCTTTTATTTTTTACTCTTACTATTGTATTGAAATTAATTGTATTTTAATAACATTAATCATTATTCTAAAAACGCATACACTTAAAAACTATTTACTAATTATAAAAATTATTGCATTATTATACATATAAACATAACACAATTATTTACTAAATTATAGCTTAAATCTAGTAATAGTAATAATGTTCAGATTTATCGAAAACAAATGCTTCATTTATATAATTACTAGCCGCTATGCTATATAATTACTAGTCGTTTGGCTTTTAAATGTAACAGAAAAATGCGAAGCACTAAATTTAAAAACTGCACAGAATTTTACTCTACAGAACAACTTTATCAAAAAAAAAAAAAAAAAAAAAGAGAGAGAGAAAAAAATGCAATAAAATTGTATTATATATAAAAAATTATAATAAAATAAGCGACATCCCTCAACACAAATATTAATTATCCTAATACATAATACATAAATTAACCAACTTCCCATTCCAAAATCTTAAGTATTCAAATGGTATAAAGGAAGATAAGAACTTTGTTTCCTAAAAATATTCATAAAAAATACAATGAAATAAGCAATAAATTTCACATTTTTAAGAGAAACAGTAGCAGTCCAGTATCCAAAGCAATGAATGAAAAACAGTTGCCAAAACCACATTTTTAAAAGAACGGAACTAGCATCAGAAAGCAATAACCAATCAAAATTGGGCTTTGTGGATGACATCGTTCAAAATATACAAACCTCTTTGCCATTAGCTTATAAAGAGACAGGCGGGAAAGGAACTTTCTGTTCTTCCTCGCGAGACACATGCGTGTCAGAATAAGAAGATTGCAATGTGCGTGTTGCGTGTATAATTAATAATACTTTATCTCATATTTTCAACAGTCAGCAGTCCAGTATACAAAGCACTGAATGAAAAACTGTTGCCGAAACCACATTTTTAAGGAATGGAACTATTCAAAATGATGAGATTTCATCAAAAAAAGATAAAATAAAAAAAAAAAATCTGATTCGAATTTTGAAAAAGTCCCTTCGAGGTGCACTGGCTCTTGCCTAGATGCACCTCTATACCAAATTTCATAGCCCTGGGTCTATTAGCTTACGCGCATACTCTTTCTTTATTATGTGTAGAAATGTACTAAAACTTTCCTCTTCTGGTTTATCCATTCAGCCTATATGCCATTCAAATCAGTACTGTTTCCACTACTTAAATGCTATTTACATGTTTAAGTTATCTTTTTTCGAGTAAGTATTTTGTTTAGTTTTTATTAAATTCATTAAACAGAAACCTCGTTCGCAGTCAACGCTAAACTTATCCCACAATGTCTATTAATTCTAAAATTTTAGGATATTGTTCATTCTGTAATGAAAACATCATCATACCTGAAAAATTCGTTATCAGTTTAACCTTATTTTTTTCCCACACGGCAAATATAAAGTCATCATCTTGTACCACAATTTTTTTCTTTCTTAATATGTTAATGTATTATATGCATAATTTATTGACTAGTTCTGTGCCATAATTAAAATCACATGCACTTCATGCTATCAAATAAAACGCCGATTATTAGTATACTTAATTTTCAAGAAATCTTTATTCTATTTGAGAGCAAAGTAAATTATAAAAGTTAGCACAGAATTAGTGTAAATTTCGGTAAATTTTCCTCATCTTTACGCAGAAGAATTTTCACTACATTAGCCAAGTAATTTTGCCATGGTTAATAAAACTTCTCATTAATTTATTTATTCTACCATGAACAAAGAGAAATGCATCAAACGGTCCGCTAAAAAACCTTACACAATGCTACAAGGTCTTCTAAAATGTCATTCATAATTTATATGAAATTCAGTATTTTCCAATTTCTGTAAGCAGTATTTTAAAATAGGATTATTGGCTTCTTTAAAATATTTAATTAATGATTCATAATTCTTATTTATTGGTTTCGATGCAGAATGTATAGATAACCCCCTTATTTTATTCAGTGGTTTAAAGGTAATAGCTTCAATTTCTATACCAGTAAAAATATCTTGAAATTTATCTCGCTTTATAAAAATGCGATTTATGTCATTCTCATCAAAGTTTTAATATCTGTCATTAATTTAACTTCTTTTGAAGCATCGCAATTATCCAAATCTTCACGAAGTGTAAAACACTGTTATTGAACCATCTATGGTATATTTTCTTTTAGTTTTGCTGTTACTGAATTTATCTTACTCAGCATAACGGTTGCCCCATCAGAAGCAAACATAATCATTTTTGGTAAGTCAGTAATATTTTCTGTATAAAATTCTTTTATTGGAGAAACAATTAAGAAAGCATCGCAAGTTAGTAATTGAATTATTACAACAAAATTGGTTTCATTCTGTTTATTTTGTTGAGATCAAGTTTTTAAGCATTATATCAAACATTTGGTGATAACAAATGTCAGTACTTTCGTCGACAATCAAAGTGTGAAAATTACATTCCCTCACTTCTTTTATTATGTGAGTTTTTACAATGGAATAACATATTCTAAAATCATGAAAGGATAATACTCTTTCAAAATTATTTGTATCCCAAACACAGTGCAAAGCAACGTTCATTCTAACTGCTAATAATAATTTATCAATTAATAATTTCACGAATGGATTTTTTCTTCTGGCATTCATTGGGATCGCACTTAACAAACGTACTCCTGTTACCTGTGGTAAAGGACTTTTGCTTCTTAATTTTATTACACTGTACAGGTGAGATTTACTATTAAAATGCTATTTTACCTCTTCGTCGTCCGTAGCGCGTCTAGCGCGTTCAAGTGGAACTTCCGCAGGACGGCTGTAACGCGCTTCAAGCGTTCTTCTACATTTTAAAACTTTTTAACGTTTAAAACGCTTTCTAAATGTTTACTCGTTTGAATTTTTATTTTTGTTTGTTCTAATACCTCCTAGAGGGTAGCATTGTAGTTGAATCAGGCATTCTAACTAATCAGGCATTCTAATTGAATTTGCCCGGGTTTTATCAATATTCGCGCCATTTTACATGAGAGATGGCTTCAACGTCTACTCAGCAGAAAAAGAGAAAAATATGAGGTTGTGAATCGAAAAGACAAGAAGGATATACGTTTGATGAGTACAGTCCATCATAACTCGATGATTGATTTTGGAACACGGAAAAGAACTGTAAAAAAGAACCAATAATTGTAAAATATTACAACAACAAAATGGGAGGAGTGGACCGTCTGGATCAGATGTTATCAAATTATCCTGCTGTTAGAAATAAGCAGAGATATTATTATTTTTCCATTATGCTTTGTTCCCTTATAATTTTATCTAATATTCATTGACATTCATCCAATGCGAAAGTCATGTATGGGAAATTAGAATGTGCAAAGAAAACATTACACGCTACGAAAAACAGACGGCCGCTGGGAAAAAATTTCGCGGATAGGAGAGGACGGCGAAAGGGTTAAAAAAAACTTATTTTCCAATTATCTGTTCACAAAAAAATCGCAATGGTCCAAATGTTTTGTTTTCCTTCAATTTTTTCCACAGAATAAAAGACAATTTTCAACAGATATTAAAGTAACTCCCTTTTTCACTGGATATGGCAATGTTTTATAAAATTTTTTTGACATTTTAATAAAAAAATTTTTAATGTTTTACGAAATATGAAGTAGATAATAAAATAAATTCGAAATTCTAAATTTGGGTTTCCAATTACCCTTGTTCAGGTAGACAACTATGTTATTCAAAATTCGATAACTTTAGGTAGCGTTGTTTCTTCACAGTGCGAGAAACATACATACATTCATGCAGATTCTACATTATGTAGTTTCCTTAAATATAATAATTCTCGGTAATATTTAGTGGCAACAATTTGAAAATTGATCGCTATTTCAACTCAAAATGCCGTTTCGAGATTAATAACCCTTCTGGACTAACGCCCCTTTGCGTTAAAAATTTAAAAACTGCCTGTAAAAAAAGGGAAAAGAAAGTTCGAATTATAAATTAAATGTCACTAATTTCCCAGTTTTAATCAGCCATCTTGCAGATGGAATGTATAGGTTTGCAGTCGGGCATATAATTGAAAGAAATTTTGTTTGCGAATGCTTTATAAGCTGCACCTACTTAAAGAAAATGCTTATTGAAGAGTCCGAATTCATGACCCAGGACATAGAAGAGAAGGGCTAGCTCATAGAGCTTTTCCCCCTGAAGCAGAAAGTGAGAAGTGATGACGTAGCCATGATGACACTCAGCGCGCCAATATAATTCACAGCTTGGAAATTAGCGTTTTTGAACCAGCGTTTAAAATGAGATGTGTGTGAAAGATAGCTATAATTTGGAAGAGGCAATGTTACTGCTTTATGCATTTTAGACTGAACCATTAAAAAATTTAATAATGCTTACTCAATTTCAAAATAATAGATAAAATGTGCTACTCTTTTAACATAAAGTTCCGTGGTTTTTTTATTTTTATTTGCAGGTTTTTTTTTTATTTAATGCACGTTTATTTCTAATCACTTCTTTATTTGCATGCTAACAAAGAATTTTTATACTGCTTCTAAGATAACTATAATAGCAGCTATTTAAATTTACTCAAAAAACAACATTATATTGACACAGGCTTAAACATATATGACATATATGGCAACATTTCTGCTAACCTACGTTTGATTTTTTGCCTAATTTTAAATTTTACATTGTTATAATTCTCTTCCGATTCAATATAATAGATATTTTTTTAAATAATTTTGTAATTTATACTTATATCTATATTACAATTAAATAAATGTATATAAGATTGTTACCTTAATTTTGACAAAATAGCTTTATTCAGAGTACCTAAAACAGTTATTTAATTTTTCAAAAGTGTGAGTAAAGGAAGCAGGTCTTTTTATGCCAATTACTTTGATGTTTTATACTATTATATTTTATCTAGAATGCTAATCTAGCACAAAATCTAATCAATAATTAGTTACAAAGGATACAATAAGAATAACTTTAACAAGTACTTAACAAAATTAGTTTGTTAAATACTTGTTATTCTTGTTGGTACTATTTTGGTACTATTCATAATACCGAAGATATTATCGATTAACTCATAGAAGTCATATGCTTTCTGATTTCCTGCGGGTTAGAGTATACCTTTTGCGGTACTTTTTGAAAATAATGTTTTCTCTGGAGCGACTTTTTGTCTCTCGTTTCCCTTGACCATTAAGTAATTTGGTTTTAGTTTGTGACACAATTTGATTTCTTCTCAATCTCTATTTGAAACCTCTTTAATAATATCAAAATTTAAAACCGTTACATCTTCTAAAACTTTTCCTCTATGTAAAACGCGGTTTCTCAGTAATTTGAGGCAGAGCGCGAAATGAGACCTCTGATTAAAACAAACTGCACATTTTGAACAGAACCAACTTAGTCCAGTTTAGAGTCATAGCAGAGTTTTCAATCTATATGCATTTTGTCGAAACTGAGAACGCATATTTTTTCTACAGAATACAAATATTCGCCTCTTCCCTTCTTTAGAGTAAGAACATTACTTTGAATTCTTGGACTACACTAAAATTTAGAAAACACTAAAAAATAAAATAAACACCATTTCTTTAATTTGATAATACTAGGTAAAGATATTCCAATTTTTTTCTTAATTTTTTTTTCTTTCCAAAAATCATAGCTTTAAGATGACAGAGTTCTTATGACGATACAACGTGAAATATTTTCACTAGTCCACCTGATTTTTTTCTTCTTTTTCAGTAATGCATTAATCTGCGTCTTTATAAAAATAGGCTTTAGACACTTTCCCAAATTCTCCGGTTTGTGCTTCCCCCCCCCCCAAATTTCGCTATTTGAGATTTTAATTTCTGATACCAATTTCTATCTAGATGTCGTCCAATTTCTTTGTCGCTGAACAAACATTCTAAAATTTTTCTTTTCTCTATTTTTCAATACTTTAATACAATTTAATACAATTTTCTAAGGATATTATTTTGTTCTTCAAATTATCAATGCATTCTTGTTTATCCTTAAACATTCAGGATGATCTACATTTTCATTTGTGAGTTTTATTTCAAAATCCTTAAAATTTGATTTATTATTGTGATCATCAATTTCGATTTATTATTGTCATCACAATTTACTTTCGGCACAGCATTCCATTTCAACAGTTTCTTTTTGTGGCTATCCAAACAAGCGATTTTTCATATCATCTTCATAAACACTGCAGAGAAAATGTTCGCTGCAGATTTTTGCGCTCTTCACATTAATAGAATCTTCTCTTTGACATTTGTGTATCCATTCTTTCGTCAAAAGCAAACTCTCATTTGGATCCTTTGGTCCCATGAAATAAAATATCTCACCCTTTTATAGTTCTGTATGTGCTACGGCACGTTATTGCAGCGCAAAAGCCATATTACGTAAACGATACTTTACAATATAAGAATTTAAAATAAAAACTGACTAAAATTACATATATATAAATTATTTTAAATATATACATTATCAGAAAACAGATATATATATTATTAAAATTAATTTGGGATATGTAACCTCTAGAAAATCGCCTCGCAGCTCACTGAAACTACTGTTTTAAACGCGGGAAATTAGGACAGGTGGCATCACAGTGACGTCAGATTATTGCCTGTTACGTTGCCCCATTAGGCTCGCGTCGGCGAGGAGTCGAACGAAGAAATGAGCTAGCCCTTCTGTGTATCCCTGTTCATGACCTCTTTTGATAGCAAGTGAAGTTTGAAACATCCACTTCCGAACACAACCTTTCCATCGTCCAGCTACCCTTTTCCTCTATGCAGCATACAAAAACAAATTATGAACAAATCCTCCGAGCAGATGTGTTGAATGCATTCTTTTCTATCACGTCTATTGAAGCAGATGTAGTTTCATTGATATTCAAAAAGAAGGTACAGCCTTCATGACCTTTGAGGGGTGGGTGTGTGGGTGTGGGTAAAAAGTTCTTATTGTATTTTTTCCTGATAAATGCCTTTTAGACTAAAAGCGAACGCAATTTCAACAGACGCAATAGTAATATTGGTTACATTATGGTCTATATTTATTTCATTATGTATATGGAGTCAATAAAATTTGTGTTGGATCCTGTGTCTCAGAAAGTATGAAATATTAAACACCCTGCGTTACGTCATAGAATACTTTTTTCCGCAATAAACTGCATACCATTTACATGTAAAAATGAATCGCATTTATTACAAAACTGATTTTGTGATAATATGTTTCAAAAAAAGTCTTTTTGAATTTTTTTTTTTTTTTTTTTTTGTGAAGAAATTAAATCAAAGGTTCCTTCAATAGAATATTCCACAGATAAGAATTTAAAAAAAAGTGTCAGGATAATAATAATTACTTAACCATGTAAGAAGATAAGATCTGAAATTTTTGAAAGAAATAAAAATGCTAAAAAAGTGATTCTTTTTTTTTTTTAAAATAATGTTTAAAAAACTTTACTTCCGATTTTCAAGTTCAACGCATTTCACATCCGCTGATCGATTTTAACGAACCGAGAAAAAAGTGCCTGAGAAGTGATATTATACCATAAATGTCTTCTTGAGTCAAAAGGTCTCCCTGTGAATGCCTCCATAGTTAAAAAAATGCAGAAATGGTGAATAAGAAAGGAAAAGGACGTATATATCACTCTTTTTTTTAAACTTTTTTTGTACATCCTTTTTTGACATCATGGAAAAAAAGTAACTGCGAAGAGTAAATGATAGAGTAATGTTAAATCGATTATGACAGTAGATGCAAATCATATAGCCTTATTTCGGTAAAAAAAAAAAAAAAAAAAAAAAAAAAAAATTCTCTCTTTCGTTACCACGGTGACCAGAGGAAAACCATGATGCTCTTAAGAAGGAACGATTCAAATACTCCTCCACTCGCACTCCTGCATTTCAGATTAACGAGGGGTAGGGGAAAGGGAGTTGCAAATCATAATTCCCTATAATCACCAGCTTTTCTCTTTTCTCGGTAATTTTTTTCCCCTTCCATCCAGACGTTTTTTAGAAATGTGCTTTTGAAACGTTCACGGTTGCTTGAATTTCGTACTTGTACGGCTTTCTAAAAGTACTTAAACGTTCTTAGAAATGTTCCCGTGCCTATCACTAATTCGATGAATGAATTATTTTTTGCTTCTTTTTCTCAGTGGAACGTCAGAGAAAGTTGTCAATGTGGCTTATAAATTTCGAACATTGTTGTCACTCATATTTAGTCTAAAAGGTGTAGGCATGTAGTTTTTGTCTAGTGAAAATAATCTGTATTTTCCAAAAATATAAAATACAGAAAATGTTTGAATAGAACAATGCTAATTTCGAACAATGCTTTCAGTACAACAATAAATTAGACACGCGATAATGCTAGAGCTCACAAGTACATATTTTTAGGACTAACATTGTTCATCTGCCGCCCGGACGGTATAGTGGTTAGCGAAGCCAATAGGGTAAAGACTACAATACCAGAGAGCCCGAGTTTGAATACCGGAGAAAGCATGGTTGTATTTGCTCGTCCCCTCATAGGACGCAATTGTGACCCACCTAATAGGTGCCTTCCGTCTATTAGGTCTTCACCAATTCCGTCACTCTTACACCACTCTTATGTTTAGCTATGATGTCTTTCTTAATTTCAATGGCCATGGCTTCCTTATTTTCTGTGCAGCACTATCTGAGGCAACAGCCTTCTTGACAGACATCGTGAAATACTTATTTTCACTTTAAATATAAAAACTAATTAACACAAAAACGCATACTGATTACACTGAGTGATCTGACGAGGGGACTCCCCGAGTCAAGACGGATCGGGAAATGGCGCCACGCATACCAACAGCCTGGCTCATTGCTCGTTACTCGAGTCAATGCTCGTAAAATGCGCGGAAAATTTAGAGACAAATTTTCCGCTCATACTTTTCTCGTATCTCGAATTTCTCACATATAGAGGTCCTCGTATTTCGAGATTCCAATGTATGTAGAAATCATCTTATTTTATGTGACAATAGCAACAGAACTTTTGCTTTCCATATTCCTCACGAGAATGCAAACAAATAGCCAGTATTTTAACTGAGGGTTTTAGATTTTAGGACAGAGTGTACGAGGGCTATCCAGAAAGTAGATTACGTTTTGGAATAAAAAAATAAACAAAGTATAGGAAACAAATTTTATTATATACAGATGACAGCCACACTCAAATACTACTTTTCTACATAGTCACCATACAAATTAAGGCATTTATCGTAGCGATGTACGAGCTTGGAAATTCCTTCGTCGAAAAATTCGGCCGCCTGCGCCTTCAACCACTTCGTTACCTCTTCTTGCCTTCCATCTTGCACAAAACTTGTGGTAACCAAGCTTTTCGCTGATGATTTCGTGCAACAAACTTCGCGAAATTTGTGGAAAACTCAAAGAAAGTTCCGTTATTGTGAAATTTCGATTTTCACGGACTTTTATTCTGGTATCGCATTTCGGACTCGTATTTCTGGTATCGCATGCGTACTGCAGTTGTTAATTTCTTGGCAGGTCTGATAGTTGTAACTATTCGGCATTGCACTCTATCGCTGCTGACACTTAAACTATGACGCTTCAGTAGAAGAGTGAGCCAGCTTTTAGTATTGTAATAAATCGTGCAGTTTTTAACTACTGTTCCACGTTTAACTTCAGTTTGGAGTGTTCTATTTTATTTTGCATCACTCTAAGTTGTGGAAGTTGTAGCACAAGACAGTTTTATATTTTCAATTCTGTTTAAATAAAAGTTTTTTTAATCTTCTCCTGAATTTATGATTGTATCAGATATAGCGATAATTTGCTTCACGTGTATTCGGGTTATTGGACTAGTTAACAATATCATGTCATATAAAACCCTGCATATTATTTAGTTCAATACTTTAGATAATTCGCTTCCCTTCTATTAGGGTTATTGGGCTAATGATTATTATCAGATGAGGTAAAACTTTGCATATTATTGAATTAAATATTTTAGATAATTAGGTTTTTTGTATGCCATGGTGTTAAATTTTGTTTCTTGCCTTTCGATTTTGATTTGCGGAACCCTTAGAGGAGTTGCCTGGAAATCTAAAGTTCGGCAGAAGACCCCTGCTCTGTTTCAGATATGCCCAAAGTCTTTAGTTAAATCAATTTTTAGATTTCAACTCTTAAATTTAAGTTAAGATAAACTGACTGGGAAATTTCGCTTACAAAAGGAACGAAATAACTAAATTTATATTTATTCTCTAATCATCAAAGTGATACATTCTTTAGAGGTGAATATTTTGTTTTAGGAAAATTTCGACAATATACGTATAACCTTAAGTTGACCGCCCGGTGGCGAAGTGGCTAGCACGTTGCGCAGTTGCAGTACAGATCCAGGGTTCGATCCCGGGCTGAGCAAGCCTGACTCAGCCCTTCATCCTTGAGTGGGTCGATAAAATGGGTACCAAGTTTGCTTGGGGCCTTTGGAGACTAATAAACACTTGCACAAGGCATAGCCTGATGCACCCCGGGGCCCAAGGTGAAGAAGCAGATTTCGGGGCACTGCAGGCCGTGGCCCACTAGGGCTGTTCCGCCATTGAGTTTAGTTTATAACCTTAAGTTAAGGTCAATAGCCCAAAGGAACAAAACCGCTTCACTTATTTTGCTAAAACACACAGATTTTACAGGTTTAAATCAATTATATTTATGATTGAAGAAGCGAATAATTTACCTTTTGAATCCGTGATAGTTGTATTTATTATTATGAAGAATCTGTATTAACCTATGTCAAAATTCTTCAAACGCCTTATTTCTATGAAACTGTGATAAAGAGTGTGGTGTTTGATTTCTCCTTTTATGGCCTTCAAAACAAAACAACCGTTATCACCTTTGAGGAAAAATTAATTTTCCTGATAAAAACAATGAGTCTTTCCATCTAAGGTTAAGTGAGGAAAAATGAATTAAGGAACGCCCGAAGCGTCGATGATTCATCATAATCCCTATACATCAGAGGCTGGGATATGACGACGTATCATTATTGATTATCGTCATTGTTTTCTGCGATAGTTTCTTTGCTGTAAATGAGGGGTCGCGGGTGTTACCACTTGTTCTTACCAGTTGTCCAAGAAACTCTTGCCATCCATTATAGTAAGATTACACCGTGACAATCTCCATTCTTCAGAGGACATCATAAGTTTTTCTTTATTGTCCAAACCTCCAATCCTGTTTCAAACAACTTTTCCCATACCTTTTGTTTCTTCTTCCTATAATACTTATTGTTTTCGCTTTCAGTATACTTTAGCATTCATCGATTGCAGTTTTCCTACTTCGGGTCACAGCTACGAATTATCAATCATAAAATAATAAAGTATAATATATCTGTTTTTTAAGTATCTTACACAGACATGCATTTTCTGGAAGTAAGCACACAGCATAGAAGATATTAAGAAAAAAATCTGATGTGGACACCACATAACTTCCTTGTACGGCCTATTAAACATTCTTTTTAGAACAATAATAAACTGAAATTAAATATTGTTAGATATTTACAAGAATAAAATTATATTAAATACTGTTAGACTAACTGCATATGAAAACTGCTATTACATATTTAGTTAGATTTCGTTATTTGTCTAAAGTGAATTTTTCAAAATTTGACATTGCAAAAACATGAATATTTTCATCATTTAAAACACTTCTGTAATTTGAAATATATGACTACGACCAACGTTTGCGAAAATGAAGACAAGATAAGGACATTTAAGGAGATTAAAAGGGTAGATGTGTATATATATAAGGTAAAAAGAATATTCTTAATGCTTCCGCTTAGAAATGGTAGTGATACTGTGATTCCGGTGAAAAATGTTTTAACAAAAGTGTAATTAAATTCTTTTTTTTAATAAAGTGCAATAAAAAGTGTAATTTAAAAAAAATTTTAATTACACTTTTCATTGCACTTTATTTTACTTATGTTAAAAAATGTTTTCATCCGAACCACAGTACCACAATCACTTTTAAGCGAAAGCATTAAGAATATTCTTTTTACCTTGTTTGCTAATTTTTGCAGCTCAATGCGCAAAACTCTTGACCACAAAGGTCTTTTTTAGTTTGTTCTCCTTCCTTTAATTATATATATATATATATATATATATATATATATATATATAAAGACAGATAATTAGAACTAATTTTTCGCAAAGACCAAAAATTAAAATTCATAATTAATAAATTTCAAAAAATCCTTTGTTGTTGTTGTTCTTGTTGTCGTGTCCATATTACATGGAACAATGTTTGCCAGAAATCCTTCAAATGTAGAATAAGAATTCTAAAAGTGTAAAAAGAAAAAATTAAAATAAACCGTCACAAGAAAAACCAAAATTAAATAAACATATAAAGAACAAGAAAGAAGAGGAATCCAATTAACTCCGCTGTAGCATCGTCAGGAGGAGGACACATCGGAATCATTTACAATTCCTCTTCCATAAGGAAATTCTTGCTTTTATGGTTCCAGAATCAACTGATGAACCATTCCAATATATTTTTAATCTTAACAGTTCAGTAGAAATCTCTGGTCCTCCCCAAAGCAAGGGAAATTAAAACAAAAATACAAAGTAAAGTCTTAAATGAAGATTACTTCTAAATTTCAAATGAGCCTTTACAAAATTTGAAACCTTACATGTAATATATATGTATATGTATCTGTGTATGTACTATATATATATATATCTATGTATGTGTCTGGCTCTGCCGATTGTAATAAAAAAAGAAGCTGCACATCTAGATGTTATACCACTTCCGTATACAAAATTTTAACATTCTACGGCCAATCTTTTTTGTAAGTTCTGCGAGATACCAATATATATACAAATGTAGGCACAGACAGAAGTCACTAAAAATTTATTTTTAATCCATTTTACTATACGTTTTGTAGAAACGAGTCCTTTCTCTGACCGTACGCACATATGTCACGAAAAATAAAATCATCCAAATGGTTTCGGAACTGTCAAAAGGCATATTACCCTTGAAATATGACACCCCCAAATGTTTCGCGATTGCACCGGGAGTTAAAAAGCATCAAATTCTTTACTTTTTTTTTTTAATCGGCGATAAATAAGAACATTTAATAAACTGAATGAGAGTAAACATTTATAGGATCTATTTTCATTAATGAAAGATAGAAAATTCACAAATAAGCACCATATTTCCGAGTCCTTAAGAAACGTATACGAGAAGAATGAAAACAAATAATGACACCGCAAAGCAATTAAGATTGAAATCCAGAACGGACTGAAGGAATTCAAAAGTTTGCCAGTCCACTACTAGCTTTGAAAAGGAAGGATTGATAATCAGCTTTTAATCAAATTGAGCGATGTATCCACAGGAAAATGATGCAGAATATCTGCTGCTCTTATAATATCTGATTCGTGGAAATATGATGTTATATTTTACATAATAATTAACTAAAGTGTAATACAGGACAATCAATATATATGAAATTATTACACTTCGCCATGTGCACTCTGTTTACGTAATTGATTAGATTTTCCAGATAGCAAATAGAAGGTCCGATGCTGGAATCGTAGCTGAATTTTTTATATTTTCTTTTTCAGTAAATCTAACATTATATGTAATATATTTACGTAAATATATTTAAATAAAATTTATTCACAAAAGAAAACTACGCGTAAAATCTTTTCAATGAGTAAATAATTTTATTTTCGTGTGCTAACAGGATATGAATGTAACTGTTCTGTTTTTTAATAAATCATTAGTGATGTTATCTCATTAAATTTATATTATTTTCAAAAATAAAATATTTACCCATTTTATTTAAATGTTCGTATGTTATCAGTCTTTATTTCGTTTTTAAATTTATGCAGCACTGAGTGAAAATTTCAATTTAATGAGAATTTTATGAATCTTAATCAAGATATAAATGAAAAAAAAAATATTATGTGACTTCATTAAATAAGAATACTGAGTTATTTTCCTTTCTCTAAAAAAGTCTACATATTTTTTGAAAATTCTTTACAGAGGAGCTGGAGGTTGTTTGTTCTATAGCGTATTATCGGTTTCATTTTCAATTATTCCTCTGTAATGAGTTTTGTCGATCATAATAAAATTACCAGAAATTTTACCATAGTGGATGTAATAAAACTGACTTTTAGTATTGTGATATGGTTAAAGAAAACACTGAATTTCACATTTTTTTAATTCCATAGATGTAAGAGCTTTTTACGACAGAAAGCAATAAATTGTATTTATATTACGAAAATCGTATTTCCATAGTGATAAGGCTTTTGTTTAAATTTTAACATTAATATATAACTGGAAATGACTTTCAAAAGAACAGTAATTTTTTTTTCCAGTTAATTACCCAGTCTCATAACTGACGCTTTCAGAATGAGCTTGAATTGAATGGAAATTAAAAATAAATAAATAAATAATGTAACCAAAAATAAAATCTGAAATGTTTCAGATTTTAAATTACGTCCATAGGGGCGTTTTTTTTTTTTTTTTTTACATTTTGTGTGTTACTTTTTATTTATTAAATATCATGCTCTTCGCACTTAAATCATAAAATTCAGTTCAAGAGCAATATCGTAAAATAATTTGAGTATATCTTTAGAATTTCCGATACATAGTCTCGCGCGCTGGAGATAAAAATGTTTTTTTCTGTACAACGCTGCCATTGCTCGCTTTGAAATCCTTGAGTTTGTTGATCAAAAATTCCTTAAAGTTTTACAGAATATGAAATCGATAATAAAACAAATACCAAATTTCAAATTTGGGCTTCCAGATGCCCATATTCGCAGAAGCATTACGTCATTCAAAATTTGATGGCTCTAGATACCGTTGTTTTATCACAGTGCGAGAAACATATATACATTTATGCAGATTCTTCATTATTTAATTTCTTCAAATATAAAACAGGGCTATACTATTTGGTGGCAACAAACAAAAGTGAAACGGACATTCAGAGTAATTCGACGCAAAATCGCAAAACGAAGACAATAGTCCCTCAGGGACAAAGCCTCGTTTGGACTAAAAATAAGAAAAAAGTCTGAAAGGTTTCAGATTTCAACGGTCTCCTGAAAGAGCTTTTTAAAAGTATGGTTTATCGATAGGTATTATCGATAGATAATCTCTATTGATAAACCATAAGGGGAAAAGCATATAACAGGTGGAATAGCGACACATTTGTAGGATATTAGATGAATATACATTTAGATTAACATAGGAACGTTATGTAAATGTATATCTTATATAATAATATATTAATATATACCGACGTTTAAGCAAAAGCACGAAGAATGTTCTTTTTACCTTGTTTTCTAATTTTTGCAGCTCAATGCGCAAAAATTCTTGATCACAAAGGTCTTTTTTAGTTTGTTCGCCTTTCTTAAATTACATTAATATATATATATACTATATGTTGTATGATCTGAAATTAGTGCGAAATCAAGTTATTCTACTACTTCCGCAATTGCTGCAAAGTAAGTTAATAATAATTTATTTACTAAAGAAATATTGATTATATTATCTCCTAAGATTAATTTTAGTAGAATTATCTTAAAATAGTGAATCCATAGTTAGTAAATTCAATTCCGAAAATTGTTTTAAAGTAACTTGAATGTAAATTGTTAAAAATGTTTAACGGGGACTTGACTTAAATCATGAATAACAAAATTTCAATTGTATAAAGAAATAAATCAAAAGCAAGTAATTAAATTAAAAGCAAATAATCATTCTTATTGATCGGAAATTAGTTGACCTTTCAAGGGGAACAAACCAACTCCTGTTCAATGAACAATAATTAAGAAATAAATACGAAGGTGTTTCGTCCTTTACTCAAGTAATAATGTGATGCCAAACCAGCAGTTCAAGGTAGGCTAAATATTTCCGTGAATAGGAATCAAGAACCAATGCAGAAGACCAAAGAACTCATTCCGATTACTCATTTTCGCTAATTCTATTTTAAGTGAAAAGCAATTTCTGCAGTAAAATTGATAAATTACTCGAGTAATTGTCCCCCGACACCCTCGTGTTTATGCATTTTAATTCAAAACTATTTGTAAAAATTAAAAATTGGGAATTGGCATTATGAAATAGAACTCAAAGTAATTGAAATAAACATCAGAAAATTACGAAATATAAGAAATGTAATGCAATCTTTTCAAAAACAAATCAAAAATAAAAAATAAAAATTGAAATTTAAAATATATATAATAAGAAAAGGGAATGTACATGAAGATATAAAAGGCCGGAAAAGCATTAATTAACTTACGTTCTTTTTGGTGGGAAGTGGGCAAAGTGTTTTCTTCGCGTCTGACTCAGAAGGGTTGTGTTTCCGAAATTCTTTATCGGCAGAGGGGGCTTTGAATTATATCAGTCGGTGAGACTTGTGTGAAGTAATTTATGGGAGTGGAAGTGACTAGGAATTCTTGAAGGACGTATGTTGTGGAGTTCTTATTTGAGTGAAACCGTCTGTTAAAATTTTTGAAAATACTAGTGAATGGAAATTAATTAATTTCTGGCTAATTGTCGCGTCGTAAAGAGGAAGAAGAAAAAGGAAAAAAGGAATTTTCACTGTCAAAAAGCTATTTGACAGTACAGATTATGAAATAGGCCCATTTTTTAGTAACAGCATAAGTCTGAAGACAATTAGCTTTTTACATTATATACAGCTTTGTAATTATACTATGTACATATCCTTCAACTGATAGTCATCCAACTTATACCGCCTTCTCAGGTTTAGGAACAAATTATCATATTCCAATCAGTTAAATGATTTAGAGTGAGTATTTAACGCCTGCTTCATATAAAATATATAAAAAATATATAAAAAAAATAAAAAAATTATGTAGCGTGATTCTATAAAAATATCAATTGTTTTTTTTATTAAATATATCATGAACTGAAAACATTTTTATTTAACTGAGTCAGATTCTAAAGTATCATTTTAAGAACTACACTTGTTGCTTTTAAATAGCTTAGTTTCTCTCACTAACAGGTACATTAAATTTGAAAGATAAAGCTCTTACATTTTGCGGAATGGCAACAGAATCGAATGAAACAACTCGAAATAGTGTTTCCAAACTAAGATACCTTTGGGGGTGCTATAATAATAGTAATAATAATAATAATAGTAATAGTAATAATAATAACAAGAAGAAGAAAGAAGATTTTTAGTTTAATTGTAATCTTATAAATACTTTTCTAATTAAAAATGAGTTTATGTGTTTGAAAAACAATATTAAAATCTCATAGCACCACTAGATTTCTGTTTTCCTTCATACTAAAATATACTGCACGTTTCATTTTCACACCAGTTAAGAATCTTTACTAAAAAGTGCAATGGACGGCTCTTCCGGTTCTATTGCTATACTGTTAATAGTTAAACCTAAGCATGTCAGGAATGGAGCGAGTCTCTTACAGGTATGCATTTCTTAATTAAAAGTCTGGTTTGTTTACAGATGGTAAACTTCATGTTATTGCAATATGTGCTTAACAATCACCCAAGCTTAGTATAATGCCTGAATTAAATTCTGCGTCCACTCTAGAGAAATTGTGTTTATTTTATATCTAATAAAAGTTTATGCTTAAGTACGGTTAATTCCTAAGTTCACGTTAATATCTGTATTTGTTAAAGTTAGTAAAAATGGATGTCTTTTTTAATGAATATGGCGAAAATATTTAACAGAATTTTGTAGAATGAAATTTAGTAGAATGAAATGTAATATTTATTGCACCTAAATTTAATTTATTATTTTAAAGTTAAAAGAATGTTAATGTAACATATTTGTTTGTGTAAAACAGATGTGAAAAGAAATAAAAATGCTTATATGATCAAAAAATAGAAATATCTAGTCTTGCAAAATTTATTTTACTAATACAACGTACATAAGTCTAATCTGAAATATTTAAGTAAATCTTATCTATTAATGTTACGACGGACGAGTAATTGCAGATTAAATCTTAATGCTTCATTAAGTATTGGATAAGTGGATTGAACACTGAAAATTTTTACAAGGAATAACTTGATCTACATGAAATAATAATAACAATTAACATTGTCTTTTTAAAAATTTAATAGGTTAATCAACGAGACGATATTTAAATGATAAAGGGTTTCCAATGAAATGATAAATATAGTTGAGCTTTTAAATACGTCAGAGAATGCGTACTATAGGCTCTTGGATTTAGAGCAATTGAGGATAACGCTTGACGAAAAATCATAATTAAATAATCTTAATTAAATCTTAATTAATTGAGAATTTATTGTAATTATTTTTTCTGGAGATTTGTATTAGGGATTAAATGCGAAATTAATCTTATATTGTTATTAAAGTGAATAGTCGAGCAAATAAACTATATGCTTAAGTTTTCAAAGCAAGTATAAATTTATTAAGTTTAACTTAAAAATAGAAGAATAAATATTTCAGGAAAGATAATAATAATCCTATGGAGAGCCAACCACAGCTGTTCGCGAGTTTTAACTTTGAGGCTAAAAGTTTGATATCATTCGAAGGAAATATGAGACGGATTATTTGACAAAATGAAAATAAATTTAAGGATTAAATTAACTAATTGGACAAGGGAAGAGTTTATAAGCGGAATAAATGCGTTATGAAAGCTGCGTTCAGGCGCTCATATATTTTTCAACTCTGAATGAATATAATTGCTTAAACTTAGGTTTCCAATTTCCAGCTGTTACGAAATTTCCGGCTCAATATATCTCATTAAATGTAATAAAAATTAATCTCCATGTTTCATTTTAACCTTTTTAGTGTTTAGAGCATCTCGTAGCTTTCTATTGTTCCTGACATGTTATATTACGCTACCAAAGTAATGCTTTAATAGTTAATGCCTGATTAATTGAGGATTTAAAGCGTAGAAATCCCTGCAGCGGAAAGATATTTAATATATTTTTGAAACTCTAATAGTATGTTGCTTCCGACCAAATCTGAGCTTTAAAAATATTATGGATTACGCTTTAATATATTTTAGTCATTATTCTCAATTTCTTTTGAAACAATATATATTAAATATATATTATATATATATATATGTATTGTAACTTAATATATTAGTTTTTATTTTCAATTTCTTTTGAAACGATATATATAAATATATATATTGTTAATGTAACTTAATATATTTTAATCTTTATTTTCAATTTCTTTTGAAACAATACATATAAATATATATATATATATATATATATATATATATATATATATTGTTATTGTGACTTAATATATTTTAGTCTTTATTTGCAATTTCTCTTGAAGCAATATATATAAATATATATATTGTGACTTAATATATTTTAGTCTTTATTTTCAAGTTCTTTTGAAAGAATATATATAAATATATGTATATTATTGTGACTTATCTCACTTATCTGACAGTAACACCAGAACAAGCGCGCGAAACTCTTCATGGCAAGGATTGCAAGACTGCACTTGCCGTAGGCAAGACCCTTGAGCATCATACAGGTGACAATACGACTTTGCTCAGTTCCGCCCCCCCCGAATTTAATGCAGACCACCCCTGAGGGGACGGGTCGGAAGTTCTCCCATCCCTCTTCGCCTACCACCAACCTCTGGAGAGGAATTTCCTCGCGTCGCATGTTTACAGTGCCCCCATACCGCACAGACACTATACATTTACATAGATACATGCCTCTCCGGGATTCGATCCCGAGTCCTTCGATACGGCAGTCAGCGTCTCTAACTACTATTCCGGTAGGACGGCGAATACTATATACTATATATATAAGTGCAAAAAATTTAATTATACCAAGAATTTTCGCACATTATGCGGCAGAACATTTAACAGTAAAAACATAAAGAAATAAACTGAGTGCTAATTTTTCGCAAAGAACAAAAATTAAAATTTAAATAAATAAATTTCAAAAGATCCTATAAATGTAGAATTATAATTATGTAGACGTAAAAAATAAAATTAGGATAAACCATCACAAGAATACCAAACACAAAGAAAGTTAAAAAGAATTATGAAAGAAGAGGACTTCAATTAACTCCAACACAACGCCGTCAGGAGGAGTACGTTTAAATTAATTACAATTCCTCTTCCATAAGAAAATTCTTGCTTTTCTGTATCTAGAATTAGCTGATGAATCATCCTTATGTATTTTTTAAATCTTAATAATTCACTCGAAAACTTTAGCTTTCTGTAAAGCAATGCCATTTTTTTGTGATTTAAATTTTAATTTTAATTTTTATTGTTTGTGGAAAATTAGTTCTAAATTTCTTTCTTTGTACCATATATATTATTTGAAATTTATTAATTATGAATTTTAATGTTTGGTCTTTGTGAAAAATTGGTTTTAAATTTCTAACTATATGTATATATATATAATATTGTAGAGACATTAGGTATTTTTTGGAAGCAGGAGAGATGGAAAATGAGCAACACCTTCGCCGGGAATCGAACCGCGGACCTCTGGAATAGGGGTTATTAGGGGGACCCAATCGCCAAATCCTAGGTGGGGAGAATCATCATCCACCACCCTTTTAGTTTGGGCGCCACTATAGAGACATTAGGTATTTTTTGGGAAGCAGGAGAGATGGAAAATGAGCAACGCCTTCGCCGGGAATCGAACCGCCAACCTCTGGAATACGCGCCCAGTATGCAGACCACTACACTCCGAAGGCACGCTAAGAAGGCGGGAGAAAAACCCTATAGTATTAGTATTATATATATATAGTATATGTTTTGTATATATATATGTAATTTTACAGCATTACAATTATTATACGAAAAAATGTATCTTATCCCCTGAATAAAAGTAAAACTCATTACTTTTATTCACTTCACTTTACAAATGTGTAATTCGATCATGATATCTCAGTCAGTCATTGATATGTGCCATGCTTGATTATATTTATGCAATGATTTTTTTTAATTTATATTCCTGAAAACTTGTACTAACTTTACATTTTAAGGGCAACTTATTTCATTAAATAACGTAGAAACCACATTTGGAACTCATTGTCTTCTTCCGAATGCAGTATAGCAAGGATAAGCGTAGAAATCCCTGCAGCGGAAAGATATTTAATATATTTTTGAAACTCTAATAGTATGTTGCTTCCAACCAAATCTGAGCTTTAAAAATATTATGGATTACGCTTTAATATATTTTAGTCATTATTCTCAATTTCTTTTGAAACAATATATATTAAATATATATTATATATATATATATGTATTGTAACTTAATATATTAGTTTTTATTTTCAATTTCTTTTGAAACGATATATATAAATATATATATTGTTAATGTAACTTAATATATTTTAATCTTTATTTTCAATTTCTTTTGAAACAATACATATAAATATATATATATATATATATATATATATTGTTATTGTGACTTAATATATTTTAGTCTTTATTTGCAATTTCTCTTGAAGCAATATATATAAATATATATATATATATTGTGACTTAATATATTTTAGTCTTTATTTTCAAGTTCTTTTGAAAGAATATATATAAATATATGTATATTATTGTGACTTATCTCACTTATCTGACAGTAACACCAGAACAAGCGCGCGAAACTCTTCATGGCAAGGATTGCAAGACTGCACTTGCCGTAGGCAAGACCCTTGAGCATCATACAGGTGACAATACGACTTTGCTCAGTTCCGCCCCCCCCCCCGAATTTAATGCAGACCACCCCTGAGGGGACGGGTCGGAAGTTCTCCCATCCCTCTTCGCCTACCACCAACCTCTGGAGAGGAATTTCCTCGCGTCGCATGTTTACAGTGCCCCCATACCGCACAGACCCTATACATTTACATAGATACATGCCTCTCCGGAATTCGAGCCCGAGTCCTTCGATACGGCAGTCAGCGTCTCTAACTACTATTCCGGTAGGACGGCGAATACTATATACTATATATATAAGTGCAAAAAATTTAATTATACCAAGAATTTTCGCACATTATGCGGCAGAACATTTAACAGTAAAAACATAAAGAAATAAACTGAGTGCTAATTTTTCGCAAAGAACAAAAATTAAAATTTAAATAAATAAATTTCAAAAGATCCTATAAATGTAGAATTATAATTATGTAGACGTAAAAAATAAAATTAGGATAAACCATCACAAGAATACCAAACACAAAGAAAGTTAAAAAGAATTATGAAAGAAGAGGACTTCAATTAACTCCAACACAACGCCGTCAGGAGGAGTACGTTTAAATTAATTACAATTCCTCTTCCATAAGAAAATTCTTGCTTTTCTGTATCTAGAATTAGCTGATGAATCATCCTTATGTATTTTTTAAATCTTAATAATTCACTCGAAAACTTTAGCTTTCTGTAAAGCAATGCCATTTTTTTGTGATTTAAATTTTAATTTTAATTTTTATTGTTTGTGAAAAATTAGTTCTAAATTTCTTTCTTTGTACCATATATATTATTTGAAATTTATTAATTATGAATTTTAATGTTTGGTCTTTGTGAAAAATTGGTTTTAAATTTCTAACTATATGTATATATATATAATATTGTAGAGACATTAGGTATTTTTTGGAAGCAGGAGAGATGGAAAATGAGCAACACCTTCGCCGGGAATCGAACCGCGGACCTCTGGAATAGGGGTTTTTAGGGGGACCCAATCGCCAAATCCTAGGTGGGGAGAATCATCATCCACCACCCCTTTAGTTTGGGCGCCACTATAGAGACATTAGGTATTTTTTGGGAAGCAGGAGAGATGGAAAATGAGCAACGCCTTCGCCGGGAATCGAACCGCCAACCTCTGGAATACGCGCCCAGTATGCAGACCACTACACTCCGAAGGCACGCTAAGAAGGCGGGAGAAAAACCCTATAGTATTAGTATTATATATATATAGTATATGTTTTGTATATATATATGTAATTTTACAGCATTACAATTATTATACGAAAAAATGTATCTTATCCCCTGAATAAAAGTAAAACTCATTACTTTTATTCACTTCACTTTACAAATGTGTAATTCGATCATGATATCTCAGTCAGTCATTGATATGTGCCATGCTTGATTATATTTATGCAATGATTTTTTTTAATTTATATTCCTGAAAACTTGTACTAACTTTACATTTTAAGGGCAACTTATTTCATTAAATAACGTAGAAACCACATTTGGAACTCATTGTCTTCATCCGAATGCAGTATAGCAAGGATAAGATATTCCAATAATTCATTTTTGTTCGCTATTCTACCCCATAAAAAGAGTCATAAAATATTTTGCGAAGTAATGGAAAATAAAAGGAGATCATCTTAATACTCTTACATCTATTTTGGACTCATTTTAAGCGGAATTAATGCTGTTTGATTGAGGTAAAGTTAAGTAAAATATCCTGTTACCTCACATGCTGCAATTTCAGAACAGTAGGCGGGGGAAAATGTTCAAGTAATGTGTGTCGTCATAAATTTTATTGCTTCTTTTATGTTCCTATCGAAGTTATTATCATTTATTTCTACTTAGAATTTGGGACTGATTTTTTTTATGTGTTGGTGTGTGTGTGTGATAAATAAATTTTCAGTGATTGATATTTTAATAGAGAACTTATACAATTAGACTTATTTATTTCTAACTTGAATTTAAATTAATTTAAACTTTAAGAAAAGCTTAGTTTAATCCAAAAGATTAAATCGAATCATAATCAGGCACTTGCTTTTACGTATCAAGACATCAAGTATCCTATTTCGAATCATTTATTTCCTAGATTTACTTACTTAAATTCGGCTAAAAGTTACATAAATTACTTTGAATATTCATAACATAAAATATTTATGTATTATTCCTACAAATTAACTTTTTTTAATTCAATATTTGAGTTCTTTCACCTGAAACTGATAATTCTACTTTCTACATTCTATAGAATAAAGTAACGTTTCACTACAGTTTAGCTATCTAAAAAGACACAGTTTAGCGATAATGTAAAAATATGCCGTATAATTTTTTTAAAAACAAATGCGTTTTTTACTTAAACATGAAAATAAAAATATGGTAGCCAAAATAAAAGTAAGTAAAAAAAGTCTGAAAGCTTTAAGTTTTATAGGGGCGCCCAAAGGGGCGGCTTTTTAATTTACACTCACATACACGTTTCGAGAGTAATTGGGCTAATGTCCCTTTAGACTAAAATATTTAAAAATATCATATCTTTAGAATTTCTGATAGACAATCACGCACGCTGCAGATACAAATGGTTTTTTTTTTTTTTTTTTTTTTTTTTTTTTGGGGTACAGTGTTGCCATTTTTTGCTTTGAAATCCTTGAGTTTGTTACTGAAACATCCATTAAAGTTTTACAAATTATGAAATAGACAATAAAACAATTTTCCAATCGAGCTTCCAGGTGCCCATATTCTTTTGCAGAACTGTGTTATTTAAATTTTAATGGCTCTAGGTACCGTTATTTTATCATAATGCGAAAAACATATATACATTTATGCAGATTCGTCATTATTTACCCAGGCAGCATATAATCGTAAATTGCGCAAGAAAAATACGTGCAGGTTACGAATGGCTCTTCGTACAGAAAACGTAAAACTTGAATATAAAAATATCATAAAACTTATCCAGAAAAAATATTATATATTATGTTGATCAAGTTATTTCCGTCAGTGGAGCTACCTGGCCGATATGCTAACTATCCAGTGGACTGGCTGCCTCGCTGTCGGTGGAAAGAAAGAAAGAAAGTGCGGATGGTGTCCTGAAGGCTGGCTCTCCATTCCCTTTCAACCATTTGCCACAGTTCGTCTTCTGAACGAGGCAGAGGCAGAGTCTGCAACGGTGTCCAATCACATCCCACACAGGTTCGATTGGTGACAGGTCAGGAGAGTACGGTGGCCATGGAAGCATCTGTATACCTTGCAGAGCAGGTTGGCAGATGCGAGCACTGTGTGGTCGGGCGTTATCCTCCTGAAAAATTGCATTAGGCAGGCCCTGAATGTAGGGGATTGCCACCGGCCATAGTACATTATCCAAGTATCGTTCGGCCGTCATAGTGCCCTGAACACGAACTAGAGGTGACCTGGAATCGTAGCCAATAGCGCCCCAAACCATTATGACACGTTGTCGCGCGGTGGGGCGTTCTACAGTTACTGCCGGATTAGATCTGTCTCCACATCGACGCCACACACGTATGCGGCGACTGTCACTGGATAAACAGAAGCGTGACTCATCTGAGAACACGACGTTTCGCCATTCTGTCATCCACATCTCTCCAATCCGGCACTATTCTAAACGTTGGCGTCTGTGCTGTTGGGTCAATGGCAGTCTTCTTAACGGACGCCGTGAGTGCAGGCCACGTTCAACCAATCGACGGGAAATGGTTCTGGTCGACACGGGAAGATCCAGGGTATCTTGCACATGCTGCAGAATCGCGATACAAGTGACTTGCGGGACCGCCACAGCTTGTCGGCGGATGCGTCGAGCCACGCTTTGAACCTTATAAGAAATAGACTAACCCAAACGGGTTTTGTCCCTCGTCTGAGGCGTTGCCGGCTGTCACCTTGATTACATCCGGAGGAGTAGGGACGACTTGCAGAAATTTAACATTGGTTGTCTATTGCAGCGTGCATAATTGTCAAGAAAAAGCTGGTTCTAGCGCCTCATTTCACAAATTAGAATTTCTACATATTTTTATTTTTGAAATTGAGATCGATTTAAAAAAAATTTAGCATATTTATCAAGCATAATTAACGTTCCAAATAATTATAAAGCTATTCCATGCTTTCAGGACTGGATATTTTTTTAGCTTTTCCTATGCTGTAAGGAAATTTGTCACTACTTCTTTTAGAAAATAATATTTTAAATCTGAACTAATAGAAAATTTCAAACAAGCAATTTTCTCTTGCAATATTTATGCTTTTTATTGGTGTAAATAAAAATTTTTTAGTATTTTTTAAATAAGTAAAAAATACTAAAATATTTAAAAACGAATTTTTGAAAGTTTTCTTCAAAATTCTAAATTGTGCTGCTTTTTTAAAATTATAGATGAGTATTATAGCACAATTTCTATAAAGGAATTATATTTCATAATACATCATTGTGATAAACACTTTTGACTCCTTAAAAATTGTATACATTTAATTCTAATATTAAAATTGTATTTAACCGTAATAATTAATTTTGCTTGTATTTTATAGTGATTATTTTTTAAAATTTATTTTTAATTCTGCATAAGATTTTTTTTATTTACTGTTAATTTAACTTATTAGCCCAAAGAGGCGGTAGCCTAGAAAGGCTGTTGGTTTCGAAGCGGCATTTTGGGCTGTTTTGCTATAAATGTCCGTGTCTCCTTGCAAATTGTTGTTACCAAATATTATCGCCCTGTATTATATGTAAAGAAATTAAACAATGAAGAATCTGCACGAATACATGTATGTTTCTCGCACTGTGACAAAAACGACAGTATCTAGAGCCATCAAATTTTGAATAGTGTAATCCTCCACCCGATCACGAGCATCTGGACGGCCGAATTTCGAATTTGTTTTAATCTATTTCATATTTTGTAAAACTTTAACAAATTTTTGATTAACAAACTCAACGAGTTCAGAGCGAGCACTGTACGGAAAATAACAGTTTTATCTCCAGTGCGGAAATTCTAAAGATATGCTGTTTTCAAATGTATGTGGTTTACGGGCGAAGAACATGATATTCAATAAATATAGGTAACACACAAAACATTAAAAAAAGAGTGCTTCTAGATTTTATTTTATCTTTTTTTCCCCCTTCATTACGCTCAGAAAATGTTATGCTCCGAATTTTATGAATTATTAAAATAACTAATCCACTTTAATGTTAATAATTTGATGATCATATAATCAAATAAATATGATCGTTTTGTAATGTTATTATAGTTTGGAAAATCACTGACTGAAAATGTTCATTAAATGAAAAAAATATCATCAGATCTTGTTTAATTTTACCTTATTTATTTCAAAGCATCGCGTACTATCAATCTTATTTAATTTTACTTTATGTTACGAACTTTAAATTAAGTTCATAAATTTTGTGCTTAGAGTTTTTACCGTTTTACCAAAGTAAAGATGTTTGTACAAGAATTACGCATGAAAAAAAAATGGGCGAAACGCACTAAAAAGTGCTTTAATGAGATATATTAAATCCTATTTGGAAAAAACTGTGGCTTTTATAATCTCATCACTATACAACGTATCACATTTAATAATTAAAAAGAGTTATGTGATACAAACGTCATCGGTTTCAGTGTTAAAGTAAACCAGATCGTCCCTACTCTTTCTTGCCGACATGTCGGTGACGCACGCCCCGCCCACTGGGTTAGTCTATCTCATATAAGGTCCATGATCCACGCTTGCTGACGTCACTCTGGCTGCATCTGCACCCCTCCTTCTTCCCACATTTCCTTGTTCCAACCATGTTCGCCATAGCCGATGCACCGTGCTCGCATCCATGTGGGTATCAGCTGCGATTTGACGTAAGGACTAACCCGCCCTCCTCAGTCCGATCGCCATACCCCTCATAAAATCGCCTACCTGCTGGAAGTGCCTTCGTATTTAAATATAATAAAGGACGATAACATTTGGTGGCAGCAATTTGAAAAGTGAAAGGACATTTATAATGAACAGATACGAAATGCTGTTTCGTGACTAATAGGCCGTCTGGGCTAACACCTCATTGGGCTAAAACTTAATATTTTACTTGTTTTAAATTCAATTGTTATTTTCATTAATGTATTTTATCAATGATAAATAAATACATGTAATTTTTTTCAACATGTAAGATGTCGATGTCATTGCTTCAAAATTTAATGATAATTAATTATTTGCTTAGAAGTTAAAATGAATATGATATAATCTTCATACTATTCCATTAATTATTTCCTTTTCTATATAATAAAACTTCTAAGAACTTACTGTTTGCATGATCCGCGTCATGATTTTCCTGATGTGTAACGGGAATATGAGATTACTTCCATTCAGGAAGTCCTCAGAGAAAGCATTCCTTTTCTTAGGGATGTAATCTCCGCGTGTTTTGCTGTAATCAGTTAAAGAAACTGACAGGCTTCTAAGTAATAAAAGCCAATAATTGATGATAATTGTTGAAACACTGATTCGATAGTTTTCCGATTTTGACTCTAAATTAGATGATCATTTATTTGTGCATGTTAGAAAAAATGCGATTAATATCCACCATTTTATTACTTTTCGTCTTATTTTTTAATATTATATTTTTATATAATGTTCTTAGTAATAAACAATTTTTATCCCAAAATGGATGTTTGTCCAGAATGGCATGTTAGTCTCGAAAAGACATTTTACGTTGAATCAATATAAACGGCGTGTCACTTTTCAAATTGTTGCCATCAAATATTATCACCTTATATTATCCTTAAAAAATATATCCTGCTTGAAAGTACGCTTGTTTCTTGCAATGTGGAAAAACAACGGTAAATTTTGAATTGCATAATCTTCTACCCAAACATGGGCCAACTCGAAGCCCGAATTTTAAATTTCTAATTTGTTTTATTATCTATTTCATATTTTATAAACCTTTAACGAATTTTTGATTAACACAGTCAACGATTTCAAAGCGAGCAGTCGCAACAACGTACGGAATAAACCACTTTTATCGGGAGTGCGCGAGACTGTCTATCGGAAATTCTAAAGATATGTTGTTTTTAAATATTTTGTAAATTTGCTGTTGAATCGAATTTCATGCGGCGTAAGATCAAGAACGTGATATTTAATAAAAAAATGTAAACACAAAAAACGTTAATAATAAAATGAGAAAAAATGTTCTGTAAAGCTATAGTAATAAGAAAAACCAAACACTGATATGAACTGAGAAAAGACTGAGAAAGAATAGAAAAATGTGCGTAACACTGCATCAGGAATTCTGAGTGTATACTTCTAAACTGCTTTAATATATTTATAATTTTGTTGTTGAATTGTGTATGGCGTAAGTGCAAATAAATTGATGCTTGTTAAAAAATCTAAAAAAAAAAAAAAAAAAAATCTACAAAATCTGAAAAGTTTCATATTTTAAATTGCGTCCAAAGGGGTGTTTTCTAACATTTTGTGTGTTACCTTTATTTATTAAATATTATGTTCTACTTACACAAGCAATAAAAGTCAGTTCAACAGCAATATCGTAAAATAATTTTAAAATGAGCATTTCTTTAGAATTTCCCCTGCAGAGTCTCGCGCGCTGGAGATAAATTTTTTTTTTTTTTTTTTTTTTTTTTTTTTTTTTTTTTTAGTGCAGTGTTGCCACTCTCGCTTTTAAATCGTTTACTTTTTTAATTAAAAATTTGTTGAAGTGTTACAAAATCTGGAATCGATAATAAAACAAATTTCAAACTCAAATTAGGGATTCCACATGCCTATATTTTATGGAAGATTACGTTATTCAAATTTTGATGGCTCTATGTACCTTTGTTTTATCACAATGCGAGAAACATACATACATTTATGCAGATTTTTCAGTATTTAATTTCTTTAAATATAAGATTTAAATATAAAATATAATATTCTAATAATAATTAAATAAATAAATAAAAGGTTATGAGAAGTGAGTGTAACAACAGACTAGTAGACTGCGAACTCAGTAAAAGTGTAAAAAATATTAACAAACCCATTCGGACGACCGTTAAAATCTGAAACCTTTCAGAGGTTTTTATTTGTAATTTTATCAAATTTTAAATGCCATATAAAGTTGTGCTAAAATCTTAGTATTCATATCTTCACGGTTTCATAGTCGTACCAATTGAAGGCATCGAAACTTTAGTTCACATTCTTGATAGAACATTAAATGGCGAATACGACCATTGGTTCGAAATCTAATTCCTTATCTAATCAATTATTAATAATCCATTATAACTTCTATAACTGAAGGTCTTTCGCGAAGCTTATAAAATTTTACACTAAATTGATCTGAGACTCACAAAATAAATATCACTTAAAGACAAGGTTTAGATACAAAAATAAAAAGTAATTCGTGTCATGATTAAAATAAATAAAATAAGCAAAATAATCAAATGAAATAAATAAGAAAAAAATATCTAAGCCTTCGAAAGGGAAAAAAGTTCGGAACTTCCAAAAGGTGTGATGGATGCTTTCGTTTTAGATTTTGCTAATTCTGAAAATAAAAATGTACTTAAAGAGGCATGTTTATTGATTTTCCATTAATTAAATATTAGCTTACTGAACTGTGAAAAGCTGAATTTTTGCAAAATAAAATATATCGCAATAAAAAGTTAAAAAAACTGCAATTAAAAAAATTATTTTGTTAAACATGATTTAGCATATTAAATATTAAAATCAATTTGGTATTTATTTTTTAAAAATCAAATAAGAATTTATTTTTCACTTATTAAATTCGCTTCTTTTATAATTAACTGCTATTATTAAATTTGCAGATTTTCTTTCTGATCAAATCTCTGTTAGGAAATTTACCGTTCTTAGATGTTTGTTCGGTCCAAATACGAAGTCAAAGCAGGACTATATACATTTTATTTTGCCTATAGATAAAATTTCTTTTATTTATTCAAAAATTTCAACAAAAGTTGTTTATAGTTTACAAATGCTCATAAAATTAAAAAGCAAAATGCCATTTGCAATTTGAAATTCGGCGACCTTTTTTTTTGTTTCCATTGGATTAAATATGACATGTATTAAGATTTAAAATCTAATTAAAGTAGATAAGGAATAGAAATGTTTTAGCATTATAAAATACATTAGCCGGTAAAGTAGCACAAAAGAGCTGTGCTGTGAAGAAGCGATATCTTCTAAGCTTTCTGAGTTAACTCTTGGAAAACCGAAGCTTTTGCTAACCTGTTTGCTTAAAATATCGAAGCACTTGTCCCCGTCCATTAACTGTACTGTCTGCTCCCTCCTCTTCCTGTCCATTAACGCACAAAGAGGGTTGAACATCTGAAATGGCATCCTTTCTACTTCCTATCAAAGAAGCTTTCATTAGCCTTTAAGATGAAGCTGTCTGTAACAAACTGATACAATGCATTTGGGGAATTGCATCTCCTACCACATACCTCATGGAGGTAAGAAAGGGAGGAGGGGCCATTCCGCGCTAGAAGTGAAGCACTGCTTTGAAGCTTGGGTCACCAAACGGGGTGTTCTTTGTTTACATTCAGAAGCTCGCTTGACAAGATTCTGATAGTATTTCGACACACGACAGTTCCATAGAAATCGAAAAAGGGACACTCTCGCATGTAAGAAACATTCATAGTGTGATGGATAATAGCAATTTGTATAGTTTACTGACATTTACGCAAAAATCACATCTTGGTTATTTTTCGATAACTAACAACAGCGATTTTGATTATGAATTTGTTTTATAAAATTCTAAGCTGTTGCACTACAAAAATATAGATTTTAAGAAAATTGCTAAAAGAGATCTGCCAAAATTTATTTTCTAGAAGATTTGAAAAGTTTGAAACTTGATGGCTAAATGTAAATATAAAATTATGTATGTTAAAATATTTGTAATTAGGCACATAGGTCAGATTAAGTTTTTATTAAATAGAGTAACGCATGCAAGGGCTATCTGCCTAAAGAGAGCGATGCCATCGTGGAGGAATTTTAAAGAAAAACTGACCTTTGAGTGGGTATTAAAAATAATACTTATAATTTTCATTCAAATTATATTCATATATATTTTTTATGTAAATAAATACACTTTCGGGTGTGTGCTAAATTAGTGTAAATTACTTTACACGAAAAATATAGTGAATGCACAGAAATTAAAGATTTGCACATGCCGGAAATGATAAATAGGAAATATGTATGGGTATTTATGCATGTCCTTGCAAAAAGCATGTATCTGCCGTTGACAAAATACTTAAATATTCATTAAATTATTTATAAATGTATTTGAAATGAAGAATTTATTCACTTATAAACAACTGTGAAAGTACTGTGAAGAAATCTAATTATTAAATGTATCTAATTTATAATGATTATAAATTTTATCTAAATATATAATAACCTTAATATTGAATTGTGAACATAAATTGAAATCCTGTTGACAAATACGTTATAAAACTATTTAAGCAAGAATTGCTCGTATTGGAAAGCAATCTGTTAAAAGGTATTGTAAAGCAAATGCTATGAGATGCGCACTTGAGAAAGTAATAAAGAGTTTTGGAATATGTATTGTTGAAATGAAGGGTAAAAAAAAAATCTGATAAGTATAATTAAAAAAATTATTCCCTTTACATTTTATAATAACTCAGTTACAAGTTTTAAATAATATTTAAAAAAAAAAAATCAGAAATTTTCAGAGAAAGTCAAATACTATTTAATTCCTAATAATTCTCTAATTTAAAATGAACCGAATAGAGCATTAATTATAAATTGACTTACATTTTTCGATTTAAAAAAAGCCAAAAAATCATGTCATATTTAAGAAAGTATTTTAGGAAGAAGCTCTATAAATAGAAAAGAAATAATGCATAATTTTAATATTAATAATACAATAAACTTTGATCTTAATTTTTGTACCTTAACCGAATAAAACCGAATTACCTTAATTTTTTTTTCTAATGTAATTAACGAAAACTTGTGAAAATATTTCATTCAAATTAAACCCTTCTGAGAAAACTGTCCTGTGAAAAGTATAGCATTTAATTCCGTTCAGAATGAAATTTTGTTTAAAAATATGTTGTTTTCACATACTTAGGACTCTGAAGTGTTGTAGAAAAAGAAAATATATACATTTATATGTATATTTGCGACGTAATTACAAAATATTTACACCCGAACGCGTCAAATCCCATAGAACTCAATGGTAAATGAACCAATGTTTTGGTCACCACGTAGGGATCGCCGGTGCTTCAGAGCAGGGTACGGAGAAACTTGTTTAGGGCGACTCCTTCTTACTTCCTACTGTAACAAACTGATACAATGCATTTGGGAAATTGCATCTCCTACCACATACCTTAGGGGGAGAGAAGAAATCAACATCGCGATCTCGGCTGTTTCCGGCGGTTGCGGGCATTTGAATGAAAGGCTGAGTCGGTCGTTATGCCTTCAAAGGGTTAAACGGACTTAAATTTACGTTACACTGACGAAGGCAGCTAAAAGCCTCACAATAGAACCTCTGAGAACTGAATTCATGGCGAATTATCAGCGTTGCAAGCTATGAGTTGATTAATAATTGTTCCTTTTACATATTATTTAACTTACTATAGCTGTAAAATATTCTTTTCAATTTAAATATTCTCTTTTCTGTTAAGAAAGCAATGATATGCTTATAATAAAGCTTTCGTTTTCTGAAGTGTATCATTCCGGAACATATTTACATAATAGAAAAGAGATAATAAAATCGATTATCCAATCGAATTCAAATGATAACCACTACTAACTCATAATAACAAAAGGTTACTATGTCTCTCTATTGAAATCCAAAGCAGTTTTACGCTTTCATAATTATCACATAATCTTACTTCTTTTATGCTATTGGGCCCCCATCAGTGGCCGAGTGGTTAAAATCGCTAAATAGAGCATTTGTAAACTATAATCAGGGTGTCCGTAAAAGAATGTCCGAGTTTCAAATTGTAATAGTATCAGCTGTAATCGTTCGACAGTTGTGGTTGAAGGTGACGAATAAAAAATAACTCCAACAGTTTCAGATAAGCGCGCATGCGCTTGAATCGCTACATCGTTTTCATAGTTGCAGCGTCATCTATTCAAAATGGCGACTTCTGAGCGTAAGGCCCATATCACACGGCGTTTGTTTCACACGAACAACTGTTTCGGACAACTTTTCTGACTCGCTTACTACTGAAAGAAAGACATGCGACTTTTTCCTTCCTTTCCAAAAAAATTGCAAGTTGTTCGTTTTCACCCAATCAGCTATCAGCTTCGAAAGCTATTGTTTGTAGTGGGGAAACAGTTTTCCCTGTGTTAACCCCAAAGCAATCTATGGTGATTGGTTTTTGTGACAAAGCAGAAAAATTGTTCCAAACAGTTGTTCTTCCGAAACAAACCGACGTGTGATAGCAGCCTAAAGCGTTTTGTGTTCTACAATTTGCTAAGAGTGATTCGGTAATTGCCGTTCAACGTGAGTTCCGATTAAAGTTTCAATGTAATCCCCCATGTGACAGAAATATCCGCCGATGGTATCGACAGTTCGAAACAACCGGATGTCTTTGTAAAGGTAAAAGCCCGGGAAGACCCAAAGTTTCTGTAGAAATGTGGAACGTGTCGAAGAATCTTTCCTTCGTAGTCCGCAGAAATCTGTTCGGAAAGCAAGTCATGAACTACAGTTGCCAAAGACGACAGTCTGGACGACTTTTAAAAGAAATTTACTCTTGCGTCCATACCGATTACACTTGGTACAGCAATTAAAGCCTAATGATTGTGCAGTACGATTTCGTTCTGCATGTGAAGTTCTTCAACGGCACAATGACTTTCTGCATCATGTGGTGTTCAGTGATGAGTCGACGTTTCATACAAGTGGGAAGGTAAATACCCATAATGTTCGTATATGAGGTTCAGAAAATCCTCATCAACTTGTACAACACGAAAGAGATTCTCCAAAAATAAACATTTTCTGTGCTGTTTCACGACGACAAGTGTATGGACCATATTTTTTCACTGAAGCTACAGTAACTGGGTTTCTTATCTGGATATCCTACAACAATGGCTCTTTCCCCAATTAGTAGAAAGTGAACCTGCAAACTTTATTTAGCAACAAGATGGAGCCCCTCCTCATTCTTTTGTGTCTCTTTATGCGAGATTGGTTAAACGTCGAAGTCCCTGACCGTTGGATTGGGCGTCACGGTCCAGACGACAGAGTTCTGTTACCCTGGCCGCCTCGTTCACCTGACATCATGCCTTGTGATTTCTTCCTTTGGGGCTTCGTAAAAGATCGAGTCTACGTTCCATCCCTACCCCACGATTTACCGACCTTGAAAGGTAGAATTGCACAGGCTGTTGCTTCCATTACTCCAGACTTTCTGCCACAGTATGGGAAGAATTGCATTTTCGTTTGGATGTGTGTCGTATCACTAAAAGCGCACACATTGAGCACTTATAGGAAAAACTAGGTTAGTTTTCCTTCAATTTCATGTATGATTTGTTATATTTAGTATAAAATAAACTCTTGTAACATACCATTAAAACTCGGACATTCTTTCACGGACAGTATTATGCTTCAAATAAAAGGAAAATTACTACGACAGCCAGTTCATTGTAATAAGAAATATCATCATCTCGAACATCGTAATTTTTGACATCGCAGCCAAAACTTCTATGACATATAAATTTTCTGCTACATAAATACTCAGTTTTTGCAATTTCCTGCTCTATTCTCTTAATTATAAGAACAGTTCTATTAATTGTAATAAAATTCGAAACCAACTAGCAATGTCATCAGTGTAATATTATCAGGTTCAATGTTTCTTCTAACCTTCTTCGGAAACATACAATGACCTGACTAGGAACAGAGAGCTTACTAAAGCTATGTTCACTAATTGTAGTAAGTAGACAGGATACAGACGAAGGGTATACAAGACCCTTTATTTTTCTTTATATACAATGACTTCCGTACTTCGGAATACAATGACCCTCCACTCGGGGTCTAACGTAAAAGGTATAAAAATAAAACTAAACTCTAATTCAACTTTAGAATAAGATTGGCCTTATAATAACAGGAAGCGTATGTAGCACAGAGACTGTGAACACTACAATACGTTTAATTTATCAAGAGGATTAAAACCTCTGGCCTGGAAGGCAAATAGCAACTGCGTAACTTCTAAGGTAAGCAGCCTACTTCGAACTCACTGCTTCCTCTCTCCTGCTTGGCAAAAAGGCCACACTTAAATACTTGGCGTTCGCCAGACAACTTTGCATAAACTCCTTCACGCTTATAATTCTGGCCGGAAGTAGAAAATAAGAAGTGATAGTAAAGATTTAAAATAAAATAAACGTTAGTAAAACTTAAGATCCTTACATACTTCCCGCCAGAGTTAATTAGTTTGAAACTGAGGTCTAAAACGACCTTGTTGAAAACTTTTAGCTCTAGAAATTAACGCGAGGCTAACCTTTTACAATCATAACTTAGCTAGAAACTAGAAAATTTAAAAGAAAGAAATTTGTTACAATAGCAGCTCCCGGGATATACAACAATCTTTTTTTTTTTTCATCTGTACTGCATCTAAACAGGAGCTTTATTCAATTCTGGTTCCTTCCAGAGATCTGGAAGGAAAACTAGTTTAATGAAATGTTACAGAATGACATTGCAATTAACATATAGAATATACTTCTCTTAACATTCTTATTTCATTCATGACTATTTTAATTATCTCTCCCCGTGCTCTCTGACATGTGTTGTAAAAGAACACCAAACACGTATGTGTTTCTGTCTACGTGTGCCACACTTCCTCCTACAATCAAAACACTAACGTGTTAAAATTCAACATACGAGACCTCTTAACACACCCTAATTTCAACTCTAAACCCTGAGGTACTATTCTAAAAGTGGCTAACTCTAAAGTGTAGCGTCAGAGAGCCTAACTACATCATTCAACCTTTACCACATATTTGCCATGATTTAATCTTTACAGTCACACGAATAACAAATTTTTAACATTACTTTCACTTTTACCATATCACGGTATTTCTTAACATTTAAAATAACAGTTCACATGTATATAAGAATATATCAACATGCCGTTAATTTTACACATTTGAAAACATACATTAGTAGTACATTGTTAACTTCTATTCTTTTCAAAGCAAGTGCCAATTCTTTCTACATTGAAATAATACTACATTTCAAAAAGTCTTTCAGACTAAAACTTGTCTCTTGCTAGAATGTTTTAAATAAAATTTATACAATAACTTTTTTTTACAATATTTAAGTTCTTACACAACGCTATTATACATCAACTTTAGTTTTACGCGCGAGTAATTGAAAAACATAATAAGAAAATCGGTCACAACTCATTTCTCGCCCTTTCGGCGATAAAGGTAGACCTCGCATGAGGTAAAACTTCTTGAAATCTGCCACTTGCAGTAAGAATGAAAGATTAACTCAAGTTTGCAAAATAACATAAAATTTTACTTATCTTTGTAATATTCAGACATCCTTTTCTGGGCCCAGTCTTTAAAGGTATAGCTGATAGTAGCTTGGTTGATCCTCCTTCTTGTACGGGCTCGCCCTTCAGTGCTTTCCTCTGGAAGCTTCCGTTTTTCACCAGTACGGCCACCCTTGAACACCTTCCTTTTGTGCTCTGCTTGTGGTCTTGGCCGTTTGAAGGCAGCTGGTCTTGGTGGAACCGGGAAACTTCTGTCGTGATCCTGCTTGGACCTCGTTGTTGGCCGTTCAAATTTTTCTTGTACTTTTTCCTCCGCCGCTGATGGCCCTTCCGCAGTTCGGCGACTTTTGCTGCGGAGAGTTCTGTCGGATGAGTCAATCTTCCGTTTCACAGCCGGGTTATAGTTGCCGTCCTTTCTCCCGGTCCTTTCCACATACGTCGTCCTTCTCCCTTCTTCATTCTGGGGGTGTTCGTGCACTCTGTTTTCTGGACGGTGGAACGGCTTCTTTTTCTTTTTACCTTCAGTTTTTCCGCGGGGCAATTTTCTTTTCACTTGCTTCTGTCTCTCATTGGCTTGTCCTTGTACTTGTCGTTTTCCCACCTCTGGAACTTGTACCTGCGGTGTCTGCCGTACCGGATCCTGCAAAAGATCTGAAAAGATTTTCATTTTATTACGATCGAAGTAGGGTTTAATTTGATCAATATTTGCGGAACAGGTTTCACCATTTCTTGCCTTTAACACTACAACAGCGTGAGTTATTTTTTCTATAACATATGGTCCTTCAAAGCGTGGAAAAAATTTGGCAGTTTTATCTTCTGGTGCTGAAGAAAGTGAATGCTTGATTTTTAAAACTTCATCCCCTACTTTATAAGTTACTCCCGATCGTTTCAGATCATAGTATAACTTCTGTTTTCTTTGTGCTACTTCCGTATTCTTTTTTGCTTCTTTTATTAGTTTTTCTATATCACCCATTTTAAATTCTGGGGCTCTTTGTTGCACATAAAATAGTTTATCTAACGGTGTTATAACCTTTCTGCCTAGAAATAACTCAGCAGGAGTTTTGCCCGTTGTATCATGTTTTGCGGTCCTAAGGGCGAAAGCAAATTCATTGACATAGTTATCCCAGCTTTTATGAAAATTTTTAACATAACTACGGATAATTTTCACTATATTTCTGTTGACCCGTTCCGCTATATTTGATTGCGGCCGATACGGGACCATTTTTAAATGACGTATACCCAGTTTTTGGCACATGTCTTCAAATATATTACTTACAAATTGAGGACCATTATCCGATATAACTTTTAGGGGCGCCCCATATTTTAAAATATATTTATTTAAAATAGAATCAGTAACTAATTTCGCGGAGGCTCGTTTTAAGGGAACAATTTCGGTCCATTTACTAAAATGATCAACCATAACAAGGAGATAGCGACTTTTGTTTAACTGACTTTTTGGGAAAGGGCCCAATAAATCGATGCCGATTATTTCATTTGGAAATTCGGATTTAATACTATTTAGAAACCCGGCCGGGCGGAAATTAATATAATTAACGGCTTGACATGTTGGGCAGGACTGGACATACGCCCTTGTTAACTTTTGCAGTTCAGGAAAGTAGACTGCCTCGCGTACGCGTTGGATAGTTTTTCGAATACCAGCATGAGAAGCTAAAGGGCTGTCATGGAGCTCTTGCAGGATATTTAATCTAAGACTAGCTGGGATAACAGGTCGAAATTCGTTGTTGGAATTCGTAGTTTTTGTGTAGAATAATAGACCATCTATTAGTTCGTAATGGGCCGCCCTATTTCTTATCGCCACAATATCTTGGTGGCTAAAATTTTCAGGATCCTTCAAATACTCATAAATACTTCCAAACTCAGGATCCTTACCCAGTTCGGTTATTACAGTTTCTCGGGAATTTATTGTACACGCTGTCAGCATTGCAACTTTTACGGTATTACCCTGTTCGTCTAATTTAATTCGTGATAGGGCATCTGCTACGATATTTTCCTTTCCGGGGGTATGCTTGATTACCAGATTATATTCTTGCAGCTTGAGTGCCCATCTTATTAACCTTGGGGATAAATTTTTCCCTGAGTACAATCTAGTTACCGCCGCATGATCAGAATATACTGTTATCGGCGCCTTTCCAAAATAGACTCGGAACTTTTGCACTGCTAACAGAACTGCAAGTGCCTCTCTCTCGGTCGCGGAATAGTTTCTTTGTGTTTGATTTAAAGTTCGGCTAAAAAATGCCACGGGCTGCTGATTTTGCGAAAGTACCGCTCCTACCGCATAATCCGAAGCATCCGCTGAAATTTCTAAATTCTCATCCTTTTCAGGAAATTTCAACACAGGGGCTTGCGTTAATGCTTGTTTTAATTTTTCGAAAGCACTATTGGCTTCAGCCGTCCACGAGAATCTTGCCTTTTTCCTTTTTAATTTTAACAATGGCTCAGCGATAGCCGCAAAATCTTTTATAAAGGACCTATAATATGAACAAAGTCCTAGAAAAGAAGAGAGCTTCTTTGCCGTGTTTGGAGTCTGATACTTTTGTACAGCGATTATTTTTGATTCATCTGTCTCGATCCCTTCTTGCGATATTTTGTAACCTAAATATTTTAATTCAGGGGCTGCAAATTTGCACTTTTCGACATTAACTTTTAGACCGGCCTCATTTAATAAAGAAAACACCTGTCTTAAATCCTGTATATGTTGGTCGAGATTATCACTAGTAATAATGATATCGTCTAAATAGATAAATGTGGACTTTCCAAGAACAGGTCTTAACACAATGTCCATGCATCGCTGAAATGTTGCTGGGGCGCCTGAAAGGCCAAACGGCATACGCAAAAATGCATAAGTGCCAGACTTGGTTATAAAAGCAGTCTTAGGCACGTCCTCAGGCCTGACCCCTATTTGAAAATAACCATTCGTTAAGTCTAAAGTCGTCATAAATTTGGTTGATTTTATGTTCCTTAAAATTTCTTCTATGATCGGTAACGGATATACCGGATATTTCGTTATGGAATTTAATTTACGGTAATCAATAGCGAATCTCCACCTTTTTGGATGCTCCAAAGGATAATCATTATTTTTCTTACATAAAACCACCGGACTAGCATAACTACTTGAGATAGGCGTTATGACCTTTTTACGTAGCATATCGGTAATATGCCATTCTATAATTTTTTCCTTATTCTTATCATAACGGTATGGTTTTTGACGAACCGGCAATGCATCTCCGGTGTCAATACTATGGTTAGTAACCTGAGTAAATCCTGGAATATCACTAAATAAGGAAGCAAATTCACTTACCACTTGTCGGATTCTATCTTGCTCGTCATTAGGCAGGTGGTCAAGATTTAACCTTGGCGGTTCAACCTTATCTACACGCACTGGTTTCATCGTCAGCTTAAGGGACGCTGCATTAAAATCCAGTGTAGCTTGTGCGTCTGAAAGAAAGTCTATTCCTAGGATTAAATTTGCTTGCAAATTCTTTACTATAAAAAACATCACCTTTACTTGTTCGTCCTTGATACGGATGTACAAAGGTACTTTACCTACGCACTTACATTGTTCTCCTTGCGCCGCTAATACTGTTGTATTATCCGCATTATATATGCGGTATTTGCGAAAATACTTTCTAAAAAAGACTTCTGCCACACAGGAACACTGCGCGCCGGTATCCAGGAGTGCGGTGGCCGGGATATTATTTACCAAGACTTCAATCTTCGGAAGAGTTAAATTTTTCACCATTACTGTATTTAACTTGTAGGAAGAGGGGTTTTCGTGGCCTTCAGATTTCCGCACCCTCTCGTCAGCAGAAATCCGTTTTAGTTTAAATTATTTTTCCTTTCGGTGCTTTCCTTCTTTCTCCACTGGCCTTGAGACTTTTTTCCTGGGTTGCTATTGAACTGTCGACGTTCGCCGGCTGTTTTTGAATGCTCGGGTTTCCTTGCCCACTGATTCGCTTTTTCTCCGTAGCCATGTGCTTGAGTTTGCTGTAGTCTTGGCGTACCAAATTGGTTTCGCTGTTGATATTGGCGTCTTCTTTCGACGTCCGCCGTTCTTCTACTTTCAAACTGCATTGCTAGCTCAAATAACTTTTCCAGTGTAGTCGGATTTCGTAATTCAATAAAGTCTTGCACTTGGGGTAGTAACCTCGGCAAAATCACTTGAATTATTTCAGGATCCGGACGATTTCCATACAAGAGCTTGAAAACGTGAATTTTTCTTAAAATAAAGCTCGAGAGGTTTTCCATTCTTTGTTGATATATACTGAAAAGTTCTGTTTCTAATTTCGCACGATCCCTTACAACAGGGAAGGCTTTTAGTAGGGCAGTCTTGAAATTTTCGTAAGTATAGGTGGGACTTCCTGCTTGACCCAAGAGACTTCTGCCGATACATTTGAACCAGTTAAGCGCTTGGCCCCTCAAAGCGCTGGTAGCTAAGGTAACTTTTTGAAACTCGTGCACGGGGTAGAGCATGAAGTGGTCATCCAATTTTTCCAAAAAACTGGTTACCTGTGAGTTTCCATTAAACGTTGCTTCTGGTTTCATCGAAGCGCGCATGGTCTGGACGATGTACCCAAATCCTTCCAGGGCGGCAGCTGGCATTTCTGGATTCTGAGCCGTTTCTGCAGGCAGCACAGGTTCTTCTTGAAACTCGGCCATGGTTATTCTTCGTCGGGCGCCACTATCAGGTTCAATGTTTCTTCTAACCTTCTTCGGAAACATACAATGACCTGACTAGGAACAGAGAGCTTACTAAAGCTATGTTCACTAATTGTAGTAAGTAGACAGGATACAGACGAAGGGTATACAAGACCCTTTATTTTTCTTTATATACAATGACTTCCGTACTTCGGAATACAATGACCCTCCACTCGGGGTCTAACGTAAAAGGTATAAAAATAAAACTAAACTCTAATTCAACTTTAGAATAAGATTGGCCTTATAATAACAGGAAGCGTATGTAGCACAGAGACTGTGAACACTACAATACGTTTAATTTATCAAGAGGATTAAAACCTCTGGCCTGGAAGGCAAATAGCAACTGCGTAACTTCTAAGGTAAGCGGCCTACTTCGAACTCACTGCTTCCTCTCTCCTGCTTGGCAAAAAGGCCAGGCGTTCGCCAGACAACTTTGCATAAACTCCTTCACGCTTATAATTCTGGCCGGAAGTAGAAAATAAGAAGTGATAGTAAAGATTTAAAATAAAATAAACGTTAGTAAAACTTAAGATCCTTACAATATTACCTCCAAGAAATGGCATTCTAATAAAAGATCCGAATTATTGAATTTTAGTAAATATTTTTTTTAATATATTCATGCACATTCTGGTGTATAATTAAAGTCTATCATTTCTTCACCAGTAGAAGTATACATATTATACATTATACCATGTTATTATTAAGCACAGGCTGTTCGCGTATTTTGAGATGATTTTGCTTTGCTATAGAAACAAATCGTCTGCTTGGATTATTTCTTAACTGCAACCATATTTCTGAAACGATAAATTATTGTCTGCTATTTGATAGTTTTTGTTTCATGCAAAATGGCGCTTTTAAAGAAGCGATGATTAGAAGGCTATGCCTGTGGTCTTTTCAAAGAAAATAATTCGTATCTAGCTAGCTACGATAGATAATAATACTGTCAACAAGAAAGGCTAAAACGTCAAAGTCCGGCTTCTAAGGGGAAAAATGTCCCAAATGCGTATCTAAGGAATGTTTCGTAAACGAAATGTTTCGAATGTTGCAAAGGTAAGATTTTTATTGTTAAAAGAAAATCCACCAGATCAACGGATCAATTGCAAAATCATTAAAATGCTCTGTGTCAACTGTAAATAAAGTGATTAATGATGATCTGAATTTTTAAAATGGCGACAAAACATTATTGCATCGTCTTTCTCAAGGATATGTCACCGAATGCCCAACGGGCTGCAGGATTCTTTATAAAAAAACATATATCCGTTAAAAAATGGAAAAATATTGTCCCAATAGACGAATCTTAGGGTTATTGAAATGGCTGCAGCAAAAAGAGAACCATTTATTACAATCAAAGAGGAGAAAAAAAATTTCGAAACATAGTTCGAAGAATCTAAAGAAAGATTTTCAAAGGGATTTATGATTGTTGCTGGTTTTTGTATATAACTGCAAATTAAAAATAAAGAGACTGGTGTGAAAAATGTGGAGATCAACTTCACGTATTATCAGGAACATATTTTATATCCAATTCTCAAATATGAAATAGCTTCTCTTTACACACAATGCCGTCAATGAGTAGACCTGCATCAAAACAAAGCAAGCAGCCTTACGTCAAAATCCACTTCTAATTTCCTGGGGAAAAATGGAACAAGAAATGTTACTCTACTAAATACTTATTAATGTTACTCTACTAATACTTACTCTACTAATAGACGTCTCTAACTCTACTAAATCTACTGATGTATCACGCTCGCATTTTTGTGTTATTAGGCTTTTAAAAACCCATTGTTCAAATTTCGACGTACATCTCTCCTTGCACATTGGAAAGCTGTTTAAGAGGAGTGAGATAAAATAATTCTTCTACTCCTACAAAAGGCATTGTCTTGGAAATTAACGTATAAAAAGATAATGAAGAATAAATGTTATCAAACAGAACATTTAAAACACAAACATTTTACATAAATTTTTTCTGTAAATGCAATAAAAATCGTCTGAAAAATGATCGAAGAGCATCTGTATTATCATATTATATATATACAGTGGTGGCCAAAATTGTGGACACTTTTGGGAATTTTTATGTTTTTGAACTTTGTATGCTTATAGAAAACGTCACGTTTCACAAAATGCAAACTTGTATATATCATTTTAAAGAGAATTTATTACTGAATTCAAAACAAAACAAAAAATTCAATTATTTGCAATACAGAAAAAGTTAAACGATAATAGTTATCGATATACATTAGATAGTGATGACTGCAGTGAGTTATCAGTACTTAGTAGGGTACCTTTTATTTTTGATTACAGCTTAACATCGACGTTTCATTGAGCTGACAAGAGTTTTAAGCTCTTCTTTCGTTATTACATGATGCCAGGAAACAATTATATCCTCAATTAGTTCCCTTTTATTTGATGTGCGCCTCATTCGGACAAGAGTTTTCAAAGGGTGCCACAAATTTTCGATAGGATTGAGGTCAGGACTGTTTCCTGACCATGACAACAATTTAATGCTCTTTGTATGAAACCACTCTTTCAATATTTTGGCCGTGTGGCAAGGAGCAGAATCCCGCTGAAAAGTAAATGAAGCATTTTTGGGAAAGAGATCTCTTATAGAAGGCAGAAGTTTTGGTTCTAGAATAGTGTCAATGTATTTTCTGGCATTCAGTGTCCCATCGATGACATGAAGGCGACCAATACCATATGCTGACATGCATGACCAAATCATAACACTAACTGTGTTCTTCACAGTTGCTTGAATGCAGTCAGGATGTAGCTCTTCTCCTATTCTATGTCTTACATATTTTCGCCCATCACTACCGAATAACGATATCTTAGTTTCATCACTCTATATAACTTGTGACCACTGATCATCTGTCCAATTAATGTGTTCCTTTGCCATCAGAAGTGATCTGAGGCTGATGATGACATTTTTCTATCTTGGAGTCATAGTGTTTTTATTCTTCTGTCATCAATAGATGTGCACCTTTTTCGGCCTTTTCCTTCTTTGTTTTTTATTGAATTTGTCTCCTGATATCGTAAACAAAACTTTCGGACTCCAGATGTAGTCACTGAACCACCCACCTGTCTTGCAATTTCAGCATAGGAAAGACCACTTTCTCGTAACACAATAATATTACATCTCTTTCTAGGTGTCCAATCTACTCTTTTTATTTGATGTCATTGCTTCTTGACTAAATATAAAAAATTTTACAAAAATTTCTACTTGTAATTGCAGTGTATAAGAAACAGGTCCTCCTTCTACAGAACAAAGCAAAATAATGAATTGTTTCAAGTGTAAACATGATGTCAGCTTCTACTGGCAGTTACTAACATTTGATTGGTTCTCAGATCAAGAAGAGTGACTGGCCAGGAAAGCTAGACATTACAAACTACATCATAACTGTGTTTTTTATTCATATTAAAGTACATATAACTTTTTTGTATTGCAAATAATTGAATTTTGTGTTTTGTATTGAATTCAGTAATAAATTCTTTTTAAAATGATATATACAAGTTTGCATTTTAGAAAACGTAACATTTTCTATAAGCATAGTGTCCACAATTTTGGCCACCACTGTATATATATATATATATTATATCATGTGATATTTTACACTAAGCTGTGCACTGTGAAAAAAAACGGAGGGGCAGTTTTTATCTCTCGTTCTGCTGGGCCGATTGACGAAATTCAAATTTTGTTTTTCATGTTCGAAAGCGTCTCGAAAGCGGATATATATTAGATTTATATACAGCATTGATCTAATATAGGTATTTTGACACAAACTCGGACTTTTTCTGAAATGACATGCCAATTTTTTCCAGATTACGATTCTACGACTCAAATTATGCCTAAATATTAGATTTCATAAAATTTAATGCGAAATTTACAGAGAAATTAAAAAATTTATCTTGGGGAATTTTTTTCAGTTTGCGCCAAGAATGCTTGGCGAACTTCTCATTTTATAGCAACCTATTTTTCTTTCCATTTTCTGAATGTAAACGAGTGGAAGAAGTCATCATTCATTATTTCAAATAATTTTCACAGAGTGTGTAAACAACATTTAGTGTTATTATCGCTTATAACAAATATGCCAAATTTCAAAATGCACCAATATGTAAATTCACATATATCTTAATAAATTTTGAATAAAAAGCTCTAATTTTTTGTAGGTACGCTTAGAAATACATATGCTTTTTAAGATGCCGGTAAAAGTTGTATAGGTTACATTTAATTTTTTCTTTGAAAAATTTATAAAAATTATTTAAAAATACAAATTTTAAAAAATCATAAAATATTGCCGAATTTAATTGGAATGAACCTAAATTTCGAATTCTGGAAGAAGGAATCAGGAAAGTAAGTTTAATAACAAAAGGAGATATTAATAAATATGTATCAAATTCAATTAACATTGAAGAGCTAATTTTTTAAAAAACTATTTGTGCTATTTTTACAAGTAGTTTGGTATAATTTGAGGCGTAGAATCGAAATATGGAAAAAAAATTGGCATGTCATTTCAGAAAAAGTCCTATTTTGAGTCAAAATACCTGCATTAAAACAATGCTATATATAAATGTAATACATATCCTAAGTCGCGCTTCCGAGATATGAAAAACGCAAGTTGAATTTCGTCAATCAGCCTAGTAGAATGGGTGATATATAACGATCCCCCTCTTTTTTTTTCGTATTGCACATGATATAATTAATTTTTTTAAATCGCCAGTGATTAAAAAAAAAAAAAAAAAAAAAAAAAAAAAAAAAAAAAAAAAAAACATTTAAACAAAACAAAACAAAAATTTCCCCTTAGATCTTAAGAATGAAGGTATCATAAGCCGCTTTGATTTCTACACTATTTTTAACTTAATCAATATTTGTCAGTTCAAAATTTTATATAAGAGCAAGTCTTAAAACCCTTAAACCTCATCGAAATGTCAGATGAACGTATAACAGTCGGATGTACAATGATGGATTGCTCTATTTTCATTCATAAGCTGTTTCCAAAGCCACACTATTAGGCTAACAGAAAGATATTCTACCATTTATCATCGGAATTCCCGAGAGCATAAAATCCTTCCATCTGGCCCTTAAAAGTAGAAGTTTTATCCTTCGACTTCCAAAGAATCATTAGCAGCCACATGGAGTAATCAAATATGCAGAGAATAAACGATTCTTAAAATTAAAGAACTGCAGATATGAAGATATTTTTAAATCTAGCATGATATTTTGAGGGATTTAACAGATTTACTGATGTCATTAAGAAATTTACGGATGTATTTAACATATTTATAGATAATGGATTGAGCTCATGATTGACTACGTAAACTATCTGCTTCAGCGCTTTACCGACTAAAATAGTTATTATAAGTAAGAAAACTTGTATTTAACATTTTAAATGAGTTCCGTTAATGTAATTTAATTGCATGAGGTTAGTAAAATCTCGTAAAAATATTTTTAATTATTTTAATAATAAGCCAAATGTAGTGATTTTTGATTGCACTAATAACCAATCGTAACAAAATTCTAGACTTTTAGATGCAATAGAAATTAAATTGTGAGTTGCATTGAGTACGCGGGCTCCTTTTCATTGTTTCTTTAATATGCCAAATGCTTTTAATTTTGCTCCCGAAACGCCTGGAATGAACAAAAATACTTTAGAGCATTTTATTTCTCAGTGTATAAAAGCATCTTTTTCAGTATATACTAAAGTGCGGATATTAGTTGTAATATGCTTTATATATATATATAATAAAATATTTCGGTCTTTCACCGTAACATATATATTTATATATATATATATGTTACGGTGAAAGACCGAAATCTGGAGAATGTCGACTTTCACCGGTGAATGTCAACATTCACATAGTCTCTTGGTGTATGTCCGAAATATTTTCCAAATACTCTTATTTCTGACTTACACTGGCCAATGTCGACATTCACCATGTACTAATGGTGAATGTTGAACATTATAACAATATTATATTTTCTTCTCCGTAATTCAGTCGCGAATAAACGCACTTGAGACCTGAAATAAGAACTTAAGAACATGAGAACCTAAAACACACAATACATTCAAAATGAGAAAGGAAAATAATAGAAGTTAAAAACTTACTTAATTATACAGTACGTTCTAAATGAGAAAATAAAATAACAGTAATAAAAAACTTACTAAATTATGCGATTCAAATTTTATTTATTGCAACAACTTAAACTATTATGGCACATTATGACCTCTCTTTTCGACATACACCAGAGCATATCTGTGATTGTCGACATACACATGTGAGGGTCCGAATATACAAGAATGTAGTGCAATATTCGATCTTTCACCAACGTATTTGGTGAATGTTAACATTCTCCGGTGAAAGTCGACATTCTCCAATTTCGGTCTTTCACGGTATATATATATATATATATATATATATATATATTGGGTCATATAAAAAGCCTCCGCGTGTTTTTGCCACTAGATGGTGTTGATGCCCATATATCCGACAACACTCTCCCGATTGTCTCAAACGAACATGTGCTTAAAAAGGTGACATTCAGCTTCCGTTATTTGTGAAAATAGTTTTCTAATTTGTTGCTTGTGTATAAAAATTATACTGATTTGAAAATGCGTGAAATATCTGAAGAAATATGTTATGCGATGCTTTTTTACTATAAAAAAGTTAAAAAGGCTGCAAAAACATGCCGAAAAATTTGTGAAGTGTATGGTGAGAATGCTGTGAGTGAACGAAGGGCCCAGGAGAGGTTTGCTCCATTCCGTTCAAGAAATTTCGATGATCAAAGATGCACCTCACTCTGGTCGGCCAGTCACTGAAAAAGTCGAAGAAGTTTTGCAACTGGTGGAGCGAGACCGGCACGTAAGGTGTCAGGAAATAGCAGAGGCACTAAACATCAACCACATGACAGTTTGGAATCATTTGAAAAGAGCAGGGCCCTGTACTGTGCACAACTCGACCGTTTGAACGGAGCAATATAGAAAGAGCAACCAGAATTGGCGAAAAGAAAGGGAGTTGTGTCTCATCATGACAATGCGCGGCCACACACATTTTTATGACTTGGAACAAATTGACGGAACTTGGTTGGGAAGATTTTTTGCATCCACCATATAGCCCGAACCTTGCATCGTCTGACTACCATTTTCTTCGGTCTCTGCAAAACTCTGTTGATGGTAAAAACTGGCCGAAGAAAAAGCTGCTGAAAATCACTCGCCCATGTTTTTCGACGATAAACTACAGAAGTTCTACACCGATGGAATTATGAAGCTACCCGAAAAATGGCAAAAGATCATAGATGATAATCGTCAATATGTGCTTGATTAAAATCGGTTTTCAATAAAGAAAATGGTTGTGCAAAAATGTACCAAAAATGCGCGGAGACCTTTTATATGACAAACTATATGGTTCGAATATTATACTGGTTTCCTTTTATTTTGCTGTTGTTTTTATTGAAGAGTATGATGACAAGGGGCACAATGATTGTTCTGTAGCATTCATCACATATATTATTTCTGTAGTGAAATTTCTTTTTGCCAGTACCTATTCAATGAAGATTGGTGAACCTTATCCAAACAATCACGAAATATCAGGAAATAACGAGATATAGGATAGACTGGAGGGATTAAACATATAGTATAAATGAATATTACAGAATTTCTGTATGATTTATAAGTACGACTCCAGGTAGGCAAGACAATGAAATATGCATTTTTATTTAATTCAGTCAGATAAAAACTTAAAAAAAAATATTGATAACTGAGGTTATGCTTTAAATCACTTAGTTTGATAATCAAAGATAGGCAGATTAAATCTGAATGTCAGATATCTTACTCATACCGAATGGTACACTGGCTTATTAAAATTAATTAAATTTAATTATATTAATTGATTTAATTAATTTTTGATTAAATTAAATTAAAGCATTTTATTTCCGGCAATGACAAAGCATAACTTTTAAATATCTCAGTTTATTGATCAAATATGGGTGATAAATAACTTACACTTTACCGAATGGCAACACACTGGATCTTAAACGCTGAGTTTGATCATCTAAACTCCATTAAATTCGCATAGAACAGGAAATATATATAAAAAAAAAATAAATTGAAAATTGAAAATCCAGCCTTCAAAGTGAATATGTTGGAGTGAAAGTTTCAAAATTTGATGGCCATAGGTTTTGCGGTTTTTTTCGTAACATATATACATACCTAGATACATACAGATTCTTATCGCTTAGTAAAAGAGACTAATAATGTTTCCTTAAAAGTGTGTGCAATTTTGTTGTTAAAATGACCCATTTACAAAATTACACTTAAGGAGTTTTAAGTTCATAAAACTGCTCAAGGATAAACCTCCTTGAGCAGTTTTATAGTAGTAGGAGGTTTAAGTTCATAAACTGACTTTTCTATTTATTATTTTAGATCATATAATACTGAACTTGTGCTTTTATTCAAATAAAGATTTCGTTTAATTTCTCATTAAACAATTCAAAATAACGGATATAAACTTTTAATAACAACTGTAATTTTCCTTTTAGGAATAAAAGTCTAACAAAAGGAAATGAATGAAATTTCAGTTAGATGATTCAGTCAATTAAAAATGACAAACGTTAGATGGTTAATTCAGTTAAAAATGACAAACGTTAGATGATTAAGTCAGTCAAAATGACAAACTTGTCATAATATGCCTAACGTTATATCTCAGTAAAATTAATTTGTAAAGGTTGTATTCACGAATATTGAAAATCTGCTTTAGTAAAAAATTAAATAACTAAGCTTTGAAAACGGATAAATGCATAACTCTTAATTAATCTATAAGTTCCTCTACTTATATAAAATTCATACTTTAATTATACTTATAGACATAATTATACTCTGCTTTAATTATACTTAAAGACATACTTAATTGAATGAAATGAATTAATAATGAAATACATGAAATGAATTAATAGTTTATTTCGACGAGTGTTTTATACTTATGTATATTCGTCAAAAAATCCTTTTTTTATTTAAATAATTCAAATTAAGCTTCTAATTTTTGGAAGAATTACAGTGAGATATTTAAAATATAGTGAGTAGTGTTATGTTATAAATGGAATGGTAATTTTCGAATTTTTCTGGACTCAGAAGTTCCACGATATCACTAAAAATATTTCTTTTTAGTCTTCCCCTAAATAGAGAAATCCCAGATTTAATTTCAGTTATACATTGGTGGCCAAAATTGTGGACAATTTTGGAAATTTTTATGTTTTTGAAATTTGTATGCTTATAGAAAACGTTAGGTTTCACAAAATGTAAACTTGTATATATCATTTTAAAGAGAATTTATTATTCAATTCAATACAAAACACAAAATTGAATTATTTGCAATACAAAAAAAGTTAAACGATAATAGTTATCGTTAGGGGCGCCTCATTTGGACAAGAGTTTTCAAACAGTGCTACAAATTTTCGATAGGATTGAGGTCAGGAATGTTTCCTGGCCATGACAACAATTTAATGCTCTTTGTACGAAACCACTCTTTCGATATTTTGGCCGTGTGGCAAGGAGCAGAATCCTGCTGAAAAATAAACGAAGCATTGTTAGGAAAGATATCTCTGATGGAAGGTAGAAGTTTTGGTTCTAGAATAGTGTCAATGTATTTTCTGGCATTCAGTGTCCCATCGATGACATGAAGGCGACCAATAGCATCTGCTAACATGCATGACCAAATCATAACACTAACTGTGTTCTTCACAGTTGCTTGAATGCAGTCAAGATGTAGCTCTTCTCCTATTCTATGTCTTACATATTTTCGCCCATCACTACCGAATAACGATATCTTAGTTTCATCACTCTATATAACTTGTGACCACTGATCATCTGTCCAATTAATGTGTTCCTTTGCCATCAGAAGTGATCTGAGGCTGATGATGACATTTTTCTATCTTGGAGTCATAGTGTTTTTATTCTTCTGTCATCAATAGATGTGCACCTTTTTCGGCCTTTTACTTCTTTGCATTGTATTGAATTTGTCTCCTGATATCGTAAACAAAACTTTCGGACTCCATATGTAGTCACTGAACCACCCACCTGTCTTGCAATTTCAGCATAGGAAAGACCACTTTCTAGTAACACAATAATATTACATCTCTTTCTAGGTGTCCAATCTACCCTTTTATTTGATGTCATTGCTTCTTGACTAAATATTAAAAATTTTTACAAAAATTCCTACTTGTAATTGGAGTGTATAAGAAACATGTCCTCCTTCTACAGAACAAAGCAAAATAATGAATTGTTTCAAATGTAAACATGATGTCAGCTTCTACTGGTAGTTAATAACATTTGATTGGTTCTCAGAACAAGAACAGTGATTGGCTAGGAAAGCTAGACATTACAAACCACTTCATAACTGTGTTTTTTATTTATATTAAAGTACATATAACTTTTTTTTGTACTGCAAATAATTGAATTTTGTGTTTTGTATTGAATTCAGTAATAAATTCTTTTTAAAATGATATATACAAGTTTGCATTTTGGGAAACGTTTCTATAAGTATACAAAATACAAAAACGTAAAAATTTCCAAAAGTGTCCACAATTTTGGCGACCACTGTATCTTTGAAAACAAGATATTTATCAAAATTGTCTTCCATTATTATGTGCAAAATATCAGCGGCGCATCCAGCGGATCTTGGAACTTGGATTATGTGCAAAAATTTTCTCCAGATTAAGAGTTTAATAAAGTCAGGTTTTCCTTTTGCTATTAATTGCGAGAAAGTGTGAAGTCCAATTAACATAATTAAATAAAGTCAGCCACATCAGGCTGCAAATGAAACTATTTCTCACAATGCGCCATTTCTTTTATGAGATGTTCATGCATGCGATCGTTTCAGATCATGTTCATGGATTATATTTGACGTTAAACTTTGGTTTAAATCCAGGCAGGAGGAATATCTTGTAAAATAAATGAATGGCTTAACCCTTTTCAAATAAATCACTTTTCTGTTCGCAAATTGATTATTTAATGCTTTCTAAATAACCGGTTTTCTGCCTTGTGAATAAATGACAGTATTTACCACAAATAGATGAATTTATGGATTCCATATCAACTAGTATTTTTAGCCAAGTAGATTAATGTTTCTTCAAGATGAAATAAATCATGGAACAGGTTGGAAACGAAAGCTTTTAATCAATTTCGTATTACAAACTGATATAGCATAAACAAATCATCTCGAGCTCCGTAAAGCACAATTAGAAGAATTAATGATCTGTAAAAATTAATGATTGTAGTAAAAATTAATGATCTGAAAGCATCAACAGTACCGTAATGCACAAATAAAATGCCCAAGATGCATTGGATCTGATCACTATAATTTTTCTGAAAGCAAGCAGCTAGACATAGGTGTTTCAGTTATTCATTCATTCCTTAACTTTAACGTTTATATCGCTAGCCCTTCGTTTTAAACGTTTATTTTCCTTTTTAAGCTTTAATATCAAAGTTATTGTGATATCCGTTTCCAAATTATGAATTCATTTGTATAAGCAAGAGAAGAAATATTTCTCTGTGATTTCAGGAAATTCTGTTCAAAACTTTTACAATTTAATAGAATTAGCGAGCAGAGATCAATTACCATTGTCTGTATTATTATAATTTTTTATAGTGGATGATTATTACAAAAATATACGATCAATAATTCATTAAAAAAGCAACATGAAACATCGTAATGAAATATGAAGGCGTACAAAGGTATAGATATGATTTTTTTTTCCATGGCATGCCGGTGGCGATATAAGCAATAACTTTGTATCACATGACTCAGTTCGCAATGTAGAACACTTGTTTTGTTTCTCCGGAGCACATTTAGCTTCTGCAATATTTTCGGGTAATGCAGGTGATCAGCAAATAAGCCCTGATTTCAAAATTAAGTATCTCTACAACAAAAATCGATACAATTATGCGGTAAACTGTACATTTATTAGCAAAACTGTAAAAATGGTGTACAGAAATTTAGAAAATTTAGTTAAGAAAATCGTTAACAGATGGCGCTCTGCACTGAAACTCTTTCTCTAAAAGTAGTCAAAAAATTAGTTAAAAAATAAAGTGAAGCAGCCTTTGCAATCAAAATACAACTTTTTCAAAATGTTCACCGTTCGAAACAATGAGGTGGCGTAAATGAGCAATGAAGTTTGACATCACGTCTTGCAATGTCTGGACGGAAATGGAATCACATACAACACCAATCAACGATTCAAGCTCATCTAGAGTAGCAGGATTATTGCGATAGACAGCGTCTTTCAATGCGCCCCACAGAAAGAAGTCACAAGGACTCAGATCGGGAGAATATGGAGGTGAAGCTATTCCTGTGTCAGTAAATTGAGGATAATCTAACGCAATTATTCTATTCCCAAAGTATTCATGAAGAAAGTGAAAAACTTTATTTGTTCGATGTGATCGAGCCCCATCTTGCAGGAACCAGTCAATACCTGGTCGATCCTCCAACGCTAGTTGAGTGCTAACAAAGTGTTCCAAAATTGTAACATAACGTTCAGTAGTTATCGTTTCTCGTACGAAAAAGGTTCCGATAATGCCTCTGGCACATACCGCAGCCCATGCCATAACTTTAGGCGAATGCAGTGCTTTTTCTTCACACAAATGAGAATTTTCGGTACCCCAAAATCTCCAGTTTTGTTTATTAACGATTCCATTCAAATGAAAATGTGCCTCATCTGTGAACCAGATGCAGCTCACATCAAATCTGCCGTTGTCGATCATTGTTAGAATCTGATTCATAAAGTCAACCCTTTGTTGCACAGCTGTCATAGGTATGGCCTGATTGACTTTGGATTTTGTATGGAAACAACCGTAGGCTATTTTTAAATATTTTTTTTGTGTGCTCCTGTGCTTCAAACCTGTCTCTGATGCAATACGTCGGATGCTTTTCCTAGGATTTTACCGAACAAATCCAGAAACATTGGCTGCATTTTCAGGGGTGACTAGGTTTCAGGGCTTAGGCCCAACATTTCCCTTTCGATCATCAGTCACGCTGCCAGTCCATTCGAATTTTCCGAACAGCATGTGAATGATTTTCGCATCGGGTCCAACTGGAGCATTGAATCGGTTTCGAAAACTGCGACGTGTTGCCGTAGGACTGTGTTCTAATCGGTGGAATTCCAGAACCAAAATACGCGTTGTTCAACGGAATACACTATTTCACTTTCTACGCTAGCCTCTTTTCACTAGCCAACAGTTGTACTGATCACTTTCGACTTCGAAGCACATTTTAAAGGCTATTGATAGGTCATTGCGATTAGAGCGCCATCTGTTAACGAATTTCATAACTAAATTTTATAAACATTTGTACACCATTTTTACAGTTTTGCTGATAAACGTACAGTTCACCGCATAATTCTATCGATCTTTGCTGTAGAGATATTTAATTTTGAAATCAGGGCTTATTCGCTGATCACCCTGTATATAGAAGATTTTAGCCTTTAGTAACATATATCAAACTGTAAGAGATTGTGGAAATTTATGTTCAAGACTAGTTCTCGTTGTTGATTTCGTCCTACTTTGTTGACAGTTGCCGAAAGACATTCTGTTTGGTCTTAAAATACTAGCATTCGCTTATGATTTTACCTTTACACGTGACTCAGTTGACACTCAGTATCACATGACTCAGTTGGCAATCTAGAACGCTTGTTTTGTTTCTTTGGAGCCCACATTTAGCTTCTGCAATATTTTCGGTTTATATGTAGAAGATTTTAGCCATTTTTGTAACATATTCCAAATTGTAAAAAGGAGGATTGTGGATATTTATGTTCAAGACTAGTTCTCGTTGTTGATTTCCTCCAACTTTGTTGGTAGTTGCCGAAAGACATTCAATTTGGTCTTAAAATATGTGAATTTGCCCATGATTTTACCCCTACACAAACACCCCAAAACTTACAAATTTCTTGCAACAACTGCTGCTAAATTTACTACTGATGGGATATTTGCTGAAGTTCGATGAAAATTTACGATAAACGACGCTAACAGATTCCGTTCTATTGAATTCTAAAGCACCAAACGCCTTCTTTACTACAGATACGATCTACTTAGTCACATGACGATTGCCTTTATCACTATACGGAATGTTATGAAGGCATGCGCCTAATCCTTTGGGTTATACTGAAATAAAGTTAGCGGTGCATTTCTTATACATTATTTAAATTGTATATTTTCTTCTGCAGTACTGTCCAAAATGTAAACGTCTAATAAAGTAAATTAAAGATTGAGGCAAAAGTTAAGAAATGCTCCAAAATTTAGAAATTACTGTATTACATACTTGTCTGTTTAAGTATAAAATACATAATGGAAAAGAAATTTTCCAATGTAAAATTAAAGAAAATAAATAAATAAATAAAAAGCAACCATAGTTTGGAGTAGGTTTTGAATGGAAATGGAATCGACTGAATTTCATTCAAAACTCTACACCAAATAATGGTTGCTTTCTGTACAATTTTAAATAAAATGCTTATTTCTCGAATTAAGTTCATTTTAGATCTATAATTATGTAATTATGATGGACATGCTAGAATAGGTTTTTATTTTCCCTTTATGCAGTCCCCAAAAAATCGAACTTTATCTAAAAATGTAAAATAAAAAATAAATTTAGATTATTTGCAACGTTTTATTTTAGTATAAAAAGATAAAAAAGTCATCTGTTATGACAAATGAAAAAGCTAGCTCAATGATTTGTTAGAAAAGTATGTGAATAAGTATACTTGATACATAACTAAGTTCGAAATTAATTACCGAATTTGAATAAACAAATATAGTACTTTTTTTGTATTAAACAAAAACTTTGTTTTTGTTTTTGTTAAAATTTTTGTATTAAACTTTGGGTACTTTTTTGTATTAAACAAAAAAGTACCCAAAGGAAATAATTTCTCTTTAGATCTTGCAAGTAAATTGAAAATAGTAATCATATACCAAAGTGATACATTTGATTATAACATAATTTTCTAAGAAATAAAAGTGACTAAGAATTGTCAGAAGTAAACTGATTAGTTCAATCAGTTGAATAGGTAAATAAGTGAAATATTAGTTAAAACATCTAGCATAAAAAAATACAATGATGCTGTCTAATATTGCGAAAAAAAACTAGTCCAATAATCTGGGGGAAAAATACACATATCAATAAAAATAAACGAGTTTTGCTTTAAATCTTCTATATACAGGGTGATCAGCGAATAAGCCCTGATTTCAAAATTAAATATCCCTACAGCAAAGATCGATAGAATTATGCGGTAAACTGTACGTTTATTAGCAAAACTGTAAAAATGGTGTACAAATGTTTATAAAATTTAGTTATGAAATTCATTAACAGATGGCGCTCTAACCGCAATGACATATCAATAGCCTTTAAAATGTGCTTCGAAGTCGAAAGTGATCAGTGCAACTGTTGGCTAGTGAAAAGAGGCTAGCGTAGAAAGTGAAATAATGCATTTCATTGAACAACGTGTATTTTGGTTCTGGAATAGTCGCTAATAGCAGAGCTGCGAAATCCTTCGTGGAGAACCTTCCTTCAGAAAACTAGATAGAACATTGATATGCTTCTGCAAGCAGGCCGTCCAACGTAGTTTGGGACCGGTCGAACTACCTGTATTCAGCTGTCAAAATCCACTCCACTGCTACAGGTGGGCGGATAAAATAAAAATCTTTCATTTTGTCAACAGTATTTATTTTGGAAAAACAGTGGGTTTAATTTTAATAAAATTTAATAAATTAGCTTACCTTTTGGGTTTTATTAAATAAAATATGCAATTTCTAAATCTGTTCATTTCAAAGCATGTTATTATGCCTTTGAATGAGACACTAGCAGCAGGTTATTATCCTTGTCCCTGTTCTGAGTACTTTGCATTTATGAAGAATTGCCTTCCTACTTAAAGTGACACTACAGATATGTGTATCGAATCAACATTTTGATTTAAACAAGATAATGAAGTTTGATGCAGTTTCATAACCGTTGTTCCACATTTATTGCTCAACCAACCCCACATTTTTAGACAGATGTGTTAGTCAATTACATTAGTCACTACAGCTTAAATTACAATAAAGGAAAACTACTTTAATTATGAAATTCTTTTATTACATATTTCTCTTAAATCCATCTTGAAAACTAAAAACATTGAAGACAGGAACAACCTGAAACTATTTCCTGAATTCGCTCGTGAGATCGATGGGCCGAAGACATCTAAGTATCCTATACCTTTAACACCCATTCCTCGCCTATTTATTCATTACCAGACCCAGGCTATATGCCTCTGAATAAAGATGGCTGCAATCTATAACTGTCACGAATAGTAAGATATCTGACACCATCCCACGCCGTACTTGGGAGAAAGGGGAGAACTAGCACAGGATTGGGAAGCGAGGTAGGGCGAGCATATTTCTTCATCCATGGGAGCTAGCTGGTCCCTCTTCAAGCCCACCTTCCTTCCATTGAATTCGATTTGTTTTCGAGATTCACGGGATGTTGACAGCGTCCGCTTGGACGGCAGCGAAATTACTTCCAAATCTGCGGGATCATTCTGAATAAATGTGACAGGTGAATTTATTATTCAGAGCGAATATTTTCTAATATCCATCGCCCACCCTATGCTCGAATGTGAAATACCTCAGCGAAACTGACGGAAGAGGTATACAGTGGAAAGTTATAATGAAATGCGCTTTATTTTTCAATCATTCGCAAAGATAGCTTTTCATTCTTTTTGAAATGCACGGAAGTTTCTTGCCTTTTTTACGTCTTCAGGCATTTGTTCCCTTATGAATAAAAGCTAATGTTTAAATAAGAAAAAAAAAAAAAAAAAAAAAAAAAAAAAAAAAAAATATTTTTAAGTATTTAATGAAAAATATTCTTCATGCAGAATTCTACCTAGGTACTTGAAAGAAGTGGAATGTCGTTGCATTCAGGTTTTATGCAATAAATAAAAAGGCACTTTGAACAATCTAAAAGCAAGCCAGTTTCAAGAAAGCTGTAGGTTATTTTTAGTCTAAAAACGAAAATATGGCTATAGTTTACATTACGTTAGCCACCCCCACCAATATGTGAATATACGTGTATGTACATGGCTGAATTGTGTAATTTAATTTTCGTAAGTTAAAGAATGACAAAACGTGCTGTAATTTAAGAGTCCTGAAAGTCTTTTATGTTATATTATCAAATTGAAGATAAATAATCTTGTTTGCTTAAATTTATAACAGCTCTGTGGCAAACATTACTGTTACATTTGGTCTTAGTAATTTTGTAAACTAGTTATTGTAACTATTTTTAATCCGTAGCTAGCTTTACTTACTATATTTAAATATCTGATGAGGACCCCACGCGACTTCCTTATACGGCCTTTTAAATTAGATAAATTTTTTGCTGCATTTCATTTAAACTTACTTCGTTGAATTCCATTAGAGATATGTTACTCATTTAATCAATTCATTTCTCACTTCGCGGCAAGACAAAAATGCATAAAAGCTCAAAATATCTTCATTAAAAACTATAAAATACAGAAAAACCTAAAACATCAAATACAATTAAAAACAGTTAAAACATTAACAATTAAAATTAGAATTTTCACGCAAAAACAAGCTATTCGGCCAGTGAGCAGGAGGAAAAAAAATTTTGGTGCACAAAATTGATAAAAGTTAATTTTTGGTCCCACTGAGCAGAAAGACATTGAAGCTGATGCACCAGTTGGCTTAATTAAATATTCTACTAAACGTTTAAAATGTAAACAAATGACGACTTGGTTACGCCTAGCCACTTCTTAAATATTTCAATTGTTGATTAGTCTACAATTATTTTATGCAAATTAACTAAAGGAATAAGAACCTAAACCGGAACATAAGAACAATATAATACGATCATTTTTAAAGCAAAAAAAAAAAAAATGTACGATTTATTAACATATAAGAATTAAAAAACTGAGATCACCGAGCGGTGTAACAGAGGGGAAATTTATATATAGTATATATATATTCCCCTCCTGTTACCCGGCTCAATATATAGATATATAGTATCCCCCGTTACCCGACATATATATATATATATATATATATATATCTGATGATGATGAGTAACTCATCATCATCATCAGCACGTTTTACTCATCATCAGCACGTTTTACTCATCATCAGCACGTTTAACTCATCATCAGCACGTTTTGTCATTCTTTATCTGACATATATATATATATCTGATAAATATCTGATGAGGACCCCACGCGACTTCCTTATACGGCCTTTTAAATTAGATATATATATATATATCTACAGAGAGAGAGGGGGGGATATCTCTTCTGAATCCATTTTAAATTCATTTTACGATCTGTATTAAAAAAAAGAGTACTTTGTCTTGTTCATATGTACAGATGTCACTCAAAAACATCGTTCAAATGGGTTTCAGAATGGTCAAAATGGATAGTTTCGTTGAAATATGACACCTGAAATTTTATGGGAGTACAATACATCCTTTACTTCGTACAAAGACGTAAAAAAGAAAGAAAGAGAATTTAACGTCTCAAAAAGATGAAGCCACAAACAAAAGAAATCGGTTAAAAATTTAGTATTTTCCCATTTGCGTGCACAGTAACAAATTATTTTCAAAACAAAGTTGCGGGTTTTGCAATTGCTGGCAAGCTTAACTAAGTGCATGTAACGAAACTTCAGATCTGACATAAACGTTTAAGGTAAAGAAATTGTTACAAAGAAGATGCACTCACAATGTGTTGATACAGTTCTTTATTAATGTCATATATTGTAGACATAAACACTTAAATCTAAATCGCCAAAAAGACGCGCACGTTGTTCTGTAGAGTGGCGTCTCGAATGCGGTCAAGAGGGGGACCTTGACGGTAATTGCCATGGAGGTAGGAAAGGGAGGAGGGGCCATTCCGCGCTAGAAGTGAAGCACTGCTTTGAAGCTTGGGTCACCAAACGGGGTGTTCTTTGTTTACATTCAGAAGCTCGCTTGACAAGATTCTGATAGTATTTCGACACACGACAGTTCCATAGAAATCGAAAAAGGGACACTCTGGCATGAAAGAAACATTCATAGTGTAATGGATAATAGCAATTTGTATAGTTTAATGACATTTACGCAAAAATCACATCTTGGTTATTTTTCGATAACTAACAACAACGATTTTGATTATGAATTTGTTTTATAAAATTCTAAGCTGTTGCACTACAAAAATATAGATTTTAAGAAAATTGCTAAAAGAGATCTGCCAAAATTTATTTTCTAGAAGATTTGAAAAGTTTGAAACTTGATGGCTAAATGTAAATATAAAATTATGTATGTTAAAATATTTGTGATTAGGCACATAGGTCAGATTAAGTTTTTATTAAATAGAGTAATGCATGCAAGGGCTATCTGCCTAAAGAGAGAGAGATGCCATCGTGGAGGAATTTTGAAGAAAAACTGACCTTTGAGTAGGTATTAAAAATAATACTTATAATTTTCATTCAAATTATATTCATATATATTTTTTATGTAAAACTTTCGGGTGTATGCTAAATTAGTGTAAATTACTTTACACGAAAAATATAGTGAATGCACAGAAATTAAAGATTTGCACATGCCGGAAATGATAAATAGGAAATATGTATGGGTATTTATGCATGTGCTTGCAAAAAGCATGTATCTGCCTTTGACAAAATACTTAAATATTCATTAAATTATTTATAAATGTATTTGAAATGAAGAATTTATTCACTTATAAACAACTGTGAAAGTACTGTGAAGAAATCTAATGATTAAATGTATCTAATTTATAATGATTATAAATGTTATCTAAATATATAATAACCTTAATATTGAATTGTAAACATAAATTGAAATCTTGTTGACAAATACGTTATAAAACTATTTAAGCAAGAATTGTTCGTATTGGAAAGCAATCTGTTAAAAGGTATTGTAAAGCAAATGCTATGAGATGCGCACTTAAGAACGTAATAAAGAGTTTTGGAATATGTATTGTTGAAATAAAGGGTAAAAAAAAAAAAGCTGATAAGTATAATTAAAAGAATTATTCCCTTTCTTTTTTATAATAACTCAGTTACAAGTTTTAAATAATACTTAAAAAAAAAAAAAACTTATTTTATTCCCTTTCAGAAATGTTCAGAGAAAGTCAAATACTATTTAATACCTATTTAATTATTAGGAATTAGCGAAATACTTTTAAAGTATTTCGCTAATTCCTAATAATTCTCTAATTTAAAATGAACCGAATAGAATATAAAAAGAATTAATTATAAATTGACTTACATTTTTCGATTTAAAAGAAGCCAAAAAATCATGTCATAATTAAGAAAGTATTTTAGGAAGAAGCTCTATAAATAGAAAAGAAATAATGCATAATTTTAATATTAATAATACAATAAACTTTGATCTTAATTTTTGTACCTTAACCGAATAAAATCGAATCACCTTAATTTTTTTTTTCTAATGTAATTAACGAAAACTTGTGAAAATATTTCATTCAAATTAAACCATTCTGAGAAAACTGTCCTGTGAAAAGTATAGCATTTAATTCCGTTCAGAATAAAATGTTGTTTAAAAATATGTTGTTTTCACATACTTAGGACTCTGAAGTGTTGTAGAAAAAGAAAATATATACATTTATATGTATATTTGCGACGTAATTACAAAATATTTACACCCGAACGCGTCAAATCCCATAGAACTCAATGGTAAATGACCCAATGTTTTGGTCACCACGTAGGGATCGCCGGTGCTTCAGAGCAGGGTACGGAGAAACTTGTTTAGGGCGACTCCTTCTTACTTCCTACCTCCATGGTAATTGCAAAGGGGAAAATACCGTGGCCTTCGAGAAACAAGGCCCTACAGCTCAGTGACGTTGAGCGTGTGACGTCATTCCAGAGAGTGCATCCCTTCTTGGGGTGAAGAGTGCACCCCTTCGTGGGGTGAGGGCAACGTTGGGTCAAAGGTTGTTTCTCGAAGGCCACGAAAATACGCAGGTGCGTTAGACCCCGTTCAGACGAGGGCATAAGGGGCATGAGTGGTTAAAGCCGAGCTCCGTTGCTAAGGCAACCAGTCTCTGCTACGTCTCAGAATCTGGTTTAGGGCTCGTGGCATAGGGTTCAAAGTTTTTAACTTTACGCCGAGTTTGGGATAAGCCTCGACCAATCAGAGCGAAGCTAAAACGAAGTGGCTTTCTTTAGACGATTTCGCTGTCACATCGAAGGCGACTTTTTTTTTTTTTTTTTTTATAAATATGGAACACATCGTATCCGAACGAAACAATGAGTTGTAATCGTATCCGAACGAAATAAAGAGTTGATCTCGCAAGAAATCTACGATGATGACATGCATTTTTAATGAGTTTTTAATGCATTTTTAATGAGTTTTTCAATTTATATTGAAAAATATGGATGAAACTCGTAAAGCGAATGTTAAGCTCAGGATTATGCACGCTGTGTATGATCCTGTAGATGATTGATCCCATCCAATATTTTTCATTTTATTGTGAAAATTCTTTAAAAAATGCATGATTGCAAAAATTTTATTTTTTTCTGTGTAAATTATTATTATTACTTTCTTTCTGTCTAAAAACTATTACTATAATTATTTTCCTGTTTAATTATTTTTGTATTTAAGAATAATTGTTTTGAAAAAGCTGGAAATATTGTATTGCTATTTGCTTCAAATGCTGATTTTCTTTCCAAACAAACTTCATGAATTAATTTTACTAAAACATCAAATCAATATCAAGAATCTGCTGTTTTTTTTTAACAGTAAAAATATTACTTTAAAGAAAAAAGGAAAAATTATTTTCACTTATTTAAAAATAGTCACAATAGTCAATTCAATGGTGTAAGCTTTGTATAAGTAATAAAATATTAATCTTTTGAGAAAATGCTCTTATGAATTCCAAGAAGGAAAAACATGTAGTAAAATATCCTTAAAACAGTCAACAGTCTAGACAGTTTTATCTCCTGTTGAAGTTCTGTTCTGTTTTTTAATTACGTTCTCCATGAAAGGAATTTACTTTAAATGAATAGCACACATAATTCGTAACATGGACTATAATTTAATGAATAGTATTTATTATTATTATCCACTCTTTAATACTATCATTTGAATGGAATTTTGATCATTAAATTCACGCTATTTCTCTGGTAAAAATTCCTGGATAAGGTATGAATGTTTATAATTTTGATGTATTTGAAGACTTGGGTACCTAAAATTTGTCAATGTGAAATTACTTTTGAGATTTGGTCGTAAATAGAAATGACAGCATATGTTGAAATTAAATTCAGGGATGCGGCTTATACATGCAAATTATTAGAAATAGGTGTATGCAAACAGCAAAGTGTATTTAATGATTGAGCATAAAATACATTGTTGGGTGAACGTTTCCTAGTATTGTACTAGTTGTGGTTGCTGGTTATTGTGACCAGTTGTGGGATACTAGTACTAGTGATAATTGATACTGGTAGTGCAGCAAACTACTATAGTGATCGACAGGGACAGTGAATAAGGAGTGCTAAGCACACATGTTTCACTGTCATAGAAACATGTTCCTTTTGATTAAAAATTTAAATAATAATAATAATAATAATGTATGGTAAGTACTGTTTTTAGCTTAACTGCTTTCACACCTGCAAAATGGAAAAATATTATATACAGGCTATCTGTTAGTTATCCTCAAGATTTTTTTTTAATTAGGCATATTTAGAATATCGTATTTCTCCTAAGAGAAATTATATATAAAAATTGAAGAAGGTTTTATATATATATATAAATATGCATGTGCATGTTTATAATATAGATAGTACTACAGTATATTCCATACTGCTTTGCACAGAAATATATGTGCCAACCAAGTATTGGTCTTTCAAAAAAATATCTCTCGACCATTTCGTTCTTTTTCGTTTTTTACCTTCTTCCGTTGCCTCTTGGCTAATGAGAAGAGCAGATAAAAGATCATTCTGTTGAGCCAGTAAAACTTTGTGGCGAGCTGAAAAGGCCATGACACAACGAAAAAAACAAGCAGAGCGAACGCGGGAAATCAATCGAGCGGGAGAACAGCGCGGGAAAGTTGTAGACATTCCACGCATGCGCAAATTTAGCTTTTCTCATTGACCACGGCTTACACATCGTTCTCGCGGGTGTGAACGGGTCTCCCGTATTTTATGCCCTTATGACTATGGCTCTATGCGCTTTACGCCCACGTCTGAACGCACCTTTAGGGATCATAAGGGAAGATATATTGTAAAAGAAAAGTATTTTTAGGTCTCATTCAGTATCAGTATATCAGGAATAAAAACTTGAATGGAGCTACAGAGCGTACGTTCAGATATCCCATTTAAAAATACGTGAGAAGTTATAAGCGTACGTTCACATACCGCATTAACTTTTTTCCTTTTTAACTTGGCGCCCCCCTGGAAAAGTCATAAAATCAAATCGATTAGGTGGATGGGGGGCTGCGCCTCTTTCTGTACCGCATTAACTTTACAACAGACAGTAAAGGGAAACAGCAATCTATATGTTACTGGGCAAGTAAAAAATAAGTGAGTGAAGAACGAAGATTGTGCTATTGACGATGAATTAATAATTGTGAAGTTACCATACTACTTAGCAGAGGGACATGCATTTACTTTACCGTTACTTATTAAGTTGAAGTTTCTATATTATTACGATAGCCAACTATAATTAGATGAACGAGTTTATTCTTATATATTCCAAAATGTAAGTGCATGCTTACCGGTGTCGTCTAAAAATCGTATGACATGGATTGGCTTGTTTTGGTTACTTTATTAAGGCAAAACACTTGAGGGCTATCTACCCAAGGGAAGGGATGCCATCCTGGAGGACTTTCTAAGGCCCATATCACACGCCGTTTGTTTCACACGAACAACTGTTTCGGACAGTTTTTCTGCCTGGTTTACTATTGAAAGAAAGAGTGCGACTTTTTCCTTCCGTTCAAAAAAAAAAAAAAAAAAAAAAAAGCAAGTTGTTCGTTTTCAACCAATCAGCTATCAGCTTCGAATGTTATCAGCTTGTTTGTGATGGGGAACCAGTTTCCCCTGTGTTAACCTCAAAGCGATCTATGGTGATTGGCTGTTGTGAAAAGCACAAAAAATTTTCTAAACAGTTGTTCTTCCGAAACAAACCGACGTGTGATAGCAGCCTAAGAAAGACTGGTTCGTATACATGCTTACACATGGAGAAATCCAAGAAAATGCCCATGCAGCAAGTCACCTCACCGAGATTCGAACTCCGAATAGAACTATCCATGTTCAGCGACTTTACCGCTGGTGGTCCTCATATGACATGCAGTAATTTTGAAATGACACATCTCAGAAAGATTTAAAATTTTATAATTTTTAGGAATAATCTAAATCCTCTCAGAAAAGGGGACATTGAAAGATATGAAAAATTATTGTTGGAACTTTATTTATTGTTTTCAAATCATCTGTTTTTTCCTAGTCCTCGAAGTCGGTATGATTATATTTGTGCCGAACTTTTTATGGCTGGAATGAAGGTTGTCCATTTCGAAATATGAATAATAATTTTCGAATACTGGAAAATATACAGCATTAAGACAACAGAATTACATTTAAAACGATTCGCGCTTCGCTTAAATAAATTGTAACCACTAGTCGAAAACAAAGCTAATTAACCAGATAATATCAACTAAAATGTTTGGCCTGGGCTTTGGGCTAGAAACGGAAGCTACAGAGACTCCTTAAACTAGGAGAGCAGAGTAAATGAAGATTTAGATTGCTGTTACAATATTGAATCGCCGTCCATTTGGGAGAGCCAACTGTGATACCGAAAATCCCAAGTTCGAATTTCGGAGAATGCATGGTTATAACTCTCTGTTCCTTCACAGAAGGCAACTGTGGCCGCCCATTAGGTACCTCCGCAATAAAATGGCCACCACTTCCGGTCAATAAAATGGCCACCACTTCTGGTCACTTTATATACTATATTCCTAAGAATCTCCTCCTCCTAAGAATTTCCTCTGGTCTTGGGAATATATACTTATAATATTTTACTTCCGAAATTTTAGAGCATATATATGAATACTAAAATTGAAACAAAGCAGTAGTTATTTTGCATTCATAAATTTTTTTTATTAGGCTAGACGAATTTTTAATCGTCAGCATTCACAGATTCAGTCCAAGTGATTCGTTTACAGTCATTTCAAACATTCATTAATTGCTTGCATGCTATATTTTAAATTATGATTTTTATATCCAGAACGTGACACTGTCAATTTAGTTATTTCTTAATTACAGTATTTCATCATTTAGAAATGATTTAGATATAGTTTTAAACTAGCTTTCCTTTTAATTAATTGTGTTTCAAATTATAAAATTCTGTCATTTTGAAAGGTTTCCCTGTTTTCGTAATTATATATGATTGATAATCATACGCATTCAGTTACATAGGTGCAAATCATTATGTTAACTTAAAATTCATGGTTAATACAGCATATGTATTTTTATTCATTTTTTTAAAAATTGCATAAAAATTTCTTGAGAGTCTAGAAGACTGGAATAACAGTTGTGTTTATATTGTAGAATACTTTATTCCCAGGACACATCTGAAGTACTTTTTCGTGACTGTACATTCAAAACGAATCTTTTTTTAAGATAAAAGAAAAAAACGAAAGATTTTTTTTTTTTTTTTACTATTCTAAGTTTGAAAGAATGGAAAAGAATAGTAATTCAAACACAGAGTATGTTGATAGAACAAGGCGCTCTTATTTCCTCCTATAGAGTAATGGTGCTCCTTCTCTTGTTGTTGCTTTCTGAACTCTTTCAAGAGACAATACCGAAATATGGAACATTTTCTCTTTGTTTCTCTTGAAATATCTTCCGCCTACTCATGTTAGCTTAAATATTATTATTTTAGTGTTTAACAATACTTTCAACATTTTCCCGAGATGTAAGATGTACATGATAAAATGTCTTAAATAATATAGATGGACTTCGAGTAAAATAATATTGAGTATTACAAAAGTATATGGAGTAAAATATTTTTAAATTCTATTAATGAACATCGAGTAAAATAATATCAAGTATTATAAATGAAAATCGAATAAAAATTCTTAAATACTATAGATGGGCATCGAGTAAAACAATATCAAGAATTATAAATGAACATCGAGTAAAATAATATTCAGTATTATACATGAATATCGAGTTAAATATTCTTAAGTGCTATAAATGAACATCGATGAACAATGAGTAACATAATCTTAAATGCTACAGATGAACATCGAGTAAAAAGCCTTAAGTACTATGGTTGAAGATCGAGTAAAATAATCTTAAATATTATAAGTGAACACAGAGTAAAATATTCTTAAATTCTATAGATGGCATGTAAAATAAAATTTACATATGAACTATCTTAAATCTACTATTAGTTATACATGAACTGTCTTAAACCTACTGTTTATATAAATGCTGTTGCGTTCTACGGGGTCGTCGGTTTGGAGTAATTGATGATAACGGTTGATGAAGAATCAAAACAAAATTTATTCCCTATACTACACTAGATTAAAGACAAAGACGATATTTAAATGATAAAAGGGTTTCTAATGAATAGAAAAATATAGTTGAGCTTATGTGTAAGAATATGTGAGAGAATGAATGCTCAAGGGTAATTTTGCATTCTACGGGTTCGTGGATTTCGTGGATTTGGAGTAACTGATCATAACATTTGATGAAGAATCAAAAGGCAATTTATTCGCCAGTTTAGATACGTTTACAGTCTTCGAAAATTTATAATAAACACACTGAAATAACAACAGAAACACAGCATTCAGGCAATAACTGTGAAGACAGCTTCACGGCAAAGCACTAATGTACAGCTTTCGACTCGGTCGATCTATCACAAGCTAACCTCTGAACTCAAGATACTCAACTCTTACTTTCTCCGCGCAAGGCAGGGTATATGTAACTTTAACATCATTCGAGAATATTCCCGAGAAAACCGCTAAGAATGTGTTCTAGAATGCTCTGGATCTTTCTATATCATATCGCCAATTTCAGCACAAACTATCGCCAAATGGGCTATTCCGCACCAAATCTGGCAAACCTGTATTTCCAGGCCATTTTCTGGCAACCCTAAAACACTTTGCGGGGAAGCTAATTCACCGCAGCAGGGCATTTTCGCAACAATATTGTACATGAACATTTAACACAAATGTTTTTAAAAAGCATTAGGTTATATCGATGCAGGAACATCGTAAACTATTCAATGCTCTCATCGAGATTCGAACTCCGAATTTTAAGAATATGCGTCGAGCATCCATTCAGAGACAGCCAGAAAACATGCGAAAAGGAAGAAGAAGATACTATATCTCATATAAAATTATAATTAAAATTTTGGAAAATAAATGCCATAGATAGATGAATATTTAGGATATATGTTATAGATTTAAGATTAGTGTTATCAAAATAAATGTTAAAAAGGAATATATGTTAGTGTGAATTTTTAGAAGAAATAAGTTTAGGCTTTTTAAAAAATTCGTGGTCATTATGCAGGTAGCAAAATTATTACAGGCATTATATCGAAATTCGTAAAATAAATACATCAGGTATGTAGCCTCATGAAATGATGGGAAAAACATAAGATAAAAAAATCAGGGTTGATAATTGCTAAAATCAAAAACACTTCTAAATTTCTCACGAAGTTATATCACGCTATCCCTTTTTTATTGCTCGGCAATAATTCAGTTTTTGATCTTTACTGCAATCTTATTTTCCCACTACTACTTTTTCTTCTCTTCAGTTATTATAGCTGATTTAATTCTTGAAGAAAAATTATGGCCTGACAGTGCTTGAAATAACAGATTAATCAAAGACTTTTGACAAAAATTCCTTATCCTGTGTATTTGTATTTGCTTCCAGGATACTTTTAAAAGCTATATTTTTTAATTTAATTTTTTATTTGGTATCAACTAATTTAAAAATTAATAGTGGCTGACTTGGTTTTCCATTGCGTGGAGGATATTTTCTTACAACGCCTTGACTGCTTTAAAACTTGAAAATCTTCATTATACACAGCTTACTTAAAATTTGCTTATTTTAAATTAATTTTGTTGAAACAAAGCATTATTGATCACTTCTTCTTATATGTCATTCAGTTGTTTAATATTTAAACATACGAGTATCATACCAAAACCAAGCTACTTATGCATTACATTACTGAAAGTATAAAGCTTTGACTTACACCATTTTCATCTTAGCAACCAAGATGGTTCTCTTTTTTTTTTTTTTTTCCTTTACATTTTCGATTTAAATATTTGATAAAGACTTCTTCGATCTATCTTGGAACGCCCATTAAAGCTGACATTCTTTGAAATACTTTCATAAGTTTTGAATTATTTTTAAGTTTCTTTTTTTATCACTGGGCATTAATTTTATCTTTTCTTTTGTTTGACATTCTTCTAATGATGCTGTGTTATTATAAGTATTGCTTGCAATGCCGTCTCTCTGTGTTTTAGAGGGTGTGTCATTAAAAATATGCTTCTGTAGCATCTTTCCCAAAGATTTTATCTCAATTTTATGGTTTGTGCAACCGTAAGTTGTTTTTATGAAGTTTTAGGATTCTCTCTCGCCCCTGCTGACTATTTGTAATTGCTGTAAATTATTATCTATTCTAAATAAGTGATCAGTTTAAAGATGAGTGAAATTATGGTTTTCCCCTTAATTAAAATGTTTTTAGCATTTTAAAATGGCACATCACCATTTTTTCGGTTTGAGCGTTCAGTAATAAAGAACATAGTAATGTTTAATATGAGATGTATAAATGGATATGACCTGTTATATATATATATATATATATATATATATATATGAGATAACACATTTTTTCCATGTATTAGAAGTGTAATAAATCACCCAACCCTTTTTATGGATGTAATGAACTCTTATCAAAACATGTCATGAATTTAAATGCTTAGTAGAAGATAATATAAAGATAAATACTTAGACGATATCATACGGATGTTATAGTATTGCCTGCAATACCATTATACTCATGTAATACGTCCTTTTTCTACTTTGGAGCTTTCTTTGAAATTCACATTATCACTCAGAAACTGCTTTTGGAGATAGTTAAATTGTTTATCTTTAAGGAAAGGTAAAAGATTATCTTTTCAAAGCTGGCATAAAAAAGCGTTTCGACAAACTGAAATGGACAAGTCACAAATCGATCTTCAATGAATTATCTGAAAGAATGGTGTTGCTCTCCGATAAAGGCCTACATTCCTTAAATAGTTACGTATAACACAACATGTTTCTCCGTTCTTAGCCCATCGAACACTTCATCAAATAGCTTTTGATGAAGGAAAAGACTTTCCTCAAACCTCACCCGTTGTTTTAACTGACTACATTTACGATGTTCTGCGTAGAGTGTTAAACTTAACTTAAACCAAGTCTTCAGAGAGACTTGCGTCAGTTGCTTGAATGCGATGGAATGAAACTACACAAATGGCATAGTAACAATCCTGAGTTAAATGAAGCGGAGTTCGAAAACTATCTTTACCATCATTCAGTCGAAGAAACGTTTGTGACTCTAAGGGTGCAGTGGAACATACAAGAATGAGTTTTTCTTCTTCAAAGTGTTCACTAACTCTGGCAGCACAGGCACCTACCGAGCAGTGTTCTCTGATACAGCTCGCATTTTCGGCCCCCTGAAGGTGTTTGGACGAGTCATTACCAGATCTAAAATATTACCACGAAGGCACGCTAGGAAGGCGGGAGAAATACCTTATAAAATAATTATTATTTACGATTCTTCTGATGGCCCAGAGGCCGCGTATGGAGCTGTTGCATATCTTCAAGCTATTTTAAAGTGAAAGTCTGTCTCCGGCAACCTTTTCTGCAGTAAATCTAGGGTTGCTTCAATCAATACAAAGACGATTCCCAATCTTGGTTTGTCAGTGTGCTTACTTGTATCCCAACTGATTACAATGATTCCATCATCAGCGGAATTAGGATTTGACCAAGTTTATCTGTAGTCAGACTCTACTATTGTCCTTGAATGGATTAATATATCTTCATATTGACTTCAAACATTTTTAAACAACAGAACGTTTAACATTCAGCAGCTCCATGAGAACTTTTGATGGGGTCATGTACTCTCGGATAGTTTCAGCAGACATAATTAAAACGCTAGGGACATATCATCGAACTGAATGTCGTGGCATAGCCCACTATTTTTATAAGACACATATGAACCCAGGTGAGACACGAGAAATGTTCTACAGACGATCTTTATCTAAAGGAATTACGATCTCCTGCGAACATCGTATTGACTTTGACTTCAGATAACGATATTTTAGACAATATCATTAACTTAAATAATTATTATTAGAAATTAATCAGAGTTTTAAGCTTTGTTTTCAGGTTCATACATAATACAAGAAACCCAGCTGACTAGAAAATTACTAACATCTTCAAAAGATATATAATGTTCTAACTTAGATAAATGTTTACTCTTCAGAAATTGCCTTCCTTCCAACTGGAACACCTGTTGCGTCAAAAAGTAAGTTAAGATTTCTTAATGGCTTTTTAGATAAAAACGGTACTATCTGTATTAAAGGAATTTTAATTTGACTCAATCAAATCTGAGCTACAATCAGAAATATTTTGTTGCTTTTCCAGCTGGCCATATCCTAGCGAAACTTAACATGGGATATTATCCTTGGAAATATTTATATGCAGGACGTCTAGAACCAGAACTTTTAGACGAAAAAAGTAATAGGTTAACTTGCTGGCAGGAAGGAACAAAATTGCCTAATAAAGTATAGAAAAGATGGCACGGTGATTATATTAATCACCTTCAACAAAAGGATAAATGCCAATCTTCTAAAATTTATGTTTCTCTTAGCGCTCTTGCATTACTGATGGAAGATAATGTAGTACCTTCCTACAAATGGCCTCCTTGTCGAACAGAAGAAGTAATAGATTGTTCTGATTATAACCTTCGTGTGATGATCGTAAGAAACGTCAACTGAAAACGTATTTAAAAGATGTATTTCAAAAACTTGTGTATTACCTGTCCAATGAGAAACTGTTGTTTTATTTAATCCAATATAACCGTAGAGACATTAGGTTATTTCGAAGCAGGTTAGATTAAAAACAAGCAGTGCATTGCCACGGACCTCTGGAATACGCACCCATCGTGCTGACCACTACACTACGAAGGCATGCTAAGAAGGCTGGAGATACACCTTATATAACTACTTATTAACTCTCATAATATTATTGCATATGTTTGTCCTATTACTTATAAACTGTTATTGCAGACTTCTTTTAAAATGCTGAGACATTTCATTATGGACGACATGTTGGAAATGAGTATGTTATTTATATTTTTAGAATATAAATTTTAGAGAATAAAGAGTATTTTTAAAGATAGGTAAAAAATATTGTCTTTTCTAAATTGACACTAACAGTATAAATTCTAAAGACGCATCAGTGACTTGTTTTTTGTCTAGTAATTTCAATTATCGTTTAATTTGTAGCTTGAATTCATGCAAAATATTTAGCGCTTAGTTTTACTTGCTACTAGTTGCACTGTGTTCTTTTTAATTTCTAACTCTAACCTTTGCATCCAGAACTCTTTCCAAAATTTTTAGCATGGTGATGCTATTTCCGAAGCGAGAGTTTACTGAGAGATTATTATATATTTAATTGCTCTGGAGGTAAAAAATAGGAATGCAAGACAATTGTGAGATTAAAAATATAGTAAAATCATGATTGAGCACAAACCTTTAATAATTAAATAACATGATATATTATAATAATCCTTATATAAATAAATACGTCTATGTAACAAAAATAAAACTTCAGAACCTTTAGCAAAAAAATGCTAAAAAATCTGTTGTTGACATTTTACTAGAAAGCTTCTTACTTTTTAGGAGCTACTATTGCATACGTTGCATAATAGTTTTATATTCTTCATTCACACATTTCTGGAATTCCCGAAATTAATTTAAGGAAAAAAATAATCCTTTAAAATACCTTTGTTCTCGCATATTACCAAATGCTTACATGAATACGGAAGCAATAAATGCGTTTTGAATTTTCTCAAAGTGTGTTTTTACTTCCTTGTACGAAGTAAAGGAATTATTGTAATTGCGAAGAAATTCGGGTATCATATCTCAATGAAAATATCGCTCTTGAATCCATATGAACGATGTTTTTGCGTGACAGCTGTACGTACGGAGAGAATAAAGAACTCTTTTCCCCCAAACGGATTGCAAAATGGATTCAGTAGAAACGTTTTTCGTGACGTCTGTACGTACATATGTATGTATCTGGCATGACTCAAAAACGAGTAACTACAGAATATTGATATTTTGTATGTGAGACTACTATAAGATGTCGTTTTTGCACCTCCCTTTCCTGTTGCAATCGGCATGTATTACTCTGTTACACGGCTCGGTGAGCTCAGAATTTTATTATGTCTTGGTAAATTGTGCTTTAAAAGGGTTTGAATTATGTTGTTCTTATGTTCCGGTTAAGATTTCTGTATTGTTAATTAATATGCATGCAATGGTTGTAGAATTATGAACACTTTAAAGTTGCTTAAGTGGAACTTCGCTTAATGAAGCTGCCATTTGTTTACATTTGTAATTCATATTAGAATAGTTAATTAAGTCAATCTGTGCACCAGTTTCAGTGCGTTTTTGACGAGTGGGACGAAAAGTAAACTTTCAGTTTTGTGCACCAAAAAATATATCTTTCTATGCGCTGACCAAATTACTTGTTTTTGCGTTGAAATTCTAATTTTAATTCTACAATTTTTTTTAGCTGTTTTAATTGTATTTGATATTTTATGTTTTACTGTAGTTTAGAATTTTTAATAAAGATGTTTTGAGTTTTTGTGTATTTTTGCCTTGAATTGAGAACCGAATTAATTGAATGAAAACTATATCTCTAATGAAATTCGAGAAAATAAGTTTAAGTAAAATTCAGCAAAAAATGAGTGTAATTTATTAAGCCAAAATATAAGAAAGTATTGGGATGTCCACAACAGATTTTCTTTTTAAACGTTGTCAACACTGCGATGAAAATTTGAATCTTATTCTTGGAACAGTTGGAATGAAGCTTGTTGATTATTTTTAAAACAATGCGTTATAAAATTCTCAGAAAACGGAGGCATAGCAAAATGCACATAATCATTGCTCAGACTCTTTTTAGAATAAAAATAAAGCTAATGTATGATATTGTTTATATTGAGCGAGAAGATGGAATTGCACCTTAAGCCGACTCCGGAGTTAATAACTTGGCGTGATTAAGGATGACTTTCAGTAGACTTTGGAGATATTGATGCCAAAACCAGACCTATTAAGCTTACTATCAGTAAATAGTAATGCTGATAGTTACGAAAAGGAACAGTTTGATATCCCTTGTATGTTAGATTACTGTGGATATTTATACTATTAAATGAGTGATTAAAGACTTTTACTGCGCGGATGTCATATCAACTGTTTGCGTAATGGAGTGATTATAGCTTATTGATGGTAAGTCATAAAGGCAATGATCTCAAATTCAAATTGCACGTGGCCGAATACCCGATATAAAAGCAGTCAATAGGCCTTTTTTTAACAGAAATGAAGAGTTTAAATAATTTCTTAATAAATTTTAAATTGTATTTACTAAATGTTTATTAAAAGATACCTTAGTGGTAATAAAATATTTCAAAGGAAAAATTCCAATTTATATAAATTTTCTATTTGAAATCTAAAGATAGCGATCTGCCATAAATTTCAATTGGTTACATTTTGTAATTCAAATTTACTGATAGCTATATATTAAATTTTCGCACCGACTTTTTTTTCAAATAATGCTAATGTGTTGAATTAACCATTAAATAATTTACTTTAAGCTTAAAGTAAAAAGAAACAAATTACAAAAGCTTTGTAGGTGGGTCAAAACTTGAAAGTAAATAATGATGAGCTGTTGCCTTTCTTTTATTTATCAAATTTTCCTTTGACACATGAAAAAAAATGTATTTTTATAATTATACACTTGATTATTTCTTATTATAGATTTCAAATACAACCTCTCATAACCTTTCTAGTATTTCGAGAAAATTAGTAACTTTGGAAAAAGACTTCTAAAAACTATCCGGTACTTAAGTATTATCCCGTCTGCCATTGGCCGAATTTTCGGCAATGATCTCCAGTCATTACTGCGGAATTCTAAAGCAAGTGACATCCGTTTTTCTTAACATACATACATACTTTATTTTCTTGTATTATTGGCGGATACAAATTATAAATTGAGCACAAAAAGGTATATAAATATTCATTCAAGATTTTAAATAAATTAATAAATCAGCTTATGAAAACCTACGCCAGTTATTTTGGAGGTGGAAAACCCCTAATAACATTTAAAACAGCAATAATAATATTCTTTATGAACTCTGCGCCAGGAATTTAACTGCTGACGCGCCGTACCGCAATTTTTCTTTGCGCCATTTTACTGCCCCCACCGAAGTCTTTCAATGTTTTGAGTTTACGCCACACTTTCAGGGTTTACAAAATTATACAATACATTCAAATTCACATGCGAAAATCTTGCAGTTAAACAAGTTTTGTAACATTTCTAACAAAAGGAAACAATTGTAGCTTCACTGGATGTAGCATGTTCTTTTATTGATTTCATCAATGCATCTGTAACTATCACAATTGAAAGATTCGTCGGTCTCTCTGCACCAATCCACCGAATAGCCATTGCTGCAAAAATATTAGACCCGCTCTATTTTTAAGCTTCATAAAAAGACTTTCGTTCGATTTCTACTATTTTGTTATGCCCTCCGGTGATAATTATTTTTATCTATAACTACTTCGCCGGCCGGCTATATCGAGCTGTTCTCTTCCCCATTCAACATATGTTAATTCTCTCAACCAGCTGTAAATAAAGCATAGTGCAGTCACACACGAGATTCTAAAGTTCTCAAATTATGTTCCTTTTCAAATGGACTATTCTGTTGTCACAATTTTTGATGCTACATCGCCACTGTTTATTAGTTTTTAAGTAAAGTAACATATCGTATCAATTAATGGATATTGTCTTATGATAATATTTCAAAAGCTTGAAATAACACTGCTTTCTCTTCTGTAAAAGGTGGGTCCCAAATTTTTATCATCTTTTTAAAACTTCAAGAAAAAATAAAGTGATAACACTTAAATTCTGCTCTTGTTCACAAAAATAAAAAATTGACTTATAGAGAATTGATTTGTGTTACATGCATATTCACAAAGCCTACAGAACTTTTCTCTACTCTCTTTTTCTACTACTGCTGTCATTGGATGAAACATCTTCTTAGCGGTCATTTTCGGAATGGCGAGTTATAACAATTTGTAGGCTTTGTAACGAATATCAGACACATATTGTGAAGATTCAGTACAGAGAAGAGAAACGGCCATTGTTTCATTCGATAACTTTTTATTTTGTAAGTGAAAGCAAAGGGGAATTATGTGGAATACATTTTAAATAACCTACTGATCCTTATTAATGTAAAAATTATTTGAAATTGTTAAAAGTTAGGAAAGTTCGATGAGAAAAGTGTTTACTTGGAATCTGTTTATCATTTGCGTTAGAAAGAATCTGCTGTGTAAATTTCCATAGCGCATTAATTTATGCAAGTAAAGGAATATTTAAAAAAAAGGTGTAGAATAAAGGGAAAATACGTAACTTTCAAAGCACATCATCAAGCGTTATACAAAGTCTACACTTTGAACATCGCGGGGAACATGATGTAGTAAAATAAGTCAAAACACTCAATAAACATTTAAAGGAGTCGGATACCTTTTCTTTTTACTTAAATTATGAAAAAAAGTAAGTATAAATAAATTTATGTTTTATTCGAAGATGCGCTATTTCCACACTAACGCTTTTTGGCACACCACACTCACAAACAAATGGCAAAGGCGATAGAATAAAAGTCGCCAATCACAAGATTCTGTAACCCACATTCACTATTTTAACCAATCGGAGCAAACCGTAGCAGTAAAAAGATCTGTAGGCTTTGTGAATATGCAGGTTACACGAAACGAAAGCGCAGATGTTACGCATATACTCTGACGTCAAGCTTATTCATAATTGGCGGTAAATCGCCCTGCTTGGCTAGTCGATAGGGAAACACATAAGTACCAACTATATTAAGAATTACAGATTCTTATCGATCAGCCTGGTTCGTCTTTTTAGACTGATTACTTTTCAAAAATGGAAAAAGAATCTATTCACATGTAGATATTTATTGGGAAATATATGTGTATTACGACCATCATTGATTTCCAAAGAAAAGGCTTATTGCAAAAATTCGTAACTGAAGCTATTTATGTTTTGATAAGTCCGAAAAAAGGGTACCCAAATTTTTAACTTCAAATCTTGGAATGGGGTTTTTATTACAGTGTAAATTAATTATATATACAGGGTATATAGTACTTGAAGATTTCCTGAGTTGTCACTCATGTTCATTTCGAACAAGAATGAAAATAATGTAAAACTGGACTCAAATTTATAGAAATGCTAAACTTTTATTCAAGTTCTTCGAATAAAAAATAACACCGTAATAATGCTAATAAATTCACAGGAAATGCATTCGTGGGTAGCCTATTTCAAAGCACTGATGTAGAAGACTTACTATAGTGAGAAGGGATTGTTTTGTAGGTACAGCGGATGGCTGTTATCTTGATTTAATTAAAAGAATACATTCAATGGCTGCCATCCAAGTCTACACTATGAGGAGAACGCATAAGAGGAGCTGCTTTGTATTTAAATTGCACACGGAAATAAAAAAACGCGCAAATAGATAAAAAAGAAAAAAAAAAGAAAAAAAAAAAAAATCTGAAAGATTTCACATTTTATTTTTACCCCCAAAGGGGGTTTTCTTCATTTACGGATACATTTCCAAAGCATTTAGAGTAATCTTCCTTTGGGTTAAAAATATTTTAAAACAGCCTGCCTTTAAAATTTCTGATAGACAGTCTCGCCCGCTGGAGATCATTCCCCCCCTACATTGTTGCCATAGCTCGCTTTGAAATTATTGGGATTGCTAATGGAAAATTCGTTTAAGTTTTACAAAAATATGAAACAGACATTTCCTAATTTGGACTTCCAGGTGCCCATAATCGGGAGGAGGACTACGGCATTCAAAATTTGATGGCTGTAGGTACCGTTGATTTCTCACAATATGAGGAACATACAGTGGCGTAACTAGACCTATAGGCCCCCCTATGCAAAAAAAAAAAAAAAAAAAAAAAAAAAAAAAAAAAAAAAAATTCTTGTCCCCGCTAATAAATTTAAAGTACTAACCGCCCCCTCCCCAAAAATCCAGGTTTCCAGGAGCCAACATTTTGACAATGATTTTTATAAGATTAGGATTAATAGTTAAAAATCTGATATGGACACACATGACTTGACTTCCTTGTATCGCCTATTCAATTATACACACTTTTTGCTGCATTTTAATTAAAGTTATTTCCTCGAATAATTTTAACTTAATTACCTGATTCCTCAAGGCAAGTTGAAAATGACATCAAAAATCGCAAATTTTGAATTAAATATCCCGGTCATTTTTTGTCGTACGGGAGTCTAACTTTTTCTAATTTAATTTTTCATAACGAGTACAAAACTTTCCCAAGTATAGTATAGGAACCGGGAGACCGAATGATAAGTTAAATTTCGTTTATTTGTATTTTTTTTTTTTTTTTTTTTAATTTGACGTTTTTGGGTGTCGACGAAATTTTAAAAGGGAGGGTTTATGATGATCAAGGGTCGATTCCCCAGTATGCACCGGTAAAGATCGGCAAACTCAAGATCCCATTCATTACAAAAATATACATTAAAAATTGATAATTAATACTTTTTCATTGATATAAAACTTTATCGTACGAATAAGTCAAATGTAATTCAAAACACTTGTGTACGCTAACTTTTGGAATTTAAAAAACATCAAAGAGAAATATCACAAAATTAAAGTTGTTACCGGGACAACTTTATTGACTTTATCCTCTTTTTATCCAGTGGAAGGAAGCTTTAGTGAAGTAAATACGTAAAGTAACACAGATTAAAGTAAATACATAGACTGAAGTAACATAGAATAAAATAAATACATAGAATTTATAAAGTAAACTCATTAAAAAAACACTATTCCATTTTTCTGCAAATATATTGAAGGAAGTCGAATTTTTGCAAATTATACCCAAATGCAAAATGCCTCCTTAATATCCAGTCATTTTACCTACTCATTACAGAGTTTTGACAATTTGTGTGAAAATGTAAAGCAGTGTGAAATGTAAGCAGATAAATCCTGGCAATAAATTTTGTTGAGCATATGTAAATCAACAACTTTCTTCCCAAGCTGACAGACTCCTATTCCATTATTTAGCTGACCTCGTCAAAAAGCTTGAAATGCCAAGTATGTAATAGCCTCTCAAAGCTGACGTCCAGAAAGAAGAATCAAAGCCAAAGAAGAATGTTTATCGCTTGAACAGATATCTCAGCCCTTTTACTCTACCCCAACAGCAGCACACCCCCACATCCGCTGAGAAAATGATAAATGTCCGCAATGACAGCCTCGGACCCAGCTAGGTCAATTCATGATAAATGAGGGGAGGATATTTTATAACACCCTATGGGTTTAGTGGCGCAAATGAATAGAAATCTCCAGTGGTTCGTCGCCTTGAAATGCTGCAGCAAATCGGCCCTCTGGTGGAGGCAAACCCAAGCTTATTTATTGAATTATCTTTCGTCTTTGTTGAAATGAAAGGTAGGTGAAACTTGCTTTTGTCTTTTATATCATCCCAACAGAGAAGGATATTGCATAAACATCGTGCTCCGACTAGATATTTATTACATGTTCGGAGATTGTATTTTAACATTATTTAGGTCTTAAGCTAATATTCAAGTTTTTTAAAATGAAATGATGATTGATTGTTAATTTACTGCACTACATTGCTGACTTAAGCAATATAAAATAACAAATATCGAGAAAGCACTGTTTACTAATTGAGTCGGAATCAATTGAATTCTCTTTGAGATTTAAATATTGAATATTCAGCTTAGATTACTTTTGCTTACTGGGTTATGAAAGCTAACGATCAGATTAATAATCTTGAATCTAAGCTGATAAGTTTTAATGAGTATAAAAGGTTTCAAGAGTTTATCATTCACATGGTGGAGAAAGTTTTTGGCATCTCGATGCTGTCTTGATTTCAATGCTGGCTATAAAATTCGATTCGTCATGTGTAAAGATTAGAAATATAATAGGATATTGTTGTCAATCTATAACCATACATTGTTCTCCAATATCACATTTTTTTCCTTTTAAGCATAACAAATTGAATCACTTAAAAAGTTTTTTTACCTGTACTTCTTAAGATTTGGCAGCAACCGTTAGTTTTTAAAATAAATATGATAAATAAAAATTTCTATCATCCTGTACTAGACAGCCGAATTTCTAATCGCCTTTCTTCTATGTACTATCATCTAGATCCATATAAAAGATATTTGTTATTGAGTAGCAAAGATGAAATTTCATACAGATTAACCCGCCCCCTTTTTTGATTTTATTCAAAAAGAAATTTATTATTTTTTATTGCCATTATTTTTTTATTTTGATAAGTTTTATTATCATTATTTTCTTTATATTATTTTATTTTTGAATTGTGTTTGTTTTTAAAATTTTTTCTGACATATATCCCTTATATATACTAATGGAACACAAGATAGAGTTATTAAGAATTTTTTTTTAATATGTGATAAATTTCTGCTATTTATCTTAAAAAGGTAAATTTTACACTGAAAGATTTCTGAATATTTTGCAAGGCCTTCTGAAAAATGCTCATTTTATAAAGAAATATATTTCCTTTCAAATGCATCTATTGATCTCTATACAAATACACCTGATGACAGGGTAATCATCATCTGATTAATTTGTATCAGAACTCAGCCGAAACTAAAACATGTAATTACTAATAGGCAGTATGGCTACCGATAAAGCTTATTTTCGACACGCTGTTTTGTATGAATTCTAACAAGAAAGAAATGCTTTCGAAGCATGTCGAATTTTAGTGAGAATTTTTGTGGAGATTCAGTTTCAACCAGAACGTTCAAGATATGGTTCGAAAAGATTAAAGTAGGTGATTTCGATCTTAATGGTAACAATCTTTGATCGATGACGATACTATCAAGACCATGGTAGAACATGATCCTTTTGAAGACTTTCGAAAATTCCGAAATAAAAAGCTTAATTCAGTTCTACAAACCATTTTGCACCACATTCGGAAAACTAGAATTGGTCCGCAAATATTCCAGGTGGGTGCCTCAGAAATTAAGCGAGGAACATTTGAATGGTCGAGTCGTCGTATGCACATCTCTGCTTGCTCGGAACATAAAAAAGAGTCCTTTTCGGATTGGATGATAAATGGGAATGAAAAATGGATTACGAATGAAAATAGCGTTAGGAAAATAGCATACTGTAAGCCGGGGACAACTTGACACCAGCAAAGCTAAACCGAGTTTGAACCTGAATAACAAAACACTGTGTGGTGGGACGTCCAAGGACGAATACATTTCTGTCTTTCGAAACCTAAAAAAATCTCATTTCGGAGAGTTACTATCGAAAAATGAACGATTTAAACAAAGCAATCAAAGAAAGGAAGGCTGCGATGTTCCAGAGGAAGCCCATCATTGTGCTTCTTGATAACGCTGGACCACATGCTGCTTCGGTGACTCATCAGATAATCGCAGTATTAGACTTTGAAATTCTGCCGCATCCACCATAATTCCCAGACCTAGCACTTCGTATTTAGCACTTGTTCCTTTCCTTGAAAAAATTTTTAAGAGAAAAAATAAAAATTGAGGCAAATGTCAGCCAACATTACACCATACGCACTTGAGTATAATTCTTTACCGATTCAACAACTAAAAGGGTTTTTAAAATGTATTTCACAAAGTTGTCCCTTTCAACTTCTATGGTGGCTATACAAGTTAAGAGCAAAATTTGAAAGAATTTTTAAATGTCATGTGGTACTGAAAATTAAATATTTAAAATAGTTAACTATTTTTTTTTCTTTTTGTTATTATTATTATTATTATTATTATTGTTGTTGTTATTATTTTGTTAATATTATTTTTGTTATTACTTTTGCATAAAAATTACAATAGTCACAAATTGAGGAATTTAAAATTTATTAAACTATTAAACGTACATTTATGAATTTTTTAAAAAATCACGAAATACTTTACGTGTAAAATTAATGTATCAATTTCTGTTACTAATTTTTTATTTAAAATGTAGCATAAATTTAAATTAAAGAATTTAGAAAATCCCTTACATTTAACACTAGACCTACTATTCTTAAGGTATGTTAGTCTTAAGACTGCACATATCTTAGTAAAAACTGTAGAATATTCAAATGAGGCGTATCATATTTAAAGCAATACTTCATAACATGATTTCGAAATAATTTTATAAGCTCATTTTAAACAGATATTTTACCTTTGTTCACAAACAGACATTGTTACGAAACTGTAACTTGTGAAATGATACATGATTAAAAAAAAAAAAAAAAAAATCTGATGTGTACGCCACATGACTTCTTTGTACGGAATATTAAATTATACGCATTTTTTCTTGCATTTCATTTAAACTTATTGGATTGAATTAAATCTACTTCGCCGACAGAGTATAACAACAAAAGAATAAATGCATTCTTTAAAATTCACTCTATTTGTTTGCCATAGCGATACTCTGGCGCTAAATTCACTTAACAGTATTATATTTCGTTCATATTATAATTCAAAATGCACAAAATTTATATCATTTAAAGAATTATCTAATAAAAAAGAAACAGTTTTTCACAGACGATTGAGTATTTCTCATTCAATTACTTCAGTTCTCCCTTTGCAACAAGGCAAAAATACATAAAAACTCAAAATATCTGTATTAAAAATTACGAAGTAAATCTTAAACACTTAATTCCTCGAAAAAATTCCAGAAAGGATTAAGCATGATTTAATTCGCAATAATAAATGAAGGCGTTATTTTATTGTTGCGAACCTACGTTTCTCTAGATTGGCAACAAATCCACTACTCTGCTATTTCAAATGTAAACAAGCAATGGCCGCCATCAAAAAGATTATTAGGCTTAGCGGCACTTAAACAACTTTAAAGTTGTTGATAATTCTAAAAGTATTGCATACAGATTTACTAAAGGCATAAAAACCCAAACCGGAAGATAAGAACAACATAATTCAATCATTTTTAAAGCAAAAATCGTACAATTTACAAACATATATGAGTAAAGAAACTGAGATCACTGAGACGGGTAACAGATTGGCGTTTCTGTTACCCGTCTCAGTGATCACGTTTGGCGCGGCCGATTTCAACCAAAATACGAGGTGCACATCTACATGTTGTAGTAGTCCTATATACTTACATCTACATGTTATAGTAGTCCTATATACTTACATCTACATGTTATAGTAGTCCTATATACTTACAGCCCTAAAGGCAGCTCTGGACGTTACTGCTAAGAATAGCAGGTATAAAGTAATTTACACAGACTCAATGTCAAGCTTGCAGGCCATCCAAGGCGGCCGCAGTAGACATCCCATTGTCAGAGACATACAAAAACTATTAATTTCGATTCCTGCAAGTCTGAAGCCGCAGCTACAATGGGTTCCAGCCCATACGGGGATTAAAGGAAATGAAGCAGCGGATATGATTGCGAAGGGCGCAGCCAATGAACCCCATGTGAGTAGCATTGGTGCGCCCCTTCCGCACTCGTATCTGTAATGGCCACATGGTATTGGTCGCCCCTTCCGTACTCTCAAATGTGAACTAATGAAGCAGTGGCAAAACTATTGGGAGACAAGCACCACATGCAGAAGACTGTATGATTTGCAACCAAAAGTTAACCACAATTTAAATAGCAGTTCTTCGCACCTCACACAGTATTTGACACGACATGGCCCATATATGTCCTATCTTCACAGATTTCGCCTAAGAGAGAGTGACCAATGTATTTGTGGCAGCATGGTTCAAGAACACAATTAAGAATAAATATGCGCTCAGCCGCATTAGAGACTGCACTACCATTGCTAAAAGCATTGCTGACAATCTGGAGTGACTTCTTTCCTTGGACACCATGCCGTCAGCAGCCTGCTCTGTACATATATTAATTTACTTAATGTCTTGTGTTTTTTTGTTTGTTTTGCTGTTTTAATTATATTTAATATTATGACTAATCCAGAACTCATTTAATGTATTCCAAAATTTGTAATGTATTTGGCCATCTTTACATCTGTACCTGATTTTTATAGCACATCCTTAATATAACTGTATGCCTAACATGTACGATAATAGTGAAATGTGTTCCGCTTAGTCTCAGCAGTCCCCACCATGCACCTTCTTTCCATGTTCTGGTCTTCACTTCAATGTTCCTCGTTTCGTGGCCAATCCCCGGAGGACACAGTACTAAGCTCTTTATTTATTCATGTATTTTTTAAAATTCCATCGACGGGATCCAACAGACTGAAAAGCACCTAACCCAGTGGGCCAGCTGTTCCGTCGATGGTGAAAAGAAAGAAAGTAGTCCTATATACAAAATTTCAACGTTCTGAGGCTACTCGTTTTTGAGTTATGCGAGATACGTCCTTACGTACGTACGTACATACGTTCGTACAGAAGCCACGAAAAGTTCTCTTCAGCATTCATTTTAAAGCAGTTTTATAATTTTTTTGGAGTAAAAGAGTCTTTTATTTTGTCTTTACGTACAGATATCACTCAAAAACATCTTTAAATTACATTCGATAACGGTCAAAGTGGATATTTTCGTTGAAATATGCTGCCTGAAACTTTTCGCGATTACAGTACTTCCTTTTTACGTACTTCCTTTTTTGGTCGTACAAGGAAGTAAAAAACGATGTGGCCATTACTTCTTTGTACGGGTTACTATATTATACGCAGTTTTAACCGCACATCATTTAAATTTTCCCCGAATTATTCTAACTTAAATTACCATTCTCTCAGGATAGTTCGAAAATGGCATCAGAGACTGAGAACTTTGAAAAAATTAAGTATCCCGGTCAATTCTTGTTGTATGAAAGTCGTATCACTTCTTATAATTTTATTTTTCATAACATGCATAAAATTTTTCCAAAAATACTTATAGTACTGGGAGATCGCATTAAAAGCTAGATTTCGCTCTTTGTAAAAAAAAAAAAAAAAAAAAAAAATATATATATATATATATATATATATATAGATATAGATATAGTACTTCTTTTGGATCTTTGTGTAAAATTGGCTTTAAATTTCTTACAATATACATATCTTACTATACATTATATATACATTATATATGTATACATTACTTATACATATATATGTATACATTATATATGTATACATTACTTATACATATATATGTATACATTATATATGTATACATTACTTATACATATCTACAGAGGCTGTCCGCACATTTTTAGACAATTTTGGTAAACTGCAATAAAGAATCGTTTGCTGTAAAAGAAGTAATTGCAATTGTACTATATTTTTAAAAGTCAAAATTATCGTCTGTGGCTTGAAACTTTTTTTTTTAAAAATTCAAAATGGCGAATTTAACAAAGCAGTGGTTCGAAGGCTACATTTACGCTCTTTCCGAAGAGAAATATGCATACTCCGCTATTCAAAAACGATGTGAGAGTCATGTTTTTGTGATATATAAAGCGTCGATAGGTAATATCATCAACAAGAAAGGGAAAAAAACGTCAAATTGGAGCCTCAAGTGGGACAAAAATTCCTCTTTTCTGTATCCAGAATTAGCTGATGATCCATTCCAATACATTTTTTTTAATCTAAACAGTTCACCCGAAAACTCTGCTTCTCCTCAAAGGAAGGAAAATGGCAACAATGCAAAGCAAAATCATTAAGGAAAATTTTCCCGAATTAAGGAAAAAAAAAAAAAAAAAACTTTCTCATAATCCGTAGAAAAATCAAATACCTTAAAGATTTCTAATTCTAAATATATATGATAGGATTTTTTGAAATTTATTTATTTATTTAAATTAAAATTTTTTTTGGCCTTGTAAAAGATTGGTTCAAGATTGCTTTCTGTATATATATATATTTAAAGAAATTAAAAATACTGAAAATTAAAATTAAAAAAAAATGATACAAATTTGCGCAATGTGCTGCAAGTAATATATATTGTATATATTTGTGTATACATGCATTTAGTATTGCGTTTGAAAAAACAATGAGGTCCACAATTAGATATTACAGCAGTCTCATGTACAAAATTTCAACATTCTACGGTTAATCGTTTTTGACTTATGCAATGTACATAGATACATACGTACGTACATACGTACAGACGTCACCAGAAAAATCCTTTTGAATCCCCTTTAAATCCATTTTACAATCCGTTTTGGAAAAAACAATTGCTTATTCTGTTCGTACGTACGAACGTCTGCAAAAAGTCGTCCAAATGGATACGGGAACGGTCAAAATGTCTGTTCTTTTGAAATGCGATACCAAAATTTTAAGGGATTACAATATTTCGTTTACTTTGTAGAGGAACGCAGAAAAACTTAAAAAAAAAAAAAAAAAAAACTTTTGATTATTTTCTATTATCCTGCAAATGATTTTTTAAATATTACCTTATATCAACATATGTAAAAAAAGCATGCAAAGCATTATAGTTTACATGGAGTTACTTCAGTATCTGATTTCGTATAATGCGTTTCTTAAAAATAAACGAAAATAACGCGTCCTTCTAAAAAAGTAGGAATTCATTGGTGACTCTTTGTACTAAAAGTAATGGCTCTGTTCGCCTCGACGAAGTGTCGCCTGTTGTCAGTTCTGGTAACTGTATTAGTGATTTCTAAGCTTAGACATACACGCTAGGACATGAATAATTGCGAATCTATTTAGAGCAAAAATTGAACAAGACATGCAGGAAAGTGTGGGCTAATGAAGTTAATTTGGGCAAAATTGCTGAAAGAAACATTTGCCTCGAGAAGAGAAAAGAAAATAAAAACCGCGCGAAGGAGAAAGAACACATTTATATTTTACCCCTCTACGGAATTATTAAGAAAAAAAATCTTGAAAGAAAAATTCCGAAACCATATTAATATATATAACGTGTTCAACAAAAGTTACAAGAGTACAAGTTTTCTTTTCCTAAATATTGATCGTAGATGCATATTTCCAGCTGCACAATTTTAAAAAAAATGAAAATAGTATTCTTGGTTTTCAGAATCCAGTAAAAAGGAATCTAACTGTTATCTGTTCCTCGTAGAGTAAAAGTTTCCGTTTGTAAAATATTCGTTAAAGAGTTGGTATTTTCACGTAGAAAATTCTTGAGATATGCTTAGAAAGCATTTTCTTACAAAACAAAGGGACCAGCTGCAAATTTAATCCTAAATGCTGCTGTACCAAAAACAAAGCTACCAAGAGTTAAAACGAGCAAAATTCGTTTCGTAAGTTCTTTTCTAAACGTTTAGCCCAAATCTTGAATTCATTGGCTGTAATCACATAAAAAGGATCTAAATTATTAAACAGCTGGTCTACTAAATTATGGGCTGTAACACCGTAGAAAGTTAAATGTTGTGTAGCGTTTTACTCTATTTTTTAACAGCTATTTATATTTTAGACACGATAACACGCCGAACAAATACTAATTCAGAAGTCAAACAACAAAAATCAGCGTTATATTTTTTAAGTTTCACAGGACTAGTTTCGATGGTTTTACCGAACCACCATCGTCAGCTGCGAAAGCGCAAATGAACGAGATACGATATAATGATCAGATAAGATAAGAAAGTCTGGATAGAAAATAAGCTAGTGGCGCCATCTAATGGTGAAACTAGAACTAATTTCATTATTATTATTGTTAATTTCATCATTAAAGAAATTATGTTTTCTGCGAACATGCCCATATTCGCAGTCGGATGACGTCATTCAAAATTCGATGGCTCTATGTACCGTTGTTTTATCACAATGCGAGAAATTGCATACATTTATGCATATTTTTCATTATTTAATTTCTTCAAATATAATGCAGGACTCTAACATTTTGTGGCAACATTTTGGGAAGTGGACCGACATTTATAGGAGTCCGACGCAAAATGCCAAAACGAAAGTAATAGTCCTTCGGGACTTAAGTCTCTTTGGACTAAAAATCCCATAAGAAAGCGCTCAGATGCTGAAACTTGCTTATAAAAATGCTGCTTTTTGCTGTGCTAATTTGTTTATTTGGCCTGGTTGATTTTATGATAGCCAGGGAGATATGGCCGATGATTGCAGGGTACACCATTTCTTAAACAGACTTAACTAGCAGCTGTGTTGAAACTTTTCCTTTAAAACTAAACGAAAACCGTGTTATGGATCTTGGTATGCAAGAAGGATTAGTATTTCAGATCTGCTTGAATTCAGTAATAGGCTCACATAGCACGACAATGTAACAAGCCACAGGAGATCGTTGTCGTATAGTTTTTAGCACAGTGATAAATGTCTGTACTAAACCACCTGCTTTATTCATCACCTTTTTTATAGCTTTTATACTAGACAAAGAGTTATGCCTCAAATTAATGTTCTATCTGAAAATACAGCATTCTGATTCTATTTTGTAAATTTAAGAATCTGTGAGGACATACCAAAACACACTGGTAGTTCGGTCCGAGGTTCGAATCGGAGGTTCGGCGAACGGGCTCGCTGCATGGACATATTCGTGGTTTTCGCTATGCGTAAAGTGTATACAAGCCAGTTTCCCTTAGAAAGTCTTCCACGAAGGCATCTCTTAGGCAGATAGCCCTCGAGACTTTGCAATAATCATACAAACCAAATCAAACCAACCAACCATAACTTATGATAATATAATATAATATGTATGCTCTTTAATGCCGTGCAGTTATGGTAAAGCTTGAATGATGAGCTCCACAAATGCTTCTGAAAGGAGACACTGCGACGCATGACAAAAACCTGGCACTAACACGTTCGATCATACGCTCACAAGTGATTGTGAGTCTGCTTTTATGGCGAACCCCCGAAGTATCACTTCCCATATTCCACTTTGGAGACTACTGATCTAAAGGAAGAAAAGATACACATAGGAAGGACAGTGGAAAAGAAAATCTGAGACAATTTTTTAAAGATTGCCTCTTTAAATGCTTAACTGTAATTGAAAATTAGAAAAAAAAAATCAGCCTTAGATTGGTAGAGATTTTGAATAAAACTCAATCAGATTCCACGGGGATCTGAGATATCATAAGTTCCTCTTTTTCAGAAGTAAACATTTCTCCTCCTAAAGAGGGTTACTTTAGTTTACTTCTGAAAAAGAGGGACTTATGTCAAATCGCTTTTCAAATCAATACAATTTTGTTTAAAATTGATCTGATCTTGAAGAAGAATCAAGAATCGTCCTCAGAATTGATCGAAATGTAATTATTCAAAATCTATGCTAATATGAAGTTACTTTTGTTTAATTATATTTCGATGTATTTTCCTTAAGTTATACTTTTCTATTACATTCATATTAATATTTTATTACTGTATTTTGCTTCCTTTGTCTTCTCATCTGAGACAACACTCGCCATATCCTAGCACGTTTATGGGCAAATCTTTTTCAGTCTTTTTAAATATTTCTTTTTGGAGATCCACCAGCCTCCGAAAGGTAAAATAAATGAAAACCGGTAGTTTGACCCTCGGTTCAAATCCCGGCAAATGGGTTCGCTCTATCGGGGTATTTTTGGTTTCGCATATGTGTAGCATAGATGTGAGCCAGTTTCTCTTAAAAGACCTTCACGAAGACAACCCTACGCTTAAATAGATAACCCTTGTGTGCTTTATCACAATGAAATTCGATTCAATCATTTTAATGGATGAATTGGATTATTCAATTGCGGCAAAGCACACGAGGGCTATCTGCCTAAAGGGAGGGATGCCTTCGTGGAGGACTTTCTAAGGGAAACTGGCTCGTATACACGTTACACATGGGGAAAACCACGAAAACGCCCATGCAGCCAGCCCGTTCGCGGGATTCGAACCTCGGATCGAACTACCAGTGTTCAGCGTCTTTACCGCTCGGCCGCTGGTGGGCCTCATTTTAATGCGACTGTCAATTACAACAAGAAATTATAATGTGAATTGTTTCTTTACTCACAAAAAATATTTTGATATAAAGAAAAATTAATTTAAATTTTGCAAGTTTGCTTGAAAATAATTAACATTGTTTAGAATTTTAATTCTTATTTAAACCCTTTTTATTTTAATTTTTATTACTGACAAAGTTTTTTTACACAATCTGTAACATTTTAGAGATAAATGTTTAATAAATGTCTAATAAAAAGAAATATTTTTAATAGCTTGATAAACAAGTGCGAAATATGTAGTTTTTTTAGCATATAGTAATAATTGCAATATTTTTTAATTAATTGCAATAATTTATTTCTTTATCAATTAATTTTTTCAATTTAAAAATATGGATGGTGAAAAATAATAAATAAATTTCGAAATGTTGCGCTGAAAATTTTTACAGTCAAAAAGTCAAAAGTAATAAAAAAAAATGACAGTCTTTTAGGCGCAGAAAGACATTTATTAAATGCTTTTAATTTATGTTGTAATTATGATGCAATCGAATTTATAAAATATACTAATTAGTTAGTAAACAGTCTTCTGAATCAACATTTGTAAAATTGTCGTTTCTAATAACTTACAGCAAAAACATAAATTTTTGTTATCTCTTTTTATTTGTTTGTTTGCTTTTTATTTATTTATTTTTTGTTGTATTATTTGTTTTTATAATTTTATTATCTGTTTTCATTTTATTTTTTATGGTTATGATATTAATTCATAAATATTTTAAGAGATGTGTACTTAACTGATTTGCTAATACCATATATTTGTCAATGTTATAAAATACCAAATAAACAAAAATGAACAGATATTAACCATAACAAAAAATAGGCAATATTTTCCTAAAAGTTCAGTTAGATATTTATGAAATCAACTAAAAATTTCAATATGAAAGCAATTTGAAATATTTTTCTTTCTCAAAAGTCAAACGCTGCTTGCTTTCAGTTGCTAAAAGTAGTCCTTGATAATTCGTACGAAAAATAAAAAAATTCAAAACTTATTAAAATTACATGTTAAAAAACCTGTCAAAACTGTTTAAACAATCAAAATCACAAAGACAAAGCAATTGCTTTTCAATACCAAAAAGTGTTATAATTTGCAGATATTTATAAAAATTGAACGAATACGTTTTCTTCTTCAGCTCAATTTGATGAATTCACTTTCTTTTTCTTAGCTCCACTAATATAAACACGCTGAAAAAAAAAAAAAAAAAAAAAAAAAAAAAAAAAAAAAAAGGAAGGGAAAAACTGAGTGTCGCTGTGACGGAAAGAGAAAAATGCGAGAAGATAATTTTTAAAACACTTTTTTTTTCTTTCTCTTTCTATTCATTTAAGAGTTTTTTTCACACAAGAATTCACCTCAAAATAATAGGGAAAGTTTTCTCTAAAATCCCTAAGAATGAAATGATTATAAAATGGCAAACTTCAAAGAGTATTCATTTTTATTTTGAATTTTGTTTCCCCCTTTTTTTAATTCAACTCACAATATATTTATTATTTCTTTATTTCTTTTCTTTATGCATAGCTTGAATATCCTTAAAAATGTTAAAAAATTCGACAAAACTAAAAATTCTAAAATAAATTTAAATTGCTTTATTTTACCTCACGATGATTAAGCGCTAAGCAAACTAAATGGTTTTATTACAACTGATACCTTTTATTAAACTTTAAATGCACTTTTAGCTTCTTGGACTGAATCCAAAAAGTAGCTTTTATTTTTATATTGTTTTATAAGAAAAATTAGAGAAAGTGAACTAAATTAATCATTATATTAATCTGAGAAAGAACATTTTTAAGTATTAAAATTAAAAAATAAACAAACAAAACGCTTAAAAATATTTGAAAATTTCAGATTTTGTATTACGCCTAAAGGAGCTTTTGTGTTACTTTTATTTAATAAACATTATGTTTAGTTGTTGTTGCTGCTTATGCTCACTTGTTTAACGTAGTCAGGCGAAGCTAACGAAATTCCTCGTGGCAGGGAGCACCTAGCAGCTGACAGTTCCTCAGTCGCGCCCCCTATTTTGATGGAGAGCATCCCGGGAGGGGGACGGGTCTGAGGGTCTTCCATCCCTCTCCCGTTCCACCAAATCACACGAGAGGACATTTGGCTCCTGCATATTTAGAGTGCCGCCATGCCGCGCAGACACTATACATTTAGAAACATCCATGCCGTCTCGGAGATTCGAACCCTGGCCCTTCGGCATGGCTGTTAGCGACGCTAACCACTATACCGGTTGGGTGGCAATACTATGTTCTTCGTACTTAAAAATTCAGTTCAACACCAATATTACAAAATAATTTAAAAAGAGCATCATATCTTTAGAATTTCCGATACACAGTCTCGCGCGCTGGAGATATTTTATTAATTTTTTCCCCCCGTACAGTGCTTGCTTTGGAATCGTTGAGTTTCTTAATTAAAAACTAATATATGCTTTGCAAAAATTCCAACCAAATTTGGGCTTCCAGATGCTCATACTCGGGTGGAGACGTATGTTATTCAAAATTTGATGGCTTTAGGTACCGTTGTTTTATCACAATGCGAAAAACAAACACATATACAGGTTCTACAATATTTAATTTCTTTAAATGTAATACAGGGCGATAATATCTGGTGGCAACAATTTGGAAAGTGAAACACCGTTTGTAGTGAAACGCCACAAAATGCATACACGATATTAATAGCCTTTCTGGGCTAACGCGTTTTGGGCTAATAGTTGCTCTATATTACAGGCGTATTAAATATAAAGTATATATTTACTTTAATATATCCAGTGAGCTTAAGTATGGTTTTTGCGTCGTCTTTATGACATACTATATGTTCTAAACACAGGATTATTTGGCTTGGTTATTTGAATTTGGCAAAGCACGCGAGGCCTATCTGCCTAAGGAAACTGATACTTTCTTTGAGGTATATTCTAAGCATAGACTGTTTATTTAATAAGAGGTGCAAATCAACCTTAACTCGTAAAAAAAAAAAAAAAAAAAAAAAAAAAAAAAAAAAAAAAAAAATAGGATTTAATGCAAACATAATAAAATAGATTAAATTTTGTTAGCATATGTGCTGTTTCCCTTGCATATTGAAAATATAATCGCTTGCCTCTGCTAAGTACATTATTCAATATTTAAATGTTGATCTTTCGAAGTTGTTGCGCATTGATTAAATGAATTCCAATGTTGAGCATTGATTAAATGAATTTCAATGTTGAGCATTGATTCGTAATGTTTGTAAAATTTTGCAGGACTAGTTTCGATGGTTTAACAATAGAACCATCTCCCTCAGCTGCCAACGTGTAAATGAACGAGATAAGATATGGTGATAAGATAAGATAAGAATGGCTGAACAGAAGATAATCCAAAAGGAAACACAGAAGTCCTCTGTTGCCCAGCAGTCTTGGCTGGACAGAAATTAAAGTACTAGCACCATCTATTGATGATACAAGTAAACTTCAACATAATTTCCCTAAAGGTTGATGGAAAAGATAGATTAGAATTAAGGTTGTTAACTAGTTGTTAACTAGAATAGAAAGATTTTTTTGAATGTGAAACGCCTCTAGAAAATCTAGTTAAACCAATGGAAGATGTTTTTTGAATTACTCTGGCTGCAGAAAAATGAAAATTGTGATTTTTGCACAAACACTGCATGGCAATAGAGGACTTCTATGTTTCTTTTGGCTTACCTTCTATCCAGCCATTCTTATTTTATCACCATTTCTTATATCGTTCATTTGCAATTAGGCAGCTGAGGAAGTTAGCTGTGTAGTTAAACCTTGGAAACTTATCTTGCAATAGTTTACAAATATTGCTCCGATTCTTGTTGTTTGTCTTCTCTGATAATCAGTATTCCGAATGTTATTTTAAACTCAACTCTAAACGTTCTTTGCCCAGCTAATTCAGCAGAAATATTTTAACTTTTGTTTCGCTTTAATAAAACAAAAGTTAGCATCTCATCAGACTTAATGCACCTGTGCAATATTCAGATATAGCATGCATTACCTCATGCTAAATTAAAGTCCCATTTTCGGAGCAATTTTTCGCATTATGTTCAATCAAACCTTTCAAAAGTACTAATACAAAAATTATGCGATCATAATTCATGTGCTAAGTTTATATCTTAGTATATCTAATTTATGATAAATCTGTTGCTTTTGCATATGCAAAAGTGAAGGCATGTTATTACAATAGGTTTGTGTTTGTATGTAAGTTTGTATACATATACTTTCAAACATAACAAAATGCTTTTGTATTTTCTGACCAAGAGTCACGTCCTGTTCGCTTTCTGTTTCTAGAAGTGAGTAATCAAATATGTCTTAAGTGTTTTAAATAAATGCACTAGATATATGATTTATATAAATAAACTCTGAAATCTGAGCTTATACAATAAATTTAGACTTAACATCTCGTTGATAAATGTTTTGACAATGGGTGAACTTTCGGAATGGTATTGTTCTTCCTTCTTTGGGTTCCTGTGGTTGAATGGACAAAAGGTTTCAGTTTTTTTTCATACGTGTGTAAAGTAAATACGAGATTTAACATGTTATATAACTAAAAATATGGGCACAGAAATTTGAAGTAGCTATTTCTCATTGATTATATCATAATATCATTTGCAAAAAGATATGAAATAGAGTGCAATTAGCCATTTCAAGAACTTTAATCATTTGACGATTACAAATTACCTGAATAATGGTCGCGTGACACGTAATAGAATAGAAAGTCAAGCAGTGGAATTTGATTTCTGGGAATGCATTTCTTGCCAAAGATTCAATTAAGGAAGGCCTAGAGTGCCGGTTGCTGTGTTATCAGTGTTTAACTGAGCAAAGAAGCAAGAACTCTACATCGATCAGCAACGATCTTTGCTTGAAGAAGTTCCAAAGATGTTTTGCAAAATTTATCAACTTCTACTCCGTTTAGAAGGCTTCTTGAAAATATTCCGAGTGTTGCTCACGTGATAAATTGCAAACACTTAGCCCAGCGTTATAGGACACAGCAGTTGTATCTGAAAAAAGGCCTATGAGAATTGTGAGCCCCTGTAGTCCATTGGAAACACTTACTAGTATATAAACTGCTTGAATAAACTCTAAACTCAGTCTATAAACTCCAGTTGTATCTGGTATGGAAAGACGTAGATACTCGCTTTGAACTCAGTAATATCCATCAAATACTCGCCACGGTGGTCCATCAATTAAGGAATGATATTGTTCTTCCTTCCTTTGGTTCCTGTAGTTCATGTGGCAATTTTGTAGGCAGAATGCTCAAGCATGTCTGCACAAGTAAGCTCAATCTTCAGAATTATGGATTCATTTACCCCTATGCGCTTACATAATTTCTTTTATATACATAACCGGTAATATTCATGTAAGGTATTTTCTCCCATCTTTCTGCATGCCTTCGTGGTGTTAACAGTAGCACGCTCAGCGCGTATGCAAGATGGCCAGGTTCGGGTTCCGGCGAGGACATTGCACATTTTTCACATCTCCTGCTTCAAAATATCCTAATAGACTCTACAGTGGCGCCCGAATTAAAAGTTGGTGTATGATGATTTTTTACCACCAGGATTTAGCTGTTGGGTCAACTAATCCCAGTCGCCCTTTAAAAGGAAGAGTATATAAGGTATTTTCTTCCTTCTTTCTGCATGTCTTCGCAGGGTAACCGTAGCACACTCAACGCATATTCGAGAGGTCCAGGTTCGAGTCTCGGCGAGGGTCTTGCGCATTTTTCACGCCTGCTTCGAAATAACCTAATGGCTTTCTTACAAAATGGCAGGGTATTCTATTACAGAAAGGTACTAGTAGAATAGTATTTTGAGAAAAGGACCATTGATTGTATTTTTCTAAGTTTATATCTAGTTGAACAAGTATGAGAATAGGATTCTACATAGCAATATTCTACATATATTTGTCGTTTCCCTCAACGTAAAAACAGAGTGTTTTAAAAATGACGCGTCTTATTCCTTACTTCAGTCACTAATTACCTCAAAAACAACGCGGAAAGCTGTCACGAATGCATTATAAATAATAGTTAAATTTCAGTTTAAATACAAATATGTTGCACATTGCACTCTTATTTCTCTTCGCTCTGAAAAAAGTTCATCAGTGTATCTCAGCAACAGATTATTTTAAAACGAACATCATCTTCCTGAAAAATACTTGTAAAAAAAAGGCAGCGTAAATTGCAATTTCAAATAACTTCAAACACCATTTGTGTTTTTTTGTAAGACTTTTTATGATTTCTCTATAATTTTAAAGGACTTTTATTCCAAAATTGCAATATTTAAATTTTCAACCTAAATGATAAGTTTTTGTTCAAAATTAAATGATGATAGACGTATATTGAAGTTTTCAATAGGGAAAAATAACTTTAATATTAACTCTTAACAGTAAGAAAATGAGAACCCATTATATTAAAGTGCTTGGTTACATATATACAAAAGCCGCCCACACTCTGCTGAAATCAAAAGTTTTAATTTATTACAGTTGTAAGGAATGTAAATTCTATTTTATGCATACACGTAGAGTAGAAATTCAATTGCTTGCTTGTACACTACGGATGGAAAAAAAAAAAAAAAAAAAGAAAAAGAAACCCGGTCCACTGGTCAATTGCTTTTTTCCATGTCTCGAGGGTGCGACTTAGGATACATATTAGATTTTTATATTTTTATATAGCTTTGTTCTAACATATGTATTTTGACACAAAATTGGACTTTTTCTGAAATAACATACAATCTTTTTTTTTTATTTTATTTTATTTTTTTTTTTTTATATTCCGATTCTGCGATTCAAATTATGAATAGGTATTAAATTTTGGAATTTTTTGTGAGAATTAAAAAAAATATATCTAGGCGAATTTAATTTTTTACAGTTTGCGCCAAAAATAGTTCACTTGGCGAACTTCTTAATTTAGAGCAGCCTATTTTCCTTTCCTTTTCATTGTCCATGAACGGGGAAAAAGTCATATCGTTCTTTCAAATAGTTTTAACAAAGTGTGGAAACAACATTTTTGTTTTTATGTTTATAATAAATACGCCAAATTTCAAAATGTATATACACGTATATCTTAGGAAATTTTGAATAAAAAAATCTAATTTTTGCAAGTATGCTTAGAAATACATCTACTTTAAGATGATGGCAAAGCTTTTATAAGTTATAACTCCAAATTGTTTTCGAAAAATTTATAAAAATATATAAAAAATACAAATTTAAAAAATAAATCATAAAAAGTAGGCGAATTTTAATTGGAATGAATCTAAATTTCGAAATACGAGAGGAAGAATCAAAGTAGTGTAATAAAAAGAGGAGATTAATAAATATATATCAAATTCAATTAACATTGAGGAGCTAAAATTTTGAGAGCTAATTTTTTAAAATCTAATCGTACGATTTTTAAAAAACTTGGCAGTTTGACATAATTTGAGTCGTTGAATCGCAATATGAGAAGAAATTGGCATCTCATTTTGAGAAAAAGTCCGATTTTGTGTCAAAATACCTATATTAGAACAATGCTATGTATAAATCTTATGCATATCCTAAGTCGTGCTTTTGAGACATGAAAAACGCAATTTGAACTTCTTCAATTGGCCTAGTAGAACGGGAGACATAGAACTGTCTTTTTTTTTTTTCGCAGTGTCCATCTGTCCTTCAATTAAATTTATCTGAACTGATGAAATTAAATCACATTTACTGTAATTTACTGTCAACATTTACTGTAGAACATGTCATTGGGTAATGAAAATAAGATACATCATTTAATTAATATAATTTATTTTTACATTAACAAAATTATACATAATATTCAAAAGTCTTTTATTTCTGCTAAAAATCTTGGAGATTTTTTATAGGATTAAAAATTTTATTAAAACTATTCAAAACATACATTTAAAATAAATTTAAACATATTCGAATGTCTAACTAAAAGTAAAGCTAGCTAGCATTGCTGTAATTTCAAATAAAATTTAATTATTCAGAGTTGATTAAAATATCACTAATTGCATTGTTAAATGATTAGGCAGCGATATTCATAGTTTAAATGAGCAACAATTACAATAAATATTTTTATAAATAACGCTGCTCTTTTTTAACCACAGTATAAGAATTCGAGTAATTTAAATTCGGATTCAAACAACTGAATTAAATTAAAAATAAGTAATGTATTAATTTACGTATTATTTTAGCGAAGTTCTTTTAGAAAAACAATAGCATGAATTTGAAACATTTTCATAAAAATTTTAACCTTAAAGATTAACAAATTAAATACTGGAAACCGAAAAGCTAGACATTTTTTCAACCATATGCTGAACTTGTTCATTGAATCACGTAGGCACTTGTGGATGAATACTCCCCAGTCTACTCTTATATAGCAATTAATTCTGTGTATGAAAGCAGTAAAATATTTTATGGGTATCCATCTACAACCATCTGAATTTACTTCACCACAAAGCTATCAGACAAGCAACTTTTTTACTTCCCTTCTCTGGCTGCACTAGTCCCTTGCTTACTCATTCTCTACCCACCCTGCTTACAAAAACAAAGGGAACAAGATTTACCCATTAGATCCGTAAGTGAGACAGCATTAGCCTTGGACACCAAGGATAAAGGAAAGGAATGAGGCAGACGAGAGCCATGAATGACTTTTTCTTTTAAGGTTCCGTTCGCTCTTTTATTGTTACTCCTCTGACCCAGGGCAACTAATGAGCAGGTCCCTTTCCTCCCCTTTAGCTCGGTTTGTGCCATTTTTTCTTCTTTTAGACTTTGTGTAAAGATTCCTCCAGTGGTGTTACACAATGCATCAGTGTCTCTTTGGTACGTTGGTCACGTTTTTGATATATTCTATTTGAACTAAGAGACTCTTCCATATATCTACTGAATGAAAAGCCTCCTGCGGAAGTTACTAAGTTCCAGAATACTTCTACTGATTTTATTAAGCTGCTTTCATAACGGATGTAAATGAGACGAATAAACTGAAAAATGTGAATGAAATAATGCACTTTGCTTTGACATGAAATGTATTGTAAGGATGAAGAAGGAAACTTGATCTTACAACCTGATTTATCCGTAGAAGATTGTAAAAACCACGCATATCGCTTTATATATTTGGCTTCTCATTTTGAGAATGTATTTCAATATTTGAAATTTTTCGAATATAATGGGGTAGCGACCACTAACAAATTGGTGATTTAATAGATGGGAAAATACATTACTGTCTTTATCCAGAAAAAAGACGCTTCTTCTTTGCCGCTCTATTTTTGTTCTCAAATTCGATTAAGTCTTATGAACAGGTTTTATGATAAATAAAATAGCAGAATAAATTAAATGGGCGTAATTATCATAAAATACAGATTAATTATATTGCTTAAATTCTCACCAAACCACACAGGTAATTATCGTACTTGCAAACTGCTTAACTGCTGCTAAATGAAATAGCTACGTCTACTTGAAATATTTCAGTTTAGACTTGTGAGCACAGTTTTCAGGATTTGCAGCAGACTTTTCACCGTTCGTTGCATTTTCGGCCCGGTTTTTAAGTTCTGCCGGAGAGTGCCTTAAATCCTAAAACTTTTGCCGCCTGTAAATTCTGCCATCCGGTTCAGCCACATCGGTTACTCTAGCTGTATCGCTGGCCCTGATTATAGATGTTTGGTATGCTTTAAAATAAATAGGTAAAAATATGTCATTAATTTTCCCTAATTTTTTCCTTTTTAGCCATCGTAATGTATTGTATTTAATAGCTTGTCTTTCATTCTAATAAGAAACAAATGAATTCACAGCCACGCTGGTCAAATCTTCACCTTCATTTTTCATTTCTTAAAATTAACTTTAAAATGTAAGCAGATTCTTATATTCGAGGTCGTTTTATTTAAATAAATATGGTCGATTTTCATGTGCATAAAAGCAAAACTGAGTTACAACGATATTATTTGTTTGTTTGTTTCTGTCTTAGCCTACCTGTTAGACAGCAAAGTCAGGTTAGGTCTCTGATATCAGAACAAACCTTCGAATTCATCGTGGCAAAGTGTCAAGATTGTGCCTGTCGTCGGCAAGATCCTTGACACGATATAGGTGACAGTAAGATTTTGCTCAGTTCCGCCCGCCCAAATTTGATGAAGGAGGGACAGATCCGAGGGTCTCCCACTCCTCTTTCCTTACCACCAACCTCTCGAGAAGACTTCCGGGACGTCGCATAATTTGAGTTCCCCCATGCTGCATAGACAATATACATTTAATAGTATTGTCTATTAAATGTATATTGTCTATGCTATGTCTCACACCCATGGCATTCTGCGGGATTCTGAAACCGGGCGCTTCGGAACTGCAGTCGGCTTTGATAACCACTTTTTCCCGTCTGGGCGGCTCATATTGTTTAAAACTGGTACTTTAAAAATGATATTTTGTTGGTTGATTTGGGTTTCCTGCCTTATGCTTATGAATATTTATAAAGTTCTCAGTTCTTTTAAAATATATTTAAACTAAAATGCGAAAGTACAAAAATTTCAGTATCGTAAAGGTATTCATTGCCAAATGTATTTAACACCAAGTGTTATCTAAAAACAAATTGGCAGAAGGATTGTTGAGAAAATAAAATGTTGGGATCTATATGTGTGCATGCGCTTGAGAGTGAGTGATAGTTTTCTGTATACGTAATACGAATGCTGCTAAAAACAAGAAGTATAGCTGAAATATTTTTAGGTACATTCATGTAATAAAATTGCATTAAGAAAGCGATTTCCATTCAAATTAACCGAATCTTTTAATCATGCATAATAATTTCTTATAAGGCGATGTAAAATAGTGAGCTCGTTGACTGATAACTTTTAGATTCCATCGAAATAATGTCGCATTTTATATCGCAAGTCAAGCACTTCAAATTGTCAGAGTTTGTATGTTACGATCTAACGGCTCTAGGTATTTTTATCTAAGGTTAAATCCGCTTCGAAGTCTATATTAATCAGTTCCGCTCTATCCAAGAGCTTAAATAATATATGTGAGAAAGAAGCCAAATTGTTATGTCGCTAAGTTAGAAAGAATGATACAAAATTTTTGAGCAAACCACAAATCTGCATTAATTGCAATGGAAACCACTTTCCTGCCTCTTTCCCTTGTAATATTACCATGAAAACGTCAGACACTCACATTTCTCTCTCTCTTTTTCGCTTAATATATATATATATATATATATGTATATATATATATATATATATACTAAGTGGAGAAGAATGTTGAAAAGCACTTAAATATTTGAAGGGGAGAGTATCTTGAATCAAATGTAAGCAGTTATTAAACCTCTTTAGTTTCCGTCAATTCAAAATTAATACTGTTACGGATTTTGTATTTAGTTAGCTATTTTTAATAGAACTGTAAATAAAATTGTTTTTTCACCCCCGTGCAATGCAGCGCGTGACGAGTTTTAATAGAATGCTACTCCGAAAACGTACAAGTACAGGAGCACGTGCATTTAATAAATATATATCTCGCGATTTGTATTTAAACTGAATAAATGTAATTGACTAATGTGTTAGCTGTAAGCGCAATTCTACTCTTTTGCTTTCCAGAAACCTCGAGAAAACAGAAATTACCAGAACCTTCTCGTGACCAAAAAAAGCCGCTTTAAAAAACCGAAAAGAAACATCTCAGTTCAGTTGTTTATTTAGTTGTTATTGATTGATTGATTGTAGCGAACTCTCGGTGAGAACTGATTAGCTTTTTCTGCGCTTTGGATTGCGTTCTATTTAACGATTTAGTAGTTTAAAATATAACTGCTGTGTTATATTATGATATTGTACGAATATCTGTGAGGAAAAATTTCAGCATTTTGTTTTATTTATTGTCATAAGAATAAATTTTATTAACTTTTTATCAGACTTGTGCATTCAGTCTATTACGAACCCGTACGCACGCAACAATAAGTATCATATGTCTGTTACATTTAGCCAAAGATGTAGATAACGTATACGATAGCCTCCATCTAATAATAACTTTTAACGGTTAATAACTAACCAATCAAAATGAATCGAAATCGAAACTAACTTATTTTGAATATACAGCATTTCATTCCTGCTTCTCTTACTAGCTAGACCTAAAAACGACGCATGTTTCAAACACATTTCGAAATTAGAAGCGATAAAAACGTAGTTCTTCAACAATAGGCGCTTATTGCGCCAGTATATCTATGCTGGCTTATCAAAATGTATGGCTAACGAGAAATAAAAATTATATATTTAAATTGGCCACAACTGAAACTACTTCCTCATGTTTCAACATTCCAATGTTACATCGAGAATTTTTTTTTTTAATCGGCAAGGTTTACAAGTTTCTAAAGGTTATATATATATATAAAAATCTGTGTGTATATAATCCTGCTAATTCAAACTGAATTACCCAGGGCAGGCTGTGAGGACGCCCCTTTGCTTACTGCCCCACGGGGTTTCCTCCTTCTACTTGCTTAAAGTAGAGTGCAATGAAGGAAACCACTGTCGGTACATTTTTTAAGAGTCACCGCTAGCTCAATAAATAAAGGTGATTTAAATAATAAAATGTTAATTCACATGTCAAAGATCTCTTTGTACACAACATTTCTTGTGTAGCTTTCCATTATTTTTTAACTCGTCTTGCAGAGGATCATCAATTATTTTTAATTTTACGTCCGTTCTTTCACGAACTCTTGAACAGTCAACATAAAGTTGACCGTGTCCAAATGCAGGTTCAGGCAAAAAAAGGCCAACACGCTTAAGCGTTTGGCCCTGAGACTTATTGACGGTTGTATCAAAGGCAAGTTTTATAGGAAAATGTCTACGTCTCAATTGAAACGGCAACCCTGTGCCGTGGCAACTTCAACCCATTGGCTGGTATAGTTACGCAAGCAACCAATAAACTATCGGCGGCAAACAGACACTTAAGCCGTATATATATATATATATATATATATGGGGTGAAGTAACATTATCTCCTCCGAAACGGCTGGCTCCCGGGCTCAGCGAAGCGCACTGTTAAGTTCCGCAGGTCCGTGCCACGCCATTTTGACCATTCGCGTCTTCGTGGGACTTTAATTAGCCGATATATTAATTAAAAACTAATTTTCCCCACATTTTCCACTTTCTTTCTTGGGTTTTCCCTATTACAGGGATTTGGCTACGTGACAAATTCTTTTCTCTCGAATATCTACGGAACGGCGCCGAGTTGAAATTCGAGACACGTATCCTCGGATTCCAAAAAATTCTCCGAATCCATCGATACCGTTCTTATCTTCGTACGACTTTAATTGGACGGGATATTAATTAAAGGTATTGCAGGCAGAATATTACAGTTCGATTACATATTGTTATGCCATGGGGCTCCTGGGAAGACCACTACGCAGTCGTCTTTTTAGCTCTCCGGCCGAGGGAGCACAATCCAAATTCAAACCTTAGGAGATAGGAGAGCAAAGTCCCTCCAGCGAATTCAACCTGAGAATGAGGGGAGGAAATTTATATATGTATTATTTTATATATATATATGTTCCATTTAAATATTGATTATATACAAAAATTCCTTTTAAATAAATCATATGCCAGATATACCAGTTAGATCAGACTGTAAATTAAAAAAAAAAAAAAAAATCAGAGATATCTAAAGAGGGTTTAATTTTCGAAAAGGGTTTAATTTCTAAAATTACGGTAGACCTTCAGAAAAGAGGAACAAGAATAAATAAATAAATAAAATGACTAATAATATAACTGATAATTAAAATGTAAAATAATTAATCATTAAAATAATTAAATAATTGATGATTTAAATAATAATTAAAATTTAAAAAATCTAAAGAAAAATTTAGAATTTAATAACAGATTTTAAATATAATTTTATTCCTAAAAATCAAATTTTTGAATTCAAATTTTTACTGAAATTGTTGTTTAGTTACATAAAAGAAGTGCCGAAGCCTCCTTATTTAGGGCTCCGATTCATTCCGGCTAGAATTATGATTTATCCCAAAAACTGAGTACCGGAGACAGACTCCGGTGGGCTCCTGCACAGTTTAAGCTCTGGAGGAAAATTAAATGTAGCACTAGCCCACCAGCGGCCGAGCAAGTCGTTGAACACTGGTAGTTCGGTCCGAGGTTCGAATCCCGCGAACGGGTTGGCTGCATGGATGTCTTCGTGGTTTTCCCCATGTGTAACGTGTATACGAGCCAGTTACCCTTAGAAAGTCCTCCACGAAGGCATCCCTTCCCTTAGGCAGATAGCCCTCGAGGCTTTGCCGTAATTAAGTAACCTAACCTAACCTAAATGTAGCACTAAAGACAGAACTTCTTTCGCAATTTCACAATAAGACATAGGTTTGAGAGAAAAAATCAACCCATCTGAAAAAATGCAATCAAGAGTGAGTGATATAAACAGACTAAAAAGATCTGCAAAATAAAGCGGAAGATTAAGTAAAAAAAAAATAAAATAAAAAATATTTGTAAGCTAAACAAATCTGAAAGGTTTGAAACGCCCCTTTGGGCGTTACGCCCAAAAGGGTGTTTTTTTAACGTTTTTGTATGTTACCTTTAAATATTAAATACCATTTTCTTCGCACTTAAACCATAAAATTTAGTTCAACAGCAATATCGCAAAATCATTTTAAAATGAGCATATCTTTAAAATTTCCAATACACAGTCTCACGCGCTGGAGATAAAAATGTTTTCTTTTCGTACAGTGTTGCCATTCTTCGCTTTGAAATAGTTGAGCTTCTTAATCAAAAACTCTTCAATGTCTGACAAAATATAAAATATATAATAAAACAAATTCCGAATTCGAAATTGGGGCTTCCAGATACCCATATTCGCTGGAAGATTATGTTATTCAAAATTGGATGGTGGCCCTAGGTACCGTTGTTTTATCCCAGTGCAAGAAACATACATATATTTATGAAGATTCTTCATTATTTAATTCCTTTAAATAGAATACAGGACTGCAATAGTTGGTGGCAACAGTTTGAAAAGAGAATCAACGCAGAAAGTGAATTGATGCAAAATGCCAAATTGAAATTAATAGTGAGCTAACTCCCTGTGGGCTAAAAATTAAGAAATAATAATAGGTTCAGTACAACTAAAAAAATATAAATATATCTAAAATGCATATTTAAAAAAATGCAATTATCAATTCAGCAGAGTTGAAGGTTAAGTAGATTCAAAATGTGTCTTAGAAAGGGTTTTAAATGTCACCAGTATTCAAAGTATTTGACCGCTACTAGAGTATTCCTTTTTTATTCAAACACATTCTCAAATAAGAGTCTTTTCTTTCTACTATAAACTTTGTAATTCTCAAACTAGTAATGAATTAATAAGGAAAGCAAACTTTTCAAAAGCACGGAATCTTTATCAGCTTTGCTACTTAATGTTTCCACAAGGGGATATAACCTTCCTGTCAGATACAATGCTCACAGATGACTTACTTGAGATTGTAGCCAATAAACTTTTAAAGCGAATTTCTGAAACGTTAATTAAAGTACACTTCTGCAGCATCTGTTTTATCGTTTTTAATTTGCTTCTTGAATTAATTTTTTTATTTCCTTTCTTCGCCATCTTCATATTTCACCATTTGTTCTTGAGCCTCTTTCAGAATTTTGCGACTACTCTTGGCGTTCTCAAGAAACTTTTCGGAGATGTATCGAGCAACAAAATTGTTTTTGTTATTGGCTCTCGAACTCAAACCTATTCTAGTGAAGAATGGTAAAGCGCCATTTTGTTATTTGTAATCCAGTTGAAACCAGTTGCTACTAGCGACCACGCTTGGATTGTTCAGCTATATTTCGAAGCGGAGTAAAGAATATTCTGAACAAGACAGGGGGAGAAGGGGGTGCTTTATGTGATTTATTATTGAGGAGCTCGATTGTCGATGCATAAAGTGTCTTTAGTTTTATGCATTTTCATCCATTTTAGAGACAACGCCAGGAACAGATGCTACCGCTACGCGGGTACATAACGTAATTTTCGAACGCAACTTTAGGAAAAGTGATTTTCTATTCGCTTTGTTCGGTTTTTTTCCCGTTCTTGCATATTTTATGTAGATTCGATGATGAAAATCACGCTGTTTTGAATTTGGGATACTGAACGGTTTTTGATATTTGCCAAACATGACTATACAGATGGATATTCTATTTCGTACTTTCATTTGTTTTCGGAGAAGTTGTATTATTAAAATCTTGTACTTTCAAAGCTATCTCGAAAGACTGTGTTATTCGTATGTAAATACATCTTAATATATTTGAATAGAAATCACTTTCGTTTTGGTATTCATTAATATATTTATCACATAAAAAGGACTTTGAACTGATTCAATATTACAGATCTCGGGATGGTGAAAGTCACAAACTAATGAAATGAAAAGGATAAAGCAAAAGTTTCTGATTCTTTGACTGTCAGTTATTGGAAATATTATACAGAAGTTGAGGATTGCTGAAAAGTTCTGATATTGTTTCGGTAACTAATATGTTTATGTCAGCATTTACTGTACAGAAAACTGAAAGTAGCTCAATTTACAGTTCTGCAGATCTGGATGTGGTTTTCCACTAATGATCTTACGGAACTATGGACTTCCTAACGTAATGTTATTCTGATTTGCGATATGAGAGTTGAAGTAAAATTTGCCTTAATAGATAAAATTATAATCCAAGTTAATCCATCTTAATTCTTAGGATTTAAATTAGTTGAAAGGGTTAAAGCGTGGTATCCCATTTTCGTCGTCCATAAACTAGGAAATTTTGTTTTAAGACTTCTTGATGCGAAGCTGTTTTAGTACGTTTCACCGAGAACGTGCTGTGCCTTACGTGCTGTCCTAAACACTTTGTTAAGTCAAAAAGAATATACTGATGCTGAGTATTAAATTAGTCGTACCACGGCAAAAATATAACGGATAGAGTGGTTTTTAGAAGTTGAAATGCATCCATGGCTAAACGTAGCATGAGTGAATATATTATTTTCATTATGAAAGAGCAGTTATTATAAAGAAAGCTGCTATCTTTCAATACTTTGTTAGTAGAAATATAATTATAATGAATACAAGCTGACTTGAAACTTGTTCCGTTGCATGATTTTTACGATAAACTTATTGACTCCTGTACTATAAGGATATAAACGCCGCCCAACCAGTATAGTGGTTAGCGTCTCAGACTTACCGTGTCGAAGGGCCCGGGTTCGAATACCAGAAAAGGCACAGATGTTCGTAATAGTGTTGATGTGGCATGGCGGCATTCTTAATAATATGCAGGGGGACCCATTCCCCCGGGATGCTTTCCACCAACATTGGAAACGGAAGTGAACTAAATCACACTGGCACCTGAATGGTGCTCAAGGCTGTTGCCAACGATGTTCGTAACCTTGCGCTCCTTGCCAAGAGGAATTTCATGGGTTTGGGCTGATGTTATTGTCAGACAATTGAGCATAAGTAACAACACGGTATAAGCATTTGAGTAATTCAGGATGGAGTTTAGAAATGTTTTTGATGTAATATTGCATTTGTTTTCAATGTTTTTTTCACTACTAATTATCAACCAGTTAACTGTGATTGACGAGTATACTCGTTATGGAGAAGCGGCACGATTTTGTGTATTGACGAGTATACTCGCCATGCGTATAATGAAATATAAAGATAAGAGGAAGGGTTATTTAGTAAATACTGTACATAATGACAACGTAATAGAAACAAAGAAAAGGAAAATGATAACAGAGAAACCGGAGCTAGTGATTGATAATAATAAAAAAATGCGTGGAGTGGATATGAGCGATGGAATTATCATAGCGTACTCAACAGCAAAAAAAGGACTCAAAAAGTACTATTAAAGATATTTCTCCATTTCTTAGACATTATGTTTCTGAATGCATTCATATTATATAAACAAAATTAATGGAACATTATCGCGTATCAACTTTTTGCTCAAATTTATTGAAGACTTTTTTGCGAGGTATCCAACTGAAAGAAAGAAATCGACACAAACTCGGTCATTTAGACCTAATATAAGCCAATTAGGCGGGAATCATGTTCCCAGAACATCGAAAAAAAAACAACCCTACGCGAAGGTTTTCGCATTGCTACAAACGTAAGATCAGGAGGAATCGCGTTATTGGTGTTCGATGTGCAAAGTCCCATTGTGTACTGTACCCTGTTTCGCTGAATATCACTCCACAACAGGAATTTAAATTCTTACATTTATATGTATAATATTTAATTTAATTTATTGCGTTTTTAGTTTAATATGTATGTAATATATGCTTATGTTAACCAAATAAGTAAATATTAGTAATAAATTTTTAATTTTATAAAATACCCACCTTTTTCATCAAATATCTTACAAGAGCAAATTACTCTATGATTGACGAATATACTCGTCATGGCTCGATTCTGGCGACACAAGATGGAGCGCATTCTTAAACGAGTGCGCCACAGTTAACTGGTTAAGCTTATAAGAACCACTTGCTTATCTTCTAAGTGACAACTGTATGTGTAGGAACTACACAGCAAAAGGAGTACCATTTATTAAACTCTTTGAAATTCACAATGCGTCGATATGACGCTAACACAGTACGACTCACTCAGGCGGTAACTGAAATAACAAGAACTAAACTAAAACGTCGAAGATATTAACAAGAAGTAGAAATTCTTAACATTGCTCAGAAAACTCCTGTTACTTAAAAACTGCGTCGAAAACTAGTGGTAGCGAAGTCAAAGCTGGTTATTACGTAAACCAGCAATAGCTGCAGATATAGGAAGCTCACGCTACAGAGGTGACGAAGATTGCCCAAACTCTGTCATTTCCCTCTGGAATTCGGTATTTAAACTTTTCCCCTCAACGTAGATTTCACATTACTTCACGCGCGCTAGCAAATAAATTTAAATACTCTGACATTGAAAATTAGGGGAATAAAGGCTTATAGGAGAGAGCATAAAATTAAATTAAATTGGTTATTTAATTAAAATATACACTCATGTCCATAAATTAAGGATAATGCAAAATCAGGCAAAGGAAGAGTTAGAAGCAAAACAAATTTGACTTATTTCTAAAAGCTTATTTATTAAACAAAAGGTAAAGAGCAAAAAAAGATGCTATATGTTTGATATTATTGACAAAATTAGCGATTTTTTCTCCCTGGAGCAAATTACAAAAAATACCTATTTACAAAAAACAAATATTGGTTGGTATGATTGTTAATACATTGTATGTCTTCCAGACGATGCAATACAGTCCGTACAACTCCTAGGCATGCTGAGTATCAAATTATCGATCTGATCTTGGGGAATATTACACCACTCTAAAAGCAATGCTCTCCGAAGTTCCGGTAGACATGTAGGTTCCGGTAGACATGTAGTTCCGGTAGACATGTAGGAGGAGGTTGACGTGCTGCAGCTCGTTGGCCAAGCATGTCCCACACGTGCTCTACTGGATTCAAGTCCGGTGAGAATGCTGGCCAGTCCATACGGGTGATATCCTCCGATTGAAGGCATTCACTTATAATGTTTGCCCGGTGAGGACGGGCGTTGTCATCCATAAACACAAATTGTGCGCCCATGGCGCCCCGAAACAAACGTACATGTTGTTCCATAAGGACGTCACGATAGATTTGGCTTGTCATGGTTCCAATTTGAACATGCAGGTCAGTTCTAGAACCCAGAATAATTCCACCCCAAACGAGCACTCCTGCACCACCGTAACGATGTCGTTCAATGATGTTTTCTTGGTGGTAACGGGTACATGGAGCTCTCCATATGAAAGTCCAGCGAGAATCAGACTGCAAGCTAAACCTGGACACGTCGGAAACCATCACAAAAGCCCACTGTTGCGGTGTCCACAATGCATGCTGTCTACTCCAGGCTAACCGCAGGCGACAGTGAGTTGCAGTAAGTTTAACGCATCTGACAGGTCTACAAGCATATAGACCAATCTGCCCTAAGCGTCTGTACGCGGTCTGCCTTGAAATTGTCGTACCAGTGGCTGAAGAGAGCTGACGAGACAGGTGTGTAGCTGTGCTCCGCCTGTTTCTTTTGGCAGTAACTGCCAAATACCGGTTCTCATTCGGCGTTGTAACTCTGGGGTGACCTGTGCTGTAACGTCTACTCACATTACCATCATCTTGGAATCGTTGCCAAAGCCTGGAGACGACACTCTGTGCAATTCCAAGCTCTTCTGATACTTCCTAACTATTGTAAAGACTAGCTCTAATGGTTTTGGCTCTAAGAAGCGTTTGAAATCGATCTATGTATATGTAGATATTTGAAAATTGTAACTTAAATGGATATACTTAGATTTTTAATTTTGCGCTTACATAAAAACGCGAGAAGAGACTTCAAATGCAACTCTGTTTGCATTATATTATGATTAAAATTTGAGTAAAATTAAATAATAAAGGATCTAAAATATTTTATTCATACAAAGAGAACTGCAATGATGTATCAGATGGGAAAGCTAGCAAATGCAGATTTATTTTTTTTTTCATGAAATCAGAAAGAACTGTAGATGGAAGTACAGAAGATAAAAATATTCGGAGCCAGAGAAAGTACTAAGCGATACTGAAAAATTTAAATTAAATGTCAACACACATGCAACGCACTCTGTTAAATGTATAATTTATTTAAACCTAACTGTAATAGAAACATGGCAATGTAAGATTGAAATTTAGGCAAAATAGGAGTTTCAGTTTGGCATCGATTTTGAATAAACGTCAATCTATGCCAAAAAAAAAAGGCTGCTTCTTAATAAGAGTGATTTTACATATAATTCATTTGTTATAATATTATTAGAATAAATGTTGCTTAGTTTCAAAATGAAATGATGCATTTTCTCCAGCTCTTTCATATTGTTTGAACTGTAATTTTAATTTGGACTTTCAGCTCTTCTCTTTTAGTGTAATCTCGTTTATAATCCCTTTCTCAATTCATGAATCCCGCTAAACATTAAGTAATTCAGAATATAACCCTTTAAATAATTCAGAATTAAGTAATTCATTCTCTGCAGAGGAGTCTATATGATCATATAAAGCATTTTCTCGATCCTTTCCGCATGCCTTCGTGGTGTAATTCGAATCATACTCGACGCGTATTCGAGATGAGAAGAGTTCGAGTCCCGGCGAGGACATTGCACATTTTTTCACGTCTACAACTTCAAAATACACTATTGTCTCTGCAGTGGCGTCAGAACTAAAAGGTGGTGGACGATAACTTGTCACCACCAGCATTTGGCGATTGATTTCCCGAATCCCCCGGCGCTTTTTAAAAGGGGAGTATATAAGGTATATTCTGCCACCTTTTCGCATGCCTTCGTGGTGTAATTGGAAGTATGCTCGATGCGTATTCTACTGGTCCAGGGTTCGAGTCCCGGTGAGGAAATTTCACCTCTATAACGTTTCACCTTCAAAATGACCTTAATGATTCTGCCCAGTCGTACTGAACAAGTTGTTGAAGTGATTCTATGCGCAAGGGAGGAATTCCTGCTAGAATATACAGAGCTTGATTTGAGATTGCGAGGAACACGTTTGTCATCTGAAGGAGAAAGGGTCTCTGGACTGCTAAGATCACTCGTTTCTTTTAATTCTTTAATTTTTAAAGCCTAAAATTCTGCTTCTATTTGAAAATGCTCTGTATTACTGTCCTGTATAGGATTTTCATTATTTGATGTTTAAAGCCCCAACATTATGTCTGCATCAAACGTAAATTTGTTGGTGTTTGCATTGTTTTCTTTTTTAATTTAAGTGGTTTATGATTTCGAACGTATTGGTTACTAAGATTATTATAAATTTTATTTCCTAAGTGATTTTTAGTTTTCTTGTTAGACTGTTAGACTTGTTAGACTGAATTTCGCAAGTCGGGTTATTTTCTTTCCTGGCTTCTGTATGACTTTGACCTTGGATTTTTAGTCCAAAGGGGAGATTTTCCCTGAAGGACTGTTCATTTCGTTTTGGCATTTGCGTCGAAAACTTTAAAAGGCTGTAGCACTTTTCAAACCCTTGCCACCATATATTATATACTATCGCCCTGTCTTATGTTTTAAGAAATTAAATAATGAAGAATCTGCGTAAATGTATGTATGTTTCTGGCATTGTGATAAAACAACGCTACCTAGAGCCATCAAAATGTGAATAACGTTATCTTCCATGGAATATGGACATGTGGAAGACCTAATTTGGAATTAGAAATTTCTTTTATTATCGTTTCAGATTTTGTAACACTTCAACGAATTTTTTATTAAAAAACTAAACGATTTCAAAACGAACAATGGCAACACTACGAAAAAAAAAAGGTGCATTTTTATCTCTGGCACGCGAGACTCTGTATCGGAAATTCTAAAGATACGCTCATTTTTAAACAAATTTGCGATATTGCTGTTGAACTGAATTTTACTTTTTTAGTACATAGAACATGATATTTAATAAATAAAGTTAACACACAAAACGTTAAAGAAAAACGCCCCTTTGGACGTAATTTAAAATCTGAAACCTTTCAGATTTTAATTTATGTCCTGTTTTTTTCTTGTAATATCATTAAAGTTATACAGCAAACTACCGCGAACGAGCTGCTTCGATACAGCGATTTGACTTCGATACAGGGAGAGCTGTGATTGCCAAATATTTCAAACGTGTCTGAATTAAGGCAGGAGATTATTGTCGGATCTAAGAAGACGGCGTTTTAGTCACGTCGTTTCAGACGATTCCAGTCTTGAAATGCGGTGAGAGGTAATGTTTCCGTAGTTACACAACCACAGTAGTTTCCCGATTTGGCACGGCTAGCAGATTTGTTTTTTGTTAGAAATTATAATTTGAAACTGATGATAAATTTATAATCACCTGCTTTTTGCATTCGTATCCTGATAGCACCTACTTATAAATTAACTCTTCCATGGTCATACGCCAACTCACTGCAGTCAATCTATTCATTACGCCTTTTCGTCTCCGTGATTTACTTTATTTCCAGCCACCCAACCGGTATGGTGTTTAGCGTCGCTGATTGCCATGCCCAAGGGACAGGGTTTGAATCCCAGAGAAGGCATGGATGTTTGTAAATGTATAGTGCTCGTCCAGCATGGAGGCACTCTAAATATGCGGGGAGCCGAAAGTTCTCTGGAGACATTACTGGTAGGGGAAGAGAGACCTTCCTCTTCCCCTACCAGCAACCGTCGGGAGACCGTCGGACTCGTCCCCCCGGGTTGCCCCCTATCAAAATTGGGGGCGGAATAAGTCGCACTGTCACCTGTATGATGCCCAACGACAGGCGTATCTTGAGCTCCTTGCAACGAGGAATTTCGCGGCCTTAGGCTGACTGTCGGTTAGACAAGTGAGCATTTGTCAACAACAACAACTTTATTTCCTTTCTGTGAGCGCGTCATCAAATGGGATGTGAAAAATTGCAAAAAGTGCTTTTACTTACCTAGAATATTATTAATATTAACTCAAAAGATTTTTACATTAAATAATCACTGAAACATATATAGTTTTTTCTCATTCTCCTCATTCAAATTTAATTTTCATCGCTTATTATATATTTTGTCACACTTCTGTATGTTATCTTTCTCAGAATTTACCCCAAGTGCGCAGTTTAATATTCCTTCGAAATAATTAGAAAAGTACCTTTCGTAGTACGTAAGTTTATAATTTAGTTCAATTGCATTTTTTTCATATAAAACTGATTTGTGATGCTGATGATTTTCCAAAGATTTGATTATCACGTTATATTGACTCCTAATGAAAATATTTTCTCTTTTAGGAATCGATCTCGTTGGACTAGGACTTCGTAAGTTTCTCAAATGATTACTTGTAGCTTGTTTAGTGTGTAGTCTTATGCAGTGTGTATTTATTAGTTCTTTGTTTTTAATAAAATTTAATTTGAGCACGAAATCATTCTGTTTTTTGTTTTATTGTTATTATAATCGCATGCAAGTTGCATGATTTCTCAGTGTATATATGTGTTTCATTTTAGTTTTAAATCCAACTCATCATTTAGAAGTCATACCTATATATTTTAAGTACATTGGATTTGTTTACCTCTAGATTTCAGGTTATGAGAATTTCGAACGGCATACCATTATGTTAAGAATGTTACACTTCATATAACATTATACGTTATTTTCATAAGTTAAAACACACAGATAAATGCGCTTGTGCACTATAGCGCAAGTTTCATTTAAAAATATTTATGGAATTATACACAAAACTAAAATTTCAACTGCAAAAGATAATTAAAAATGTTTTATACACTGTTAATAAATGACGAAACTTTTATTATGCAATCAAACTGGTATATTATTATAATGTTAAAGACATTAATAGTCGTAATGTCTGATCCATTTTATAAGTACAATGAAAGATGAATAATATATATATATTATATTTGAAGGAGTAAAACTAGGAAAAAAACTATAAGTAACTAGAAGAAAGTTTAATTTTAATTTAAATATCTGCATTATTTTATCCTCCTAATTAGTCTTGAAAGATGTGTTTTTGTAAATGAAATTTTGATTTAATTTCTTAATGACATAATTTTTTAATGACCAGGAGAGTGATTATCTATAAGCAAAGGAAGAATGTAATGAAAAGAATGTAAATAATATGACTAACTATGAGTAAGGAATGTAGTGAAACAAATTATAAATAATATGAATATCTATGAGCAAAGAATATTGTGAAAATATATATAAATAATAAAATAATTTTATATGATGAGAAACTTTCGATTTCCTCCTCATTTTTAACGAAAATTAATCATTTTATTCTCTTAAATTCAGAAAATTAAAAAAAATAATTTACCAAAATAAATTAATTAAAACTATATTTACTTTTTTTTCTTCAAACTATACATAATTGAGATAAGCATCTTATAAATGAAAATTTATGGCACCCAAAAGGCAAAAACTATTTTACAAAATACTTAACAAATATACTGCTTTATATTTAAGGTGCGAAAGATACTGACATTAAATTCTATATATCAAATAAATCCTATATCGCTTTTATAACAGGAACAAAGACTCTTTTATTTGCGATAAAAATTTTAGCTTGGCTTCTTACGTTTATTGGTTCACTATACAGCGTAGTCTTCAAGATACAATAAGGAAAAAGGTAAGTCTTCGTTTCTGCTACAGGAGATGGTAAGTTATATTTTGAACAAATGATAATAAAATACATGCCTTCTCGAAGATTTACAGTTACATTTCCAAATTATTAACACTGTAGCGTTGTAACTGTTTATACACCAACAGTTATTAGCTACTAACTTGTTAAGCTACTAGCTACGTTACCTACTCGTTAAAGGCAAATATAACTGCTTGAAAAAATAATTTATGTACTTATATATCTGACACATTTTCATTTGGGAATATCAACATTTACCTCACACGTAATCTTTTATTAACGAAATTTGAACTTAACTTTCATAAATCTTATTTTCCAAATGACATAACTTTGAAATATTAATTTTAAATTTAACTGTTACTTTGGGGACAAAAGATTTTAAAGAAATCGAAAATGTCTTGAAAAGTTTAAATATAAGTGATAAATTGTCACATGTTGTTTAAAAAGTCAGTTCCTTCTCATTAATAATGGAAGTAAAGGAGCGTGATGTTATGTCTGGAAAATAATAAATATATTTTTTAATAAACTTTGTTGGAGACATTGGCGGGTAAATGGTTAATAGACAACATTTTAAACCTACGTTATTAAAATGTATGAGAACTTAATAAACATAACTTCTGCTTGAAATGCACATTTTTTAAACTGCACAGAGAAAAGAATTCTAGCTGTCATAGTTACAAAATGTTTAACTGAGAATTTCAGTTATGGAGGTCTCTCAGAGACTAAACCAGACTTCAGTTCAATAAAAATACACACTTCGATGGATTTCATACTTTTAAACTGGGGAACAGATATTTGTTTTTAGATATTTTAATAAGCAAAACAATTAAATATATTGCAGTAACTTCTCATGAGTACATTAAGTCTAATAATGAGCTAAGTCTAATAAGCTAAATGCATACAATATTCTTTATACAGGTTGTCTCTTGCCAAACTTAACATACTAGGCTGTCATACCATTAAAAACAAGATTTACATGGGAATTTGTGTCGAAACTGCGAACGCTGAACTTATAGGGCAGTCTTGGCAAGCTTATGGGAAAGTGGAAGATGGGATCATGCCAGGCGAGAACTTTAAGGGAGAAAGATGAATCGGCTTACTAACTCAGTCCTTTATGGACATTTTGTGTGACAGAGTGTTGTGCGATCCGATGGTTGACATTGCAGTAGCTACACGCCGAAACATCTGGGTTTTACACCCACACATTTTAGCAGCACTGTGCTGAAATACCTCGATAGAACATATGCTGATAAGTAGATTGGCATGGCCATCGCGATCCCCTGACTTAACTCACTGGCATTTCAACCTGTGGGGTTACATGAAGTCTACGGTGTACTAGGCGACGGGAACATCGAACATGGATCTCGTCTCCAGGTTCATTCAAGCGGCGGCAGGTGTCCGTAACACACCTGCCTATTTTGAACGGGTCCGTGAATCCATGCGTCGACATTGTGGCGAATGAAAAGAATTTTGAACTTCTCCCGTGATTTAATCATGTTCTTTAATAAAAGTCAACACCTCTGTAGGGTTGCTCACATTTTATCTATTGAGGAACCTAGTGATCAACTAAGCGAATAATCGTAATAAGTCCAAGAACAGAAACGTAAACTGAAGAACGGTTAATTACCCTTTATTGCTCAAAATAAAGATTGCCAGATGGTCCCTCTCTCAGGGCGTACAACAAAGCCTCCACTTGGGCTTGTTGTACCTGCTTGTTGCACTTGGGAACCTAGTGATCTACTAAGCGAATAATCGAAGAATAAGAACTACTAATCTACGCTGATCTACTAAGCGAATAATAAGTCGAAGAACAGAAACGTAAACTGAAGAACGATTAATTACCCTTTATTGCTCAAAATAAAGATTGCCAGATGGTCCCTTTCTCAGGGCGAACAAAGCCTCCACTTGAGCTTGTTGTACCTAGTGATCTACTAAGCGAATAATCGCTTAAGTCCACGAACAGAAACGTAAACTGAAGAACGGTTAATTATCCTTTATTGCTCAAAATAAAGAATCCCAGATGGACCCTTTCTCAGGGCGTACAACAAAGCCTCCACTTGGGCTTGAACTTAAGAAATGTAAGAAATGCAAACTTAACTAATGACTAACTAAAGAGATTTAGCGGAAGCTAGCACAGATTCTAAACTAGTTGGCCCGTAATATTAAATTAGCCTGTGAACTATCCAGGTAACATAATAGGGCCTAGCATAGTAATTGCTTAGAGAGACGCAGCCCAAAGGCAAAGGGCTCCGCTTTTCAGGAGTCCTAATTCTCTGTCTCTAGAAGTCAGTGGAACTTTAACTAAATACTTACTCCTTCTCATTTACAATTAACGCGATTCTAAAAACTCATTCTGGTAAGCTAAAGCTAAAAGAGAGAGGAAAGTGCTATAAATTTAAAATAACTGTTATAAAATTAGGATATACCTTAGACCTCTTTCGACATCCTTCCTTTCTTTCCCTGTGCGCTTTCGAACATTGCCCTCTAACAGTTACCGTTCGCATTTTCAGACACAAGTTCCTATGTAAATCCTGTTTGTCATGATATGACAGACCGGCATGTTAAGTTTGGCAACGACCTTTTGAGACACCCTGTATTTAACTGGGTACCTATGAAACAAAATAAACAACATTTATTGCATTACATTTTCACCTATCATAACCAAATATTATTTTTGAATAACTGATATTCCACTTCGACGAAAGATATGATACTGTTTACACAAATCAAAGCCCCAAATCATATGCATCAATGCACAAAGTAAATTCCTAGAAGAAATTGAAATAGAGCAACATAAAAAACAGATAAACTGTATCAGTGCAGAAACATTTATGATCCTCTAACTTCATTTGTAAGTGGTTTAATACAAGAGTTATAAAAATGTATGAGCAAATGAGAAAATGACAGTGAAAGAAAAACTCGTATGTTGTAGTACTGACAACAGAAACTCAGAAAACCATTCATGGTACACAGTTGATTTTGATTTTTCAATAACTAGAGAATATTTTCATGAATTAACTTACGAAACATATTTCGTAGCAAAATTATATACTTAGTCTCTTTTATTTGAAACACTACAATATTTATTATTTATTTTCATTTGGATATAATTCATATTTTAGATCATTGCTAACTGAAGCAGTGCATTACGGAAAGAACTTAGAAAGGCTTAGTTGCGAAAATAAACCTCGCAATTAAATTAAGAACGCAGTGAACGCAGTCCTTTTTAATATTGTAAAAACGGAAACAATATTAAAAAGGACACATTTTATTATTCAAATATTTTTATAAAAATGGTAGTAAATTATTTCCTAAGAGTGTTTGAAATATGCCCAGCATTTAAAAGGCTTTTAAGAACATCAGTCTGCTTTTATGAGTTTAAAACATCGTGAGACAAAGAACGATACGATAATTACAATTTCTGAAGATTTAAATCTCATGCATTCCATCAAATGTGTAAGTTTTAAGTTTCAGGTTAGTAATTCAAGTCAATTAGCATATTCCGTTAGAAAGCATTTCTGATTTTTATATTCAGAGCTATCTCTATCATTTGCAAACTATACACTGTCTCAGGTAGCTTGTTGTTCTTATGAAACTTTATATAAAAAATCTGATGTGTACACCACATGACTTCCTTGTACGGAATATTAAATTATACGTATTTTTTCTTTCATTTCATTTAAACTTATTAGATTGAATTAAACCTACTTCGCCGACAGCGCATGAACCACAATAGAATAAATGCATTCCTTAAAATTCACTTTGTTTACCATAGCGACACTCTGGCGCTAGGTTTACTTAAGAGTATTATATTTCGTTCATATTATAACTCAGAATGCACAAAATTTATATCATTTAAAGAATTATCTAATCGTTGCCACATGTTCTATTCAAATACTATAATAAAGTTAGAACGATGTATAAAAGAAATCAAGCAAACAAAACAAAAAAGAAACAGTTTTTCACAGACGATTGAGTATTTCTCATTCAGTTTTCACTTCGCGACAAGGCAAAAATACATAAAAACTCAAAATATCTGTATTAAAAATTACGAAGTAAATCTTAAACGCTTATTTCCTCGAAAAAATTCCAGAAAGGATTAAGCATGATTTAAATAATAAATGAAGGCGTTATCTTTGTTGTTCCGAAGTTAAGTTTCTCTAGATTGGCAACAAATCCGCTATCCTGCTGTTTCAAATGTAAACAAGAGCAATGGCCGCCATCAAATTAGGCATAACGGCACTTAAACAATTTTAAAATTGTTGATAATTCTAAAAATATTGCATACAGATTTACTAAAGGCATAAAAACCCTTAACCGGAAGATAAAAACAATGTAATTCAATCATTTTTAAAGCAAAAAATGTACAATTTACAAACATATAAGAGTAAAGAAACTGAGATGGGTAACAGAGTAGATATATTTATAAATATGTTTAAATAAGTTTGGCGCGGCCGATTGAAACCAAAATACGAGGTGCATATCTACATGTTACAGTAGTCTTATATACAAAATTTCAACGTTCTGAGGCTACTCGTTTTCGAATTTTGAGAGATACGTACGTACGCAAGTACGTACATACGTTCGTACAGACGCCTCGAAAAATTCTCTTCAGAATTTATTTTAAAGCAGTTTTTTAGTTTTTTTGGAGGAAAAGAGTCTTTTATTCTGTTCTTACGTACAGATATCACGCAAAAACATCGTTAAATTGCATTCGAAAGCGGTCAAAGTGGATATTTTCGTTGAAATATGCTGCCTGAAGCTTTTCGCGATTACAATACTTCCTTTTTACTTCGTACAAGGAAGTAAAAACTAACCTAATATTTCTAAATACTAATCTATTCAAATAATATTAATCTGTTGAAAAAATGCTGTTTGCAATAAGGAAAAATAGCTGAAAAAGCTTCTATCCAATTTAAATACTTATACAGATGCTCAATAGACAACACCAGGGCCGAGTTCAAATTGACTACAACGGGAAAAAACGTGCAATGTGTATTATATTTAAGTTGAAGCAAAATCCCCCAGAAAACATATTATTACCAGAAATACGAAAAGGTATCTTCCATGTATCTCTCAACTTGGTTGCTAAAATTAAAAAATCCGAAAAATGCTCTTGCACGCGAAAACTTACGTCAATCTTCGATATCGGTTGAAGATGCTAGTGTTAAGTTGAAGAACGCATGCGTAGGAGCTCAAAGAAATCCATGAGAATATCTGAACGAGAGCTAAATTAACCAAAGTTTGTTTATTCTTCATGCAACTAAAAGAACCGATGTTGAAGTTTATTGATTACACGCTAAAGAAGTTCTACTTTTATATTAACGAATTTTTGCAATTAAAAGAGTTTCAGTTTACAGCGCATTCCGATACATTGATTTTTTATGTGTTTTGAATTTGTGTAACGGAAGCTCTTTCGTGAAACACTGCGTGTTTAAATTTTGCTAAGAATTGTATCTATTAAAATTGTATCTTAAGCAAATGCAACTAAAATTTGAGAAATATTAACATATGTTAATGTTTACTTAAGTACGGTATTTAAGCAAACAGTATAACCGATTTCAGTAATTATTTATTGTTTGTTAACATGACTAATAAAACTGATAATTGTAAAATTCAAATTCTTGATTCAAACAATTATAACTAAATTAAGATATCGATTTTTTTTCCTAATTCCTTCTCTGATTATTCCCAATATTCTTGTTTTAAAAAGCTTAAATAATAAAATGAAGAGCTTTCTCAAGGTGCCTTCGTCAAAGAATTATGTAGATACGAAAAATAATTTCCAAATTGATATGAATGTTTTTTATTCGCCAATAAATCATCAAATTTTACTGTAAAAATCTCTTAAATATTTATTATGCCACTTTTTTCTTTTATTAAGCTTTTAGATACTTCATCAAAGCAATTTTTCATTTGAATGCAGACTTATATGTGGAATGATGTTAACTTTTTTAAAAAATTTTTGTTTCTTATGTCATACATTATGTATATAAGGTATAAGTTTTGATTAGAAACGCAAGAAGATATCATTCTAAAAACAAATTTATTTTAGAAACTTTTAGAAAATTTTTAGATTTATTCTGAAAACAGATTTATTACACTTGAAATGAATATGGTTTTTTGGTTTTATTTAACTATGCAAAAGTCTAGGGCTATCTGCCTAAGGGGAGAGATGCCTTCGTGGAGGACTTTCTAAGGGAAACTGACTCGTATCCACGTTACACATGGGTAAAACCACGAAAGTGCCCATGCAGCCAGCCCTTTCGCGGGATTCGAACCTCGGACCGAACTACCAGTGTTCAGCGATTTTACCGCTCGGGTCCGCTGGTGGGCATACTTGAACTGAGAGTCACTTAATTCTACTTAACAGATTATGTACACCTTGCACACACACACAAATGTCCCTAAAGCGCGACTTAGAATATGTATTAGATTTGTATATAGCATTGTTTTAACAAGGCATTTTGACGTAAAATCGGACTTTTTCTGCAATTGCATGCCGATGTTTTTTTCCATATTTCGATACTATAAATCAAATTATGCCTAACCATTCATTTTTGTAAAATTTGGTGCGAAACTTACCGAGCTACTTAAAAAATTATCATGGCTCACATTTTTCAATCTGCGCCAAGAATAATTCACTTGGCGAAATTTTTAATTTGCAGCAACCTATTTTCTTTCCCCCTTTTTTTCATTATGCACGAGCCGAAAAAAAGGTGCAACGTTAATTCTGTCAAATAATTTTAACAAAGTGCGTAAAGCCTATTTAGCGTTGTTATCGCTTGTCACAAATATGCTAAATTTCAAAACGAGCCATTATATAAATTTATGTATGCTTTTGGAAATTTTGAATAAAGATCTAATTTTGTACAGGTATGCCTAGAAATACATCTACTTTAATATGAAGGTAAATATTTTAGAGGCTAAGTCAAAAATTGTTTCGAAAAATATTTAAAAATTGCTAAAATATACAGATTTTAAAGTAAATTAGAAAATTGATGCGTTTTTAGGAATGAATGCGTAATGAAGTTAAATTATAAATTTTAGAAGAACATCAGGCTGTCTAAATGTCATTATCGCAGTTACGGAGTTTGGATTCCATAATTTACATAATAAAGTTTTCATACTTATTTAAAAACTATAAAAACATCAGTTAAGCTTAAAAGAACATTTTCTGATGATGAGAAACAATTTAAGAAAGGAGAAAATGTAAAGAATAAAGTAACTTATTTTTTTATCCGATAATTAATTAGCATTAAGCTTTTCACATATTAATTACAAGAAAAAGAAATGTATTTTTAATATAAGTTACTCTTTTTATCTACTTACGAATACTTAATTTCCTCTTTTTTTTTCCTGTTATAAAACAATAAAAATTGCTGAAGGCGGGGAAGTGATAATTTTGTTCTTTCTTTTATTTAAAAATATTGCTTATAAAATATTCTGTATTATTATCGATTATTTGTTTATACTAGCGTAATAAATACAATATTCACAAATATAGAAAAAATGTGGTAGATTTTAAAGCATTTATACAAAGGTGTTAGAATATATTATTTTATGTTTCGCTCAACTGTTTATGATCATTATCTATTTTCCTTTAACTGTTTTCCGTCGCTTAAAAATAAAAGGTCAGTTTTTCGTAAATACTCACATTTAGGTAATTAAATGCAATTTGCTGATATCTTCTATAATTAAATAAGATGAAAGTTTCGCAGTTTTTACCCCAAAGGGCGTTAGCCCAGAAGGGCTATTAATTTCGTTCTGTCATTTTTTGGCGTTTCACTTTTCAAATTGTTGCCCCCAAATATTATAGCCCTGTATTATATTTACAGAAATTAAATAAGAAAGAATCTGCATAAATGTATGCATGTTTATCGCATTGTGATAAAACAACGGTACCTAGAGAAGCTCAACAATTTCAAAGCGAGCATTGGCAATACTCTTAAAAAAAAAAAAAAAATCTCCAGCGCGCGAGACTGTGTGTCGGAAATTCTAAAGATATCCTCTTTTTAAATTATTTCGTGATATTGCTGTTAAATTGAGTTTTATCTGGTTTAAGTGCAAAGATTAGTAATGAAGATTTAATTAATGAAGGTAAACACACAAAACGTTGAAAAAAAGCTCCTTTTGGGCGTAATATAAAATCTGAAAACTTTCAAATATATGTTCTTCATTTCATTTTTAATCATAGAGAAAATATGCTCCGTTTATTTACACATTTATGCATAAATTACTAATTATCGCCTAAATATAAATTGTTTAATACTCTTTCGATTAATTTTTGAGAGATATTCCTAAACAAAATAATAGTAAATACTGAAACAATGTTTGAGTAAATAAAATCAATTTTGAGTTTGTTAAGATTACCTGAAAAATCAGTTATGCTTAAAGCATTTCAAACATTTTAAAAGGAAACAGTTATAATTCTTCCAAGAAATATTTAAGTTTCAGTTTGATTTATCAACAAAGAAATTGCTCCAGTAGATGTTTTCAATGTAACAAAAACTGCTAAGAAATTGCATCTAAATATTTATACAGTATTCCTATAAAACTTAGTAAGAAGACATTGACGAGATTATATAAGGAAATGCTTTAAAACAGACTGCAATCAAAATAAAGAAATTAATAATTAGTAAAAACTTGACTATTCGTAATTATATATTGTTTTTTTAAATTAGGAAGAGAAAACAATGATTTCGTTGAAGCAGTTAATTAGTTTCTTGAAAGACGAAGTTTGTACATTTTTAAATCGCGATTTCAAAAGTAAATTAAAAAATTAGAGTCATTCCTAATTAAATAAATAAAATGCATCACTTCATAAGAATTGTTAAAGCAAACTTTCAAACACATTCGTGATTGGTAATATTTTTATCAAACTATTACAATATTTGATGTTACGTAAGCAAAAGCTAACAACTTGCTTTTGTAAGAGGATACTTGTTAAACATGAGATGAAGCATTTTAACAAATGAATTTTTGAGTGAGAAAAATAGTAAATTGAAAGATTCATATGTTAATATTTTAAAGTGCAAATGTAAACGCTCCCTTTAACCCTTTCCGGCACGTTACCTTTTAAAGTTGGAATTTCGATAGAAAAAAAAATAGTAGGTAGTCTAACTAAACCTAGAGGAACACACACACACACACACACACACACACACAAAAAAAAATTATGAAGATTGCAGTTATTGTTTTAATTCTGTGGGTGTGCCCGAAGCGGTCACACTGATTGAATAGAGCTTCGAAGAGAGTGCTGAAACGAGCATTGATGTGAAGCGCGTTAAAGAGTAAGAGATTTTGCTTGCGATTAAAAACACTAGCTTCTGAGTGCCGTAGCAGATTTAACATTACCCAGGGTGTGCCACGGGAAACCTGCTACTCTACACCCCACTAAAAACCTCTATTTTGGTTGTATGATGATGATTACATGCGTATGAATGGGGAAAAAAAGTAACTTGGGTGTATGTTATTTACATTATTTACAATTCATATTTACATTTTTGTCTATTTTTTCATGGTCATACTTTTCAAAGAAAGTGACACCACCTTTAATAAAGCACAACCCAATGTTGCATGTTTTGTGCATGTACCGGGATCCGTATCAGATTCACTATCTGAAAGCAATTCGTGTAGCACTTCAGAAATGGTCAGCCCCCTTCGATCCGTTTGGAAAATAATTAAAAATAAAAAAATAAAAATAGAAACTACTATTATATCTGCAATTAGAAACTTTAAACTATAAAATAAAATTAAATAAACCTCTACAACTCAAAACTATTAAACGTAGCGCTGGAGAAACTTTGAAGAAAAGCGAATGAGAAAAAGAGAACTGCTCTATTGAAAAACCAAACAGCTAAATGATAAAATTACCGTTGACCTTCAGAAAATCACTCCAACAATTTGTTAGTTGATAACCAAACGTCTCCCCCCGGAAAAAAAAAAGAAAAAGAGAAAAACAGGAAATGAAACACAGATGGGGACCCACCTTTCTGTTGTCAATGAACTGATAGATGAAATGCGGAGAAACAAAAAATAGATGTTCTCAGTTGTCCTAGATTATCGGTGAGCCCGGTCAGGGCACACCTGAGGTTCGCCGTTCGATTTTAGGCAAGATTTCAAGGGAAGAATTAAAAATTAATATAGAATAAGAAGATTAACATAAAGCCAAGAAAATAACATAGAAATTTCTTTTCAAACAATTCCTTTTATACCCAAAAAAATCTGAAAGATTTCTTTGAAAAATGAGGGTCTTAAAAAACTAAACATGGTTAAAAAAGACTTGTCTGTGTTGAGCTGCCATCAACTATAAACAAAGAAGGTTCAGAGTAACCTATAAATCTTTTTTCATTCAATTTTTCTGTGCGTACAGAAGGAAATTTTTAGGTGAGCCCAGACTGGGCACACTGCGCCGCAGAGGGTTAAAGAAAAATTTTGTTAGCCTTTTTCTTTTAGATATTTTTATTACTTTTATTTTTGAAGTAACTATTAAATAGCTTTGGTTTTATGAGATTGCAAACTCATCTAAATGAATTACTGTTATTAAAAATACCAGTTTTTTAGTGCATTGATAACGGAACTCGGTTCCATTTCGTCAAAGTGTGCTTTATAACTCTGTTATTACAGCAATTTAAATTCCATTTTAAAATTCAAATATGAAAAGCGTATTACCAATTATGAAAGAATTATGAAAAGCATATTTTTTACCTAGTTTAGTCTGAAAATGTCTTTACTTGCTAAATACAATCGTAATTCGAGGATTCAAATTTTTAATTGTAAATTATGCAATTAAAGGTGATATGAGAAGTTATTTTTCCTTCCTGTATTTTTAGGTCTGTTTATTTTTCTCCCTTATTTTCAACAAAAACAGTTAATGTTTTCTTCTTTCATAATTTTTCTTCCTCGCGACTGGGCTATTCATTTAACGCAAAACATTTTGTTTAATATTGTAGTGATATTGTAGAATTATAACTCCTTAGTTTTCAATTTACTTACTTAATTGACTTCTTGTATACTTGTTAAAACTTCCATTTCATATTCTAGTTTTAGCCCAAAGGAGCATTAGCTCAGAATGGTTATTAATTTCGCTGGTTGTGTTGGCATTTTGCTTTGGTTCTCTATAAACGACGTCTCACTTTTCAAATTGTTGCCACCAAATATTAGAGCCCTGTATTATATTTAAAGAAGTTAAATAATGAAGAATTTGCATGAATGTATGTATGTTTGTCGCATTGTGAAATCACAGCGTTACCTAGAGTATCTAACGTTACCTTAATATGGAATATGGGCATATGAAAGTCCGAATTTGGAATTTGTTCTATTATCTATTTCATATTTTCTGAAACTTCAATAAATTTTTGATTAACAAATTCAGCGATTTCAAAGCGTTTCATTAACATTAAAGTCACGTGCATCTTTCAAGCACGGATATTTTATGCGCAATGAATTGTTAGAATTTCTTGTGATATTGCTGTTGAGTTGAAATTTATCGTTTAAGGGCGAGGAACAGGATATTTAATATATGAAGGGGTCACACGAAACGTTAGAAAAACACCCCTTTTCGCGTTTTTAAAGGTAAATAAAATTTATTTATTTATTCGTTTTATACAATTTTACTTAAAGTTAACCTAAAGCAAATTCGTAGGTTTAAATAAATTAATTTATTATTCAATTGTAATTTTTTTTTAAATTTAAGTAAAGTTATTTAAAAAATCTATGTTATATAAAAAGAAACATAGATAAACTATAGTAAAGAAACTAAAAAAAAACTATATTTTATAAAAAGAAACATACATCCAGTATAGAATTATTTTTATTCGAATTCAAATGGATGAAACCATTTGAATTAACACTATATTCTTTTAGACGGGGAAGAAGATGCTGAGTGGACAATAAGAACCATTATATCTGCCTTGACATGTAACATATATGATCTCCTGGAGATTTTTGTCGCCTGCACTGTTTATGAATAGATAAAAATTAAAAAAAATCTGATGTGTACACCACATGACTTCCTTGTACGGAATATTAAATTATACGCATTTTTTCTTGAATTTCATTTAAATTGATTGGATTGAATTAAATCTACTTCGTCGACAGCGCATAAACCACAATAGAATAAATGCACTCTTTAAAATTCACTATATTTGTTTACTATAACGACACTCTGAATGCACAAAATTTATATCATTTGAAGAATTATTGTTGCCACATGTTCTATTCAAATACTATAATAAAGCTCAAACGATGTATGAAAGAAATTAAGCAAACAAAACAGAAAAGAAACAGTTTTTCACAGATGATTTAGTATTTCTCATTCAATTAATTCAGCTCTCACTTCGCGACAAGGCAAAAATACATAAAAACTCAAAATATCTGCATTAAAAATTGCGAAGTAAATCTTAAACACTTATTTCCTCGAAAAAATTCCAGAAAGGATTAAGCATGATTTAATTCGCAATAATAAATGAAGGCGTTATTTTTGTGTTGCGAAGCTTAGTCTCTCTAGATTGGCAACAAATCTACAATTCTGCTGTTGCAAATGTAAACAAATATGTCCGCCATGTTATTTAAAACTTAACCGCACTTAAACAGCTTTTAAATTGTTGATAATTAATTGTACAAATATTGCTTCCAGAATTACGAAAGGCATAAAAACCTTAACCGGAAGATAAAAACAACATAATTCAATAGTTTTTAAAGCAAAAAATGTACAATTTACAAATATATAAGAGTAAAGATACTGAGATCACTGAGCCGGGTAACAGAGTGGATAAATATATTTATATACGTTTGGTGCGGCCGATTGCAACCAAAATACGAGGTGCACATCCACATGTTATAGCAGTCCTATATACAAAATGTCAACATTCTGAGGCTACTCGTTTTTGAGTTATGCGAGATACGTACGTACGCACGTCCGTCCATACGTTCGTACAGACGCCACGAAAAATTCTCTTCAGAGTTCATTTTAAAGCAGTTTTATAATTTTTTTGGAGGGAAGGTGTCTTTTATTCTGTCCTTACGCACAGATATCACGCAAAAACATCGTTAAATTGCATTCGATAGCGGTCAAAATGGATATTTTCGTTGAAATATGTTGCTTGAAACTTTTCGCGATTACAATACTTCCTTTTTACTTCGTACAAGGAAGTAAAAAACAGATACTATCTCTTTGACACAGTGATAAGTATGATAATAAATTAAAAAGAAAGTAAATACAATTAAAAATATTAAATTCATATTACTCCCAAACGAGCGTTTTTTCGTCTTTTCATTTACAGACACATGCACATTTCGAGAGCATTTGAGCTAACGCCACATCGTGCTAAAAGTATTTAAAAACAACATACCCTTAGAATTCCTGATAGACAGCCTCGCGCGCTGGAGATAAAAAGGGTTTATTTCCTACTGTAACGAAAATACCAAAAAATCAGAACTACTCCGAGACTACCCGTCAACGGTTATTCTGCACAGGTTCTTAATATACGTATATAAACCTTAAAAATAATTAGACACAGTGAGTCTACTATTAGAATATCTGTCTGCAATTTAATATTTATAGAAAAAGAAATAAATCTTATCTACTTGAATTCTGCACATGCTTCTTGACGAATAAACACTTTTATTAATACTCGACATCAGCATTTTCACAGTTTCTTTGAAGTAAAGCAGGAACTAGGCTATTATTTAATAAACAGAACAAAAATACAGTATGATAATTCAATTCAATTCATATCAACATTAAATTCATAGAACACTTCTATCACTAAGCAAACACGGATCAGAACGTGCATGGCAACGCCGAAAACTGATGCCATCCACAAAAAAGGATACATAAAACTCGCGTCATTAAAACATTAATAGTCTCGTGTTCATTCAATAAAGTTATTCATAAAACAGTCTCGTGGATATCTTCCGAAGTTTATTGACGGCATTACGTAACACCTACAGTGTTGCTAGTGCTGTTTTGATATTGTCGTTTATAAGCAAAAATCCGTTATGTTTTACAAAATTTTAAAAGGACAATAACACAAATTCCAAATTCGGGCTTGAAGGTGACCATCTTCAGGTGGAAGACTGTATTATTCTAAATTTGATGACTCTAGGTACTGTTGTTTTTCACAATGCGAGAAACATACATATATTCATGTAGATTGCCATTATTTAATTTCTTTAAATTTAATACACGTAATAGTATTTGGTGGCAACAATTTGAAAAGTTATCTAGTGCTTTGAGTGATTCAACGTAAAATGTCATTTTGAGAATAAAAGCCCCTCTGGGATAACACCCTTTTGAGATACTATATAAATAAAAATAGAAATTACTTGCATATAGATGCACTAAATTTATTTTCTCTACAGTTTTGGACAAGCGTTTTGTGTGCAAATTTTACGGTTTAATATATGTGAAGTTCTTCAGCGTATAAATCAAGCGGAATTTATCCAGATTCTATTATTCTACTCAGATTTAACTATTTTCGCTCAAGAGCCAGGCAACAGATCTGACTCCCAAAGCAACTTCCAGACACCATTTTCCCTGCGGTTCTAGTGCATCAACATGTTGCCGTAAAACGTAACGTTCATATATTTTCTTTAAGAAGGAATTTAAATTGGCTAAAGTATTCACAACTGGAAACGCTTTAAGATTAGGGCCAGCAATGCATTTGTCATCCAATAACGGATTCGATTTGAAAGAGTCTGCTTATTTTAAAATCCATTTTCCCATCTCCAACCGAAAAGCGAATGAACTTGATGTATGGCTTTTCACACTTAAAGATAATTTCACGGAAATAACATAATTAGCTGTTAACTTAAAATGAATCTTTTTCACCCAGGCTTAGTTAAGCTGATATAATGCAGAGATTTTATTGGTCTTCAGGTGTTTCGGCTAAGCAAACAAACTAGAACAACGAAAAAATAGCAAGGTTTCATAATTCCAATTCCAAATAAATAACGTGTTTTAGTAAAGGACAGAGCTTTAAGGGGCTATAGTAGAAGATTATGATTACTTCAAGAGCAATTATGTAAATGGGTTTTCTTCGGGAATCACGCTATTTTTCCATTAATTTAATCCCGAAAACGCATCTTAGAAGATTAAACGTCAAGGAAAGGAAGGATAGCGATCATGAAACGGCGCTCAAGCCGCAAATTACTGTCAAGTTCATCGCATCCCTGGGCAACAGGGAAAAGAAACTTTTTCTTCTCGTGAGCTGTTCGATTGCACTGAGAGATTTTCAGGTAAGAGGAGAACTACATTTATGTTTGAAGCGATAGGTACTGACAAATGTGCTTTTCTTTCATATCAATGAAGCATTAGGTAGGTTGATATTCGCTTCGAATAAAATTTGATTCAAACTTTACAAGTCGTTTCCAGGCTTAATGTTTAAGCAAATAGAGGAATTTGAGATAAAATAAAGGCGTTCTCCGTGTTTGGCCTTATTTATTAATGTCACACTATTCTAAAATACAGATGTCAATTAAAAATATAATTCTTTGTTTCTATCACGTTTTATTACATAACAGAACATTACTCATAATTCTTTGAACAGCAAGCAGGATGTTGCACAGATTCAACTACAAAGTATTTCTCCCGCCTTCTTATCATGCTTTCATGGTGTAATGGTTAGCACGCTCGGCGCGTATTCGAGAGGTCCGAGGTTCGAGTCCCGGCGAGGGCATTATTCATTTTTCACATCTCTTGCTTCGAAATAACCTAATGTCTCTACAGTGGCGCCCGAGCCAAAAAAAGATGAAGATGATCATTCTCCACTACCAGGATTTGGCACTTGGGTTCCCTAATCCCCAGTCGCCCTTTAAAGGGGGGTATATAAGGTATTTATCTCGCCTTGTTAGCATGCCTTCGTGGTATAATGGTCAGCAAGCTCGGGGAGCATTCGTGAAGTCCGAGGTTCGAGTCCCGGCGAGCTATTGCTCATTTTTCATATCTTCTGCTTTGAAATAATCTAATATCTCTAAACAATACTAACTCATATGAAGCAAAAAAAAATATCAGACTATGAGGTAGGATTATGGGTAATTGATACAAGATTAACAATTAATTTTACTCTTAACAAAAGCATATTATAAATAAATCTTAGTGATCTAAGCAAACTGGTCTGCTGTCCAGTCACTTCATCAAATATAGTGGTGCATCGGTGTATGCCATTAATCCGTTCCAAATCTTTGGATTTATACCCAGATTGGACGTATATAGAACAAACCTTTCCAATAACAGATAAAGAGCAAACGATTAATCTGTTCTTAGAAAAAATTTTGTTATTATTATAACACTGTTTAAAACTAAAATAGAGATACAGCTAGTGAAATACATACTGCACATAAACGGAATTTCACCAAAGTTATTTATCTCTTTTCCGTATCTATTCTTTTGTTAGGTCCTTGCTTGGACCTTGCCAAGCATCATGTGGCCTGATCTTTACTAAAAATCTGTCCAAAGAACTTTGGTTTTGTCTTCTCCTCAGGATATTCCATACAGTGTTGTTAGGGCATGTTTGCAAAGCTTTTGGCATCCATTTATTTAGCAAATATTTGGCATTAAAGGTTGCCAAACATTTTATTATCGCGTTTTTGTGCAAAATTGCTTTATTTTGAAAGAAGTAAACAAAGATAGTACGCAGTCGTGACTTGTAGAACTCCAGTCGTACTCCAAATAAGTGTTATACACCAAACAAAAATTCTTTCGTGTCCAAGCAGACCGTATGCCAAGTTAGACTTATTCTAAAAAAGCGTACGTATACTGTTGTGCCACTATAATTCAACCCTAAAAAATGCAGCTCACGTCAGAAGTGGATGTTTTTGAGACGCAGTCTTTTCATTCTTCTTTAGTTTGCGAGTTGAAAAAACAATTTAACGCTAAAAACAGTCTAGCCGTATGTGATGTATTCATAAACGTTTTGCTAATCCTCAAGTCCAGCTTCTGCTAGGCTAGATCCACGAGTTTATTCATCTTCAGAAAGTCATAGACTAGCATAGTAAACTTAACCAAGTCGTCGTAAGACAAACCCAGATACCTAAGAATATGTGCTCGAGAAGCCTGCTCGTTGTTACATTCCGGACAAATCGGGTATGTTTCTTGACCTCTCTGGAAGGCAAGGCTTCTTAAATGGTCATGAAGAAATCGGGAGAATGCTGTCTGGGCGCATCTGTCATAGTTCAAAGCGAGGGAATGGAAAATAGATTTAAATTTGAACCATTTTCCTTCGTGATATTATTATTTGTGTACGGTTTGATAAATATTTACTATATGAAATTTAAAATTTATTTAAAATGCTTTTTAGTTTGTTAAAAAAGCTTTCATTTACTTAAAAAATAAAATATTTCGAACCCGCCAAACGATTTCAGATCGTGCATTTGACACGAACGCAATTTGACTTGAGACCACTGACGTAGACCTCGATGAATACAAGTACTAAGAATGATTTTCCAATGAAACATTATTAGAGTAGCGTTTTTTATTTAGTCAGAAGACACTTTCTTAGTTTGCAAGATAGCAGATGTGAACCGGTAGTATCTTATCAGTTCAAATGTTTCATAAATTTTCAAATGAAATTTCAATGGGAGGATAAATTTTTAATCTTAGTTTAATGAAATTAAATACGATATTTCCATGATTATTTTTCGCATACAATGTGACATTTCTTTCTGTAATTTTTGAGGGCGAAAAGTGAATGGATTGTTACGAAGAAAAGATGGTTGTATTTATAACAATGCTTAATTAAACACTTCAACGATTGCTCAAGCAATACTTTTATAACTGATAATGTTCATTTTGAAAGTGTATTCTAGATTCATGTTCAGTAGTATCTGGAAACGAGCTACGGCAATCAAAGCAAGAAATGTTTCATGAATTTTTTGTGCATTTCACAGAAATATAGGGTTTTACTATATAAGGTATTTTCTCCCTCTTTCCAACATGCCTTCGTGGTGAAACGGCAGCACACTCGGAGCGCATTCCAGAGTTCCAGGATCGAGTTCCGGCAAGGGCACTGCACATTTTTCACGTCTCCTTCTTCAAAAAGAAATAACCTTAGACTCGAAATAAAAGAGGATGGACAATGACGTGTTACCATCAGGATTTGGCAATGGGGTCGCCTAACCTCCCAGCTACCCTCTAAAAGGGGGAGTACATAAGATATAAGGGCATAGGGGTACACTCAGACCCTCCTAGCGACGGAGTGGCTTCATGTTCGGAAAAAAAGAGTAACACCAAAAGGAAATTAACAAACACAAATAACTCAAATACATAATACAAATACAAATAAGAAACAACATATAACAAACACTCACGAACACACAAAAATTAACACAAAAGGCAACATTAGATCACAGTTCCAATTTCACTTCGATTTAGGATTTAGGATTTAGGATTTAGGAACGGGAAAGACGGGCACCACGCCTTTACCATTTGGTTAATTGGTTTAGCGCCGTCTCCGCACTACGTGATCCCAGCCGTTTATTAATATTAGCAAACAGATACATAATTTGAAATGAATACAAAATTTGCAATGATACATAATTGAAATGAATACATAATTTGAAATGAATACATAATTTGCTATGATACATAGTTTGGAAAGAAAAAAAAATTGAAGCATAATGTATAAAATAGCATAATTATAAACGTACAGAATTTTGAATGTAATACAAAAATTTTAAACATAATATATGACATAACTCTTTAAAATATGTGCGGAATTTTGAATATAATATGCGACGAAAAGAAATAATAGTGATGAAAAGTAGTTTGCAGTTCCAACAAAAGTCTATAGTTCAAAGTCTATATTCAGAATTCACAGTTCAAAGTCTATAGTCCATATTCTATAGATGTAGTACAAAATCTATATATCAAAGTCTGCAAGTTAAATATTTTGTTTATGTAATTCATGCATATTGCTCAAATTTGCAGATTTTGCAAGTCAGTAGGATGTAGTCGGCTCAGTAGGATAAGGTTCTTACATTCAGTAAAAAATTGTACAATACAAACTGGCTAAATAGTTGGGAGTCCGATGCAGGCTAACGTGACAAATTCTTACTACATTAGATAAGTTCAAAATAAATAACTAACATGTTGCCATCAAACTAACATTTACAATTTTTGGTATGGTAAAGAGCTGACAGAAATAATACAGTTGAACATATAGTACAATAGAACATAGTAACATAGTGTACTGATAATGCTAGATTTGTTGACTGGATGATAATGCATGCTAATATAATATAAAAAGAACATATACAAATGCTATACGCTATATAATATTTGCTTTTTAATTAAAAAGTTGACAGATTCATACAGCGATAGATAGTACAATGCAATTAGCTAACATGATGCCAAGCTAACATTTACAGTTTCTGGTATGCTAAAGAGCTGACCTAACATATTGTACAATAGAACTTAGTAACATAGTATGCGGATAATGCTATACCTGCTGACTGAATGATAATGCTTGCTATTATAAAATTAAGGGGAAGAAAAAAAAATAATAAAAGAAAAAAAAAATCTGAAATTTTTCAGATTTTAAATTACGTCCAAAGGGGCGTTTTTTTTAACGTTTTGAGTGTTACCTTTATTTATTAAATATCATGTTCTTTGCACTTAAACCATAAAATTCAGTTCAAGAGCAATATCGCAAAATAATGTTAAATTAAGCATATCTTTAGAATTTCCGATATCCACAGTCTCGCGAGCTGGAGATAAAAGTATTTTTTTCTATATAACGTTGCCATTTCTCGCTTTTAAAGCATTGAGTTTGTAAATCAAAAATTCGTTAAAGTTTTACAAAATATAAAATCTATAATAAAACAAATTCCAAATTTGGGATTTCAGATGCCCATATTCGCAGTAGGATTTCGTCATTCAAAATTCGATGGCTCTATGTACCATTGTTTTATCACAATGCGAGAAATAGACAATCATTTATGCAGATTTTTCATTATTTAATTTCTTCAAATATAATGCAGGACTCTAACATTTTGTGGCAACAGTTTGAAAAGTGAACCGACGTTTATGAGTCCGACGCAAAATGCCAAAACGAAAGCAATAGTCCTTCGGGACTGAAATCCCTTTGAAATAATAAAAAAAAAAAAAAAAAAAAAAAAAAAAAAAAAAACTAAATGAAAAATGCATATGAACAGTAGGAGAGTACGGAACAAACAAACAAGTTATCTGTAAAAAATACTAGGCTCAAATATGCAATAGTTAAACAAAAATATATACAAAGGCAGAAAGTTGCTTACAAACAAAGAAGAATTTGCGGAAAAAGCTATAGCTATACTTGCTGACTGAAACTATCCATATTGTCAAAAATAGATATAGTACCGACAGAACTATATTACTGACTGAATGCGATATTTGCAGACCGTCTAGAATTATTTACCGATAATGCTATACTTGCTGACTTAAGAGTGAAACTATCTAACATGAGACAAGAAACAATCATATTGAAATTGTGTACTAAATAAAAAGTAGACAGATTCTTACAACATGAGACAGATTTCAATGTAATTAGATTAACATGATGCCATCAAATAAACATTTACAATTTCTGTTATAGTACAAAGGCTCACTATAGATTACAATAGAACATACCAACATAATTTACTCATAATACTATATTGAATGAAGATACTTGTAAGCATGACATAATGATTAAGATAATGATTGTCTTATAGACAATCAACTTAATAAGAAAAGCATACTATCGATAGAAGAGTACAGTACAATCAAACCAACGTGAGAACTATGTAAAGGCATGGCTTAAAAAAAAAGAAAATAATAATAATAATAATAATAATAATAATAATAATAATAATAATACAAAATCGATTACGAATTTAATATATATATATATAAATATAAATAGATAAATAAAAATAAAAATAAAAATTTCTAACAAACCTGAAAAGGTGATAGTTGGAGTTCGATACACACAAACTAACCTGATGCAGTCAAACTTATATTTCATTTGTTATTAACAGTCTAACTACAAAAAGCAGATAGTACATGGTTAATGCATTTCCTGAAAACCATTTAGATTAAACTGACATAGGTCAAGCTCAATGCCAACTTTCTCCATTACGCAATTTAGTTTGCGGATCAGGTGTCTTTGCTTAACTAAGAGTTTGCAAAATGCCTGACGATTTTGCGTAGGAAATCGTATGTGTAGGCCTTCTGTCAGGGGACAATTGGCTAAATAGTGCAAATCGAAATTTCACTTCGATTTGCATTGATACATTTGAGGAAGAGTTACATAAGGCATTTTCTTCTTCCTTCCAGCATGCCTTCGTGGTTATACCAGGGGCACACTCGGCGCGTAATCGAGAGGTCCAGTTTCGAGTTCCACGAGGGCATTGCACATTTTCACGCCTTCTGCTTCATAAAATATGTAAAATAACCTAATGACTCTACAACTATAATCATGGTTGCATAAAACCTAATGGCAGAAATGCAAAACATAAAATTTATAAAGTCCATTAAAATTTAAGTAAAACATACGAATGACAGTGGTTCATAAGCTGCTACATAATTTTATCATTAAGCCTAATTTTTGATAAAGACTTTAGGTTGAAGGTATCAGAGAAATTCTGTAGCAGAAATATGTAATATATGGCGTTATATTTTTTTTCATTGATTACATAATGATGGGAAGTTAATAAAATTTATTGCAAGATATAGTTAAAAATACGTTTATTTAAATGGACTTAAAATATAATTTTAATATGTATCTTAAATCGCGTTTTTGAAACATGAAAAACGCAAGTTAAATTTCATGGATCGGCCCACCAGAACAGGAGATGTAGAACTGTCCTAATTTTTTTTGTGCAAAGTGAGCCTACTAAGAAAATTAATTTTTTGCCTTGCAACAAATGCTTTCTGGATGCATTTAAAACTAGAAGGCTCCCTCGTATATCACATTTTAAATTTATTTACTTTCCTTTTGTTATTTATTATCCACTTAAGAGAAACTTTTGCCGCTTTTTAACATTAAAGAACAACAAAGCTATAAATAACAGAGGTTTAGAGTAAACAGTGTTTCTGAGCAAAATTTATTCAGAAAGCTTTAAAACTTATTTTTAATTTTTTAGTAGTCTCTTAGAAGAAACAAGAGCATATATATTTTGAACTTTTACATTTAATTAAAATTATATGTACGAGGAATTAAAATCCTATGTATGTATGCATGTTCTTAGATTTTTCAGATTTGCTTTTTTTCTAGGAAAATGTTAACATTTTCATTTAGTATTGAGGACTGAGTAGAATGTTAATTAATTAGTTCTAAGTAATAAAGAACATAACATCTCTTTTGGAAAAATTAATATTATTGGTAAAAAAAAACTATTTTATCTATCTTTTTTATATTCTGCAGTTCATATCTCAAAGTATATAGAACATTTACAGCATTAACGACAACAATAAATTACGAAAAATTATAATCATGGCAAACATTTCTTCTGCAGTAATTCCACGTTCTTCCTTAATTTTAAGATCGGTATCGAAAACTGTGCGATAAAAAAGACTTAGTACTATTCGTTTACATCTGATTTCTTCCCTAAGTTAGATTTTTCCGTTTTGATACATAATTTCGTGTAATTATTTATCTTAGTAATGTCTTGATATAGCAGATGACGTATTGATTCGATCGCAAAAATACTTGTAACAAATATCCACTTTTTGGAGTCAAATGCTTTATCTCTGTTTTAAAATTTAAATGATAATGGTATAGCTAATTAATTAATGACATATTATTACTAATTAATGCTTAATTAATATCTAATTATTGGTTAATTAATAATAATTAATGGTTTATTAATAATTAAGTAATGACGCATTATTCCTAATTAAAGGTTAACTAATAGGGAATTATTACTAATTATTGGTTAATTAATTAATTAAAACTAATAGTTGCTTAATTAATGGTACAGCTCTTTTGTACAGCTAATTAAAAATAGTTGATGGGATATTTGTTTATTTTCAGGAAAGTCACTTAAGCAAAAGTATTTCTCTGTGGAGATATCTACATTTAAAATAAGTAGAATTAGATTTTAACTTTTCTGAATATTAAACATTTTACCTGCCCTTTTAGGAATCGAAAATGCTTTATATATGAGTTAGAATTATCTAAAGACAATATTGTGGATTGGTTATCATTATCTGTGACATGTAATTACCAATCTGCGCTCTCATACATTGTCGTCCTCATCTTCTTTGTTATTCCACTGGCTGTACGGAGTATTTGCCGCTTCTTACAATAAATTCTTTGTCAGCGACATCTTTGAAAAAAATAAACAACCAAATTTTTATTCAGTTCGTCATTGGCCTTACATAATGCAATTTATCTCCACCGCTGTGGTAAAGCTCCCTCAACATTATTCTCTCGTTTTGCTCTGGAATACATTGTCGTAATATGACTTTGAAATAGGCTCAATTATTATGCAACACAAAATTTCGAGAATATGCGCAAAATTAACAAAATGCATTGTCATTATGCACGGGTTAAGTTATAAGGTATTTTCTCCCTCCTACCAGCGTGCCTTCGTGATGTAACCGGTAGTACACTTGGCGCGCACTTGAGAGGTCCAGAGAGGAGACCCGGCGGGGCATTGCTCATTTTTTATATCTCCTGCTTCAAAATAACCTAACGACACTACAAGGTTAAGTTAACAAAGCAAATGTTAAGCTGACATGCAATTAGTCTTTACACCGCTAGCTATCGAATTCAGTACACAACTATCACTGCTCCTTGCTTTCATCTTCTTCGTTACCTAGTCAGTTCCGTGCTGATTCACAGCGGCGGCCACAGCGAGATTAGTGGATCACAAGCGACTCTTGCAGGATAGTTGTGCAGATCTTATGCAAATGAAATGTATGCGTGTAAAACTTCTTAATGACCAAAAGAAAGTAGCTAGTTTATTTCATATCTTCTTCCAAAGTTATTAATGCAAATCTTATACTGATTCTATCAAATAATTTTATTAAGAAAATATTTAAAAATTAGATTTATTTATGGATTCTTTACGAATGGATGGATGGATGCTTGTGGATGCTCTGCAGGAAAGTCTGTCGCATTCCTGATTCATTAGAAATCAAACTGCGGTGGTCTTTAAACGAAACAGAAAACGCATGAGTCAGAACTCTTGAAACCAGCTTTATTATTAGAAAAGTTTAAATTCTCAGTTTTTTCCCTTTTGCGAGTACTTTCTTTTGACATACAACTTTTTCAATTGCCTCTAATAGCATTAATATATCAGAAGAAGTTTCTTTTTATACTAGACGCTTCGCTGTCAGCCTTCGTTTGGCTTTTAATTGTACCGGAAAAATGGCTGAAGGGATCACCAAATGTTAAATTTAAAAACCGCGTAGAATTTTACATTGCAGAACAACTTCATAAAAAACGTTATTACGTATAACAAAATTACAATTAAATAAGCAATATCCCTTAATACAAATATTAATTATCCTAATAAAAAAATTAACCAACTTTCCGTTGAAGAAAAAAAATCATACAAATCTTTTCAATATTTTACAAATAGCAAAAAATAATATAAAAGCAACTCAAAAAATAAAAATTCCGCGCAGAATTTTACTCTGCAGAAAAACTTTATCAAAAAAAAAAAAAAAAAAAAAAAAAAAAAAAAAAAAAAAAAATCAATAAAATTGTATTATATATTAAAAATGACAATGAAATATGCTAATCTCTTAAAAACAGTGACATAAGAAATACGACGAAAAATTGTTGCCAAACCCATATTTCTAAAAGAATAAAACTATTCAAAATGATGCAATTTCATCAAAAATCTATCAACAACGATAAGAAAGGAAAATTGTTGCCAAAATCACATTTTTAAAGATGTGAGATGTGAGAAGTGTACTCGGAAGCTTCATTTAAATTTTTTTTTAAATACAAAATATTATCATTTTTCCAAAATTCCTTTTGTAAAAGCATTCACAAGGATGAAAGTTTAACGTGTCCAAAAATCAAAGGAAAATAAACTGTACATTTTTAAAAATAAACATTTTTAGAAAAAATCCCGTTGAAAAGGTGTTAAGCTCACTTTGTTCAATAAATTCGTATTTAACCGATTTATTGAAACACGAAATTTATTTTAAGTTCGTAAAATAGCTAAGTGCCTACGTTTCATGACGTTGTGAAAATGGAATGTGTAGAGTAAAATCTCGCTTTCCTATAGCCCATTATGCATCAAAATGACGCGATTTCGTCACAAAATATAAAATTAAAAAATTCTAATTCTAATTTCGAAAAAATCGCTTCGAGGTGCACTGGCTCTTGCCTAGATGCACCTATGTACCAAATTTCGTAGCCGTGGTTCTATTAGCTTACGCGCAGCGCGAATGAAAGACACACACACACACACACACACACACACACACACACACACACACACAGACAGACTCTTTCTTTTGTTATATGTAGAGATCCATAATGCATGCGAGTCAAAATTATGAAATAAACATATGTACTGCGTTTTAAAAGTACAGTACTCGGCTTATGAAAATTACCTCCGTTCCAAACATGTCTGAGTTTATTAAGTGGCTGAATTTGTCAGGACTGCTGTTCCTTCTAATTGCTTGTGGAAGCATATACTAATCCTGAATGGGAGTAGGGTGCTTACACAAACTCGAGTGTGTGTGGGATAAACAACATCACTAAGAAGGATTAACTTTACCCTTTACTTCTCACACCGTATATCCGTTCCCGCACTTCGGGATACAGAGACCAGCACTTATGGTCTAAAACGTAGAAAATAAGAAGTAAACTAACTAACTAAATAAGAAATAAACTTAGATGCTTTACAGAGGCCTTTCACGAAGATTGGCCTTTTGACACTACGCACGTAGTGAACGAAGTGCAAAAACTACAATACGTCTTCAAATATCAGCGGAACTAAGTTCTGGCTTAAATGGCAGACATAAACTGACTGAAAGGCACGCGCATGGTAAGGCAGCAAGAAGTCTCTCTCTTCTCTTGGCTAAAAGCCACATCTTAAATACCTATACAGTTTGCAACCTCATTAGCTTAAACAATTTTACTTGTGCTTATTGTGGCCGGAAATGGAAAATAAGAGAGGATAGCAAAGTTTTAAAATAAACATTAGTTAACTTAAAATCCTTACCAGTTTAGTAGACGATGATCTGAGTATTGCAAATTGTGATGACACTTTTAAACATACCTACTAAGACAGTAACCAATAATTAATACCTAAAAAAAAAAAAAAATCTGAAATGTTTCAGATTTTAAATTACGTCCAAAGGGGCGTTTTTTAACATTTTGCGTGTTACCTTTCTTTATTAAATATCATGTTCCTCGCACTTAAACCATAAGATCCAGTGCAACAGCAATATCGCAAAATAGTTTTAAAACGAGCATATCTTTAGAATTTCCGATACAGAGACTCACGCGCTGGAGATAAAAATGTTTTTTCTGCACAACGTTGCCATTGCTCGCTTTGAAATCCTTGAGTTTGTTAATCAAAAATTCGTCAAAGTTTTAAAAAATAGGAAATCGATCATAAAACAAATTTCAAATTTCAAATTTGGTCTTCCACATGCTCATATTCGTTGGAGGATTACGTTATTCAAAATTCGATGACTCTATGTACCGTTGTTTTATCACAATACGAGAAATATACATACATTTATGCAGATTTTTCATTATTTAATTTCTTCAAATATAATGCAGGACTCTAACATTTTGTGGCAACAGTTTGAAAAGTGAACCGACATTTATGAGTCCGACGCAAAATGCCAAAACGAAACTAATAGTCCTTCGGGATTCAAATCCCTTTGGACTAATAACGATTAAAAGTTAACGTTAAAATTAAACTATCTATGCAATTTTGAAAGCTTTAAATTTTTTTATAAAAATTAATGGACCAAGGTTTTGATTCAGACCAAAGTTTTGTTTTTCGGAAACGTGACGGTAATTATCGGCAGATTTTGTTAACTAGAGAGTTTAAAAAGAGATGGGGACTGAGTAAATGCAATGAAGCATTTTTTCAGCAAAACGAAACAGAAATGTGCAATAGCAACTCAAGTTCTAATGCTTATAAGGGAATTTGAGTCCCTTCATAGTACTATATGTTACCTCTAAAGTACGGAAGCCGTTAATGTGCACATTACTTAGCTAATCTACAGATCGTAGATTTGCGTGCAGAAACCAATGTTTTCCAAATTTTAATTAGGTAATTTGCACATTCACGGCTTCCATATCTTTAAAGTCCAGAACTCTCATTTCCTTTCCCACTCCTTCCACGTTGCTCGTTACCTACTAGGCTCTCGCTAATCTGCGCATTGCCAAATAGGCGCTCATTAAATTGAAAATAAGATCTTTGCTGGAGCAACAGCAACGTTTCTGTACGTTAAATTAACATAATGTTATTTACTTATTTTTCGATAGCTAAAAAATCAAGTTAATACAATCAAACAAACAACATTTTTTTTTTCCAATGGCAGATTGTGAACAGTTACGGTGTAACACAGTCCATTAATCTATACAAGGCCAGATGTGGTGGTCTCTTTAATATGGAGGCACCTAACAGGTGGGCACCCATCGCCTCCTATGAAGGGACGGTCAGTTACAACTATGCCTTCTCCGGGATTCAAACCCAGGCCCTTCGGTATCGCAGTCAGGTTTCCCTAACCACTATACCGTCTGGGCAACACAATCAACAATTGATAGAATCAATCATTAATCAATTAAAAACCATAATACAAAGAATAAAACGGTTTAAAATATTATTACAATTAAGGAAATTAATTTACAAAATATAGTGTTACGAATTTTATACATATATGTGTGTGTGTGTGTGTGTGATTATGACAAAGCCTCGAGGGCTATCTGGCTAAGAAGAGGGATGCCTTCGTGGAGGACTTTCTAAGGGAAACTGGCTCGTATACACGTTACACATGGGGTGGTGCGGTGTGTGGTGTATTTAGTTATGACAAAGCACAATAGGGCTATCTGCCTAAGGAGAGGGATTCCTTCGTGGAGGATTTTCTAAGGGAAACTAGTTCGTTACACATGGAGAAAACCACGAAAACGCCCATGCAGCCAGCACGTTCGCGGGATTCGAACCTCGGACCGAACTACCATTGTTTAGCGACTTCACCGCTCGGACGCTGGTGGGCCTTTACACATATATGATTTTAGTGTAATTGTATGTGAAATTGCTGTATTTCTTTTGTATGACGTAACATGAAAAATCTCAGACAGACAAGTAATGCCGGAAAAGTAAGAATACAGGGGTGTGGCCATTTGATATTGAGTAAATGGTTTTCTCGGTAATTAAGCAAGAAATAGCCAAAAATCGCAAATCTTGGCAAACATTTTGGGTCATTTTGGTCCAGTTCCTGTATCATCATAATAGGTATTGTAATTGAATACTGTAACCGTAATTCCACCCTCATATTGCCTTCCAGTAATTTCGAGAACCAGAAAGTACTAGAAATATCTCGGTGGCCAAGTGAAAACCATATGAGGCTAGAAAAAGCATATGCTGTTAGTTGTTGTTGTTGTTAGCTGTTAGCTCAGCTTGAGTTTGGAGTACTGCGATATCTCTGGGTAGCTTTCTCTTCCGTTTCGCTTAGCATTGCGTTGAGTTTAACGTTCATAGTAAGTTAAAGTGTAATTGATGACTGTTATTTTTGAAGAATTGTACGACTATTTCTGCGGAAAGTTACAGAACTTTGAAGTGTTTCTTTTGATAAAATAAATTCTATTAACCTATCATCGGACTTGTACGCATTCTATCTTTTACGAACCACTACACATGCAACAATATGATAAAATTATGCTCACTTATTAATACAATTTAAAGATTGCTGACACTTTGAATTACATAGCAACTGGATTTTAATGCAAGCACACCTATTTTAGGTACATTTATATTTGCAGTAACATTTCGGAAACCCCGCCCGATCAACAATTTAAAAGTGTAAGTGGCAGCTGTTTTAAGTGGACAAAAATGTTAATGTTGTTCCATTATTTTCGCTGTAACGATTGCCTAGTAGGTAATGTGCAGAATACCTAGGTAATTTGAGAAATGAGAAAATTTACTGCACTTTAAAGGTAACTGCACTTTAACTGATTTCCGCACTTTAGCGATAACATATATACTGCAAATAAAAAGATTTTGATTTTGATTACTTATTTAATCAGACCCTTGTAGCTCATATTGATCACCGAGTATTTTAATAACTGGTTCCAGCTTTGTCAATGACAGACAAGGTCATACGTTCAAGTCGGTTACGAGCTTTTTTTGATAGTATGTGATATGCTGTCCTATATAAGGTTAGATTTAACAACGTTGGTGCAGTTATGACCCAAAACTTTGTTTTACTTCGCAGTAGTGGATATTTATAGTGGCTTTATCATTTTTCCATACATTATGATCCCGATCTTTTAATCTTATTCGAGCTGAATTGTCTCTGTGTAATTCAATAAGACGCTGGTAAACTAGTATCTATACCATTACTATTAACGTCAAAAAGGGGTTCTCCCATAAAATTGGTATATTGTAGCCAGTAAATCATCCCTAGTAGATCGTTGAGAGTATTTTAGCATAATTGATTAAACAAACAGACTAGTAGGTTGATAACGCACTAAATCTAGTAGATATATACGTTCGTTGAGGCGAATATGCACATTTTAGAACAAATATTTCAAATGTTCAATGTGCCCAGCATGAAAAGCAAGGCATTTTTTAGGAATGGTATACAGATGTACAGATGCATATAGAACTTAGTTATAATAATATTTAAGATATGAAATGTAATGTTAAATGATATATACTTTAACATGAGCGTTATAAATCGTAAGATTTAGCTTCTTTTTGGCATTGTCTGAAGAAGAGCTTGTAAGCCCGGCTAGTATACCTGCATTTTCCTCCTCTTTCCAACATGCTTACGGTTGCACACTCGGCGCGTATTCGAGAGGTTCAGTCTCCATTCCCGGCGTGGCTATTGCACACATTTCATGCGCCGCCCAGATGGTATAGCCTTTTCCAGGGGGTTGGGATATATATGTCCCGCATTTTCACTACTTTAAATGCATCTCAAGAAACTTCAGTAAACTATGGAGATTTAAAATTTACTCCTTAATATGGATTAGGAAGTGCAAGACCCTATCGATTTGTTTTTCTGTTCCTTTCATTTAAAATAAGTGACTAAATGGCCATAATACGTTCGAAATTGGCCCCTATAGCCCACGGGAAAAGGATAGTGGTTAAGGTAGGCGACTGCGATACCAAAGGGTCCGGTTTCGAATTCTGGAGAAGGCATGGATATAAAATTGTCTGTTATCTCGTAGGAGGTAACAGTGGGCAGACTCTTAGGTGCCTCCAAAATGACGACCACTTCTGGCCTTAGGAATGGCTAATGCTGAAAAAAGGCAAGTGCCCGCCGCACGATTTAAAAAATAATCACGTCTCCAAAAAGTCAAAAATCCTAACGACTCTACAGGATCTTCAAAATATTCTTTCATTTAAACCTAGCAGTGTTGCTCTTAGAAATATTTCAAGAGGTAAGAACCACCTTCTGAAGACTATAAAAATTTTTAATTTAATATTTAACTTAGCATAATAATGAACTTTGTGGATATCTTCCTTGAATAACTTAAAATTTTAAGCAAGAATTTGTTCCATAGAGCATTTCAAGCTTAAGTTCTAGAACTAAACTGACAACTGCCCAAACGGATGGGGGAACTGTAAATATGCGGAGAGGGGTTGTCAAGAGGTTGGTAGTGGGGGAAGAGGGGTGGGAAACCCTCGGACACGTCCTCCCGGTGGCGTAATGGCAGACCGCACATTGAGTTGAACAGTGTTAAACGAATGTCGCATACTGCGCATGCCCAGAACAATTGGCGTAATTACTATGTTGGCGCGATTTGAAAAGAAGATAAATACGGCATATGGTAGATGTACCGCCATCTGCTTGTAAACAAATCTGGCGTTTAAATCTTCGTAGAGTATAATGTAAATGTAAATTAATTACTGTGTTAAAATACTATTTTTTGCTGTACTGCTCAAACAACTAGAAAGCTGAAATTATTGCGAAGTAATGTGAAGCAGTGTTTGCATTCAAAATGTAAAATATAATACCTATGAAATTCTGCACATTCCTTTGGAACTGTACAAATTTTCGTTCAGAAAAAGACTGAAATTTAGGATATATTAGTTGAAAATTTATTCATTATACTTTTAAGCAATAAAAACAATTCAGGATTTACCATACGTTCCATTCGTACATACATAAAGAAACACTGAAGAATATAACAAGTGCTTGCAAATAACACTGAAGAAATTTTACAATTCCTTAATGCTAGTTATTAAATTCTTTGAAATGAGAAAATAAAAGCGCGAATATACGCTAACAAACTAAGCGAGATACTCCAGTTTACAATTACTGAATCATAACATGTAAACAGATTACATTTAAATAACGAATTATTACGAACATATGTTAACAAATATTAAATGAACTGTTATTGACAAATTACAATGAAATATATATTAGAAAAATAAGCAAGTGCAATCGGTATGGACGTTAAAATAACTAATAAGCAAAGTTCCACAACATTACAGTTGTAAACATCATTCGAACACACTCGACAGCCATGTTGATCACGAATAAGCTAGCGTAGAGTTGCTTAGTCGCCAATATTTCTCCCCGTGCCAAAGGTACACCATCAAGCATGCGCAGTAAGCGAAATTTGATTAAAATTATTCAACTCAATGTGCGGTCTGCCATTACGCCTCCCGGTGTGATCTCCATCAAAATTGGGGGGGGGGGAACTAAACGAAGTTGTACTGTCATCTGTATAGTGCTGATGGCTCTTGCCGCGCTGAGCTAGTTCTGATGGTATTGTCAGACAAGTGTCACAACAGCAACAACTAAACTAACATCATTTAATGCTTTCCTTTATATTATGCCTTGCTTATTAAATTCATGCACGAACTTAGTTAATTACAACAAAAGACGCTTTTTCGTATTATGAACCACAGCTCATTTTCAGACTCATGCTTATACTGAAAAATTTGCTAAAATGTTTCCTGCTAGGTTCAGAATCGCACAATAATATTGTCCAAAATATCAGGAACTATTCCAGTTAAACTTGTTAATAGTTTAACTGAAAAAGGAGAAAACTGTGACTTGAAATTACGATTTATAAAATCAAATATTTATTAAAAAGCAATCAAAACATTAATTTGGTTAACAGACTTCATATTTTGAAACAACAAAGCAATAAAGATCACAAAAAATCAGTACTTTGATACACAATAAAATCCTGGGCAGTGTAGTAACTAGCGGAGTCCAAACTCCAAGTTATAAATCCCGCCTAAGTTTTCGATCTTCTGTTCTATGTGTCCTTCTTCTTATGGGTGTGATATTAGTATACTGGATCCTGGGAAATGTTCTGGATGAGCTACAAGACCAAAATTTACAACCATCCTTGACAAACTTGCTCAAACACTCTCTGGCCACTGAAAGAAAAAGTCATATGGGAAAGCTTATTGTCTTTAACACTTTGGTTACAATAGTTTCAATGAAGTAAAACTTCAGCTCAGACGGTATAGTGGTTAGGGTCGCCTGACTGCGATATCGAAAGGGCCCGGTTTCGAATCCCGAAGAAGGCATAGAGGTAACAACGGCCACCTATTAGGTGCCTCCACAATAAAATGTTCACCGCTTCACCTATAGGCAAGTGCCCACCATTTGATAAAAAAATAAATAAAAATTTGAAACGTTTCAGATTTTAAATTACTTCCAAAAGGACATTTTTTTAACATTTTGTCTCTTACCTTTATTTCTTAAATATCACGTTCTTCACACTTAAACCATAAAATTAAGTTCAAGAGCAGTATAGAAAAATAGTTTTAAATTTGGCATATCTTTAAGGGGACTCATACACCTTAAACCCCTCATGATCTTCGAATATGTGACTATTGCAAGAATTGGGATATTTTATTTATTTTAAAATCAATTACTTCCATCTTTTTACAGCTGACTACATAATATAGCTGGTTTGGAAACTAGTAACCAGAAAGTTTGTGTTGCCACAGATATTTTTGTAATTTAATCCTCTTTGTGACAAAATATTTCGCAATATTTCCACCTTCCACGCATGATATTTTAAAAATGGCTAATGGTACATACTTGAAATTGGATGGAATTCTTTATATGGGCACTATTTTCTAACTGAACCAACAATCTGATGAATATTGTACTATTGAAAAATTTTATGGTCGAAAACATTACAAATTTTTTTAATAAAATACATTTTATAAACTCAACTCAAAATAAAATAAAAATTTAACATGAAATTTTTAGAATTTTAGGTTCACAGTAGTTTCCAGACGTTATAAAAGCTATATATTAAACATGGAATTAAATTATGCAACAGAATAATTTAAACTGTGCGCGCAAGGTGGAAACATGACGAAAAATGTTGTCACAAAGCGGATTAAATTATACAAATATTTGTGGCAACACAAACTTTCTGATTACTATTTCAAAAAACAGCTATATTATGTTGTCATCTGTAAAAAGTTGGTAGTAATTGCTTTTAAAATAAATATGTTATTCCAATTCTTGCAACAGTCACCTATTCGAACATCTTATGGGTTTTAAGGTGTATGAGTCCCCTTAAAATGTCCGATACAGAGTCTCGCGCGCTGGAGGTGAAAATGTTTTATTTTGTACAACGTTGCCATTGCTGGCTTTGAAATCCTTGAGTTTGTTAATTAAAAATTGGTTAAAGTTTTACAAAACATGAAATTAATAATAAAACAAATTCCAAATTTCAAATTTGGGCTTCCACATGCCCACATTCGCATTAGGATACACCATTCAAAATTCAATGGCTCTATATAGCATTGTTTTATCACAATGCGAGAAATATACGTACATTTATGCGGATTTTTCATTATTTAATTTCTTCAAATATAATGAAGGACTCTAACATTTGGTAGCAACAGTTTGAAAAGTGAAACGGACATTTATAGTGAACCAACGCAAAATCGCAAAACTAAAACAATAGTCCTTCAGAGACAAAGGCCCCTTTGGGCTAAAAAAAATAAAGTAAAACTGCTTTTAAATTACAAATTGAAAAATAGAAGTGTCGTACAAGTATTGCTGCAGAGAAACACATCAGAATACCAAAAAAAGCTTAAACTCTACATATACAATGTATAAAAATTGATATCTTTTCCTGTATGTAACAAAATATACCTAGAAATGTGAAAGCAAAAGTGATTTTTACGTCCAGATGCGATGTGTGAAAGTAGCAAATTTAAGCAATTTATTGAGATTTTTTGCATTTCACAAAAAAAAAAAAAAAAAAAAAAAAAAAAAAAAAAATTAGATTTTCCAAATAACATTAGAAAGTATATTGTACGTTAAAAAGAAATCCCTGAAACACCTGTTATATCCCAACATCCTTTCTGTACAAAACAGTTTCAACTCTTTGGATATAGCATTCAAAAAAAGCTGCTTTAACTGCAACAGACTGAAATTTAATATCGACATTCTTGTGAGGTATTCGTTATTACCTTTTTTCTCATCCTGTATACTATCTGACAGAAGAAGCTCCTGGAATACTGTATCCCCCATAAAAACACAAATATCTCGAAGGAAAAATATCATCGGCATTCTAGCAGTAAAAATATTGGTCATTGTATTTTAGAGATTTCGTACTTCATTGCCTTGCACATAAAAATAAGAACAACAGTAATAAAACTGGAAAGGAAGGCACTCGAAATCTCTAGGAAATAGGTGAATAAAAATGTTTCGGCTGACAATAAAATGACGAGGAACTTCGTGACAAATGGCAATTCTTTGTGCCTATTGTACTATTTAAACAATATTAAAATTTAAACAGTCATGTATTATTAAAAATCACTAAAATAGTTAAATGATCTTGCTATTTTCACACGGTCATTAAGTATTTTTTAGAAGCAGGAGTCATGATAAATGAGCAACGCCTTCGCCGGAAATCGAACCTCTGACCTCTGGAATACGCGCCCAGCGTGCAGACCACTACACTACGAAGGCATGCTAAGAAGGCGAGAGAAATACATTATAATCTTAACAAAAACATATACTTCTATACCGTAAATTAATAGATGGTAAAGATAATGTTAACCAGGCAAAGCAGTAAGGAACATATTTAAAATCTTTTGCTTTCTGATAGCTTTTATAAATCTCGTTTTATGTTTTATTTATTATTAGCCCTAATGGGCGTTCCCAAGAAAGGCTATTAATCTGGAAAAGGCATTTAGTGTCGAATTAATTTAAATATCCGAATCACTTTTCGAATTGCTGCCACCAATGGCCTGTATTATATTTAAAGAACCTAATTAATGAAGAATCTTGTGAAAGTATTCTCGCAGTTTGAAAAAACAATTATACCTAGAATCATCAAATTTTGAATAACATAGCCCTCCATACGAAAATGGGCACCTGGAAGCCCGACTTTGGAATTTGTTTTATTGTTTATTTTATATTTATAAAACTTTAACGGATTTTTGATTAAAAAACCTCAAGAATTTCAAAGCAAACAGTGACAACAATGTCGGGAATAATACATTTTTATCTTCAGCACGTGAGATTGTCTAGAGGAAATATAACATTTTTAGCACAATGTGAAATTAGACCAAATGTTCCCGAAACATGTATGTGTCTGTAAATAATAAAAAAAAGCCCGTTTGGGAGTAATATAAAATCTGAAAGCTTTTTTTCCATTTTATTATTATAAGTAGTAGTATTTTTAACTCAACGGGCGTTAGTTCAGAAGAGCTATTAATTTCGTTTTGGCATTTTGCGTTGATTCACTATAAATGTCGGTTCACGTTTCAAACTGTTGCCACGAAATATTATCGCCCTGTGTTATATTTAAAGAAATTAAATAATAAAGAATCTGCATAATATAAAAACATTTTAATCGACAGCGCACGAGACTGTGATCGAAAATTCTACAGATATGCTCATTTTAAAATTTTTTTTGCTAGATTGCTGTTGAATTAAGTGTTATGGTCTAAATACAAAGAACATTATATTTAGTAAATAAAGGTAACACACAAAATGTTAAATAAAGTCTCTTTGGGTGTAATTATAAAATCTGAAAAATTTCATTTTTTTTTTTTTTTTTTTTTTTTTTTTTTTTTAATTTTGCTGCTGCACTTCTAAGAAATTTTCATGTTTTTCAAATTAATTTTATGGTTATATTACTTCTTTTTAATGGAAAGAATTAAGCCTATAATAGCAATATAAAAAATTACAAAATATGCATGCATGTCCTCATAAGACTCAATGTTTGATTTTATTATGTCCGTACACAAATTTTTAGTTTTCTAGAAAACATGCGACGATATTACATATATTGGAGAAATAAGGAAAAGCAAAAATCAAAATTCTTTTACCTCAGTCCCCGACCGCCCGAAGAAACATTAGTAACATATTTTTAGCTTTTTCAGATCGCCAGATTTGAAACCCATCAGTTGCACCTTATAGTGATTTAGGGAACCAATTGCGCGTCATGAATTCTTAACACTTTGACTGCTGCGTCACCAATATTCGGGTGACGACAAAAATTCTGATTAGGCCGAGTCATCCATGTTCGGATGACAGTTCTTTGAATACTAACGAGGTAGATGAGGTATTTGAAAAAACGATTGTTGATTATTGAAAAAAAGAAACGAAAATGATAGTTGCCTACAGCTAAATTCATTCCGTTGAATAATTAGAATTGTGCTTTCTTCGGTATCTACTTTTCCTTCTTTATAAAGAATCAATTTCTGTAAAATATGATCAATAGTATCTACACCAAAACTATTATCACTGCATTTAACACTATACGAATCAGAATCTGAATACGTAATTTTGTTTATAATTATCTTTCCGAAAAATCTTAACTGTTGCTCAACGCTACTATTCGAATTTTCGTAAGCCTCGTAACAAGTTTCCTTTTCACTGCTGAATGATTCTGGTAAAAATTATTCTTTCATTTTTACTTTAGGCATTGCAAAACCTTGGAGTAACAGTTTTAACAAAAAAAAATTAACATTTGTCATTACCAAAAAACATTTTGGTAAATAAGAAATAAATCTCGAATCTCGCATCTTTTTTTAGATACTTAGTTCTTCAGGAAAAATTTTTAAACTGAATGCATGTCTCAAAATGTTTCGGTGTAGATGTTCTACACTCCTAAACTACGATCTACGATCCTAACTACGTTCTAAACTAAGATCGGAAACAATTGACGTTTCGTATGGCTCTAAGGCTATTTTTCTAACAAACTTGCGTGGCAGTGAACGTAATAACTATAGATGGAATTCATTGCACGATTCAATTAACCTAGGACAACACTAGGTGGGTGCCTAGTGGTGTAACACCAGCCGTCTTTGAATGTGTCAGAAAGCTTATAATCCAACAATGCAACATCGTTCACATTCATGTCAATAGTCAGCCGCATTAGCACTTAGTATGAGATACATTATGCAGGTCACTGAACACCGCTACTACATTAAAGTGTCTCTTTGTGAATCAACCATGGGCTAGAAATGGCTTCAGAAGGCACTGAAGTTGCATATGTTCTGAACGCATGTGTCCGTAATTATTAAAGTAGTATACTGTTTTTACCTAACTTGTAGTATGCATCATGTAACATCATGTAACGTTGTCTTATTTTTTATGATTCACTCTATATATCAGCACGCTATATCTATAGTTATCTATTTGTTCGTCTATAATGCATACCGTGTATAGTATATAGGAGACAGATAGACACAGGCTATTGTATACTTAGATAAACAACAAACAAAAGTGAAATAATTATTATTTCAACTTTATCTTTACTGTGGTAAAATTATTTACCAAAGATAAGATAAATATCTTGTCTCTGGTAATCTGTAAAGATAATTTAATACAGATACATTTTAAAACAATTTCCACATATTTCCATTTGTAACTATATCTTTTCCCCATCTTAGGCGTCTATTTAAGTAAGAGATCCAAATGTTTCCAACACTACATGTAAACACTCTTTGACAATGAATTTTTAGTATCATTACTAAATAAATTTGAAGGATTGATTCCAGAAACAATATGTGTTTTTTTTTCTGACCATTAAATTAATACCAGTTGTATAATTGATACTATTAAGGACACATGAGACCAAATTAATTACGGATTTAAATTAGATTTTGCCTAGAAGTCAGATAAACAGATATACAATTTCGAATTTGTTCTTTTAGTAGAATCAGAGTCGGCACTTGTCATTAGACTTCCTACAGATCTTAAAGAAGAAATTAGTGAAAATTTCATTCATATTCAGACAAAACTGTTCATACAAATGGACGGTTCTAAATTTAAATTCGACGTGGAACATAGGTCTCTACAATACTATAATTTACGATATTATAATTTGAAATTTATCATTTATAATGTTCCCTATTAAAATTGAAATTTTCGTGTAAGTACCATTATTCTTTAACGACCAGATGACACAACGTCTGAAATTAATTCTAAAAGCCTTTCTTGAAAAAATAATAAAAAAATAGCCAACATTTAAACAACTAAAAGCTTGTTTGTCCCCTTCTTAATTTTGTTTTAAATACTATTAGTAGAATATTACATGAATGTTGAGCTACGTTTCTTTCATTTGAGTAACGCTGCATAAAATGTTGCCATATTTGAATATGGCAACGCACACAGGGCAACATGCCTAAAGAAGGCTCAAACCCTTCGCGGACATCTTTCTACCATAAACTGGTCTTATTCACTTTAAATATGTAGAAAAATAACTATACAGGCAGCTCATTCACCTGGGATCAAACAAGACACGGACTATTAGTATTCAGCTATCTTTAAGCCTTCGGTCTTTAAATCTTTCACAGCGAAACACCCGTGAAACATTAGCAGGTCACCGAACGCCTGCGTCCCTTTCCAACAAGGGCTTTCCTCCATCACGTCAGTATATGGTGCATTGTTTTCGGGAATTGTTAAATGATATGCCAAGCATTCTTTTGAAACGGCTAAAATAGTCCTTATTTGAATGCACCTTCGCTTTTCTTTGGTTATTGTCAACGTTTATCTGTTGATGCTCGCATTTGCAATCCTGTCCTAAGGGGAAACTTCACACGGGTGAAATCGCACAAAGTTCCTCAACAGAGAAGTAATCGCTTCTTTTAAGCAGTTAATTGCTTCACTTAAATATGTTAACATTGTAGCATTCCACTTGGCATGGCGAAAGGAAACCCATTCTAGCAAAAATTCGTATGCACGGGTGTTTCAGATGTTTGAGAGAAACATATTTTGGCCTTTGCTGATGCGAAAGAGTTAAGCTTTGGTGGGGCTCACATGACACGGAAATGTGTTTAATAATAAATTAGCACTTACCTCTTAGGCGATGTATTGACTCTTTTATCGCAGTTTTATGTTAAATAATTTTTTAATCATACCTGTTAAAGATCATCTTCATTGGACTGTGATACTTTTTATATGTAAACCTTTGAAATGCAATGCCATTTTTCCTACATAGAATTCCCCTCCCGTGTAAGTAAAACATATTCAACATTTCGGACTCTTCTTATATGCTAGGCTGCGTTACTAATACCAATGCAAAATTTTCTAAATATTGAACGATAAAAGTAGATATTCTAATATTAATTTATAGATTTTTCATGTAAAAGTATTTGCTTGATTGCTTTAGATACTTTAATCTAGTTGAAACAGTTTAATAATATCATATTTTATGTTTAAATCTTCAAAAAAAATTTTTTTTTATTTTAATAATACTGTCAAAATAATCGTTGAATTTTTTAATTTTCTTGTTTCAAAAAATCTAGTAGTTTTTACAATGTAAACGAAACCTATAACTAACTGCTTGCAAGAAATAATATCCCCAACTTTCTCTCCGATATTTCTAGAAACTAAACATTCTTTCTCTCCAAAGAAATAGAAATATCAACCAATAAGAAGAATTATCTTACATGTTTTACGGATGTGAGATAAAGAAAAAATATAAAGAAAGAATCATACCTATTACACTCACGGCCCACATTTGTGTCCCATAACACCTTCTGTGCTTCGCAGCTCTATTACTATACGCAGTAACAAATGTTGACTGTCTTCAGAAGGAGACCTTTTGCCATTATTCCAATCCTGTCGTCCTGACACGCCAGACAAGAGGTTAAAAATGAGACTCCAACATTTTCCCAGTCTCCCACACAGATGGTGATAGGGTTGTATCCAACGAAGCACTAAAGATGGTCGAGGGATTATTTTCTTCCGCGGCAGCAATGGGTTTTGGACCGGGTCACATCACTCAAGTTAGTGTTACGATCGCTGCGACGGCTGGAAGTGAATTTCCACCTAACAGTTTATCCTGACAGCTGCACTTGCTTTTGTCAGGGGGATTTTTATATATCTTCTTCCTCTCGAGAAGTGGGCGCGCAAGTCTTCTTTTATACAAAACCTAGAGAAATTGCTACATAGAACTGAAAAGTTCTTGGTAGTTTATAGAAAATAATAAATGCTACTTAAGAATATATATAATGGCTAACGAAATTAATTTGAATAAATTAAATATTTATTTTTAAAAAATATTTCCGCAAATTTCGTTCCTGAAAATTACATAAGTAAATGATATTTCTCTCAAGCATTTGGTATTAAACTCATATATAGGATAAATGTGAAATATTTTTCAATGAAGAAAGCCATCCCTGAAATCACATTCTCAAATACAGATTACCTTGACGCTTTTTGGTTTAACCAAATGTGCAAATACCTAAAACAAATATATTTGCAGATTTATAGATTATGCAGCCAAAAGAAAAAATTATGTTTGGTTGAAATTATTTTGAAAAATCGTCCTCTTAAAAACAATTGAATTTTTAGCCTAGAGGGCGTTAACACATATGGTCTACTAATATCGCTTTGACATTTTGCGTCGAATCACTATAAATGACGTGTCCCTTTCCGAATTGTTGCCACCGAATATTATCGCCATGTATTATATTTAAGGAAATTAAATAATGACAAATCCGCATAAATGTATGTATGTTTCTCGTATTGTGATGACGCAACGTTACCTAGAACCATCCAGTTTTGAATGACGTACGTATCCACGCAAATATGGCCATTGGCAAGCTCAAGTTTGGAATTTGTTTTATTATCTCTTTCACATTTTGCAAAACTTTAACGAATTTTTGATTAACAAACTAAACGATTTAAAAGCTAGAAATGGCAACACTGTACTGGAAAAAAAATCATTTTTATCTCCAGCGAGCGAGACTGTGTATCGGAAATTCTGAAGATAAACCTTTTAAATTACTTTATAATATTGATGTTGAATTGAATTTTATGGTTTATGTGCGAAGAACATGATATTTAATAAATAAAGGTAACACACAAAACGGTCATATGACGATTAACAGAAAAACATTCCCAGCATTTGTTATCATCTGCTATCCATGCTGGTATCTCGCGCATGTTTCGTTTCCTTTAAGCGGTTTATCCACAGAGACGTTAGTTTAACACACATGGCTTGTAACATTTCCATCGTTCTACAGTAAGCACTTTTTTAGACAAGGTCATATTAATTAATTTTTAGACAAGGTCATATTATACACAACCGTGTTAATCCTCCCGCGGTAAATCTGAAGTTAAGATAAAACATTTTATAAATCTAAAGATACGTTATTAATAGAAATAATGTTTTAAGTATTTTATTTTCTCAGAAGTTCAAAGTATATAGAAACGCTGCGTACTAAATCAGCTTTGAGTGAAATATGTAATTCGATTTGCAATATATTTAATCACTAAAACGTTATTTTTAATTTTTATGCTTAAGCGCGTTGGGTTTGATGTCCATTTCTATACAAATTATTATATATATTAATGTCCGTTTCTATATAAAAATGTGACCAAAACGTCTACTATTGTATGATATATTTCTTAATATAAATCAAAATTTAGTTACTTTTCCTTACAGCTGAACGAAAGAGTAACGTTGCTGTACGTAAAGAACAATAGTATATTAATAGTGCTACCCCAGATTTTTGAGTTAAATGTCTTAACTTTAAAACTTAAGCTTTGTGGAAACAAAAGCGAGTACTAATTTTAAAATGCTGTTTATACCCTTGCTGTTATCTTGTCCATGTATTTCATGGAAGAATAGTTGCCAAAATATGTATTTCATGGAAGAATGGTTACCAGAATATGTATTTCATGGAAGAATGGTTACCAGAATATGTATTTCATGGAAGAATGGTTGCCAGAATATGTATTTCATGGAGAATGGTTGCCAGAATATGTATTTCATGGAAGAATGGTTGCCAGAATATGTATTTCATGGAAGAATGGTTGCCAGAATATGTGTTTCATGGAAGAATGGTTGCCAGAATATGTTTTCATGGAGAATGGTTGCCAGAATATGTATTTCATGGAAGAATGGTTGCCAGAATATGTATTTCATGGAAGAATGGTTGCCAGAATGGTTGCCAGAATATGTGTTTCATGGAAGAATGGTTGCCAGAATATGTATTTCATGGAAGAATGGTTGCCAGAATGGTTGCCAGAATATGTGTTTCCTGGAAGAATGGTTACCAGAATATGTATTTCATGGAGAATGGTTGCCAGAATATATATTTCATGGAAGAATGGTTGCCAGAATATGCATTTCATGGAAGAATGGTTGCCAGAATATGCATTTCATGGAGAATGGTTGCCAGAATATGTATTTCATGGAAGAATGGTTGCCAGAATATGTTTTCATGGAGAATGGTTGCCAGAATATGTATTTCATGGAAGAATGGTTGACAGAATATGTATTTCATGGATAATGGTTGCCAGAATATGTATTTCATGGAAGAATGGTTGCCAGAATATGTACTTCATGGAAGAATGGTTGCCAGAATATGTGTTTCCTGGAAGAATGGTTGCCAGAATATGTATTTCATGGAAGAATGGTTATCCATGTATTTCATGGAAGAATGGTTGCCAGAATATGTATTTCATGGAAGAATGGTTATCCATGTATTTCATGGAAGAATGGTTGCCAGAAGTCCAACCTCAAGGAGCTCAAGGAGGTTGGACTTCTACTTCCACCCCAATTTCGAGAGAGCGAGCACCCCGAGGGGTGGTTCAAGGGCCTCTCACCCTCTCCGTTACCACCAAACCAGACGAGAGGACTTTCCGCTCACCATATATTTAGAGTGCCCCTATGCCGTAAAGACACTATACATTTACAAACATTCATGCCTTCTCCGGAATTCAAACCCGGGTCCTTCGGTACCGCAGTAGGCTTCCCTAACCTACTATATCTGAGCGGCTTTTTAAACCCTTTCATGAGAATAATGGACTAAGTCTAATTCTTAACTGATTCAAGTACAATTACTATATTGATTAGGTGTTGCGGGAAAGCTAAAGGCGTTATTACTATTACTTTAGTTACTTTCTGAGAACACACAACCACAAGCATTGTATTTAATTTGGGATTGTTTCATGTGTAATAATTTTCATGTCTATTTGAATGTACATGCATACAGGTGAGGGTTTACCTCAAGCTCGCAAATATAATTTCACGTTTATTCTTATCTAGACTTCATAATGGTTTGAAATGAAATAGATGAGTTTGGCACATAACTTTTTTTTAAGTAGATTAAAATTGCTATGCTATACATATAAATTTATTAAAGTAAAATAAGTATAATTAATTAATTAACAGCGCAAATGAAAACCACCACCAACTAAATAGAGCTATCATAACTAAAATTTCGAAATTGTTTGGAACTATATATTTTTCATTTACTCAACAGTAGTAAGCTTGTTAAAATAATATTCCAAAATAATATAGGAATCAAAAAAATTTTGTCTTTTACCCTTTTTTTTCAATATTTTAACATATAGCGTCTGAATACTTAAACACGGATCTTTGATTGGATCACAATATATATACGTGTGATGTGTATATTTGTAAATGTAATAACATCAGAAAACTATTGCGTTCGCTTATTTGCGGTCTCGTTGTGCAAGCAATAACGTGTTCTAGTATTAGTATTAGTATTATTCAATTATGGCAAAGCACACGAGGGCTATCTGCCTAAAGGGAGGGATGCCTTCGTGGAGGACTTTCTAAGGGAAACTGGCTCGTATACACGTTACACATGGGGAAAACCACGAAAACGCCCATGCAGCGAGCCCATTCGTGGGATTCGAACCTCGGACCGAACTACCAGTGTTCAGCGTCTTTACCGCTCGGCCGCTGGTGGGCACGTGTTCTAGTAAGCAATCAAAAGATCTACGATTCAAATCTCGGAGAGGACATAGTTGTTTCTTCACACTCTCTTTCCAAGAAAAATTAATCTCTCTTATTAATTTAATCTAAGAAAAATTAATCTAATTAATTGGTCGAACTAAAATGTGGCACAACAATAATTCGCCACCACGGATTCAGTTGGCTTGCTCTTGTGCCCTTTTTCCAGTCGTCCTTTATACAGATGATTATAAGCAGAAAATCCTCCATGAAGGCATCCCTTCCTTTTGGTATTAAGCTCTAGTGTGATTTGCCGTCATCGTAATAAAAGAAACTAAACGATTATAGACAATTACATCATTTCCCTATGTTAGTTTCACATTTCAAATTTGGGTACTTCGCACTATTCATAAATTCAGTTCAGAATATATATTAATTCACATTCTAAATCAAATGCCATTGCGTTGTGCCTTGCTTTAAAAAAACAAATCAAGTATTTGCAAATGGGCATTAATAAATGTCAACGTACAAAACTTCATTTAAGGCTTACTGTGTTAGGCACCATTCATGTATCACATAAGCTACATTTCAGCCTGCTTCAGGTAAAATTTCTAGTTTACAGACATATGAGGCTTTTACACTCCCTTTAACATATTTTGAAATGAAAAAATAAAAGGCTGAAGAATGGTATATGATGGCGAGAGAAATAACAATGGCTCTATAAGCTTTTCTGCATCGAGTGAGAAAATGTACTTATATGTTTATAAGAAAACTTTGGCAAAAAGCATTGTATCCCCTGTAAGAATATGTTTTCGTTGAATAGTTCTCGTAAACATCCTGCTTCAACATATCAAGATATATAACATTCTTACGCTATTCCTAGGAAGGGAAAATGGCTACATTACGAAGTTATGAGACCGTAGCTATCATCCGATTCAGTTTCGACTGTCGGTGCTGCCATATGGAAAGAGAACTCTTTAGGTTTATCACTCCTGTGAAGTCAGCATTTTATTAAAGGTTGAAAACAAGTCAGTATATCACTCAGTATATATGCGAAACGGGCTTAAAATTAATAAAATTTGGTTTTACGGCAAATTCACATGTTGGGATTTCATGAAATTAATATAACTTTAAAAATCATTATTCTTTAACGGTAGTAAAAGGTAATAAATACCAATTAATAAACAAAATAAGCTGTTTATAATAAATAATAAATAAATAAATAATTAAATAAATATAAAAAAATTCTAAAAAATCTGAAAGTTTTCAGATTTAGTATTACGTCCAAAGGTATATATATATATATATTTTACGTTTTGTGTATTACCTTTATTTATTAAATATCTTGTTCTTTCCACTTAAACCAAATAATTAAATTAAATTCAACATCGATATCGCAGAATAATATTAAAATGAGCATGTAGTTAGAATTTCCCATACACAAACTCGCGCGCTGGAGATAAAAATATTTTTTTTCCTCCGTAGTATTTCCATTGGTCGCTTTGAAATCCTTGAGTTTGTTAATCAAACACAAAATATGAAATCAAAATAATAAAACAAATTTCAAATTCCAAACCTAGGCTTCTAGATGCCCCTATTTGGTGGAAGATTATAGTATTCAAAATTTGATAGCTCTAGGTACCGTTGTTTTATCACAATGTGAGAAACATATACAGATTTATGCAGATTCTTCATTATTTAATTTTTTTAAATATCACACAGGGCTGTAATATTTGGTGGCAACAATCTGAAAAGTGAACCGACATTTATAGTGAACCAACGCATAATGCCAAAACGAAATTAATGCCTCTTCTGGGCTAATGCCCTTGGGCTAATAAATAAAACAAAATAAATGCTAATTAATAAACAAAGTAGATAATACGAATTAATAAACAAAAATAAGTTTAATAAATACAGATAAATGAGTCTGAGTTACAGATAAACAGCTGACTGTCTTATCTTAAATGGGTTTTCCCCATGTGTAACGTGTATACGAGCCAGTTTCCCTTAGAAAGTTCTCCACGAAGACATTCCTCAGGCAGATAGCCCTCGAAGCTTTGCCGTAATTAAATAACCTAACCTTATTTTAAATGGCTTCTTTAGTAATTTCATGTACGCAATTTTAAAGATCAAAATTCCATGAACTGACAAAATTTTGATTACATGATTCATAAAATCTACAATTTTTTTTTTTTAAGTACTCATATATAATTACCAAGAAAGCACTATTTGAATTAGCATAAATTTCATTTTATGTTTCGTAAATGAAATCAAGACAATTCAATTTTTTTACATGTAACAGTATTGTTATGTACAACAACAATGTTTTATGCGGTTAAGGAAGACAATTAATAACACTGAAAAGTATTAATTGAGATTTTCATTATCTATCTGTAGCCCGCCGAGCGGTAAAGTCGCTGAACACTGGTAGTTCGGTCCAAGGTTCGAATACCGCTAACGGGCTGGCTGCATGGATGTTTTCGTGGTTTTCCCCATGTGTAACGTGTATACGAGCCAGTTTACCTTAGAAAGTCCTCCACGAAGGCATCCCTCCCCTTAGGCAGATAGCCCTCGAGGCTTTACCATAATTAAATAACCTAATCTAAACTAACATTATCTATCTATAACAATGATTCTAAATTTCGTTTCTTTTAAATTCGTAACAAAGCACGTATGTCAAACGCATAGTTTTATATCCAGATATTTTACTTTTCTAATTCACTTAACATTAGTTCTCCTAGTCAATCTAAATTTAAAGTAATATTTCTTTTCTGCATTTCGAACGATTTTAAGGAAGCAATTTTTCTCAGTTGACAGTTGAGAATAGAAATACAGCTCATAATAATATTCACTGCATAATAACAGTCGATTTGGGAATAATTTAGGAAGACCAAATTTTGAAAAATTCAACTAGAACCAGAAAACAATATTTCCGATAGTATTTCTAGTAAATGTAATTTTTATAGACATAGCATAATAAATTCATCAATAACATTGCTTAGGAATAAGTATAGAACAAACAGCTAAATCTGATTTAAATATTGTTGTGTGTGTACGGGTTTGTAATTGTACGCACACAGGTCCGACGATAGGTTAAGACAATTTATTTTGTAAAAAAAAAAAAAAAAAAAAAAAAACTGCATATTTCTGGAACTTTCCGCAGAAGTACTCGTACAGGTATCCACTGTATCACACGGTACAATAGCTATGCTTCAAACTACTAAGATTGTTAAACAAACCGGTCGCCTAGATATTTCTAAGAATTTCTGCTTCTCGAAATTACTGTAAATCAATACGAGGATGGAATTACGGTTGCAGCTAACATAGTAGTCAATTACATTTATTCAGTTACAATACTTATTACGGTAATACAGGGACCGAAATAAAATGTCGCCAAATTTGGCGATTTTTGTGATTTATTGCCAAACTTGGCTACAAAATTAGTTGCTAAAGCGGTTGTCAGCTTAGCGATATCTCACCAATTTACCGAGATACCCATTTACTGAATGTTAATGCACTAGACCTTCTGTTTTTACTTTTACAGCATAGCTTTCTCTTAAAATTCGTTTCCCCTTACATTACACAGAAAACTACAACAGTTTCACATATAATTGTACTAAAATCATCTATTTATGCAGAAAATTCGTAACAATAATATTAAAAAATTTTATTCGTATATTATTGAACTTAAGAAATATGCATAATTACATTTAAGTGTGAGTAGTTTCGGTTTTTTTGGTTAAACAATTAGTCTAATTAAAAATGTAAACACAAAACTGACACACAATAGACAGAATGACACAAATGTTCGTCAGAATATTTCTCTGAAACTAGCGGGAGTATTACCTGAAAGAAGCAACAAATATTTTTTAAAAAGAGTACATAATAAATTTATTTATTGAAGAATTTTATTGTTTGTTAGTTTCAAATTCGGATCACTGTATATAAATTTGGTAAAACATTAGCTTTACGCTAGGCTTCGTTTTATAGTAAACTCTAATGATTTTAGATCTACTTTTTACTTCATTGTACGAAGTAAAAAGGAAGTATTGTAATCGCGAAAAGTTTCAGGCAGCATATTTCAACGAAAATATCCATTTTGACCGCTATCGAATGCAATTTAATGATGTTTTTGCGTGCTATCTGTACGTAAGGACAGAATAAAATACTCTTTTCCTTCAAAAAAATTATAAAACTGCTTTAAAAATAATTCTGAAGAGAATATTTCGTGGCGTCTGTACGAACGTATGTACGTACGTGCGTACGTACGTACGTTCGTGCGTAGGTACGTATCTCGCATAACTCAAAAACGAGTAGCCTCAGAACGATGAAATTTTGTATATAGACTGCTTTAACATGTAGATGTGCACCTCATATTTTGGTTGCAATCGGCCGCACCCAACGTATATAAATATATTTATATATATATATACTTATATATATAGATATCCACTCTATTACCCGGCTCAGTGATCTCAGTTTCTTTACTCTTATATGTTTGTAAATTGTACATTTTTTGCTTTAAAAATGATTGAATTATGTTGTTTTTATCTTCCGGTTAAGGATTTTATGCCTTTAGTGAATCTGTGTGCAATATTTTTAGAATTATCAGCAATTTTAAAGTTGTTTAATTGCCGCTAAGCCTGTTTTTAATGGCGGCCATTGATGTTTACATTTGAAACAGGAGACTAGTGGATTTGTTGCCAATCTATAGAAACTTAGCTTCGCAACAACAAAGATAACGCATTCATTTATTATTGCCAATTAAATCATGCTTAATTCTTTCTGGAATTTTTTCGAGGAAATAAGTGTTTGAGATTTACTTCGTAATTTTTAATATAGATATTTTGAGTTTTTATGTATTTTTGCCTTCTCGCGAAGTGAGAAGTGAATTAATTAAATGAGAAATATTCAATCGTCTGTGAAAAACTGTTTGTGCTTTGTTTTGTTTCCTTAACTTCTTTTATACATAGTTCTAGCTTTATTATAATATTTGAATAGAACATGTGGCAACGATTAGATAGTTCTTTAAATGATATACATTTTGTGCATTCTGTGTTAAAATATGAATGAAATATAATACTGTTAAGTGAACCTACCGCCAGAGTGTCGCTATGGTAAAACAAAGTGAATTTTAAAGAATGCATTTATTCTATTGTGGTTTATGCGCTGTCGGTGAAGTAGGTTTAATTCAATCTAATAAGTTTAAATAAAATGCAAGAAAAAAATGCGTATAATTTAATATTCCGTACAAAGAAGTCATGTGGTGTACACATCAGATTTTTTCAATGAAAACCAGAAGGTGCGGACAAAAAATGCCAAATAATAATTTAAATACATTGAACGAATACAGTGGTTAATAATAATTATTTTTTAAAGATTACTAATATTATCACTTATTGAGAGTTGAAAACAGAAAAGAACGTCAATGTATTACCACCGATTCAACATACGTATGTTGCTTTTCGATTGTAATATTTTGTGAGTATAAAGGTTTTCTGTCATTACAAAAGTTACAATAATTGTTTAGCATCTGTCTTTTAGTAGATGTTAAGAACAAAAAGATTATATATGTGCAGTATTTGTATTTTTGACGACACGATGACTGTGAAGCGTTACCCTAGCTGTTTCTTGTCTGGAGTATCGGCTGCAAGAGAAACTTTTAAAACAGAAATTAATGATTTAGTGTACGTTTTGTGAGCAAGAAACATAAGGAGAAAAAAGAAAGAAAAATTTTTGGCATACTGGAATTTATCATCTGAAGTATCAAAGCGGGTGACCCAAATCTATTTTAGATTATTCTATTAATTTATTATTTTTTAATGATTTTTCTTCTGTGTTTTTTTTCTTTTTATAAGAAAGGCTATATGTCATGGCGTTATTTGTGACAGATGAAGAATATAAAGGACTTTTATTATTGGGCACTGGAATGTATAATAGCTACTTCATATTGCTTTGGTCCCAAATCTTTCTTCAACAAGCAAATATGTTTTTGTTTCGTTTTTTTTTTACTTTTTCATCGTATCCTTTAATCCAAATAGTGTGTTATAGGTAGCATTAAGGGCATGTAATGCTGATTGGACATCAAATTGAAATGCAATTTGTTTACGTTGGTTTTTTTTTAATTTTGCAACATCATGTATGTATTGATGTCAACACTACTTAAAATACACTGGTATCACCAGATATTCTTACTATATTTTGATAACTGTTAACGTGTTTACTGTCGTATGGAAGTGTTATTACAGTGGATGAATTTTGTTTTCGAAATACTTTTTGACTAAACGGAATATATTCGACAGGCATCTGAATTTCCTGAACGCACAAATTGAATATGAAGTCTTTGATGTTTATTTTTATCAACATCATTTTGAGAAGTTGCGTTTCATGCTTGATAGAGTATCTTCAAGGAACGCCGAATTGATTCAGACTAATTATATTATACCGGTGAATAAGATGTTTTACGCTTGTTATGAGAGCGTATCTTTCCAAGAAGCTTCCATATGGATGATGGCAATTTATCGGGCAATAAGTTTTAAGATGAGAAAGGTCTCTGTACTTTTTTGCGAAAAGCAAAATTTGGCCAACTTTTTGGCAGCTTGGAAATGTGGAGAACTGTCGTCATTTGTTATAGAATGTTTTGATAAAGAATGGGCAGACTTTGGGCGCATTATTTTGGTTATTTAATTATTTCGCTCTTATACGTTTGTAAATCTTTGATTGTGACTAGGACAGAAAAGTTCTTGCTTAATATTCCGTGTTTTTACTTCCTTGTACGAAGTAAAAAGGAAGTATTGTAATCGCGAAAAGTTTCAGGCAGCATATTTCAACGAAAATATCCATTTCTACCGCTATCAAATGCAATTTAAAGATGTTTTTGCGTGATATCTGTACGTAAGGACAGAATAAAAGACTCTTTTACTCCAAAAAAACTAAAAAACTGCTTTAAAATGAATTCTGAAGAGAATTTTTCGTGGCGTTTGTACGAACGTATGTAAGTACGTGCGTACGTACATATCTCGCACAACTCAAAAACGAGTAGCCTCAGGACGTCGAAATTTTGTATGTAGAACTGCTATAACATGTAGATGTGCACCTCGTATTTTGGTTGCAATCGGCCGCAAACGTATATAAATATATTTATATATATATCCACTCTGTTACCCGGCTCAGTGATCTCAGTTTCTTTAATCTTATATGTTTGTAAATTGTATATTTTTTGCTTTAAAAATGATTGAATTATGTTGTTTTTATCTTCCGGTTAAAGATTTTTATGCCTTTAGTAAATCGCTGTGCAATATTTTTAGAATTATCAGCAATTTTAAAGTTGTTTAATTGCCGCTAAGCCTGTTTTTAATGGCGGCCATTGATGTTTACATTTGAAACAGGAGACTAGTGGATTTGTTGCCAATCTATAGAAACTTAGCTTCGCAACAACAAAGATAACGCATTCATTTATTATTGCCAATTAAATCATGCTTAATTCTTTCTGGAATTTTTTCGAGGAAATAAGTGTTTGAGATTTACTTCGTAATTTTTAATATAGATATTTTGAGTTTTTATGTATTTTTGCCTTCTCGCGAAGTGAGAAGTGAATTAATTAAATGAGAAATATTCAATCGTCTGTGAAAAACTGTTTGTGCTTTGTTTTGTTTCCTTAACTTCTTTTATACATAGTTCTAGCTTTATTATAATATTTGAATAGAACATGTGGCAACGATTAGATAGTTCTTTAAATGATATACATTTTGTGCATTCTGTGTTAAAATATGAATGAAATATAATACTGTTAAGTGAACCTACCGCCAGAGTGTCGCTATGGTAAAACAAAGTGAATTTTAAAGAATGCATTTATTCTATTGTGGTTTATGCGCTGTCGGTGAAGTAGGTTTAATTCAATCTAATAAGTTTAAATAAAATGCAAGAAAAAAATGCGTATAATTTAATATTCCGTACAAAGAAGTCATGTGGTGTACACATCAGATTTTTTCAATGAAAACCAGAAGGTGCGGACAAAAAATGCCAAATAATAATTTAAATACATTGAACGAATACAGTGGTTAATAATAATTATTTTTTAAAGATTACTAATATTATCACTTATTGAGAGTTGAAAACAGAAAAGAACGTCAATGTATTACCACCGATTCAACATACGTATGTTGCTTTTCGATTGTAATATTTTGTGAGTATAAAGGTTTTCTGTCATTACAAAAGTTACAATAATTGTTTAGCATCTGTCTTTTAGTAGATGTTAAGAACAAAAAGATTATATATGTGCAGTATTTGTATTTTTGACGACACGATGACTGTGAAGCGTTACCCTAGCTGTTTCTTGTCTGGAGTATCGGCTGCAAGAGAAACTTTTAAAACAGAAATTAATGATTTAGTGTACGTTTTGTGAGCAAGAAACATAAGGAGAAAAAAGAAAGAAAAATTTTTGGCATACTGGAATTTATCATCTGAAGTATCAAAGCGGGTGACCCAAATCTATTTTAGATTATTCTATTAATTTATTATTTTTTAATGATTTTTCTTCTGTGTTTTTTTTCTTTTTATAAGAAAGGCTATATGTCATGGCGTTATTTGTGACAGATGAAGAATATAAAGGACTTTTATTATTGGGCACTGGAATGTATAATAGCTACTTCATATTGCTTTGGTCCCAAATCTTTCTTCAACAAGCAAATATGTTTTTGTTTCGTTTTTTTTTTACTTTTTCATCGTATCCTTTAATCCAAATAGTGTGTTATAGGTAGCATTAAGGGCATGTAATGCTGATTGGACATCAAATTGAAATGCAATTTGTTTACGTTGGTTTTTTTTTAATTTTGCAACATCATGTATGTATTGATGTTAACACTACTTAAAATACACTGGTATCACCAGATATTCTTACTATATTTTGATAACTGTTAACGTGTTTACTGTCGTATGGAAGTGTTATTACAGTGGATGAATTTTGTTTTCGAAATACTTTTTGACTAAACGGAATATATTCGACAGGCATCTGAATTTCCTGAACGCACAAATTGAATATGAAGTCTTTGATGTTTATTTTTATCAACATCATTTTGAGAAGTTGCGTTTCATGCTTGATAGAGTATCTTCAAGGAACGCCGAATTGATTCAGACTAATTATATTATACCGGTGAATAAGATGTTTTACGCTTGTTATGAGAGCGTATCTTTCCAAGAAGCTTCCATATGGATGATGGCAATTTATCGGGCAATAAGTTTTAAGATGAGAAAGGTCTCTGTACTTTTTTGCGAAAAGCAAAATTTGGCCAACTTTTTGGCAGCTTGGAAATGTGGAGAACTGTCGTCATTTGTTATAGAATGTTTTGATAAAGAATGGGCAGACTTTGGGCGCATTATTTTGGTTATTTAATTATTTCGCTCTTATACGTTTGTAAATCTTTGATTGTGACTAGGACAGAAAAGTTCTTGCTTAATATTCCGTGTTTTTACTTCCTTGTACGAAGTAAAAAGGAAGTATTGTAATCGCGAAAAGTTTCAGGCAGCATATTTCAACGAAAATATCCATTTCTACCGCTATCAAATGCAATTTAAAGATGTTTTTGCGTGATATCTGTACGTAAGGACAGAATAAAAGACTCTTTTACTCCAAAAAAACTAAAAAACTGCTTTAAAATGAATTCTGAAGAGAATTTTTCGTGGCGTTTGTACGAACGTATGTAAGTACGTGCGTACGTACATATCTCGCACAACTCAAAAACGAGTAGCCTCAGGACGTCGAAATTTTGTATGTAGAACTGCTATAACATGTAGATGTGCACCTCGTATTTTGGTTGCAATCGGCCGCAAACGTATATAAATATATTTATATATATATCCACTCTGTTACCCGGCTCAGTGATCTCAGTTTCTTTAATCTTATATGTTTGTAAATTGTATATTTTTTGCTTTAAAAATGATTGAATTATGTTGTTTTTATCTTCCGGTTAAAGATTTTTATGCCTTTAGTAAATCGCTGTGCAATATTTTTAGAATTATCAGCAATTTTAAAGTTGTTTAATTGCCGCTAAGCCTGTTTTTAATGGCGGCCATTGATGTTTACATTTGAAACAGGAGACTAGTGGATTTGTTGCCAATCTATAGAAACTTAGCTTCGCAACAACAAAGATAACGCATTCATTTATTATTGCCAATTAAATCATGCTTAATTCTTTCTGGAATTTTTTCGAGGAAATAAGTGTTTGAGATTTACTTCGTAATTTTTAATATAGATATTTTGAGTTTTTATGTATTTTTGCCTTCTCGCGAAGTGAGAAGTGAATTAATTAAATGAGAAATATTCAATCGTCTGTGAAAAACTGTTTGTGCTTTGTTTTGTTTCCTTAACTTCTTTTATACATAGTTCTAGCTTTATTATAATATTTGAATAGAACATGTGGCAACGATTAGATAGTTCTTTAAATGATATACATTTTGTGCATTCTGTGTTAAAATATGAATGAAATATAATACTGTTAAGTGAACCTACCGCCAGAGTGTCGCTATGGTAAAACAAAGTGAATTTTAAAGAATGCATTTATTCTATTGTGGTTTATGCGCTGTCGGTGAAGTAGGTTTAATTCAATCTAATAAGTTTAAATAAAATGCAAGAAAAAAATGCGTATAATTTAATATTCCGTACAAAGAAGTCATGTGGTGTACACATCAGATTTTTTCAATGAAAACCAGAAGGTGCGGACAAAAAATGCCAAATAATAATTTAAATACATTGAACGAATACAGTGGTTAATAATAATTATTTTTTAAAGATTACTAATATTATCACTTATTGAGAGTTGAAAACAGAAAAGAACGTCAATGTATTACCACCGATTCAACATACGTATGTTGCTTTTCGATTGCAATATTTTGTGAGTATAAAGGTTTTCTGTCATTACAAAAGTTACAATAATTGTTTAGCATCTGTCTTTTAGTAGATGTTAAGAACAAAAAGATTATATATGTGCAGTATTTGTATTTTTGACGACACGATGACTGTGAAGCGTTACCCTAGCTGTTTCTTGTCTGGAGTATCGGCTGCAAGAGAAACTTTTAAAACAGAAATTAATGATTTAGTGTACGTTTTGTGAGCAAGAAACATAAGGAGAAAAAAGAAAGAAAAATTTTTGGCATACTGGAATTTATCATCTGAAGTATCAAAGCGGGTGACCCAAATCTATTTTAGATTATTCTATTAATTTATTATTTTTTAATGATTTTTCTTCTGTGTTTTTTTTCTTTTTATAAGAAAGGCTATATGTCATGGCGTTATTTGTGACAGATGAAGAATATAAAGGACTTTTATTATTGGGCACTGGAATGTATAATAGCTACTTCATATTGCTTTGGTCCCAAATCTTTCTTCAACAAGCAAATATGTTTTTGTTTCGTTTTTTTTTTACTTTTTCATCGTATCCTTTAATCCAAATAGTGTGTTATAGGTAGCATTAAGGGCATGTAATGCTGATTGGACATCAAATTGAAATGCAATTTGTTTACGTTGGTTTTTTTTTAATTTTGCAACATCATGTATGTATTGATGTTAACACTACTTAAAATACACTGGTATCACCAGATATTCTTACTATATTTTGATAACTGTTAACGTGTTTACTGTCGTATGGAAGTGTTATTACAGTGGATGAATTTTGTTTTCGAAATACTTTTTGACTAAACGGAATATATTCGACAGGCATCTGAATTTCCTGAACGCACAAATTGAATATGAAGTCTTTGATGTTTATTTTTATCAACATCATTTTGAGAAGTTGCGTTTCATGCTTGATAGAGTATCTTCAAGGAACGCCGAATTGATTCAGACTAATTATATTATACCGGTGAATAAGATGTTTTACGCTTGTTATGAGAGCGTATCTTTCCAAGAAGCTTCCATATGGATGATGGCAATTTATCGGGCAATAAGTTTTAAGATGAGAAAGGTCTCTGTACTTTTTTGCGAAAAGCAAAATTTGGCCAACTTTTTGGCAGCTTGGAAATGTGGAGAACTGTCGTCATTTGTTATAGAATGTTTTGATAAAGAATGGGCAGACTTTGGGCGCATTATTTTGGTTATTTAATTATTTCGCTCTTATACGTTTGTAAATCTTTGATTGTGACTAGGACAGAAAAGTTCTTGCTTAATATTCCGTGTTTTTACTTCCTTGTACGAAGTAAAAAGGAAGTATTGTAATCGCGAAAAGTTTCAGGCAGCATATTTCAACGAAAATATCCATTTCTACCGCTATCAAATGCAATTTAAAGATGTTTTTGCGTGATATCTGTACGTAAGGACAGAATAAAAGACTCTTTTACTCCAAAAAAACTAAAAAACTGCTTTAAAATGAATTCTGAAGAGAATTTTTCGTGGCGTTTGTACGAACGTATGTAAGTACGTGCGTACGTACATATCTCGCACAACTCAAAAACGAGTAGCCTCAGGACGTCGAAATTTTGTATGTAGAACTGCTATAACATGTAGATGTGCACCTCGTATTTTGGTTGCAATCGGCCGCAAACGTATATAAATATATTTATATATATATCCACTCTGTTACCCGGCTCAGTGATCTCAGTTTCTTTAATCTTATATGTTTGTAAATTGTATATTTTTTGCTTTAAAAATGATTGAATTATGTTGTTTTTATCTTCCGGTTAAAGATTTTTATGCCTTTAGTAAATCGCTGTGCAATATTTTTAGAATTATCAGCAATTTTAAAGTTGTTTAATTGCCGCTAAGCCTGTTTTTAATGGCGGCCATTGATGTTTACATTTGAAACAGGAGACTAGTGGATTTGTTGCCAATCTATAGAAACTTAGCTTCGCAACAACAAAGATAACGCATTCATTTATTATTGCCAATTAAATCATGCTTAATTCTTTCTGGAATTTTTTCGAGGAAATAAGTGTTTGAGATTTACTTCGTAATTTTTAATATAGATATTTTGAGTTTTTATGTATTTTTGCCTTCTCGCGAAGTGAGAAGTGAATTAATTAAATGAGAAATATTCAATCGTCTGTGAAAAACTGTTTGTGCTTTGTTTTGTTTCCTTAACTTCTTTTATACATAGTTCTAGCTTTATTATAATATTTGAATAGAACATGTGGCAACGATTAGATAGTTCTTTAAATGATATACATTTTGTGCATTCTGTGTTAAAATATGAATGAAATATAATACTGTTAAGTGAACCTACCGCCAGAGTGTCGCTATGGTAAAACAAAGTGAATTTTAAAGAATGCATTTATTCTATTGTGGTTTATGCGCTGTCGGTGAAGTAGGTTTAATTCAATCTAATAAGTTTAAATAAAATGCAAGAAAAAAATGCGTATAATTTAATATTCCGTACAAAGAAGTCATGTGGTGTACACATCAGATTTTTTCAATGAAAACCAGAAGGTGCGGACAAAAAATGCCAAATAATAATTTAAATACATTGAACGAATACAGTGGTTAATAATAATTATTTTTTAAAGATTACTAATATTATCACTTATTGAGAGTTGAAAACAGAAAAGAACGTCAATGTATTACCACCGATTCAACATACGTATGTTGCTTTTCGATTGCAATATTTTGTGAGTATAAAGGTTTTCTGTCATTACAAAAGTTACAATAATTGTTTAGCATCTGTCTTTTAGTAGATGTTAAGAACAAAAAGATTATATATGTGCAGTATTTGTATTTTTGACGACACGATGACTGTGAAGCGTTACCCTAGCTGTTTCTTGTCTGGAGTATCGGCTGCAAGAGAAACTTTTAAAACAGAAATTAATGATTTAGTGTACGTTTTGTGAGCAAGAAACATAAGGAGAAAAAAGAAAGAAAAATTTTTGGCATACTGGAATTTATCATCTGAAGTATCAAAGCGGGTGACCCAAATCTATTTTAGATTATTCTATTAATTTATTATTTTTTAATGATTTTTCTTCTGTGTTTTTTTTCTTTTTATAAGAAAGGCTATATGTCATGGCGTTATTTGTGACAGATGAAGAATATAAAGGACTTTTATTATTGGGCACTGGAATGTATAATAGCTACTTCATATTGCTTTGGTCCCAAATCTTTCTTCAACAAGCAAATATGTTTTTGTTTCGTTTTTTTTTTACTTTTTCATCGTATCCTTTAATCCAAATAGTGTGTTATAGGTAGCATTAAGGGCATGTAATGCTGATTGGACATCAAATTGAAATGCAATTTGTTTACGTTGGTTTTTTTTTAATTTTGCAACATCATGTATGTATTGATGTTAACACTACTTAAAATACACTGGTATCACCAGATATTCTTACTATATTTTGATAACTGTTAACGTGTTTACTGTCGTATGGAAGTGTTATTACAGTGGATGAATTTTGTTTTCGAAATACTTTTTGACTAAACGGAATATATTCGACAGGCATCTGAATTTCCTGAACGCACAAATTGAATATGAAGTCTTTGATGTTTATTTTTATCAACATCATTTTGAGAAGTTGCGTTTCATGCTTGATAGAGTATCTTCAAGGAACGCCGAATTGATTCAGACTAATTATATTATACCGGTGAATAAGATGTTTTACGCTTGTTATGAGAGCGTATCTTTCCAAGAAGCTTCCATATGGATGATGGCAATTTATCGGGCAATAAGTTTTAAGATGAGAAAGGTCTCTGTACTTTTTTGCGAAAAGCAAAATTTGGCCAACTTTTTGGCAGCTTGGAAATGTGGAGAACTGTCGTCATTTGTTATAGAATGTTTTGATAAAGAATGGGCAGACTTTGGGCGCATTATTTTGGTTATTTAATTATTTCGCTCTTATACGTTTGTAAATCTTTGATTGTGACTAGGACAGAAAAGTTCTTGCTTAATATTCCGTGTTTTTACTTCCTTGTACGAAGTAAAAAGGAAGTATTGTAATCGCGAAAAGTTTCAGGCAGCATATTTCAACGAAAATATCCATTTCTACCGCTATCAAATGCAATTTAAAGATGTTTTTGCGTGATATCTGTACGTAAGGACAGAATAAAAGACTCTTTTACTCCAAAAAAACTAAAAAACTGCTTTAAAATGAATTCTGAAGAGAATTTTTCGTGGCGTTTGTACGAACGTATGTAAGTACGTGCGTACGTACATATCTCGCACAACTCAAAAACGAGTAGCCTCAGGACGTCGAAATTTTGTATGTAGAACTGCTATAACATGTAGATGTGCACCTCGTATTTTGGTTGCAATCGGCCGCAAACGTATATAAATATATTTATATATATATCCACTCTGTTACCCGGCTCAGTGATCTCAGTTTCTTTAATCTTATATGTTTGTAAATTGTATATTTTTTGCTTTAAAAATGATTGAATTATGTTGTTTTTATCTTCCGGTTAAAGATTTTTATGCCTTTAGTAAATCGCTGTGCAATATTTTTAGAATTATCAGCAATTTTAAAGTTGTTTAATTGCCGCTAAGCCTGTTTTTAATGGCGGCCATTGATGTTTACATTTGAAACAGGAGACTAGTGGATTTGTTGCCAATCTAGAGAAACATAGCTTCGCAACAACAAAGATAACGCATTCATTTATTATTGCCAATTAAATCATGCTTAAGTCTTTCTGGAATTTTTTCGAGGAAATAAGTGTTTGAGATTTACTTCGTAATTTTTAATATAGATATTTTGAGTTTTTATGTATTTTTGCCTTCTCGCGAAGTGAGAACTGAATTAATTAAATGAGAAATACTCAATCGTCTGTGAAAAACTGTTTCTTTTTTGTTTTGTTTGCTTAATTTCTTCTATATATCATTCCAGCTTTATTATAGTGTTTGAATAGAACATGTGGCCACGATTAGATAATTCTATTCTTTAAATGATATACATTTTGTGCATTATGAGTTATAATATGAACGAAATATATACGTTAACTGTTATATAATTATTGGATTATATAACAGTTAACTTAGTTTCCGTTATATAATTATTATATCAGTTAACTGTTATATAATTATTAATACTGTTAAGTGAATCTAGCGCCAGATTGTCGCTATGGTAAACAAATACGAGAGTGAATTTTAAAGAATGCATTTATTCTATTGTGGTTTATTCGCTGTCGAAGTAGATTTAATTCAATCCAATACGTTTAAATGAAATGCAAGAAAAAATGCGTATAATTTAATATTCCAATACAAGGAAGTCATGTGGTGTACACATCAGATTTTTTCTGTGTCTTCAAAGAATGTTGGTTTTAGAATTTTCTATTGATGCCTTAGTTGTGACGTAAGCCATGGTCTCAACTGGAAATTTGATTCTGAGTGTAGTGGAAGAGGCTGTTGGTGTTCATTTTGTATGTGATGCCATAGTTTTCTTAATTATGTTCGCTGTAGCTTTGTCACCCTCTTAGCATTGCTTCAATTATTTCTTTTTCATAGATCACACGCTCTTTATGATATTAGTACAATAGTTTCTTGAAATTTTTGTCGTTTGTAGCTGCTTTTAGTTTTCTTCTTATAGCACGAGTTTTATGCTTTTTTTGAGTATTTCTTTTGGTTAACAGTCTTGCCTTGTGTTCATGATGCTGTTTATAATATTATTCAAGTTGAAAGAACTGTTTGACATGCCAATTTAATTTTTTTGATTTAAAAGCGACTCCTTTTGCTCCTGTATAGGAGAAAACAATAAAAGAAAATTTAGAAATCTACAGATAAAGCATAAGAAATAGGTATACAGAAGGACGAAAAAGCCATTTTATCTTGACGAACTTATGGAGAAAGAAAATAAACTTAATTTTTAAAAAAGTTAACTGGAAAATAAGATCTCCTTTTCCTTACGTAACTTTGAAACGTCGAACGTCAAATGTTCGATATTTTTCACTCCTAAAAGTTTCACAAACACATGTCCATGAACACATCCCCAAATCTCTTCAGAAAAATTACATTCTGAAATTACAATGCCCAGTCAGAAACTAATAATTTCAAAACTGCAGGAAAAGTAATTATTCTGGAGACAAAAAAAAAAGCAGTTTCTCTGAAAATTGCAGAAAAATGTTTATTATTATTTCACAAGTTGATCGGATAAAATGTAAATCGAAAGGAAAGAAATTAAAACCATAAAAATAATAATGGGAACAAAATGTATTAAGCAAATGAATTTAAGTAGTCAGAAGAACTGGAGAACTATTTGAGGCGATATATTCGTATAATAATAATTCGTTTAATATTATAAGCCATACGATAATATATTTTTATAGTCGAAGGAATTAAATAAGGCCAAATAGTCTAATGAACTAAACAAAAACAATTGGAGCTGCTTTTATTAAATTCATTTAAACTATTTATTTAGTCCTCATATTGTCCTTAAAATGCAGAAGAGTTCGTGCTTGAAGAAAATGTTTATAGTATTTTTTATTTATTTTTATCACTCGGGGCAAACGTATCAAAATAGTTAAGCTGTGCAAATAATACAAATACAGAGGCTGTTCGCACATATTTTAGACGATTTTGGTAAGCGGTAATCAAAAATTGTTTCCTGCAAAAGAAGGAATTGCAATTGTATTATGTTTTTAAGTATGTTTTTAAGCATTGTATTATGTTTATGCAAAAGAAGGAATTGCAATTGTATTATGTTATGTTTTATTTAAGTCAACATTATCGTCTGTGAAAGTTTCGTTATTATTCAAAATGGCGAATTTAACAAAGCAGTGGTTCGAAGGCTACATTTACGTTCTTTCCGAAGAGGAAATATGCATACTCCGTTATCCAAAAACGATGTGAGAGTCATTGTTTTGTGATATCTAAAGCTTCGATAGGTAATATCATCAACAAGAAATTGGAGCTTCAAGTGGGACAAAAATTCCAAACAATTACCCAAGGAAAAAACGGACATCTTCGACTATTGCAAAGGTACGTTGTTTAATGTAAAAGAAAATCCCCCTAATCAAAGAACAGTTGCAAAATCATTAAAATGCTCGGTGTCCACTGTAAACAAAATGATAAACGTTGATTTAAATATTAAGAAAGCGAAAAAACGCAATATGCAGCGTCTTCTTCCAAAGCATATCGCTCAACGCAGGACACGCTGCAGAATTCTATATGAGAAACACTTATCCAAAGAAAAATGGAAAACAGTTGTCACAATAGATGAAGCATGGGTGTATTTAAATGATTGTAACAAAAAAAAGAGCCATTTATTATCATAAAAGGGAAGAAAAAAATTTAAGTACATGGTTCAAAGAATCGAAAGAAAGTTTTCCTAAGGGATTCATGATTGTTGCTGGTTTTTCTTATAATGGCATGTTAAAAATAAAGAGAGGGCAAAAAATGTCAAGATTAACTCCAAATACTATCAGGAACATATTTTATCGCCAATTTTTCTGAATGAAATACCATCGCTTTACCCACAGTGCCATCAATCTGTGAGACTCCATCAAGACAAAGCTAGCAGTCACACATCAAAATCCACAGTACATTTCCTAAAAAAAAAAAAAAAAAAATGGAACAAAATACTGGTATCAAGGCCATACCCTTCTGATATCCCTACTAAATCTCCCGATGTGTCACCTATGGATTTTTGTGCTTTCGGACTTTTAAAAACTGCATTATCCAAACGTTGTCCTAAAACCCTAACAGGACTCTGGAGAGCTGTTCGGGAGGAATGGGATAGAATATCTCTTCTGTCACTTCAAAAGGCATTATTATCCTGGAAATTGCGGTGTCGAAAGATGGTTCAGAATAAGGGATGTCAAATAGAACATTTAAAACGCAAGAAGTTTATGTAATTTAATTTTGTGAATACAATATACATCGTCTAAAAAATGTGTGAACAGCCTCTGTATATCCAAGAAAGACATATTTTCTGCTGTGATCTCGTCTTTCAGTTTTTGTCTTACTGTTCGTCTCTGTTTACAGTCATTGGTAAAATTTTATCATTTTTCATCAAACTGTGCAGATTACTGTAAATAAACAAAGAATCACTGAATTGAATATTATGAAATCGTATTAGACTTACTATGTTCACTTTTATATATACACGTACATGATATATGTTTATCTAAGCGTACATACGGATGAATGAAACGGAAAATTAGTCTTTTAGAATCTATACTATTGAAATCTGCACGTGTCTGTTTGTTTGCTTGTTTGTGGCATTATGTCTTTGGAAAGATGGCGAGTTGAGTTTTGAGAGAGGTTCCGAAAATTAGTGTGAAGCCATTTTGACCTTTATCATCTTTGTACGACTTTAATCAGCCTAGATATTAATTAAAAACTCTGAAAATGCTAATTTTTTCACTCATTTTTCCGAGTGGCAACAGTCTCGCTCGTTGGAGATGAAAATGCTTTATTTCGAAAAGTGTTGCTTTTGCTCGCTTTTAATTCGTAAAGTTTGTTATTAAAAATTTTGTAAGTTTTACAAAATATGAAATAAAAATAACACTGCCAAAAATTAAAAGTGTTATTATTATATAAGGTCATATTCTGATGCTGAGGAAAACACGCGATAGCATGTGATGGCATTGTATGTCGAAAATATTTCGTTAATGTCAGTGCTTTAAATAAATAACTGCTAAACTTTTGTGTTTCAAGTTAGTATAATTCATACGGTATGTTATTTCCATATAAATTCTTTTATTGATTTTAATTATAAAATGTTGTTATGCTACATTAAATTTAAATCATGCCGTCATGCCTATGTGTTTTAACGTGAAGTGTTCAAAGATTTTGTTTCTTGGTTTGGCAACAACAACAACCAAAAAATACTTACGAATTCGTTGCTGCTAGACAGGAATGACCTGGTTTCATTCATATTAAAGTGTTTTTAAAGTGTTTCCTTTTCAGGTGTATATTGAAATTACCAATTTTGCTTTAACCGCGGTCTGCTTATCTGACGGTCTTGCCAACAGTTTTATACCAGATTTAGAACAAGAAATATTTCGATTGAAGTAAAAAATAAAACTCTTATTTTTTATGCATATGGCAATCTTTTCGACATAAGAAAGGGCACATCGATGCACATAATATAAACGTTAGTTAAATGCACACGAATGAAATCTAATCTTAATACGAAACTTAGAAAAGCGAGAACAAATATTTCGGAGGAAATACCGAAATAAAGAAGTTTCCTTGTTAGATTAAATGCTACTGTCATGAAAAAAAATCTAGGAGGAAAAGTTTAAATTTAAAAGCTGCTTTAAATTGTCTGTTTCTTTTTGATCTAACATCATTGTTGTTGAAATGCTTACTACAAATGCTCAAATTCTAGAAACATGGAGGTGTAAAACCTGGTGTAGGTTCCAACCAAATTTATGACGTCACTTACAATAAAACCAAGAGTTAATTTTGCTCTTAGTATTGAATTACCACTACCAGAATAACTAACCATCAAACAGACACAGAATTAAAATGCTTTTCAAGTTTATTGTACCTCACCAATTAAAATACACAGCATAAAATTACCAGCCAACCTGAACTTGGTTTTAAAGCAAAGCTTCTTCGAAGGATTTGAATTCAAAAACTTAAATGTAACCTATGCTGAGTCTACAAGATTATGTAGACCACGACAGAATTTCGAACATACATTTACTACGCAGAATCTGACTTCGGCTTCGAATAATCCCAGCAAGAATAGCCTTTTGTTCTATCGGTAGGGCAAGGAAAGCAAGCTTAAATTCTCGCACTTCTATTCGTAAAATTCTACTCTTTTACACCTGCTTGACTTTAAAATTCTGCATATATTCCGGAATGTGAGAACCTTGTGGTGAAAATAGGCAGAAGAGAAGAATTAAATTAAATAAACTTTTCGTTTGCAAATCTTAGACAAAAATGTCATAAATTAACATTCAGTGGAATTACCCTATCAGAAATCACATTAAATTTCAATTGCAGATATAAATTTACCAAAATGTTTTCAAAGATATCTGATAAGATAAAAAGGCCTAATCAGCTGCTCAAAATAACATAGTTTATTAAGGACTCAAATTTGAATGTGTTTAATGTCAAAATAAAATCAAATATCTCGTACACGAATAACAAGGAAAATGAACTTTATAAATGAATACGAAAATAATTAGACCCAAAAAAAAAAAAAAATAATGTTTTGTGTGTTACCTTTATTTATTAAATATCACGTTCTTTGCACTTAAACCACAAAATTCAGCTCAATAGCAATGTCGCAAAATAATTTTAAAATGAGCCTATATTTAGGATTTCCGATACACAGCTCTTCGCACGCTCGCGCTGGAGATAAAAAGGTTTTTTTTCCACCGTAGAGTGTTGCCATTGCTTGCTTTGAAATAGTTGAGTTTGTTAATCAAAAGCTCATTAAGGATTTACAAAATATGAAATCGATCATAAAACAAATTCCAAATTTTAAATTTAATCTTCCACGCACCCATATTCGTAGGAGGATTACGCCATTCAAAATTCGATGGCTCTATGTACCAAATAACATACATACATACATTTATGCAGAAACATACATACATACATTTATGCAGAAACATACATACATACATTTATGAAGATTCTTCATTATTTAATTTCGTTAAATATAAGGCAGGACTCTAACGTTTGGTGGCAACAATTTGAAAAGTGATACGCCATATGAGTGATATGCCATATAGTGACTCGAAGCAAACTCGGAAAACGAAAACAACAGTTTTTCAGGGACAAAGCTCCTTTGGACTAAAAATAAACACATTTTTCAAAATAAAAATTAAGGTACCAAAGGTAAAAATTAAAGTTTCAAAATAAAAATTAAATACCAGTATGAGACCTTTTATTTTTATGCTCTGTATTACTAGTTTACATTGTTTCGTAATAAACGTTCATAACAAAACTTGCTTAAAGGCTTTAAACTAAATACAGACTAATCGCAATATCTTTCAGGGTCTTTCGCATTTTAAACAATCTGCAGGTAGTAATAATAGAATTTCCTAAGAGAGGAAAAGTAAATAAGACTGTATTTGGTAAGACGGGATTCACAGCGTAACTCTTCTAAAAGCGATAATTTCGAAAATAATTTTCACTATTCCGCATTAAACGATTTTATGTGTATCGCTTATAAGGTATTTCTCCCACCTTTTTAGCATGCCTTCGTAGTGTGGTGGCCTTCAAGCTGGACATGTATTCCAGAGGCCCGTGTGGTTCAATTCCCGGCGAAGGTGTTGCTCTGTTTTTCATCTCTCTGACTTCAAAAATTTTCCTAATGGCTCTACAGTGGCGACCGAACTAAAAGGGTGTTGGATGATGATTCTAAAAGATTTGGCGACTGGTTCCCCTAAAACCCCAGTCACCCTTTGAAAGGGGTAGTATATAAGGTATTTCTCCCGCTTTCTTAGCATGCCTTCATAGCGTGATGGTCTGCACACTGGACGCGTATTCCAGAGGTACGTTTTTTGATTTCCGACGAAGGCGTTGCTACATTTTTCATCTCTTTGACTTAAATCCTAATGGCTCTACACACTTTTACGAAAAAAAAAATAGTTTTGTTTAACAGCTGCATAATAAGATAAAGATCTTTGAAGCTCTGGAATTATTATTTGCAATTTACAGATGAAATATAACTGCAATGTGGCTAATTCTAATCTATTAAGGCATGTATTCTCAGTAAATGTGTGAATAGTAAGTACTTCTAATGCATTTCTTCTTTGTTCAGGGCATGTTTAACGTGTTTAGCGACTCTAAATGCTTCTATACAGTATGTGTGCAACTGTAAATTTTACAAGCAATTTCAACACAATTTTTTTAACCTTGAAGGTGATTAAACAGCTTTGAAGACATTTGTATGCCTTCGATAATGTTTATACAGCTAAGAGACATTCCCTCCTCAAAATGCCTTTTAAAATTTATAATTAAAAGTTTCCAAAGAATTTAATGTTAAATATTAATATGGCCGTAATTGTAAATAATTAGAGAACAGTGCAAATATAAAGGTTAGAGACTGTATTTGTATTTTATCAAAAATGTCAAAAATGACCGCGGGAAAACTTTAGTTTGCTGTTCATTTTGAATTACTATGGCACAGGCTTTGAAGCTTACATTGAAGTGCAATAAGCGGGTTTCTGTCAGCCTTGTCTTCTTGTATGGAAAGCAATAATGTTTTTGCCAGTCATTTTGATTAATATTAACTTAGAAAAATACAGAGCATTTTAATTTATTTAGTCCGATTTTCAATAATTTAAGATCCAAAGAAAGAAATTTGAAAATTTTGATTGTTTAAAATTTCAGATGAAATGCTAGTTCAAATTTAATCTGAGAGTGACAGTTATAAAAAATTCAGTAACGCAAATCGTATATTTTTTTTTGACTGAAAATGTCTCCTTATCGTTTGCGGACGATTACTATACATGTGAAGGATGCGAAAGTGGATGTCGCGTATGAGTGAATATGCGTTTCATTACGTAATCAAATAAACCAAAACAAATGTGTATATAGTTGTATTAAAAGGATAGTCAAAGCAGAAAACATGAAATATGTGCAGTGTCCCCGCCGGGTTTCGAACTCCAAACTTTGATATCAGACCTCCAATTATGCTAAGAAAGCAATCGGTGAAGAACAAAAAAAAAAAAAAAAAAAAAAAAAAAATACTCTAGACTCTTCCACAGGGAGAAATCCCAGGGTTTACGAATTATCGATCATCGCATTTACGTTCGGGTTGTACTTAAAGACTGAGTAGGTTTGTCGAAGAAAAAAACATGAAATATGTTCAAACTACACCCCGGAATTGGGATTCTGGACCTTCCGATTGCTAGACGGACGTGCTTTCCAGTCACACCATGAAGGCAGCAATAAGGAAGGAGGGAAAGCCTTGAGTAGTATAATGGATTAAACATTTCAATTCTTAAAACTCGTGTTATTGTTTTTCAATCTTGCAAATTTAACAGGAGGAAAAAGGAATTACTTATATTTGCATTAACCTTTTGAGGTCGGGGCTTTGGTAGCAGTAAAAGCTACCAAAGGACGGGGAATCCTGAACCGAATGCTTTCCCCCTTTAAGAAATCACCTCCTATTTGCAACAAAGATTCTTGTGTGTAGTTTAATGGATTCTCAGAGGGGTGCATCTATGTCGCAAAAGGAAGACCTTTGAAAGAGATAAGTGGTTAAAACCCTAGGGACGTCAAATTTGACATTTCACCCCACTTTTCAGCCTGGAAAATGGGAGAAAAAGACATGACCACTAAAGTGGACAATCCCGTCTTTTAAAAGAGAGGACTCTATGGCCACTATAATGGCCATCCAGTCTTCAAAAGGTTAATAAACAACTTGGTTAGCTGCAAAGAAAAAAATAGTTATTTAATATCTCAATCATTAGTATTAGCCCAAAAGGCCGAGAAGGGATATTAGTCCCAAAACAGCATTTGAAGTTGAATCACTTAAATGCCATGTATCACTTTTCAATTTGTTGCCACTAAGTATTATCGCCCCGTATCACACTTAAATATAAATAATGAAGAATTTCTGTATATATACAGGCATGTTTTTTGAATTGTTAAAACACAGAGGCAAACTAAAATCATCAAATTTTGAATAACTTAGACCTCCATCCCAACATAGGCACCTGGAATCTCGAATTTGGAATTTGTTTTATTGTCTGTTTCATAATTTGTAAAAACTTTAACGAATTTTTCATTAAGCATCTCTACAATTTCAAAGCTAGCAGTGGCAATACTGTAGAGAATAATGCACTTGCGCGCGAGACTGTTCATCGGAAATTCTAAAGATACGCTGTTTTTAAATATTTTTAGCACAATGTGGCATTATCCCAAATGCTATCGAAACGTGTAAATAAATATCTATAAATGAGGAAAAAAAAATAAAAATAAATAAAAATAAACAATAAAAATTTTTAATTTAAAAAAAAAGCCTCTTTGGGCATAATATAAAATCTGAAAGCTTTCAGAAATTTTTTTTTTCGTTTTTTCAAATCTGTATTAAATTCAAATAATGCAAATGTGTAAAACTAACGCTTTGTGTACATGTAAACAAAACTGGCACGTGATTTTTAAATTGCAGATAAAATTACAATTACACGAAATCCATTTAATCCACGAGGCTTTTTCCAGCTCCAGAATTATGCATTGCGAAACATTCACCTAATGAATTACTTAACGAAATCCAATTCAGCGTTTGTTAGCCTAAGTGATGTAATTGAAATCTCGGTATCCCATTATTCACGACATAAACCCTGGAGCTGTTCGTAAATATTTTTCCAACCCCTTTTCTCCTTAAATATTCTCAGTGCGAAACACAGCAGGTGCTCAATTCTCTCGGCATCTTTTCTGGGATGTATCGGAAAAATCTCTGATTGATAAGACGCTTATAAAGGAAACTGGAGAGAAAGAGTGGGAGAGCAGAAAATGAAAGAATCGTATTTTTCCCATCAACCAAAGTTCTCTTTTCTCGAACTGCATTTTCGGATTGATCCCATTTCTTGCTACTTTCATTATAGTGCTTTAGAATGGTTTTCGGAAGTGTTTGGTTTAGAGAGTCAGTTCATATTCTTTTACGATTTACTGGGGAGGTGTTTTACTTTTTTTTTTTTTTTTTCTTAAATTTTTATTTTTACTTCCAGATATCGAAAATGGCCATTTTCAAATATGAAAATAATATGCGTTTAGTTAGTGGTCGAGAAAATACTGCGATTTCATTGAGCAGTGAATCGAAGGGAGACAAACAGAAGTAAATTTTTTATTTTTACTTTGAAATATTTAACTAATTTATCCTTTCCGGTTTGTATGACAAAAGACACGTCGTTGTAGCGAGTATTATTTCAGTCCTCCAGATTAACCAATACTTACGAAGCTCGAATTCTAAAAGAACATTTTTCGCGTGTGATTATTTAACGTTACCTTCGCTGTCTTAACCTTTGAATACATAGGTGATGCATTGCGTGTTGTTGCCATTTCAAATGAACAAACTAAGCCTTAAAAAGGATAAAACTTCAGACTTAATCTAAAGATATATTAATCTAAACATATATTAAATTAAAATATAATAATCTAAACATATATTAAATTAAATCTGCTTTGTTGAGAAGAGGAAAATAGGAAATATTTTTTTTTATTTAGCAAATAAAATTTTAATAAATTTTAAAAATAAAATGTCCCACCCCTCACAGTAGATCGCTGGTGTCGGAAATTCAACCTGGACTCGATTGTAGGCAGATAGACTGTCCACATAATTAGCTTTCCTCATGTATAATTTGAATCAGTTTTCCTTAGAAAGTCCTCCACAAAAGCATACTTTCCTTTAGGCACGTTACCCACATGTGTTTTGCTGTCCTAAAAAAAAAACAGCCTAACCTTACCTTTAAACAACATGTAGTATAGTATTTAGAGTCATTGGGTTTTTTAAAAGCAAGAGAAGTGAAAAATGGGCACGCCCTCGCCGGGAATCCAACCACGGCCTCTGAAATACGCGCCCAGCGTGCAGACCACTACACTACGAAGGCATGCTAAGAAGGCGAAAGAAATACTTTAAAAGTTACTGACAATACCTTGCAAAATTTTTGAAAACTGGTACTGTTACCATGTATTTTATTTCGAAAATAATGATGTAATATATATATATTCATTTCAAAATCTATAAGCAGTTACCACAAACGTATACAGCCAAAGAGTTATACTGATAGGAATGATAATATCGAATTGCAAAATATAATTTTGCCAATAAATCTGGCAACCATCAGCAAATATGCTCAGTGTCAGCGAAGTATTGTCACCAGGTGGGGTTTTTAAAAAATAAATGTTAGGATGTTAATATTGCATTAACTTTTAGAAAACGGGAATATACAGCATATGTGTATTGTTTGATAATTTTCCAAAAGTATTTCAACGTTATTTGTATTGAAACTCTATTTGAAACACATTCTTTAGCAAAAACGTCTTTGATATGCACCAAAAGTGGAAAACTATATTGTGTTAATTCAGAAGTAAAACAGCAAACATCAGCGTTATATTTTCAAATTTTCATAGGACTAGTTTCGATGGTTTTACCGAACCATCATCCTCAGCTGCAAAAGCGCAAATGAACGAGATAGGATATAATGATTAGATAAGATAAGAAAGCCTGGACAGAAAATAAGCTAGTGGCGCCACTTTTGATGAAACCAGAACTAAAACATAATTCCTTTAACTTTCTGAAGCCGGCTGGTACAGCAGTTGTACCAGGAGAATGACTTTCTCAGACGCCGGCATTGGTACAACTGTCGTACCATCCATGCCCTCCCCATTTTAGAGAATCGCCTATCTGTAGATCTTTGGGTGGTCCATTGTCGCTGCTCAGAGTAGCCGCTGGCTACGCATTATTTCCCTCTTCTTATCAGTTTAGCTACATTTTGGCAAAAACCGCAGGTTTCGTCTCGCGCGAATATACTTGAAAATTAAATAGAGGCCATCTCTTTATCAATCTGTCTCATAATTTTAATGCTATTTTTTTTAGTACTGACTTTTGCTATGATTAAAACGTCAGCGATTTTGCACGCTCTTTAAGCTTACCATATTTAATGTTTTTTTTAATCATAACAAATAAAAATAGATTAATATTTTAGATTTAATGCCCTTCTAGAAAATAGGTAAAACCGCTTTTATCGTTTACTTCCTTTTCATACTTATGAATAATAAGATTTTATTTTGACACATTTTTTTGTGGAGTGCATAAAACCCTTAAGAACTGTTAACTCTTTCAAAGTGCTTCTATTATGTAGGCAATTTTGTCTGATTTATCAGGAGATAAGTAAGAGACAATTGTATGCATAATAGTTTTTGTGATTTTCATTCATTCAGTGATTGCTTTCAATGATTTTCATTGATTGTAAATTAAATAAAATCAATTTATCTTTAGACCCTCTTTTAGGATGAGATCTGCCAAAAAGTATTTAAATATCAGTAAAGCTCACGTTACTTCTAAATTGAATCAAAACATCAGTTGCATTGTATAAAATTTCGGCCAGTTTTATTTGCTGAAATTCTTATACTCCTCAAGAGATAATGGGAATTCAGACAAGTTAATAAAAAATATCTTTAAAAAAGGTTGTTATTTTGTCGGTAATAAGGTGTATGTCAACTTACTATTAAATGTATGAAAATTAGTATTGGATTACGGAAAAGCACGCGAACGCTATCTGCTTAAGCGGATGGATGCTTTCGTGTAACCCTTTATAAGAGAAAATTGCTCGCATTTACGTTCCTGGTGGAAAACTCCACATGTAATAAACCCGTTCTTCGGGTTTGATTGGATTAATTTTGTTCGCTTACTGAATTACATCAAAGCACACAACAATTACCTGTATAAGGGGAGTTATGCCTTCGCGGAGGACTTTCTAAGAGAAGCTGGCTTGCATTTAAGTTACACAAAAACCGTGAATCCAACTATTTAGCCGGGATTCAAACCCAAGCGAGCTACAAGTGTTCAGCCACCTTTACCGCTCTACTGAAGAGCCTGTAAAAATACTGATAAAGGAAAAGTATTGAAATAACCGATTTAATTTACTAACCTATATTTCTCAATCGACAGTATATAAATTACGCATATGAGGGGAATTATTTATGAATAAATAAACTGTATTGCACTTTTCTACATTATTTCATATTACGATGGAATTATTGCATTTCAAAGTTATTTCTCATGAATTAATTTTGTTCCGTTCATGATTTTTGATATTTCCAAAGAGAAAATTACACACTTTAAATAAAAAAATATACGAGAAGATACTTTATGCAAAATTTGGCGTAAACGGTTTTCAATTTTGCTTTGAAAATATTCCAGGGTAATCTTTTTCATTACTGGAAGAAATATGAAAAACAGATTTGCTACATTGTGTCAACACCCAGTATATCCTTATTCTTTTGAAAACGTGAAAGATTACTCTTTCTAAAATAAATTAGAAAATATATTATGTGCAAATAGAATATTCGTTGAAAATGAAATAGACTTCAACCTTTGGATATAACGATGGTTTTAGACGAAATTTCTACCTATGAAAAGAAATTGACTTATAATTAATTCTTCATGAACATTTAAAACTGTTCTCAAAATTCTTTTGATGATTGCATGTATAGGTCACGGATTTTTTTCTCTGCTAACATAAACAAAAGCCAATTTTACAAAGAAAAATTCTCGTTAAAGATATACCTTCTTTGCCTGATAGTCCAATGTAATATTTGTTAAAGTTAAGTGATTAAACGCAACCAATGTATCTCGGATTTTGATTTTTATATTATAATAACAAAATTATCGAAAAAAAAAACAGATTTAAATCTCTGTTATTGTTATGTAAAGCTTTATTATTTCTGTAAGTTCATCTCAAAATCTAATTGTATTGAATCTCATTCTAATAATCTAATGGTAATAAATATTATTATTATTATTGTTTCATTAAATTAGTCATTACCATTACTTTATTAATGAAAATATGTTATTAAAAATCGCATTCCAGCCTGCAGACTTAAAAATCTAGTCCGCATTTACTATATTTTGTTAAATTTTGTTCTCGCTTTCTAATTTCTAATACGAAAAAACGCAAATATAAATGAAGAGTGAAAACAAAGTTAAAAAATTTACAAATTATTTGCGAGATTGATTAGAAATAGTGAGTGAAATATAAACATTGCATACATTTTGTTCTAAATAAATTGTGCACTGGATATGCATCTAGTACTGCATATTTATTTATGCATTATTTATTTAGAACTTCATTTAAATGAAAGCAAAATAATCATCGAAAAAATTACAAATCGAGCAACCCCTCTACTATGGGACGTAAGCGTCCGACACACATGTAAATTTTACTTCATCCATGGAGGGGGACTAACGACTTTTCTCATTAGGAAAATGTCAAAGAGGGGGTAAAACTGTTTCGGATCGTGCCGGTCTGAAGGCTATATTATGAGAATTTCGGGCCGGTTTTAGAAGGTTAAAGGCGGAAGGCAAAGATGGATTGGATTTAGGATCGTTAACTAGAACAGAAAGATTTTTTGAATGTGAAAAGCCACTAGAAAATCCAGTTCTCCAATGGAAGATGTTTTTTGAATAATTTTGGCAGCAGAAAAGTTGATAGTGTGATTTTCAGACCAACAATGTTGGGCAACAGAGGACTTCTGTGTTTCCTTTTTTCAAACATTTGCCTCATGTTCCTTGACGAGAAATTTTAAGGCTCTCTTAGTTTAGCCATTTCTAGAGGCATTTCACATTCAAAAAATATTTCTGTTCTAGTTAACGATCCTAATTCCAATCCATCTTTGCCTTCGGCCTTTAAAGAAATTATGTTTTAGTTCTGGTTTCATCAACAGATGGCGCCACTAGTTTATTTTCTGTCCGGGGTTTCTTATCCTATCTAATCATTATATCCTATCTCGTTCATTTGCGCTTTTGCAGCTGAGGATGGTGGTTCGGTAAAATCATTGAAACTCGTCATGTGAAAATTTGAAAATATAACGCTGATTTTTGTTGTTTGACTTCTGAATTAGTATTTGTTCGGCGTGTTATTGCGTCTTAATTATATTGTGTTACTTTATAATAGGCACTTCAAGGATATTTTCCTTGTCTTCTCTTGCAGCATTGCCAAAGTCATGACAGCTGCGGAAGATGATTATGTCCCTAATTTTTTTCCGTTTAACATGTTTCTATTTCTGAAAAATGCACAAAATAAGACTTATCTTGAAACATAGTTTCAGATGATGTGGAAAAAATAATTGCTCGGCAGTTATGACGATACTCGTTACGGCTGAAATGAGGGAGGGGCCGAAAGACCTTGAAGTACCTATTTTAAAGTACCAGACTCTAAGCTAGTACTTATTTATTTCGTGAGGTATTATGTTACCAGAAAAATAAAGCTCCTGAGGTTAGGTAAGATTTTCTGCTGAAGATATCGACTTTTCATTTGCTTTTTTACATTCGCTAATGAAGGTATATGTTCTGAGATTTGTAAAATTAAATCAATTTTTTTTCTGAGATACAGAACTTGGATTCATTTTCTTGTAAATTTAGCTACCGTATTTTGGAACAGTTACTCTACTGCATAACACAGCATTACTGCTTTGGAATAGAGAGCAAATGTGACCAAAGTATACTTAAAAAATTTAGCATTAGGATTTAATTTACCTTTTCTTTTCCTCCCATGTAAATTGTAATTTTCTAATATTTTCTGCTTCTGTTTCTTCATTTGGTAGCTATTCTAAATTTTATCTAGGCTTTCTTATGGTTTTATTTGCATACTAAATGGGTTGATCCTTCTTGATTATCAGTTTTTTTCAATAAAAACCCAAAATTAGGTGTGCTGAATCCCACCGCTAGTAAAAGTCCTTATATAACATTTAAGTCCTCAAAAATTTACTAAGTACCAATGGTACCAATAGTTACTAAGTACCAATAGTACCAATGGTACTATTTACTAATTTACTAATGGGTGAAGCTTTATCAAATACACAAATTATACATTGACACACACTTTATATATTGCATGCACTAGATACTCAACTGATAGTTGCAGAAGCGAAAATGTTATTGAGAAAATTATAACGAAACGAAAATATGCTTACAACATTGTAGTATATGTACATCACATTCAAGTTTACATTATCTAATCAGTATCTAATTGACTAGTATGTGGAGTTTATTTTAATTTCCTAACAGATATTTTAAATTTTAAACAGCTTTCCTGTATTTTCTTGTTTCTCACCTACATTTCCCTGCCAGAATGAGTTTTCGTAATCGCGCTTTAGGTAAATGAGATAGAAACAGTATATAAAGTGGAAATCCTGGCAAATTCCGTAGAAGAGCATAGAAGGTCTCAGTACAGCGTGTTCTGTCTGCTGATTATGTTGTTGCTTTAACTCTTTGAAAACCGGTTTTCGCTAACCTGTACGCATAAAATACCTAACTTCCCGAAAATGTCTTCGTGAGTCACAGTAATTTCCTACCCTCCCCATCCATTAACGCACAAAGAAGAGTGAAGATTTCAAATGTCATCCTGTCTATTTCCTAACAAATAAAGACAAGAAGCCACAAAGAAATCCTTTTAGGACAAGCTGTCTGCAATAAACTGTTACAATGCATTTGGGGAAACTGCACCTGCTACCGCATACCTTTAGGAAAGGGAAGAAAACAACATCGGAATTTCGGCCGTTTTGGGCAGTTGTGGTCGTTTGAATGAAAGACCGTCTGGGGCGTTATGGTCTTCAAAGAGTTAAGCGAAATCTTATACTTTCGGGCGTATTGTTACGTGCTTGTTAGAGTTCGCCCGTGAACTCTGTTACCGGTCAACTCTGTTAGTCATTCCCGTACAGCTTCGGCTACGTTTTAGCTAGTTAGCATTAGTTTAGTTTCTTATTTTCTGTCTTAAGTTAAAGACCAAACGCAGACTTACTGTAAGCAAGCCCAAGAGGAACCAACTGTAAATAGTCTCAAGTTAAATAAAATAGTATATTAACCCATCTTTGAACTTGTTACTCTAGCCTTTTAGAAGTCAGTAAACAGTCACTGCACACTTCACAAATTTTAATAGAATCTTAAAAGTGTTTTACGCAAAATAGTGTAGTATCCACCTATCAGCATTTAAACAAATACTCTCATCAAGAGATTGTATATGTAATGGAATAAATTACTCATCAGTGATAAAACAAAGAAACAGAAAGTTTCCGGAAGAAGAAAGGAGACAATTTGTTTGCAGTTTATTAAATGAAAATGATAAATATTTGCTTATATTTAAAGCATTCATGACATATTTAATCGGATTTTTTTATATTCATATACAGCCATTCTCGTATGAGAATTCTTTAAATTTTAAATTTCCAGCATATTTATTTTTCAAATATATAAATCATATACTTCCGATTCTAGCTGTTCGGAGATCAGTCATAGATATGTGTATTAGAATGAAATTATAAATGAAATATCTTGATTATTTTTGCAGTTTAATGCTATTGTACATTTGATGCTTTTATAATAGCGTAGCATAACTTTGTGTCTAATACTGTCACATTTCCTTTGATAAAATCAATAGACATTTATTTGAATATGAAAAGTAAAACTAACTAGCACTTATCCGATAAAATTTGCAATGAAAATGGGAATAGCGGTGTTATTTAACGACTCGAGATCTGAAATTTTATAGGGTGAGAACTCATAGGTTTGAGGTGACATATAAGAATAAACTATCTTCAGATTTGACGCCATTGATGTCTAGACGACAAAATTTTTATCTATTCACATTCCATCTGTCCTTTTGACATATAAGAATGCTTTTGTAAATGTTAACCATAAACAAATTCGTGTCAAATTTGAAATTTTTGGATTATTTTCCTTCGCCTTATTACAAACGACGTTTTAAATCTCAATCATTTTAAATTAATGGCCTCTGCAAAGTCCCATTATCTGTCTATTATCAGTAATTACCATCCTATAATTGCATAGGATTTCCAAGCAACGAGTAAATAAATCATAAGGCTAGTTAAATATTCGTTTTACTTTTTTTCAGGCAACGGAACTAATTTCCTATGCATAATTATGTTGATTTTAGAACTTTTATGTGAATTTTAAAATATCTATGATGACTTTTAGGGATCTTTTAATCCTTTACTTGAATAGAATCCAACAGAATAAAATATTGAAGTCTGCCACAGCTGGATAGCTCTAGAAGTATCTATGTCAACAAGTATCTTTTACAAAAATTGTAAAAGCCTTGTTTCCTGTTTACAGATATAATAAAATATTTATTAATGCATAGGGGCAATTTGCCTGGAAGAATTATTAATTTGGCATTTTGAGTCCATTCACTGTAAACGTTGATTTACTTTTCAAATTGTTGCCACGAAATATAAGAGCCCTGTATTATATTTAAAGAAATTAAATAATGAAGAATCGACAGAAAAGTATGTATGTTTCTCACATTGTGATAAAACAACGGTACCTAGAGCCATCCAATTTTGATTAACGTACGTTTCCACCCGAATATGGGCATCTCCAAGACCAAATTTGGAATTAGTTTTGTTATCTTTTTCATATTTTCTGAATTTTTTTCATATATCTGAATTTTATGGTTTAATTGCGAAGAACATGATATTTAATACATAAAGGTAACACAAAACGTTAAAAAAAAACTCCCCTTTGTGCGTAATGTAAAATCTGAAAGCTTTTATATTTTTTGTACCATTTTATTTTACTTTTTAAATAAAAATTAACTTTATACCACCAAGAGCTTGGAATTTCTTATGTCTAGCATATTACTGTTGTGTTTTTGTTATTGCTTATGCTCATTTGGTCACGTGGCAAGGAGTGCTAAATTACGCCTGTCGTTGGCAACAGCCTTGAGCACCTAACAGGCGACAGTCCAGTTTGGCTCAGTTCCGCCCCAAATTTCGATGGAAAGCACCCCGGGAAGGACGGGTCCGAGGGCCTCCCACTCCTCTCCCCTTCCACCAAACCAAATAATGTTGAAATAAATAATAATAAATAATGACCAAACCAAATAACGTTGAAATACTTTTGGAAAATTATCAAACAATACACATATGGTGTATATTCACGCTTTCTAAATATTAATATCCTAACATTTATTTTTTAAAAACCCCACCTGGCGACAATACTTCGCTGACACTGATGTAACGCACCCTAACAGGTGACAGTTCGGTTTATCTCAGTTCCGCCCCAAATTTTGATATAAAGCACCCCGGGAAGGACGGGTCCGAGGGTCTCCCATCCCTCTCCCCTTCCACCAAATCACACGAAAGGACTTCCTATTTACGCTGCACCAACACTATATATTTACAAACATCCATGCCTTGCTTATGTGCGTGCTCATCATGGTTTCTACAGAAATGAAAGAGCTAATTTCTTAGCTAAAGATGCCTTAGATTTACCCATTGATATCAACATTAGCATTCCAAAGAGTTATTGGAAGTCCTTTCATTATAAAAGCTTTTAGCTATGTGGAATGAGGAATACATTTCATCTTGTAATGCTGAAGTCACCAAAAAGTTCCTTCCTTCTATTTATATTCCTATAGATTCCTTCTATTTATATTCCTATATTATTCCTATAGACTGAATTCCGAGTCTTTCCTCTCGTTAAATTTTAAAGTGTCTCAGTTTTTATCTGGTTACGGTAAATTTGCAAGTTATCTGTTTCGTTTTAATCTACGATCAAACAATTTATGTGAATGTTCAAAAAGAGTTCCTCAGGATGTGGAACATTTGATTTTTTCGTGCCCTACATTTGATGGCCCTAGATTATGCTTTACAGAACGATTTGAAAATGTTCGGAGTGACTTGGCCAGTGAACTTATCTGTTTATTGAAGTCCAGACTGCTGTTCTCTGCTTTTGTTCGCTTTATTTATGCATGTGATTTTTTAATGTTTATTTATACATGTAACCTTTAATATTCTAGTTAACTTACTTCTGTAAGCTCCGTGTTGTACATATGTGGTGCACGGGGAGTCTGTATGTTCTCAAAGGAGAGAGAGAAACATCCATGCCTCCTACGTGATTTGAACTCGGGCCGTTCGGCATGGCAGTCAGCAACGCTAACCACTATACCGGTTGGGCAGTTAGCATATTACTACACATAACGAATATTCCGTAACGTTCTGAGGGTACAAAGTTCTAATTAATTTACGTGTCTTTCGCTACTAGAGCTTTAGTTAAGTGTCTAGCGACTATTCGCTGGTCTTCTTACAACTATGAACTAAACGCCCAAAGATGGGCTAAAACACTCATTTATTCCCTCAAAGAAATACTACAGACGGCCTCTTTTGGGTTACAGAAAAGCCTCCACTTGCGCTATAAATTAAAATAGAAAACAAGGTACTAAACTAACTCCAACTAGCTAAACTTTAGCCGAAGCTGTACAAATGTAACTAATCGAGTTGGTTCGTAATAAAACCTCACCGTCGAATATTAACAGGCACATAAAACTACGGTGGAACGTTGTAGGATACGTTTAATGCAACGACGTGGCTCAAAGGTAGAATACGTTGTACTGAGAACGTCTGAGCTCTTTTACGGAAGTGACTGGACTTCCCATTAAATACTGCTTCAACTTCATTAACAGAAAATGCGATACTGAAATCTACTTCTGGCATGAGTTGTAGGTTGTAAAAGGGAATTTAAAGGAAAGGGTTTGAAAATTAAAAATAACTATTAGAAAATAAAATAATCCCTATAATGTAAAAATATTTGAAATTACATGCTAAAGCAAATCAGCATGTAAGGATTAATTAAAGTCACTAAAACTGCTTTCTAAAGACGCAGATTCTACTAGTATGATGTGATTTCAACCATTATCGATTAAGATGACAATGGTACCGTTATCGAAGCGTAACAAAGGAGGAGTTGGTTTCCAGAAATTTCGAAATTTAAGTTCTGCTTAGGTTTAAGAGATCAATGACGAAATATCTCGTACTTTTGAAAAGATGGAAAGGAAATATTTGATAAAATATTATTCTGCTTAATATAGAAAATTTGGCACATGAAGATCATCTCAGAAACTCTAACACATGTAACTCTACTACAATTAATACTATGCTGAATGAAAATAATTCTTTAGGTAAGACAGATACAATAGGTGTTTACATGATTAACAGAAGAAATATTGAGCTTTAGTCTAGGTCTAAGTAGTCTAGGCTTCAAGCTGTTCATGGGCACACACTTATTTGCGACTGAGTGTACTGCAGCAGTTCCAAAGTTGGTTGAGGAAAAACTTAAAAATTATTTTACTTAACTTTTGTTATCACACGTCGCATGTACATTAATTCCTAAATGATCCAAAATTGAAATTATTACTAGCCCAAAGGGGCAATTTGCCCGGAAGGGCTATCAATTTCGTTTTTGCATTTTACATCGTGCACGATAAAACGGCGTTTCACTTTTCAAATTGTTGCCACCAAATATTAGAGCCCTGCAATATATTTAAATTAATTAAATAATGAAGAATCTGCATGAATGTATGTATGTTTCTAGCAATGTGAGAAAGCAAAGGTACCTAGAGATGTCAAATTTTGAATAACGTAGTCCTCTCCTTGAATACGGGCATCTGGAAGCCCACATTTGGAATTTGTTTTGTTATTTATTCCATATTTTGTAAAACTTCAAAGAATTTTTGCTTAACAAACCCAGTGATTTCAAAGTGAGCAATGGCAACACTGTACGAAGCAAAAAACATTTTTATCTCCAGCGCGCGAGAATGTGTATATCAGAAATTCTAAAGATACGCTCCTTTTAAATATTTTGTAATATTGCTGTAGAATTTAATTTTATGGTTTAAGTGTGAAGCACTGGATGTTTAATAAATAATGGAGCACACAAAACATTAAAAGCCTTTTGGACATAATATAAAACCTGGGAGCTTTCAGATTATTTTTATATTATAGTAAAAGGAGTAGTAACTTATGTTATTAAACATAGTACGCAAATGTACCGTGTTTGCAAATTAGATTCACCAGGCCGGATTAAGCCCAAACATTGGTTTACCATTATCAACAATGACAAGAATTTCAATGAGAGCCTCCAAAAATTTTTTTCACTAACCATAAATAATCTTTTTTGTATAGTAAAAAAAGTATCTGATGCTTTTTGTAGTTATTTTTGCAGTTCTTTTGATCATTTAGTCCTAATTTTCAACTGAAATTCAGTGAATTAAGTGCGAAGAAAATTTTCAAACCAGTCTTAATTTCACGCCTTGCCCGTTTCAATAGCATTAACAGTGACGGAATTCTGATACGCTCTGTAACATCTGAAATCCCGAAGCTTAGTGAAAAGAATTGAAAGGCAGATTGTGGGCAATGTGGTTGGCCGCAACATTAAATCAAATTCTTCTTATTTTAATAAGAGCTTTAGCATTCTCCAAAGATAGTCTCTCCTTGAATGACATTTGCGTTTTTAGAGATTGAAATCTTTTATTAAAAAATTATGTTTTTCAATGGTTGTCTTTGTCTGGAAAAGTAATGAAATATAAGTATTTCGCTTTTAATTTCATTTCTTTTCATGTGAGTTTTAGATTTTTACTTATACAAAATCACTTTATAAGTAAAAGAATTCTCTAAGATAGTAACTCGCTAAAAGCAAAATATAATTTACTTCTGATCGGAAAAGGAAAACCTGTTTACTGTATCAATTCAGATTCAATATGAGTACTTTTATTTTTCAATTTAATTTAATAAAAATACTAGTTAAATTTTGAAACCAAAAAAGCAAAGCGCCAGTAAATTGTGAGAAAAAACAAAGCACCTACGAATCATCGCATGCATCGTAGACTTGTGTTTCCAGACTTTAAAATTTTAAATGCATATTCACATAATGATTTCATGAGAAATATCTGTACCTCCGCATTTCACGTTTTGAAGTTGACTAACAAATATGATTGAAAAAACAAGAAGGAAACTTTGGCCTTCAAAAATTGAAAATCAGTAGAAAATTAGCTACGTATAGAAGTTACGTATAGATATGTATAAAGCTACGTATAGAAGTTACGTATAGATATGTATAAAGCTACTTATAGAAGTTTATATAGTTTTAAATTTATGTAGTAACTATTAAAGGTTATTATTTAATAAATATCTTTCATAAATTTGGAGCACGTAAAATATATCTTATAAAGTTTGGCTATCCGAATATTCATGTCTGGCATGTTATCATCATTCGATGATTCATAAATGCTTTGTTTGTTATCATTATGTTGGCTACGACGATATTTTGAAACAGCGAAGTTTTTTAGCTGCTTTATTTTTCTACCACAATGCTTTAATGCCAGGATTTCTTTTCACCCACGATATTTTGCACGACTGCTTTTTTCCCTTCTTTGGTTTCTCCGTGATGGGGAAGACACCTAGAAAATTGGCATTCCGAAAGATAAAAATGGATCAGATTTCTTTCCACAACTATCTGATAAAGCATAATAACGATAATGCATATTTCATTGATATTACATTTCTATTGATTCTAAAAGCATTTGAATTATTGTGAGCTAATTTGTTCCGAGTTCGTCAAACGCTATTGCGACGAATGCAAGTCGAAAAATGATACTAATTTTCAAATTGGAATAAATGAAAGGAAAAGATAAATCCGATTTTTCATTACTGGACATAATATGTTAACTGCGTTAGGAATCTAAAGAGTCTGAAGAGAAAGAACAACACATGAAAATGCTGATGTTATAGCAACTCTTTTCCCGCTGTGCTAATTGGTGAAAATGATGTTATGAGCTGTTGTGGCAGACACGATTTACTTTATTTCCATTCGTAAGGTCTAATTTTTCCTTTTAACAGCCAAATTTTTTGCGTAAGAAAATCTGAGTTTTGCGTGCTGATATGTTACTAATGGCTTTTCTTCTGCTGTAAAATTCGAACATATTTAGAGAATGTATGAACGCATATCCGAAACTTATTTTCACCTCCATAATTCCGTTGTTCTTTCGTCACGAATGCCTTTTTTCCCAATAAAATATACGTTTAGTCTAAAATGTAAAATTTTCCTTTTTATCAACTGTTTACATGCAGAGGCTCAACATCGATTATCATGATAGTTGATAAACGGATTTCTGTAGGGAACAAACGACAGAAAAGTCCATTTATAAGATGCGTTAGCTATTACCACGATTTGAAATCATAACATCTGTCACGATCATTTGTAAAGCCAAATCGATATTTTTGCTACATTTTGGCAAAAATATGATTTTTTAAATAGAATATATTGACTTAACTAATTATGAAAACCACTTAATATATAAACATTTTGTTGGTTTGTTGCCAACCAACTCTGGTAATGATTGCTACTATGAATAATAACGCCACAGATAGAATAGCATAGCCAGATAATTATTTTTAGAAGCTTTATCAATATATGCCTAACTATTAGCATTATTACTGGCAATATCTGCTTCAATTTCAACATCAGTTTTATAATCCCTTGAATATACAGATAAAACCTTTTAACTTTTATAAGGCTATTTTATTTAGTTATTTTTTTTTTTCTTTTGGCTAATAGATAGAATGACTTTTGGTTAATTGATACGCAACCGGGAGTAAGAAATAGGCCAGGAAACAGCAAAGACTGTTTTTCGAGCTTTATGTTCCTAAACATACATATTCAGGTTTCCTCAGGAATGGTCATATGTTTTAATATTTAGAATCTAAAAAGAAAATTTTCTATGTATGCAAGTGTATATGATTAAAATCACTAAAAGCCCCCAAGATCGGTATTGTGGCTAGTGCTTCTGGTTGGAGTTTCTTTCAAAGGGCTCGAGTTCCAGTCACTGAAAAGGCATGGATTTTCTTACATGTATAATGTCTGTGTGACATAGCGACACTGAAGATACACACTGAGCTGAGAGCTCTGTCGAGGGGTTTGGTGCTAGGGGAAGGGAGTAGGACCTCTGACCCATTCCGTCCATCAAAATTTGGAAGGAGCTGGGCTAAGTTATACAGCAACTTTAAAAGGTCCTGTAGTGCAGTGGCCGAAACCGCTACACAAGACTTCGGTTGTGATACAGGGTGAAATGAATTTATAATTCAAGTTCTAACAATAACATGAAATTTAATAAAATAAAAACATTAGCAATTGCGGTCGGTGCAAAAACGATGCTGGGCATGGATACATTTAGTCCCATAATTTCAGAAATTTGTTAAACAAGACTGTGCGCTGTTCACTGTCTATACGAGGAGTGACAGTGCTAGCGGGCCAAAATGTCCATAGCTCCAGCAGGAAGGTCCGGGCTCTTCTCAGTAAACGCCCTTACCTTCTCGCTGCCCAAAATCTTACTAACTTCCGGTTTCGTTGCCTGCGCTGGACTTCGGAGGGGGGAGAATTCCTTCACTCGTTCATAACAAAGGTGTTCACATTCTGACCCTGATGGAAAGCCTTCTTTTATCCCCTTTGTCCTTTGGAGTGACCTTCAAGACTGCAATCAGAATCATTAACAAAGGCACCTCGTTGCACCAGGATTTTCCCTCTGGTCTGAAAGAGGTACGATTGCATTCGCAAATCATTCATCCTAGACAAAGAACCTCTACGCGATCTTATCACAGTGCTCAAGGCTCATGCCAACAACAGAAGGAATCTTTCACTTTTTGTAACGATAAAATCCCTGATATTTTTCTGATTAAATGAGACAAGTGAAACAAGCATAACAATAGCGCTTTGTAAAAAAATGGGGTACTGGTTACTGTGAGTGTAGCATATCAAAAGTGATTAAAAAGCTTTAGGGAAATGTTAGTCACACCAATACCTACATTAGAAAAATTAAAATTTTATTAAAAAAGATAAATTTTGCAAGTAATTCCGGTTATTCCTTGGATAGGTATTGGGAGCGATTTTCCATTTCAAACCAAACTTTGACTTTTTTCTTTTTCTTTTGACAATTTTATCTATCGTAGCTTTAGATATAGAAAAACCACGCCTTTCACAGCGTTTTTAATAACTATATAGGAATAATTTTATTAAAAAAGAGCACAAAAATAGCTTTTCATCCACATCTTCTTTAAAAGCGCCATTTTGAATAAAAACAAAACTGTCAAGTAGCAGACGATAATTTATCCTTTCAAAAATAAAGTTGCAAAATAAAAAATATTCCAAGCAGAATACCCTTTTTATAATAAAGCCAAAAATCATCTAAAAAGTGCGCAAAGAGTTTCTATAGTCTTTATAAACGTGTACATGGTAGAGACTCATAGGAGCCTCAAGCAAATTATGCAATTAAATGTTTCTTAAACGGTTAGTTGTAAATGAGTTAAAAAAATTATATGTTCAAATACAGTACAACTAGATGAACAAAGTACAAATATATGTACAGTACAAACGTATAAACTTTCATTACAAATATATGCACCTTAAAATTTTATTCATAATTGTAAAATGAAATTATTTTGACGTGCGGAATAACTTCATAATTTCTTGGGAGAAATTAATATTATTGTCCATGACGTATTCAGCGATAAAAAATCCAGCATTACACTTTAGTAATAGCAATTCCTACAGTTTCATAAACCGATTCATCATACGTAATTCGTAGATGTGCTGGGGTGTGATCTTGAACACTTAAATATTAAAAATCAAAACTGTATAAACGAACTTTTGATATCCCATAATTACTTTTGACACATACGATCAAACCACATCATTTCCAGAAATCATAAAATAAAAAAAAAATGCGTTATGCCGAGTTATTTTGAGGTACTGTTATTACACTCTTTGATCTACGAGCATATATTGAAGCCATACCTAAATGAAGAGCGGACATTTACGAATACTTGATCATGGAAAATACAGTTGTCATGACAACCTGTTTCTAAATTTTGCAGAGATACCACTTCGAAATGGAATAGAGAATTTAGTGAATAGTTGAGCATAGAAATCACGGCTGTTGTGACTCCTGTCTGACTAATTCCCTGCGGCACATATCAATTCATTTAATTTCCAGAAATGAATAATGCTAGTTATATTAAGCATTGCTTCTTAGAACTATGTAACTTGCTTTTATCAAAGCCATTACCAAATTCTTTGTTTCATTAGGGCTTTTCAATCCATGATTTTCTCTCCACTTAGCGACACTGACTTTCTTATCCCTTTAAACTGATTAATAAAATATTAATAAGGAAAATTGCAAAAATACTAATGAAAAGTGAAATGTTGGATTCCGAAAATTGCCCTTAAGCTTAAATTCTATTCTTGCGGTTTCCAAATGTAGTAGGAAAGAATAAGGAAAGTAGCAACATTATGCCTTTTGGAGCACAATTAATTCTCTTGAAAGTAAGCTTTTAAAAAGTATTTGCATAAATTCCCTTCAGGTAAATCATGCTAGATCCGCAATCCTTTTACAAATGAGAGTATGGGAGGAATAAAGATGGCATATTTCGAACACTTAAGATACGTTTCTCTCTGATGTTTTAAAAGGTTTTTACTGATGATTATTTATTTAAATGTTCCATATATTGGAGAAGAAAGTTAAGTGAATTTAATTACAGAAACTATAAACTTCATTGTAATTCGGATTAGCAATTAAGGGATAATATCTTTTATTTTTATTTATCAATCCCAATATCAATAAAAACCGTAATTTTACATTATACGTACAATGCAAATTGCATACTTTTACTTAGCAAATAGAATACTGTGTTCAGAGTTTTATGAACGATCTCCGGAACTAAAAACCCGGGATAAAAAAATTAGAGCCCTATTAAGTTTCGAAACCAAATGTGTAATACAAAAGTTACAAAGGAAATCCAGAAATTTCTGTAATGATCAGCTGAAATTTTATGCTTGATTTGATATTTTGAGATTTGATATTTTCAGATCAATGTTAAATGTACTATATGTCAAGAAACACAACAGTCAAAAACATTTAAAGGGAGCTTAAAAATATCCAATGTTTGTGAATAAAAGCTGCGTGATAATCATTCATTGATGACTAAAATCCGAAGCTGGGATGAGATAAATAAAAATTGAAAAATGTATGCCATCTTCCTTATAAAAATAGCTTAAGCATGATGAATTTTAGAGATCCAATCAGATAATTTTCGGTTACCGACATTTGATTTTATTCAGTTTAACATGGAAAACTTGTATTATACTATTATTATTGTTATTTATTATCAGTAACTACCACTTTTTCTGTTCTTTCCATTATTTTTTAGGAACTATAGTTTTCACAAAGCAATTGGTTGAACTTTACTTGTTGTAATTTTTTTTTAATATCCAACATGCTAAATTCCTTTTCAATGGCATAACTTCTACACAGTACACTATACAAAGCAAGCAATTGTGTTTATTTTAAACGAAATGATTTCTCACAGTTATAGGCATAAAATGACAACTATGCACTGATTTCAATGCGCAGTAAACGTGCTTACCTTTTGTTGTACTTATCTCGAAATAAAATATTGTTAGTCCAAAGGAGCGTTAGCTCAAGTTAGCTATTGTTCCCGAAATGCGATTTTGCGTTGAATCACTTTTCAAACTGTTGCTACTAAATAATATCGCCCTGAATTATTTAAAAAAGAAATTAAATAAAGGAAATTGTGCATGAATGTAGGTATGTTTCCCGCATTGTAAAAACGACGTTACCTAGAGCCATCACATTCTGAATAACGTAATCCTCAACCCGAACATGGGCACCTGGAAGCCTGATTTTCAATTTCGACTTTCTTTTATTATATATTTCCCATTTTGTAAAACTTTAACGAATATTTGATTACACCCCTCAACGATTTCAAAACGAACAATGGAAACACTGTACAGGAAAAAAGCATTTTTAATCTCCAGCGCGCGAGACTGTCTAACGGAAATTCTAAAAATATGCTGTTTTTAAATATTTTGTGATATTGCTGTTGAATTGAGTTTTATATGGTTAAGTGCGAAGAACACGATATTTAATAAATGAAGGTAACAAGCAAAACATTGAAAAACGCACATTTAGGCGAAGTAGAAAATCTGTAAGCTTTCAGACATTTTTTATGGGTTTTTAATTTCTTAAATCTTCATTCAGAGAAACGACAGCGTAATTCTTTCATTTTCCAAACATCGCATCTCGACCGTAAATATGGTTACATACATCAGTTAAATAGTTTTTAAACTATTACACACTTGAAAGCAACAAGGTGTAAGTAATTATGTACGCGAAATTAATAAATTTTAAATTATCATGTGAAACAAATTAACAAGCCGTGAATGTTTATATGTTCATTTAATTACATTAAAGCTTTACTAAAGAGTTACGTACAAACATATAAAGTAAACACACACAACTTCATAGCTGCACAAACAAATACATGGAATTCTTTACGGAAAATTATATCAGCTGCACGAATTACGTACTTGAAGAACTTAGAAGCTTATATTTTAAAATTATTTTATGAGTATCAAATAAAATTCTTTATGGTTATTAAATTAAATTCTTACAAGCACAATTTAGACATGAAATCTCGTCATTAGTTATAATAGCTTGTAAATTATTTTCACCCTCGTTTGGGCATGACCTGATAGCGTAATTGGAAGCATACGCGACTCGTTTTCCAGAAGTCCGGAGTTCGAATCCCGGGAAGCGAATTGGACGTTTTAAACGTCTCCTGCATCAAAATTCCTAATGACTGTACAAGTGGCGCCTGAACTAAAAGGTGGTGGACGATAATTCGTTGCCACCAGGTTTTGGTGACTAGGCCTCCTAATTCCCAGTCGCTCTTTAAAAGGGGGAGTATATAAGGAATTTTCTCTCTCTTTTCAGCATGCCTTCGTGGAAGCTTAGTCGACGCGTATTCAAGAGATTCAGAGTCCGAGTCCCTGAAGGAGCACTGCGCATCTTTCATGTCCATGGTTCGAAATAATCTAATGAATCTGAATTCATAAATGAATTAAATATAAATATTTAATGAAGAACTGTGGCGATATATGTTTTGACAACTTAAAATATAAAATATACTAATAAAAGATATGTTAGCTTAAACATTGGAAAGCTTAAGTAATGACGAATTGACAGATATCTTTACTAACATTGCTTCTTTCGTTTTTCGTTCGTAACATTGCTTCTTTCGTGGAAGATTGATTTTATAGTGAACTAGCAGCTCCGCTTCCCGCCTTCTTCTGGCTTTTAAATGTACCGGAAAAATAGCTGAAGGGAACAACACCAAACGTTAAATTTAAAAACTGCGTAGAATTTTACTCTGAAGAACAACTTCATAAAAAAAGTTATTACGTATAACAAAATTACAATGAAATAAGCAATATCCCTTAATACAAATATTAATTAGCCTAATAAATAAATTAACCAACTTCCCTTTGCAAAATCTTAAGAACTCAAATGGTCGAATGGCATAAAGGAAGTTAAGAACATTGTTTCCTATAAAAATCACTCAAAACTTTTCAATATCTTAAAAAGAGTGAAATGAGCAATAAATAACATAAAAGAATACAAAAAACACAAAATTCTGAAAAGCAAAGTATAATTAATGATATTTTATCTTATATGTTCAAGAGAAAAAAATTAAAATGAAGTAAGCTATATCCTATAATACAAATATTAAGTATCCTAGTAAAAAAATATACCAGCTTTCCGTTGAAGAAACAAAATCATGCAAAACTTTTCAATATCTTACAAACAGTGAAATAAGCAAAAAATAAGATGAAAGCAGCTCAAAAAACATAAAATTCCGCGCAGAATTTTACTCTACAGTATTTATTACAGAACTTTATTAAAAAAATCAATAAAAATGTATTATATATATATATATATATATATATATATATATATAAATGGTAATAAAATATGCCATCTCGTAAACACAATGACATAAGAAATACGATGAAAAATTGTTGTCAAACCCATGTTTCTAAAAGTGTGAAACTATTCAAAATGATGTGATTTCATCAAAATCTATCAACAACAAAAAGACAGAAAAATTGTTGCCAAAATCACATTTTTAAAGATGTGAGATGTGAGAACTGTACTCGGAAGCTTCATTTAAAAAAATTTGCTTAAATATACAAAATATTATCATTTTTCCAAAATTCTTTTTGTAAAAGCAGTCGCAAGGATGAAAGTTTAAGGTGTCCAAAAATCAAAGAAAAATAAACTGTACATTTTAAAAAATAAACTTTTTTAGAAAATATCCCGTTGAAAAGGTGTTAAGCTCCCTTTGTTAAATAAATTCGTATTTAATCGATTTATTGAAGCACGAAATTTATTTTAAGTTCGTAAAATAGCTAAGTTTCTACGTTTCATGACGATGTGAAAATGGAATGTGTAGAGTAAAATCTCGCATTCCTATAGCCCATTATGCCTCAAAATGACGGGATTTCGTCACAAAATATAAAATAAAAACACTCTAATTCGAATTTAGAAAAAATCGCTTTGAGGTGTTCTGGCTGTTGTCTAGATGCATCTATGTACCAAATTTCGTAGTCGTGGGTCTATTAGCTTACGCGCAGCGCGAACGACAGATATTTACCCACACACACAGACTCTTTCTTTTATTATGTGTAGAGATTGACCATACTGTGCAAATAAACAAAAATACTATTGATTATATATTTAAATGACAAATTAGTTAGCGATTACACTAAATTAAGCCTTATATGATATTTTAACAAAAAGCTTAGTTATGTTTATCAAATCATACATTTTCTACAGGAAACTAACATAACGGCTTGAGACTAAACTGACCGAAATCATGTTAACAGTGCTTCATTTATTCTAGAATGGTAGGATATGTAACTTCCTCTCCTAGTACTTATATCTGTATCTGAGATCTGAATTACTCGCAGAACAGCCTTTCAGGGTGCTGGAAAAAAGAGATGAAAGCCAGCTACTCGTCTCTTGGCATATGATTAAAGCGTCCCTTGACATATGGTTAATATAATTATAAAGATGGAGCTGGTTAATGAGCTTAACTGATGTTCTCCTCCTCAAAGCCCTTTGGAACTCTCTGGAAAGGTAGAAATGCCTTCATGGCTATTCCCGATGAATTATTGTCTTCGTTAACAAACTGTTGTATAACGTCGTTTAGACAGAGATATGAAAAGAAAAAAATCCATGAAACTGGAAATCAGTTACTTGGATTGCACGTTCGGGAACTGACCATATGCCAATTTGATGCAAAACATGTCTAGTGTTCCTAAAAAGTTAAAATGTACCGTGATTTTATCCTCTCGTCTATCTGGCGGGCCCTAGAATCTTAACCAGTTAACTTATTATTTGGTACTTCAATTGCATTAGTACTTCAGTTATGAGACATAATTATTGAACAGGCAACATAGAATTTATAAAGGACAAGTATTGTTAATTACGCTAAAAATTAAAATTGCAATTTTGAAGGAGATGCAAATTTTATATATTTCTGGATAATGCTGCATAGATTAATTCACCTTATACTAAAAAGGTTCGATAGGTATTAATACATACATCTGCTTTTCAAAATCTTCTGTTTGTTTTTCAAAATCTTCTGTTCGAAAGTATTTTTAATTCTTTGACGGATAATTTGATTAATTCATTAATTTCTAGTCTTTTTATTGCTAATCATATTTCTGCTGTCTATGTTGTTTCTGAACGCTGATCTTTCATCTAATATTAGATTAGGGTACAAAAATGTTGAATATATTAAAAGTTTCTTAGATTCCATGTGTTTAACATATTTCGAATTAACTTGCATTAAATGTTCTCTTTATAAAATGCTTAGCTAAGAACAAATGCATAGATCTCTCATATTTTGTCGTGATCAGATCCTAACTATAAAATATGGGTATTATACGTTTTTGCTCGTAAATAAACCTGCACTTGCGGAATCTAAAAGAATAAGCAACGGAAACCAGTTAAAAAAAGGAATTTAATCATTTCTCCTGGAAAAGTTAAATTTTTAAACTGCGAGAATGACATTCCGAATTCAGCAATTAAAAGCAATTTTTAAGATGTAATTTTCCTTAGGCCATCGTAAAAATGAAAGCAGTTAAGCTTCCTTATAAAATTAATTGCCTGAGGTGTAAAATGTTAATTACTTTTTACAACCTTATTGTTAAAAATATTAATTTACGTGCATAAAATAATTTGCAGTTTTTTGTAAATACATGAAAATAATATTAGTTTTAAAACCAGCCACAAAGTTTATCCCCGAAAACTCCCTTATAGGAAATTTGACAGATAATTAAATGTAAAATATTACTTATTAGCAGATTTTGATAGCTTGTCTCCTGATTAGATATTTAAACTTCGTAAATTAGCTTAAAACTATCAACGAAGAAATTAAAAAACAACAAATTTCTTTTCTTATCGTAAGTGAAAGAGTAAAATATTCTTCAACACAAAAAGCCAGGAATTTAAGCTATAACAAAATTTGTTTGAGGCGCTCGTTTCTGGAGCTTTAGATGAAACAATGTTAAATTCTGGTATTCTTTTTTAAAGCATACCAAGCAATATCCATCTGATAAAATGTAAAGGAGGTATAAGATAAAATTCGTAAAGGGCATATGAGATTAAATAAGAAACAAAATTACTTTGCGGTTATGTCTGAATGATTCATGTTTATAACCTACAAATGAGTTTTAAAAACCGGTGATTTGCGTCAAACATTTATTGTAAGGTACTTAACGTTTATGCTTAAAATCTTGGTTTTGAAAAGAAACTAAGTGCTTGACTTTAAATAAAAGGTCATGTATTTTAATGAGTGCTTACAAAAAACATATTTTACGATCATTGGACTAAATGGGCCGTTTCATGGGAAGGAGGATGGGAAGATGAATGCTGATGGCGCTATCAAATAAATTTGTCTTAACATCTTTTTCAAAAGCTTGATTGTTGTCTTTGCATACCTTTCAAACATTTACTTAGAAAATAAATTAAGTTCATCATGAAGAATAGTTAAAAAAGCTGAATTCGACTATCACTGAAAATTACTTTTCTTAGTAATTTCTTCGTAAAATATAATAAATCTTATATGTAATTTTGTAACATTATATAATAGTTTGTAAAACATGACCGTGGGCTTTATTTGCTTAAACCAGGGGTTACCAACCATATGATCGCGGGCACGATGGCGCCCTCCGATTGTTTAACATATGCCTTCCGCTTGCAATCACAATAAAAATGCTTTGGTTTTCAATAAAATCCTATGTGAAAGTTTTCTTACTTTTAATTAAGTAGAAATTGTGTCCAAAGATACCAGAACAAAGCGATATGGGACCGATCTGTACTTTATGTGCATGAACTATTATTAATTCATATTAACTATAAATTCACCTCGAACAGGTAAATGGTACCCGCCGTTCAACAGATATTCCAGGATGTGCTTTTAGGGACAAAAAGGTTGGGGAACCCCTGGCTTAGACATTTGTCCTAAAAATGTGTGCCGTGAAATTAAGCTTTGAAATGTTAACTAATGTAATGAAATTTTTTAATTTAGTTAGCCTCCTTTCGCTCTGCAATTAAATTGAATGAGTTCAGCAAAATGATAACGGAATCATTCAATATAATTGCAGTACAAGACTGTAGGGTTTATATTTATTTTAACTAACATTTATTTTAAGTTTAAACTACCTTTCCTGTCAAGCCTTACTTTCCCCTGGAATTGCCAATGCCAGAATATGTAAATTTTAGTAGAACGCGCAAAGTATTCAAAATTTTCAGCGGAAGTATTCTGAGTTAAATAGAAGGGAAACGAGTTCGAAAGTGTGCTTTCTTGCTTCACGAGCGTGGAGGTGGCTAGTTAGAAATTGAAGAAACACGCGTTTCGGCCTGTGTGCTTGCCTCGGTAGATAGTTAAATCTTTCAACGTAATATTCAGAAGTTTGCTGAATTGTCAGCGGTATCTTAGAACGCGGTTAGGTTAGTTACGTTTAGAGAGCCTCGTAGTTAGTCACTTGTTATTATTCTTTTTTTAGATTCTTATTTTTATTTTACCGCCGGGTCGGCGTAGTTTGTGAGCGTCAAGAGCACGCATCTGTAATTTCTAAAGTTGAATAAAAAGGGATTTAAACCCTTCTCAAGACTTTGTATACTTTCCAGTTCATAGCAGTCACCACTATTGTTGCGTGCAGGTTGGGAGCGCGCAACATTGCAAGACATCTTTTAAAGGTAAAATTTTATTCAGTTGTAGGGTTTATATTTATTTTAACTAACATTTATTTTAAGTTTAAACTATCTTTCCTGTCAAGCCTTACTTTCCCCTGGAACTGCCAATGCCAGAGTATGTAAATTTTAGTAGAACGCGCAAGGATTCAAATTATCAGCGGAAGTATTCTGAGTTAACGAGTTCGAGGTGTGCTGTTCTTACTTCACGAGCGCGGAGGTAGTTAGCCAGAAATTGAAGAACCCCGCGTTTCGGCCTGTGTGCTTGCCTCGGAGAAATGTTAATCGTTCAACGTGATATTCAAAGTTACCTGAATTAGCAGCGGTATTGTAAAACGCGGTGAGGTTAGTTACGTTTAGAGAGCCTCGTAGTTAGTCTTGTTATTGCTTCTTTTCAGGTTCTTATTTTTATTTTACCGCCGGGTCGGCGTAGTTTGTGAGCGTCAAGAGCACGCAATTGTAATTTCTTAAGTTGAATAAAAAGGGACTTAAACCCTTAACAAGACTCTGTCTATTTTCCAGTTTCAACAGTCACCTCTTGGTTGCGTGCGTGTTGGAGGCGCGCAAGTCTACACAGTGTCACAGAAAAGTGTAAGTGCGTTTTAATTAGTGTTCGTCTGTAAGAAGAGGTAACCATGAGCAGTTCTTACTCATCATCAATCACCCTTTTAGCTAATGAATATTTTTAATTATTCAAAAGTAAAGTAGACTTCATTCAAATGCATTTAGAAATGAGAGATTTTTCAATAGTTACACTTTGGGAAACTAGAGCAAAGACTACAAATTCCATCTTCTTCAAAATCATTCCTGTTCAATGTTATATTAATTCGATCAAAAAAAAAAAATAAAAAATGAAAACCTAAAGATATCTTAGTATACAGTTTATTGAGCTCCAAGAGTTATCCGATCATTAATTGTTACGAACTGAAATGAATCGAAGCTGGAGTAGCGAGCACGACTTCTAGAATGCGTGAGAATAAGAGTTAGTTTAGTTTTTGGAACATGAAATTACGTTTGGCTTTTGTGTCTGTCCTTTTTTCATATGCTTCGGTGAAGTGGTTTCATGTTTTCAGAATAATGACTTTTGTTCTCTTGAATTTTCCAATGACCTTGCTTCGGGTAGATGGGAATCCATGAATTAAATTTCGAATTTTTATTCTCAATATTAATGATATAGAATCAATAAAATACTCAAGATAGCAACAGGGAACTGAGGACAGAGCTAAGATAGTGATTAGCCTATTAATCTGTTTCCGAATACTTTTGTGAATAATAATGTGAATAATAATACATCTTTATTTCAACTATAGAATAATATAAACAGATGGCAGTCCTGGTGCATAAAGGAAAGCGCCAACACATTTTGGAGGCAAATAAAAATAGAAAACGAAATGTTACAACTAATCCTAAGTTTAATAAATCAGCGGTAGCTGCACAGAGATACTTTAATGTGTAGTTGATTCTTGGCTACCACCGACGCAGACGAACCGGCAATTAATGTGCGTGGCCGTAAAATAACAAGCGTACGTGGCTGAGAAACAACGTGGCCAAAAGGCGGAACACTCTGCCAACAATCTCTAACGCGCTCTAAGCAGCTGTGTCTGAAGTAATTCAGACACCAGTTTAAACAGTAGCTTTCTACCCTATTTTGAATAATGCGAGAAATTAAAATCTCATTCTGCCATGAAAGCATGGGTTGAAAACGAGAGTTGATACGAAAGTTTGCTTCGAAAATAAAATTAACTGTTAGTTAAAGTTAAATAAAGCCACACAACTGTCCCTTTCTACTTTAAGTTATACCCTGGCAGGAAAACGGAGACGAGAAGTGACAGTAAAGTTTCAAAACATAAAATAATTGATTACTGAAATACAATAATAATATCCTATAAGGCATTTTTTCCGCCTTCTTAACATGCCTTCGTTGTGGAATGAATAAAATCCTCAAGAACGCTCGGCGCGTATTCGAGAGGTCCCAGATTCGAGTTCTCGGGAAGGCATTGCTCATTTTCCACGTCTCTCAGTATATATATATATATATATATATATATATATATATATAAAACCTAATGATAGTGGGGCATGAAATAAAAAAGGTGGTGGTTGATGATTCTTCACCACCAGCATTTGGCGATTGGATCCCCTAATCTCTAGTCGCTCTTTAAAAGGGGGAGTAAATAAGGTATTTCTCTCACCTTTTTACCATGCATTCGTGGTGCAATGGTCAGCACGCTCGGAACGTATTCGAGATGTCTGTGGTTTGAAACCCGGCGAGGGCACTCATCTCTCCTGCTTTCAAAAAATTATTGTCTGTACAACCTTACAATCTATTTAGATTGTCTAAGGGAAAAAGGAGAGAGAATCAAGATAAAATTCTAGGAAAATTTACAGAATCTTGCTGAAATAAAAAAATTGTTGCATTTCATTTCATAATTATTTCATAAAAAAATAAGATGACGCTTTTAAAAAGGAAGGCAAATTGTTCATAATATACATGCTACTGTTTGACGAACTCACAGACAAAAAAGAGATTTTCATGTTAAATGCTTCAATTTGTGTCTCTGAATAGGAATTGAATATCTTACTTCAAAACCAGCCCTTCAATTCGGCATTATCATTGGATGCCGCTGATCGTGCCAGAAATTCGAGCACCAATTTAGAAGCTTCAGACTCCATGAAGTTTTGGAATCCTCCACAAATGCATCTTTTTCCTTATATTATTTAAATTTTCTGAAAATAGATGCAGCATCTTAAGAAGCTGATGCTAGTGAAATTTTATCTTATTTCCATAAGCGGTTATCGAGATTTTCTGGAATAATGCGATAATGCGATACCAAACTTTCTCCTTTTTGTGTCCAATCCTTGATGCGGAAATTCGAGGATGCCTTCAAATTTTTTAGAATTTTCTCCATTCGTGTGCGAGTTTTTCAGAATTATTTAAAACGTGCTTTTATATTTACTGTCAATATAAAGTATTATATTTAACTCTTATATTTGAATTATACGATTATTTAAATAATATATTTATACAAATTATTCCATTTTATGTTAATTATTAAATTATTATACATAGATATAAAATGATTTATTATTTTACTTTTAAATAATATGTTTATACAAATATTTGAATAATACAATTATTGCAAATATTTAAATAATATCTTTTAGAGATCGGATAAATTTTAAATGATTATTTTAAAATGTACATAGTGTCAATAATTTCTTTTTACTTGAAGAGACAGTAGGTTTCTTTAAAGCAGGAGAGATGAAAAATGAGCAATGTCTTCACCGGGACTCGAAACACGATCCTCTCGAAATCGAGTCGAACGTGCTCACCACTACATCACGAATGCATGCCAGAAACTCGGGATAAATACCTTACATAATACTTTTTAAAGGTATTATGGGCTTTAAAAGGTAAATACCTTTTAAAATGCGACTGGGATTTTAGGGGACCCAATCGCCAAATCCTGAAGAATCTTTATTTACCACCTTCTTAGTTCGGTGGCCACTGCAGATACATTAGGTTATTTCGAATCAGGAGAGGTGAAAAATGAGGAATGCCCTCGCAGGACTCGAACCACGGACTTCTCGAATATGCGTCGAGCGTGCTGATCACTACACAAAGAAGGCATGCTAAGCAGGCGGAATAAATACCTTATAAACTAACTAATTAAAACTATATTTCGCATGTTAAAATTCAATGACTAGTTTTACAAGTATTACAAGACATTAAAATCATGAACGAGTGAAAAGTGAAATTAAAACAATTTTTACGGATAAGGAATTTATGATTAGGCAAATATAATTAATAATTGTTGGAATTAATACTTTTAAACATTCAGATTTATAAATAAATAAAATGCAATTTGTCGATAATTTTTTTTTTCGTTATTAATAAATAAATACTGCTGGCTTAACTGTATTGATAATGAAAGCAAATCTTCAAAAATTATGTTTAATTTTCAACGAAAAATGATGAAATGTCTGATGAATCATATTTTAACGGAAACTTGTGAAAACATATTACATGATGTGTTATGCTCTAATGTTTATTTAAACAAAAATAGATCATTTCTCATTGGTAAATGTCTATGCAATTACATATAAACAATTGGAAAAAAATCTAAGATTTTGATCCTGAATGAATTTTGGTTATACTTAACAAAACATAGAGTACTATGCTTAAAAAATGTGCATTTTTTATAGATTTATTCGTATAATTTACCTTAAAAATTAACATAAAATTTCCATCATGTTCCAAATTCTAAAATAAATATCAAAATTTATCACGTAACTACAATTTTATGATTTAAATAATGTTAGTCTAAATTATTCATAGGGATCTTAAAAAATGAACGATGCAAACATTAAATATAGTTGAGCAAAATTGAAAATTATGTGTAACGTAATATGGGTACAACACGAAAGAAAAATCTCATTTCAAAGGGAGATCTCAAAATTTATCACATAACTACAATTTTATAATTTAAGTAATGTTAGCATAAATTATTCATAGGGCTCGATCTTAGAAAATGAATGATTCAAACATTAAATATAATTGGAAAAAAAGTTTTTAAATTATGTGTAACGTAATTTAGGTTCAGCATCAAAGGAAAATCTCATTTCAAAGAGAGAAAATTTTTCAGGGTACGGTGGACATATTAAAACTAAGAGAAACTCTATTAAAACTCTAAGCGTTCAGGATCCATTCAAGAACTTCATGAATGAATGCATATAATTTCAATTTTGGTTGTTTCAAAGTTGACTGCCTAACCGTATTAAATTGGTTATTTTCGACGAATTTTTCTCAAAACCTACTATATGTACATGTTTGAAATTTTTTGTGTAATTAAAGTATACCTTTCTGATTTTACTGAAATGAGCTTTTGATACATTTCGAGACTTTTCATTTCATTTCCGTTAGCTCATTTTCGTAAAAGCTAGGAAATATAATAAATGAGCCATAAAAAATTTACATGTGAGCAGTAGTTCCTAAGTAGTTCCTGTGAGCAGTAGTTCCTAAGAAAAGAGACATCGAGTATATATATATATATAAAAAAAAAAAAATCACATTCTGTGAAAATACTCATTCATCCGAACATTAAAACTAGCTTTTTACAGTTCTAATTTTAATAGAGATTAAAGGATGGTATTTTTAGAAAGATAAAAGTATAGAGACTTTGAAAATGCAAAAACCTCAAATCACTATTTGTAGAAGATTTATGTATTCTAACACCCCTTAACCCTTTCAGGGGCGCAATGTTATGATTTTTTAAAAGTTATGAAAAAGTAAGCATAATGACATGCAATGGTCCTATAGGCAACATAAATGAGTTTAAAAAAATGTTTTTCGTCCCCCTTTATGCAAAGGGGACCGGTTTCGCCTTGAAACCAGCGCCCGTCAAGAGCATTTAAGACTAAACATTTGCTTATTTATCTTTACTTCGCTGAAATGTATCTGAACGTAACCCAAATTGCAGATTAGACTAGTAAATTACTGAACAACTAATGAAGTAAGGAATATTTGCATAAAGACGCATTTTTAATTATAAACAAAAAATTTAAAACAGGAAACAAAAAAGTATGAGACAAAAAGTAACTAATAATGCACTAAATTACTTGCATAAAACTATGAAATGTTTTTAAAAATTATGTTTAAAACTAAGAAAATTATATGTAAAAATAAAATAAATTAAGATGCATACAATTATTTTACTATGAACTAGAAGCATGAGAAAAGCGACCGCTAAGAGAAGCATAATAAAAACGCAACTGTGAGTGTTTTTCAGTGTGCTCTGTGTCTCTGTAAAATATAAGAAATGTTTTCTCTCTCTCAAAAGCTCCATAAATCCTCATCTTTAAAGCCACTCAAATGAAGATATTGTGCAACTGTTTACAGCAGTGATCCGAAAGCAATAAACACAACTGCAAAAAATCTCGTGACTCCGTCATCTGATCCTTTCTTCGATGTCTTAGAGGGGCGGTGGTTTCGTACTGAAACCGCAATGAAAACATTCAAAATTAAAAGGGTTACATTACTTTTTTTGTGAACTAAGGACATTTCATTACTCATTGATGCCTGCCTATAAAATATATTGTGGAAAAATTAAAAATTTTTGGGTATTTTGTTTTTAAAATGGGTCAAAAAGACATTAAAATCATGAACGAGTGAAAAGTGAAATTAAAACAATTTTTACGGATAAGGAATTTATGATTAGGCAAATATAATTAATAATTGTTGGAATTAATACTTTTAAACATTCAGATTTATAAATAAATAAAATGCAATTTGTCGATAATTTTTTTTTTCGTTATTAATAAATAAATACTGCTGGCTTAACTGTATTGATAATGAAAGCAAATCTTCAAAAATTATGTTTAATTTTCAACGAAAAATGATGAAATGTCTGATGAATCATATTATGAATGTGCAAAAGAAGCTATTTTTGAATGATTCGTATCAATTAATGGATGCCCAGAAAGGTTTTCTGCTGCCATCTGTTATCAGCTTTAAGAAGTAATTTAATTTTAGCAGCGGTTTTGAGGGAAAAAAAAATTCTAAATTTAAAAAAAATCTTGAAAATGCGGTTTCAAGGCGAAACCACCGCCTAAGCCGATATCTTGCTTGTAAAAATTTGAAAGGAAATTGTGAAATAAAATACTGTAAGTAATAAATTATTTTATGCTAAAATTTACGCATAATGTTTCAAAATACTTGCGCTGTTTCAGAAATCACTGTCCTAGAATACATTATTATAAAAAAGTATTGTTGACAAAACATTTTAATTTAACAGAGGTTTGTGAGATTTTGATTAAACAGAGGTTTGTGCCTAGTAGTTTATAGTGATTCGTCAAATGTATGTGACCAAAATTAATTAACATGGTTCTGACCCCTCATGATTAAACACTGTATAAAGTCTATGTCTTTTTTGGGAACATTCAGTATATGATAAAATTGAAGAATCCTTGGGAAACAAAATCAGATTAAGGGTGTATAAGACACTTTTATTCAAACATAAAACTAACAAATGTCCCAACTTGGATTACAATAAGCCAAGCATTTCTGACTTTAGAGAAATACGTCACAAATAATAATTTAAATGTATGGTAGATTAGCCTAACGACTGACAAAATACTTTAAGGCGCTGGAAGGGCTCTGGTTTGCAGTAAACTGGCAAGACAAAGCTGAACGGCTGGAACACTCAACGCCACTAACACAAGTCGCTAATAATCACAGCACAACGCGGCTTGAATAGGCAGACACGCTCTAAAAATAATTTCCGAACTCTTCCCAAATGCTTGACTAGCACTTCATTCCATTTTAATCTGAATAAACTCTCGCTATGTCATTTACACTCTAGCATGAAAAAAAGTAATAGGAAAGTATTTCAACTTAAAATAAACTCTTAGTTAAATAGAAATATATAAACCTCACAATTGCTACAAATCAAAGCAGTTAAATTTAGAAAATAATGTTTTTTTGAAGGTGTGAATTTTAAAGAGATCTACATTAACTAAAGAATTTTAAAATACTGGAATTGCTAAACGCTTCATTAACTAAGCATCATAAGTTATTGGGATTTCTAAAGCCTATTCCAACAACTGAAGAAACTCTATGGATAATTTCAGATAGAAGTTTAGGTAAAATTTAGGTAAAACTCTGAAAAGCCAAACTCAAGATTACGATTAATTATAATAAACGGTTAGACTTATATATTTCTCATTTTCGAACATGTAATTCTTTCTTGATGCGAACGATCCTTATCAAGGGTCATTTAATTTGGCTGATATATGGCAAACCACATTGACCAGGTAAAGAAGCTGTAAATTCCCTAAGGATTAAAATCTGTCGTTTCTTGTCAATATGGTTGGTATGATTGTTAATACATTGTATGTCTCCCAGACGATGCAATACAGTCCGTACAACGCCCAGGTATGCTGAGTATCAAATTATTGATCTGATCTTGGGGGATATTACACCACTCAAAAAGCAATGCTCTCCGAAGTTCCGGTAGACATGTAGGAGGAGGTTGACGTGCTGCAACTCGTCGGCCAAGCATGTCCCACACGTGCTCTACTGGATTCAAGTCCGGTGACAATGCTGGCCAGTCCATACGGGTGATATCCTCCGATTGAAGGCATTCCCTTACGATGTTTGCACGGTGAGGACGGGCGTTGTCATCCATAAACACAAATTGTGCGCCCATGGTGCCCCGAAACAAACGTACATGTTGTTCCATAAGGACGTCCCGATAGATTTGGCTTGTCATTGTTCCAATTTGAACATGCAGGTCAGTTCTAGAACCCAGAATAATTCCACCCCAAACGAGCACTCCTGCACCACCGTAACGGTGTCGTTCAATGATGTTTTCTTGGTGGTAACGGGTACCTGGAACTCTCCATATGAAAGTCCGGCGAGAATCAGACTGCAAGCTAAACCTGGACACGTCGGAAAACATCTCACAAGGCCACTGTTGCGGTGTCCACAATGCATGCTCTCTACTCCAGGCTAACCGCAGGCGACAGTGAGTTGCAGTAAGTTTAACGCATCTGACAGGTCTACAAGCATAAAGACCAATCTGCCCTAAGCGTCTGTACGCGGTCTGCCTTGAAATTGTCGTACCAGTGGCTGAAGAGAGCTGACGAGACAGGTATGAAGCTGTGCTCCGCCTGTTTCTTTTGGCAGTAACTGCCAAATACCGGTCCTCATTCGGCGTTGTAACTCTGAGGCTACCTGTACTGTAACGTCTACTCACATTACCATCATCTTGGAATCGTTGCGAAAGCCTGGAGATGACAGTTTGGACAATTTAAAGTTCGTCTGATACTTCCAGTTGCGTACGCCCACATTCCAGACGGCCGATAATTCTACCACGTAAAAAATCATCCAAATGCGTCCTTTGGGTCATAACTATTCAGTTATTGCACTGAAATGCTTATAAAGCGCCTGCGAACAATTTTACTTAATTGCCTGTATTCTTTATATATCACTCTCTTACACTCTCGTCATTCTAAAGTACCATCGGTGTCATCTGATTACTTCCTGAAATTTGCACATGATTCTTGAAGATGTGTGTAGTGATTTTACAGGTGATATATTTATTTTAGAGTTCGATTTCCGCGTGACTCCGAATTATCCTTAATTTATGGACATGAGTGTAGAACAGAGGTACACTGAGAAAAAAAAGAGGAGGACAGTTCTATATCTCCTGTTGTAGTGGGCCGATTGACGAAAATCAGCTTGCGTTTTTCATGGCTCGAAAGCGCGACTTAGGATATGTATTAGATCTATATATAGCATTGTTCTAATACAGGTATTTTGGCACACAATCGGACATTTTGTGAAACAACATTCCAACTTTTTTTTCGTATTTCGATTCTACGACTGAAATCGTGCCTAAATATTAAATTTTGTAAGATTTTGTGCGAAATTTACGGAGAAATTCAAAAATGTTTCTTGGCACAAACTTAAATAAATGCGCCAAGAAAAAGTTTTGAATTTTAATTTATTTGGAGGACTTCTAATTTATAACAACCTATTTTCTTTTCCTTTTCTCAGTGTAGACGAGCGGAAAAAAAAAACATTCATCATACTTTTAAACAAGTTTAACGAATTGCGTAAACCACATTTGGCGTTATTATCACTTGTAAAAAATATCCCAAATTTCAAAACGCGCCAATATATAAATTCATGTATATCCTAGCAAATTTTGGATAAAAAATTAAATTTTTTTGCAGGTATGCTCAGAAACTTTAAATCTACTTTAAGACAACGGTAAAAATTTTATAGGTTATAATTCAAATTTTTTCGAAAAAGTTTTAAACGTTATTTTATAATACAATTTTTTAAAAATAAATCATAAAAAATGGGCGAATTTTATTTGGAATGAACCTAAATTTCGAATTCTGGAAGGAATTAAGTAAGTTTAATAAAAAAAAAGAGATATTAGTAAATGTATATCAAATTCAAATAACATTGAGGAGCTAAGATTTAGAGAGCTAATTTTTTAGAAACCACTGGAGCGATTTTTACAAAACATGGCAGTTTGGCGTAATTTGAGTCGTAGAACCGAAATATGGAAAACAATTGGCAAGTCTTTTCAGAAAAATTCCGATTTTGTGTCAAAATTCCTATATTAGAACAATGCTGTCTATAAATATATTTCATATCGCAAGTCGCGCTTTCGAGACATGAAAAACGCAAGTTGAATTTCGTCAATGGGCCCAGTAGAAAGGGAGATATAGAACTATAACAGTTTTTCTTTTCGCAGTGCGCATGTCTGCAGCATGTGGGCAAACAAACTAAAGTATGTGTGCAAAATAATACGCACAAGCATCGTTTATGATGTAAAAATTAGAAATCTTGGTCTCGATTGCCATGTTCTAAGGGTGCTCTAACACATCCGTTTGTTTCGTAAGAACAACTATTTGGCACAATGTTTCTGCTTTGTCAAAACAATCATCATGTATCATTTTGAGGTTAACATGTAAAGGGGAAACTGGTTATCCATTACAAACAAGCTGATAGCATTCGTAGCTGATATCTGTCTGGGTTGGAAACGAGCAACATGCAATTTTTTTTCCGGAAGGAAGAAAAAAATCGGGCGTCTTACTTTCAATAGTAAACCAGGCAGAAAAATTGTCCCAAGCAGTTGTTCGTGTGAACCAAACGCATGTGGTGTGATATGGGCCTAAAAGATATTATTACAATTATGGAGGAAGACTTTTAACATTTACATTTACAAAATAACAGATTTTTAACTATCATCCTCTCTGAATATTTTATTCTGAAAAATCTGGTGCTTTTTAGCTTCAGTTGTGAACATTGAAAGCCAGTGCAAGGAATGCACAGGTGATGATGGAAAAGAATACTTTCATCGAAAAAGTTATTTAATAGACCAGTCACTTTCCTCTACTTCCATATTTTAAGTTTATATCAAGAGAAAATAATTCACCTCGATGTAGGAAAAAAGAGTAACTTTCTAAATGATAGCTTATCTAAGTACGTTGCTGTCGTGCCGGTAAAATGAATAAGTTATTCATGAAATTGAGTCCACATTCTATTTCTGGAAACTTGGATGTTAAAACCAATGTATTGGAAATTTTCAGCATTAAAATTTAAATTGATTGCATAGCTAACAACAGCTGTTAAATTTTTATATGATGAATCAGTAGGCGATAACGGCATTACATTTTCATTAAATCTGTTTAGATTTACAGGGTGCGTCACAGAACTACAATCAAGTGAGCAATGTTTATGTCTCAGTATCTTGTGAAGTAAAACGAAAGAAAGATCTAACGGTTGGATGGCAATAATAATAAAGCTCGAAGTTATCATATGTTTAGTCATTACCTTCATTGTATTGTAACGTTGCGCGCCTCCAACTTGCACGCAACCAAGGGGTGACTGTGAAAACAGGATAAAACACAGAGTCTTGTAAAGGGTTTAAGTCCCTTTTTATTCAACGTAAAAAATTACAATTGCGTGCTCTTGACGCTTACAGACGGCGCCAACTCGGCGGTCAAATAAAAATAATAACCTGAAAAGAACTTAAAGACAAGACTCTAACTACGAGGCTCTCTAAAATAACTAACTCACCGCGTTTTACAACACCGCTGCTAATTCAGCAGACTTGAAGCTCGCTTGAACGATTAACACTACTTCCCGCCAAGCACATAGGCCGAAACGCAGGGTTCTTCAATTTCTCGCTAACTACCTCCGCGCTCGTGAAGTAAGAATATCACACACCGAACTCGTTTCCTTCCTATTTAAATCATAATACTTCCGCTGATAATTTGAATACTTGCGCGTTCTACTCAAATTTACATATTCTGGCATTGGCAGTTCCAGGGGAAAGTAAGGCTTGACAGGAAAGATAGTTTAAACTTAAAATAAATGTTAGTTAAAATAAATATAAACCCTACATTTGCCGCTGCCAGAATTTGGAAAACTTGGAAGCAGGTCCTACAAACGACCTGTTGTAAGTTTCTCTAATTCTGAACTAACTGGCGAGAACCTCGTTTACACAAAAAAAAAAATCTTATGTAACAAATTGTATCTAAAATTCTGTTGATCGTTATAAAGCTCTCTTCTTACAGCAACTTTTCCTGGACTTCATCAATCAATCTTGGTCTTTCCTTCCAGCATCTGGAAGGAATAAGTATCAGTATCTTTCTACATACATTATAATTTACACTTTCTTGACACAATAAATTTTTGTTTTTAAACAATTCGTTTTTCTTATTTATTGCTTACTTCACATTCATTCAATTTTTCAAGCATTAATTTAACTTTACCCTGGCTCTCCACCGTGTGTGGTGTCAAACGGGAATATTCGTGTTTTAGTCTTACAACACTTCCCCTAACCACCATGATTTGTTAGAATTCAACGACCAAATAGACACACCTTACTCGACATTCTACAACTCAATGAGCTACTTTAATATTCTTAAAAATTCAAATGTAGGTGGAGAACCCTACAAAATACATTCATTCTAACTTCCCCCTCATTCATCTTTAAACATGCAGGCTTTCGCTCTAAAGCATGACTTTATCTACAATTTAAAACTTAAATTTTGACTTCATTGCTTTTAAGCATTCACTTTTAGCATCTACAATTTTATGCTTCTAGACTAAATTCTACTTTTACATAACATTCAAGTATTTATGTACATTTACAAAATTTTAATACATATGATTTTTACAATTTACCATAAAATGAATAAGAGAAAATAAATTTTTACTTTACTCATTCTTCGCCAAGCTGGCGGCACTGAAACTAAAATTCTTATTAATACAAGAATACGAAGTTATTTTTATCTTCGGCCAAATTTTGGCTTTAACATAACAGAATTAGTCTTTCGACCAACAGAAAATGCTTGTTTTTAGCTTTTACACTTAAAGAAAATAATACTTTTGCCTTAGCTAAATAAAGTAAAACAAAACTAAGTCTCAACCGAGACATATTGACTTTCGTCAAAACATAGAACTTCGTACTTATGCATACATTTCGGAACAAAAGAGAAAAAAAAAATTATAGAAGGTTTTAACTTATCTTTGAGTTTTCGCTGCTTGAAACTCCGTCATTCGTTTTTGGCAAAATTGGTCCCAAGTTAGAGGTTTCATGGATGTTACTCTTCTCCTTACTGCCCTCCGAGTGTCGTCCATATTACTCTTTCTTTTGCGTCCTCTACATGCTGGCCTCTTGGCGGAGTAATCGTCTGGTTGTTGGCATTTCCGTTTTTCCCTGGCACGGCTGGTCTTGACGTCCTCCGGTCTGGAGTCCTTCTTGAATTTCTTCTGTTCGTCGTATTTTTGTGCCTCCTGTTGCCGTTTCAGTTTCCGGAACGGCGGCCTTGCTGGCACCTGACTCTGTGGCCGTGTGCGCGTTCTCCTTGATGTGTAATTTCTCCTGCTATCGTTTGTAGGTGGTGTTTTTCTCTTTACCACGGTTTCTTTACCCGGTGCATCTGTATTTTTGTTTTTCTTAAACGCTGGAGTTTGAAAATTATTTTTTCTTTTTGATACCGACGTCCGGGTTGTAGAAGGGCTAGGTCTCTCTTCAGTTCTCTGTTTCTTGGGTGGTGGAATAGTTGTTATTGTCTCTGGACCTTCTACTTCGTTTAGACTTGAGTCCTGCAAGAAACTTTTAAGGATTTCAAAATCATTTGGATTATAGCATTTTTTCACCTGGTCGGGACTTGCTTTACAGATTTCCCCTCTCTCGTTCTTAAGATATAAGACTACTCCTTTGATTTCCTGAATTACATAGGGGTCTTCAAACTTTGGAGCTAGCTTTGCCGTAAAATTGTCTGGGGCACTTGATAAAGAAAATTTCCGCTTCAACACTTTATCCCCAACTTTAAAATCTGCTTCACGCCGTTTTCTATCATAATATATTTTCTGCCTATTTCTTGCCGTATCCGAGGTTTTAAGCGCCTGATCAATCAACTTTTGCACATCTTTTTGTTTAAACTCCTGCTCTCTTTGTTGCACAAAGAATAATTTATCTAAAGATGTAATTAATTTTCGGCCTAAGAATAATTCTGCTGGAGTTTTTCCCGTAGTATCATGATGTGCCGTTCTTAAAGCATAAGCTAATTCATTTATGTAGCCATCCCAGCGCTTGTGATGTGTGCTCACGTAACTGCGAATTATTTTTACTATTTTTATTAACTCTTTCTGCTATGTTAGCCTGTGGTCTATACGGAACCATTTTGATATGGCGTATGCCAAGTCCATTGCATATGTTTTCAAATATTTGACTAATGAATTGTTTTCCGTTATCGCTAATGACTTTTATCGGTGCACCGTATTTTAAAATGTATCTGTGTAAGAATGCATCTGCGACTGTTTTGGCTGACGCGCGTTTAAGTGGAACACTTTCTGTCCATTTTGAAAAATGATCTACTATTACTAAAAGAAAACGATTTTTATTTAACTCGCTCTGGGGGAAGGGACCAAGAAGATCTATGCCTAAAATTTCATTCGGAAATGTAGCGCGAATGCTATTTAAGTACCCGGCCGGGCTGTAATTAATATCATTTATTAATTGACATTGATTGCAGGACCTGACATACGCCGTTACTATTTTGTATAATTGCGGGAAATATACCGCCTCGCGTACCCTTTTTAAAGTCTTTCTGACCCCTAGGTGGCCCGCTGTTTTTGCTTCGTGCAACTCCTTCAAAATGCTTAATCGAAGCGAGGCTGGGATGACTGGCTTATACTCAAGATTTTCGTTTGTTGCTTTCGTATAGAATAATAAATTATCTATTATTTCATAGTTTTTTGCTCTATTTCTTATCGCATCGATATCTGTGTGCTCAAAGCTTTCGGGGTCTTTCAAATAAGCATAGATATTTCCAAATTCAGGATCAGCTTTCAGTTCAGTAATGACCGTATCTCTAGAATCTAAAATTTTTGAAGTCAACACAGCGCATTTAAGTTCATTTCCTTCATCGTCCAGTTTTATACGAGAAAGTGCGTCAGCTACATTGTTTTCCTTACACGGTTTATATTTTATTGTGATATTATATTCTTGGAGTTTTAAAGCCCATCTTATTAACCTGGGCGTTAGGTTTTTTCCCGAGTAAAGTCTACCAACAGCCGCATGATCCGAAAAGACTGTTACTGGCGATTTGCCGAAATAAACTCGAAATTTGTGTACAGCCATTAATACGGCTAATGTTTCTCTTTCTGTAGCTGTATAATTCCTTTGTGTCTGATTCAACGTTTTACTAAAAAATGCCAGCGGATGGTTATTTTGCATAAGAACCTCACCCACCACATAGTCTGACGCATCTGCTGCAATTTCCAGGTTTTCGTCCCCCTCCGGGAATTTTAAAACAGGGGCATTAATAAGCGCTTCTTTTAATCTTTCAAAAGCTGTGTTAGCTTCCGCTGTCCACGTAAATTTACTCTTTTTTCTTTTGATTACTAAGAGTGGTTCAACAATATTAGCGAAATCTTTTATGAAAGATCGATAGTAAGAGCATAACCCAAGGAAGGAAGAAAGTTTCTTGGCGTTGTTGGGCGGTGGGAAATTCTTAATAGCTTTTATTTTTGAATCTTGCGTTTCTATACCCTTTTGCGAAATTTTATAACCGAGATATTTAAGTTATTTAGTTGCGAACTTGCATTTTGAGGCGTTAATTGTAAGACCGGCCACTTTTAATAATTTAAAAACTTGTTCTAGATCATTAATATGTTGTTCCAACGTACTATTCGTTATAATTATATCATCTAGATAAATTAAAGTTGATTTTCCTAGGACAGGCTTTAGAACAATGTCCATAGCTCTCTGGAATGTTGATGGGGCCCCACACAACCCAAAAGGCATGCGTAAAAATGCATAAGTGCCCGATTTTGTTATAAACGCAGTTTTATGTATATCCTCGGGTCTCATAGCTATTTGATAGTAGCCAGACGTTAAGTCCAAAGTAGACATATATCTTGTCGATTTGATCTGTCTAATGATCTCGTCTATAACCGGCAAAGGGTAAACTGGAAATTTGGTAATACTATTTAGTTTTCTGTAATCAATAGCAAACCTCCAAGCCCTTTTATCCGAAGGAGGAAACTCGTTCTTTTTCCTACATAGTACGACTGGACTCGAGTACTCACTATTTATGGGCGTTATTATTTTATTCTTTAACATCTCCTGAATATGTTCTTCGATGATTAGGTCTTTTTGTTTATCATAACGATACGGTTTAGTCCTACAAGGTTTTTCGGCATTTAATTGAATCTTGTGCGTTACTATTTGGCAGTTTCCTGGTTTTTCTGAAAACAAATGAGAAAAATTACTCACCACTTGCTGTATTGCTTTACTTTCACGGTCATTCAGATGGCTAAGGTCCAATTGAGGTGTCTCCACAGGCTCCACCACCCTCTGGTCCATCTCCAACACCACGGAACTATCTTGAAAATTTAATTTGGCCCTCGCGGCCCTTAAAAACTCCATACCTAAAGTAAGAGAGTGTTGCAGATCCTTCACTACAAAAATTAATACCTTGGGACTTTCCTCTTTTACCTGTAAGTTTAATGATAATTTCCCGATGCAGTGACATGTTTTTCCTTGCGCCGCTATAATTTCCGTATTTTTGGTTTTAAATAATCGTACCCTATAAAAATTCTTTTTGAAGAAATTTTCACTCATAAAATTTCCTTCTGCTCCTGTATCGATGAGGGCTTCTACTGGTACATCGCCAACCAGGACTTGTATAATTGGTAGCTGTGAGTTTTTTACGATGACCGTATTTAAATGTCTATTTGAGGGTTTTTTTAAAACTTCCGGGGTCTGGACCCTCCCTTTCACAGGCCCCTCTACTCGTTTAAAGCTTTCCTTTCAATCTGTGTGGCATTGGCAGTTCCAGGGGAAAGTAAGGCTTGACAGGAAAGATAGTTTAAACTTAAAATAAATGTTAGTTAAAATAAATATAAACCCTACAGTATTATAAGCCCCTACCAGGATAGTGGTTAGCGATCTGACTGCCGTGCCGAAGGGACCGGGTTTAAATCCCGGGAAAGGCATGGATATTTATAAATGTATAATGTCTGTGCGGCATGGGGCTATCTAAATATGCGGCGAGACGAAATTCTCTCGAGAGGCTGATGGTAGAGAAAGAGAGGTGGGAGGCCCTCGGATCTGTTTTATACCCGGGGTGCTCTGCATCAGAACTTGGGGCGAAACGTAGCAAAGCGTACGGTGCTGAAGGCTCTTGACAACGACAGGCGCAATCGTGCTGTCGTGTAGGCTGAAAGGAGGGAGAAATGATCTACATACTACCCATTTTAAACGGCGACTAGGGATTAGAGGACCCAATCGAAAATTGCTGGGGGTGACTAGTTATCTCCCGCTACCTTTTTTTTCCCGCCTTGCGATGATTAGAAGTCACAAGAATAACAAATATATTATTGTCTGGTCCTGATAACAACAGAGAATATATCATAATGACCTTCCCGGGACTCGAATCTGGAGCTCTCGAATACGAAGCTATGCAGAAAGGAGGGAGAAAATATACATTATAGTTTATCTATTCTTAATCCAGTCTTAATAAGTCTTAGAAAACAACCTAAAAAGATGGTCGATTTCAACTTAGATTCCACAAGTTATATTATGAAATATGTGACAACTTTCTAACTATTACAAAATATGTACTTTTTAAAATCTTTTCATTAAATTATTTCTAAATAATAACCCTAGTATAGTTTGTTTTGACTCAACCCTATAATTTGACTGCAATTTTCAAGAGCGAATGACATTTGCAAAATCTATTTCCTCTGCATGATATTTTAAAGTTGAAGTATTAAGAAAATTCTAAACTATTGTAGAAATCATATAATTAAAACAACTGCGATAAACGACTTAAATTTTCTGTACTTTGAGCTAACCTTTGGCTTCGTAGAGAAAATCTTGTTATCCTTCCGTATTCAAATATCTTTCATACAGCTGAGGGAGCCATTAAGAAGCACTCAGTCCATGAATATTTCATCCTTTCCATAATCCCACTAGTTATGCACCATCTATAATTAAAGTAGTCCCCAAAGCTTTATGTTCTAGTATTAGGAACCCTTGAGTGACTTTAAACGACTGTTTACACAATATTAATTGTAATCTCGTACAATTCTGTAGGAACAGAGGTACTTGACTTCCTGAACTCCACGCTTAAATTACTCTTGATATATTCCCTTCCTTCGACTCTTGATAACCTTAACATTTGGTCAGAAATCACCAGCAGATTTCACCTCATTATTTCTCGAAACTCTTTTCCGCACCGTACCATGACATTAAATGATCTCATTCTCCTAGTTATGTCCGCGTCGTAGTTTTGCTGACCTTTGCACAAGTTCCTCCCCCTTAGCCACAACGTTTTCGCTCCTCCCAGCTGGAGACGTGCTATTCCGTGCTCCAGGCATCATTAAAAGTCAAAAGTGAGACGGGAAGTTTCGTGCCGAAAATTTAGCTCGATCAATTAGGCTGCTGGACTTTGTTGATAGAAGAATGTCCATTAAACGTACTCGCTGTTGGAACTGACACCAAATCGGAAAATCAAAAGATGTAGTGAAAATTATGCTGATAATTTTAATAGTCTATCCATATATGTATTATATCAAAGAATTGGATATTATAATTATGTAAGTTTTAGTGGGTTTTTTGGGGCACTTTTTATGACAAGAATGCAGTTTTTCTTTAAGTCAACCGAATAATTTATTTAATTAATGAAAACGGAATTATAACTATTATTTGAACTAATACTAGAGCTTCAATTACGTTCTAACTTTTATGCAGTTAAAAAAATAACTTCTCAGAATGGCCGAATTTTTTTCGAATATAAATATTTACTCTCCTCTAAACTACGTAAAACTTCAAAAGTTAGTATATTTTTTAACTAAGCCTTTATGATAATTTTAGTAACTTATAGAGTTTGTAATAAATAGCAGAATGAATTCTTCTACTAATTTGATAACTTCATTGGAATATTATAAAGACGTGATGGCGAGTTTCAGAACTCCGAAAAGGATATTCGTTTTATAATTAGTTAATTTATATTAAACATGGAAATACAACGTATTTATTATTTGAACTAATACTAGTGCTATATTTGAACTAATACTTTGAACTAATACTAGTGCTATATTTGAACTAATACTTTGAACTAATATTTGAACTAATACTAGTGCTATATTTGAACTAATACTTTGAACTAATATTTGAACTAATACTTTGAACTAATATTTGAACTAATACTTTGAACTAATATTTGAACTAATACTTTGAACTAATATTTGAACTAATACTAGTGCTTCAATTACGTTTTAACTTTTATGTGGTTAAAAAAATAACTTCTCACAATAGCCGAGGTTTTTTCGAATATAAATATTTACTCTCTTTTAAACTACGTAAAACTTCAAAAGTCAGTATATTTCTTAACTAAGCCTTTATGATAATTTTAGTAACTTATAGAGAGTTTGTAATAAATAGCAGAATGAATTCTTCTACTAATTTGATAACTTCATTGGAATATTATAAAGACGTGGTGGCGAGTTTCAGAACTCCAAAAAGGATATTTGTTTTATAGTTAGCTAATTTTATATTAAACGTGGAAATACAACGTATTTATTTCTAAGAACAATAATATGACCTTCAGACTCATGTAATGTTTTCCTTTGATAATTGCGTTTTTTTCCATTAATAATGCGTTGATATTAAGTATAAATTCTAATCACAGCAGTCTATCTCATCTTAAGTCTGGAAAATTTTCAGCTTTTATTGTTTTAACGTACGATTAGGACAATTTCTAATTCACGCTTCAGCGTTAACCATCTGGTAGACAGGCTTTCTTTTTTTTCTTCATACCTACGACAAGGCAGCCGATCCACTAGGTCAGGCTGCTAATTTTGGTGCGGATCAGTTTTTCTTGTGTAAATTCATTAGGATTTTCCATGATGGAGATGTGAAAAATGAACAATGCCCTCCCCGGGATTCGACCCTGGACCTTTCGAATACGCGTCGAGTGTGCTACCGTTACACAACAAAGGTAGGCTGGAAGGAGGGAGAAATGATCTATATACTACCCATTTTAAACGGCGACTAGGGATTAGAGGACCCAATCGAAAACTGCTGATGGTGACTAGTTATCTCCCGCCACCTTTTAGTTCAGGCACCACTAAGGTGTCATTTGGATTCTCGATACTGGAGACGTGAATAATAAGCAATTTCCTCGACTGGACTCGAACCTGAACCTCTCGAATATACGCCGAGTGTGCTAACGAAGTACACAACGAAGGCATACTGGAAAGAGAGAGAATATACCTTCTACTTTCCACACCTCCTTCTAATGGAGGGACCCATTTACCCCTATAATATTATTTTAATCAACTAGTGAGCCTCTTTGAGCCTTTAGAAATGCTGTTTATTTAGGTCAACAGCATAGCGAGATAATGCATTGGTAAAATTCTAGTATCCCGCAAGCTTACCTGTTTTTGAGCAGTGCTTGTCCTGTTGGTTTGCCACACAGAATGGAATGTTTTCTGAATGTGTCTTTCATTTATCCAGAATGACATATTGTGTTTAATTGGGTGAAGGCACACGTTGGACATTTTGGAAATGAGAGGGCGGACGCATTGGCCAAGGAGGCAATTACCAATGTTAATGCTCGTGATATTGATGTACAGCGATCAACAAGAAAGCTGTGACTATCATGAAAAATTATATTTATAATAAATGGAGGGAGTGGGAAAGCTCTAATCGAAATAAAGGTTATATGAAATTTGATACACTTAAAAAAAGTTTATGTTATTCAGATATTCGTTACAGGTTATGGCCGTTCTCCTTTCTATTTTAAAAGGTTTAAATTACAAGAGTCTGACCTCTCTGATATCTGTAAAGAATCGGGCATTGCGGAGCATTATGTGTAAACATGTAAATATGTTACTGATAATCAGGAACGAGTTTAAAAAAAATGATGTTTATAATATATATGATATTTTAAATGATTTTAAAAGACTGAAAACATTTGCCAGGGAAATTAATCATCATTGGGAAATCCAGGGAAATTAATCATGCCAGGGAAATTAATCATGAGAGAAGATTAATCATGATAAGCTTGCAGTAAGGATTTTAATTTTAATTTTGTTTTTTAGCTATGTTCTTTATGTCTGTTTGTTGAGGTGTTGTTTCTAGCTCGCAAAAAGGCGATAGGGCGACGCAAAACCTGCCAGGAGGGTCGGGCTGCATCCTTCATATCATATCATCCACGAAGAATGCATTGGATGGGAAATTGTCTGTCCCTTCATAGGAGGTAGCGGTGGCCGCCTATTAGGTGCCTTCAAAATAAAATGGCCACCACTTCTGGCCTTAGTAGTGGCCAATTTCGTTATAGGCAAGTGGCCAACCACCATTGCGAAAATATATTCCTGATATCTTGAACGTACGACTTGAACTGCTTAAATTTTTAGAACTTCATACATTTCTCAGGATTTTGATTTTGAAATTTTTTTTTAAAATTATTTGTTCTCAGGCTTTCAAATGTTGACGTTGATTCTAATTACTGCTAGAAATAATTTTCAAGTTACTAATCAAATTACACACATGTCCATAAATTAAGGATAATTCGGAGTCACGCTGAAATCGAACTCTAAACTAAATATATCACCTGTAAACTCACTACACACATCTTAAAGAATCATATGCAAATTTCAGGAAGTAACCAGATGACACTGATGGTACGTCACAATGACGAGAGTGTAAGAGAGTGATATATAAGGATTACAGGCAAAGAAGTAAAATTGTTCGCAGGCGCTTTATAAGCATTTCAGTGCAATAACCGAATAGTTATGACACAAAGGACGCATTTGGATGATTTTTTACGTGGTAGAATTATCGGCCGTCTGGAATGTGGGCGTACCCAACAGGAAGTATCAGACGAACTTGGAATTGCACAGAGTGTCATCTCCAGGCTTTGGCAACGATTCGAAGATGATGGTAATGTGAGTAGACGTTACAGCACAGGTGGCCCCAGAGTTACAAGGCCGAATGAGGACCGGTATTTGGCAGTTACTGCCAAAAGAAACAGGCGGAGCACAGACTCAGACCTGTCTCGTCAGCTCCCTTTAGCCACTGGTACGACAATTTCAAGGCAGACCGTGTACAGACGCTTAGGGCAGATTGGTCTATATGCTCGTAGACCTGTCAGATGCGTTCCACGTACTGCAACTCACAGTCGCTTGCGGTTAGCCTGGAGTAGAGAGCATGCATTGTGGGCACCGCAACATTGGGCTTGTGTGATGTTTTCCGACGAGTCCAGGTTTAGCTTGCAGTCTGATTCTAGTCGGACTTTCATATAAAGAGCTCCAGGTACCCGTTACCACAAAGAAAACATCATTTAACGACACCGTTACGGTGGTGCAGGAGTGCTCGTTTGGGGTGAAATTATTTTGGGTTCCAGAATTGACATGCATGTTCAAATTGGAACCATGATAAGCCAAATCTATCGAGACATCATTCTGGAACAACATGTAAATTTGTTTCGGGGCGGCATGGGCGCGCAATTTGTGTTTATGGATAACAACGCCCGTCCTCACCGTGCAAACATCGTAAGCGAATACATTCAATGGGAGGATATCACCCGTATGGACTGGCCAGCATTCTCCCCGGACTTTAATCCAGCAGAGGACGTGTGGTACATGCTTGGCCGACGAGTTGCAGCCCGTCAACCTCCTCCTACATGTCTACCGGAACTTCGGAGAGCATTGCTTTTTGAGTGGTGTAATATCCCCCAAGATCAGATCGATAATTTGATACTCAGCATGCCTAAGCGTTGTACGGACTGTATTGCATCGTCTGGGAGACATACAATGTATTAACAATCAAACCAACCATGTAATATTAGTTTTTTGTAAATAGGTTTTTTTTTTTTTTTTTTTTTTTTTTTTTTTTTTTTTTTTTTTTGTAATATGCTGGAGGAAGAAATAATCGCTAATTTTTTTAATAATATCAAACATATAGCATCTTTTTTTGCTCTTTAACTTTTGTTTAATAAATAAGCTTTACAAATAAGTCAAATTTGTTTTGCTTCTAACTCTTCGTTTGCCTGATTTTGCAGTATCCTTAATTTATGGACATGAGTGTATTTAAAAGTAACACGAACTGTATATTCAGTCAATCCTGGTAAATCAACAGTGCGGCGCAAAATGTGCTGTATTCGTAAAGGAAAGACGTTATTAAATATACTGTATACAAGAAACCGTTATTAAATGACTACGGAATAATAATTTAATAAAAATAGTTTTGATTACAAATTTGCGGAGCAACAATTTATTACATTGCTGTATGATAAACCTAAAATTCTATATACAAAAGCGCACATGCACCAAGTTTTATTTTTTATAAATTACGAACTATAATTTCATTGGTTGGTACTTTCGCATCATATTGCATCCATTTTTTCTTTACATTATCTCTATATAAATTAGTAATTCTCTATGTTAAACTTTTCACGCTTCTTTAAATACTGATAAATCACTATGCCTATCACGATTCACAGTTTCTACAACTCTTTCTGTAAAAACCATTTCCACCGCATTTTTAAAAATTTTATTCTTATTTATTTGTTTATTTAATTTTTCACTCTGACACTTTTATACAGCTCACGTATTTCATGCTTGGACGGATTTCATGAAGTGAAATGAACCTGCGTTTACTGCTTTTAAATCACTTAGTTTGTTAATTAATAAATGAATAAATTTGAAAGAAAAATTAAATTTCTTACACTTTGATGAATGATAATAAATATAAAAATATTTAAAATTATGGAATGGCAACACGTTTCTTTCAAATCGCTGAGTATGTTTATTAAATTTCGAAAACAAATGTATTACATTTTGCTTAGAGGCAATACATTGCTTTCATATTGCCTTAATTTTCTGATTGAATTTGAAACGGTAATATATTACGTTTCGCAATGTGGCAACACAAAACTTTTATATCGCTGAGATAGTTAATTAAACATTTGCTAAATTAGCCTGAAATATGTGTGTATAAAGCGTGCTGATCCCATTGCTGGGTTTTGAGAAATGTTATGCAGAGGGGGAACTTCGTCTTATTTTGAAGGTCAAGTGAGTCAAATCTCATCAAGAGCGGAATAAAAATGTAGATTTGTATGAAAGACAAACACACGGACATTCCTTTTTCATTTACGCTGAATATTATTTTTATAAAAGTGAAAAATATTCGCCTAGCTTTCGAAATGTTTATTATAATCATTTTTAATACTTTAAAACTTAACAGTTCGAAGCATTGAGAGACGTACAGGATCTGGCAAAAGCCCCTATTATGACAACTCTGAGGGGCAGGGGGCTCCCGATCTGACGTACTGTGCCAAAGGGGATTAGTTCCACCCTACCCACGAAACAATCTACCATGTTGCGACCTTACAGAGCAAGGACAGACAAGGCAGTGCCAGTACGATCCCTGCCAAGCCTTACCCTGTCCCGATAGCCCTCAGGCCTTCTGTGAAGTCTGTTTTTATACCCCCGTGGTTGAGACTGCCTAGGTACAGATCCTAACCAGTACTTCCCAGGCATTCGCCTGAGTCATCCCCCGGGGAAGCCCTATTATGACAGAAGAAAATCTAGAAAGAGCAAAAATACTTAGAGAAAACCATTACCTTAAACATGAAAGAAAATCATTGGAAAGAATGAGGCTAATCGTGATATTGTTTTCATACGCCAAGAAGATGAAAACTGATAAACGATATTATTTTACAAACCTAAAGGTAAAGTTTCTAGATAACTAAAAAATAATTAAATTATGTAATCTGCTAATCACATCCATCTGGGTAATTATAGTATAGTATTAAGAATATAATTACAACACAGTAAGATTGGAAGTCCACTTACTATTACTATAGATTTCTTTTGTCGTACATAGTTAGCAAACGTTTCTACTTGAATAGTTACTCATTAGTTGTAGAAGGTACTGCTAATGGGTAGATTTATGGGCAACTGCTGGAGAGAAAATTTGCACTCAAATCACGTGATCAGGAACATAGAAGAAGAGTTTTCCTTGGCTGGAGTCGTCATTGTGTGAAAACTTAATTGAATTAGATGCATAAAAATGCACTGCAAATTGCTGTCATTCAGTCATATAGACTAGCGTCCATTCAGTGGAGATCTTAACTCATAGAATGTTATCAATGAGATGGTACTGAACACAGAGTTTCCAAGAAGTCCGAAGTTGAGTCGAAGAATTTGCATTTTAATATTAAGTCTATATAAATTCTGATACACCAAATCTGGTAGATTATTGAATTCAGAGAATCTTTGAGTCTATCCATTATGATTTCAAAACCCTCGTATGTTTAAAAACATATGTCATATATTTCTCAATCAGTCTGAAAAGGTCTGACTTCATTATTTTTCGCGGTTTTTAAATTGTAAGCTTTATCACAGTATTTGGACTATCTTGTAAAATTTACCACTTCTGTATAAATTATCAAATTAATACCACCATTTTCTGCCTGTATTGATTGGAAATATTGCTGCTTAGGAATCGTACCTGAACATGTAGTTAGAATTTTATTGTAATTAATAAATTATCAGCGTTTAAAAAATGAAAAAGATTTTTTTTTTCTTATGAAGTAGAAACCTACCTCTGATTGCTGTCGCAATCAATAGAATTTTGTGCAAAATCTAGTCAGTTTTGGATCAATATTTTACCTACTTTCAAAATCTTTTAAACTATTCTCTGTATTATAGTTATTCCTCCTTTCAAGTTATTTCTCAGATTTAAATTATTTTCAGTGCTAGTGGAAATGAAGTCTAGTTATATGGCGTACTATCGTGAATACTGTAGTAAGACTACAATTATTTTACAAGATTTATTATGATTGACTTGAATATTAAAGCATTTAAGGCTTGAATAAAGTCTAAAGGAAACGGAACATCATTTTGATGTTATTGATCACAGAATAAACATCATGAAATATATTTCTGTTATTTTTGAAAAGCTGCTTTTTGACCATAATTTTATAAGCAAAGCTTTAGAAATTGAAAAGTACCTTACTTTAGACTTAGTTCCCTTTTTAACAATACACTCAGTATGGGAATTTATAAAATATATATTTTAAAAACTGATATTGTCATCCGGACGGTATAGTGGTTAGAGGAGCCTACTGCAGTACCGAAGGATCTGGGTTCGAATATCTGAGAATACATGCATGTGTATAAATGTATAGTGTCTGTGCGGCATAGAGCACTCTAAATATGCGGGAGCCGAAAGTCCTCTCGTATAGTTTGATGGCGGGGAAGAGGTTTGGAACCCTCTGCGGGGTGCTTCCTCTCAAAATTTTGGAGGAGGAAAAGAATTCCAACCTCTCTTTGGAGAAGCTCTTTCAACCATTTCTTTTATGTAATATGGAAACAATGACAACAAGAACAACAACAAAAATAGACATTTCTACGATAATAATGATACACACTAATAATTTGTTTTTTTAAATGAAGGTAACTGAAATTTTTCTCTTGTGCTAAGAAAAAAATTTCAATTCTGCTTCAGTAAGAAACATTAATTTCGCATTTAATATTAACAGTGTGATAGGATTTCAAAACCAGTTTGCTTGAGATGCAGAAACTGTTCCGGTTTAAATTCGTTTGAGTAACTGGATGGATTTTTGTATTGTTTTAGCAAAGTATTCTGTTCATTTTTCTTTATTTGCAATCCATTATTTTAAAATATCTCCAATCCTTAAAACATTTTCTCAGCTTATCCAGAGTATAAAAAATGATGAACACAATTAACATGATTTGTTCTTTGCGATGGTCCAACTTCACACATCTCTTGAATATGAAAAAAATCTATATGTATGAGTTTTACCATGTTTATTTTAAAATTCTTGAACAGTAAAGTTAATAAAAATTCTTGGATTTGGGAAAAGAATCCTATTTCCTTTCAGCAAACCTCAAACTGTCAGTTTCCTGTCAGTGGTGGCATTTCAGAATGGGCATAAAAATATGAAACAGAATCTGATCGTTATTTATGAGTTCCATCACGCGCACTGGCATCCATACACGCACAAGCTGGAAAATAAGTGTTTCTCCCCTTCACAGATTAAGCCGAAAGAGCTTTGGAAAGCAAGGAAAATAGAAATACGAATTACATCTTTTAATTTATTAATCGTGAACTCAACATCTTAAAAGAGATATCGATTTAACTTCAAGAAATCAGTGAGGTAGTAAAAGTTAAATAGGTTTTTGAAGTTAGAGGAGTACTTTATTCGAGTGCAAATTATAGTATTTTGTATGACAGCATATCTAGTAGCCAATGATCTGACAGGGTAAAGTTTTAATATGATGAATGATTCCGTCTCTCGTGCAAGAAAGGGTTTTACTATGTATTATGTATCCACACGTCTCGGATGACTGCTTCTGGTTACGTGTTGAATGACCATTTATTTTGTGGAGAACCATCGCAAGAATGAAAATTCACAATCCGTTGTGTTTCAAAGATTTAGAAATCCAACAGCAAGGACCAAACTAAAATTTAAATGAAGGCAGCTTTTTTATAAATCATAAACGAGAACGCTATTAACACGAATACGTTACCATAGCATTTCACCTAATTTAAATAATAAATTGGTTCAGAAACTGTGTTTACCAATTCATGTATCTAAGGTAAAATGTCAGAAATAATTACAAAAGCATTTCGTTATTATTTTTATTTACGTAAATTATAAGGTATTTCTCCCGCCTTCTTAGCGTGCCTTCGTGGTGTAGTGGTCTGCATGCTGGGCGCGTATTACAGAGCTCCGTGGTTCGATTCCCGGCGAATGCGTTGCTGACTTTTCATGACTCCTGCTTCCAAATAACCGAATATCTCTAAAGTGGCGCCTGAGGTAAAAGGCTGGTGGATGATGATTGTCCACACCCAGGGGAGACCCGGGATTCTTCCAGACCACTGGCTGGACTTGTTCTGACAGCTTCGGTTTCTTGGGCAGATAATCAGTCTTCACAGTGACTAGAACCATCGTTTATACGGTGATAGGTGCAGCCTTGGAAAGGACCGTACTTGTACTATCGTGTCTGTGACCTTGTATGTGGGAACGCTCTCATGTAGATATTAAGGGCTGTACGGGGGGGCTGGCTCCCCGCTCAGTGTCCTTGGCTATGGATGGTGGCTATGAACATGAGAAGTCCTCGCGGGCTGATCGGTGGGTGCGGCGCCCCTCCGTACAGTCTCTGAGCATGGAGAGCTATTAACATATAAGGCAGCTCAAAGAAGCAGCCAGGGAATGGATGCTCCACTCTTGGTGTGAATGTCCACACACAGGATCACATTTCATCTTTCCTGCTTCCAAAAATAACTTAATGGCTCTACAAGGGATATATGATTGTTGCTGGTTTTTCATATAAAATCATATTAATAATAAAGAAAGTGGAGAAAAATGTTAAGGTCAACTCCACATATTATCAGAAATATATTCTACACCCAATTTTCGAATATGAAATGCGATCTCTTTACTCACAGTGCCATTCGTCAGTAGAACTGCATCAAGATAAAGCAAGCTGCAACACCTCAAAATTCACTCTTAATTTCCTGGAAAAAAATGGAACAAAAATCGGATATCAAGGACATACCCTTCACCCATATCCTACCAAATCTTCTGATCTATCCCCCCATAGATGTTTGCGTTTTTTGACTTTTAAAAAACGAATTGCCCAAACGTCTAATTACAACCCTCCTTGGAATATGGGCAGCTGTTTGAGAACAATGACGTAGAAAACCTTTTCCGATACTACAAATGTTTTTACTCTCTTGGAAATTACGGCGTAGGAACATAGTTAAGAATAAGGATTATTAAATAGAACATGTAAAACTTAAAACACAATAATTTTAGAAGAAATCGTTAGGTGAATACAAAGAAAATTATCTAAAATATTGTTACGAAATGTACAGGCGCGGTAAGATGGCTTTCTCGCAAAGCAGTTTTAGGGTTGCCATAAAATGGCAAGTAAGGTAAGGTTGCCACATTTGGCGAGAAATCTTCAATTTGGCGACATTTGGCGACAAATTGATTTGAGCTCCGGGAACGACTGAACCGAAGAGTCGGGAGCTGTGCTCTGTGTGTCGTCGAGTGCATCGCGAGTTGTAGCGTGGAGAGTCTCGAGAGTACGTGGAGTTCCGAGAATGACCAAGCAGAGTCGGGAGCTGTACTCTGGTGCTTTGCAGTGAAGCTGTCTCCAGCGTTATTGCCTGAGAGTGTGAAGGTTGTGTCGCTGATTGTTCCAGCATGTTTATAGTAGATCTTCGACGACTGTAAAAAGTGACTTTGCAGCTATCCTGTTTAATATTGGGTAAATAAAGTGTGTTTCGATACTTCATCATCAAGTGTCATCATTATTCACTCCAAATCCACACGAACCCCGTACATAAAGTAACGTCAAGAAAGAAGAAGAAAATAACGCAACAATATGTATAAACAGCCATTGCCAATTTACCCCAATACAAATGAGTAAATGGATCTGCAGTGATTTTTTAACATTAGTTTGGGTTGAAGTTCGTCTCATGAACTATAGAAAGTTAGATAAAAATGTAAGGTGAAAAGAGATAGAACTGAGATCTAGTAAGAACTGGATTCGGAAGAGAATATACCTAATATTATCCCAAATTCAACCCGTATGAAGTAAAAGAATGGCTGACTGAGATATTTGTTTACATGACATAAAATAACAGTAAAAGTATCTTGCAATATCTCCGAAGAATATTTAGCTCGTTTCTGAAACGCGGGTATATTTTTTCAATTTCAAGTGGTATCCAATTCTGGTCTACTAGGTTTGGAGTAGAGCTGTTTACGTTTCAAGGTCAGGTATACCAGTTTAATGCTTGTGAAATTTTTCATAGGAGCGAGGAATAAAATGAATACGACAAACCATAACCATGAGTGGAAACATTTCGTAGGCGTTGAATACCATAGCTTCGACAGAGCAGGCCAAAATTTTGCTGCATTTTTTACTTCCTTGTACGATGTAAAAAGGAAGTATTGTAATCGCGAAAAGTTTCAGGCAGCATATTTCAACGAAAATATCCATTTTGACCGCTATCGAATGCAATTTAACGATGTTTTTGCGTGATATCTGTACGTAAGGACAGAATAAAAGACTCTCTTCCTCCAAAAAATTATAAAACTGCTTTAAAATTAATTCTGAAGAGAATTTTTCGTGGCGTCTGTACGAACGTATGTACGTACGTGCCTACGTACGTATCTCGCATAACTCAAAAACGAGTAGCCTCAGAACGTTGAAATTTTGTATATGGGAGTGCTATAACATGTAGATGTGCACCTCGTATTTTGGTTACCATCGGCCGCACCAAACGTATATAAATATATTTATATATTTATCCACTCTATTACCCGGCTCAGTGATCTCAGTTTCTTTACTCTTATATGTTTGTAAATTGTACATTTTTTACTTTAAGAATGATTGAATTATGTTGTTTTTATCTTCCGGTTAAGGTTTTTTGGCCTTTAGTAAATCTGTATGGAATATTTTTAGAATTATCAACAATTTTAAAGTTGTTTAATGCCGCTAAGCCTTTTTTTTTATGGTGGCCATTGATGTTTACATTTGAAACAGGAGACTAGTGGATTTGTTGCCAATCTAGAGAAACTTAGCTTCGCAACAACAAAGATAACGCATTCATTTATTATTGCCAATTAAATCATGCCTAATTCTTTCTGGAATATTTTCGAGGAAATAAGTGTTTGAAATTTACTTCGTAATTTTTAATATAGATATTTTGAGTTTTTATGTATTTTTGCCTTCTCGCGAAGTGAGAACTGAATTAATTTAATGAGAAATACTCAATCTCCTGTGAAAAACTGTTTCTTTTTTGTTTTGCTTGCTTAATTTCTTTTATACATCATTCTAGCTTTATTATAGTATTTGAATAGAACATGTGGCAACGATTAGATAATTCTATTCTTTAAATGATATAAATTTTGTGCATAATGAGTTATAATATGAACGAAATATAATACTGTTAATTGGTAGATTTAATTCAACCAATAAGTTTAAATGAAATGAAAAAAAAAAAAAAATGCGTATAATTTAATATTCCGTACAAGGAAGTCATTTGGGATACACATCAGATTTTTTCTCTTAGCTATGAAAATCTTTTATAAGTTATTTTTACAAGTGATATTTAGAACAACGCTGCTTCTCATTAATTTACGAAAACTGCTAATAATATAAAATCACAAAAATATTAAAGATTTAATAAAGGTAACGAACTACTTTAAAACTGGGTTTGCAACTAATATAGTTATTTTGTTTTTATAGTAGCTTCATCACAGGATATTATTACACCATCATCTGGAAGTAGCAGACTTCTTTTCGTTTTAATTGTGACTTTTATTAATTACATGTCTTGCATAGCATAAAATGTTTATACTAGTTTCTGCAGCAATAAACGCTTAAATAATAATATTATCTCTAAAATTGTGTCTCTCGGACGGTATAGTGGTTAGGGGAGTAAACCGCTGAGTTGTCTTCCGACCCAGGTATAGATATATCCATGCAGAATAGGTTACCAACTCGGCGGGAGTCAACCACTAGCTACCAGGCCGCAGCCCTGGGCAGCCCCGGCTGAGCAGACGACATTTATAAAATGCAAAAAAGAGATATACATGTGGATACAAGGCACTTGAAGAAGAGTACAACAATGTACAAAGAAATATATACTTGTGCATACAAGGTACTTGAAGAAGAGTACAATGAAAATTTATGTGTATACATATAAATGCAAACTCATATACAGATATATACACACTTACATAAATAGATATTCCGAAACAAATAAAAGTATACATACTCTCACTCATATTGATATATACACCCATACATATGCGTTATCATGACAGTTAAAGTTTACAAGAAGCATGCCATTGAGGTACGCGTGATCCTTAGTATAAATTAGGTACCATAAATAAACGATATAAACATGTACAGATATATTACAGCATTCAGATACAGTACGAACTTTATGTATGAGAACCTGGCACAGCATAAATACAAAATTACATATTGAACATACATATCACATTCTCTGTTGTTGACATATTGAACTAGCTTATATAGACTTTTATGACTACTATCTTCCAGTGTCAGAAGAGTAATTGTTAGTACAGTAGTTAATTATTGTTTTCAGTTTCCGTTGGGCAACTCTGTTACTTTGTAGATTCTGGAACCAATTTGGCCAGAAACTGGCTCCTGGTTGCTTGAGGCTGTTAAGTGCTGTGTGTGGGCAGGAGACCACAAAATGATCTGGATGACCCTCCTTCCCACATTCACAGTTACCATTCTCTCTCAAGCCAAAGCGGCAGAGGTATGAAGGAAAGGGCCCATGACCAGTGAGGAAATACGGCATGTAATTGCTATTATTTTGGATTATACGTGGTTAGGGAAGCCTACTATGGTACCGAAGTGCCCGGGTTCAAATCCCGGAAACGACACAGATGTTTGTAAATGTATAGTGTCGGTGCGGCATGGCGGCATCTAAATATGCGAAAATGCGGAAAGTCCTCACGGGTGGATTAGTGAAAGGGGAGAAGGCTGGGAGAACCCCGGACCCCCACCGTGGTGCTTTCCCTCAAAAGTGGGGTGGAAAATAGAAGTCCAACCTCTCTTCAGAGTAGGTTTTGGCAACCATTCTTCCATGCAATTATGGACAATACAACAACAACATCTCTAAAATTGTTAAGAGATAAAAAAAAATAATTTTAGAACTTATTACTTATCCATTTCGTAATTAATGCCTTTATAGAAGATGCTAAAGTATAATATCAAATAAATAAAATTTAAAAAAAATTACCTTCTTAACAGTTTGTAGTATGACTGAAAAATTGAATGTTTTAAGTGATTCATTATATACAGCTGTTTAATATTTATACGTAAATATTTACGCACAAATTCATTAGGAAAATGCAATGTGCTAAAGTTCTTTCATGCTGACAAAGATGTTCCGCTTTACAATGAAAAATACATTGCTTGGAGGAGGGGAGGTGAAAACACATAAAAGCACTAAACACAATGTTAATGGGAGGAAATATAGCATACAGGAGAATTTTACCACAGCACACGCAAGCTACCTTCAGGAGATTGCGAAGTTAGGATTTAGCGGGGTCTTTGCTGCTGTTTGGAAAACAAACTCTTGTTGCCACAGAGCACGAATTTTCGTTTGGGTTCCGAGTTGTTTCGAGAATTATTCTCTAACGGCGAAATCACTCCCCCAGACAGAATACTGCTGGGGAAGGTACCATATGTTCTCATTGTACTGGTCTTTCTCTGTCTGACTCGAGAATTTTTGTATTGAGAAGTGGGAGGATGAAGATCCTCTCTGAAAAATTAACTTGTAAATTTTGTTAAATTTTAAACTTGATTTGCCATTGGTCAGGATAATGACCACTAAAAATTTTAGAAATTCAATTAGAAAGTTTCAAATTTCAAAATTATTCATTAATTTGGGTGAGCATGTTTGGATCTATTTTCCAAAAAAATTAGATCTTCAGATGTATTTTATGTTTACTTTTTGGTTGCTTTATTTTTTATCTTTTTGTTGCTCGGTTCTCGTGCCCCACTTTCATAAGTTTTTAAATTATTAAAATTTGAGTTCGTTTATAGCCCTTTAAGTTTTCTGTAATAAAACCTGATTTCTGTATAGAAAATATGACTGGACTCTGAGTGACTTCGTTTCTGTTGCACATGCTGATCCCAGTATAACTTTAGAACTTCGGATAGGTGGTTCCGGATTTTGCTTCTGAATCAAATCAAATCGGTTCTTCGTTAAGTTCCAAGGCATCGAATGTACGAATCCATGGGAGATAGCGTTTAATGTCTTCCATTCCACAATATCTACATTCATAAATATCCAAGTTCTGAAACCGAATATACTGACATCGTTATTTCATTATAGTGTCGATTAATTATAAAGTTAATTTGTAACTTCTTATTTATTCAAACCTGTATTTGGAAGAATTGATTTCTAACCATTTATATAAATTTTAACACCCAGCAAGAAACTTGCGAAGCAGAGAGCGGAAAAAAATTCTCCAGTCCATAGATTTGAGCAATGAATTATTTAGAATCTACCACCTTTCCTTCCTGAGTCACATTGGCATTATAATTTTCTTTTGAAAATGCGAAAGACGAAAGTAACCTGATATATTTTTTTGGAAAGCTTCTCTGATGACTTCGGAATAAATACTGAAAGTTCTTCTGTCCGGACAAATACAGAAAAGCTTTAGCTTCATCCTGAGTTTACTCCTGGATACTTGTATTTTGGTTTTGAGCTATGTCAGGACTAACTCAAAACAGATGACTGATATTCCCATAAGAAAGTATATTTGACTAGACAGAAGTCAGTCAGTTTCATTCCGAGTTATCGTAATCGGAACTTACTATTCCCCATGGATAATTGTGCTTTTTGGCAAGATGATAAGGAATTTTTAATTTTTAGTACTTTCTGACCTATAGAATATTCTACCCGCTGTCTATTCTTATCATAGTATACTTTCGGTTTCTGTCTAGCTGAATTCAAGTTTCTTACTTTCATTCATTTTCTTCATTCTATTGTATTCTGAATGTCATTTAACTTAAATTGTTCTTCCCTTTGTTGCACAAAAAGAATTTATCTAAGTGACTTAAAATTTTCCTCCTTAAAAAAAGTTCTACGGGGGTCTTTGGCTTAGTATCATACTTTGCCTTTCTGAATGCAAAAGCTAATATTTTTGTTTATGTATTCCGCTGTATTCGATTGCGGCCTATATGGTACCATTTTCCGATGGCGTATGCCGAATCCTGTGCAAAGATTTTCAAATAATTGACTTACAAATTGTGTTCCGTTATCAGGTATTACTTTTATTGGGGGCCCCGTATTTTAGAGATACTTATTTAAAAACGAATCTGACACTATTTTTGCTGATGCTCGTTTAAGGGGAATTAATGCTATACATTTTGAAAAATGATCAAAAGTAGATAAGATATCTATTCTTATTTAGCTTTGTTCTGGGGTAAGGTCCGAGCAAATCGATACCCGTCAATTCATTGGTGAAAGTAGGTTTTATGTTATTTAAGTACCCGGTCGGGTTATAATTAACATCGTTAATTAATTGGCACACATGGAATTATCTGACATACTTCGTCGCGATTTTCTTTAACTTCGGAAAATAAAAAGCTTCGGAGAACCTTCGCAATGTTTTCCTAATACTGAGGTGGCACGATATAGATGAGTCATGCAGCTCCTCTACAATATTTAATCGCAGTCTTGCTGGGATCACTAGCCAGTACTCTTAATTATCGTTAGTTATTTTTGTGTAAAATAGCAATGTATCAATGATTTCATAGTGGGCTGTCCTATTTCTAATTGCCCTAATGTCCTAATCCTCAAAATGTTCGGGGTTTTCGAGATACGCATATATGTTCTTGAATTCAGGGTCCGTCTTCAATTCTGCAGTGATGGTACTCTATTATTTTGTAGGTTAACATCGTACATCTGACAGTATTTTCTTCTTCGTCAAACTTAATTTTTGATAGGGCATCTGCGACAGCATTTTCTTTCCCCGGCCCGTGTTTTATTATTACATTTTACTATTGCAGCTTTAACGGTCAGCGTATCAGCCAGCCTGAAAGATTTTTTCCCTGAACACAATTGACAAGCTGCCGCTTGGTCTAAATAGATTATCACCGGGGTACTTCCAGAGTAAACTCGAAATTTCTGCACTGCTAATGAGACAGTGAGAGTTTCTCATTCCATCGAGTTATGATTTCGTTAAGTCTGATTCAAAGTTTTACTGAAGTTGGCGATTGGCTGCCCGTTTTGGTAAAGGACGGCGCCAACTGCCAAATCAGAGGCGTCTGCAGCGGTTTCTAAATTTTGGTTCCCTTCTGGGAATTTGAGTAATTTGGTATTGATTAATGCGTGTTTTAATTCTTCGAACGCATTGTTCACCTCTGCCGTGCACGTGAACCTAGTTTTCTTCCGTTTGAGAACCAGCAAGGATTCAACTATCTTCGCGAAATCCTTTATAAAGGATCGCTAATCTGAGCACATGCCCAAAAAAGACGCTATTTTTTTTGCTCTGTTAGGAGCCGGGTAAATCTTTATTGCTAAGATTTTAGAATTTCTATTTCTATAAGTTCCTTTTTTCCAAATTTTATATCCGAGGTAGCTAAGTTTCTTCGCCTCAAAATTACATTTTTTGGGATTCACTTGAGGTGGCTTCATTTAATAACAAAAAAGCGTCTTTTAAATGCTCTATGTGCTCGTCGATAGTTTGACTTGTAATTATAATATCATCTAAATAGATGAAAGTACTTTTGCTTAGGATGGGTCTTAATACGAAGTCTAGTAATTTGTGGAATGTAGCCGGAGCTTCGCTTAAGCCAAATGGCATTCTCAAAAAGGCATACACGCCTGACTTGTTCTTCTTGTTTTACTGCAATCTGAAAAATATCCTGATGTCAGGTCAAGCGTTCTCATATAATTAGTGGATCGTATTTTTCGAATTATCTCCTCAGTTATCGGCAGGGGATACGTAGGATACTTCGTTATACTAATCAATTTACGGTAGCTCCTAGGGAGTTTTAGCCCGAAGGCAAACACGCGCTACTCAGGATTCCTAGCTCTCTCTCTCTCGAAGTAAAATTAAACTTCTTTAAATACTTCTACTTCTGATTTGCATTCAACGGGATTCTAAAAACTCGTTCTGGTAGGGAGTTGTAAGTTGAAACGAAGAAAGACAGGAAAGTTCAATTAAATTAAAATAGCTGCTGTAAAATTTAAATGTACCTTACAGCTGTTTTTAAAGATTTTGTGATATTATTGCTGAATTGAATTTTACGCAGTTTAATTGCGAAGAACATGATATTTAAGAAATAAAGGTAATACATAAAACGTTATAAAAAACCCTTTGGGCGTAATATAAAATCTGAAAACTTTCAGATTTTTTTTTTCGGTATTTAATTTACTATCAAGAGAAAAAAGTTGGGTTGTGTTTTTATAGATGCTGTCCCTTTATCCACAATTTATTCAATACCATCCGGATGCAGAGATCTTCTTGAAAGTCGAGAATGTCTTAGCTACATGACGTAAAACCTTCATTATTTTTTATTTTCAGCAATCAAGAACATTATCTTAAATATTTTTACCCTCGAAGGTAAAAGAAAAGAAAAATAATTTATTGCATGCAATAACCTTATAAGCTTGCTTTAATGTTAGTAAAGTCAAATGACATTGCTTTCTTCTAAGTAATAAGTCGAAGGAAAATAACTTCAGCCACGTCAGAGCGCAAATCTCTGACTAACCTATGTTTTAGTTTTTGTGCGAAAGTTTCTTTGTGTTAAGGAAATATTTTTCAAGAATCAATATTAAGTTAGCTGGATGTACAATATGTTTATTGCAATCTTTACGTTGCAGATTGCATATAATTTGCAATAGTTGGATGAATAGATTTACGAGTTAAAGAAAGTAATTTGGCGTACATGGATTTCTCTTGTAATTTTATTTATAGAATTGCTGTTTAGTGGATTATATTTGATTGCGAATCCAGCCAGCAGCCTTACACTAACGGATTGGTGAATTTTTCTTTCATTAATTTGATACGTTCCGTTTTGAAACAGAACTGATCTCTGGAAACTTCACAAAAATTATATCGCTGATATGTTATGCGAATATTTTAAGTTATTATATTTTTAATATATTCAAATTTTACAAGTACCTCATGTGCAGTTCTGCCTTAATCTGCAGTTCTCCTGATGCTATATAAAAATTTTTGATGTGGACACTACACGGCTTTCTTTTACGGCCTATTAAATTATGCGCAATTTTTGTTGCATTTTATTTGTTGCATTATTTTCCTGAATTTCATAAAAGATATGTTTTTTATTCAGTCATATCAGGTCTCACCTCGCAGCAAAGAAAAATTACATAAAAACTCAAAACATCTTCAATAAAAATTGTAAAACACTAAATAGAGTTAAAACCCATTAAAAGAAACAATTCTTTCAATTAAAATTGGTGTTTAAATTTATTCAAATTAGGCTAGAAGAAAGATTGTACGTTGTACAAAATTTGGCCCCACTCTGCATAAAGACACTGAAGTTGCTGCAAAAACTGAATCCACTGTCCACTAAGTTTCAAATACAAACAAACGGCGACTTCGTTAAGCTTAGTCGCACTTAAAAAACTTTTAAATTGTTGATAACCCTACAACTAGTGCATGCAGATTAACATAAGTATAGAAACCTTAACCGGGACATAAGGAACATAATGCAATCACTTTTAAAGCAAAAAATGCAGAATTTACCAACATAGAAGAAGAAAAAAAGCGTAGTTCAAGGAACTGGGTAACAGAGAGGATATATATATATATATATATATATATTTTTTTGCAAAAGTATATATATATATAACTATATATATATTTATATACTTTTGATTCGGCCGGATTGCAACCAAAAAGGGAGGTGCACATCTACATGTTATAGCAGTCCCATAACAACATTTCAACGATCAGAGGCTGCTCGTTTTTGAGTTTTGCGAGATACATACATACATACGTATGTACTTACGCATGTACGTACAGACGTCACGAGAAAATCTCGTCTGAATCTATTTCACAATCCGTTTTAGGAAGACGAGTCCTTAATTCTGTTTTTACATACATATTTAACGCAAGAGCATCGTCCAAATGGAATCGAGAGCGGTGAAAATAGATATTTTCTCTGAAATAAGATACCCAAATTTTTCGCGATTACAATACTTCCTTAACTTGGTTCAAATAAGTAAAAAAAAAATAAAATAAAATTTCAATCTTTGAGAGGTAATTATAAATTGAATGAAATTACGATGTCCTTTAAATTATTTTTCAAATAATGCTAAAAATCAATTAAGGGAACATAAATGTCCTGAAAGGTTAATACTGTACATTACTAAATAGGCTGGAGTAAATTTAATTATTGAGCCCATGTAGCTTAAACATTACAGTTAAAAAAAAGATTTCTTTAATTTAATAATAGCAACAGATTTACAATAAATTACCAAATTTCCATTATATTTAATTTTCAAAATCCTATTAAGAGCTGAATAATTATGTTCAATAACTGAAAATATTAGTACATTTTCCCCTTACTGTCATCTTAAACAACCTTCACGTTAAATATTTTATATTTTCCAGAACATTATTAAATTTTGTGCTTTCAATAATCCCCTGCAGTATATTTTTATTCAGAAGATAATAGAAATTAAGCACACATACTTCACAAAATTAATAAAAACCTTCTTATTTTTATAATTACTTAATTAAATCGAATCCTTTGTGACTCTGCCCGTAAAATTTAAGCTTATGAATTTAAAAAAAAAAAAAATGCATACTAAATCTTTTATGAAAGTGAAAAGAAATATAAACTAGATCTTTTATTAAAGTGAGACATCGTGTTTAAAAACATCAGTCCTAATTTTAGTTTTTAGGCTTATGATTCGTATAGTCTAATTAAATGACTGACTTTCTCTGCAGCATTAATTTTGATAGAGTTGACACCTAATAAATAGATAAACGGAATTCATAAAATATCTCCATTCAACATCCCGGTTAGTTCTCAGTAAAAGAGCAATTTAGGGATGCATTTTTTTTTCAAAAGGCACTTATTTTTAAATTGATTCGAAAAGTTCTTTCGAAAGGTATTTAGCCCATTTTTAAATTTGAGTCCAAAAAGCAATTTCATTAAAAAGACGGAAAATTTTAAAACTTTAAAATTTCCTTTAGAGGATGATCTAAGGAAATGTTTGAGAAAAATACCTTTAATTCTTTTAAGAATGTCGTCCATCTCTCATTTTTTTATTTGTGACTTTGTTTTTTTTTGACATGTTTGATATTTCTTTCCTATCATATTCTACCCCCCACCACTTACTATTTATTAATATATTTTACTTCATGATTCCTTTCTTTCTACGGAATATTTATTTTTATAGTTTCAAATATTTTTTAAATTTTGATTAAAGAACTCAATAATGCGTTTGAAATATTCTGACTGACTAAAAAATTCCCAGATTTTTTTAAAATTGATTTCTCATCTTAACTCTTTCACAACCAATCCGCCCCACACAGCCCTACATTGAAACAATCAGAACCGCCCGAAAACGGTCGAGATTGTAATTTTGTTTTCTTCCCTCCTCCTAAGATATGCAGTAGCAGGTGCAGTTTCTCCAAATGCATTGTATCAGTTTACTGCAGACAGCTTGTCCTAAGAAATTTCTTATCTTTTCTTTGATCGTGACATTTTGTTGTTATTCTTTTGTGGTACAGTGTGCTTTTAAGCTTTAAACAGCAATAAAAGGGCAGTTTAAAAATTTAAGGATTATATTTATTTTTAAACAATTTATTCCTTCTTATAAAAATAACGAAAAGAAACAAAATATCAGTCGTGATCATAAAGCCAGAAACGCTTGTTGGTCTGACCTTCAGAGTGGTTTTATAAAGAACGGGGTCAAAGGCTAATGGAATCTGTTAGAAAGTACAAAGAATGTCATTGGAAATCTTCACACATATTTTCTGCGTTAATGGACGGGGAGGGGAGGAAATTGCTGTGAAACTGGAAAACTATTTCGGGCGTTTCGTTATTTTGAGGACACAAGTTAGCGAAGGGTCTGGATTTCAAAGAGTTAATGGACAGGGAGGGGAAGAAATTGCTGTGAAACTGGAAAATTATTTCGGGCGTATCGGTATTTTGAGGATACAGGTTAGCGAAGGGTCTGGATTTCAAAGAGTTAACTTTTATTCTGATCTTTTGAGACTGAGTTTCTCAAAGCAGAATAATTTAGAACTTCAGTTTCCACTTTGTAAGATTTCCGTTGTTCTGAATTGACCCAAGCTCTTATGTTTTTAAACAAATTGTTTTATATTTAGAAATTTCACATTACGTTTCATTCCAAAATGTAGTTACACAAAATTAAGTCCTGTTCTTTGTTCTTTGCTGGAGGATGTTATGTACAAACTGCTTGTTTTACGTACAAACTCGTTTTACTGCTTGCACATTAACGTTTAACGATTTATTAATCATTTTCATCAAGCTCCAAACCTTTACAGTACAAATTCGTCGCCCAACCGGATAGTGGCTAGTGACTCTGACAACCGTACCAAAGGACACGGGTTCGATCTCAAGAGAAGGCATGGATGTTATCTATAGCATAAATCTATAGTGTTTGCGTGGCATGGGGGTACCTAACAAATGCAGCGAGCAAAAAGGTCCACTCGAGAGACTAAAGGTATGGGAAGATAGGTTGGAGACTCTCTAAGTCGTTCCTCTGAGGTACTGTCCTTCACATTTAGGGGCGGAAAATGAGCAACTTGTACTGTTACTTGTATGCTGCCAAGGCTTTTGCGAAGGACAAGCGCAATTCTGTCTCCCTGCCACGCTTGAATTTCTTGGGCTCGATTTGATATCCCACAAGCGAGATTAGTCACAATAGCAACACATAAAATTCAATCCTAAATAATTGAAATCATTATAACCTCGAATCCTTAACTAAGTTACTTTATAACAGGACATGGACCCTTCCCCACATAGTTCTACGCAAGAAATTTGGCAAATTCTGATATCTGTATATATGGGGAACAGGGAACTCCTGATCATTACACTTTCTCATGCCCCTTAACTGAGGATATTCACATAAAATCCCCAAGAACTGACCTCCTGGCATTCCAAAGGTTTTTTAATTAAAGATAAACATCAGTATCCAAAGTTCCCACGACTTTTTTCCCACGGCCTAGATCTTTGTCAAGTGTTAAGTCCACATACTGAGTGAACATTTACATGCTGTGGTTATGGACAAAATGGCTCCGCTCGTGAACTTTACAATAACTGCAATAAACCAATATATCTGAAAAAACCCATGGACACCCACCCCTTTAGCATTATTATTACAATTATTTTTAACCTGGAAATTATTATTATATATTATAATTATTATTACAATTCTTTTTCCATCCTGGAAATCCCTCTGGTGGAAGAGGATGGAACTCGTCTGCCGAGGAATCAATACAGGTCGGCCGCAAGTAGCTCTGACTCGACAAGTAACACAGTGGGATAGCAAAGCGCGGAAAGCGCACTTCACTCACAAGTTTGGGAACTTATTTTGTATCTGTGATTTAAAGGACATACGCTGCGGGGCTACACGGAACCAAAAATCGAAAATTTCCGATTTTTAAGTATTTTTAAATAGATTTTATTGCAAACATTGTGTTGCCAGTACTAATTATAATTATCTAATTATGTTTATCTGTTTATTAATTATGTTTATCTCCTATTTTTGTTGCACCAAATCAGATGTTCAATTTATCTTGTGAATCTCAAATTGTATTCCGACTATTTTGTAATCTACTTATGGCCTGCATCATTATTTTTAATAAATACTGGATGCGGTGTGGTGTATTTAATTATGGCAAAGCACACGAGGGCTATTTGCCTAACGGGAGGGATGCCTTTCGTTGAGGACTTTCTAAGGGAAACTGGCTCGTATACACGTTACACATGGGGAAAACCACGAAAACGCCCATGCAGCCAGCCCGTTCGCGGGATTCGAACCTCAGACCGAACTACCAGTGTTCAGCGTCTTTACCGCTCGGCCGCTGGTGGGCAATACTGGATGCGGAGCGTACTGTGGGATTGCAGATGTACCATAATAGGCAAACTCTAGACCTTTTGGTAAGCTTCAGTCTATGCAAATTCTTATAAAACTTGCAATTCATCGCCTCCCTTTTTTTTCAAAGAGTTAGTATGGGAATTCATTACCAGTTGACCTATGGTACATCGCTGGTGTCCCCCATACTTTTACCTTTACCTTTACCTCCGACTGGACGGGGCAATTCCGCATAGTTCTAGTATTTTAGCCTAAATGGGCAATTTTCCCAGAAGGGCTATTAATTTCGTTTTGGAATTTTGCGTTGGTTCATTATAAACGGTGTTTTTATTTTAAAATTGTTGCCACCAAATGATAAATATAATGCAAAAATATGCATTATGTTTAAAGAAATTAAATAATGGAGAATCTGCATAAATGTATGTATGTTTTTCGCACTGTGAAAAAACAACTGTACCTTGAGACATCAAGTTTTGAAAACCATTTGTATCTGTAGCGACCGAGACTGTGTATCGGAAATTGTAAATCTATGCTCTTCTTGAATTATTTTGCGATATTGCTGTTGAATTGAATTTTATGATAAATGAATGTGCGAATAAGTTAGAAGAAAATTATATTTAATAAATAAAGGCAACACACAAAATATAAAACTTGAAAGCGTTCAGATTTTTTTTCTTTTTTTGCTGTGTGTGGATTTTGAATTTTGGCAAGGGAAAACTATTTCTACTCTAGAGAGATATTTGTTGTAAGAAGTGAGAGCAAGGTGTGGTGTATTTAATTACGGCAAAGCACACTAGGGCTATCTGCCAAAGGGGAGGGATGCCTTTCGTGGAGGACTTTCTAAGGGAAACTGGCTCTTATACATGAGAAGTGAGAGCAAGACATATAATGAAACAAATGAGCAGCTGCTTGTTAAGCAATCATGTCTTTAGTTTATTAATTGGACTTTTGGGACTCATATTCTTCTGGGTTTCTACTTTTTCTAAAACACAAATCGCTATTTTAGTTGCATATTTACAGGAATGAAAGTCGCATGTGATGTAAATAAACAGGTTTTTATTTGGCGTTTGTGTTCCTTTGCATTTTTTCTAAGACACGTAATATAGTTAAGTCTATAAACTTTTAGGACAAAGGTATAACTACAAATTACGCAAGGTCTAATAACGCCAATATGAAGGAAATAAAAATACACATTAGTTTACTACATTTTTCCAATAGTCTTTATATCACATGATTTCTGACTTCTAACTCATTAAATTTTAAAATAGTCAATCTCTAAATAAACTTTAAAGCATCCTGAATCTTAATATGGACTAAATTAGAAAGTTGATTAGTTCTAATTCGAAGATGTAAGTGAGAAAAAATGACGAAACCAAATTTTAAAAAATGTCACCAAATTTCATATATGCGATCATTTTAAATTGTTGAAAATATTTTCTATTTTTTTTTTTTTTTTTTTTTTTTCTGTAAATGAAAGCATCATTGCAAAGTGAATATGTTAATTTTTTTTTTAATTTCTAAATGAGGGGGGGGGGAATATGTTCCTTTCTATCAGTAGTTTAGATGATATATTTTCTAAAAACCTGCCGTTTGTAATGTTTTCACTTGTTGAATAGCACAGAAAAGAATTATGTCTATAAATAATTTTCTAATCCAAAAGCCATTACGCGAAATGTATGAGACAATATATCATAATCAACATAGCGAAGTATGCACTATGTTGGGAAAATTCTAGCTTTGTTTCTTAACAAGAACATTTCCATCACAACGAGATTTATATGGTAGAAATCTTGAAAGAACTTAAGCTCCGATGTATAACGCAAGCTTATTTCTTAAATAATGTATTTTAAATTCTTTTCAAAAATACATAATTTCGCTTTTTGCTTGGAAAAAATGCAACGCAGAAGAATTTTACTATCAGTATAAATCCTAAAAAAGTAAAACGCAGATATATTATTTTGAAAAACCTGTGTTTCGGATAAAATTCATTGTCTATGTATACTTTTGTGAAGCCTTTTTCGGTCATGCATATTTTAAGAAAACCTGCTTGTGGTGGAAAATAAAAGTTATTCTCAGACAACAAAATACCAACATATGCTGGTATAAATTTCACAGGAATTTTCTACGAAAATGCAACACCAATTTCTTAAAGAAGAACGTTCTTACTCTTTAAGGAGGTCCATCCTGGAAGGCCCTCTGGTGGAAGAGGATGGAACTCGTCTGCCGAGGAATCAATACAGGTCGGCCGCAAGTAGCTCTGACTCGACCAGTAACACAGTGGGATAGCAAAGCGCGGAAAGCGCACTTCACTCACAAGTTTTGGAACTTATTTTGTATCTGTGATTTAAACGACATACGCTGCGGGGCTACACGGAACAAAAAATCGAAAATTTCCGATTTGTAAGCATCTTTAAATAGATTTTATTGCAAATATTTCATTTCCGAGCTTCCACTTCTCCATTTCTCCTTCTCTGTCTTTTAGCACCACCGAAGTACAATTTGGAATGTGTGTATTTACAAATATTTTGACAAGCACTTCTGGCTAATAAAATTACTCAAAAGGGAAATACATGAGTTAAATACTTCACGAATACTTTTTATAATAAAAGATATGAAAAGAAATGTTTTTTATAGCTGTGAAAGGAAAACGAAAATATTAAAAGAGAGAAGAATTCGTCAGTTTTAAAATTCTCACGGAATATTTGATTCTGATTGTCCCAAAGGAATTTTGGAATTTACGATATTGGTGATTTACTATGGCAAAGCCGGAATTTTTGAGCTTGTGCTATGTGCTGTGCAATTTTTGGGTACTTGTGGGGGTGACAGCGCGTGCACCAGCACCGGCTACCAATGAACAACCATGGGGTAAGTACTAAAAAACATTAAAATGCTTTCGTTTATATATGCAAAAACCGACTGACCATTACTAAGAAGTATTAAAGAAATATATTTTCATTTTATGATCTGTGCAAAATAAATAAATCAAATAAATATTATATCATTATAAACATTTGCTTAATGGTTTGATGAATAATTCTTTATTCTCAAACTTTAACTAATAAATTTCGTTTTTTTCTCTGTTAAAAATAATAGAATTATATTCGCTTTCGTAGACGAATAACTTGAATAAAGAAGATTAGAATTTTATGCTGTATTTAAGAAATCTCTTCAGTTTCCTAATTAAGTACATGGATAAAAAACTGTTTACAAAATAATAATTGTATTTTTTATAATAATTGTTCTACGCATACCATTTTTCATCTCCTAATGTACAGTAAATAGACGGTTACACAGAATAGTTAGAATACATAGAATAATTAGTTTTTGTTAAAATTATTGTTACAGAGTGAAGTCTCTCCCGGCGACCACGTTCAGAACTGAGCAGTATTGCTGAGATTGTAATTAAATAAGGCTTATAAACTTTACCAAATATTTATTTTCTGATTACGCAGCTTACTTCACTAAGAAAGGAATTCATCTAGAACCGGGTGCGGTCGTCTTAGAGAGATTTTATCATTTTCTAAGCATTTACATCAGTTTCAAAAGTAAAGATTTAACAGCTATTTTTTGGAACATTATACTTGAAAATTATACATTATTTATTATTATAGTATAACAAATTTTTGTGTAAATTTACAAGATCTATAGATGTTTAGTAGCATTTTTCACACTCTTTTGCCCGCAGGGCTACCCAAATTGTGTTTCAATATAACTCCTTCAGAAATATCCGAGTAAATTTTAAGGAGTATGTAGAAACTAATGGATAAGAAATACGTTGCCATTTTTCATCTTTATACTATTCTGAATTTCAGTTTTTTGTTTTTGTTGTTAAAACCAAAAGTATTAAATATACTTTAACAGAAGGCTTATAAAATTATATTTTCAGGACTGAAAGAAAAAAGTTATTTACAGCGAGAAATTAATTTTTGTTAATCAGAGTTTACCACTTATAAATCTCTTTACAATCTTTATGAAGCATACTATATTGTTAAAGTAATAACACTGAAAATAAGAACCAAATATGAATAAATATATATACATATATAGCTCTGAAAATAAAGGGTTAAAAAGGCTTGTCTAGAGGGTAAATCAGGTCCCTTCTACTTTATTGACTGCCCACGATTTCTGCGATCTCTTGATTAATGGTTAAATGACCCTCTACCCATTAGGCGGGATACAAAAGAACTTGAGGATAAGACTTTGTACGATACGTCCTCCTACCACGAAATGAGAATGGATTCGTATTTAGTGTCTTAATGTGTCATTACATTTGCATCTGGAAAAGGAACTGTTGCACATTAAAATCTAAGGACAAATCAGATCTCCTAAAAGTAATTAAATAAGACGCTTGATAGTTAGAAATATATTACTTATGCAAAAGGATGACTTTATTGTGGAAATACGATAAACACTTAATGAGTTTAAAACATTGCACAGTTTATTTTTATTTGTGCAAATATGAAGGTCATTGTACGTTCTTATTTTAACCTTCATAATTTTGCCCGTGAAGAGAGAAGTTTGGAACAAGCGCAATATCTATAACAATGTATTGCAAGGTTATTGTCAAGCATTTCAAGTACTAAGAGTATTTTAAATAAAAGAATAAAAGTTTGGGGTTTTAATATAGTTTTTTATTTGGCACTACTTATACTTTAGCCAATCAATATTTGTGATCTAACATATTTTGCATCGGAATTACTCAAGCTAAATTTAAAGACAAATATTAGTATGTCTTTCTTTGAATAAAAGTCCACAGAAGGGAAAAACAAATAGAGCACTTGTCTATGGAATCGAGTAAAAAATGTGTTCATGTAGCGATATATGGATAGAATATGTGTCTTTGCACTGATGCAATACTGTATTCTATAGTTTTTTAAACCAATTATAAAATAATCAAATGAAAATTTAAGGAATATAATTATTTATTTCCATTCACTCCTCCCCCAATTTTGCGGCGCCCGTGTTACTTTAAAGCATTACAGTGCCCCGTGTTACTTTAAAGCATTATTTACAGCATTTAAAGCATTACAGGCTTATTTATTTAACAACAAGCCAAGTTAAATAAAGAAGTAAGAATGAAAATAAACAAATGCGCTTCTAATTTTTTAATTATTGTTTTCGTCAAATCCAGTTTTAATCTTCTCTCACTTCGATATATGATTTGTTCTAGACGTAAAATTGCCTTATTGCATTGGAATATACAAAGCGACTATTTGTATATTTGGACATGCGACGAAAGTCAATAGTTATTCTTTTTGAAATAAGAATAAATCATTAAAATCAGCATACATTACCAATACTAAAGTAATTTCTATAAACCGACACACCCATTGTAGTTTAAAAGAAAATATATCCAAGACTGATGCCATTACAGAAAAATTAATTCAAATAAAATACAACTAATATCTTTTCTAAAACATTTGTGATAAAGTTGTCGTCTGCTAAGATTCTATTCTATCCTGAAACAATTCTAATGATGTTATTATCGTCAATATATTACTAGGGAAATATCGCCTTTAAATTATTTATTAATTAAGAGTATTACATTATGCAATAGCGCCGCAAAAAAACATTATGTCTCAGATTGGAATAAAAATTTTCTTAGAGCGAATTATTGCGTGTATTTTGAAGTGGTTTTAACCGGAATATTTTAACACGCATAACGGAAGCGTACACATATTATGCTTAAAGGAGGTAAATGTTTCAGGACAAAAATGTGTGATGTTGCGTTTATTTTCTTAACGCTGGTTGGAAGAAAATTGTGAAATATGTATGTTTCTTTTTGACTAAATTATTTTAACGAATGACATTTTTTTTTTAACCAACGAAGACTTACAACAACTAATATCTTTTCTAAAACATGTTGGAAAGAGTTTAGAAAGAAAATATTCTATTCCAAGAGAAATCTTTCTTATTTATTATGGAATAAAATACTGTTAAAACTGGTGTTTAATATTTAAATCTAAATAACTGAAAAAAGTGGTATGAGTATTGCATGTCATTTTTCAAGTTTAACATTATATCCGTCTAGCAATCTACAAAGAAAACAGCTGAACATTTAGTTTTTTTTTTTTTTTTTTTTTTTTTTTTTTTTTTTTTTTTTTCTAAAATTCTTTTAAGTGAAAATTCTTACTTTGCAAATTCTATATCTTTGAAATAAGGCACTTATATTACAATTTTTCTGGAATTGTTTTCTATTGGATTATTTGATTCTTCTTAATTTCATCTAAAAAACGATATCTTTGAAAATTGCTCTTTAAATTGTTCCCATATTAAGCTATTTTTTGCCGTGTTTCGAGAATTTTCTAATACTATCTGATCTTAGAAATGTACTTCGTTATATCAGTTAAAAACTTTCCTTCTGTGCATCGCTGTTATTTGTGCAAATGAAAAAAAGTGCTCTGGCAATAACGATTAAAGGGAATTTACAACAGCTGATAACCATTTAGTTCTAGCTTTACAAAAATATTGCGTGAAAAAAGTTGAAAATAAAAGGGAGAAGTTACACGAGAACCGCTTAATCCCTTGAACTTGTGCAAAGCGCATTGTCAGAAAAGACATCAGAAAAATATTCGGAGCAATAAGGAAGACTCAAGTCACGGTTACCGCGTTGGGAACCTACAGCACGGCCTGGAAATAAAGAAAAAAAAGGGAAAGTTACAGCCAGTAGCATCGTTCAGTATAACTGCAGTCACGTTATCCAAGAGGGCTAGGGAAAAGAAAGCGAAATGCAAAATTTCCGAGCTGAACAAGCTTAAAATAAAAAGCAAAATATCGATAAAATTTTTATTTATTTTTAAAAAGCAGACGATTCGTATATGTATAAAAACTCAAATATGTGATAAAAATAATTAATCATTTGATTTTCCTAAGAGCTATATAGCAATTTTATAACAAGAGAAATCTACAAGCCTTGGAGAAAAAGTAACTCTCTAATAAGACGCTACATGTGAAACACGTAAGCTTTAATATTTAAGGAAGGCATGCTTTATCTTCTTTAAATTGAATAAGGTTTATTTGAAAACCTTTATACCGCAAAATATATCATAAATGGTTCATAGTAAGTTCATGCTTCTGTTTTAAGAATATTAGTCAAATAACCTACTACTATGATACTTTAGACGGCGTTTTGGTACGTTTAGTAAAAATATGCAAAATTTTAATTTTTAAACGAGACATTTAAGAATGAATTTCCAATTATTAAATTATCCTGTGGAAAATATTTTGAGGAAGGGTGAAGTTTCTTCTATGAATAAAATTCCTATAATTTTTTAAACCATTTTCACTCACAGAAAAAGAACAATAAAATGTAAAATGTAGGAATCGTAAAAAGCGTTATTTTCATTAGATGTCTTATTTTTAATTTTAATACTTCTATAAACTGGACGTTAAAACCCAAGCTCCTATACTGATATGTCTTTGAATAAAATATTGTCGTAGAATTTTGTATTCGAAGATATAACAAGAGTATCTATACATAGTAATATTCGCATATGATTCAAAACATATTAATTAAAAATACATATGTAATTTTCACGCGTATTGATAAAAATAATCTGTAATTATAAAGTTAAAGAAAATATTTTTGTAAGTGAAATCTTTCTATATTGTATAAATGTTTTATTTTCATGTATATTTACAAAAATTCCAAGTAACAAATATCGTGCTAGTCTGACAATCTAACTAATTTGACTCTTAAACTTGAACTGTAAGCTTATGACTAATCATTGAGAAGATAATTAGATATGTAAGCTTTTCGAACACGCTGCGTAACGATAATGTTTATATACCAATAAGTTCCAGATACTTAAGATGTTTATACCAATATGTAAGCTTTCGTAAAACGCTCTATAACCGTGATGTTTGTACTAATAAGTTCCTGGCACCTATTTTTATTTTTAGCTCTAAAATGTAATGCGAGTAAATAAGAAAATGTAAAATGATACAATTGTGGAACTAGTTGCAACTACTATTGCATACCTTAGTGGGAAGGAAGAAAGCAACATTGCAATTTCTGCCGTTTTGGGTCGTTGTGATCGTTTGAATGAAGGGCTGTCTCGGGCGTTTTGCCCTTGAAAGGGTTTTAACAGAATCAAGGAGATCCGGTAACTGTTTTTTCTTTGTATTTGGGAACAGAGTTTCTAAATTTCGAATACTTCGAACTGCTGTTGTAAAACATGAAGCATCGAATTATGACTTCGCACAATGAATAACGTTATTCAAATGTTCTTTCAATAAATAATCCTGCGTGACTATAAACCTCTCTGTAATGCATAGTGATACAAGGATATAATAATCTTCGTTTAAAAGCGTTAGTTAATACATTAAGCATTGGTAAACTGCGTTACAGGAAATCATATTAATCATTTCATGCATAATCAAGAGCAATTAGCAGAGATCTGAAAGCAAATCGTCTATTCAGGACATGCTGCATTAATTACCTTTCGGAAGTATGTTGAAAGCATTTAGAATAGAGATTAGAAAACTTAGACGAGGTTGCTTTGCATTGTAATTTAGTTTAACCTGCAGTACAATGATACCAATTTTGAGTTTTGAAACTACATTATTCTTTCTCATTAATTAGTTTTGGATTGCCATTCTTGTCTGGAAATTACTTTTGATATCATAAACCTTCAAAGGGGCTAATGCGCTGAATACAGAGGAGTAAAAAAAAATCATTCTTTTTCACCTTTTAATTTTAAATAGAGCTTAACAAGTTCTGAAGCTATGCAAGCAGCAGAAAGCTGTGAAATTTTTTGAGTGATCTGGAAAATTATCCTATAAAAACAAAACGTCTTACGAAATGTTTTAATTTTTACAAAAATAAAAAATATAAGTAATTGTGCATGAATGAGACATTATTTTAACCCCTATTCGAAATAGTTAAGTTTTTTAAATAATGAAAAAAATCATAAAATATCAAATACTTGTACATCATAATTCCTATAAGATATTAATCATCACTGTCATCTCTTTAAAAAATTCCAGTTTGGTTTGAAAAACCTTATATTTATCATCTGATGCAAAATGCTTGAATAAAGTTAGATAGTTTCTGTACATAGCGTAAGCTGTTCTAAAATTAGATGCTGATGTATCGATATTTAGATTTTTACAGCTTGATTTAATTTTGGGAGACTGGTCATAAAAATCATCATTCATCAAGGAATATTAAAAAAAAATTCATTCCGTTATTATTATTTTTTTTAATCTTCTAATACCAGCTATAAACGATGATGTATGCAATGCAGAACTACAAATGTACGAAATTTCTTAGAAATTTTATCGCAGTATACTAGCTTCGTCAAAACAAAATTTAATTAAATAATTTTCAAATAGCTTTTGAAAAACGTATATGAATTTAAACCATTAATTGTACTCGCATGTATACATTTAGCTGTGGATCTTCTCAGCTATAAGAAAAAAGAGACGGGGTTTAAAATTTAGACACAAATTTAGCAAATTACTCGCTAAAGCATTCTATATATCCTACATATACTACTTTAAAAAAGAAGTCTGGATGCAAAAAAAAAAAAAAAAAAAAAATTAGCTACCTCAAATTATTTAAATTCGATTTATCAAAATAGTAGGATAACTAGATTGTGTAATATATTCGATTAAAATGAACATAAGACTGGCGGGATTTAAAATACTGCCTACTATACATCATATGCTTAACGTATCTTTTCAAATTACAGCAGTTTGATGAAAAAAAAAAAAAAAAAAAAAGGGGTAAATGCACATTTGCGGGAAAAGCCGTATTCACGGAAGATAAAGTAATGACAGAAAACAAATATTAAATAAATTCGTGTTTATTTATTCTATGATTTGCTTCCTTAGCTCATGTTGTTCAGTTTGAGGAAGAGATTACATTACAAAAATGACAAAGAATCTGTAGCCCTTTTCAGTTTGCACTGAATAAATGAAATGCTGTAAATGTATCTTTATGTAGTAAATTTATTGATCTTCATGTAATGGCTGTAGCAATTCACATATCTCTAGGACGCTAAGAAGTTGCTGGAGGATTACGTGAGACTCGTTTCACGGCACCGTTTGCAACTCCAGCCTAAATTTCAGTCCTAGATTTACAGATAAGATGTATTGTGAACACCATTCAAAACTTCTTGCTGAAATAATCTGACCTTCCTTCCCTAATAAAATAACCTACAACAGAATATGGGAAGATAAGAAAATAGGCTTGAAAGATGATTAACCAGCATATTTTGAAAGCACTCAAACCATGAAACTGCTTGCAGACATACTAAATGGCGTACAGGTCTCGTCAAAATTATAGGAGAATCTCATAACATATAAACTAAGTGTCGTAACAGCCCTAATGGGCCAAGGCCTGCAGTGCTCGAAATCTGCTTTCTTGACCGTGGGCCACGGGGTGCGTAAGCATATACCCTGAACAAGTTTTCAGCTTGTCGTATAAGCCCCAGTGTTTAGTCCCCAAGCGAACTTAGCACTCTATCGACCCAAGTGATGGAAATCAAGGGATGAAAAGCTGAGTCGACCTCGCCCAGCCCGGGAATCGAACTCCGGACCTGTGGTGCTGCTGCGCGATGCGCTAGCCACTGCGCCACCGGGCCTTTCTCATAACATATGCTGGCTGATTATAGTTTTCAACCAATGTCCAACTGTGTAATTTTTTTATGTTAATTTCTGTAGTTGAACTAAAATGTTGATGAATATTTGACATCGAGTTCCCCTGTGAAATATGCAGATTAGTTTACTGATAACGTGCAGTGCAATGAACGCAAGCTGGAATTTGGGTGCGTAGTGGTGTTTGGAATTAATGTGAGTTTTGAGAACAGTATTTATTAGTTAGGGCTCAAAGATATTATTTAAGTGAAGAGTAAAAAATGGCACTTAATTGGTAGACTCGGAGGAAGCAAACACAAATAGAGGTCAGCTAAAATCTGAATGTCTCTCAAAAGGTCATATAAAAATTTGAAATTACTTTTTAAGTAATAAATTACTTAGCAGACCACCTAGTCAAGGGCGCTGAAGAACAGCAATTGCATCCAGAAGCCGTTTTCTCTCATTGTCTGCTCAGAACATCCGCGAAGCGACTGCAGCAGAGTCATGTTAGACTTTCAAGCTGCCATAATTCGAATGAGTCCTTCTAGTCCTGCACGGAGATTTCGGGAAGTTGCTTTTAAGCTGGAAAACCATCATTTTTATCCTACTTTCTTCATGTTTCAAAATGACAGGATTAAAATAGTGCCTTCATCATGTTCTGTACAACCTAAAGAAATGCACTTTTTGCTGGAGAATCCAGGTATCATCTAAACTGTAATTTTCAATGTGTTGTGATGTGGACCAGCGAGGAACACGCATATAGGCCTTCGATTGCACATGAAAAGTTCACTTTCTAATTAAGCATGGTTTGAGGTGGAATCGTCAAACATAACCACACTGAGCCATCTTTGATGGATAACATATTAACGGTCACAGATATGTGGTTGAGGTCTTAGAATACCACATAGGGCTATATAAAAGGCCATTGGTTTTGCTATTGCATGATAATGGTCTTCCGCATTTAGCATTCCTGGCGTCGGGAGACTTGGAAACTGAAAGTGTCATTTAAGTAGTTTAGGCAGCTTCTCAACAGATATGAACTGACTCAGTATATGTGGAATGACTAAGGCCACCGAACTTGCAGCTTCCTATATGTTTTCCCGGATACTTCAATACCTGAAAGAGTAAACTCTCATAAAAATGGTGGACGATTCCTCAACACGTGCTTAAAAATTTCGTAAACTTTGTGAGATTGAGATGTGAGCTTCGTATATACTGAAGAAAGTTCTGTTGCCAAATAAAAGAAATAATTTTCAAATTTCCTTAAATTTGACTTTATTAATCAATATTTACAGATTAACCAACTGGGAAACATGGTAAATTATATTATGGAACGGTTTTGTCAAACTTTAATTATTTTTTAATAAGCCTTAAAAGTGAATATCCGATAATTTTGATAAGAAGTGTTATATGTCGTAATAATTACTCTTATTTGGGTTCATATACGGGATCTAAATGTCGGCAAAAAGAAAAGGTAATCACATTTTATTGAAAATCATATCTCAGGTTAAGTTAGAAATGTTCATTAATTTTATTTGACCAGCAACGGCTAGATAACTTGCTATAAAATGTTATATGCTCTGCCCATAAAACATCATTTCTGTTAATGTAAGTGACTTTTACTCAGTTTTTCAAAGAAGGGTTGATATTTATGAAGTCAAGTGAATCTATAACAATTTAAACTGATGCTAGGAAAATTTTGTTATAATTTCCATTTCCGTTTATATTCTGCATATATATGAACAAATAAAAGTGTCTCACAATATAATAACCTCTTCTTTTCTCAAATGCCTTCATGCTGTTAACCTGAAAAAAACTTATTGAAAAGAAAGTTTTTAATGATATGTTTATTTAATATTTTAAACGAGGAAAACACCACCCTTTGCTTCAAAAACCTTTACATATGTTCCTGAAATATCATTTTCATATACATTTTAAAGAGCGTATTAAAAATTTTTAAACATTTATTACACGCAAGGCTAGTGTAACAACGTGCCGTTATACGTTTAGGAGCATAAGTATACCCAATGAAGCATGAAAGGTGAAGCAGAACTGTTATTTATTTTTGTTACTTAATAGAAGGATCATAATTATATATTTACGATTGAAAGTCACTCTTCATGTTCATGAATATTCATGGGAAAAGAATGTTGTTCATAAATTGTTTTCCTGTAACAAAATAATTAGATGGTGGTAGAGTACTAATTATGTTTGCAAAAAATGTGATTTAGATAAACTCATATATTATAGACGCGTGTATCTTCAGCATTTGATAACGATCTTATTTTAATTATTGTGATTAATCATTAATAGTATGTATGAAATATGCTTTGATATGTAACGATGTTAACGAAGAGAGTAATTTGTGTGTAAGAACTTATTATAATTTCTTTGTATTGGGTTGTATTCCGTCTATTGATTTATTTCTGGAATTTTATATTTTATTAACATTACATAAAGATTTTTAGTTTAGAGTTTAATCATTTTTATTCTCACTGTAGTTACGTCTTAGAATTTTTATAAATTGTTTGTTCCGAACGTTTAAAAACTCATTATTCACGTCTGTTAATGTTACAGACTTTTCTTTTGGGGGTAATATTTCTACCGCTATTTTGAAAAGTCAGTAATTAGTAGTAACCAATTACTAACTTTTTAATGAGCATTAAAATGCAATACAGCTTTCATTCATTTTATTTTTTAATTCTTTGATTAAATACCTATTGCTTGTTAGTAAGTTCGAACAAATTTAATTAAATTTTTAACAAAATGCAAAGATTTGTAACAAAATGATGATTTATTTTGGAACATTCTACATTCTTTCTTTTTAAATTTTATTGCGTAATTTTAAAGTAAGTATTTATAAATGATACGTTTGACAAAAATCAAACAATTGTTAATTAAATTAAGTACTTTTAAATTAAGGAAACTCGTTCGACTTTGAAAGTAAACCTACTTTAGCATGTAAAATATTGAATTAGCAGGATCTGCAGATTTCTTAACTAACAAACCTTTAGACGCGGGGGGGGGGATAAATGCAGATAATTGATTCATCAAAACCTTCTAATCAGAATGCAGCTCAAAAAATTCAAACTAGCTTTAACTAGTTGATTGCTTATCAAATTTTGTTCACTAATTAGAACAATAGAAAGCAAAATCCTATTTTAGAAATTTCCAGTTTTCACGTTTTTAAATTCAATAAAGGGCTGCAATAGCAAAATTGCACAACGCGTTATTCCTTTAGAATAATTATAAACAAAATAAATGCAATTATTTTGAAAATATTTTTTAATTAAGAAAACAAATACAAACGCGTCGTGTTCTACGAAGTATTCCACGAGGCTTACAAATATAAAAAACTCATAATACAAGGAGATACAGTTCAACAATAAAAACACAGATCTGGAGATAAGAAAGAAAATATAAAATGTAAATACTGTTATAACAAAAATCCTAAAATATATCATGAGTAATTAAAAGTTGTTGATACTCCTATAAAAGAAAATAAACAAACTCAATATCAATAAAAATGATATAATACTGATACAAAAGAACAATGATATGTAAACAATACAATACATCAATACATAACATTATAAATAGTCGATGCGCAAAATAATATAATGACACATAAGAGATTAAAATCCAGTCAAATAATAATACTAAATATTCAAAGAACAAATAAAATTGCGCAAGACTCCAAAGGCTTCGGAGCTACAAACAAGATCATAGAAAACAAAGAGAGAACTTCCCTAAACTCACCTTAAACGCACTTCTGTCACTTGCATATAATCTACAATGCAATAAAATATGTTCCACATTTTTCACACTATCACCACAGGCAGAGTCACTAGTAACGATACTGAAACAAAGTAAGTAAATTCCAAAATTTCGATGACAGGTCAAAATCTGAGTAAGTTCCGGTTGAAAGTGCCTACTCTTACGTTGTTGAAAAACACTTGTAAAAATCTCTTTGTCCACTGGACCTACGAAGAAGCAAGATACTCAGTATTAAAATCAACCATAGTATTCTCCGAAGCCACATGCAAGACTTGCGATTTGACAATATATGAGACCCAAAATAAAAACATCTTCAACTCATATTGAATTCTTCCTGCTTTGCCATCTAAAAGCGGATAATACTAAAATAACACTTACAACTCTGAAGTCAGAAATTATGTCCTCACATCTCTTTTCTAGAATTTTGATCAAGCTATATAACCTAGTGTATCCGGAAACCCCGCTGAGTCTTAGTCGATACCCGGATGCCCTAGCACATCGTAAGTTTTATTTAGAAACCTTTTTCTGTGTCATATTTATTGCCACCAAACCTATAACTCAGTAAACATTGTTTAATATTGCATTCACAACGTTCCCCGAGCCAGAAGGTCTTAGATTCTTCAATATGTTTTTTTGTGGGTGGTAACAATAATGCATTATGGATAAACTACATAATAAAATAGAGAAATGGGGTAGCGAAAGTGTTTTATTCTAAATAACATAAATAATGGATAGTTTCTGTTATAAGAAGTTAAAACAGAAACTTTTGTGTTGAAAAACGCAAAAGAGAGCATTTCATGGTATTTCAAAAAACGAAAGATTAAACGTTGGTAATATTCTTCGAACTTAAATTCGTAACGAATTTCTTTTAACAAAATATCGTTCTCCTTTTCAAAACAATATTATGGAACGCCATTTCTTTTAGGATTAATAGCTTGGAAATATTAAATATTTTAATGACTAAATTAACTAAACTCCAAATGCAATTGTCTGCAAATAAAAATAAAAGTATTTTTGTTATTTAACTGCAGTACAATTCCTACTCCATCATCGTGATGTGGGCCCCTTAAGCTTATAAGGTTTTGTTTTGTTTTTGTTTTGTTAAGGCGTAGCCCGGTCCACCTTGCAAATGACCATACATTATGCCCTATGACCATACACGGTCTACGTCAGTACAAAAATCACCACACAACTATACAAATACACGAATCACACAATGCCAATGGCCTATTTATTGTTGTTAATAATCTTCATAATCTTATGCGCTATTCCTCTTGCCCTAAGTAAACCATTTTTCATAAAATCTATATTCGCACGATCATTTTATAAGGTATTTTCTGACCCCTTTCTGCATACCTTCGTGGTGTAACGGTAGCACATTCGGCGAGTATTCGAGAATTCCAGGTCCGAGACCCGGCGAGGGCATTGCTCATTTCTCATGTACTCCTGCTTCGAAAAACACTTATGAATCTACAGTGGCGCCAGAGATAAAAGGTGGTGGATGATGATTCTTCCCCACCAGGATTTGGGGATTGGGTCTCCTAATCCCTAGTCGCTCTTTAACTCTTTGAAATCTAGACCCTTAAGCTGTATCCTCAAAATACCCGAACCGCGCGAAATAATTTTCCAGTTTCACAGCAAATTCCTCCTCTCCCCGTCCATTAACGCAGAAAATAGGTGTGAAGATTTCCAATGGCATCCTTTGTACTTTCTAACAAAGATTCCATTAACCTTTGACCCCGTTCTTCCTAAAACTATTCTGAAGGTCAGATCAACAAGCCTTATGTTATGATCACGACTGAGATTTTGCTTATTTCCGTTATTTTTATAGGAAGGAATAAATTGTTTAAAAATAAATATAATCCTTAAATTTTTAAACTGCTCTTTTTATTGCTGTTTAAAACTTAAAAGCACACTGTACCACAAAAGAATCAACAACGAAATGTGACGATCAACTAAAAGATTAAAAAAAACTCTTAGGACAAGCTGTTTGCAGTAAACTGATACAATGCATTTGGGAAAAGTGCACCTGCTACATACCTTAGGGGGAGGGAAAAAAAGAAGATTACAATCTCGGCCATTTTCGGGCGGTTCTGGTCGTTTCAATGTAGGGCCGTGTCGGGCGGACTGGATGTGAAGGAGTTAAAAGGAGGAGTATGTTCTCCCTCCTTTCTGCATGTGTCCGTGGTGTAACCGTAGCATACTCGGCTCATATTCGAGAGGTCCAGGTTCGAGTCCCGGAGAGGGCACTGCGGATTTTTCCTGTCTTCTGCTTCAAAAAAACCCTAATGTCTCTACAAGCTGTTGTCACATACACGAACATGGAACATAAAAAACAAATGACACAATCCATTAGAATTAGTTTGAATGGTGGGTTTCTATGTGAACGAAGAAATATAACGAAGAAAAAATGATTATTTTCGATGCTGTGTTTCGCATAGGCCAATTAATCAGATGAAAAGAACAACAATGAGACCTAACGATGCAACGAAGATATCAAGCAAAGATTTCTTGAAAATTAAAGCAGAAGCTCGAAAATTAGCGTTCGATGAGATGAGATGAATTGAATTACGATCTGATAGAATCATAACATGTTTATAGTCAACGTTTTAAGTGACCTCAGTCCTTAGCAGTTTTGTGTAAGAGGATTATAGTTAAATATCTTGCATTTTAAATTAAAGCTTTGGTTTCTAAAGATTCAAATATTTTTTTTAATGAGAATTCAGATAATTTTTAACACAAAGAATTTTTGATAATTCATTATTTGTGATTAGAAAAGCAGAAAATTTTTGATATAGTTAATTATTTAAAATTAAATTCTTTCATATTTGAACAAAAATACTCATGCATCCTAGTTGTTATTTTAAACTAGTCATGCAGCACTTACAACTCGTGACTGCGTTTGAAACACTAAATTGTTTATCATAGAAAATTTACAACAGGCTTAACCACACATACAAAATGTTTTAATATTTTTGGTACTGCAATACAGTTTTTTATTTTAACTCTAGAATATTTTTTGTTATCATCGCGTTTTCTAAGGTCTCGAAGAATGCTCGATGCATAAGGCATTGATGAAAAATTCTTAATTACCTAATGCGAATAGGTCTGTGTATTGTAAGTTTTGATTTAAAGTTCTTGTAATTGTAATAAATGTCTTTATATTTACTTGATTGTTAACAATAAATGTTTTAAAATGAATTTTAATTACATGATTTTGCTAGCTAACTTAAATACATTTCAAGCTCAGATACAGTAACAACAATTTGTAAATATTATTATTTACAATTATTTACTTATAAATATATCTGAGTATATTATTAGGTTATTTGAATATAACAAAGTCACGAGGACTATCTAGCGTAAGAGGATGGATGCCTTCTTTAAGGACTTTCTAAACGAAACTGGCTCGTATTCAAGTAGCATACACTGACTACCAATAAGTATTTGGGCACCTATGCAAATGACGATATCTGCGGCCCTAAGGTACATCACGGACTCAGCCGGTATATATCGTGTAGGAAACAGCATCGGCTTTAGTCGCATGCAAGATGCCTCGCAGTTCGGAGCTCTCTGATTTCGAGAAAGGTATCACAAATGTGGCCGATCCTAAAGGGACATATCGAGAGATCTGAAGTACCCAAAATCGACAGTGGCCTATGTTATTAAGAAGTGGAAGGTGAGCGGTGATTGTCGGATTGTGCCCCGAGTCGGCAGACCAACGAAACTGGGAGATAGAGACCGAGAAGTGCTGCCCAGAGAAATTCGGAAGAACCGCACCCAACCGATGGCCCTCATCCGCGAGGAGTTTCAACAGGCAGCCGGGAGTATTGTTTCAATGAATACCATCCGTAAGGCAGCACATCTGCTTGGTTTTCATGGTCGTGCTGCTGCCCATAAGCCTTTGATCACAAAGTCCAACCGCGCTGCTCAGTTAATGTGGTGCAAAGCACATCGAAATTGGACCCTAGATCAGTGGGAACGGGTTCTTTGGAGTGACGAATGAAGGTTCACCCTTTACCGTTCGGATGGCAGCGTCTGGGTCTGGCGTCTACCTGGAGAACGTCTCCTGCCAGAATGCATTGTGCCAACAGTCAAGTTCGGCGGAGGTGGAATTATGGTCTGGGGGTGTTTCTCCTGGTATGGGCTGGGACCCTTGGTCCCCATTCATGGTAAGCTCAACTCCGATGCCTACTGCATTATTTCGGATGACAATGTGCTTCCTACGTTGTGGCAGTTTTACGGGTTGGACGCCTGTTACTTTAAGGACGACAATGCCAGTTGTCCTGTTTCGACGTTAATCAAGGCTTGGTATGGTGCCAATGGAGTTCATCGAATGGACTGGCCTGCCCAGAGTCCAGACCTGAACTCTATCGAGAACCTCTGGGACGAGTTGCATCGCCGAATTCAGGGGTGCAGTACCCGTGCAAAATCTATGAAGGAACTTCTATGTCTTCTCCAAGCCGAGTGGAAGAAAATACCACTAGCTGTCATACAAAGACTTGTGGAAAGTATGCCCCGGAGGGTCCACGCTGCAATTACCTCTCGTGGAGGCTCTACCAACTATTGATTTTGAATAAAGTTAGTTTTTATTTTCTATCACAGGTGTCCAAATACTTATTGGTAGTCAGTGTATAAGGAAAGCCACGAAACCGAAGCATGCAACGAGCCCGTTCTCCTGGGATCGAACTCAAGCCAGGTCGAACGACCAGTACTTAGCGGTTTTAACCATTATACCGATTGTTCTGAGTATATGATTAATAGTGATAAAGCTCTTCGAAAACTTACTATAAAGAATACGAAAATATCTATTACTACTACATCAATTACAGGATTAACATTCAGTGCAAAATATCTCATACGATTTTAAAGCTGAGTGATAGATAATATACAACCTTAGTTGGTTTTTATTCATTATTTATAAATAGCTACGAAAAAGCTAATTTTGTTGTTAAATTTAAATGAATTAATTTACACACTCTTCAAATTATTAATTTTGATAATTTTGTCTCAATACATTTCAATAATGTAAAATTGTTTTCTGCATTAAAAGGTTCTCATTAATTCCTTCCACACAGAACCTTAGATTTGAAATCTTATTGAAAGAGAAAAAATAGTATTTTTCGACAAAACGTTGAAACGAAATCGATAGAAGCAAGCAGATTTAATTAAGATGGTTGAGAGAAATCGATTCCTCAAACTTATTTTATTTCTGCGATATATTAGTACGCATCTCACCTGTCTAAGTATCTCCGTGATGTTGTAAAAATGTCAAGATTCAGAGTGTTATTTTTAAGAACAAATTTCTCCCTATCCTTCCAAACGATGAAAATTTTCCATTTTGAAATAAAACGAATCATAATTGATTCTAACAAAATGTAGAACAAATAAAAGTTTTCTGCAGCTATTTGTACGAAATAATTTACAATTATTTGTGCAAAGCCAGAAAAACTGAAGAGGAAGAAATGTTTTACTATCCATCAAATAACCCTAAAATATGTTGAGGAATTAGAAACCTTCAAACCTGAAATTAAAATTTTCTTCCGTGCACTGCAAATTTAATACACAATTTTCAGTTTTGAATCCTGGCTTTCGGCTCTGAGATTTAAGGCTCATATTTACATCTGTAGAAGTAATATATACCTATATATTGCTCTTGCATGTGTATCTTCGCATTAATGTACTGCGTTATATAGCTGCAGGAGTATATAATTTAATGCAAAGCACCCAAATGCTCGTTGTAATAATTGACTTGATTACCTGCGACCAAATATTGCAGAAACGTATTAACAACGTATATCAGTCCAGTATTAAAAATCATATACTCTTCCAATTTTATAAATTTTCATTCAGTGTAATGATGCCTCATGATTTCCCTTTCAAAATAATTTTTCTTTCAAAAGCTATAATTTTACGAGTCACCTTATCCAATGAGAATTCAAATCATCACTCCAGGGGGTGAACTGGAATACTATGATTACCATGATATCTGTCATGATGACCATAACGTAAATACCATAATGTGTGTCTTGATGTATAGACCACAACGTAAAGACCATGATGTCTGTTTATAGCTGTGTTCCAGAATCATGTCAAATGACTACGAGTAGCTTGTGTGTACAAGGCGGGTTGATAGTTATTCGATCTCAGAGCAAGTTTCTTGATGGCACTATCACATTACACAGACATGACAGATTTATGGACAAGACACTGTTACAAGTATACAGTCGTATAATGTACACTTTTCTTACATATAATACAGCTTAGAATCATATTTCAGATCCAACGATTTCTTGCAATATTCACTCATTTCGAAATGCAATTAGAGGTAAAGTAAAGGAAGAACCAGATTATCATAAGAAATCACCACGTAATGATCCCACAAACAAGCCTTTCCTATTCAAAGCTGTGCTGTTCCACGTCACAGAACCAGCTACGTTATCTTCAGTAGTCCCATTATGTGGATCACAAGCAATAAGATTTTATTATTTGGTACACTTAAAGAAACAAATACCTAAGAGAATAACAGTAGGAGACTGAATCAATTGGATTTGTCCAAATCTGTTATACTTTCCATCAGTTATCATGCTGCATTAACCAGCAATGTTTTCTTGGGGGCAATATGCTGAAATAATCATATACATTATACTTGACATAGTTCTGTCTCATGTGTTGCTAATTTTGTCATAATGCTATTTATTTTTGCTGTCAGATGTGGAGTCTTATCAGGAATCTTGAAAGCGAGTTCATTGTTGACTTAGTTCATTAAAAGAAATTCAGAAATTCGGATGTTAAAGAACATTTAAAGATAAAATGATCTGCTTTTCCAGTTTCTCCATACACACAGACTTCTGCAAAGCAAATAGTTCTCGTCTGAAAATATGTAAGAAAAGGCCATGACCAGATACATTATTGGGAAAGGTAACGGTTGGTGTTGGTACATTTACCATTCATGTTTGGAAGGAAATTGTGAGTTCTCCTTCCTTCTAGTGTACTCATTTTGTTAACTTAATAAGGCTTTCTATTTCAGTTGGAATTTTAAATATGACAGAGGCTAGCGTATTTCAGTAAATTCACTATCTTGATTTACTACTACTTTTTCCCAGTTCAGCGTCTTTTTCTTTTTCTTCATGTCCGTTACGAGCTATGATCCAAGAGATTTCAGTTTTTATAATTTGCAATGAATTTGATAATGTGTTATTTTCATTTACAATGCTTAATGTAATCTTCGGATTTTTAATTATCATCATAGCAGCTTGTTTTAATGTGCAATTAATTAATGCTAATATCTGTTTTAATGTGAAATTTTCTCCCGTGGTATTCTGCTGCTACTTACAGTGCAACTCGAATGGCTGCTAGTTCGCCTGGAACACACTATTTTCGGCATTCATGTGTCCCTCCAGCTGATTGAGCGATTTTTCGTCAATATAAGGTACACAGTGCAACCTGTTTTATTGTCCACTTTAGATCAGTCTGTAAATACAGTCGGGTGTTCGGTTTCTTTAAGTCTTTCAGCGAAAAACAATCTGGTTTCTTTAAGTCTTTCAACGAAAATCAAATCTGTGGAATTTAATACTTTTGTCAGGAGATATTGGATGCTTATTATGGCCCAGATTGTTTTTCGTATTGACATGAGATGAAAGTTTGACCTCTGTATTCAAACTGTTGATTCAATCACCTTATCCTGGATGTTATAGCTTCTATAGCTACACAAATATGAAGAGGAACTGGACCTGTTAGAACATTAAATGTTACATTAGACGTCATGGGAAAAGCTCTAGTAATTTTCAAAGTCTTTGAATGACGCGAAGGATTCTCACTTTCTTGTATTCATGGGTAACGCCCATATTGCTGAACCATATGTAACCATTGTATTACGGGTTTTAATAAAATTTTATTAATTGAAAGCCCCCAGTTATACCTTTGCATCCGGTGTAATGTAAATCCTATTGCTGCAATACATAATTAACTGTCCTGGGAGATGAGGAATCTAAGATATTTTCATTCCGATAATGAAGATAAGATATTTTATTGTTTTAATTGTTTTCATTATATTATCTTCAATATTGAACGCATTGTTTTTCAGAATTTTGTAGCCTGGTTTATGTCTTACTAGTGGAGATTTCTGGTGGGATATCTTTAGATTTTGTATCTTACAGAGAACATGAATTTGTGCAGCACTTGTCTCTGAGACCTTTTACGATATTGCCAGAGGTCACGAATGCTACAACATCCGCGAAAACAAATATTAAATGTGATGTTCCAGAGATTCGCATTCATATAAAATCCGGCAGACATCCTGTCGTCTGTTTCTGGAAATTATTCTATTATTTCGTAAAACTATACTTTTTCATCGGTTTACATAATCCATTTAATAAGAGTTTGGAGACAATTGATTTCTTTTTCTGTAAGCATCAGAGCAGATCAAATGCACAAAGTAAATCCATGGGAAAATAAGTAAATTCAGCTGGTTTGCTTTGTTAGATCTTATTGATTTCAAAAGAGCGTCTGTTGCATGAAATGTAGCTCAATGAAACCTTACTTGTGAATGCTAATGAACCCATTTGCGTGGAAGTGATATTGAGTCTTCCTATTGTTCTCCTTTTCAATACTTTTCCAAAAGCTGGAAAGATATTTATTGGTCTATAGAAATTCGAATCGTCTAGCCTTTTATTCCTTTTGGTGAACAACACACTCTGGCCTACTTTTCAGCAATTGGAAAACGTGTGTATTTCAATGCGTATGTTGCAAAAGTGTGTGGTTAAATTCTTCATCGCTGGGTGAATGAATTTCTTAATCTGGTTATCAAGTCTGACGAGCCCGAAGCTTTTTTTTTTGGCAATGAAACAATGAAACATCGTTTAATATTTCCTGGGATAAGTTTGCAATCACATATTACTCTCTGATCTAGAGTGTGTTCATTAGGAACATCCTCAGTGATTACTGCATGCAGTATGGCATTTATTGGTAATACTGTAATATCTGTATTACTGTTTGGATTTATTTTTGGATTGTTTGGAAAGGGAAGTTGTGTAGGCTTAAAAACCTTGTTAGCTGTTATTTAATGTAATTGACCATATAAACCTTTGTCGTTTATGGTATTTCTGCCTGCTCAACCTTTGCTTCTCTTATCATCTTCTTATAGTAAGTCCTTGGTGTATTGTAGTCAGTCAAAATTAATTTTTTCGTTCCTCATCTTTGGTTGATTTTAGTTGTCTTGTAACAATTATGTTAATTTTATTAACAGATAAATTTTGAGTTAAACTTCCTTTCCTATCGCTTCTTAATTTCAACTTACCACTTCCGGCCAGAACGTACTTTCAGAATCACGTTTGGATGCAAATAGAGGAAGAGCGGTATTTAACCGCGGAGTTCTAATGTCTTAGAGAGAATCAGAGATTCTAGTTAGCACGCGTCCGCTTTTTTAGGCTACTCTCTCTCGTAAGCTATTATTACGCTCGGCTGTATTTTAGGCCTTTGATACCTTCGCAGTCAATTAGCGTTTAGGGGCCAATTCCATAAGAATCTTGACAGCTTCGGCTATATCGCTTTAGTTTAAAATGAGTTTAGTTTAATTCTTAGTCTCTTACGTTCAAGCCAGAGTGTCGGCTTTATTGTGCAACTTCAAGATGGAGTTCTGTTAAATCTTGTTTGAATAATAAATGGTCTTTTAACCCTTTCCAAATTTATTCACTGTCTCACAAACTCAAGCGATTATTTGCTTACTAGTTCTTAAGATTCTTCATATTCAACTGAGAATTACACAGTGGGGTATCCTACAGTCTCATAAGAGCTCTTGTCATATTTTTCTGGGATCTAAGCTCCTTAGTCACCAATTAATTATTCTAATTGATATGTTAGTTCTGAACTTGAACGTATTAGAACATATCGCTTGAGGTTTTTGTTACACGTTCAGTTGTGTTGTTTAGTTTTCTTATTGTCAGAACAGTTGTTTATTAAGCTAGCTAAAGTGTTAGATTCTCCTCTGATTAAATTAAGGAAAATCTTTTCTTTCCTCTTGGTAATGCTGAATCTCAGTGAAGTCAGATTTTAGGCTCTTTTACCCAGATTAAACTATGTATAGTTATTATCGGGCAGTGAAACATATGTGACTTGTGGCACGGATCCAACTTGCGAGTATCATGTTGCTAAATGCGAGCATGCACAACTATTATACCGCAATATGGCCCATTTACGTATATGCATCACATTTATATCGATGCCTGACACTTGGAAAAGATCATCAGAGCTGATATTTGTCTGTTAAGATAATACCATGCCCTTCATCGGCTCATGGTTACACATCCATACACTTGTAGTGTAGAGTACGCGGTAGTCGCAGGAATGACGCGTATCAAAGATTCTCTTCCCTGCAGACAATGTCATGTAGTATGTGTTGACACAACGTCTTGTCTAGCAGCCCTAATTCTTGAGCTAGACATTTTGATGTTCTTGTGCGATCTGTCATCCTCATACCCAATACATGCCCTATCTATGGCTTGCTGATGTGATGAAGATGGTGCAATTTTCCTGCTGCGCATACCTGTTCCATATTTCCATCACTATGGTTTAGTTTTATCGAGCACGAACACTGATTCTTTAGAAAGATAATCTGCAGTGTCTTTGAGACAAAATTCTTCCTCTGTCAAGCTAACAAACTTTTAATGATTGCTAGGTTTTTGGCGAATCACATTGAACCTTACCATGCAGGAAAGCAATGGGGAAAGACACTTTTCTAAAAATCAAAATAGTTTACTCTCATTTTACATTACCCCCATTTACTTTTTTCTCTCATTTTACAATGCTTCTAGATGGTATGACTAGGTCGCATGAATTGCACATACTATATATCGATGTATACACCGTGTTTCAAAAAGAATATACGTATTGCAAAGTGTTATTTTGTCCAAACTAAGGATCACTGCGCCTCGGCTAGGCTATTAGCGAAACGAATGCATAGTCTAGTTTACATTAATAGCCGCTAGATGTTAGTTGTTTTCTGTTTTGCATGGTAACTGTCACATGTTTAAAATGGCTACTCCGAAGCAGAAATCATTTTGTGCTCTCGAGTTTGACACCCTGTGACTTCTTCCTGTGGGGTTTCATTAAAGACAACGTTTGTATACAACCATTCCCACAGAACATGGAAGAAGTGAAGAACCGGATCCTTACTGTCATAACATCAGTGACGACGGACATGCTCGCCCGATTATGGGAGGAATTTGATTATTTATGGGATATTGTTCGTGTCGCTGATTGAGGACATATTGAACATCTGTAATCTGAATTTGAGAGGTTCGTACATATGTGTGTAAAGTTTCATGTTCGTCTGTCATACATTTTAATAAATATATGCATTCAAAATACGTATATTCTTTTTGAAACACGCTGTTTTATAACAATGAGTCCAGTTAGCTTGCTATTTTGATCTTTCTCTCACTTTTGTTAGCTTCAGTTACAACGCCAATTAGTTAAAGTATGAACATAGCTTATGGTTTTGTACTTCACATTAAGCTTGGCTGTTTTTTCACTGTCGTCGAGTTTAACCTATCCGCTTAAGCTTCTGCTAGCCGTTATTGCTTCGGAAACATTTAGGGCTAAGCCATAGTTACATATGTAGATTAGTACTTCTCACTCTTCACTCTCTGTATAATTTGAACTTGTGATTCGGATGCCGGGAATTTGAGGAGTTATGTGTCTGTTAAAATTCTGAACTTATGTAACCGCCATGGGAACATGTAGCTTTTATTTTAACCTTTTACTTTGAGTTTTGATATTTATAGTTAGAAAACAGACGAAAGTAAGAGTTATCTGACAATCTTTACTATTACTTTGTGGTCATTTGGCAATTTCAAGTGATAGTGTATACACACATATATGTGTGTGTAGGGACTATTACTTTAATTTAATAATGATAAAAGCGTATATCTGAAACATTGCATTTATTTTGATACTTTCGTATAGGGAGCATAATAGTTATACAACATAGCATCTCAAAGTACAGCGTAAAGTGTAATATTTGAATTCAAAAAAATCAAGCCTCTTCATAATAGATTCTAGAATGTGCCCTGGCGTTAAACAACACTTATATTTGTTCCAAACTTATCTGAGAACAATTCAAATTTTTTCCCCAGTTTTTCATTCTTCGTAGTATTTATATCAGGAAGAAAAAAAAGACGCACAGAAAGAAAGATTGCCAAGTTCAAAAATCTTCGGGGCCTATTTTCTTTGAATAAAAGTAAGAGCAGAAAGAAAGTCTAAAGATTTTAAATTCTAAGGGGAATGTTTTATCAGGATGAGAAGAGGAATTCAGGCTGTGCACCAGATAGAATTTATGCAAATATGTTTCGAAGTTAAAAAGATAAAAAATGTACATAAAAGAGACTCAAAAATTTAAGAGTTTCAACTAACATATATTGAATATTTTGGCTTGCATTCTTCTTAGAATTTGATACACATTTATCTTTACGCATGACGCATATGAATTCAGTGCGCATAGATATATTTCCTGTCCGTCTGTGTAGCACATTAAGAAGTTTTACATCATAATTTTGGATCACACATATCAATGCTTGCTTTGAATATGAAGCTTTGGATCACGCACGTCATCATAAAGCATTATCACTTACGTCATACTACATCAGCTTTGGATCAAATTCATCGTGATACATATTTTGATCGTACGAAGCTTTAAAACGTATGCACCATTTTAAGTTGCTTACTAACATTCAGAAATTTTCTTGCAGTAATTTTGTAGAAAATTTTGAGATAGTCGTTTCAACAAAATTATAGGAACGCCAGCGGCCAATCGGTAAAATCGCTGAACACTGATAGTTGGGTCCGAGGTTCGAATCCTGGACCGGGCTGGCGGTATAGGCGGTTTCGTGCCTTTCCCCATATGTAACGGTATACGAGCCAATTCCCGTTATAAAGTCCTCCACGAAGGTATCCATCCCCTGAGGCAGATACCCTTGAGACATTGCCGTAATCGCATAAATCAAACCAAGTAAAAACAGTAGTAACCTGCATGTAAACTCAGAATAAATGTGTACTTTTTACTGACATTTTCCCATTTGTTTCACACAATATCGCCAGACTTGCATTTCTTTAGGAAGTAAAGAAGTATATTTCACATCTTTAAATAAATATTTGAATTTATTAACAAATTTGTTTGGAATGTACTTATGAACAATATCACTATTGTCAATCGAGTTTATAATAGTTTTTTTTTGGGGGGGGGTAAATTCGTAGGCGCATTTTCACGACGTATTGAATTTTTAAGTCATATGTTCGCAGAGTTCTGTTTGTATTTGTTTGTCTTATTCTCTGCCATTGGAAATAATAATAATAATAATAATGCTATAAACTTCGTAAGCGCATTAATATATACTCGTCTTTTTCAAAGGTCAACAAAGCGGTTAACAAATCATTTAACCATTTCCTTATGAGCTTCGCCACAGCCCGTCACAAACCGTTAAATCTTACATGGTATTCAAGCATTGTTTCTTAGCTATGACAGTTAATAAATTTTCATCTTTGTAGTGAAATATTCACCGGAATTCTTCCATGTAAATAAAGAACAAGGAACTTGGTGGCAGATTAATGAAAAGATCAACTGAAGAAATGCTAAAGCAAAATGTGAAGAAGAACCATTGTACGTAGCGTATTCGGAAACTAAGTACCGTTTCATTCCAGCGCCGTCGCAGCGCTGTGGTAGGCGTCCCGCGCATGCGCACTAGTCTTTCTTGTTCACTGACTTTCAATTGTCGCCATTTTGGTTGCTGTATGTTGTGTTTTCAGTTTGCTGTGCACATTCAAAATGTTTAAGACAATTAGTTCTCCCGCTGACTGTGAGATTCGTGCCGTGATTAAATTTTTGAACGCGAGGAAAGTAAAACGGCCGAAATTTATCGTCAAGTGACAGAAGTTTACGGTGAATACGCGATAAGTGATGGAATGGTGAGAAAGTGGGTAAGAATGTTTAGAATGTTTAATGCAGGTCGAACAAATGTCCACGCCGAGGCTCGGAGTGGTCGGCCTTCTGCTGTCACCGATGATTTGGTAAGGAAAGTTGATGAAGCAATTCATGAGAACAGACGCTTCACAATGACAACTCTTTCAGCGGCATTTCCGCAAATTTCACGTACTGTTTTGTTCGAAATTGTGTCTGACCGCTTGAATTATCGCAAACTGTGTTCTCGATGGGTTCCAAAAATGCTCACTGATTTTCACAAAACAAAGCGACTTGGTAGTGCCCTGACATTTCTCACGCGGTACAGTGATGAGGGAGAAAACTTTTTAAACCAAATTATGACAGGTGATGAAACTTGGGTGTGTCATTTCACACCAGAATCGAAAGAACAATGGATGGAGTGGAGATCGAAAGAACAATCGATGGAGTGGAACACTCATTCTCCGAAAAAACAAAAGTTCAAAGCGACAATGTCATCACAAAAAATCATGTGCACTGTCTTCTGGGATAGGAAAGGCGTTTTGTTTACTGAATTTCTTCCCAGAGGTGAAACCATTAATGCGGCACGATATTGTGAGACTTTAACAAAACTAAGGCGTGCCATTCAAAACAAACGAAGAGGATTGCTCAGTAAAGGAATTGTGTTGCACCATGACAATGCTCGGCCCCATACTGCTGGTGTCACTCAATCGTTAATTCGACAGTTTCATTGGGAGCAGTTCGATCACCCGCCGTACAGCCCGGACTTGGCGCCGACCGACTATCACTTGTTCTTGACCATGAAGCGCGAGCTTGGTGGCAAGCGCTTTGGATCTGACGATGACATGAAAAATGCTGTGGAGTCGTGGTTATCGAAATTAAGACATTTATTTTCATGTAAAAATAAAATTGGATTCGAAAAAATTGTTTTACTATTTTTTTTTTTTCAAAACGGTACTTAGTTTCCGAATACGCCTCGTACAAAAATAAGGGAAAATTGCATTCCGTATGTTATCCATTACGAGATTTTATACCTATTTAAATATGCAACTTTTGACAGCTGGATCATACATTTATTAGTTATGGAAATTTATAAAACAGAACAAGCGCGAACTGTTTTATATGTAAAATAATTTAAAGGGTTAAAAGATGTAGCTAGGGTGGATGAATAGGGAACCGTTTATACTGCCAAATTTAATCATGCCATTGAAATCAACATGTGAGATGTTGTGAAACTTCCCTGAATATTACTTATTCTTTACGTCAGTACTGACGCCTTCAAATGCTAAATGCTTATATTTAATTTTTGCAGATAACATCAGGGAATGACAGATTTTCTGAAGATATTTTGCATTTGTGGTCTAGCTCTGACCTAAATTCCTTATTTTTTCATCTGATAATGAAACAGATATATATATATATATATATATATATATATATTTTCGAATGAACATTTAAGCAGAAAAAGTGAAAGTTAGCGAGAATCTAAATACTAGTTGCGTTGTGACTCATCTCACTTGCTTGACTGTAAGATCAGAACAAACCCACGAAGTTCATCGTGGTAAGGAAAGAAACATTTCACCTGTCGTTAATAGGAGCCTTGAACACCGTACAGGTAATAGTTTAACATTGCTCACTTCCGCCCCCAATTTCTATGGAAAGCACTTCGGGGGGGACGGGTCCGAGGGTATCCCACCCCTCTTCCTCTACCACCAACCTCTCGAGAGGTCTTTCGGTTCGCCACATATTTAGACGTCCCCCATGCCGCAAAACACTATAAGTTTACAAACATCCATGCCTTCTCCGAGATTCGAACCCGTGACTTCCGGTACCGCAGTAGGCTCCCATAACCATTGTACCGTCTGGGCGATCTAAATACTATTCTTTAGCGAGACTCTTAATATTACATCTGCAGAAGTAACTTCAAACATCGTTAATATTTAGAAGAGTTTATTAATAGCAAAACCATGATCTTCAGTTCCACACTACTATTGTTCTAAGTAATAAAAAATAATACGATGTAATATGAAGAGATTACAGTATTACTCTTGGAAACATTCCATACTTCGCCGGCATGAAAAATGTTTTCACTTATATGCAAACGTTTTCATGAATATTATACTGTATTTTATGAAATCAAAATATACCGTATTTACTCGCGTAATACATAATTTTTTTTTTTTGCCAATTTCTCATTGTGAAAGTCTAGGTGTGTCTATTATGCGGGGAAGATCTGCTACACAATACTATACACTTTTGACGATTTTTTCTTCTTCAAAACTCCCCGAGGGGGCGATTATAGGTGAGGTCGACTATTACACGAGTAAATACGATAATTGGAATTTATTTGAAATACCTTCAACATGACATCTTTAAATACGATCAGATCGTTTCTGCTGGACAGCACGCGATTTTCTGAAATTCATCTGCAATTCAATATGTATTAACACATATACTGCTCGACATTGAAAATGCAACAACAAGAAGGAGTGGTCAGAAATTTATGCAAATTTTAGAGTAGACGCACGTCACTGAGTTATGCGAATGATGTGAAATGCACAGCTCTCCGACGCATGTGAAGTAAGATATAAGGGAAGGAACGTGCAGAATGGGCAATATTCGTGTCGTTATTTCTGCCAGACGAATTGTCGAAGAAAGTTGTTTTTTGTCCCGGAGGATACGTGTACAGTAAGACCCCGCTTAACGTTGTTTCGTTTAGCGCTGTTTCGGTTTAGCGCTTTTATTTCAACCCGGGGTTCTCCGAAATTGTGCGCAGCGCTAGGTTTCCAAATAACATATCCGAAACAGTGTAGTTGTGTTTCTTGCTTGGTGGACGCATTTTTATCATTTGAAACATTTGTTGACATTATTGTAAGTTTAAATTTGTATAATACTATAACGATTAATACAGTGACAAATATTATGATCTTTAGTTTTTATCATGAGTGATAATAAAAAGCAAGAAAAGAAAGCAACCAGAAAAAGCATTTCACTGGAAACTCAAATGCAAGTGATTAGAAGATTAGATTCTGGTGAACGTCAATCTCAAATTAGTGCTGCATTGATTTTAGCAACTTCAACAATAAGGACAATTCTTAAGAATAAAGAAAAAATACTGTCATCGGCAACTGCAACTACGTCAAGCTCTGCAACTAGAATTACCCGTTCTAGAAATAACATTATAGAGGAAATGGAAAAACGACTGTCTATATGGATTGACGACGAAATTGAACGCAATATGCCATTAAGCCAGTCTATCATAATGCCTTCTTAACAAAAAGGCAGAAAATTGGAAACCCAGAATACACTGAATGATCTGACTGAGAATTTTATTTGTTTTTAAAAGTATATGCGTTTATATTGTTTTTATTTTTGTAAGAAATAAATGTTTGATTTTATTTTTATTAAAAAAACATTATTAAATTTAATGTCTAACCATTTTTATCCGTCTTCCCCTAACCCCATTATTTACATGTTAAGATAGCCTCGCTTAGCGCTGTTTCGCATTACGCTCTACTTCGATGGAACGTATCCCCCGCGTTAAGCGGGGTCTTACTGTAATAGGAAAGAATGCCAGGCCGCCGCCGACGAAGGCACTTCCAGCAGATAGACGATTTTACGAGGGGTATGGTGATCGGACTGAGAAACGGCGGGTTGGTCCTTACGTCAAATCGCAGCTGATACCCACATGGATGCGAGCACGGTGCATCGGCTATGGCGAACATGGTTGGAACAAAAAAATGTGGGAAGAAGGAGGTGTGCAGGTGCAGCCAGAGTGACGTCAGCACGCGTGGATCGACGCATCGGCCGACAAGCTGTGGCGGTCCCGCAAGTCACTTGTACCGCGATTCTGCAGCATGTGCAAGATACCCTGAATGTTCCCGTGTCGACCAGAACCATTTCCCGTCGAATGCTTGAACGTGGCCTGCACTCACGGCGTCCGTTAAGAAAGCTGCCATTTACCCCACAGCATAGACGCCAGCATTTAGAATGGGGCCGGACTGGAGCGATGTGGATGACAGAATGGCGAAACGTCGTGTTCTCAGATGACTTACGCTTCTGTTTGACCAGTGACATTCCCCGCATACGTGTGTGGCGTCGACGTGGAGACAGATATGATCCGGCAGTAACTGTGGAACGCCCCACCTCGCGACAACGTTGCATAATGGTTTGGGGCGCTATTGCCTACGATTCCAGGTCACCTCTAGTTCGTATTCAGGGCACTATGACTGCCCAATGATACTTGGATAATGTACTGCGGCCGGTGGCAATCCCCTACCTTCAGGGGCTGCCTAATGCAATTTTTCAGTAGGATAACGCCCTACCACACAGTGCTCGCATCTGCCAACATGCTCTGTAAGGTATACAGATGCTTCCCTGGCCACCGTACTCTCCTGACCTGTTACCTATCGAACATGTGCGGGATGTGATTGAACGCCGTTTGCAGATTCTGCCCCTGCCTCGTTCAAAAGACGAACTGTGGGAAATGTTTGAAAGGGAATGGAAAACCCTCCCTCAGGACACCACCCGCACTCTTACTGACTCTATGCCTAGACGTGTTTCTTCGTGCATCGCTGTCCGGGGTGGTCCTACATCCTACTGAGCCGACGCAGTTCTCGCTCCGTATTCTGACTATCATTTTGAAATAAAGATCACTTATTGCTGCTTGCTGTCTCGGTCTTTTTTCCAAATTTCATCACTTTCTGACCACTCCTTCTTGGTGTTGCATTTTCAATGTCGAGCAGTGTATATTCACCATATTTCTTTTCATTTGCAGTAACATTTTAATGTATTTTTAGCTATACCTAAGGCAGAAAATTTCCTATGTAATTGTAGACTGAAATGTAAAGAAATAAAATACATAAGATATCCTTTAAAAATGTAACGGAAAATTAGTAAAATATTTAATTTATTTTAGAAGAATGTAAAGGTAATCATAATGGATCAGTTTTCTAACAATTCAAATTTCTAAATTTTATCTGATATATTTAAGTAAACGAGTTTGTGTTTACATCTAAATAGCTTAGGTAATAAAATGTATGCAATAATTAAATAATATTGTAGAAAAGGACATTAGATTTGGTAAACCAACTTGCAAATATTTATAATAATACTGGAGATGGAAATATATACTATTCTAGCAGAATTTAATTTAATTATTCTTTAACTTGTACTAAAAGGATTATTTCTACCGTGAAACTTAAACAGACGATACCTTACCACGTTCTTATCAAATTAAATAATTAGTTTTGAAACAGAAGCGGAAGTTGAATTTAACAAACGATTTCCATCCCATGCATTCAATCTGAAACAATCTCGCTAAACGACACGTCAAAAGGAAATCTCAAACGGAGCCATTTTCGCAAATTTCACTTTGCATGAATGTCGAAAGTGATTTTACATTAACCGTTTACGCAGTTAAAAGCTGTGCTAACAACGAATACTAATGAGGCTACCGTTCGCATGAGCTGTGTGCTTGCGTATTGGAGATTCATATCTACCACATGGGTAGAAGTCGTAAATCGTTTATTTCGCTGGTGCGCTGAATAATTATCGGTTCCCAAGTAATGAACGACTCCAATCGCAACCTATTGTTATTCTACAAGGAAATTAACTGCACATTCTGAAAATTGAGTTTACGCTCGAAGCATTTATCTGTTGCAATATTTCTAAATTTGTAAATGCCAAGTAATTAAATATTTGTATTTGCTAAAAATATGTCGAAGTCCGCTTGCTAGTGGAGCTAGTATATGAAATATTTATGTTAATTTAATTTACACCTTCTCACTTCAGTCTATAAAGGTTTATTTTAGAGAAACATTAAGCTATTGTCTAATAAGCGTATTGCATGTATTAAATACATTTTAAAAAAGAAATAAAAATCTGAAAGCATTCTGATTTTGTATTACGATCAAAAAGGCGTTTTTCTAATGATTTGTGTGTTACCTTTATTTATAAAATGTCATGTTCTTCGCACTTAAACCATAAAATTGAATTCAATAGCAATGTGACAAAATATTTCAAAATAGCATATCTGATACACAGTCTCGCTCACTGGAGATAATTTTTTTTTCCGTAGAGTGTTGTCTTGGCTTGCTTTGAAACCGTTGAGTTAGTTAATCGAAAATTCGTTTGCGTTTCACAAATTATGAAATCTCTACATATAATAAAAGGAAGAGTCTGTTTCTCTCTCTCTGTGTGTGTGTGTCTCTTTCGTACTGCGCGTAAGCTAATACACCCAACACTACGAAATTTGGTACATAGGTGCATCTAGACAAGGGCCAGAGCACATCGAAGCGATATTTTCTAAAATTCGAACCAGATTTTTTTAATTTTGTGTTTTTTGATTAAATCGCATCAAATCGATGACACGCAGCCATTTTTGCTGATATATCACTGTTGCCATTGCTGCTGATATCAGCACTGTTGCCAATCGGAAAAATGTGGACGATAACTCCGTTCAGCTTTTAAATTTAATGTTTCTCTTGGACACTGTACCTTTGTCGAGAGGTACTTTGATACGACGTTTGCCGAGTTTGTTTAAAGGACGTTTGTTTTCCTGTACATTTAAAAGCCAGAAGAGGGCTGGCCGCATAGCGGCTAGTAGATAATAAAACAAATTCCAAATTTCGGCTTCCAGATGTCCATATTCGAATGGAGGACTAAGTTATTCAAAATTTCATGATTTGGGTTCCGTTGTTTTTTCTCAATACTAGACACATACATATATTCGTGCAGATTCTTCATTATTTAATTTCTTTAAATATAATACAGAGCTTTAATATTTGGTGGCAACAATTTAAAAAAAAGTGGATCGCCGTTTATAGGGCGAAATTAATAGCCTTTATGGACTATTTGCCCCTTAGGCTAATAATAAAATAAAAACATTTAAACTTTTTAAAAGGTATAGGATATTTCTGAAAAAGATCCGAATCGAATACTAGAAGACATAATAACATGGGACTACAATGTATCTCAAATGAAAATAGACCACTCTACCTAAACTATGCTAATTTCCTTAGCCATTTTCGTAACATGTCAGCGAACCTCGCCCCCTTCATACTGATAGTTTGAATAGCAGAATCAAGCCTTTCCTTGAAGAAAAAGGGTCCGAACACGACTGATATGTTAAGTCCACATTACATCACAACCGTTGCCAACACAAGAAGGCAAGGATAGAAAAGTGACAAAGTCGTGACGGGACTGATTTCCTTTCTCACTACAGCTCATTTCATACACAATTCTGATACTACGTCGTCACTGACATTTTGTTGTCAGTTTTTACCTTTCTACATATATTATTCCGTGAATTATTGAATTTTCAAATGCTAAAGGACTTTCTGGGTCACCCGGCGGGTTTGACTGAATCCGCGATCTTCTATTACATTAACACCGCAATGAATAAAGCAGACTGCCATTAATTAAATATTTTTAAAATCATTTATAATGAATCTAAAAATTCATGCAGAAATTCCTGTCAAGGCTTTCTCATTAGCATACATTGAAAAAAATATCATATTTGTGCATCCTTGTTACCTTTGCATTTAAAAACTTCTAGTGCTGTTAGAAATTTACATTAATAATTTGCAGCATGTGTCTTCTATTGAAATGCACTGAAATAAAAACCAGATACATATAATTTCTAGCAGCTTGTGTGAAGAGCAAACTGATATGATTTGATATGATTCTTGCAAAGATACATAACTGTAGTGAATTTCGTAACAACTTTCAACATTTCATGTAAGTGTTTGCTTAAAAAAGCTTAGGTAATTAGATTTTCCAGGCATGCTAATAGTACTTACAGGCTTGTTCGAGGTGCAGTATGGAGGCACTTACACAATGCACAGTACCCCTACACTGCAGATCAAACCAGCAGTGCCCTTTTAGATATTGCCAGTGCTCGATTTGGGAAACTGTAATATAATGTTGCCTAGGAATAATAATAAAATAAACTTTTGCACACATTATTTTAAATATCAAAGTTAATCCTTTCAATATAAGACAGTAAATGCATAGACTGAATTTCCGCTTAGGTTATAAAATAAGCTTATTAAAACCATGAGTCGTCAAATACTCTTATGTATACAGACATTACAATGGTTTATGAGTTAGTCTTTAACTTTTACGTTTAGAGAAAAAAATTAATTTTTCGACAAATTATGGCAGTTAGATCATTTAATTAGTTTCTAAGCAATAAGCTTCAGCATATTGAGCTCGTATATGTAAAATAGTTTTATACAAAATACATTTCGTTTTTGCCCATTCTCGGAGCAAATTGTTGAAGTATTCCTTGTTTATTGACCATTCTTAGAGGGGGAAAAATTAAGGGTTTTTCATATGCTGGGACTATATTATACACAGAAGTGCAGTACATTTAAAAGGATATTTATATGTTATGAATTTTGTTGAATACTTATTCTTTAAAATCTGACATTTCTGTTTAAATAACGGCGTTTCCATTTCGGCATTTTTACCATAAGAATGTTATCTGCGAGTTCTAATAGTATTCTGATTCTTCCATCCAGTTTTTTAATGCAGATGATTTGGAGCTTTTCTATTATAATTTTTGAATGTTTTAAGAACATCATATTTTTTCCCATTTCACACTTATGTAAAAAAAGTGCATAAAGAATTACACGAAAAATGAAGCAAATAGTATTTTCAGTAAAGAAATCAAAGCGAGACTGTTTTTGAAATCCTGGCAGTGACAGGCTCGTAATGGTGTTTTAACATCTTCTTTCTCTCTTTTTTATGTTTTATAAGTTCTTTGGCGATGCATTCTGGTAAAATATTGTCTAGTGTTAGTCGAAATATATAAATATTTAATTTGATATCATTCTACTCTGAAATAACGAGCTTAACTAACATTTGTATTCGATTCCGTTTCTAATAGCAACAGACCTAATCTACAACTGAACCATGACGAAAGCCTGCCAGGTGTCATAATGTGTAGAAGTAATAAATGCTGTAGTAAATCATATCGTATTTCACTTATTATGGATTATCCATGTTATGAATCTAATGAATTTTCTTTGCTCGAAACGGATTTTATTTAATTACTGCATATGGCAAAAAAACACTTTATGGATAAAATTGTTTCCCATATAGATCTCATAGGAAATAGTTTCAACACATGCAGCAAAGTTAATAAAGAAAACTATTTTAAATTTCCTTTCAATTGCATTAAAATAAATAAACCAAGACAATGGATGAAAAATTAAAATAAGTAATAAAAATTTAAAAACAAATCTGAGAGATTTTAGTTTTTATATTACGCTTTAAAATCGCTTTAAAATCAACTACTATGGAATGTTCAGAGTGAAGCTCTTAACCGTTTCTTTAACGGTAATATATGAATTTGACTGCACGAACATCTTCAGTTCCCCAGTCTCCACTTTCTATTTTGCCCTTATTCTCAAACTTAAAAACGCATCTTTGAAACTTTTTAACCCCCCCCCCCCGGTGTTAACACCCATTGATGGCATCTGGATTTGTTCATCATCTTCTGTAGCCTTTTCATATGGGCAAAAGTCATAAATCATAATGTGATGAATATGTCCTTATGCTATGAGTCTTTACCTGTGAATAAAATTCATCAAATGAAACGTTTACAGATATATAAATAAAGTACATATTTCCAAGTCTCTAATAATCTGCAAATGTTTGGTTTTAGAATTCCTTTAACATATTCTATGCACTTGAATTTAAGCAATCTATTTACACGAAACTTTACAATGCACCATGTTACTTAATGTTTTACTTTACACTGCATCATGTTACGTACCTGCAGTATTCAAAGTTTTAAAAAGATTCAGTATTAAAAAAATACACTTTTCTTTTGAATCTGTGTATAGAAAATTAGGCTTAATAAGTAAACCTACTATGGTCAGTCTAATTCGATTTACGGAGACTAGCTTTATTACAATAAGTTAAACTGTTCTTTTTCCAAATGGCTTACTCTAAAGATTTACAAATGTGGTTAAGTTAAATTTTTTAGGATTAATATTTCAAGATTTTGCGAAGGGTGTTAAGTCGATACTTGTTTATGAAACACCAAACAATTCAACCAAATTTTGCATTTTTGCATTAATGATTACTGCTGTGTGATGTATATTTTATTTTCGATCCCAGTCTGTGCTAAAACGGAAATTACTTGCACTGGAATGGTTATAGAGGACTGCGTGGTCAATCTTGTGGGTAAAATTTGTAAAATTTCCTGTTATAGGAAAATGCCTTCTCAGAGAATCTTTTTCCCGGACATTTTGGAGAAGAACTGCCTTCATGAAAAACAGCATCTTCTTCTGGACAGAAAATATTCAGGCTCTTATTTTGACTCAACTTCTTTTAGCTTCAGTTTAAACTCAGTCATAAGAGTTCAGAACCTCCAACAAAAGTTTTCTACCAAACTTCTAAACAATTCAGAGAAAATTTCACAGAAACTATCACTTAATGCGAAAACGAAATCTGTCTAAAGGTCTGCTTGGAGTTTTGTGTGTGAGTATCATTTTGAAAAGAAAAATTAGGGCATATTTATACAGTAACCTACAGTCTCAGAATTTCAAGAAGTATAAAGAAATTTGTTATTAAGTTTCAGTCGTATTTACCTGATTAGAAAGAAATAATATAGTTATTTTTTGTTTAATTGCGTAAGAAAGAAACACAAAGCGCACAGATTCTTTGTTGTCTTTCCAAGGCAAATTGGTTGGCATTAAAATTACAACAGAAGGGTAAACCAAAAGAAGACCCACTCACAATCAGCGTCTCTACGGGATTCCAATGGGATCTAACACTCTCCAAAGGTCTTATCTACACGTACTGGTACAGTGAAACAGATACATTAGTAAACATTATAGAACTTAATATTTAACACTAGAAGACTATTAAATTTGAAGAATATTGTACTTGCTTCTAATATTGCTAATTACTTTTAACCACACCCATTTAACCTTCTGCTGCCATTTACACACAGCAAAGACAATTACTTTTAAACATTGTTTAAAATACAATTATATTATCCTCGCATTGATGGCATTAATTAATAGCTATAAGAAAAAGAATATGTAATTTAAAGTGATGGTCTTGGTCACGCCACGGAAAACATAACCATGTTACGCAATGGATAATTAAGAGCTGAAGGATAAAAATTAATGAATGTTTCTTGATGCAGAGAAGATTAATATTGCGTCAACAAATTATTCTTTGATCTTTTAACTCTATGTAGATCAACTTCGATAGGAACTATTGCATAAAAATGCTGCGCTTTCTCACGTGTTAAACATAAACACAAGCTATTTTTCCTTAGAAAGTCCTTCCATTTCGATAGATAGTCTGTTATATTCAATTAGCCATCCGGGTAATATAATAAAACTTAAGTGTACTATTTCAGCGTACATAGACTAAAAAATTACAGACAGAAAACGAGAATGAATGGTTCCCGAAACTCTTAATGCATGAAACAATGACAGTGATGAAATGTAAATGCCAAATTTTTAAAAATTCTTCCTAAATATAAATGACGACTTAATTTTTCGGACTAAATTTCAAAAAAGTTGACAAATAATTTTTTTATCTTTTTAGCCCAAAGCGGTGTTAGACCAGAAGAGATATTAGTCTCGAAACGGCATTGTTGCCACCAAATATTATCGCCCTATATTATATCTAAAGAAATTAAATGAAGAATCTGCCATAATGTGTGTAATTTTTCTGAAGGTAAAACGGTTGAAGAAATAACGGTAACTATAGCCATTAAATTTTGAATATCATAGTTCTCCACCTGAAATGGGCACCTGGAATTTTGAATTTCGTATTTATTTTATTATCTTTTTCATATTTTATAAAACTTAAAAAAAAAAAAAAAAAAAAAAAAAAAAAAAACATAACGATTTCAAAGGGAGCAGTGGCAACACTGTACAGAACAAAGCATTTTAATCTCTAGGGAGCGAGACTGTTTATAGGAAATTCTAAAGGTATGCTGTTTTTAAATATTTTTAGCCCGAAGGCGCATTAGCCCAAAGGCGCATTAGCCCGAAAGCTCTCTAAAGGCTCTTGAAATGTGCATGTGCGTGTAAATGAAGAAAAGTCCCTTTGGACGTAATATACTATCTGAAAAGTTTTCAGATTTTTTTTTTTTTTTTTTTTTTTTTTTTCTTTTTTCTTTCTTCTTTTTCTTTACTTGACTGTGCTGATAGTATTATGGATGCAGCAAACCTTATAGTAACAGTAATAATTTACAAAGAACTTGAAACTTCGTCCGCAAATGGTTAGACCATATGCTTATTTACTGCGTATATGATTATCTGAGTTAATAACAAGAATAACTAATTATGTAAATCTTGTGTATTTTTAATTATGCAATCTTCTAACCTATTTCTAATTATTAAAGCTACTCCTTTTAACAGCTTCATTGAACGAGTTTTCCTAGTAAATTATTATTCCAAGCATTAACTTGGTTATTGACATACAGGAAAAAATTCTTTTATATTTTTATAAGATCTATAGAACATGAGTTATATTAAAGGAAATATTTTCATGGGATTTTAAATTTCGGCTTCAATAACTCTTTGATATCGACAGTTGAGATAAAATGTTCCCACCCCGTAGAGTGTTGCCATTGCTCGCTTTGAAATCCTTGAGTTTGTTAATCAAAAATTCGTTAAAGTTTTACAAAATATGAAATCGATCATAAACAAATTCCAAATTTCAAATTTGGTCTTCCACATGCCCGTATTCGTAGAATCATTCGTAGAATGATTACGTCATTCAAAATTGGATGGCTCTATGAACCGTTGTTTTATCACAATGCAAGAAATAAACATTCATTATTTAATTTTTTCAAATATGATGCAGGGCTCTAACATTTAGTGGCAACAGTTTGAAAAGTTAAACGGACATTTATAGTGATTCAACGCAAAATCGCAAAACTAAAACAATAGTCCTTCAGGGACAAAGCCCCTTTGTACTACTAATAATATAATATTATACTTTCTTTTGGTAGGTTGGAGTTTAAACGATGTAAAAAATCTTTAAAAGATCTCTAAGCTTTGCTTTAATCAGAGCTCTTAATTACACTGGTTTACTAAACGATATTTTTTTTTAATTTCAAGTAAACAGAATACGTATCTCATTGCAACTGGATATTAGTTGATTGGATTCTAGGAAAAAAACCCACAGGAAAAATGCTTACAGAATAATGCTCACAGGTATAAATGCTCACATAAAAAATGCCCACACAGAAATACGCCCACATAGAAAACAGCTCACATAGAAAAATGCTCACCTAGAAATATGCTCACACGGAATATCGTTTCTTTGTAAAACGATATTCAAATGATCTGAAATGCTTAAAAAGTAAAATTCTTTGTGCACATTTCATGCGATATTTAAAGGAAACCCTAATTTACGTACGTACACAAGCAATATAATTTAAAAAGAATTTTAATTCTATTATGGTATTAAAATAAACTACAGCAAATTTTAATTTGAAATCGGAAAATGCGAAGCCTTGTGAATATCGTTCTAGACTTACTCTAGAGAAGACAGAGGAATGCTATATATATATATATAGCCTTTATCATTTGAATTTGAAACCTCAAATTGTTATATAAGCTGGAAATTAATGCATTGGTGTGAAAATTTTAAAATACAATGCATTAAAGCAATTTTCATTGTAAAATAATTATGTCATCCGATAGGAAGTCCTTACAATTATTCACAAAGGGTAATGTCTAACTCATTTGATTCAGCTCTTCGATAGCATTGTTAATAACCAACAATTCATTGGTTTTTCATCTCAGCAAATGGTAATGATGGTATGTATTACAGAAATAAAGATTAATCATTATGAATATCTTATATTCGTGATTGTTTTATAGTTTTGTAAATGTTCAGATACTTTAACGGTAGATTTACGTCATGTCTTTTGAAAACTTCTTTCATCTGTAGTATTATGTTATTTCCATTGTACAACTATCTTTGTAAATTACTATTGTCTTGCCTAGAACGAAAATAGTTAGTAATGTATTACACATTTATATCCTAACCAAGCAGAAATAATTTGGAAATGTGGGAGAATAACAATATCGATTTCAAAGAGACCTTTTCTATGTGAAATTAAGTGCCTCTTGTAATTGTTGTTTGAAGTAAATATATTATTGTTTCATTATTTTCTACAGTTAATACCTGTTTTTATTAATGTTACAGAACTCTCTTTGTATCTTTTAATCGGAATATCCACGTAGTATTTTGTTCTCCGTATTAATCAAATGAAGGGGGCGAATCATTTATATATTTCAGGAGATTTAGCTTTTGTTTATATTATTACTTCATAAAGCGTTCAGCATCGAATTATTTTCAAGATATTCACATAGTTTAAACATGGAAAGCTCGAAAACTGTACACTTATGCATTAGTAATTAAAAAAAAACGTATAAGTTTGTATTTCAGAATGATTTCTGTAAAAGGTCATTACCAAAATCTAATCTAACCAGCAGAAGGTTACTTTAAAATTACTGATTTTATATCAAATTTCATTGCGTTTTGTTTCCAAGCATAGATTGGGGAAAGTAACAATTTTCCGGTTATATTTACAAATATTTTATGTAGCTTTCTTTAGTTATAATAGTTATGTCAAAATAATCAAATTCTTGCTCCTTTAATTACGCGAGTTATGTCAAAATAATAACTAGAATTCTAGTGATTATTTGTATTAGTGTATTTAACAGGTCTCAGCAGTATCGGCGATAGTTTATTGACGTTATAAAAAATATGTTGTCAAAAAGAACATAAGCACGTCACAACGCAAAGGGAAATGTTGCAGAGCATTATATTTGACAACACAGCGAAGCAGCTATCCTTCATCGAGCCCATTGTGGCTAATCCAGTTCCAACAACCTTAAATAACATATAAATAAATCCCAACTAAGCGGATTAATAGAGGAAATGACGTTCGTGATTAGCTCAGAATCACAGTTAATCTGAGGGCAATTTAAAAGAATAAAAAAGTGTAACAACCCTTGCAATAATGAACAAAAAATTTTGTTACGTTTTTCTCTTCCTGAAACCAGTTGTTACGTTATTTTCTTCCTTCATGTTCGTACGGGGTTCGTAGATTTGGAGTGAATAACGACGACACTTGATGAAGTATCGAAACACACTTTATTTAGCCGATATTAATCAGGGAAGCTTCAATAACACTTTTTTTACAGTCGTCGAAAATCTACTATAAACACGCTGGAACAATCAGTGACACAGCCTTCACACTATCAGCCAATCACGGTGGAGATAGCTTCACTGTAAAGCACCAGAGTACAGCTTCCGACTCTGTTTGACATACTCTCGAGACTCTCCACGCGATGCACTCGACGATACACAATGGTATAGCTCTCGACTCAGCATAGTCTAAGACAAATCTCGACGATGCACTAATTCGCGATGCACTAAAAGACTCTCTCGGTGCACTCGAAGACTAACTCGGTGCTAGACTTCGAGACACTCGCTCAATGACTGAGTATCAGCTCGCTAGACGAGGCACACACACTCGATACTGACTGCGGACCAGCATTTTTTATATAGCTTTCAAATTGTGTTCGAGAACATTCTAGGCTAAACCGGTAAGAATTCGTTCCAGAAGGTTCTCCATCCGTCCATGGCACATCCCCAATTTTCGCGATTTCTCGCCAAATGTGGCAACCCTGCCTTCCCTTGATATTTTATGGAAACCCTAAAACTGCCTTGCGAAGAAGCCATTTCATCGCGTCTTGACATTTCGTAACAATATTATTAGCAGTTTACCATATTTTCAGCAAATTTATTTGTTCTATTTCCAGAAACAACTGAACCGATTTACTATATTTTAAACAGTTTGTAATTTAGATAATTAATTCATTTGGCTTAAATAATGTCAGTAATAAAAAAAAACTGTAGATAATGGAAGAATGAAGATTATTAAAAATGAAGAAGCTAAGTTATAAATTATCAGAGCTTCATCTCCTGTCATTTCTACTAACTGTGCAGTTTTCTTTTAATTTTTAACTTTCCGTAGGCAGCTTTATTTTTCCGAGATGTTTTTTGGTAAACAGAAGTGTAATTGTTTCGCAATAAACAACGCCCTTCTTTTTTTACTATCTGATGCGGACACCACATGACTTCCCTGTACGACCTATAAAATTATGCACATTTTTCCTGCATTTCATTTGAACTTATTTCCTCGAATTTCGTTAGAGATGTATTTCTCATTTCTCATTCAACTCTCCCTTCGCTGGAAGGCAAAAATACATAAAAAGTCAAATCGTCTTCAATACAATTTTTAAATACAGAAAAACATAAAACACTGTAAATACAGTTACAACAGTTTAAAAACAGTCTTTACAATTAAAATTAGAGTTTCTACTCAAAAACACGCAATTTGGCTAGTGAACTTCCTGTTCACTAGCCAAATTGCTTGTTTTTTTAAAAGATTTTTCGCTGTACAAAATTTAAAGTTTTCTTTCGGTCCCATTAGGAAACAAGACACTGAAGTACAAACTGACTTAATTCACTATTTTACTAAACGTTAAAATGTAAACAAATAGCAGCGTCATCAGCCTTAGTGCCACTTAAACAAATTTTAAATTTTGGTAATTCTACAGCATACAGATTATTTAAAAGCATGGAAACCTTAACCGGTACACAAAACAACATAATTCAATCATTCTTAAAACAAAATGCACAGTTTACCAACATACTTATAAGAATAATATACTGATATCAACAGAGTAGTATATATATATATATATATATATATATATACTACTCTGTTATATATATATATATATATATATAAATTTGGTACGAAAAGGGAAGCTCGAAACTATGTGTTATAGCAGTCCTATATAGTTCAAAGTTCTAAGACTACTCGTTTTTAAGTTATGCGAGATACGTACATACAGACGTCGCGAAAAATTTCTCTTTTGAATCCATTTTAAATCCATTCACAATCCGTTTTAGAAAAAAAAAAAAGAACCCTTTTTTCTGTCTGTACGTACAGATGTCATTCAAAAACGTCGTTCAAATGGATCCAAGAGCGGTCAAAATAGAGATTTAGCACGCGATCTTTTACTTCGCACAAGGAATTAAAAAGGAAGCAACTTATTTAATATGTATCCTAGTACGTATAAAGTTAATCTACATTTGCCTATACCAAATCACATGAACCCAAATGGGGCCGATTCGCTGCAAGGTCACTGAATACTGGTTGTTCCGACCCCTGAATGCTGGGTTTGTATTGGACTGGCTGCATGGGCGTTTTCGTGCTTTCCGCCTGTCTAATGTGTATGGGAGCCAGTTTCCCTTAAAAGGTCCTCCTCAAAGATCTACTGCTGCTTTAGACAGATATTCCTTGCGTGTTTTACCATAATTAAATAAACTAACCATCAACATTTCTGTAACCGGAAAATTGCCCACGGGAAAAAAGGCCACAGGAAAAATGGTCACAGAATAATGCTCACAGGTATAAATGCTCACAGGAAGAAAGCTCACACAGAAATATCCCCACAAAGAAAACCGCTCACATGGAAAAATAGAGTTTTTCCATGTGAGCATATTTCTAAGTGAGCTTTTTTCTATGTGGGCATATGTCTGTGCGGGCTTTTTTTCTGTGAGCATTTATACCTGTGAGCATTTTTCCTGTGGGCTTTTTTTTTTTTTTTTTTTTTTTTTTTTTTTTTTTTTTTTTTGGTGGGTTTTTTTCCCTAGAACCCAATCAAGCAATATTCAGTTGTAATGAGGTACGTATTCTGTTTACTTGAAATAAAAAAAAAAAAAATATCGTTTAGCAACCGAGTGTTATTAAGAGCTCCGACTAAAACAAAGCTTAGAGATCTTTTAAAGTTTTTTACATCGTTTAAACTCCAACCTACCAAAAGAAAGGCGCAGTTTGCAAGCAAAATTAATCGATAATATTCAATGATTAAATGCAATAGAGAAAGATTAAGCAAGGTGTAAACGTTGCAGCCTTCTTTCTTTAGACCCAACAGTGAACAAAGTAGCATAAGCAGTGAAAGCAGTGAAGCAATACTTGTCTTAAGCAGTGAAAGAGTTATTGAATATTTACATTACTTAGACACCACACATGTCTCATGTATGCTTTACCTTAATTATCCATTTACTGATTTTATGTAGTATTTGTAATGCTATATACGGTAAATCCATAAACTAACTTAATATAACTTGCTACTCATAAATTATCATGCTTATATAAGAAACAGTCTTAAACATATTACATAGCCTTAAAGTATATTAGCCTGTTATAGGAAGCTTTTATAGCTTCCTATAACAGTCTAGGAACGGAATTTAAATTGTAACAGGAAAGCAATTTTTAGTTCACGAATTGAAGTATTAGAATTCTAAATCTATTTTTGGCTACTATGATATAAGTTTTACTATATATTTGAAATAATGTTTCTCTGAATCAGCAGAGAGTTTTTGAAACTCTTTTAATATTTTTATCTTGTGGTTTAGTTATTTATTTAGTTCACCAATACTTCGATTCCGCGACATTCGATCTTCAAGTTCTATTTTTTGCCCCCTCCGTCACTCTTCTTTTCAATTTCCGTATACTTTGATCCCTGTCCTCGTTTCATCGTGGATTTTTTTTCTTCAATACATTTTCAAGGTGGTTTTAAAAGAAAACTTTCTCAAAGCTTTAAGAGTTTTGGGCGTGATTTTAGGGGATTTGGTCGGGCATGTTACGGTGAATTCTTCCATTTTTTACTTTTTTATTTTATTTTTTCTTCATTTCGTTCATCTATCTCGAGGATTTAAAAGTTCGAAACTTTAAAGAAAGTTACCATCGTGCATATGCTTTTTGCCAACACTGACACCACTTTTTGCCATAATTGGGCATTTAAAGAAAATTTTGCAAACACTGTTTGCTGTTACTCAACAAGTTTTTGCATTAAATGTTAAAAAAAAAAAAATTATCTCTTCTCCTCAATCTTGTTTTTTGATTAAATTTTCTATTTGAAGTCCCGGAAATATAAGTAGCATTGAAACATATAAAGAACAAAAATGGACATATTGGTGGGAAACGATAAGCTATTAAACAATGTTTAATAAAATATGCTGTTTATAAATGCAAAACTTCAAGCTATTTTATGCCGTAGTGGCTAAAATCGTTCGCCAACATCTACTTTTATTTCTGTTTTTAGTATATCATTAAGGTTATAAGGTATTTTTTCCGCCTTCTTAGCATGCCTTCGTGGTGTAACGGCCGGCACACTCGGTGCGTATTCGAGAGGTCCGTGGTTCGAGTTCGGGTGAGGGCATTGCTCATTTCTTCAATCCCCTGCTTTCGAAATAGCCTAATGTCTCTACAGTGGTGCCCGAACACAAAAACGGTGCTGGATGGTTATCTCCACCATTGTTTGGCTACTGAGTCCCCTGATCCCCAGTCCCACTTTAAAAGAGGGGTATATAAGGCATTTCACCGCCTTCTTAGCATGTCATCATAGTGTAATGGCCAGCACACACGGCGCGTATTCAAGAGGTCCGTAGTTCAAGTCCCGGCGAGGGTACTGCTCATTTCTTCAATCTCCAGCTTTCGAGCTTAATGTCTCTTCAGTAATTAATTCTAATTAAATTGATTACTTTAATCTCCGCATGAGCTTTTCCCGCCCACGTGACAATTATTGCTAACTTCAAGAAAGTTTAGACAAAATGAAGTTTAAGAGTAAAAAAATAAAAATTTACTCGACGCATTTTGAATTAGCATAACGTTGTTTAATTATATATTTCTGAATACAAAAATATATTATTAAATTTTAAAATCCTAGAAATAACTAAAATCAACTATGGAATAAAACAAAAGTGCAACAAATACATTTCAAGCAGTTTCTTTTCTACAGGAAAACTTTAAATATTTTGTTCTTCTTCCTCGTTTCCTCATCCACCCCGGAAAAAAAAAAGAATACTTAAGACATTCAGTTTCATAACAGTATTATCTTATATCATATTATGTTATACTTGCTTCTTAGATCCTTACAACAACGTTTATCCATTCACTAGTATTACTATTATTAACTAAATAACTAAAAGTACAAAATCTGATGTGTACACCACATGACTTCCTTGTACGGAATATTAAATTATACGCCTTTTTTCTTGCATTTCGTTTAAACATATTGGATTGAATTAAATCTTCTTCGCCAACAGCACATAAACCACAATAGAATAAATGCATTCTTTAAAATTCACACTATTTGTTTACCATAGCGACACTCTGGCGCTAGGTTCACTTAACAGTATTATATTTCGTTCATACTATAACTCAGAATGCACAAAATTTATATCATTTAAAGAATCATCTAATCGTTGACACATGTTCTATTCAATTACTATAATAAAGCTAGACCGATGTAGTATAAAAGAAATTAAGCAAACAAAACAAAAAAGAAACAGTTTTTCACAGACGATTGAGTACTTCTCATTCAATTAATTCAGTTCTCACTTCGCGACAAGGCAAAAATACATAAAATTTCAAAATATCTGTATTAAAAATTACGAAGTAAATCTTAAACACTTATTTCTTCGAAAAAATTCCCGAAAAGATTAAGCACGATTTAATTCGCAATAATAAATGAGGGTGTTATTTTTGTTGTTGCGTAGTTACGTTTCTCTAGATTGGCAACAAATCCACTACTCTGCTGTTTCAAATGTAAACAAGCAATGGCCGGCATCAAAAAAAAAAAAAATTAGGCTTAGCGGCACTTAAACAACATTAAAATTGTTGATAATTTTAAAAATATTGCATACAGATTTACTAAAGGCATAGAAATCTTAACCGGAAGATAAGAACAACATAATTCAATCATTTTTATAGCAAAATATGTACAATTTCAAACATGTAAGAGTAAAGAAACTGAGATCACTGAGCCGGGTAACAGAGTGGATTTATATATAAATATATTTATTGCCGATTGCAACCAAAATACGAGGTGCACATCTACATGCTATAGTAGTCCTATATACAAAATTTCAACGTTCTGAGGCTACTCACGTACGTATCTCGCACGTTCGTACGTTTACACGTTCGTACAGACGCCACGAAAAATTATCTTCAGAATTCATTTTAGAGCAGTTTTATAAATTTTTTGGAGGAAAAGAGTCTTTTATTCTGTCCTTACGTACAGATATGACGCAAAAACATCGTTAAATTGCATTCGAAAGGAGTCAAAATGGATATTTTCTTTGAAATATGCTGCCTGAAACTTTTCGCGATTACAATACTTCCTTTATACTTCGTACAAGGAAGTAAAAAGAGCAGAGCAATGCAAATGATATTTTGAAATAATAAAATTTTTCAAGGATATCTAAGAAATAAAATACAGATAGCACTTTTTGCAACCTAACTCTTTTCTCATAATTGTATTCTTTTAACAAAACATGAGTAATTTATTAGTAAATACCCAACTGCTCCTGGGTCAGGTTTATCATAAATTTCATCCGCATTTTTATACCGTATTTATTTTCTTGAAAATGCTAAATATTCTGTGTTTAAAGACTGAGTGTTTGTCTTAAACAAATCTGTTTATAATTTCTGAAATTAGAACTATTACAGAAATGAAGAAAACTATTTCGAAAAGCGGTTTTTTTTTTTTCAAGTACCTAAAAATAGCTCAAACAGAAAAATGTGTGTTTAGTCAAGTACATATTTAGAAAATTCATATCAATAAAATTCAAGTCTGATGAATAGAATACCTTTTTACTTCCTTGTACGGAGTAAAAAGGAAGTATTGTAATCGCGAAAAGTTTCAGGCAGCATATTTCAACGAAAATATTCATTTTGACCGCTATCGAATGCAATTTAACGATGTTTTTGAGTGATAACTGTACGTAAGGACAGAATAAAATACTCTTTTCTTTCAAAAAGATTATAAAACTGCTTTAAAATTAATTCTGAAGAGAATTTTTCGTGGCGTCTGTACGAACGTATGTACGTACATGCCTAAGTACGTATCTCGCATAACTCAAAATCGAGTAGCCTCAAAACGTTGAAATTTTGTATATAGGACTCCTATAACATGTAGATGTGCACCTCGTATTTTGGTTGCAATCGGCCGCACCAAACGTATATAAATATATTTATACATATATCCACTCTGTTACCTGGCTCAGTGATCTCAGTTTCTTTATTATATGTTTGTAAATTGTACATTTTTTGCTTTAGAAATGATTGAATTATGTTGTTTTTATCTTCCGGTGAAGGTTTTTATGCCTTTAGTAAATCTGTATGCAATATTTTTAGAATTATCAACAATTTTAAAGTTATTTAAGTGCCGCTAAGCCTTTTTTTATGGCGGTCATTGATTGTTTACATTTAAAACAGCAGACTAGTGGATTTGTTGCCAATCTAGAGAAACTTAGTAGCTTCGCAACAACAAAGATAACGCCTTCATTTATTATTGCCAATTAAATCATGCTTAATGCTTTCTGGAAATTTTTCGAGGAAATAAGCGTTTAAGATTTACATCGTAATTTTTAATAGAGATATTTTTAGTTTTTATGTATTTTTGCCTTCTCACGAAGTGAGAACTGAATTAATTGAATGAGAAATACTCAATCGTCTGTGAAAAACTGTTTCTTTCTTGTTTTATTTGTTTAAATTCTTTTATACATCATTCTAGCTTTATTATAGTATTTGAATAGAACATGTGGCAACGATTAGATAATTCTATTCTTTAAATGATATAAATTTTGTGTATTATGAGTTATAATATGAACGAAATATATACGTTAACTGTTATATAATTATTGGATTATATAACAGTTAACTTAGTTTCCGTTATATAATTATTATGTAAGTTAACTCTTATATAATTATTAATACTGTTAAGTGAATCTAGCGCCGGAGTGTCGCTATGGTAAACAAATACTAGAGTGAATTTTAAAGAATGTATTTATTCTATTGTGGTTTATGCGCTGTCGGCGAAATAGATTTAATACAATCCAACAACTTTAAATGAAATGCAAGAAAAAATGCGTATAATTTAATATTCCAATTTAATATTCGAATACAAGGAAGTCATGTGGTGTACATATCAGATTTTTTGTATTAAGTTTTACAGTCTTTTTCTGCTGTTGCTAAGTTTTTATGCTGCTAAATTACAAATTCTGTACGCATCGAACTTACATGCAGAAAAATAGAAATCACTTAATATATCTAACTTATTATTAACAAAACGAGGCTATAATTCAGAGGACAGTGTGAGCAGCGACTACAATTTTTATTAAATCACCTATATCGTTTAAACTGAGTGAAATAATGTAAACATACGTAAATATCTAGTAATATAAGTTATACCGACCATTTTAGGCTTCTTCTGTTATCTATTTTATATCATTTTCTAGGTACGCTGCTGATGGAAACGCAGTAAAAAAAGAATCAAACTGCTGCATCCTCGAATGCTGCAACAATGTAAATACTGCCATTTTCATTTCAACATATGATGTAAAAATTCCAAAAATATTATCCCTAATGGGCTAATTTCTGGTTTTATGGGGTATACTGAGAAGAAATATCCTATCCTGGCAGTTTTTATGCTGCTGAAAAAGGAAAAAAAAAAAAAGGTATTGTTGTTGCGGGAAACGTTACATCAAACGCAAATGCAAAACTCTTACGGATTTCGCGGAAAGCTATTTTATGCCTTATCCCTTGTTATTCGAAGAAAATTGAAGAAAGCTGGTCTAAATCCAAGGAGCAGTCTTCTTCAAATACATTTTATGTTATTACGCAGTTCAATGTTTATTTGATATTAAATTTTCATTGGTACTTTCTATGCTAATTAGTGTAAATTAACTAAGCAAGAATTTTGAGAATACCGTACAAAATGCTTATAATTGATAAATACTGCAATTTTCTATTGAAATAGATGTAAAAGACCGAAGATTTAGTGTATAATCGTACCAAATGCGCACAAAATTCAGAGAACTTGAACGGCCCACCAGCGGCCGAGCGGTAAAGTTGCTGAACACTGATAGTTTGGTCCGGGGCTCGGATCACGGCAAACGGGCTGGCTGCATGGATGTTTTCGTAGTTTTACCCATGTGTAACGTATATACGAGCCAGTTTCCCTTAGAGTGTTCTCCGCGAAGGCATCTCCCCTATCAAGGGGACTCATACACCTTAAACCTCTCATGATCTTCGAATATGTGACTGTTGCAAGAATTGGGATATTTTATTTATTTTAAAAGCAATTACTTCCAACATTTTACAGCTGTTTACATAATATAACTGCTTTGGAAACTAGTAACCAGAAAATTTGTGTTGCCACAAATATTTTTGTAATTTAATCCTCTTTGTGACAAAATATTTCGCCATGTTTCCACCTTGCGCGCATGATATTTTAAAAATGGCTAATGGTACATACTTGAAATTTGAGGGAATTCTTTATATGTGCACTATTTTCTAGCTGAACCAACAATCTGATGAATATTTTAATACTGAAAAATTTTATGGACGAAGACATTACAAATTTTTTTAATAAAATACATTTTATAAACTCAACTCAAAATAAAATAAAAATTTAACATGAAATTTTTAGAATTTTAGGTTCACAGTAATTTCCAAATGTTATAAATGCTATATATTAAATAGGGAATTAAATTATGAAACATAATGTTTTAAACCGTGCACGCAAGTTGGAAACATGACGAAAAATGTTGTCACAAAGCGGATTAAATTATAAAAATATTTGTGGCAACACAAACTTTTTGATTACTGTTTCAGAAAGCAGCTATATTATGTACACAGCTGTAAAAAGTTGGTAGTAATTGCTTTTAAAATAAATAAGTTATCCCAATTCTTGCAACAGTCACCTATTCGAACATCTTATGGGTTTTAAGGTGTATGAGTCCCCTTAAATATCTCGATTGCTTTTTCATAATCAAATAAACCAAACCAGTCGATGAACTTTAAAACGTCCATTTGTTCATTCTGAAATATTTTAGAGAATGTACGTTTAAATAATTATTGTTCTTTCGAGTTTTCTAAAATGCTTTAAATAGCATAAATAATAATGACATTAATAAAAAAAATAATTTTGATAGGAAATTGTTTTCTAGAGAGTATTATTTACTAATTTATAGCAGACAAACAGCTCGTGAATTAGTAACAAATACACATTTTCGTTAACGTATTTCCCTTTAAAATACTTTTTACCGTTTCGACGTGTTTAAAGTATAGTTGTTGGTGTGACTTAATCTCACTTGTCTGACAGTAACATCAGAAGAAGCCTGCAAAATTCATCGTGGCAAGGAAAGCAAGATTTCACCAGTCATTGGCTAGAGCCTTGATCACCATAGACGTGAGAGTAGAACTTCGCTCAGTTCCGCCCATGGAGGTAGGAAGTAAGAAGGAGTCGCCCTAAACAAGTTTCTCCGTACCCTGGTCTGAAGCACCGGCGATCCCTACGTGGTGACCAAAACATTGGGTCATTTACCATTGAGTTCTATGGGATTTGACGCGTTCGGGTGTAAATATTTTGTAATTACGTCGCAAATATACATATAAATGTATATATTTTCTTTTTCTACAACACTTCAGAGTCCTAAGTATGTGAAAACAACATATTTTTAAACAACATTTCATTCTGAACGGAATTAAATGCTATACTTTTCACAGGACAGTTTTCTCAGAATGGTTTAATTTGAATGAAATATTTTCACAAGTTTTCGTTAATTAAATTAGAAAAAAAAATTACGGTAATTTGATTTTATTCGGTTAAGGTACAAAAATTAAGATCAAAGTTTATTGTATTATTAATATTAAAATTATGCATTATTTCTTTTCTATTTATAGAGCTTCTTCCTAAAATACTTTCTTAAATATGCCATGATTTTTTGGCTTCTTTTAAATCGAAAAATGTAAGTCAATTTATAATTAATGCTCTATTCGGTTCATTTTAAATTAGAGAATTATTAGGAATTAGCGAAATACTTTAAAGAAGTATTTTGCTAATTCCTAATAATTAAATAGGTATTAAATAGTATTTGACTTTCTCTGAACATTTCTGAAAGGGAATAAAATAAGTTTTTTTTTTTTTTTAAGTATTATTTAAAACTTGTAACTGAGTTATTATAAAATGTAAAGGGAATAATTCTTTTAATTATACTTATCAGATTTTTTTTTTTTTTTTTTTACTTTGCATTTCAACAATACATATTCCAAAATTCTTTATTACGTTCTTAAGTGCGCATCTCATAGCATTTGCTTTACAATACCTTTTAACAGATTGCTTTCCAATACGAACAATTCTTGCTTAAATAGTTTTATAACGTATTTGTCAACAGGATTTCAATTTATGTTTACAATTCAATATTAAAGTTATTATATATTTAGATAACATTTATAATCATTATAAATTAGATACATTTAATCATTAGATTTCTTCACAGTACTTTCACAGTTGTTTATAAGTGAATAAATTCTTCATTTCAAATACATTTATAAATAATTTAATGAATATTTAAGTATTTTGTCAAAGGCAGATACATGCTTTTTGCAAGCACATGCATAAATACCCATACATATTTCCTATTTATCATTTCCTGCATGTGCAAATTTTTAATTTCTGTGCATTCACTCATATTTTTCGTGTAAAGTAATTTACACTAATTTAGCATACACCCGAAAGTTTTACATAAAAAATACATATGAATATAATTTGAATGAAAATTATAAGTATTATTTTTAATACCCACTCAAAGGTCAGTTTTTCTTCAAAATTCCTCCACGATGGCATCTCTCTCTTTAGGCAGATAGCCCTTGCATGCGTTACTCTATTTAATAAAAACTTAATCTGACCTATGTGCCTAATTACAAATATTTTAACATACATAATTTTATATTTACATTTAGCCATCAAGTTTCAAAATTTTCAAATCTTCTAGAAAATAAATTTTGGCAGATCTCTTTTAGCAATTTTCTTAAAATCTATATTTTTGTAGTGCAACAGCTTAGAATTTTATAAAACAAATTCATAATCAAAATCGCTGTTGTTAGTTATCGAAAAATAACCAAGATTTTTGCGTAAATGTCAGTAAACTATACAAACTGCTATTATCCATCACACTATGAATGTTTTTTTCATGCGAGAGTGTCCCTTTTTCGATTTCTATGGAACTGTCGTGTGTCGAAATACTATCAGAATCTTGTCAAGCGAGCTTCTGAATGTAAACAAAGAACACCCCGTCTGGTGACCCAAGCGTCAAAGCAGTGCTTCACTTCTAGCGCGGAATGGCCCCTCCTCCCTTTCCTACCTCCATGGTTCCGCCCCAATTTCGATGGAGAACACCGCGAGGGGGACGAGTCCAAGGTTCTCCAACCACCCTCTTCTCCTACCATCAAGCTCTCGAGAGGACCTTTGGCTCGCCGCATATTTACAGTGCCCCCAAGTTTCACAGACACTATACGTTTACAAACATCCATACCGTCTCTGGAATTCGAGTCCAGTTCCTTCGGTGCGGCAGTAGGCTTCTCTAATCACTATACCGGGCGGCTAAATGTTTTTTAAAGTAAAACATATACCATTGGCAGGCATAAATTGTTAAAGTTTGTAATTCGAAAATGCTTTAATATAAATAATAATAATAAGCCTGAAAGGTTTCAGATTTTAAATTACATCCAAAGGGGCGTTTTTTTAATGTTTGTGAGTTACCTTTATTTATTAAATATCATGTTCTTCGCACTTAAACCATAAATTTCAGTTCAATAGCAATGTCGCAAAATAATTTTAAAATGAGCCTATCTTTAGAATTTCCGATACACAGTTCCGCCGCGCTGGAAATAATTTTTTTCCAGAAGATTGTTGCCATTCCTCGCTTTCAAATCTTTGAGTTTGTTACTCAAAAATTCGTTAAAGTTTTACAAAATATGAAATGGATAATAAAACAAATTCCAAATTTCAAATTTGGTCTTCCACATGCCCATATTCGCAGGAGTATTACGTCATTCAAAATTCGATGGCTCTATGTACCGTTGTTTTATCACAATGCGAGAAATATACATACATTTACGCAGATTTTTCATTATTTAATTTCTTCAAATATAACGCAGGACTCCAACATTTGGTGGCAACAGTTTGAAAAGTGAAACGGACATTTATAGTGATTCAACGCAAAATCGCAAAACGAAAACACTAGTCCTGCAGGGATAAAGCTCCTTTGGGGTTATAAACTTTGAAAGGATATATAATAATGATTTTCGGAATTGTAATTTGAAATGCGATATGTAATAAAGAATATTATTTGAGAATTTAATGCTATTAATATACTCTTAAAACTAATCTAAACATTTTATTGTATCACTAGTGTTTTTCGTTGTTTACAGTAAAGTTGATTGTATACAAAAATGAATAACTAAATCATGTTTTTCAACTTGCGCTATTAGAGTGACATAGGAATGAATAAAATACATGCGATACATTAATGATTACAATGTAACTAAAAAGTACATAAGAGTCATTACTAACTTTTATTGTTACAGAACAAAACAAAGAATATTCATTAAAACTTCTTTTCGTCCAATCCATGATTTCGGAAACATCTTTACGTGTAATCTATCAAAATGGCTTCATAACTTGTCTGCTTTCCATTTGAAAAAAGTACTCGTTTGTATTATGTACAGAAATATGTTGAAATCCGTTTTTGACTCCAATCTTTATTCTAAAAATTGTTCGAATTCTTGCAGCATGGTCATATCTTCACACTTAGGTTTATTGTTACAGATTCTCGTTTAACACGAGCTCATTTTTTTCTACTTAGATATTAATTCTTTTGTTTGAAACGACTCGCGAGTTTGAAACAGTAACAAACTTCTTTAACGAAATCTTAAGGCATTCACATAATGCTGAGGCAGTATTCGTACGAATTTCATGTGAATAGATAGGTGATTTCATTTTATTGTCTATTACATAATTTCTTGAAATATTCGTTGTAAGATATTTCTTCTTCATTTCTTAGTTCTCAGACTCTTTGCACACAGAATTAATTAAATAAAAAGGTAATATAAATAAATAATTACAATGAAATTAAAAAAAAATCTGAAAGCTTTCAGATTTTATATTAGGCCCAAAGAGACATTTTTATTTTCATATACACATACATGTTTCTACAGTCGTTTCGAGAGCATTTTGGCTAACGTCCCTTTGGGCTAAAAATATTTAAAAAACAGCATATATTTAGAATTTTCGGTAGACAGTCTCGCTCACTGGAAGTGAGAATGTTTTACTTCGTACAGTGTTGCCAATGCTCGCTTTGAAATAGTTGAGGTTTTAATTAAAAATCGTTAAAGTTTTACAGAATATGAAACAAATAATAAAACAGACTCCATATTCAAAACTCCGGCTTCCAGCTGCCCATATTCGGGTGCAGCACTACGGTATTCAAAATTTGATGGGTCTAGGTCCCGTCATTTTTTCACAATGAGAGAAACAGATTCATGTAGAATTTATTATTTAATTTCTTTAAATGTTAATACCTGGCTATAAAATTTAGTGCCAAAATTTTGAAAAGTGATTCGACACTTTTAATCATTTTACGCAAAATACCGTTTCGAAACTAACAGCTTTTCTGGGCATATGCTCCATTGGGATAGCAAATTCTTTTCTAGCTTTAAAAATGACTTGGTGTTTTCCCAGTAATAACGCATAATCGAAGGTATTTCCCGACTTTTTTTGTCTTTTTTATAATCAATTTAATTCAAAATGTTTCTTAAATGTCTTCAAAAGTATGTGTATTTGTGATATGAAAGGATTTTATTCAACTCTTGAATAATTTGGAATCTAATCTACGTTTCCCTATTTATAAGTCACTGTTTTCTTCTATTGCAGAATATTCGGTTTTATTAAAACTGATTTTGTGCAAAAATGTTTGGTATTATACTTTGAAATTTAAATCGCAATGCAATAAAAAAGAAAGATTTTTCAATGAATAGGTTTATAAATACACGTTAAAACGATATAACATAGGTTCAGTCCATTGCTTTTGAATGTATAGATTCACCAACCTGAGACTTTTTTTCTCTCCAACCTTGTAAACCATATTTTTCTAGAAAGAACTTTAAGAGATTTATTTAGTGCATGGCACACAGTGGAATGTCTGCATACCATTTCCTGAAATGCATCGACTTGTCTTTAGAAGACATTTATCTTCGGACGACTCGGCATTATTTCTTTCTCAGTTTACCCTCTCATTCAGTATTTCTACCATTTTGATTTACGTTTAAACCGCTTAAAGAATTTCGCACATTGATTTCTTTCGACTCTTTTCTTCTCAGTGCTGATTGAAATCGACAGGTCTTTCCCGCTATTGCTTAAGATAAAAGACGAAAACTTACTACAATTTGCTTTTTTCAAAAGTATTCTTGAGCAAAAACATTATAGTATAGTAATCTTGAACTTTTTTAAAACTTATTCTTGAGCAAAAGTATTCTTGAGCAAAGTACTCTTGAACAAAAAATACTTGAATTTTTTGTTTGTAATAGACAAAATTAGTTATGGTTCTAGATTTAGAAATATGTGCCGTTTCTAACTATTCCGTTTTACTTCCTTGTACGAAGTAAAAAGGAAGTATTGTAATCGCGAAAAGTTTCAGGCAGTATATTTTAACGAAAATATCCATTTTGACCGCTATCGAAAGCAATTTAACGATGTTTTTGCGTAATATCTGTACGTAAGGACAGAATAAAAGACTCGTTTCCTCCAAAAAAATTATAAAACTGCTTTAAAATGAATTCTGAAGAGAATGTTTCGTGGCGTCTGTGCGAAGGTATGTACGTATCTCGCATAACTCAAAAACGAGTAGCCTCAGAACGTTGAAATTTTGTATATAGGACTGCTATAACATGTAGATGTGCACCTCGTATTTTGGTTGCAATCGGCCGCACCAAACGTATATAAATATATTTATATATATGTATCCACTCTGTTACCCGGCTCAGTGATCTCAGTTTCTTTACTCTTATATGTTGGTAAATTGTACATTTTTTGCTTTAAAAATGATTGAATTATGTTGTATTTATCTTCCGGTGAAGGTTTTTATGCCTTTAGTAAATCTGTATGCAATATTTGTAGAATTATCAACAATTTTAAAGTTGTTTAAGTGCCGCTAAGCCTTATTTTTATGGCGGTCATTGATTGTTTACGTTTAAAACAGCAGACTAGTGGATTAGTTGCCAATCTAGAGAAACTTAGTAGCTTCGCAACAACAAAGATAACGCCTTCATTTATTATTGCCAATTAATTCATGCTTAATCTTTTGTGGAATTTTTTCGAGGAAATAAATGTTTAAGATTTACTTAACATTTAATTTTCAATTTAGATTTCAATATAGATATTTTGAGTTTTTATGTATTTTTGACTTCTCGAGAAGTGAGAACTGAATTAATTGAATGAGAAATACTCAATCGTCTGTGAAAAACTGTTTCTTTCTTGTTTTATTTGTTTAAATTCTTTTATACATCATTCTAGCTTTATTATAGTATTTGAATAGAACATGTGGCAACGATTAGATAATTCTATTCTTTAAATGATATAAATTTTGTGCATTATGAGTTATAATATGAACGAAATATAATACTGTTAAGTGAATCTAGCGCCGGAGTGTCGCTATGGGAAACAAATACTAGAGTGAATTTTAAAGAATGCATTTATTCTATTGTGGTTTATGCGCTGTCGGCGAAGTAGATTTAATTCAATCCAATAAGTTTAAATGAAATGCAAGAAAAAATGCGTATAATTTAATATTCCGTACAAGGAAGTCATGTGGTGTACACATCAGATTTTTTTGATTATTTGTTCCGAAATAATAGAATAATGCTATGTCATGAAAATGATATCATCCATGCTTATTTATTCATTTAAAGAAATGAAGTATCGGAATAAAAAAATCTTCACTTTAAATGTTATGAAATTACTATACAATTTCGCGATTCGATTAAAGAATAACTCTTAAATAAAATTTAAATTATGATAAATTTACAATGATAATTTTTATGCCTGGTTTTATGAAAAGCATGATTCTGGTTTCAAAAAATCATTTTTAGCACCTGAAAAAAAAATTGAATTTTGCGTCCGAAGATCTTTTTTACCACATCTAATAAATTTCAATATATTAGGCTCCTCGGATTTGTATTTATCTTTCTAAGAATGAAATAATCCCTAAGTTCAAAGCAATTTCATAAGCATATATATTTCCCATCACTAAGTAACATTTCATCTTAAAATGGATAATTAAAGAACGTGTCGAGGATTATAATTCTGCCTAACATCAAACCATTTTACCACCCGAATGGTGCGTGACAAAGCGATGATTCTATTTTTCAATCAGATTGGGTAGAGTGTCGTATCTGAATGTGACCACACAATGGCAGGTTTTTATGTCTCGCGGGGACTAGAGAATGAAACGTGCTGACGAAACTGTCTCTCTGTGATTTACTTTAGCATCAGAATAAATGGAGCAGAGATATACAGCAAATATATAAATGAGAGATTCACATGATACAGCTGTTTGCTAATAAGCGATTGGAGCACGATATCAGAAATGGTGATCGTAAACAATTAAAGGAATTTTTCCGAATTACTGGAGAAGGTAACTCCTCTGTTACACATCAAGAGCATGATGACTTTTATTGATCCAATTTATAACTACCTATTTTACGGCAGTTAATGAATAGTTATTCTAACAGCACGATAAAATGGATTTATGTACCTTAATTTATTATTATGCATAATGTACTTTTTATGTTATTTTAATGGAAATGTCACTGAAGCATTTCTTTCAGTAATTATTATTTTAGCTTAGTTACACAGAGGAATTGCCAAATAAAAATAATGCAACGATTTTAAGATGTAATGATTATTTTTTTATATTGTTATATAATTTCTTTAAAAATTAGCCGGTCGAGAGGCCAGCACAATAAAAGAGTTACCATAAAAAGAAAAATGTATATAATGATTTTAGTTGAGTGCAGCTAGTGGCAATTCATAAAAATATTTTATAATTTTAATTAGATCTCATAACTTAAATGCATTTTTACTTCCTTGTACGAAGTAAAGGAAGTAATGTAATCACAGAAAAATCTAGGTACCATACTTCAAAGAAATTATGCATTTTGACCGCTATCGAATGCAATTTAACGATGTTTTTGTTTGCCATCTGTACATATGGACAGAATAAAGGACTCTTTTCACCCAAGGAACTAATAAAACTGATTTAAAACAGATTTAGGAGATTTTTTTTGTGTCGTCTGTACGTACGTATGTGCGTATGTATGTATACATCTCGCATAACTCAAAAACGAGCAATTTTAGAATGTTGAAATTTTGTATATAGGACGGTTATAGGATGTAGAAGGCGCACACTTCCCTTTTTGGTGGCAATCGGCCGCACAAAATAAATAAATAAATATATATATATATATACATATTCCCACTCTGCTACTCGCCTCAGTGAGCTCATTTTTTTATTCTTATATGTTGGTAAACTGTGCATTTTTTGCTTTAAAAATATTTAAATTATGCTGTTGTTATCTTCCAGTTAAGGTTTTTATGCTTTAGGTAATCCGCATGAAATATTTGTAGAATTATCAACAATTTAAAAATTGTTTAAGTGCGGCTAAGCCTAATTTTTGTTCATCATAGCAGCTATATTTGTTTACATTTGAATTGTAGCAGAATAGTGAGTGTAGTTTCTGCACCTTCAGTGTCTTTTTGCCGAGTGAGAGCAAATACGCGAGATTGTGTATTAGAAATTCTAGAGATATGCTGTTTTAAATATTTTGCGATATTGCTGTTAAATTGAATTTTATGTTTTAAGGGCGAAGAACGTGCTATTTAATAAGTAAAGATAACACAGAAAACATTACAAAACGCCCCTTTCGGCGTAATATAAAACCTAAAAAACCTACAAAACCCAAAAACTTTCAGATTTGTTTTTTTATTTAATTTTTTTAAATCCTACATTATGAAAATATTTGGTGACAACATTTCGAAAAAGAATTCGGATTTAAAATTGGTACGGAGGAAGAGTTAGTTTCGAGTCTAATAAAAATAAACTGTCTAATTACAGCTTTTGTTGGGTATATATATATATATATATATATATATATATATATATACGATGCGACTGTTAAGTATTATTAAGGATAAAATTCTGACCGTCATGCAACTAAACATAAAACATCAATATAATTTTAAATATAAATGTCTGAAAAATATTATTATGAAAATGTTATTCATCATTTTGCTGGTTTTGTTAGCTGGCAGGCCACTCAACTTAAAGAGAATTTTTTAATTATTAATGAATAACTATATTTCTACTGTCTAGAATTCGTATTTAAAAAATATATATATATACTGAGAGAAAGGTTTAAATAAAGCATCAAAATAGATAAATTTTATACTTTTCTGAGACTAAATTTAATTTGCTTTATTATTCCAAATTAAATTTGATGATTAAAAAGTTATTTAGGATTCTACATTGATTAATTCTACATTGATTAATTCGTATTCCAAACATGACATAATTCATTAAAGTGAATAAGAAAGCTTACTATAAAATTCGTTAGTTATATCTCACAGAAGAAAACATTCTAAAAGATAAATCTCTTCACACAAATACAGCACTTAAATAAAATTATATATTTTATGATTTTATTCTTAGCCCAGAAGGGCTGTTAGTCTCGAAACGGCAATTTGCGTCGAATCACTTTATGTCCAAAAAACTTTTTAAATTGTTGCCACCAAATATTATCGCCTTAAATTATATTCAAAGAAATTAAATAATGTTTACTCCTCCACCTGAACCTGGAAGATCGAATTTTGAATTTCGAATTTGTTTTGTTATATAGTTCATATTATGCAAAACGTTAACGAATTTTTGATTTAGCAAACTTTACGATTTCAAAGCGAGCAGTTGGCGACACTGTAATAAAGAAAAACATTTTTATATCCAGCGCGGACTGTATATCGGAATATAGATTATGCTGTTTCTAAATACTTTGTGATATTGCTGTTTCTAAATACTCTGTGATATTGCTGTTTCTAAATACTCTGTGATATTGGTGTTTCTAAATACTCTGTGATATTGCTGTTTCTAAACACTCTGTGATATTGCTGTTTCTAAATACTTTGTGATATTGCTGTTTCTAAATACTCTGTGATATTGCTGTTTCTAAATACTCTGTGATATTGCTGTTTCTAAAATACTCTATGATATTGCTGTGGAATTGAATTTTATGTGGTTTAAGTTCGGAGAACATGGGCAACACAGAAAGCGTTAAAAAAGGTGCTTTTGGAATCTGAAAGATCAGACTTTTATTAATTTATTTATTTTTAATTTTATTTTTTACTTTAATAATTCTTCAATTTTTCTGTCTACCACATCCTAAAATATCATTACAAAATGCATCCATTTTATGAAAAACAAATCTTTACATTGAATAAAAGTTGCAAATACGAATTTAATTCAAAAAGGGGGCACATTCGGAAGACACAATGGGCTATATGTTATAATAAGATACCCGATGTAACATTCTCCGGGGTATATGTTATAATAAGATCCCTGATGTAACATTCCCCGATGGGGAATGTTAAAATTAGATCACACCCAGGTACTATAAAAGCCCAGATATTAAATTTTATACCCAAATTTTGTGATAAGACTGTATATGAAGTATCTTCACATGGTATAAAATGAAAATCGAAGAATATTTATGCTGGCGCTAAAAAGAACTTTACATAACTTTGACGAGCGATACATAACGTACAAACTATATGCCGCTTATGCAAACTAAAATCCCTTTGACATAAATATCTGCACATAAATCATATAAGTAGAGGAAACTTTCTTACAAACAAACGAAATCACTGTTTATTCCATGACTTAAGGAGTTCCCAAGAAACTTAGTAAATGCACAGTGGAAGCTTCATTCATTATTAGCGTAAGTAAACAACACGTTCACTAATTTGTAAAATTTCCTTATGATATTTACATGCCTCTCAACTTCAATGGCAGAGGTGTAAATTTTCCTTTGTAACTTAATTCGCCGTCACGTACGTGATTCTGTTGTCTTTGAATGGATTATGTTTAAGAGTAGCATGAGTTATGAAGATAGGTGATTTTCAAGTACTAACTCGTAGTCACTTATAAATCTTCTATAAACGCTTTTGCTTGACTGGCGACTGAACCAAGAGCAAAATAGTACAGCAAGTATTACTTAAATAATTTAGAAGCGTATTATATAAAATTTATAACTAAGATAAACAAAAGAAAATTTGCAGCTAGTATTTCTCAATTGCGAAATTAATTTGCTAAATTTTCCTAAAGATATGACGACGTGATATCTTTAGGAATGATGAATCTATTGTAGAATTGGGTGCCCCTTCGATTAGCGACAATTTTTTGGAAACTTTTGGCGATGAAATCTCATTTCTGGTTACCATGATAGTTTAACTTTGCTTTAGCCGCCTGATTTTTTGTAAATAAAAATAGTGATGTGTACATGGTCAAATTTAAAGCAGTGCGCAATGCCTAGTTTGTGCAATTCTGGGATGTTTTTTAAGTGAAAATAGATCGATGCGTACATGGACACAGATTTTATGCAATTCTTTGACTTCTTATTTTGGTTTTGTGTAGCGGCCATCTTGAAATTGCGTCTTCCTGGCGCCGATCTTGGCGTCAAAAAAGAATCACCAAAAAACAAGGGTTAACCAATTGTAAACTTTTACCGGAATGATATATAGTTGTAGAGTTCCTCACTTTGTAATTCTGAGTTACTGTTGAACGTAAAGAATCTTAATAACTGATAAGCGAATAATCGCTTTAGTTCGTGTGAGAGAAAACAACAAGATGGAAAGGTAGAATAACCCTTTATTATTCAAAATAAGATTTAGCAAAACTCTGCCTTGGAGTGTACAATAAAGCCGGCACTTGGGCTTTGAACTTAAGAGACTAAGAATAATACTAAACTAATCTTAACTAAAGAGATATAGCCGAAGCTATGAAGATTCTAACCGAGTTGGCCCCTTAACGTTAATAAACTGCGAAGCTATCAAGGGCCTAAAGTACGGCCGAGCTTAATAATAGCTTACGAGAGAGTAGCCTAAAATGGTGAACATGTGCAGACAGAATACCTGGTATCTCTTTCACTAAGACCGAAGAAATTCGTGGTTAAATACCGCTCTTTCTCATTATGTATTCAGACGTGATTCTAAAACTACGTTCTGGTCGAAAGTGGTTAGTTGAAGTTAAGAATTGATAGGAAAGGAACTTTAACTCAAAATTTAACTTTTAATAAAATTTGCACAATCCTTACAAAGTTATATGTTTCAAAAACGTAGGAAATAAAAGATTAATATGTTTTTAAATGCTATGGCTGAAGTTCTTAGATACATTGTTGGCATCTCTTTAATTTTTCCCGTCTTGAGATGAAACCTATTAAAAAAATCCTAGTTGCATTTTTACTTCCTTGTACGAAGTAAAAAGGAAGTATTGTAATCGCGAAAAGTTTCAGGCAGCATATTTCAACTAAAATATCCATTTTGACCGCTATCGAATGCAATTTAACGATGTTTTTGCGTGATATCTGTACGTAAGGACAGAATAAAAGACTCGTTTCCTCCAAAAAAATTATAAAACTCCTTTAAAATTAATTCTGAAGAGAATTTTTCGTGGCGTCTGTACGAACGTACGTACGTATCTCGCATAACTCAAAAACAAGTAGCCTCAGAACGTTGAAATTACTCTGTTACCCGGCTCAGTGATCTCAGTTTTTTATGTTTGTAAATTGTACATTTTTTGCTTTAAAAATGATTGAATTATGTTGTTTTCATCTTCCGGTTATGGTTTTTATGCCTTTAGTAAATTTGTATGCAATATTTAAAGAATTATCAGCAATTTTAAAGTTGTTTAAGTGCGGCTAAGCCTAATAAATTTTTTGATGGCGGCCATTGCTTGTTTACATTTGAAACAGCAGACTAGTGGGCTTGTTGCCAATCGATAGAAACGTAGCTTCGCAACAACAAAGGTAACGCTTTCATTTATTATTGCCAATTAAATCATGCTTAATCCTTTCTGGAATTTTTTCGAGGAAATAAGTGTTTAAGATTTACTTTAATACAGATATTTTGAGTTTTCATGTATTTTTGCCAAGACCTCAATTAATTGAATGAGAAATACTCAATCGTCTGTGAAAAACTGTTTCTTTTTTGTTTTGTTTGCTTAATTTCTTTTATACATCGTTCTAGCTTTATTATAGTATTTGAATAGAACATGCGGAAACGATTAGATAATTCCTCAAATGATATAAATTTTGTGTATTCTGAGTTATAATATGAAGGAAATATAACGCTGCTAAGTGAACCTAGCGCCAGAATGTCGTTATGATAAACTAATACCAGAGTAAATTTTAAAGAATGCATCTATTCTATTGTGGTTTATGCGCTGTCGGCGAAGTAGATTTAATTCAATCCAATATGTTTAAATGAAATGCAAGAAAATGCGTATAATTTAATATTCCGTACAAGGAAGTCATGTGGTGTACACATCAGATTTTGTAATTATCATTATTGTTATATTTTACTAACTTTTTATGCTGATTTTATAATCTTAGGCTAAGGATTGTTTCACTAAATATGTTCCTAATTTTAGCGTTTTCTTATCCAAATAATAGGTTTCTGCTTTACATTTCCCATCTAAAATCTGTTCTTACACATAGGAAGGAATACATTAAACTTTCTGTTATGTTTCAATTTCTCTGTCTGCATGCAATTGTAACCAAACTTTCTACCTGCTGTTTTATTATTAAATTTTAGCGTCTGCCTGAATGAGATATTTTATTTTTTTCCAAATACGTTAAATGAAAAAGAGGAATGTCTGTATTTTTGAATTCTACATGCGTTACTTTTTTTAGATTCATACTATTTAACCTAGAACCATACACAATCTATCAACCATTTTAAAGCTTCCTTCTTTCACTTGCTTGTGCGAAGTAAGAAATTTTGTAATCTTGAAAAATTTCGGGTATTATAATTCAACGAAAACATCAAACTTAATTACTCTGGAATCCATCTAAATGATGTTTTTGCGTGACATCTGTCACCATTAATTTGGTCTATCGTTTTCTCTCAGATAGGATAATCTTTTAAGAAGTCAATTCTTTATTAACTAAAACTTATCTATATGTAATGATACGGCAGGCATTTCTGTAGCAGAATGGTAAGGCTGAGTCCAATGGTGACACAAAAATGATTTATCTTTTAATTACACATCTTTATTCCATTCGAATGGCAGATTTCAGATTCACTTCTCCAAATTACATATTCCATAATGATTTAAACTAAGTACGATGAAATTTATTCTTTCTGCGTCATCAACGTTTCTAACAAAAGAAAGATGGCATAAGCAGCAGCGAGGTGAGTAGCGCAGGCGGAGAGGAAGCTTCTTCTGCGTCGCAAAATGGCGCGAGCTCGTTATTTATACAAGTGGTTACGTAACAGACTAGAGAATTCTGGAAGGTACTGGTCAAGGGGGGGAGATCCTAAATTACGAAAAGTTACTTAGAGGTTGCGTGTTCGCATACAGCAAAGCCATCGTATTTTTTATATTTCACATACTACATATACACACATGCATAAATACAATTGGCTTAATGCGTTATTTTACGAAGGAATGAAGAAAATCCTACATCTGCATATAATATATGTGTTGACGTTGTAGAAATGCAAAATTCAAAAGCAAAATACAGAAATATATAAGATATAGACATAAGCAAAATACATTTATTTCATTTTTTAGGAATTAAAATTTTAAATTGCAAAGTTTATCATGTTTGTATTATTTTACTGAACAACTTACAGTACAAATACTTTTTGAGTTTTTGTTTGAAAAAAAAGACATTAAAACAAGCAGCTAACTACTGTTTTTTATTTAGCTACGTATTACATGTTTTATTTTAGAATTTATCATTAGTTAGTCTAATTTGCACAAAATGAATTTACCCCAGCGTGTACCAGCTAAGCGTAATCGACTGCATGTTTTAGCAAATTTTATTTCGGATTTTAAAAAATAGATTAAAACATCATTAAAATTGTTAACCAGAAAATAAACCCTAAAATTTAAAACTCTAAAATTCTTAGACTCTGCTGTAGAGTCATTTGTTTTTTTTAGGGGGGGGTAGGAAAGCCAAAGACACAAAAAATTTGCAATGCCCTCGCAGGGATTCCAGCCTTGACCTTTCGAATACACGACAATGCGCTACTGCTACAACTCGAAGGCATGTTGGAATGAGGAAGTTAAAATAAATTATAGTACGAATTATTAAAAATGTTTTACTGTCCTCCCTTATTTAGTTTTGGGTAGTAATGAAGAGATTGCAATTAATTATTTACTGAAAATCGCTGGATTCGAAATCAAGTTGAATCGAAATGCTGCATTAATTGGTTTGAATTAATAATACAGAACCAACAAGCCTTAGAACGCTTTAAAACTTTAATCCAGCAAAGTTTACATTTTTTTTCAGTTCCGAGAAATATACAACAAATTGACAAAAAGATTTCAACGCTGATAAAATGCAACAATGTATACAGAAACGACGATAAGTTTTCTAAAACTTCAGTTTTGAAGATTTCTAAAACAATCTTATTTGGCAATTACATTACAGTTGTGTTTCGCAGAAAATTGAGGTATGCATCATTCAACTTTAATTTACAGCAGATGGCAATTGCTTTTAAGTACACGGAATAGTCTCTTATTCAATTAATTTTCCTCTATCGTAATAGCATCATTTAAAGAAAGAGAGTTCCTCCTATTAAGACTTATAACAGAAGATAGATATAAATTCTCCTTTAATTAGCTGCGCTTAATGTAAGCACATATTAATGCAGATATCCCTCCTTCTAATTAAGGAAACTACAGACACTACTTTTATTAGCATGAATTCCTTTGTTATTGAAGAAAATTACTCAGGAGTAAGCATATCAGGAACTACCGGTTCGTATTAAAACACCTCGAGTCCAATTTAGAAGTAAATCCTTTTTTAGATTTAAAGCAGACATCAAAAATACGCCTTGTTAATTGAAATATGCATTCATTAGATTGCCGATTTTAAATCGACGAATCATAGTAGATCTTTCTTTGTGTTCAATCGGAAATTTATTAAAATTGCATGGTGCCTCTTCCTTTCCACTAATTAGACTAGAAATTATCTAACAATAGTTTAACGTATATGTTATTCGAATTACACATCATTTGTAGTTCCAACTTTTACCGAAAATTGAATTTTAATTATGAAGCTTCAACCAAAAGTATTTTCTGAAGTCCACTGAATGAAATTACATATAAATGCTAATTGAAAAATTGCAACATTTGGAATTCATTGAAGAGTTTCAATGAGTGCTTTTGCCCACATAATGCGAACTAATTTTCCTCTTTCAATGTTCCTTGTAATTTGTAACATATTTTTAACTCATATCGTATTTACTTAAGATTTATAGTGCAGACACTCAACAAAATTGTCTACAAAGTATTACCATCCTGCTTATTTCATCTCATAGAAATATATTAAAATAATTATATTTGTTGAAATAACTAAAATTTTGATTAGGAGGCTATATGCTACCATTTGTTCCAAACGGCATCTTTCTAAGATTTTTAATTGTGTACAAACTGTGTCATACTGTGTTATGTACAAACTGTGTACAAACTGTTTAATTGTGTCAAATGTATATTTGTTTTTTATCTGATAGGCACAGCTGAATAATCTCTCCACTATAACCTGGTAAAGGTACCCCAAATTTGAAACATTAATTGATTTTATTTTCTCCTTATTGTATTTATAACATCGCTGGTTGTGTTCTTTCCTTTTCACAGCTAAACGATTTTTATTATCGTCTTTCAAAACGTTCTTTATTGTCTTCTTCAATCTTTCTTTAATATTTCTGCATTTTTTTTTCACTGGATTCGTAGTGCATTTTTATTTTTTGTATTTTATGTTTCTTTTCGTACAAGTAAAATCAGTACGTCGCTCCCACACCCGATCGCGGTTTGACTCGAACTTAGAACTGAAAGGTGTTATAACCTAACTCGTGCGCCCGCGCTTGGACGTGTTCAAAACCGTCAAATGTATATTTTTGACTACGTTTGAGACTGTGGCTCAATCACATTTTAATCTTTCAAAACTGTTTTCGTGTTTCGTTGTCATGGTCATCTTTAACTACCAAATAAGTCATGAACGGTCGCCCAGATGGTATAGTGGTTTAGGTTTTCCCATTGCGGTATCGAAAGGCCCGGGTTCGAATCCAGGAGATAACATGGATGTGTGTAAACGTATAGTGTTTGTGCAGCATGGGGACACTCTAAATATGCCTCAAAATAGTTCTTCCTCAAACTTTGTGTGGAAAATAAAAGTCCAACCCGTCTTTGGAGTAGGAAGTGGCAACTATTTTTCCATGCAATATGGATGTTACCGTGAAAGACCGAAATTGGAGAATGTCGACTTTCACCAGAGAATATCAACATTCACCAAATACGTCGATGAAAGACCGAATATTTCACTACATTCTTGTATATTCGGACCCTCACCGGTGTATGTCGACAATCACAGATATGCTCTGGTGAAAGTCGAAAAGAGAGGTCATAAAGTGCCATAATAGTTTAAGCTGTTGCAATAAATAAGATTTGAATCACATAATTTAGTAAGTTTTTTATTACTGTTATTTTATTTTCTCATTTAGAACGTACTGTATAATTAAGTAAGTTTTAACTTCTATTATTTTCCTTTCTCATTTTGAATGTATTTGTGTGTTTTAAGGTTCTCATGTTCTTAAGTTCTTTTTTTAAGTCTCAAGTGCGTTTATTCGCGACTGAATTACGGAGAAGAAAATATAATATTGTTATATGTTCAACATTCACCATTAGTACATGGTGAATGTCGACATTGTCCGATGTAAGTCAGAAATAAGAGTATTTGGAAAATATTTCGGACATACACCAAGAGACTATGTAAATGTTGACATTCACCGGTGAAAGTCGACATTCTTCAGATTTCGGTGTTTCACCGTAACATGGACACGAAAACAGCAACAAATTGCTTTATCGGTGATTACATTTAATCTTAAAAAATAAATTTAATCATGATTTAGACTCTGGGTCTGTAAAATTATTCAGAAAGCTGCTTCAATTGGTGAATTGGATTTTCTTGATGCTTTTCACATTTACAAAGATATAACTTGTTTAGTTTGTGATCTTAAGTCCAATCGAGTGTTTCCTAATGCTTGTAAAACCCTATTAAATTAATTTTCCAGTTTCATTCCTATTTTTGCCGACAGAAGGCGGCGCCTTCTTTTCGCTTTATTGCCGTAGGGTATAAATGCTACTGTCACCTGATGAAAAGCGACCTGTACCTGTCTGCTCTCGAAATCGTTTGAGTTACTGATTAAATCTACTCCAAACATGTTACTGTTGCTTTGCTAATTTTGTGTTTCACTTTGGTGTAATTATCTTTTATTTTTATATAGTGTAAGCTTGTTTCTCATTTTGTTCACTATCAGATTAATAATAAATTCTATCCTTCAGTGCCGGAAACGCTGGTTTCCAAGTAGATAAACTCATCTGCTGTATTTAAATATCTTCCTTCTGTGAAGGTACATTTTATACTGAACTAAAACCTATTTGAGATGGAAGGCTGGTTCCATAATCTCATTCAGTGATGCACAAATTCTTCCGTCTCGTTAACCATTTTTATTTGGTTTCAGAGTACAAAAGGAAAGCTTTAAATAGCCCGAGAAGATACTAAATATTGGTTTCTGTTAGGACCACACATCAAAACAAATCATAGAAAGAGAATTATGCGGTGATATTGCAATTAACATGCGAACCTTGATTCAGATTGATTTTTATTTGCCATTCATAATTTCTGAATGCAAGATTAGCAATTAGGTGTTCTAGTATGGAAGAGATAAATTTTAGAATATGCCGACAAGGATAAATTTTCATACTAAAAATACGCTTTATGTTCCTACATTCGTTTCAGAGATATAGAGTACCTGGCTGCTTTACTATTTGTAATTCTGCAGAATTACTTCATGCATTACTTTCAAGAAGCGATAATGCGTCTTAAATCTTTTTTCTAGTCAGAAAATGTTTGTTCTGAGCAGAACTAAATAAAAATAAATGGCAATAAAACTAACGGACTTCGCAAATATCGTTGAGAGCTAGCGTGCAAAGAACACGTATCTGAGTTCCCTCCCTCCACCACTCTCTGGGTGATTTTAGGAGGGTGCGGCAGCCCTCCAAAAAGCACTGGACGAATCGAAAGCGCAAAAAAGATCGCCTTGATGAAATCACCAGTCAAAGACTTTAATTGCCCTCCCATGGGTCCGACGCACATGTCATGCAACATTCCATGTTGTGTGGAGCTTATCAATCATACAAGCAGGATTTTATTCCAAGAAATTCCCACGAGATTTGAGTCCACATATCGTTCTGACACGAGCTCGTAAACGGTTTCCAAAAAGCCCTCCAAGTAAATTGAAAGCGCACCATTATTTTTTTGTCTAGGGAAAGTACGATTCTAAAATACTTATTTCTTGTACCTTTCCCATTTTGTAGAGAATCATATCAAATGCAGTACTTCTCGGAATGGAGTTTTGATACTCATAAAACGACGACGGAAGCTGTGTTTTCAACCCGTGGTCATAGTAACCAGTTTTTATGTTGCGGGAGAAGCCCAGTCCGAAACTAGTTGTGGAGTTTCTTTTGATGGTGTTTGTTTACTCTGGACATCTAGTGACCCACAAAGACTGTTTACTGGGAAAAAAGTACCTGCATATTTTTCTTCTAGAATCCTTTTCTTAGCCATGTGCTTTGGAGAAGCATAAAAATAGCAAAAGTGGGGAAGGGTAAGCGAATAAGGGTCATTCTAACACTTCCCAACTTTTTTTTAACGGTCTCTTATGCACTATAGCGGATTGAATGGGAGCATTTCAGTAGTAATCTCGCAAGCATTACTTAGCGTCAGAAATATATAGTTTAGTAAATAAAATATCGAAATCTTGTTTTCACTCGTAACTACAAGGTTACTCCGAAAATTATAAGAATAAAAAGTCTTTCAAATTTCAACTAAACATTATAATTTCTAGAGCTAAGATAAAATGAAATGTAATTTCCAGCTGTCTTTTAGGAAAAGAGGTATTGCAGAATGGGATTTATTTAGATGCTAATTTCGTTATAATGTTTGCATGAAAGTTAAATTATCGCTGGTTTGGTCTGTAAACTTGTGACTGAAGAAATTAATATAACACTCTTACTTAATATAACACACACAGTGTGTGTTATATTACATTAATATAACACACACTTCCTAACTGATGTTAGGAAATGTTATATTAGTTTTAATACAGACATATTTACATTTCTAATTTAGCAGTCTTATAAATAAAACATTTGTTATTATGTAAGTTCTGAAATTAATGTATTGTTTTTTTATCTATTTACAATGTGATTAAATACTGTATTTTTGATAATTAATGTGATACGTATTCATGATATAAAATATTACCTATTTATAAATAAACTGACAGTAGGCATTTGTTAGATCTTTATATCTAAATGCCCATTGCATATTTATTTACAAAGCTGGAATGACCTTTCACTACAAAATGCACATCTTACACATATTTTTTGAAATATAAGATTTTTTGGTGCGGTTTTAGATCAGTTGAAAAAATACACCTACAAATTGCAAATAAATATAAAGAAATGGGTAAAGGTTAGTTTTGTTGTTTCCTGTTTCCCAAAGTATTTTTTCGTTAGACGGTGTAGTAGCTAGTAGAGATTGACTGCATGTTCGAAACCGAATTTGTGATTTTTGAAACCATGCGCAAGTCTTGTTTGTTTTAGGTATACCCTTTACCCCTTCTCTTCTTCTTATATATCCTGTTCCTCTATCGATCTATCCTTCTGTGGCGAACCGTTTACAGCATTCTGAGTGATGACACGTTAAGGGACCGTTAATTTTTCAAGAATACCCAAAGCTTTGTCTTCGAGTGCCCCAGAAGATCTATAATGCATATTTCACAATGGCTAAACGAGTAGAATACCGAATTCTGCAACTGAGGTTCTACAGTATATGCACTACCTCTTTTAGTCTATGATAACCCATATGATCCCAGTACTCAACGCTCTGGTCCAGTCTATTGGGATTATACAAATCTGCAAATTTTTCTAATTGCATTTTAAAGTCCTTATTTTGCACTAATAAATTACTTTTATTTTAAGAAGCTTTCCTTTCTTTTCTGATTTCGCAAATAGTATTTAAGTAGCAGAATTTAAGAATTTATAGTGAAAGTGTTTTTTTTTTTTTTTCAATGGCAGGCCTTCTACCGACTTCGGCTTGACCACTACTGAGGCCACAAGTTGTGGTCCCTTTATTATGGAGGCACCTAATACGTGGGCCTCTTGTGAAGGGACAGACAGTTACAACCATGCCTTCTCCAGATCTTTGGTATGGCAGTCGGCTCTTCTAACTACTATACCATCTGGGCGGCCCAGTAGAAGAGTTAGTAACGAGTTTGCAAGAAGCTCTGTAGCTGAATATCTTGCGCTAGCAACTTACTTTAGATTATATTGATATTCTAAACTCGGCTTTGCTGTATGCAGCCGATAAAGCGGGTTTAGACTGAAGCAGAAGCCAGTCGTGTAGTTAAAATTTAATCCGTTCTGGTTATACATACTGTTTATGTTTAAGGTACTTAACCACAAGTGGTGGTTAAATTGTGAGCACCGAGTGAGTGCATATCCTTTTTCAGTTAGTTAAAATAAGTAAGTTATTATAACTTTCATTCCCTGGTCCAGGCAAGTCCTTTATCTTGGGGTGATCCTCAGTAAAACTCTCTCATAGGCCCCACACATTACATCTATTATCAGAACGTTTTGAGTACGTAAACATACACTATTCCCCTTAATTGCTTGAAACAGCGTTCTTTCTATAGACAACAAGTTACTCATTTACAAGTCCCTTCTACGTCCATTATTGTGTTATGCTTGCCTTGTCTAGGCTTATTCTAGTAAATCCTTAAGCAAAAGGCTGCAAAGTGCACAGAACGGAGTTTTGAGACCAATTGCCAATGCCCCATGGTATGTTCTAAATCGCATACTACATACTGAACTGAAAACAGATCATATTAGAACTTTTTACTATCGACTGGCCAAAACATTTACGAAGACCTGGAGTCCATTGGTAACCCCGTGATTAAAATTTATGATGCAACATCAAAAGGCCTATGGCCACTCTTAGTGATGCTGTGGACTAACTTCTGTATGGTATGTTTTGTGTTGTGCATTAATGTTACTTCTTACCTGTACTGTATTTGTAAATTATTCTGTGGATGTATTCATGTTTTCTTTGAATATTGCACACTGGGTCTTGCAGTTACCAATATTTTTTGCTATGTACTGTTGTGTCTGTTCCTGCTAGTGGCCTTCCTGGACGGCATTATCTCTATGTGAATCATGGGCGCTCTCATTGTTCATTATTAATCATCCTAACTTCGTTATTAAGCCCATATATATATATATATATAATTCTTATTAAAAAAGATTCTAAAAAATATAATGTAAAAATAAAAAAAAATTAAAAAAAAAAAAAAAAGAAGAAGAAGAAGAAGAAAAGAAAAAAAAATATGTATTAGAAATCTTGGGCATATTTTTAGTTTGCATTCTGTTGGAACTTATTTTCGATTGGGGGTAGGGTTCTATGACCCAGGCACCCTGGTGGTACGCCATCACTCGTTGCGTACATGTTTATAACCTTCGTCGGCAATCATCCGTTTTTTCAATACTTAGCGAGAATTCGCTATCTTGTCGCTAGTATGGTATACATTTTATGCTTCCAAAACGAGGACAACTGTACAGTATTTATTTAGGGAATTGTACTATATTGTGTTTGTACACGTGCTTTAGTTATTTACTACACATATCTACTTTCCCATGATATACAACGGTGAGTGTGTAATAGTATTGTTATGATGTATCCCTTTAAATTGGGAATTTAAGGGGATACATGATAACAATTTTATCATCATAACAATCCTAACATTATTTGAACTGATCAGTTGAGAAATTATCGAAACCCCTGACGCAGAGAGATCCATTTAATCAAATGAATATCTCAGATATTGTCCCTTTATTATCCTCTTCAGCTTAAGAACTGAAAATTCACAATAAAACTAAACTTACAGGATTTAAACAAGATGATAAGCACCATTTCCATATGAAACGGCTTATCTGCAGTGGAGCATAGTAAAGCACAAGGTTTATGCCAGCATTTTCCATCAAACAGACTGTCTGCTTTACCTATTTTGATATATTCGGCTATGATGTATCTTAGTTATATGTCTATTATACTCGTACTCAAGTAATTTAAGGGATCGGTTCCTAAAACACATAAACTTCAGAAAGCAGTGAGATACAAAATCTTTTCCCTTTTTGCAAGTAAAAATGCAATTAAGATCACGTAAATTTTATGAATGGGAAGATTATTATTGATGATTTGGCTTCCTCATAATACCTTAGATTTATACGGGCCTATGCGACGTAAAGGATTTAGTACAATGTGGAAAAAGTAACAATTTTTCTAATACAAAGTGTGATGAAAAGTGAAAGCATAAACGCAGTTATTTGAAGGGCATGGAAAACGAAAAGCCATTTCAAGGATATTCTCAGGGATATTCTCAAGAATTAATGTTTGATATTTACGAGAATTGTTCAAATAGACTATCGCCTACGTCACCACATGCATCACATTGACGGCATCGTGACTGGCACTATGTGGAGGAAAACCACTCTGTTTTCGATCTCGCATTGTGTTACGAAATTTGCTAGCTTTATCATCCGTTAAAGTGTGGGAATTTTTCCTATTCGGCACATGTGTTGCATTTTTTCGGAGGTATATTAGGTATCGACGGGCCTTGTTAAGTATTAAGCTTCCGTCCCAATTTTGAGGAATAACACCCCGTAGGTGGTCCGAAGATCTTCCTCACCTTTTTCCCCAGCACCGCTTTTTGTGCCACCTTACCGCGTAGACACTATACACTTACAAACATTCATGCTACACTTACAAACATTCATGCTATCTCAGGGATTCGAAAATGGACCCATCAGTACTCCAGTCAACGCCAGCTAACCACTACACCGGCGAAGCGACAGCCTATACTTACAACTTAAAAATGGTATTTTGAACTAAGAAACGATATATAATACTTATACAGAGAGAGTTTACACATTTTTAAAAGGATTTCGAAGCCATTTAATTAATGTTTCAAATTTAAAGAGTATTTTTATATGCTTGATCTGATAGCCTTCTTTCTGGACTATTAAGTCTGCATCGTGGCTTCCATGATAGAAAGCCTTTTTCAATACAGTATATTATTAATTTCCATTACTCTTTCATTAATTTGCAGAGTCCACTAATCGTTAGGGTTTGCACTTGCAAAGATCTCTTTACAAAACCAAAGGCATAAATAATAAGGGTATAAAAAATCATAAAGTTTCAAAAGGGAAACGCCAGGGAATTTCGCATTAATATTTTGAATAGGTATACGTGCAATACCTATATCAGTCTTCATTTTGCCAAGGAGTTTAGTGGTACTTTTCAAAGTAAAACTTTTAGCTTTGTTGTGATTTTGATTTTTGAAAGATACTGAGATAAACAAATGAAACTTCTTCTGTAAATATTGGAGAAAAAATTTCTCTTGGTAGTACGTTGAGTTGGTTTTAACAATTTTTCCCGCTCTGCTTGTTTTTTTATTTTCTATTGTAGGCGAATTTCGTGACAATAACTCCTTACTGGAATATCCTTTGCACTGACGGAACCAGGTTTTGTACATTTTCTCCTCTTCGTTTTCGAAAAAATAGACCTTTTTTGTTCCGCTGACTTAGGTTAACCGAAGCTTCGTCAAGATCCAGAATGTATTATCCATTTATTTCGGGATAAATGGTTTTCATACAAGGTTCTATTTTCACTTAGAAATTTTAATACCGTGCATTTAATAACTTTTGTGAAGTACGGAATAGGAATTTTTCTCTTCAGAAATCATACCCTTCGGTCCACAGCTTATTTACATTCGACATTTTGAAAGAGAATTGAATTTAAAAGTAGCAGACGATGCTTATCATTTCAAATAATAAGTTGTTGTCAGAAAGATTTAAACCAAAGCATTTGTTTTTCAAAAAATTATTTATCAAAATCGTTCTAAAAATGTGCAAACACACGCTTCTGTACATCATTTAATAAATACTAACTGCCGTTTTTCTTGCCGTGAAATACTATTACTCGACTAGGCTTTCAGCATTTTAAAAGAACATAATTTTCACAGCAATTATCATAGAATATGCTGAAAGATTAAGATAATTTAGTAATGCGTTTAAAGGAGTTGCAAACACTTTAATGAGTTCAAGACATTACTGGATACATTAAGAGTCATAATATGAAGCTATTTACTTAATGCAGCTATTTAAGATAACTGTAAGGCATTAAAACTGTAGGACATTTAATTTCCTAAATTTGCAAGATTTCGGATTGCGGACAACTCATATATACTCAGAACCAAAAATGTGGAATTTATGCACCCAAGCCTGGTCACAATTTCCGTTGATGAAGAAAACTGTGACTGCTTTATATTACTGTTAAACCTAAAATTTAATAAATTTCTATTAATAAAATTTAGTTATAAATGAGAAGCCCAAGTACCATGAATACCCAAGTTAACTCCCATAATTTCAATAATATAGCATTCATATATAAGCAGACGTACGGAGAAATGACATCTGTCATAATGATCAGGGTGGGACGCAAAATGGAGGGAATAAGTGCTTAATTATTTACATTATTCGATCAACGGTACGAGATACGTGGTACATTTGACATTTCTGTAAATAGTTGGGCATTATCTAACATAGCTTACAAAAAGAAACATACTTTCAATAAAAGGAAATGATTTAAAAAAACTCTTACGTTAATACTAATTACCATAACATCTGGTGATTTTTTTTTACATTCAGGATATTTATCTAAACTCTATTGCTTTGTTCCTTATTTGTATAGATGTTTTCTGTTTATTTGTGATAAGTGAAAAAAGATTTGTTCACTATTTATCCATATTATTTAGGGGTAGAATGATGTTAGGCTGTTTTATGAATAATGTGATATATCGTTACACTGGATTAATTATATGTAAGCAAGCTTCTCATTAGTTTATTCGTATTACTGGGGCATTTTCCATACAACTGTTAACTGTCACTTTTAAATTTAAATGTTGATATTTTAACTTTAAATTAACTTAAATGCTGATATTTTATTCTAATTTCATATCATTCAACTAATATTTAACTGTCACTTTTGATCTCAATTTTAAAATAAATGGTGATATTTTACACTAATATTTATTTAACTCTTTGAAAACCGAAGTTTTCGCTAACCTGTACGCATAAAATACCGAACCTCCCGAAAAGGTTTTCGTGAGTCACAGTAATTTCCTACCCTCCCCATCCATTAATGCACAAAGAAGAGTGAAGATTTCAAATGTCATCCTGTCTATTTCCTAACAAATAAAAACAAGAAGCCACAAAGAAATCCTTTTAGGACAAGCTGTCTGCAATAAACTGTTACAATGCGTTTGGGGAAACTGCACTTGCTACCGCATACCTTTAGGGGAGGGAAGAATACAACATCGGAATTTCGGCCGTTTTGGGCGGTTGTGGTCGTTTGAATGAAAGGCCGTCTGGGGCGTTATGGTCTTCAAAGAGTTAAGGCTGATAGTCAATTCGAACTGCTTAATTTTCATGGTTATTAATATTAATAACTTTATAAATTTATTATATCTGTGTCATATTTTTATTGGAGGTAATCTGTGTTACATTAATAGTTGGAGGTAAACTTGATAATTTCAATATAAAAATTATCATTTCTAGAAATAGAAGATAATTTGTTCAATATGAAATGCTTGTGTGAATCCATCGAGGAAACATTCAAAATTTGTTTATAATTTAGTGATCTTGACAATAATCCATTCAGAAACCGAATTTCAGAAGATGGTTTTATTTAAGCTTCATGGGAGTGTATTTCGAGGTACTGCAGTTTTAGCAGGTTATATAGCCGTCAGAGATGCATAAAATAATTTGAAAATAATCACATTAAATGTATGAGCAGCATACGAATACAGTTATTAACCTTTTATCTTCAGCTCATTTTGAAGTTCGCAAAGGCGAAGTTTTGACCTCCAAATTTCTCAGATTATAGTAACTATAACTAATTGGACTATTTTAATTTGCAAAACAGCTTTTATTTTACAAGCAGTGTAATAGAAGCTATGAAATTTAATTGAAAGCTTGTTTAGCCACTCAGGCATGATGACATGAATTACTTAGCAAACAGAGACTACAGGTAGATCTGTATTCCGAACGCTCGAACTCAGTTATTGTACAGGATAAGTCAAGGATGGCTTCGTAACCAAGTACTCCAACATTTTTGAAGTCACTTCTAAATAGATGACCTATATTATCCAATTGAAATACTACGAGTAGATTTGGGATATGTAGCAATATTCTGTTGGAATGCTAATAACTTAGAAACATATAGAGCTAATATACAAGCATTCATGACTATAATATTTCTGGTACATGTTCTGGTTTTAGTTTTTACGGTACGTCAATGATTAAAGAATGTTATGAAAATTTCCTGAGTATCATAAAGCTGTTATTATTTAATTTCAGTAGAATTATTTACAAGGCTTAAACTATAAACGCTCATTACCTCAAATTTCAATATTCTCTAATCATGGCAGATAAATATTATTTAACATTCCTCTTTTCTTTACTGGGGTAAGGCAGACAAGGAACGAAATATTTACATTTACGTGCTATTGGACAGTTTAGATTATGGCAAGGAAGAGTAGGCTATTGGCTTAAATCAAGAGATGCCTTCATGGAGGATTTCTAAAGGAAAATTAGCTAGTATTCGTGGGGAAAACCATAAAAACGCTCATGCAGCCGACCAGTTCGTTTATTCGCTGGTGAATCTTCTTCTTTATTTTGCAAATCTTAATAACTAATATTTTACAAACCTTAACTTTCCACTGTATAAGGACATAGCTATTGGCGTTTTTTATTACCTTTACTAGTTATTCAGCACCCACCTAACAGCGACCGAGCGGTAAAGTCACTGAACACTGGCGATTCTGCCTGAGGTTCGAATTCCGCATTCGGTTTGGTAGCACAAGTGTTTTCATGTTTTTCCCCATGTATAACTTACATAAAAGCTAGTTTTCCCCAGAAAGTCCTCCATGAAGGTATCCCTTTCCTTAGGCAGATAGCTATCCAATGCTTTGTCATATTCAAATAAGATGAATCATTCAACATTCCTTGAAATAAAGTTGCTGTTTATTGATTGATTGTTTCAGCAGTATTCTCATTTTTTCAAAGGTTGTCGTCATATTTTATTGGAAGACATTTAAGTTATTCTTCTTAAATAATGGCTAACATTGTAAAATATTAGTTATAAACAGCACCTCAACAATAATTATAGCAATAATTAATTTTATTTTATTCGAAATATACGATATTCTGTGCACAGGTATTCGAATTTTCAATGTTCAAACATTTTCGCAAACTACTCTCCCAGATTTTGTGTAAATCTTTCATTTTTCAAAGTTATAGTCAGCATTAATAATTTTGGAATATTAAGGCATATGTTTCCTTTTCCGTGTTGGTATATTGATAAAAATAGCAACATTTGTTAAAGACTCGGCAAGCGTAACGGAATGTGTATCGATCTACAAGCAGATCCTGTATCAATGCATTTATTAACTTTTCTATAAAGTTTTAGATGATAGTAATGAATTTGTAAATCTAGAGAAAAAAAGCAGCCTTAGATTGAGGCAAATTTTTGAATCTACTCCAATGTAAGGTTGAAAAACATAATTTGCACTCAAAAATATTTTTGATTACTTTGTCACTTGAAAAAGAGAGTCATCCATTTGAGCACCTCAGAACCGATTAAGGTGTATCCCCAAATCTACACCAAGCTAAGATTGCTTTTTTACATAATTTAAAATTTTTTATTGGTGTGTTTCTCTCTTTCTTCATCAATGAGTATGTTTCAGGAGCATTTATCCTTTATAAAGTCGATTTCTTAATATCTTTACTACAGAGGTATTTATTTTCCTTCGTTATATTCCTCCATATTATATATAAATTTCTTAAAAAGAACATTATTTACTTCTCTAATCGAATAAGAGGATTTAAATGCCTTTTTTAAGTAGAGGAAAATTTATAAGATGATTTAAATGAATTTTCAAAGAATGCCTTGTTTAAATTAAAGGCTGAGCTTCTAGTTCAAGTTTGCTTAAAATTATATTAGTAAAAAACATATTCAGGGAATAATTAATAACCTATGAATTTCAAAATTAATGCTCTCTAATAGCAGTCACAGAATCAAGATTTCCACTTTCCTAAATCATAACTCTAAATATCTGCTTGAAATCCATTTATTTGTTAAGGTACAGGTAGTTGACTCTCTACTAAAGCTTTTAAATAAATATGTTCGAGAGAAATATAAACAATTCCATAGGGAAATCAACCAACGTAGAACGGAAGTTCTTAAAATGAAACAGCAAAATAATATTTAAATTCAGATTCTCACATTTCTCGCCTTTATTTTTCATTTCTGTGTAAACAGTGTAAGCTCATTGCTATCCTTTTTTGCTCTCCCTAGAAAACTAAATTCCAAGTTTCTTTTCTTAAAATAAAAATTTTCTCATATTTACAGACAAAAGTATCTTCTCATTTTAAGCGAGAGATAAATGTTTTATTCTTTGCAATTTTTCTTCATTTATTTACTTTAGTACTTTGTCCACTTTTTTTGTTTCTTCATATAATTCATTATTTCATATATCTGCAAATATTGTAACCGAACAATACTAAACATTGAAATCAATGTCTTTATTAAATAAGAATAATTAAAAACACTAACGAATTTTAAAATGACAAACTATTGATAAATTATTCAATTGTCCCATTTATTCACCATTTTTCATATACTCTGATATTTTTAAAAGCATGATTTGAAGAAAAATAACTAATTTCTATCGAGTTACTCAATCTAAATCGATCGAAAGGCTAAAGTGTTTTATTCGTTTGAATAATAAATAAAAGTTCAGTGCTGAATTACCTCCCTTTTACCTATTTTCCGTATTGCTGGAATTACCTAATTTTTTAAGCCAAGTGCATATAAATTACGTTAATATCCTCTTATTGACTAATTAATTTATAACTAGAGCTATGTTATTTAAATTATGAACATTGTGTGGTTTATATAACTTGTAAATACTTGCATTATTTCTAAAAAATTCTATATTTCTATTTATACGTTACTTTAAATAATTTGTTAAAGCGTGATCCTATATGGTTAATAAAATTTCGCATTCAATGTAAACTTTGCGTTATGCGGCATTTTATTGCGCATCCTTTCATTGAGCTTCGAAGAATATTGCACGTTTTTACAAGTGAAGATCTACATGACTCCAGTCTTTCAGCTCTATTTTGCCAACCACATTAGCCAACTTCGTACTTTTTACGATGCTTCATATTTTTAAATAATCTGAAATTAATATAAATTAAAGTCGTTACTAGCTTTTTAATGATTAATTATTATACTGCAGTCGTTTTCAGCGATGGTTATTTACGACTTTTCAAAAATTATATTTGTCCTCCATTTTCTTTCTGTTAAATCGATTTCTTATGAATGTTTATCTTACCTGCAATTAGATGTCATTCGCGATTCTAATTTCCTACTTTGGCAAACAGAAATTATTGACACTTCACTTGCAAAAAATATTTGTTGCCGGTTCAGAGTGCAAAGCTCAAGGAAAAATGTGCGAAGTTATATATTTTGAAAAATTATTTTTTTCTTCATTAAATAAATATACAGATTCTCCATGTGAGGTTATTTTTTGATGAAAACTTATCACAGCAACTTTTATTTTTTAGTCGTTTTTGACACTGCTTTTTTAATTGACATGTTTTTAAATATATTACTTGAATGTCTGGGAAGTTATTCTAAAATTAGCAGATCCACGTAATTATTTAACCTTAATACTCTTTCAGGTATTCAACTGGAATGCGAATACAAAGAATCAAATAAAAGTCTTTTGAGGAATTCGTAAATAATTTCAAAAATTTCATAAATAACATGTTCATCATGTATGAAGTTTTTTTCAAATAATGACTATATTATTTATGAATAACAATGAAAGATGAAAATTTATGTTACGTTTGCTCCTTTAATTTCTATTGCTCCAAAATTTGTATTATTTCTATAGTTGAGAATACCTATTACAGTTTCATTTCATAATTAATAACCGCATTGTATCCTTAAACGAAAATAAAGCTATAGTATTTATATCGTTTTAATATAAAACTATAAAAGAATAAATTTAGACAGAAACTTGTCGGTCAGCCTATAGTTGATACATATTACATACCTCATGTATTACGCCGTTACTTAAATCAGGACAGCAAAAAAAACTAAGGAGAGATATAAAAAATGTTGCTCAGTGAGCAGAAAATGATAAGACAAAAAAAGAATAATCTTATATTATATATGACATTATTTCATCTACTTAATAGATGAGTTCTACATGCATTGAGAAAATAAAACATCAATCGGGCTCATGCATTATGGTAATCATTTTATTGCAGATAACGATGTTTCGATTTCCATAGGTGAAACAGCAGATATTCATAAATAAGATCACTATTAAAAAATGAATGTTTGTTTTTAATATTATATACAATAGGAGCTACGCTGCTAGTCTTCGTCTGGCTTTTAAATGTACAAAAAAATTGCCTGAAGGGAATACCAACGTTAAATCCAAAAACTGAGCAGAATTTTCCTCTGCAGAACAACATCATCAAAAAAATGTATTACATATAACAAAATAACGATGAAATAAGCAATATCTCTTAATACAAATATTAATTATCCTAATAAATAAATTAACTAAATTCCCTTTGCGTCTCTCGACAAACGTCCAGTATCCAAGAGAAAAATTAAATTAAAAAATCTGATGTGTACACCACATTACTTCCTTGTACGGAATATTAATATATATACGCATTTTTTCTTGCATTTCATTTAAACTTATTGGATTAAATCTACTTCGTTTACCATAGCGAAGTAACTGCACAGAATTATCGGCCTCATTTTTCCAAGTGGCAACAGTGCTGATTTTCGACAGTCATCAGTCCAGTATACAATTGAATAAAAAACTCTTGCCAAACCATATTTCTAAAAGAATGAAATTATTCCAAAGGATGCGATAAAATCGAAAATATAAAGTAAAAAAAAAATCTGATTCGAATTTTGAAAAACGTCGCTTCCAGGTGCACTGGCTCTTGTCTATGCACCTATAAACCACATTTTGTAGCCCTGGGTTTATTAGCTTAGGCGCGGTACGAACGAAAGACACACATACTTTTTCTTTTATTATATGTGGATATTCAACATTTAAGAAGTATTTTAATAGTTAAAAAAATTCTCAAGATTTCTTTAAAAACTTATCGTTTGGTAAGGTGACATTTTTAATTACAATAAAATGTTAAGCTTCAAATTCCTGTTCATAACTGTGATAGTAAAATAAGTTTCAAATAAATTAAAGTATTTTTACTAGTCATAATAATTTGTTTAAAATTATTATCGCTACAAAACCATAATTATATTTTTACTCATCTCTTTAGACATCATTGAACCACTTGTCTGTATGTTAATATAGAAAATAGAAATTTTCAAATTAATTCTACCGCGAAACACCTGAATTCCTTTAATAATCATTTTTATTCCTAACTCTTGTCTCTGCTTTACGACACGACTCCATAAGAAACCCCTGTCTCTTCATCAGAGTTATTTTATTTCTTTCCCCATTTTTACATATTTTCCAATAAAATGATGAATGTTTCCTTTACCAGCGGAAACTTACATCTGAAAACCTTGGTCTCATATTACATAACGAAATCGATATTTTCTCTGAAGTTTCTAACGATACTAACTCAATATTTGCCTTCTAGTTGAATTATCTTCATTCGCGTAGAATATTTTTATAAATTTTGTTTTTACCACTTAAACTCTCACGGGATATAGCAGTTTCGGTATTCGATAATTTTCGGATAATAAAATGCTTTAAATATCTTCCAACATCATGAGCGGAAAAAAGAAAATTCTCGTTAACTTCCAGCGAAGTGAAAGTTCTTCACTGTCTGTTGCATTTATCTAATTTGTGAACCTCAAATTGCTAAGTTATTTTGTTTCATGCACATAACTTGCGATTTGTGCTGTGAAAAACCTTTAATGACTTCTTCCCTCTAAGTATTGTAACTATATTTCTTCACTTATCTTGTTGTTAAAACGAAAATTAAGTTAATGTATTTTCGAGTTTGGTTAGTGGGGGGGGGGAAGTATCAGCCATTCTTTTCGGATACTATAGGAAATGAATATATGACGTAAATTTGCAGTAACGGTATACGTAAAAAATTCATGTTATTGGAAAGCGTTTTTATGTTATGCCTCTTTAATGACACTAAACTGCTAAAAATATTTCTCTTTAGAGCATTTAATCTGTGTTAATTTATTCTGAACTCTCTTTTTTTACTTCCTTGTACGAAGTAAAAAGGAAGTATTGTAATCGCGAAAAGTTTCAGGCAGCATATTTCAACGAAAATATCCATTTTGACCGCTATCGAATGCAATTTAATGATGCTTTTGCGTGGAGGACCGAATAAAAGACTCTTTTCCTTCAAAAAAATTATAAAACTGCTTTAAAATTAATTCTGAAGAGAATTTTTTGTGGCGTCTGTAAGAACGTATGTACGTACGTGCGTACGTACGTATCTCGCATAACTCAAAAACGAGTAGCCTCAGAACGTTGAAATTTTGTATATAGGACTGCTATAACATGTAGATGTGCACCTCATATTTTGGTTGCCATCGGCAGCACCAAATGTATATAAATATATTTATATATATATCCACACTATTACCCGGCTCAGTGATCTCAGTTTCTTTACTCTTATATGTTTGTAAATTGTACATTTTTTTTCTTTAAAAATGATTGAATTATATTGTTTTTATCTTCCGGTTAAGGATTTTATGTCTTTAGTAAATGTGTGTGCAATATTTTTAGAATTATCAGCAATTTTAAAGTTGTTTAGTTGCCGCTAAGCTTCTTTTTAACGTCGGCCATTGATGTTTACATTTGAAACATGAGACTAGTGGATTTGTTGCCAATCTAGAGAAACTTAGCTTCGCAACAACAAAGATAACGCATTCACTTATTATTGCCAATTAAATCATACTTAATTCTTTGTGGAATTTTTTCGAGGAAATAAGCGTTTGAAATTTACTTCGTAATTTTTAACATAGATATTTTGAGTTTTTATGTATTTTTGCCTTCTCGCGAAGTAAGAACTGAATTAATTAAATGAGAAATACTCAATCGTGTGTGAAAAACTGTTTCTTTTTTGTTTTATTTGCTTAATTTCTTTTATACATAGTTCTAGCTTTATTATAGTATTTGAATAAAACATGTGGCAATGATTAGATAATTCTTTAAATGATATACTTTTTGTGCATTCTGAGTTATAATATGAATGAAATATAATACTGTTAAGGAAACCTATCGCAAAAGTGTCGCTATGGTAAACAAAGTGAATTTTAAAGAATGCGTTTATTCTATTGTGGTTGATGAGCTGTCGGCGAAGTAGGTTTAATTCAATCTAATAAGTTTAAATAAAATGCAAGGAAAAATGCGTATAATTTAATATTTCGTGCAAGGAGGTCATGTGGTGTACACATCAGATTTTTTTTATTTAGAATCTTTGAATGTCTAGAACACTTATAGTATCTGACTGTGTCTGATAATATCCACAAACATAAAAAAGTAAAAACTCTGAAGGCTTCCATATTTTATATTACGCCCAAAGTGGCGTTTTTCTAATATTTTGTGTGTTACTTTTATTTATTAAATTTCATGTTCTTTGCACTTAAAACATAAATTTAATTCAACAGCAATATCTCAAACTATTTAAAAAGAGCACATCTTTAGAATTGCCGATACACAGTCTCCCGCGTTGGAGATATTTTTTTCCCGTACAGAGTTGCCCTTGCTCGCTTTGAAACCGTCGAGAGTGTTAATCAAAATTCGTTAAAGTGTTATAAAATATGAAACATACATACAGTCATGCAAATTCTTCATTATTTAAATTTTTAAATGTAATGCAGGTCTTTAATATTCGGTGGCAACCATTTGAAAAGTTAAACGCCGTTTTATATCGTTTGTTTACAAGCTACATATTTCCTCTTCCTAAACATCTTTTGTAATGATTAAAATATATTAAATGATTTGATAAATAAAAATAGGAAAAAATTTAGGATTAGCGAGTATGTTTGTTGTCTAATAGAACTTAATTTTTACTTCATTTTTGAAAATTCTGCTTGATAAACTAAAAGTAACCAGTTATAAGAATGCTAAAGATTGCCATAGCGTACTACGCCTAGTTTAAGAAAGGTGAATTAACTGTCAAGAAACAATGTACAATAGTTCTTTTAAAGTAAATTTTTAAACAAGAGCTATAAAGTTGTATTTCAAAAGCAAATTTCTAAATTTTATAATTTTATTACATTTTATAATCTATTAATATAATATTTTCTTATTTTATTAATTATTTAATTTCTCGCATTAAAGGTAAAATTCTTTTTAATACATAACATATATGCAATGCCAAAAAATAAAAAAGATTATGTTTAAAATTCATCACATATTCATTTCGGAATAAATCACAAGAAAGAAATAAAAAACAGAAGAAAAATGGTAAACTGCAAAAAATGGGAGGGGAGGAACTATGCCAAAACTTAAAATGAAATATGAAATTTACATCTTTCGCTACGTCGTCATAAGGGGTTGCTAAAACGAAGGAAGTAAATAAATTGCGAAGCGAAAGAAGGCACACATTAAACTTTAAAGTTTTTAATTAATCTTGGAAAAAATAAAAGTAAACTGTGCCTTTATCAGTCCAAACTATACAGGCTAAAGTAGGCAAGGGAAAAAATATAACATTAAAATCACAGAGAAATTCAAAAAATTGCAAAATAATAGAAAAATTAAAAAACTTATTTTGAGTAGACAGAGTCTAAAAACAAAACTTGTAAAGAGTTTATTTTTTACAAGTTTAACAAGGGAGAACACCGCGGCATGTGGAGCGAAGCACTCCCACCCCTCATTCCCTACATCAAAGCTCTCGAAGGGATTTCGGCTCACCATGCAGTGTGAGAGAAAAAATGGTTGCCATTGCCTCAAGAGGCTGGACCTGTGCCTGTTGGTCCGCGGAAGAGGACCAACATTTTCCTTTTACCACCCGAAAGATGCCATTCCTCTATCCGCCACGTTGGGGATGTGCCCTTTAGGGATTCCAGGCTTCCCCGAGGGTACGTGCACTATGCAATGGATACCTGCACATGTTGGAATCGATGAAAGAAATCTCAACAACACAATCCCCGTCACACTTGAAGATGCTAATGCCATTTCAAGATACAGACTCAATAAGAAATCTATTGAGAAAGATCATCATGCATGTAAGACTGATGTAAACCGAGAAATTACCATTACTAGATTGAGAGCCTGCTATTTCAGAGGAATGAAAATTAATGATGATAGTACCAGATCATATAGAACTTGTAGAAACTACCCCGAAACGGAGCTTTCTTTAAAACACATCTTCACCTGTCCGGCAATACTCGCCAGATCTGCAAAGCTTGAGGGAATTTGCTCTCGATTGAGAACTGTATAGTGAAATGGTTGTGGAAATGGGCAAAAGTTATGATTTCCACGTATGGATCCATTTGACTTCTCAAAGAACACGACAGCAATCAACCATGTTCTTTGAGTGCCCACTTACCGCTCATAAACTATGTGCTTAAAAGGGTTTATGAGTTTGCAAATCATCTGTGACTTTCTTTCCAACGTTGACTACTAGATGCCCAATGTACGTGGGCAGCATTTTGGCTCATTTAACGTAATTTTAATTCTACTCCGTTACTTTTGATCATTTGTAAGGTAAAAGAGTCTACATATGGTACAAGAAGTTACTGGCTACACTGCGCATTGAACTGCACGTGTATAGAAACGTTATCTTAAATAAATTTGTGGAACTTTCAAAATTGTTGAATGGTGTAAGATAGTGTTTTCAAGATACGTCCAGGTACTTACGATTTCATAAATTATATTTTTATTGAAAGTTATCATTACTTGGAACATCTTGGTATAAGAAATTGCAGTGCAATTTTTCATAGCACACTAATGTACATTTATTTACTCATCTCTTAGTTTATTTATAATTACATATGTATCGCAATTGCATTAGTGAAACTTAGGTCTAAATATTATTTTCTGCGACATAATTTTAGTACAAATATGCATTTAGAATTAGGAAAAAAAAAAAGCAACTTCACTTTAGCGTAGATTTATGATTAAAACCTATCTTTAGCAGAAATCTAGAGAGTTCTGAGTAATTTAACAACTCTTATATTCTATAAAGTTTTCTTAGCTTCAGGGCAAGAATTCGCGTTTTGCATTTACTAAATGCGTAATCCGGGAAACTGCAGCTCCGAATAAAGGCTGGATATTATGCGTGCTTTGAATTGAATCAATAAATTTCCTACATCATTATGTATGCTGAAGTTCTGCACTCAGGAATGCTTTAGAAATTCCAAAGAATTCAAACACTTGGAAAAATAAATTTAAGTTATTTTGACGGGGAATTAATAATGATGCTTGGAGAAAATATTTCCTTTTTTGAATTTCCGGATTTAAAATTATCACGAAGTGTGAAAATGATGTATATAACTCGAGCTGTGCTTATTGGACTCGATATTTGTGCAAAAATATAGTACTTAAAACTTTCATGTCATCGTATTAGGATATTCTTTAGTGAAATAAATTTAACATATAAGATGGCAAATAATTAAAATATAAATACTAAAAAAATATAAAAAAATTCTAAAAGCTTTCAAATTTTATATTACGGTGTTTATTTCACATTTTATGTATTACCTTTACTTATTAAATATAATGTTTTTCACACTTAAACCACAAAATTTAATTCAACAGCAATATCACAAAATATTTAAAAAGAGCATACCTTTAGAATTTCCGATACGCAGCCTCGCGCGCTGGAGATAAAAAGGTTTTATTTTCCGTACCGCGTTGCCATTTCTCACTTTTAAATCGTTGAGTTTGTTAATCAAAAATTCGTTAAAGTTTTACAAAATGTGAAGTACGTAACAAAACGAATTCTAAATTTAGGCTTCCAAATGCACATATTCAGGTGGAGACGTACGTTATTCAAAATTTGATGGCTCTAGGTTCCATTGTTTTATCACAATGCGAGAAACATTGATACATTTATGCATATTCTTCATTATTTAATTTCTTTAAATATAATACAGGGCTCTAATATGTAGTGGCAACAATTTGAAAAGTGATTCGCCGTTTATAGTGAATCAACGCAAAAAGCGAAAACGAAATTAGTAGCCCTTCTGCGCAATTTGACACTTTGGGTTAACTTTGTGGCCACTTTGGGTTGTGGTGGCCAAACAAAGTTAGCCATGAGTGAGCAATTCATTAAGTTAGACAAAGTTAGTTATGAGACAGCGCATGGGTTGCCACTTTGGGTTGCCTCATGCAAGTAATGAATGGCATTTTTTCTCTTTTTGCTTTAGTTTGGCATCCAACTCTTAACGTTAATTACATTTATAAAAATATGTTTCTGTGATGTTTTAAAAGTGCTTGACCAAATGCGGCCATGGTTAGCATCGGCATGATCTTTTTGATTCAGGGAATTCTTCATAATTCTTGTTAAAATTTCGAGTCCTAAAACTATAATTTACTAGTCCGATATTAGCTATTATCTGTTCTTGAACCTGCTATACCAAATGGTAAAGAACACTAACCGCATTCGTATATTATTTAAGTTTCGATATGTTCATTGAATCAAAATAATAGAGGGTAGATTTTAAAGCAAAACGGACAATACCCATTCTTTTCTTTTGGGTAACTTTTTATGATAAAATTTTTTGGTGCCAGCTATACAGTCGTAAAAAGAAATACAAAAAAGTATCTTACAATATGAGTGTGGTATGGTATATTTACTTATAGCAAAGCACTCGAAGGCTGTCTGCCTAGGGAAGGGATGACTTCGTGGAGAACTTTCTAAGGGAAGCTGGCTTGTATACACGTTACACGTGAAAAAAACGAGAAAACATCCATTTGGCCAGCCCATTCGCCGGCATTTGAATCCCGGACCGAATTACTAGTGTTTAGCGATATTACCGCTCAGCCGCTGGTCCGTCGTACAAGATGAGAATTAGATATTTAATACTTAAATAATAACACTAGTTCTGTGTCACACAATAATTCTTTACTTTTTAGGAAATACAGAATAATAAATGAAAGAATTTAAGATGATGTTAAAGATGTGAATATCATTAAAATGTTCTTGAATCCGTTAAAAACCTTGCCTAAATGACTTTTGTTTTGCCCTTTATATTAAAAAAAATGCCTAAAACATTTTTGCAGCACTTTGAGGTTATAAATAACTTCTCCAGTATTTGTATATTCATGACTGTGTTTTGAAGTCCTTCTCGGATTCATAATCACTGGAATCATTTTCCAGGCATTGATTTGTGTGTCAGCTATTTATTCAAAGGAGATCTAGAAGTAAATTTATTATTCTAAGATCGACGTTTGTCACCTATACTCTATTGTGTGTAAAGGATTTTACGATAAACGTTAAGAAGAAAACAATTTGAATCACACTTTTAATAGGTATTTTCTCCCCCCCCCCTTTCCGCATGCCTTCGAGGTGTAATTGGAAGCATACCCAACGATTATTCGAAAGGTCCTGGGTTCGAGTTACGGCAAGGGCACTGCACATTTTTTCGGGTTCTTGCTTCAAAATAACCAAATAATAAGTCAATAAGTGGCGGCCGAACTAAAAATGGTGATGGACTATAATTCTTCATCACCAGGATTCGGATATAGGGTCTCCTCATCCCCAGTCGCTCTTCATAAGGAGGAGTATATCAGGCATTTTCTCCTTCCTTTCTGCATGCCTTGACGGTGTAACTGGGAGCATACTCGACGCATATTTGAAAGGTTCAGGGTCCGAGTCCCGGTGGGGGCATTGCATATTTTTCACGTGTTCTGCTTCAAAATAATCGAATGATTCTATAACTGAAGATTATTGTATTCAGATCCCCATCATATTTCAAAAGTACCCTTCACATTGCTTCTTACCTGTCATGATGTTCAATGTATATGTAATCAGCAGATGAAATTTTTAACATCTACATAACTATCTGCTGAATCGCATTTAAACCACAAACTAAAATAAGAATTTTCGAGATGAAATTTATGAATTCGCAAACGAGAAAAGTAATCGGTCTTTTTTCATGTCTAGAAATATTAAAATGGGAAAAGAGCAGTTTTAAAAGTTTGTAAATTAACATATCTTGATAAAATTTAAATTATCAAATTTTTCTCCAGATAGCAATGCGAGTATGCGTTTTAGCAATGGGCGAGGAGGAGATACTTTTAACCATTAAAATTGCATACCAAAATATTAAAAAATAAGATTATTTTCAACAGTTAAAAAATCTCATTCAAAAACTGTCTCAAAATGAGTGTTATAAATTAAGGGCATTTCATTTCTTGGTAAACGGTTAATTGTATATCAGCAAAGAATAAGAAATTTTATCTCTTTTGCTGGCAATTTTACTTATATCGCAACCAAATCACTTACATCGCAACGTTTTGCCATAAATGGACCTCTCATTTCAGAAAAGTGCAATACAACGAATAGAGTTTGCTTTTTAAAATTGGAAAACTCTTTCTTAATATTATAATTGCTTACACTGGAATTTTTCCTCCAAGCAGCTTTTACTTACAACTACGAGTCTGTTGCACTACAATTTGCTTATATACTTTTACTTTCCGCAAACTGTATACCATGAAAATATTTTTCTGCTATAAGAAGAGTCAAAAACACCGTTATTTATAATTTTTCTTATTAATCTGTCAAATTCGTGATCATTGAATTAAGAACATATTACAATGCTTCTTTTAAATTTTTAGAGCAAAATCATCAAATTATACATTTTCATATTAATCATATGCATTTACAAAGCTTTAAAGACGCCTAAAACATTCTAGAAGAAAAAATGTTTAATTCAACATTTTAAAAGTAATGAATAATAAGTTGAATTTTGATAATGACAGTTCAATTTTCTAAAACATAATAAAAATAAAAAGAATAAGATAGAATGCAAAAATTCTTATATATTAACAAACAAAAATATTCTCTCATATTAAAAGTCAACAATGCTTTAATAAAGCCTATAATAAGAATGAAATATTTGTGATTATAGAAATAAATACTCGCTTTAAAAAGCTGTATTATACATCACTTTTAAATTTCAAACTTGCTCTATTCAGTCAATTGAAATTTATCCAACGCTTAGGCATTCACTTTTCGCAGTTGGGAGTCACAGTTAACGAGAAATTTACCTCTGTCATTCTGTCTCTAGCGCAAGGGCAATTATTCTTCACTCATAGAATTGGCATTATTCTTAAAATTCTTCGCTAATAATATGCCAAAACTTACCATCTGTAATCGACTTTCTGCCGGTGGCAGCATTGGACAGATGAACGATTGTTAAAGTTAGGCTGAATTCACAGCAAAGAAATGAGCATATATGTAATGAGGTTCGAAATTTTGAAGCAAATTGCAGCAACAACAAATGATTTCCATGAAAGGATAAAGTGTATTGCTTCCATTAAATCGAAATATTTCAGTTTTATGCTTCAGATAAATCTTTAAATGATCGAAGGCTTTGAAAACCTATTATATTTTCTGAGCTTTTAATATTACTCGGGGAAATATGTAACAGAATAACCGAGAAGATAGTTTTTGGACTAAAGAATCATATTCATAAATATTCATGATTAATATCCGGCACGTTCGTAGAGGGTTCTTGTGGATTTGAAGTGAATAACGACGACACTTTGTGAAGTATCGAAACACACTTTATTGGCCAGTGTTCTCAGGACAGCTCCAAAATCCCGTATACACAGTCGTTGAAGAACTATCAGACTGGAACAATCAGCGACACAACCTTCAGGTTATAAGGGTATAACGGTGTTACAGTCGTCGAAGAACTACTATAAACACGCTGACACAATCAGCGACACAGCCTTCACACTGTCAGGCAATAACGATGGAGACAGCTTCACTGCAAAGCACCAGAATACAGCACTGGACTCTGCTTGGTCGTTTTCGGAACTCCACATACTCTCGAGACTGTCCACGCTATAACTCGCGATGCACTCGACAATACACAAGAGTATAGCTCTCGACTCAGTACCGTCTAAGACAAAATTCGACGACCAACTCGGCACTAGACTTCTCAATGACTGACTATCAGCTCGTTAGATTAGGCACACACTAACTGACTGCGGACCAGCAGGGTTTATACAGCTTTCGGCTTGTATTCGAGAAGATTCTGGGCATTACCGGTAAAAATTCGTTCCAGAAGATTCTTCATCCGTTGAAGGTATATCGCCAATTTTGTCGCCAAATGTCGCCAAATGGGCGATTCCTCGCCAAATGCGACAACCCTGACTTCCCTTGCCATTTAATAACAACCTAAAACTCACCTCGAAAGATACTAAAAAATCATTTTGACAGAACTTCTAGTTTTGAAAGTATGCCAAAATCTATTTTTAAAGCAAAATATTCTCGATTGATTCTTAATGTTATGCATTGCTGAACCAATGGTTTTCAGTACGTGAAAAGTTAACTCTAGCCAGAATTGCCGTGAAATTTCTCCACGAAGCCATACCCCTATAGCAAATTATCCTCGCGTGCTTAACCGTAATCAATTAATCATCTGGCATTCCAATCACTGGAAATGTCAGTTTAATTTATTATGATTTATTAGTTTCTATTTTCCTTCCGTTTCCTTATAAAAAATCATTACTAAATGCGATATAGTTTTCTGCATCTTTATATTCCTTTCCTGTATGAAAGAGTTATATAAAAGCTTCCTATTTCTTTTCATTTCCTGAAATGCATTTAAAAAAATTAGAAATGTTTTTATTAAATGATAAATGAAATACATATAAGTGTATGCCTTTCTTCGCATCTTTTAATATTTTAAATGTATAACAGAGTAATAATAAATATTTTAGGAAAGCAAACTATTCTTAATCAACAGTCTAAATGCAATTAATGCAAAATTAAACAACTTATAGTTGAATATTTAAATATTAATAAAGAGTTAAATGTAAAAAAAGGCGTTAACTCAAAATTACACTGCAGTTAATTAAAAATAAATAAATAAAATTATCTTTTTTGATGCAACAATTATGTTTACTTGAATGCTCGCTTGAAAATTAAATATTTCATTTTTACAAAATGAACGTCAAATCAACGTCTAGTTGAATCCATATTGAAAATTACCTCAAAGCCATTGAATTTGCATAACTAATCAGGATTCACAATTTAATATTTTTCTTAATTCAGACTCATGTATTCAGACATGTTTTCATAAAATGCACCTGATAATTTCCCAGTTTTTCGAAATTAGTTTTTAGTACACACTTTGACGGAAACACAACAACAAACAAGTTTGCATTTCAAATAAAAGTCCAAAAAAAATCCATCTTCATTTAAATACTTGATTAGTGAAAGAAAGACAGATATGAAATAAAAGAATTGTTTGATTTGACTCTAGGAATTTTTATTTCGGAAACATTTCGCTAATAATTTATTTTTGCTGTTAATGAATTCAGATTATGTATATTTTTGATTAGCGAGAAATGTTTTCTTTCTTTTTATAAAAAAACATTTTCTTGTAAACTTTGATTATGAAAATAACAGCACAACATTTAAAATAATTTATTGAGAGGAGAAATGCATAAAAGTGTTTTTGAAATAATAATGAATAAACAAAAGATTAAAATTTAGTGCATAAATATTATTTGTTTGGAAAGATTTCTTAATAAACGAAAAACTAAATTTATGAAACGAAAACTTTTTTGTTTTGAAAGAATTAGTGATAAAAAAGGTAACTAAATCAAGAATTTGACTATTTGTTTTTAAGGAATTCTTAAAGACTTTGCAACTAAAAGAAAAGTTTATTGTTTGAATACTTTTTTAAGTATGTTAGACTTAACTAGTTTGCCAGTGTATGTATGCAATGTATTTTATAACTGCGAGACTGAGAAAGGCTTTTACTAATCTAATAAAAATCATCTAAAAAGTCCAGAATTCGAAAAAGGATAATTTGGTTATGTTATGATGGTTAGCTTTTTTACGGAACAAAATTCACATTAATTAATGATTTGTACATTCTTTAGAGTTATAACATTTTTACAAATAAAAAATTTGGGCTACTTAAAATTAAATGTCATGGGAAAGTCTACTATATCCATAGTTTAATATAATTTGATTTAAATTTATAAATAACTATTAATAAAAGAAAATGCTTAAAGAGGTGTGAAAAATTGCATAAAATGTATAATTAAAACTGATGAAAATGATATCTATGAATAAAAGAAAATGAAAATGTGTGAAAAATTAAACTGTTAACAATAACGATATCAGAGAGATTGCAGAACAGAACAAAGGAGTTCTGATTTAAATACGTAAAAAAAAAAATAAAAAATAAAAAAAAAACTGAAGCTTTCAGATTTTACAATACGCCCAGAGGATCGTTTCTTTAACGTTTTGTGTGTTATCTTTATTTATTTTATTTATTAAATAGCTTGTTCTTCGCATTTGAACGATAAAATTCAATTCAACAGCAATATCGCAAAATAATTTTAAAATGAGCAAAGTTTTAGAATTTCCGATACACAATCTCGCGCACTGGAGACAATCGTTTTTTTCGTACAGTGTTGCTATTGCTTGGTTTGAAATCGCTTAGTTCGTTAATCAAAAATTCGGTAGTTTTACAAAATATGAAACCGATAATAAATTAAATTTCAAATTCCGAATTCTGGCTTCCAGATGACCGTATTCGGTAGAAGATTACGTTATTCAAAATTTGATGGCCGTAGGCACCATTGTTTTATCCCAATGCGAGAAACATACATACATTTATGGAGATTCTTCATTATTTAATTTATTTAAATATAATACTGGGCGATAATATTTGGTGGCAACAATTTGAAAAGTGAAACAACGCTTGGTAGTTAATCAACGCAAAATGCCAAAATGAAATTAATAGTCCTTCTGGGCAATTATCCCCTTTGGACTAATAAAAGTTACATAAGGTAACAGAGTTAGTTAAGAGATTTAAAAAAATGATGCTGATAAAATTTCGTGTGGAGTTTTCTCCGAAGCTACAGAATTATGAAGAAAGAGATAAAATTCTGTGATATTAAGCTTCTGATATCTGTGATGAACAGAATGGGAAATACTAAAAATTAAAATGCACTAATTTGAAACAAAATTATTGAAATTATAAAGAGAATTAATTTTAAATGTGTTATTATTTTATCTACTTAAAGGCTGTTTTTATTCTCCTTGAATGATTAGTTAAATATGCATACTAAAAGCATAATCTAATGAAAGCAATATAAGAACCCACCGTGTATATAAGAAATAATTCTCAAGCAGATTTTGCCTCCCCCATTTAGCAATCTCACCCCCTCTTGAATCGAATAAAACTGTGTTTTTGGATAGATATTTGTGGAGTACGGATATAGTATATGTGTTTTTTGTATTGATTCAGTACTGCGTTTTACAACCTTCTTGTAATCTCCTAAATTAAGTAACTAAATAAAATTTCATTAGCATAATTATTTACTTGCAATCTTTGCGCTCCTAGAAAATTTTCTGGTAAAGCCCATGTGAAGGTATATCTTAATTTTATAACAGTTATTTTAATCTTATATCTTAATTTTATAACAGTTATTTTAATCTTATATCTTAATTTTATAACAGTTATTTCAATCTTATATCTTAATTTTATAACAGTTATTTTAATCTTATATCTTAATTTTATAACAGTTAAGTCACTTTCCTATCAATTCTTGTTTCCGCTTATAACACCTTACGAAAACGAGTTTTTAGAATCGCGTCGAATGCAAATGACTTAGAAGAAGTATTTAAGGAAGGTTCAACTTACTTCCTGAGTGAAAGCTAGGAATCCTGAGCAGCTCGTGTTTGCCTTCGGGCTAAATCTCCCTTGAAACTGTTACGCTCGGCCAGATTACTACACGCTTTTAATGTCGGTAGGCTAGTTTAAATTAAGGGCCAACTAAGTTAGATACTTGTGTTAGTTTCGGCTAAGGCTATTTTAGTTAGTTATAGTTTAGTTCTTATTTCCTATTCTGAGTTTACGCCCAAGTAGAGGCTTTGTTGTAAGCCCGAGAAAGGGGCCAACTGTTATTCTTAGTTGAGTGAAATAAAGGTTATTTTAACCATTCTAGAGTATACATCTTTAGTTGTTTAAACACAGAGATAAGACTCTGAATAGTTAACTAGGTTGCTCAGCGTTCATTTTAGTACAAAAAGAATGAGGAACATATACCCATGACAATGTGTACATATTTTTAGTGTAGAGGGTGTCTCGCATCTAATCATTATTATTTTTTTCTATATATATATTACTTCAGGACTTTTGAAAAATAGTGATGAGTGATCCTCACAATGAAACTGAAGTCCTTTTTCTGTAAAGTCATTTAAAATATTAAATCATTAATTCTGAAAGCAAAATGAAAGAATGTTTCATTAGGAACAGCATACCTCACAATGAAACGAGAAAAAAAAAGAGCAAGACCGCTTCCCACCAGTGCTACCTATTCCGCGTACTGCAAAAACGATCGAAAAAGAACACCAGAAACATTTTATCCCGAGGGAATTGCATGAGGAAACGATTTTTGTTCACTCTACCTGCAGGCCTAACAAAAGGCTGATCTCGAAGAGCAGACAAGTAAAGTGTATTGAAACAGTGAACCATAACAAAGAAGTACATATACTTATTGAATAGAGAGCCTAAGTAAATCCATTTTGTAAGTGGGAATTAAAGTGGGTAGCAGTTCCTGTAGAAATCATTATAACGCCATGAAATGAAATGTTCTGAGACTGAGAAGTATTTTCCTTTTAAAAGTCAAAAGATTTCCGTTTAATTAATTCTTTTATGCAGTAACTGCTTTAAATTGGCGTATAGATTAAAAATGATGACGATAAGTATATTTTTGTTTTTTCGTCACACTGGAGAATCGTAAGAGAACTTCAGTTTTAACAAGATGTGCTGTTTGATTTCTTTAAAATCTATAGCATAACAGAGACTGGTACAAATGGATTTTTAAAGAGTTCTTAGAGGTTCATATTGTTAATTAAAAATGTCAATTGTTCATTCACAAAGCGGCAGGCAATTTCATTCAAAAATTGCTATTATACTTGAAGAAATAAGTTAGCTCAATTAGACGTTAACTGCCATTTCTAAATATTCAAACGCATGCCTGTTCATGACAGTACCTGAAACACACACACACACACACACAAAAAAAAAAAAAAAAAAAAAAAAAATCTTCACATTACTAACGGAGTTTTTTATTTATTTAATTGAGCAATCAGTTTATTATTTTTTTAATAATTAAAATGTCTTCAATTTTATTTTTATGCTTGGTTAAATATACGTGCACATTAAATTGAAATTTCTTGCTTAATTGTCGATATTTATTTTTTTCCTGTTGCATAAATTAAAGCATAATGAGAATATAATTAAGCATGCTCTAAGTGCTTTAATACTGAGTTAAATTTATTATTTGCTTTTGAATGAACGTATAGATGATAAATCATGAATAGTAATAAAGCGAATTTTTATTAAAAAGAAGTTGATGAGCTGCAGAATTGCAATTTTATTGCTCTACTTCAGTTGTTATTTTCAAAAGCCTAAGCTTTAATAATTAGTAATAATAGTTTAATTAGTAAATAAATAATAAACTGAAATATAAAAAGTGAAAAAGAAGTCTGAAAGCTTTCAGATTATATATTATGTCCAAAAGGGAGTTTTTAATGTTTTGTGTGTAACCTTTATTTATTAAATATCATGTTCTTTGCACTTAAACCATAAAATTCAGTTCAACAGCAATGTCGTAAAAGTAATTTTAAAATAAGCATATCTTTAGAATTTAAGATACACAGTTTCGCGCGCTGGAGATAATTTTTCCCCGTATACAGTTGCCATTGCTAGGTTTGAAATCGTTGAGTTTGTTCAAAAAATTCGTTAAAGTTTTACAAAATATGAGCCTGATAATGAAACAAATTCTAAATTCAAAATTGCGGTTTCCAATTGCCCACGTTCGGCTGGAGAATTATGCTATTCAAAAGCTGATGGCTCTACGTAACGTCGTTTTCTCACAATGCGAGAAACATACATACATTCATGCAGATTCTTCATTATTTAATTTTTTAAAATATAATGCAAAGCTCTAATATTTGGTGGCAACAAACACCATTTTATACTGGACGACACAAAATGCCAAAACGAAAGTCTTCTGGGCAATTTGTCCCTTTGGGCTAAAATTGGCAAAATCATCTCTAATTATTGTACATAAGTATTTTAATATAATAGTATATATTTCGAATCGGGACTCAAAGTTCTTTGCTAGGTAGCCCATGAAAGATTACTTTGTTCCGAAGTGTGTAATACATTAGAGTCAGAAATATCTTTACATAACTACAATAATACTGCAAGTGTTCATGAAAGGTATCGCTAGCTGTATTATAAATCGCATGAATTAAATGTACTGTAATTTACATCAATTAGATATATTATTAAAAACCAAAATATAGTAATTCAGAAGTACATACGACGCTTTTAAATCATTATGTTAATACAAAAATGGGCTATTTTGTTAAAAGATAAAATATTTTATGGGAAATCTATTGACAACAATTTTGAGAGCTGACAAATTTTCAAGCCGGGAGGATGACAAACACTTTGCTAGATAACGTAACAAGGACAAAACTCGAAAGATTCAATTGCAGACTTTCTCACCCTAATTTAATACAAATAAACTTAAAATTTCGTGTGGATTGCAGTTTCGTTCTAGCCCTATCTTAACGTTTTCAAAAGCGTTGCTAATGCTGCAGTTAACACCTGCTCCGGAAATTAGGGTTATGCTCAAAACTAGTGTTCTTGTTTGGAAGAAAAGAAGATCTGAAGATTTAAATGCTTTTGCCGCCGTTTTAAGGTGATGACTTAGGATAATGTAGTTGGCAGAATAAGATTAACGAGCGATTGCGCTATCACTGAATATCAAGTAGGCAGTTTTGTATTTTTTTTAAAGCATAATTTGGTTCCAAAGTTCTCATTCTTCGACGAATGATAACAGTGATATTTCAGTGAAAGCATAACAGATGAACAAGAAAGTCGCTTGGCGAAGAAGTCGAGATTACGAACCTGTGCAAAGAACGTGTATGTGTCCTACCTGCCAGTGTTCAGCGACTTTCGGTCGCTGGTGGGACGCTGCTAATGATGTAGCGCGAGAAGATTTAATGTTTGTCTTTAAGAAAAACTTATTTTTGTTACTAATCAGCACAAAGAGTAAAAATAATTGAGCGATTTTTTTAGAACTTGCCATTATGCGGCAACTCACCTCACAAATTGCGAAAATGTTTTTTCAGAATGTTATTTTGTGAAATTTTGTTTTCAAAAGATCAAGATTTTTCGATTATTAAGTTATAACGTTAAACAAGGATTTCTCAAAAATTACAACCCCAAATATTTTTTTTTCCACCCAAACGGGATAATGATTAGCGACGTTGTCTGCCGTACACAAGAGTCCGGAATCGAATCCCAGAGAAGACATGGATGTTTGTAAATGGATAGTGTCTGTACGGCAAAAGGGCACTCTAAATATGCGGCGAGACTCTCGAGCGGTAGGGGAAAAGTGGTGGGAGCCCGTCCTCCCACAGTGTTCTTCATCAAAATTAGGAGGCAGAAGTGAGCAAAGTCGCACTGTCACCTGTATCGTGTTCAAGTCCCTTGCCAACGATAGGCGCAATCTTGCACTTCTTGCTACGATGAATTCCGTGGGCTTATTCTCATGTTATTGTCTGCTCAGGCAAAACAGTTGTTTGTAGTTTGGGTTCTCGCGCTACATCACTACCCCTGTGTTATCATGGTGGCCGATTTTCGCACACATGACAGTCTAATAATTGTAAGCAGAGTTCGTAGTTCAGAAGATATGGCACAATCAAGAATTACAGTCCTAAGGGTGACACATAAGAATTCGTAACAATGTAGGGAACACACACACGAACCAGTGTTGGCCGATCGATTCCATTAGCTAGCCTGTGGTGTCGCCTATGAGGCGATCTACGAGGAAGGGTAAGTGAGCAACCAAAGAAATGCTTTTTGCAACCAAAGAGAAGTCAAAGAGTCTTTCATACATTTTATAAAATCAATATAACATACAAATAACATTAGAGTATAATTAAGTAATTACATTCTTTTTTTTTTGACATAGACTCATACACATATATAAAAGTTGGCCAAGAGCTAGGGAAGATGCCTAAACACCGCTAAGGGTCTTTTTCTGTTTACATTGCTTATATAATCATAATACAGAATAGGTGTTGTGGGATTCTGAACTGCATGAATTTTATCAAAGAAACCTCTAGCTATCTTGGCTACGTAAATATGAAATTCAGGTATTTTGAATTCATGGTGAACTGCCGAGTTTCTGATCATGTTATTGTCAGACAAGTGAGATAAGTCACAACAACAATAATGTTTTTAGTTATTGTTATTGTCAGACAATTGAGATAAGTCACAACGACAATAATGTTTTTAGAATTAAAAAAAAAAAAAAATCTGAAATGTTTCAGATTAAATTACGTCCAAAGGGGCGTTTTTTAACATTTTGTGTGTTACCTTTCTTTATTAAATATCATGTTCCTCGCACTTAAACCATAAGATCCAGTGCAACAGCTATATCGCAAAATAGTTTTAAAACGAGCATATCTTTAGAATTTCCGATACAGAGACTCACGCGCTGGAGATAAAAATGTTTTTCTGCACAACGTTGCCATTGCTCGCTTTGAAATCCTTGAGTTTGTTAATCAAAAGTTCGTCAAAGTTTTAAAAAATAGGAAATCGATCATAAAACAAATTTCAAATTTCAAATTTGGTCATCCACATGCTCATATTCGTTGGAGGATTACGTTATTCAAAATTCGATGACTCTACGTACCGTTGTTTTATCACAATACGAGAAATATACATACATTTATGCAGATTTTTCATTATTTAATTTCTTCAAATATAATGCAGGACTCTAACATTTTGTGGCAACAGTTTGAAAAGTGAACCGACATTTATTAGTCCGACGCAAAATGCCAAATAGAAACTAATAGTCCTTCGGGATTCAAATCCCTTTGGACTAAAAAAAAAAAAATTCTATGAAACATTGCCTTGCCATCGCAATTATTTAAGTGCAAAAAGTTTCAAGATAAACCTAAACCGATCAGTAGAAGGCAACAGAAAACTAATTCCAAAATTTGATTCAAGCAAAGAACCGAATTAAAAAAATAAATCTAAATAAAAGCATATAATATGAGTTTTATTTATTTCCATGGATAAATAAAAAATATCATTACGTAATATCAAAAAATCGTTTCTTTGAATACCATATAATTTTTAACTTACAATTCATAAACACATTTTGTTTTAATTTGTAAATTAAGAAAATCAATTGCAAAAAAATTAAATGCCTCATATGTAGATGCAAATCCCGGTAAAACATTTATTCTTGTCCTCATGTTTGAAATTAAGTCATCTAAACTTATTCTCTCTATCTGTATAAAATTATATATTAACAATTCTTTAATATCACTTTAATTTAGATAAAAAATTTCCTACTAATTCATTGTAATTTCACTTTCCAGAAAAGATTTATATCAAGCTGCATGTAATATTTCTACGAATTAAGTAAATCTCTGCGGATTTCCTATAGAAAATGGCAATGCATTATCAAGTTTATATTCCGTGCCAATAGTTTCAATATTTACTCTAAAGAGGAAGTATTTAAATTTGCTTAGAGCGAAATGGGAAACTGAACTCTAGAAAATAACGTCCTGGGGGATACACGCTCTCTGAGACTTCACTTGTCATAATCGTTCCCATGGCATTGAAAAATATGTTCACAGCTAAATAGATGTATATAAATTTTGCAGTTCTAGTATAGTTTGGTAATGAATATATTTATACAGCTCTTGGAGGTATTAGATTCTCTGCTTTTGCTATCAATAAGAAGTTTTCTAATAGTTTCATGAACAGAACGATTTTTTCTAATAGTTTCATGAACAGAACGAAGAATATTCGTTTCCTATTTTATATTTTTACCGTATTAGTAATTCGAGACATTTTACGTTATCTTCCTTTATACCAAGAATAAGTTCGTTGTTTCCTTAAGCAAGCAGTAATAGTTCTATTACTCTTTCATTAGTATGTAGTTTTTGTCATATGTGTTTGGCAGATACATTAGCATCAAAAACATTTTAACAGATATTCTAAGACAAAAGGAGCAAGCAAAATGCATTTAAGTGCATGCATTTATAAATTATTTGACTTGTTTGACCTGTTGAAAATTATTAGCGATTTCTAATTGTACAAAGAATAAATAAATCTATAATTTACCACTTTGTATTGCTAGCATCGAAAATTTCATTACATCTACATAGGTAGTAGTTTATATTTTCCTTGCAGCTCCTTAGACGTTATAATGGCTCATGGAGGTAAGAAAGGACTTCCTACCTTTATGTAGTGCTTAGGAGGAGCTTGACTGTGATATTGAAGGGTCCTGGTTGTAATCTTGGAGAAGTCATGGATGTAAAATTGTCTATCCCTTCAAAGGAGGTAATGGTGGCCGCCTATTAGGTGCGACCACAATAAAAGGGCCACTGGCTTTAGGAGTGGCCAATGCCGTTATAGGCAAGTGCCCGCCATTGGCAGGGAAAAAAATATATATTTCCCTTGCATATGACCGAAATACTTAATTGGAGATTTAGCTTGATTTGTTTCATATTATGGCCAATAATTTAATTTTATTTCATTCCCGCATATAAATTATGCAAACTTGCATCTCCAGGGCAAAGATTATAAAACATCCTGTAATTAATGTACCTGTAATTAATGTACATTAGGGCATAGCGGCAAAAATAAAAATTGCATAATTGATACCTTTAAAAGTTGTGAATTGACTAATATATCGTCCGTAATTTTTCAAAATTTTTCTGTTTCATCTTCACTTCCTGCAAGAGCCTTGAAAGTTTGTAATTTCGAAATATTAAATGAAAATGAATTACCCTTCAAACATTTAGGATGAATAAAACATCACTCATGAATTTTTCCATATTTGTTGACGGAAAGGGACTAGAAATTTTGTACAGTTGCGAATACTCAATAATTTGAGTTAAAATAACATGGAAATAATTATTAATAAATCTAAATTAAATTAACAACTCATTAATCTCGTTAAATTAACAACTCCGTTGTAGAGCTTACTTTATAAAAATGCAACTCTTTCCTGGTCCAGTGAACCCACCCAGAATTGTTCACGAGGAGGTGGCTGTTTAACGAGTTTCACCCGTGCCCATCCCAGCCACCCTATCTTTGGACACTGTGTCCTATCTCTACTTCGTAGCCCTGAATTCAAACTTACTTCCGAAAGAAGTCATGATCGACCTGTCTAGAAGTGTTACTTTGATTACTCTATATCGATCTCAAGATCCGCATACTTGTCCGGAAACATCCGTAGCTACTTAAACGGACCTCTCAACAGCCTAGGTATTGCTTGGGAGGTAGAAAATATATGGAAGGAGTAAGGAGCCTTTCTTGATGTACTCCTTCAAATATTCGCTCGATAGGTGGGATATAAGAAGTGGCTGTGTAACTTCACAATGCTGCCAGTCGAAGAAATCAATAGAGTGCTGTGCACTGACTTTGACTGCTGATCTTGAATTTGCGGACTGGCAGAAGTGGCTCCTTTGACTGTGACAGTAAGAAAAAAAAAATTCGCACACGTGACGCTCGAATTGTCTTCGAGCACAGCTATCAGTAGATTCTTCAGATGAGCACCTTAAAGATATCCATGAATGTTACCATTCACAATGACCTTCAGATTACCACTTAGGTATGAGAGAATAAAAGAGTACACCGTAGATTTATGAGAAGTTTTATTTTTGAAACGGTGGGCACTAGCCATTTTTAGGCTTTCGCCACTACTAAAGCCAGAAGTGGTGGCCATTTTATTATGAAGATACTTAATGGGCGGCCACCGTTACTTCCTATGTGGGGATAGAAAATTCATATACATGCACTTCTCCAGGATTCGAACCCGGGCCATTCGGTATCGCAGTCGGCACGCCTAACATCTGGGAAGCACATTGGAAATATTCTCTAATGGAAAGCATAACCTCAAATGCCAGTCAGTTACAGCTGTACAATGAAAAAAGATATGCTAATGGTGAACGTAATTAAAATTTATGAAAATTGTTTCTTAAAGTAATTTTTAGTAATTATGGAATATTATACAAGTAAAATTAAATTACTTAAAAAACGTTAGCTCGAAAAGAATGCCCGATCGAAAAATTGGAAAATTATGTTGGAAAATCGGCGCACAAAATACTTTTATTTGTTCACATGTTTAAAACAAAATTAGTGCCTAAAGTGTCAGTGCATACGTGGAGATTTTTTTTCATTCTACGTTTAAAGGAAAGTCCGCGTATTTTTGCCTTTTTAATACAAGTATTATGAGCCGGCGCAGTTGCAGTTACTCTAATACCAACAACTGAATTGAATATATAAAGAGGAATAAATATTAACTCTGTAACAATGAAAGATATTAACATACATAAAGTAATACTAATGGCTAAAAACAGGATATCATGTCTGCCATCATTTAAAAAAGGATACACCTAAGTTCAGAGAAACAAACAACAACAACAACAAAAAAAAAAAAAAAAAAAAAAAAATCTGAAATGTTTCAGATTTTAAATTACGTCCAAAGGGGCGTTTTTTAACATTTTGTGTGTTACCTTTCTTTATTAAATATCGTGTTCCTCGCACTTAAACCATATAAGATCCAGTGCAACAGCAATATCGCAAAATAGTTTTAAAACGAGCATATCTTTAGAATTTCCGATACAGAGACTCACGCGCTGGAGATAAAAATGTTTTTTCTGCACAACGTTGCCATTGCTCGCTTTGAAATCCTTGAGTTTGTTAATCAAAAATTCGTCAAAGTTTTAAAAAATAGGAAATCGATCATAAAACCAATTTCAAATTTCAAATTTGGTCTTCCACATGCTCATATTCGTTGGAGGATTACGTTATTCAAAATTCGATGACTCTATGTACCGTTGTTTTATCACAATACGAGAAATATACATACATTTATGCAGATTTTTCATTATTTAATTTCTTCAAATATAATGCAGGACTCTAACATTTTGTGGCAACAGTTTGAAAAGTGAACCGACGTTTATGAGTCCTACGCAAAATCGCAAAACGAAAACAATAGTCCTTCAGGGACAAATCCCTTTGGACTAAAAATAGCATAACATATTACCAAATATGTTAACGGTAATTTCAATGATAATAAATAAATTAAATTTCGAATTATAATTCTTATCACAATTTCCTATATTTAATGAAACTAACTGCATTAAGTAATTTAAAGAAGAGTTTGATATTTATTACTTTACTCTCGCACTGTTGATTTCAATTCGCAGAGAAATTTGCATCAATGGAATTAAGAACGATAATACCTCCTTAACACGAAAATCATTCCTCCTCCGAAATTAATTCTATAAATGCGTTCACTCCAGTTCATATTTATTGCCATAAATGAACACTCTTACGATAATAAATTAAATCATGAATTGTTTCGGTGTAATCGCCAGCTACTGGCTTTAGTAAGAATCACTTTCTATAGGTTTACGAACTGCGCATTCCCATCCCAACGCACTTCCGAGTAGAAATTCCATTGCCTGTACGAATTTGGAGATAACACATCACCGCATCCAGTGAGCAGACCGCATTTCATTGCACCGCACATCAATAATTCAATACTTGCCCTCAAATACACTACAGACCATTGTGTGTTTGTTTACCTATTGCTAAAGTGCGCAGGGAAATGTTCCTCAGTAAGATTCTCAACGTTCCACGCTCAATTCGACTAAGTGCACCTATCTTCCGACAGGGGCAACTAAATATCCCTGTCCAAATGCGAAACTTGTCCTGTATTAGCACAGTAATTGCAATGGAGATTCTACTCCCCGCCCAACCGTTTCTGTACAACTCGCTCAAATGAATGCCTCCTCTCTTGAAATGGTTGAGAAGAGGACTTGTAGATAGAGGAGTAATTGGGACCTCATTTGCAAGCGGCATTACTTAAACTGAAAGAATGAGTGAAGTTTCATTCTTTATGGTGGTCTGTTTGTTTAGAGAATTATTTTAAGAATGTAACACTCTGGTAGTGTATCTCGGGTTTCTTGAATTAATTTTCTAAATATACAGGAAGCCGAAGACAGGAAAAGTTTAACCATTCTTTCTACTTTGCTTAATGTTTCTAGTGGGCTGAAGTGCAGAATATTAATTTAAGCAGCAGAGTTATTTTATTATTTATATTTCTCATCTGCATTTTGCGTATTATGAGACATGAAATGACTGTAGTAATTTGAAAATAATTACGTGTTTTGCATTTTTATTTTCTTTTATAAAATTAAATTAAGTGTTTTGGAAATAACGTAAGAGAAATATTTTTAAGATTACAAAGCATTAACAACGAAATTTCAAATTTAATGCATTAGAGATATTAGCATTTTTTGAAGCCGGAGAGATTAAAAATAAGCAACACCTTCGTCGGGAATCGAACTACGGACCTCTGCAGTACGTGCCCAGCGTGCAGACTACTACACGACGATGGCACGCTAAGAACGTAGAAGAAATACCTTATAGAGTATTGGTGAATAACCTATAAACGCAAATCTGAAAGCTTTCCGATTTTATATTATACCCAAAGGGGCGTTTTACACGTTTCGAGAGCATTTCGGCTAACGCCCCTTTGGATTAAAAATATTTAAAACCAGCATATCATTAGAATTTCCGATAGACAGTCTCTGGAACTGGAGTAAAAAAAAAAATTAATGTACAGTGTTTCTATTGCCCGCTTTGAAATTATTGAGTTTTTTAATCAAAAATCCGTTAAAGATTTTAAAATATGAAACAGATGATAAAACAAACTCGAAATTCAAAATTCATGCTTCATGGAGCCTATGTTCGGGTCGAGGATTACGTTCTCAAAAATTTGATGTCTGTAGGCACCGTCGTCTTTTAACAATGCGAGAAACACACATATGTTCATGCAGATTCTGCATTATTTAATTCCTTTAAATATAATACACGTCGATACAATTTGGTGGCAACAATTTAAAAAGTGATCCGTCGTTTATCATGAACCGAAGCAAAATGCCGTTTCGAGACAAATAGCCCTTTTGGGCTAACGCCCCTTGGGGCTAAATGGTATATTTTAAAAATAAAAATCCATTACAAATTCGTAATATATAATTTTTTTCAGTTTTGGCAACAATTGAAAAAGTGATCCGTCGTTTATCGTGAACCGACGCAAAATGCCATTTCAAGACTAATAGCCCTTTTGGGCTAACGCCCCTTGGAGCTAGAAGGTATATTTTAAAAATAAAAATCCATTACGAATTTGCAATATATAATTCTTTTCAGTTTGTTTTAAAACATATACTCATTTATTGCTCTTTTAACAAAATGTTTTAACATAATAGAAATAAAAGCAAAAACTAATGTATATATGTGATATATATTCTATAATGTATTGTACTCACAGAAAAATAAAATTGACTTCCAGTAGAAAATTAATTGATATATCGATACATTTTAAGAACCTAATTATTAAGCATATTTTTAAGATTAAACTGTAATACAGTCTAATTAAAAGACAGAACTAATCACTTTTCATTAAATTTTTGATTAGTTTCTTATATATATAAATATTTTACATAATTAAAATATTACATTTAATTTTCTGCATACTTGCCTTGGATAGAAGCTTGAACAAATCATAATTTCATACCAGTAATTACAAATAAATAAAATAAAGGAATTAAATTATGCGAACCGAAGTTAATTAATTATGTTTACATTCGAATCAAACTAGTCCAGATAATCAAATGAAAATGTACTACAATTAAATTAGCATAATCTGCTTTGCCTTTCCCAAATACATTATACTCAGGATGAATTATGTATTAATTTTTCGTATGTTTTCTTTACCCAACTCATGATTCATTCTGGAATATTTTTTCCTTGACATTAAGTTTATTTACTTCATTCCAAATATTATGCACTGACTGGGATTAAATAAAATTTCTGTTTAACAGAACTGAATAACTATTATGGACAAAAGAATAATCTTTATTAATTTAATGGCACTTGCATTCATAGCGAGATTAGCATTGAAGGATTCCATAAAATATTTCATTAGATTATCGAATATTAAACGTCTATACAATTAAAATCTATGTACGTCTGTCTGTCTGTTTGTTTGTTTGTGACATCATCTCCTTCGAAAAGGCGAGGAGGCGAGTTTCGAGTCAAAAATTCGTTAGAAGCTATTTTGACCATTCTTATCTTTGTACGACTTTAAATCAGCTGAGATGTTAATTAAAAACTCTGGAAACGCTCATTTTTGGACTCACTTTTCCAAGTGGCATCATTCTCGCGCCTCGGAGGTAAAAATACTTGATTTCGAAAAGTGTTGCCATTGCTCGCTTTCAAATAGTTGAATTTGTTAATAAACCATTTACAAGTTTTACAAAATATGAAATAAAAATAGCATTGCCAAAAATTAAACATATTATTAGTCCAAAGGGATTTGAATCCCGAAGGACTATTAGTTTCGTTTTGGCATTTTGCGTCGGACTCATAAATGTCGGTTCACTTTTCAAACTGTTGCCACAAAATGTTAGAGTCCTGCATTATATTTGAAGAAATTAAATAATGAAAAATCTGCATAAATGTATGTATATTTCTCGTATTGTCATAAAATAACGGTACATAGAGTCATCGAATTTTGAATAACGTAATCCTCCAACGAATATGAGCATGTGGAAGACCAAATTTGAAATTTGAAATTTGTTTTATGATCGATTTCCTATTTTTTAAAACTTTGACGACTTTTTGATTAACAAACTCAAGGATTTCAAAGCGAGCAATGGCAACGTTGTGCAGAAAAAACATTTTTATCTCCAGCGCGTGAGTCTCTGTATCGGAAATTCTAAAGATGTGCTCGTTTTAAAACTATTTTGCGATATTGCTGTTGCACTGGATCTTATATGGTTTAAGTGCGAGGAACATGATATTTAATAAAGAAAGTTAACACACAAAATGTTAAAAAACGCCCCTTTGGACGTAATTTAAAATCTGAAACATTTCAGATTTTTTTTTATTATTTAAGGTCATATTCTGACTTTGAAGGAAGCACAGATTGCATGTGACGTCATTGTAAGACGAAAATTTTCGTACATGTCTGCATCTTAAATAAATATAACTGCTGTTGACTGCTTTTTTGCTTCCGGTTAGGATGATTGACACGATATATTTTTCCACATTAATCAGTTTCTCACTGAGAAAAAGTTGTTATATTGCATAAATTTCAATCATGACGTCATACGTATATATCTGTCAAAAGTTTTTGTTTCCTGTCTTGGTAACGAAAAATTACTTATGAATTGGTTGTTTCTCTAAATGAATGAAATGATTCGTTTCGAAATGTTTTATGCATTTTCTTTTCAGGTGTACGTAGAACTTATGAATTTTGCTTTTGCAGCAGCCTGCTCATCTAGCAGGCTTGCCAATAGTCTAGTATTAAACTGTGAGACTTTTGTAAAACAGGAGATGAGGTATATAAAGTATTATAATAAGTTTATTATTATGAAATGAATTATACGATCATCTGGATTAATGTATCTCCATTTATCGCATTAATTTTTCGAAGTTATAAATGATCTCAATTATTTATCCATATAACGTATTCTTGTCCTTTTATCCAGATACAAAAATTAATCCCGGCTTCTCTTCTGTTCTTAAGAAATCTTCTCGCTGTCTCCTTAAGCAAGTCTGAAGTGAGGTTGAATTAAAATAATTGCAATCTACAGATGCTGTTCGAGCATTTTTTAAATGAATTTGCTTTTCTATAAAAATCGTCTGCCTTGGAAATTTTTTTAACAGAAATTATATATTTTTTAAATATAAATTATCATCTTTTACTTGACAGATTTGTTTTCATGCAAAATGGCGCTTTTAAAAAAGCAGTGGGTAAAAGGTTATGTTTGTGTTCTTTCCGAAGAAAATTATTTGCATCTAGTCATTAAAAAACACTGTGAATGACATTGTTTTTTTGATATCTAAAGCTACGATAGATAATGTTATCTAGAAGGAAGGGAAAAATCAGAATTTGGCTTCAAGAGGAGAAATTGTTCCAGATATATATCTAAAAAATCTGGTGTGTGCACTACATGACTTCCTTGTACGGAATATTAAATTCAACGCATTTTTTCTTGAATTTCATTTAAACTGATTGGATTGAATTAAATCTACTTCGTCGACAGCGCATAAACCACAATAGAATAAAAGCACTCTTTAAAATTCACTATATTTGTTTACTATAACGACACTCTGAATGCACAAATTTTATATCATTTGAAGAATTATCGTTGCCCTATGTTTTATTCAAATACTATAATAAAGCTAAAACGAACAAAGTAAATCTGAAACACTTATTTCCTCGAAAAAATTCCAGAAAGGATTAAGCATGATTTAATTCGCAATAATAAATGAAGGCGTTATTTTTCTGTTGCGAAGCTTAATCTCTCTAGATTGCCAACAAATCTACAATTCTGCTGTTTCAAATGTAAACAAGTATGTCCGCCATGTTATTTAGAACTTAACGGCACTTAAACAGCTTTTAAATTGTTGATAATTGTACAATATTGCTTCCAGAATTACGAAAGGCATAAAAACCTTAACCGGAAGATAAAGACAACATAATTCAATCATTTTTTAAAGAAAAAAAATGTACAATTTACAAACATATAAGAGTAAAGAAACTGAGATCACTGAGCCGCGTAACAAAGTAGATATATATATAAATATATTTATATACGTTTGATGCGGCCGATTGCAACCAAAATACGAGGTGCACATCTACCTGTTATAGCAGTCCTAGATACAAAATTTCAACGTTCTGAGGCTACTCGTTTTTGAGTTATGCGAGATACGTACGTACGTACGTACGCACGCACGTACGTACATACGTTCGTACAGACGCCACGAAAAATTCTCTTCAGAATTCATTTTAAAGCAGTTTTATAATTTTTTTGGAGGAAAGGTGTCTTTTATTCTGTCCTTACGTACAGATATCACGCAAAAACATCGTTAAATTGCATTCGATAGCGGTCAAAATGGAAATTTTCGCTGAAATATGTTACCTGAAACTTTTCGCGATTACAATACTTTCTTTTTACTTCGTACAAGGAAGTAAAAAAGCGGGATATTTCGAGTCTTTCAAAGGTAAGATATTTAGTATTGAAAGACAATCCGGCAAGTCAAAGAGCAGTTGCAATATCATGAAACTGCGCATTGTCAACTGTAAGCAATAGGATTAATGATGATTCAAACAAAACGTAATGTGTATCGTCTTTCTCCCCGACATATTATCGAACGCAGAATCCGTTGCAGATTCTTTATGAGAAATATTTATCTGGACAAAAATGGAAAAATACTCTCAGAGTAGATGAATCTTGCATGTATTTAAATGACTGCGATAAAAATAGATCCATTTATTATCATCAAAGAACAGGAAAAAGTATCTTAAAACTTGGTTCAAAAACTCTAAAGAAGTTTTTCCAAAGGGATTTATGATCGGCAAATTAAAGAGAGTGGTAAAAATATTAAGATCAAGTTCACATATTATCAGGAACATGTTCTGTAAGCAATTTTCATATATAAAATACCTTCTCTTTACACACAGTGCCATAAATCAATAGAACTACATCAAGACAACGCAAACAAGCACACGTCAAAATACACTGGTCATTTCCTGAAAACGTAAAACAAGAAACGAGTATCAAAGCCATACCATTCAGTTGTATCCCTACTAGATCTCCTGATGCATCACCCATAGAGTTTTTTGCTTTCGTTCAAGATGAATAGTAAAATATCTCTTCTGATACTACAAAAAGCTTTGTTGTCTTGAAAATTACGGTACAGAAAGATAGTCAAGAATAAGGACTATCAAACAGAACATTTAAAACACAAAACATGTTTGGCAAAATATTTCTCTAAATGCAATGAAATTCGTCTAAAACGTATTCGAACTGCCTCTGTGTTCGCTTTCTCGAGGTGCTTCTTATTCTTGGAATTTCCTAGAGCTGCATGACCAAACTTTCTCATATTTCTTCCTTTAATTTTAATATTATTAATAAGATAGTTAAGCTTCGCTTTGAGATTGCTAATTATAGCTAGTTTTAAAAAATACTTCAATGATTTCTCATTTCCATTTACACATGCATATATTTCGAAGCGATATCTGTTCTAAAACAAATTGAAATGGTTTAAAAATAAATAAAATGCATTTATTATTTTCTACATTATATTTAGTTTTCAATAAGAAAAATTTTAACTATCATCAATCAATTTGAATTTTTTTAATCCGTTTACTACTTCGCTTTAATTATCTCTGAGAATAACTTATCATCGATGTTTGACTTATCAACGATGTAGCGCGATTTGATATTTATAAGCATCCGATAAATATATTGCAGTGCGATTTATGTAAAAAATAAATAAGCACTTTTGAAGAAAAAGTCAAAAGTTTATCTGTCAAAGAACATATACTGTCTAAAACTCAAAAATCTTCAGAAATTGCAAAAAGGTTTTTCGCTTACTATTTTTCTCTTTTTAAATTTTCGGATATTTTTCGCCATTTTTACGGATTCGGGGAAGAAAAAAATTGTGCATCTGGAGAAAACTAAATAAATCATTTTCATTCCGGTGACAAGTCCAACTTCTGGAAATCAGTTTTTCGCAAGTTCTCAAAGCAAAAAAGAGAAAATGCAAGTTATAGCGAAAAAATAAAAAATATAGAAACCAGCGAATCTCCAGGAAACTGACTTACATTCTTATATTGGTTTATCTTGCCCAGTTTTTCCCCCATCTTCGTAACGAAATACTCTTTGCTACACGTTCCTTCTAAGACGCCTTAGTTCTTTTATTTTAACTTCTCGTGCCTTTATTTTTCATGATTTTTGTTTTTCTCCCCCAAAAAAATCATAGTGTCACGAGGGAGATGATTTTATAGAACACTGAGTGGGACGATGTGGATAGTGACGTCCCGGGCAAAGAATATTCTTCCCTTTCTCCATGAAAGATATTCTTTCCGATTGTGTACGTTCCTCTGGCTTAAAAGACTTTTTCCCCCTCTTCATTTTCTTTACCGCATATTCCCAAAAGGCATGATTTGTAGATAAGAAAGTCCAACAAGATGAAATTTTGCAATTTTTAGAGAAGTGCATTTTTTAGCAGTTCAGAGCCCATCTAACCATCTTAAAGCGATGCAACTGAAATTGAATAAAATATTTAACTAATAAATAATGTAAGTTGTTCAAGGCCTTATTTCAATTATCCGTACAAACTGAGAATCTCTATCAAATATATTTCAATGCTTTTTAGAAGGTTTTTGTTTTCTCAATTTGCAAAAAATACAGAAAAAAAAATATATATATAATGCATATCTTAGATAGCAGCAGATTCTCACGAAACATATAGTGTGGCGTAAGAAATATACTATCAATTTCCCAATAAAAATTAAATGTTATATATCGAATGTTAAAGACACATATTCGACCGCTTTTGTTCATGGAAAATGAAACAGATGTCGGAGGATGTCAGCACTAGACTCTGCCACATGGCAAATAACCACTGGTTGAGTTTTGAAAGAAAACCGCAATGTTTTTTAAAGAAACGAAGTGTTAGGTGGCGACACAAAGATGATTTCGTACACATTTTGGTGTAAGATGGCCTCCTTGCAACTAGACCACATCAGATCGAGTCAAAAATCGGAAGCCACTGGATCGTGTTGGAAAAGAATAAATGACGACCATCAAGGGCTCACGCACCTAAAAAGGGCAACAGGTCTACCTTTGCACACTCAGTGTGTATTTTGGTATAAGATGGCGTCCTTGCAAGTAGACAATTCGCAGATTGTGCCAAGAATTTGTCGCCACTAGATCTGCATTGGAAAAGAATCGATAATTCCAATCAATAGCCCGCACACCTAAAAATGGCAACAGGTCTACTTTTACAATTTGGAATAAGATGGCGTTCTTGCAAGTAGACAGTTAGCAGAATTTGCCAGGAATTGAAAGTTACTAGATCTGCATTGGAGAAGAATCGATGACTCCAATCAATAGCCCGCACAGCTAAAAATGACAACAGGTCTACTTTTACATTTTGGTATATGATGGCGTTCTTGCAAGTAGACAGTTAGCAGAATGTGCCAGGAATTGAAAGTTACTAGATCTGCATTGGAGAAGAATCGATGACTCCAATCAATAGCCCGCACACCTAAAAATGGTAACAGGTCTACTTTTACATTTTGGTATAAGATGGCGTTCTTGCTAGTACACAGTTAGCAGAATGTGCCAGGAATTGAAAGTTACTAGATCTGCATTGGAGAAGAGACTCCAATCAATAGCCCGCACACCTAAAAATGGTAACAGGTCTACTTTTACATTCTGGAATAAGATGGCGTTCTTGCAAGTAGACAGTTAGCAGAATTTGCCAGGAATTGAAAGTTACCAGATCTGCATTGGAGAAGAATCGATGACTCCAATCAATAGCCCGCACAGCTAAAAATGACAACAGGTCTACTTTTACATTTTGGTATAAGATGGCGTTCTTGCAAGTACACGGTTAGCAGAATGTGCCAGGAATTGAAAGTAAGTTACTAGATCTGCATTGGAGAAGAATCAATGACTCCAATCAATAGCCCGCGTATCTAAAAATGGCAACAGGCCTACATTTATACACTGTTTTTCTTGCAAGACACAGAGAGCCCTTCCTCACCCAGGGAAAAGTTGTTTCTTGATTTTCTGTGTGGGATGTTTAATAATCACACATTTGTCTTTTGAACGTTATGCAGGTGGGAGACAATAGATCCCAGGTAGCTTAGATTTTAATATATGTGAATTCTTCTTATGAGATTGTATAAAAGATAAGTTCTTGGCAAGGAAGTGTGCCAAGGCCCGTGTAGTGCAATTTAAGGCTCTTATCATGAAATTTTGCCCTGCAGTTTCGGAAGATATGTATTGTTGGTTAAGATAACACAGATGAAATAAAATTTAATACGAAAAAATTAAGGGTGGGGAATGGAGTTTGCTAATACAAAAAATTTAAATTTCGCTAATACAAAAAATTGCATTTTTGGCTGCGATGCAATTTCTTAAAATAAAGGCCAAAAGCTAAAAACCAGTATAATTGGGGGATATGTTGGGAAATTCGCAGACGTGATTAAAAACTGGGTGATTAGAAACGAATTTTATTACTGTTTGGCGTGTACGTCGACTTAAGAAAGTGCACATGTAGAAGGATATCGGACATTCAAATTTGTAGAACACGCTTTCGTCGTTTCTTTCACATATTTACACATATATGCAGGAAATCACCAATTACGTTTATTAATATCGATCTCATAATTCCAATTATCGTGTATTATCTCATACTGACATACAACGATACGTATTTGAAGTAAATAACAGCTTTGAAATAAACTCTTTTTCTTTTTGAGACGTTCCATAACAAAGAACAAATTAGTTAAATGTGTTTTATATTGACATAACATATGTGAATTTGTATGCGAGTTTAAATAGTATTCAATAAAGATTTCTCAAATGTGTAAACGCCTGGAAATTTATTCAAAGTGTCATAGTTATGGTGTGTTTGTATGAAATGCGAGATTAGATAGTATTAAAATAAATTTGTAAATTTTTTGAATAAATTTCTATGAAATTCGCTATCAAATGTCATTAATATCCAATACGCAAGTCATTGGAATAAATTTAACTTGAAAATGTTCCACGAGTTTACGACATTGTAATGCGTTTTCGAAACTCATTTTATGTATATATGTATGTGTGTGTAAATACTTGTGTAAAATTTAAAAAAAAAATGTAAACTGTAAATAAATATAAATTATAATTTAAATTAGCAATAGCCTGTTAACGCTTAAATTATATTATATTTATTTTTCCTCTCTATTATAAAAATAGAAAGGGAAAATCCCTTTACGCACTGCGTCATTTCGAGACTAATCATGTGACTCTTACTTACTGACTTATAACTAACTCGTTCTGCATTAAGATTCCATCCTGAACACAAATGTACTTGCTTTCCATACTTCATCCTAGTTAGTCCGCTGCTTGCTACTCTCTTCTTACTGCAAAGTTATCAAAAACGTAACATATTTAAACAGGAAGAAGTAGTGTGTCAAGTTGTTTGTGGCCACAACATGTTTATTGAAATAAAAATGAATATCTAGTCTATCTTGGATTCCAAATTGCTTTTCAATATGGATCTACAATCTACGTTTCTACGCCATCAATATCTACGTATCTATGCAATTTATTTTTTTACAACATCAACATTACTAAGCTTGTTTTCATTGAGTGTTTTCCATACATGTTTACTTTTTTCTTACATACATAGAGAGAGAGAGAGAGAGAGAGAAACACATATAATTTTTAAAAAGAAAATTTATGATCCTTCCAAAAATTTTCACGAATTATAGCGCTGAAAATTGATCAGTAAATATATATGTAAGAAAAATAAAGAATATGTAAAATATTAAATTAGCAGCGATAATTAATTTCCCTTCTCTATTCTAAAAATAGCAACATCGATTTGCACTGCGTCATTTCGAGAAAAATCTATGTTATATGAATCTTACGTAATTACGATGATATAAATGGAACTAAATGTCAAACAACCAATAATAATTTTACAGCAGTATTAATTAATCCAATCAAAATGCATTGAGAACCAAAACTAACTAAGTTTGACTTAAGATTTCATCCTGAAAATAACGCACTTGCTTTCTACGATTTGGCCTAGCTAGACTGCTGTCTGTCTGCTGCTGCTTTCTTGCTACAAAGTTATTAAAAATGTAAGCCTTTTGGAACAGACACATTTAATGTGCCAATCTGCCTTTGCCTCCAATTTCCTTGTCATTATGGATCAACGCTTCTATGCCATCCAAATTCCTGCTCCTGAATATATTACATATGTATATTTATTTCAAATGTGTATACTTATAAACTAAAACATACAAAAAAAAACTTTCAAGTTATAATTTGTTTCTCCCCAATTACCTACTTTGGCGTGGTGACTACTAAGTCTCGAAATGGTCATTTTATTATGGAGACACCTAATAGGTGAGCCACCTTTGCCTCCTATAAGAGGATGGACAGTTACAACCATGCCTTCTCGGATATTCGAACCCGACCTTTTGATATTGCATTTTGCTCCTGCAACCACTACGCCGGCTGGGCGGCTTTTAAATTATTTTTTAATGGCTAAAATACATATCAATAATAAATCAACACAAAACTTGCTTTTATCGTTTATCTTACTTTCCAGAAAGTATTAGTGGATATGAAATGCAATTTGGTTAAAATATTATCTAAAACAGAAATAAAATGCAAATGCTAATTAAAATTTTTACAAAATTATCTAAATACTCATTCTTGCATATCAAAGCAAAGCATAGGCTATTGGTGGAGATATTAACCCTTTTTAGAATACATTCTTCATCAATATGTACATTGAAAATCAAAGCGTTCCTTTCGCAAGAAAGAAAAAAATAATCGTCCCTTCCGCACGAAAAGACCATGATGTAGCTTGGAAGATAATTTTCACATTCTTTAGAAACCCAAGGAAAGATTCAGCAGCCTTTCCTGTATATCTTTACTTTATTCTTGAAAGAAAAACATATTTCCCATTGAAAATTTCGACTTCCAGCACACTGTTGATTTTTTTTTAAATATTATTCAGATCTTGTAGTAGGTGGCTTACAAAAAGATGCTCTGTGTTGCTTACAGGCAAAGTTTTGCTTGTCTGTTTATGTTTTTGAATTCTTTCCACCTCCGTGCTCGAAGTTTTCTTTTCAGATTTCCATGAATACAGAGCTGTTTGTTCGATTAACAAAGCTTAGAAAAATATTTTCTTAAAGTAGCATCGCTTTCTGAGAAAATATTTTCAAGATCCTTTTTCATAAATGAAAGCAGAATACATGGACTTTAAGTTAGGCAAAGTACTATTTAACTCTGCTACTTACAAAGAAGAATATTACACGTATGGAACTAATATTAAAGCGCTATGCCGCATTCGGAATTATACTATTTTAATGGTGCAGTTGAAGCATATTGTTAGTCCGAAAACTTTTTGTTTGTGAATAACACAGTGGTAAATATTGAACTGTATCCGAGTTAAAAACTACAAAGATCTTAAAAGAGAGAGAGAGAGAAAAAAAAAACTTTAGACTTTATTATATTAAATTACCAACAAATCTTCCGAAAATCTGTAGAGTATCGTACATGTTAGAAAAAAACTAGATTAACTTGCATAAAAATGTTTCTAACGTCAAAGATTCTTAATAAATACGCAGTAATTATTAATCTGTGGTTAATAAATCATTTGTTACATAAAGTCAACTTTGAACATACATTTCTAGAAACGTATTGGGTGTATGCACCTGTTCGTTTTACAGATGCAAGACTGTGACTAGATAGTTTACATCACACATGATTCTGAATACCGCCCAACCGGTATAGAGGTTAGCGTCGCTGACTGCCGTACCGTAGGGCTCGGGTTCGAATCTCGGAGAAGGTATGAATGTTTGTAAATGTATAGTTTCGGTACGGCAGGACGGTAGTCTAAATATTGCGGCAAGCCGAAAGTCCTCTCGTGTGGTTTGGTGGAAAGGGTTTGGGAGACCCTTGGACCCGTCCGTGCTCTTCATCAAAATTGGGGGCGGAACTGAGCTAAATCGTACTGTCACCTGTTAGGCGTTCAAGGCTGTTGCCAACGGCAGGCGTAATCTACGCTCCTAGCCAGGAGGAATTCCCTAGGCTTGGGCTGACTTCGTCAGACAAGTGAGCACAAGCAAAAACAACAACACCATGACTCTAAATGAATAGGAACTTTTACTAATAATGAGAAACGCGATGGAGCATATAGTGGTACTAAGTGTGCTAGAGTAACTGATGCTTTTATCCGTTTAAAATGTCAAGCAATAGGAAGCATATCAAAAAATGTTTTTCGTACGAATTGATAAAAGCACTACGGAATAGTTGCTTGCTATAGCGCTTGCCGGACGAGAAATGACAAGAGTGCAGTTAATGCTAACTCATTTAGCCACTGGCTTTAAGGATACTTAGATGGAGACAGTTTGTGTTCAGATCATCTACATTCTGGACTCCCATAGATAGTTTCTGATAAATTTCTTCCATAAAACGCCATGCAAATTAAATTGCATACATCAGTCCTTAAACGAGCATAAACAATGTTTGCATACAGATAATACTCATAGGCGGATAGGCAAATGCAATTACTTAGATTCACGACTAAGTTGATTAATGGGCTCCATACCATTCTGTGAAGCAGTTTAAGAAGAGAGTCTATACCTATGTTCCTTTACTTATTAATAAAGCGAATCCGTTTTGGAATGAGTTGTTACAGGAAATCAGGGATGGGTACTGTACTTAAACAGCAAGCACTGAAGAGACGTGTCGTGACTTCTCGAAGCGTGACATCAACTTCCATTGCAAGACTACACGCCTAGCTTCTTTTCTAAGTGTTAAGAGAACATTATATTGGAACATTATACATGTCAAGAGAACATTATATTGGGATGTAACGAAAGGATAAATGCAGATATATGTTGCCATCATTTCGCCATGTGAGAAAAAAATTGACATAACTGATATGCTGACCGCTACAACTTAACTTACAACCTAATGCATTCTTTCAGCGCATCCTTCTTTTTATGTCTTGAAACAATAACGATCTCTTTCTCGTTAAATGTGAAATATCACTCAAGGACGAAAGCAAAGTTTTAATTGAAATTTCCAATAATACAGGTATTGATTTTTTACAGCAAGTAAAAAAAATAAAAAAAATTAGGAGATTTTTTTTTTTTTGTTCTGAAATTTTCTTTTGCAAGAAAAAGAAGAGAAAAAACATTGCCCAGAAACACTCAGCAAAATGTGTGTTCGAAATTTTACTGGATGACTTTGAAATTACATCTTAAATAAAAAATGTTGCTTTTGCTTCAACATACTTTGCGTTCTGAAGGAGCGAATTTGTGAGAAACGTTCTAGAAAACTTCAAATATAAGTCTCCTGTTTCTCAAAATGTTTGCGCCAAACTAGACGACTTAAGGTTTAAAACCATAGTCATTTCTGCATTCATATTAATAGCTAATGAAAATTAACAGCTACACAGACTGTGTTTTAATATTTGTAATGAACTATTTTGGAAATATATTTGTTGCATCAATCTACTTCTGTCAAAAAGTATAATCTACATATAAAATTAAACCTGGAATTGAAATGCTTCAAAACATATCTTGAATATACATCAAGGCAGAATTAGAAACACTTCTTCGAGTATTAACTAAACAGTAACTTCATATGGCACATGTAGAAAGGCTAGTTCTCATTTATAAATATAGAATATTTTAATTAGAATCTTAATAAAGCATTAAATTATTAGCATAAAAACTTCAGTCATACAATATCGAAACAGCACACACTCCATGTAAGAAAGAATGAAAATAAAACTTAATTTCCAGGCATGAGAAAATTAATTTTCGATGTTATGTAGGTGTTTACAGCTTTTAAATATTTTTATCATTTTAGAAGCTAAATAATTTAAAGATTATCATCACATTATCCTCGTACAGAACATGACAGTTGTACAATATAAATCACATGTCAAAACAGAAATTATCATACATAAAATTAAAGAATATCACTCGTTAATTACAGGGGCCACCATCGGACAAGGTGTAAAGTAGCTGAACACTGGTAGTTCGGTCGGAGGTTCGAATCCCGCAAAAGTGCTGGATGGATAGGCGGTTTCGTGGTTTTCCTCATGTAACGTGTATACGAACCAGTTCTTTTAGAAATTTTTCCACAAAGGCATCCCTCCCTTAGGCAAATAGGCCTCGAGTGCTTTACCATAATCAAATAAACTAAACAAAAATTTTTAATACAGTGTTGTGTGGATTGAACAAAATATAAATCAGCTGTTAAAAAAATGATAAGCAAAGGCATTACTCATTAAGAAAATATTAAAATTCATAGAGAAACATTTTTCAACATTATTCCGCATGAAAATTTCATTTATTAAAGCTTTTATATGCTTCCATACTTTGTTTACTACCTTTACCGAAATCTTCAGTTCATTAAATAAAATAGCCAAAATATTCATTTTTAAGAGGGGTAGGAAACCCATAAAATTTATCATTCAAACAGAGGCTTTGCTCCCCTCTAAGCTTAGGATGAAGTAAAACTGCTTACGATGATGTCATTGCTATTTTAATTCAGAACTTTCATCAATTATAGCCGAAAGAAATCGATTAATTTCAATAAAAATTCTGCTTCAATATTTTAATCCAAAATAACACTTTCTCTCTGTATCGATTTAATCGAATGCGATAATGATGCATGGTATAAAAATTGCAAAATGGTTTTAAAAATTCTAAAAATTTTACAAGTTTATAAAAATCAGACAACTTGACAAACTGAATTCTATTCTCACGATTATGAATCCAAATATAGGGATATTTTTTGACAGGACGATAGCTATTTAGTTTGCATTTTGGCACAGTACCAAATAAGAAATCATAATTGCAATAAATGCAGTAGTCAATAGCTTTATTTGTTGGCAAACACACCGAAAAATTAGTTTTGGTATGTATCGGGTTTCTTTGTATGTAAGTAATTTTTATTATTAAGTATTGTACTTAATTTATGTACAGTGTCTCACAAAAGTGATGGGACACTTGTGCTTTACAAAAGAAAACTGTAGTAAAATAAAATAAAAGAACATGTAAAAATTTTTTGTGGGCGTGTTTCATACTTACATTTAGTAACAATTATTACATAACATACATTTTCTCAAAATATTAAAATATTAATTTAATAAAAATACAATTGTTCAGAACGGAGCAAAAAATGGCTCACATAAGTGATGGGACACTTACTTTTCCATCAAATATTTATCCAAAAATTTTACTTTTTAAAAGGTTTTAATATTTTCTTGGATATCCTTTTACTTTTAAAACATGATTTAATCTTCTTGGGATGGATTCGACTAATTTTTTTTGTGATTTCTGGAGTGATTTTACCCCATTCTTCTTGAAGCATCGATTTTAATTGTTGTTTTGAAGAAATGGTGTGTTTGCGAATTCATGATTCCAATTTTTGCCAAATATTCTCTATGGGATTTAAGTCTGGAGATTGTGGTGTTGTTTTTATTATTTCAAGACAGTTATACAGCAGCCAGAGTCTAACGTTCAAAGCAGTGTGCTTGGAGTCATTGTCCTGGTAGAATTTAAAATCGTTATAAAGTTCAATTTTCGTGATGAAGATTTAAAATTTTGATTTAAAATGTCAATATACTAGTACTGATCCATTATACTGTCAATAAAAACAAGATTACCAACTCCAGTGGACGACATACACCCCCATACCATAACTCCTCTTCCACCATGTTTTACTGTTGGCACCAAGTTCTGTTTGCGAAATTCTTCCCTGGGTTTTCTCCACATCAAGATTCTACCGTCAGAACCAAATATATTAAATTTACTCTCATCAGCAAATATAACTTCATTCCAGTAATCATAATTCTTATTTATGTTGGATTTTCCGAAAGCCAGTCTGAGCTTCCTATTCTTTTTACTTACGAAGAATTTTTTTCCTGCTTCTCTACCGTGATATCCAGCAGATCGAATTACTCTTCTAATAGTCTCAGGATTAACAATTATTCCATATAATGCTTGTAAATCAGCAGCAACTTTAGGAGCACTCATTCTTGGATTTTTTTCAATATTTCGAACGATAATTCGCTTTATTCCATTGGATAGCTTTGATGGTCGGTCAGGTCTTCTTTTATCCTGAATCATATGATTCTTTTTATATCATTTAATGATATTGAAAACTGTTGAATGACTCAAGTTAACTGTTTCAGCAGTTTCTTTAATAGATTTTCTACGTTCAATATGCAAATTAATAACTAATTTTCGAATTTCAGGCAAAGTTTCTTTTCGTTTAGCATTCATGGCTGCACAGAGCTAAAAAACACAAAAATTCCAAAACAAACTGGAGATAAATACTGCAGAGGATTTTATAAATTATTGCCAATTGCTTTTGAGTAAAAATAAAAACCCCCAAAAATATTTTTATTGTAGTACGTAATAGTATCTAATGGTGTCCCATCACTTATGTGAGCTATTTTTTGCGCCGTTTTAAACAATTGTATTTTTATTAAATTAATATTTTAATATTTTGAGAAAATGTATGTTATGTAATAATTGTTACTAAATTTAAGTATGAAACACACCCACAAAAAATTTTTACACGTTTTTTTTTTAATTTATTTTATTACAGTTTCCTTTTGTAAAGCACAAGTGTCCTATCACATTTGTGAGACACTGTATTTAATTCTGTTCGTTACAGTCGACATCTATCGGTAAACTTCTGAATAAAAAGTTTATTCCCTTCTAAAGAAATTCCTTCCTTAACCAACCGACATAAAATAAATCTGTAGAATCGAAAATGGCGATAAGAATATTCATTTCACTCAACAGCTCCCAACAGCTCTGCTAATAGTTTAACAAATGGCAACTAAAATATCATTAATGTGCCCCGTGAATAAATATTATAATAAAACTTAATAAATGTTTCATTAAGTTATAGTATAGAATTTTAAAATTGTCTTCAAAAACATTTTTTCGCATTTATGATCCTCGAGAAATTAAACTGTTTTTTAAAGTATCAATGAACTTTAAGCGAAAAATTAGTCACAACAACCGTATTTAATATTTTTAATATGCAATGTTTGAAACATACTGCAAAAACTATTATACTGTGGAATATATGCAGAATATAAAAGAATATTTTGTTTATTAGAATCTAAAGAATTATAGTATAAATAATCTTTTATCAAGTTTATTGAATACTCTAGCATTTATTTTTTATTAGTCCAAAGGGATTTAAGTCCCCAAAGGACTATTACTTTCGTTTTGGCATTTTGCGTCGGACTCCTATAAATGTCGGTTCACTTTTCAAACTGTTGCCACAAAATGTTACAGTCCTGCATTATATTTGAAGAAATTTAATAATGAAAAATCTGGGTAAATGTGTTTATATTTCTCGCATTGTGATAAAACAACGGTATCCAGAGCCATCCAATTTTGAATGACGTAATCCTCCAACGAATATGAGCATGTGGAAGACCAAATTTGAAATTTGAAATTTGTTTTATGGTCGATTTCCTATTTTTTAAAACATTGACGAATTTTTGATTAACAAACTCAAGGATTTCAAAGCGAGCAATGGCAACGTTGTGCAGAAAAAACATTTTTATCTCCAGCGCGTGAGTCTCTGTATCCCTTTAGAAATTTAAAATTGAATTAAACTGAAATTTAAAATTTGAAATTGATAATAAAACAAATTTAAAATTCGGAATTTGTTTTATTATCAGTTTCATATTTTGTAAAACTTTAACGAATTTTTGAGTAACAAACTCAACGATTTAAAAGCGAGCAATGGCAACACTCAGTAAAAAAACATTTTTATCTCCAGCGCATCGAACTGTGTATCGGAAATTCTAAAGATAGGCTCATTTTAAAATTATTTTGCGACATTGCTATTGAACTAAATTTTATGGTTTAAGTGCAAAGAACATTATATTTAATAAATAAAGGTAACACAAAACGTTAAAAAATGCCCTTTTAGACGTAATTTAAAATCTGAAACATTTCAGATTTTTGTTTCATTGTATTATTTGAGTATTTTTATTTTTATCACAATTTTAAATTTTCAATTACTCTATGTTTCTTGGTACACATGAGAAATATTATAAAATAACAAAAATACCAATTGTGCAGCACATTTCCGAAAGAATTTTATATAAGAGGATATTATCGGAGCTGCAAAATAATTTACTATTTATAACATCCTGAAATTGTATTTTTTGCAACACAACGACATATGAAAGCTTTTTCATTTTGACTGCGCGGTTATCAGGTTGAAAACAGAGTTCAAGGCATCAGAGATATTTCACGTTTATTACATTAAAGCATCCCAATAACTGAGCACGTAGGGCTACAAAATTTCACGGCAACACCAGGAGTTCTTCTTGACGCTGTAAATTAACACCTTAACCGGGGAAAATGCTTCAGTAAATTCAGCTTTAGGGAAATTTTGTTAATACAGTCAAGTCGTATTCTGTAGTTTCTTAAATATACGTTGGCGTATCTTAGTTAAATATAATATTTATGGGCTGACATTGTTTAAGTTCTGTAATATCCTGTAAGAAAACATATTTAACCTAAAGAAATCTTTTTTTTCCTTGTACGTAGTAGAAGAAGTATTGTAATAGCGAAAATTTCCGGGTATCATATTTCAACGAAAATATACATTTTGGCCGCTCTCGAATCCATTTAAACAGTGTTTTTCCATAATATCTGTATGTACGGACCAAATAAAGGAGTCTTTTTTCCTAAAACGGATAGTAAAATGGATTTAAATTCAATTCAGAAGAGAATCTTTCCTAACGTTTTCATACAAATGCATGCATCTTGCATAACTTAAAAAGGAATCGCCTCAAAACAATAAATTCTGTATATATGACTGATATAACATGTATTGTACCTTCCCTTTTGGTTGCAATCTGCCCCACCAGAAGTATATAAATATATCTATCTCTCTCTATATATATATTCAAACTCTGTTACCTGGCTCGGCGATATTAGTTTTTTATTCCTATATGTTGATAAATAGTAAATTTGTTTTCTTTAAAAATGATTGAATTATGTTGTTCTTATGTTTCAGTTAATGTTTTATACCTTTAGTTAATCTGTGTGCAATAGTTGTAGAATTGTCGGCAATATAAATATAATTTAAGTATTAATAAGCCTAACGAAAGCACCACTTGTTTACATTTGAAACTCTTAGTAAAATAGTGAATTAAGTCAGGTTCCGTAGCAAATCTGTGCCTTTTTACAACACGCCTTTTTACTGATGCATCATTTCCTATACAGAATAATAACAAAATTATAAGCATGCTGTTCCCAGAAACAGGAAAAATTTAAAAAATAACTTTCAGCAAATTTTCATTTCGAAAAGAATCATGCACACTTTCACCAGAAAATGTGACAGAGACAGTGATTGTGAAATAATACTGCCATAAATTTTTAAAAAGACATTAAGATATTTTGTAAGGGGACCCGAAAAAGTATGAGGATGAATATAGTTGATATTTTCCTATCTCTTTATACGAGTTTATTTATTGTTCTCATGTATTTTAAAAGAATATCCATCACCAGAAATCAATTTAGATTGAAATAAAAATATATCAGCATTTTCTGTGATCTTTTATTTATTTTTATTTTCATATTCTTGTATAATATCCAAACTGTTATAACGAAAATGAGACTTAAATGTAATTTTTAAAGTTTACAGTCTTCTTAATCTTCGCACTTTATGATATTAAGCGGTCAATGCGTATCAATATATTATTTGCAAAGACCTCTAGCTCAATAAAAACAAACATTCCCTTTAAATACCCATCACTGAGACTTTCATATTTTTCTCAATATCTTTTAAATTGCCTTACACAATGATCAATTTCATATAAGGAAAAAAGTGTAACAAGTCCATTCCAAAGTATATCAAATAACCATATACTTGTTACCAAAAAATATTAGAGCTATTTTATTCTATATTTTTGAAAGGATTGGGAAATTGTAGATATTTTATATTACTGCTTTCTACTTTTTGCAACAAAGGTCCTAAGCCATTAGTTCCATTCTCGGTCTATTTTTCTTGTGTAACTTGACCCCAATCTATCTTTTGTTTGACAGCTTTTTCCAAGTTTTTGGCCATTAAACAAACAGCCAACACTCGTAAACAATGTTTCGATTTTTTTCTTATTTTTCTCCATGGTTTTTCTCGACAATTGGTTCATTTTCTTTTCATCATTTCTCTCCGCCTCCCACATTCTTTTTGGACACTTTTTGTTCGTTTTTAAAACATTTGGGGTAGCAAAGTTATAGCAGTTGTGAAAAGTACATGGCGGAGTAAGTTCTGTTATTTTTTCACAAGCAATGCATTTAACTAAAAGAGGAATACTTTTTTCTCTTCAAATGGCATGGGAAATCTCAGATCGTTAGAAAAATATGTAAGACTTGCCTTTATTTGAATGTGTTTATTGTTAAAAGTAAAATTTAAATTTTCCATGATAAAATCATATGATGCATTTTTATCGTTCGTTACATAAATTGCACTTTTATTCAAGACTTTTTATGTGTTTTAACATAATAGTAACGTCTGTTATAACAAAAACGACATTTTTGTTTAAATTTTACTTTTACGTATTTGCGCTTAGGCTGATAGCATTTTTCAGTTGTAGATTGCCTTTTGATCTTTCGTTTTTATTGAAATTAATGTCATTGCAATGATGATTTTTGAGATTTATCAAATGTGGCGAGCTTCTCCTGCGTTTGATACTTTAATGCTAACTGAATAAAATGGTTTAGAGGAAAGTAGAAAAAAAAAATTATTTTAAACAATTCGTTCTAAGCTAAACTAGAACAAACGACTTTATTTTAAAATGAAATAGAATGTTTAAGATGTGTAAACAATTCTACTAGAAGCATTTGATAGATAATGAGTATTTAAAAGATCTCGTGCTAGTATCTGATGTAGATATATAACTTTTTGTCATTAGGACTGTAGAGCCATTAGAATGTTTTTTAGGCAAGGGACACAAAAAATGTGCAATACCCTTGCCGAGACTCGAACCTGGACCTTTCGAATACTCGCCGAGTGTGCTACCGTTACACCACGAAGGCATGCTGAAAGGGGTGAGAAAATATCTCATATACTTCCCCTTTAAAGGACGACTGGGGATGAGGAGACCCTATATCCGAATCGCACAGTCGTGGTGGTGATGTATTATTATCTGCCACCTTTTATTTCGGGCCGCCCAGCTGGTGTAGAAGTTAGTGACCGAAACGCCGTCGCATGGACCTCCGACCTAAGCTTCTACACCAATCCGAGTTATGTCCATGCGAAGGAAAAAGATCTACCATCCACCGCCGGCGGCATTCACTGAATCAATGATAGTAATATTACAATGCTAAATTGACAATGCCATTTATACAATAATTGTTACATAATAATCCGTATGAAAAATAAATATACAATCAATTAATCATTACATTGTCATGGATAGGATCTATATTGTGGAGAGTGGAACTTATATATTAACCATTTTTTAAACCTATGTCTTCTTCAATGCGTCATAACTTCATGTTCTTACCAGTTACACACCTAATGATGTGTGTCCGTATTATTGTTGCAGTTATCCACAGAGTAGACCAGTCACATCAGTTGTGTAGACTATTCTATGTTCATATAAACTGGATTTTCTAAGTTAACTGTTGATAAATTCGAAGTACATTTTTGTTGAGTTCATTGTTCACGTAAATACTACTTGTCCACTGCGATACATCATAACTTCGTGTCCTTAACAGTTTGCACACCTCATTATATGTGTCCATAGCAATTTGCACACTGTATCGCAGTTAAACAGTTTCAATCTATACAAATTGACAGGTATTCCTTCAATTTAAGAGCACATATTCAAATATAGCTAATCATTGTTGTAAAATGGCTATAATAGTGTCCAATGTTTTCAAATAATTAAAAACATCTACAAAAAAAAAAAAAAAAAAACAGGAACCAATTCCTAATTGTAAAAACATGAAATACAAAAATATTATTCAGTACATATTATATACCAATCAATTATACCATATAAATGCACGTTTCAAATGCTGAAACTAATTTTTCCTTACATTTAGTATAGTTATCAATCCATCATACTATATAATTGCACATGTTTCACACACTGCAACCAATTTTTCATTTCCAATTTACCAGCTAATAAAATGAATCAGCTCTAAGTTGAATTGGCTGTAATAGTTCACAATGCTTAAAATAGTTAGGAACATCTACTGGGAAACAGGAACTTATATCCAATTGTGATGGACATGATATTGTAATATCTTGTTATTTAACAAATAACTATATTAATTATTGAAGTGGCAACGCCATATTTGTACGATGTAACCGTTGCTCAACAACAGAAGAAATTGTTTAAAAATTATGATTCTGAAGTTTGACAAGCTAGTAGATGGATGAAAACTTTGCCACTTAAGATTTGTATACAAATTATCTATCTCCATAAACTAAAAATAAATTTTATGTTTTATTAAGAAGATTATCTGTTTTGTCAATTACTGCAAAATACATTAGAATATACGGAAGTTATTCTGCACAAGGTTGTTAAAATTCCAGATCCTATAAAAAAGCTACAAAAATTCCTCAGATGTTTATCTGACTGCTGTAGCGATAAACCCGGGTGTGAATCCCGGAAAAGGCCTGGTAGCAACTTCCTTGTGTCTGTCTCTTCATAGGAGGCAGCGGTGGCAACTTATTAGGCGTTTCCTTAATAAAATGGCTACCACTTTCGGCCCTTGTAGTGGCGCAAGGCTAATGGCTATTAAATAAAGCGCTCGGCCATTAAAAAAAACTTTTAGTTCTGTGCTATTATAGAGTCATTAGGATTTTTTTATGTAAAAGATATTAAGAATGTGTAATGCTCTCACCGGGACTCGAACAAGGACCTCTCGAAAACGAGTCGAGTGTGCTGCCGTTACACCACTAAGGCATGCTGAAATGGCGGAAAAATACGTCATAAATTACATAAACGTGTATATCTGAAATAGTTTTCCCTTTGTCTGATGATTATTATGAATTTGTCGTTACGTTTGCTAATGTAAGAAAATACATTTTCCCATACGTCAGGAAATAATATCTTAATCAAATGGCAATTTCAGCGAGAGGACAATAAGGTACAGTTTCATCTTGATGAGAATACAGCTTTATCATGATGGAAAAAGGTGTAGAATGTAAGGATGTAAGTCTTTCAGCAGTATATGCTAGAAATGCAATCCACAAAACAGAGGATATTCTAGAAGTCATGGTCTCATGTTTCTTTCTTGAGAATTCTGCACACTTTCTTCAGGGCCAGTGAGAATACCGTATTTGACGGCATATAAGACGCATTTTTTTTCCTAAATTTGGTCTCAAAAAAGTTACCTGCGTCTTGTACGTGAAGGTAATTGCAGTCAATAATTGTTTATTTGGCTTTTACGAAACGTGAGAACTAAAAGAAACCACGCTATTGAAACTTTTTTTCCTTGTGTGTGGCCATCTAAATAAGGGTGCGTCTTATATGCTGTCAAATACGGTACTTCTTTTATGCGATGTACAAAGTAGGTATGGTACTTCGCTACATGGTACATCGCTTCTTGCGCTACAGCCATCTTAGTGTATGCTCTAATATCACACAGTATTCTAAAAGAAGCCTGTTGTATACCACAAATTGAAAACCAATGTACTAGAATCTCAGAAAAGAAAGGAAAAATATAATGATTTTTTCCCTGGGTAAGAACAAATAATATTTTTAAGATATCCGACTACGTTCTAATCGTCAACTTCGATGAAATGTTTCAGACGATTTTTATTACTTTATTTCAAAGCTTATACATTAGGCCTTCCAATATTTTTGTTTAGTCTCTCTGATTGCGAGAAGCAGAATTATGGCTATTCTTGTTCTGCGTCGTGAACTCGAAGTTTCTGTTTAAGAACCCGGAAGTTAATATCTAAAGGTATACAAACTACTCCCAAAATAACTGAAAAGAGAATTTTACATTTGAAAACATTTGGTGGTTTCAGAAACGGATTTTGAGCCTTTCTGTTTATTATTGAATGTTTGGGGGCGAGATTAGTTTTTCAGTTTAATTTTCATACATGGCAACATTTTCTTTTCCTTCTGTGTGTGTTTGCATTAAACCTATTTTTTTTTTAATTTCCTGTTACCAAAGGGACTTTTTCTATATTACCTTTATTTATTAAATATCATGCTCTTTGCACTTAAAAAACAAAATTCGGTACTTTTCCGTTTTGCCAGCGCAGCTGAGGAATTCGCCAGTAATGGTACAACTGACGCCAAACGGAATATCCTCGCTGGTAACCTTTTGCGCCTCATTTTCAAAACAAGTCACAGCCATTTCTTATTAGATTGATTGTTTCTTTCAATACTGGCATACAATTACATAGAATTTTTAGCAGATAGTGGTCCTTCGCGGTAATAAAGTCACACCGCGAAGGGTGACCGCTTCGGGTGTAAGGGTGATGCAATCACACGGCACACCCGAAGGCGAAAATATAGAAAAGGCAAAGTCAATGGTTAAATTCATCAATTCTAACGAGAATGCACTAGCGAAGTAAAGCACTGCGGTTTTGCATAATTTCTGAGTAAGCTATTCGTACGAATTGAAGTAGTTCTTTCATTTAAACTTGTATTCCAAATTAAGATTTAACTTGAAATTAATGTAGATAATTACTGAGGCAATCAGTTTTTTGTAGCGTTGTTTACGTGAAATGAGATCACTTGGGGTCACGTATATGAACCGACGAATCAGGATGTTCAACCATAAAAGAATAGTAAATTCTCACGTTAATGTCTTTTGACAAATTTATTGTCTTTATTTATTGCCATTTTACAAAATTTTAGACTATATTAAAATGTTTATGCCTTCCAAATAAAAAATTCTTAAGAACTAACATTTTTTATGTGTATGCTTTTTGTTGCCGCCAATAAAGTCTGCTTGGCGAGATTTGCGCCGGCCAAATGGAAATGTACCCAAAATTGATTTTAGCAATATTCAACAATTCAATATCGCAAAATAATTTTAAAACGAGCATATCTCCAGAATTTCCGGTACACAATTTCGTGCTCTGGCGATAAAAATGTTTTACTTTTCGTACAGTGTTGCCATTGCTCGCTTTGAAACCGTTGGGTTCCTTATTTAAAAAATCGTTAAAGTGTTACAATATATTAAATCTATAATAAAACAAATTCCAAATTAGGGCTTTCAGATGCCCATATTCAGTGGAGGATTACGTTATTCAAAATTTAATGGCTCTAGGTACCGTTGTTTTACCACAGTTCGAGAAACATACATACATTTATGCAGATTCTTCATTATTTAATTTCTTTAAATATAACACAGGGCGATAATATTTAGTGGCAACAGTTTGAAAAATGATATGGACATTTACGGTGAATTAACACAAAATGCCAAAACGAAATTAATACCCCTTTTGGGCTAAAAAAATAAACTTAAACATACAATATTACAGCAGTAATTTTAAGAAACTTCCCAGAGATATTCTCTAAAACATTGAAAATTAAATAGGCTAAAAGTTTAGGTTTATATACATATCTAAACTTTTTCAAGATAATTTTGTAAATGAAAAGGGGGGAATTTCTCGAAAAAATAGCTACGGTGTCTACTCATACAGACATATTTAAGACGTTTTACTCTATCGCTTATATTTCAGTCCATTTACCATAACTAATATAATGAACAAAAATAAAATTTCAATATTGATAAATATTTCTATAGGAACATAACTAGAAATCCTGAAATCTAACATAGTTTTAATCCAAAATGCTAAGAAAAGACCAAAAATTATACTATAATAGTATGTTTACCACCTGCTTCTATCATTTTAAGCATTATTCTGCTAAACAGTACCAATAATACATTTATTTATCCTAATTTCCAAATTTTGGTTGTCGAAGGTAGCAGAATACCTTAAAATTCTTACAAGAAATCTCAGTGCATTCAATTTTAAATATTTCATAAATATTTCACTGGTAGAATGCAGATAGTAGTAAAAGACTTACATGTCTCATAAATAATCTATGCATGCAATAAAAAATTCGAAAATAAACGGGAATACCAGTCATATAATAGAAACATGCAAAGTCAAAAGCAGAAATTTATAATGGTCTGCAACATATGTGGCAGAGTACAGTTTTCTTTTTTAAGTTTATTTTTTCTTTTTCTCTGCTCTTTTTTCCCAACAGCTGAGCTTCTGCAGTAGTCGTGATTTTACAATAAACTATGTACTTTCGGGAGTTAAAAAAAAAAAAGCTCTCTCCTTCGTATTTACATTTAAAATATTCTTTTAAAGCACCACCATCCATTCTCATAGGAAACTAGAAAAGCAGAAAAACTTACGTTCCACGAATGACTGATTTTTATGTCGCCATTTTTGAAATTCAAAATTGTGTTTAAAGCTGAAGAATGAAATCATTCAAACTCATTTTACTTGCCGAAAAGTCATTTTATATCGAATTCCAACGAAGACTTTCAAACAATATCGGAGAGAAGATTCCTAAAAGATGTCGTTATGTTTGAAACTCGGAGACGAGGGATTTGTTGGGATGGGAGGTGAGCTTTTTTCCTTCCCCCCTCTCAGAATTTGATCCTTACCTCTCCAATACCAAACCCGATTTTGTTGCTTTTGCGTACATATATGTATACACTTGGTGTCGATTATAGAATCCTCAAAGTAAGCAGAAAAATAAAATTTCTGTAGAGAACGGATTTCTGGTAGCCAGGGTTTCTTTTTTTAAGGAAAAGAGGGAAGATTTTGTTATTTTACTTTTCTGTCGGCATTTCAGATGAATTTTCTTAATATATTCAAATTCTTTTAATTAAACGCAACGAAATGACTGCTTCTATAAATATTCAGCAGTCTTATTCTGGGGTTTGTTGTTTTAAGATAAAAGCGAAGAAAATTTCATCAAGTTGAGGACTGATCAAATGTAAACCCGACTATGTCAAATATTATTAAGTTAGAAATTTATAATTAAGTGATGAAGAATACTTCAGTTCAGTTTTTCGAATTTGGGTGTATTCTGTTCTGAATGATCAAGAATATTGAGTTATTTTACATTTCTGAAGCAACGAGAATTAATTTTGGACACTTATCTTTGCATAAGATGAGCATGTGCATTAATTTATACTTTTGTCATAAATGTGTGTATGAGATCCATTTTGCAAATATATTTTTGAAGATAACATTTGTGCAGTGTTACAGAGCTCCTTTAGAAACTCTTTATTCGTTTTTGTGTTATTTTAACTTTAATGACATTTGCAATAATTTATACTTTTGTCATAAATTTCCATTGTGTGTGAGGTCCATTTCACGAATATTATTTTTGAAGATACCATTTGTGGCAGTATTGCAGAGCTCCTTTAAAACTGTTTATTCATTTCTGTGTTATTCTAACTTTAATCAATTTTAAATTTAATGACATGTACAATAATTTATACTTTTATTTTTGAAGATAACATTTGTACAATGTTGCAGAGCTCCTTTAAAAACTGTTTATTCATTTCTGCCTTAGTCTAACTTTAATCAATTCTAACTTTAATGACATGCGCAATAATTTATACTTTTGTCATAAATTTGCATTGTGTCGAGGCCCATTTTACAAATATATTTTTGAGGATAACATTCATGCAAGGTTGCCCAGCTCCTTTAAAAAATGTTTGTTCTTTTCTGTGATAGTCTAACTTTAATGGTTTTTTTCATGTATTTAACTATAAAGAGTTGCCGTGTTAAATTATATTATCCTTACTATTTATAATTAATTATTTAATATCATAAACGATTCTTCACAAACAATTATAACCAAATTTAAGCATGTTACGTAACTACTGATAAGAGAATAACATTTACAAGGGATAAATAACTTCTGCTCCCGAAAAGATTACGAGCAGTAATAGTTCCCAACTGTTAGTCATTAAAGTTTGGAATTTGGCCATTTCAGTGTTATCACATCCTGCTGAAATTTAGTAAATGAAAGTTTAAATCGTCCTTTCGGCACAATCTCCCAGGACGTCATTGCAGAAGTAATGAGACAAGCATTAATGATGGTTGCAAAGGAATAGATCATATGTAAACTAATAACACTGAAATTTGATGTAAATGCTAATTACCCTGAAGAAAGCGAGAGGCATGCGCTTTGGTCAACAACTATTCATGTAAATATGTTATTCTTTACAGCAGCATGTTTTAAACTCAAGATACGTTTTTATAAATATATTACGAATACTAAAATCCAAGAATATTTCTGTTGTCATTCTGAGGCAATCAACGTTTATGGCAAGTAGAGTTAAGACAGAGAGAAACTCCGATGATTTAAAATTAAAAAAAAAAAAAAAAAAAATCTGAAATGTTTCAGATTTTAAATTACGTCCAAAGGGGCGTTTTTTAACATTTTGTGTTAAAAAACGCCCCTTTGTGTGTTACCTTTCTTTATTAAATATCATGTTCCTCGCACTTAAACCATAAGACCCAGTGCAACAGCAATATCGCAAAATAGTTTTAAAACGAGCATATCTTTAGAATATCCGATACAGAGACTCACGCGCTGGAGATAAAAATGTTTTTTCTGCACAACGTTGCCATTGCTCGCTTTGAAATCCTTGAGTTTGTTAATCAAAAATTCGTCAAAGTTTTAAAAAATAGGAAATCGATCATAAAACAAATTTCAAATTTCAAATTTGGTCTTCCACATGCTCATATTCGTTGGAGGATTACGTTATTCAAAATTCGATGACTCTATGTACCGTTATTTTATGACAATGTGAGAAATATGCATACATTTACGCAGATTTTTCATTATTTAATTTCTTCAAATATAATGCAGGACTCTAACATTTTATGGCAACAGTTTGAAAAGTGAACCGACATTTATCCGTCCAACGCAAAATGCCAAAACGAAACTAATAGTCCTTCGGGATTCAAATCCCTTTGGACTAAACATGTAGTGAAATTATATTAAAACAATAATAAATGCAAATTTTTATTTAAAAATTGATAAAAGCATTGATCAATAAATGCAAGTTAAAAATAGAATTTCGAAATTTCCTAATATAGTACTTATTTTAAATTTAAAGGCTTCAAATAAGTAGGTTAATTATAAATTATTGAAAGAGTAGGTTGATCGAGGGTAATTTTGCCAAAGTAAGTAAAGGGTAAAAGTATTTCCAAAAATTTCTTCAGTATTATATGAATAAAAAATCATTGCAATCATTAATAAGGAAAATGAAAAAGGTACGCAAAACACGCAATATTTACGTGATTTTTTTCCCTTCCAAGTTACGTATCTGAAGCAAGTTTTATTCAGCATAATTTTTTTAGAAAGGGGTGAATTGTTTTAATTTTTTTGGGGCTTTATTTGTAAGGTATTTCTCCCATTTTGCTAGCGTGCCTTCGTGGTGTAGTGGTTCTGCACGCTGGGCCAGTATTCCAGAGGTCCGCGGTTGATTCCCGGAAAAGGCGATTGCTAATTTTTCATCTCCCCGGCTTTTCCAAAAATCCTAATATCTCTACAGATTATTCACACACATTGGACATGAACGAATCAATGATTGCTGAACCATTTAAACCCCCAGTTTGGCCTCATTACCCATCATCTGAAAGTGGTCATTCTGTCTGATTAGGTAACCATCTACTGAGAAGTTGTTTGAATTTCTTAACTGGATAAGTCATTGACTTCAGTCATTGATAACATTTTTGCAGACAATTTAATAGAATACAACAATATTCAAAGGATTCTAGCTAATTACGTATTAATGCAAACACCTTGGCGTAATTTGGCAAATTTTTACAGACGAAAGGCTAAAAAATCACTTATGGGGTGCAAGTTGGTGGCTTTAGCGCATTTTTTTAAAAAGATTCCCAAACTAGTAGATCGGTTAATATTATCAACATATGAGAACAAAACATACTTTATCAATTCCAAATGCAAATTTGAATTATTAAATAAAGATTACGTAATGCATTATAAATATAAAACACTTATATTCACCTTCAAACATTTTTGTAATTTTTTTGCACAGATCCTTTTTCGAAGTATACAGCGATCTATTTTCTCTGAAAAAACATTGCGGAGATTCGTGCAATCCTCGCGGCAGCAGCCATCTAAGAAATGAATTTCCTCGTTGTTCCCTTTAGAAAAGTTTATGCAAAATTCTGTGTTTCTGCCAAAATTTTACTTCAGTGTCTTCCATTACTGGCGAATTATATAAGCTCATATTTTAAAACTAAGGTAAACAATATCACGATTTGCTTATAAAGACCGTTTGAACTTGGAATACAACAAAAAAGAACGCATACGAATTCACTGTAGGATTGTTATGAGCATGGTTGCCATGTACATTCCCAAAATTTGGCGACTTCTACTAAAGTGGTTACGTTAGTACGTAAGTACCAGAATTTGCGCGATAAATTGAAAATTTAAATTAGGCCTTCAATTTTAACTGTTTTGATTATCTTTGAGCTTTGTGAGTGAAAGTTTATTTATTTATTTAATTAACTAAATATAATCCATCTACTTGCCTACCGTTTTTGCGAGAAATTCCTGACGTATACGGGTTATTATTCTTTTATAAAATTATTGAAAAGTTAACATGTTTATGCGACACTATAAAGATTTTTCAAAAGTCAGTAAGCCAAGCCGAACAGCGGCAGCAGGTCTTGAAATGGAGTGGCTAAATAGAGTGGTTCCTGCAAATTAATTTCTTTCTTTGTACTTGCTAGTTTCATTTAGAGAGTCGTCCATGAAAGCACCCTTCCAAGGACATATTCCGAAGTTCAAATCCCGCGAACGGGCTGGCTGCATGGGCGTTTTCGTGGTTTTCCTCATGTGTAACGTGTATACGAGTCAGTTTCCCTTAGAAAGTCCTCCACGAAGCCATCCCTTCCTTCAGGCAGATAGCTCTCGTGTGCTTTGCCGTAATTGAATAAACCAATCCAATCAAGGACATATAGCCCTTATGTGGTTTCTATAATAAACTAATCGAATAACCAGGCTGTATATATATAACATCACGTAATATATTTTTATTAATGCATGAACATCATGCAAATATTTTTTTATAAATATTATATTACGAAATGAATTTAGTCAGAAAACGTTTATTTTGATATCTTTAGTGAAAATCTCTTCCAACTGTGATTTTATTGCATGAATTGTTACTTACGCTGGCAAAAATTCTGAGAATAGAAAATCATGATTCTATAATTTCTATAGGAATTGTTTTTTGAAGTAACTAAAAGCATTGACATTACAAATGGTTACCTTATGTAAATTCTGAGCTAATTTATAATGACTGTCCGTTGCAATAAATGCATTGAGATCTTTTCTAATGTGCAATTACTTATTTTCAGCGCTGGTCCGTAAAATGTGTATAAAATTTATCCACATTAGGTGCATATTTTATTATTTGTATTTATTACCCGATTTTTTTTATTAAAATGGCAACAAAGATTTTGTGTCAAATTAAAGCTTATGTTTTAGAAAGATACATTTACCTTCAGTACTGAATACATCATTATTCGATGTTTTTAATGCTTTTCGAATTCAAAATTATTACAATTTTTGATCTTATATATTTATTTTTGCAATTTATTAGTCCAAAAGGGCTTTGTCCCTGAGTGACTACTGTTTTCGTTTTGCGACGAATCGCTCTGAATGACCGTTTCACTTTTCATACTGATGCCACAAAATACTGTAGCCCTGTATTATGTTTGAAGAACATAAATAATGAAGAATCTGCAAAAATGTATGTAAGTTTCTCGAATTGTGTTAAAATAACGGTACCTAAAGCCATCCAATTTTGAATAAAGTAATACTACTGCGAATATGGGCATCTGGAAGCCCAAATTTGAAATTTGCAATATGCTTTATTATCGATTTCATATTTTGTAAAACTTTAACGAGTTTTTGGATTAACAAATTCAAGGATTTCATAGCGAGCAATGGCAACGTTGTGCAGAAAGAAACATTTTTATCTTCAGCGTGTGAGACTGTGTACCGGAAATTCTAAAAATTTGCTCAATTTAAAATTATTTTGCGATACTTCTCTTGGACTGAATTTTATGGTTTAAATGCGGAGAACATGATATTTAATAAATAAAGGTAACAAACAAAATGTTAAAAGAACACGCCTTTGGACGTAATTTAAGATCTGAAACCTTTCAGATTTTCTTTTCTTTTCTTTTTTTCTTTTATCTTGTTTTCTAATATATATTCAGCATTTTTTATATATATATAATGTTAAAGATTTTTATAGATATATCAAAACTACACCCCACGCTTTTCAATCGTATACTTCAGAATTTGTTTTGCGAGAAAAGAAGCTTTTAAAACCATTTTGAATAACAATAAAAATTTACATTATTTTGAACCAAATAATTGGTAAACAACGAACAGAAGTTAATATTCATTTCCATATTTTGCACGAATAAAACTATATTTCCCAATATATTCTATTTACGCCTGGCCGAATCACAAATACCGAAAAAATTTAAATAATCCAAACATCGGCTTTAGTTCTGCTTCGTTATTTGAGTGAGAAAACGATCCAAAAGGTTAACGTCTTGAAAGAGTTTTATTTTATTCCATCTGAAAGATTCGAAATCATTAATTCATGTGTCTGAGAATAAAACGAAAGTGAAGGTAGCTTATAGATTAATTTGAAATTTGAAAGACCGTTGATCGAACCCAAAATTATAAAACTCGCCAAAAACATTTTTCTTCCTCGGTCATTCCACGCCATCAACATTCTATTCCCGGATATCGACCAATCCTTGGTTATAAATCCAGTTCAGGTAATAGAGCACTAGACTGATGAACTGCCATCTGGAACTTCTATTCGTGGATTGTGCACTTTCAACACCGGTTAAAACTGACACCTTGATTAATAGGACCTCCCATACCTATACGCTGCAGTCCATCAGTTATTTAAACGTCGCTTTTGGAAAAGCAGAGACGCGCTTGCCTTTTGGTCCAGACCTCCGATTGGACGAACATGAATCAAACCCCTGAAGCTGTGTTCCCCCTTTCCTTTCTCTAGTGAATGAAATTGCTTCGGGGATCGAAATTTAAGCCCCCTCTGGCACGTTCTGTTGGCGACAACTATTATTCATCAGTTTTGGACATTGAAACTCTTTGCGCTGATTGGATGGGAATGTGTGGTGCAATGAGTTTCAGTAGGGAAAAATGGCTTTATATCAAATATTGTAACGAAATGGCTTTTCGGAAGAATTAAAACTAAGGATTATTCTAAAGCAATCTTTTAACGGATTGTTTATTCAGCCAATAATTATTAAGGAAGAAAGAAAGGCAATAGTTTCGTACGTACAGCTTAATAATAACTTTCAGCAAATGAGAACAATTTAAAATCTTTCAGAAATTTATCAAAGCATGTAAGGTAAATATATTTTTAAGTCAGAAGAATTAATTAGTTTACATTTTATTTGCCAATTCTTCCACTACGTAACAAGTATAAAAAATATTTAAGCTAATTATTTTTCAGATTTTAATAAAAAATTCATTATTTCAGTTACATTTTAAATTAATATAATAATTTATTTTAATAAAACGTGGTACATTATTGCCGTGTTTCAAATCTAAATTTCAGTTTTCCCACATAAATCGTAAATTGTTTTAATTACTAATTATTTCATTCTCATAATTTTTCCAAATTATTAATTTAAATAGGAATTCCGTCTAACTGAAATCGATTATTAAAAAAATGTGAAATGCATTTTAGCGTTTGATAGTATATGTATTTTGTCTCCTTAGAATTAATCTTTTATCATCGTTGCGCATTGAAATTAAGAAGTGCATCTTAGTATCTAGAGTTTCCAAGAAATGCGTTCCTTATTACTAAATGTAAATAGAAATTTGGGATACTTATGATTTTTGCTAAGTTAAAAATAACTTCTCTATCATATTTTTGTATGCGACTTCATGAGCAAGGAATTGAATTCGTTTAGAATAATAGTGAATTAGATGTGATATTCCTTATATCCCAGAAAAACCTTTAGCCCAGAAGGGCTATACCCTCGAAACGGGATTTTGCGATGAATCAATATAAAAGCCTGAATCATTTTTCAAATTGTTGCTACCAAACATTATCGCCCTGTATTATATTTAAAGAAATTAAATAATTCATATTTTTCTCATTATACGAAAACAACAGTACATAAAGTCATCAAATTTTATATATCGCAGTCCTCCACCAAATATGGACACCTGGAAGTCCGAATATTGAATTTGAAATTTGTTTTATTGTGTATTTCATATTTTGTAAAACTTTAAAGAATTTCTGAGTAACAAAGATTCCAAAACGAGCAATGGCAACACTGCACAACATTTTCATCTCCAGCGGACCAGATTTTGTATCGGAAATTCTAAAGACAGGCTGCTTTTAAGTAATTTTAGCCAAAATTGACAAAATGGCTCTTAACCGCCTTTTTGTGCGTAAAAATAAAATCTTTTTTTTTTTTTTTTTTTTTTTTTTTTTTTTCGAGTTAAAAAAAATATTTACGCGAATAATTATTTCATTTAAATCTATGATACAGTTCATTCCCCAATTTTTACGAATGCCTAATAATCATAAAGTGTTATACTTTCAATGCAATTCTTAGCAGCTTTATCTTAATCCATGCACGTTACAGAAGCATTAATCCATGTCTTAATGTGACAAAAAATCATCGTGAATGATTCATTTAAAATACTCACGTCCGAGAAATCGTTTGAAAATTTCACACAAATTATTATGACTTAGGCCGCCATCTAGCAACAATATTCATTAATAACCTTATTCATTTCCTTTCATGATTTGTAAATAAATTGCATTTTCAATAAATAAAGATATTTTATTTTAGCGACTTTCCAAAATGACGAATGAAATTAAATAAAGAACAAGCAGTAATTTTGCTTTTCTCTCAATGAAACTTAAACAAAAACATTTTAAATATTGCAAAAATACTTTGAAGGAAAACACTTTGTCAAAAACAATAATTTTTGAGTGATATATTTTCTATTAAAAGAACACAGAGAATGAGTCGAAGATGAATTTCGTTTTAGTAGATAGAACATCCACTTCAACTAATGAGGAAGGAGCATGTCGATAAAGTCAGAGATTTGTTGATTAGGGATTCACCACTTAACAATTAGAGATATTCCTAAGTAAATTCCTATTGATCTCTTCAAGGACTTTTAGAACTTCATTTGGGTTTCCGGAACGTCGCTTCTCCAAGATTTTATAAACTATTGATTTTTTCCCCAAATAAGAATTTGTTCAAATAACAAAGGAGTTGTTTTTTTTTTCAAGTGATACCTCCATAAAACACATTATTTTCAGCGATAAAATATGGATCTATGTTTTTGATCCAGAAGCAGCTCAATAATCAAATGACTTGCAGTCAATAAATAAAACATGCCCGAAAAGACCATGTCATCATCAAGTCATGTCACTCAAACATCGAAGGTGATTTTCAGTGTTCCTTTTTTCTCCGAGTGTCGTGGTGTTGTGCATAAATATTTTCTCCCTATTGTCCGAAGCATTGAAAAATAACAATATTTTAATTTTTTTATAATGTTTCCCTGAAGCAGTTCGTATAAAACGATTTGAACTGTGGCTAGGTAACTTTAGTGGATTTTGCATTACTACAAGGCACCTGCTCAAAATGCTTTTGTTATGCGTGCATATCTGGCCACAAATTCAAGAACTAGGCCTCCAAGCTTTGCATTCACCCGGTACGACAGAATGTGACTTTTTGTTATTTTCACAGATAATACTGTTACTTCGTCGTTCATTTTGAGTCTTTTGATGAAATAAGAGAAATTCCACTGTAAATCGTAAAGTCTCTCACGAAAATAATTTAAGATTAGAAAAAACACTGAAATTCAGACATGGAAAATTACTTTGACGAAGGTGTACTAAATATTGACAAATAATTTGAAATGTTGCTCTTTCTGGAATCATTTCCGACATTTTACGATCACAGGAGCATGAAAATATTACAACCCCGACCATCATCATCCATAGACTTATACAAAAGACTAATATTTTGTTACACCTTACGTAAACCAAAAAGACATTGCGTTAAAAATATATACTAGTAGTGTCATTAGGATTTGCCGATGTTAGGAAACGTGAAAAATATGCAGTGCTCTACCTGGGACTCGAACCTTGAACTTCTCGAATACGCTTAGCGTATACTTCCAGTTACACAGCGAAGGTATGTATAAAGGAGGGTATGGCTGGGCTGATTTGATTTTAGCAATACGGGTGTGACAAAAAAAAAAAAAAAAAAAAAAAAAAAAAAAAAAAAATAGAAACCTAGACTGGTCCAATAAATCGTTATACTTATAGAATCAGTTCTCCGTGATATTATCATCTTCAAAGTAGTCCTCTTCAGCATTCACACACTTCAGCATTCGGTGCTGCCGTTGCTGGTAACAATTCTGGAACGAGGTTTTTGGAAGGCCCTTCAGGAGATTCTCCGTTTTTGCCTGAACCTTTTCAACTGAGGTAAAATGGGTTCCCTTAAGGAAGGTTTAACTTTAAGAAATAAAAAAAAAAAAGTCGCATGGAGCCGAATCAGGTGAATAAGTAGGATGCCCCATCAGAGTAATGTTTTTGCTGGTCAGAAACTACTTGACAGATCGGGCGGTGTGAGCGGGGGAAATGTCAAGGTGTAACAGCCATCCATCACACCCCAACTATGGCCTTTTTTTCCTAAATTTTTTCACGAAGTCTTTAATGTAGTAGTGTGGATTAACAGTCTGACCATTGGAAAACCACTCAATCATTACAATCCCATTAATGTAGAAGAAGACTACTAACATTGCCTGAATGTTCATGCCTTGACGTTCATCGTCTTCTACAATGTCCCTTAAAAACTGCTTAAGGCGTTCAAACACACGTGCAAAAGACAAAGCCGCAAGCTTTGGTTAACATTTCAAATGTTACCGTGGCTGATTGCTTAAGTTTCACAAGAAACTTGATGTTGATTCGCTATTTGGTTTTTACATTAAACATTTTTCCGGCAGAATGCAGTTTCGTGTGTTCACTCTGACGCAGTACTCCCAACGGATCAAAACTGGCAGTGATCGGTTAAGTCAAAACTGGCAGCATGGATAGAGGAGGTGTGTGGCACGACGTTACCAAAACAGTTGTTGCAAACTCCACTCTTTTTTCAAGCTACATACTTAGTCTTTTTTTTTTTTTTTTTTTTTTTTTTTTTTTTTTTTTGTGCCACACCTCGCACACGTTGCACATGCGGAAAACGACGAAAACGCCTATGCAAGCAGCCCGTTTGCCAGGGTTCGAGCCCTAGACCGAAGTACCAGAATTCAGCGACTTTACCGTTCGACAGCTGGTGGGCGGAAAAGAGGGAAAGATACCTTATATATTTGCTCTAAACCAATTTAATGAAATGAGATATTTTTCATCTAAGCAGCATTGTCTCTAAAAGCCACAAGATAGTTAGCACGAGTATCCCCATAAAATTCTTCAAAAGATAAAATATTTAGTTATTTTCTGATATAGTATATTTACTATCATCCGAATAAAAGTGTTCAAATGAAAACAGGCGTTACGTAATATATGTCAATATTTGTTGCAGTTTTCACCTCCGTTCACATCAATACTATTCACAATCATTTCTGCTTCAATCGATCCCAAATGCAGAAGTCGTAAAGATCTCCCCTTGGATTCAGTTTATATGATGCCACCGGCTGTTCCCCGAATATTCCTATTTAAATGACCAATCAGTTTATTCTCTTCTGTGACTTATCCAACAGGGTAAACAATAAAAAACACATGTCGCCGTACTTACTGAATTTGATTGCTGTATTTCTTCAAATATAAATTTTATTTCTTAGCATTCCTTAAGTCAAACTTGCAAAAGAAGTACCGCTTTTATAAAACATATAGTTACTGAGGAATAGAAGGAAAACTCACATAGAACTTTCTAAATATAAAATTTATTTATAATCAAATTTTTCTTTAGCTTATTTTGAATGCAAAAATATATTTTATTTCCTAAAAAAATTATATTTTATGTAAATATAATAATAGAATGTATAGAATTTGCATCAAAATAAGGTAGCCATTTTTAAAACTGAAAATATATTTATTTCTTTAATTACCAACAAATTAAAAAAAATTAAGATCGAAAGATTTCTGATTTAAATTTTACCAAAAATTAGTTTTATGTTAGATTCTTTTTTATGTTTTATTATGTTCTTTACGATCTTCACTTACATCAGAGGGTTATGAAAGTTTTACTGCAAGCTGCATAATTTAAAACTCAGATGTAATCTCAACGTTTGATACCTGATATCAGTTGCTACTTTCATTTTCGTCAATAATGTTTCCTATTCTCCGAAACAAAGTCAGAACTCAGCGGGAGTGCTGTTCGCTATCATCAAATTTCAGTGATATTCATGCTGTTATCGACATAGTTATGTTTCTTTATTGGACAGCTTATAAGACATTTTCTCTCTCCTTTCTGCATGCCTTCGTGATCTAATGGTAGCACACTGGGCGCGTATTCGAGAGGTAGGTCCAAATCCCGGTGAGGGCACTGCTCATTTTTCATGCATTCTAGGTTAAAAAAATTATCATGACTCTACAATGGCGCCCGAACAAAAAATGGGGGATGATCATTCTTCACCAGCAGGATTTGGCGATTGGATCCCTTAATCCCTAGACACTCTTTAAAAGTGGAGTATATAAAGTATTTTCTCCCTCCTTTCTGCATGCCTTCGTGGTGTAACGGTAGTACACTCGGCGCGTATTGGAGAGGTCTGGGTTCGAGTCCCGGCTAAGGTATTGCACATTTTTCCTGTCTCCTGCTTCCAAATAACCTAATACTGCTACAAGCTAAACTGCCGAGGCTTTCTGCCAATCTTCTGTAATATAAACATTGTTTTAACCGTAGGGGTAATGATTAGCTTCCTAAGCTATGAAAGGAGTTCGGTTTACATAAAGTTTGAAAGGAACTACAGTAGTGACCAAAATTGTGGACACTTTTGGAAATTTTTATGTTTTTGAACTTTATATGCTTATAGAAAATGTTACGTTTCACAAAATGCAAACTTGTATATATCATTTTAAAGATAATTCATTACTGAATTCAATACAAAACACAAAATTCAATTATTTGCAATACAAAAAAGTTATATGTACTTTAATATAAATAAAAAACACAGTTATGAAGTGGTTTGTAATGTCTAGCTTTCGTGGCCAATCACTGTTCTTGTTCTGAGAACCAATCAAATGTTAGTAACTACCAGTAGAAGCTGACATCATGTTTACACTTGAAACAATTCATTATTTTGCTTTGTTATGTAGAAAAGGAGGGCCTGTTTCTTATACACTGCAATTACAAGTAGGAATTTTTGTAAAAATTTTTAATATTTAGTCAAGAAGCAATGACATCAAATAAAAGCGTAGATTGGACACCTCGAAAGATATGTAATATTATTATGTTACGAGAAAGTGGTCTTTCCTATGCTGAAATTGCAAGACAGGTGGGTGGTTCAGTGACTACATCTGGAGTCCGAAAGTTTTGTTTACGATATCAGGAGAAAAATTCAATAAAAAAACAAAGAAGGAAAAGGCCGAAAAAGGTGCACCACATCTATTGATGACAGAAGAATAAAAAGGCTAGCCCCAGATCTGCCGTCAATTTTGGCGAAGTATATCCGATGGGAGCGCGCGACGAGCTCGGACTGGTCGACGCAGCCAATACCTCGAAGATAAATAATATTAACCGTAACCGCGGTCGCCCACAAGAGGGCCGCCGTTATACTCTCCTCTCAAAAGTCGATCAAAACTGAACCAAATCTCACAAAAATCTCACGAAAAAATCTTTTTCCTCCCACCGTGCAACGGCTTTTGAAAGCTCGGTTGAATCTCACAGCGTAAAAACCTCTAATTCACTATTAGCCCAAACGTTAATAAAATTAAAATTTAGCCAGTTTTAAGCAAAACTTGGACCCCCTAGCCATCTAGAACAAAGGTGATAAACAACGACGAAAATTCGAAAAAAATTCAGAACTCTCTACAAGATGACAGACCCTTTCTTTCCCGCACAGCAGAAGAATGTTTTTAATAGTAATTCAGTTAAATTTGCGAAATCCGTAGGTAATAAATACGTCACCCAGTTCTCTTCTTCAGAAAGGTCGAAATATTTTCTCGCCTCCACATCCTAAACAAGTGGTCAACCCCGCGAAAAGAGGAAAATGCAGCTGGGCAGTCCGATCCCTGACCCCCACAAGAAGCCGACTCATGAGAAACGGAAATACACCCGCTCCCTTTTAACTGTAACACACCTTCAGCCAAACTTAAAAGAGCTTTGCCGTAATTGAACGAAAACTTTAAACAATACTAAATATTATACATTTATTCTTAAATACGAGCATTACAAATTCATTGTTCGCAGTAAAATAACATAATTACTAAGAATACCTTATGCACAGTAAAATAATACGTAACAATTGCACATAACAATATAACACATAACAGTTTTCCATAACAAAATCAAAACAACTGAGATTTAAGAGAAATTCTTGAAAAATCTAATTACTTTAGCCATATCATTAAATGTTAATGCTCAATATGTATGAAAAGGTTGCATTTTGAAATGAACATAGTAAACATAAGAAATTCATTGCACATTAGAATTAGAAAATAAACTGGAAACAAAAAAGACTTACGACAAGCATATTTGTAATAAATATAAATAAATAAAAATATAAGCAGTTTAAGGCAAAAGGTGAGACAATTCTGAAAGAGTAATTTTAAAGAAAGGTTCAGAATCATGAGTTATCATGCTTCCACTGTGTGTGGTTTATGTATTGATTAAACTCGCTTGCTATTTATCTAATTGAATTATGGGAGAAAATTTGCTTTAAAAGCACGAAAATTACAGTATGGTTCTAACTAGAAAGATCCTCCTTTCCAATGTAACGCAAGCTTTTGGTATTTTTTACTTCCTCTGTAAAATTGGAGTGCTTGATTGAATTAAGCGAGTTAAAGAATACGAAACAAAGCAGCAAATTTTTCTTTCATTCTGCTATAAAATAAAAAAAAATAGTTTTTCATCCATAATATTTACATATCTTACAAAAGCATTTAAAAGATTTTAGAATTTTGTTATTTAAATATAATATGCATTTGCAATTGTAAAACACAAGAATTAATATAACAAACAATATTTCTTTTTAATCTATAAATATTTTAGATATTATTCATCTATTAAAATTGCGTTTTTATATAACGTATATTTATGTATGTCTGAGAAATACAGAGCATTTTTTAAGTTTTATGACTACGACCTTTTGAATTTTTTTTTTTTTTACTCCAAAGGGGAAATTTGCGCAGGAGGATTATTAATTTCGCTTTGGCATTTTGCGTTAGTTCACTATAAATGCCGGTTCACTTTTCATATTGCTACCAGCAAATATTATATTAATTATATCAATGTGTTATATTAAAAAAATTAAACAATGAAGAATCTGCATAAATGTATATGTTACCGTGAAAGACCGAAATTGGAGAATGTCGACATTCACCGGAGAATATGAATATTCACCACATGCGTTGGTGAAAGATCGAATATTGCATTACATTCTTGCATTCTTGTACATTCGGACCCTCACCGGTGTATGTCGACAATCATAGATATGCTCTGGTGTAGGTCGAAAAGAGAGAGGAGACGACAATTCAAAATGCCATAATAATTTAAGTTCTTGCAATAAATAAGATTTGAATCACATAATTTAGTAAGTTTATTATTATTATTATTTTATTTTCTGATTTAGAACGTACTCCATAATTAAGTAAGTTTTCAACTTCTATTATTTCCCTTGCTCATTTTGAAAGTATTGTGTTTTTTAAGTTCTTATGTTTTTAAGTTTTTATTTTAAGTCTCAAGTGCGTTTTTTCGTGACTGAATTACAGAGAAGAAAATATAATATTCTTATATTTTCAACATTCACAATTAGTACATGGTGGATGTCGACATTGACCGGTGTAAGTCAGAAATAAGAGTAATTGGAAAATATTTTGGATCTACACCAGGCGACTATGTGAATGTTGACATTCACCGGTGAAAGTCGACATTCTCCAGATTTTGGTGGTTCACCGTAACATATACATGTTTCTCGCACAGTGATAAAACAACGTCACCTAGAGCCATACAATTTTGAATAGCGTACGTTTCCATCCGAATACGGGCATCTGGAAGCCAGAATTTGGAATTTGTTTTATTATCTGTGCCATAATTTGTAAAATTTTAACGAATTTTGTAATAACAAACTCAACTAATTCAAAGCCAGCAATGGCAACACTGTACGAAAAAAAAAAAAAAATATCTCCAGCGCGCGAAGCTGAGTATCGGAAATCCTAAAGATATGCTCATTTTAAAATTATTTTGCGATATTGCTGTTGAACTGAATTTTATGGTTTATGGAACATGATATTTAATAAATAAAGGTAACACACAAAACGTTAAAAAACGCCCCTTTAGGCGACGTAAAATCTGAAAGTTTTCAGATTTTTTTTTTCTTTTTTAAAGAATTAAAAACCTTAATATGTTAAAGCGGTCCACTTTCTTAAGACTTCAAATTGCATGCACGGATGTTATTTACACACTGTTGTCGGCCTGCAATTCATATCAAAGGGCTTTCTATTTCACTAGAGGCTTATATTGCCTTACAAAATTTCATAAAAGGAAGAATGAGAGAATTATCCAAACTGATTTCATGAAATTACCAATTATTTACTCTCTTACAATCATACAGTGGTATAGATATTTAAGTCATTACCTCGACGGCCCACCAGAGGCCGTGCAATAAAATAGCTGCAGTTCTGACCTGGGTTCGATTCCAGGCGCATTCCTGATTTCATGGCTGTTTTCGGGTTGTCTCCAATGTATATCGTGTATAGGAGCCAGTGTTCCTTAGAAAGTTCTCCAGGAAGGTATCCCCCCTCTTAAGCAGATAACCCTGATGCGCTTTGCCATAATTAACTAAACAAGAAAAAAATCATCTCGCCACTATTGTCAACCGCCTAAATGATATATTACTTTTATTTCCGCAAATAATTTTAACCTATTCATAGGTTGTAAATATTAAAGCAGAGGAAAAATAGAACAGCTAAAAAGAAACAAATGTTTTGCCTACTAAATTGTGATATTTGGGCGACACAGTAATGTATGGCGATCATAAACAAATTCCGGACATAGGAACATCTAGAAGCCTGTTCGGTCAACCAATTGAAATCCAATTTCATATACTTTTATTTGAAGTGTGTGCGAGACTGTAAGGATTTAAAACAATGGAGCTCTCACGGTTAGATTTACAGAGAGATAAATTCGAAATTTTCGAATGCTGCCTCCTTTTTTCCTGCGAAAATTATCCAAAGCACTGATAAACCATAAATGGTGTTCGAACGATACACGTACGACGAGAATTCTCGGCGAAAATTATTTACAAAGAAGATCATTTTAAAGGATCAATGAAAACCTAAGAAAGGAGAAGAAAATGCTTTTATTGGAATTACAAATTTTCAACACGCCCACCTTCCGAGACACATTGCACGTGGGAGATTGTTGACAACAATGACGAAGGAGGAATCTGCATAACTTCATATTTTATTGCATCTCTCATTCTGATCTCCTGGATTTGATATATACACCTTAAATTTCAGATAACCCCAGAGCCATAAATCCATTAGAGTGAAGCCAGGGAATCATGGTGGCTAGGAGACTGCAAAGGTATTGGAGATGTCTCCGTCGTCAAAGGTTTATAGACGTTGAAAACTTTTTCCTTCCCTTCTCTTGTGTTGTCACTGATCCTTTACAAAACTCTTCTTTGCTAATATTTTAACCCGGTAATTTTCATCATACGTGTGTATCATTCCAAAACCATTTAAAGTGTTTCAATGCGCTGAGCAATTTGAGCAGAAAAAGGTGGATATTGGCATTCAAAAAGTTCGAACCGTTTTCACTGTAAACGTAACTATGAAAGCTACGTCACACACATACACTACGTCACGTATCTGATGTCATCACAATCTTGAGCGTATACATTCAAATAAAATACCTGAAATTTCAGGTCGATTTGTTGAGCAGATCAACCGTTGAAAGTTCATATTTAGAGGAAAATTTTCTATGGCCACTTGGTATGGCCAAATCTGATTGTCGCAGAAAAGTTTTCAGTTGAGCATACTGCAAACGTTAGGAAATAACAATTTTTCAATCATATTCCGAAGTTCTGAATTTCTTTTCTAACTAAATTCAGATGCTGCGCGCTTCCTTAAGCGTATTGTAAATAAACAAAGAGGTATAAACATTAGCACAAATTCTTGAAGCTTTAAACAAAGTTACCTTTGACTCCAATGTTTATTGAAGTTCAATCTAAACTCATCAGAGCGTTGCTATTGCGCGAAGGTACTACTAGAAGTTGTAGTGTTTCATGTGAAAGATGGAGCACTTGGCCGAAAGAAAACCGCTAACCGGAACACTTTCTGTACCTCTGTCAGGAATGCAGTGGAGGCTAATTATTTAGATTGATTGCTAAACATGAAGATTTTTCAAGCTTCTAGAAATTTAAATTGAAGTATAGTTATTGCGAACAATATGGGCATCCGAAAACAAAAGTGTTTGTTCATATCCTAAAAATAAGAAGCTACTGAATATCTTCTCATACCCTTTTACTAACACAGGGTGCGTTTTCTACCCGTTTGAGTTTTAAAGAGCTGTAGGTTTGTCATATATATGGGAAGCCGCAATCTAAGATCTTCGAATATATCTGACATAATTGATTTGATAATTGAGATTGACATAATTGAGTTAATTGACATGATTGACATAATTGAGATTTGCTTTCGGTTTATGTAATTACGGGAAAGCCTCAGATGCTATCTGCCTTAGAGGAGGGATGCTTTCCTCGAAAACGTTCTAAGGGAAACTGTCTTGTGTATACGTTAACCTCTTCGTCGTCCGTAACGCGTCTAGCGCGTTCAAGTGAAACTTTCGCAGGGTTGCGCGTTCAAGTGGACCGCCTGGATCACATGTTATCAAATTATCCTGCTGTTAGAAATAAGCAAAGATATTATTATTTTTCCATTGTGCTTTATTTCCTTATAATTTTACTTAATATTCATTGACATTCATCCGTTACGAAAGTCATGTATGGAAAGTTATGATGTACAGAGAAAACGACATTACAGAGAAAACAGACGGCCGCTGGGTGAAAACGTTCGCGGATAGGAGAGGACGGCGAAAGGGTTAAACATGGGGAAAACCATGAAAACGCCCATGCAGTCAGCCCATTTGCGGGATTCGAACCTCGGACAAAACTTACCAGTGTTCAAAGACTTTACCGTTCGGCTGCTGGTGGGCCTCAGTCGAAGAGGAATCTTATAAATTTCTTATGAATGTATACTCGGAATTGCCTCTTTTATAACTGAGAGCTTCATTTTATTAAGCATTTACCTTGCGCTTGAGACACTATAACTTCTATTGCAATATTTTGAAAGGTCCAATACAACTACAGTCAGCGATGATTTGTTAATTTTTTTAAAGATCTTTTTGGCCTATTTGCACATTTTTTACACTGAATTTATATATTTATTTATTATTAAACTGTATAAAATTAGTTTACTCCAGTATTAAAATCATTCTCACATTTAAAATTAGATAAAGAAAAATAATAAAAATTATACTCTGAAATAAAAATACACTGTGATTTGTAAATTTTGCTTCCCCCCTTTTTATTTTTGATATAGCAATATAGCAATAAATGAATTTTGAATTAATTTCCTTAGCAGCACTGGGGCAATTATGGATTACCACCTAATTAAGTTGATTCTCACAACTTCGTTTTTTTTTTTTTTTTTTTTTTTTTTTTTTTCCACCCATATTATTTCCAGCTCCAAGACCACGCCCCTAAACCGACGTTTATCGACTGCGAGCAGTTTCCGCGAAAATAAGCTATCCACCCAGAGAGTCTTTTCTTGACATTTTAAATTGACTGCATTTCTTGCGGAACTTCATTTAATAACGCAAACAAAGCAACTTAAAACACAGCTTATTTTAACTTGTTATGAAATGCAACTGCATCCATCAGAGATACTCCTGTACAGCTAATAGTAACACTGAAAGTAAATAAATTTTCTTCTTGTACGGCTGTTGCCACAATGCGATGGCTAAAAGCTTCCTCATTACTTCTTCCGAAAATGGCGTCGCTTCCGTTTAGTTTCAGTAAATCCAAATGACTTCTACAGTGGCCATTAAGGCGTAATTAGGGAAAACCTAAAGCAGGATGGTTATATCTCACACTTTACTCTCTTTCCACGACAAAGTAGTCAGTTTTACCCTTTACGTTCTCCGAAATACTTCTTCTGGATAACCATTTTCTGCTTCCTCTAATGCGAAGTCATTTACCTGGTGGTTTCAGAATGCGTTTATGTGTAGCCAAGTTGTGCATGTGAAGTTACGGATATTATTGGTGGACGTGAATAATTTAGAGTTGCGTGGCAACATACTCTCATTTCAGTGATATGCAGCATACGGTAGCAAAATGGAAAGTAACTAAAATGTTGTACTAGATATGTAAGTACTAAAATCCTGATAATATATCGAAGTATACTGAAAGATTTTTTTTCTGTGTTTCGTTTTCCTAATGAAATGTTCGCTGTTTTTATGCTTCGATGTATTAAAGATAAATTAGACATTGCATCAAGAATATGAATTCTACTCTTTCGTTTATTTCTATGTGGTATGGATTTGCTATTTTCCATTCTTTTGAGTACAGAAAGCAGTTATTTCTCCTTTGCCGAGTTGAAAAATGAAATAAACATGCCGGTATTTGTGAAAATCTTAGGGTTGTGTTACTAATTTTTTTATCAGTATTTTTGATAATTTTCCTTTTTAAGGACTTAAACTCAGTTTTCAAAACTGAAACAAAAAATTGAATACAGTTTTTAGCTCTCGGATTTCATACTCCTATCAAGAAAAATATATCCAGTTCCTGATCCTACTGTTCTGCTTCAAGAACGTATCGGGTAAGCAAAATTATGTTTCAACCCTTCATAAACCATCATAAAACGTGTTTTTGGAGGTACCTATGTACTTAGCGCAACCAACTTGGCGAAATTTGGCTATACTTTACAGATGGAAAAAAAAATTATATGGCTCTTCATTCAATTCAGTAGCAAACAATTACTTATTCCATATATATTTTATATTTTAATTATATAGCTATCCTCAAAATGGATCAATTGAATCTTATTACAAACTGGCTTTTATTTCTTTTGTTCTGGTGGAAATTTCAAGGCAATCGCTTTAAGAACAGAATCAAAACAATGGTTCTCTTTTGCCATTATGTGACAATACACCGTGTTTCTGAAGAATTTCACGATATTTTTTCCCACTGCTGGCAAATTCCACAAGCGTAGATTTTAAAAATACGTTTATGGCAAAAAAATATCAGAATTTGTAAAATCTCTTGGAACTTTGAATACAACAAAAAGAACTATATTGGCAACGTTATAAACTGAAGAACTGCTGTGACTTATCTCAATTGCCTGTCAGTAACATCAGAGCAAGCCCGCGAAATTCATCGTGGCAAGGAGTGCAAGATTTCGCCTAGCATTGGCAAGGGCCTTGAATATCATATAGGTGGCAGTAAGATTTCGCTCAGTTTCACCCCTACTTTTAATAAAGAGCGTCCCGGGGAGGGTGTGGGTCCTCACAACCTTTTCTCCTACCACTAACCTCTCGAGAGGACTTTCGGGTCGCCGTATATTAAAAGTGCCCCCATGCCGTACAGAAACTATACATTTAGAAACATCTATGCTTTCTCCGGGATTGGAACACGGAACCTTTGGCACCGCAGTAGACTCCCTACAGTTTGGCGTATTCTGAAAATTTGGCGACTTGTCATTTGATGGTTGCACTAATACCTAAGGATCGATTTTGTTTACTTTTTGTCATTTTTCCGTTAGCAAAAATAACAGTTTATACTCCATACGTTTTTGTTTTCATTAAGAAAGCTAACTTAATTGTTAACTTATCAGTAAGTTTAGTATTTATTAATAATCAGTATTAATTTTCTTTCAAGAAAAAATGATAATATATCTTATGATCTTGATGATAATATATCTTATGATGATCTTGATGATAATATATCTTCTGTTAATATTTAGCTTAAAATCAGTACGACACATTTTCCAATCACATAAGACAGTAAAAAAGAAATATCAGTACAATTTTGTGAATCATTATCAATCACAATCACAACCATTTTTTTTAATTTAACATTTAAATATTTATAACATAAATTATTTGCCATTGTGATACAAAGGAGTTTCTCAACACTAGTTTGATTCACCATGAAAGAAATACGATTATTAATAAAATATAAGTTTTTTGAAAAGAGGTTTCAGAGCTCTAACTGTTTTTTATATCAGTAATGAAGCCATTTTTATTTCTGAAATGCTATAGTACAAAAATAGAGAAGAGACACAAAACATAGTTTAGAAAGTGACACCACAAGCTATCAGGAAACATACGAAAATATAATATACTTTTTTCTATCTTATTTATTTTAGAATGACCAGTGATGATTGTATAATATTGATTATTTGACTGCGTTCGAATTCCGTTGAAAGAGCTCGCTACAAATCCGTTTTCGCAGCTCCATGTATAATGTGACTAAGGCCCAATTTTCTTTAGAAAGTTCTCTGAGGAAACATTACTTCCGTTGAACAAATGTCCCGTATGTGCTTTGCCATCACTAATTAACATAAATATACTTTTATTGAACTAATGTGGGGGTCATATCATCACATATTTCAGTCTTCATTCTGAAATTTTCCTAGTAATTATTAATTAAAAGTAAAGAAAGGACTAGCTCTTAAGAAAGTAGACTAATTAGAATCCTTTTTCTTTAACACAATCATTATAATCTGATAAACTTAAAGATAATAAACTAATAAAATGCTGTTACTAAGCTTTTTGCTTGGTTTTGAAGTTGCATATTGAGGAATATGAGAATATTATTTTTAGTCTCATTTTGTAATTTCTGAGATTAATTTGAAACGAAAATCGAATTTCTTTTCTGCAGCAATTATCTGCATGTATCTTATTTCCCGGCCTTACAAGCTCGATTTTTAACCCAAAGAGGCGGTTGCCCAAAAGGGCTATTAGTCCCAAAACGGCATTTTGTAGCATTTCACTATAAACCACGAATCACTTTTTAAATAGTTGCCAACAAATATTAACGTCTTGTATTATATTTAAAGAGATTAAGAATCTGCAAGAATATATGTATCTTTCTTACACTGTGAAAAACGACGGTACCTAGAGTCATCAAATCATCAAATTTTGAATAACATTATTCTCCACCCGAACATGGCCACTTGAAACCTCAAATTTTGAATTTCGAATTTGTTTTTGATTTATTTCATATTTTGTAAAACTTTAATGAATGTTTGTTTAACAAACTCAACGATTTTGAAGCGAGAAATGGAAACACTCTACGAAAAAAAAAAAAAAATTTATCTCCAGCGCGCGAGACTGCGTATCGGAAATTCTAAAGATATGCTGTTTTTAAATATTTTGTGACATTGCTATTGAATTGAATTTTATGTGGTTTAAGTGAAAAGAACATGTTATTTAAGAAATAAAGGTAACACACAAAACGTTATAAAAATGCCCCTTTGGGCGTAATATAAAATGTGAAAACTTTCAGATTTTCTTTTTTTTTTTTTTATTGAATAAAATTGCGATGAAGTAATTTATTTTCTTATAAAATAACTTTCCATAACGTTCATTTCCACAGTTCAATAGTAAGTAAATTCGATTTAGTATAAAACATTCCATTTGCATCGTCTTCTACCTATATCCCCTTCTCTGATAGGCAAATAAATATAAATGATCAAAACTAGAGTTATGTAAACTAAATGCAAACATATTTCCCAATAATCCTTCCTTGCCTGCAGAATCATACATTTCTATCGACGGTTCATTTCAGAAGAGCATCTAATGGTTATTGATCGCTTTACCTCTCTGCTTGGTGTCGGTAAAGAGTAGCGAAAATACGTGTACCTTTCCATCCCAAGAGGCACCGAAAAATACGTGCTTTGCCATTCGTTAATTTCTTCAATCCTACCTAGCCCTTTCTAGTCGAGAGAGAGAAAGGTTACGTACTATCACTAGATCTGCTAGCCAATAGGGTTATTCACAGTCAGGGCACGATTGAATTTTAGATTACTTGCGAAACGTCTTAGTAGATTTTAAAAATGAGTTTGCCTCGCGTTTTATGAGGTTTTCTATAATATTTTCTAATTTCGTGATGTTTTCCGAGAATGATAGTGAACTCAAATAGTCGAGGATTATGCCACTTTAATCTTATAAGAAAATTTCCCCAAAATGTTTCTGTTTTTTCTACTATCCTGCTACACATATACACAAAAAAAAAAAAAAAAAAAAATATATTTATATATATATCCATGATATTTTCGAAATTGATCTAAACTTTTATGTGCGTATCTTTCATTTTCTGTATATGCTCGGATAATAGCAAAGCACATATGCCGCCCAACCGGTATAATGGTTAGCGTTGTTGACTACGGTACCGAAGGGCCCGGATTCGAATCCCGGCGAAAGCATGGATGTTTGTAAATGTATAGTGTCGTGGCGGCATGGTGGCACTCTAAATAAGAGGCTAGCCGAAAGTTCTCTAATGTGGTTTGGTGGAAGCGGACAGAAATGGGAGACCCTCGAACCCGTACCGCCGCCGGGATACTCTCCTGCAAAATTTGGGGCGGAACTGAGCTAAATAGCAATGCCACCTAAAAGGTGCTCAAGGCGTAATTTAGCACTCCTTTCCATGAGGAGTTTCGTGGGCTTGGACTGACTTCGTCAGACAAGTGAGCGTAAGCAACAACAACAACATAAAACGGAAAATTAACGTCAAGACTATATGACTTGTAGGGTTTATATTTATTTTAACTAACATTTATTTTAAGCTATCTTTCCTGTCAAGCCTTTACTTTCCACTGGAATTGCCAATGCCAGAGTATGTAAATTTTAGTAGAACGCGCAGAGTATTCAAATTTTCAGCAGAAGTAATTTGAGTTAAATAGAAGCGAAACGAGTTTGTAGATGTGCTTTCTTGATTCACGAGCGTGAAGGTTGCTAGGTAGAAATTTAAGAATCGCGCGTTTCGGCCTGTGTGCCTACTCCGGCAGTTGGTTGAATCTTTCAACTTCTTATCCAGAAAGTTTGCTGAAATCTCAGCTGTATCTTAGAACGCGGTTAAGTAGTCACGTTTATGGAGCCTCGTAGGTAGTGACTTCGTTATTCATACTGTTATTTATTTTTAGTTGTACTTTTCTATTTTTATTTAACCGCCGGGTCCGCGTAGTTTGTGAGCGTCAAGTGAATGCATCTGTAACTTCTAAAGTGGAATAAAAAGGGAGTTAAACCCTTCTTAAGAGTTTGTGTAATTTCCAGTTCATAGCAGGCACTACTACGGTTGCGGGCAAGTTGGGGCCACGCAACATCACAGACTGATTTTTGAATGAAAATCTATACTCAGGTATAATAGAAATGAGCAGTTTTCCAAATAAATTTAGCAATTTCGAAGTATTTCATCTTTCTTTCATAACATTGCTGCTAAAGTTTTGCAACAGAATCTTCAAGTGAAACACTTATCTTTCAAAAAATGTCTACTACTTTCTAAAGTCATATTTTTCAGTTTTGTTTAATCCAATGGCGGGCATTTGCCTATTCAGCGTTAGTCACCCCTAAGATGAGATGTGGCGATCATCTTATTGTGTAGGTACCCAATAGGTATCTACCGTTGCCTACTATGAAGGTTCGAACAGTTACAACCATGCCTTCTCCAGGATTCGAACCCGGGCGGTACCGCGGTAGGCTCCCATGACCACTATAACGTCTGAGCGGCCCCGATTGAAGTAAATATAGAAAAGAAAGGTAATACATCTGCGCTGAGGCAGCTTGACAAAATCCTGGGGTCAATTGTAGGGACCGAATTAGAATCCCGGAGAAGGCATAGTTGTAACCGTCTTTTCCTTCAGAGGAGGCAATGATGGCCGCCTATTTGGTTTCGCCACAATGAAATGGACACCACTTTTGTCCTAAGAGTGGCCAGTGCTGAATAGGTAAGTGACCGCGAATAGATTTAAAAAAAAAATCAACTATACAAATGTGTACAGGTGGAAAATGCAAAATGCAGCAATAGTGGTGAAACCTGGACATCACTCGTTTCGTACATTTCTGACAAAAAATAATTTTGACAAAAAATTGACAAAAAATAACAAAAATAATAAAGCCATAGCAATTCTGTAATTAAACTATTAGCTGAGTCATTTTATACTATAGTCATATCAGAAATCATTTCAGTGAATTGTTCAGAAACAGAGTATAGATTCCATTTCATTCAGGGATTCAAGAAAACCAAATGAAAATAAATGTAAATGACATTTGCCTTAGATCGGAACGTCTACACAAAATTTTGTGATTTCTTTGAGCTAAATCTTTGTAATTTTATCTATCGATCCATCCATCCGAATTTATGCATGCTTGCGTATATATCTGCACAGAAATAGAGAGGCAAAAAATACAAGTTTTCTTACCTAAGCTTCCAAATGAATAGGTCGAAAATAATATAGAGACATTTTGCACGAAGTACCAATTTTTTTTTTACTTCTCCAAAAAGTAAAACAAGGGCTTTAATAATCCTAGTTTCAGTATCTTCAAATTTTATGCTGTAAATAATGGCATTTTTCTTAGCATTTAGATCGTAGTTGCTTAGTGTTTATTGTTCAGTGCTATTCTGGCGATGGTTTTAGTAATTATTTTTTCTCAGAAATTTGGCTAGAAATCACCAAAAGTTGCCAAACTTGGTGACATTTTGATCCAGTCCGATTTTAACTTAAATTGTGCTGGAATTGATCCCTATATGTAACTTTAACCGTATCCGACTTTTATATGTAACTTTAACCATATACGTCTTTCTTTGAGAAATGGGAAGTATGGGAAATTCGAACTGTGAAAGACCGGAGAAATCATCATTTCTCAGTTATTTAGTTTAGAGTTGAATTTGGAGTATTCAGAGATCTCTGTGTGCATTTTAGATGCATTTTGCTTTGCTTTGTGTTTAACATTCTTGAAGTTTGAAATGTAACTACTGATTGTAACCGTGATAGTGAGATGAACTGCATGAGTAGTTTTATTAAAACGATGCAGAGCTTTAAAGCGTTTATTTAAGGAAAATAAATTATATTAAGCTGTCATTGGTTCCATGCGCATTCAATCCATTATGAACCTATAAGCAGGTAACATTATGTTAGTTTGCGTTATTAAATACGTCAATAAATGTTTAAATTTTTCTTAATTAAAAATTAATTAAATTAAATTAATTGAAATGTAAATTGAGTTTCAGTAAATATGTAAAATTAAATGTTTAGTAAACATTTATCAGCAACAACCATTTTAATTTTATTGACAACGTACTTATGTTATTTTGTTTGCTCTTTTTGAATTAACCGTTCGTTTATTTGCTTAATCTATCTGATATCCTTAAATTGCTGCAAAGCAATAATAATATAGATATTGGAGGTATTAAAGCAACAAGAATCAGTATAATATATTTAAATATAGAATATAGAAATATTTAAATATAGAACATGACGAAAATGAATCCTGTGCTCAAGCGATAACAATACACCAGAAATTTCGAGAAACCTACATCAAAGAAAGAAGCAATTGTACTGTCGCCATCTATTGGAAAAAAACATCTAGCACAAAATAACGAGCTTAAGATGTGGAAGGTGAAACTCACACGCTGAAAATAATATTCGAAGGAGTGGAAACATAAGAAGAAGAAATCGCTGGCACAAAATGGCGGGCAGAACACTTGAATGACTGTAGCAGAAAATCAAGAGTTTGTCTGAAGCTAAACCATGCTTTCTAGGAGTCGGAAGATTTAATTTGCGGATACATGCAAAAACGGTTTGTTTAATTCAAGAAAAAATAATCTCTATAACTTATCCAAAATTGTTGCCATCGTTCTGCTACAAAAAGTACATAAGAATGAATACGTTTTTCTTTCTAGATTTCCTAGAGTTTCGAGTTCGTGGTCGTGTAATTTACATTGTTATTTTTAGCGTGTAATTTTGAGAGTTTTAGTGCCAGAAATTTTGATTTTAAAAACTGAATTTGAAATTTTTATATCTGAAATTCCGATGGGCAATTTTGTTATCCCTACCGTAGAACTGTTTGCAGTTCCCTGCAACTTTTTTCTAGAACTACCGAGTTATCTGAATTTAACTTTTCTTGGTGATTCTGATTGATTCGTAAAATTGACAATCATTAAAAAATACTTGATGTATTTACAATTTTACATGTATCACGTTATTAAATCCTTTATCTAAAAACAAAAGGTCTTACTAAATGATAAAAAAGCATATTTAAAATAATTTATCCTTGCTTAAATTATAATATGTGTTTTTTTAGCAGACGGACGCTATGCGGAAAAATTCTATCTTTGAGCGCTATATTTATTGCGTTGAGATTTAGGCAGAGAGATAGATTGAATCTGCTCAAACATAGGGGAAATAACTTTGGTATGTGATTGACACTGCCCGCCTAATCAGTGGGATAAGTTCATCGCGAATATTGGGTGGTTATGCGATGCAACCCTGCAGGGTGCAATGCGGGGATCAGAATTGGCTGGAATGACGAAGCAGCTTAATTTGACAGCCACCAGAATGTGTGCATACAAACTGGGGTTGCAACAATGAATTTGATTGGATCGTACTGCTGTCCAGGGAATATTTCTCTGCTTAAATGTATATTGAATTGCCTCAAAATTCGTTTTAGCTCTTCGGAAATTTTTGAAAAAATGAGAAAAAATTGTACACAGGGAGAAAAATAATACCTGAGTTGCATATTTGTTAACTCTTTCGCATCGAGAGACGACCAAATCTGTTTTCAACAAACATCGAAAACGCTCGTGTTTACGAATTTGTCTTGGAATAGTTTTCCTTTCCCCCTGCGGTTTCATCCGTTGTGTGCAGTTTCACCTTAGGGCCGGATTGTACCTGCGAACGTCAATAGCTTTCCGTATTTCTCCTTTATGTGCTTCAAAAGAATGATTGACATGTCTTTTAACAACTCGCGAAACCAATGAGCCATACACTAAACGTGGAGGGGAAAGAACTAGGTAGAAAATAAACGAGGCGTTGGGGTGGTTTGCCGTTGCCTGAATGAACGGGCGCTACGGGCGACTTCGATGCGAAAGAGTTAATTTTTCTCTTTTTACTCTAGAAATAAATTCATGCAATTTACTGGAGTCAAAAATTAAACAGCTGAAGATTATTAAGAAAAATAATTTAAAAAAAAGTAACTGTCGCCGACCAGTGTGGTTTAAATGTAATAATGGATAAACATGAATTTACGGCACACGCATACCTTCGCTTTGGTTTTATGGAACCTAAATCCCCAGTCCATTAGTTGATTGGTTCGGTTTAATTCACTTGGCTATGGCAAAGCATGCAAGGGCTATCTGCCTAAAGGAAGAGTTGCTTTCGAGGAGGAATTTCTAAGGAAAAAGGACTCGTTTCTACGTTACCCATTGGGGAAAGCCATGCAAATGCTCATGGAGCCAGCTCGCTTACCCGGATTCGAACATGAGTTGAGCTTGAGATTTAAGCAACATTACCGTTAAGCAGCTGTTTTCAACCCAGAAGATTATTACTCTGCTACGATTTCATATAATAGTGATTTAGTGATTTAAAAATAATAGTGATTTAGGATTAGTGACTAAAATTTAGCGTGATTTAGTGGCTAAAATAATAGTGATTTAGAGCTTAGTGATTTTTTGAGTGCCGAAATGACTGATGCAAGTTTTAATGAACTTTTCCCCGTAATTGAAAACTTGAGTTTAGATTTACTTATTTTTTTTTTTTTTTTTTTTTTTTTTTTTGTTGTGCCCTTAATTTGTAGCTCTTAATTATTCAAGTGTATCGATCTATTTTAGCCTTCCGCCGAAATAATTTGCGCAAGTTTGGAAATACCCCTGCCAAATTTCACGTTCGATGGGAAAATAGGTATAAATCTCTGTTCGTCGAGACAGTGTGTTGAGCTCCGGGAACGACTGAACCGAAGAGTCAGGAGCTGTGCTCTGCGTGTCGTCGAGTGCATCGCGAGTTGTAGCGTGGAGAGTCTCGAGAGCACGGGGAGTTCCGACAACGACCAAGCAGAGTCGGGAGCTGTATTCTAGTGCTTTGCAGTGAAGCTGTCTCCATCGTGATAGCTTGATAACCTGAAAGCTGTGTCGCTGATCGTGTCAGCGTGTTTATAACAGTTCGACCACTGTGAACGAGATTTTGGAGTTGTCCTGATTAATACCGGCCAATAAAGTGTGCTTCGATACTTCATCAAGTGTCGTCGTTATTCACTCCAAATCCACACGAAACCCGTACGAACGTGAAGGAAGAAAATAACGTAATAACTGGTGTCAGAGAAGAAAAACATAACAATACACATAGTTCTCCATCTAAAAATGTGCACCTTGGAGCTCAGATTGTTTCAAATTTAATCAGAAAACTCAGCAATATAAAAAAGTATCTAATCCTGTAGAATATTAGATATCTGTCTTTCAAATTTAGTAAAGGAACTCAGCAATTTAAAACAAATGTGTCGCCACTGCTAAGTATAAAATATTTTTATCAGCTGTCCTCCAGTTTGCTACCATTTAGTGATGCCACAGATATTAATTTCTTGTTTTCAAATTTATTCTGTAATGAATTAAAAAACAAGTGGTTTAGAAAAATAAACGCAGAATCCTTTATATTATTACTAATTACTAACTGGACTCGTGAAGTTACATTAGCTGGATTTATTAAAGCCATTTATTAATATATTGTTCCCTCTTTTCTTAATAGCCTTTAAGCGGCTGGCCAAAGCAGCCGTCGAAAAATAAAATTAAAATTGTCTGTTACATATAAAGTGCTTAAATTTATCTATGTAAATTACATGCCTTTTTTTTATTAGCCCAAAGGAACGTTAGCCCAGGTGGCCTATTATTCTTAAAACGAGATTATGCGTTGAATCACTGTTTTAATCACGTTTTAATCACGTTTCAAATTGTTGCCACCAATTATTATCGCCCTGTATTATATTAAAAAAATTAATAATGAAGAATTTGCATGAATGTTTGCATACTTTTCGCATTGTGAAAAAAACAACGGTACCTAGAGCCATCAAATTTTGAATAACGTAGTCTTCCACTCGAATATGGTCACCTGGAAGTCCAAATTTTGAAGTTTGAATTTATTTTATTGCGTATTTCACATTTTATAAAACTTTCACGAATTTTTGATTAACAAACTCAAATTTCAAAGCGAGCAATGGCAACCACTGCGCGGGAAAAAATATTTTTATCTCCAGCGCGCGAGACTGTAAATCGGAATTTGTAAAGATAGGCTGTTTTTAAATATTTTTAGCGCTAAAGAACATTAGCTCAAATGCTTTCGAAACGTGTATGTGTACGTAAATGAGAAAAATGGCGCCTTTAGGCGCAATATAAAATACAAAAGTATTTAAATTTTATTATACTTTTAACCTTTTATCTGCGCTGATGTTTTTATAATGTTATATCTTTTAATTGGTCATCATTTAGTTTTAATGTTTTTTTATCTTATTTAATTTTACAATACATGAAGGATCTTTATCTAAACCTCACACTTTAACTCATCATTTAATAACACATGAGCCACATCTACGAATCTGGATTTCATGAAACGTTCTTCAGATGTGACCTGATTATGTAGGAATTGGTACAATGCCAAATCTTTGTAATGGAATGTTATACCAAATTTATCTTTAATAGCTTTGAGAATCTCTCGAGTTAACCGTATTTCTTGCGTCCTTTTTATAATAATGATAATACACTTTCACCTAATATGAAAATATTTTAACTATTGTAAAATTAGAAAACTCTGCTTAATGAAAAACGATTTTAAGAATACAGGTTTTAAAAACATTCATATACTTACCAATGAAACGTGGTAAACGAAAATATAATTAGTTTTTTGAAGTATGAGACTCATTTTCTAAAATATTGTTTGAAGATCACTTGATTTTTTTATATTTGTGAATAATTCTTTTATATAAAAGCAAATACAGCGAAAATAATATTGTTTGTAAATTTAACGCAGGTAAACAGTAAAAACGGAAAGATAAATTCTGTTCTGTAAACCGAAAATGTGGAACTCTTGATTTAGATTAGCTCTTGATTTAGATTGGAAAACTTACATTTTTTATAATAAAATACCTCTGTTTGACTAAATAAAACTAATTATATACTACTTTAAGTCTTAATTTAAAGTGTTCAAAGATTTTTTAAGTTTAATTTATTTACTTGATTTGATTTCCGTATGGGAAAGCACTCGAGAGCTATCTGCTTGACAAGAAGAATGCCTTCGTAGAAGGCTTTCTGAAGGAAAGTGCTTCGTATACACGTCACACACGAGGAAATTTAGGAACATGCCAATGTTGCCAACCCGTTCGCCGGGAATCGAACCCCGGACCGAACTACTAGTGTTCAGGGACTTTACCGTTCAGACGTTGGTAGGCTAATGATATTTAACTTACGATTTGCAAGATTTTCATGGCTCAAAAACAATAATGGCTCAATTCATTAATAATAATGGCTCGAAAAGTTAATTAAAAATGGTTCGAATATCAAATCTTTTATAAGATTCAAGACCCCCCCCCAAAAAAAGAAACTCTTCAACAAAATTAAAGGTTTTAAGATTTAAAGTAACGTTTCTAATTATTTGTGAAGATTCATAAGAGTTAGTAATGCATTTATAACCAACACGGAGCGTAATAACAGTAGAACCCACCAGCGGTCGAGCGGTAAAGTCGCTGAACTTTGGTAGTTCGGTGCGAGGTTCGAATCCCACGAACAGGCTGACTGCATGGGCGCTTTCGTGGTTTTCCCGATGTGTAACGTGTATACGAGCCAGTTCCGCTTAAAAAATCATCCACGAAGGCATCCCTCCCCCCTTAGGCAGATAGCCCTAGTGTGCTTTGCCATAATTAAATAAATCTAAAGCATAATAACAGTAGAACTATGTTTCGATGAGTGATTTTTCAAATTGTGGTGAAAGTTATTCTGAAATGATGCAACTAAAAATTTTAGTTCAAAACTTAATTTTTTATTAAATTAGCAATTAATGATAGACTCAAAAGCAATAACTAAATTTGAAATGTACAGGGGTTACATAAATTTACATTTTTCAAAACTGAGTATCTTTGAAAGCTGAATATTTTAAAATCGTGCACCCAAGACATTTTTGCATCAAATGCATCCATATATAATATATCCATAGAACGAAAATTGAACTGAAAATGGATTCAAAGAGCATATACGAAAATAACAAAAAAAAAATGAGTAAGGGTAAAGAGGTAAATGTTGCATAATGCTGTGAACAAGACATTTTGTTTTTGAAAGCTAAGCTCGAGATGGAAAGGTATTCTCGGAATATATGTTATTTTCTTCACACTCACCTCTATATATTTAAATAAATTTGATAAAATATTTCGCCGAAAAAATATGTTATATGATTTTGATTCAAAATCGGCTTAAGTGCAGAATGTCAGAGTCTGAAAGCGGATTTTTGAAGGAAATTTCTACGGCTTGCTTATTTCAAAAAGGATAGTTTATTGTTTTTAGAGAATCGAAAGTAAGAGATAAAGTAAGCAAATATCGTAAATTAGATAAGTAGAAGTGAATGTGCAAATCCCAGCATATTTTGAAAAATCTGCAGTTTGTATTTTCAAATATTTACTCCAGCTTCAAAGAATGTCAATAGAAAGTATATTTTGTGTCTATACTACACCATAAATTGATAGTAAAAATGCCTTCCATAGTAGACAAATTTCAAGGTTTACAAGAATGGAAGCAAAGTACATTTCCATTCTTTGACAGAAATTTATATGAGTGGCTTAAATAATAAAAATAAACAAGCTTTCACTTCAGTTTCAACATCTATGTTACATGCATATCAATTCGCAGTCAGTATTGCAGAAAATGTGGTTTTCCTCTGACGGCAAAGAAATAATTTACATTGTTTTCGTAAACATAGAAAAGTAAGCCAGTTATACTTGATGCTTTATTGATGAATTTTCCCGTTAACTGTTTAAAAATCCATAAAAATTTCAATATGTTTCTTTCATTTCTTACATACAAGCACACACACACATATATACTGTGGCAAAGCTGCTGCACTACTGTGCAATTGAAGGAACAAATTCATTTTTCAACAAACAACAATGAAATTGTTGAAAAGCCTTTTTTACAATCAATATAATTAAAAGCCATCTGACCTCTGCATATTAAAACATCAGTATCATGACGTCAGAGGGTACGCAAAACGAGTCAGCAGCTTTTAAGCTTCATTTTAAAGAAGAAAGGAAGGCGCATTTGCATGCATTTTCCTGTAAGTGAAAGTGAGATTGTACGTGCAGTATGGCTCCAAGAAAACATCAGAACTCTTTAATACGTGGTAGAATGTCAAGGTAGAGGATGGGCTTAATTTGGCATTCGCCTAAGATTTCGAACTGATAAAAGTGTTGTCCTATGAGCTTGGATAGCCTTCCAAACGACAGGTAGAGCTGTACGAATGGTTAGTAGTGATCGGCCAAAAGAAACAATGGTGACCGATGAACCGATGTACCGCCATGCTGGCAGAAAGAGATCGTAACCAAATAGATGTCAACATTGCTCAGGGCATCCGGGAAATAGGTTATCCCAGTTTACTGTTGCCATGTGACTTAATAAAGATGGCCTATTTGCCCGCGTCCTGAACGCTGGATAACATTGACAACAGCACATCAACTGCTGCTGCTTTTTGATGCTGCTGCTGCTACTGACAAAGATTGAACACCTCATCAAATGAAGTCAAGTCTTCTTTGCTGATAAGAGTGGTTTCAGTCTGACAAACAATTCTAGGAGCCAGCTGATTAGGAAAGAGGAAGGGGCAGGCTTTCTTTCTATTAACATAAGGGCAAGAGACAGTTGGGATGGTTCAGGCGTGCTTGTATGGGGAGCATTGTGATGACGAAAGAACAAAGCTCCACATTTTCGACAGACATTAATTACCGAAGATCTTAACTGTGATGGCTAGTGGTGGTCCGGTTATCCTCTTCCAGGTGCGTCTTTTCTAAAATGCTATTAATCCATGCTGTTGAGGAATTCCTGGAAAGTGGAGATACCACCAGAATGGATTGGCCAGGGTGTTCTCTTGATTAAAATCCCATTGAACATGTGCGGGATATGCGACTTTTGAGTTTGTTGTTCTTCCTCTATCCCGATAGTTTTCTGCACCAACGCCACCCTGTTAATATTTTCCTTTTGTTCCGTACTGTACTTGTCCTATTCTTTTTTTTTATTTTCTACTATATTTTTCTCATTCTTTAAATACAACTTTTGCCTCTGTACTACGGACTTCATGTCTTCCAGTTGATTTTTATGTCGAATTACGGCCAAAATCAGTAAAGTTGGTTAAGCTTTTCTTGCTAGTATATATACAGGTACGCATACATAAATACATGGTAGTTCCATAAAGAGTATGCAGGGTGGGAGTTTGCTAAAATTATTTATTTATTTATTTATATGATTCACGTCCCCCGAATTCCAGATAATTTAAATCCTTTGGTGGAAAGCCCACCAGCGTCTGAAAGAATAAGACTGCTCAACTTTAGTAGTTGACCTGTGTTAAGTCCTGATAAACGGACTAGATGCATATTAATTTTTGTGCATCTTATCCAAATTACAAATGTGGTTTGCTTAACTCTTTCACAACTAATCCGCTCCACACGGCCCTACATTGAAACAACTAGAACCGCCCGAAAACGGCCGAGGTTGTAATCTTGTTTTCTTCCCTCCTCCTAAGATATGCAGTAGCAGGTGCAGTTTCCCCAAATGGAATGTAAAAGTTTACTGCAGACAGCTTGTCCTAAGAGGTTTCTTGTCTTTTGGTTGCTCGTGACATTTCGTTGTTGATTCTTTTGTGGTACAGTGTGCTTTTAAGCTTTTAAAGAGCAATAAAAGTGCGGTTTAAAATTTAAGGATTATATTTATTTTCAATCAATTTATTCCTTCCAATAAAAATAACGGAAATAAGCAAAATCTCATTCGTGATCATAACAAAGCCAGAAAGGCTTGTTGGTTTTACCTTCAGAATAGTTTTATAAAGAACGGGGTCAAAGGCTAATGGAATCTTTGTTAGAAAGTACAAAGGATGTCATTCGAAATCTTTACACCTATTTTCTGCGTTAATGGATGGGGATGGGAGGAAATTGCTGAGAAACTGGAAAAGTATTTCGGGCGGTTCTATATTTTGAGGATACAGGTTAGCGAAGGGTCTGAATTTCAGAGAGTTAATGGATCTGTTCATATTATACATAAATCTGGCTGTACATACCTAATGAAATAAGATTCAGATTTCCTTAATTCAGTTTCTCAAAGTTGTTCACGAAGATATTCTCGCCCTCAGATAGCTTCACTTATCATAATCTAATAAATCCAGTAAGTCCGAATCATTTGTTTAGAATAAGCACATCTTTCGAGTTCATTTCCTGATCTGAAATGGAAAGCTTTTGAATCGCATCCTTAAGCACATTTTAGGGAAAACTAACAATATCTATATAGCAGGCATTCTCGAAACTTTTCTTGGTTGTATTTACAAAATATATTATTATTTTAACTTTAGAAAAGGGCTCAGGATTAATTTAAGTATGAATTTTAAAAATTTGCTTTAAAAAAACAAACATTTTTCGATTATATGCAAATATACACTGAAGTGACAAAAGTCATGGGATAGCAATATGCAAATATACAGATGGCAGTAGCATCGCGCAGAAAATGTATAAATGCGAAGTGCTTTGGCACGGTTTTCATTTGTGTTCAAGTTATTCATGTGAAGAGGTTTTGACGGCGAGAATTAACAGACTTTGAACGCGGAATGGTAGTTGGAGTTAGACGCATGGGTCATTCCATTTCGGTTATCGTTAGGGAATTCAACATTCCGAGATCCACAGTGTCAAGAGTGTGCCGAGAGTATCTAATTTCAGTCATAACATCCCACAATGGACAGCGCAGTGGCCGACCACCTGCATTTAACGACCGAGACCAGCGACGTCTGCGTAGAGTTGTCAATGTTCACAGACAAGCAACACTGCGTCAAATAACCACAGAAATCAATGTGGGACGTACGAGGGACGTATCCGATAGGACAGTGCGGCGAAATTTGTCTTCTTTGGGCTATGCCAGCAGAAGACCGACTCGAGTGCCTTTACTGACAGCACGACATCGCCTGCAGCGACTCTCGTGGGCTCGTGAGCATATCGGTTGGTCCCTAAACGAATGGAAAACCGTGGCTTGGTCAGATGAGTCGCGATTTAAATTGATAAGAGCTGATGGTAGGGTTCGAGTGTGGCGCAGACCCCACGAAGCCATGGAACCAAGTTGTCAACAAGGCACTGTTCAAGCTGGTGGTGGTTCCATAACCGTCTGGGCTGTTTTTACTTGGCATGGACTCGGTCCTCTGGTGCAACTGAACCGATCATTGACTGGAAATGGATACCTTCAGCTACTTGGAGATCACTTACAGCCATTCATGGACTTTACGTACTCAAACAACGATGGGATTTTTATGGATGACAATGCGCCATGTCACCGGGCCGCAACTGTTCGCGATTGGTTAGAAGAACATTCTGAGCAATTTCAGCGAATGATCTGGCCACCTAGATCGCCCGACATGAATCCCATTGAACATTTATGGGACATCATCAAGAGGTCAGTTCGTGCCCAAAACCATGCACCGTCAACACTTTCACAATTATGGACGTCTGTAGAGGCAGCATGGCTCAATATTCCTGCAGGGAACTTCCAACGACTTGTTGAGTCCATGCCACGTCGAGTTGCTGCACTTCTCCGGGCAAAAGGAGAACCGACAAAATATTAGGAGGTATCCCATGACTTTTGTCACTTCAAGCAAGATAGTTAAGTTATTTTCAGCTTCATTGATCAAAATCTAAACACTAGATCTTTAGAAAAGGTAACATAAATAAATTAATGTGCGTAGAGTTTGTTCAGCTCCGATGCAAATTAAGGTACAAATTCAGATATTGTCGAAGTTTATAATACTTAGTCGAAGTTTACTCAGGAACACGTCCTTGGCTTACAAGCACGTTTTATTTCCAACAGGGTTTATTTCATTTATATTAGACGTATCAGGTGTTGTATACGTCTTCAAATCTTTTTTATCAAATGTTACAATCCCATAGGCGATATTGTCACTTGCGTAAATGCTTTGTGTCGATGATTCATATAAAGTTGGTAAAATGTTTTGATAAAAATATTTTCACATTAAATATTTTTCTTACCACCGAAAACATATATACGCTTTAAAAAACCCTAGCAACCCTAGCATAGGTATTTTGAATATTAAATGAAAATAATTGTATTTTACCATGAAAAAATATATTTTAAACAGTTTTCGGATTTGCAATGTCATTAACTGGTAAATACAACAGCTGTTTGCTTTTTTAAATAAATCCCTTAATTATACGTATATCTCAGCTGTAAAAATCCTTTTTTTAGATTAACTCAGAAAAAACTGGCAATAAATAGTATTTCTAAATGCTCAGAGATATTTTTGAAACAGAAGACTACATAATACCAAAATCTACTTTTATTTAAATATACATGGAAATAATTCTTAGGTAATTTCGAAAGAAAACTATTTAAATTTAAATTTGTGCTAGCGATTTCAGAAAGGAACCAATCTCGAAAGTGTTTATTTTTTACTGCTACTTAAAACTATAAGATTAGGCAATGTTTAATATTTCAGTATTAATGCTGTTTTTAAATCAAATATGATTTTATTTATTAACACAAACTAAAAATTGTTAATTGTTTGCTACTGTCGAAAATGCTTATAAGCAAAACATTTATATGTAAATAATTCATTTACTCCAATTTTAATCGTCTGTAAGAATTTAGTAAATTATTTTCTGCGTATGTGTTATTTTAATAAGAGTTACTTTAAGCAACGGAACATAAACTGACTTACAACAATCACATTGATAATCTATATATAGAGAGAAGAAAGTATGTTTGTTTTTCCTCTAATAACTCAATCACTACTATAGCTATCGTCACCAAACTTTCTACAATTCTTTTCCGGGTCCTGGAAATGGTCGACGTTCATTTTTTTCCAAAAAAATAGCTAAAATGAGAGATATTAATTACGAACTCGGAAAAACTATACTTTCTTCCTCGCTTTTCCGAGTGGCAACAGTCTCGCAAGCTGGAGATGAAAATCTGCTTTATTTCGGAAGTTGTTGCCACTACTCGATTTCAAATACTAGAGTTTGTTAATAAAAAAAATTCTAAGTTTTATGATGAAATAAAAACAACATTATCAAACTTTAAATACATTATTCCCAATTCCAAAAATCCGTGGGAAGCCATTTCGACTATTCCCATCTTCTTACAGCTTTAATCAGTCGAAATATTAATTGAAAACTCTGAAAGCGTTAATTTTCGCACTTATTTATCCGAGTGGCAACATTCTAGCGCGTTGGAGATTGAAATGCTTTATTTCGAAAAGGTTGCTACTGCTCGCTTTCAAATCGTAGAGTTTGTTAATCAAAAATTTGTGATTTTTACAAAATATCTCTAAATATAAAGAAAATGCCTGTGCATTTGTTTTTTCGGGTTATTGATTTCTGATGAATCTTTTGCCACATGTAATCGACTGAAACTGAATATAGGTGAAATATTGGAGGGAACTTGAGCTTTTACTACCATTTGATTAGAAAGAGGAAAATCTTTGAAACCTGCATTCCATTTGATATAGTTGACATAATTAAGAGAGAATTAGCTTCTTTTCTATGGAAATTTTTTTATGTGGGTTCCATATCTCATCAGAGAGAAAAATGTATGACTATGAATCGTACTTTTTGCATCGTTATAAGAGAAGGATTACAGCGGTATCGTTCTTTCTGTTGTTAGATGCATTATTCTTAATCTAACTTAACTGGCATTCCGCTAGTACAAACTAACAAAAATTTGAAAGCAAGTTTTGAATGCAGACGATCCTTAACATTTTCAATTAAGAATCAGAGAATGTAAAACCTTATTGAACTAACACATTAGTAATATGGTAATAAAAATATATGTATGGTTTAAAATAGATATTCAATATTTATATTTTATGAGTTTAGAATCATTACAGTGAAGTGTCTTTATACAGTTTTCATTATTACCTTTATACATTTGCACGTCTTTTCGTCTAAGTTCTTATTCATTTCTAGTCATGCTAGCAATGAAATAATTTACGTTTATGCCTTATAACTCCAATATATATGTTTGGTTTTCCAGATTTATGAATTGATATTTCCTTTCGCAGCCCAAATAGTTTTCAGAAACTCGTTTCCTGTATTAGAGTTCGGGAGTTCGGGAGTTGTGCTTTGGGATATGAGAAGAGGAATAAAGATATAAGACGTCTTGTATTAGACAGGGTTTCATATCCGACTGTTCAATGAAAAGGTTGTTCCTTGGTGTGATAGAGAAAGAATTGAGTTTGCTGACTGTACAGGTTTGTTAATAGGGTATACTTCATGTTTGAGTAACTTCCTACGCATGCTATAACAAGGTTCTTTGCTTTTTACTTGCGCTGTTGTTCTTGCCTGAAGAAGCAAGCTTGAATTGTTTTCTACTTTAGAAAAATTATATTTACGTCTATAATAATAAATTCCAGCAGAAATTTATTTATTAAAGATGAATTACAATACAGGTAGGACTTTTATAATTTTAAAAATGAAGGATTGACGAATTTCAGAATTTGCTAAATATACTTAAATAGCATTTTAACTGAACTGAAATTAGGGTGGTTTGGTTTAAATTGATTAAGCCAAAGCGCTCGAAGGCTATCTGCCAAGAGGAACGAATGTCTTCGTGGAGGACGATCTAAGGAACACTGGTTTGTGTACACTTTACGCTTGGGTAAAACCACGAAAACGTCCATGCAGCCAACCCGTTCCAAAAATTACAACCTCGGACCGAACTACCAGTGTTTAGCGAGATTACCACTCAGCCACTGATGCGCTCTGAAATTAGGATAACAAAATTAAATTTACACAGTATCAGTAGCATAGTCGTAGCGTTAAAATTCTGTAAAAATAATATAGTTACATTCTGCACTAACCCATAAAAAGATCATAGAGCGACAGAACGTCTGCCAGGCGATTTGGGGTGCATTCTCCATATCATGGATGTATTCTTAAATTCAAATTTCGATTATTTGCTCTTCTCATATATATTTAGCGTTTATAAGAAAATCCTCGAAAACAGTAAAAAACAATGAGCTACTGCATACTTTTTAATCTGAGTAGCCATATTCATTTCATATCATGATTAGTTTCGTTTTGTTCACCAATTAATAATTTCCACCAAATTTTATTTCAACTACGTTCTTAACGAACAGTTAAGAAATAATTTGAAAAGGAAAAAAAAAATAGTGTTTAAATCAAATGAAAATAAAAGTAAGTTATTTTTACTTGTGAAAATATATTTAATTTTTTAGTGGAAAGAATTCTTTATACTGAAAGAGTACACTTTGCTATCCCAAAGGCTATTTCTTTTTATTTGACAAAGACATTGCATCTATTGACTAACCTTTCCAATAGGGCGAAACGAGTCTCTCAAAAAATATACGTTCGAACTTTCCTGTGCACTCAATGGAATTTATTCCATTTCGTTCCCTGCTTTCTATTCGACTTCCCCAGTCTCTATTTCCTATTCCTAACTTAATGTATTTGATTTTATCCAACCATGTGCCTTATCATATGAAAAACAGAATAAATTATTACTTTGCCTATAAGGCAGATTTTAAGATAGATTTTGGGATATTTGTTAAGTATGATTGATAGTCATTGCAGTATGTTTTTACCTGCATTCCGGAAAATACATTTTTACATAATTTTAAGTTATGGTCATCATAAAAGAAAGTTAGAGGTCTGATGAAACTTCTGGGTTTTAATTGGTGTTTAATTTAGAAAGACACACTGATATACATTAAAATACAAAACTACAACAAACAATACAAAATTATATGCAAAGGAATGTGATTCTTACATAATTTTGGAAATAATCCTGTTTTAGGTTTTTAGAACTCTAGCAAAATAAACGTTAATTTTAAGTTCAGAATTCTATTTCGGATTTAAAAATATAATTACTTTTTTGTGTATTATTCACTTTAACTGTGATAGTAAATACTTTCATTTTGCAAAATAATCTAAAATTTATAACGAATAATCGAATATAAGAATAATAATCGCGGGGGGAAATCTGAATTTTATTTTGAAATCTGAATACGTTCAAATTTCGTGCGAAAATCTGTTATTCGAGTAATCTTAGAAAAATTCTTGAAATTCTTAAAAGTAAGCAAAGAAATTTGTGCTTCCAAAACAAAAAAGTTCTTCCCTACTTACTGTATCACTTACGAAGAGAAAGTTTTACATTTACAGAGCTTAAAGAAACAGTATGACACCCGTAGAGTAACTGCGAGGATACCAGGCCTGCTATTATGCTTAAGATGTTATTGCTTGTCCTCAGGAGGAAATCTATTATTATCTTTGCACCACGGTCAAGGGAAGAAAGGGCTGAAAAGGCGACATAAGTTAAACAAATGTTATTAAGCTCTATCGGCATACAAGGCCCTTGAAGGGAATACATCAGAGTCCTGTATTACTACAAATGACTATAAGCTTAAAAGTTGTACTGCATAAATTATATGATTGTTTTCATCAGTTTCATAGAAAGGAACGTCTACTGTATCACATTTTATAGGAGCATGTATATGTGCAAGTATCAAAATAATAATGCAGATAAATATTTATATACTATTTATAAGATTACGGTTTTGACAAATGAAAAAAATATGAGCGTTACAGACTTGTCATGAAGGTACTAATGATTTAAAAAATATCGATAAATAAAAAATGAAAAATATATTAAACGTTACGTGACACTGAGCAATGTACGTAGAAGTTGACAGTTTTATGTTAAAAGTATTCTGCCGTGCAAAATATATAAATATTTTCAACATTATCAGCATTAACCTTAAATTCATGCAAATACCTTGGAAGCCTTCTTTAAATCTATTTCATTTTCCATTAGCTATACTGTCCGGCATGCAAAGTAAAAGATGTTGGATACGTATTTGGTGTGTGTTAGTCGAACCACAAGTCGTTGTCAATGTGCATTACTTAATGTCATAGGGCCGCTTCATCTCCAGATGTCTTGGTTGTTTCTTTTAGCTTACCCTGCTGTCGCAGCGAGTGGTCTATGCTGTGCTAAGGGTTGCAGAGTCAAGGACGATCTTATTCAGTAGACTACAGCTCCAGTAAATGCGCGGTTCGAAGAGCAGGTACTACATGGTGGCCCACAGGGACTATTGGATATTGTACACAATTGTCGCATTTACATTTTATTGTTTGGGACTGACTTCAACCAGGCCTTCAAGCAACGACCTCCAAAATGTCTGTAATGTATACGTGATTGCTAAATGTCTGGGAATGCATAACTGGGGTTGGAATCTACCGGCATCCTATACGATAACGCAATGTGCTCGATCAATGTGATGGTGCTTTAGTCTGTCTTGGTGGTACACACCGAAACAGACTTTCTGTTGACATTCGGAGAAATAGTCTAAAACAGGATGTTACGTCATGCATAATTCAGAGTTCTGCAATCTAGGCATCGTTGCAGAAATTCGTTTCAAAAATTTCCCAATAGAACAGATAACTCCTAACGACCCTTATAATGATTTTCTACTGTGCAAAAAACAATCTGGAGTGTTTTAATATAAATCTTTATCTGGAGTTCATTGTATAAATTGGTATGATCTGTAATGACCATGCGAGCGAAGCCTCTGTACTCTCATCCAGTGGCGATAAGAATATTAGGAGATTTCACATATTTACTTTCATCCGTCATAGACCCACTGACTTTTGCTTACATACCTGTAGCTCAAGAGTAAACTTATTCAGTAAGTGCTGTTCAAGCATCCTTTTGTTTTATAATGTCAGAAATAAAATCAATAGAATTATCGCAGAATTGGTAGTCTGAATAAAGCGATCCGTATATATCCGTGTAACTGCTTTTATTTAGTAGGCTAGTTCAAAGTTGAGTTCTAACTTATTTAAGGTATTAGAATTCTGATTTTGTATAAATTAAAGGAACAAATAGCATGCGGAAAATTTGCACAAGTTACATCTCTATGTTCGTGATTTCGCGCTTTAATAGTCAACAAAGTAAAAGGAGAACCTTATGGGGACTTTCACTTGCAAGGAATGTCTTTCCGTTGCTGCTTTTTACATTGAGATGACCTTTTATTTTTAGTGGCAATGAATAATTATAAAAAGATTGGTTGAATAAATTTATGCGTTTGTTCCCAAGACTGGTGCCCGATTTTAGACGCAGAGAAGTGGAATGCTTGCAAACTTACCGTGAATTAATTTTTGTCCTGTAGACCATAATTTTCAGATATTGACAAACTGTGTTCTTTTACAGAAATCTATTATTAGGATTAATATATTTATGTTTCACTATTTCGGACATAAAATATCGTACATTCAAGTATGTACTTAACTGCGAAAGTAAATCTAAAAATATCCCTCCTTTGTGGTTATTTTCGACATTCCTAACAGTAATTTATTCTTCAATTATTCGCAAAAATTTAATGAACTCTACTTTAATATTTACATTAATTTGCATTAAGGATTAATTTAAATCACTTCAGTTTCTGAATAACCTAAAAATTCTTCCGACTTCATATTCTTATCTATAAATGAAGTTCCTACCTAAGGAAAACTTAAACGAAATAAAAAAAAAAAAAAAATCAATCAGACAATGTGAAGATCAAAAGGATTTATTCTATTTTTTATTTCTATTTTTCTAATCATTTATTTTTATTCTTTTTATTTTTAAAAGGCACATATTTATTTGTAATCATAACTCAAACCGAGTTGATAAAAAATAAACTTCTTTTCTTCAGACGAATTCCAATTGTAATTAAGATTATCTATTCATAAAACTACACTTGAATATTTTGCATGGTCGAAGATTTTAAGCATTTGATGCTTTTTTGCATGAATATTTTTTCTTTGAAATGATTCTTAGAATTACTTCGAAGCATAGACAGTAACAATGACTGAAGTACGAGCCGGAAGGCTAAACTAGCATATCATAAAAATGGTGTCCTAAGGCGATGGCATTTTACGGTGGGAAAATAACAATAAATGCTGTCATTTGGCAGATGCGGGGAAAAATGGTTACCATACCAATTGCAGCAGTATTCGCGGCTTCTTGAAATCCTGCTGATTAACAGAAATTAAAACTGATAAATTTTCTTAAAGTATTAATTTTCAAATAGATTATGGAATTCTAAATGTCCTAAGAGTCAGAAATTATTCAGGAAAATTTATTTCTGAACTGTGTGTAGATATTTTTTAACCTTATATGTGATATAAATTTTTACGTTATATGTGGGTAAGACTTCCTAAGCTCCAGATTCTGTTATGAAAAAAATCTGATGTGTACACCACATGACTTCCTTGTACGAAATATTAAATTCTTCGCTTTTTTTCTTGCATTTTATTTAAACTTATTAGATTGAATTAAACCTACTTCGCCGACAGCGCATAAACCACAATAGAATAAATGCATTCTTTAAACACTTTGTTTACTATAGCGACACTCTGGCGCTAGGTTTACTTAACAGTATTATATTTCGTTCATATTATAACTCAGAATGCACAAAATTTATATCATTTAAAGAATTATCTAATCGTTGCCACATGTTCTATTCAAATACTATAATAAAGCTAGAACTATGTATAAAAGAAATTAAGCGAATAAAATAAAAAAGAAACAGTTTTTCACAGACGATTGAGTATTTCTCATTTAATTAATTCAGTTCTTACTTCGCGAGAAGGCAAAAATACATAAAAACTCAAAATATCTATATTAAAAATTACGAAGTAAATCTCAAACGCTTATTACCTCGAAAAAAATCCAGAAAGAATTAAGCATGATTTAATTGGCAATAATAAATGAATGCGTTATCTTTGTTGTTGCGAAGCTAAGTTTGTCTAGATTGGCAACAAATCCACTAGTCTCTTGTTTCAAATGTAAACATAAATGGCCGCCATTAAAACAGGCTTAGCGGCAGTTAAACAACTTTAAAATTGCTGATAATTCTAAAAATAGTGCACACAGATTTACTAAAGGCATAAAATCCTTAACCGGAAGATAAAAACAACATAATTCAATCATTTTTAAAGGAAAAAATGTACAATTTACAAACATATAAGAGTAAAGAAACTGAGATCACTGAGTCGGGTAATAGAGTGGATATATATATAAACATATTTATATACGTTTGGTGCGGCCGATTGCAACCAAAATACGAGGTGCACATCTACATGTTATAGTAGTCCTATATACAAAATTTCAACGTTCTGAGGCTACTCGTTTTTGAGTTATGCGAGATACGTACGTAGGCACGTACATACATACGTTCGTACAGACGCCACGAAAAATTCTCTTCAGAATTAATTTTAAAGCAGTTTTATAATTTTTTTGAAGGAAAAGAGTATTTTATTCTGTCCTTATGTACATATATCACGCAAAAACATCGTTAAATTGCAATCGATAGCGGTCAAAATGGATATTTTCGCTGAAATATACTGCCTGAAACTTTTCGCGATTACAATACTTCCTTTTTACTTCGTACAAGGAAGTAAAAAGTACTCATTTTTCACTGTAATAACTGACAAATTCATTCTTATAAAAGCTTTGGCAGGTTTTTTTGAACAAATGCTTAATTAATTACTGTAAAACCATCAGATACAATTTTAGTGTACTTAATACAGAAGAGGTGCAAAAATGAAAGTTTAGTAATTTCTCCACAATAATTTATTAATTTCATGTTTTTAACTAATTACAGTCTCAGAAGTATTAAAATTTCTGATGGATAAAAGCGTAGACATTTGATAATTTTGTTTTGGTTCTACGCTTTGGTAAACGTTGTGGCTTATGGGAGTTTTACAATTTTTCCGTATTGTTACGATTTTTGTATTTATTTAGCTTATTTTTAGTAAAATTTCTAATAAAAATTGTTTTATATCCCCGTGCAATGCAAAACGAGACTTATTTGAAGAAAAAGCTACGCGGAAAAATTACAAATACAGGATCACGAGCCTTTAACATTTTAATAATAGATATCTTGTAATTGTATTCTTTTGGTATCCAGAAGAATCGAGAAAATACGAGAAGTTTCTCGTGCGTGATTTACAAAGCCTAAAAAACCTGGAGGAGAACATCTCAATTCAGTTGTTTACTTATTGCTGTTAATGACTGTATCGAATTCGAGGTTTAAATCGAATTAGCTTTCTCTATTTTGAATTCAACTCTGTTGAACATTTTAATGGTTTAAAGAATAACTACTGTGTGATATTGGGATATTGTACGAATATCTGAGGAAATTTAAGGCATTTTGTTTTATTTGTTGTGATAATAAGTTTTTATTCACTTTTCATCGGACTTGTGCATTTAATTTATTACGAACCCCTACCCACGCAACATGGTCTGATGGATAAACACATAGACATTTGGTAATTTTGTTTTGGTTCTACGCTTTGGTAAACGTTGCGGCTTATGGGAGTTTTACAGTTTTTCCGCATGTATCATAAATTATAAACCTGTTACATTCAGAAAATTTTCCTTTAAGCCATTACTTTCAGGACAGTTTTGCAATGAAAAATGAATTTTTATGTAACAAATGTTTCTTTCAATCCAGTAGTAACACGATAGAGCAATACAAGCTCACAGATTTCCCAAAAGAATGTGCGCAGTGTTATGTTCGTTATAGAAACTCGTAAAAAGTGACATATCTTTACACTGAAAAAAATATTACAACCAGCCACTGCTTTAGCAAATAATGAGTCTCGATAAGAGTTCATCAGATTCACACATCTAATCCACCATTCCCATGGTTTCTTCCATTTTTGGAAGATCTCCATTCCATTTTTGGAGCGCAACCTTCTACAATGGCTCGCAGATCTGTTGTCGCAATGTCATGAATCTCCTCTGTGGTTTGAAAACGACGTCCTTTCAACGTAGTTTTCAGTCTGGGAAACAGGAAAAAGTGTGCTAAGGTTAGGATCTGAGAATACAGTAGATGGGGAACAACTGGAGTTGGATATTTTACGTAATTGTTGCGGACAAAGAGCAAATCATGAGTCGTAGCATTGTCAAGATGCAATATCCAAGATTGGTTTTCCACAATTAAGGCATCTTCCTGTCCACAGCATTCGTTAAACGTTCTAGTAATCCCTTGTACACTTCCTTCCTTGTAACCCACCTGACCATGTAGTACAAATTCCTGATGGAAAATGCCTCTGCAATCAAAAATGACAACCAACATCACCTTGATCTTTGGCCTACTCATGCGTACTTTTTTTGGACGAGAAAATACTTTGCCCTTCCACTGCGACGGCTGAACCTTCCCTTAATATCATAACCTTCGCTTTAATATCATAGCTATAAAAACATATCACGTCGCTTATTTGTAGCAAAATTTCACACAGAGTCGTTGTTCTTCAAGCTCTTTCATTGTCATTTTGGCACTAATCTTACGAGCGGCTTGTACATGGGTTCACTTCAGCGGTTGTAGCCCTCCAATTAAAGGTCAGAGTGAAATGCGACAAATGGCAGTTTGTTGTTCAAACCTGCCGCTACGTGTGTTCAATAGCGGCTGTGCGTTCCTTCTGGCGGTTGGAGAGTTACTTCAGAAGTTCTGTGTTCTTTTTGGAATGCACATCGTATTCATAATTAAAATAAGCACGGGATTAAATTTCACCCAGCAAACAGCGCCGACGATGGTATAAATATATTTCTTCTATCCAGAGTATCTCGAGGTTTCTCTTTATTATTTTCCTGGAGATTTTTGCATTCTTCATATTTTGTTTCAACGTCGGGAATTGTTTTTTATTATTCTATTCTCGAGAAGTCTGGGATGATTATTTTTCTTTCGCTAGAACTTCCATTTTTTCTTTGCGTATTCTGGAAGTCTTTTAAATTTGGTTGTATAGTTATTTAAGCCTTTCCAAAAGAGACACGTTGCTTATTCATCTTTCTAAAGTTCACTTCACATCCTGAAACACATTTTACATAATTTGGCACTGTAAAATATAAGTACCGGAAGAGGCGGGCGTCTGGTTTCAGAGTATTTATATTCAACATTGGATTGGACGAGATTTTAATTGAAACTTTTGATACGGATTGTTAATCGCATAATGCTATGAATAGGATAAAATAAACTACCTGTATATTCCTAGTTTTTGCAAAGTAAATAATTAGATATTTTTGTTGCACTTCTTCGTTCTTGGTGAGAGACTTGACCTTCATTGTTGGATTGCCTGAACTCGGTAAGTTATCTGAAATTTCAAATTTGTTTTGAGATACCTTTCTGAATTTGCTTTATTTTTTTCCTGTTTTCGCGATGTTCCTCAATTAAATATGTAAAGGGAATTTATAGTTTTGGAGATGATATTCTACTTGGCTAGAGTCTTTTTCCTTTTTAAGCGAATTCCCTAAATATATTTATTGAGCAAATTTTCTAAGTTTTTATTAATTTACGTAGCTAATTTCTTTGCGAAAAATAGTTACATTACTCATCTTATATGGTAGTCATTGGGATTCTGCCTTTTAGTGCATACTTCATAGATACGTCAAGTGTTAATTCATCATCCAGTTAAGTAACGGGTATCCATCATTTTCTTTTCTGTCTCTTTTTCTAATATTTTTGAAAGGAGCGGGATTTTTCTCATTTCCCAGGCCTTTCATGGATGCTGAAACTTTTTAGATTTGTCTACTTCTCTTCCTTTGTATTGCTTGAATGCTTTTCTCTTTTAGTTGGGAAGAGCGGTCTTTTATTTCCATTGGTTTCAAATCATGAATTTCCAATTTCTCAGGCTGTAACAAAAAGTTAAATTTTATTACCAAACATTACACTGCAATTGAAGAATAACTGGGAAACTTCTGTTTGTAGCTCTAGTAATAATCACCCCATATTAATCATGTTTGAATTACAAATAGCAAAAACTATTAATTTTGCACGAAAGGGCATCATCTCATACACTATGGCTTTTAGCATGCTAAATAATCAAATTTCCAATAATAATATATATGTACATATATAAATTTGAATTTAACAAATTATCTCTATTCGTATAAAGCAAATAAAATGTAATTAAGAAATTTTAATTGCAAAGGAATAAAAATAAAAATAATTATTATGGCTGCGAACTAATTTACAATATTATTTAATTACTAATTTCTTGTGAAACAATTATGTATATATATATATAAAGGAAACATTTTGAATCTTTAGTTATAAAATTTAATTTATGACCAAATGAACGTTTTTAGTTTCTTTTAGTAAGTTTCGAAACACACTTCGACTTACTTCTCCAATAAAAAATAACCAGTCCAACAAATTATTTATTATAGTGAGTAAAATGTTTTTTGTATGATATTATTTAGCATATTTTAAAATTCTGATACGTTATTGGAAATGTCATTTTTGAAATTTTCTGCCTAGACTGAAATTTATTCCTTTGATATCCATTAACTTCGATGCCCATTTTATTTCGAACTAATGTAGTTTCCATGTTTACCTTTCATTCCAACATAAAAGCATAGATTTGGAAGAATATGATATTTTACATATCTGTGAGTTTCCTTATCTTTTTAAAATACAGTTTTTCCCCCTTTTGAGCACAAGCAAGAGCTATCTGTCCCATCTAGTTAAAAAAAAAAATAAAGCCATTGAAAGGCTAGAATTTTGTTTCGCTTTTCCCGCTGTCAGAATTTTGAAATATATCGAACTATTTCATTTCATGTGCTCGGAAAAACACCGCTAGATATTTCTTTCTCGATTTTATGAGTTTTGAAATCATTTTGACTGCCGTTTCGGAGTATATTTCAAATAGATGTATCTCGATGTTTCGATACATTTCGTTGACTTCTTAAGAATTTTTCTTCGTTCTACGAAACATATAGATAGATTTGTGCTCTGCGTTTGTCTAGCAATAATGAAACGAAATAACTTTTGTGATACATCGAAATGACAAAGTGTGTAGCAATATTTCAAATTTTACGCTGACGTGTGTATGAGTACGTATAATATACAGCACATATATATATACTGTATAAGCTTCTGAAGTTTACATTAAAACACATTTCAGGAATAATTTGAAGCGGAGATATTTATCAGTATTAGAGAATTAAAAAATATAATGTAAAATCAGTACTTAATGTGCAAAATGATATAGCGAACGCTTAATATGTTATCCACAATAACAATAACAGGAATAAACCTGGGACACTTTGACTCCCAGGTTTATTCCTGTTATGGAATGGACGGGCAGAATGGACGGGCTTCATAAACACTTGATACCCAAGTGCACATCTTCTTTGATCAAAAGAATCAGCTTACCACGTTCGCAGAAATCCTCAGTTCGGTCCTCATCACTAGCAAAGCAAAACAGACGTTCGCATACATTTCTGTGAGTAACACTGACATTAACGAAACTATGACAGCGTTCTCCAAGGACAAATAATTCTAATTATCAAATACAAATTGCGTAACGAAACCCAAGCTTGTTGCACCAAAAAAAAAAAAAAAAAAAAACTTTGCATAATCGCTTTTAGTGAACCGTGAAAGTGATCATCTGCTCTGCTACCGCCAATTTCAGGTCAGATATCCAACTGCATCATAGCAGCGTGAACTAGTCTTTCGTTGGACTAGTTTCACAGGCTAACAGACCAGGACCTCAAATGCATTCGCAAACTCAGCGGGCTCGCTCGCGCTATGATGGTGTGCGGCTGTCTAAGAAATATCATCCTTATCAAATGAGGGAACTATAAAGCGGCTCTGAAGCAACTTCACTTGTTGCCGAAAAACATAGCTTTCTCGATGCTTGAGAACAATGTACACGATTTGCAACAATATGCCCTACAAATTCTGTAACAAAAATTTGTTATCATTAATCGGGATCGTTCACCAGCACTGTAACAGATCTCCTCCTTAATTTTGGGGGGAAAATTTGGTAAAATGCCACTATGTGATATGCGAATGCCACTGTATGATAGTGCCACTATGCGATAGACCTAGTGATGGTTTAATCATTAAGCAATATAAACCCGGGCTTAGGGCATCAGGGAAAGGAGCACCATGAAAGATCCTTAGAATACTCAGAAAAAGCACGCCAAATATTTTCCATTGCCGGTTTTACCATGGAATGCGTGATGCAGCTAATCCAAAACTAGGAGAAAGAAGAAAGGAAAAAAAAAAAACTGGCTCCAAAGCATGTGGGTTTAACAAACTTTTTAAAGTGCTTAAGGCTTCTAAATGTCTTAATTCGACACTGTATAAACAGCACCATACAGTGATATTTTTCAGTCAGCACACTTTTCTTTTGCATTTCTTATGGACTGCTTTCACATAAAAACGGACAACCATGCTTATTAACATATCCAATCAATGAGATTTATCTGAGAAGATAATTGTTTTCGCAAAATTAATGTTCTTGAAGAGTATATTTAATCACTGCGAATTTTCGGCACATACAAAACATAAGTGAGTGGTACTGATAACATTTTCAACATGGCTGCCATTAAATCTTAGAATCATATCATCCGTTATGAGACTTATAGTTTTTTTAATTTGGAATATGACAAAGCATAGAAAGGCTCTCTGCGTTAGGGGAGTGATGCCTTCATGGAGGACTTCCTGACTTATATTCATGACTTGTATTCAGGGTAAATGACTTGTATTCATGTTGCACATGGGGGAAAATATGAAACCTAACCATGCAGCTAGCCCGTTCTTTTGTAATCGAACCTAGTTCTATCTTCCAGTATTTATCCGTTTTAAAAACTCCGACACTCAAATACAAGGGTACCTGAAGAAACAAAAATAAATTTAAACAGAAAGCAAAACCAGACAAAGGAGTTCCCCTGAAAAAGTTTCTTTAACTAAAAGGATTAGGACAAAAATATTTCTTCTTTTGGTGAAGTAAGGATTAAAATTGCACTTTTCCTAGTATTTGATTAAAACATTCTTCTTCTAATTCTAAAAGGATTCCTTTTAAAGTGGACTAAACTTTTGAAACAAGCACTGTTAACCCTTTGAAACAAGCACTGTTAACCCTTTGAAACAAGCACTGTTAAAAAATAAAAAAGGAAACTGCACATGCTTTTATTATTGTAGGGAACAGTGTCAAACTATATATAGATCACAGAACTAAAAGAGGAAATTATATATTAATTTTTATCTGCAATAAAATACTCCCAACGACATTAAAAGATGGTAAATTTTAGAATAAATAGATTCAGTATCGGGACCCATTTATTCTAAAATTGACCTTAAATTGTGGAATTAACCATCGGGTTTCAGAAGAACATTTTTATAGAAATACAGTCTCTTTAAGAAGAAAAATAGTATTATCGTAACAAACTTTACATTATTCGGCAACTGTAAATTCCTAATTGTATTAACAATTCGAGATTAATATTCATTATTTTATTCAAGCCTACATTAAAAGGCAGAACTCAAGTTAGCAGAAGCCGAAGTTTTAGAAAGTGTTAACACAAATATTACTGTCAAAAATCGATGATTGATGAGTAGCATTATATAGGAGTAGTTTTGAAAGCTAAAGACATTTCCTCAGTCATTTGAATTAAGGTTACATATCGTAAGTTGCGCTGTAAACATGAAGAGATTAAAGGGGATATAGACTAGTGTAATAAAATCAGTTCTAGTCAAGAAAGACTATCACTGGAGTTTCGAAGCTTATCTAATAACTCTATGATTTATAAAGCCTCACATGACATTTTTTATATTTATTGCAGGCAAAGTTTATTTTCAAATATTAAAAGTCTTGACGCCTTCTGTAAGGTCATAATAAACGCTGAACAAAATTGAAAAAAAAAATAAATAAATAGTATTATAAAAATAATCATCATAATCATATAATCAGGATTACATAATCAGCAGGCAGATGGGAGAAATATTAATACACTCCGTGAAATTTATGAAAAGTAGGTTCGAAAATAATTTATAAATGTCCCCAAAATTAAATAAAATAATAAAACAATTTAAATATTAAACAAAATTAATTAAATAAGTTAATGATGCATTTGTAAAAGTATTATCAAAATCAAGTGAAGAAATAAAAACAATATGAGCTGAGTAAACTACGTATATACAAGAGTAAGAGATTATACTGCTATATATGCGTTGTCCTTTCATCGTTTACTCACACGTGGCATATCATGCATCTGTGATGCATCCTTAGCAACACCTTGGGTGATAAGGCTCTTTAAGTGGAGATGTGTTCATCTACTCTTAATGAACATTTAAAATGGAAATGGTGAAAGATTGATGCAAAAATACATATTGTGATAAAAGATTTCGTTGTATGGTTTGAAAGTTAAAAAAGGGAGACATATACATTGAAATTCTAATAATATTGTTACGAAATGCACAGTCGCGGTAAGCAGTTTTAGGGTTGTCATAAAAAGACAAAGGAAGGTATAGTTGCCACATTTGGCGAGAAATCGCCCATTTGGCGACAAAATTGGCGATATGCCATGGACGGATGGAGAAACGAATTCTTACCGGTTTAGCCCAGAATGTGCTCGAACACCAGCCAAAAGCTATATGAACCCTGCTGGTACGTGGAGAGTTAGTTAGTATCGAGTATGTGCCTCGTCTAGCGAGCTGATAGTCAGTCACTGAGCCACTCGAACTCTAGCGCCGAGTTGGCCGTCGAGTGCATCAAAGAGTCTCTTAGTGTATCGCAGTTAGTGCATCGTCGAGAGAGGGTGTTAAGCTCCGGGAACGACTGAACTGAAGAGTCGAGAGCTGTACTTTGTGTGTAGTCGAGTGCATCGCGAGTTGTAGCGTGGAGAGTCTCGAGAGTGTGTGGAATTCCGAGAATGGCCGAGTAGACTCTGGTGCTTTGCAGTGAAGCTGTCTTCACCGTGATAGCTTGATAGCCTGAAAACTGTGTCGCTGATTGTTCCAGCGTGTGCATAGTAGATCTTCGACGGCTGTAAATGTGTTTTGGAGCTGTCCTGAGATAATAATTATAAATAAAGTGTGTTTGAATACTTCATCAAGTGTCGTCGTTATTCACTCCAAATCCACGTACGAACGTGAAGGAAGAAAAAAATGTAACAACTGGTGCTAGAAAAGAAAAACGCAACAATAAGTTATGTTAAATATATATTTTTTTTCATATAGTAGATGCAAAACTGTAATATATGAGACATCAAAGTGGTAAGAAACGTTTACTTTTGATTGTTAGAAATAGTCCTCTCACCAGTCATATTGATTTCGATGTCTCGAAGACTGGATAATGCACACAACACACTTTTTTTATGTATTCATTCTAAAACTGGCGGAAAAGCCTAAATTCTTTCAAAAATGTTAGAGGAAATCTCGGCTATACAATTATGTTACTGTAAGAATTTCAAAATATGTCATATTTTATGATTTAAATTACAGCATGCTGTAAAGTTTTGGTAGTTATACTTTGTATAAAGTTATATATTCAATGTCAGTTTTCAGAAATAAATTCTGTGGAGGAATCTCTAACTTGACATGAGCTATCTCTTTTCTATTCCTATGTAAATACCGAGAAAACGTCTTCCGACTTTCTACTATCGGAAAGCTCAGATCGTTTTGTTTGGGCATTGAAAGAGAAGGTTTTAACAGAAATAGTATTTTCATCTTAGTTTTAATACGTTTCTTTAAGCATAAATAAATATTTAGATTTGAAATTTCTTTCTCATGCAAAAGATTTTAAATATTGTTTCGCATATATTAAACAAAAAAATTTTCAGATTAATTTAATCATTAATGAATATATTTCAAAAATATATGCAGAAACAAGAGACTGATAGTGAGAGAGGCGAAACTTAAAATATAATTAATGATATTAGAATCATTTAATTTAGACAAAATTAAAAAAACTGAAAATATTTGTTATAAAAAGAAATGAAAAAATATGAAAGCTTTCATATTTTATATTACCCCCAAAGAGGCCTTTTTAACGCTTTTTGTGTTACCTTTATTCATTAAGTATCATGTTTTTCGCACTTATTCGTTAATTCGTTAAAATTCCAATTCAACCATAAAATCCAATTCAACAGCAATATCACAGAATAAATTTAAAACAGCATATCTTTAGAATTTTCGATACACAGTCTCGCGCGCTGAAGATATTTTTTTTTCACCGTACAGCGCTGCCATTGCTCGCTTTGAAATATTTGAGTTTCTTAAGCAAAAACTCATAAATACTTTACAAAATATGGAATAGATAATAAAGCAAATTCTAAGTTCATGATTTGGGCTTTCAGATGGCCATATTCGGATGGAGTCGTACGTTATTCAAAATTTGATGGCTCTAGGTACCAAAACCAAACTGTTTGATTCTCGGATTGGGGAAATACAACGATACCTAGAGCCATCAAATTTGAATAATGAAGTCTTCCACCTAAATATGGGCATCTGGAAGCCCAAACCATTAATTACGAATTTATTTTATTATCTTTTTCATAATTTTTAAATTTAACGAATTTTTGATTAACAAACTCAACGATTTGGAAGCAAGCAGTGGCAAGACACTGTGCGAAATAAAATGTTTTTACCTACCTGCGAGATTATGTATCGAAAATTGTAAAGATATGTTGTTTTCAAATATTTTTAGCCTAAAGAGGCGAAATGCTCTCAAAACATGTTTGTAAGTGTAAATGAAAAAATACGTTCCTTTGTGCTTTGATCTGTAAGCTTTGAGTTTTTTTTTTTTTTTATTTTATTGTATTTTATTTATAATTGTTTTACAAACATATCTTCAAGAAGTTTAAAAACATTGTAAACAAATTAGTTTTAATTATATAGCATTTAATCTGCAGAAATAAATCCTGAAAAAGGACAATTTATAGTAACACGTTATAGAAAATTAATCTTGTTAATATGCAACATTGATTAACATTAGTATTGTTGCAGTGTTTAACATCATTCTTATTTTAGCTGATTTTAAATTAAAATACTTTATAGAAACAAATCAGAAATAATACTTAATACTAATAATTTTCAATCCGTAGGTATGCATTGACTTTCTCAAAGTAATATCTGCTTTAAATATGCACCCAAGAAATCGATCAGTGGAATATGAATGGAAATCATACGAATATGAATGGAAATCATATTCGTAGCATTAACCATAATGGCATTAAATTTCAACTCAAATAAAAAAAAATATCTTGTTCAGGTATCCAGTTATTCAGGTATCCGGTATATCTAATCAAGAAACTTGGAAACCTTTCTACTGATATTAAAGTATGAATTTTATATCCTACAAGTTGAAAATTCTTACGGTCTTAAAATGAGCTTTAAGTGTTTAGTTGTGTATCTTTTCTTCTATGCAACGTTTTTATTTTTTAGAATGCTAAGGCGACAATTCTAATATTGCAGTTTCGGTTCAGGTATCCGGTTCTAGTCGACTAATCGGAAATCCTTTCTGCCCCATTGTAACTTTCTAAGTATGGGAAAGGATGGAATTTCTTTTTCGTAGCTTTTTCCTTTGTCTTGCTCTACATCTAGCATGGAGACAAATTTGAAGTTAAAGTTTCGAGTTTTGGTAAGAAGTACAGTTTGGGAAAACGCTTTTGGCGTAAACTTGTAAAACAAAACAAGAATAAGTTAGTGTCTTTTTTTTTCTCCCTATTACTTTTTACACTCGCTCTAAATAGCCAAAGAATTTATCAAGAAAGCCCTGTGTTTCGTAAAATACAGTTTTGGTGGTGATAAAACTTTCAAACTTCCGTGAAAGCCATACGGAATTACATATCAAGCAAAATTATTACCCGGGACGAAAAAAACATTTGAATAATTTAGCTGTTTATAATGAATCATTTATGACATAAAAATTCCCATAAAATGCATTGACATAAATTCCCATAAAAATGCATTGACAATTTCGCAATCTTTACATTTATCTCAAACTCATAATTTTCATTGCATATTAAGTGTGTTAGCACTGGCTTTTTAAAATTACTGTGAGCATTTAACTTAATTTGTAAAGACATTTTGATGAATAGAGAATACAAAAATTTCTAAGACAGTATGCTATTTGAAGTTCATCGTCTCATAGGACTTAATTTTCATATATATGTTTATAACAAACAACCTTTCTTGTATATTGCAAATCTCTGCACATAAGTTTGTGTATTTGAACTAGAGATAGTGCTTTAATTAACCTACCGAGTACGATAAATATACTCACATGTGAGGGTTAACCTAGTGGTCTTCGTATAACTACAATTAAGGAAATACCTCCTAAATTGTGACTTTTCAAGCGCGCCAATCCGAGATTTCATGAGTATTTGGATAGATGCCAAGATCTCGAATTTTATGAAACCCTTTCTCAGTAAATGATCTCTGTAGGCATGGTGAACTCGTAGTTCTCTTTTAAATAGTGTTTTTAGAACTTGATCTGAATTATTTTTGTAGCACATCATGGGGTGCTTCTCATCTCAGAGTCCTAAACTTTCTCACTGTACACTTTGGCAAATGAAGTTTAATATGGAAAGTTAATTAAAGTTTACCAGCGACACCTCTGATCATAATAAAGATATTCAAATTTGTTCTACACTACAACTTTAGTTCTTTAATCTATACTATACTTCTGATATTGTTTAACCAGCCAATGGGGATCAGAATTATGAGTACAAAGATAAATTACGAAATTTTTTATATGGCTACTCGTAACATATATTCCTTAAAAATAGATTTGAAAATACCATTGCATTTTATATAATATTTGAAGAATTTTTATATCCCAGTATTAATTTTATCATGTTTTTACGTGACATCTGTATGTAAGGACGGAATAAAGGATACTTTTTCCCAAAACGGATTGTAAAATTGATTTTAAATGTTTTCAAAATAGATTTTTTCGTGACGTCTGTACGTACGTACTACATACGTATGTATATGTATCTCGCATAACTCAAAAGCGACTAGTCTCAAATCGTTGAAACTTTGTACATAGGTCTTCTATAATATGTAGTTGTGCACCTTCCGTTTTGGTTGCAATCGGCAGCACCAAATGTATATAAATGTATAGATATGTATAACTCTGTTACTCGACTCGGTGAGCTCAGATTTTTAAACTTATATGTTGGTAAATTGCGCCTTTTTTGCTTTAATAATGCTGGAAATATGTTATTCTCATCTTTTGGTTAAGGTTAGTATACCTTTAGTTAATCTGCATGCATTAGTTGTAAAATTATCAATAATTTAAAAGCTGTTTAAGTGTGGCTAAGCCTAATTTTTGTTTACCATAGCAGCCACATTTGTTTACATATGAAACTTAGCAAAATAGTATATTAAATCAGTTTCTGCAACTCCAATGTTTTTTGCCGAGTAGGACCAAAAACTAAACTTTCAGTTTTATGCACAAGGAAAATTTGCCTCCTTGCCTGCTAGCCGAATTGCTTGTTTTCGCGCAGAAGCTCTAATTTTAATTGTAATATTTTTTATTGCTTAACTGTATTTGGTGTTTTATTTTTTTTATATTTTCCAATTTTTAATAAAGATATTTTGAGGTCTTATGCATTATTGGATTACTGCGAAGTGAGAACCAAGAAAGTCATGTGGTGTCCGCATAAGATATTTTTTCTTAAAACTTTGATTCCACAGCAGTTATTTGGCATTAAGATAAACATGTTCTAGTACTTTAAGTAGAAGATTTTTAAACATGTGACTACTTATTTATGCGTTATGAACGCAATTTGTTTCTAAAGGAGAAGCAATATATCAGATTTCATTTCAAAAACAACTCAAACGTATTGTTATATCTTTGCAGACGTCTGCCACATATACCTAAAGAACGCAAACACATGTAAGAAAAAAGGTGATTCATATGCTTGTAGGAAAGATGTCCTGTATAAAGACAAAAGCTGCATATGCGTCTTCCATGCAGACTGTGTATCGGATATTCCATTTTATGTGTTTTGGTAGTAGTAGACGTTCCTCGTCTACTGCAATCGATGTAATATGTATTTTTATTTCTTTCGTTTCGGAATATAAACTATTTACTGCACCTTATTTACTTTGTTTAGTTTATCCCCTTTTTCCTTTTTTTTCTTTAATGAGAAATATGAGAATATGTATATGAAAATTAAATAATTTTCGCCTGTTCCTATTGAAAAACACTGGAGCAGATCAGACATTCTATATGATATTTTATTAATTTCATTTTTTATTTTTTCTTTGAACTTTTTAAGAGAAAATTTATCGTGTATAATCTACAATATTAAGTATTAAAACAGATATATCAAATTTATATCAATCTATTTTTATAAAATAAAAACAGGGATTAAAAAACATTAATTTTTTTTAAGAAGATATATTATTTTTACTTATTAAAATTACTTCTTGAAATAATAAATTAATTTTACTTGTTGCAACATGTAAAATTAATTTATTATTTCAAGAAGATATATTATTTTTTACTGCAATAATTTCAAAATAACGAAAACGCGGTAGTTACCGAAGTTTCCCGAGCTTTATATCTGAACGAAATAAAGAATTCTCTTTACAATTCAGCGCACACTTGGACATATTATTCATTTCAGATTGCTTTAATGGCATTATATTATGAATTTTAAAATCTTAAATACATAAAATTTCAGAACAAGAAATATATAGAGCAAGGTATTACATTTTTACATTGTACAGCCATTTTTTTTTCCTGGAGAAGTGAAAAATGAACAATACCCTCGTTGGAACTGGAACCTGAACCTCTCGAATATGCGCCGATCGTGCTAACCGTTACGAAGGCATGCAGAATGGAAGGAGAAACCCTTTTAAAAGGCGACTGGGGATTAGGGGACTCAATCACCAAATCTTGATGGTTAAGAATTATCATCCAGCACATTTTAGTTCGGGCGCCACTGTAGAGTCATTAGGGTTTTTGATGCTGGAGAACGGAAATATGTGCAATGTCTACGCTGGAACCTGAACCTCTCGAATACGCGCCGAGTGTACTAATCGTTACACTACGAAAGTATACAGAAAGGAGGGAGAAAATACTTTATAAAGTATAAATTAAGCTTTCACTCATAGTTAGTACTTTTATATAATACTAAAAAAACTTATTATTTATCTTAATTCTTTTCGGGATGAATCAAAACGGAACTACAGTTTTATCCATTTTCATGAATGGAAGTTTTGATTGATTTCCTGCATTTATTCCAGCATATCACTTCCCTTTTTTATTTTGTGAGGCAAAACTCAGCCTTTGGCGCTGTACCAAGAAGAGTGGATATCTTCATCAGCCCTTAAGATGGCTTCTATCAAATCTCTAGAGTGAGAAAAAAAAAAGTCCGTAAAAAGTGTACACCAGTTATAATAAAAGATGATTCCATTCAGGAAACTGTAATGCATCGGAGCTATCACCATAAATCTGATCTAGGAAAGTCATTTAAAATCTCCTCGGTTTCCACTCTATTTCAGATCTTTCGAGAAAAGCCACTTTTTCTCTTTGTGCGTGATAACTTGCATGTTTGGCAACTTCACAGTTGTCAAAACTGTGACTTTGGAATAGCATTCATGCCTATACCAGGAGAGTTGTAATGTACTATATGTGAAAACTCATTCGCGTCAGTTAAAACGTAAGTAGTTGTGATACGCGATTGTTGCAACATGTAAAATTAATGTGTTCAGTTACCCGACGTTTACATTTCTGTTATCTCTCTCTTTCGCTGTTAATAAATAAACAATTTGCTTCTTTTGACACAGAAAATTTTTTGTGATTAAGTAACATGACAGTCAAAGGAACAAAAGGACAGAGAATGAATATTTAAATACATCTTTCGATGAGTAGGAAACAAAGCTAAAGGCATTCAAGTAAATAATTAATGTATTCGTTCTTACTCTGTTCTTATTCTGTTCTTACTCTGTATTCGTTCTTAATCTGTTGATTTTATTAAATGAGTAAATATTTTTTAATTTCTTGTAATGGTGAAAAATGATTCTCGTGGAGACTACTGATTGTGCATTTTATACGCTGAATATCTTATTAACAGGATGGAACTTTCATTAGATGTAAAGACGATATTTTAGAAAGGTTTATTTATTTTTGGTAAATGCGCTTTATTTTCTCATCGATAGGCATTTAGCCGACTTAGGTTTTGGCCATTACTTAGGCTGGAAGTGGTGAGCACTTTATTATGGAAGCACCTAATAGGTGGGCCATTGTTACCTCCTACGAAAGGATGAACAATTACAGCCATGCCTTCTCCGAGATTCGAACAGAGGACCTTCGGTATAGCAGTAGGCTCCTCAATCAGCCATGCCCATCTGGGCGAATACTGTCTGTCTACGGTAAGAACAGCTCCCGCCACGGTGTCTGGCGAGTGGCGGTCGCTATAGCAACAGGGCTAGTATATTTCAAATAGGGACGAACCAAGGGTTGCTTTATTGTTATTTTGTTTTTGGCGACTGTTGGCTTAAGGGAAGTTTATCATTCGTCTTCTCGGCTTCATTCCAGCTGCACGCATCTTTTCTTAAGCCTTATATTATTACTATTAGCTCTTTTTATTCTCGTTGTTATATCTTTTGTACTAGCATTTGCTCAAATTCGCTTCTATTTAGCTTGATTTTCGTAGTGCTTTGTTAATCGCCAATTTTTTAAAATGCCCTTCCAGTTTAAGAAAGGTCAACCTTTAAGAAGTTAGTTTAAACTGACCTTTAAGAAGTCAGTTTAAGAAAGGTCAACAATGGGTGAAAATAAACTTCTGAATACGCTTGGAAAGAAATGTAAAAGCCCTGCTAATCATAAGTGTGAAATTGACGATTTTGATAAATGCGTTCTACGGCAGACAATACAAGACTTTCACATCAAAGAAAAGAAAGTCCATCTGTGCGGAAATTACTGCCTGTCTTGTGGCAAAAAATAGACTTCCCGTGGCAAAAAGACACTTTGTGCAAAATTTTGTGTTCAATGAATTTTCGTTGGAATGCGTAGAAAAAAAAAATTCTTATCGAAAGACCTCACATTGTATTTTGGAGGAACAATTATTTACGCGAAATGAGAAAACTCAGAGCAAGTGAACGCCACATCGTTTACATCGATGAAACATGGATTGACAGCAATTTAACTTTTAAGAAATGTTGGCAACATGATACGGTTTTGGGCGCACAGCCAGTTTCCCTTAGCAAGCCCTCCATGAAGGCATCCCTCCTCTTAGGCATTTAACCCCGGAGGCTTTCCGTCATCATATAAACCAACCCAAACCACTGGTAATTAAGGAAAAAGTAGTTTTGATTTTAATTCACCTTCGCTTCCTTCCGCCATTAAATTAACCAGCTTTTGGTTTAGTTTAAAGGTATGAGAAAAGAAGAAATGTTCGCAAAAAGTATTTATTGAGAGCATGGGTATGTAAAAAAACGCTTTTACTTTCAAGATGATTCTATATACATTTAATGATGAAATTTTTAGTCATTATTAAAGCACAAGCAATAAATTAACAGAAAATTTTGAAATAAAAACATAGCAGAACGTCATTTAAAGACTGACGAAATTGCTTTGAATGTTCACGGTAGATCAGCTAGAGGGGAGAATTATAAAAATTAAATTTATTTTATATTTATGAAGTGCGTCTATACTATATAAAGAGAATGGGGCAATCAAGTAGATTTCTAAGATGTCATCTATGATTTTGCAAGCAAACAAATAAACAAAAAAGAAGCAAAATAATAGCATGATTTTTTTAAATGTCAAAATTGAAATTTTTCTTCAAAAATAAACACGGATTTTTAAATTTATTTCCCTACAAGTTTATTTTTACTCATTGTACATCTAGAGGGATGGCAAATTCAGCGACTTGTACCTCACACGGCAAAATCAAAGACCGTTTCTTGACTGCAAAAGCTTTATCTACGCCATCGAATTTCATTTTCGGAAATTGGATGTCGGGGTCGACGCAAAGGGTCAACAAGCATTTTACTTGAAACTAAAACAAAATGTGAATATCGCCAAATCATCTTTAAATGCGCCAAGGTGGCAAACTCAGAAGTAAGTCTTCAAGACACCCCTACGAAAAATGGGTTAGGGCTCGTTTCTACGGCAACAGACAGCTGCAGACAAACTGGCGAGAGCTGTTCTTACCATAGACAGACAGTCTGTTGCTGTAAATGATCGTATACCTTAACTCTTTAATTTGAATCTTGAAATCGAGCTGAACGGGAATTAATCTTTTGAAGACGGGATGGCCATTATAGTGGCCATAGAGTCCTCTCTTTGAAAAGACGAGGTTGTCCACTTTAGTGACCATGTCTTTTTCCCCCATTTTCCAGGGTGAAAAGTGGGTTGAAATGTCAAATTTGACGTCCCTGTGGTTTTAACCACTTATCTCTTTCAAAGGTCTTCCTTTTGCGACATAGATGCATCCCTCTGAGAATCCATTAAACTACACACAAGAATCTTTGTTACAAAAAGGAGGTGATTTCTTAAAGGGGGGAAAGCATTCGGTTCAAGATTCCCCGTCCTTTGGTAGCTTTTTGAAATTTAGAGTTGATCATGCCATTTAGAGATATCCCAGGTTTTTATATTTTTATTAACATTTAGATGATAAGAAATACGTATACACTCGCAGTGGCCTATTTTCTTAAAATAATCTTGGTTTAATTCTATACACATTTTCAGCGTGATTTAGGAATATTGACCCGACTCAGTTTACAGACAACCTTGAAAATTACGTGAAACGCAAGGTAATAAAACGTTAGTAGAACACCTCAAGTTATAGCTGCATGTCACGTGCAACTTAATGCAAATGGGTATAAAACAGCATAAAAGATATATTAACTATACGAACAGTCCTGTGGGAATTTACTTGAAAGATTACTTCTGGATGTCAAAATAAGGAGGAATTTTATTATTTTGTCCAAGATTTTCGAAGTTCTTAGCACAATATAATTTCTAATATTTACCGCTGTAACAAGTTATATGCCTTTTCTACGTTTTGGCACGCGAAGCACAATATAGTGGAAGTTTTAGTAATTAGATTAAATAAAAGTAAATCAGAAATGTATCCGTTCTTAAACCTCAACTTCTAACCAGTCAAAATTATACCTTTACTAGTAACCTGAAGTGTTATTTTTATTTATTTAGTTGTAATTAGCATTTAGTTGTAATTATCAAGTGTGCGTGCATACTTAACATAAATCTTTCCCAGTTAATCAGCATGCGAAGGTTATTAAAGTAAACCGACGTTTTCTACGCTAATTTTAAATTCAGTGCTTTTGTTTTCCTCTAAAGTATAAAAATATATTTATATTATCTGATATCTTTTTTATTTGTTTCTTATTTAACTTAATGAGCTCAAGGTGCTTCTAGTTTTTGGTGTAATTTTTAAGCATTCTTGAAACTTGTGATTGATATTTTCCGCACTTCCACGTTATGTCTGGAAATCTGTAGAGAGCAATTTTTTAAATGTACTTCATGCAAATATGGGTTAATTGAAGAATTTGTAATAACTACGCTATAAGTTATAAATAACTCAGTTTTACATTTTCTAACGAGAAAGTCAACATCATTAACGGTTATAATTTTAATGATAAGTATTTTAGAAACATAAATATTTGCATTAAAGAAATGAATAAATACGACCAACCCTTTATTTTGCTTTTACTACTGGATAACTTGGTTAATAATTTTTGATAAAGATAAATTAAATATTAGAATACAAGCCAGGCGAAATTGACTGTCCTACCGAACGGCTCTGGTTCGTATCCTGGAAATGGCATGGATGTTTTTAAATGTATAATGTCTGTGTTGCATGGTGGCACCTTAAATATGCAGCGAGCCGAAAGTCCCTCGAGAGGCTATTGGTAGGGGAAGAGGAGCGGAAGAACCTCGGAACCCGCCCCCCCCCCGGTGTGCTCTCAAAGAATTGGGGGCGAAACTGAGCAAATTCGTACTATCACCTATAGGGAGCTCAAGGATCTCAAGGTGCAATCTTGCACTCCTTCCCACGAATCTTGCACTCTTTGCCACTGGCCTTTCTACCAATGACATTCTCAGTCTTGCACTCCTTGGCCACAATAAACATGCTACTGGCAAATAAAGATCGGACTATAACCAGACTTCCACAAAACAAACAAGATCACATGTGCAAGGTCTAATAGCAGCTTTTCTATCGAAATTGTTCGTGAAAGAATGTGATGAGAAAGAATAATATTGCATATTTATATTTAGCATTTTGTTTCTCTATATTTTTTGTAGATATGGAAGCAGCTTATGAAAATCTCATGTCGAAACCTGGCATAGCCACACTGAGAAAACATATTAAAGTAAACTGTAGAAATTTATATACGTTTCGAGAACAAGAGTCACGTTACGGTCTCAAAATCTACGATCTGAAGATTTTTTCCTTCATCAATTTTCTTTCATTATATGCATGTAAATGTTCATCTTTTTTAATCCAGTTCGTTGATGCTAAAAATGCAGTTACATCAAAAGTATTTATAATAGTGTCTATGGCAAAAAAGATTATATTAATCTGAAAAATTCACACATGATTTCTTCTTCAGTGCATACACAAGACCACTCTAGAAATTTTTCAATCCCTTTTTTAAGTTCTTACAGGATTTCAGTGTCTCTCACTAGGCCTAAATTAAGGAGTAATTTTGCATTTGAACACCTATTAACATGGGTGGTGCTAAAGACTAACAGTACCAACCTTCCAGCGCCCTTTTACAAACACTTGCAATTATTCACTGGTCATTTTCAGATGACTCTTAATTTGTTGCTTCTGCCAATCCTTCAGAATATTTTCGTTAAGCCGCCACTACATTGCAAGTATTCATATGCAGTTATCCGTTCTCTTTTCTGATTGCATCATCTGCAGTAATAATTCTTCAACTTCTTCACAGAGAGGAACATCTTTTCAAGTTTTTTAGTTAGAAAGTGCAACTGATCTTCTAGAAATGCCAACAAATTATGCATTGCACATGTTCCATCATCTCGATGTGTGCAAATATGTTACATATACTCAGAATATTTGTCATTTATATCGGTAAATAAACAACATATTCAATTTCTCTGGAATAAGAAGATTTTAATGTTGAATTTTAACTCAGATTGGATGCATGCGGTTCTACTATTGAGGGTTTGCTGTCCTTTTAATAATAAACTTTGAATTATCATCTTTTTTTATTAAGTATTTAATACCATATGGCATTTGGTTGTGCCTTATCCAACCCGATCGACAGTAACATCAGATCAGGTCTTTTATTTTAGAGCAAGCCCTCGAAATTCATATCTGAAAGGAATCAAAATTGCGTATGTGGTTGGCAAAAGTCTCGGGCATCAAACAGGTGATACTTTGCCCAGTTCCGCTCCCAATATTGAGGGAGAACACTCTGGGAAATAAGCGATAAGTGACGGAGGACCTGGGCACTGTCCCTTTACCATTTGCGTTAATCAGTACAGCACCACGTTTACCTTTATCTTGCATTTCATAGTACATTATGTATTACGATACATGATTTACATATTGCATTATATACTACATATCAAATTAATACTTTACCCTAACATTACATTAACTTCACATGAACAAATTGCATCAAAATTCTTTCTTAATAAACCCTATATCGGTACATTATAAAAGGGTTATTTTGCACAGAATTCGCTCTAGACACAGGATACGCATTATATTATCATTATACACTGGGTACGCATTACATTATACACTGGGTACGCATTACATTATACACAGGGAAATTAATGACAAATAGGAACATTATACGCAATAGGGGCTTATAAGCACGATACGGGTTTAATTATTCACAGGAAGTTAGTTATACAGGTATACAGGTATTGCATTATACAGGATAAATTATACATATGATATGCTTTATACACTGGATGCATATTGAATTGTCATCATTAATCTTAAAACTGCTAAGCATTTTTTGCTTTGAAAATATATATAACTGCCATAATTGTTACATTAATTATGGCAACTTTTCAATTGAAACAGCTGTTTGTCACTTCGAGAGATTAAAATTAAAGTTATACCTTTCAAAAGTGCTGTATTAAAATCAACATCCTTGAAAACACAAAAAAAAAAAAAAAAATTTAAAACAATCTATCAACCTTTCCCTAAAAAGATCAGCAAATGTAAGATACACCTAATAACATGCAAATTTTTGATTAAAATTTATTCCAGCGAATTGTTTCGTGATTAATTGAATTCTCTTTAATGGATAAATATTTTTAAAATAACTTTTTGCTTATCAGCAGTTGATAACTCTCTTCCTTAATTTGCGAAAATGCATTTTTTAAAACATTAATATGAAGTTATTCATTTTTAAGATGATAATGACAGCAGAATACTTTTTTTTATGATCCGCATCAGAAGTAAGTGCACCTATTTTGATGCTGCTTCAGCAATAATGTAAATTTTTTTAGGCGGTTAATGCTTTCATTTAATTACCTTATTTGTTATATAGGAGCATTATTCTTTTGTACTTTCTCGCTGCTTTGATAATTAGATTATAAATTCTTAAATTCCATCTGAAGTATGCGGATTACTTTTTAAAGACCTTTTGCTATTTTGCATTAATCTTCATTTTCATATATGAAAGAACTTTTTTAATAAATTTAATTTTAACGCAAAGAACTTTTTCAAACTAATTCGGTTTCTTTAGTAGCGTTTTATTAAGTAATATGTAATTTTGAAATCTAAATTTAAATTCAATTGCATTGATAATGACTTAGGTGGGGAAGTTTAATTCAAATTAGCAAATGCATATGAAATTTTCCTAAAAAGCTTCCCTTTGCTATCGTTTTTACATTTTTAATTATTTTTTCCTAGCTAAATATCAGAAAGTTCCTGTTAATCTTTTGTATTATTAATTTCTTATGAAAGGAAACACAATTTTATCTCCTTCATCAATGTTTTTTAAGTAAAACTGAGGAGTATGTTTATATAAGAGTGCATTTTTAAAATAAATTTAACAAAACAAATTTCAATTCATGATTATAATTGATGAAAATATTTGAAGTAGTTTAATTGCATAAAAATGATTAAATATTATAATTAAGAAACACATCATTAAAAAATAATTAGAGCTTACCAAGACTGAACTCGAAATCTCGGTTTTAAAATTCTATAGAACTGTGGTGTTTTCAGCATATTTTCAGTATACCTGTGACAATAGCCAATTTAAGCACTCGCACACCTGTATTTTAGGTAATCATTCATTTAATCACCATTGTACAATAGGGCAGTTCATAAGAAACAAAATGCTGTTTTCATAATTAAGGATACAACTAATGAGTAAGGCTTCGTTTTACCGTCATAAAGCTTTAAAGAATAAAATCATTAAGTCCATTCACACCCGTTTAGCCGGGTTTCAGCCGTAGCCAATCAGGGAAGGGAAAGTTGCGCATGCGTAAATGTGTTGCTTACTCAGCGAATCCATCTACCTATGTCTCATCGCTGCGATTGGTGGTTCTTATACCAACCTGGCATAAAGTTCAGGAGTTAGAACTTTTAAGCAAACAAATTAAACCAATTTTTGTGAAGTAGCAAGATCTGGTTGTGTAGTAACGAAGCTCTGCCTAAACCACTTATGATATTAAAACAAACGTATATATCTAACTGAAAAATACTCAGTTTTTTTTTTTCATATCGGACTCCATGATTTAAAAGCATACAAATTTCATGTAACAGCACATTTTTCTCAGAAGAAGCCATTTTATCTTAACCATTGAAAGGATAGTATCACGTGAAAGTTTTGTTGTATATCAAAGTAATATAGGACATTATGGTTGAACTTTTAGTTTATTAGTTAATTAAAATGCTAAGCTATACTTAGCTAATGGCATTAGTACTTCTTGATAAGAAAATTATTCCTAACTAAAGGCACAAAGCGCTTCGAATGTCTACTTCTTCACATACAACTTTTAAATATTCATGAAACTGAATGCTTTTTAATTTAGTTAGGTTTTCTTAATTCTTTGAGGGAGGCACACTTAATTAGAAAACTAAAGAATATTTTTCTACTGGCTTTCCTGTGAACTAGCTTGTGATTAACTAACCTTCAGCATTAAACTAAATATTTTACGTTTTAATGTTGACTTTGTGGCTGAAACTGTGAAAAATGTATTTTTAAGTGGATTATGATTTTACTGCGTAGAATTTACAAGCAGGTGAAAGGAAAGAATTATTTTTAATTCCTTTTTTCCATAGCTGTTTAGACCACGAAAACTATTCCTAACAATATTTTTCACATTAGATGAGAAAACAAAATCATCCACTTGCTAGAAATAACAGAAATTTTTAATCCTAGCTCATTCCTAAACTCAAAAGGGTTATTTAATTAAAAGCGTTCTACTTCTCTTAACCCAAACATGAGTTGTGCGTCTGTAAAATACAGTTCAGTTGAGCTAATCTGAAAGAGTTAGTTAGTTCCATAAATGTAACACGTCTTGAGATTTATTTATCAAACTTCTTAAAACTACAAAAACATGCTCACTAGTTAAGGATTATGGATTATTACTTAGTTCTATAATTTATTTAAAAATTTAATCTTTTTCTAGAGCAAATTATTTAATTAAATCAGTATTATTTTAAGACAGAGATTACTTCCCGAGAATAAAATCGAAAAAAAAAATAATTACATTTATTGTAGTTATTTTTACTACAGTTTATTACAGTTATTTATATCTTATATATTATAATTTTAAATTATATATAATTTATATCTTCTGTCTTATAATTTATTATAGTTATTTATATATTATATTTGTATTATAGTTGGTTATACTTACGTTTTTCAGTTAAATTTCAAATCTGATTCCATTATTATATTCTGTAACTGTTCTAACTCAATATTGCGTTAGGAAACAGTATATATGCTTGCATGTAAGCGAAAAGAAATATATTTCAAGTTCTTTCGAAAACTGATGTTAAATAATGGATTTGCCCAGTAGTTATATAACAGAAAACTTATTGATTCTTTCATAACCACAATATATAATTCCACAATATATAATTTTCCCATTCTATACAATGGGAAGAGGAATATTGTTCCTTATGTATGTTAGTTTAATTTAGTTTACAATTTCTTGACGATAAGAGGCAAGCAGTATGTGTTGCATTCAACAAGCAACTTTTCCTTTCTTCGTGTCTGATAGAATAAATGATAGGAATATTTTAAGTAATTTGTTACTAAGGAATTATAGTGATTTTCCTGCGAAATTAATTTTTGTATAAATTTATGGAGGGACTGATAAGATGAATTTGAGGTGTTTTGTTATAAACATTATTTTCCAGTATTCTCATTTGTTCATTTTATAGTACCACTATAGGGTTTCATGATGAATGCTGTCTTCGGAAACGCTGTCGCTGTCAAAAGTTTTAAATTCTGCGTTTATTAACTATTCGGGGAATTTTTAAATATTATTACTGACATTTTCGTTAAAGCTTTAAACATCAAATACAGGGTATCCAGAAATATTTACTCTGATTACAAAAAAATAATAATTTATGATGGTGCTCAGATAACGAAACATGCATTCATCCTCAAATATACAAACTTTCAAAGTTTATAATACTGGATATATTCAATAAACTTCCACATATGCACCTCTAGCACGAAAAATATCCACAACCAATACTTAATTTCAGACCACACATTCGTCAGCATTTCTTGTATTGTAGGGAAGAGGATGGTTAATCACACTCTTCAAAATGCTAACATAGAGCACCATGTTGTTAATGCAAAACATGCCAGAACAATTAATTGTGCTGCAAGGCCATCAAATACAAACAAAGATAGTACCACTGCAGAACTTAAAGAGAAAGCATTTTCAATTAATAAATATACTTAACTCACGGGAATAAAATCCAGAATTACCATGCCTTTTTTCTGGGCCAAGTTGCTAGAAATGAAAATGCTGAAAAAAATTATGAGTAGCAAGACCTCTTGCTTTTTTGTTTAACCGTTAAAACCGAAGCCTCGAACAACCAGGAGCCACAATGCTATGACTGCCAATGGTGGCACTATTCTTCCGAGAAGCGCTTTTCTTTTCACATTGTGTGAAGTATTCATTACACCACAAAACGTCTAATAACTCGTCAGAGAAATAGAACTGAAGAACCCAGGTGCAGTACCTGCCTTAGCCCTCACGTTGCATCCTATCGTGCATGTTCTAAACTTCCCAAGAACAAACTTAGAAACCACAGAGAAGGTAATGTAATTAAACCTGGCGTTTCATGCGCAGAAATAACCAAGAAACATACTACAAATTCAAATATAACTCAGTCTAAACTACACCTAAATCAGCTGCTGCTGCATTCATCATTTTTAAACGATGTTTCAGGTAATGAAAATATGAATATTTGAAAAAGCCATAATACTAAAAATACTCTTTATCTTAATAGAAGAAAATAAATTTCAGAATCCCGAAATCTCTTCAAATGCACCTTAGAACTAGGCGAAATCTTTGGCAAGACACAAATCTCAGTTATAACTTAAGTATTTAAAACTTGCATGCCTAAACTAAAAGCACTTACAGATCCTGCAAATCAAATGCACATGTTTATTGAAATAGTTAGCAAATTCAATAACTATGGCTATAAGTATTTCAATCACTTACAACTTTCAATTATATTACGCAACACCTTAGCCAAAATGTAACATTCCTACCTTATTATGATTCTTTTCAGTTATTCTATAGACTCTTTCCTTTCATGTTACCAGTAGCCATGCCCTCACAGCATCCTAGCATTGCTCAGACTGAAGACGTAATTCGACTTACTTGCCAAACGAACCTCATCATGTCCTTTAAAAATTCGGTTTACAATTGCTATCGCGTAACACCAACGGACGTTTCTCTTCCAGCGTAAAACCATGCCATTTCATCCACCTGCACTTTTCGCCTGACTGAAGTGGCCTTTGAAAGACTTTTTATTTAGTGTCAAATATTAGTCTTCGGTCTCTTCTCGCTCCTGGAACTTGACAATGATAACAATAATAACGTTATATGCTGGTTTTGTACGTTTTTCTGCTAAGGATGGGGCCTACGACCAGAAGCCTACTTCCATGCGTCCAAACTTCTTGTATCATTGTGTAAATGGCGTCTGTGATGCGCTGTGGTAACATCAGGAACTGTTGTGTGATGCACAATATTTTTAACTTACACCCCAGAGAAAGAAATATGGGGGAAGCTATGTCAGAAGAAGTGTGTGACGTGAAATTAGGTACTCGTTGAATATTTTACTTGCTATAAATGATGCATATGTGGTTGTTTATTAAACTTTTGAAGACGGCATGGCCATTATAGTGGCCATAGAGTCCTCTCTTTGAAAAGACGGGATTATCCACTTTAGTGGCCATGTCTTTTTCTCCCATTTTCCAGGCTGAAAAGTGGGGTGAAATGTCAAATTTGACGTCCCTAGGGTTTTAACCACTTATCTCTTTCAAAGGTCTTCCTTTTCCGACATGGATGCACCCCTCTGAGAATCCATTTTACTACACACAAGAATCTTTGTTGCAAATAGGTGGCGATTTTTTAAAGAGGGAAAGCATTCGGATCAAGATTCCCCGTCCTTTGGTAGCTTTTACTGCTACCAAAGCCCCGGCCTCAAAAGGCTAAATGTTTTCAATATGTTTACAAACTTCGAGTGCTTATGCATTTGGGATTCAATGCATGATTTGTTATTTGGGCACAAACACGAGTTATCCTGTTTGTAATCAAGGTAAGCACTTGTGCTCACCCGTTATATGAAAAGGAACTCGAAGGTAATAGTTCAGGAAAATAGTTTGCATAGGTGTAATACATGAGAAAATGCATAAGAATGGCTTAATGATAAAACATTGCATTACATTTTAAGGAAAGTAAATCACTATCTTCTTTATGTTAAGTTCATTAAGATAAAAAATTCAGTTGGGGGAGAAAAGAAGTATCACATTTAACACAAACATAGAATTAAAAGTAAAGTAAAAAAATCTACAGACTGTGCAACAACACGTTGGGGAACCAGAAGTGGACGGAGATTACACAATTAAACTAATCGAAAAATCGAAATTTAAGTGAACAAGGCAACGAATCAAAAGAATTGAAGCAATCGAAAAAGAAAATTACTTGACAACTTTGCCCTTTTCAAGTGCGCATTTTCACTTCATTCCCGCCGAGATATTTTTGGTTTTAGCAATTTTTTTTCCAAAATCGATAATTGATTAATCCTAAGAGCATTCCTTGGACGTTTTTTATTCTTCTATCTTTTTAACTCGATTGTCATTAGGTACGTCTGATAAAAAAACAACATTCAGGCTAAAAAAAAATTTTTGCTCAGAGAAAACCCAACGGAAGAACTCAATGTCTTTTAAAGCACTGCAGAATCGTTATCGAGGACCGAAAGTTTTAAAAGGATGGTTTGTGTTTTCCTACTTTGGTGGATTGCAGTTTTTGTTGTCGTTGATTCTTTTCTCTTTCGTATATTTGAACACTTTATGCTTCTTATCGATAAAGTACCAACGCGTGCTCTTGCCTTATTGAGAATTTGTTATTTTTTCAGTAGGGAGTTTTATTTATTTATTTGTTTACTGATGTACTCCAATTATTTTAAGGCGCTTTTTAAGATGAGCATAACATGAACTGTTAAAAAAAAGATGCTTTCGATCAATGATTGAGATATAAATCTCTTGGCAGAAATCATTATTCGAATAAACTACTTAAATTAAAATGCATTTCATCGGAATTCTTATATTGACAGCAACACAATGTCACTCTACTGATTAATATAGAATTTAGACATACCTGATAATATCTCGACCTTCAGTGCAATACGTCAATTGAACTAGTGATACGGCAGCGTAAAATTTTAAATTATGGCTTATGTTTCTATGCGCTGAAGCTAATATTATGTTTCTTTGAGCATTTACAGAGACTGCGTTTGACATGAAAAACATTTTAATTAGAATTCACATATAGTAGAAATCCAATTATCCGAATTAACTGGGACCGGATAGCATTCGGATAATCAAAAGTTCGGATAAATGGATTTTTTCCCCGAAGAAAGAGTCTACATACACTTTAATTAACCACTGTATGTAATGTATGTTAAAAATGGGAGAAAAAATATTTTTATGAAAGTGAGGTTTTAATTAATTAAAATGAAAGGCAACATTTAACGTAATAAACTAGACTAGAAGAGAAACACGCTAATGTGACAATCAAAATCGTAAAAACAACCTTGCATTTAGCGTAAGTATAATGAAACACTCAATCGATTTCGAGGGCAGCTAAAGGTCCTTCCTCATCAGGAGAAAGAAATACGTAGAAAGAAGAAAATAAAGGAGAAGGAGTCTCAGAAACACGTGGTCCTTATCAGCACTGCACGTGGTTATAACTGGATTTTTAATCAGAGTTGCACTGGCCGCCTACTTTTACTGAGCCAGGCTATCTGATCAAGCATAAAGGACAAGAACTCCTTCTCCTTTATTTTCTTCTTTCTATGTATTTCTTTCTCCTGATGAGGAGGGACCTTTAGCTGCCCTCGAAATCGATTCAGTGTTTCATTAAGCTAAATACAAGGTTGTTTTTACGATTTTGATTTAACGCTATCAGGACTTGTGTTCCTCTTTACTTGCCTTGGAAACATGAACTGTCCTGACTCGGAACAGGGAGCTTACTCAAGCTATGTTCAGTAAATTGTGAAGTAGACAATACACATAGGAAGGGTATACGAAATCCTTTATTTTTCTATCTTTACAGAGATTTCCGGAACTTCGGAATACAGAGACCAACCACTTGTGGTCTGAACGTAAGAATATAAAACTACTAACTAAAACTCTAACTAAAACTAACTTCGGATTAATATACAAGTGCCTAACTTTAAGATTGGCCGTTATTTAACAAAATCCGTATGCAGTACAGAGAGCTGCTAAAACTACGATACATTTGAAATTATCAAGAGGACTAAACCTCTGGCCTTGAAGGCAACCAGCAACCGAGTAAAACTACTATGGCAAGCGGCCTGCTTTTAATAACTCCTCTTGCTTGGCAAAAAGCCACAACTTAAGTACTTGGCGTTAGCAAGACATATTTGCATAAATAAGTTAAAGCTTTTAATTCTGGCCGGAAGTAGAAAATAAGAAGTGATAGTAAAGATTTAAAATAAAATAAACGTTAGTAAAACTTAGGATCCTTACAACGTAATGTCATATAACGTTCTGTACAGCACTCACATGTGCTAAAAGTCATTGCTTGCTGAACACTTCGGTCAAAGTAAGCTGCTTGACTGTCTTCGTCCATTTTCGGGCAGCCAAGTCGCGCATCCACTCGACAATGAAAAGCTGCATGTGGTCACACTCGGGCTGACGCTTCAGTTTCAAGGTCGGCAAACGCTTCACTAGCTGATGGTCCCGTGTCTGCTTTAACTTCGACATTAAGGTCATCTTCTTCATCAACACTTTCTTTTCTCACATTTTCACATCATTTAGAATTTGAAACCCAGTATCGGACGAATCACAGGCCATCCATTCTGCTGTATCCTCATCACTAACTTCTGAACATCCAAGAATTTTCAAAATGTTTTTTAATACCTCAAGTGACGCGTCATCCTAATCTTCTCCTCTCTCTTCCCTTTCATTTTCTTGACATTCATTTTTTCCTTTTTCTCCTTTTCCTTCTCTTCTTCAGTTGATTTTGAAATTCTGAAGGCGATTCGGATAATCAGGGTTTCGGCTAGTCGAATTCCGGATAATTGGAGTTGTACTGTTTCTCGAATCGATAAGGAGTAAAAAAAACTGCAAAAATATCACCATTAATAAGGCATTTCTGCAAATGATTTTATTTGCATGCGGGACTGCGTAAATAATAACAGAGTGTATCTTCTGGCAGATTAACTGCCTTTATAATTTGCATTTTTTACGATCTTCGGGTTTATTGATATGTATTAGAGTAATTGCTCACAGGTATAGACATAGTTTTCTTTCTATGGGAGACTGTGGGTTTAAGGATTAATAAATTAAATAAATTTTCTACATGCAAATGTAACTATGCATTAAATAACTGCAAATTATATCAATTTTCTTTCTTTACTTTTCATATTTTTGGATTTTATATAGGTATTTTTGGATTTGTTAATTTAATTTATTCCCTTCATTATCTTTCTGTTTGTGCTGAAATTTGTATTTTAGAAATCATCGCAACAGGGAAAAGTGTTTTAAGTGAATAGTTGTGAGAAATTCGATTAATAGGAAAAGTATAATCTGTTTAACGTACTATATATAATTTACAATTTCTTTTACAACTTGCTTTTGGCAATATGCGGGTCGTTGGCAATCCTCGAACAATATGCAGGCGCCAGGACCATTTCGCTCACTTTCGCGCCCACCCCAATTTTAATGTTCAACACCCCGGGGGAACGGATCCAAAGGCCTCAGGACTTTCGGCTTCCCGCATGTTTAGAGGGCTCCCATGCCGCACAGAAACTATACATTTATAAACTTTCATGCCTTCCCGGGATTCGAAGCCGGGCCCATTGGTACCGCAGTAGGTCCTTCTAATCACTATACCGTCTAGGCGGCAGATTTAATTCTGGAGCATTGAAAATACTCGTTGTTTCTGTTACAAACCTCATGCAGGATTTCAGATATTATACTACATATACACACTGAAATGCATTAATTGCATTAATTGAACACTGAAATGCATTATAAACCATTAATTGAAATCTTACAAGAGATCTAAAACATTTATTTGTGTTAAGCGGACTGATACACCTTAAAACCCATAAGATCTTCGAATATGTGACTGTTGCAAGAATAGGGTTAACTTATTTATTTTAAAAATTAGCAATTATTTTCAACTTTTTACAGCTGATTGGATAATATAGCTGTGTTCTAAAATAGTAATAAGAAAGTTTGTGTTGCCACAAATATTTTTATAATTTAATCCGCTTTGTGACAAAAGTTTTCGTCACGTTTCCACCTTGCGTTAAGGTGTTTAAAACAGTTTAAAACATTCTGTTGCATAATTTAATTCCATATTTAATATATAGCTTTTATAACATTTGGAAACTACTGTGAACCAAAAAATCTAATAATTTTAAGTTAAATTTTTATTTTATTTGGAGTTGAGGTTATAAAATATATTTTATTAAAAAAAATCTGTAATATTTTCGTGCATAAAATTTTTCAGTATTAAAATATTTATCATACTTTTGGTTCAGTTAGAAAATAGTGCCCATATAAAGAATTCCATCGAATTTCAAGTATGTACCATTAGCCATTTTTAAAATATCATGCGCGCAAGGTGGAAACATGGCGAAATATTTTGTCACAAAGAGGATTAAATTACAAAAATATTTGTGGCAACACAAACTTTCTGGTTACTAGTTTCCAAAGCAGCTATATTATGTAGTCAGCTGTAAAAAGTTGGAAATAATTGCTTTTAAAATAGATTAAATATCCCAATTCTTGCAACAGTCACATAATCGAAGATCATGAGGGGTTTAAGGTGTATGAGCCCCCTTAAACAATAAAAATATGTTAATTAAAATTATTATAACCAACCTGCTTGCATACGATCAGTTCTCCTTTGAAAATCTAAATATTTTAAAATGAAGAGAAATAATCTTTTGTTCAACATTATTTAATTTCAAACACTTATTACAGTTCAAAAGACAAATTTCAAGAGTAGAATAGACAAATTTCAAGAGATTCCGCTTCATCAGCAGAAACAAGTATTCAGATAATGAGAAAGCACAACAGCGTATCACTTTAAATGCATTAGTCCTTTGCAACTATATTAATGCCTAATATAAACAGAAATTTATTTAATGTTGAGGCTCTTACATTGAATAAGAGAGACATAGTTTTAAAACACATTCATTCAATATTTGCGGATTAAAACAGTATGCTTTGTATCAAATTAAGTTACAGTAGAGTATATTTGACACCACATTCCCTAAATTTGTATTGCAACAGGCAGGAAAGGCTGTTATTATGAGAGTTTGCTATTATAAAGCTGTTATTGTGAAATAACCTCATTTAAGGATTTCTCGCAAACCAAAAATGGATGAAAGCGTCAAAACTACTCTCGATAATATTTTCCTTCAACATCTTTTAAGCTTGTTTGCAGCTTAACTTGACTTACTTAAACTGATATATTTGGAACATGTTGTAGGATTATAAATTAATTCTTTCACACAATTCCATCTTGTGTGGACATAAAGTACAGAAAATAACTTTTATGGCTACGAAAATATGTAGCGAAGGTGAATTAAAGCTGCACAAAACTATTAGTTTACAACTGACAAAAATATTTGAGAAAGCTACGATAGTAGTATTAGTAGTTTTGACTATATTTGCAACTTAAGAAAGAAATAATAAGAAAACTCAGTTTAGGAAACGTAAATGGAGACAAATTGTATAAGTGTAAAAATAAGATTCATTTCCAACTCCATTCTAAATGGAACGAGTTAATGGTTTGAGTTTGGTAGCAAAGTTCTCCTGACACATCACCTTTAAGTGCAGAATATGAGGGTCTCCGCCGATAACATTGCGGCAAAAACATCGGGGACGAAAACGTCGCGGAGAAAACAACGCAAGGCGAAAACGTCGTGCTACAAAACATCGTGGGAGAAAACATCGCAAAGAGAAAACATCGCAGTTCTAAAACATCGTGCTACAAAACATCGTCGTCGAAAATAAAGCGGTTCAAAAACTTCGCAGTTTAAAAACATCGTCATCGAAAATCGTGGTAAAAAATAAAGTATCTACAAATCATCGCATGACGATAACTTCGCAGACATACTTTTTTCAGGTTTTAATTATTGTAAATGGATATTCCCATAATGATTTGTGAGTTCAGTATGTAAAGAAGGATAATTTTTATTTTCACATATTTTATTAACTAATAAATGTTTGCTGAAAAAGTAAGAAGGAAACTTAAGCATAAAAAATTAAATGCAAATTATAGATTATACTTTTCATGAAAAATTACCAGTAGAAACTTTATAAAAATGATTTATTAATGGCCTTTGTTAATTAACTATGTCGGTTTAAAATTCTGTTAAGTGGTATAAGTTGCATTAATTTTCTATGCTTAAGTTTCATTCTTATTTTCTCAGCAAAAATTTATTAGTTAATAAAAAGTATGAAAGTAAAAATTATCCTTCTTTCCATCTTGCGATCACAAATCAATATGGGAATATCCATTTATAGTTATTAAAGGGTGAAAGAAGCATGTCTGCGATGTTATCGTCATGCGATGATTTGTAGATACTTTATTTTTTACCACGATATTTTCGACGACGATGTTTTTAAACTGCGAAGTTTTTGAACCGCTTTATTTTCGACGACGATGTTTTGTACCACGATGTTTTAGAACTGCGATGTTTTCTCGTTGCGATGTTTTCTCCCACGATGTTTTGTAGCACGACGTTTTTGCCTTGCGTTGTTTTCTCCGCGACGTTTTCGTCCGCGATGATTTTGCCGCGATGTTTTCGGCTGTAACCGAATATGAGATCACCAAGTGCATGAGTAAAATAAATGGAAGTATTATACGGAATAAATATGGAAGCTTTATAATAATATATGGAATGGAATAATATAATAGACGCTTTATAATAATATATGGAATGGAATAATATAATGGAAGCTTTATAATAATAATATAATTGAAGCTTATAATAGAAGCTTTATAATAATAAATGTAAGCTTCATATGGAAAATAAAATGGAAGCTTTTATCTCAAACCTCAGTCTTTAGATATCAAGCAACATAAGCTAGCCCTCTCGTTCTAAATTTGTTTATGAAACTATCTCCCTCGAGGGCCTTAAGCATGCATTTAGTGTACCATAATTAAAAATCTGATGTGTACACCACATCACTTCCATGTACGGAATATTAAATTATACGCATTTTTTCTTGCATTTCGTTTAAACTTATTGGATTGAATTAAATCTACTTCGTCGATAGCGCATAAACCACAAATGTCCTCTTTAAAATTCACTATAGTTTACCATAACAAGACTCTGGCGCTAGGCTCATTTAACAGAGTTACATTTCGTTCACATGATCACTCAGAATGCACAAAATTTATATATTTAAAGAATTATCTAATCGTTGCCAAATGTTCTTTTCAAATACTATAATAAACCTAGAACGATGTATAAACAAAATTAAGCAAACAGAACAAAAAAGGAACAGTTTTCACAGACGATTCAGTATTCCTCATTCAATTAATTCAGTTCTCCCTTCGCGACAAGGCAAAAATGCATAAACATTTAAAATATATATATTAAAAATTACGAAGTAAATCTTAAACACTTATTTTCTCGAAACATTCCAGAAAGGATTTGGCATAATTTAATTCGCAATAATAATGAAGGCGTTATCTTTGTTGTTGCGAATCTTAGTCTCTCTAGATTGGCAACAAATCTACTATTCTGCTGTTTCAAATGTAAACGAGCATGTCGGCCATGTTATTTAAAAATTAGTCTTAACCGCACTTAAACAGCTTTTAAACTGTTGATAATTTTACAAATATTGTTTTCAGATTTCCTAAAAGCATAAAAACCTTAACCGGAAGATAAGAACAACATAATTCAATAATTTTTAAAGCAAAAAACGCACAATTTACAAACGTATAAGAGCAAAGAAACTGAGATCACTGAGCCGGGTAACAAAATAGATATGTATATAAATATATTTATATACTTTTGGTATCTCTGATTGCAACCAAAATACGAGCTGCACATCTATATGTCATAGCAGCCCTATATACAAATTTCAACGTTCTGAGGCTACTCGTTTTTGAGTTATGCTAGATTTAATACGTACGTACAGACACCAGAAAAAATTCTCTTCAGAATGAAGAAGAATCATTTTAAAGCAGTTTTATAATTTTTTGGAAGAAAAGAGTCTTTTATTCTGTCCTTACGTACAGATATCACGCAAAAATATCGTTAAATTGCATTCGATAACGGTCAAAATGGATATTTTCGTTGAAATGCGATGCCTGAAACTTTTCGCGATTACAACACTTCCTCCAAATGTTCTCGAACAGCTTTCCAAACTCTAAGAAGGTTGTAGGAGGACAGTTTGGACAACCCGCATTTTAAATGTCCAAAAGAGAAAAAATATATTGGTAATAGATCAGGAGATTTAGAAGGGATATGAGTGAAGGATATGGCACATTTCTTGTTCCATTTTTCCCAGGAAATAAGCAGTCGATTTGAACGAGTGGCTGCTTTGTCTTAATGCAGTTCTCCTGATTCATCACAGTGTGTGTAAAGAAAATATATTTAATATTTGAAAAGTGGGTATGGTATATGTTTTTGAGAATACGTTAAGTTTATCTTAACACTTTTCTCCACTCTCCTTGTTTTTAATTTGTCGTGATATGAAAAATCAGGAACAATCACAAAACGCTTAGGAAAGCTTTCTTTAGATTCCTTGAATCACATTTTAAATTTTGTTTACCTCTTTGATTGTAATAACTGGATCTGTTTTTACTGCAGTCATTTACGGACATTCGTCTGTTTGACAACATTTTTCCATTTTAGTCCGGATAAATGTTTTCATAAAGAATTTTGCAGGGCGTTCTGCGTTTGGCGGTATATTGTGGAGAGAGATGATGGACATTATGTCTTTTTGCCTTTCTAAGATTCAAATTAACATTAATCACTTTATTTACAGCTGACACTGGACATTTCGACGATTTTGCAGCTGTCCATTTGATTTGGCGGATTTTCGCTAAAGTTCTATTGAAACTTCGAAATATTCCGTTTTTTCCTTGGATACGTATTTGGAACACCTTTTTTCACTGGAAGCTAAACTTTGATGTTCTTTTTCCTTTGTTGTTGATCACATTGCCTATCGTAGTTTTAGATATCGAGAAACTACGACTTTTACAACGTTTTTTTAATAACTACATACCAAAAATATTCTTCGGAAGGAATACAAACATAGCCTTCCATCCATTGCTTCTTTGAAAGCGAAATTTTGCATCGAAACAAAATTTTCAAGTAACAGACGACAACGTGCACATTCAAAAGTATAGCTGCAGTTAAAAAAAATTCCAAAGAGAAGATTCTTTCTTTTACAACAAAGCAAATCCGTCTAAAATATCTGCGAATAATATCTTTACAGAACCTTCTTCAATATTGGAACAAACTCTTTTGTTTATTACTTTAAGTTCGTTCAGCGTCAGATTAATCAATTTTTGAATTTTCGAAAATAATTTCTCTGATAATTTGTATGAATTACATTTATAAGGGTGAGCAATGCCTTCATCGGGACACGAACCCGAACCTCACGATACGCGAAGAGTTACAGCACGAACGCATGCTATGAACGCACGCGAAAGGGAGAAAATGCCTTTCTCCCTTTCTATAGCATTCCTTCGTGCTGTAGGGCCCACCAGCGGCCGAGCGGTAAAGTCGCTGAACACTGGTAGTTCGATCCGAGGTTAACGGGCTGGCTGCATGGGTGTTTCGGTGATTTTCCCCATGTGTAACGTGTATACGAGCCAGTTTCCCTTAGAAAGTCCTCCACGAAGGCATCCATCCCCTTAGGCAGATAGCCCTCGAGGCTTTGCCATAATCCCACAAACACCTTCGTGCTGTAAAAAAAAAAAAAAAAAAAAAAAAAAAACAGTGCCTTTCTATCGTGCTGTCCCTTAAAAGGCAGATTATATAATAATAATATTATATAATCTGCCTTTTAAGAAGCGACTGGGGATGAGGTGACCCGATCGCCAAATCCAGCTGGTGACGAATTACTGTCCACCACTTTTTAATTCAGGCGCAACTGTAGAGTCATTAGATTTTCTTTGAAGCAGAAGAATTAAAATATGAGCATCGCCCAAACTGGGGCTCGAAACTGGGACTCTGGAATACGCGTCGAGTGTGCTACTGTTATACCACGAAGGTATGCTAGAAGCAGCGAGAAAATAATTTTTATAGTAGCAAAAATTTTATAAGGCAGGATAGTTAATAATATAATGAGTAGTTAAATAATTTACTTAAACTATTCAATTTGGTTAATATTATTTAGCTCAAGAAAACCAAAATAACAGCGAAAAAAAAAAAAAAAAACACTTTTCATTTTAAAATTTTCATTTAAAGTTAACAAGAAGAAATATCTTGGCTTATGAATAAAATGTATATTTCTTCTTTCAGACGGAAATGCTGAAGAAAATTATATTTCTCGCAAGAGAAATTGCGACTGAACATTTCTGTTTCCTCCTTTCTCAAAGATTAAAAATCATCAAACCATCACTAATGAAGCTAAAAGAAGCCGGAAAATGTAGCTTTCAATCTAAAAAAAAAAAAAAAAAAAAAAAAAAAAAAAAAAAAAAAAAAAACTCGTTTTATGAAAATCTCTTCATTAAGCATCATTCTCCCGAACAAGATGAAAATACTTTTACGCCCTGTCATTTTGAACTACAACGCAATCAAGCAGGAGATAAAATTGGAAGAAATGCATTAAATGTAAGTAATATTTTAAAGCAAGTTCCTTTTTTGAAGATCTAAAATGCGCAGCTTCATGAGTTATCCACGTCCTGTGCAAACACAGTTAGTTTGCTGCGGTTCTACTCTAGGACGAAAAATGAATTTAATTAAAATATAGATTTTCGTATTCTCTGCCGCTTCAAGTATAAGCGTTTATAGCTCCTGCTGTCACTTTCGCACGAACAGTCTGGGACGTATTTATCCGTCATGCTTTATCCGCTATGTATAATGTTGAACATCTGGAAGATCCTTCCCTTCGCAATGACGTTTCCTGCGAACTGATGAAATTTGACAAGAATGTGGCGCCTTTAAAACGGATAAGACTTTTCAAGTTTAAGGTATCATTAAAGTTGGGGTTTAAAACTGTTGATTATTGCAGCGCTTCCTTATTTCGAAGTTAATGAGAATCTGATACCCGTGCTACTTTAAATTTTATTACGTGTAAGTTTTGCGAGAAACTTCTGATAATCCTTACGCGGAATAATTTTAATACTCTTAATAACCCAAACGGCTTCAGGAGAAGAATTTGCTTTTAGTTATTCGGCTACAAGTACGCTTATGTTATTTAAAAATTTCTTGATCTTCGGGAGGAGTCGTGATTCAGAGTGATTATCTTTCCTTACTTCTATGAACTAGCAAGCCAGTAAAAGTTAACTAAGAATCATTAATTGACGCACTAGGCAAAAATCACGAATAAATTATAAATTAAATAAGTAAATTATTTGGGTTATGTACTTCGTTCACTTATTTTCGAGCATATGATAATTTGAACTGAGAATTGGTTACATATTATGCTCAGTTTGTAAGAAATCTTGTCCTACCCACGTGCATGCTCTCCTGCTGTAAGCGGATAGACTGTTCAGAACTGAAAGATACATGGTTCAAAATCCGGTATAGGCACAGCTGACTTTTCACGTTTCCTGCTGCGATATAATTGATGATCTATTCGAAATGGTGTTCGGATTTCGATAATAGTACTCAAAATCGTGCTCGAATTAAAATGTGGTGAACGATAGTTCTATCCTATTTGACTGGACTGCAAATTTGCACGACTAAATTTCGTGATTTTATCCAGCCGTTCTTTAAAGAGGGGAAGAATGCAAGGAATTAGCGCATTTCCCTGTCCGTGTTTTCATTGTTTACGTAGTGAGCCTCGCATCAAAATTTCTAAAAGCCAGCTATAGTGATTATAATAACCTAAACACTCTCAAATCTAACAGACTAACTCTACATTAGATATTAGGTTATTTCGAAGTAGGAGAGATGGAAAATGAGCAATGCCCTCGCAGGACTCGAACCACGAACCTCTCGAATACGCGCCGAGTGTGCTGACCAGTAAACTACAAAGGCCTGCTATGAAGGTGGGAGAAATACCTTATAGGGTGACATAAGTTGACTTTTGTTGTCCACTTTCTACTTTAATAAATAGTACGCTTGATTCTTACACGTGAATGTTCGTGTTAAAACAGGAGGAAATAATACATAATCCGAACATAAATGTCGTAAATTATATGCCTCTGACTCAGCGACTCACGTATTCTGCATCGTTGAAATTTTAAATACACAGACACACAAACGGCCGATTATATTCTATTATTAGCAAACGGGCCTTTTTCGTTTCTGGCAGCTTGATAGCCCTCTAGCTTGAAGAATTACGACTTTAACTAACAAATTACTATTTTTTCATTATTTCTCTTACTTTAGAGGCCATTTTAGGTATTTTGTTTTGCTGAACTAGCCATTTTCACTTTTTCCTTAAACTACTATGACAAGGCTCCATTTTGAACTCTTTCCACATCTTTCATCCCCCTTTTGCTGTAAGACAGGTTGCCGTCAACGGACAGTCACTTGACTTTGCCTATTGCCCAGTGACATTGTTTTCCCCCTTTCTACGTCTCAAGGAGCATTGAGGGTGAGATAAGGGGCGTGACCATTGCCACGTGAATGTTGAAGTTTCAGCTCATTGGTCTGGAGGAGTCTTGATTTGCTGTCTTGTGTCTCGTGAGTTTATAAGTCTCCTGATTGGTGGGGAGGATATTATACAGCATTTTTTATAAACAGTAATATAATATGAAAAATAAGACGGATAAGATACATTATTTACACTACATACAAGTCCCGATAGCATTTTAATATCCGTAAATTAGTTAGAAAAATTTGTATCAATCATATAAGCTGCAAAGGGCCTTAGCATTCGATCTTCGTATAACAGTTCATAATGAAAGGTACCGTAATAGCTCAGAGTTTCGCACTCAAGGGCTTTCGTAAAAAAGCGTTCATTAGTACACTTGAGATATTTATCTAGAAAGTCCAACTTGAGGCCCTTATTCAGCTGGTTACGTAATAGGCTCGAATGTTCTTTAAATTACTGGTCTAGGGCAAAATCCTGAAATTGCGGAAAGTTAATTGGAGATTGTTTGTTCGCGTAGAGTATTTTTTATCGTATTTTTTATATTTTACATATATATATATACATATAAAACACAATTTTTTTTTTATTAAAAACATAAAATTTAGCGCATTATGCTGGTAAACATTGTATATAATATAGACAAAAATTACTAAATTCAGAACCCATTTTGCACAAAGACCCCCAAAAAGTGAAATACAGTACTAAAAATTTCAAAAAATCCAGTAAATACAAAATCAAAATTAAAGAAATATAAAATTAAAACGTAAAAATTATAAAAGCCTAAATAAAATATATCAATATAAAACATAAAGAAAGAAGAGGAATTCAATTAGAATCTGGTATAACGTTATTAAGAGGAAGATACATCAGATTCAATTACTTTTCTAATTAGACTTACTTCTCTTCAGAATTCTGCTCTGAAATTACTTTCCGAACATATCAGAGAGAAAAAAAAAATGACAATGCGTTATAATTTTAATGGACAACTGCGTCTGCAAACGTAAAACAATTGACAAAGCATTTTAATGTTTATCATCACAGTTTGAGAACAATACCTGGTGAGCTCTCTGATAATGTAAAGGAGTGAAAATCAAACAATGATTTTGTCCGGGATGAACGTACACTGATAGTTTTGTTAAATACAAAGCAAAGAATATGAATAAATGTTTGATGTCAAGGGAGAAGCAAATGCGAAAATTAATGCGTAACAAAACCAATAAGGGCACAATGGATGTAAACAAAAGCACATTCATTTTGCTAGTAGCGCATTTCTGAATAAAATTTCATTAGAAGATTAAATTGCTTTCAACAGCGATAAGTTAAAAAAAAAACGTAAGTAATGACATTTGTTGCATATGAACCAAGTAAATAATCGTTATGCTTGTGATGGAAGACAACATAAAAAGGCTATGAATAAATAAATAGTACCTTATATTTTATTTTTTCAACTTGAATGTAAACGAAACTATTTATGTTATTTACAAGTAATTTAAGAAAAGTAAAATGTTATTCCAGTATTTTGCTCTTTCTTTCCAGAAAAACCTCAAATTCAACAGAAAATTCAGAAAAACCTCAAATTCAGAAAAACCTCAAAAAAAATTTACTATTTAAATGCTTAATAATGTAATTAATTAGAAAACAAAATGCCGAATGTAATTCATAAAGCAATTGTCACTGTTTAGTGTTTTAAACAAGTATTCAAAAACTCAGCAATTTATTTTCAAGAGTACGCTAAATAAAAATAACTTTTATTTTAGTAAGTATATTTCAAAAAAGTATGAAATAACTTGCTTTTTTTTTAGTTCTGATAATCTTTACTCTTTATTTTTAAGGAAGCAGGAGAGCGGATAGAACCGCTAAGCTGTGGTAGTTTATGCTTATTGTTATGCCTATTGTTGCGTTTTTCTGTTCCTGACACCAGTTGTTACGTTATTTTCTTCCTTCACGTCCGTACGGGGTTCGTAGATTTGGAGTAAATAACGACGACACTTGATGAAGTATCGAAACACACTTTGTTAGTCAGTATTGTCAGGACAGCTTCAAAACACATTTTACAGTAGTCGATGAGCTACTATAAACACACTGGAACAATCAGCGACACAACCTTAACACTGTCAGGCAATAACGCTGGAGACAAGCTTCCTGCAAAGTACCCGACTCTGCTTTCCGGAGTACAGCTCCCGACTCTGCTTAGTCGTTCTCGGAACTCCACGTACTCTCGAGACTCTCCACGCTACAACTCGCGATGCACTCGACGACACACGAGCACAGCTCCCGACTCTTCGGTTCAGTCATTCCCGGAGCTCAACACGCTCTCTCGACGTTGCACTAACCGCGATAGACTAACAGACTCCTTCGGTGCACTCGACGACCCACTCGGCACTCGCTGCCCGGCTATCAATTCGATCGACTCCGCAGGGATTGACTCGCTAGACGAGACACACTCACTCTCGATGACAGACACACTAACTGACTGCGGACGAGCAAAGTTTATATATAGATTTTAGCTTATGTCCGAGAACATTCTGGGCTAAACCGGTAAGAATTCGTTCCAGAAGTTTCTCCATCCGTCCATAGTATATCGCCAATTTTGTCGCCAAATGGGCGGTTTATCGCCAAATTTGGAAACCTCGCTTTCCCTTGCCATTTTATGACAACCCTAAAACTGCTTTGCGGAGAAGCCATCTCACCGCGCCTTAACATTTCGTAACAATATAGTATGTTTGGATGCCAAGTTGAATAAAATACTCTCAGAATACTAGGACATAACAAAAAAAAGATAATTTCTTGTGATCTGAAATCTAGAAGGCTTTAAAAATTGTTCAAGGGACAAAATGATCATATTATGCTGAATACATAAAAGTGAAAAAAAAAAAAAATACGAATCAGTAAAACAATACACAAAAACAACAATACCATTAAACAGACACGAATATTTATAGAAGTTTAAATTTACAACAATATGCAACTATTTAAGAAGTTGAAATATAAATTACCGGACATCAGTGATTTTTTTTAGTCCGTTTCTCTTAATAAGAACAGCAGTCAACAAGCCTAATTACATAATTTAATAGAACAAGTGAAACTAGTAAAAATATTAAAAGAACAAGTTCTACCTTTTTTGCATCTCAGTCAGGTAAAAACGTTTTCCTCAAAGGTTTTCCTACAATATCACAATATCAAGTAGTAGTTATATTTTAAACTACTAAAACGTTAAATAGAACTTAATCCAAAGCGCAGAGAAAGCTAATCCGATCTCAAAATTACAGCAGCTAAGTAAACAACGACATAGTAAACAACTGAACTGAGATATTTCTCTCCGGCTTTTTAAAGCTTTTTAATCGGGCACGAGAATGTTCTGGTAATTTCCTTTTTCTCGAGATTTCTGGAAAGCAAAAGAGTCGAATTATGGTCACAGCTAACACAGCAGTCAATTGTATTTATTCAGTTTAAATATAAATTACGAGATATCTATTTATTAAATGCACGTGCTAATGTACTTTTACTTTCCCGGTGTAGCTTTCTCTTAAAACTCGTCACGCGCTGCATTGCAGAGGGCAATAAAACAATTTTCATTACAATTCTGCTGCTGAAAATAGATAACTAAATACAAAATCCGTAACAATACGTGCATTTCTATTACAAATTATTTGCAAGGTTGTAAGATTCTATCTAAACTAAATTTATTTTGTTGGCTAGATCTGTACTTGAACTGTAAAGCTGCTATTCGCTACGTTCAACTGTATCAGTAAAAACACGTAGAAAGGATGAAAAACTCCTTTTATTTAACTCAAGGCCAGTACTTTCGGCGGGAACTCAAAACACAAGTGTAAAATTAAAACTAAGCCGAATAATCAGCCAAAAAATCGATAAGTCAAATAAATTAAAGTCAAATTATCAGCCGAAGCTGCACAGAGATATTTAACGCGTAGTTGGCTCTTGGCCCAACCACCGACGTAGACTAACCGGCAATTAATATGCACAAGCAAGCTTAAATAGCAGAGAAACAACGTGGCTGAAGGGCAGAAAACGGGTCTACCTAAAATAACTCCGGCACCAGCTTAAATGGTATCTAACCTACTTTGCGTAACACGGGAAACTAAAATCTCATTCTGGGAAGAAAGCATGGGTTAAAAACAAAATCAATAGGAAAGGTTGCTCCAAAATAAAATAAATTGTTAAGTTATAAGGTATTTCTCACTCCTTCTTAGCATGCCTTTGTGGTGTGGTGGTCTGCACGATGGGCGCGTATTCCGGAGGTATATGGTTCGATTCCCCGGCGCAGGCGTTGCTCATTTTTCATCACTCCTGCTTCCAAAAAATACCCAATGGCTCTACAGTGGCTCCCGAACCAAAAGAGTGGTGGATGATGATTCCCCACACCCAGGATTTGGCGACTATGTCCCCTAAAAATCCCAGTCGCCCTTTAAAAGGGGGAGCATATAAGGTACTTTTCCCGCCTTCTTAGCATGCCTTCGTGGTGTGCTGGTCTGCACGCTGGTCGCGTATTCCAGAGGTCCGCAGTTCGATTCGCGGTGAAGGCGTTGCTCATTTTTCATCTCTCCAGCTCCCAAAAAATACCTAATGCCTCTAAAAAATAAATTAAATAATCCCCCACAAGGGGGGATTTTATTACATTTATATAAATATCCAGCTATGTATCTTAACTGCATTTCAAATTTACCATCATAATAATGACTGAAATAAAAATTGTTGAATGTCAGTGATTTTTAATTTAACTTCATTTGCAACTTTACATACTTCTGTTAATTATAATAATCGTTATAGTCAATTATTATAATCCATATTAAACATTTGATAAAGGAATCAAATATCTCTGTTGTTAAGACAGTAAGCATTAATTACTATATTAACAAACAAATACCGGATATTAAATTAAACTAAACTCATTTTTGTTATGTAATAATATTATTATTAAATAAATTTAATATATAAGTTATAACTATTAAGTATTTAGGACTAAATTTTGTAAAATTAGCATCAAGAAGACTGGCTGACCAAAATATGGAAATGCATGTTTAAAAAAAAAAGAAAAAAATTGATTTTTAGATGAAAAAATACAGTCCATTCAGAAAACTTAAACTTCCCCATGTTTAGAATTTAGTGAGCATAAATAAGAATCACAGGAAAAGCTAAAAATTCTAATGGAATTATTTCCTTTTTTTTAAGAAACATCAGTTAAAATTCAGAGCAAAACACATCTGGTTCCCTTTTTTAGATCCTCTTGCTTCAGAATAAGATATTACTTTTAAAAGAACAACTTTAAAATAAAGTTGTGATTTGTTCTCGTTTTTTAGAATAAACCGATTCAAAATATGAAAAATGAATGTTATTTTGTACTTTTAGACTACAGTATGTTTTACAATTTCGCCGAAAAGGCAAACCAAGGAAGCTTTGAACAATGAAATTTATTTTGTTATACTTTCCAGAAATAAGTAATTTATTTCCTTTGTTTCCAAAGCATTTTCTCGAGCTTTGGAAATCTCTTCATTTTTGTAACGTAGGAATATATGATTCCATTGTTTCAGGGAGTAAAATGATCTACTTCGGTTGCTGTGGAGTTTTAACTTAAGGGTTATATGCCGAACTTTAGCTTTTTAATTGCAGAAATTTAACTTTGCGTGTGGTCCAAGAATTGTTTTCTTTTTTAAGTATTCCTGCACAAAGCCATCGTTAAAATTCCAGGGGGGAATTCCAGGGAAATATAAAAGTTTCGCTAGTGGAACAGCTGGGGTGTTGTGGCCAATTTTAAGTCGTATTTAACTCAATCATGTTATGAGATTTATTTAGCTTAGGACAAAGTTAAAAGATAAAGTGAGCTATACAGCATTCTGTCAATTCTATTAGTAATTTCATAGGAGAAATACATTTTTTATTGCAAAGCTATACATCATCATTTAAGACAAAATTACATAATTTTTAAAATCAATTTCTGTTTCTTTAAACAATAGTTATGAAACTAAAAAGGTATTTTAAGTACCATAACTGTACTCGAAATTAAAATTTCTGAAATTAAAACTAATTTTTTAGATGAAGTAATTAATCCAAAGGAGTTTTATCCCTGAGACTATTGTTTTATCCCTGAGACTATTGAGACTATTGAGGGATTATTGTTTTCGTTTTGCGACTTTGCTTTTGCGACTTGAATCATTCTGAATGTCCGTTTCGTTTACAAAGTGTTGCCACCAAATATTACCGCCCTGTATTATATTTGAAGAAATTAAATAATGAAGAATCTGCATAAATGTATTTAATGTTTGTCGCATAAAAAAATCTGCTTAAATGTACTATGTAATGTTTCTCGCATTGTGATAAAACAACGATACCTAGAACCATCCAGTTTTGAATGACGTAATCTTATTGCCAATACGGGCATCTAGAACGTCAAATTTGAAATTTGGAATTTGTTTCATTATCGATTTGATATTTTGTAAAACTTTAACGAAATTTTGATGAACAAACTCAAGGATTTCAAAGCGAGCAATGGCAACGTTGTGCAAAGAAAAAAACATTTTTATTTCCAACTCGCGAGACTGTGTATCGGCAATTCTAAAGATATGCTCAATTTAATATTATTTGAGATTGCTCTTGAACTGAATTTCATGGTTTAAGTGCGAAGAATATGATATTTAATAAATAAAGGTAACACTAAAAGTGCTAATAAAACGCCCATTTGGGAGTGATTTTGATATTAGAACTAACTATGACGCAAATTAAATTTTTGAAAGAACAATTAATTTTTAGCAATTTTCTTTAGTTACCTTTATCGTACCCAAAATTTAAATTTCTGAAATCCGAATTAGTTTACTTAGCACAAATTTTCTTATCCACAATAATTATATCCAAAATTATTTTTATAAATCCTAAATAATGGTTTAGTAAAAGTTTTGTTAGACACCAAGCAAGGTATTTTTTGCCACCTCATTCTTTCCTTTCATGGTGTAAACTGTAGTACGTCCGGCTCGCAAGCGGAAAATCTGGAGTTGGTATCTCGGCCTTCACCGCGTTACGTATTTCTCATGTTTCCTGTTCAGATAAAATCTCCTGTGCTTTAACTGTGTTCATTATTAACAAAATTATTTGAAAGTAGAAATTATGTGCCTTTTTTCCGCTCATGACAATGTGAAAAGCTAGAAACGGGGTGATTTTTTTCCCGCTCCTGCAGAATCGAAGATGAAGGAAAATAGGTTGCCATACATTAAGAAGTTCGCCAAGTGAATTATTCTTGGCGCAAACTGAAAAACATGCGAAAGTTAAATTTTAAATTTCTCCTTAAATTTCGTACCAAATTTTACAAAATTTAATATTTAGGCATAATTTGAGTCGTAGAATCAATATATGGAAAAAACATTGGTATGTTATTTGAGATAAAGTCCCATTGTGTCAAAATACCTATGTTAGAACAATGTTATATATAAATTTAATATATATTCTAAGCCGCGCTTTCGAGACATTAAAAACGCAATTTGAATTTCGTCAATTGTCCCAGTAGAACGGGAGATATAGAACTCTCCCATCTTTATTTTTATTTTTATTTTATTTATTTATTTATTTTTTTTTTTTTTTTTTGCTCATTGCACATGCAATTTGACTTCAATGCCATGTTGCATTTGATTTACTTTAAACAACGCCATTAACTTACCTCAAATTAGAATTCAGTTAGATATAATTTAAACTCAATAATATATTCAAGTCACATAGACAGAGTCTTCCCAAATCCATTACTTAATCCAAGGAGCATATCTTCGAAAATATTCAGTTTAAAAAAAATAAATAAATTTTCATTTCGACATATGCTACAAGAAAGATATACCAAATACAATAAAAGCAAACAGATAGAGAACGAAAGTTGTTTTGGTAGTATAGTTCATATAACATTCGTACATATCTCAGAATTGCAATTCTGTGCGATGCAGACGTAATGATAGTAAATGGAGAAAGCAGTTCTAAGCTAGACAGACAGAATAATAATACAGTAAGAAAGATTATCCAGACAAACAAAAAGAATACTCTGTCTGTTAAGGAACTTCCAAGACGTTAGCGGTGTCTTCAAGGTTATTTCCAAGTAATCTGTATCTGGAAAAACTTTTCTAAACTCAAAATTGCATATCATAATATATACAAAGATTACTTTTTACAAATCAAAATATTTACTGCAGGGGAAAAATACGTGCTTTTACTTTCGCTCGTATGAGCAGTTTTAAAAGGAAGTTATATTACAGGTTACTTACAAGTTATTTATATGGTTGTAGAGACATTCGGGTTTTTTGGATGCAGGCAACGTGAAAAATTAGCAACCGCCTTTGCCGGAAATCGAACCACGGACCTCTGGAATACCGGCCCAGTGTGCAGAACGAGTACACCACAAAAGCACGCTAAGAAGGCGGGAGAAATACCTTATATACTCCCCCTTTTATAGGGTGACTGGGGTTTTTTTAGGGAACCCAATCGCGAAATCCTGGGTGAAGAGAATCATCATCCAACACCCTTTTAGTTCGGGCGCCACTGTAGAGACATTCGGTTTTTTTGGATGCAGGCAATGTTAAAAATGAGCAATCGCCTTCGCCGGGAATCGAACTATGGACCTCTGGAATACCGACCCAGCATGCAGAACCACTACACCACGAAGACACGCTAGGAGGGCTGGAAAAATACCTTATAAGGTTTTTGCTTAAAAGTTATTATTTGAAATAGTGAAGGCCGTAGTCATGGCCGCTAAAGGACACTTAATTATGGATTATCTAAAATTAATTACTATAAATTTATCTGAAGGATTTACATGGAATTCTCAATTTATATAAAATCGGAAGAAAAAATGTTGTACCTATCAATGATGGATAACGTCTTGTATGCTTGGCTATCATAAAAGAATCCCACGTTGAATGATCTTTGGTGAATTATCACGAAGCCCTTAAGGTACTACAAAGTCAGGAGAAGGACATGAAGAACTCTTTATTAACTGAAATAATGGTCACAGTTCGGCACCTACTCGTGCTCATAAAAGAAAACACTTTTAACTTGACTCAAAGGGTAATGAATAACTTAAAAATCAATGATGTTAAATGCTGCCTAGTAGCTTCACAGATTAACTATCGCGCAAGTTGGCTCTGATCCGAAAATTCACGTAAACAGGCTTAATGGCAAGAATAGCTCAACGCCACAGAAATCTTATTGCTAGAGATCAACGCGGTCTTCAAGCAGGCAGAAGATGCTCTGATTTCACACTCTAGCCAATTTACATTCTGGCAAGTAAGTATGAGTTGAAAGCAAGAACAATATGAAAGCTGCTTAAACATAAAATAACTGTTAATTAAATTAAATAAATCCCCGCAGATATATTATAGTTATTTAAAAAAATTGAAATGATATTTTCCAACTGTTCACAGTATTTATTACTATATTTCTCTTGTTTCTACGATAAAAAATTAAGGTGAATTATAACAGGAGAAAATATTCATTTGATTATGTAATCGAGAATATTATGCGATATATGTCGTCAATAAACGTTTAAGAGACCGTAAGACATTGATTAAGCATAATTAAATGATTGGCTCCTTGATTAAATAGTGTCATTTAGTTAATGTTGCAAGTATCTTAAAAATGAAATAATTTTACTTCCATATTCTTATAATTTTATTAATGTCTTCAAAGTGACTGCCTAAGATATGGAATGAAAAGTAATATCATCTAGAATAAAAATGAATTAAAAAAATGTTATTTGCATACCTACCATTTCAGTTGTTATTCATTCTGATCTCCATATCAATCACCTAGCTAAGCCTTTGGAATGAACATATGTGGATGCATTCTGTTTAATATTGTTCACAGAATTTGAGTATTAATACTGAAGCTGAATCTGACATTTTGCACTCCACATGTGATTGAAAATAAATATATTAAGACATTATCCGAATGTTCAGTATCCTCAATATCTCGATAAGACTTTTTGGTACTTACGTACTAGCGCAACCATCTTAGCAGAAGTAGCCAAATTTTTAGAAAGTGTAAAACTGTGGCAACCATGCGCATAACCATTCTTCCGGCAACCATGCCCACAACAATCGTTTCAGTCAAGCAACGCCGCCATTTTCTTATGCGTTCAATTTTATTGTATTCTAAGTTCCAGAGCGATTTTTATGCACAAATCAGGATAATTTTTACGTTAGTTTTAAAATATGAGCTTGTTGAACTCGCCAGGAATGGAAGAAACTATGGTAAAATTTCGGCAGTAATACAGAATGTTGCTGAAAACTTTCTAAAGGGAACAACGACGAAATGCGTTTTCTAAATAGCCGCTGTTGCCGAAGATTGCACGAGTCTGCGCAATTCTCTGATGTTTTTTAAAGTGAAAACAGATCGCTGTGTACTTCGGGAGAAGAATAACAGAAAAAAATACGAAAAGATTCGAAGAAGAATGTAAGTGCTTTACTTTTTAATATATGACATAATCCTTATTTAACAATTCAAATTTGTATTTTAAATTGCTAAAGTACATTTTCTTTCCCTATGTTGATATTGTTTACCAAACTTACTATAAATATTCGGAATTTGGGAATCTTTCTGACAAAGAAGGCTCGAAAAACCACCAACTTGCCCATGCTAAGTAACTTTTACATTTCCATCCGTTAAAAAGTCGCCAAATTGCGTCAATATGGTTGCGATAATACGTAAATACCGACTTTTCAAATTAATAAAATGTAAATATTCGCTTTCCAAAAAGCAGTACTCTTTCAAACCAATAGGCTCACCAGCGGCCGAGCGGTAAAATCGCTGAACACTGGTAGTTCGGTCCGAGGTTCGAATCCCGCGAACGGGGTGGCTGCATGGGCGTTTTCATGGTTTTCCCCATGTGTAACGTGTATACGAGCCAGTTTCCTTAGAAAGTCCTCCACGAAGGCATCTCTCCTCTTAGGCAGATAGCCCTCGAGGCTTTGCCATAATTACACACACACACTTTCAAACCAATAACCTGACGAAACCCAGGCCATTTATCTTTATTTACAATTATATCCATCGAAGGAGAATCATTGTTAAAAAGGAAAGCAAATTTTAAGTCTTAACTATTAACTAAATTTTCATTTATTTTATATGAAAGTGTTTATGTAATTAATACTGATACGTATCTGGCGCAAAAATAAATGTAAAGTATTTTCTTATGCATCATAAAATATGTTTATCATATACAACTGCTTCTTTTATGTGTCATAAAACATAAACTATTATTCGTAAAATGAATTTTTATATGCCTCATGAATAACAGACATAAAACAGACAAGACTGGTGATGTGATTTTATTTTAATGCTGTTTCTTTTTGAAAATTGGAATACTGTTCCTTCTTTTTAGTGCAAAAAAAAAAAAAAAAAAAAAAGATATGAATCTTAAGAAAATGAAAAAAAAAAAAAATACTAAACGCGAGGATCTAAAATACATATTTCTACGATTATTAATCAGATTTTTAATACTAATCCCTAAACAATTTCTTTTCATTTCAATCAATATTAAAATACAGTGCTTTAATATCGTTTAAGGATATATCACATAAATTACTTCTGTCCGAAGAGAAAGTAAACAGGTCATTATTATTATTATTGGTCTTTTTATCTTTTAAGCGGGAAAACTTAGTCCTTATATGTTTAGAATGCAGTTTTAGTTATTTATGTCATGTCCCAGATAAACTCCCTAAGGTATGAAACATTCTGATGTAATTTAGATTTATACACAGGCTCATATATATATATACAAAGGCAGAGATTTTGCTGAAATGAGGGAGGAAATATTTATGTAGTATATTTTACATTTTTATTGACTCGTATTCTTTGACTGGCTAATGAAAAAATCTTCGAAACAATACATAGCATATGTTATATGCTTTAGATAGTTATTAAACCTAGCACATCGTGAATAATAACTGCACATTTCCTTTAAATAGTTCATTATAATTTCTTCTCAAATCTAAATAAATTCAAGAAGTAGTTATATTAAAAATTATTAAACTTTTAACGTTTTTTTTGCTAACAGAAAGGTATTTGGGAAGATTCTCTTATTTTTAGAATATTTTTAATAAGTATTTCTCTGCATTAGCATCAAAAGGTATTTCTCATCAAAAGGTATTCTTTATCAAAGTTTATGTATATTTATTGCCTAAGGAACGATAGCGGATTTTGGTAACAGCGTAACGTAACCGAAAACCGACAGGTATTAGTAGTGCGTGAGAAAACTAAAATAAATTTTTTAAAGATACATTACGAAATTTAATGTTTGAGATGGGATGTGATTTTTTACCTCGCTTTAACATATCTCAGATGTCTTACAGAAATACAGAAGTTGCGTAAAATATTGACGAAACCGACGCAGTATGTACACATTTCTGACATCCGGGAAAAGCTAATATCGCTTCCTCCAAAACATAAATAAAATAACGCGGAAGAGAAGTCAGGAATATTTTTCAAGCCTGCTATTTTGACGGAAGAGTTTTTTATTTGCCACCTGATAAATTCCGTTCTTTCAGAAAGGGTTTTGAATACTTTAATAAAAGATTGTCTGTGTATATAGTCTAACCAAGTAATAGTTATTGTTATAAGAGATAATTTGACTTGATTACAGTAATAATAATAATAATAAGATAATTTGCTTGCAAAATATGTGTCTCAAAACATTAGGTATCATGTTCCAGGTTTTTTCTCTCCATGAATCAAGTCTTTTCCAACATATGATTTTAGTATATGTTAATAAATGCAATGCTACTTTAATTTAATTCTAACAATAAGGTGTTTTGTTGACTTCAAGGATTATATTATTCAGTGTTACACAAATTTTAAAAAATATGTATGTAATTTTCTACCATTGTGAAACTAAAATGTAAATAGAAATTTTATCCGAATCTTTATAAATAAACATTGTAAAAATTTAACTATTCTATAACAATATGTCTGTGGGTATCCATTTAAACTACAGGAACTTAAAACCTTTTTATACTACACAAAACTATGAAATTATTGAAGTTTCGTAAATGCCTTATGAATTTGCCTATGATGCATTTAATAAGATGAATTATATTTTTTGTTTTCTTTTGTTGAAAGGTAAAATTCTGTTATCGGGATCTTAAAAATCGCCAAATCAGTTTTGTCGCCAATATTGCCAAATACGCTTGTGGTAACCCTATCACAAAGAATATCGCAAATCTAGCAAGGACATACATTTAATTGTAAATTCTGCGTAAAATTAAATTTATTTAAATGAGCGTGAATTTAGACTGGGCATAAATTTAGATAGTTCTAGATTTTCATTTCGCCTTTGAAATTCTGATTAAATGTTTAAATTTTTTTATAAAGCTATGGATCTAACAATTTGTTAATTGCCAAGGAATAAAAGTCTGCAATAGAATTTTGTCAGAGGAAAGACATTATTTATATTAGAAAATTTTGCTTGAAGAGCCATGAACTCAAATTTTATTTTGTTGATAACTCAGAAGCGAAATGGCGTTGCAAGAAGGAATCAAGTAGAAATTGTAACAAGAAGAAAGGAATAAGAACACAAAACTGGTTCGAAGAATCGAACATTTTCGTCTTTATAGACCGAAGAATCAACTGTATTTGATGTCAGGAGATGATACCGTAATACAACAGTAGACTAGAATAGTTACATACATGACGTATGTACCACAGATTTGATTGCTCGGCCTAAGTTGAAAATCAGCGGAGGTGACAAAATTGTTGAAATAGACGGACACCTTTTCACTCAAAAAACAGCCAAGTTGGGCCACGATTTTCGGCCACAAAGAGTTTTCGTATGATTGCGCAGAATATCAAATGAAAGATCCAAATCAATCGGCGAAATCTTTATTCACTGTCATAAAAGAAAATATTGCAGAAGAAAGCATACTCTCTGCTAGGGAGCATATAAATCGCATTAACTGCGAAATGCTGGGTTTCAATGATTTACTTTTAACTCCGAACATAATCTGAGGTATCATACACAAAGATGTGATCCAAAAGTTTATAGCTTAGCTTACCAAATTCGGGTATGCAGTGCCTCCATCTTTTTCAGGATTACGTGCTTGGCGTAAACTACAATACATGGAATTTTCGAAAATAATCTTATAAGGCATTTCTCCCACCTTCTTAGCGTGCCTTCGTGGTGCAGTAGTCAGCACGCTCGACGCGTATCGAGAAGACTGTGATTCGAGTCCCGGTGAGAGCATTGCTCCTTTTTCATCTCTCTTGCTTCAAAATTACCTAATGAGTCTACAGTAACGCTCGAACTAAAAGGTGCTGGATGCACACCTTCCTGGTGTCCCTCCACATCACCAAATCCTGGTGCCTCTCCACATGAGGATTTGGCGATTGGGTCCCTTAATCCCCAGTCGCCCTTTAAAAAGTGGAGTATATAAGGTATTTCTCCCGCCTTCTTAGTAGGCCTTCGTAGTGTAGTGGCAACACGCTAGGCGCTTATTGTGAAGTCAGTGATTCGAGTCCCGGCGAGAGCATTGCCCATTTTTCATCTCTCCTGCTTCGAAATAACCCAATGACTCTACAACCTATCATGCAACAATTACATATATATTTTTACTTTTACAGAGTCGTAACAATACGAATGTCCTCACTCTGTGAATTGCAGTGAGAAAGTACTATAAAATTCTCATTTCTAACTTCGGAATAAGCTTCAATTGAGAAATAAAATTGGTACTTTTCCGTTTCGCCGGCACAAATCTCGCCAAGCAGACTTTGTTGGCGACAGCACACAGTATACATATAAAAAATGTTAACAAATGTTAGTTTTAAGAATCTTTTATTTTGAAGGCATAAACATTTTAATATGGTTTAAAATTTTGTAAAAAGGTAGTAAATAAAGACAATAAATTTGTAAAATGGCATTAATTTACAATTTACTAAGCTTTCATGGTTCAACATCCTGATTCGCCGGTTCGTATCACGGGACCGCAAGTGATCTCTTTTCACGTAAACTACGCTACAAAAAACTAATTATCTGAGTAAATTATCTACATTAATTTCAAGTTAAATCTTAATTTGGAATACAAATTTAAATGCAAAAATTATTTCAATTCGTACAAATAGTTTACTCCAATGTAAAACCGCATTGCTTTACTTCGCTAGTGCATTCTCATTAGAATTGGTGAATTTAACCCTTGATTTTGCCTTCTTTATATTTTCGCCTTCGGCAAGCAGTGTGATTGCATCCTAATTGACTTAATTACCGCGAATGGTCTTAGGGCATAAAATTTAACTATCTAGGTAAAAATTCTATGTAATTGTATGCCAGTATTTAAATAAACAATCAATCTGATAAAAAATGGCTGCGACTTGTTTTGAAAATGAAGCGTAAAAGGTTACGAGCCAAGATATTCTTTTGGCATCAGTTGTACCATTATTGGCGACTTTATGGTTTGCGCCGGAAAAACGGAAAAGTACCATAAAATTAGACTCACAGCAAATAAAAATTAGATCCATACTTATGGAATTAAAAAAAAAACCTCATAGAATTTCTTAATCTAATATATATATGTATATATATATATATATATCATATGAAGTGCTCTTAGAAGCTCTAGGAAGTTTTATCTCAAGAGCTAATATAACTTCATAGAGTTGATGAATGTGAAGTATAATAGGTAATCAGAATGAGCTTTGAAATATTGACACAAGTTTATTCTCAGCTGCACATTTAGCTTCACATCTCTGCCTCTGTGTAAATCCTAATTTATGCGTTGAATATAATACATATTTGCGCACGAAGTGGGCATTCATGAATCCACTTTATGCGTGGCACACTTAGTGTGCTTCAAAAGCTTGAGCACAATTGATTCAACGGTCATTTTGTCATTTCGCTCTGACATCCGGTCAGCTTGCATTATCTGTCGCGCACTCATAACATTTGTCGCGCGTGGATGGCAACACATGCAACTGATGGTTTCTGACATCTGATTGACAGGCGAACAATATCTCTCTCCTTCCTCAACCAATGGATTCTCCGTATTATTGGCCTTTCCGATTGATGCAGCTTTCGTTGTGGAATTATGTATTGTCACGTTGATAATTAGATTCATAATTATTGGAATGAACCTCCAGCTTCAAATACATGAATCATCCCATAATAAATGGAAGGGACAACTCCGATATCGGATGTGCTCAGGTCACTACGAACCAGCAGTTGATAAACCTGTTAGTGTGTTTTCTAATGGATGCGGGTATGCGTGTTTATTGATGTCCTATAGTTAATGCTGAGGAATGAGCTGCGTGATAATATTTTGAAGCTACCTAAATGCTATATGTCACAGCAGCGTAGAACTAAATCTTTGTAGATTATATTAAATTAGTTTTTTTTTATCTATTTCCGTGATGTATAAGTAATAGAAGAACGTAATTAAAATAGCACAGCATATAAAATGAGTTTTTGTATTACTTAACATTGTGCTGAAACACCCGTTTGTAAATCTCTTTAGAAGCAAGATTCGAAAGAAGAATTAGTAAAGCTGGCAAAAGCATCATCTTTAAAATACAGAGGCTGTTCATACATTTTTTAGACGATGTATATTGTATTCACAAAACTAAATTACTTAAAATTCTTGTGTTTTAAATGTTCTATTTGACATCCCCTATTCTGAACTATTTTTCGACACCGCAATTTCCAGGATTATAATGCCTTTTGAAGTGGCAGAAGAAGTGTTCTATCCCATTCCTCCCGAACAGCTTTCCAGAATCCTGTTAGGGTTTTAAGACAACGTTTGGATAACGCAGTTTTTAAAAGTCCGAAAGCACAAAAATCCATGGGTCACACATCGGAAGATTTAGTAGGGATATCAGTGAAGGATATGCCCTTGATACCAGTTTTTTGTTCCATTTCTTTTAGGAAATTTACAGTGGATTTTGATGTGAGACTGCTAGCTTCGTCCTGATGGAGTCTCGCAGATTGGTGGCACTGTGGGTAAAGCGATGGTATTTCATTGAGAAAAATTGGCCATAAAATATGTTCCTGAAAGTATTTGGAGTTAATCTTGACATTTGTTTGCACTCTCTCTATTTTTAACTTGCCTTTATAAGAAAAACCAGCAACAGTCATGAATCCATTAAAAAAACTTTCATTTGATTCTTTGAACCATGTACTTGAATTTTTTTCTCCCCTTTTATGATAATAAATGAATTTTTTTTTGTTACAATCATTTAAATACACCCATGCTTCATCTATTGTGACAACTGTTTTCCATTTTTCTTTGGATAAGTGTTTCTCATATAGAATTCTGCAGCGTGTCCTCCGTTGAGCGATATGCTTTGGAAGAAGACGATGCACATTGCTTTTTTTCGCTTTCCTTAAGATTTAAATCAACGTTTATCATTTTGTTTACAGTACACAACGAGCATTTTAATGATTTTGCAACTGTCCTTTGAATAGGGGGATTTTCGTGTAACATTAAACAACGTACCTTTGCAATAGTCGAATATGTCCGTTTTTTCCTTGGATACTTGTTTGGAATTTTTGTCCCACTTGAGGCTCCAATTTGACGTTTTTTCCTTTCTTGTTGATGATATTACCTAGCGACGCTTTAGATATCACAAAACCATGACTCTCACATTGTTTTGGATAACGGACTATGCATATTTCTCTTCGGAAAGAGCGTAAATGTAGCTTTCGAGCCACTGCTTTGTTAAATTCGCCAGTTTGAATAAAAACAAAACTTTCAAGTCACAGACGATAATTGTGACTTTTAAAAACATTGTGCAATTGCAATTACTTGTTTTGCAGCAAACGATGTTTTATTACCGCTTACCAAAATCGTCTAAAAATGTGCGAACAGCCTCTGTAATACAGCAGAATACCTGGCAATTTAAAATATTTCATTTTTAGCCGAAAGAGGCAATTTCCCCAGAATGACTATTAATTCGGTTTTTGTCATTTTTCTTTGGTTTACTATAAAAGTTTGAATCACTTTTCAAATTATTGCCACCAAATATTAGAAACCCTGCATATATTTAAAGAAATTAAATAATGAAGAATCTGCGTAAATGTTTCTCTCATTGTGAAAAAACAACGGTACCTAGAAACATCAAATTTTGAATAACGTAGCCCTTTACTCGAATATGGGCATCTGGAAGCCCCAATTTGGAATTTCTTTTATTATCTATTTCGTATTTTGTAGAACTTAAATGAATTTTGGATTCAGAAACTCAATAATTTTAATGCGTTCTGTTAACATCAATATATATTAATGTTAAGGGAACGCTTTGAAACGGATATTTTATGCGCGATTTTTCTTTAGATTTCTTACTGGTATTATGTTGGTAGCGTAGCAACGCAAAGATGTTACAATGTGTTATTGTATTTTGCATTGGATGACTTATCGGATCTGTATCAGTTTTCAAAATCCCGTTTTGAATCCCCCATGAAAAAAACGCCCCTTTGGGAGCAATATAAAATCTGAAGGCTTTCAGACTTATTTTTTATTTCTTTGATACCTGTAAAACATTTTAATATTTTTAAATGTATAATTTAATTGTTTACTTTTTTTAATGTTTAATTTTTGTAATCTTTAATTTTAATGATGTGAAAATTAGTTTTGGAAATTCAGTGAAAATTACTCTCATAGTATTTCTTATTCATCTTGAAAGATAAGATTCAATTAATAATCATTATTTTGCTTTTGTCTCGAGTATATCTACAGGCATGCCTCTGTAATATGTTGCAGTTTCAGTAAATCAGCAAACTTATTATTGTTATTGTGACTTATCTCACGTGTCTGACAGTATGACACATGTCTGACAAGACCGCGAAATTCATCATGGTAAGGAGTGCAAGATTGCGCCTGTCGTTGGCAACAGCCTTGAGCAGACGACATTACGACTTTGCCCAGTTCTGCTCTCAATTTTGAACGAGAGCACTCCAGGGGGTAACGTATCCGAGGTTACCCCACCCCTCCTCCCTTACCACAAACCTACTGAAAGAACTTTCGGGTCGCAGCATATTTAGAGTGCCCCCACGCGGCACAAAAACTGCAAATTTACAAACATCCATGCTTTCTTCGGGATTCGAACCCAGGTCCTTCGGTACGGCTGTCAGCGTCACTAACCACTATCCCAGTTGGGCTTCTCAAGCTTATGTTTAACGTCATTTGCATAATATTTCGTTAAATCATGGATCATTATAATAAGTTGCTGAGATTGAAAGAATTTAGCTGTTCATTGCCTAAAGTTTTAGTGGTCCACCAGCGGCCGAGCGGTAAAGATGCTGAACACTGGTAGTTCGCTCCGAGGTTCGAATCCCGCGAACGGGCTGGCTGCATGGGCGTTTTCGTGGTTTTCCCCATGTGTAACGTGTATACGAGCCAGTTTCCCTTAGAAAGTTCTCCACGAAGGCATCCCTCCCTTTAGGCAGATAGCCCTCGTGTGCTTTGCCATAACTGAATAATCCAATCCAATCCTAAAGTTTTAATCCTTGCACTTGATTGAACGATTACACACTTTTGTAAGAAAGATCTTCCAAGCTTCAAGTTCAGACTGTTTGAGAAGAAAAACCTAATTCTTATGCATTGAAAAATATTATATCTCTATGCAACGCAATATATCTCTATATTAACGCAAAATGCCCTTTCGAAACTAGAAGCCCTTCTGGACTGGGTCCCTTCTGTGTTAACGTCCCTTTAGGGTAAAAAAGAAAACAAAAGAAAGCTTACTCTTATTTTGTTTTTAATTGCTGTAAGATGAACTACTCGAAATTGTTAAGTTGCTGAAGATATTATTTGCTGAATAAATTGTATGTTACTACGCAAACTAATGCAGAATCATTAGGATTTTTTTGGAGGCCGGAGAAATGAAAAATTAACAACGCCTTCGCCGGGAATCGAACCACGAACCTCTGGAATACCGACCCAGCATGCTACCGTTACACCACGAAGGCACGCTAAGGAAGTGGGAGAAATACTATTACATTTTTACTAGATGCATTCAATATTCGTAAACTGAAATGGGAAAGAATCTATCTCCTAACTGTTAAGAATATACAAACGTATATTTCTGAATACGTTAGCTAAAATTACAGGGAGATCGACTGACTATTTGACTGCATATTTTCTTGTTTCGTTTCATACTGAGACGATATTCACGAAACTTTATAAATTTTCTCTGCAAACATTAATAACCTATTTTCAGAAAAACTATCTTAGTATCATGCTTTGCTATATCAACAGCTCGGAATTTTGCAACATATGTATATCGAATTTTCTTAAAATTTTCCAGATATTTTTCAGAAATTTCCTTTTTGTTATTTCTCTGTGCTTTGTGCTAATTCTTTTTTTTTTCCATTAAAATGTAAAAATGTAAAAAGAAAGAATTACCGAGCTTAAAATAATTTCTAAGTTTACTAATCCTGTATTACAACGGGATGGATAAAACGCAAATATACAAAATTTCCGAATTCTGCAGTTAAAAAGCATCACATAATCTATAAAAATAATGTTGTGTTCGTACGGTTTCGTAATAGATTGAATGCACAAGTCGGATAGAAAGTTAATAACATTTATTCTCAAGAAACATAACAAAATCCTTGAATATTTCTTCAGAGATATTAGTACAATACGACAATATCACGCAATGTAATCAGTAGCTAACTTTTAAACTACTAAAAACGTTATAATAGAACGCAATCCAAACCGCAGAGAAAGCTAATGCGGTCAAGAAAATTACGGCAGATAAGTAAACGACAACTCTCTAAACAACTGAGCTGAGATGTGCTCCCTCTGGCTTTTTATAGCTTTTTAAATTGGGAGCGCGGGACAGTTCTAACAATTCCTGGAAAGTAAAAAGAGGGGAATTACGGTTACAGCTAACATAGTAGGCAATTACATTTATACAAATTAAAATATAAATTACCGAGATAAACGTTTATTCAACGCTAAATGCACGTGCTCTTGTATTTTTATTTTTTCGGTGTATCTTTCTCTTAAAATATGTCTCATGTTGCACTGCACGGGGAAATAAAATAATTTTAATTATAATTCTACGAAACAAATATCCGACTAAATACGAAATTCGTAACAATAACTTTGGTTAATCATTGGATTATGGTAACTTGGCGATTTTTTAGCGAAAATTTGGCGACCAACTTTTTTTTTTTTTTTTTTACTCAACATTTTTTTTCAACATTCGGCTAGCAGATTGTAATTCGGCTTTACGCTTATGCTAGAACTTTTATGGAACAAAAGTGCTTAATCATGACGAAGATTAGGTGCGAAATTGGGAGAAAGTGCAGAATCCCAAACTGCTTGCCGCGTTAAGAATTGCAAACGGTATCCATGCACACGTCGACCTATTTTCATTTTAAAAAAACATCTCAGAATTGCGCAAAAATGGCATTGCACACACTCTTGACTTTATCCATGTTCACTGCTAAAGTCCTAGCTAGTAACCTTTATCGCCTTACCAAAATGTCGCCAAACTACCTGTTACCATATTCCAATAATTAGCCATCACTTTTATTTATTATCTTAATGAATAAATGAGTGATTAATAAAATCACTCCATAGAAGCAGCTGATAATACTAATATGGTATTAATAATTCGTTACGATAAAAATTATCGAGTTATTTTGACAAAGTTTTTTTCTCATTTACATATATCAATTTATTAGAAATGTAGCCAATCTACTGTTATAATTTGAAAGGTAAAGCTTATTTTGCCACTTCTGACTGAATTCGTGACATTGTTTTATTCGTGACATAGTGAATAGTTTGACAAATTAGAATTACCTCAGTATCAGAATACATAAGAGTAAGATCAAACTCTAATCCAGTTTATAGGAGTTAGAATAAAATTCACTTCATGAGGATGTGTCAATCAGATTACATTATTACATTTCCAGATTATGCAGATGAGATGTGATTATAGCAGATATTCATTCTGAAATTTTTACTGCTACTAACGTTATTGAGAAGATGCTTAAAATTTTAACAGTTATTACAACATTAACATAGAACTTTTATACATGGAAATAAAACCACACTTGTTACAAGAATCATTTTGTAGTGAAAACAATTAAAAGTTTAGATTGCTAAAAATCTTTAATCTGAAGTTTTCAATTTGCAGTCTAACAGGTGGAAGTATTTATCATTATGTTTTCAAAAAACAAAATAAATAAAAATTAATTAAAAAAGAATATTAAAAGTTTACATAAAAAAGAAATTTTAATCCGATTTTTGTATGCATATTTCAATTTAACACCTACAACAGTTGTTCCTATAAGCCTGCATAGCATTTCTCCCGTCTTCTTAGCATGCCTTTGTAGTGTAGTGGTCTGCACACTGGGCACGTATTCCAGGGGTCTGTGGTTCGATTCCAAGAGAGGGCGTTACTCAGTTTTCACATCTGCTTCCAATTAACCTAGTATCTCTACAGTGGCGCCCGAACTAAAGAGGTGGTGGATGATGATTCTCCACACCCAGGATTTCGCGATTTGGTCCCATAAAAACTTCAGTCGCCCTTTAAAAGGGGGAGTATATTAGGTATTTCTCCCGCCTTCTTAGCATGTCTTCGTATTGTAGTAGTCTGCACGTATTCCAGAGGCCCGTGGTTCGATTCCCGGCGAGGGAGTTGCTCATTTTCCACATCTCCTGCCAGCAATTAACCTAATATCTCTACAAGCCTACTAGTTTAGAATTAATCTTCCAGAAGTTAAAAACATAGAATGTAAAATTTAGAGTTTACATTTAGTTGTTCAAAATTCCAAAAGCCAAATGTTAGGGAAACTACCATTTTATTTCTTCGTTTATATTGTAATATCTGCTAATGCAATGTAGAGGCAAAATTTCTCACGGTTTCGGGTTACTAAAATAACAAACCTGTGAAATTATCACTTTACTCAAACAGTGAAGATATGAAAAGAAAAAAAAGAATAAGAAATGATATGTTATAGTGCTGCTAGAATTCATTGAAAGTCAGCAAAAATGCGAGACTATTAAAATGTTGAAAATTAAATCGCGGGTTAAATTTTTTCCACTCATAAATAACCTCCTTTATTATTTGCGCAAATTTTTTTGATTGCGCATAAAATAAAGGGGACAGGTATTGATAAGAAGGAGATAAAAATTTTGAAAAAAAAAATAAATTCCCGCGTGTTGAAGTCCCTGTATCTCTGAATGACGCACCTTACCCTCGCACAGGCAGTCATTACCAGCCCTTATTGGAGCATTAATTGGCAATTAAGTTAAATAATTAATATTAATATTCTCGACCCGAATATTAGCAAATCTAATGGCCCATATTAAATGCCGAAATTCCCCTGACAAAATCTCTCCTCCCTAAATTGAAATTACCTAATCGTGTCTCTCCGCACATGAACAAGATGTACTCCAGCTGTTTATGTAATTCTCCTTCATCTAATTACGTTGGAAGACAGTGAATCACGGCACCCCAAAAGTGGCGTACCTTACCCTATGAATTATAGACATGAAATATAGATGATTTGTAAATTAGACTCGGAGAATCAATTCCACACTGATGTCTGGGCGGTGTATGCATGAATCTTGCATGGTGTTGGATTGCAAGTGCATGCTTGAATAACAGAAAGCGGTGAAGTACGTCCCAGCGTTTGATTGGAAAATCTGCTATTGGCAGCTTGAAATTGAGTTATTTGTAACATATTGGTTAATGAGGTTCAGAGTTTCCAATCTATATTAAAGACTTAGTATACATTTCGGATATAACTTGTAGGGATATATCCCAGCTTATGGAGCTTACTGTTAAGACAAATTCAATTTGCAATGGGTTTGAGAGGTATTTATTATCATAGCATATTATTACATTTGAGTTTGTTTCTTTTTACAACAAATATAACTTGCAATAAAATACTAAACTCTCAAAGGAAAACTGTTTGGTTTGCTTAAAACCGATTCAGTAAAATAGCTGCGCAGCTATAATTAAAACTTTTCTTTACTAAGCAAATGAAGTGTACAAGCATTCACCTGATGTTAATTTATGATGTAAAAATATCTCAGCAAACTCTTTTCTACCATTTCTTAATTTGAAGATGAGAAATACTTATTTGTCAGAAAACTAATTAAAGAAAAAAGAAAGCGAAATCTGAAACCTTTCAGATTTTCTATTACGCCAACCAGGGAGATTTTCAATGTTTTGTGTGCTACCTTTATTTATTAAATATCAGGTTCTTCGCACTTAACCCATATAAAATTCAATTCAACAGGAATATCACAAAATATTTAGAAACAGCGTATCTTTAGTATTCTATCTAAATCTATCTTACACACATTCTCGTGCACTAAATATAATTTCTTTTTCCGTACATTGTTGCCATTGAAATCGTTGCTAAAATCAAAAATTCGTTAAAATTTTACAAAATTTGAAATAACAAATTCGAAATTCAAAATTTGGGCTTCCAGTGCCCATATTCGGTAGTTATTCAAAATTTGATGGCTCTAGGTTCTCTTGCTTTCTTGCAACACGAGAAACATTCATACATTCATGCAGATTATTCATTATTTAGTTTCTTTAAATATAATACATGGCAATAATATTTAGTGGCAACAGTTTAAAAAGTGAACCAGCACAGAAAGTGAAACGAAGCAAAATGCCGCTCTGAGACTAATAGCCCTTTCGGTCTAACGCCCCTTTGGGCTAATAAACTAATAAATCAAAAGCTTCAACAGCATAGTAAATCTTATCTCAGCTGCATTCAGAAAAGTTTCATTTTATGAATAAGTTTCAGTATTTTTTAAGTAATTAAAACTTTATGTCAATTAAAAAAAAAAAATCTGAAATGTTTCAGATTTTAACTTACGTCCAAAGGGGCGTTTTTTAACATTTTGTGTGTTACCTTTCTTTATTAAATATCATGTTCCTCGCACTTAAACCATAAGATTCAGTGCAACAGCAAAATTGCAAAATAGTTTTAAATAGAGCAAGTCTTTGGAATTTCCGATACACAGTCTCCCGCGCTGGAGATAAAAATGTTTTTTCTGCACAACGTTGCCATTGCTCGCTTTGAAATCCTTGAGTTTGTTAATCAAAAATTCGTCAAAGTTTTAAAAAATAGGAAATCGATCATAAAACAAATTTCAAATTTCAAATTTGGTCTTCCACATGCTCATATTCGTTGGAGGATTACGTTATTCAAAATTCGATGACTCTATGTACCGTTATTTTATGACAATGTGAGAAATATGCATACATTTACGCAGATTTTCATTATTTAATTTCTTCAAATATAATGCAGGACTCTAACATTTTATGGCAACAGTTTGGAAAGTGAACCGACATTTATCCGTCCGACGCAAAATGCCAAAACGAAACTAATAGTCCTTCGGGATTCAAATCCCTTTGGACTAAAAAAAAGATCAGTTCTATAGCTTCCGTTCTACTGGGTCGTTCCGTTCTACTGGGTTAGCTTGCGTTTCTTACGTCTCGAAAGTGAGACGTAGGATATATATTAGATTTATATATAGCACTGTTCTAACATAGGTAATTTGATACAAAATCGGATTTTTTTCTGAAATGACACATTTATCTTTTTCCATATTTCTATTCTATGACTTAAATTATGCCTAAATATTAAATTTTGTAAAATCTTGTGAGAAAGTTACTGAAAATTTTTAAAATTTTGCCTTGTCGCACATTTTTCAGTATGCGCCAACAATAATTCACTTAACGAAATCCTTAATTTCTGGTAACCGACTTTCCTTTCCCTTTCACTGTGCACGAGCGGTATAAAAGGTATATCTTACATTTTTTCAAATAATTTTAACAAAGTGCGAAAACCGCATTTGACGTTATTATTGCTTATAACAAACTAGAAAGCCCGGCGATCATACGAAATGACCGCTGTTCTAGATATTATAAATTGAAATGCAAACAAATGTTCACCTTCCCCCTGATACGCTCAATTTGCGTTCACCTGAAAATTCAGTTTAAAATACAATATCGGAATAAAATCGGGCAAAATTTTAAACTCTTTACGCGACAGGATATTTAGCATAGGTGTTTGGGTAAACCTACCTGATGAGATGCACTACGCACAACTCGTTAGTTGGTTTCGTCGCATTTAATTTCTCAACGTTTGCAAGTTTCCAGGTAATTCATATGTAAATATAGTTAAATGCATACTAAGCAACAATTGTATGAATTAAAAATATTTAAATGTTCTTAAATAGCATAATAATTTAATTAAAACAATGATAACTGCATGTATGGTATCAGTGTATATGGACTATTTGAATGCCGTGGCAACTTCACCCCATTGGTTAGTACAGTTACGCAAGCAACCAATAAACTATCGGCGACAAACAGACACTTAAGCCGCATATAATAAAGATATGCCAAATTTCAAAACGCGACCGTATATAAATTCATGCATATCTTCGGAAACTTTTGAATAACGAATTCTAATTTTTTTTGCAGATATGCCTAGATATACATCTACTTTATGATGATAGCAAAAATTTGATAGCATATGACACAAAATAGTTTTCGAAAAATTTATAAAAATTACTAAAATATTCAAAATTTAAAAAAAATTAAATAAACAGAAGCAGACTAATTAAACTTCCATTCTATAAATAGTAATTTTGCAAAAAGTGTAAAAAAGATGGTGGACTATCTACTCATGATTTGCATACCTGCTTAAGATTTATGAGCCAAGTCTGCTCATGAAAAGGGTTATCACGTTTGTACAGCTGCAGAGTAATTGTTTTCAAGGCATTTTTTATTCCAACTGTCAAATCCAAAGAACTATTACGATTCCAAAAAATAAGCACTTCATGCATTGGTGAAAGGCTTAATATTTATAAATGGTTCTCATTTACGCCTTCAAAGTACGATGCTTAGAAAATGAGCCGAAGAATGACATCTCTTTTATCATCGATCGGAAAAAGAGTGATTTGAAATAACAAAAATTTTTGTTTCAGCATTTTTGGAGAGAAAACGATTTAAGATCACAGCCACAAATGAGAATGATTACCAGAAAAAATGAATTTAGGCATGCACTTGCAAATTACATTCTCAAACGATAAAATGCAACTTAAAAGAAATTTAAATTATAAAAATTCATGCTTGTCTCTATGTGAGTTATCTATTGTAAAGATTATCAGCATACCTTCCTCCAAAAAATTCTGTCGCAAGTACGAAGAAGAGGAAATCTGAAGCAGAGGAGCTTGATGCCAATCCATTTCCTGAAAAATTCTCATTCTTGTTGTCGCAGAGTAAAAAGATTCTGCCGATGAAACATAAGAGCTTTGACTTCTCTGAGACTACTTCTTGTTGTCAAGAGTTTGAAAATGTAACTGAGCATGGGAACATTAAGAGTAACAAGTGATTTTCAGCGCAATTAATGTCATTGATAAGTCCTGTAATGAAGACTGGACATATGGACAACAATTCTGAAAATACTTCTAGTACCCAGTTCTTTAAAAATATATCTGAAACATATATAGTGAAACATAAAAAAAATATAGAAATGTGGATGGCATAAAATCGAAGGTTTCAGATTATGGAATTTTATAAAGCCAAGCCACTCTTGGCGCAATGACTCATGATAGCCAAGAACAGGGAGCAAAGAAAATCATGAAGATGATAGAAAAATATTACTGAGATCAAAAAGCATTGGGAATGATTTCATAAAATAAAATTTTCCCATTTGTTGGTCAATATTTCTTATATCTTATATCTTCTTCAAAGTAATATTATCTGATTTCGAGATATTTTCCAGTTCTTGAAACATGTTCTAAAGTCATGTCGTTCTTTTCAGCAGCCTTTTTAGAAACTATATGAATTCTTCTTTATTGCATTTATAGACTTAAAACTATGATTAGAAGTCAATAGTTTTAACTCCAGAAATAAAAGTCAAACGTAGTACATAAGGTGAACATAGAGATTGAAGAATCAATGGTTGTTGCATTTTTGGTCAAACATTCTTGAAGATTTAAAGCTGCTTTAGTTTCCTCTGTATACACCAAACCATATGAAAATAAATGTTATAAATCTTGCCTTGTAATAGGCTTTGTTTAAATCTAGTCTAGCTTACCTTAAATACAAAAACTTTAGTGTCATTCACCAAGAAAAATTATACGGTAAATGAAAAAATAAATAATAATAAAAAGAAATCTGAACACTTTTAGACATTGCATTACTCCCAAATGGCCGTTTCTTTAACGTTTTATGTGTTACCTGTATTTATGAAATATTATGTTCTTCGCTCTTAAATCATAAAATTTAATTCAACAGCAATATCGCAAAGTAATTTTAACAAGAGCAAAGCTTTAAAATTTCCGATACACAGTTTCGCGCTGGAGATAAAAATGTTTTTTTTTTTCGTACAGTGTTGCCATTGCTCGCTTTGAAATTGGTGAGTCTGTTAATCAAAAATTCATCAAGATGTTACACAATATGAAATCGATAATAAAACAAATATCAGATTCCAAACTTGGTTTTCTAGATGACCATATTCTGTAGAAGATTACATTATTCAATGGCTGTAGGTTCCGGTGTTTTATCCCAATTCGAGAAACATACGTACATTTATGGAGATTCTTCTTTATTTAATTTCTTTAAATATAACACAGTGATCTAATATTTGGTGGCAACAACTTGAAAAGTGAACAAACATTTATACTGAACCAACTCAAAATGCCAAAACGAAAGTAATAGTCCTTTAGGGCAAATTGCCCCTTTGGACTAATAAACAAAACATTCTATGCACAATATCTGTTGACAGTTTTGTCGTAGGAGTAAACTTCCATGTGAATAATGTAACTCGAATATTCCTTGATATAAAAATAATTTGTTTTTTGGAAAATGTATAATTCCTTTTGAAAATGTATGCAAATAATATGCTATTAAGCTATAAGGTATTTCTGTTATTTCTTTTCGTGGTGTAGTGGTTCTGCACGCTGAGCCAGTATTCCAGAGGTCCGTGTTCAATTCCCGGCGAAGACGTTGCATATTTTTCATCCTACCTGCTTCCAAAAAATATCTAATGTCTGTACAGTGGCTAAAGGTTTTTGGATGTTGATTCTCCTCACTCAAAAGTTTGCAATTGGTTGCTCTAAAAAACCGCAGTCGCCCTTTAAAAGGGGGAGTATATAAGGTATTTATCCCGCCTTTCTAGCGTGCCTTCGTGGTGTAGTGGTTCTGCACGCTGGGCCGGTATTCCAGAGGTCCGTGGTTAGATTCCTGGCGAAGGCGTTGCATTTTGTTCATCTTGCCTGCTTCCCCAAAATACCTAATGTCTCTACAAAGCAATTCATTCTTTGCGTACTTAAAACTTTTAAGAAAAGTGATTCACAAATAGTATAAACGCTATTTCAGAGCAAAATTTGAATTCTTCTCATGATAAAATTAGGATCTGAAATTCGATTCTTTAAAAACTTTTACCGTTAATTTAAGACCGTTTCGTCCTAGAGCAAGGACTTCTCATGCACTGGAATGTTTTTCTATCGAAAATTTGATAGCTGCTCTAATACCGTCAGATAATTACATTTTATTGCTTTCCTATCGAAATTTTCTCAGCAAAGTTACGCTTATTTTTCACTTCCTTTCTTCTGGAACATTCAATTACAGTTCTGTTCTATCTGTTACTTCCTGACAAGCAGTTTAATTAAAACACTTAATCCTTTCCATTTCTTATTATTAATTTTCGAAGATACCAGTTAAAAAACGATAAAGCAAACACTCAGATATTCTTTTATTGTTCAACATCGAATTCTCTAACCAAAAAACGTGGAGTACTATATTTATTCCTTGTTAAAGCATCATGAGAGTGTGACTATAACAAAAGAAAACTCATTTAGAAACTTTATCCGTAAAAGCTTTTTCTCCCCCAGCCTTTCTTTATTCTTTTCCTAAATGACCACTTACAAGTAGCAAAACTGCTATCTCCCGCTTTTGTTCCGAGATTCGAAATGACAGATGAAAATGTCAGGAAGTCTAGACTGTTAATAAAGTTAGTTTAATATTTATTGTATGGGTTTTTTTCAGGCAATATGATCTTCTTTTTTCTTTTAATATACCAGGTGCATTCGACATGGAATATAGACAAGTATACCAAATAGCTTGAAAATGGAATATATTAAAATGTTAATTACTTAAGATACTGGGTTTGTCATCAAAGAGACAGACACTGAAAGATATATTGGAATGCCAATAAAATACATTTTGCTGGAAAATGAGAAACAGCAAAGAATGAAACCACCCGCTAAACGTTTTGAATAATTAGCCTTGTATTAAGCTCCTAAGTCATTCTTAATTTGAATATTTACTTTTGCTTGAATAAAATCCGACATTTAAAAGCATATGTCATAATTATTTTTCCCAATAATTCCCACAAAATATAGCTTTGTATGAATTCTGGTCGAAACGTTTTTTAGCCCAAAGAGGTAGGTAGCCAAGAAGGATAATATTCTGAATACGGTATTTTTCAGCGTTTTACTATAAACGCCGAATCACTTCTTATGTAGACTATTTACTATAAACGGCGTTCACTATTTACTATAAACTGTGAATCATTTCCCGATAATACGTGTTATCACCACATATTATCATCCTGCATTATATTTAAAGAAATTAAATAATGAAGAATCTGCATGAATGTATGTATGTTTCTCCTACTGTGAAAAAACGAATTTTGAGCCATCAAATGTTGAATAACGTAATCTTCCACCTGAACATGAGCACTTGGTTGGTTCGAAATTTGAATTTCGACTTTGCTTTATTATCTATTTCGTATTTTGTAGAACTTTTATGTAGAATGTAAAGAATTTTTTTTCAACAAGCTCAACGATTTCAAAGCGAGCAAAGACAACACTGTACGGAAGAAGACATTTTTATCTCTAGCGCGTGAGACTGTCTATTGAGAAATCTAAAGATGTGTTGTTTTTAAATATTGCTTTTAATGTGATTTAACTGTGAAGAGCATGATATGTAATAAATAAAGGTAACATACAAAACAACAATGAGCGCAGGCTTCCTGTCCACAGTGCCAACAAGATGACTCGTCACAAATGTTTGATGATGGCGTCTTTACCTAAATGGCAGATATCTCTGAAATAGAGAAGTCGAGTTAGGATGATATGCTCTGCTGCTTTGCAGAACATACGAGAAGATCTTGAGTACCGTCTTGACGTCTGTTGCATTCCCATGGCTCCTACATCGAACACTTGTAATGATAAGAAAAGAAACCCATATAATTATTTTTTTTTCATTTCATATCAATGTGACTGCGGACGTATAAGATGAAAAGATTTCATTTTGCAGTATTACTTTTGAATCAATCTGTATATCTTGATATTTAAATAAAAGGAATTAGTCAAACTGCTCGTATTTTAGAAAATAGCATCTGTAATACCTTTCAGCGTAAAAAATCTTTGAAGGAAATTCTTATCTTTAATAAAAGGTACCTTTCTTTTGTGCTGCTTCGTAGCAACTTATGAAGCATATAAAAGTCCAATAAAAAAAGCTTATTTTTAATTCTTATATTGCTTAACATATTATCCTAACACCTTTCAGGTTTTTATACATAGCTGCTAAAGTTTACTGACAGTAAAATACTCATATAACTCTGTAGATAACATGCATCATCAAACTATGTATCGCGCGAGGATAACACACTTTCGATCGTGAATAATTTAAAAGGAAATTTTGCATTAATTATAACTCTACTTTTCCTACCAAACGAAAAGTATTGAATCATATTTTATGCCTTTCTTCCACCAAGTGTTGCACATAATGGCCAAAACAGAAGCGCCAGCTTTCATATGCATGAATATTTATTTTCGTGAAGTATTTTTATGATATACGAGGAAGCAATAAAGAACGTTTAATATCGACTTGGCACTTCGATTATGCCTCCTGCTATGCATGTATGAACCCGTTAGAATGATTTGTAACCAGACCATTACCTGGTCGGCGCTTCTTTCTTCAGCAGCTCTCCCTTTATGGAAGGAAAAGTGCTATTTACGGCTCGACTATGTCTCCTGACTAACCTTTTCAGCGATAACGCGAGTCAGAATTTATCATCTAGATAGGCTGCCCTATAAAAATGCAACTGGATAACACTTTCCATCGAAAAGCCAAACCTTTCTGATGTGTTATGAATTGTTTACAATATTAAACAGATAAAGTTGTCAAGAATCGTTGCGTGTGATACGAGAAACACTCCATGATAAACAAAATACGTTTAAAAATTTTTTCTACCTCAATACTATCAATTTATAATACAAGAAACATAAATTTAAAGCTAGCGTTACTTTTTAACTCGTGTGCATAACTCAGTGTAGACTCTCAAATTGTGCCTCTTGAAGAGAAAAAAAGTACTCAGCGAAATCTTAGTAAATTTGCGATTTTCCATTACAGAAAACATACTTTTTAAAAGCTGCAGATTATTTCGGGCTCTTGAAGCTGAATATTTCACACGGAAATATTTATTTCATAAAGTTAATTTACTGAAATGCAGTGTAACAGAATGATTGAAGTACAGTTGCATTTATCTAATCACACTTATTATTGCTTTTAATGTCACATCGAAAATTAGTTCAACAGTTACTCCATTATATTTCAGAAGTAACTCTATATTTGTTACACTAGTTTCAAACATTATTTGAAAGATTTACACTATTAGTATTCTAGCAATTCAAAAAGACTAATTTCGTTGGGCTTGCTGTAGACTTGGAGTATTTTGTCATGCAAATGCAACTTTTTTAACTTACAGACTAATAATTAATACAAAGGAACAATTTGCCCAGAAGGACTCTTAATTTCGATTTGGCACTTTGCGCTGATTCACTGTAAACGGTGTTTCACTTTTTAATTTGTTGCCTCCAAATATTAGAGCCCTGTGTTATATTTAAAGAAATTAAATAATGAAGCATCTACACAAATGTATGTATGTTTCTCGCATTGTGATAAAACAACGGTACGTAGAGCCATAAAATTTTGAGTAACGTAATGCTTCTGCGAATATGTGCATCTGGAGGCACCCCCAAATGTGAAATTGGAATTTATTTTATGGTCTATTTCATATTTTGTAACACTTTAACGAATTTTTTATTAACAAGCTCAACGATTTCAAAGCGAGCAGTGGTAACACTGTACGAAAAAACACATTTTTATCGCCAACGCGCGAGACTGTGTATCGGAAATTCTAAAGCTATACTCATTTTAAAATTATTTTGAGATATTGATGTTGAACTGGATTTTATGATTTAACTGTAAAGAAAATAATGATGTTTAATAAATAAAGGAAACATACAAAGCGTAAAATATCGCCCCTTTGGGCATAATGTAAAGTCTGAAAGTTTTCAGATTTATGTATTTTTTATATATAATTTCATACACAAAAGTGGAAAATAATCTTACATTTTCATATTTCTGACAACATATATTATACTGCTGTTTTATGGATTGTGTTACCGTAGGCATACATACAACATTTCAAAAATTATTTTCTCCTATGGCTTTCAGTTTTAAAATAAGCGAGAAGAAAGTACGTATCTTTTAACAGGCTTTTATCTATCTGGCTTTCGAGATGAAAAATAGTGTATTACGGAAAAAATATTTATTACATACTATTCGTTTTTCATAGATTAAAAAGTACTAACTTATACAGTATAGGATCTAAATTTCTTAATTAATATAGCCTAATAAGTTTCAGATATATACAAGTTAAATAATTTCGAAAGACAAAAAAAACTATTCAAAATTCCTTGAGCCAGATAACTAAATGTTAAAACTCATTACGTATTTTTATGCATAGAATATGAAGATCCAAACGGAAAGAAACTGAACGATCCTGTATTGAAAATGTATGAAAAGTTGACTTTTATTAAATGAATCATTACGAAACCTGTCAATATATATACAAAAGATGATTAAATCGTTTACATTTTTAAAGGAGAAATCATCTTTAATACTCATATTTACAAAATATATGCTTTATCACATGCCATGAGTGTAGCAACTAATCCAACTAGCGAATATAACATACATAAAAACACGCCTACATTCCATATACAAGCACACCCTGCTTGCTCTTGCAAAAAGAGTAAATCTTTCTCCTTTTCTTGCAACATTTCTTCAGTAAGAATTCGTTCATAACATAGTTATTTGTCCTTTATCTTACTTTTAAATATTCATGTTTTTACAGCCGAATTTAGGTAAGGTTGCGCAAGTCACACCGCCGCGTAAGTCTTACCTTTTCAATATCATGCCAACTGCGCCTCTTCCGGCACAACGATTTGCCACCTGGTCAGCCATATTGTTTCACATGGTGTTTGTTCGTCTCCCTGTAATATTTGTGAGGAAGACAACAAAGGGAATATAATTCAGTGCCCATATGGCAAAGAATGGTACACGGTATGTGTTAAAGTTGGAAAAAAAGAGAAAAAATATATTGAGAAAAATAAAGTTTTATTATACAGTGGTGGCCAGACTTGTGGACACTTTTGGAAATTTTTATGTTTTTGAACTTTGTATGCTTATAGAAAACGTCACGTTTCACAAAATGCAAACTTGTATATATCATTTTAAAGAGAATTTATTACTGAATTCAAAACAAAACAAAAAATTCAATTATTTGCAATACAGAAAAAGTTAAACGATAATAGTTATCGATATACATTAGATAGTGATGACTGCAGTGAGTTATCAGTACTTAGTAGGGTACCTTTTATTTTTGATTACAGCTTAACATCGACGTTTCATTGAGCTGACAAGACTTTTAAGCTCTTCTTTCGTTATTACATGATGCCAGGAAACAATTATATCCTCAATTACTTCCCTTTTATTTGATGTGCGCCTCATTCGAACAAGATTTTTCAAACGGTGCCACAAATTTTCGATAGGATTGAGGTCAGGACTGCTTCCTGGCCATGATAACAGTTTAATGCTCTTTGTACGAAACCACTCTTTCGATATTTGGGCCGTGTGGCAAGGAGTAGAATCCTGCTGAAAAATAAACGAAGCATTGTTGGGAAAGAGATCTCTGATAGAAGGTAGAAGTTTTGGTTCTAGCATAGTGTCAATGTATTTTCTGGCATTCAGTGTCCCATCGATGACATGAAGGCGACCAATACCATCTGCTGACATGCATGACCAAATCATAACACTAACTGGGTTTTTCACAGTTGCTTGAATGCAGTCAGGATGTAGCACTTCTCCTATTCTACGTCTTACATATTTTCGCCCATCACTACCGAATAACGATATTTTAGTTTCATCACACTATCTAACTTGTGACCACTGATCATCTGTCCAATTAATGTGTTCCTTTGCCCACTGTAGTCTTTTTTTTTTCGTTGCAGAAAATTAAGATAAGGCTTTTTTTCTTTTTAGGAATTCTATCTTTCAGTCCAACATCTGTTAATCTCCTCCAGATTGTTTTCTTGAACTGACAGAAACACCAGCATCATTCAGATCACTTCTGATGGCCGCTGATGACATTTTTCTATCTTGGAGACATAGTCTTTTTATTCATCTGTCATCAATAGATGTGGTGCACCTTTTTCGGCCTTTTCCTTCTTTGTTTTGTATTGAATTTTTCTCCTGATATCGTAAACAAAACTTTCGGTCTCCAGATGTAGTCACTGAACCACCCACCTGTCTTGCAATTTCAGCATAGGAAAGACCACTTTCTCGTAACACAATAATATTGCATCTCTTTCTAGGTGTCCAATCTACTCTTTTATTTGATGTCATTGCTTCTTGACTAAATATTAAAATTTTTAAAAAAAATCCTATTTTAATTGCAGCGTATAAGAAACAAATCCTCCTTCTACAGAACAAAGCAAAATAATGAATTGTTTCAAGTGTAAACATGATGTCAGCTTCTACTGGCAGTTACTAACATTTGATTGGTTCTCAGAACAAGAACAGTGATTGGCCAGGAAAGCTAGACATTACAAACCACTTCATAACTGTGCTTTTTATTTATATTAAAGTACATATAACTTTTTGATTGAATTTTTTGTTTTGTATTGAATTCAGTAATAAATTATCTTTAAAATGATATATACAAGTTTGCATTTTGCGAAACGTGATATTTTCTATAAGCATACAAAGTTCAAAAACATAAAAATTTCCAAAACTGTCCACAATTTTGGCCACCACTGTAATTGCCCAATTTTAAAGGTACTACGACATAAGTCATCGCTGGTACGACTTAAAATAATGGTTGTCTACGTCAACAATAGTTCTGTAGAGATTTTAAGAAACATTCGGAGATTCTGCAGGAGAAAGTTTACATCATCCTGAGGATCGTGTGTTATATTTAGATGGATGTTAGTCAGCCATATCTTGCTAAATAAATTTTAGAAATATTCAATAGCATAAAAGGTAATATTAGTTCTAGAACATTCAGTAGTACTCTTAGTTTTGAAGTTGTGTTTTGGGGCCGCTGCAGCAGTATACAAAATGATTAGCAATTTGCTCTGAGTAATAGAAATATTAAAATATATAAAAATTATCAATAGTAATAAATATTATTAACCTTTACTCGGAAGGAAAAAAAACCCTATTTTTCGGATGAGGACTGTGGATTGCCAGTTAGCTGTAATGTCGTAAAACGTAGATGCATAAAGCTAATGTTAAAGACTTTTACAACAGTGACTTCAAAATGAAGAATAGTAGAAAATTTAATGACGTATTTATTACTACTTAAATAAAAAAAATGTGTGGTTAAGAGAATCATGAAGAATAAAGATTTTACAAAACCTTAATTTTGTTACAGCTGCCACTATCGAATGCTTTTCAAGAGGAAGCTTCTGAATAAATTTAAGCTTAATGATTTAGGCATATTTAGAAACGAAAAATGTCGGGTTAGAAGGAGAAACCTATTAAAGTATGCTCGATTATCTCTTACTGGAATAAATCAATGTCTTCCTAAACGTACAAGCATGTACTTATCACTTTATGGTCCACCAGAGCTTAAAATGCAGAAACGTAATCTATTTTCTCCTCGTCTTTTGCATAATGGAGGCTCTAGAGAATTCCACGACCTGTTTTCGATATAATCTTTGCAAAGAATATATCTCGGAAATTGAAGTATTATTCAGAAAGAGGACCAAAAAGCCGATTTGCGAAGTGACTGAATCCTGCCTCTCTTAATTGGGTTACGATGGCTTCAATTACTCCCGTAATTCGTTTTAGATGGCTATATTCTCTCAACAGAATCTCTCTTGGCCTTACAAAATGCTCGTCGAATTTCATTTCGTCCTGCGTATGAGCGAGAAAATGAATTTTAAACTAAGAAGTTCGACAATGGCGAAATTCTTGAAGATAAATGTATTTAGTGCGGAGAGATACTTAATTTCAAAATCTGAATCACTGGGAAAATGTTCGGAAATATTTTGCTTTTATGAAAGTATCTAGAAAGCCTCAAATAAGGTTTCTTATTTATGCACAGTGTTGTTATTTCTTTTATCTTTAGCCTCGTTACTTTATAATGGCTACTTGTTTTACTGAGCATACACTGTAGATCTTAAAAAGACTATTGAAGAATTATCTCCTGACCTTGTGGAACAAAACAAAAGTCAGAAGAAGGATGTATAGGATCCTTTTATTCGAACACAAAACTAACAATTACACTAGCACACAAGCCAAACACTTCTGACTTACAGAATAATTTAAAGCGCAGGAAAGGCTCTGGTTTGTAGAAAAACCGGCAAGGCAAGCTAAATGGCTAGAAGCACCTAACGCTACCGCATCAAATCGTTATTAAACACAGCACAACATGACTTGAAATAGGCAGACACGTTCTAAAACTAACTTTCGAAACTCTTGCTTAAAAAAGCATTTTTTTGCCTACCTTAATCTGAATAAAAGCTCGCTATCTGATTTGCATTCTGTCATGAAACGCGTGGGCGAAAAGAGAGTGATAGGAAAGTACTAAAACTTAAAATAAACTATTAGTTTGAAATAAGTAGAGAAAATTCACAACGTAATTTTGTAGGAAGAAATTAATATTAAGACGTTCGTTTGATACCTTGCGTCTATATATAAATGATGAAAAATTGCTTTAAAATCCAAAATTTTTAAAAAATTCACATTCATGTCAAATGAGAAAAGTTGAAAATTAGAAGTTAAAACAAAACCCTCTAGAGACATTAGGATTTTTTCGAAGCTGGAGAGATGAAAAATTAGTAGCTGCCTTCTCCGGGAATCGAACCACGGACCTCTGAAATACCGGCTCATTGTGCTGGTCACAACAGCATGAAGGCACATTAGAAAGGCGGGAGAAATACCTCATATACTCCCCCTTTTAAAGTCGACTGGGGTTTTTAGGGGACCCAATCGCCACGTCCTGGGTGGAAGAAATCATCACCTACCACCCTTTTAATTCGGGCGCCACTGTAGAGACATTAGGATTTATTTGGAAGCAGGAGAAGAGATGAAAAATTAGCAACGCTTTCGCCGGATATCGAACCACGGAGCTCTGAAATACCGGCTCAGTGTGCTGACCACTACACCACGAAGGCACGCTAGGAAGGCGAGAGAAATACCTTATAAACCTTTCTGTTCATAATTTTATGTATTTTTTATAACTTGTGAAATTGGTTAGCTTTTCTATTGAGGCGATAAAACAAAATTTTTAGCTATGTTCTAAATGTCAGATAAAAATCCTGATGCACAGTCTAAAAGTAAACGAAACTGAAATTTTGCATAATTTGAAAACTATGTTTCGTAATGAATAGTATATTGCGACTATTTAAATAAAAAGAGGAAAAAAGCGGGTTAGAAAAAAGAAAGATAAAAAAAGAAAAGAAGAGAGAAACATCCTACCGGTAGCTTTACATCATAGCAATAAATCTGGAGATCTATTGTTTGTAGAAAAAGATAAAAATAATATTTTGATAGACTGAGTGTCGTAATCTAGCTATGTTTACAAAACAGTTTTTTTTCACTTTACGGGTATGCGTTTGGGAAAGTTGCTGCCAATCGAAGAGTCTCCTTTCAAATTCAAGGAGTGTCTTCTGAAAATAACAATATTAAAACATTAATCCCTAATAACAGATATTTAAATTTAAATTGAATTTTGTTATATTTTTAATTTCAAATGAATAAAAATCGTATTTTAAAATTTGATGTCAAATATGTTTTCTTTTATTTCATCTGACAGTCGACTCCAAAGAGTGATTGTAGAGAAACACGAGCACTAGAACTTCGAGGTTCATTCTTCCATCCCTAAGCCAAATTTGGATTGCATTTCAAATTTGGCTTAAAAACTGGATCCCGATCCATGAATCTTGCAAAGTCATTTTGTCAATCACGAACTTTCAAGATTATATGCCTGCAGGCTTGACTCTTCAGAAAACTAAAGACAGTGAAAATTTCTTGAATGTCCAATAACTAAAAAATGCCACATACAGTACTGCTAATGCAGTTTAGCTAATACAGGATTTATCATAAACATAACATGAAAATTTCGGAAAGGCTATAGCAATAAAAATTCTTTCATGCGAATTTTAAATAACTACCTTCTTTCTCTTTTTCGAATATCGTAAAGTAACATAGAAAATGGGTTTAATTTTAAAAGAAAAATTCACTTTATGAGTATAGATTAGAGGTACTCTCAGAAATAAATATACCTATGTAAAATAAATTAAAATTAGTGCATATGTTTGAAAACAAATTTGGATTAATCCAGAATAAATTATCCTAAATTAATCCAGAATTTATTGAGAGCAGAGCTGAAATGAAATTACAGCAACAAATTGTATTTGTGCAAATACAAGTTATTTGTGTATCAGAAAAGTATATACAGTTTTCTATTAACAAAACATATGGGAAAATATATGACATTAATAAAAATTTCTGACTAAAAGTCAAATAAATTTCATAACAATTATAAATCATTTAGGAGGGTAATTCTTCACCTTTTTTTCTTATTTATTCCGCACCGAATTGCGGAAACACATATAAATGCTTTCTGTATCGCAAAAAATAGAACATTATTTTTCTTTTTTTTTTTTAACCTAAAGGGCATTAAACTATTTAAACGCCGAGTAATAGTTAAATGTTGATAAAAAAATCTTATCAAGTATTCTCTTACAACGTTTAAACTTGGACTTTCTGCCATAATCTACGTTATCACCCTAGAAATGAGTCTCTTAATGAAAGCCTTTGTGAGATCATTAAGAGCGGGAAACCGCCTAAATTATATCATTTTCCACTTTTCATGCTTTACCTTACCAGCAACGCGCGCATGCGCCTTCAGATACCAAACCAATCATTAAGCTTAAAATCTTTCCCTACCACATTGCATCTCTTACTAAAAGAAGTGTTATATAATAACAATAAAAAGTGGAAGCAGCAAAAATTGCTCAGCTAATTAGAAGTCACTTTTCCAGTTCGCCCCCTCCCCTTGGAAACTTTTAGCCTTTTTGATGACTGTTTATTGCCATGCCTTCTTTTACACGCAGTGGAAAAATCAATGCATGGGTAATTTGTCTTCCAGCATTCGGTGAGGTATACGCCCTTTAGACCAATTTAATTTTGCCCTATCTGATTGCTAGGTCGGGGTGTGACTTTGGATGGGCGCATTGATGTCGGACCGTTTTATGTTGGTCACGATGACTGTAAATGTTGCCTTCCTTTTCTCAAGATTAGATTATTTTCTTTGTTTCGCTTACTTAAGGATTTTCAGCCCTTAGAGATTCTTAAATGCATCATTCCATATACATACTATGTGCCTTTATAGACAGACTATAAGATATTGGTATTTTTTAAAACCAATCGTATATATATATATATATATATGTGTGTGTGCCTTTATAGACAGACAATAAGACATTGGTATTTTTTAAAACCAATCGTATATATATATATGCCTTTATAGACAGACTATAAGACATTGGTATTTTTTAAAACCAATCGTGTATATATATATATATATATATGCTTTTATAGACGAACTATAAGACATTAGTATTTTTTTAATCCAATCGTACATATATGTGCCTTTATAGACAGACTATAAGACATTGGTATTTTTTAAAACCAATCGTATCCATACATTGCAAAGAAAGTTTTTAGAAATATTTTACAAAAACTTTTCTAAAAGCAGTTCTAAGAGTGCAGATAACGGCATATGCTTTCTTTTTTCTTGAATTTTTTGTAAAGTAATATGGAACATCTTGAACTGCTTATAAGATATTGAGCAGGTTCAAAAATTAATCTCTTATAACAAATATTTAATTTTTAATATAATTCCATTATATTTTTATTCTCTTTGCATAAAGAAAGTACATTAAAAATTTGATTTCAGATTTGTTTTCTTTTGATAGAGCAAAAACCTGGAATATTTAAGGAACTGATAGATTACATTTTCATACACATGCATCACATTTATACTATCGAATCATGCATATACAGTACAACCCCAATTATCCGAACACCGACTATCCGAACCGTTGATTATCCGAATCGCTTTCAGAACTTCAGAAGTTTTCAGAATCAACTGAAGAAGAGAAAGAAAAGGAGAAAAAGATAAAGAAGAAAAGGAAAGGGAAGAAACAGAAGAAGATGTGGATGACGTGTCACTTGAGGAATTAAGAACTATTCTTTTGAAAATTCCTGGATGTTCAGAAGTTAGTGCTGAGGATACAGCAGAGTGGATGCTGTGTGATTCGTCAGTCTCTAAGTCTCAAATTCTAAATCATGATGTCCTTTCTGAAAGTGTAAGATAAGAAAGTGTCGAGGAAGAAGATGATCTTAATGTCGAAGTTGAAGCAGGCACGGGACCATCAGATAATGAAGCGTTTGCCGGCCTTGAAACTGCGTTGAAGTAGATAGCGCGTCAGCCCCAGTGTGACCACATGCAACTTTTCATTGTCAAGCGGATGCGCTACTTGGCTGCCCGAAAATGGATGAAGACAGTCAAGCAGCTTACTTTGACTGAGATGTTAAGCAACAAATGACTTTCAGTGCTTGTAAGTACTGTACAGTGTGCTATATAACATACTGTACATTAAAATCAAAAGGCAACACTTTTACGTACATGTTATATATCATTGTTATTATTATTATTATTATAAGGGCACAGCCCCGGTTCTCGTAGCAGGCACAAGGCGGCCGTGTGGTCAAAAAATGGGACTGACCAGGTAAAAAAAAACATATAGAGACTCAGGTTTTGGACTTTATATGTTTTTATTTCCTTATATTTGTTTTTTTTTCTGGCCAGTCCCATTTTTTTATCATACGGCCGGCTTGTGCCGGGGGCTGTGCCCTTGTAATAATAATAATAATAATGCTATATAACTTGTACATAAAAGTGTCGCCTTTTCATTTTAATGAAATAAAATATCTTTTTCTTTAAAAATAGTTTTTTTCCCTCCCATTTTCAAGATTCTGTACATACAGTAATTATTTTAAGTATAAAAGACCTTTTTTCCGGAGAAAAAATCTTGTTATCCGAATGGGGTCTTGCCGCAATTGATTCGGATAATATGAGTTCTACTGCACATTATTGCTTGCTATTGGTTCATGGAAATCTCTTTAAATAACTCGGTCAGACGAGAAGAAAGACTTCAGATAAAAGACTTCAGACTTCAGACGAGAAGAAGACTTCAGACGAGAAGAAGACTTTATTCAGATAAATAATATCTCGCATAAGCAGATATGCAGTTACATATAGCTCAAAAAGGAAAAGAGAGGAAAATTGTCCTCCGTCCGATATTCCTTAAAATTGGCCTTTATTCCTTAAGAAGCCAGGAATATCGCTGATTAAAGTCCAAAGCAGTAATCCAAAGCATCTAACTACGAGTACTATTAATCACTTCTTGACAACCGCTCAGAGCTTCCTGTTCTTAGGATTGTTTAAGGGGTATTGAAAGCTCTGAGAAAAATCGTTCCTACAGCTTCGTTTTCCAATAACTTCTCAAATGTCGCCAAGTTGCTGATTAAACCTCCAAATGACGCCAAAGCCTGAAAAGAGAATTTTCGTTTGAGCTAGCCTTTTAATTTCAACGTCAGTGACCATAGAATTAAACAATCTGTAATATATTACATGAAATATACACTTGAGACCACAATAACAGCTAAAACATTCCAGATTAAGTAAAATATACAATAAATAAACAGGAAATCACCTTAGCAAAGGAATCAAATGAATTAATAAATAAATAAAATACATATTCGCATTCTTTATATATTCTTTATTCTTTTTATTCATTTTCACAACATTAAAAATATACCTAAAAACAAATTATACGTAAATAACCATGCAAATCGGCATTATTTAAAATAATGTTTTCCGATTTTCCATTACATTTCAGTAACGAATCAGTTTTAAACTTTTCATAGCACGATATTTATGAAACTTTACCTAAATAAGAAACAAATATGTTGGTTATTAAAAGAAGTCCATCAGAAAGTGGAGGACTTTCTAAGGGTAACTGGCTCGTATACACGTTACACATGGGGAAAACCACGAAAACGCTCATGCAGCCAGCCCGTTCGCGGAATTCGAACCTCTGACCGAACTACCAGTGTTCAGCGACTTTACCATTCGGCCGCTGGTGGGCCCTGAAACGAAAACAGAGATTTCAAATTAAAAATTAAAGACTAAATTAGTGCCCCTACTTTTTGTAAAACGAAACGATCTTCTACTTCTTGAAAACTTTTTTTTTTTTTTTTTTTTTTTTTTTTTAATATTACTTTAATTTCCAAGATAATTTTTAAATCATATTTTATTTGAAGAAAAAATTAATATAAGTTAGGAAGGTGGGAAAAACATTGTTCTATAGCTTTCTATATATTCATATTCTTTATATATTCTTTATTCTTTTTACATATACATATTTCTATAAATATTCCTATTTTAAAACATTTATAATAGTAATAGCAACACAAATAATAACAATGACAGTAACAATACTTATGAAAGGATTAAAATAACTATATAAATAAAAATAATACTTTTTTAAGTCTTAGAATGCGATTTAAATAAGCTTCATTTCTCTCCTAAATATATTACTTAAAATGTGTGAAAGGTATACCAGTAATAATAATTAAAGGACTAATGACGTATTACTAGACAACGAAAAAATAATGTTTATACTCTTTTATCAATTTTCGATTAATTAAATTCAAGCATTTCAGTTTTCTCAATTGCAATGAAAGCTCTCAATAAAAACACTTCTAACACCGAATTGGCTTCCCAGACGATACTGTTGTTAATGGAGTTTACTATGGTATCGAAGGGCCCGGGTTCGCATCCCGGAGAAGGCATGGATGTTTGCATATGTATAGTATTTGCGCGGCATGGGGGCACTTTAAATGTGCGGTGAGTCGAAAGTCCTCTCAACAGGTTGTTAGTAGAGAACGAACGGTGGGAGACTCTCTAACCCGTCCCCCTTAGGTTACTCTCCATCAAAATTGGGGAGAGAGAGAACTAAGCGAAGTCATACTGTCACCTTGTACGATGTTCGATGTTGCACTCCTTGCCACGATGAATTTCGTGATCTTGTTTTGATGTTATTGTCACACAAGTCATAACAAAATAACAACGTAAGCGTACGCGTGTGTGTAGGCGGAGCTAGCAGAGAAACAGGCTTTATAAGCGCATGCAGGGTAAAACGAATTGTGTTCGCTAGCACATCTTAGCGAATTTCTTGGTATTATTTTGCAGCAGTCGGTTAAAATCACATTGTAATAGTAAAAATGAGTAACCGCCAACGTCTAGATGATGGAATTAAGTGGCAAATTGTGGGAAGGCTAGAGGCAGGCTAATCGCAATTCCAGATATGCAGAGAGTATAAGTTAACGTCCAGCGTTGTGTGTAACCTAAGGAAACAGTTCCGGGATACTGAAATCCTGAAACCCGCTGAGTTGGCTTCCGTTCCAGAGTATTACATAATCCATACAGAACTGGTTACCAACTCAGCAGTTTAAGGTCCTTAAAGATATCACTGTGTTTCTTAGGAAGCCTAATCTCTTACCCATCGTACATAATACATGCATACTTACCAATACATAATACTAATATAAAATGTAGGTTTAAAAATATGGGGAGCAATTACATAGTACAAATACACAACACATTCTTGAATAAATGTTAATACATTCTTAAATAAGTACTAAAACATAACTGAATTAAAAACATTATACAAAAAATTATTACATCTTATGACACTACTTTTATGCTTCCAGTGGGCCCACCAGCGGCCGAGCGGTAAAATCGCTGAACACTGGTAGTTCGGTCCGAGGTTCGAATCCCGCGAACGGGCTGGCTGCATGGGCGTTTTCGTGTTTTTCCCTTGTGTAACGTGTATACGAGCCAGTTTCCCTTAGAAAGTCCTCCACGAAGGCATCCCTCCCCTTAGGCAGATAGCCCTAGTGTGCTTTGCCGTATTCTCAATACACCTTTTATGCTTCCAATAACTGCACTTTATACCTATACACTATACATTTACTAATATTTGACTGACCAATATCTTGTACCATATTGTTACAAAAATGCGTTATACAGCACGTAGAAGTACAATGTATTATAAATCTACTTATTCACAAGTATTCTTACATTCAAATGCATTATACGGCGGCTACAAGTACAGTGTTTTATCAATCTACTTTCTAACGAGTATTTTTTTTTTTTTCATTCTTAGGTAAATACTAACACCTCTTTCAAGTACTGATACATTACACAAATGCAAATTTACCTTACAGTATATATTACTTTATCCACTCTCCTATACTTTATAATATTACTGCGTATAATACAAAGCAAAAACAAAAACAAACTTCCAAGTACATCTATAATACAGTACATTACATGGTTACCAATATTTAATACAATTGCAGGTATATTACAACTGGTACATTTAGGGATAAATGTCAGAAGTGCATTAGTTACAAATACAGTTATGATATTTATTAATCACTTATTGATTAAATACTCATACGTTACTAGATAAATGAATCTTACAATATCTAGTATATATTATAATCGCTATTACATTATACAATTACTATGCATAATATTTCATCAGCATATAACTTAAATAGATACGATCCTGATTACATACTAACAATTTGTTCAGTTACTGGATCCATCGAGAGAAAGCCTGAGAAAGGTCGTCCAAGAGCCACGACGGCCAGTAAAGATCGCTATTTGTCCATTTTAGCGAGGCGTAACAGAGGCAACCTGTCAGCTATCTCGGGACCTGTAGGCAGCCATAGGAACCCGTGCAACAAGGATGACTGTTTCCAAAAGACTGAATGAGAGAGGGTTGTTTACCAGAAGACCGTCTGTTTGCGTCCCGCTCACGTCTACGGACAGGCGAGTCCGATTAGCATGGTGCACACAGCATAGTGATTGGAGTACGGAGCAATGGGCGACCGTTCTGTTCACCGACGGGTCCCGTTTTAGCCTAAACACCGATTCTCGCCTTACTGTCATATGGAGACACCCAGGGACCCGCTACTTACCCTCCAATGTCCGAGAAATAAAAAATTACGGTGGTGGCGGTGTAATGGCCTGGGCAGGCATCATGTTGTATGGCCGCACACCTCTCCATGTCTTTGATAGAGGCTCTGTTACTGGTGTGAGGTACAGGGATGAGGTCTTGGAGCCCTATGTTCGCCTATTCTGGGGTGCAGTGGGCCCCAATGTAGATTAAATATGAAAATTCTCTTAATTTCTTTCACCAGTGTAATATGAAGGCTTAAGATTACGATTTTTATTTGTACTTAAATATTAAAGTATTTTGTTGACTTTGCATTAGTATAAATTCCTGCGCCCACATATAGCTATAAATGTAGTTCATTTTTGCACAGATTTACGTTATATATTTACATATGGGGGAAAATATTGTATTAATGAGAAGGAAACAAAACACTTTAGTGCAGATAAAACTTACAATCTCAAAATCATTAGTCAAATAAGTTTAAAAAAAATTAAATCCCATTCACTAATTAACAGATCCAAATCGCATGCAAAACGAATTGCGCTCTTTGAATTTTTTCATCAAAACTGTTTATCCTTTCCCTGAATTTTATTTGACATTTTGTCGATAAATATTTGTCATTTGAGATATCACAAATAAAAATCTTCCCCGCAATGCTATCTGCAATGCTTTTCATGCCAAATATGTTTCGCTCCACTTCTTTCAGATTTTCTTTCACTAGGATTTTATTTATTGTTTTTTATTTTATTACTTTAGGTTTCATCGTGTTACTCGTATCATTATAGCTACTGATATTAAAATTTTCAAAGCATATTAAAACTTAGTTTTTCAAAGTAATTTTAGGTAATTAAGAGAATATATTAATAAATATTTACCATTTAAAAAATGGCATTTTCAGATTAATGTCTTTGCAATTAAGACGCATATTTCAAATTTATTGTTAAATTAGATTAATGAGAAGTAATCTAATGATTTAGAATTTCTTATGAGCTTAAAGGTATAGTACTTGCTTAAATTTCTTTCATTTTGTTAAACATGTAAACACAAAAATTCGCTAATTTATGATAGTTACTGTTTTGAGAGGATTAGTTGAAATTATATGAACATTAATTAATGGAATTAAAATGCTGTTAGTTATTTTATCATTATCATTAATGACATCGGAAATTCCATGAGTTAGTCTTTAAAATATAGTCAAAACTTAATAATGTTTTAAACAATTGGTTTTTATTATTCACATGTATATCTGGATCAATTAATTTCTCTTCTTATCTATGCATTCCATTTCCTTTCCTTTCGCGCTTCTTGAAGCGGAATATTTGTTCCATTAAAAAACCTTATGCTCAGAATTTTTTTAACTTATGTGTTTTAATTCCAAGTATAAATAAATCCATTGTCACAAATCTTTCTAACCACACAATGTTCGAGAACCACACAATTATTTTATGCGAAAGCCTTTTTGAATTCATTCTACACACATTTAATGAAGACAAAAACAGGAAAAATAATTCCTTGATGAGCTTAGAGGAAGTATCTTTTCTCTCTAATCCTACAACAGAAATTTGGCGCTCCACTAATTATTGAAATTGAAGTTATGTGTACTAGAAGATTAATTTTCAGGCTTACGACGCAATTTTTGCTGAAAATTATGCTCTCGTAATTATCCTGCGACTTTTATTTTATTTCCTCATTTTGTTTGAGGAAGTCCTTTTCTACGAGGAGAAAAATCGAAAAATTCCAAGCAGAGTTTTTTTTTATATACAGCACTTTTTTTTTCCATGCACTTTTATCTCCTTTTCCTCTTGGTAACAACAAGAACTTAGTTGGATCTTGTGGTAATTCGGTCCTGAATTTTTTACTCATCTGTCTCTTCTCTTTTTTATCTCCAGGAAGGAGTACCAGCCTTTAATGCCTCTGTAATTCTATTACCCGGTACAAAAACTTCGCAAATATATAAGCAATTAACTTCTGGCTGTAGTTTCGAACTCCTCGGCAGTGTTTCTTGTTAACCGACTGCATACTGATTTTCAGGAAGCCATTTTAGTGTCTGACGTATAAATCACGTGACTACCAAACCAGTTCATGTTATTTATCTTTCAGAATATAAGTGCATATTTTTATAAAGCCATTTCTTATTACATTCTTATTTGCATTGCTTCCAGTTTTGCGTACGAATATTTTTCTCAGGAATTTCATTTTGTATAGTTAAGAGAGAAAATTCTGTTTGCAATTATTTTATCAGTTTAAATCCAGATAAAACAGCGATTTTTGAAAGTTATTACTTGATTTTTGAAATTATTAAATACATTTTAATTCAAGAAAATAATTTTGGGAATTTACATTTGTAATAAAAATGAAATGTTTCAAGAAAAATGTCATTTTGAGACCAAGCCCTCGCAATTCCTCGTGGCAAGGAACGTTATATATATATATATAACGTTGCCAAAGAGGCAGGTATATATATATATATATATATATATATATATATATACCTGCCTCTTTGGCAAAAGCCTTGAGCACCATACCGGTGACATTGAGATTTAATATTTTAATAATGTAATTTTTGTATCACCTATTTTATTTGTGTTTTTTTATTAAACACATAAATGAAATTCTCTGCATATATTTTCTTGCAATATTATGAACCACCCAACCGGGACACTGGTTAGTGAATCTGGCTGCCTTACCGAAGGGCCTGGCTCCGAGAACCCGAGACGACATGATTGTTTGTAAATATATACTGTCTGTGAAGCATGGGGACACTTTAAATATGCAGTGAGCCGACACTACTCTCTGGAGATTGATTGATAGGGGAGGAGGAGTGGGAAACCCTCGTTACCGTCCCCCACGAGGTGATCTTCATCAAAAGTGGGGGGGCGGAGTTGAACAAAATCGTACTGTCACCTGTATGTTCATTAAGGCTCTTGCCAACGACAGGGAAAATCGTGTCCTCCTTATCACGATAAATTTCTTGCACTTGTTCTGTCAGACGAGTGAGATAAGTCACAAGAACAACAATATTATCACAACACTTTTAATTTTCTAAATTTCTTCATAGTATTCGTTATCATTTCAGCAAAGGGAAATTTCGGGTGTTTAATTAGTTTTTAATAAAACGCAGTGCATTTGAAACATAATTCATTTTTTATACTAATTACATCATTTCGGTCTGTCGTGCAGATTTTGGTTAAAAACATAATTGCATTTTCTCAGTTAACGAAAAGGTTTCGCATGGACAATATAGTAGGCAATATGAACATTTTAGAAACAACTGAATCCTTAATTCAATTTTTGAGCTTTATGTAACATTACTATTCCGTACACCGTAAATATGCTTAAATCGGATCGAAATGTATTTGATTCACTAGAAGAAAAATGTAAATTCCTATTGCAAGGGAAATTATCTCTTTAGCTGCATTAAAAAATATTTTTTAAGCACTTACTTTTATAAAATGTGTTAAAAACCTTTGAAAATTTTAATTAACGTCGTAAATTTGTTTAAAATATGCATTGGGTTTTTAGAGAATTAACTACTCCTAAAACATTTGAGAGCTCTTTACTAATGGTGGAGGATTTTTGGGAAAATTTCCGGAGAATTTATGAAGGAAATGCATTCATGCTTACACTACGTGTAACAAAACACAAAATTCCTACACAGTTACTCATTTCATCCTCTATAATACTCTCCAAATGTCAGTAGCACGTAATCCGTAGCTTTAGACAGATTTAGATACCAAATGAGCTCTAAAATTGCTATTTTTAAACGAGGAGTTAATTTAATTCTATTAATTCATTTAATTAATTTAATTCCTTATTCTATTTTTAAAGAAGGAAATAAATTATTTGAAATTTAAATATTTATTTACAAATTCCCTTGGAACAATTCATTTAGGTTATAGAATCATTAGGTTAATTGGAAACAGAAAAGATGAAAAATATGCAACCGCCTTCGCCGGGAATGGAACTACGGTCCTCTGGAATACCGGCCCAGCGTGCTACCGTTACACCACGAAGGCACGCTAGGGAAGTGGGAGAAATACCTTATAAGGTTTTCCGTTCTTTTGAAAGAAATAATACAAGTATATCTACGTGCAGTGTAAGAAGAGCTTCATATATGTAGTTTAATGCAAAAAATCGTGTAGGTAAATAAGAACAATTGATGAACATATGAAACGTAAGTCTTCTAAATGCTTTTTTCTTAAATTACTCTTTCAAACTAATATTTAAATTTCTGCATGTTTAATTTTACGTACCTCTCAATTTTACTTGTGACAAGTGCCTTACATCTCCTTTCACTTGACTCTGCTCTAGTAACTATGCGATATTATGCAACTATTAATATTAATTGAATAACTTACAAAGTCATAAAAAGACCTGCCTGTACTACCTGACTCTAAGCTTTTAAAACTCCTCCTTTCCTTCATATTTATTCCTATTTATTTATTTTTTATTTATTTTTCTTTTACTATTTATTCTTCCTATTCCTTAATTTTTCATTATTTAGATTTCCCCATTGTCTCAAGCACAGATACACCATCTTCAAGCTTCTAAACCACCTTCAAGATTCTTTGAAGCCGAAATTGATGTTATAAACCTAAACTTGTAATTTATTTAGCTCTGAAAGTTACAAGTAATGATAAATGTTGCGTTTTCGAACTAAACATAAGTTATTGCTTCTTCTGTAAAATATGGAATAAATCAAATCCAGTCGAACTCGCTTATAACGAGCGTAAAGAGAGCCGCGTTATTTGCTCGTAAAAAACGGGTTCGTGAAAAAAATTATTATATATTATATGTACTTTATTTTTCATTTCTCTTCAGTACCAAAGAAGTTGGTTAATTTTTATTGAACTGCCTTATGTTTTTCAGACCTTTAGTCTTTTCCGAAGAACAATAACTCTTGTTCTTCGAAAAAGACTCATGGCCTGAAAAATATCGTTATTTGGTCCCGTGGCTTTTTTCTGCGCACTCAAAAGCCATTGAGTATGTTAGGGGCTGTTCAGCTTGAAATTCTTTACATTCGTCGTTAACATCGTTGATTTTATCATTATTTTCATCTACTTTAGCTTGAATTTAAGCTAAAATATCCTCGGGAGTAGGTATGTTGGAAGTGACAATATTGACCTTACTGATACACAATTTTCAAATTCTTCTGTACTCATTTCTAATATTTTCCAAGATGTCTACTTCTTCCTCTTCTTAGTCAGTGATTTGTCTCTCTTGCGAAATGTCCATTTCAGCCTTATGGAAGGACTTGGTAATGCATGTTGATGTAACGTTTTTTCCATGCAATGAATCGTTCGTTAAGTGTAACCTTCGACTACGTTTACATTAGTATTTGGGGCTGTTCCTGTTTTTCTCTTCAATCGAGAAGCATCAAAGTCAAGCACTTACGAATGTTTAGTTTAAAACTTTTGATGATCACTTGGCTCACAGGCTCTATAACACTTGTATCTATCGGTGAAAAACTTCAGTCCTGACAATCCCCAAGATGAAAACGGCTGACTTCACGTGTTTTCGGGATTTATGAGTCATCACTAACTTTCAGTTGACTTCGGATTGTCAAAGAAACGGTCCCAAGAAATGATTAGCTGAACTGGAGAAGTCAATAGAAATTCTATGAATCACAAAACTATTGCTCGCTATAACCGGGGTTTGCTCGTTAAAAGCGAGCTACACTCAGACTTATGTACCCACCAATTATTTTCTATTACCTCGCTAAATCCGTTTCTCGTTAAACCAAGGCTCGTTATAAGCGAGTTGTACTGTATCCAAAACAAATAAATACTCTCGTGTTTCCTTATCCGCGGTTAAAAATAAGCCGAAAAAAATTGATTTGCAATTTCAAAAATGTAAGCCAAGTAATAAACAAACTATGGCCAAATATGAAGTATAACCATTGAAATGAGTTAAGTGTTAAATTTTCACTGTAATCACAACAATATTCACGTGAATCATGGCCGTCTGTCTTTCATGATGAACATACACTTCACTAACGGATTAACTATTAAATGGGATGGGGATTGAAATGGTCAACTTCGGGACATCATGCAAATTCTCAGATTACAAGTTGCTCCTCAGAATGGCGGTTTTCATAATTAATCTCCTCCTTGGTACGCCAATAAAAATGTCAGTAGGCGAGTACGGCTGAAAAAATCTGACTTCGCGCTTCCTTCGCTTGCACGCAATTCCAGTTTAATTTCCTCCTGCTCTGCTTTTAGCAGTCCTCTTAGTCTCATTAGTGACATTTTGTTGCAATTTTCGAAGTAAGAAATGTCTCAATTCAGAGAGTAAGAATAGAGATTTTTCGAACTTCCTTACTTAATATACCCGGGTGAATCAAAGAGTGTAGTCTAATGTAAAGAAAAATTTGCATTATTCTATTAACAATATAATATATGAACTAATATACAATATATAAATATAAACCTGGGCAAAGCAATAATTTGCTGTTTGACGTTGCGTTATCTGTCCAAGGACATAGTAACAAAACGTGAAAAACACAGTAAATAGTATTTTAAAAGCATTAGGAAGAACTAAATTAGAATTAAAGCCATTAACTAGGCAATATTATTTGTGAATCTGAAAAACTTCAATAAAGTCCAAGTGCTCGACTGAAAAAGCTTTTTGTATAATTCTTGCAGACCCAAAATCAAAACTCTGATTAAATTTTCAACAATGAATAGCTATAGAAAATCTGTTATTTCCTCTCTTCGGGCATTATATTTGTGTATCTTGATACGAAACATTTACACTGTTTTACTTTTGCTGATATATCTCAAACCATACTGGTAAAATATGCTATAAATTCCTCAATAAATAAAATCAGAAATGGAATCTTTACGAATCGAATAATGGATTTTATTCATGGAAAATGGCTTAAAAACTGAACTTCTGGAGAATCCTTGCAATTTTATAAATTATAAGGTATTTCTCTCACCTTCTTGGCGTGTCTTCGTGGTGTAGTCATTCTGCACGCTGGGCCGGTATTCTAGAGGTCCGTGGTTCGATTCTCGGCGAAGGTTATTGCACATTTTTCATCTCTCCGGCTTTTCCAATAAAAATACCCAATGTCTCTGCAAAATGATAGAATGGTAGAAAAGAAGTATATTAATGTTATTTCAACAGCTGAATGTTTTCTTTGATGGCAAGATGAAATTTTTTAGAGGCTTTATCAAAGACCATAGAAGAAAATCCTTTGTTAATGGCAGCTGATTACAAATAATCGACTCCATTATAAAGCAAAGATACTGAGGAGGAAACTTTGAAAACTCAAAATATATAATAGTAAAAAGAAGTTATTTTTTGCTTCCCGGGTAACATGATTTATCATGGGAAGGCAAATAAACAGAAAATGATTTGAGGTAAATACGTAGTAGTGTTGAAATCAGATTCATTGCGGATTATAAGAATATCAAGAAACGGAAGGGGGTTGTCAAATTCAGTTTCAAAAGTGAATTGGATGGCTGGAGTAGACGATGTTATAACACATTAAATCTGGGATCAATCTTCTTGATTACTATTACAAATCGGGAAAGTGTCTTCTATGCAGTGAGCCCAGAGACGAAAACATAGTTTATCAAATAATTTGACCTGGAAATAGTGCATGTAAATGTCAGCAAGTAGATAGTTGATGGTATCACAAATAGCTAAGCCTGGAGTTGGCGATAATATTTATTTTAGAAAACAAAGTGGGCTTGAGTCAATGATATTTTAGTAAACGAAATGAATTCCTCAATTTTAATATCAGCGAAATGGAATTCACGAAACCTAGGTTCATCAAATTTCAGAGCTCTTTCGACAGGAACATTAATAAACAATGATTTAACATCAAAAGAAACCATAATTGAATGCAGGCGAAAAATATTAAAGTTTATAGACGACTTTAAAAGAATTTGTTTTAAGTATAAACATTGTCAGAAGGTAAAGCAAAAAATTTAGAAACTAAATATTTGAGCAAAGTATGATAAAAAAGTAAGTTAAGTAAAGTAAGCTAACAAAGTAAGTTAGAAATTATTGACCAAAACGGAATTCCAATCCTGTGGAATTTAAGGAGAGTATAAAACCTAGCCCAGTTAGCATCACTTGGAATGAGGGGCATTTTTAAACTAAGTTAAGAGTATACAAAATGTTTTAACGACTATTTTCTACTATTAACGACTTTCGTGAGATCAAACGTTGACTGATCATTATGGACCTTCATTTATCAGTTTAGTGACTCCATCACTGTATGTGAGAGTTTGTCAATAACAATAATCTCTCCACCCATATCAGCTGTGGAACGAATTTCACGTGAAGCCTTCCTTTCCTTTCCGTTCAGACTCGAAACAAACGATTGTTGTTAAAATTAGCGTTATGAGTAATTAATGTACGGACTGTATATTTCAGCGCTTCTGAAATTTTAGAGAGCTGAAAAGATTTTCAATAGGATCAATAATTTAAAGAGCATAAAGCGAATTAAGATATGTTTGAAATGTTAACGTTATATTTTAATAGTAATATCATTTGATCTTCCGAACGATTAACATTAAAGGTATTAACAGTAGGATTTGTATTTACAGTGGGAAGATTAACAGGATAGGTGAAGCACAACTGGTGTGTGAGCTTTCTGAATTTAGAAGCAAGAATTTTTTATAGCGTTGACAAGTTATTTCGGCTCTAGACCAAGATTTATGATCAAAGTTGAAACTTTTAAAGTAGAATTGGCAATTTTCAAATGAAGGTAATATGACTTGCATTCAGTTTCAGATAAACGTTTGTAAGTGTTTCTTATAAAGTGACGATAAAGACACAATTTGAATTTAGGTATAATTTTGTAAACACAAAATTTTGAGATTAAACTTGATTGTTTAAACTAGGAAAGGATATTCTGATATTTTTACTCAAGCAATGGTTTAAGAAATTCATGCGCTTATGGCGTAACTTACAAAATTCGGTTCTTGCCTGTAGGGATATTAAACCGGAACGGAATAAGTACGAAAATATAATGAACGCTAAAAGCGTAAAAGGAAAAAGAAATACTAAGCAATACAATGCAATGCAAAACAAAACATGACTGTCGCATGAAAGAATTAATAAGCGAATACGTAAAAGAAAATATGACAAAATGAACGAAGATTAAAGAAAAATACAAACAAGAAGAGAAACTCATTACATTTTCGAAAATGAAAGAAACCTGGCCACGTGGAAAACACCAAAATGGCGCAAGCGGGTAAAAAAAAAATCAAAGCTGGTAGATATTCCTCAAAAATGCCGGTTAAAAGTCAGGATAGAAGAGGAACAGACCAAAGTAAAACAAAAAACTGAGTAAAGCAAACAAACTTCTGTCTGATGTATATTTTACCCAAGACTCTATCGAATTCGAGGGCAACAGGTACAGGTCCCTCATCGTCAGGAGAAAAGAGATTCAGCCAAGATGAGAGCTGTGCTTAGAGCAAAAGCCAAATCGTAAAATGAGCAAGTAGGTAGGGCCATCTGTCTCTAGAAACAGTAATGAACCGTAAAAATTTAAGTAAAATCTATTTAATTAAGTTCACATATCCACGTTATGCCTTAATGCGAATTACCTGGAGATAAGGAGATAAGCAAAATAAGCCCAAGCTTATTGGCTCAAGGATACATCACAGAAAGAATATATGGACTCAAGGAACCAAAAACCATTCCAAACAAATCGGCAAGGTGGACACCACAAAATTCCCCCTTGCCGATTTTACCATAGAACTTACAGTGTATGTAAATAAAGACCGAGAGAGATGGAATGTCGAAAAAACAGAAATAAATGCATATGGTCGCATACGAATTTTTAAGTGCTTTTTGAGTGCCTGTAAAAATCTTGACACAGCCCTTAGTCTAACTTTTGATTCATTTATATTGTATGAATGTACAGTTTTACATAGCATTCGCGATTTCACATATATGCATTATGTCTTAGAACAAATTACTTGCGGATAAGAAGATATTACTGTGCCACGACCTGCCAAAGTGATCTACTGAGAACTGGTTTAAGCATTAAGCCAAATACGCTAGCGCTTAGGTCATCAGTGAGAGGGGCCATCATAAAAAGACGCTTAGAGACTCAAGGAAAATGAGCATCACAAAAAAAGGATGTTTAGGGGTTCAAGGAAAGAGACACCACAAAAATTTCCCCTGGCCGATTTTACATGGAATGTATGGTGTAGGTAAGTAAAAAACCAAGAAAGAAACACTGGGGGAAAACAAATGTATATTTATGTGGGCGCACAGAAATCGAGAAATCGTTTAAATGACCCAGACTTTTAAAAATCTTGACTCAGTACATCTTAATTTGATTTCAGATTTTGTCAAATTTTGATTCTCCTGTTAAATAACGGTGGAAGGGGGTATGACAAAATATCTTCATTGCTCTCACAATTGAAGCTAGGTCGTGAATAACCGAACTATGGATTATTTACCTGTGTTATCACTGAGAACATTGCCCAGGATGGGCAGCAGTGGTAGTCCGTCTTCTCCTTGATTCAGAACTAGGACGAACGATACGATAACTGCTATAACGAACAGATTACAATAACACCGTTTTAACCAACGTACAATATATTTAATTTAATTCCTTCTTTCATTTAATTCCTTCCAAGAATTGTTTGCGGCTAAAATTGTTAAAAATATTAAAAATAATAAATATAAAATAATTTCTTTCCAGTGAACAAAATTATAATTGCTAATTTAGCACCAAAAATTAAATTTATAAGCATTCGAAACAAAAACCTTTTTAGGGGGGATAGCAATTTAAAAAAGGGAAAAGAAGTATTTGAGAATGGCTACATCTATCAGGTCACTGTCAAATTTGAGTTTATATTGCGCTCATACTTCAAACTATGTTTGAAGTATAAATTAATAGAAACTTGGTAATACCGTTAATAAAGCAACGGTACAGATTTAGTCTATACTGGAAAGGGAACTCCTCTCTTTAGTCCTAAGTCAAGTGCAGATTTTCAGACTGTTTATACATTTGAAGCTCTTGATTCTTAAATTATAAGCGAATTTGTAAAATTTATTTAATTAACGTGTTGATTCTTATGTTGAAAATCTTTCCTGCATTTCTAATGTTTCGTACTGTATTTCACCAGCATATGCAAATGAAGTAAATTTTCAGCTAGAATGAGAATCTCTATGTTTATTAAAGACTGGTTTGGTAAAATCCATTTGCCTTAGTGAAAATCTTCTGGTACTGTTTGCCTTTAGATCTGGAAAATGTCTGTCTTAAGGGCTGTGGCAACTAACTAATAAGTTTGTCTTTGATTAAAACTTAAGTCAGCGGTCTTGAAATAGCGAAGCCAGATTGCTAGGCATTAAATTTAAACTTTGGCTGCTTGTAAATAAATTCAGTCGTTTTTGTCTGTCAGTCTAATAAGCCATACCAATTGATTTTGTTAATCGGCTTAGTTCTGTAACTTCAAGTGAAAGTTCAAATAAATCTTTCAGTTCTTTTACATCATAGTACTGATTTAAAATAATGTATCTTGATTATTCAATTAAGAAAAAGCACCTGTCTATGGAACGACGTGTTTTCGTGGAGGAAATTCCAAGGGAAACTGGTTCGTATCTACTTTATACATAAGCAAAACTAAAAATTGTCCTTCTACGGTATTTTAAACCGGGTCAAACTGCCAGTGCTCAGCGACTTTATTTCTCGGCTGCTTGAAAACTCTCACTCAGCATTTAGGTATTGAAAGGTATTTTAGGTACGGAAATTTCATATTACATTTAGGTATTGAAAAAAGACGCCCACATTTAAATACTGAAAAAATACAACCGAATTTAAATACTGAAAAAAGACGCCCATAATTAGATACTGAAAAAAAACGGAATAAAATTTTTATGCAACATTCCAAAAGATTAGGCTAGTACTTAATTTAAGTGCTAGCCTAATCTTTTGGAATCCTAATAGATTAAATATTAAACTAACTGCATACATGAATGCCCAAAAAATTATGTTTACTTTGAAATGACAAACATTAAGTTTTATATTATAAAGAATACATTATTCTTTTTCCACGAAGGACATAAGAAATACTGGATGTAAAACAGTTGAATGTCTATCATCATGAAAGAGATTCAGTTTAGAAAATACAAATAACTGTGCGCCTACTGATCATGTATCTTTTCTTATTTCAAAAGAAAGAAAAGAGCCTAGTAACTGCCTATTTCCAATAAATGAAAAGAATTCCAATCCCCCTTAATAAGAAAAGGGAGCCGCGAAATTGGTGCATAATGAGATACAAATTAGTTAGTGGTAGCGAGAGCCAATCTTTTAGCGTCCGTTGCTGAAATAACCTTCAGTGTTGAGAGAAGAGGAAAAGGAGGGGAAAAAAATGCAAGCAAACAAATGAATAAATAAAACCTGAGGACTCATTTATATTCTGGTCGCGAAAGAAATTTGGTTCCGTCTTTTCGACGCGAAGAGAGTCGAAAAATGTGGCGGGGAGGGTGTTTTGGTGGGAATGGAAAACAAATTCAACAATTGGAAAGCTGTGGACGGTATGGGCTTAAATCCTGCATTTTTCATTTCGGCCTCAATTCCTCGTGTGTTGGTTCCGTCGGTTTTCGTATTGAACATCAGGCGTTCCTCCTGAAAGCTTTATTCTCGGCTTTTCCTAAAAATTTCTGAAGCTTGCTCTAAAATTTTTGAAAAGCTTTCTTCGGCCCAATAGTTTGGCTAAAAGTTGTTTTCATGAAAATGTGGAATGTGCATCTTCCGGAGCAGATAACGAACAGCTTCCACAATAGGACCCCTGTCTACGAAGAAGAATTTTGTCAAGAAATATATTTTTTTCAAGAAAAAAATGGTTAAGGAAATGCTGGACAGAAAATATGCGAGAGAAAGATTCCCTCAAAGATCGTATGGATAGGTACTGGAAGCAATTTAATTTAAATATATATATATATATATTTCAGAAATATTCTCTAGGGATTTCGTATGCAAATCCGTTATTACCTTCATATGTTAAAGTTAGCGAATACTGGAATATATGAATTTATTTAAAGGCTTTAAATCGCGAATTTTTTAACGAATAAATTTCAAAGGAATAAGAATGAATTTTATATTTTGAATAGATATTAATCTTACATTTCAGTTTTCTTTAATGCTTTATTGCGTTTGACGTTCCCCAGCCTCTATCCATATGACAATGAACTGGATTATTAAAATCCAGCAAAGCAATTGTGAATTAACCCAATTGAGAATTAACTATTTCAGAAATAATTGTAATCGCAAGCCTGATGTTCATTGTTCTCCAGAATGTAACCGTTACAGTCATACGTTAATTTAGTAAATAATAGAAAAATTAAAATGCGAAACATTATTTGCATGTCTCATTATATCTTTAAATTTAAAATGGAAAAATAGATTATAAAATACTTTTTTTCAGCATAATAACTTAGAGTTATAGTAAACCTCTGTCAATCCCTGAGGAAGGAAAAAACACTTTAGGACAGATATTTTGCTGCGCTGAAGAAAAGAAACTTGCATGTGATAACCTTCGAAGTCGATAAAGTTTTATTCAAAATCGATGCCAAACAAAAATTCTTTTTAACCTAATTTTAAATCCATCTGGTGTAACGAAATAAAACCAAAAGGACCTCGGTATTAGTATTGTATTTTGTTACTACAGAGAAATAAATGTGAGAAAATGTATTAGAAACGTATTATGTGGACGCCACACGAATTCCATATACGGCTCATTAAATGGTGCACACTTCTTACAGCACTCCATTTCCTCGAATGTTTCTAACTTAATTAACCGATTCCTCAAGGCAAGTTGAAAATGACATCAAAAATTGCAAATTTTGAAATTAAATATCCTTTTCAATTTTTCTCGTACGGGAGTCAAAATTCTACAATGAATTTTATTTTCCCTTAACCAGTCCGTGCATATACATCCATAAATGCATATATACGTACGTGACAGACGTCAGGAAAAATTCTCCTTGAGTCTCTTTTAAATCAATTTTGCATTCGGTTTTGGAAAAACAAGTTCTTTATTTATTCAGCCCAAACGTACATATGTCATGCAAAAAATTTTAAAAAATAAATAAAAGAATCTAAATGGATTCGGGAAAGGACATTGAAATATAATACGCAACACTTTTCGGGATTACAATACTTCCTTTTCTTCGTACGAAGAGGTAAAAACGAACTTTTATTTACTAACAAATTTGTATATTTGTAGAAGAGATTCCTTTTTTGCTACAGTAAATTTGTAGCTGATAACTATTCTCGCACTGAACTGTCTTGTAGCCTGAATGAGATTACAGAATGGACATGAACACTCAAATTCTGAAGGTGTTGAAGTTTTTAGCACAAAATTATTTTTTTTACAGTCACAGAAACCAAATTATGAAATAATATTAAATAAGAGTGGTGGAGGGCAGAGATTTTGACTAGCGCTTTGGATTTACTTTCACAGAAAATCGCTTATAGTATTCCCTTGAAGTCTAATTGCATTTTCTTGCTAGAGGGTATTTTTTTATCCTTGTATCCGAAACGCTTTTCAATTAAAAAAACGATTAATATTCAACAAACCAAAGGAAGACATCTCCTTTCTCTTAACACAGTGCCAATTTTCACTTCATGAATCCGGAACTTTACGTAGACCTTGAGAATTTCAGGCAATATGATTCTAAAATCCCAGACAATAAGTTAGCAACGAACTTCTTTGAAGCAAGCATAATGATAATAATTAATTTTTAGTGAATTTTAGTGACTTTTTAATAAGATATTTTTTAATTAAGATACAATAACACGCCAAACAAATATTAATTTATAAGTCAAAGAACAAAAATCAGCGTAATATGTTTCAAGTTTTTACAGAAATGAAAACTTTTCTGTGAGAATTGGAAAAATATTACGTTGGTTTTTGTGTTTTGACTCCTAAATTAAGATATTGTTTGTTTCTCTGTATCAGTGGACGGAAATCATGATAATATATTTCCTCCCATAAATAAAATACCGGGCAACGTAAGTTAAATAGTATCTGATGCTCCCATAGCCACAGAGAAAAAATATAATTTTTATTTTGTGTGTAAAGCTTTAAACATACCCAAATATTTATTTGTGCTTCACCTATGACTAAATAGTATACATGTTACCGTGAAAGACCGAAATTGGAGAATGTCGACTTTCACTGGAGAATATCAACACTCACCAAATACGTCGGTGAAAGACCGAATATTTCAGTACATTCCTGTATATTCGGACTCTCACCGTTGTATGTCGACAATCACAGATATGCTCTGGTGAGAGTCGAAAAGAGAAGTCATAAAGTGCCATAATAGTTTAAGTTGTTGCAATAAATAAGATTTTAATCACATAATTTAGTAAGTTTTTTATTACTGTTATTTTATTTTCTCATTTAGAACGTACTGTATAATTATGTAAGTTTTTAACTTCTATTATTTTCATTTCTCATTTTGAATGTATTGTATGTTTTAGGTTCTCATGTTCTTAAGTTCTTATTTCAAGTCTCAAGTGCGTTTATTCGCGACTGAATTACGGAGAAGAAAATATAATATTGTTATATGTTCAACATGCACCATTAGAACATGGTGAATGTTGACATTGACCGGTGTAAGTCAGAAATAAGAGTATTTGGAAAATATTTCGGACATACACTAAGAGACTATGTGAATGTTGACTTTCACCGGTGAAAGTCGACATTCTCCCAATTTCGGTGTTTCACCGTAACATATACATCTATTTATCAATAAGAACCTTTTTTTTTTGTTCTAGCCAGTTTGTGTTCAGTTTAGTTTCTTTGATCGCATATTTATAACAATTATATGGCCATTTGATATCTTTTTAACAAAAGAAAATTTTGCAGTCTCAGAACCATTCAGTTTCATTTAGACTTTTCGAATTTATACCAGATTTCGTTTTAAATTTATTTATTTATTATTATTACCAAATTAAATTTTACTTTAAGTGAATTCAACTTTAAAACAAAAGGCGACAAAATTCAGTCTCTGTGTCATCTGAAGTAGCTGATATTTTAATTTTATGCCAATTTAGTGTAATTTTGATTAGAACTGAGACTAATTTAACCTGATGCTAATATGAGAACACTTCGGTTTCTAAAGAAAATATTTGTTACAAAAAATATTATTGTGATATTAGAGGAACTTTAAATTACCTTAAATAAGGGGTCAGCCGAAGTGATGCTGAAAACGTACACATACTTCGAGGTACATAAATACATTATCGGTTTTCCCAAAGAATATACAAATGGTTTGGGGAACATGCTGCATGGGGAATTACCTTAAATAATGGCTCAGGCCGAATGATACTGAAAGCATACACATACGTCAGGATACATAAATACATTATCAGTTCTCGAAAGACTAGCCATACTACCAGACCATGCTACCAGGGGATTACTTTATAACATTTTCTATTATTTTGTTGTTGTTGTGACTTATGTTATGTTATTGTCAGACAACCTAACATCAAAACGAGCCCACAAAATTCTTCGTGGCAAGGAGTGCAAGAATGCACCTATCAGTTGGCAAAAGCCTTGTGAACTACAGGTGACAGTACGACTTTGCCCAGTCCCCCCCTCCAAAAATTTTGATGCTGAGAACCACGGGAGGACGAGTCCAGGCGTCTCTCACTCCTTTGGCCCTACCAGCTACCTTTCTATAGGACTCCTGGCTCGCCTCATATTTAGAGTGCCTCCATGCCGTGCAGATAATATACATTTACAAACATCCATGGCTTCTCTGGGATTCGAACTCGGGCCCTTCGGTACAGCTGTCAGCGTCGCTAACCTATCCGTAAATCGATAAAAGAACTATTAGGTTGTCTTATAATACACAGAAAAATAATAGAATTTTAGACCAGTCATTGGCATTTTATTCCTTATGGGTGTCTACACAGGTTAGGCATGTGAATATCTAAGTTTATTAGTTTCTGACAAGTACCTTCACACCATTAAGCGATCAAACTATTTCTCCAAGAATGGGTGGAAGGAAAGCACGTAAAACGTCTACTTGATATTCAAGACGCGATACCCGTCGCGGTCTGTATACAGCCCGGGGCAAAGCACCACGTCCGTTTAAGGAACATACTCTTTTATTTACAGTTTCTTGGCTTGTAATGTAATGCAATGTAGCGAGTCGTTCGACGTGGCGCAAAACCTATTTCCAGGCTCATCGGCATTCGACGGAGTTGTCAGAATAAAGTAGAAGTAAAACAGACAACCCAAGCGACTACAATGCCAACCAACACAAAAGCATCGCTACAAAAGCCCAACGAAAATAGCAACAAAAATGATTAACTTTCTCTCCCGCAAGTGCATTCTGGGAAGTTTCATTGAGAATGGAGTCCTATGTAAAGCCAGCGAGAGAAGTAAAGAAGTTGGGCAGAAAGATTTATTTAATTGCACACTGGAAACGGTGGGTTACTTTTCAAAAAAGGTTTTTCTTAGGTCTTAGGTAATGAAATACCCCCGCAAACTGTCTGTTTTTCACAGTATGCTTTGAATGTTAATTTTCTTTAAGGGTACATTTGAACCATAAGAGGTATTTGCAGAAAACATTTATTTAATTACCGAGGTAACGGAACAATTACCCACTAAACAGAGGTGATAAATCTTGAATAATTAAAAAGGAGGGGAAAACGTTGAGCTAATAATACTTAATCATAAAATTCCAACTTAATGCTTAATATGCTTTAATTAATTGTATCATTAATCTAAATTAAGTAAGAAACCTTAATTAGGCAATTTAATGTCTATTGAACTAAAATAAATTCCGGTAGTATTTAATGCTTACACAGATATGCTAAAGCGGGACATGGACAAGTAGGGAAATTTTACAAGACAGGTAAAATTGCCAAATTAATGCTTTTAGGATCATAAATAAAAGCGATTGTACTTTTGATTCTTCAAATCTAAATGATTTTATAACATTTAATATATATTTTTTCTCGAATTCATATAAAGCGTATTTTTGGATATTTTAATTTTACTTTCAAATAGTAATGATAATATAATAATAATATATTTCATTTCTCTGAGTGGCAACACAGATCTCTTAAATCGTTGAGTTTTCAATCAGCGCATCTTTAAAATTTCAAATAGACAGTTTCGCACGTTGGAGTTAAAAATGTTTTATTCCCTACAATGTTGCCACTGCTCGCTTTGAAATTGTTGAATTTTTTAATCAAAAATTCCTTAGAGTTTTACAAAATAGACAATAGACAATAAAATAAATTCGAAGTCCATTCAAAATTCAAGACATTCCAGGTGCCCATGTTCAGATGGAGAATTGCATTATTCAAAATGTGATGAATCTAGGTAACTTTGTTATTTCACAATGCCAGAAACATGCATACATTCATGCAGATTCTTTATTATTTCATTTCTTTAAATATAATGCAGTGCGATAATATTATGTGGCAACAATTTGAAAAGTTACACATCGCATTTAAGTGATTCGACGCAAAATGTTGTTTCTGGACTAACACCACTTTGGGCTCATAATAATAACAATAACAATGATAATTCTCTAAACTCATTTGTTTAGGTATTAAAGGACGTATGAGAGCATTTTAGCTATAGATAAATTACTTCTTGCAATTCTGAAATATTTTATTTAAAAAAAAAGTGATGCTTTATGAAATGAATAGTTCTAACATTGTGGAATTTTTTTCGTGGTCTTAAATGTGCTGCACTTTTAAATAACCGTACACATAATTAACAATAAAAGAAATTTATTTTACTTAAAATTTCTAATCAAAACTATGTTTTTTGAAGAATTAGTCTTAGTGCTATTACATTAGAATTTTACCTTAAACTACCTGTGTCCTGCAGCTTTCCCAAACTGGTAGATATTGCATAATTAATATAATCATTAATAATAATAATATAATATTAATAATTAATAATTTTAATTAATTAATAATAATATCTTAAATTAATTATACTATTAACAGATTATATAATTAAATTACATAATAATTAATAATTAAACTATTATCAGATTTTCGAGTCCGGCATGCATCAGTCATGAATTATATACATGTTATAATCTGAAATGTCGTTGTGGATAAATGATGAGGTATTCTGTAGAAACAATCAATATCATGAATACACGTTGTAAATACAGAATGAATAAGTTGAAATAATTAGGATAAGTTGAAGTTATGATAATAAATATAATAAATCTAGAACGATGTATAAAAGAAATTAAGCTAACAAAAAAGAAACAGTTCTTCACAGAGGATTCAGTATTTCTCATTCAATAAATTCAGTTCTCAATTCGCGACAAGGCAAAAATACATAAAAAACTCAAAATATCTATATTAAAAATTACAAAGCAAATCTTAAATACTTATTTCCTCGAAAAAATTTCAGAAAGGATTAAACGTGATTTAATTCGCAATAATAAATAAGGACGTTATCTTAGTCTCTCTAGATTGGCAACAAATCTTAAGTTTAGCCTCTCTAGATTGGCAACAAATCTTAAGCTTAGTCTCTCTAGATTGGCAACAAATCTACTATTCTGTTGTTTCCAATGTAAACAAATATGTCCGCCATGTTATTTAAAATTTAGGCTCAACCGCACTTAAACAGCTTTTAAACTGTTTATAATTGTACAAATATTGCTTGCAGATTTACTAAAGGCATAAAAACATAAGAGTGGATATATATATTTATATACGTTTGGTGCGGCCGATTTCTACCAAAATGCGAGGTGCACATCTACATTTTATAGCAGTCCTACATACAAAATTTCAACGTTCTTTGGCTACTCGTTTTTGAGTTATGCGAGCTACGTACGTACATACGTAGTCCGTACAGACGCCACAAAAAATTCTGTTCAGAATTCATTTTAAAGCAGTTTTATAACTTTTTTGGAGGAAAAGAATCTTTTATTCTGCCCTTAGGTACAGATGTCACGCAAAAACATCGTTAAATTGCATTCGATAGCGGTCAAAATGGATATTTTCGTTGAAATATGCTGCCTGAAACTTTTCACGATTACAATACTTCCTTTTTACTTCGTACATGTACGTAAAAATTGCTTGGTGTATTTTAAGTGACCTTTAGTAGAACAAATCAAAACCTACTTCTTGCCTTAAATTTCACGTCTTCCGTTTCAAATTCGAAGCACACGAAAACGCAAAAGAATAACTATCAGTAGAAAGGAGAAAAAAAAAGAGCATCATTTACGCAACTCAGACAGACAAGACATAAAAAGCAAAAGCAAAAGCAAAATACACAGTCCAAGAAAATTTGTCTGATCATGATAAAGCACAGAGGTGCAGATCCATGTTATGTCAGAATTGTAATGGAGTAACATGATTTCTTGAAATAAGTTTGAGGAACTTTTTGGAAAGTATGCTATATTTGAGTTTTCCTTCGTTGAGAAATGGAAACTCCGACTGAAAGGTTGGAAAGCTTTCTCAGTATATTCATATTTTTATTCCCGTCTCGCCAGAATTTCAAGCGACTTATGCTAATACAGAACGACATTTGTATTTGTTCTGGTTTTAGCACAGCAAATAGGCTTTTGCAGTGCGCAAAAAAAGCTAGCTCCAAACTTAAGAATTGTTTTCCACATATTATTTATATTCTTTTTTTATTATTATAATATATTTCTCAAGGCATACATTTCAACTTGTTAATTAAAAAGTACACATTGACTAAATATCAAATTCAGTGACCTCTTTTAGGGCTTTTCAGGTAATTTTATAAAAATGTTACCCCCCCCCCAATATTATAAAGAGCTCATTTGCTCAATATTCCCCAAGCCAATGGATATTTAACTTTTTTTTTTTAAATTTTGAATATTTTTATGATAAATGTCGTAGTAATAGCAGACATATTTTTTCTGTCAATTGGTATCAATTGGATTTCTGTCAATTATTCTGTGAATGGATTTCTACATTTGCATACCATGAATTATTTGAAGTATTTAATTTTCATTTGCAAAGAATATTTTGACGCCATGTGTAAAGGAAAAGTATTATATTCATTAAACCTGGACCTCTCGAATACGCGCCGAATGTTCTTCCGTTACACCAGGAAGGCATGCTAGAAGGAGGGAGAATGTACCTTACACATTCCTGCTTTTAAAGGGCAACTGGGGACAAGGTACCCAGTCACCACACCCTGCTGGCGACGAATTATTTTCCACCGCCTTTTTAGTTCGGGCGCCACTGTAGAAACATTAGGTTATTTTGAATCAGGAGACATGAAATATATTCTATGCCTGCCTTCGCTAGGATTCGAACCTGGTCCTCTCAAATACGTGCCGAGTGTGCTATCATTACATCACGAAAACCTGCTGGAAAGAAGGAGAAAATACTTTATAATATTTCTGTTGCAATACAATAATATTATGATTAACAAATGTTACGCCATGATGTTCTATTTAGTACATACTACAAGAGTTGAGTTGAGTTGAGAGCAGAATGTGGACACGCGTGCGGCTTACTAAGACTATTCGGGTCTAGTTCAGGTTCCGCAACTATCCGGGGCAACATCTCATGGGGCCTATAAGGCCATACATTGGTCCTGTATACATGCTTACATAGTTACATAGTTCATAATATATGCTTACATAGTTACATAGTTCATAATATATGCTTACATAGTTACATAGTTCATAGTACATGCTTATATACAAGTAGTTCATAATACATAGATGTTTCATAATACTTGCTTACATAGTTCATACATATACATGCTTACATACGTAGTTCATACATATACATGCTTACATAGTTCATAGTGGCTTATATAGTTCATAATATATTGAGCCTGTTACATAATACATACATATAGTTCATTATAATTTTCATTGGCCATAGTACATACATGTTTCATAATATATTGAGCCGTACATACTACAAGAGAGGAAATGTACAAAATTAAATAATGATGCAAATTACCATGTGTACCCAATCAATACGTGATCTTAGGAGGGAAAATACATTGCGCGGTGTAGAATGCAATAACTCGATTTTACAAGTTTTGATAAATGTTATCTTCTTTTAATCATTTGCTAGCAAATTACAACTTGGTGCCAATAAGACATATCACTACTTTCACATGTGATTATTGTATATCTTTCTTTCAGCAGTTACTAATTTAATTTTGCTGTTTATGTAAAAATTGCTAAAGAGACAAAAATAGATTCCGCCATCATTTTTATCGTCCTTGAGAGTTCTGTCATATCTAGATTACACACTGGTAGTCATGAGACACGTGGCTATCCGGAATGATCCTGCTAAACAAGCTATCGACGAAATATTGAACACGGAAAAATCACTGGTGCTGATCTATTCTTGAATCTATGCAGATTATTTTGTAAGCATAAAGAAGATACTCGGACTTATAATTAATTTGTTTTTAGATGATAGCACATGACGAATGCACAAAATGGCAGGAAGAATTCTTAACAGGAAGACATCATTATTTGATAAATGAATATAATTGCCTCAAAATGAAATTAATCGAAGGCCCTTCTGTGTTGTTTTTGAGCTCATTGTCTTCAATGATTAAACCAGTAAAATTTTTCAAGCCTGGAGACTTTAGTCTACCATCACTGTAAATACAGCGAGACTATTGCAGCTGGGAAAGGGTAAGGCTGAAGTCCCCGTACCCTTGCAGCAGGCTGTCGAAAATGTGGGGAAAAATTGGTTCAGTGAGAATTTATGCAATGAGCGAATTCGATGAAGATTAATTAATCGGAGTTCAAGTTTGAAATCTTGCTTTCACAATTTTGTACATAAAAAAATACTAAGCAGTTAGTTCAAAATTCGATACTACTGCAAGGGCAATAGAGAGTGAACTGGATTTCCTAGAGGCATTTCACATTCATAAAAATATTTCTGTTCTAGTTAACGATCCTAATTCCAATCCAAATTTGCCTTCGGCTTTTAGAGAAATTATGTTTTAGTTCTGGTTTCGCCAACAGATGGCGCCACTGGCTTATTCTTGTCCAGGCTTTCTTACCTTATCTAATCATTATTTCCTATCTTGTTCATTTGCGGTTTTGCAGCTGAAGATGGTGGTTCGGGAAAACCATCGAAACTAGTCCTGTAAAAATTTTGTAAATATAACGCTGATTTTTGTTGTTTGACTTCTGAATTAGTATTTATTCGGTGTGTTATTGTGTCTTAATAATAGAGAGTGAGTTTTATATTGGCGAATTTTAGACACCAGATGATAATTAAAAATAATAATAATAACATAGGTAACTTATTTTTTTTTAGTAACATCAGACTCTGACGAGAACAACTCTAATTTTAGCTGGCTATCGATATTTCTGTCAAAATTTACATTTGAGATAAAATTACATTTACATAATATATATTTCCATTTTATGTGCATTTGATTTTTAAAACATGAATTTTCAAAGTGATCAAATCTTTTCATATCTTCAGTGAAGCATATAGTCTTTCCATTTGAAAATCTGTTGTATTCTAACTAATGCATAGACGTGCTTTTTATCTTAAGCTAATTTGAAATCAATGGAAGTACAATCCGAAATAAGCCTTATGGGTGGCATATGATTCTTTCAAGATAAATCGACATAGGCGTGGATCACATCTTTGATAAAGAATAATGATGACTTTCCTTCAACAAGATAAAATGATTACTTAGATTAATTGAAGCTTTCAGAGAAAAACTAATAATTGTCTAACTTGTCTTCTGGTTTCGTCTCATACTCACATATCAAAGAGCATTTGTCGTGATTCATAATGACCAAGAAAATAAATTGGGCAACACAAGGGATACCAAGTAACGATTATATTTTGGCATTTCAGTTAAGTACAAAAGACTCAACGCGGTTTTATGATCGCTGTTATTTTTCGCAGTGATTAAAAAATATCACTTGTTAAAAACTCTTATTTAGTGTTAGTCAGCGAACACAGAAAGCAAAAATATAGGATAGTATTATATGCATGTATCTTTTAATTAAAATTACCTCATGCGCATTTTTACTTCCTTGTTCGACGTAAAAAGGAAGTATTGTAATCGCGAAAAGTTTCAGGCAACATATTTCAACGAAAATATCCATTATGACCGCTTTCGAATTCAATTTAACGATGTTTTGCGCGATATCTGTACGTAAGGACAGAATAAGACTCTTTTCCTCCAAAAAAATTATAAAACTGTTTTAAAATGAATTCTGAAGAGAATTTTTCGTGGCGTGTGTAGGAACGTACGTACCTTTTGAGTTATGCGAGATACATACGACCGTATCTCAATCGGCAGCTCCAAATGTATATAAATATATTTATATATATATCCATTCTGTTACCCGGCTCAGTGATCCCAGTTTCTTTACTCTTATATGTTTGTAAATTTTACATTTTTTGCTTTAAAAATGATTGAATTATGTTCTTATCTTCCGGTTAAGGATTTTATGCTTTTAGTAAATCTGTATGCAATAATTTTAGAATTAACAACAATTGTAAAGTTGTTTAAGTGCCACTAAGTCTAATAATTTTTTGATGGCGGCCATTGCTTGTTTACATTTGAAACAGCAGAGTAGTGGATTTGTTGCCAACCTAGAGAAGCTTAGCTTTGCAACAACAAAGATAACGCCTTCATTCATTATTGCGAATAAAACCATGCTTAATCCTTTCTGGAATTTTTTCGAGGAAATAAATGTTTAAGATTTACTTAATTTTTAATAACATAATTTTTAATAATTAGTAATTTTGAATACAGATATTTTGAGTTTTTATGTATTTTTGCCTTGTCGCGATGTGAGAACTGAATTAATTGAATGAGAAATACTCAATCGTCTGTGAAAAACTGTTTCTTTTTTGTTTTGTTTGCTTAATTTCTTTTATACATCGTTCTAGCTTTATTATAGTATATGAATAGAACATGTGGCATCGATTAGATAATTCTTTAAATGATATAAATTTTGTGCATTGTGAGTTATAATATGAACGAAATATAATACTGTTAAGTGAACCTAGCGCCAGAGTGTCTCTATGGTAAGCAAATAGAGTGAATTTTAAAGAATGCATTTATTCTACTGAGGTTTATGCGCTGTCGGCGAAGTAGATTTAATTCAATCCAATAATTTTAAATGAAATGCAAGAAAAAATGCGTATAATTTAATATTCCGTACAAATAAGTGATGTGGTGTACACATCAGGTTTCTACATATCACCACCAAAGATAATTTATCACCAAGTATATTAAATTAACTCCAAGTCGGAAGAAGGTTTAAACAATCATTTTATTGAACAAGTGGACAGGTTGGGCTTACAAAATAATGTCTGCTGCTTGCAGGATTTAAATTAACATAAAACGTAAATTAAAATATATAGTAATCAAATTCACAAAGTAAAATCCGATTCTAACTTATCCAAAAACCTTTGCCTCAGACTATTCTAACTGTTTGAGGAAATTCGGATGGTTAAATTGCAGGTCTGAGCTAACGCTCACGTTTGGAGGAGGAAATATAGTAACGGTCAGCTCCGTTACCAAAGCTCTCTCTTTGTATTTTAAAAGCTTGTTTCATGTTCATGCAGCTAATTTGTCACCTGATAAGACCTAACAAAAGGAAAAATAATAGGGCAGATATAAGAATAAGAAAATGGCTTAATTTGCATAAACCGTACTCACTGCTACTTAATATAACATGTCCTGACGTTTAAAGAAACGGCGAGTGCTAATTGACAAGTAATCCATTTACTACTTATTTATGTATCATTGCTTGAACAGTAAGCTAATAAGCTAAAACCTTATATCATAATTTAAGATAATAATAGCATTAATATTTTGCTGTTTTTGGTTTTCAACGTTTATATGGATTTGTAGTTTCTATTTGGAATATATATAATTAGCAGATTTTTAAACCACCATTAATCACTAATTTTCATTTGCAAGGCTATCTATAACATATGTGTAATACATATGACTAAACTATGCGTTGATGAGCTTCGAATGACTGTTTCCTCAGAAAGCTCTAAGTAAATTTAAGTTTCGAAGCTTTAAAGAATACTCGAAACGTTTGCCATTAAGAATTTTGCATGTAATTGATGGGTCGTTGTTTATGTACGTCTCAAGACTAATTTGTTTTCGAAATACCATTTGCTGTTTCAGCAACCAAGGAACAAGTGTTTCGCGTGATAATTCCGCTTATTACTCAGTACGTTTCGCAATTAGTAACAACCTCCCTTTCGAACATTATATTAATTTCCTCTCGAGCCATCGCTCTGTCTGAAGTTTAAAACTAGAGAACCAATTTTGATTTATGTACATTCCAAAGTCATTACGCCTTATCAGTGAAGTAACGACTAGTACAAGAGATTTTGTCCAAACTCTCGCGTTCCCAGGAATAATTAATCAGCCATTGAGGCTAATCCACGGGCTTTCGGATGAGCTGCATATCCTTCTGCATTCTCAACACCCTGCACCTATCCAGGAAGCCTCTCCCATTCCACCATTAGCAATCTGATTCTTTAGATGTCATTTAAGAGACATTAGATACTAGAAGACATTAGCACAATGGGAAGGCATACAATTTTCAACGACTGATAATTTAGTTCCTTCGGTCTTAGCTGCGCCATTCCTGCTTCTCAAGTGGGAAGACGTGGCGGAATGGGGGTCGAGATTCTATCGGAACGGCCACTTCAATGGATAGCTGCTCTTAGAGTAGACGAGATTCGATTGAGACAAGCAAATGAATTTTCAGCATCGTTGAAAATAAGGAAGTAGTAAACATTCACCATAAAGGTGATTTTGTTTCGGATTGCGTCGAGACGATGAAAACCAATTACCTAAATGCAAGGTATGGTGAAAATTTCTGAAGAGAAAAGTGATTAAATAGTAACAAGACAAAAGTAACAAGACAAAAGTAACAAGACAATAGTAACAAGACAAAAGGTTTAGACGAGATAAGAATAATCATCTAAATTAACTTAACAGTTGAAATTTCTCTAGAAAGCAGAAAGCTACGATTCTGTCTTGCCAAATAAATTGTTCTTCTTTAATTTACCATTAAATTAACTGTTTCATGTCACTTAAGGTTATGTATTCTATTCAAATCTGCACATTTTGAAAAGCGCTAAAGCTATTCAAAATATTTTTTCGTATATTATAAACATAAAAATTTTAATTTTTAATTTCGATTTCGTTAATCATTGTGATAAAAATTTCACAAAGCTTCTGTTTTAAAAATGGTGTCTCTCTATAAAATCAAATGAACCGTTTCTGTCACTTTTTGGTGCATTATACGTTGTATCGTCCCAGTCAGTATATTATTTTGTTCGCCTTTATCACTGTTATGAACATTATGAATAGAGTTGGCCCATGTGGAATAGCAACGTATTTTATATGCTATTAGATGAATATACATTTATACTCCCGAGAGCACGAAAAATGCAAAACAAATTCAGAGAATGATTTGATATGACTGTTTAGACCGATATTCTTCGCTGTTTTGATTTCGTTCTTTGTTTTAGCATATATTTATCGATTATTTTTCACGTGATAAAATATTTTCTACTTCAGATAGTGGATGTCGTTGTGTCTAAAAACCTGAAAGAAAAATTCGATCATATATACTATTAAAACTTGTACTTGTTTGTTTGTTTGTTTACGGCATTTTCTCCTCCGGAACGGTGGGGATTTGAGCTTCTAGGAAGGTATCATAGTATTCCAAAAATTCGTGGGAAGCCATTTCGACCATTCTCATTATCGTACGACTTTAATTAGCTAATTAATTAAAAGCTCTGAAAATGTTAATTTTCGCACTCATTTTTCCGAGTGGCAGCAGTTTTGCACACTGGAGATTTGGAAAATTGTTGCCATGGCTCGCTTTCAAATCGTAGAGTTTCTTAATAAAAAATTGCGAAGTTTTACAAAATATGGAATAAACATAGTATTGCCGAACATTAAATATATTATTCCCAATTCCGAAAATTCCTAGAAAGCCATTTAGACTGTTCCCACATTCGTACGACTTTAATCAGGCGAGATATTAATTAAAAATTCTGAAACCAGCTAATTTTCGCACGCATTTTTCCGAGTGGCAACAGTCTTGCGCGATGGAGATAAAAATCTGCTTCATTTCGAAAAGTGTTGCCACTGTTTGCATTCAAATCGTAGAGCTTGTTAATAAAAAATGTGTAAGTTTTACAAACTATGAAATAAAAATATCATTGCCAAATATTAAACATACTCTTATATATAAAATCACATTCTGACTTTCAAGAAAGCACGCGGTTTTGTGTGACGTTATTATATGTGGACATTTTTTCGTTAATGTTAGCATTTTAAATAAATAGCTGCTTATAAAATATTTATTTAAGATAGCCTTCTGTCTACTGGTTCTTTAAAAGGACCTTCGCATAAAAACAAAATTGTCAGCAGCAGGCGATGATTTACAAATTAAAAAATATAATTGCAGTTAAAAAAATGCCAAGCAGGCGATTTTTTTATAGAAAAGCAAAATAATCTAAAAAATGTACAAACATCCTCCGTATTTTTGGATAACCTAATCAGTTTGCTTACTCATTCTCTAATTATTTTCATAAATTGCTCCTGAAATAATACTGAAATTATAATTATATATAATTATAAATTATAACTTATATATTTTTATGAATGGTGGAAATTATTAATTTTTCTTTTAAAGATTTAGGGCTTATTAATAATTTTATCATCAATATTAGCTTCTACTTTTTATACCTATTCCTTAAAGTTTCATTAATTTACTATTAGACTCAAATTTATTTCTTCTTAGGTTATCTATACATATAATAAAAGAAAGAGTCTGTCTGTGTGTGTGTGTCTTTCGTTCGCGCTGCGCATAAACTAATAGACCCACGGCTACGAAATTTGGTACATAGGTGCATCTAGACAAGAGCCAGTGCACCTCGAAGCGAGTTTTTCGAAATTCGAATTCGAAACTTTTTTATTTTATGTTTTGTGACGACATCGCGTCATTTTGAGACATAATGGGCTATAGGAAAGCGAGATTTTACTCTAAACACTCCATTTTCACATCGTCATGAAACGTAGGCACTTAGCTATTTTACGAACTTAAAATAAATTTCGTGCTTCAATAAATCGATTAAATACGAATTTATTGAACACCTTTCAACGGCATTTTTTCTAGAAAAGTTTATTTTTAAAATTGTACAGTTTATTTTTCTTTGATTTTTGGACACGTTAAACTTTCATCCTTGCGACTGCTTTTACAAAAAGAATTTTGGAAAAATGATAATAATATTTTGTATTTTAAAAATTTTTTTAAATGAAGCTTTTTCTTCAACGGAAAGTTTGTTAATTTTTTGTATTAGGATAATTAATATTTGTATTAAGGGATATAGCTTATTTCATTGTAATTTTTTCTCTTGAAAATATAAGATAAAATATCATTAATTATACTTTGCTTTTCAAAATACTTTTTATATGTGTACTTTTATGTTATTTATTGCTAATTTCTCTGTCTTTAAGATATTGAAAAGTTTTGAGTGATTTTTTTAGGAAACAAAGTTCTTAACCTCCTTTATACCATTTAAGATTTTGCAAAGGGAAGTTGGTTAATTTGTTTATTAGGATAATTAATATTTGTATTAAGGGATATTGCTTATTTCATTGTAATTTTGTTATACGTAGTAACTTTTTTTTAATGAAGTTGTAGTGCAGAGTAAAATTCTAAGCAGTTTTTAAGGGTTATCAGAAACCCCTATACCGACAATGTTAAATTGGCCAATTTCGATGTACCTTTTCTCAAAATCTGCTGCAGATACAAGCTTGATTTTTTTTTTGCAATTAAAGTATACCTATCTGATTATATTGAAATGAGCTTTTGAAACATTTTGAATTTTAGAGTAAATTACAGAATATTTTGTTAGGCATAGTAAAATTTAGCACTTTTCTCACACAAAAAAATTCAATATTTTTTTTCTAAGTTTATTACAAAAAGCTCATCTCAGTAAATATTACAAAGCCTAATAAATAAGCCATAAAAATTTTATATACCTGTGAGCAGTAGTTCCTGAGAAAAGGTACATCAAGTATAAAAAAATCACGTTTGGAGAAAAACGCGTTTTTATGTAAAATTCCTCATTGATCAAAGCAGTAGATGACAAATTAAAACTAGATCTTTTTACAGTTCTAACTTTCATAGAGATTTAAGAATGGTATTTTTAGAAAGGTAAAAGTACAGAGAATTTGAAAATGCAAAAATCCGAAATCACAATTTTTTGAAGATTTTGGGGTTCCAACACCCGTTAAATTTAGCGTTTGGTGTTCCCTTAAGCCATTTTTCCGGTATATTTAAAAGCCAGACGAAGGCTGGCAGCGAAGCTGCTAGTTTCATAATAAAATGTAAACATTTTGAAAACAAAAAATTCGCTTTAATTTGTTAGGTATAAATTCTGATGAGAAAGCCATTAATGAATTCATTATGTAAAATCCACCCATGAATAAAATAAATAAAATAAATCTTCTTATTTTAATAAGAAAGTACAAATGTGATGCATAATCAAACTAGTAAATTAAGTATTATTTTACAATTTCAATGTTTTATATAGAGACACTATTAAGGGATGTTGAAAAAAAATAACTATCTCATTAATAGGGCATTTGTAGGACATTACATTTATTTCCAGGAACAAAGATTTAAGTAAGAGTTAAATTTGTAAATGTCATTTAATATCAACTGGATAACGAAGGAGAATGTAATTCAACTAAATTATTAAATTGTAGCATATTTAATGATGGCATTAAGCATTAAATGGTTAAATTTTGAGTGGGGAGGAATTTAATATTTTTTAATGCTTGAAAATGATACATAAAAGTTACATATTAATCACCCTAATAGCTTTCAAAAGCAGGAAGTTAGACTTGCTGATAGATGGCAATGCTAACAAGAAGAAATACATTTTGACAATGACAAATAATACATAGCAATGAGTAATGTTCCTCTGATAGTAAAAACGTCGTAAAAGAGCTTGAAAAATGATAGGTACTTCTATTAAAGTCTCCTTTTACATTTAAAATTAAAAATAACATTAGAATAATTTCAGGAATGAAATTTAATTTTTTTTTTAGCGGCACAATTTTTATCGCTCAGCAATTTGGTGTTGGAAAACGGTTTTGGATTTTGTTTTATGTCTTGCGATACATTAAAAAGGAATAAATCAATTTAGAAGGAAAAGAAAGAAGAGATAAAAATCCCTTCCTAATTAAAATTACTTTTGAATTCAGTTTAATATCCGAAACCTTTAAGAGCAGAAAGTTTTTGTTACATATACTTAGTTTATTCGGAAAATCGTAATTAATTAAAAAGTGAATACTTTAATTAACGATGAATGATTTAAATATTTTAAAAATAATACATTATGTTTTTTAAAGTAATGACTTTAACAAATTTTAGGAGATTTTTGTTCGCATTGTTATATTTCAGTTTTGAAATTCTGCGAAAAATTTATTATTTTCATACATAAAATTAAAATGTTATACTTTCATTCAATGTAAACCAAACATGGATTTAAAATAAGAAACCTAAAATTTAGGAACATGATAAAGATAAAAGGTACTAATTCTACTTTAATAATATAATTGAATGCAATGTTTGACTATTCAAACCATAATGAGTGATTCAGTTGTGATCTAAACCGATTTTAATACTTAATATCTTTTAGAATATGTATAACTTTACTTCATAGGATTTCAATGTACTATACAGTGTACGCTTAAGGTAAAATACAAAGTTTATAGAGGCAAAAACAATTAGTAAAAATAAGCGATAAGAGCAGAAAAATATAAAATAATGGTTAAATAACTAGATATTAACTTGTTCAGGAATTAATTTTGTGTTTATTAATGTTTTTACTTTTTATGCTATATTTGTAATACATAGTGTATACAAGTACCTAATAACAATATGCAAATAATATTTCAGTATTCAAACACTTAATGAAACTTCATTTTTGGTTTTCAAGTAATGATTTTCCGTAACTCTCATTAAAGGAAAAGTATATTTTTTCTCCCCCCCCAAAAAAAAAACTTTATAGAGAAAAGATCTACAATACAGTCAAAAGTCGTTAATTCGGACACCCATAATCCGGAATGATCTATAATCCGGACCTCAAAGCTACAAACTTTCTGCATGCGCATAGGCGCATAGGCGTTGACGCATGCGCATAGGCGTTTAGGCGTGCGCGTAAGACCTTTACGACTGCGAATAGGCGTGTGCGCATGCGCGTAATACGTTTACGCTTGCGCGTTTAATGTATAACGGACGGTATAAGCTAAGCTAAAATTATCTAATTCAGTTAATGTTGCAGATTGTGTTGTTCCTTAATCTTCGAATTGGATCCGGCTTATTATTTTTTGCAGACTGTTAGAGCAATTTTGTAAAAGTAAGCTTGAACTTTCGATTATGTCAAATAGAATTTCCGATATATATTTACTAATATATAAAGGATCTACATAGCGAAAGTATGTTTCGGAGTTCATTAAACAGAAAGTGGAAGTGCTGCAAAAATTGGATAAAGGCATATCCTTTGATTATCTAATCATTCTGAAATAAGTTTACCAATTTCACGCTGCTCTGCGAGGGGAGGGAAACGACGCGGCGCGCAATGAATTGGAAGTTGATCTGTCAGCATTATCCTTATCTTCAGGGCAGATGTTTTTATTTTATTTCGCTTATAATTCCTTACTAAATGTAGTATTTCATTTCGATGTACTCCGTCTTTGATATGATTTAAATCAAGTTCTTCGTCATTATAATTCGCTTCCGATACTGAAGAAAGTGACACAGAGGTTATTGAAAACGAAAAAAAATCGATTGACAAATTAGTCGATATTCTCGACACAGCAATTTTAGGACTTGAACAGCGGAACTTTGTAAATAAACAAGAAAACAGAATTAAAGAGAAAGTATTATCACATGAAACGAAGCAACTTAAACAATTTACATTGAAAGAGATGTTTAATAAAGTAAACAAATAAATATAAAGCTTTTTCTTTTTGAAAATTTTGATACCCTTTAGATAATAATTGTTCTTTATTTCATAAATTACGGTTTCATATTTTTAATTTTATAATTTCTGCATGCCATCTTACCAGATTTAAACTGATGATCCATAATCCGGAAAATTCGATAATCCGGAATCGCCGAAGTCCCGACGAGTCCGGATTAATGACTTTTGACTGCATATATTTCGTAAAGTCTGTGTCAAGTGCACAGAAATTAAACTGCCATAAGTCCTTTCGGAGAATCTTCCTTAAGAAATACGGCTCCATATGAGCTTTTTCTACTGTGACCTAACTACTATGACTATTTTGACCTGGTTATCAGTTATGTTCATTATTGAGATTCCTTTCCCAGAAGGTTCGTTTTCAGATATGGTTGCCATTCAAAAGTAGTTTATTAAAAATGCAGTTGAATATTTGTTTAAGAGCCCATCAAAGGCCAAGCGATAATGTCCCTGAACACTGGAATTTCGGTCCGAGGTTCAAATCTCGCGAACGGGCTGGCTGCATGGGGGTTTTCGTGGGGTTCCCCGTGTGTAATGTGTTAATACGAGCCAGTTTTCCTTAGAAAGTCCTCCGCGAAGACACCCTTTCCTTCCGTGTAATGCCTTACGACGGAACACGTGGTGAATAATAATAATAATAAATAATAATAATATTTGTTTAATGTTGTGTAGATAATTGTCAGATCGCGTTATAAAAACTAGTTGAACGATTTTCTGATTTAAGAAAATCTTAATTTTATTTGATTCTGAATTATTTATTTTAATGCTTTAATTTTGTTGGAAAACAGATGCTTCTAAGAATATTATTTAGTTTCAAAGAATATTATTTATTTTACTTTTATTTGCAATTTTTGTCTAAGCTTTGATTCATTGTGAAAAGAAGCAGGAAAGGGAGGCGATTTTGCTAAGGAAGTACCTGACAGAAGGGTCAGAGGTTGCCACTTAACTTTCGATGTAAGTCATTCTGGTTTTGGCGATCGGGGGTCCGGTTGTTGGCTAAGTGAAGAGGGGCGCGCATGTGTGATCACCCTAATTCTGTCATTCGGGGAAAGAAACGCAAATTTGGTCCAGATTAAGGGGGAGATAAATGAAGTTATTGTGGGAACCCGTGTTTGCGAAGGAGACTAAGAAAATTCGAGTTTGAATAATTTTTGGACCGATCTTTCGAAGATGAGGTGTGGAATTGAAGTTTCTGGTGATGAATAAAGGAGGGTAGTTCGTCCTCCAGTTGTGCCTACGACAGGGAACGGCAGTTATGCTATCCGGCCGCAGATTTGCTCTATGCCCTTATCGGAAAAACCAAGGACGATGTCTTTCGGTCTTGTATTAGAAAAAAAAAAAAAAAAAAAACCTCGCTTCATAGTTTACGATTTCTTGGTGGAGCTGTGAGTCCATGCGGACAGCCGTGCGGGGCAGCAGTTCTCTTGCCTTCCAGAGTGAAAATTCTTCGTTGTTAGAAACCAGTTACCCGGCCGTGTGTTTTTCCAAAAGTTCCAGGACAGGATGATGTCCTCTGAAACTTCGACTTGTAACCGAGGGGTAGTGCCGTTCGTCGAAAGCCTGGAATTAGGATACGAGTTCTCCACTTCAAGATGTCTACCTAAGATAAGTCCTTTTCCTGTGTTTGATGTATTCCTATGAACTTTAAGTAAAGTTCCAGAAACTTCCTTGGAATTTTAAAACCAACAATGAATCTTTAAATTAATTCTAAAGGACTAAATTTGCCTCCCTTTTCCCCTTCTTAATTTACCGAGGCAAACCGGAAGGTCTTAATAAGAAATAGGGGTGTTAAAAATATAATTTGTTTGTGTAATCATCCTTAGAATAGATGTTGAATTTCAGATAATGTGTTTCTTTAACATCTTAGAAATTACAGCAGTAGTTCAAGTTAAATGAGTCATATAGTAGATCTGCAAATCTTTGATTTAAATGTAAAAAAAAAAAAAAAAAAAAGAAAATGATAAATTGAAGAATTAACTTGTGTAACTAAAATAAGAAAATTGAGTCTTGAGTTATTATGATGAAATTTAATTTTAATTGTTGAGGAATTTGAATAAACTTGTATTTTAATCTGGAAACCTGTTACTTATGTTTTCTTCATATCTTTTATGTGTTTTCTTATATGTATATTGATTTTACATCTTGTTTATACGATCCTCTCACGGCACGGTCCCGGATGCATTTACACAACGCAATGCACAAAATTTCACTTATACGATGACTAGAAAAGTGTGAAAATTAGCTAACACTTAAGAGTTTAGTTCTTAGTTGGTATTTAGTTAGTTACGGTTTCACCAGTCTGTTTCTGCATTAGTTTCTTCCCTAAGAGGAACCAGAAACAGAATAATAATAATAATAATAAATAATAATAATAATATTTAAGTTTAATAACTCTCAGTGTAAGCTTTCAAATTAGGCACAAAATAGTTTTTTAAAAACTAGTACTAAATACCGTTTATTCCTAAAACTAAATTAATTAAAATACAAAATTTTATTAAACACGGCTACTGCTGAAATTTCAAAACATTCTCATTCTTCATGACGATAGTCCTCTTATTCATTGAAATAATGACGACAGAATACGATTTTTTTTTCATTTAATACTTAAAAATTAAATGCAAAGAAACAACCGCAGTATCGTAACATATTGTTAGCTACTCTAACCCTTCAATCTCATCGGACGGGCTCTTACAATTACTATATAAAAAAATTTGCATTACAAGATAAAATTATTTTCTCCCTATTTCTAGCATGCATCCGTGGTGTAACGGTAGCAGCTTCGAAGAAGAAGCGTATTCGAGAGTTTTAGGTTCGAGTACCGGGTTCGAGGGCATTGCACATTTTTCACATCTCCTGCTTCAAAATAACTTAATGACTCTGTAGCGGCGCCGAACTAAAAATCTGGTGGACAATAATTCGTCACCAAAAGGTTTAGCAATTGCGTTCCCACATCCCCAGTCGATTTAAAGGGAAGACATATAAAATATTTTCTCATTTCTTCTAGCATACCTTCGTGGTGAAACGCAAGCACACTTGGCGCGTATTCGAGAGATCCCAGGTTCGAGTCCCGGTGAGAGCATAGCACATTTTCACATCTTCTAAAACCTAATAAATGGTCACAAATTTTTCACATTAAAGAAACAGAATAAATGCTCATGCTTAATTTTGGGGGTCATCTGGTAGTCAAGACTTTCACTTTTTTGCTTTGTGTTTTCTTAATATACTAATTTCTCGTACTAAAGTACTATACATTCTCTCGGTATAGTTCTTAGTGTGCAGCGTAAATTCAGTTCTCATTGGTATTACATATGTTGCGACATATGATACTTAGATTGCGTTTTTTTGAGAGAATGCGAGTTCAAAAAATGATGCTGTTTAAAATTAGAAATATTTTATAAAGTCTTAAGCAATGACTAGAATTTTAGAAATAATTTTGAAAATAAATTACTTATAAATCTTTATTTATCCCTGTGTGTATTGGTATTATTAAAAGTTTGCTAACTATACTTAAAATTCTGCCTAACGATATTTTAAAAAAATGGGGAAAAAGTCAACGATATGTGGGTAGTAGGTGCTTTGGGAAAATGTTTGTATCAACCGAAAATAGGTGATAAAGCCTTTAATGTGTTAACACTACAGAAGAAAGTTTGTTGGTAACTGCGCTTTAGATTTTACAACAACATCGTATTTTTCTAGTTGCAGACACTTTCAAGATTTTTTTCAGTCTGAAAATATTGGTAATATAGTTGTACACTGTATAGATTCCAAACTCGCATGCTCGAGTTAATGTTCTTCATAATTTATTTTTATTATTAAAGAGAAAAAGTATTTTTCTTTTTAATAGTAGAAATTCAATTTATAGCAATTGGGCTGATGAAAGTCATCAAAATTGCTGGCGTGAGGCCATCTCCATTAGACGCACGAATGTTTTGGAAAATCCCCCGGGTATTTTCGATCAAAATGGAAATTCTGTGGGGTATCTGTGCAGGAAACCTCGAAATCTGAAAAACAACCAGATTATTTTACTTTCTTAAAACCAAACATTGCATACGCAATCTTCTTCCGTTTTCCTATTTTACTTTGTAATTTTTCCAAAGAAAATATAATATCAACTCGTCCAGAACTGTTTCAGGTTACAATATCAAATTGTTCCCAAACTTTTAAAGATTTCGATTCATAAAAATATATTGTTCTTGTTTTCGTTGTAGTCAATTTCAACTGCTGTAGAGATATAACGCCCAAAGCAAATATTTAAGATTCTAGCCATGTTAACTTTACTTTGCTGGTTAGATATTTAGTTGAACTTCGAAGCGACTATTCGGTAATTTCAACCTTACCAATGTCAAGACGTGAGAAGGTTGATAAGACCATTTTACTCAAGAAGGAATTTACAAGCGGCGTTTCTGATGCTTACAAACTTAGCCAATTTCGTCTGCAACTCAAAATAGAAATGTAAAGCCATTAAATAACCAACGCAAACTACTCAGAGAAAATTAATGCCAGTTGGCTCTTAGCCCTACCACAGACGCAGACAAACCGGCAATCAAACTGCATGGCTTAAAATCGCAAGCTCAAATCAGCGAAACAACGTAGACTAAAGGTAGAACACGCTGTGTCTGAAATAACTCAGACACCAGCTCAAGAAGTATTATAATTCTACCCTACTATGCATATCACGCGAAAATGATATATCATTCTGGCGAGAAATGGAAATGAGGGTAGATAGAAAGGGTAAGTAACTGAATAAAACTGGTTATAAACTAAATGATTCTTTACAAATACATTAGTTAAAAACACGAAATAAGCGTTTGTAGATTTAAGTTTTAAGTAATAATATCTAGATGTTACTAATACTTAATTTCCAAATTAGACATAATCGTTTATTTACAAATTATTTTATAAAATCCATTCAGATGTAGCAGTAAATATCGAAATAGAATAAAATGCTGTATTAAAATGAAGCGCAACGTATGGAAGATATAACAAAATATGATTGACGATTTCAAAATTAACTATTCTAGATTTGGTGTTCTTCCTCCTAAATTCATCTATTCTCCCACTTCCAAAATACGTAATGTCTCTATGTCATAGCAACCTAAAAATTAACCATTCATAGCTTAGAGTGTTTTCTGCATATTCTCGGTTTAAATACCGCTCAGAAATTAACTATGTCATCTACCTTTATCCTAAATTCTGCTCTGCTAACACCGCGCTGCTTTGCTAAAAATACTTACGTTCATAACATTAAAAACCAGTGTATGTGAAATTACTGTAATTGCTTACGATTAAAAAGAGTATATTGTCTACGAAGAATGATTCTAATGTACTTAAAAATATCGATGATAATTAGCCGAACTTGATTAAGATAATTAAGATACAATAACACGCCGCAAGCTGTTAAAAGATCCATTAGCGTCTATGCAGTTAAAATGCTACATATATATATCAAAACATATGTATGTAGTATTTTAAGCATATATCAAAACATATACATATTTAATCTTTATTTTGATATATATATGTAGCACTTAAAATACTACATATATATATCAAGACAATAAAATAGTAATGCACATTACTTTTTTATTTGTTTTTATTGCCACAAAGCATTTTTTTTTTTTTTTGCTTAATTTCCATCTTTTGCTAGTTTTTATTGAAAAATTAACTGGAACCTCTCGTTGGACATAAAACCGCTTCAAAGAAAAGAAAGCTTTTAATTTTGTTTACGAAAAAAAAAAAAAACGTTTGGGTGTTTAAAAAAAAAAAAAAAAAAAAATATAAGTACCGGTAAAGAGGTTTCATTTGAACTGCACTATTTATTAACGATTTCAGCGAACTTTTGAATGATACTAGTAACAATTCAAATGTAGGGCATTGTTCGCTTTTTCTGATTCGCACAAGAAAGCGCCACAGAAAGAATGATTTATAATATTATTTTATTGCAACCAAAGTACACTTCATTTAGCTTGGAGAATTCTGTTCATTAGATATTAGATTTGTTCCCGTTACACTGCGTACTTTTGGCGGCCTTCATCCTGTTTTCTTTGGACGCAGCTCACTGGGTTGTCCTATTACTCCAATGCATTGCCAAAGTGCTATGAGTTATCAATAATGTAAAATCAGTTGAGAAATTTTGACATTTTTAGCTTTATTTTCACTTTATAATCAATTTTCATTGTTTAAGATAATATATATATATGCATTTAAAACCTTATACAATAACATTATTCTGTGGTACAGCAATATTTTAAAATGGCAACCTAAAATTAGGCTTAATATAATTTGCACGTATTGTACTTAAATATCTCTTTAAATAGTGCGTAATAGTCTAGAATCGAAAACATTTCAATGCATCATTTCTTTAGAAAACTTTAAAACTAATTTCGTTTCGAGATAAGAAAAATATTCAAAACTTTTTTCAACATTAAAAACCAAATATTTCGCAATTCCAAAATCATAATAATACAAAGCGCACATATCAAATGTATCTAAAAAGTAGTTAATCATTGTCTAAAAATAAATAAATTGGAGAATGAAGCACCTTTAAATATTTCCTAGTGAAATTTATATATTGTATCTATATATTAAGTCAGTAGATAGTAAATAAATCGAGGAGAGGAAGAGAAGAGGAAAAAAGAGCTATAGCGCATGAATAGAAATGAATGAATTAATTCTTTTCTATTACGATAAACAAGAGAAACTCAAAGCAAATCTTTACGTAATTAAAAGGAATATATTGCTCTTTGATTTCGTCTGCCATTTTTCGTTCTATTTCGTAGAGAAAATTAAATGCGGAAATTAGATGTGTGTCTGTTTGATGGATTATATTCTTCTGAATAAGAAAATGGGGAAAGAAATCTCGAAACGCAGTTAAATGCGTAAATAAAGCGAAAAGGAGGCTTCTTTAAACCTTACTAGTTAAATCATGCAATATATTTCTCTACAGTACCCAAATTTTATTATCTTATAGCAGTACATGCAAGAAATTTCTTAGTCCATCATTTTCCTTAAACGTTGCCTTTGCTACAAGAGGATGCGTGTTATTTCAGTTCTGGAAAGGTTTCGAGTTTTGAAATGTGCAATTTACTTGTATGTAGAATTTTAGGATTGTCAAATGCGAATGATGTATTCTCTCGGGTTTGACATGTTCTTGAAGCATCACATTAATTCACCGATAATATATACTCTTTGAATAGATTAATTAAACTTTTCCCTGGTCTGCCTTCTTAGAAAAGGTAGCAAATTATCATGTTAGCAATTCACTGTAATTTTTATGTTTTAATGGGTAACTTTAAATTGTGATAAATTTTATCTCGGTGTTAAAACAATACTAGAATGTTTTGCGACGAATTAAATTTGAGTGTTATTATCATTAGGCTTATTATCACTCAAATCACTAATTACCATTGGAGCACAGTTATCGTTTTAAGAGAGATTTTTTAATACATATACTTATATATACATGCGTGCATACATACATGCATGCTTATACTTTACATACAATTTTATATTATGTACTGAGATTATTTTATGCAGTTTTACATTTATTAATTATCCAACAGACTTTTAAAGTTTATAGAAGATCCGGTTTAAATAATACGGATAGAAAAATGTGTCCTAAAATGTAAATGACCAATTCACAAATGCTCTACCTACAACATTTTTGTAATACGAGGGATAAATTTCACATTCCTTCCAAGCATGTCTCAGCATGTCTACGTCAGAAGTGCAGCAGCTCTTTTTGGATTAAGGTTTTAATAAAACTCTAACTGTTTGGAGGGCGATCAGTAACAAATCCCTCGTTTTCGGGACCAAAAATATTCTTTTTGTAAAATGTGTTGAAAATCGACTGCTTTATACGGAAATTAATATACGAACAAGACGAGCACGAACATAAGTAGCGCCATTTACTGAATGAAATAATAAAGAAATTAGCAAAAAATTAGCTATTAGAATTTTAACAACGTCCGTAACGATTGGGTTCGAATTAATGCCATTATTTTAAAAAGATAAAATTTTGTGATATTGCAAAACTCCAACGAAGTCTAAATTTGTGAATAAGTTTTGGAAGGAAGTAGTTTAAACTCTGATCAAGCTCCAACTATGATTGTCTATCGAAGATTTTTTTAAAATTTTTCCTTCCTTTTCGAATGCAAGATTCGTGTTCCTTGATGCAAAAATGCAATGCTCTTTTAGTTTCCATGATGTATGACAAACAACACTGAAAGAATATTGTAAGTTTTCCAAGAATTAAAACTAGAAATGGGAGCTCTTAGGGTCGAATAAAGAATTTCACTAATAGTTGAGAAAATAACCTGGAAGTTGAACTGATGTGGAATATTAGGAATTTTCATGTAGAATTAAATGTAACAAAGCTAGTTAGTAATATAAAGAAATTTATATTATTAAATTACGATTTTGTCTAATTTTGTTCTTAAAATATTAATTTAGAGTATGTTTTAATAATGAAACAAAGTTCTAATCTTTTTCTATAATGCGTCATTTGACCATAAAAACTGTGCAAATCTTAAAAGGTGCCCCATCACTATTATTAACGCAGCTATAGTTTAAAACTGATTGTGTGAACCTATAAATACTTTAACGCCAGTGCAATTTTTATTGAACAAGATTAGCAAATAAGTACGTTTAAATTCTTGTAGCAGCAAAACATAATTCGTTTTCTAGTTTTTAAAGCTGATTCAAGAGATAAATATAATTTTTCCATAATTTAAAAAGCTGAATCATCCTTTCTTTATTTTTGATTTAATTCTTTTAGTCTATAAATTATTAAATTTCAAGCTGAAGTGTGAAATGATTATGTAAAAGAATTTCAGATATAAACAACTGCATTTTTATTATTGAGTTATTTCCGAATATACACTCATGTCCATAAATTAAGGATAATTCGGAGTCACGCTGAAATCGACTCTAAAATAAATATATCACCTGTAAAATCACTACACACATCTTCAAGAATCATATGCAAATTTCAGGAAGTAACCAGATGACACCGATGGTACGTCACAATGACGAGAGTGTAAGAGAATAATATATAAGGAATACAGGCAAAGGAGTAAAATTTTTCGCAGGCGCTTTATAAGTATTTCAGTGCAATAACCGAATAGTTATGACATAATAGACGCGTTTGGATGATTTTTTACGTGGCAGAATTATCGGCCGTCTGGAATGTGGGCGTACCCAACTGGAAGTATCAGACGAACTTGGAATTGCCCAGACTGTCATCTCCAGGCTTTGGAAACAATTCCAAGATGATGGTAATGTGAGTAGACGTTACAGCACAGGTCGCCCCAGAGTTACAACGCCGAATGAGGACCGGTATTTGGCAGTTACTGCCAAAAGAAACAGGTGGAGAACAGCCTCAGACCTGTCTCGTCAGCTGTCTTCAGCCACTTGTACGACAATTTTAAGGCAGACCGTGTACAGACGCTTAGGGCAGATTGGTCTATATGCTCGTAGACCTGTCAGATGCGTTCCACTTACTGCAACTCACTGTCGCCTGCGGTTAGCCTGGAGTAGAGAGCATGCATTGTGGACACCGGAACAGTGGGCTTGTGTGAGGTTTTCTGACGAGTCCAGGTTTAGCTTGCAGTCTGATTCTCGCCGGACTTTTATATGGAGAGCTCCGGGTACCCGTTAACAACAAGAAAACATCATTGAACGACACCGTTACGGTGGTGCAGGATTGCTCGTATGGGGTGGAATTATTCTGGGTTCCAGAACTGACCTGCATGTTCAAATTGGAACCATGACAAGCCAAATCTATTGGGACGTCATTCTGGAACAACATGTACGTTTGTTTCGGGGCGCCATGGGCGCACAATTTGTGTTTATGGATGACAACGCCCGTCCTCACCGTGCAAACATCGTAAGCGAATGCCTCTAATCGGAGGATATCACCCGTATGGACTGGCCAGCATTCTCACCGGACTTGAATCCAGTAGAGCGCGTGTGGGACATGCTTGGCTGACGAGTTGCAGCCCGTTAACCTCCTCCTACATGTCTACCGGAACTTCGGAGAGCATTGCTTTTTGAGTAGTGTAATATCCCCCGAGATCAGATCGATAATTTGATATTCAGCATGCCTAAGCGTTGTACGGACTGTATTGCATCATCTGAAAGACATAGAATGTATTAACAATCATACCAATCATGTAATATTGGTTTTTTCTAAATAGGTTTTTTTTTTTTTTTTTTTTTTTTTGTAATTTGCTCCACGGAGAAAAAATCGCTATTTTTTTAATAATATCAAACATATAGCATCTTTTTTTGCTCTTTAATTTTTGTTTAATAAATAAGCTTTACAAATAAGTCAAATTGTTTTTGCTTCTAACTCTTCCTTTGCCTAATTTTGCATTATCCTTAATTTATGGACATGAGTGTATTTTGAACTCATACCTGTACAACAAAAGTAAGAGTAATATAAACTCTTAGATAAAATAGGATTTGTATATATAGATAAAACAGGATTTGTATATTGCGAAGCGATAGGAATAATACTCTAAAAAATTTTCAGCGAGCAACAAAGTTGCCAACGGGAGAAAAAAAGTAAGAGAGAGAAGAAGGAGGAAAACTACATGGGCTAGAGGAAAACTACAAGATGCTAGCGGGTGATGCCACAACTCCTGTCAGATGTTTTTATCCACAGCATAACCTATTAATTTAATTATATATAATTCAAATACATAAAAACGTTTTTTTTCGAACATCGATTTAAATTTTAATTCTATGTTTCTAAATTAATTTTGTCTCCAGAGTAAACTATTTGAAGAAACAAATACATTATTAAGAACACTTTTCTGTAATTTGTAATATGAGTTAATATATCTTCTTTCCGGCGTTTTTATTAACTGCTTACGGATTAACTAGGATGTCGTCCTGGCTATTACCGCGGTAAATCAATATAGCAATAAATAGCTAATCAATTTTGCGACAATACTAAGACAAGCTAATGTGTTAAACTCTTGAAATAACTTCTTTAACAATTTATTTCATTAATTGCTCAACGTTAGGCCCATCCGAGCAATCGCGAATTACCCGATTGGATGCACCTTCAACTGATTATTTTGTGATCAATCATAGAGGTAATCTTAAGCCATTCAGGAGCAGCCGCTGAGAAACAAATCTTATCTAACATTTTGTTCAGTGTGGCCTTATCTCACATCTTTAGTTTTCTAGCTATTTATCACAAACAATATACAAATCCTATACTTTTTTTCTCCCGTTGGCAACTTTGTTGCTTGCTGAAAATTTTTTAGAGTATTATTCCTATCGCTTCGCAATATACAAATCCTGTTTTATAATCTTATAAACAGGAAATATTGGTGTTTTAGATCTGTCATTTGTTTTTGTTAACTATTGGCCTCTGAATCCAAAAATAACTTTAGATTTTGCCTATCACGTCAGCTTTTTAAAGTACAGGATATCCTTTCTCTTTGTTTCAAAAGACATACAAAATATGCATATAAAGGAAAGTAAAGGGAAAACTTACCACTGTTCACAAAGGATAGATTTATTCATAAAAATATTATATATGGTTATTGGAAGTTAACTTTGTTCATACGAATAGTATGGTAAACATACAGATTAAAGTAAAATGTTTTGTGTGTGGCTTTTTTCTATAAATGTGTATAATCTGTGAACATTCTCTGCTAATGCTCCAACAATAGCCAGCCATCATATATATATCTCATCTACTTTAGAACTGTGCCTTCAAAGCTTTCAAAATCTTGGTGGACTCGCTCACGCTGCTCATCACTGACTGTACCAAGAATTTTCGGGAAGTTAACAAGTTGGCTATGTAAAAAGGGCAGTTTGTTGCGCAAGTTACAAGATAGTTGCTCGGCAGTTTCACTGCAATTCTATGCTCATGTGTTTCCAAGAAAGTCTTGGACAATGCTTATTGAATGCTAAATAAGTATTCTTTTGAAGTTCTGTCGTTTTTCGATGAGATGTTCATCCTTAAGGAGCTGCCGAATCTGTGGTCCATCAAGCACGCCGGTCTTTATCTTTTCTAATGACAATCTAGAAAATACAAAATGAGATATTTAAAACAGTCTCCTGCAACTGACAAAGCTGTATAACAATTTGTTTCATGAGACCCAGTTTCATATGCAGAGGTGGATATTTACATCACTAAGTTTCGTGTGAGATCTTGGCGGGTTGCATCCACTGCTTCTCACGAGTTCTGTTGCCCCACATTCACAACAGGAATTGATCGTATATGCGCGTTGCTGTTCAAGAAGGAAGCAGACCATTTTAGGTAACACAGATGATCCATTGGTTCATGTGATATTATAGCAAATCAATGACTCTCTTTTTCTTCGTACAAACAAAGTAAATGGCCTATTGGGACTGCACCAAATAAATTTCCATTGTGGAGGAGGACTCTCGTTAAGCAATTAATGGACGACAACGCCCGCCCAGATCGATCTCAGTGGTCGACGATTACTTGGAAAGTGAAGATACTCACTGTTTAGATTGTCCAGCTAGATTTCCTGATCTTAGCCTAATAAAAGAAGGGTGGGATGCTCTTTGGAGAGCAATTTCATTCCATTATCCCTTTCGAGAACCATCTGGGAGTTGGCAACTGCCTTGCAGCAGGAATGGAGTTGATTGCCACCGTATTTCTTAAGTAGACATTCCTGCACTAGAGCTTTACTGATAATAATGCGTACATAGAACTTCTGACTGCTGCGTCTCTTTATCTGTGAGCTATAAATGTATATTCAAATCAAATTTCATTAAAATTTGCCCAGAAAATATACCAACCAAGTATTTTCGATTTCCTCGTTAAATCCGAGTTCTTTTTAAATCAGGGCTCGTTATAAGCGAGTCGTACTGTACATAGATAATATAGAAATAATATGTATAAGAAAGATTATATTCAGTTCAATTCGATTTTTCTTTGGCAATTGTGATTATAATTCCCTATTTGCAGCGGCCTTGCAATACTTTTTCCCCTCGTGGGACCAAAAAAAGTTAAAATAGCTAAACATTGTTTTATTATTCTTAGCGCATCTAACTAAATTGTGTAACTTGAGAAGACTTTTGTACTTTTACTGTTGGTGTTCTTTTTTAAATCGAATATATTGCATATAGAGTTTTAGATCTAATTGGATGCATAACTATGAGTCCTAATAAAAATGAGTACATAAAAGCCAAAATGTAATCTTTTTAATTTAAAAAAAAGTAAAAATTAATAATCCGAATTTTTAGAATATACATAAAATCATTCAATCTCTGAGAGTCTTACGCAATACTTAGGCTCTCTTAAAAAATACGCATTAAAATTTAAAGAATGCTGTTTTTAGCCTTTTACTTTTCTTACATTGATCATTTGAGAAAGACACCTCCCCTCAGTGAATAAGGTTTTAAGTTCAATTAAAACGTAAAAATACTTAAAATATTCCTCGTAAAAGATTTCTCTTTAGCTATCACTTTGAACTGTACCGGAATTAGGATGTACAACTTCAGAATCATAACATAAGGGGTTGGCAGAAAGAAGCAGGTCATAAAATAAAAATAAATGCCCATAAAAATAATTCTGCAACTGCATCTGAGACTAAGCTGTCGCAGCTACTAAATTTTTATTATTTATTTACGATCATGAATAATTCTCAAATTAAAAATGGTGGATACTTGCCAAAAGAACAAAATAGGGGGAGTTTTGAACTTTGCAAATCACCATTATTCATATCCTATATTGATCCAATGCCAAAATTTCGCGTTGAAATTTAAGAATGAACATTTCTCTAGAATGATTCCTTTTATGAAATTTTTATTGTTGTTTATACGTGAATGAGCAAAAGTACTTTTTCTCTTTGGTCATTATTCCTGCCATTTTCTTGACAGTCTTGTTTTTACACAGCAGTGTAGATGAGTCTATTGAGTTATGTATTCCCGAAAGCTTTTAAATACTTTTGTAAATTATATTTTAAACAAAATTCAGTAAACAGTTTTTTCGAAAGAATTTTTTATGAAATAAAAGTAACAGACTTAATATGTATAACGGGTGCTTTTTGAATTATTTATTTGTTTCTCCACGAGCTGTGAAAATAATCATATTCATGTATCAAAGATGCATTCAAACAGGTAAACATTTCTGCCTGCAAAGTTCTTGAATTTCATTAGAGATAAATTTCTCATTCAATTAATTCAGTTCTCACTTCGCGGCAAAGACAAAATACGTAAACACTCAACTTCATTAAAAATACACGCTAAACGTATTTACAGTTACACCACGAAAGCACGGAAAATGGAGGGAGAAAATGCCTTGTAATTTATAACAGGAAACCTTGCCCTTCTACTTAATAAATAGGAGTACGCTATAATTAATATTATAATAATTATAGCGTATTCCTATAACGCTATAATTAATTTATGTTTTTTTTAATTCGCGTGGATGAACTTATTTTACATTTTATAAGAGAATAAATCTGTTTTATTTGAGAATGGTTTCACAAATGGGTAATTAATATATTTTTAGTATTTATAAGAGTTCAGGCCTCTCTCGGAATTAACCCTAACAATTAGTAAGGCAAAATCAACTTGATTTTAAATGAATACACAAGAAGCTAGCTAGTAGTGAAATCTTATTAAATAACATCTGAAGGGTAGAGGTGGTACTTGAAAAGTGTTAGGAATTAGATTTGGCCCTACTCATGTGTTACATGTTGCCTATTAGTTTTATAATAATGTTTAAACAACAAACTAAAGCTGAAACTGGTGATGATGACAAATAATAATAATAATAATAATAATAATAATAATAATAATAATAATAATAATAATAATAACAGCAATAACATCAATAATAACAATAATAGCAATAGTAACAATAATAATAACAATAATAGCAATAGTAACAATAATAATAACAATAATGATAGCACTAATGATAACAATAAGTATAATAATAATAACAATAATAATAATAATAATAATAATAATAATAATAATAATAATAATAATAATAATAATAATAATAACAGCAATAACAACAATAATAACAATAATAGCAATAGTAACAATAATAATAACAATAATGATAACAATAAGGATAATAATAATAATAATAATAATAATAATAATAATAATAATAATAATAATAATAATAATAATAATAATAATAATAATAATAATAATAATAATAATAACGCTAATGATAACATTAATGTTAACAATAAGGATATCAATAATGATAACAATAATAATAATAATAATAATAATAATAATAATAATAATAATAATAATAATAATAATAATAATAATAATAATAATAATAATAATAATAATAATAATAGTAGTAGTAGTAGTAGTAGTATTCAAAGACTTTTACGTCTGATTTCTTTTCATTAAGGAAAAGTGTATTCGATTTCAAGTTAAATTTAGAATACCATTTAAAATATTTATAAAAGTTCAGGCATCCAGAGGAAATACATGTAGGCAATAAGATTTAAAACTTTTTTTAAAACCATTTGTTTAAATTTGATTGATTAGAATTATTGCAAACTGTTTAAAATTTCCAAACATTTTCACGCTGAAAACTGTCAAGTTACGGGATTGCGTTTTTTTGCTTTCGTGTTAAAGAATAAAAAACGGTACAACCATACTATTTATACGTGCGTGCTCCTACTTTCGCTTTTTCAGAGTAAAGTTACTTTAAAGCTTATAAAAACAGAGCTTCAGTACAGTAAATCCACTCTAAACATGTATCCCCAGCGATACGTTTGGAAAGAATCCGAGCATACCATTAGCTGAACCGAAGTGTCCATCCATTACGATGGCACATCTCGTTATTTAATGCTAATAGCAGAGTGTCTTGGGCTTCACTTTAATGGTTTGCCTCAGTGTTTCTAAGTTTTTAGCCTCGTAACCTTATTGCATATAGTTGCGATTTATCATGACCCACTCGCATATGGATGTTCTGAGAAAAAATGATGATATGTATACCATACGACTTTCTTGGAGGAATATTAAATTATACGCATTTTTGCTTGCATTTTATTTAAACTTATTTCCTCAAATTTCATTAGAGATATATTTCTCGTTCAATTAATTCAGTTATGACGCGTCTGTATGTATCTTGTCTTTTCGCGAAAAGATACATAGAAACTCAGGATATTTTCCTTAAAAAGTGAAAGATATAGAAAAACATAAAACACCATCTAGTTAAAACATTTAAAAAACAATTTTTAGAATTAAAATTACAGTTTCTACGCAAAAAGAAGCAATTCGGCCAGCAGGCAGATTTTCGGTGCACAAGACTAACAGTTTCCTTTTGTTCCCATTCCGCAAAAAAGTTACTGTAGGTACAGAAAGACTTAATCCACTATAATCTCTTTTGAAGCCATTTTAAAACAGCTTTATAATTTGTTTGGGGAAAAAGAGTCTTTTATTCTGTTCTTACGTACAACGTTAAATACGTTAAATTACGTACAGCGTTACGTACAGCGTCTGTCACGCAAAGACAGCGTTAAATAGCATTCTATAGCGGTCAAAATTGATATTTTCGTTAAAATATGGTACTTGGAAGATTTTGTGATTACATTACTCCCTTTACTTCGTACAGGGAGGTAAACAATTTATAAATGCAAAAAATTTGGTTGTTAATTAAATCTGTGTCATTATTTAATATCGTATAGTAGCTACAAATTTATTAATGACTTAATACAACTAAGTATAACTAGCAAACAACAAATAGATTGCCTCATATGTTTTCGTTACCCATCAAAAATTGTCTACCGACCTGTACTTTACCGACTTGTACTTTAGTGTCCACTGGATTCCCGTTTTAATTCTATGAGTACCTATATGGTTTGGTTTATGTGATTACGCAAAGCATTGAGAACTATTTGCCAAAGGGAAGCGGTGCTTTCGTGAAGGATTTTCTAAAGAAAACTTATATACACGTTACTTATGGGGAAGACCACGAAAACACCCGTGCAGCCAACCCGTTTGCATGACTAGAACCTCGGACCGAACTACCAGTGTTCAGAGACTTTGCCGTTCGGCCGCTGGTGGGCGAATACCTGTATTCATTAAGTAGCATATTTCTCTTTTCAGTGGTCACATATACATGCCTGATGATATATATTTGTTGTGATCGATGAAAGCTTATACAGTTCCCCGGTGTAGCTGTAACAGTTACATATGAGCCAATGTTGTGCTTCATGAATGCTATTACACTTTCTTTGTATCACTGTAACAATTATATGTCCGCCTCCTTCTTATTTATCCTCCTGATCTTGATATAACTACAAAAATCACTTTCAGAAATTTATTTGACTTAAGAGGAAGAGAGCTTGTTGTTGTAGTCTTTACTGATCCTAACTGGTTTGCCGTTAGACAATACCAGATCCATGAGTTAAAGAGCCGTCAATATTTCCAATACGAAGGTAGATCTTTTCAATAGGTCCTTTTTTACAAGTCTCAAACGTCTGAGAAGATGTCCAGGAGCGAAATGATACTTGTAAGTTGGCTAAGCCACTGGGCACTTTAAAGGTCAAATTACGATATTGTCCCATCCGCCTCTTTTTTCTGCAGTAACCCTAGAGACAGAATCTAAGTGTCTTATCTCGACCACAAGGTTTAGTGGCACTTGCGCACAAAACGAAAAGCATGGATACTTGCCTACAAGAGACATTCACTGTTAGATGGGCAATGGTATTTTGTATACCTTGATGGCAGCTTCGCAGAAACCATACTTTCTTAAATTATCTTTCGATAACCTGTAACAGCGGTATGGATTATTGATTTGCTTTACAAAATTTTAAGCTACTGGGTTGCACAAATATATATTTTAAGAAAATATTTGTACCATTTATGTGTGAACTTGTAAAGAATGATTCACACTTTAAGGATCCAAGTACATTTATAATATAAAACTATCCTCAAAATATAACACACTTTAAAGCTGGTTATCTTTATAAGTGGTTTTTTCGAGATCTTTAATAAAATATTTGCTACTTTTATTTTACATCCAGAAAAATACCTTTTTTTTGTTGTGCACATAATATTGTAAAATGTATTGCTCTCAGCTTGTATAAACTAATCAGAATGTTTTTATATCAATTTTGAAAGAAAATGCAGGCTTAAAAGTATTTTAGCTGCTGAGATTTGCATGTAAAAAGTACATACTTTAATAAATACGGCCACTCGTAATCATGCATAAGCTACTAAACCGGCCGCCTACATAGGTTGATATTACTATTTATTTTTCTCAACCCACAAAAATTATTTTTGAATTATATTGTTCTAAAGGGAGAACTTCCGCATTCTCCTCGACCTATAATATGTCGCTAAGCTGTAGCAATCAAGATTCCCTTATATCATGTGTGCAATCTTTGTCGAGGGGCAAATCACGAGTAAACATTTCAGAGATATAAATGTCTAAGGGAATGAAGAACCCTGTAAAATCTTTCTGTGGTCTAATCAGGAACCGAACCCGGAATCAGGAACATATCACGGAAGTACTACAACAGCTTAATAGTCAATCGCCGTGCTTTTCATTCTTGGCTTTTACTCTCGAAGTGAGTAAGGAATTTAAGTATATATATGACATAAGAATTAATTAGGAATTTGCGATAAATTAACATAAAAAATTACAGAGCATCTGAAACACAATAAAGGATAACAGTTTTACCTCCAATAATTAACTCCCACATTTCCAGCAGCGTGATTATTAATTGCCCTGACTGCAATTATAATTCACTTGCGCATGGAACTTAATAGCCAGAAAAAAGAACCTCGGTGAATATTAAATGTGATTCGCTTAATTCCCCTGCTACAGATTAATAAAATCTCAACAGAAGATTTACTATATACATACGATCTAACTGAATGAACCGGATAAATGACAATGTTTTGGAAAAATGCGTTGATCCCACAGCATAGTGTCACAGAAGCTTGAAATCCATCTTCGTCTCGACTATCGAATCCCAAACATTACCTTGCAACAATAAACACTCGGAGAAGCTAATTGAGTCACCCGAGATAATTGAATTGAGTTAATTCTCCCAACATAATTAAAGAGCGCGCGAAATAGTCTCAAATTAGCAATCACGGTCTCCTTCCGTCATTATAACGAGAGATAAGAAAGACAACGTACTGCCCCTCCCCCCGCTCCTTTCAGCCCTCCAAGGGAATATGGCATTCTAGAAATATGCCCATGGATTGAGTAACCACTTCTAAAGATAAAGAATGGGAGATGTAATTTGCTGCTCTTACTTTAATTCCATAGAAAACTTTGTAAGTGAATGAATGCACTTACGCTATTGTACTCTTTTAGTTATTTGTGATTAACACAAAGCACATTTAGTCTTTTAACATGAAAGCGTCGCATGGTTTATAGTGTTGTTGCAACACTGGAATTAAATTCTGTGATGATGCTATCAAGTAAATAGGATGTTATGGAGAAATATTTGCATATGCAAATAGGATAAATACGTATAAATGCTTCCTGCTCGAAACTTTCCCATAATTTCCTAATTAAAATTCCATTTCGGTACGGTCGATATCTGCCATAAGCTTTTTAAACCTGCTTTTATAGTATACATAATGAAACAGATGACGGGAAATATACACAGCTAAATATTACTCGGATAATTCTTATTTGCATAATGTTTAAGACTTTGGGAACTTTAAAATCACTACGGAGAATTTTAAAGCAGTGGCATAATAGCACTTAAAAGTATTCCGTATGCAGAATAACATTACAATATTATTGATTTATTATACAAGTAATGGACTGATCGATGTAAAACACTATTATCATAGTCATTGTAAGGTACTATGAGCATAATCACTGAGGTACATCATAACCTTCCTACAGCATTCCTTTGTAAGATGAAAATTGTGTGAAAGATTTTTCTCAAGGCAAACAAAGTTCAGGAAAGTACTAAACGTCTAGCACTAGCCTCCCAACCTTGATAGGGGTTAGTTACGCTGACTGTCGTACTGATAAGCCCGGGTTCGAATCCCGGAGAAGGATGGATGTTTGTAAATGTATAGTGCCTGTGCGGCACGAAACACTCTAAATATGCGGCGAACTGAATATCTTCTCGAGAGGTTGGTGGTAGGGAAGGAGGTGTGGGGGATCTTAAGTACCATCCCCCACGGGTGCTTTTCTTCAAAATTGGGGGGAGGGAGAAGATTTGAGCAAATTCGTACTGTCACTTCAATAGTGCTCAAGGTTCTTGCCAATGACAGGCGCCATCTTGCACTCCTTGCCAATGACAGGCGCCATTTTGCACTCCTTGCTACGATGAATTTCGTAAGCTTGATCTGATGTTTCTGTCAGTCAAGTGAGATAAATCACACCACCACCACAGTCTAGCAGTTTCTCTTGTATCTTCAAATGCCAGGCAATTAAAAAAAAAACAATAAATTGCTGAAATCGTTATCGAATATCTGAAAGAAAAACCGAATGAATATTTTACAATTTTACCATTTTTCATAACACCACTAGGCTTCTACAGTTTTTATGTCATAGCCTATTTGAACTGTAAAACGTGGTTTAGAGAAAACATCTTTTACGCTTATTTACCCCCAAAAAATATTTTTAGCATCTTCTAGCCTATATATGCGGATGATATCGTATATAATATTCACATTTAGATTGCTTCTATCTCACTGTAGGATTCCTTCGTAAGACTTAACCTTACATGTGTGCTCCTTCCTTCTCATGGGTGCAATATCGGTCTACTTGTTGCGGTGCATCCTGCACAATGTTCCAAATGATGAAACAGAAAACTAACTGACTGATTTGCACATTTCCGATGAATGATTTCAAATAAGTTGGAGTCTGCAACGATGGTGAGATACTGCAAAAATGTTGCTATAGAGTTATTACTAATTAATGCTGTATATTGCTTTTAGATTCTGTTGGCTATGCTATATAAATAGAACGAAATTTATTTTAATTTCATCTTCAATACAGTGAATATGATAGAAAAATTAATCACTCATCGCCAAATATTCTTCGGAGATTATTTAAACATGTGTAAAGCTTGGTCTTCCTAGCTATCATAAACTGGCTACAACACTGTAAGGCTGTGAGGGACTTAATAAAGTAACAACTGAGATTTGAAGAGGCTGTAAAGAACCTTTTATTATAACTAAAACAGAGCAAAAATAGAACATAATGCACACTTGTATTTACACATTCAGCCAACACTTAATGGCGAGATAACTTGAAGTAACAGGCAACTGTAATTTAAAATTAAATACGTTAGTAATCATTGACAACAAATTTTAATTTAACGCGAAATTAGCTCACGAACCTAACCAGCGTGGGCATTGAAATATAGGCAGCAAATAACGCAAAGCCGAGAAATCCAAGCTATTAGAACTGAGGAGGAAATAACCGTGCACCCACACAAGCAAAAACCTGCTCTGTCTTAAAACCTAAAAACTTAAGCTTGAATCCTCTATAATTTGTATTCTGGCGAAGAAAGGGAAGAGAGAAGTGACAGTAAGAACCCGAAACATAAAATAACACATGTGTTTATTTATTTCCCTTCAAACACATTTCTTCTGCCTTTATCATTATTATTTTTTTTTTTTTTTTTGCTCGGTTTCTCGTCTGCGTTTTACAATTATATGAAAAATTTCTATGTAAACTTTTCTAAGCTGTTTTCTTCAATTTAAGTTCTTTATTGATTCACATCGTTCTTTAAAGTCGATCTCTAAATACATTTTTGTTTTATTTTGTTTTTAATCTTCATTCTTTTTCTTTCTTTCGCTTTTCAAAGACATGTAAATAAATATATTTTACAGAAACTGTAAAAAAAGTCTTAAAAAATTTACAAATAAAATAAAAAATTAAACTTTGATAAAGTATTACATCAACTGACGAAGATTTCAACATATGCTGATAAACAGTTTTTAAATATATTTACCATAAAAAGTGAAATTTAAAATAAGACCATCATACCGAATATACTCCTTTGTGCGTCTTATATTTAGCATTTTGAAATTTTTTATTTGTTTTATTGCATGTATATGCATATATATATACATGCAATAAACCAAATAGGACTGCATACATATCTTTAAGCCCATCAGACCTTTATCTCTATAAAAGCATTTTATCTTATCCCTGAATTCGAAATGCATCTTATTACGTCGTTGTCAGCAGATTCTTCCGTAATAAAGAGAAAGGTTTTACCTGATTAGTTTCGGCTTTCAAACTATCGTTAAACATCCATAGGGACAGACAAAATTGGCTGCAAATTACTGCCAGTACGGCGAAGAGTGACCCTCTTTCATTAAGGTATCGATGCGGTTAATAAAGAGAACTCCGTCTTGAGCTCGCTTTGAACTGCTGGAAGAATGTTGCTGTGAGCCATTGGAGATGTTAATTGGGCTCTCAGACTTGTGGATCTTCGCTTATGTTTAAAGCAGAACGAAGAGAATTGTAAGATTTTAAGAGGACTGCTTAAATTGCTTCTCTTATTAAGTTAGTATAATTAGCCTCAATTTTACTGACGACAGAACACGCATAGCTTCATGTCGTGAGTATTTCCAGTAAGGACATATTGAATTTGTTATGGTCTTATACAATCTCAACAGCGAGAATGTTATTTGCGATGGTGGAAAATGAATATTTTTTAGATCATTTATTAAGACAGATTTATTAAATGATAATTTGTGAAAAATAAGAAATGGTATTTTATGCAAAATTTTCTCGTATCAAAATCAGAATTCCAAAAGAAGAATCTCAGATGTCCAGAATCCTTCTAATAAGAGTTAACGAATATGGGATGATCGCAGGATTTATGATTTGTACTTTCAAAAATTGTTTGACTTAAAAATTTTAAAAAATTTCAAAATTTAATTTTTTTTTTTTAATTTAGGGAAAAAAAAAATCTTTTTTTTTTTTTTTTTTTTTAATTTAGGAAAAAAAATCAAAACTTTAAAAAAATTTTAAAGAATTTTTAAAAAATCTTTAAAAAGTCTTTAAAAAATCACATTTGAGCTTTCCAACTTTCAAACATTTAAAATGTCAAAAAGGACATTAATGGCGAAATTTTCCAACAAATGAAAACCCAAACACTATAATATATCAATAAGTAATATATCAATTTAAATTTCAGTTCCTTTTTATACTGTTAGATTTACAAACCGTTTGTTGTTATAAGGTGGAAGTGCCATTTTCCCAAGCAGAACGCATTTTTTGATGCATAAATTTGATATGCATAATTTTCATTGCACAGCTAATCTTTTTCACACCCTTTATTGGCGGTGGCAATATTTTTTTCCCTGACTTCGTTCATTTTGTCTGAGCTCAGAACAAGCAGGAGGTCGCTTCGTTTCTTACGATCATTGTTTTTGAAATCAGGGTACCAAACAAAAATCACTGTCTTGTTAGAATCGCAAACGAATAGGAAAGTCTCAAAACGCTTCCACACTTTTCTGTTAGAACGCGTTGCGAAGTAATGCTCAAACGTAAAAATTTGCTCTGCTTAAGAAAAACTCATTTCTTTCCTTCATCCAACATAAGGTTTTTAAAGATAATAACATAAACTGCTGTAGAAATTTCATTATTGGACATATAAGTACATTTAATAGCGTAGTTGGTTCTTCCATAAAAACAACTTGCTATTAATAGCCGTTATGCAATTTTCCTCGTTTTTCAATGTCTCATGGTGTGCTCCACTTTTGGTTCCCCTTGGAATTTTTCTTAATATTAAGAAATTTCAATTAAGGGCAAAATTTTAAAATCTGTGTTTTAATAAAAAATGTATTTAGATATACAATACTTAAATCCACAACTCTATTTGCTAAGAAGACACAAAGTAAATTTTGGGACCTAAGTACATATGTAAAACTCTTGAGCTTGAGGTTAACTTTTCAATTAACGAAAAAGCAATACCAGTTTAGTTTTCGTTTTATTTATTTCTGTAATTTTTTAACAGTTTTCTAGGATATTTTTCTATATCAAAGCGAGTGTTAGAAGGAGAGGATTGCTTCAAGAATTAGATAAATACCAACTATAATATGCAAATTATTCGCCAGAAATTTAAGATCTTAAATTTAGAGTGGCAACAAAGTCATATTAGTTATCCAGTAATAGAATTAATCGCTTTCTAAATTTTTAAATAACTGATCAATTGTAAATCGTAAAACTAATATTTCCAAAGTTTTGAGTGAAAATGTTAAGCAGTTGTTTATGCTAGGATTCTAAAACGTTATCCGATTATGTTCTACACCCAAATTTCAGAAAACAGTGTAACTAAATCTATTATTGGTGTTATGTAGCATAATACTACTTAGAATGATAGAAACAGGTGATAAAAAATTTTTAAAATATAATTTTTCGTTTACATTTGGGGTTGAAATTGTGTTAAATTGCAGGATTACTAGAATTGTTCCCCCCAAAAAACATATCATTATTTTGCTTTTATGTTTGTCACTTATATCTTTTGAGGTATAAAGAATTAAATGAACTAAAATCTAAGAGATAAAGGAAATTGCCTTCTGAATATCCTTTGTTTAAGTATATGCAGCAGCTATTTCTTGCAAAATTTCTTTCCTTAAAAATTTTTCTAAAACAATTTTATGTATGTACATAAACCGAAACTTTTAGTCCATCTATTCAATTCTCGGTATTTGATGAAATATTTGTGAAAAGTTTCATAAAATTACTAAAGTAATATTTTAAGCTAAAATTTTTAACTTCTTTGTAGGAAGTAAAGGAAGTACTGTAATCGCAAAATTATTATTATAATTTTTTTTCAATGGCATGCCCAACCGTCCACAGACGTTGGCCAATTCTAATGCCAGAAACGGTGGTCACTTTATTGTGGGATTGGGATTATTCAATTATGGCAAAGTACGCGAGGGCTATCTGCCTAGAGGGAGGGATGCCTTCGTGGAGGTCTTTCTAAGGAAACATGCTCGTACACACGTTACACATGAGGAAAACCACGAAAACGCCCATGCAGCCAGCCCGTTCGCGGGATTCGAACCTCGGACCGAACAACTACCAGTGTTCAGCTCAGCCGCTGGTGGCTTTCTTTATTATGGAGGCACTTAAAAGGTAGGCCACCTTTACCTCCTATGAAGGGACGGACAAATACAACCATGTCTTCTCCGGGATTCCAGCCCAGACCCTTCGGTATCGCAGTAGACTCCCCTAACCACTATACCGTCTGGGCGAAAAATTTCGGTTATCAAATTTCAAAGAAAATGTACATTTTGTCAGCTCTCGAACCTATTTAAACGCTGTTTTGGCGTGACATCTGTACGTGCAGACAGAATAGAAGATCCTTTTTCCCGAAACGGTTCTAAGATGGATTTGAAATGGATTCAGAAGAGATTTTTTTCGTGACGTCTCTACGTACGTCTCTACATACTCTCTTCCTATATCTCTAGTTTTGTGCACCGAAAAATTTGTCTTTCTGCCTTTTGCCGAATTGCTTGTTTTTGCGTAGAAATTCTAATTTTACTCGTAAAAATTATTTTTGTTAACTGTTTTAACTGCATTTGATATTTTATACTTTTATGTATTTTACAATTTTTAATGAAGGAGTTTTGAGATTTATGTATTTTTTGCCTTGCTGCGAAGTGAGAACTGAATTAATTGAATGAAAAATATATCTATAATGAAGATCCAGGAAGTAAGTTTAAATGAAACGCAGCAAAAATAATATAATTTAACAGGCCGTTGAAGGAAGTCACGTTGTGGCCACATCAGATTTTTTCGTATAAGGAAAGTTGAAAAAAACAAGTTTTTCTATAAAAAATAGGTTTAATTTGATGCAAACACAAACAGAAAGAAAAGAACATATTGAAAAGTAAGAAAATTAAATTGCAAAACTAATCTTGTTCCCGAGCACGTAATAAAAAATAGAAAGTTCATAATCATCTTTTGAACGTCACCAAAAATATTCAAACGAAAGGTTATCAATATAAAGTTATTTAGAATAGTCGGTGTGCTTCTAAACACTAACTTCGGAGTTCCATACTTACATAGTCGACAGAAACATCCGGTTCACGGTGTACCGCAAGAACAGCTATAGTTCACCTTCTTGCTACCCGAAACATAAAACAAAAGTAGTTTTGATACACTTAATGCATAAGCTCTAAAATAAAGTAAATAATTTTTTTCTTAAACTTTCCTCAAAATTGACGATTATTACATAGTCGAATACCTAAGAAACTAGCGAAAAGTTTCGAATTTCCGGATCCTGGATTCTATAGAAGATGCATGGGATTTTAATGTGTCGGTCTTATAAAAATTGATTTGCTGGTTTAAATTTGTTATAAAATTTACCTCTGGAGAAATTAAAAATTTATATTACATTTTTATATAGAATGTTCTTATAGGCTGAAAAAATTTTTTCCAAAGACGATCGAAATATTTCCATGATCAGTCTGATTTATAATATTATGATGCTTGTTAAGCCGCAATGTGCATTAAAATAATGAATAGAAGAATTAAAACATAATTTTAAGTATTATCAAAAAAATTCTTTTCCTTGAAGAGTTTTCAGTATTGTATTGATTGCAATAAATAGAAGGCTGAAACTGTATATGAAAAGCATATTTCTTTCTAATAAAATATCATCAATTCTGCAGTATTAGTTTCTGCATGCCGAACTTGAATTATTTGCTATTCATTGCAGAGTACAGAATAATGGAAGCTCTTATGAAATGCATTTTGCCTTTTAAATTTCTTAAGAAATTCACATCTTAGTTAAAATCTTTTGTAGGTCTACATTTTGCTATGCGGCATAAGAAGAGATATCGTTTGGAATTTTCGGTATTAGTACAGAAATTTCGAAAGTGAATACAGATTTTGTAAGATTATAATTCTGTGTTCAGATAAAATTACAGTTGTCTTCGCATAATTTTGACACAGATAAAATGCAAGAACTGAAAGCTTATTGCAAGAAAATCTTTTGTCTAAAAATAAGGAATTTTTGGAAGAAAAGATAACAGTTAAAAATAATTTAATTAAAAAAAATCTAGATTATTACTTCATCATATCTATAATCACAATATTTTGATAAATAAAGCGAAAAACGATAATTTTTAAGAGATTGTTACCCTGTTTATTAATATTGTTACAGTTGTTTCTGCTCTGTTTTAATAACGACTTGTGGCGAGTTACTTGAAATCTAGTTTATTACCGTGGGAAATCAAAATTTGATACACCACAACGCATTTGGGAATTTTAGCAAAAATATTGAACCTTCCTTTTCGCTACATAACACATTTCTCATCTTTTAGATCTCAGAAATCCTCTTCTATCCCCGTTTTTCTTTTTTCAATCTACTTTTCCTTTTCTAATATATATTTCCGATATATATATATTATTTTTTTATTTACTTATATATTTTATCCGACTAGGCTTCAAAGATTAATTGCCTGTAGTACACATTTCATAAATTATTCATTTTAGAACTCGCAGTCGTGCTTTATGATTTGTACGAAAGCATTTGTACGAAAAGCAAGGTATTAGTTTTTCTGCAAACAGCCTATAATGATTTCAAATTTTATTCTAATGTTACTTCATTTGACTATACAGATAGTGGCAGAATCGGTTATTTTCTATGCATTAAGGAAAGAAAATTACCAGTTTCGTATTTTCAAGCGATTTAAATGGAAGACTGATGCATGAAATCCTCTTACAGTACGGATTTTACTCACGTGCGAATGTCCCATGGGTGTATTGTTAAGCAACAGGCTATTGTGTTCACATAATGACAATACCCTCTCACAAGCATACTCTCTCACAAGCAAACCTATTTACAATTGGAACCTTACTGATTACCCCTACGTCACAGCAACATGCCTGGGAATGAGATAAATCTATGAGCATAGAGGCTGGCCGGGGGGATGGGCAGCTTAGAATCCCCGCTGATTAGCCACAACATTCAAACTATCGTTAAAAGTTGGTATCGATTGGTATCCGCCGAACCTCGTCTCGCCACAATGTAGTAATGAATTGGTGCTGGGGTCGGACTGGTTCCAATTTCCCTGCGTGCCAGCCACAGATGCGAGCTTTAAATTATTGTAGCTGAGTAGGAGGTTGTATTACACAAAGGATGGTTCCGATCGTAAGTGGTTTGAGACAGTTTCATTTGTTCGGTCCGAGGATATGTAAGTAGATAGTTTTTAATGAAAGGAGATTGAATGTAATTTGTGTTATAACGTTTGCGAATATTTGAATGAATAATAATATTGCTGAAACTAATATAATGATGTGATGGAAAGTTTTTTGACTTTTTCGGTTTCTAGGTTCAGATGCATTTGGTTTCATGTATGCTGGACTTAGATAAAAAGACAAGGAACTGGATAGATCTATGTATTATTTTTAATGCGCTTTTGTCCTATTTGATAAAACCATATCCTCGTTAAAATGGCGCCTAGCCAATTTAAAATTTTTGCATAAACTCTTAACAGGCAGCAAAATTCGAAGCTGCAGCTGCATCGAAGTTTAAATGATCTGATTAACTTTAAATTAACATTTAACTAAATCCGAAAACTGTAGCATCTGAAAAATTTGTTATTTAACCTTTCGCAATCTCTATTTTCGAAAACTTCATAATGAGATAACTCATAATTTCTGCCTGAGAAATATTGGTATTTAATAAGCAAACGCCAGATTTGTCAATTACAAAAAAAAAAAAAAAATAAAATATGTACATTTACATTTAATTCAACTTTTTCTCAAGGCATTATTACTCTACATTATCGTGTAGAGATATTAGGTTATTTCGAAACAGAAGACATGAAAAATATGTAGTGCCTTCTCCGGGACTCTAACCTCTGACCTCTTGAATACGCGCCGAGCGTGCTGACCATTACACCACGAAGGTATGCTAAGAAGCCGGGGGAAATACCTGATATACTCTCTCTTTTAAAGAGCGATTGGGGACTAGGGGACCCAGTCGCCAAATCCCATGGAAAATCCTCGGAACCCTTCGAATGATCGTGCTGATCATTACACCAAGAAGGCATGCTAAGATGGCGGGAGAAATACCTTATAATCCACAGCCAAGATTAGATTGAATTAGTCCGTAGAGTCATTACTTATTTTAAAGCATGAGACGTGAACAAAGTGCAGTACCCTTGCCGGGACTCGAACTCAAGGCCTCTCGAGTACTCGTGGCTTATGCTTCTAATTATACCAAGAATATATATGTGGGAAAGAGAGAGAAAATACCTTAATAAACATCCCCTTTTAAAGAGTGACTGCGGATGAGGGGACCCAAGTGTCAAATTATGAAGCATACAGGTGGTTATGAATTATCGCTCACTACCTTTTAGTTCTTGCGTCACTTGAAGGGGCTTTAAGATTTTTGATGCAGGAGACGTGAAAAACGTACAATGACCTCTTCGGGAACTCGAACGCTGGACCTTTCGAATACGCGTCGAGAATACTTCCAATTACACTACGAAGGCATGCTGAAATGAGGGAGAAAATATCTTATAATTTAATTGTGGGGAAAAACACTGGGTACAAGAGTCTAAGGGAAGAATGATTTCGTGAAGAACTTTCTGAGAGAAACTGTCTATTATTCTCGACACTCATTTTTTTGTCCATATCATTTTTGTGGCCACCAAATGTTACAGATGTTACAGCGTTACCAAATGTTATGTATTACTTTTTTTAAAAAAAGAAATAAATGGTGAAGAATTTTATTGCATGCATATGTACACATTCTGTAATACACATTCCACATTCAATTTCGAGCCTCGTGTTAACATCTGCTTTCAATAGCCACCAACTTGCAGAAATAATGTTACTGACATGTTTATCAGTGTAAAGCACTGGGCACCCAATGGAATGATGTGTTATCGTAAATCGAAATATATAATATCCGTACAATGCACGAATGTAGTGTATGCAACGAAATATGCAATTCATGCAACAGAAGCCTTTAATGAAAGTATGTACATTATGTATTATGGGAACTGAGCATATTTCCGCACAGCTCTACTGCTTTACGCACACCTTACTATGTCTCATATGTTTCTTCTGAGTATAATATTTGCATTTATGTGCTCTACGTGTTTCCATATGTATTCTATGTGTCATGATATGTATTCTCGTGTGTGTTTTTATGTCTTTATGTTACGTAATTACGAGTGTGTTTTTATGCTTTTACGTTTAATTTTGTATATCTATGTGTTTCAGCTTATATGTGTGTTTTAGTGTTTTAATGCTATCCTTTATATTGTTTTTAAGTTACTTTGTGTTATTAACAACGTCCTATGTAAAATCTACTTGACATCTAGCCCCTGTATGGCCATGTAAACTCCTGGTGCAGCCTCACGGGGCTCCAGCGAGTTGCTTCTTCGAGATAGTGGAGGACGTGGGACATATGCCTGTTTACCTATGTTATACATCAGGCATCCCCGTCCTCCGTCACCTGTCACCAGCATGCATATATCTTCTTTGCGCTGTGGAAAAACGACGCATGTACAGCCACAGAAATTTTAGCACACTTAGTCCTTCACCCGAATGTAAACATCTTGAAGCCAGAATTTTAAATACCGAATTTATTTTTGATTTATTTCATATTTTATACGAATTTAAGAAGTTTTGGTTTAACAGAGCGATTTGAAAACCGAGAAGTTGTAGCAAAATTCGATATAAAATATATTGGTATCCAGGGCCTGGAGCGCAGCCTTTCGGCAAAATGAAAGATCTTCATTCATCTATCGATTTTAAACAACAAACATGATTATCTGAAATCGATATTTTACCCCAGTTGTAGAAGCATTGAGTTATTTTGACGAAGGAGATATGAGAAATGAGCAGTACCCTCGCCGGGACTCGAACCTGGAACTCTCGAATACGGGCTGGGTGTGCTAACCGCTTCGCCACGATGCCATGCAGAAAGGAGGGAGAAAATACCTTATAAAGTAAAGTCTAAGATAATAATAACTTTCGGAAACCTGGAAGGTTAATGTGTGTGTGTGTGATTATGGCAAAGCCTCGATGGCTATCTGCCTAACGGGAGGGATGCCTTCGTGGAGGACTTTCTAAGGAAAACTGGCTTGTATACACGTTACACATGGGGAAAACCACGAAAACGGCCATGCAGCCAGCCCGTTTGCGGGATTCGAACCTCGGACCGAACTACCAGTGTTCAGCGATTTTACCGCTCGGCCGCTGGTGGGCACTGGGAGGTTAATGAGTAATTAATAATTATATTAAGCGATTTTACTTCAATAAACATAGTTCTTAACATTCTTTTTCACTTTTTAATATCAGTAATTTAAATAAAAATTAATTAAAATTGTGATATATCTAATCAAAAATATTAAATATTTTTACGAAATTACATAAGCTAGATTCATTCCAATCATTTTTTTTTTTCCCCCGGCCCAAAGGAGTTTTGTCGTTTTATCCCTGAAGGACTATTGTTTTCGTTTTGCGATTTTACGTTGAATTACTATAAATGTCCGTTTCACTTTTCAAACTGTTGCCACCCAATGTTAGAGTCCTGCATTATATTTGAAGAAATTAAATAATGAAAAATCTGCACAAATCTATGTATATTTCTCGCATTGTGATAAAACAACAGTACATAGACCCATCGAATTTTGAATGACGTCATCCTCCTACGAATATGGGCATGTGGAAGCCCAAATTTGAAATTTTGAATTTGTTTTATGATCGATTTCATATTTTCTAAAGCGTAAACGAATTTTTGAGGAACGAACTCAACGATTTAAAAGCGAGCAATAGCATCACACTACGGGGGGGGGGGAAAGACATTTTTATCTCCAGCGCGCGGAAGTGTGTGTCGGAAATTCTAAAGATATGCTCATTTTAAAATAATTTTGCGATATTGCTGTTGAATTGAATTTTATGGTTTATGTGTGAAGAACCTGATATTTAATAAATAAGGCATTATACAAAACGTTAAATAAAAACCTCTTTGGGAGTAATGTAAAATCTGAAAGCTTTCACACACACATATATATATATTATATTATGAATTCAAAGTTAATTCCGTATAGGCGAGGAATCATAATTACCGATCAAATTTTCAAGCTTTTGACTTATATTTGCATGCCAAGTAAACGGTGAATAGATGGAAGGAAAAATCATACATAGCATGGGGCTCTCTAAATATGCGGCGAGCCAAAAGTCCTCTCGAGATGTTGGTGGTAGAGGAAAAGTTGTGGGAACCCTCGCCGTCCCCCGGCTTGCTGTTCTTCAAAATTGTGGACGGAACATTGCATAGTCGTACTATCACCTGTATGGTGCTCAAGGTTCTTGCCGCTGACAGCACTCCTTGCCCGGATTAATTCCGTGGGCGTGCGCTGATGTTATTCTCAGAAAATTGAGAAAAACCACAGCGACAACACAACATCATTGTCAAGATGGCATTATTATTAAAAGTGGGCTAGCACTTATTGAAAAAGAAAAAGATGTAAAAGAATAAATAAACATATTTTTTTTGAATGTATTTCCTTTTTGTTTCATATTTAGTTTTGAGGAAGAATAAACATATTAAACCATCTAATAAGTTATATGATTACACGGAAAATGCTATGACACAATAGTGTCGAAAAACATAAGACTTAAATCTGTCGAAAGTAATTTCTTTAATGCTTTTTGAAAGTGATACAATATTGCATTGTACATTGCTTTTCACACGATTCCAATTACTTTTTTACTGGAAACTGAATCATGGATTTAAAAGCATTTTTATCTAATACGTTTGGGAGATAGAAATGACCTACAGACATGTGCAAATGGTCCCACAACAGGGAGAAATTTCACATTTTAAGCCCAACGCACCTAAATTACTATGAAATTCTAGTTCTAAGTATCGCTTCCAGGGGGCAGTATTAAACATGCTGGATTCAGCACAATCGAGAATTCGCTGGGGAAATCAAAGTAAACGATCAAAAATATCCATCAATTCGGTACACGCTCCATTCTAAATTTACGCAGTAAAAGAAAATTTAAAAAAAGGAAAGAAGGTGGGGAATGATCGGATACGAATACATACATAGTTTGTTTCTAACGTGCAATTCTGCAGAATTTATTTTTGAAAAGCAGTGCAAACTGGGTAACGCTTTTTCTCTTACGCGGCTGTGTCTTAACTGTTAACCGTGTGCAAGATGCATAAAACTTAAAAGAACTATATTTGGTTTGTAGCTGAAACGCGCGGTTTTCCGTTTTGTCCTTCTTAGGTAGAATTGGTTTTTTTTGGATCGCTTCTCATGAATAAATCAAAGTCTGAAGTTGGCTGATTTTATTCTGAAGCTTTCTCTTTTCTCTCCTCTTTTCCATCCTCCCTCCGTTACACTTTACATAATACGATCCAAAAGTAGGGCATGGTAAACAGTGCCAAAAAATTATATTTTTAATAATTTTTTTCACTTTTTATGTGTGAGTATGGATAATAAATGTTATATTTTTCTTAGTACGAGTAATAAATAAGATACCGAAAAATGTTTGAACATCAAGTCACCTGTGAATGAGAGAATTGTATAACAGTTAGCAAACTGAGCATTAATAAATTTAAATTTATGCAATTTTTACTGAGGCAAATTTTAGATATAAATAGCATTACTTATAAAAATTTTTAGCATTCGCTTCTTGTCTTCGTATATTCGTTTAAATACTCCTTTTTATAAATCAATGGAATACTTCATATTAATCTATAATAATAGCGTAGAGCCTTTTCAATAGTTAAAAAAAAAAGAAAAAAAATTAAAATACATAATGCAACTAAATGAAGCTCGTTACCTTTTGCAAAATTATAAGAAAACCTGATGTCACCACAAAATTACCTTGTGTGGTGTATTAAATAGAGTAAATTGTTTTTTGCTGCATTTCATTTAAATTTATTTCCTCGAATTTCATTTAAGGATACGTTTCTTATTCAACTAATTCAGATTTCAATTCCCGGCAAGACAAAAATACATAAAGCATATTCATTAAGAATTAAGTGTGAAGAACCTGATATTTAATAAATAAGGCATTATACAAAACGTTAAATAAAAACCTCTTTGGGAGTAATGTAAAATCTGAAAGCTTTCCCACACATACTATATATATTATATTATGAATTCAAAGTTAATTCGGTATAGGCGAGGAATCATAATTACCGATCAAATTTTTAAGCTTGTGACTTATATTTGCATGCCAAGTAAACGGTGAATAGATGGATTGTAAGTGGATTGTAAAATACAGAAAAATATAAATCATCAAGTGGATCTAAAATAATAAAAAAAAATTGAATTAAAATTAGAGTTACTACACAAAAAAATCTGATGACATGACTTCCTTTTTATTGCTTATTAAGTTATACATATATTTTACATATTTGGCAGCATTTCATTTAAAATTATTTAATTAGAGATATCTTCCTCATTCAATTAATTCATTTCTCACTTCGCACCAAAGCAAAAATACATGAAAACTCAAAATATCTTCCTTAAAATTGTAAAATACACAATAACATAAAACACCAAATACAGTCAAAGCAATCAAAATTTTTTTTACAATTAAAATTAGAGTTTCTACGCAAAAACAAGCAATACGCCCAGCGGCCAAGATTTCAGATTCTTCAGTGCACAAAATGGAAAGTTTACTCTTGGTCCCACTTGGCAAAAAGACATTGAAGGTGCAGAAATTGACTGAATTTACTGTTCTACTGAGTTTCAAATGTAAACATATGGCAGTTCGTTAGGTTTAATTCGCTTTTTAAAATTTTAAATTGTTGAGAATTCTACAAATATTGCATGCAGATTAACAAAAGACATAAAGACTTTAAACGGAATATATAAAACCACACAATTCAGTCACGTTTAAAGAAAAAAATGCACAATACCAACATATAAGAATAAGAAAAGTAAGCTCACAGTACATATATATATATATTATATATATATACATATGCATATATATTATATATACGTTTGGTGCGGCTAATTGCAACAAAAAACGGATGTGTTCAACTGCACGTTATAGTAGTCCCATATATAAAATTTCAACATTCCGATTCTACTCGTTTTTGAGTTATACGAGATACATACATGCGTACGTACGTACATACACATTTCACGATAAAAAATCTCTTCGAAATCCATTTTAAATATATTTTACAACATCCGTTTTGAGAAAAAGTGTCCTTTGCTTTCTCCGTGCGTACAGATATCCTGATTACAGATCTTTGAAATGTGATACCCGAATTTTTTCGCGATTACAATATTTCTTTTGCTGAGGAGAAGGAAATAAATATAGTACTAAGTAATTATTTTAGGGGGGGAAGTATAAAAAACGCCTATTAAGGGACACAGTTTAGGAATTATTGAAATATGTGCGTAGTTACGCTACGTTATTATATATACTTAAAAAAATCTTTCTTTTAACCCGATTATGTTTTTTTAAACTGTTCCATATGTTACATTAATATGACATATTTTTATGATGATAAGAAAAAAACTATCATTACTTGATAATTTCCTCGAGAAAAATATAGTAAAAATAATTCCCATATTAAATTTATTCCACTTGTTTTATTTCATGGAATAAATTTCTTTTTAAAACGGCTTTAGATTCTTTATATTATAATGCAGTGTTCTGAATACTAATTATTTGCATTCATTCTTAAATGTTTTATAAATCTTAAAATAATACTCTTTTTTTCAAAAATAGTTAAAAGTTTAAAAAGTATGCTTTTAATTAAACTTTATGCATTTACTTTTTTTCAATTACACATTTTTTATACATGGACGCTTAAGAATGTTTTTAACATATTCATTAGTAATTAAATGGGTATTTTTCTTTCTACATTTCATTCCACTTAACAGTAATCAAGAAGGTTGGAATACACATTCATGTTATTTGGTAATTAGAATAAGTAAAATGTTGTTTCTCATTGGCATTTTATTACCCTAGTAATAAAATATTTATTCAATAAACATTTTTTACTTAGTTTAATTTTGTAATGCATTTTAAATGCATAAGACAATTTTTTTCGTTATTTTGCTATGCAAAGTTTAGTAGAATATTAAATTGAAATTTTTGATAAATAGTGTTGCTTATTTCTCAGATTTCACGTCGTTTAGAATAACACTTTCACAAGGGCCTACATTCTTATTTACTCTCAGTTTTATGTGTTGTCTTAACATGCTATACGATTTATTTTTTTTAAAGTACCGATACAGACAATATATTAGAATTAACTTGACTTTAGCTCATAGAGAAAAAGCTGCCGCTTAATGATCTGTTCTAAATGAAATTTTGAAGAGCTTTTAAAAATTCCTAAATTTTAACACAAAATATTAGCTAAGACAAGTTAAATCCTCATCTTTAGAGATGTAATAAACGTACGTTTTTGTGTTTCTAGTTATTAGAAGTAATACTGTTACGAATTTTGTACATAAATAAATAATGTTAGTCAAATTATATATAAAATGGTATTATATTTTGTATAATGTAACATAAAATGCCTCAAGAGATGAAGCTCTGCCGGAAAAATAAAAATTCAGGGACAAGTCTATTTAACATTGAGGTAAGTGACTGTCTTGCTAAATTGGCGAGATATCGCCTAGCAGACAATGGTTTTGGCTACTTATTTCTGCCTCTAAATTTGGCGAAAAGTCGCCAAAAGTCGCCACACCTTGAAGGACATTCGGTGACATTTTGGCGTAATTGGTACTATAATTGAATAGCAGTAATTGATCCTTATATGCAACTACAACCATATACGCCCCTTCTGTGTAACTTTAACCGTATACGCCTTCCAGTAGTTTTGAGAAATGGAAGGTACTAGAGATTTCTCTACGGCCGAGGGGAGGGAACAATATAAGACCAGAAAGATCATCAGTTCTCATTTTTTCAGTTTAGAGTAGACTTCGGAGTATTGAGAGATTTCCGTGCGAGCTTCGCTCTTTAGAGATGCTTTGCATTGCATTTTGTTTAAAGTTCTTGAAGTGGTAAGTATTGATTGTGCTCTGAGAAGAGTAGAACAGTACTTTTATGGAAAGTTGCAGAAAGTGTTTTTTTTTGGGGGGGGGAATGAATTCTATCAGTTCATTATCGGTTCTGTCTACATTCAATCGATTATGAACCCATCTGCACGCAACAATACATGTTCGCTCAAAACGTTATTTTGCTTATGTTTATAAAATGTATCACAGTCTAAAACTGTTTTGCGCTATTTTTTAAAGTATGGCGAATTCTTTTCCTGATTTCAGCTGAGACAAAACATTAAATACTTCAGCTTGCATTAGAAACATTTTATCCCTAATTTCATGGTAAAGGAGAACAACAAGGATTTTATCGACATATACTATTTGTTAATTAAATTTGTTATTCTCTGAGTGTTTACAACAAAGTTCCAGACTCAAGGCATATTTGCATCTGAACTGCACAGCATTTTTAAATGCTGTCTAATCATACCAAACTGACAACTCCAATAACGAAATAGTACTATATTCTCTTTACAGGTGAATATTGGACGAGATGCATAATATGGGTACTTTTTTATACTTGGAGGTATGCTTAACGAAAGAACACCAAGACAAGGCAAAAAATATATAGAATACATAAAGTAGAGAATCTAGTAAACTAATGGGCATTTTCTGATATCATTTGCTTTAATTTATAACACGAATCATACGATAAATTTTTCTCGATTACAGTACTTCGTATAAAGAAGGAAAAAAATCAAAATCAAAAGCTATTATTGCACAATTGTAACATATAAAAGTACAATATTTTTATAGTTTTGATTAAAATTTTAAGCAATTTTTGAAAATTTGGAAATTTAATTGTCAAATTATAACGTATTTCTCCCGCCTTCTTAGCATGTTTTCGTAATGTAGTGGTCAGCACGCTCGGTGCGTATTCGAGAGGCCCGTGGTTCGAGTCCCGGCGAAGGCGTTGCTCATTTTTCCTGAATTCAAAAAAAAAAAAAAAAAAAAAAAAAAAAAAAACCTAATGTTTCTACAGTGGCACCCGAACTAAAAGGGTGGTGGATAATGATCCTCCACCCCCAGGATTTGGCGATTGTGTCCCCTAATTCCCAGTCGCCCTATAAAAAGGGGAGCATATAAGGTATTTCTCCCGCCTTCTTAGCATGCCTTCGTGGTGCAATGGTCAGCACGCTCGGCGCCTATTCGAGAGGCCCGTGGTTCGAGTCCCGGTGAAAGTGTTGCTCATTTTTCATCTCTCCTGCTTCGACATAACCCAATGTCTCTGCAAAATATTCAAAGACTTAGCCTGAGTTGTCCAATTGTACGAGTAATTTAATTCTTTCAGTTTGAATCTTTGTTTATCTATTGCAATAGATAACAGGATATAAGATTTGCATAACACTTAAAGTACATATAACTATCAGTGAAAGTCACTTGTCGTGTTTCTAAATGCACTCTTTTTTTTAAAGCACGGTATATATTCCATCTATTCCATTCTTTTCTCGAAACGTACAGTATACAGTTCCTATAAAAGGATTTGAGTTTCATTGATGCAAGCCGAATTTGGAGATAAACAAAACATTGAATGCTCTGATTATCAGCTGAAGACGATGAACAGATAAAAATTCTAACAACTGCCTTGAAGACCTTACAATACAAGTTGAAAGCAATCTGTCGATGGCAATCAGGTTATCAGATCAAATGGAAAAGAAAGTGCATAGGGCAAATAAGAGATGGTCTTCCGCCCTGGCTTTGTTTGAGAGACTCCTTCCCAATTGCTGTCGTTGCTTTTCTAATGTAAATAGAATTCGTTCATGCAGAAGATCAATACTCAGTGTTCTTCTCCTTAAGGTGGCGCCTCAGGCCAGATATTGTTGTTAAAGCTTTGTTTCAAGTCTCTGTTCAATCTCATAAATGTGACAATATAAAAGTAAAAGAAACTAACTAGAAAGCTCGAGTGAAACTCTGTTGATTTTGCGATAGTTGTGGAACGTAAATGTGAACTAATGAATTCTGGGAGCACTGGTTACTGATCTTAACTGCAGACAAACAATCTAACAAAACATGTATTCATTAAATACGTTGAGAATAGAGGTTGATTGAGAAATACGAAATTAAATATAAGTCTTAGATATTGTATCTGAGGAAGTTTATGCCTTGGGATAATAAAATTACACTGTTGCGAAAACAGTGTAAAGAAATACGGAAAACAAGAAAGTAATCTGAACCATCAAAAATAAATAAATAAATAAATAAAAAAAATCTGAAATGTTTCAGATTTTAAATTACGTCCAAAGGGGCGTTTTTTAACATTTTGTGTGTTACCTTTCTTTATTAAATATCATGTTCCTCGCACTTAAACCATAAGATCCAGTGCAACAGCAATATCGCAAAATAGTTTTAAAACGAGCATATCTTTAGAATTTCCGATACAGAGACTCACGCGCTGGAGATAAAAATGTTTTTTCTGCACAACGTTGCCATTGCTCGCTTTGAAATCCTTGAGTTTGTTAATCAAAAATTCGTCAAAGTTTTAAAAAATAGGAAATCGATCATAAAACAAATTTCAAATTTCAAATTTGGTCTTCCACATGCTCATATTCGTTGGAGGATTACGTTATTCAAAATTCGATGACTCTATGTACCGTTATTTTATGACAATGTGAGAAATATACATACATTTACCATTATTTAATTTCTTCAAATATAATGCAACAGTTTGAAAAGTGAACCGATATTATACCTTTATCAGGACTTGTATTTCTCTTTATTTGCTTTGGAAACATGAATGGTCCTGAATAGGAACAGAGAGCTTACTTAAGCTATGTTCAGAAAGGTGTGAAATAGACAACACAAGCAGGAAGGGTATACGAAACCCTTTATTTTTTAACTTTTACAGGTATTTCCGAAACTTCGGAACACAGAGACCAACCACTTGTGGTCTGAACGTAAGAATATAAAAACTACTAACTAAAACTCTAACTAAAAACTAACTTTGAATTAGTATACAAATGCCTAGCACTAAGATTGGTCTTTATTTAATGAAAGGTACGTATGTAGTACATCGAGCTGCTTAAACTACAATACGTTCGCAAATAACAAGATGGCTGAACTTCTGGCCTTAAAGGCAACCAGCAACAGAGTGAGAACTCGTAAAACTACAGTGGCAAGCGGCTTGCTTCCTATAATCCTTCCTCTACCTCTCTTGGCAAAAAGCCACAACTTAAGTACTTGGCGTTAGCAAGACAATTTGCATAAACAAGTTAAAGCATTGAATTCTGGCGGAAGTAGAAAATAAGAAGTGATAGTACAGTTTATAAAATAAAATAAACGTTAGTAAAACTTAAGATCCTTACACCTTTATTCATTAAATATCATGTTCTTCGCACTTAAACCATAACATTAAGTTCAAGAGCAATACCGCAAAATGATTTTAAAATGAGCATATCTTTAGAATGAGATACATTCCGCACGAGAAGAAGAGGAAGAATGACTTCGCTTGTTTGCATTAGCTGTACATGAGTCACGTGATCTCTGAGGTCATCTGCATTGCTTATAAAATTTGCTTATAAATTTATTATTTTTGCTTATAAAATGTATACATAAGTCACGTGATGAATGAAGTCATTGGAATGTATCTCATTTCCGATATACAGTCGCGCGCGCTGGAGATAAAAATGTTTTTTTCTGTACAAAGTGGCCATTACTCGCTTTAAAATCTTTGAGTTTGTTAATCAAAAATTCGTTAAAGTTTCACAAAGTATGAAATCAATAATAAAACAAATTCCAAATTTCAAATTTGGAATTCTAGACGGCCGTATTTGGGTGGAAACATTCAATATTCAAAATTCAATGGCTCTAGTTATCGTTGTTGTATCAGAATGCGAGAAATATGCATAGATTTATGCAGATGCTTCATTATTTTATTTCTTTAAATATAATACAGGACTCTAACATTTGGTGGCAACAATTTGAAAAGTGAAACAACGCGTATAGTGAATCAACGGAAAATGCCAAAACGGAATTATTAGTCCTTCTGGGCAAATTGCTTCTTTGGACTATAAAAAGGAAACAAAAATTAATCGTAAATGAGTAAGTGTATAATAAACAACCCCTTCATAATAGATATTTATCCTCAATAAAAATAATCGTCAAAGAAATGTTATTGTTGCGAAAACTAAAGGTGCAATATTCTCTTGTTAAAAAATACAAAAAAGTGTTTTTCTACCTGAATAGTCCCGTAAATTGTTTTCGAATCTGAGCTTGTAATTACAACATGAAAGTTTCACGCTAACGGATTATTTCGGATAAATTTTCGGAAGCTTACTATAGCACTTTTAAAGAGAAGGAAAAAAAAAATTTCGTTCATTTCTTTAAGAGAAAAGGTGTATTTCAGGGGAAAAAATCTATATATTATTCAAAATGCAAGGGTGGATTAGAAATCAAGTATTGATGATAATTAATTAAGTGAAATTCGAGTACAAAATTCTAATTTCAATTACAGCAGATGTTACTTAGAATTAGCATTGTGAGAACAATTGCAATTTTTCGTATGCAAAGTAAAATACCTGATTAGAATTTTATACTTATGTAATATTTCACTGTTTTTTTAACTTTTTTCCTTGCAAAGTAAGTCATAGGTTCTGGAGAAGAACTTTAAATCCGAAAATCTAAGAACCTAAAAAAGACGGGCTCTTTATTCAAATTATTAGCAGTTTATAAATATGCATTTTAAAATATATTGGGTTGCAAGAATCGAAAGATTTTGAGTCTTAAATTAATATGATTATCTTAAATTTTATTTTTTTTTATCAAACAATGTGTCATTTATTGTAAGCGATCTGAAGATGCGAATTTATGAATTCTCTTTTCAAACTCTTAATGTTTGTTTTTTTTACTAAACTTTCATTTCAACTGTTCTTCGGACATCTAACGATGTTTCCCATTTAATATAGGTTGAGATAGTACAAAGTTAGAAAGGTTCTGTTTGCAGTAATATGTGACACTACTACATACTGTCACAGAATCCATAACTGCGTCTTTGCAAATCTTTTGGTAATATAGTTTTTTAAAGGAAGAAATGTACTGTGGCCCGCACACTTTTCGAAACTCGTTATTATGCCTTTACATTCTCAGAAGCTATCTGAAATTTCAGGAACAAATAAAAAATACAAAAATCATTGGCAAATGTAATGTAACACGACAGAACGTAATTGCAGCCATATAAATCTGCAGGACTTAAACAATAATGCAAAATTTGCATGCAGACGAAATGGATGTCGTGCATAAATGGTGAAAAGCATTCATATAAAGAGTGTTGTTCAAGAATAAGAAGCTCATGAAATGAGGTATCCTGTTGAAGTAATTATTACTATTTATCCTTTTGCCTTGCAAGTTAAATCTCCAGTTCCTAACTTACCCATATGGCAATGCTTTCAAGTTAGTGTTATATGGTAGACGATTTTCTTTACATGGTCTCATTTTACAAGCCTTTATTTAGTGATGTTTCACTTTTATGCTGTATAAGAAGACTTCTGACCCTACGGCTATAACCATGGAGGTAGGAAGTAAGAAGGAGTCGCCATAAACAAGTTTCTCCGTACCCTGCTCTGAAGCACCGGCGATCCCTACGTGGTGACCAAAACATTGGGTCATTTACCATTGAGTTCTATGGGATTTGACGCGTTCGGGTGTAAATATTTTGTAATTACGTCGCAAATATAATTATAAATGTATATATTTTCTTTTTCTACAACACTTCAGAGTCCTAAGTATGTGAAAACAACATATTTTTAAACAACATTTCATTCTGAACGGAATTAAATGCTATACTTTTCTCAGAATGGTTTAATTTGAATGAAATATTTTCACAAGTTTTCGTTAATTACATTAGAAAAAAAATTAAGGTAATTCGATTTTATTCGGTTAAGGTACAAAAATTAAGATCAAAGTTTATTGTATTATTAATATTAAAATTATGCATTATTTCTTATTTCTTTTCTATTTATAGAGCTTCTTCCTAAAATACTTTCTTAAATATGACATGATTTTTTGGCTTCATTTAAATCGAAAAATGTAAGTCAATTTATAATTAATGCTCTATTCGGTTCATTTTAAATTACAGAATTATTAGGAAAATAGTATTTGACTTTCTCTGAACATTTCTGAAAGGGAATAAAATAAGTTTTTTTTTTTTTTTTTTTTTTTTTTTTAAGTATTATTTAAAACTTGTAACTGAGTTATTATAAAATGTAAAGGGAATAATTCTTTTAATTATACTTATCAGATTTTTTTTTTTACCCTTCATTTCAACAATACATATTCCAAAACTCTTTATTACGTTCTTAAGTGCGCATCTCATAGCATTTGCTTTACAATACCTTTTAACAGATTGCTTTCCAATACGAACAATTCTTGCTTAAATAGTTTTATAACGTATTTGTCAACAGGATTTCAATTTATGTTTACAATTCAATATTAAGGTTATTATATATTTAGATAACATTTATAATCATTATAAATTAGATACATTTAATCATTAGATTTCTTCACAGTACTTTCACAGTTGTTTTAATTATACTTATCAGATTTTTTTTTTACCCTTCATTTCAACAATACATATTACAAAACTCTTTATTACGTTCTTAAGTGCGCATCTCATAGCATTTGCTTTACAATACCTTTTAACAGATTGCTTTCCAATACGAACAATTCTTGCTTAAATAGTTTTATAACGTATTTGTCAACAGGATTTCAATTTATGTTTACAATGAAATGAGGTTTATAATGATTATAAATGTTATCTAAATATTATATATTTAGATAACATTTATAATCATTATAAATTAGATACATTTAATCATTAGATTTCTTCACAGTACTATCACAGTTGTTTATAAGTGAATAAATTCTTCATTTCAAATACATTTATAAATAATTTAATGAATATTTAAGTATTTTGTCAAAGACAGATACATGCTTTTTGCAAGCACATGCATAAATACCCATACATATTTCCTATTTATCATTTCCGGCATGTGCAAATCTTTAATTTCTGTGCATTCACTATATTTTTCGTGTAAAGTAATTTACACTAATTTAGCATACACCCGAAAGTTTTACATAAAAATATATATGAATATAATTTGAATGAAAATTATAAGTATTATTTTTAATACCCACTCAAAGGTAAGTTTTTCTTCAAAATTCCCCCACGATGGCATCTCTCTCTTTAGGCAGATAGCCCTTGCATGCATTACTCTATTTAATAAAAACTTAATCTGACCTATGTGCCTAATTACAAATATTTTAACATACATAATTTTATTTAATTTATTACATACATAATTTTATTATAACATTTAGCCATCAAGTTTCAAACTTTTCAAATCTTCTAGAAAATAAATTTTGGCAGATCTCTTTTAGCAATTTTCTTAAAATCTATATTTTTGTAGTGCAACAGCTTAGAATTTTATAAAACAAATTCATAATCAAAATCGCTGTTGTTAGTTATCGAAAAATAACCAACATGTGATTTTTGCGTAAATGTCAGTAAACTATACAAATTGCTATTATCCATCACACTATGAATGTTTCTTTCATGCGAGAGTGTCCCTTTTTCGATTTCTATGGAACTGTCGTGTGTCGAAATACTATCAGAATTTTGTCAAGCGAGCTTCTGAATGTAAACAAAAAACACCCCGTCTACCCAAGCTTCAAAGCAGTGCTTCACTTCTAGCGCGGAATGGCCCCTCCTCCCTTTCCTACCTCCATGGCTATAACATTTGCCTCACAGCATTATTGTCCTCCTAGCAGAAACGATCTAATGCCTATTGTCCTCCTAGCAGAAACGATCTAAAGATACCTTCTCCGCAGGAGGGCCGGCAGAACAGACTGCTACAAACACATGATCAGAAAGAAATTCACAAGACTAGTCACAGCGATGCATAAATCCTCACAGGCTACACAGCGATGCATGAGTCACATAGCGATGCACAAATGCTCATAGGCAGGGACTACAGTCCTCCCAGGACTACCTCACTACAGTCCTCAAAGGACTGTGGACTGTACTCCTCTCAGTGCTACTGTCATGTGCTAATCACTAACTGAGATCACTTATGGTCCTGTGTTTAGATAGAGATTACTGGTTGTAAGTTTAGAACGTAACAAGCACATTTACAGTATTACAATCTAAGATACATGAGACTGCATTACAGACGCATGCCTTAACATTTTGAATATTTATCATATGTTATACCGTTTTCATTTTAACTTCACAAAACGCTATTGAACAATGTATTGGAAGTGATATTAATATAACTTACTCAATTGAATGAAGCAATTATGACAATAGAATCGCATAAAGTAATAATTATAATACAATTGAAGCAAAGACTGTAATATGTTGTAAAAATGAGCAGCAAAACGAAACAAGGGTTATGCATAGATGCAGAGTGTATATAAATGCAATTGCAATTGAACACACACATTAAAAAAAGCCAACATGTATGCAGGTACAATTGGAAGGAGGTAGTTATACTACTAATGATAAACTATGTGTAGTGAGGCCTACTGTTGTGCTTCTGCTTTGCAGAGTATCATTATATAGTCCTACAAACCATAGAGACTTATGACATTCTGAGAAAAAGATGTGTATAGCTACTTGGTTAATTTCTGACCGAGCAAGATTCCAAGTACTAGGTTGCCCTGTTGTGCCCATTACAGCTGAGTTTTTTGTTGCACAGTACATAATATGTTTTCTCAGCTAGGTTGTTCTTAATCAAGTTTTTACGCTCATTAGGGCCGAAATAGTTCACTATGGTCGGAATATTTTCATCGAAATTTAATGTACTTCCTAAAAATCGATCGTGTTAAAATTTTGTACATCGATAAAATGACAATGTAATATAGAGAAGAAATGGTTACAAAATTTGAATTTTTATTTAATGTTTAAATGAGTTTTGCACATATTTTAGTTTGGCAAACAAACTAAAAACGCCAACATTTTATAGTCTGCACCATGGAATAGAGCGGAAACTATCTTTTGAATGAAACGTGTATGAAAATTGTAACTGAATTTAAAAACCTTTGGCGAATTTACAAAAATTGCTGAATTTTTTAAAACTATTTGACAGTGATTTTAAAAATTCAATATCTAAAAATGCATCGGATATAAAGTTTTGAAATTGGAACAAATTATAAAACAAGCAATTTGACCTCCTTTAAAATAAGAATCATAAGTATTATTATTATTATTATTATTATTATTATTTATTTTCTACATAAAAAAGTAACAAAATGTTTTACAGACTTGAAATAGAAGACGAAATTCTACCTTTACTTTCTTCCTTTGGAATCTCATGATTTGCTTCGCGCTTCGAACTTATAATGTTATTGTACGTTATGAAACATAACTTGCCAAAATATTAAACTACTGTAGAGGTCTGCATCCATTTTTACAAATACTAATTCTTTCTTACATTCTTTATAGGTAGATTTTGCATTAACTTTTCATTGACTTTTATTAATCCTAAAAACAACAATTATTTTTTCAAGAGTTTACAGACTGATTACCTAATTAAGACACAATAACACGCCGAATAAATACTGATTCAGTCAAACAACAAAAATCAGCGTTAATTCACAAAATTTTCAAAGGACTAGTTTCGATGGTTTTACCGAACCATCATCTTCAGCTGCAAAACCGCAAAATACCGCAAAATCATTTTGCGGTTTTGCAGCTGAAGATGATGGTTCGGTAAAACCATCGAAACTAGTCCTGTGAAAATTTTGTGAATTAACGCTGATTTTTGTTGTTTGACTTCTGAATCAGACTGATTACCGTTTAAAATTATTTACAATAAAAGGAGATGTGCCATTTTTAATTTTCCCTATTTTAGAAGTTTATTGATATTTTTCTTAGCATTTCTTTTTAAATGCCGAATTAATTGATTTTATTATATTCGTAATATTATATTCTTTTATGGCGCATTAATATCTAGCACCCAGAAATTTATGTCGCAAAGATTTTAAATTTTAATAAGCCTATAAGGTATTTTTTCCCTTCTTTCTGCATACCATCATGGTGTAATGTTAGCACACTCGGCGCGTATTCGAGAGGTCCAGGTTCGAGTTCCGGCGAGGGTATTGCACATTTTAATTTTTTAATGTAAGGGGCATGTAAATTATTAAAAGCAAGTGAGATCAGATGTAAAATACGATTTATATTACATATAAAAAACTGAAATAGATACATAAGGGAAAAACGTTGAGTCTTAATTACGTATAAACTAGAAATAAAAGCTATTTCTTATTTCCTAGAAATCGGAGAAAAGATGATTGAAAACTACATTATACGGTAGTTATACGGTGTAAGTCAAATAAGAAGTAAAGTGAGATAATTAATTTCTTCTTATAAAAAATGCAGATTAAGTAAAGAATGCATAAGAACCTTAACCGGAAAATAAAAACAACATAATTCAGTCACTTTATAAAGTATTTCTCCCAGCTTCCTGGCGTGCCTTCGTGGTGTAGTGGTTCTGCACGCTGGGCCGTTGTTCCAGAGGTCGGTGGTTCGATTCCCGGCGAAGGCAATTGCTAATTTTGCATCCTGCCTGCTTCCAAAAATACCTAATTCTCTACAACTTTTAAAGCAAAAAATACACAATTGACCGACATACAAGAATAAAAAAACTTTGTTCACCGAGCCGGGTAACAGAGTGGGTATGCATATGTTCATATATTTTAGTACGACCGATTGCAAACAAAAACGGAGGTGCACATCTGCTTGTTATAGCAGTCCAATACACAAAATTTCAACGTTATGAAGCAACTTGTTTCTGATTTATGCGAGATACATATATACATACGTATCCACGAACGTACAGACGTCAGGGAAAAAAATCTTTTCTGAATCCATTTTAAATCCATTTGAGAATTGATTTTGAGGGGGGAAATCCTTTATTATGTCTGTACGTACATATATAACATCGTTCAAATGGAAAAGAGAACAATAAAGATGGATATTTTCGTTCAAATACGATACACGGAATTTTTATGGATTAATATGCTTTCTTCACTTCGTACAAGGAAGTAAAAGAATATCAACTCTCTCTTTCAATCTTCTCTTCAAAAGTCCTAGTTGTCCCAGTGTTACGTATCCCAGTTGTACGTATTTCAAAGCGGACACATACCGATTTACGACTTTAGTTAAGAGTATTTCTATTTCTTATGATTAAGTTGGAATTCATATAACCCTAATGACACTGCAATAAATTATGGCATATTTACTAAATGTTATACGGTTCAAGGTTTAATGTACTTAAACAATTATTCTAATATCTCCTCTTCGTCTTCGAGCGCGAAAACGGAGAATTTTTCAAGATTTTCCTTATTTATGTTTCTAATGTCTCTACGACTGATTTCTTATTCTGTGCAATGTTAAAAAATTTTAGAAGGAAAAAAAAGGGGGGCAGAAAAAAGAAATCAACTCTCTCATTACTCTGTTGATTACTGCAGGGTTTCGCATTCAAAATCAGATTTAGAAACATAATTTTAATGGCTTAATTTTTTGTCTCTTTTGAATAATATCCTGCCGATGTTCCTCTGTAAATTGTACATACGTGCTATATCAAGGCTTTTATTCGGTGAACTTGATGTAGTTTATTTATTCACTTTTGTCTTTTGTTCATGAATGCTTTAAAAATAATGAGAGCAAATTTGTTGGCACTCTGCCAAGAAAAGAAACGGAGATTTAATCTTTTGAAGATAATATTTTTATTACACTTTCTGCAGTATCGGAGGCATGCAAATGAATTCTAATAATTTATCAGATAATGAGTTTGAAGTCATCAAATCCTATATTATACTATAAATACAAGTATCATAAATAATGTTTAATGCATTGACATAATTTATCCCAGATGAACTTAAACATAAACCCTATACTTGAGATGGACTTCATTTTTATTATTTTGATTTTTTTATTATGTATTAATTTATTTTTTGTTCTTTGAATTGTTTTTTAAATTCCGAATAGTTCTGTCTGCGATATCAAGTGGATTTAAAATCAGTTATCTTACAATGCGCTTTCTTTCCCTAGCATATTGTGAGATACGTTAAAATTGGTAGTTAGTTTGCAAATTAATTTGCTTCAAATCTTATTTTAGGGAATAATGCGGGATTAAATAGCTGGATATCACAAAATGTTAAAATTAAGAATATACAATAATTATCTTCTCTACACATTTCATGTAAAATACACACATAAACAAGCTCTCAAGAAGACAAATCTAAAAATGAAAACAAAGTTAATTTACAAATTGTGGCCTGAAAAAAACTGAGAGAAATGATTTATCAATAAAATCGCTTTAATACAGTAGAGCTTAACTATGAGTGTAGATATCGAATCTCAAAAAATAATTAGAGAAATAATACAAAATAAAAAACTGATAAATTCGTAACATAAAACTTTAAAAAATGTTTGCATCATCTCGAATATGCTAAACAAAAAATGTATTCCAGCACTTTATAAATACTTATAAAGTGGTTCTTTTTTTTAATCCTAAAAATAAAAAAAGGTAGAGTTGGGATTTTTTTCTTGGTCTGATTAAGCAGAACAGTGCTTTTTATCGAACGATAATTATAAAAGAGAGTATCTGAAAGATAACGCAGTTTGTAACTGTTGTTAAAAGTTCTTAACTAGTTAATTTTAAGTTTTGTTCTGCCGTGCCTCTTTCTCATATTATATGCAAAAATGGTGTTGCCGATTGAAAAATATTGTTAATTAATACAGGGAGATATTAAGAGAGGAAGAAGCTTTAACAGTACACGTAATTGTAAGATTTAAGTTGATGTTACTGCTACCAAATATTGTGTTCCACCCCGTTACTGCTAAACTTTGCTTGAAAAAATAATCTTAGAATTAGTATGATATAATATCTGAGTTATTAATGGTTTATTTAGAGCTGAAGCAAAATAGTTCGAAATGCCTTATTTACATCCAGTTGGTTTGTTTTATTACAGTTTTGTATAAGATCCCAAAAGATCTTCGAATATGTGACTGTTGCAAGAATTGGGATAACTTATTTATTTCAAAAGCAATTACTTCCAACTTTTTACAGCTGACTACATAGTATAGCTGCTTCCTGAATTAGTAATCAAAAAGTTTGTTTTGCTACAAATATTTTTATAATTTAATCCGTTGTGTGACAAAATTTTTCGTCATGTTCCCACGCACTCAGTTTAAAATATTCTGTTGCATAATTTAATTCCATATTTAATATATAACATTTGGAAACTACTGTGAACCAAAATTTCTAAGAATTGCATGTTAAATTTTTATTTGATTTGGAGTTGAGTTCATAAAATGCATTTTATTAAAAAAATCTGTAATATTTTCGCGCATAAAATTTTTTAATATTAAAATATTTATCATATTTTTGGTTCAGTTAGAAAATAGTGCTCATATGAAGAATTCCATCAAATTTCAAGTATGTGCTATTAGCCGTTTGTAAAATATCATGCGCGCAAGTTGGAAACATGACGAAACATTTTGCCATAAAGCGGACTAAATTACAAAAATATTTGTGGCAACACAAACTTTCTGGTTACTAGTTCCGAAAGCAGCTATATTATGTAGTCAGCTGTAAAAGGTTGGAAGTAATTACTTTTAAAATAAATAAAAATATCCCAATTCTTGCAACAGTCACATATTCAAAGATAATAAGGGGTTTAAGGTGTACGAGTCCCGTTAAGTTAAATTCTGTTTTATTCTGCTCAATCCCTATGACTAAAAATAGGGATAATTAATTTGAATATTGTGTTATTTATCTGTGTTAGAATTAGTTTTTAGGTGATAATTCCTCTTCTTGCCATGTATCCTAGCCTAATTTTGCTGTTCAGAAAAAAATGTCTGGCTAATAGTTAATGGCTGTGGTTTTAACTTAATTTCTTTTTAACATTACCAAATATATTTGATGCAACGTTCTTGCTCGTGCAATGGAATTTCACTTAAAAGAAAATGAAACAACTACCTAAAGTAGATATGAATGCTTACAAAAAACTATTATAGTGGGTTAATTAAAAAAAAAAAAAAAGCTCTTCAATGGCGTATGAACTTCCTCTCATTTATGATCTTTTGTCGTTCTTAACGCACAGAAGGAATTAGATTATATTAGCAAATCAGAGGATTTGACCCTTATTACCGCAGTAGTCATTGCATGGTCTGTAGGAACGAAATGGCCTCTAAGCACCTGTTCTAAAGTAAAAGACTGTCATATTAAACATACTAAATGGATTGACGGGCCTGATTTGATTTAATCTTTTGCCATGGGAAAAATAATAAATGAATACGAAAGAAAACTGTTGAGAAGGTTAGACTGTTAGATTTGCAGTTATTTTCAATAATCAACAAATAAAGACTGGCAATTGCAGGGTACAGCATAAAACCTGTAACGTCAAAATTCTATCATCAGAAGAAGAAAGGAAAAGAAACTGTAGTTACAGAACCTCTGAGGTTTTCATAAACTTTAAAATATTTAGCGTCAAATGAAATGCTTAACTGGACACGAAAACTATATTTAGAATTTTTAATCAAACAATTAAAGTATTTCTTGTATAATTTAATTGCCTCCTGTGATGTACCCTGAGCAGCGATTCTGGAGCTCACAGAGCTGAATTAACGATAGATATTGGTCATTCTCGACTACTGTATTAAGTTACGAATGTCTGTGTATTTGGAAGAACACCAACAACAAAAGCTTTCTTTGGCTGGCTTCAGCCGCAGTCTTCATGCCACAGCTAAGGGCAGCAGGGGACTAGTAGCTTCCGAAATTCTTTCTCCTGGGCTTATTTCGTCGAGATATCTTACCTATCCAGATTCAGGCAGAAGCTAGAGAGGCTACGAAACTGATAATGAAACCATAAAATTGGAGACCTTATATAAATTCTTTTGTAACTACTTCCAAAGGGTTGTACCAACAGGGGTACGAGTAAAAATGGCTATCATTGTCGTTATATAATAGCTCATATCATTGCCACATGTTGACCAAACAAATAATGCAATAATGATGTCATTAAATAACGAGATAAGGAATTAATTTAAGCAACCAGTTAAGTATAGTTTTCAAACATTGCAGCAAAGTATATTTTTAATTTTTGCTAATGCTTATAGCAGAAAAGGACTGACAGCTTCATGCATCTCGTTTAATTGTATGAATGAAGAAGACGCTTTCCTTCCAATCACGGCTTTTTAATCTCAAAAAATTGCTGAAAGACAAGAGTGCTGGTCCTTTACAAAGAAAAGGATTATTCAATTTATTTTATCAATTCATACAAATATCAGCCCTTAACTGAGTTAACTACTATAACTGCAAGCACAGAACACAGTACTGTCGTGATTCGAATGATAAGTACCTAACTTTTGCAATAAATTCGACGCTGTCATCACTTTACAACTCCAAAATTGTCGTTCCGGGCTGTGTAATGCTTCTTCTACACTTTTAACTCTAATTGAGCCAGAGGAAAAAGATGGTATGGTATTAAAAAGAAAAAAAAAGAGAGAGACACAGGCTGTTAAGTGAGATGTCTCATTTTCGAGGAGTAACGACTTTTCACTAATTCATGAACATTAAGCATTTTCCTTCCATCTGTTTCCGTGTATTACATTATTTATTTATTTAGCATAAACCATATACACGCAAAGAAGAGTGCCAATGGCTGTGTTGGGAAAGGTGACCGTGAGAAAACCACTCATGGGTTTGTCACGTCTGGAGTCTTTTTTACATTATTTTTCAAAGCAGAAAATGACCCTGTGGGGGCACAATTATTTTTCATAGAAGACTTTTTATGTTCCTTTCTGCTCGAAAAAGACGCAAGTTTCGTGTAAAACTATAAAACTGCTTTTCTGTGAGAACATATTCTGACAGTTTCATGCATGAATGGGAAATGTTTCGTATATTTATGTTTGATGCACATCTATTTCTCAACGTAGCGTTAGAATCAGATACTTGTTCTAGTAGAGAATTACTTATATGGCACTGTATTAATCGGAAAAGGATAAGTTACTAGTTATCATAAACAGAAATGTTATAGCCATTTTTATTTATAATATTATACAAGTTTGAAATACTTAGATATATTTAAATTATTAGTCCAAAGGAGCAATTTGCCCAGAAAGATTATGAATTTCGTTTTGGCATTTTGTGTTGGTTCAATAAAAATGTCGGTTCACTTTTCAAATTGTTGCCACCAAATATCAGAGCGCTGCTTTATATTTAATGGAATTAAATAATGAAGAACCTGCCTAAATATATGTATGTTTCTCGCATTGTGATAAAGCAACGGTACCTAGAGCAATCAAATTTCGATTATTGAACATTTCTACTCTAATATGGGCATCTGGAAGCCCAGATTTGGAATTTATAATTTCTTTTATTATCGATTTCATATTTTGTAACATTTTAGTGAATTTTTGATTAACGAACCCAAGCATTTCAAAACGAGCAATGGCAACACAGTGCGGGAAAAACGTTTTCGTCTCCAGAGCGCAAGATTGTACTCGAAATGGTTTCAGTGCGAAGAACATGATATTTAATAAATAAAGATAACACACAAAACATTAAAAAAATCGTCCTTTTGAGCGTAATAAAAAATCTGAAAGCTTTCAATTTTTTAAAAATATATTTTGTATTTCTTTTGAATGAATTAGACAAAACAATTATATGCGAAAAACGAAGTCCAAAATTTATATTTTGAGGAAAATGGCATTACTTATTTGCATGTGAAATGATATGCTTAAAAATATCAAAATATCAAAGAAAACAAATTTCAGAGAGAATAACGTTTCTAAGATTTGAATCTTGGAACATTATAAATACTTATCAGAAATGTGCATGTCATGAATTAACAAAAATGAATATATTAGAAGTCCGTATATTTCAAAATGTATCTTCATTTCTTTATAATTGAAAAACATTTGAAATAAACATTTTTTACATTATTAAATCTAATAAAAAATTATTATTTTACTCTTCAAAATAATAGCAAACTCATATAGTGTACAGTGCTATAATCCACTGAAAGAAATACTTTAGAACAAAGGAAGCCACACTATAAGTGGGGAGTGTATTGGACTGGGTTATTTATATAGTGAGAAAACTCTGGGTATAAGGAAGATATTCCCTCGTTTAGGGCTTTCTAAAAGAAACCGATTCTTATCCACGTTGCACATGGAGAGTGGAAGAAAAATGTTCGTGCTGCCAGTCCATTCACCGGGATTTGATCCTGATAAGACCGGGATTTAAGATGGGTAGTACCAGTGTTCAGCTTTTTTAGCGTTCAGCTGCTAATGGGCCTTAACATGGAGAAAGCGTGCATGCTATTTGGACGTGTATACTGTTACGAAATTGGTATTTAAAAAGCTAATGTTAGTTCAATTATAAATTAAATGGTTTTATTTCTCGCGCAGTGCAGCGCGTGACGAATATTAAAAGAAAGCTAAGCCGGAAAATTGAAAATAAAGAGCGCGTGCATTAAATAAATAAATATCTCTTTTTGATTTCGAGAAAGTACTGGAAAATTCTAGCGCGTGATTTTAAAATCTTATAAAAGGAGGAAAACATCTCAGTTTGTAGTAGTTGCTTAGTTTGTTGTTGTTTAGAAAACTACTGTTGTTGATTGTAGCGAATTCGCGGATTAGCGTTCTTTAGCTGTTTTGAATTACGTTCTATTGGACATTTGAGTAGTTAAAAGAAAACTACTGTGTGATATTGTAATACTGCATGATAATTTGAGAAAATTTAAGCATTTTTGTTGTGATAATAATAAATTTTTGTTCATTTTTCATCGGACTTGTGCATTCATTTCATAACGAACCCGTACGCACGCAACAATTTTTGGTGTCAGAAGTGGGATTTGAATGCCCATAACAAGAGGTATGGAAGAACAATTGAGACAGCTCATTAGTGCTTTTGCTGCATTCCAAGAAAAGATGGAAGCTGGCCAAGCATCATTTAAGGAAGAAATGAAACTGGACCAGGAATCCGTTAAGGAAGAAATGAAATTGGGCCAGGAATCCGTTAAGGACGAAATAAAAGCCGTTCAAGCTGGTCAAGAAGAAATGAAAAGAGAAATTACTTGCATAATAGAAAATAAATTTGAAGCTATGGAAGGCAGAATTGACGCAGTTGAAAATAAAGTTGGACATATTGAAGAAAGAGTTTCTTCGGTGAAAGAAGAAATAGAAGAAAGAGTTTCTTCTGTAAAAGAACAAATTGATGAGAGAGTTTCTGCAGTTGCCAAAGAAATGGATACTTTAAAGAAATTCGTAGCGTCGGCAGGGAGCAGGAGTGATGATTTTAAATTCTTACCAATGCCTGCTCGTCCACCTCTGAAGCTATCCACATACGATGGGAAGACCTCCTGGCAGGTGTATAAGACACAATTTTCTATCGTGGCGGATGCGAATGGATGGGATTCCCAAGCTAAGGCCTGTCATCTCGCCGCTTCTCTAAGAGCCGACGCAGCGGATATCCTTCAGACTCTTCCCGAAAACAAAAGGTTAGATTTCGAAGCTCTGTCCGGCGCCTTGGAGTTGCGCTTTGGGGAGAAGTGTTTAAAAGACTACAGCAGGCTCCAATTAAAATCTCGTCAACAGAAGCCTACCGAAACACTTCAGGAGCCGCGGATGTTGAAAGGCTGTCCCATCTCGCCTTTTCGGAATGCCCGACAGAAACAAGGGAAATCCTGTCCTTGCAATACTTTATCGACGGCATCCGAGATACTGAAATACAGAAAACTCTACGAATGGCGGATGTAAAAGATTTAAAAAGTGCTCTAGTGTACGCCATGAAATTTGAGGCAGCCCAGCAAGCCACTCGTCGAGACCGCCACCCAGTCAGAGCTGCTCAAGTCCAGGAGCCAGGGGATCAAGTCACCGCTCGACTTGACGATTTAACTAGACAACTGAACGCCTTGAGACGGAATATTGGTGAGAAGAAACCGACCGTTAAGTGCTGGAACTGCGGTGCTCTAGGACACATACGACGAAACTGCAAAACACCCCAGGGTACTGATGTTAAGACCGCTTCTAACAAGCAGCGGGGAAACTAATTAGTGGCCATCTCGCGGGGCGGAGGTTGCCAGATAATGAAAAGCCCCCGTTTAAAGCGCTTCAGATTTCTGCAGTGAGAGGCGGCAGTAATGGACTTTTCATAATAGGACATATTAATGGAGTTCCGTGCAATATGACTATAGATACAGGAGCCAACGTCACCATTATCCGAAAAGATTTGGCTCAACAACTAGGAAACAAACTTATCTGGACGCCGCCCTGCGTTACCCTCCAGACTGTGTCCGGTGAGAAGATCGACATCGACGGAAAAGTAAATGTTAACATCACGTTTGGAAGTGCCGCTTACCATCACACGGCATATGTAGCAGAGATCACTGATTCTTGCATACTCGGATTGGACTTTCTAAGGAAATACAATTTTTCCTTGGATTTTAAAAAATAACGAATTGCATTCTACATCTGAGGACATAGCGTTATTTCTCGTTAATGATGAAGAAGTTAAATCTGTCCATAAAATCATAGCACAAAACTATATTACAATACCGGCAAGAACAGAAATTTTACTTCCTGGATCCATAGCCGAAAATAGAAATTTCCGCTACGGCATCATAGAATATCCCAATAAATGTAATATCCCAAAAGGAGTATTAGTAGCCTCAACACTCGTCGACCTATCCAGAACGGTTATCCCGGTGAGAGTCGCCAATATAACTGAAAAGTCGAGAGTTATTAAGAAAGGTGAAGTGGTTGCAACATGTACTCCAGTAACCAGCGTTGAAAAAAAGAGTAACATCCCAGAATCCGTGTCCTCAGAGAGCATTACATCGGAGTTATTGCAGAATGCACAATTAAACGATAAAGAGAAAAATGCTGCCGATCGCGTCATTAAAGATCTTCAAGTTGTTTTCTCCCGCTCGTCTTCTGACGTGGGTCGAACTAGTTTGACACAACATAGAATAGATACTGGCGATCATCCCCCGATCAAGCAACATCCAAGACGTCTACCGTTTGCTAAACAGGAAGAGGTGCGAACACTGTTAAAAGATATGGAAGAAGGCGATGTCATCGAGCCTTCAGCGAGTCCATGGGCATCTCCCATCGTTCTCGTCAGAAAGAAAGACGGCTCAACAAGATTTTGCGTTGACTATCGCCGGTTGAATGAGGTTACGAAGAAAGACAGTTACCCTCTTCCTAGAATTGATGACATTCTAGACACTTTTTCTGGAAGCAAGTGGTTCTCAACACTTGATTTAAAGAGTGGGTATTGGCAGGTAGAAATCCATCCTGATGACCGAGAAAAGACGGCATTTACTACGGGACAAGGACTTTGGCAGTTCAAAGTGATGCCGTTTGGACTGTGTAATGCGCCGGCAACATTCGAACGTCTTATGGAGACTGTTTTGAAAGGCCTTTCTTACGAAGCCTGTCTGATATACCTGGACGATATCATCATCGTCGGAAAGAGTTTTGAAGAGCATCTAGAAAATCTTAGAAAGGTGCTTCAGAAACTGAAAGAGGCCAATCTGAAGCTGACTCCCGCTAAATGCAAATTGTTTCGAAAGGAAGTGACTTACCTGGGACATGTCATCTCTGCAGAAGGTGTGCGCACGGATCCTGAAAAGGTATCAGCGGTTAAATCCTGGACGCGTCCCGAAAATGTCCATCAGCTGAGAAGCTTCCTAGGGCTTTGCACCTACTATAGGAGATTCGTGAAGAACTTTTCTTCCATCGCAAGACCACTTCACAAGCTGACAGAGAGCAAGCAAAGATTCTTGTGGACAAAGGAATGCGAGGATGCATTTAACAACTTAAAGGAAGCTTTAACATCTGCTCCAATCCTGACGTATCCTCAGCTCGACAGACCATTTATTCTCGACACCGACGCGAGCAATGAAAGTGTCGGTGCTGTTTTGTCCCAAGAAATAGACGGCCAAGAACGTGTAGTAGCTTACTGGAGCAAGTGCCTGTCTAAACCAGAGAGGAATTACTGTATCACAAGGAAAGAGTTGCTCGCCATAGTCAAAGCTGTAGAACATTTCCATCATTATCTATACGGGAGAAAATTCCTCCTCCGCACGGACCATGCCTCATTGGCCTGGCTTTTAAATTTCAAAAATACTGAGGGTCAAATAGCCAGGTGGATACAGAGACTCCAAGAATATGACATCACTATCCGTCATCGTAAGGGATCATCACACGGAAACGCCGACGCCCTGTCTAGAAGACCTTGCCAAGAAAACTGCCGATATTGTTCCAGGGTGGAAGCGAAATACGAGCTGCTGACTCCGGTCGCAAGACAAATTACAACATCAACATCGGCTGATCGAGACCCGTGGAGTGAAGATGAAGTCAGGAAAGACCAGCTGGAAGACCGCGACATTAAACCCATACTTGATTTAATAGAGTCATCAAACAGAAAACCTACATGGCAGGACATTTCTATCTGTAGTCCTACAACAAAACAATACTGGGCACTCTGGTATTCACTTCACATTCGAAACGGCGTCTTATACCGGAAATTCGAGTCGGATGATGGGAAGACGTTCCGATGGCAACTGATACTTCCAAGATCCCGGATTCCTGATGTCCTCAAAGAACTACATAACAGCCCTACAGGAGGTCACTTTGGAATTATGAAGACCTTACAGAGAGTTCGTGAGCGCTTTTACTGGAATAATGCAAAGAATGACGTGCAAAAGTGGTGCCGATCTTGCGATGCCTGTGCAGGTCGGAAAGGACCGAGGAAACGCAGCCGAGGCAGACTGCAACGTTACAACGTAGGTGCGCCTTTTGAACGTATCGCCTTTGACATCCTGGGACCTCTGCCACGAACTGCTGATGGCAACAAATACATACTCGTTGTCATTGATTACTTCACCAAGTGGCCTGAAGCTTATCCTATTCCTGATCAAGAGGCAGTCACAGTAGCTGAGGTAATGATACAGCACTGGATTTCCAGGTTCGGAGTGCCTCTTCAGTTACATTCCGATCAGGGAAGGAATTTTGCCTCGGCAGTAATCAAAGAACTATGCAAACTACTTGGCATTGACAAAACTCAAACGACGCCATTGCATCCCCAGTCGGACGGCATGGTAGAGAGGTTCAATCGAACCATCCTTAATAACCTCTCATTAGTGGTTTCCAGAAACCAACAGGACTGGGACAAGAAATTACCACTCTTTTTACTGGCTTACCGCAGTGCTGTCCACGAGACTACCGGCTATTCTCCATCACAGATGCTCTTCGGTCTTGACCTTCGTCTGCCTTGTGATCTATTGTTTGGCCGCCCTCCGGATGCTCCTTCATCGTCTGAGGAATATATTCAAGATCTCCAGGCCCGGTTTGAAGTGATGCACAATTTTGCACGAGAGCGAGTCAACTTGGCGACGGAGAAGATGAAGACCCGATACGACACAAGAGCTACTGAACATCAATTCCACGAAGGAGACAAGGTGTGGTTGTGGAATCCGACTCGACGGAAAGGGCTTTGTCCGAAATTACAGTCACCTTGGAATGGGCCGTACACAGTCCTAAACAGGCTGAATGACGTCGTGGTTCGGATTCGTAAGTCTTCGAACTCTAAACCTAAAGTCGTTCATTACGACAGGTTAGCTCATTACTATGGCCATAGTACATAATGTAAATAATTCTAAATAGTATAAGACCATGGTCCATTTTGTTTTTAAATGTGTATTTGATTTGTATTTAATAGCATTTGATTTGTTTTATGTATTGCATTTATTGTTCATGTTGTTTATTATTGTAATGTAATGCTTATTAATGCATTTATGCCACAGTTGTAAGTTTTGCTTCCTGTCCAGGGATTGTACTGCCCGGGACGTGCAGTCCTTGGGAAGGGGGCAGTGTTACGAAATTGGTATTTAAAAAGCTAATGTTAGTTCAATTATAAATTAAATGGTTTTATTTCTCGCGCAGTGCAGCGCGTGACGAATATTAAAAGAAAGCTAAGCCGGAAAATTGAAAATACAAGAGCGCGTGCATTAAATAAATAAATATCTCTTTTTGATTTCGAGAAAGTACTGGAAAATTCTAGCGCGTGATTTTAAAATCTTATAAAAGGAGGAAAACATCTCAGTTTGTTGTTGTTTAGAAAACTACTGTTGTTGATTGTAGCGAATTCGCGGATTAGCGTTCTTTAGCTGTTTTGAATTACGTTCTATTGGACATTTGAGTAGTTAAAAGAAAACTACTGTGAGATATTGTAATACTGCATGATAATTTGAGAAAATTTAAGCATTTTTGTTGTGATAATAATAAATTTTTGTTCATTTTTCATCGGACTTGTGCATTCATTTCATAACGAACCCGTACGCACGCAACAATACTATTGTTTACTGATTATATATATTGTAAGTTTCTTGCTATAGTAACTCCCCCTCTCGGTGGCCGACACAGTAAAACCTGTGAAGTTATTGGCTAGGATCTGTACTTAGGCACTCTCCACCACGGGGCTGTAAAATCAGTCTTCACACGACTAAAATATTCGTTGGTAGATTCAACCTCGGTAGGGACCATATGGTACTGTGTTTTCTACCTCTTAGTTGTGGGGCTGATACATGGTTAAATTTCGAACGTTTTCCTTGGGAGTTTGGTTCTCTTGGGCAACACTTTTGACGGACTACAATTTACTATGTTTTTCTCTTTGTTGGTTGATGCGTTGCCATTCACCTCTGACTTATGTGCAATTTCCCAGACTATGTGTATCATGTAAGTCCCTCTGGGTTGACTGAGAACGGTTATGCCTCCTTTGGTCGCCTCTAGGGGTGGAGCGATTAACCATGTATAGCAACTCTAAGCTAGGTCTGGGAGCCCATTCTCCCTAGTGCACTGCTATATTCATTGAAATAATTATGTTTAATTTTTTAAATCTCATTTTTTATGTACTAGGAATGGGATAAGATTTAAAAACGTCAACCCTTGAGCTCAGTATTTTTTTTTTTTTCGATAACAGAATTTGGCTCTTAAATCAAAATCTTCTGTAAAGTCTTCTGTTGCTCAAGATTGTTGGTCCGAAAATCACACTTTCAATTTTTCTGCTGCCAAAATTATTCAAAAAACTTCTTCCATTGGAGAAATGGATTTTCTAGAGGTATTTCACATTCAAAAAATATTTCTGTTCTAGTTAACGATACTAATTCCAATCCATCTTTGTCTTCGGCCTTTAAAGAAATTAGGTTTTAATTCTGGTTTCACCAAAATATGGCGCCACTTGCTTATTCTTGTCTAGGCTTTCTTATCTTATCTAATCATTATTTCCTATCTTGTTCATTTTTGCGGTTTTGCAGCTGAAGATGGTGGTTCGGTAAAACCATCGAAACTAATCCTGTGAAAATTTTGAAAATAAAATATAACGCTGATTTTTCTTGTTTGACTTCTGAATCAAAATACTTTCTTTAAAATAATACATTTGCTTAAAATGATTACCTTTCTTACAATTATTAGTGCTGCTCTGAAAGAGAACAATTTTTGTATCTACCATACGCATGTTTTAAGCAACCATACATATTTTTTTTTTATTTTGAGTTAACTAAAATAATTCTTAAAGCGCATACAGTGTGCAGTAATCATAAATAATTTAATCTTTCCCTTTCCTAGGCTTCTATTTTCATACAATATCTCAACTTCAGATTGAAGAAAAAAAAATGTAGTAAGGGTTTTAGTAATTTCAATTTGAGAATTAATAAATATTAGACATGTTATTTGTTGTTTTCGTGCACGTTAGGTATGCAGTTATTAGATGCTGATCAAATAGTATTTATATTCACTTAGAAAATTATCTTCAAGCCTAAAGATTTAATACTTTTCTTATGTATGTAATTTTATCTTTGATACTTATGTTAATATTAACTAAATATAGTTTCATATATTTAATTCAGTTTCTTGCTGCGAATCATTGGTATTTTTCTGTATAAAATACAGAGAAATTAAAGAAATGTTTTTTTTTTTTTTTTGTTTTGAATTTAGTCTTAGTAAATAGAAAGTTTAAAATTTAGATAACAGATATAATTCGCTTGTTCGTAAGTTACGAAGGTTATCTGCAAAAGGAAAACGATGTCGTCTTCGCGGAATTTTTAAGATAAAATAGCTCGCTTTACAGATATAGAAGTTATCGCAGTGACATGAAAATTAAAAACCGGATATTTTCTAATATATCTTTATCTTGATTTTGCTGAAAGTATTCCTGTACGGCCTGGGTTTCTTAAAAAGCACCTTAAGATCTTTGATACATAAATACTTCCTTTAGATGAACGCTTGATAATAATATATATTGTTCTAAAGCAGTTACTGGTAAACTTAATTAGAAATCTAATAATCGATTTTATCGTTATCGGTTACGTTGTACGATCCTATTTAATTTTTCTAACAATAATTTTAATTTGTGAGACTAAAATTCTCTTATTTCCCCTCGTATTGTCTCGTCAGGATGCAAATGAAGTAGGTGAAGGAAAGGTTAGGCAGAGTGTGATTTCGTTAGTGAAAAGCGCAAGTTTGCGAGTTTGTTCTTCAGCTGTTAATATTAGCAACGGTAAGGTATTCTGGGCCTCTAATTAGTATATCGCTGTTGTAGGTTTCTGAGTCAGCATGTTAGATTAAATTGAACTGTATAACGTAGCACTACAGCTTTACCTTTTAAATTGTTAAATTATCGTTTGAATTCTGACAAACTGACTTAATTCACTTTTCTACTAAAGAGTTTTAAATGTAAACAGCTTCTATAGGCGTAGTAGCACATAAGCAACTTTTAAATTATTGATCATTCTACAACTATTGCATGCAGATTTATTAAAGACATAAAAACCTTAACCGGAACATAAGAAAAACATAATTCAATCACTTTTAAGGCAAAAAATTCACAATTTACCAACATACAAAAACTGAGCTCAGCGAGCCGGATAACAGAGTGAGTACATACACAGTGGTTGCCAAAATTGTGGACACTTTTGGAAATATTGATGTTTTTGAAATTTGTATGCTTATAGAAAATGTTACATTTCGCAAAATTCAAACTTGTATATATCATTTTAAAGAGAATTTGTTACTGAATTCAATACAAAACACAAAATTCAATTATTTGCAATACAAAAAAAGTTATATGTACTTAAATCGAATAAAAAAAAAGTTATGAAGTGGTTTGAAATGTCTAGCTTTCCTGGGCAATCACTGTTCTTGTTCTGAGAACCAATCAAATGTTAGTAACTGCCAGTAGAAGCTGACATCATGTTTGCATTTGAAACAATTCATTATTTTGCTTTGTTCTGTAGAAGGAGGACCTGTTTCTTATACACTGCAATTACAAGTAGGAATTTTTGTAAAATTTTAATATTTAGTCAAGAAGCAATGAAATAAAATAAAAGAGTAGATTGGACATCTAGAAAGAGATGTAATATTATTGTGTTACGAGAAAGTGGTCTTTCCTATGCTGAAATTGCAAGACAGGTGGGTGGTTCAGTGACTACATCTGGAGTCGGAAAGCTTTGTTTACGATATCAGTAGACAATTCAATAAAAAACAAAGAAGGAAAAGGCCGAAAAGGTGCACCACATCTATTGATGACAGAAGAATAAAAAGACTATGTCTCCAAGATAGAAGAATGTCATCAGCGGCCATTAGAAGTGATCTGAATGATGATGGTGTTTCTGTCAGTTCAAGAACAATCTGGAGAAGATTAACAGATGTTGGACTGAGGGTTAGAATTCCACGAAAAAAGCCTTATCTAAATTTTCAGCAACGGAAAAAAAAAGACTACGGGGGGCAAAGGAACACATTAATTGGACAGATGATCAGTGGTCACTTATATGGAGTGATGAAACTAAGATATCGTTATTCGGTAGTGATGGGCGAAAATATGTAAGGCGTAGAATAAAAGAAGAGCTACATCCTGACTGCATTCAAGCAACTGTGAAGAACCCAGATGCATGTCAGCAGATGGTATTGGTCGTCGTCATGTCATCGATGGGACACTGAATGCCAGAAAATACATTGACACTATTCTAGAACCAAAACTTATACCTCCCATCAGAGATCTCTTTCCCAACAATGCTTCGTTTATTTTTCAGCCGGATTCTGCTCCTTGCTACACGGCCAAAATATCGAAAGAGTGGTTTTGTACAAAGAGCATTATATTGTTGTCATGGCCACGAAACAGTCCTGACCTCAATCCTATCGAAAATTTGTGGCACCGTTTGAAAACTCTTAGCCGAATGAGGTGCCCATCAAATAAATAGGAACTAATTGAGGCTGTAATTGTTTTCTGGCATCATGTAATAACGAAAGAAGAGCTTAAAACTCTTGTCAGCTCAATGAAACGTCGATGTGAAGCTGTAATCAAAAATAAAGGGTACCCTACTAAGTACTGATAACTCACCGCAATCATCACTATCTAATGTATATCGATAACTATTATCGTTTAACTTTTTTTGTATTCCAAATAATTGAATTTTGTGTCTTGTCTTGAATTCAGTAATAAATTCTCTTTAAAATGATATATACAAGTTTGCATTTTGTGAAACGTAACGTTTTCTATAAGCATACAAAGTTCAAAAACATAAAAAATTTCCAAAAGTGTCCACAATTTTGGCCACCACTGTATATATAATTTTGTTGCTACCGATTGAAATCAAAAAGCGAGATGTACAACTACATGTTGTTGGTGGTGAAAAGAAAGAAGGAAAGCAGTCCCAAGAACAAAATTTCAACGTTTTGAGGCTACTCGTTTTTGAGTTATGTGAGATAAATACATACGTGCGTACGCAAGTACAGACGTTACGAGAAGATTTTTTCCGAATCCATTTTAAATTCTTTTTACAATCAGTCTGTTCTTTTGTTCTGTTCGTACGTATAGATGTAACGAAAAAACATCGTTGAAATGGATTCGAGACCCGTAAAAATGGATATTTTCGTTGAAATATGATACTCAAAATTTTTCGCAATTACCATACTTCCTTTTACTTCGTACAACGAAGTAAAATTTCAGTAATCAGTGCAAGCCTCATTTCTTGGAGTAGACGATCATGTTAGGTAAATATGTAAACCATATTTTTTCCATAAATATTCACTGCGAAAAGAATGTATTTTAGTTAGGAATAATTTAAGAGGTAATAAATAAATATATTTCTGTTTAAACTGTCACTGAAAAAGCATTCATAAAAACATAAGTCAAAAAGAAATTCATAAAAACATAAGTCAAAAAGAAATTCATAAAAACATAAGTCTGAAAAAACATAAGTCAGACTGAAAAAACATCGTAAAGCATATGTCCACTAGTATGCATAAATGCATCTAGAATTTAATACATTCATATTAGGAAGCAAGAGTACTGATTCATTCAAATCCATAGAATATTCTATGGAATGATATTAAATAATTACTATCATTCCATAGAATTTATTCTCATAAGGCTAAAGACAACATTTTTTTCGGTGAATCTTCGGATTGTTGTAACTTGGCGATTTTTTGGCGAAAATTTGGCGACCAACCCTGCTACAGCAACCTGCTAGTTTTTTTTTGGGGGGGGGGACTCCATTTTTTTTTTTTTTTTTTAACTCAACATTTTTTCCAACAATCTGCCAGCCGAATTACGCTTATGCTAGAACTTTTATGGAACAAAAGTGATTAATCATGACGAAGATTAGGTGCGAAATTGGGAAAAAGTGCAGAATCGCCCACTGCTTCGCGCGTTTTTAAGAAATGCACATACGCGGTATCCATGTACACGTCGACCTATTTTCACTTAAAAAAAATCATCCTAGAATTGCACAAAAATGGCATTGCGCACACGCTTGACTTTATCCATGTACACATGGACCTATTTTCACTTAAAAAGTCAAAGAAAATCGACAAAAATCCAATTCTTCTTACTCTTGTAAGAAGCGCCAAACAAATAAGTGGGCGATTCTGCACTTTAGCAGCGAAATTGTTTCTAAGTGCTTATTAGCTAAAATCACGATCGGAATTTTCCGGAAAATGTCACATGTCTCATGATCTCTCATTTCTCTGAGACAAAATAATATGTGATTCGAACGGTGTGCTTCTCAGATTATTGCTAAAGTCCTACCTAGTAACCTTTATCGCGTTACCAAAGTGTCGCCAAACTACCTGTTACCAAATTCCAAAGATTAACCTTTTTTTCTTTTTTTCTGAAAAACAAAAATTACAAATTTTAATACTATACATCAATATTCTTTTCCCTTTTCAATTCATGTGTTGTCTTAGCTTAAATCATCCACAAATGTAGAGAAATTGATCTTTATGAAAATAAAAGCAAAAAATTATGTTATCTCTTATCTTTCAGGAGATTTATCTCCTGGAACACATTCTTTGCTTTATACACTGATAAGAAAACTTTAATCGAAAGAAATCTTCAATAGTTTCGATGAAGCGAATATATTTTTCAAGAAAATTCCATCACTTTAACATAGCGAGTCACATAATTTGCCTGAAACAATCCATTAGCCTGTCAAAATTATTTCATAATATATCACCGGCAAATACTCTTCCAACTTTTCCATTCTGAGCACTAAGTATATTGGAACATTTAATGATGACTTTTGGCTTATAATCTGGTATTTGAGCAAATGTCATTAATAATATTCATTCAGTTGGGTGGGAAGTATTGTAAGTCATAGTTTAGAAACAAATGCAACTACCGCATGTATAGCTGACTTGCGATGATAAATTTTTGTGTACACCTAAAGCTATAAATTAAATTATTCCTCCTTCATCTAAACATTGCATTTGTTCTTAAGTTACTTGCATGAGAAATGACACACCTAATGAATATTATTCATTTCATAGACTTTAACTTGAAGCTGAGAATCAGTAATTTCTCTTTACAGAAATGTAATTAATTTTCGTCGTGGATAAATACGACATCAGCCCATATCAGCAGTAAGCAAAATATTTTAATTTAAACGTGGAGATTGAAAATATATGTAAAAGTAGAAAAATTTGAGAGCTGAACATTTAAAGCGAAAATAATGAAGAAATTTCTTACATTGAGAATATGTTAAAAATGTAACTTGCAATAAATGTAAATACATCATGATGATTTTTAATACTTCAAGACTTAATTAAAAAACTGATTAAAAATAAAATACAAATTTTAGCATGGGATCTTATATTTATTTCTGGTTTTCAAAAAACACATTTAAGTGACTAGTTTTTTATTTCATTTACGAAGAGGGAAACTGTATTTTAATTAGCGTCGCGGAATTAGAATTGCAAGAATACTGAAAAAACGAACTAAATGAAGACTTCTAATACTGGCCGTATCAACAGATTTTCGGATTTTTATCCGATATTAAATAGCTTAGGTATCTTATATTTAAACGTTATGCAGACGAACTCGCTTAAAACAAGCATGAAGGGACCACGATATTTGCTAGTTATGGCAGAGTGCTGGTAAGAACGGGTTCGTGAAAAAAACCATGAAAATTCATACATACCTACTGTATTATATATATTTTATTTACTTTTTATTTCTGTATAGTACTAAAGAAATTGGTCAATTTGCTTTGAAGTACCTTATTGTCTCTTTCTTGGGCTATTGTTCTTCGGAGAAACTGATAACCAGAAAATCATCGTCATTTGCCTTTCTAGCTTCGAAAAGTGTTTGAAGTTTTTCTGCGCACTAAAAAGCGATTGAGTACGTTGGGGGGGGAGCAGTCCAACCTGAAATTTTTCCCATTCGTTTTCAGCATCGTCGCTTTCATCATTTTTACTTCCTTGTGCCAAGTAAAGAGGAAGTATTGCAACCGCGAAAAATTTCGGGTATGATATCCAATTGACCGCTATCGAAAGAAATTTAACGATGTTTTTGCGCGACATATGTACATAAGGACAGAATAAAAGACTCTTTTCCCCCCCAAAAAAAATTATAAAACTGATTTAAAATGGATTCTGAAGAGATTTTTTTGTGGCGTCTGTACGTACGTATGAATGTATGCATCTCGCATAACTCAAAAAACAAGTAGCCTAAGAACGTTGAAATTTTATATATAGGACTACTATATCATGCAGATGTACAACTCTAGTTTAGTTGCAAATCGGCCACACCAAAGGTTTATAAATATATTTATATATATGTCCACTCTGTTACTCGGTTCAATGTGCTCAGATTCTTTATTCGTATATGTATGTAAATTGTACATTTTTGCTTAGGAAATGATTGAATTATGTTGTTCTTATCTTTCGGTTACGATTTTTGATGCCTTTAGTTAATCTGCATAAATAATTATGCAATTATCAACATTTTAAAGGTTTCTTAATTGTGGCTAAGCCTAATTTTTTATTACGATAACAGCCATGTTTGTTTACATTTGAAACTTAGCAGAATATTGGATTTGTTCCCTATCTAAAGAAACTGAGCTTCGCAACAACGTCAACGTCTTCAAGTTAAGTCTTCATTTATTATTGCGAATTAAATTATGCTTAATTAATTCTGGAATTATCATTTAAGTTATTAGCTTATTTTTGCGTGCAAACTGTAGTTTTAATTTCAATTTTTTAATGTTTTATCTGTACTTGGTGTTTTATGTTTTTCTTTATCTTTCAATTTTTAATGAAAATATTTTGAATTTTTATGTGTTTTTGCCTTACCGCGAAGTAAGAACTGAATTAATTAGTAGCGCATGCGCGTTAAGTAAGTGGCGCTGAATCGTCTGTGAAAAAGTTTCCTTTTTATTTGTTTAATTTCTTTTATACATTGTTTAAGCTTTTTATAGTATGTGCATAGAACTCCTGGTAATTCTTCAGATGATGTAATTTTTGTGCACCCTGCGTTAAACAATGAATCAGATTAAGACACAATAACACGCCGAATAAATACTAATTCAGAATCAAACAACAAAAATCAGCGTTATACCTACAAAATTTTCACAGGACTAGTTTCGATGGTTTTACCGAACCATCATCTTCAGCTGCAAAACCGCAAATGAACAAGATAGGAAATAATGATTAGATAAGATAAGAAAGCCTGGACAAGAATAAGCAAGTGGCGCCATCTGTTGGCGAAACCAGAACTAAAACATAATTTCTCTAAAAGCCGAAGGCAAATTTGGATTGGAATTAGGATCGTTAACTAGAACAGAAAGATTTTTATGAATGTGAAATGCCTCTAGAAAATCCAGTTCTCCAATGGAAGATGTTTTTTGAATAATTTTGGCAGCAGAAAAATTGAAAGTGTGATTTTCGGACCAACAATGTTGAGCAACAGAAGACCTCTGTGTTTCCTTTTTTCTAACATATGCCTCATGTTCTTTGACGCGAAATTTTAAGGCTCTCTTAGTTTGGCCAATGTAAATTAAAACAATGTAAATTAGTTTGGTAATTAAGACAATGTAAATTAGTTTGGCCAATGTAAGTTAAAACAAACAAAGAGAGCCTTAAAATTTCGCGTCAAAGAACATGAGGCATATGTTAGAAAAAAGGAAACACAGAGGTCTTCTGTTGCTCAACATTGCTGGTCCGAAAATCACACTTTCAATTTTTCTGCTGCCAAAATTATTCAAAAAACATCTTCCATTGGAGAACTGGATTTTCTAGAGGCATTTCACATTCATAAAAATCTTTCTGTTCTAGTTAACGATCCTAATTCCAATCCAAATTTGCCTTCGGCTTTTAGAGAAATTATGTTTTAGTTCTGGTTTCGCCAACAGATGGCGCCACTTGCTTATTCTTGTCCAGGCTTTCTTATCTTATCTAATCATTATTTCCTATCTTGTTCATTTGCGGTTTTGCAGCTGAAGATGATGGTTCGGTAAAACCATCGAAACTAGTCCTGTGAAAATTTTGTAGGTATAACGCTGATTTTTGTTGTTTGATTCTGAATTAATGAATCAGATGTAACACTGTTAAGTGTCGCTATGGTAAATAAATATAGTGAACTTTAAAGAGCGTATTCATTTTATTGTGGTTTATGCGCTATTGACGAAGTGGATTTAATTTAAAATTCGTTAACTGTTAATTCAATATGTTTTAATGAAATTGAAGAAAATTGCACATAATTTGATGTTCTGTATAAGGAATTCATGTGGTGTACACATCAGAATTTTTTCATCTGCTTTAGTTTGAAGGTCAGTTACAGTATCATTGAGACTAGATATCTCGGAAGTGATAAAATTGGCGTGAACAGATACATAATTTTCAAATTCTTCTCTACTCATTTTCAAATTTTTCAAGACATCCAATTATCCTTTTTCTTCCTCAGTAATTGCTATTCTTGAGAAAAGGGCAATCAAGGCCGTGTAGAGACGTTAAGTTAATTTGAAGCAGGAGAGATAAAAAAAGAGAACGCTTTCGCAGGGAATCGAACCACGGACCTCTGGAATACTCGCCCAGCATGCATGCCACTACACCACGAAGGCACGCTAAGAAGGCGGGAGAAATACCTTATATACTCTCTCTTTTAAAGAGCAACTGGGGTTTTAGGGGACCCAATCGCCAAATCCTGGTGTGGAGAATCATCATCCACCTCCCTTTTAGTTCGGGCGCCACTGTAGCGACATTAGGTACTTTTTGCAAGCAGGAGTCATGAAAAATGAGCAACGCCCTCGCCGGGAATCGAACCACGAACCTCTGGAATATGCGCCCAGGGTTCTGACTACTCCATGAAGGCATGCTATGAATGCGAGAGAAATACCTTCTAGCCGTTCGGAGCCAATTAGTAATGCATGTTGATGAATGTTGTTGTTTTGCCATACATCGTTCATTAAATGTATCTTTCGAGTACGTTTACATTAGAATCTGAGGTTATTCCTATTTTGCTCTTCTGTAGAGAAGCATTATAAAGTGCTTACAAGTGTTTGATTTAAAACTTCTCATGATCCCTCGGATAACACTTGCAGAATTCGTTAGTAAAAATTAAATCCCGATCATTTCTCAAGATAAAAAATAAGCCGCCGTCAAGTGATCGCAGGATTTATGACTCATCACGAACATTTGGTTGACTTTATAAATACTTTATATGTATGAATGAACTGTTAAATGAATTTTTTTTTCAAGAAATGATTAGCTGAGCGGGAGAGGTGGAACTGAATAGAAAATTTTATAAACCACAAATCTACTGCTCGCTAAAACCGGGATTTGCTCGTTAAAAACGAGTTTTGCTCCCATAGATCGAAAATAAATGGTCTTAACATGGTACTAAGTGCGTCATGGGGCACTTGTCAGTGACCTTAACATGATACCAACCAGGTTATTTTCAATTTCCTCGTTAAATCCGGATACTCGCTAAATCTGGGCTCGTTATAAGCGGGATGTACTATATAATAATATAATACACAATTTCAAAAAAAAAGGGGGGATTTTGTATGAAATTATGTGTGTCAGAAGTAACTTTAAAAAAATACAAAATAAAAGTACAGTCTTAAAATAGTCTGAAATCTACCTTAAAAAATATCCTGAAAATAAAGGCTGAAATTAAGGCATGATCGCAGTTTTTTCGCCAGATTCTTAAGTTTGGGTTTCATCTATTGTCATGAGTATCTTCAATTTGGTTTGTTTTATGGCAAAGTACTAGAAGGCTATCTGCCTAAGGGAAGGGATGCCTTCGTGGAGGATATTTTAGGGAAAACTGGCTGTCGTCTTGAGTAATGTTTAACCTTTCAGTTTATCATTATTAATTTGGAATTGGAATTTAATCCTGAAATAGCATACTTCAGCATTAAATATATGGACATAATTCTCACTTTATCGTAGGTCATTTTAGTTGCTTGGCATGCAATTATTATAACTTGAATAAAATCAGTTCCAAATAATATACTGAAAGAAAAATAAAAGTGACTGGCATCGAATAAGCTCATGGAAGGCCCCCCCGACCGAGATAGGGGGGTAGTGACTCTGACTGCCGTACCTAAGGGCTCGAATTCGAATCCCGAAGATGGCATGTGTGTTTGTAAATGTATAGTGTATGTGCAGCATGGGGGCACTTTAACTATGCGGCGAGCCAAAAGTCCTCTCGAGAGGTTGCTGGTAGGGGAAGAGGAGTGGGTGACACTCGGACCCGCCCCATGGGGGAATCAGAATCCGTTTAAAGTGCGGCGAAAAATTGGGGTTAAAATTCATCAAAATTGGAGGCGGAATCGAACAAAGGCTATTATCACCTGTATGGTGTACAAGGGTCTTGCCAATGACAGGCGCAGTCTTGCAATCCGTGCCACAAAGAATTTTGTGTCCTTGTTCTTATGATGCTGCTTCAATGCTCAGTCATAGCATCTACGTATTTCACTTAACATAAGATTTTCATAACTGTGGTAATCCGCGCAAGTGAACGGGAATTACCACTCATATATTGCATGACCTTAACACCAAACGTAACGTTTTTTTAACGGATGCATAAAATAAGAACAAGGTAGCTGCCTACGTTAAAAAAACGATTTCGGCGAAAAAATTCGATTTCTTTTTATTGCCCAATTTGAAAGGTCAATTTTGTAGGATTCCGAAAATGGTTCATTTTTACGTTTGTGATAATTAGAAAAGAAGGTATAGCCAATTAACTGCACTGGAAGTGAAAGCAGAAAGACCGGAAGTGCCATTTAAAAGGCTCAACTTAAAGGTAAACAATGTTGTTATCCGTGTTTTTTTTTAACTGTTTGTGTGTAAAATTGTGCTAAAGCATTTCATTTTAATTATGGGTACTTTTTTTTGTTTCTGGCAATAATTATTTGCCTTAATTCTTTGAACTGGGAATGGCAACATTGTGGTTTTTTTAACTGGGTTTGGTAACATTGCGATTAGGTATAAAGACTGTGTTGCTGGGTGCATATATAGCCGTTTTAATTTTTAATTCAGGGTATCTTGGATTACTTCCTGTGTTTGAACATTTAGGCTAATCAATTGAACAAGAAATGATTAAAAATTACTTTGGAATTGATAACAAAAGAATAAAGAACTCGAAAATTCATTCGTCGCTCATTTCGAAAATAGCCAGAAAAAAATTAAAATCAAATATGAAATCGAAATTACTTAAGTATAAAGATATGGAGGATGTAATGTACAAATGTGAAGAATTTTAAGTGTGTAAATACAACAGAACAGTTTTTCTGTTAATGTGAAATCTTTAAATGCGTTTTCTGAAAAACTAATTTTTCTAGTGTTTTTACATACAAGAAATGTAATTACTCAAAATGTTCTAAAGATATCTCTATTAAATTTCACTAAAATGTTTTCTATATTATTTATTAGGTTTTAAGCTACAATCTAAGTAATATTTATTAATTTGATTCTTTTATAAGTATTTCTATATAAAACGATAAGAAATATTTTACAAAAAAAAATGTGCTTTTTCATGTAATTACACATATTTTAGTAAATTTTAGAAATATCATATACATTTTAGTTCATAACACAGATAAGTGTTGTAGTAGTATACAGTATAAAAAAATTGAAATATATGCTGTGAGAAAAAATATACGGCATTTAACGTAAGTGTTAAATTCTCCTAAAATTTGCATAGAATTGCATATATTTCAAAAATTTATAAAAATATTCCTAAAAATTTACCTATTTTCATGATTTGATATCATATTTTGACTAAATAAATATATATTTCATCAGAATTCTATGTTTTTTTAAAAGAAGTGCTCCGAACGTAGGCAAATACCTTAAAATTTAACACAGAATTTAGAAATAATCCCCCTGATTATACGAACATAAAACTGTATAGTTCAAAAGGCATTTATTGAACCATACACAATTCAATATAATTACAATATTCCCATTAAATTCCAAAGGTAGGAACTGAGGAAAAGAATGTTTTAATAGTACGGAAGTAATGCTATGTTTTATATGAGAGTATTTAAAACCAACCTACATTTCCAGAAATTTCTTTATAATAATTTTAGTATTGAAACTTTCCCATAAATAAATTAAAACCTAAAGAAACACATTTGATAGTAGACGATGATTCGAAACACGGAATTAATATGCTTGAACACCTACATACTAGGTGCTCGAATTTGAACAGAACTATTTATTACAGCGGATTATCCTATAATTTACTAAGTGTTTGTTTCTGTTTTAAGCATCCGTAATTAAGTAAACTATGAATTCAGATCTGCGCTACGTACTAAGTTATTGAAATATACATACATGGAGGGCGTACTGACAAACTTATGATTCTGTTTAATGGATATTCACCAATTCTTAGTAGGGCGTTATTAATAACTCGATTAATTTCAGTTTAACTCGGTGAACTCTACGTTTGACTTCCGATGCCAAAGCACCGATATGTGAAATAACTGCGCAGATTTATTCTGTAGGATTAGGTATGGACTACTAACTCCAGATGAGGATAAAGGCGGGGCTCCAAACAGCCGATAAATATAACGTTGGAGCCAAATGTGGATAATATCTAGAAAAGCCAGGTCAACATTTACGGATCATAAAGTCAAGAACCGTGAAACACGTTTCATTGGAGAAAATTTCTTCATGTAGAATGTAACGTCGACAAAAACTGATGATTCAGAGAAAATATCTTAATTTTATACTGAGGAATAGATAAAGCAGAACGTAGGAAGATACTTGTAAATAAATATGTGAATGTGTATTATTGAGTGTAAATGATGTAGTATCTTCTTAACGAATTTACAGCATGCCTGCCACATTTAGTACTTTCAGTTAAATGTTTTTTACTCAATTGTGAATTTCAGGTACTGGGAAATGTAGTCATCTTTTGTTATTGCTGGGATTATGTTCATCCTTTAGTTTCTAATTTACGTTAATGTAAACAGGTTTATTAAATCAGGCCAGGCAATGAGGATTATATGATGATTTAACAGAAGGAGAGTATTTACTAAATAAACTTCCCTAATGTAGCCAAAAATCACCAAATAGTTTGTATTTTAGACATTTCTTTTTTCGAATTTCTAGAGATTTTCGAAATGCCTGCTGCATTGTAGTCATAATATAAATCAAAGTAATGGAAGACAGGGACATCATTACTTTATGGTCACATGGGACTATTACACAGGTGTAGTTCTACGCTTTCCGATATACTAGAATCCGTTTTACGCTGTGATTTGGCAACATACAGAGGCTGTTCACACATTTTTTAGACTATGTATATTGTATTCACAACAATTCATTAAATTCTTGTGTTTTAACTCTTCTATTTGACATCCCTTATTCTGAACTATCTTTCGACACCGCAATTTCCAGGATAATAATGCCTTTTGAAGTGGCAGAAGAGGTATTCTATCCCATTCTTCCAGAACAGCTTTCCAGAGTCCTGTTACGGTTTTGGGACAACGTTTGGATAATGCAGTTTTTAAATGTCCGAAACACAAAAATCCATAGGTGACACATCGGGAGATTTAGTAGGGATATCAGTGAAGGGTTTGGCCTTGATACCAGTTTTTTGTTAAACGTCGTTTAGGAAATTTACAGTGGATTTTGACGTGTGACTGCTAGCTCTGTCCTGATGGAGTCTCACAGATTGATGGCACTGTGGGTAAAGCGATGGTATTTCATTCAGAAAAATTGGCGATAAAATATGTTCCTGATAGTATTTGAAGTTAATCTTGACATTTGTTTGCACTCTCTTTATTTTTAACTTGCCATTATAAGAAAAACCAGCAACAATCATGAATCTCTTAGAAAAATTTCTTTCGATTCTTTGAACCATGTACTTAAATTTTTTATTCCCCTTTTATGATAATAAATGGCTCTATTTTTGTTACAGTCATTTAAATACACCCATGCTTCATCTATTGCGACAATTGTTCCATTTTTCTTTGAATAAGTGTTTCTCATATAGAATTCTGCAGCGTGTCCTGCGTTGAGCGATTTGCTTTGGAAGAATACGACGCACATTGCGTTTTTTCGCTTTCTTAAGATTTAAATCAACGTTTTTCATTTTCTTTACAGTGGATACCGAGCATTTTAATGATTTTGCAACTGTCCTTTGACTAGGGAGATTTTCTTTTAACATTAACAACGTACCTTTGCAATACTCGAAGATGTCCATTTTTTCCTTGGATACTTGTTTGGAATTTTTGTCCCACTTGAGGCTCGAATTTAACGTTTTTTTTTTCCTTTCTTGTTGATGATATTATCTATTGACGCTTTAGATATCACAAAATCATGACTCTCACATCGTTTTTGGATAACGGAGTATGCATATATCTCTTCGGAAAGAGCGTATATGTAGCCTTCGAACCGCTGCTTTGTTAAATTCGCCATTTTGAATAAAAACAAAACTTTCAAGCCACAGACGATAATTTTGACTTTTAAAAACATAGTACAATTTCAATTAGTTCTTTTGCAGCAAACGACTTTTTATTACCGCTTGCCAAAATCGTCTAAAAATCCTCTGTATTTTACTCGTATATTAACCCAATGGCTACGTTTTTTTTTTTTTTTTCTTTTTTTTTTTTCTTTCATTTACACATGCATATACGTTTTGAGAGTACTTGGCTTATCTCTCCTTTAGACTAAAGCTATTTAAGAGCAGTATATCTTTAGGATTTCCGAAACAGTCCCGCGCGCTGGAGATAAAAATATTTTATTTTGTACACTGTGTTGCCACTGCTCGCTTCGAAATCGTTGAGTTCCTTCACAAAAAATTTCTTAATGTTTAAAAAATAGGAAATAGATAATAAAACAAATTCAAAGTTCATAATTCGGGCTTTTAGGTGCCAATATTCAGGTGGAGGACTACGTTATTCGGAATTTGGTCTCTGTAGGTATCTTTTTTTTTAAGAATTCGAGAAACTTACATATATTATTGTGAAAGGATTTACTCATGAATACCGTATCGCACAAACCGCCCAGCAGGGATAGTCGTTCGGTACGACGCTAACTGCCGTACCGAAGTGCCTGGTTTCGAATCAAGGCATGGATATTTGCAAATGTATTGTGTCTGTGTGTCATGTAGGCCCTAAATATGAGAAGAGCCGAAAGTCCTCTCGAGAGGTTAGTGGCAGGAAAGGAGGAATGGGAGACACTCGGACTCATCGCCTTGGGGGTGCTCTCTTTCAAAATTGTGAGGCGAAAATGAGCAAAGTCATATTGTCACCCGTAAAGTGTGCAAAGTTTCTTGCCAACGACAGGCCCAGTTTTGCCTCCTTGCCATGATGGAATTTTTGGATTTGTTCCGATTTTTGGGGGGTTTGTTCCGATATCCCCCGGGGGTCGACGTAGAGAATTCTGCGAAGCTACTGGCTAGGATCTGTACCTAGGCAGTATCGGCCACGGGGGTATAAAATTTATGAACTTGGTGGTTCTGAAGGCCCTGAGAAAGGTCACTTATTGGCCGGCCCCGAGGGTCTGGCATGTTCTGAGCGGTTGGATCCGTAGCCGAGGGGTTATCTTCTTGGTTTGCTGGGTAACGGCCTTCTGCGACGGGCTCGCCCATGCGACTGGCAGGCAGCAATTGACGACCAGTGCTGCCTAGAGACATCTCCAGGTGGTGCGCCTCTCCTCTGGAGGGGTAATAGTGGGTAAGTATAATAAATCTCCACGAAGTGCCCAAAGGGACCCGTAATGTAATTGAGTTCACGAGGCGGGGCAGACAAAACTTATTGTTCCGATATCAGACAAACGAGTTTAATCACAACAACAGAACAATATCACAAAACGAATATGCTTTCGTTTCAGTTTATAACTTCGTTTGATGTACCATCATTTCCAGTATTATGTTTGTTGCTTAGATCCATATGTATGCAGGATGAATCTTAACAAGTGGTCAAAATTTTAGGGACAGGGCGACAGAAGGCAGCTACACGAGCAAATATTCGTCACAGAATGTATGGTCGGAACTCAAGCGGTGAGAAGTTAAAGGGTAGTTTTACACTGTCATATTTACACAATTAAAACAATAATGAGAGGGGATACCTCAGAAAACATTTTATTAACAGAACATGCTGAAAGAAATTGCTCAAATATCTTCCGCCAGCTATAATTTAAGCTAAATATGTACGCGACAAGGACTGACGCACATTTGTGAAGACGCCAGGCATTTGCCGAGGATCGCCGGCAACAACGGCGAGACTGACGACTAGATCCATATTCGTTTAACAGAGCATTTGTAGATTAGACTTTTCATATGACCCCACAGGAAAAAGCCCAACCATGAGAGATCCAGTAATCTTGGTGGCCAAGCTATGGGACCACTTTGACCAATCCATCGACTTGGAAATTTCGTGATTCGTGTAATCAGCAATCCTCACGTCAATTCACGGGAGAAAATGCTGTTGGTTGCCAGAACCGACCTTTTTTATAAAATTTATTTACAATTCCACTTAGCGGCTCGCCGTATGCGTTCCGACCATATATTCTATGACGGATATTGCTTGTATAACTAACTGACTTCTATCGTTTGTCCAAATTGAAGTTTGCGACTTGATCAAATTTAGCCTGTATATTTCGATCTCGGGATAAAGTACTTGTAAGATATGCTAGTCAAAGACTCTTGTTATATTCTGCCAACGAAGAACGTTTTAAAGCAATACCCTTTCGGCAAAACCAACAGAATCATCTATGCAGCCATCTGTTTGCCGGAATTGTACTCATGTGTCAATAAGTGTAGGAAATTGGGTATACATTAATTCAGCTGTTAGAAATATAAAAATGGAATTAAAAATTAAGCTTCTATTGACTTTTGATCCGGGGGAAAGTTATTAAAACATGATGTATACACAATTTTTCTGAGCCACGAAATTTCCATTTTTCAAATTTTATGAAGCACACATGCATAGTATGATTTTGATTCGTGCATCTATATATAATGGTATACATTTAAGCTTTTGTATACAAAAGAACTTGCATCTGTTTTCCTTGCAACAATCATTTGCTGGCATGTATTGTTCGCTATTTTTGGTGCATGTATAGTTCTTTTGAAAGAGCGAATAAAGTTGTTTATAGCTAATGTTATTTTCCTAAATTGTCTGTTTGCAAATGGTGTCCGCGGCTCAGTATTTTCCACGTACGCCATGAGCTTAATGTTCCTATTCTCTTCTATTTCTGGCTATATTGTACTGCAGTGAGACTTACCATGTGGACACCAGCTGTTCCTTCGCGTTTATAGCCGATTTTCAAACGTTATTATTTAGCTAATTTATTTCTGTTAATTTTTATTAGTTTATTAAAACTAGTTATCACTTGCAAAAAGTAGAGTTTCGAGCTTTATCGAGATTTATGAAGCTTTGGAAAAAGTTAAAACATTTTTGTGTTACTTAAAATGAAAGTAAAATAGTCGAATAAAACATTTAAAATCTCGAAATATATTTTCATTTGAGGCAAGATAGAAGATAAAATGTAATCTGTGACTTTGTAAGGATCCTAAGTTTTACTAACGTTTATTTTATTTTAAAACTGTACTATCACTTCTTATTTTCTACTTCCGGCCAGAATTAAACACTTTAACTTATTTATGCAAATTGTTTTGCTAACGCCAAGTACTTAAGTTGTGGCTTTTGCCAAGCAAGAGAGAGGAAGGAGTTATTGGAAGCAAGCCGCTTGCCACTGTAGTTTTACGAGTTTTCACTCTGTTGCTGGTTGTCTTCAAGGCCAGAGGTTTAGCCCTCTTGATAATTGCAGAAGTATCGTAGTTTTAGCAGCTCGGCGTACTACATACGTACCTTTCTTTAAATAAAGGCCAATCTTAGTGCTAGGCACTTGTATACTAATTCAAAGTTAGTTTTAGTTAGAGTTTTAGTTAGTAGTTTTTATACGTTCAGACCACAAGTATTTGGTCTCTGTATTTCGAGGTTTCGGAAATTCCTAAAAAAAAAGTATAGAAAATAAAGGGTTTCGTATACCCTTCCTGCTTGTATTGTCTACTTCACACAATCTTGAACATAGCTTTAGTAAGCTCCCTCTTCCTATTCAGGACCAGTCATGTTTCCAAAGCAAGTCAAAAGAAACACTAGGCCTGATAACTTAACTGCTAAAAGGATTAGCTTTTAATTCAGAGTATTCAAACTGAAAATAATAAATATTAATTATTTCCAATACGTTTGTATAGTCATTAGGATTTTCTGAAGCAAGGGACATGAAAAATGTGCAATGCCTTCGCCGGGAGTCGAAGCTGGACCTCTCGGATACGCACCGAGTGTGCTACCGTTACACCACGAAGGCATGGGAAAAGGATGGGGAAAATATCTTATATACTCACCCTTTTAAAGGGCGACTGGGCATTAGGGGACCCAATCGCGAAATACTGGTAGCAAAGACTCATCATACACCACCTTTTAGTTCGAGCGCCACTGTAATGCTCTTAGGATTTTTGAAGTAGGAAGCATGAAAAATGTGTAATACCCTCGACGGGACTCGAACCTGGAGCTCTCGAATATGCGCCGAGTCATTGGCGGCTCTGGATAATGGCGGACGTGGTGCTGTACTGATTAACCATTAAGGTAAAGGGACAGTGCCCACGTCCTCCGTCACTTATCACTTATCACTAATATGCGCCAAGTGTGCTACCGTAACACCTGGAAGGCATATAGAAAGGAGGGAGAAAATACCTTGTATGTTACGTATTTACTAACTGTGTAATAATTGGCTGTGAAAAATTCGATATTTTATGCTTTTTGCCCTGTGTAAATATATGTTCATTTATTCATTCTGCGCTTTGGAGCTTTATTTAATTCTTTAAGGGTACAACAGTTCATTTTATTGACAATTTTGAATAGAAATTTTACTGGAAACGTACAGGAAAAGAAATGCTTCCTTTTTTCTTTAACACCAAAATTCTATTAAAAATTAACTCCAGTTTTCCGAAGCTGAAAATTCCGAAATACTCTAAGTTGGAAATCAATCCCGTTAGCAGCACGAATGAAAATGGGAAAGGGGGGGGATAAAACTTTCGTATCTGGGCTCGTTACCTTCGAGATAACAACCAATCACAAGTCATTAACGAGCCCGAACAGCATTAATTAGGTTTCGATACGACGGAGTTCGTTCGCGCATGGAGCACTATTTATCATAAAAATAAAAGAGCCTGAAGGAGAATTAACATACATTTTTAGTTCTATGCCTCGCTATCGATTCATCCCTTATAATGGCTTCATTGATTTTGTATGTCTCGGGTCTATTCTGGGAGCACTGATCTCTAAATTACTTATGATTTCTTTTGCTCATACTAACGTAGGAGATGAATGTTCCTCTTTCATAATTGAAGTTCTTTTCCCCTAGATTGTTATATGTGATTTATTTTGAGACTGCTGCGGAAAATCATATAGATAATTGAAAGCAAAGCTGATATTTATCTACGAAAATTACCGAGAAACGTACATTCATTATCTCGCCTCTATTCAGGAGCACAATTATGGCGCTTATGGGTATTGTTCAGCGTTATATTGAAGTTTGAGAAGATCAGATGCAATATGGGAAAAGGAGTTCAATTTATTACATAATGAACGATCACTGTTTAAGCTATTATACATAAACATGCAAAAGTGAATAAATCTGAGTTTTAATCTACTCTGATAAATTTTTATCAAGTTTTTTAACTTATTGATCTGTAAATTATGCATATATACGTAAAATAATAATAATAAAAAAACATGTAAATCGATATTAGCTTGAATTAGAATTATATAGCTTGAATTGGGAAAAGCCTCTTAAATTTCTCATTTTAATTTGGGTAGTATCCCTTTCTGTTCTAAAAATAGCAATTGCTTTTAGTTAACGTTTTCAGACTGAGTCATTCATATATTTATTCATATCATATGATATTTACGTCACGCTGGAGGGAAATGGAGCTAAAATTCAAATAGCCAATAATAATTTTAGAGCATTATTATTTAACCAATCAAATGCATTGAAATTGAAAATAATCCCTTCTGAATTAAGATTTCATATTAAACACAACGCATTTCGTTTCTGCTTTTGTTGCCGTTGAGACTCTGAGACGCTGCTTTCTACCCTGCCACAATAGTATCAAATATACAAAATCTTATGCTCTGGAAAAGGCAAGATTAGAGTACCAAGATAATTGTGGAGACAAATACCGGTTGTTAAAAAATTTAAATGAATATTGAAAAAAAAAATATATATATATGCAATTCTAAAGTTCCTGTTAAGTTTACTTTTGCAAAATGTTGCGCTTCAATTTTTGTGTTTGTGTTTCGCGGTTGTATACTTATGAAGTCTCTCTCTATATATATCTATACATACGTATATTACTTTTGTGAATGCTAATTTCCCCCTTCACCTTAGGATACATAGTTCTGTGTTTGCCATTTTATATATTCTGCTTCTTTATGTTTGTTAAATGGTTAATTCTTCCTTAAATCACATGGTAATTGTTCCACTTTCCCTTTCTATACACAAGAAATGGATATACATGTAAAGAAATTAACCAGTAATAAATGCTTCCTTAAACGTGAAGAATGAACTAGTAATTAACAATTAAAATAAATTAGCTTAACATAATTGTACTCGTATTAAATGTAATGAAATAAACACGGGATTAATCCGTTAATTGTACTTTTCCCTGTCCTCTTAATTTTTAGATATCTCTGTCTTTGTTCATGGTATTTAGACAACTATTCTTAGCTAATGTTGTCGTACCGTTGTCTAAGCAGTTGTAACTTTCAAGAATGCTGTTCTTGAAATGATGAATAACTGAGCAGTTTTGATTATCAGTGATTCTACAAAACAGACATCTCGAATTTGTTCGCAGTGAGAGTCTGCTAAGTGCTTTATTTTTGTTCCTGTTATCCGAATGGCACGAAAATCGGTAGAAGAGATGTACACGTACAGAAAAAACAAATGATTACAATTTGACAAAAATTGGATGATTTATTGAAATGATAGAGCTTCATAAAGTGAAAACGTCAGTAACGCGTTTATCCAACCCTGGCCCTTATGCAAGCAGATATTTGGCTTGGCATCGATTGATAGATGTTGTGGATGTTCTCCTGAGGGATATCGTGCCAAATTCTGTCCAACTGGCGCGTTAGCTCTTCTACATCACGAGCTGGTTGGAGGACCCTACCGATAATGCTCCAAACGTGCTGAATAGGAGAGAGATCCGGCGACTTTGCTGGCCAAGGTAATGTTCGTACTAAGGCAAGCAGTAGAAACATATGCAGTGTGAGGGCGGGTATTATCTTGCTGAAGTGTAAGCCCAGGGTGGCGTGACATGAAGGGCAAGACAACGGGCCTTAGAACTTCGTCGACGTACCGCTGTGCTGTAAGGTTGCAACGAATGACAACCAAAGGGATCCTACTATGAAATGAAATGGCACCACAGACTATCGCTCCTGGTTGTCGGCATGTCTGCTGGAAGGTATCACACTGCTGTCCAAACTCGCCTTCGCTGGTCATCGGGGCTCAGTTTAAAGCGGGTTTCGTCACTGAAGACTATTCTACTCCAGTCAGTGTGGCATTCCAGTGAGAATGAGCCCGACACCACTGCAAACGTGCTTGACGTTGTACAGAGGTCAATGATAGTCTGTGCAAGGGAAGCCATGACCTCAGTCCCCTTTCTGTGAGCCGTCTATGAATGGTCCTTGCGGTCACTGAAGCATTAGTTGCACGTACAATCGATCATAATGATACATCTGGGGCTGTGAGTGCCGCTCTGACGATTGCTCGGTCTTCACGTCGTGTCTCTAAGCCTACCGCTTCCTTCTTGACGCTGTGTGAGCCATGGTTCACCCATTTCTGCCAGCATCGTCTAATAGCGGCATCACTCCTGTTCAAATGTCAAGCTATTCGACCAACCAATCAAGCCGGTTGGTCGATATAATAATAATAATAATTATCTTTACCCTGCCTCGCCTCTCATTGGGCACTATAGGTTATTTGTTATTAATTAATTACAAAACGAATTACATTTATAATTACAATTTGATGTTGGTTTTTCCAACTTACATTGAATAGTTATACCAACCGGCTTCTTTGAGCCCAATTGCACGACCTCTCTCAAATTCTGACATCTGCGCATGTCTTTCACGCACCTGTATGCGAGTCATAGTTACTGTCTACCAGAGTATACCGAATGAAATTCGTCAAGAATTTATGACCTGGAATCGTAATTCTCCTTTTAAATATCCTGCTAGTTGCGCAGGTCAGATGCGCTGTAGCGACAACCGTTTATTCATTGGCAGCCAAAATGTAAAATTCTGCATTTTCCGTGGAAACCTGTATGCATATCACTTTGTATCCAATTCGCTTTATATCTTCTCGGTGCGACGTGGTGCGTCGTTTTTTTTTTTTTTTTTTTTTTTTCTTTGTTTTGTCCAAGACTGTATATATACAGATTATATTGGAATCTAGTTTCTGATAATAAGAAAAGAAATCGCGCTGTAATCAGAACTGTCAAACTACAAACAAAACTATCCACTTACTACAGGTGTTCGTATAATCTTATCTATCTTCCATATTTCTTGTGTGTCTTAGTATTATTTGTTTCGTAGCAATCAAAAATATTCCCGACCGCACAATGCCATTAACAAACTCTTAATAGCAGTGTCACATAGCAATAAATAAGATCACGTATGCTTGAGCTTCTTCTGTTATTTTATACGAATTTGTATCTTTTGAAATCTCTGGTGCTAAATCAAAAACAAAAATCTATAAGAAAACGCAGCAGAAAATTTTGTCGTTAGTAACTATTTTAACTAAAATTAGCTGATATATTTTTAGCTCTTCTTTAGTAAACATTTCTTTGCTTTTTTCGGATGAATTTGACTACATAAGAAATGATTTCTTTAAATTGCAGCGTTTAAATGCACTTCGATCTAAAAATGCATTTTTCTTTGAAAAGAAAACAGAGTAGTATTTATGATTAATGTTGTGTTAATCTATGATTAGGATGAAAATAATAGTGGTTCTGTTTAACCACAGCGCTGCTGGCGAGGTGGCGCTCCGTCCTAAGGAACATTGCTAATCGGTGGAATGATGAGTATACAGAATACTAAAGAGAAGGATCCTCGCCCTAAAGTTAAACAAACGGGGTTAATTATCCAAGCCTCAGCGACCCCCTGAACGGGAGAGTAGACCCGAGATCCAGATCCTACGCCTATTTGAGTGGTATACGGTCCTAAAAAGGATCCCCACAGTCGCATCTCGGCTTTATACAAAGCCTTGGACCAGTTTGTAACCCTCAGACAAAATAAATAACGAAGACATCTTTGTCGCAGTGCACCACTCCTTTAGCAACGAAGAATTCATTTGGTGCCTTGTCCACTCTGTCAGTCTCCGGGCCGGTGCCACTATGGATGCCAAACCCACGTCGACAGGATCGACGATCTCCGATCTACCTCTACCACAGACCGAGGAACAGACACGACAGTACCAGTACGGTCCTTGCCAAGCCTGGACCAACCTGACAATAAGCTCGTGCTCTAGTCCTGTGAAGACAAAATATATGCCCCCGTGTCTGAGCCTGCCTAAATACAGATCCTAGCTAGTACTTCCCAGGAATTCTTCTGAGTCAACTCCTGCGGGGGGAAATCATGAGTACACAGGGCGAATCCGATAAAAGCTGGCAAAACTTAGTGGGTGATTGAACGCAGCTAATGCGAGCAATGCTCGTCATAGAATGTACGGTCGCAACGCAAGCTGTGAGAAAATAAAGGACAGTTTTCTACTATCACATTTACAGAATTAACACAAAAATGCGAGCAGATACATCAGAACACATTTTGTTAAGAGGAATGTAATTAATGTGCATGCTCAAAGAAATTTCCTGAAAAACCTTTTGCCAGCTGTAATACGGGCTTCACACCTGCAGGATAGGAACTGATGCATGTTTGCGAAGATACCAGATAATTCCCGAGTAACACCCGCATTAACAGCGATCCTGGCGACTAGATCCATGTTGGTTTCAATGATCCACTCATAGATTATGCTTTTCATATGGCTCGTATGACTAGCTATCCTCTCATCAATCGACGGTAGAAAGTGCTGTTAGGTGTGAGGACCCACCCTTTTTATACCATTTACAATGCCAGCTAGCTGTTCGCCGTTTGCGTTTCGCCCAAACTTTCTATGACGAATATTGCTTGTATAGCTGCGTTTTATCACCCCGTAAAGTTTTGCCCACTTTTTAAGCTGTATTTCTTAAATAAAATTAATATTTTTTGTTGTCATATCATAAGAATAAATGTTTATTATTAAATTTAATTAAAACTTAGCGCAGAAACAATAAAAAAAAAGAGGACCAAAACCGTTTTTATTCCATTTTCACAATAGATGGTTTTCTTAAAGCTGCATTCTTCGTGGTTTTTTTTTTTTTTTTTAATTTAGTATGCATATACTTTAATTAATTAGTATTAAATCTGTATAAAACTTTTTTTCAGAAATGTTAACGTTAAGTATAGTGAGCAATAAACTAAAACGCTTTAAGAAATCTCATTACATATAAAAGAGCTTTGTTGAAATATTGAGAACTTTAATACTTTCAGCATTCTTATTTTGTATCATTTTCGGATAGCAAAATACGTTATTTCGGCCGATTTTATTGCACCTGTTTCATAGTCTAATACTAGTTGAAGTCAAAATTATTTAAATCGGTGTATATATATATATTACAACATACATGTATTCATAAATTAATATTTTATACTTCAGAATTAAAAAATATAGATTTGCCATTGTTTTAAAATAAATATAGGTTAGCCATTACTATTTGGATGCTCGTCTTATCGAGAACAAAGCTTATATCTTTACAAATGGTCACGGAAACCGAAGATAATAATTCACTGAATCAGTTATGATACTGAATCATATACTCTTAACCCATTTTAAAGAGTATTATAACCAGAATATCAAATAATGTGCAACAATTTACTTTCAGTCAATAAAAGTCTTTTGTGTCAGTTATGCTAGAAAATCTCTCATGTATAAAGCACCTAAAGCATCATTTTAGATTCTTTTAGAAACTATGGAGCCATCTTTGACACAATGGATTCTGAAAGAGAAAAGAATCATTCTGCGAGTAAAATCTACAATATATATTTATGTATTTATCGCTCCCTAAATAATTCAATGTTATTCTTCTCATCGAAGACTGAAGTTCTGCGGAGAAGTTTGCCGTTGGAAATTTCTTTTATATTCCACGTTTCTTTGTATAAATTTGAGCATTTCAGCCAGTTACTCAAAAAGGAAAAAAAATGTATATATCATCACAGAAGAAATTTCAAGTCATAAAGGAGCACAATGTATTTCCGAAACTTACCGTTGTGAAAAAAAAATGGCTCTTTGATTCTTTTTGGTGGTTCTCCGAAGTTGAGTGTTTCTGCTGTTTTGAAATGGAATCAAATGAATCGTTATAAAGAAAGGGGAATACAGTATCTGCAAAATAAGTAGATTAAGCCGAAAATAGTACAGTTTTGTTTTATAATTACCCTAAAATATCTTAAATATAAGAAAGCCTATATCTATTTCTTAAAATTAGAGTTCTTTGCTTAAATTCTGTCACTTTTTCTTTGTTAAATCACAATTCTGTGCCAACAGCAGTACGAATCCGTACAACGTTGTTTGGGAATATTTATGTTTATGACTATAATAGGGATATAAGCTGTGATAATTAATTTAGCCTCATTCATAACTGCCACTTAAACTCTGATATTAAAAATTAAAAACGTTTGGTTTGAAAACACATTATGAGGTCTCATAAAATGCATAATTTTATTTTACACATACCATCTTCTCAACTGCTGCTTTATTCATAATTCAGTTTATTCATGAAGCATTTTAAATACCCATAACAAATAAATTATGATGATGCCAAGCTTTATCATACTGAAATAGAGAAAAAAAATCATGATATTTTTATTACATGTGCCACAAATGCTCAAGTTTACTCGTTTGCACCTACATGTGTCATAATCTTCCAGGCCTTCGGCAGGTCTTCCTGCGTGTCATGGTCAAACACGACGATAGCATCGGCGATATGAGTATTACATCTTGGAGTGTAGCATGGAGTGGAAGCACTTGCTGAATTAGATACCACGACCAAGGTAGTTTCTACATCAGCGCGTCATCTCCTTATTATATGTATACTGTCTACGTTTCAGGGAAAGTTTGATTGAGATACTTTTACAAATTCTGTTTGTGAAACATTTGATAGAGATAGGCTCGCAAATGGTAATGGTCTCTGTGGAAGGAGGCTGTAGAACTGTTTTATTGAAAGAGAGAATTACCATTAATTTTCATAAATGGTAATGGTCTCTGTGGAAGGAGGCTGTAGAACTGTTTTATTGAAAGAGAGAATTATTATTAATTTTCATAAATGGTAATGGTCTCTGCGGAAGGAGGCTGTAGAACTGTTTTATTGAAAAAGAGAATTACCATTAATTTTCATAAATGGTAATGGTCTCTGTGGAAGGAGGCTGAAGAACTGTTTTATTGAAAGAGAGAATTACCATTAATTTTCATAAATGGTAATGGTCTCTGTGGAAGAAGGCTGTAGGACTGTTTTATTGAAAGAGAGAATTACCATTAATTTTCATAAATGGTAATGGTCTCTGTGGAAGGAGGCTGTAGAACTGTTTTATTGAAAGAGAGAATTACCATTAATTTTCATAAATGGTAATGGTCTCTGTGGAAGGAGGCTGTAGAACTGTTTTATTGAAAGAGAGAATTACCATTAATTTTCATAAATGGTAATGGTCTCTGTGGAAGGAGGCTGTAGGACTGTTTTATTGAAAGAGAGAATTACCATTAATTTTCATAAATGGTAATGGTCTCTGTGGAAGGAGGCTGTAGAACTGTTTTATTGAAAGAGAGAATTACCATTAATTTTCATAAATGGTAATGGTGTCTGTGGAAGGAGGCTGTAGAACTGTTTTATTGAAAGAGAGAATTACCATTAATTTTCATAAATGGTAATGGTCTCTGTGGAAGGAGGCTGTAGGACTGTTTTATTGAAAGAGAGAATTACCATTAATTTTCATAAATGGTAATGGTCTCTGTGGAAGGAGGCTGTAGAACTGTTTTATTGAAAGAGAGAATTACCATTAATTTTCATAAATGGTAATGGTCTCTGTGGAAGGAGGCTGTAGAACTGTTTTATTGAAAGAGAGAATTACCATTAATTTTCATTCCCTCATGACTTTGGCAGGTTTCTCCGAGTAAATCCTTCTTGTGACGAATATATATCATTCCCATAATCATATAATCAAAGGCGGACATAATGAGTGTTTGAGAAAACAAGTCAAAACAAAACGTAATGAGCTTATTTCTGTTTCAGTGTTACTGGAACTTGACATCATTTACATAGCTTATTTTCTATTAATTTTTAAACTGCTTCATGAAGTTGCCAGTAATCATTTACAGATAAGAACGTGTTTCTTTCATACCACAAACTTAGGTTTTGAGCTAAACTTCCCGAAGTATATTTGCGCACGATTTCTACTCTTATCATACTGTAAAGGCATTAGTTTTTTGTCCTTTTTTAAAGCAGGAAACGTGAAAAATGTTCAGTGCCTTCGCTGAGATTCGAATTCCGGACTTCTCGAGTCGAGTATACTTACAGTTACCACACGATGACATGATGTAAGGAGAAAGAAAATACTCTTCCCTTTAAAGGACAAATGAAGATTAGGTGACCCAATCGCCAAATCCTGGTGGTAACAAATTATCGCCCACTACCTATTAATAGGGCACCAGTTGTAGAAACAGTAGGTTATTTTGAAGCTGGAGGCAGTAAAAATGTGCAATTCCATCGCCCGACTCGAACCCTGGACCTTTCTAATACGCGTTGAGTATGCTTACAGCTCGAAGGCATGCAGACTGGAGGAACAAAATATCATATAATACATATCAGTGACAATATATCCATCAATCGTTAGTTGCAATGAATAATATGTTGAACACCATTTGGAAACAGTTTTTAGTAGGGTATTTGCCAGCATGTGTTATAAATTTTGCGAGATACTTGTAGTTTCGTGGAAATTTCAACAGGACGCTCTCCCCCCCCTTCTTTTCCAGTAAAGTGTTTTTTGTGTTTGCGCTAGCTGCTCTAGCAAAACGTGAACAAATCCTATTAAATTCTTGCCACTATTTTGCTCACGACGGCATAAGATAGTTAATTACCTATGAAAGGCTAATTAGAGTTAGAAATGTTGAAAAAGGAACTGGGAATGATAAAAGTCACATAATTATCAAATACGTTGTCAGAACATCGACAATGATATTTTTAAAAAATTGCGCAAAATAAGCAGTGGAAAAAATAATAATAATCGTCTTTTCAAATCATTTCATTTTATCGGAGTTAAATTCTTCTTCCAATTATGAAGTTTAATTTTAATCACGTTTCCAGTATCTCGGTGCTACCTTTCGCATTTTGTTTCATTAGAGGTTCTTATTAAATTTTCTTGGGATAATTATGAAGTCTTAGAGAATTATCTCAGAATATATCGTTCAAGATCACAGAATTACGTTTCGAAGAATTTAAAGCTGGGCTAATTTAAAACTACTTATTCTTCTTATTACTAAAGCATTCTAAAAAAATGCAAAACATATTTTTTTTTAAATTAAAATTACGGAAAAGCATTAAAGATTTTATCTCCACTATAGACAGTATAGGAATGGGCTGGTAATTGCAGTAAATAAATTTTGCCGAAGTTAAATTCATGACTTTTTTACACTTCCCATTTTTGTAAGTATTGAATATGCATATATATATATTAATTAAAAGCTTTAACCACATGTCCTTACTGTTTCCACAGTATATTTATATTACTCTCAATTGAAATTTAAATAAATGCGGTTTTGCTCATCATAATTATATCTAAAGTTGTTAACTAAAGACACTTGTATCCAAAATAGTATTAATGTATTTAAAAAAATATATTTAACTGCATATTTTCCTGAAACTTTTGTTGTTTTGCAAAATTAAAGTTCTAACTCATCATCACTTTGGTCTAATTAATTAACAGGGTATATTATCTCCAAAGAACCTAACAAACTATTATATATCCGTCAGCATAGAATATCGGGGAATTTTATCATAAGCATTAACAAAAGTGTAAAATTTTGAAATTAAAACTTTCACAACTTTTTTATCTCACACCAAGGGAAAAATCTGATGAAGACATCACATGATTTCCTTGTTTGACCTATTAAATTATCCATATTTTTTGCTGCATTTCATTTAATCTTATTTCCTCGAATTTCTCTAGACATTCATTTTGCATTCAATTACTTCAGTTCTCATTTCTCGGAAAGGCAAAAATGCATAAAAACTCAATCATCTTTATTAAAAATTGTAAAATAAAGAAAAACATGAACCACCATACAGTTAAAACCGTTAATTTGTTTTTTTCAATTAAAATTAGAGTTTCTACACAAAAATAAGCAATTTGACCAGCGGCCAAGAGGGCATATTTTCGGGTGCACAGAACTGGAAGTTTTCTATTGATCCCACTTGGCAAAAAGACACTGAAGGTGCGGAAGCTGACTTAATTCACTATTCTACTGTATTTTAAATGTAAGCAAATGGCGGTTCCTTAATCTTAACTCGCCACTTAAACTTTTAAATTATTGATAATTCTACAACTATTGCTTGCAGATTAATTAAACGCACAGAACCCTTAACTGAAATATAAAAACCACATAATCGAATCACTTTTAAAGGAAAACAGGCACAGTTTATCAACATAAAGAAGAGGAAAACTAAGCTCACTGAGCCAGGTAACAGAGGGGGAATATATATATTTGTATTTATATGAGACTGGTGCAGCCGATTTCAAAGGAAGAAGGAGATGCGCAAGTGCATGCTACAGCAGTCACATATACAAAATTTCAGCGTTCTACGGCAACTCGTTTTTGAGCTATGCGAGATACATATATACATACATACAAACATACGTACAGATGTGAGGGGAAAAAATTTCTTTTGAATCCATTTTACAATCCTTTTTGGCAAAAACAATCCTTTATTCTCTCCGTATGTACAGATGTCAGACGAAACATAGTTCAAATAGTTTCGAGAGCGGTTGCAATGAATATTTTCGTTGAAATATGATACCCGAAATCTTTCGCGATTGCAATACTTTACTACATACAAGGAAGTAAAAGTGTTGCATATAAAACGGTCTAGGTATTCAAAAATTCCAAAATACCAACTTTTTACGATGAATTGTGCACATAATACAGAAGACAACATTTGTTAATTATCTTCCCTGTAAGGCTTTTGTCGTACTGTTCTGTATTGTTTTAGCACCGAAAGCAATACAGTTTTAAATGTATTTTAGAGACATTTCATTTTTCAAAACTCCTCTTAACGGTTCTTTAAGATCTAAAGCATTCTTTATTTTGTTAATTGCACAGGGTGCTATTTTATGCTACTGTTTTTAGTCCAAAGGGATTTGAGTCCCGAAGGACTATTACTTTCGTTTTGGCATTTTGCGTCGGACTCCTATAAATGTCGGTTCACTTTTCAAACTGTTGCCACAAAATGTTAGTCCTGCATTATATTTGAAGAAATTAAATAATGGAAAATGTGCATAAATGTATGTATATTTCTCGCATTGAGATAAAACAACGGTATATAGAGCCATCCAATTTTGAATGACGTAATCCTACAAAGAACATGATTTTTAATAAATAAAGGTAACTCACAAAATGTTAAAAAACGCCCCTTTGGACGTCATTTAAAATCTGCAAAAATTCAGATATTTTTTCCTTATTACACTGAAAATTAGGACAGCAATCAGAATTCCAAATCGCTGATAAAAAGGCAAGATCACTCATTTTTCCCCTTTTCCTCACATGCAGCTTCCCATTTTTTAAGTTTTCCTAGTTGTTTTCTTCTTTTAATACGTATTTGGTCCTTCGGAAATGATGTAAGATATAGCTTTCGAAGATATCTAACTTATTTAATTCCTTTCTTCCACTAGCTAAAATTACAGTTTGCAACCTTTCATTACAGTCAGTGTTCCGATGTACAATGCATTTGTCCTTTCATTGCTGAGTATAAACAATGGCTTCCACAATACTTCGAAAAATTTTGTTTTACCCTTGCGGTTTAATTTCTGTAATGACCCATGCTACCTCTTCTTCAAACCCCAAAAAAAGATTTTATAAAAATAAGAATAAAATATTTTTATGGAATATTTAAGAGATTTGTTTACTTAAAAGGAATGATCTACCTCTCGTATATGGAATCTTAATAACCCTAAGGTGGCGTTTAACTCAGCTACTTGTTGTCAAATGTATTAGATGTCACTTATTTGCCATTGGTGAAAAATGACGATAAGAAACAATACTATATAAGCGAGAATGGCCTTGGCCTCTCCTGCTGGTTTATATTCCATTCTTCCAAAGTTATGATACTTTAAAGACAAATTTTCTATCGTGCAAAAGCAACTTCCACAGATGCTCGATGCTAGTTTATATTCAAGAATACATGTAGATCCAGTCAAGTAAATGCAAGTCTTTCTCATGTTGTAGCCATTTCTCAAATTACTACTCGGTGCTTCTGTATCCTCAATTCTGTGATATGTGGGTGACTTCTGTGGCAATAGATTGTCCTAAGGCACTAGGACAATTTATTGCCACAGATTGTCCAGTCCTCTCCGGATTGTTCCAGTCCTCTCCGGATGCCTATGAAGGGTTAAAAATCTTAAAAAATTTCAAATACCGTTGGTCAGATTGACCACCTAGGAAAACATATTTCGTACTCAAGTATGATGGAAAGGTTACTGAGTCTCGGAGAAAAGCATTACTAAATTTCTTTGGCTTTCTTTCATATTTTTTAGTACATATTACGATATTGCTAATTTCAGCGGGCTATACTGATAGTTTGAGATCTTTTGTACAGCCTACGTTTTGCTGTTTCCGATGTTCACTTTGCGTAGGATGATTTAGCCTTAGTTTTAAACCTTGGCAGTAATCATGCCCTGGAAATCTCATATCAGAGATTAATTCAACCAAAGACTGTCAAATTACCGTCATGCCAGACAGTTATTAACTCAAAGATTATAAGGTACTTCTCCCTCCTTTTTGTATGCCTTCGTGGTGTGAATGGACACATTATCGACGACTATTCGAGAAGTCCAGGGTACAAGGGCAATGCATGTTTCTTCTGCTTCCTGACATCGAAAATAACCTAATATATCTACAGTGACGCCAGAATTAAAAAAGGTGGTGGATAATGATTTTCCACCACCAGGATTTGGCGATTGGGTCCCCTAATCCCCAATCGCTTTTTAAAGGAGGGAGTATATAAGGTATTTCTCCCTCCTTTCTGCATGCATTCGTAGTGTAAATGGAAGCATTCTCGGAAAGTATTCGAGAGATCCAGGGTTCCAGTTCCGGGAGATGGCATTACATATTTCTGACGTCTCCTGCTTCAAAATAGTCGGTTTTTGACCCTCTTAGCGTACGGACGTAAAATTCCAAATGGAAGGGTGGCTTCATATTATAGCTTCGTATACATGAAAATTTCTTACAGTTTTCAATGTATCCGATTTCAGGTTGGATATGTATATTGGAAGAAAAAGAATCAAGAAAGTGGAAGAGTCGTTTTTTAATTATAATCAAGAATATACAATTTATTCATGACGTTTTGAGGAACTCTGAAATTTCAAGGCATTAAGTACTGATAGAAATTCTATAGTGGGCTTCAAATAAAATGTGATGGATGCTAATTCGTCACCACCAGGAATTTGGCTGTTAAAACTGCACCTCTCCAAGCGTCCTTTTGAGTAGGGAAAATGTAAGATGATTTCTCCCTCCTTACCGCGCGAATTCGCGGTGCAATTAGAAGCACATCTGCCTAGAAGTAGAGGAGGAAAGGCGTTGAAATCCTGATGAGGTCATTGCATATTTTTCATATTCACAGTGTCTTCCTAGAATTTTACCGAAATCCAAACATATTCCATATATACGTAGGTTGGGGCAAAAGTCATGGCAACTATTTTTTTTTCTTGAAGATAACAGTCTGATTAAAAATGTGATACATGTCTGGACAATGAATAGCACTGAAATATCGTAAAACACGAATTTATTACGGTAGTATACAGGGCAATATAGCCTTCACCGTGCAAAAGAATGATAACACAATACACATAAAGTTGACATGACAAACCTGGGCCTAAAGACCCTTAATGTAGTCCCCTGCTACTGTAACCACACGCTGTCAACGATGTGGGAGGCACTGAATACCATCAGCCTTAGCTTTTTCCGCACCATGTGTGAATAGGGTCATCTACTGGCGCACAGCATTAGCAATGTCCTCTCGTATTGCAAACCGCCTATCACGTATTGGTTCCTTAATCATGGGAATAAGATCAAAGTCACAGGGCGAAAGGTCAGGAAAGTACGATTGGGTGCTCCAATTCTTGCCATCCCCAACGTCGGAGAAGCTGCCGTACACACTCTGCTTTATGTCGTCTTGTACTGTCGTGCAGAATTATTGCACTGTCCCCAAAATCCGGACGTTTATCCCGAACGCCGCGTCGTACCTGTCGCACGAGGAAGTCTCTGTAGTACTGTGCGGTCAATGTTCTGCCATGAGGAACAAAGTGGCAAACAATGACACCCCTGACGTCATACGCGATGATCACCATCAAATTTACTGGGGAAGTATTCTGACGCTAGCTCATTACGCAATATCCTGTGAACGGTGCGTTTCTCGATGCCACTTGCCCTCTCTAACTCCAATAATGTCCATCGTCTGTCTTCATCCACGAGGTGCTCAATGACAGCACGTGCCAAGTCGGTCTGCACACTCACCGGTCGTCCCGAACGTTGCTCATCACTGGTTTACACATGTCCTTGCTGAAACTTTCCTACCCATCGTGCCCTACCATCGTGATATGGTAGGGCATTATTCCCAAGGGCTTCTACTAATTCACTGTGACATTCTATCGCATCTCTCCCTCGGAGAACGGTTATTTTGATGTAAGCGCGCTGCTCAACACGGGTTACTTCCATCTCGCACGGCACTCACCAACTGACTGATTTCAGAGCCCTCGCAACCACAGAGCCAGCTATCATAGAGCCATATGTTGTTCTGCATACACACTATGCCTGCAGAAGTTCCACATGACACATATACGTTTTGTGATCCGTTCACATATCTACAAGAAAAAAATAGTTGCCATGACTTTTGTCCCAACCCTCGTATAAATATATATATATATATATAAGAGTTAAGTTATATATATCTCCTGCGTCTAAAAACTGAACCATTATCGATTGGACTTTTCATTTCAATCCTTATTATTTGAAACACGATTAGGTTTTTAGGTTTTATGATGATTTTCAAATTATATATTTCTACCGAAATTAGAAAGTTAGGGTATATTCAGTCAAAATAAGTCATCTACTGCGTAAATTAGGTGAATATTAGAAAGGGGAAAATCTGCTTCAAGTTAAGAAGTTTCGCAATAAAATTAAAGTTGATTTAACATGTTGAATAGCAACTTTTGCCACACTAAAAGTGTGGTATAAATTCGTATGTCTAATTCTATAACATTTTATTGTTGGCACTTAGAAGAACGACATATTACATCTGATGGAATACTAAAAGTTCATAAAACATACTAAATTTCTAAGGAAATTTTAAAAGTGTTCACACTGCCAGTGATTGTTTTCAGTACTAAATCCAAAAACCAGCTCACATTAACAAAATTGTGTTGAGTCTGAAGTTATAGATACTTCCGTTTTCTTAATTATTTTAAAACTAATTACGTGCTCTGCTCTTATGCACTGCACGGAAAGGGATGTATGCTCCGTGGAGATCTTTTTAATGGAAACTGGCTAGTATCCACTTAACACATGGGGAAAACCACGGGAATGTCTATGCAGCCAGCAAGTTCGTCGGGACTCGAACCTCGGACTGAACTACCAGTGTTCAGTGGCTTTTACTGTTCGATCGCTGGTGGGCCTGTTCAGCGGCATACACTTACGTTCTAAAAACGTTTGACGCAAATCAGTGAAGTGCTTCTATAATTTCCTATTCCCTTTCAAAATAAGAAAACGCATATTTTTCAAACACGCCTGCATTTTTCAGCAGAAAGGAATCTAAAAAAAATTACTATTTCTTTTCCTTTGTCTTTCACACCCGAAAAGCTCACAATAAATTGTGCGACTGCAATCTTTTATGTCCTAAATTTTTACAATAGCGTGTTTATAAAAAATGTGTATAACAATAGATAAATATAACACAAAAAACATACTTCCATTCTTTCGGATTTCCATTTTATTTATTTGTTTACTTTTTTGGTGTTTTTTTTTTTTATTTTACTTTTTGAAACCTGGAACATGGAATCGAAGCAGAGGTTGATAAATGTCTTCGAAAACGTTACAGGGTTTCCCTCTTCCTGAAACATTCATCAATTTGATGCAATATCCCCTCACGGACGGCAAACCCTTTTGTTAAAAACAGTCTGGAGGAAATGGAAGGGGGTTTTGTTTTGTCACTTTTATTCCAACATGTCCCTTCTCTCCTGATACCTGATAGTGAGGAATGGACTTAAGACATGAAATTGAAACGCGAAACACTTTAGGAAAGTTTATAAACTTAATTATAGTTTAAGTAACTTGACTGGAAGTCTGTATTGAACATGATTGATGTTGCGTTGCAAACACTTATTTTGACACGAAAGACTGAACGAGAAAGCAATGTTTCTCAATCATACATATCTAGTTTATGTAAGTTCTTCCAATGACTTCCACTATGTTTATTTGTATTAAATATAAATGTCATCTTGTAAGATAGAACAATTTCTCAACTTCCACTGCCATCATCATATGATAGTTCGTTGTTCTAGATTTTATCACGTATATTTACGCCCTTGATGTCTCAAATGTCCGCTAAAATACATTGTCACGGTAACAGTTTTTAATTTTAGAAATATTTTCTTAATTGCAGAGCTATTGTGTTTTAACCTGTATGGATTAAACTGGAAACAATCGAGTAGTTCTTTAACTGACTGATAAACTTTAAACGAAACAAAACAAAGCAAAAGAAAAAAAACTGAAAAACGAAATATTTTCAATCTTTTTTATAATATTTTGAGTCTAAAACACATTATCACAGTAACAGTTTTTAATTTTAGAATTATTTTCTTAATTTCAAAGATACTGCGTTTTAACGTATATGGATTAAACTGAAAAAAATCGAGTAGTTCTTTAAATGATAACTCAGAGCCATCAAATTTTGAATAATAGTATCTCCACCTGAATATAGGTACCTGGAAGCCCGAATCTTGAGTTTCGAATTTTTAATTTATTTCACATTTTTAGAACTTTAAAGAATTTCGAATAAGGAAGCCAACGATTTCACAGCGAGCAGTTGCAACGTACGGAATAAAATACTTTTATCTCCAGCACGCGAGACTGCCTATCGGAAATTTTAAAGATATGCTGTTTTTAAATATTTATAGCGCAAAGGAGCATTAGCCCAAATGCTCTCGTAACACGTATGTGTGCATTATTTTTTATATTTTTTTATTTATATTTTTTGTTTATATTTTTTTAATTTATTTATTTTTGTTTCACGCTGGATAAGAATACTGAGAAGCCATTACATAAATCATTGCTAACATCTCCTCAGTTTCAATTACAGAGGACATCTATTTGCTTCGTTTATACACAGCAGCGCACTAAGTCAATAAGAAAAGTCAACATATTTGAAGATATCTTTCTGGCGCTTGCCCTCCGGGTACCTTGATTCTAGATTATTACAATAGTATTTTAATGGTTATATTATGAACTCCGTTTTTCTTTCTCTGTGTTACTAGGGCTATTTTTTCTTTCAATCGAAGTCTGCGCAAACCTGTAAGCAACCGATAAAGTTTCTGTCGTTTCTATGACAAATATTTGTTTAAATGAAAAACAGAATAAAAATTAGCAACAGGTATTGGAATACTATAAGCTATACTTGCAGAGTGTTTAGTGCTCAAGTAGTACATTCGTCAGTTGCAGGCTGAAAGTCTGGTCTTCTCTGTCACCGTTTTACTCGCGGATCATCTGTTCTTTCCATTTTATCAACAACCGAGCAATTCTACGAAAGGTAACGAGTATACATCCATAGAGCATCGTTCCATCTGTCATAAAACTGCGAATGATGAACGATGGAAATCGAATGATGGAACATGTTTTTGAAACCGAACGTAATTGTTTGAAACATTTTAGCTATTATTTTCTCTTCAGATTTTTTCTAGCCTTGATGCTGTGCTATAGGTTTATGTTCCCAACAATAGAGTGCAAATAAACATCCTATATGATCACTGTAAGAACAGTTTGAAAGCAAAATGCAGTATTAGGTACACGTTTTCATATTTATACCTAAAAGTTCTACAGTTTTCCAGCCAGATACTACAGAACTTTACATTTTACTATTTTATCGCATTGGTCGCAGAAAATAATTTTTTAATACATACATATTTGTAATAATAAAATTCCATAGTCAAGAATACACTTAAAATTCTAACTGTATGTTCTTTTCATTTTTAATGGCGACGTTCTCTTATTTGAAAGTACGTGGAATTAAATTCACAGCCCCGTAGTCAATTTGTTTTTCCCCAATTTTCTACACGTACAGTTTTAGAATGTTCTCGAGATATTTAAAGCGAACTGGATTGGTTGACGAGGCTGACGTCATTTCTTGGAAGCTCCGCCTATCCAGAAGCTATAAAAGGACTCGCAAAAGAATATCGGGGCTTTTTTATAAATGTCACGACGCGGTAAACTTCATACAAAATGTTATTAGTAATTCTTTTTATTTACTCCGGATATCTGATTTTGTAACTGCTATTTTCTCTTGAATAATAATAAATGGATCCTGTTTTGTAAACTTATCGTCTGATAATTTAAGCTACGACTACATTTATGATTCTTTACCATTCTATTTATGCCGGACTAAAGCTGGTACATCACATATATATATATACATATATATGTAATATATTCAAACTCAGAAGCAGTGATCACGAAATGGATGCGCAGGCAGATTAAATCTTCAGTTTTATTTTCAACAACATGTTGCGCTACACACAAGTCGGCACATTAAATGTACCTGTTACAAAAGGCTTACATTTTTGATAACTTTGTAGTAAGAAAGCAGCAGCAGACAGACAGCATTCTAGCTAGGTCAAAGCGTGGAAAGCAAGTGCGTAAAGTTCAGAATGATATCTTAAGTCAAACTGAGTTAGTTTTGGGTCTCAAAACATTTTGATTGGATAGTTAATATTGCTGTAAAATTATTATTGGCTGCTTGAGTTTTAGTTCAATTTACATCATAGGATTGCGTAAGAGTCATATGACATAAATTTTTCTAGAAATGACGCAGTGCAAGTAGATGTTGCTATTTTTAGAATAGAGAAGGGAAATTAATTTACGCTAAATTAATCCTTTACATATTCTATATATTTCTTACATATATATATATATATATACAATACTCCCAATTGATATAATAATCCCAAATTGTCATAATCACTATAATCAGAGAAATAGATTAAGTATTCAAATAACATTTGTACTAGATGGTAATCAGCGTAAATTACAGTTAGCTACTACTTATATTAAAATGTTTTTATCTTAGTCTCTGCCTGAATCTCAGTGGAAAAAAAATTACAATGTACCTGTTTGACTAATGTCAGAATTTTAATCTAAAAATGTACAAAACGCTGGATTATTTATTATACGATTTGAAATTTTGATTATTTTTGAAGAAATTGAATTGTTTATAGAATTAATGAATCTTTTACAGCATAGGAAATACTACAAGTGCCAGATAATACCACTGAAGGATAAATTATTGCAAATATTTTTTGAGAGCTGTCTTGTATTTATAGAATCTAATTTATTGTATTTATAGAATCAAATTTATTGTATTTATATAATCTTGTATGTATTTATAGAATCTTGTAATATAGAATCAAAAAATGTTTTATGTATTATATACGTAAATCATTTATTTGATTCTATCCTGTTATACCATAACAGGATAATTTGATTTTAATTTTGTTTATTTCATTTGAATAGTACCTGGAATATTAAACTTGAGCAACAATTGGCTAATTATATACCTACATAATTCTGGTACTAATAAAAAATATAGCTTGCTAAAGTGTTACTCATAAAATTCTTTTTATGTGCCATTATAAGGTATTTTTCCCGCCTTCTTAGCATGCCTTCTGGTGCAGTGGTCAGCACGCTCGGCGTGTATTTGAGAGGTCCGTGGTTAGAGTCCCGGCGAGGGCATTGATCATTTTCCTGTTTCCTGGTTTAAAAAAAATCCTAATGACTCTACATCATATTTTAGCAAATTATGGCTTGAGAGTGAAAATTATAGATCTTTCTTATAGATAGATCAAATATTGAAAATATTTAAAAATTCCATATAAGGAAAACAGGCAGTACTTAACTTCCCGAGTTTCCTTACAGTTTTCACCGAGAGCTTGCTAATACAATACATAATCTAGTTTCCTTCCCGTTTCCACTGACAGCAGGCTAGTACGCATTATAGGTGAATGTAAGCCTTATTTGGAGCAAAATTGTTGCTTCTCGAGATCATTAATACGTAATCTTATTATTATGCTAATGCCTATCAAACATCCCCCCCAAAAAAAAGTCGAAAATTGAATGAAATATCTGACACTTAATTTAACAAGCATGCCTGTACATTTCAGCTCCTACCAACAGGCACTGAAGCGAAGATAGATTACAACATCAACATTAATTTAACTAACTGCATTTGGAAGAGAAGCGTCGTTAATCAGCCATTGATTTTCCTGCCTGTAACGTTTAAAGACTGTCACTGAGAGTCAGAGAGTTCATAGTTCCAGTTACTATAACTTATACAGAAGTTATAGTCCCGCACATAAATATTAATTTTAAAAAAGTGCTTCGTAAAACTGTGCAAATAACAAACGATTTCAGTGAATATTTTATTACTCTTATGGATTAATCTGATGGAAATTAGAGATATATTTAAAAGATTATTAATTTTAAAAGAAAATTAGAGATAAAAAGAAAAAGAGAAAAAGAAAATTAAAGATACTAAGTTTGTTGCAAATGGTTACAGTTTACTGATTTTATATTATTAGAAAAATAAATAAAATGTATCTTCATTTTGAATAACAAGATAATAACTTTTGAATAACTTTCTTATTCTAATTCTCTTTAAATTACATCTGATTCTAAAATGAAGCTTCACAGTTTATGATACCTAACTGTGTACTAAAATTAAAATATAATGCTAATAGTAACATTTGGCAGCAAAAATAAAATTTAGTAATAATAACGGAATTCTTTGCTATTATTCGATTATATGCCTCTCTTCACTTTACATTTTACATCATATAAAATGTAAGGACATAGAGTTATTAACTGACAAAAGCAGTTAAAAGTTTTGTTGCAAAACTCTTAGTGTATGTCACATAACTTCCTTGTACGGAATATTAAATTATACGTATTTGTTCCTGCATTTCATTTAAACGTATTTCCTCTAATTTCATTAGAGATACACTTCTCATTCAATTACTTCAGTTACTTCAGTTACTTCAGTGTATTTTTGCCTTGTCGAGAAGTTCTCACTTCTCGACAAGGGAAAAATACATAAAAACTCAAAATATCTATATCAAACATTGAAAGATAACGAAAAACATAAAACACCAAATACAGCTGAAACAATTAAAAACATTTACAATTAAAATTGCAGTTTCTACACGAAAACAAGCAATTCGGCCAGCGGGCAAGAAGGCATATTTTTCGGTGCACAAAACTGAAAGTTTACTTTTGGTCTCACTCATCAAAAAGACACAGAAGGCATAGAAAATAATTTATTGTAGATAGTACGTTGAGTTAATATATGCGATAATTTAATAACTTCAATGATAATTCGAGAATGGATTAAGTGTAATTAAATTCGCAATAATAAAAGACGTTACTTTGTTGTTTCGAAACTTAGTTTCTCTAGATTGGCAACAAATCCAGTATTCTGCTAAGTTTCAAATGTAAAGAAATATGGCTGCTATGGTTAAAAAAAAAAAAAAAAAAAAAAAAAAAAAAAAAACTTAGCCGCACTTAAACAACTTTTAAATTGTTGATAATTCTACAACTATAGCATACTGGTTAACTAAAGCCATAAAATCCTTAACTGGAAGATAAGACCAATATAATTCAATCACTTTTAAAGCAAAAAATGTGCAATTTACAAACATATAAGGATAAATAAACTGACCTCACAGAGTGTAACAGAATGGATATATATATATATAAATATATATATATATTTATATACTTCTGATGCGGCCGATTGCAACCAAAAAGAGAGGTGCACATCTACATGTTCCAGCAGTCCCACATAAAAAATTTCAAAGTTCTACGACTACTCGTTTTTGAGTTAGGGAGATACATACATACATCTGTACGTATGTATCTGTACATACATCTGTACGTACGTATGTATGTATGCCACGAAAAAACTCTCTTGTGAATCAATTTTAAATCAGTTTTATAGTTCGTTTGGGTAAAAGGAATTGTAGTTTCATTGAGTAGTAGATTTTAGATTGAGTAGTTTAATCGAAAGCCGTTTAATTTTGTGTGTTTATGAACTTTTGATTATAATGCTAAACCATTTGTATCCATTAGCATTAAAAAGCTTTAGAAATATTACCAATATTATTTTAGTTCATTACAAAATGTTCTCCCCATATCAAATAATAACTAAAGAAGAATTTAATGCATAAATTGAATAAACAAATCGATGATCAACAAATATTAATTACCGAAAAAATAAAACCTCTTTCAGATTACAAAAATCGAATTCATTCTAATATAACTCTGCAGCGGACCACAAAGGTGTTATAAATTTTTTAAACAATTAATGCTATAACTAAATCTTTAATGTTAAATAATTAAACTTGCAAAAATTTGTATCTGAAATTATACCATTCGGTAATTAAAATATAGTTACACTTCGTATGGTAATAACACTGCAGTACAATAACTAAATTCATCTTTCCCAAAATTCGTTTCAAAAAGCATTTAGTCATGTTTATTTTTTCGGGTAAAAAATCCGTTTATACATGATTTTGTTTCTAGGTTTGTTTCTTGATCTTTTAGCAAACTTTGAATTCACCAAATTCTACGAAATTGATTTTCTCGGACGTTTGCGCATATGAGTACTTCCAGTGATAATACAATATTTAACTTCATTTTGCTTATAAAAATTTGTACTGAGTTTCTAAATTTAGCATTTAAGCTATTTTTTGCTGATTATATATTCACACTCTTGCATTAAATTGAATCACCCCGCAATTTCCTTATTAATATCATTAGATGAATTTGAATATAATCTCAATAGAAAAAATAGAATTTGTTTAGAATATCTAACGTAAATTACTGTTGTTTCCTGAGTTTTCCAAATTAATGGGCTGCTCATAATCATGACTGCTGAAAAAGATCTAGAGGCAGCCTACAATGACGACTTTTAAATTCAGAAAAACATAAAACACCAATAGAGTTAAAATCATTGAAAAAACAATTTGTACAATGAAAATCAGTCTTACTATGTTAAAACAGCCCAGCAGCAGCGGCAAGCAGCGGGCAGAGAATTCGGCTGAAGACAGAATTTTGGACAGCAAAACTGAAAGTTTACTTTTGGTGACATTTGGCAAAAGAAGTGATTTTCTCAGATGTTTGCGCATAATTTTGAAGTTTTACTTTATTTTTGAAAGGTTTATTATTTTTTTTCCAAATATTGGGTTTAAAAATGCAAGAAAATAATGTCGTTTTGTGAAGGCAATGAATATGATGACAACGGTAATTGCAGAAATGGTATAAAAATAGGAAAAACGAAATACTTTTGAGTATGGATGATTTTTGCACATCCATACTCAAATCTATTGTTGCACAGCCATTGGAGTTGGTGCACAAACTGTATTAATTCACTGTTCTGCTAAGAGTTTCAAATGCAAACAAATAGCGGAATCATTAGGCTTACTACCACTTAAACTAGTTTTAAACTTTTTTATAATTCTACAACTATTGCATGCAGATTAACTAAAGGTATAAAACCTTTATCAGAATATAACTCAGTCACTTTTGAAGTAACAAATTTACATTTTACCAACATATAAGAATACAAAAACTGTATCTATTTTAAATTTATTTGCCAATGAGTTTTTCAAATATTAGTCCTTTATTTTGTCCTTACGTACATATGTCAGGCAGAAACATCGTTAAGTTGCATTTGATGAGGTCAAAATAGATATTTTCGTTGAAATATTGTACCCGAAACCTTTCGTGATTACAATACTTTCATTACTTCGTACAAGGAAGTAAACAGAAAGCACTGCTGTGATTCTTTCAGTATTTATTTTTGAAAATACAGTTGTAGAATTTAAGATACAATTTAGATGGTAAATGTCTACTATTTCTTTTTTTTAAGTTCTTGATTAGTTTATATCACATAAATGTAGGAGTAAATATTAACATATGCTTTTCCGTATTCAAGTAAACCAAACCATTACCCCTTATTGTGGCAACTGCCGGTGGTACTCATAAATTTTATGTTGTAAGGGTGCTAATTTTTGGCATATTTGTCATGCCAGTTTGAAATCTGAAATATTATAATACAGTTTCGTTTTCCTTCTTAATCGTAAAAATTATGTTTCAAAATTATTCATTTTTACATGAACCTATTTTCTACATTTTCATCAGTATACAGTTTCTTTTCGCATTTTCAGTGACAATACGGATGTGACTTTGAAAATTTCTAATTTCTGTAACTGGAATTTCTATATTATACATTAGTGTCTTTTTTAATTGCTGTTGTTTGCCTTAAGCATCATCCTAAGGAGATGTCCGCATTCCAGAAGTTGCCTCCTAAAATATTTCACGAATTTTTTATCAAAAATATTCTATAATTCTGAATTTTTACTTTATTTTTTTAAACGTTTATTCTTTTTTTTTCTTCCAAATATTGGGTTTAAAAATGCCAGAAAATAATGTAGTTTTGTGAAAGCAATGAATGTGATAACAACCGCAATTGCAGAAATGGCATAGGTTGCAAATAGGAAAAACGAAATACTTTTGAGTATGGATGATTGTTGCTATAGATCTAATATCTTATAAGGAAAGCCTTGAAGAAACGTATGAAAAACAATTATTTAAAAGTTGGAATATCCGGTAAAAATTTTATTTTAATGTTTCAATTTTTATCGATAAAACCTATAAATGATAAACGAATGAATTTTGTTCTAGCTTTAATAGGAAACTTATGAATTTAAATATGCCATAGTTCAAAATTACGTTTCATTTAGATTTTTGTTGTATTTTTGTTGTAGCACATTTCGCATGTCAGTGCAGCTCTAAAATTCAGTACAAATTTTAGAACATATTCGAAATCGATATACAATCTCTAAAGCTAATAATTTACTGATTAAATCAGTACATCTGATCGCTTAAACTGGTCAGAAGTATCAGCAGAAAAGGTTTAGGAAAATGTGTAATGCCAAATTGGTTGTGGCGCAGGATTTTGGTCCGTGCGTAATAATGAATCCTGGCCAATCTCAAGGCTTTTGAGAAATGGTAAGATTAGAGTTAGAATTATCGCAAATGAACCGTTTTGATACCTATAATCTGTTAAAGTGGAGAACGAGCATGAAATTGTGGAGTATAAGTGAGAATCTGGTATACTACGTAGCAATTACAGCTTTGTAATTTGGATATTGAAGGAACTGAATCGTTTTCGAGAAAATCTGGATATTTGTTATAAATTGGTTTCATTCGAATAACTTTATTCGTAGAATTTTAATTTATCCAAAAACTATGTGAAGGAAAATGTGATTAATTTTTAATCCACAAATTAAATTCATGCATATTAAAGGCATAAAAAAGACACTGGTATCGTTGAGAAATTTCTGAAGCAATAAAATGAGGTTTCCCAAAAGAAAAAATATAATAGCGAATAAATAAAGGGAAATTATCTCCTACGAAATGGGAAGTGAAATTTAGATGGTAAATGTCTACTATTGTAGGAATTAATAATTATAATTTGTAAATGATTAAACTGAAAAGTGTTAAGTAAAATGCAAAACTAAAAAATAAAACAAGAAAATTATTATTAATTCTATAGGTGATAGATGAAAACAGGTCCGGACACCCGGACGGCTTGCATAGACTAATCGAGTATCGTCCAAATCCAAAAACTATCTAGAACTACATTCCGAAATCAAAACAGTACATGGCCATACAAGGGCAAATTAGCAGTTTTATCTGTATGCGGAATTAAACATTCTCTTGGTTACATCGCATATTAACACACTGCTATACATACTCGTAACACTGATACATTTTATAATATGCATCGCATTGATCATTGCACCATTAGTAAGGCACATTTACAGAACTCATTGCTGCACTTAATGCACTATACATTCTATGCTACATATTATGCTGAGCGTTACTCTTGACAAGTCAACATAGATTCTGAATAATGTAATTGATTATTTAAGACATAATGTGATTATATAATAAATAACTTGATTACATGACATAGGTTTTGATACAAAAGGTTTAAATAAAGATCAAAACTTCATATTAAAAACAAATTGCACATAGAAATACACGTTAGTTACTTTATACTGTACTTATAATATATTTAGGTAGAACAGAAATGAGTGACACAAATGCTACCACAGTGCGGAACACAGTTTATTAACAAGAAACGGATTGTACATCATTTAGAAATAATACCCGCCCACGCCAATACATCTCTGCCATCTGTCTGGGAGGCCCGGAAGGGCTTTGGTAAACCAGTATGCGAGGGTGTTGGTAACCACCCATGCACAATTGCATGCAGTTCGGTAGAATATTCAACATTTTGGCTCCTGATTGCGTCCTTCATGTTGTCAAGCAAGGCGTAGTCCGAGGTCTTGGTTCGATGTGTGAGGTTCACCCACTTTGCGTATGTCATCTCCGCATATGTCCACCACATATGTCATCACCAATGACCATGCACAATCGCCTGCAATGTTCCTTGCGAAAGCCCTGTTTCTTCCTGCATCTTGTTAAACGTCATGCGCCTATTCGCCTTGGTCAAATCCAACACAGATGCAACATTTGCTGTTGTATGCGATGTTGCTGGTCGTCCCGCGTTGACACCTTTGGTTGCGGTCTCCACCACATTCCTGAACTCGGCCAAACAACGGGATACGATACGCCTTGAGGGTTCTTTGTTCCCGCATACCGACACCAAACGCCGATGGATTTCATTACCCTCAGTGATAATTACCTTCCATCATTGCTGTCCACGCTCTCAATGGCGACGGCGAAAGGGACGGGCGCTGATTTATACCGTTCGGCTTGTGGTCAGCTCCATCTATGCATTCTTAGATTATTCCCAAACATCTTATTATTATTCCCAAACATATTATGTTTCGGCTACGTGGGACTTGACGTCGAAAGGGACGATTCTCAGAACCCACACAATTTTGGGAAACACAAGTAGCTAGGTTACCATTCTCACTTACTACAAAGACTTGAACGCCAAACAATAATCGATAATCGTTCAGATCGGGATCACGTGATATGTCAGAAGCAGAACTTTCGTCTGACTATTTGTCTCTACCCGGGACGCGTATTGGCAGACCGCACATTGAGTTGAACAATGTTAAGCAAATTTCGCTTACTGCGCATGCTTGATGGTGTACCTTTGGCGCGGGGAGAAATACTGGCGACTAAGCAACCCTACGCTAGCTTATTCGTGATCACCATGGCTGTCGAGTGTGTTCGAATGATGTTTACAACTGTAATGTTGTTTAACTTTGCTTATTAGTTATTTTAACGTCCATACCGATTGCACTTGCTTATTTTTCTAATATATATTTCATTGTAATTTGTCAATAACAGTGCATTTAATATTTGTTAACATATGTTCGTAATAATTCGTTATTTAAATGTAATTTGTTTACATGTTATAATTCAGTAATTGTAAACTGTAGTATCTCGCTTAGTTTGTTAGCGTATATTCGCGCTTTTATTTTCTCATTTCAAAGAATTTAATAACTAGCATTAAGGAATTGTAAAATTTCTTCAGTGTTATTTGCAAGCACTTGTTATATTCCTCAGTGTTTCTTTATGTATGTACGAATGGAACGTATGGTAAATCCTGAATTGTTTTCATTGCTTAAAAGTATAATGAATAAATTTTCAACTAATATATCCTAAATTTCAGTCTTTTTCTGAACGAAAATTTGTACAGTTCCAAAGGAATGTGCAGAATTTCATAGGTATTATATTTTACATTTTGAATGCAAACACTGCTTGACATTACTTCGCAATAATTTCAGCTTTCTAGTTGTTTGAGCAGTACAGCAAAAAATAGTATTTTAACACAGTAATTAATTTACATTTACATTATACTCTACGAAGATTTAAACGTCAGATTTGTTTACAATCAGATGGCGGTACATCTACCATATACCGTATTTATCTTCTTTTCAAATCGCGCCAACATAGTAATTACGCCAAATTGTTTTCTGGGCATGCGCAGTATGCGACATTCGTTTAACACTTCAACTCAATGTGCGGTCTGCCATTACGCACCCGGGACATTTTCGGTGAGGATTGAAAAAAATCCCGCATAGCCGCAACATTTCTTCCGTAGCTAGGCGGGGCTATTTTTTCTAGGAATCCTCCCGTTTAAACCAGTGCTACCAGAATCTCGTTTCTCAGAAACATCCCGTATAGCAGGTTGTTTAGCCATGTGTTATAACCTCTTTAATAGCTCATGCCCCCTTTTGTCTATTTCACTTGTTTTCCCTTCGCATAGTGTAATATTTTTGTAGTGAGAGCTGTTGTGTCGGTCATTTCTGTACGACCCACATACAAAATACAGATAACATATTATTCGGATACAGTACAGCTCATACTGTATTGATACTGTAGATTCTATTGATTCTATAGAAAGATCTCAACTTATGGAACTGGAATAGAAAGGAGGAACTGGAGCCTCTCCATACAACCATCAACAAATGCATGACGAGCGCGCTTCTCCATTTCGTGTTTCTGAGCAAAATCCCAACTCTAAATTTTCTATCTAATTTTGTAAAATCCAAATTTAAATCTTAAAGAATTTCGGAGATGTGAAATTATTTGCAAAGCGCGGATACATAGTTAATTATTTTTAATTTCAAAAATAAATATAGTATTCATGCAGCATAAATACTTAATGAAAAATATATAAAAAAATAAAAATCAAGATGCAAATGAAATGAAAAAAAGAAACAAATAAAAGTCAGATAAACATGGAATCATGGAAATATTAATAATTACAAAATGATTTTAAATTTTAGTTTCATTTTACCCTAACCGAAGGAGATTTCAGAATGGCGCTATCACGACAACAAGGCATTGCACACTAAAGAATTGCCTTTGCTAAAGTTTGGAAAAATTCACCAAGTGTTATAACTGCCTTTGGATTGTCATGGTGTTGAAACAGAAAGGGGTTGCCATTGGGAGCATTGTTTTTCGATTGAATTAATTCATAAAATTAATTAATTAATTAATTAAACACAAAAACTGTGTTGTAAGACCTGTAAAAATTAAGAAATGGAGAGCAAAACTGATAAATTTATAATTAATTCTGCCTGAAAGTCAATACAAAAGAAAAATATTTTACACCTGAAAAGGTGGAGGCCAGAATATTTACAGAAACGTTTTTATAGAGTTTTACAATATACAAATCTTCAAAGGAAGCAAGGCATCCTTTCGTACTCTCCTTTAAGGTTCTGGACAACACTATCTGTTAGTTTTTGATTGAAGATTGATATTCGGTGGCAGCTTTTTTAAGAAAATAATTTTAAAAAACTGTGCTGTTATGATATTTTCTTTAATTAGTTGTGAAAGTAAAACAATCTCACCTTTTAAATCGTTAGCTTGTGTACATAATTTTTTAATCAATTAATTGGATTTAATATTCTGTTCCCAATGATTATAATGTAAAAAACTCCATGTTTATTTGACTTTTATTTGTTCATTTCTTTCATTTCATATGCATCTTGATTTTTACTTTTATTTTTATTGTTTATACTTAAACATGTATACGAGCCAGTTTTCCATAGAATGTCCTCCGTAAAGGCATCTTTCTCCTTAGGCAGATAACCCTAGAGTGCTTTGCCATAATCACTAAGCTAAAGCAAAAGTCCTATATGAATATTATACTTTTGAAATGAACTGTAATTAACTGTCTATCCGTGCGTCGGGGCATTATTTCACAATTCTGAATTAAGATTTTGATTTTGATTTTGTAAAACTGAATAGAAAATTTAAAATTGGGGCTCATAGGAAACAAGTACTGCTCATCAACTGTAGGTGGATATATAAAAAGGTTTCATTTACCCTTGATAAGTCGAGATCTTTCAATGGAATCAGCAATCATTTTCTTGTTTTTTCTTTAGTTTTGCATTTTAATTAAGAATTTAAGTTTAGTTATTTACCAATTCCAATTACTAATTTCGACAATAGTACACAGTTATCATCAAAATTCACTTCACATTTTATAGGATATGATTTTCATATTTTCTCTCTTCCTCTCTCTCTACGTATATATATATTAAGTAATATTTTTTATATATAGAGAATATTACTTAACTAATTAAGTAATATTCTATAATATATATATATATATATATAATATTACTTAGTTTGCCCTCTTACTTGTTTTTTTATGTTATAGATTTAAATACTGAGCAGTGTTCAAAGAACATAAACTATGAAGAGCAGAGACCTTCTTAATATTTCAAACAATATCTTAACATCTTAAGATATCAATAACAAATTACTTAACCTATTTGTATAGAATTACGCTTTGCAGCAAATTTATAATTTTCATAAACATTAGCAATTTTAGCATAGTTAGCAAAAATACTTAATATTATGTTGGCTGGCTGGGAAAAATAATTTTCTTATATAAATACAGTATTTATTATTTATTTAAAATTTTATTTATTTAAAGTGATCTTCTTTGATGTTTTTCGCTTAATTATCTTTATATAACATAGAGTTAGAGGAATTTCTTAAAAAGTAAAACTCAAGACAATGAGAGACCCTTGTTTGATTGAAATTTAAAAAGAGCTAAGTGTTTAATTTAAAAATCTTCAAAGTAAGTTTAATAATTTGCCAAACTTTTAATTTTAAAGTTTCTTATATAATTAGTATATATTTGTTTTATATTTATTTGTTTTATATTTATTTTTTTTATATTTATTTTTTTTAATATTTATTTGATTTATATTTATTTGCATTACATTATCGTATATTTTAGACCAATGTTATAAAATACCTTTTTATAATATAATGTTTACGCAGCCTGCTCGAAAATAAACATTTTAAAATATACGGATGCATTTATTAGTTCAAAAAAGAGAGCATAAACATTCATTCTCTTTTATTCTTTCTCCTTTGCTTTAATTATTGAATAATCTTCAGAGAAAGTATTTAAAAAACTAACCAGTAACTATCTTTCGCAAATTACGGATGAAGAATAAGTGTTATAAAAAATTATTTTTAACGAAGTCGAGTGTAAAAAAAAAGTGCGTGGTTTTTCAACATCTTATTAACAACAATTTTTCACTTTATTAAAACAAATATCGCCCTCAGTTCATTATATTTTTTAGACCGTTATGAATGCTGTTAATTTATAAATCATATTTAAAAAATTAAAAAAAAAAGTAAGTGGCATAAAAACCGCATGCGAAAGTAAATTACATTAGTTTTTTAAATGACTAACTTTTAGGTTGTTTTTTCGGCTTTTATCACTTTTTAATAAAATCCAGAGATGTGTAAAAATACTTTTCATATCCCCCCAAAAAGAGAATTAAAAAAGGAATATAACACATGAATGAAGTTATAAATTCTCCACGTGGTTTAATTTCGAGTTATTGCATCGGAGAGCGGTAGAAATAATTACTATTGAAAGGAATGGTAAGAATAAGCATTTCGTACACAAAGAAATCACATCAGTTTTAAATTTTCTTGGTCTAAATTTTAATGCACTAAATTTGAAGATCTACTATTATTTTATGTTGAATTAACAACTTGCAGTTTGATATCGCGAATATATGCGCATCACATAATGTTCAAATGATTTCTGAAAATTCCTGAAGACGTTATTAGAGAAAAAAATTCTGTTAGATTTTTCATAAGATGCATAAATCTAATCGTTGCCACATGTTCTATTCAAATACTAATAATAAATCTAAAACGATGTATAAAAGAAGTTGAACGAACAACAACAAAAAAAAAAAAATAAAAATAAAGAAACAATTTTTCACAGACGATTTACTATTTATCATTCAATTAATTCAGTTTTCACTTCGCGACAAGGCAAAATACATAAAAACTCAAAATATCTGTACTGAAAATTACGAAGTAAATCTTAAACACTTATTTCCTCGAATAAATTACAGAATGGATTAAGCATGATTTAATTCGGAATAATAAAAGAAGGCGTTATCTTTGTTATTGCGAATCTTACTTTCTCTACTTTGGCAACAAATCTACTATTCTGCTGTTTCAAATGTAAACAAACATGGCCACCATGCAAAACTAATTAGGCTTAGAGGAAATTAAACAACTCTTAAATTGTTGATTATTCTAAACATATTGCATGCAGATTTACTAAAAGCATACAAACCTTAACCGGAAGATAAGAACAACATAATTCAATCATTTTTAAAGCAAAATGCACAATTGACAAGCATATAAGTATAAAGAAGCTGAGATTGCTGAGCCGAGTAACAGAGCGAATATATATATACATATATTTATGCACGTTTGGTGCGGTTAACTGCAATCAAAATGCGAGGTGGACGTCTACATGTTATAGCGGTCCTACATACAAAATTTCAAAGTTCTGAGGCTACTCGTTTTTGAGTTAGGCGAGATACGTACGCAGTGACGTCACAAAAAATTTTCTTCAGAATTAATTTTGAATCGGTTTTATAATTTTTTTTTTTTGGGAAAAAGAGTTATTTATTCTGTCCTTACTTACAGATGTCAAGCAAAAATATCGTTAAAAATCGATATTATATATTTTCGTTGAAATATGATAAAAATAATTTTATCAAAATTTTTCGCGATTACAATACTTCCTTTTTACTTCGTACAAGGAAGTAAAAAAACGGTATTTGAATTTTAACATTTCTCATACCATACTGATACAGACAGGCGTTTCTGTATTTTAAGCAAACAGGTTATCGAAGGCTTCGGTTCGCCTGGCTTAATGTTAGGAATATTACGTTTAAGAAATATTTGTAGGAAAATATTTATTTAAAATTTCAAGAATTTCCTTCTTTAATGTTAGGAATATGTGACTAAGGTGACCATAGTTATAAGAACTGCCATATGTTAGAAATATTTCTTTTTCAAACGCAAATTAAAAATGCTCTTACTTTCTTTTCTTCAATCCCGTTCAGCAAAATTATATTACAAATAAAGATCATCAGCATTCCCTATGAAATTTGAAGAGAGCAGCCATTTCCAGTCCTTCACAAATATGAAACTACTCTTTGCATTAAAGAGACTCTTCCTTGGATATAGGAGACGCGAATGTACCAGACAAAAGATCGTGGCTCTAACCTTTTATTCAACTCGTATCTGAATTAAATTCGACTTCTTCTTCCTTCATACATGCAAACTCACTTCTCATGGGTATTATGAATCAGGCTTAATTTAAGCACCTAGCAATATCCACGCTTGGAAAATCTGAACAGGGGATTGATGCTGAGGCATATATCAGGTGGGTTTTATCTTTACCTGCTGATGCAGAACGTGGTTAAAGATTAGATTTAAAACTCTTTTCCTATCTAGGCATATATATATATATATATATAACACAGTGAAAGGAACAATGGTATAAGGAGCTGATTAATTTTTTTTATCTTACAATAGACTGAAACTTAGTGGAATTTTGTTTGTCTTGAAATACTACATATTTCGGATGTTTTCGATCTGACTTTAGAATAAAGGATATAAATAATTGTCTACCTAAACGTGTTGTCAAAACATAATCGTAAATATATAACCATTACATAAACTTGATATTTGTGAAGATTAAATACTTAGGTTCTAAAAATATGGGGAAATTTATAGATTTTCCATTACTTCTGAACAGTAATTTTTAGATCTCACATTTCCTTTCAGTACTTGAATATTTTACTTTTTATTTATAAATAAATAAAATAGAAGTAAATATTTTTTCTAACCTTTTTAATGCATGTTTTGGGGAGGATTGTATCTTAAGCACATCTGCAGTATTTATGTCATTATAGTTAACAGATTATAAAGCGAAATGACACTTGGAAACAGAATTTATGTCATTATAGTGAATTTATGTCATTATAAACAGAATGGTTTTTATTAAATTTCAGGTTTCCCAAGGGGATTTCCTGTTCATTATATTTCGTATTTTATTCTTAGTTTATTAATACGTTGATAAATGTTATGAGGTTTATAAATAAATTGATAAAATTCTTGACCAGTTATTTTTCTTAGTTTGAAAATTTATCGTCGTTCACATTCAAAGAGTGAAAGCGAGCGAGGTGTGTTACATCTATTTTTTAATGTTTTGCACAGTTTAAAATGTAATCATTTTATTGTTACGTAAACATTGCTAAAAATCAGGTATATATCAAAATAAATAAACTTCTTAATGCTATACTGAACGGGTTGCCTGCATGGGCAGTTTCGTGATTTTCTTCATAGGTAACGTCTAAACGAACCAATTTCCCTTTAGAAAATCCTCCACGGAGGCATCCATCCTTTTAGCAGATAGCTCTGCAGGCTATGCCATAATCACATAAACCGAACGCAAATCAAATCTTAGCGTTATACATACTATCAGCATCATATCAAAGTCTCAGATCTGAAAAAAAAAAAAAAAAAAAAAAAAAAAAAAAAAAAAAAAAAAAACATCATTTTAAAGAGCTAAGAAAACTATTCTAAATTTCTAACAAGTATTCTTTTTAAGAAATAAACGTTTATTGTTCATAGTAAAATTTCAAAAGAATCTTACACAATATTGATCTCTGCGTATTTATCTTAGAATAAAATATTTAAAAAAATCAACATTGAAAATGCATATCATGATATAAGTATAATACATAATTAATAAATTACTATTCTATAAACAAGGTCTCAAAGCAAACTAGCATCAGCCCACTGAGATACTATATACACCTAGAAGATCAGTTGGCGTATATTTTTGTTTGGCTTTATTTTTTTCGCTTTGCCAACTGAACTCATTTCTGGTTAAAGGAAACTGACTGCAAGAAACCCAAAGTGCAGGTTCGATTCTAGTTAGCTGTTTATGTGCTGCAATTCAATTCCTTACGAATATAGCATCCATTATCCTATGTTGCCATACTGGGCAAAGATTTCTGCTACATAAGATGATTAAATGACTAACTGAATTATCCACAATTTCCTGCGAATGCCTAGCTGACCAGTATCTGAGCGTCAAAAATTACTTTTGTTCTACAACTTGCGGTAACTGAGGTGCATATTCGCTCATTGTAATTCTTCTCTAATCTACGTTCACGTATTTGCAACGATTAAAGTAAAAATAAATCATATAGCAAAAGAAATTAGCATACTGTTGCATACGTGTGGATTGAATGCACACAAAACTAATGATAGCGTTACAGAATTTATTTCCCCAAAAGAAACATTTCACAGTTCTGGAAACTTTCACAGAAGTACTCGTACAGCTCCTCTCAGTATAACAGAATACAATCAGTATTTATCACATTAAACTGCTAACGGCGTTAAACACAACACAGTGCAAAGCGTATTCCAAGAGCGAAGCTCGCAGGATCTCTCAGTACGCCGAACACAATGTTAAGCTGTATCTCTCCGGTCTTATATAGTTTCTTCCCCCTTCCGACCACCGAGAAGTCTTAAGTATTTTCACTTTCTCGAAGCTACTGAAAGGCATATGCAATTTAAGTTTCATATAAAGGCCAGATACGATTACAATTACGTACAGGGATCGAATACAGTTATTCAGTTCCAGTACCAATAGTTACACTAGGAGCGGACCAAAATGTCGGCAAATGAACTAAGTTTGGCGACTTTTAGCAATTTTTCTCCAAATTTGGTGACAAAAATTAATCGCCAAAAACCATCGCCAGCTTTGTTACATCTCGCCAATTTAGCGAGATAGCCATTTACCTCAATGTTAACTCTTTGAAGACCAAAACGCCCCAGACGGCCGAAATTCCGATGTTGTTTTCTTCCCTCCCCTAAAGGTATGCGGTAGCAGGTGCAGTTTCCCCAAATGCATTGTAACAGTTTATTGCAGACAGCTTGTCCTAAAAGGATTTATTTGTGACTTCTTATCTTTATTTGTTAGGAAATAGACAGGATGACATTTGAAATCTTCACTCTTCTTTGTGCATTAATGGATGGGGAGGGTAGGAAATTACTGTGACTCTCGAAAACCTTTTCGGGCGGTTCGGTATTTTATGCGTACAGGTTAGCGAAAACTTCGGTTTTCAAAGAGTTAAAAACACTTGCCCTTATAATTGTATCTTTCCAGTAGAGCTTCGCGTCTTCAGAAATGTCATGTTACATTATACAAAAGATACTAGAAATCCACATATATGTTCACTAAAATTATTTACATATATACAATATTGTAATTATATATTCGACATTAATTGATTATATTTTGCACATTAAATCGCATCTGTTGTGCATTGTTGCATACAAAGTCTACGCACCAACAGTAAAAACATAATTTAAAGAAATTTAAAATTAATACTAATATCAATGCTCTGGAACAGCTTCATCTCTTTAGACTTCTCGTCTTACATTACACTAAAGATACTATAACTTTAGTAAAATTATTTACATATGTACAAAATTCGTAATAATATATTCGTCAATAATTGATTATATTTGCAGATTAAATCGCGCCTGTTCTGCATTGTTGCATACAAAGTCTACGCATAAACAGTAAAAACATTATTTAAAAAAATAAAATTTATTCTTATTAATATCAAGGCGATACATCCTTGACATAGAACATTTCATCAGATTTACAAAATTAAAAGGCTATTGTTCGAAATTCTAACCGCAGCAAAACATTATCTGATCATAAAATTACACGAGAAAACCATATCTGATGTAAAAATGTGAGATAAATGGAAGCATATTTCGAGAAAATGATACTAATTTTGCAATTTTTATTTGCGCAAATTCTAGATGCATATCTCTTCCTTTCCAGTGCGCCATATTCTCGGTTAACTTTGAAACATTTTGAAACTTAAATTTAATTCCCTTTTAACTGTTGTTTTGTTTATAAATGATGAGTTTCGTAACTCTTGTTGTTGATAACAAAATCCCATCACGCTTTTGCTGTACAAATAATAACAAATAATTAAATAAATGAAATGCAAGAACAGCTACCAAATCGATAATTTTTCGTGAAAGATAAAACTTATTATATCATTAAGTTAAGAATAAAAAGGTAAAACCTTTATAGCAAAAATTCATTTGAATTTAATTAAAGTATTCATAGCTTAACTTTTGCAGCTTACAAAATAATATATTAAAAGTTCTTTGTTTAAAAAATGTATTGAAATTACCTTTATAGATCTACTGTGCTTTAATTTAAATTACGCGAAGAAAATGATATATAGGAAAAAAATCTGAAAGGTTTTCGGATTTTATATTACGCCCAAAGGGTCGTTTTTTTAACGCTTTGTGTGTTACCTTTATTTATTGAATATCATGTTCGTCGCACTAAACCATAAAATTCAATTCAACAGCAATACCACAAAATATTTAAAACAACATATTTTTAGCATTTCCGATACACAGTCTTGATAAACTTTTTTTTTTTCTTTTTCATACAGTTTTCCCTTTGCTCGCTTTGAAATTGTTAAGTTTCTTAATCAAAAACTAATAAATTGATTACAAAATATGAAATATACGATAAAACAAATTCAAAATGATATTATTTTTATATAAAAATAATTATTATATTCTTTAATATCATTATATAAAAATAATATAGTATACTGTTAAACCTGTTGAGAGATATTGGTAACAAATCAAATTTTTTCCGTGTCACATGCACTAAAAATCCTGAGCACATAATGGGAGTTTTATTTTTATAACGCTGAACATAAATACAACAAATTTATGGTATAATATAATTACTGCTTTTCTTCATTGCTCTATCTTCTTTTGAGAATTAGATTAAAATGCCATTATAACTTTTATGATATGTTTAACGAAAAGAAAGTCTATAGTAGCTTTCAGTATATTTTGACTACCTTCTCATTTAGTAGAAAATTCTATAATGTGGTGTACAGCATCAGTATATTTGACGTTTCTTATATAGACCTATAAAAGTGTTCGGTATGTTGTTGCTACTGTCGTGACTTACATCACTTGTCTGACAGTAACATCAGAACAAACCCACGAAGTTCGTGGCAAGGAGTGCATGTTGTTTGCAAGAGCCTTAAACACCATATAGGTGAAAAGAAACGACTCTGCTCAGTTCCGCGCTGAACATGGACAGAAAGAAGTCCGAGGGTCTCCCACTTCTCTTCCTCTTGACAGAACTTTCGTTTCGCGGCGTATTTATAGTGCGCCCAGTGCGGCGCAGACAACCAGATATTTATAAACATCAGCGCCTTCTCCGAGATTCGAGCCCGCGTCCTTTGGTACGGCAGTCACGGCCGCTAACCATTATGTGGGCTAAGTGGCGGCGGCATTCGTTATACTAAACACGATAAACAGAACAGTGTAATGAACAGTATAAACATTATACGAACACTGTAAACAGTATATTGAACATTATAAACAATGTATTAACACTATCAACAGTATACTGAAGACTATAAACGTACATAAATAATACAGATCCTTATAAATTTCCAGTGTATTTTACGTTATTTTATACGGTACGAAATATAGTGCATAGCATAATTCGTCACTACGTAGTTTAGTAGTGGAGATGGTATACTGTGTGCTATCGATTACAGAATGTAATACATGCAAAATGAATATCCCATCCAACACAACATTTGCAAGTATCCGAAATAAGTCTTATTGCCTAAGGTTATTGGGGCACGTTTGTGCATGTATATATATAAATTATATTAAAATAAAATAAAATCATATCTGATATATGTTACTATGAAACAACAGATAATTCTCAATAAAATAAAGAAAAATAAGACTTATTTATGTTTGAGTAACTTAAAAAAATGGAATAGTAGAAAATATGTAATATATATATATAATAAACATACACTAACCATTTAATGCATGCCAGTTTGTTATGCCATGCATAGCAGCTTGATGTTTTTTGCAGCTAAACAGTTTATAATGAAGGACATAAAAATACATATAATCACTGAATCGGCAACAAACAAGAGCATTCCCAATCATTCTTTAGAAAATCAATCCAGTTAATCTGAACAAAATTAAATAAACTGATGGGGTAAACATCGTCAGCATTTATCACTACATTTTCCCTTCTCATCACGTGTTAGATTGACAGTTTCCCTTCCCCTTAGTTTTTCTTTAATGGGATTGTTGCTATGTGTATCTAATTAACACACTTCAGATACGAAGTGAAGCTAAAAACTTAAATATACTGTGTTATAAAGGTATTTGTTCTAATAAGCAAATCTAAGTTGTTTTTTTATCCAAAGGGATTTGAGTGCCGAAGGACTATCATTTTCATTTTGGCATTTTGTGTCAGACTCCTATAAATGTGGGTTCACTTTTCAAACTGTTGCCACAAAATGTTAGAGTCCTGCATTATATTTGAAGAAATTAAATAATGAAAAATCTGCATAAATGTATGTATAATGTTGTATTGTGATAAAACAACGGTATCTAGAGCCATCCGATTTTGAATGACGTAATCCTACTGCGAATATGGGCATCTGAAATCCCAAATTTGAAATTTGGAATTTGTTTTATTATCGATTTCATATTTTGTAAAACTTTAACGAATTGAGTAACAAACTCAACGATTTAAAAGCGAGCAATGGCAACACCATACGGGGAAGGAACCTTTTTATCTCCAGCGCGTCGAACTGTGTATCGGAAATTCTAAAAATATGCTCATTTTAAAACTATATTGCGGCATTGCTATTGAACTAAATTTTATGGTTTAAGTGCAAAGAACATGATATTTAATAAATAAAGGTAACACACAAAACGTTAAAAAAACACTCTTTTGGACGCAATTTAAAATCTGAAACATTTCAGAATTTTTTTTTCTTTAAATAAGTATCATTTATATGTCTAAATGGTTTCGTTCATTTGATCATGACAAAGCACTCGAGGGCTCTCCGCTTATACAATCTAAAAGCATGTTATTTGATTATGACAAAGCACTCGAGGGCTCTCCGCTTATACAATCTAAAAGCATGTTAACTAAACTCCAGTTGTACGTAATTACAATAATGCATTTTAAAGCCAAGTAATTACCATTCTAATGTTACAAATAAAGCTTACTTTACGAAAGAAACAAAAATAAAATAATGGTAAACAAAAATAAATGAAGTAAATCTATTTCTCACTTATTAGTTCACAGACTATGTAACGAGAAACGGAAATAGCTGAATTAATTCCCTTCTCGCCGTACAGAAGCTTATAGGATACATATACTAAGGTTTATGCGCTTAGTCCGGGTTTCAAGTAAACACATATCTTCAGCGAGGTAGGCTTTAAAACTGCCAGGGAATCTGAAGTTAGAATGATGAAATTAACGACTAGCGGTGGTTTCCATCTTATGGGATCAGACGAGATTTCTATCTTGATCCCATAAATGTCTCATGAGATAGAAATACGATCACTGAATCCTAATTTCGACGCAATGCAAGAAATAAAGCTAAAAAAAGAAAAGGTCTCAGGAGGTCAAAAATTAAAGGGTATACGTTGGCAGGAGAAAGTCTCGGATCGTAATATTTGATTAGCCTTAGAAGTAGTAGCGACGCAGTGGCTCTCCAGATATACGTGTTTTTCTTAGATTCAAAAGAAGTTAAGAAGCTTACGTTTAGTATGTGATTTTAAATAACGTTGAAAATAATGTGGGAATGTGATTCTAAATAATGTAGTAACATAAAAGTAGCCCAATTTATAACAATACTTTGATTATTGACTTTTAAAGTTGATCTTTAAGATAAAATAGCAAAAGTAATTCGCTAACAAATTAAATAATAATTGATAATCCTGCTTTCTATGATATATGACGGAAATTTTGAGGTTATAATTTGCTACATACAAGAGAACTAAGTTCATATATATATATATATATATATATATATATACGTAGGTAAGTTGAAAAATAAGTTTCCCCTGTCGACTGTGGTCAGAGTTGTGTATGAAAGTCAAAAAATAGAATGAGACATTAAAGATATGACATACCTTTATTTTATTATTCTCGTACGAGTACGTTGAGACATTTGTCATATCGCTTGATAAGCTTCAAAAAGTCCTCCAAGAAAAATTCACGCTTTCCATATGGAACAAGCGTTGAACGGCTATGGGCGAAAGGCCACACAGCAGGAAAATGCGCAAGTCACCGATACACCATTGGGTGGAGGTCGCTGCAAATCAAGCAGATGGCGCTGTTGCAGTGCCTGCGTAAAGCGGAGACCAGCCTCTCATTTGAGTCCCGGTAGGTATGGAGAGAAGGTGCGTTTTGAATTAGTGGTCAAAGGAGGAAGTGAGAGCGGTTATCCGCTATGAATGGGCACGTGGAGTATCAGGAACAGAAATTCATAACCGCCTCGTGGAAGTCTATGGGCCAGTGTGATGTCGAAGCAAATGGTGCGGAGATGGTGTCGCACATTCAGTGATGGACGTCAGCAAGTGGAGGACATACCGAGAGCTGGACGGACGCGCACGGCCACTACAGATGCAAATGTCAGGAAGGTGGATGACATGATTAAAGCGAACCGGCGTATCACCATCGATGAAGTAGTGGAAGAACTTAAAATCTCACATGAGCGAGCTCAAAACATCATCCACGACATTCTTCGATACAGAAAAGTGTCAGCACGATGGGTGCCCCGACAATTGACCTCTACACACAAGGAACAACGGATGGGGGTCAGCCTGGAACATCTCGTGCTTTACCATGAAGATGGCAATGACTTTCTGTTTCGGATTGTGACGGGGGATGAAACGCGGGTCCACCATTTCACGCCAGAATCGAGGGTCGCATCTATGGAGTGGAAACATCCGTCATCACCTGTTCGAAAGACGTTCAAGACAACTCCCTCTGCAGGTAAAGTGCTCCTCACAGTTTTCTGGGACGCCCAAGGAGTTTTGTTGCTGGACTTTTTGGAGGTTGGAACCATCAATGCTACGCGCTACTGTGACACCCTGTCGAAATTGAAAGAGGCGATTCGGAAAAAGCGGCCTGGCCTTCTCACATCTGGCGTTCTGCTGTTGGATGACAATGCCAGACCACATTCGGCGACGGCAACGTAAAACCATATTGCAACTCTTGGTTGGGAGCGCCTACACCATCCGCCATACAGTCCTGATCTCGCCCCAAGCGACTTCCATCTGTTTTCGGCTTTGAAGAAAAATCTCGGGGGAAGGCGCTTTGGAAGCAATGCTGAAGTGAAACAAGCCGTTCAACGCTTCTTCCATATGCAAAGCCCTGATTTTTTCCTGGAGGGCGTTTTGGAGCTTATCAAGCGATATGACAAATGTCTCAATGTACTTGGTACCTATGTGGAAAAATAAAGGTATGTCATATTTTTAATGTCTCATTCTATTTTTTTGACTTTCATACACAACTCTGACCACAGTCGACAGGGGAAACTTATTTTTCAACTTACCCTCGTATATATATATGGATATATGAACTTAGTTCTCCAAGATTAATCCAGGATTAATGCATATATGAAATGTATATATATATATATGTAATAATAAAATTCTATAGTCAAGAATACACTTAAAATTCTAACTGTATGTTCTTTTCATTTTTAATGACGACGTTCTTTTATTTGAAAGTACCTGGAATTAAATCCACAGCCCCGTAGTCAAGTTGTTTTTCCCGCCTTTTCTACAGGTAGAGTTATAGAATTTTCTGGAAATATTTCAAGCGAACTGGATTGGCTGACGTGGCTGACGTCATTTCTTGGAAGCTCCGCCTTTCCAGAGGCTATAAAAGGACTCGCAAAGGAATATCGGGGGCTTTTTCTTAAATGTCACGATGCAGTAAATTTCATACAAAAAGTTATTAGTAATTCTTTTTATTTATTCCGGATATCTGATTTTGTAACTGCTATTTCTCTTGAATAATAATAAATGGATCCTGTTTTTTAAACTTATCGTCTGATAATTTAAGCTACGACTACATTTATGATTCTTCACCAATCTATTTATTCCGGACAAAAGCTGGTACATCACACACATTTATATATTTGTTATTTTTATTTTTATTTTATTTATATATATGTAGATGTATATATGCTAACATTTCACTGAAATTCTAAGGATGTGTTACTATGCTGCTGTTAATCCTGTTTTTTAAACTCATCGTCTGATATTATAAGCTACGACTAAAGCTGAGACATCACACACACACACACACACACACACACACATACATATATGTATATATATATATATATATATATATATTGGATATATATTTATATATATATATATTCATTAATCTTGGATGCAGAAATTCTTGTGCTACAATGTAGCTACTAAAATTTTACGATTTAACATCAGACAGCCAAAGATATATTTCAAAACATAGGGATATAATTTTATGTAATATTAGAAAAAGCAATGGAAAAGTTATCATCTGACTAGGGTTTCCTTTTTTATTTTTTTTCCTTCCATATAGATTTCTTTGTTTTAAAATTTTACATACTCCTCAATAATTATTCACAATTCCTGCTTTTTCAAATAAAATGTTCTCCCATGTATATTTGATAGCTTAAATTATTAAATATTTCTTAAGACAAACGTATTGATAATTATCCGGCTTCAAGTCACATATGTTAAATACATCAGTGTAATTTATAATTAGTACCATACAAATATAATCTAACAATATATGATACTGTGTCATATGATATTATTTTTAAGGTGCTGCGGCTTGCTAGTTTTAAAGCACATTAAATCGGTTTATGATATTATTTTAAAGTGTGAATACACTCTCAATGCACCACTTCGCGATACGCTCGACGACCAACTCGACACTAGACTACGAGACACATTCTGCTCCGCGTACCAGCAGGGTATATATAGCTCTCGAGAACTCGAGCTTCGAGAACATTCTGGACCAAACCCGTAAGAATTCGTTCTAGACGGTTCTCCATCCTTCTATGGCATATTGCATATTTTGTAACCAAATGTTGTCAAATGGGCGACTTCGCGCAAACCCTGGCAACCCTAAAACCCCTTTGCGGGAAGCTATCTTACCGCGTGGTGTCCATTTCGTAACAATATATACATATGTATCACTTCAGTAGAATATCATTTTGAATTCTGGAGACGAGAACACATTTGTACATCCTGAGTTATTACATTAAACTGCAATGCATTTGCATATTCTCCTCTTTGTTGAGCTCCAGCTATACAGTTACACTAAATGCATTTATGTCGCATATTTAATGCGTTTATATTGTGTATGCAGATTTGGTAATGGAGTTTCTTTCATAACGAATTTAACATTTAGTTCTGATATATCCATATTTATTCGTTCTACTTAGAGTAAGCTAAACGCAAATTAATCTGTAGGACCCAAAGTTGTAGTCTAGTATGATCCATTAAAATTCGAATAGTGCATTCAACTTAATGGCTTAATGACAACAGAATAGCTGAGAATTTCATAACATTGTACTGGAAGATAAGAGGCTGGTTCGAGGATAATCCTTGTTAGATAGTCAAGTGCCGAATGTATGGTTAATCCAAAAGACAATAGGATTTACAAACTTTTGTATAGTGTATCAAAAATGAAATAGACAATTAATAATTTACCTGTTTTTGAAAAGCATTCAATAAAAGTTTTCTCTGAAACAATAATCATAAAAAGAAAACGGTATAATAAGCTAAGATGTAGTAGTCCCGAACATTCGGTTTAAGTTTGAGCACGTAAAATTTAGGATCATCATAAGATAAATATTACGATTCTTGTCTAAAGGGGCTTTTTTAACGTTTTTGTATTACTTTTATTTATTAAATATCATATTCTCCGCACTTAAACCATAAAATTTAATTCAACATCAATATCGCAAAATAATTTGAAAAGAGCATATATTTAGAATTTCCGATACACAGTCTCGTGCCCTGGTGATAAAAATGTTTTGTTCTCTGTACAATGTTGCCATTTCTCGATTTGAAATCGTTGAGTTTCTGATTAAAATATTCATAAATACTTTACAAAATATGAAACAGATAACAAAAGAAATTATAAATTTGGGCTCCAGATGCCCATATTCTGGTGGAGACGTATGTTATTCAAAATTACCGTTGTTTTATCGCAATGCAAGAAACATACATACATTTATGCAGATTCTTCATTATTTATTTTCTTTAAATATAATACAGGGCGATAATATTTGCTGGCAACAATTTGAAAAGTGAAAAGTAGTTTGTAGTAAAAATGCTGAAACAAAATGCTAAACAAAATGCTAAAACGAAATTAATAGCCCTTCTGAGCTAACGCGCCTTGGGCTAAAAAACATGAGAAGCTCGAGTATAGGGATGAAAAATTTCAGTGCTCTAAATAAGTACTTTTAAACTACAAATATATTTTAAATCTGTTAATGAACTGTGTTTGGTCACAAAATATATCTTATGTAACTCCGAGTAACACTCAAGAGATTCTGTGCCATCCTTACAACTCGCTGTAAGTAAAATCTCCTGTAAATATACTCATAATGGTAGATTGTGCTTGACATTTTATTAGTTAGAAATAGGATTACAAATGAATATCAGTTATAGTGACTGAAAGCTAGAAACACATCACAATTTGCCATGAAATTTAAGGAACATTTTAGCCTAAATAGTATATTTCATTAGCGGGATGGCCATGAGCATAAAGCCTGTTCAAAAATTAACATGCGTCGCCCAGACGGTATTGTGGTTAGGAAAGCCTAACTGCAATACCGAAGGGCCTTGGTTCGAATCCTGGAGAAGGCATGCTTGTAACTATCCGTCCCTTCATAGGAGGCGATGGTGGCACACCTATTAGGTGCCTCTATAATAAAGAGACCACAACATCTGGCCTTGTATAGATTAATGGACTGCGTTACACAGTAACTGTTCACAATCTGCTATTGGGGGGGGGGAGATTAGCATGCAGTGAAACAGAGCGAACTTCCTTAAGACCAGACGTAATTCGACGCTTGTCAAAAAAAGAATAAGAACATGATTGATGCTTTTTAAATGCAATCCTCCTCGTGCTACTTAAACTTTAAAACTTGCCAACTTTTTATTTCGTATCCATGAAACTGTCAACATCAGACGTCAGACGAAGAAACTGAGGAAAATGTTTTATGTGAAACTGAAATAGCAATTAGATATCAAACTTCGATATTTATCAATTTACTAAGCACACAAACTAAGCACTTATCATTTACGTATTTAATATTATAATTTGTATGTTACTTGTTCATATAAATCCTTTTTTCTGTGCGATCTAATATAGATCCAACTGACCATATTAATATATAAGGTCAACTAAAATACTTTCCTTTCGTACTCTTTTATATTACGTTTATAACGATTGTACCAATTGGTTCAAACTGTCTAGGATGGTGTTATTTTATCTGACCTTTGAGCCTCCCAGCTGATATAGTAGTTAGTGACCCTGACTGCCCTAGGGATGGACCCGGGCTCGAAACCTACAGAGGCCATGGTTGTAACTGCCCGTTCCTTCATAGGAGGCAACATGAGCCACCTATTAGCCTTCATAGGAGCCTTCATGGAGATACCTATTAGGTGCTCCCATAATAAAATAGGCACCACTTCCGGCCCTTGTAATGGCTATTAAATAAAGTACCCGGCTGTTAAAAAAATAAATATTTCCACTTTGAATACAAATGTATAGCTATTTCATATCAAATGAAATTTTCTTTTAAGAATTTCATTTAATACCAATTTGGTTTCATTATTTGATCGTTATCGGGCAGATAATTATTTAAATACTATAATGCATTTTGAGTTTGTGTACATTACACATTTAGGTCAAAGTAATTTTCCTCTTAAAATGTTACGTGTCAGAAGATGATAGTTAAGTAACTCTTCACTTACCATTAAAACTGAGGTTTTGTAGATGTGAAAGCGATTTTACGAAGTTATGAAAGAGCTTTGTTCTCAAGCTTCATTCAACTGGTTTTGAGCAATAAACCTAAAGTCACAGCTAAATAAATTAATAGAAGAGAAATGTGATAAATATAATATAATTTCTTAACAAATAATAATTAACATTATTTTAAATTTACCGTACATTACCAAAATGTACATAAAATACGATCATGTAGAAATATATTCCGTAAATGGTATTATAAGAGATTATAAATAAAAGAAAACGTTATTTTATATTTATGGTGCATTAGCAAAATGTTCATCAAAACAATAGCATGCTAATATTAATATAAAGGATAATGTATAAGAGATTGTAATTTTCATAATAAAAGCGATCATTACTTTTTTTAAATAAAAGTCTTGCTTTGCCAATGTTAACTTTCATTATTATCAAAATTTGAAATTTATTGCACTGAATTCTCTAAATTCAGTAAATTTTTAAATGCAGTAATTCATTTTAATGACAGGAAAATTCAAGAATAGAAACTTTCAGGCACCCATTAGAAGCACTAAAACATATCTCAAAAAAGGGAAGAGTTAGAAATATTATTTCGTCAAAACAAACAAACTATCACAATTTCGAACATGCGAAATTTAATTATTCATGTAACATTTTAAAGGTCAAGTTTATTCTTAACCCCTACATTTCAATTATTCTATGGAAATAGAAATCTTTCCGACGTATCCAAAATAATCTTTCCAATAAATATTCGAGCATGAATATTTCTGCTAGCTGACATTTTTAATTACTACTTTCCCTTTAAATGTCAGCAGAATTAAATTGTTTGAAGCAAAGTTCATTTTTCGCTAATCTTCTCTTTGACACATATGCTGAACGAAGACAGTTTAAATATTTTACGCTGCAGACATTCATGAATAATAATAAACAATGCAGACGTACTATCATGCACCTAAAATTAATGTAATTTATCAAGATTACTTTAAGCGGTGGAAATGGTGGAACAACATCCTTAATTATTATTCCTGCATATTAAAATTTTACAAAGAAATTTTCTCCCAAAATTCTCATCTATATAATAAAGAATAAGTAAAATTGTTGTATTTTTCTGTGTAATGTAGCGCGAGACAAATTTTAAGAGAAAGCTATGGAAAAGTAAGAATACAGGGCAAGTGAATTTAACATCGAGTAAATGGGTATCTAGGTAATTTGGCGAGAAATCGCCAAATTTGGCGACCAATTATCGACATTTGGGTCCGGTCCCTGTATCGGAATTCAATAAATGCGATTGCCCACGATGTTGGCTGTAACCGTAATTCCACCCTCGTATTGCTTTCCAGTAATTTCGAGAAGCGGAAAGTACTAGAAATATCTCGCAGCTGGTTGAAGACTATATAAATCCTAAGAGAGAGCATCTGGTCTCAGATGCTTAGTTATTATTGTTGCTATTTATTAGTTCTGCGTGAATTGAGATATATCCGAGTTAGCTTTCTCTGCAGATACGCTTTGCACTACGTTGCGTTTAACGTTCATAGTAGTTTGAAGCGTAACTACTGATTGTACTGTGAAATACTGTGGACACCTTGTGATTGGCATTATCAGTCTTCAAACTGCTACCTGTATTTGATAACCACTAAAACCCTGAGAACAACACACAGAGAAATATGACAATTCCTTACATTCTCACATGCTTAAACGGTGACTGTAACCATAAGGAAGAGCCTACAGATAACGAGTTATTATCCACCATATTTAATTCTAGCACCACTGCGGATAGCACCAATCCGTTCTTAAGAGCATCCAATAATTAGTTATACATTGTTTACATTCCACACAAATAACGCCATTTTTCAGAACTCTTTTCAAGAAACAATAACTTTAACTATACGAAACTTTACAGCTGATTTCATTATACGGTTTGATATTTATTAATTTACCTGTATTGATAGCATTCATAAATTTTAAAACTTAAAATTATATATATATATATATATGTAATAATAAAATTCCATAGTCAAGAATGCACTTAAAATTCTAACTCTATGCTCTTTTCATTTTTAATGCGATGTTCTCTTATTTGAAAGTACGTGGAATTAAATCCACAGCTCCGTAGTGAAGTTGTTTTTCCCGCCTTTTCTACACGTACAGTTATAGAATGTTCTGGAAATATTTAAAGCGAACTGGATTGGCTGACGAGGCTGACGCCATTTCCTGGAAGTTCCGCCTTTCCAGAGGCTATAAAAGGACTCGCAAAAGAATATCGGGGCTTTTTCCTAAACGTCACGATGCAGTAAACTTCATACAAAAAGTTATTAGTAATTCTTTTTATTTACTCCGGATATCTGATTTTGTAACTGCTATTTCTCCTGAATAATAATAAATGGATATTTTTTTTTCTTTTTTTTTTAACTTATCGTCTGATAATTTAAGCTACGTCTAAAGCTGGTACATCATATATATATATATATATATATATATTATTTTTCATATCTATTATATATATATATATATATATATATATATATAATAGATATGAAAAATAATCCCTTTTATGTAACATTTTACTATAGACATGAATGCTGCTACAGTATTTTAAAGATGCAAACATTGTTATAGTAGATTTTTATTATGTTATTGCCCTATGTTTTGCCTTATATTAGATAATATTAAGTACCTACATGAGTAAAACTTTAACGCTCTTAAAAATGTGTATGTAACAAGAGCAATACAATGTTCTCCATGTAGATTTCAAATTCGAGCACTCCCTTCCGAATCTCATTCTTACGACGGTCGCAAATCACTTCAGCTACAATTTAAAGAAAAAGCGAAAAAAAAATCTAAAGTACCTCTCAAGAAACGGTTTATTGTATTTGTCAGTTAATTTAAAAGGTGCTGGTGGTTTTAGCGCTGTGAGGAGAAATCGCGTGAGCTCTAATCACGCAACCGTCCATCATGTATCCGAAGCTACCCCTGGTCGGCGAAAGACGAAGCAAAGCAAAATATTGGTGTTGCAGTGTGGTGCAACCTTGTTGCACGAACTTTTAAGTGTCAGAGATCACGGACTTAAACTGCGGTCGCGTGTTAAAGATCTAGGCGGGGAAACTATGGAAATAAATAATAAAGTAAACAGGAAGCAAGTTTATAGCAAAAATAGCTATACAAATGGCGGCTGTTGAAGGATTAAGGTTGCAAAACTATCACATAGAGATTTGTTACTGCATGGTTATGCGCATGCAAACCTAACTTATTTGCATTTATTTGCAGTTCTTTGTGTAATAAAACAGTAGTTTGATGAAAACCATGCTGACAAAGCTTGGGAATTATATAATTATGACCTTTTTACTACTATTAGCTACTGAATGTAAAGTGGCTTAATGGAAAATGACCAAGTTAAGATTGTTTCCATGGATTGAATGGAATGGAACACTCGCTAATAAAGAAGTATGTTCGAGTGCTTTAAGTACGGGTTTTAGCTGTATTGATGAATGAGCTCAAACAGATAATAATTTTTGTAGTTTTTGAAACTTTATTGGATTTGAAATTTTATTGGATTTATACTGACATGCAAATTGCAGAGGAATAGATATTAAAAAAATAAAAAAAAATAATATAAATGCTTAGGCATGATCATTTAAAAAAAAACTTGCATTTCCTAAAATTAATTTAAAATGCGGTTAATCTTTGGTTTATGGTAACTTGGCGATTTGTTGGCGAAAATTCGGCAACCAACCCTGCTACAGCAACCTGCTAGTTTTGTTTTGGACGCCATTTTATTTTCACGAAGTAAAGGCATTTTTTTTTTTTTTTTTTTTTTACTCAACACATTTTCCAACAATCTGCTAGCCAAATTACGCTTATACTAGAACTTTTATGGAACAAAAATGCTTAATCATGACGAAAATTAGGTGCGAAATTGGGAGAAAGTGCAGAATCGCAAACTGTTCGCCGCGTGTTTAAGAATTGCACATACACGGTATCATCCATGTACACGTCGACCTATTTCCACATAAAAAAAACATCCCAGAATTGCACAAAAATGGCATTGCGCACACTCTTGACTTTATCCATACTACTAAAGTCCTAGCTAGTAACTTTTATCGCCTTACCAAAATGTCGCCAAACTACCTGTTACCATATTCCAAAAATTAGTCCAAAATGCTTTTCAGGATGCTTCTACTGCTTATGTTATGCACAAAAAGTTGCAATTAACTTAATTAGTATTGAAGTAATTATTAAAAATGTCATTAATGTTGTAAAGACATTAGGTATTTTTTGGAAGCAGGCAAGATGAAAAATTAGCAACGCCTTCGCCGGGAATCGAACCACGGACCTCTGGAATACTGGCCCAGTGTGCAGACCACCACACCACGAAGGCATGCTAGAAAGGCGGAAGAAATACATTATATACTTCCCCTTATAAAGGGCGACTGGAATTTTTAGGGGACCCAATCGCCAAATCCTGAGTGGGGAGAATCATCATCCACCCCCATTTTAGTTCGGGTGCCAATGTAGAGATATTAGGTATTTTTGGAAGCAGGCAAGATGAAAAATTAGCAACGCTTTCGCCGGGAATAGAACCACCGACCTCTGAAATACCGGCCCAGTGTGCAGACCACCGCACCGCGAAGGCAAGCTAAGAAGGCGGGAGAACTACCTTATAATGTTCTGACTTCGGATACTATTTTTTTCTCCAAAGTCACGTGTGCCGAAAACAGTTAACTCTATTATGTATGTTTTATAAGAAGTGTTTATTATTTTTAATTTCTGCATAAAATTTTACTTTACTTCTTTTCAAATTTTAATGTATCAAAATTATTTAATAACTCAGATACTAGTAGCTATTTTTCTGCTACGAACTTTTAAATACGTATATGTTAGTATCTTGTAATAGATGTTTTTTAGCTATAAGCTGAACTACAAATAATTAAGAATTGGAAATGTTTATTAATAATGTATTTAATTACATTTTCGCGCAGAAAACAAATTTCTTCGATTTTCTTTTTCTGATAAAAAAAAAAAAAAAAAAAAAAAAAAAAAAAACTTTATCGCCTTTTTTACAGACAGTAGAATTAATACCTAAGAAAATACTTTAATAAATATAACGTAATAAATATGTCGTCTGAAAATAATACGAAGAATTTTGATATAGCACGCAAATCAGCAGTTCAAGGAGGACTGATCTATTACAATCAGAATGGTTATAAGTAACATGTATACTAATAATCTAAAACGGATAAAAGGGAATGAATTATTTGTCACATTTTTTATTTATTTAGTCAATCAACAGAAGCACTTTTTTTTAGAACGTGGAATTCTGTGTGGCGTCAATCTCAACGCGTGTTCTAAGTGTCTGGTTTTATTCTTCTTTCAAATTAAGATATAAAACGAGTCTTTCTGTTGTAAATTGTTTGAAAGGTCACTTAAAATTATTTAAATCCCTCAAAAAAGCGAAGATATAAATACACAAATATGTTTCTCTGTCGAAATGACACCAATAGACGTTCTAATATTATTAAAGCGTTATTTTCATTTCGTTCTCCTTAAAACTTATGATAAACATTCATTATCACATGATACTTTTAATATTTACAATATATTATAAATTATATACATAACAGCTCATAATGAATTTCCATTTACATAGCTTGGGCCAACTGCGGCTGAGCCGCAAAATCGTTGAACACTTGTAGCTCCGGCTTGGCTTCGAATCGAGGCGAACGGGCTGGCTGCACGGACGTTTTCGAGGTTTTTCGCCTGTGTAACTTGTATACGAGCCATTTTACCTTAGCAAGTCCTCGAAGGCATTCCTCCCCTTTATCAAATAGCTCTAGTGTGCTTTGCCATTATAAACTAAACGAAACTCATTTATAATGTGTGAAAGAGCTAATTTCCATTAGAAAGTCCACGTAGGCATCCCTACTCTTAAGCAGATAGCCATAGTGTACTTTGCCATAATAAACTAAACCAAACAAAAAATATTTACATAGTATTCTTTTATTTCAATAACTACAGATGTATTTAGCAATTAATATTTCTAACAGCATTAGTAAAGCATTAGCATCTTTGTAATGTAGCTTTGTAAACTGCAAACAATCCTAACTACCGATTTAAATATCAGTCAGATTTCAAGTCAATCTTTCAACAAACATGTTGTCATATTCTATTTCTGTTTTAAGAGGTTTTTCCATTTATAATAGCCCAAGAACAATAAACATGAAAGCCTCACATAAAATTTCAGATGTTTATTCTACAAATGCGTGATATTATATGACAAACAGAATAGTTAACCTTACAAATTCTGGATAAAGATTGCATGTTAGTTTGTTAACTAGCATATATCAATTATAGGTGAGTTACTGGTATGACTAACAATGAAACGGTTAATTAAGTTACTCGTGATGTCAATGACTATCATGGATTTAATGTACTATTAACTGTACTCGATTAGTTACAGGTGAAAGGGTAGATTGAATCAGAGTTGAATTTATTCACGTGCAAGAAACACAGTACATATCATAAAGGTTATTGTTTAGGATATCATTCAACTAAAATATCTGCTTAGTATCATTTTCAATGCCATTTTGCTTTCGATCGTTATTTTCATTAGTGTCATCTATCAATGAAAGCATCAAATAAGTACTTACCCTTTGCCAAAACAAATATCCTTTCTTGCAATTTACATTTTACAAACACTTTTGGGTTTGTTTAATTTTTATAATTTTATTAAAAAAATTATCGGGGAATTTTGTCTCGCGGTGCAATTAAAAGGCATGTAGTACATTCAACAGTACATTATTGATTTTCTTATGCTTGTTTGTAGCTCTGCAGTAATTTATCTTTCGGTTTTATTGCTTAATTATTCTGGCTTGAAATTTGCAACTTTTAGCAGTTTGTAGATGGATATATATACCGAAAAAATAAATTATTTGATTTATTCATTCAGGTGAAGAAGCTATTTGGGATTGACCTTAGAAATATATGAGTAATGGGGATGCCGACGCACTGTATGTCGAAAATCTGTGTATAAATATTGTGTACCGGCATCCTTATGGCTAATATAAGTTTATAACAAGCACCTATATTGTTGGCTGCGTTATATTATTATTCAGAATAGGAAGCATGAAAAACTAAGTGAGTCTTCATTCAGAAGTCAAACAACAAAATCAGCGTTATATTTTCAAATTTTCACAGGACTAGTTTCGATGGTTTTACCGAACGACAATCCTCAGCTGCAAAAACGGAAATCAGCGAGATAGGATATAACGATTAGATAAGATAAGAAAGCCTGGACAGAAAATAAGCTAGTGGAGCCATGTGTTGATGAAACCAGAACTAAAACATAATTCCATTGGAGAACTGGATATACGTACTAGAGGCATTTCACATTCATAAAAATCTTTCCGTTCTAGTTAACGATCCTAATTCCAATCCATCTTTGTCTTCGGCGTTTAAAAAAATTATGTTTTAGTTCTGGTTTCATCAACAGATGGCGCCACTAGCTTATTTTCTGTTCAGGCTTTCTTATCTTATCTAATCGTTATATCCTATCTCGTTCATTTGCGTTTTTGCAGCTGGTGATGGTAGTTCGGTAAAACCATAGAAACTAGTCCTATGAAAATTTGAAAATATAACGCTGAATTTATTGTATGACTTCTGAATTAGTATTTTTTCGTCGTGTTATTGTGTTTTAACTGAGGCTTTATCAAGTATTACGGATTATTTCCTACTTGCTAGGCAATGGGATCCAGTCGAGATTGCCGCATAGGATCCACAACCTCGGCACAAGATCGACAAGGAAACTCAAAAACTGTTTTCTTTTCTACTGCGGTGTTCATTCTTCGTTCTGGTGAAGGCATCGATGTTATGCCGCTGACATAACAATATTTTAATCAAGTTCTTTCCCTCCTTGGTTATAGACCGTTGCTAATTATGGGTATTGTGTGTTCGCTGTGCCAATGCAGATGTAAATTATCTTTCTCGAGTCGATTGCATGCTTGTAACAAATTTGAGCAGGTAGCCGACGTGCTATATTACTGTTACTCATTCGTCGATGCTGATAATGGGTCTTCATTACTCTACTAAAATTTGGTCTTATGACTCGGTGTCAAAGTCGCTGCGTCTTATCAACCTATGCCTATTTTGATAGCATCATCGTGACAAATCGCATTTCTATGCTGATCATATGTTTGTGACGATCCATGCTCATTATGTCCATGTCGATGCTATGTAAATGTCCGTGTTAGTTCTGTATCGTTTCAATACTATATCCGTAGTCTCGCAATAGCCGTGTCAGTATCCGTGTCGATTCTGTGCCATGTTGATCCTAAGCCGATCACACGCTTGTAATGAATCGCTTTGTAGTGACGAACCTGAGCAATTACCAAATGTGTTTTAGTTCTTTTACTCATTACGAATCCTTATTCAAATTTCTTTTTATCGTATCAATCCTATGTAAGTAGCTGTTGTTAGTGGCCTGACAAAATCGATTCTGCAAGCTGTTGATGCTATGTTAAAGTCCATCTAGTGCTATGTCAATTCTTTGCACTACCGATAAGCCATTACCTCTAGGATTCGATCCAAGAATTTTCCAACCAAAGAATATGAATAGAATACGAAAGAATGAGAATAGAAACTCTATTATGATTCTTTACAGTATATTGATAACAGGTTTCATTCTCACCATAAAGCAAGTTAGAAAATATATAACTAACAACACAAGGAAGAAATAGTTAACTGATTATGGCAGAGTAAGCTCTAAAACTGACAGCTTATTATATAACATCTACTCCAATTTTATATTGCTTTTGTATATACACATTTGTAAATTAATATGCATTCATAAATATACATTTATATACATATTATATGTATTGATGTAGAGTATGCATAGATAGATACATATAGTATGAAATTGTAATATATCATACATATTATGTATGGATATATACAGTAGGAATATATATACTCATACATATTATGTATGAATTCTAATCATAAATATACATTTGCAATTTTATACTGCAAATGCAAATTTATGAATGTGTATTTATCTACGCAATCTCGGCAGAGAAGAGCTTTATTTTGCTTTAAATTATTAATCAATGCGCCTCTTAGACAAGTTTTCAAGTAGCTGAAAATATACAAACGTTTTAAAATATATTTATTTTATTCATGTAGATACACGTTCAAGTGACGCAGCAGCATTAAATCCTATGCTTCTTTGAAACACGTTTTTCTACTTTTTAAAATACTTGAAAAAGGAAGTTGCCGGATTTGCAATTATATTATAAATACAGATCGTATATCTGTCGCCTTTTTTACTTGTTTTTAGGGTAAACAGACACACCTACCATATAACAGAAAAGTGTTTTTTACTTATCTGGTATCTAACATAGCAAAGGAGAGCACAGAAAAAAAAAAAAAACATTTAAGATATTTCTAAAAACGTGCTTAAGTCAGTTGCAGAACATTACTCTTAAAAGAACAAAAATCGTCTAAATTTGAACGGTATCGTTTAATAACCATAATGTAACTGACAGATAAAAAATTACTATTTCTAATAATGATGCCACTCCAACAAATTTAACAGCGGGACATTATTATTTGTAAAACAAAACTTCTCGGAAAGGAAAGAAGAAAAGAATTATTTCTTCATTCTCGAGAAAAAGATACTTTTTATTTTTTTTATTTTTAAACAAAAACCTTTGTCCTTTATTTCCCACTTCAGAAATGACAGAAGAAAAACGTTTAACTTCTCCACGTCCATCGCACAATTCGTACTCTGTATGAAAGTAAGAAACAAGAAAAGAATTTCCGAGTTTCTTTCTTGCCTTATCAGTAAAAACGAAAGACGTGAGTACTATTTGGCGCAAGATAGAACTTAGGTTTCTTTGTTTAATGCAATTTCTTAATTTCGATATTTTATTTCTTCATTTTCTTTCTCAAACAGTGATGATGCTTCGCTATTAATGTCTTCGTTTAAAAGAAATGACTTCTGCTGATTGTAACAATAAGTGATCATATCTTAAAAGTCCTCAAACATATGTTGCCAGCGTTTATGTCTCTTGGGCCTTACTTGTCTCTTAAGATTCTGACGTTAGTCTCTAGAGAAATGTGATAAGTTTTATCCGTACTTCGAAGTAAAGGCTGCGAGAATGACAACATGCCTACCTTGTACAGTGTTTAAGGTTTTCTACTGAATTATTAACAACTCAGGAGAAATTTGGCGGGGGTAAAAAAAAAAATGTTGTTTTCAATTTTTCAACTAATTCGGTCTAATTGTACTAATTTGAAGTAGTTCTAGTTATTCAGAATTAAATAATGTTGCTTGTTTACTTCAATACGACACGTGAGCCGAGAGTTAAATGCCTAAGAGAGATTTAATCCTGCCACATTGCTCTTGGAAAAAGGAAGAAAATATCTATACATAAAATCAGTTCATAGGGCTGAAATACCATGTTTAACGATTTTACTCCCTTGCTAGCTGGTGGGTAGGATTTACTTAAACAAAGGCTATTGGTAAAGATGTCTAAACTACTCAGACATGGTCTAACTCTTAGAAAATCGAAGCCTTCGCTAACCTGTATGCTTAAAATACCGAAACGCCCGTTCTCGTACATTACCCGTTCCGTCCGTTTCCTCCCTTACATTAACGCATAAAGAGGTGTGAAGATTTCAAATGGCATCCTTTCTACTTCCTAACAAAGAAGCTTCCATTAGCCTTTTAGGACAAGCTATCTGCGATAAACTGATACAATGCATTTAGGAAAACTGCGCTTGTACGGCATACCTTAAGGGAAGGGAAGAAAACAACATTGCGATCTCGGTCGTTTCTGGCCGTTTGAATGAAAGGCTGTCTAGGCCGTTTTGTACTTCAAAGGGTCAATACTACGAGAACATAGTGACAAACATTCCATATAGCGCATAGTTTATATTTACTAAAAATTTATTTAAAGTAAACCGCTTGAAAAATATGTGCAGTGTTAGTGAGCAAACTACTTGTAAGAAACAAATATTGTATGCAATGAAATATTTTGCGATTTTAGCTGTTACTTTTTATTTATCTTTTCCTTAACTAGAATGATCGTTCTCTATATGGTTCATAGCCTTGAAAATATTAATTTACCACCTGCTGTTTGCCTGATTTAAAAATTAACTGCCTACTTTAGGTTAACCATTTCTAATTTTTTTTTAACAAAGCAACGGCTGAATTTCTTTCAGAAATTGATGGTTTCATTCTTTTAAATTTTATTTTTAGATTAGCTGTTGTTAATGCCAGATTTGCTATTAAAATCTAATATACAAATTTTAGGTAATTTCATACTTTTCCCCCTATACTTATTAATATTTTAAAAATCAAACGCTTATAACCTATATTCTAACTTTGGGCTAACCATTTCTAACCTTTTTTAACAAGTGAACAGCTACTTTTCTTTTAGACACTGATTGTTTCATTCTTTCAAATTTTGCTTTTAGATGAGCTGTTGTTAATGCCAGATTTGCCATTAAAATCTAATATACAAATTTCAGATAAATTTCATACCCTTTTTTTTCCTGTATTACTAATATTTTAAAAATATTAACAAGCTTTGGAAGACAATAATAAACATTAGCATAAAAAAACTATGTCACTAGTTTTAATCTCAGTTAGGTTGTCATCATCAGTTCTTTATATCTTGTGTTTATGTATGAATTTTCGTTCGTTCACTTACGTGCAATAAATATCTCCTGAAAAATTTTAAATTGAAAAAAAGCTATATATTGCATTCAAAGCCTAATATTAGGTGCAAAATACTCTTTTAGAACATTGCATTTTTACAAATTCAAATTATCTAATAAAATACACCATCACATTTTGTATGTATAATTTATACAGAAATTATTTCGTATGCTTGTACTCCATTTTTAATCAAATTTTAAACTATTATCTTGTCTCGATAATTTCATATATCTGTTACTAAAATTAATTGCATATCTGGAAGTAAATTGATAAACAAAAATAACTGAGAAGAAATTTATTATTATAAATGTAAAATTGTATTTTTTTAAACTTTTAATGAAATTATATGTGAAGTTTTAGCATCTAATATCGCATAAAGTAAAATAAAAAATCTGCAGACGAAGCTCTGCGGGAAAAATAAGATTACAGGGCAAGTCTGTTTAACATTGAAGTAAATTATCTCGCTAAATTTGCGAGACGTTTCCTAGATAGCGATGGTTTTTTGCGATTAATGTTTGCTTCTAAATTTTGCGAGAAATCTCAAAAAGTCGTCAAACATGGCTGCCACTTAATGACATTCTGGTCTGGTACCTGTATAACTGTAATTGGTACAATAATTAAATACGTAAAGATAACCGTATTCGGCTCTTATATGTAACTTTATATGTATTGCTCTTATACGTATATGCCTTCCAGTAATTTCAAGAAATGGAAGATACTAAAGATGTCTCGGCGCCGGGGGAAAATTATATAAAACACTAGAAATCATCAGTTTCTCATCTTTTAATTCCGAGTTAATCTCCGTGCGATCTTTGCTTTTTACATTGCGTTCTGTTTAACAGTCTTGCCTGAAGTGGTATCTATTGATTATGCTTTGTTATAGTAAGAAGAGATTTTAGAGTACATTTATCAAAGTTCCAAACTTTTAAATTGTTTTTTTGGGGAAAATAAATTCTAGCAAGCTGTCATCGGTTTCGTGTGCATTCTGTCCGGTGAAACATGTACGCACGCAGCAATTTTTAAAGCTGTTTGTATGTGAATTTAACATTTGCTAAAAAATGTCCTAATAGTCCTTACTACGCCATAAGACATAATAATAATAAAAAAAAATAATTAAAAAAAAATTGCATCTTCACTGAGCATTTGCGTCATTGCCTTAAAATTATGACGACTGTTGACCGCTAAAATTAAAAAAAGCTTCATATTGTCTTTATCAATCACTAATCATTAATTAACGGTATAGAAGAAATTTAATGGATTTCAGTGTATTTTTTAAACCAACTGCTACGACTTTCTCTGAAAATATCTCTTTTTCCTTTTTTAATTAACATTTAATTTAATTGATTACATTTAATTGATTCATTTTCATTCTTCGATTACAAACTTCTTAAAAAATAAGATACAAATAATACGGAACTTGAACTGTTTCCTTAGTTTTCTTTTCTTTTCTTTTCTTTTTTTTTTTTTTTTTTTTTTCTTTTTCCTTCTTTTTAGTCCAAAGGGATTTGAATCCCGAAGGACTATTAGTTTCGTTTTGGCATTTTGCGTCGGACTCATAAATGTCGGTTCACTTTTCAAACTGTTGCCACAAAATGTTAGAGTCCTGCATTATATTTGAAGAAATTAAATAATGAAAAATCTGCATAAATGTATGTATATTTCTCGTATTATGATAAAACAACGGTACATAGAGTTATCGAATTTTGAATAACGTAATCCTCCAACGAATATGAGCATGTGGAAGACCAAATTTGAAATTTGAAATTTGTTTTATGATCGATTTCCTATTTTTTAAACTTTGACGAATTTTTGATTAACAAACTCAAGGATTTCAAAGCGAGCAATGGCAACGTTGTGCAGAAAAAACATTTTTATCTCCAGCGCGTGAGTCTCTGTATCGGAAATTCTAAAGATATGCTCGTTTTAAAACTATTTTGCGATATTGCTGTTGCACTGGATCTTATGGTTTAAGTGCGAGGAACCTGATATTTAATAAAGAAAGGTAACACACAAAATGTTAAAAAACGTCCCTTTGGACGTAATTTAAAATCTGAAACATTTCAGATTTTTTTTTTTTTTTAATCTTTTTTTTTTCTTTTTTTTTTTCTTTTTTTTTTTTCGAATTCTTCTAAAGTTATGATCGCCTACCTCATTCTACATCTATTAACAAAGCTGCAGTTAAGTTTCTTCCTAATTGCTAACCTAAATACATTTTGATCATAAAAGACGTAATTAAAATTTTGCATACGTTTGTCAAGAGAGTTTCAAACTAAAATTGTAATACATTTTCAGCCCAAATAATCATTAAAAATGCTGCACACACTGACATTACCGTTTATTAATGTGTGTAATAAACAAAAGAAAAACTTTAAAAAGAAAAACTGCGTAACTTCGTTTATAAAAACGTAACTCTAATTAACATTAACTTGAGAATGCCAAAGTAATCTGAATAATAAATTTGTATGCATCTACATTTCACCAAATTCCCCATGCTTTCATAAATTATTCATACATTCATTCTCTAGTGAATTACTCAGCATTTAAAAGTTTTCGAAACTGATGTGTACGTTTGCAAATTATAAAGCAATTCCTGAATATACAGCAGAAATTTTCGGCAGGGACAGTTTAGTCATTGCTCAAGGCTACAATATTTAGTCAAATTAGAGAACATGTACGTCATGAATTAAATTCCTCTCACTTTAATATTATTGATTTAAAGTTAAATTAAATGACGACACCAGTCCTCATAATTATTAGGAAAACGTTTGTTTAATATTTTTATGAAGTGTAAAGTAATTGTTTAGATTCTTATCAAGTGAAAAGAAAAACAATTCAACATTTTAATTATTAAAAGTCTTCAAGATGCTGAGAAATATGATTCAACGGCTCTTTTCTCTGCTAACTTCACTTGGCTCAACAACGATTTCCTAACGACTGGTTAACCATGTTTCGGATGCCCCTAAAAGTTATGTAAATAAACACACAACGTCATATAGTAATGCTTAGATTTGATGCAGATATGCCAAAAAAAAGTTTACTGTGTGGGAAAAAAAAGAAAATATAGCATTAGTTGTAGGTTACAAAATTGAGAATGTCAGCAATAAGGAATATTTGTTAACTACTAATTATTTTATGCCAATACCAAAGACTATTTTTTTTAAATATACAGTCTGATAGCTTCCATACTGAACTATAAGTCTGCTTTCCAAAGTCCATCAATCGTAATGAGCTTGAGCTCAGAAGAGCTTTTTTCAGGATTGAGCTCTTTTCAGGAGACAAAAGCACAATAAGAGGACTTTGCAAGAATATGTTGAAAAGGTATTTATGCAATACCTGTATCAGTCTCCATTTTTTAAGGAATGCAGTGGTACTTCTCAAAGTATGATATATTGCTTTGTCCTGATGAAGTTTCACTCTCTAAAAGCCATTTTCATAAAGAAAGGGAATTTTTTATAAATATCAGAAACTATCTGTTGACAGCACTTTGAGTTGATTTTAATATTTTTTTCTACTTTTCTTATTTTAATTTTCCACCGAAAGAGAATGCGACAATCATTAACCCCTTTTGAAACTTGCTCTGCATTGAGAGAACAAGGTTTGTACATGTTTTTCTCTTCGTTTTTGGTAACAAATAGACCTTTTCTATTGCAGTCATTTACGTAAACCCATGCTTCATCAATACACTTCGTTTGTCTCCCTCTAAACGGTTTTCATATAGGGTACTACAAATTGCTCTGCGTTAAGATACATGCCTCTCCAAAAGATGGTGAACATCACGTTTTTTAGCTTTTTAAGTTGCAAATCTTGGTTTATTATTTTATTTATTGATGTTACAAATGTGTTTAAAGATTTTGTAACTGATATCTGCTTCGGCAGGTTTTCAGCATCAGAAATAATACCCGCCTTTGCCGGATATTCGTTTGGAATCTTCTTTTCACGTAGAAGTCATGATTAATGGTTTTTCCCTTTTCGATTAATAATGCTGCTTATTTTGTACCTGGGAATTTTAATGCGATGCAAATTTTTTGAAGTATAAAATAGGAATATTTCTTTTCGAAAAGCGAAAAGACATATCTTTCAATCCACAGCTTGTTTACATGCGACATTTTGGAAGAAGAATGAATTTAAAAGTATTTAAATATGAAAATTCAGTTATTTGAATGTACAATTATCACGCTCAATCAAACGACTACTGTGTGTATGTTTTTCATACTACGTAATTACCTAGGAGCTGAAATGTTATTTAACACATACCAACTGTTTCTCTCTTCTTTACATAACACACTGTTGATTTATTAATTACTGAAGTGATAAAACATTAATTTTTCAAAAACTATTACATTGTAAAGACACATTCCTCTGTTTGAATTATACTGTTTTGAGTTGTTCTGAGGATGGCCAGTTGGGTTCTTAATTTCTTCTTCTTGAAAAGTATTATCTATATCAATCTTAAGAAGGAAGGTCTTTTTTCATTATTCTTCTGGGAAAGTTCTATCAAGATTAGATATCAAAATACCAAGGTGTAATCCTTTTGATGCTTTCTCTCTTTCTAGGTAGGAACATTTTCTCAGACAGACAATGATAATGCTCTTTCTGCTTTCAGAAAGCCATCATCGCGTAATCATCAAGTAGTTAATCAGAGACTTAATCACGTTTTATCTCTGTAGAAGGAATGGCGAACATGATAGTAAAGTCTTTAAGTACTCATTATCAACATACATAGTTTCAAGAAGTCGGTTGAAACCTAAAAACTAAATATTTTAATATAGCTTTGTTGATCGTTGCAACAAAATGGCCTTTGAAACAATTACTTTTGGGAACTATTGTGAAGCAGAAAGGTATGTACAATTACAATGTATTAACTGCAGAATTTAAACATAATAAAATTTTTAAAAAGAAGAAAAAAAAAGGAAACATATTTTGACGTTTTATTAATGTATTTATTTATTATTGAATGCGAATAACATTAATAAAATCTTAAAATATAATTTCGAGTTTAGTTTATAATTAGGATTTTATCTTATATTTAGGCAATGACTAAGTAATATGAGGTAAGCCGCTTTATATCCAGTTCTTAAACTGTCAGGCTTGTGAACAGTGATGCGTAGTGCAAGGGCACTTATTTCTTTGGCCATACATCTTAATCACTAGTATTGAAAATATGGCTTTTGTCCAGCTCCATCCGAATGTCTAGCTCCAGCCCCATCCCCAAAGTATGGACCTCCATTTGACATAGTAGCCATTTATACCCAACCAATACTCTTTCAATGGGAATACCGAGCTACATGACTTCTAAATGTTCCTAAAATTAGTATTACGCATAAGTACACATAAGAGCTACAATCGCAAACATCCTTACCTTGTAAATAATTAGCGAGTCGCCTCTTCGGGACTGAAGCAACCTCTACTAATCATAATAGCGATTGAAAGGTACAGGCAAAAGACTAACATTAAAGTTTTATTGATTTACATTCAAAACGCATTTTCCAAGGTCATGCTTACTGAAAATAATTTACGGTCTAACCCAAACTAAGAGGCACGGTGGTGCAGCGGTTAGCGTGGTCGCGCAGCAGCGCCAAAGCTCCGGGTTTCGATTCCTAGGCTGGGCAAGGTTGAGTTGTCTAGGCTTGGCAAGGTTGCTAGGCTGAGCATGGCCTTTCATGCTTTGAGTGGGTCGATAAAATTTATACCACGTTCGCTTGGGGACTAAATACCGGGGATCTTGCGACAAGCTGACAACTTGTCTAGGGTATATGCTCATGGACCACGGAGCCCAGGGTCAAGAAAGCAGATATCATGGCGCTGCAGGCCATGGCTCACGAAGGGCTGTTGCACCGTTGAGTTAAGTTTTTTTCTCTAATTCTAGCTAAACCGAGTTCCTATTAAAGGAAAATAACTGAGTGAAAGAAATTCAGACCCAAAAATGGAAGTGAAAATGTATCTTTAGTTAAGACGAACGTAATTATGAGAGCTTTATTTTGAATTTCTTTTGAAACAGCATAGATAATGAAAGGTATCAAACAAGAAAACATGAACCTTGTATGGACAATTTGAATTTAAGATTAGTGCATTTAAAATCCAATTACGCGTTGCAACCATCAAATATTATTTTTAATATTTCAAACATAACAGACTTCTAAGGTAGATTTTCGTGTCTTATTTCCATCTTTTAGATATAAAATATAAAAACTAGAATCATAATTTATAACAATTATACGAAAATAATCAAAAATTCAGCTCTGAAGTAAAGGCTGTGCCAGAGCTAGGAGATAGTTGAATGCACAAACTTGCTATGTAGTACTAACATGAAATTTTACTTCGTCAAATGTTCCTTTTTTTGCTGTATCTAACTATTGTGTTAAGTAATATTAACATATTAACAGCCTTAAAGGAAATGTAACAACACTGTGCATTGAATACTTTTATGAAGTCATAAAAACCAAGAAATAACTTCCTCTTGGTGTCATGAGGATTTAGCATGTAGCATTTGTTCAAATTATCTAAGACACATGTTAATACTGCAGAGTGAAGAAATGAGATAAAAAGTGACAATATGAGTAAAAAGAAGTGTTTGGAGGCTTTATATATCAAGATTGCGTTGTCAAATGTATTTCTCCTTAGGCAAATGCATTGTAAATAAAGAAAGTGCCTAAAGGAATCACGTTGTTAAATGCTTCGTAAGAAAAATTGGTCGCATAAAAAGAAATCTTAAAGCGACTAAATTAAGTTCCAGCTGAAGAAAAATAATTGATTAAAAGAAATGCAGTAAAAAAATGCAGAGTTAAAGAATCTTCAGTTAAGACGAAGTTAATTACGAGAGCTTTACTGGAGATTACATTTGAAGTAGTAATACATTCCAAATGGTATTATAACTTCAAATACCAGGTATCATTTTTAGAGTTAAATACAAATTCCATTGTATGTAGGAAGCTTGAGAAAACTAATATACTTTTGAAAAAAACTGGAAGACTCATAATGGTATCATTATCTATATCAACAAGGATTCATATTCTAATTTTATTTTAAAATTTTATTCCATACTTTTCGTGCAGTTCCCCTTGAGTTTTTATTTGTGCTTCTTTTCAGCCTGGTTAACAAAATGATGAAAGGTTAACTCGATGGCAACATAAAAGAATGTTTTAATGATAAGGAAATAAATATGTGACTATGAAATAAATTCTTTTAATAGTGACTGCTTTTTATTCTGAGAGCTGAATATTTATTGTTGTACTGAAATCATAATTTAAATCATTTTGATAGGTATAGATAAGAATATTTGAAGTCAATAAAATAACTGAAAATGTATTTTATTCGAAATTAGCATGGTTTTAATGTTAGTCTTACAAAGAATAAATTCATATCGATGAATGATTTATTTATAAAAATATAATTATGTTTAGAACAGAAAAAAGCGCTGTTTAAAACACTTTGAAAAGAGTTGCAATAAATATACTGTAAAGCAAAAGCTTTGCAATTATTGTATATTGTAAAGCAAATACGTTACAATTATTGTATATTGTAAAGCAAACACGTTGCAATTATTGTATATTGTAAAGCAAACACGTTACAATTATTGTATATTGTAAAGCAAACACGTTGCAATTATTGTATATTGTAAAGCAAACACGTTACAATTATTGTATATTGTAAAGCAAAACGTTACAATTATTGTATATTGTAAAGCAAACACGAGTTCAGATTTGCAAAGGATATGCTGAACTTATAAATGGCAATAGAGCAATACTGGGAATTTTGGTTCGATGTTTTAACTGTGCTTTTGTTTTAATCTGTGTTTTAATTTTTTTTTTTGCTTTAATCTTTTAACTGTATTTTTGTTTGTCTGCGTTTGGATGCTGCGCTAACCACGAAGCCGACTATTATCGGCCAGGAGGGGTGCAGCGCATTCATATATTACCTCATGTTACACGTTGAAGAGATCAGAGTGAAAATGAAACCTAATTATTCAGTGAAATCTGACTGAGACTTAATCTTGATCAATCAAAAACAAAAATACCTACATAAATTTATTTACCCAAATTAGATAAACAAGTTAGTCTAAAGTAATTTGCTAATGGTACGTTTGATAACGGTAATCTTACAGTAAGAAATAATTAATTGATTCGTTTTTATTAATTGATTCGTTTTATTCAACAACATTTATTTGTTGTCAAAATTGAAATTTATTTGTTGTCACGTAATAGGTAGTTCGAAGTAGTATTCGTGTCTGTTAACATCAGTATTAATGTAGTCTTCATTTATCAATTCCCGCAGATTAAATTTTGCCTAGCATATTTCATCGAGAAATTATTATGTATTGTTAAATTATGATTAAGTATTCATGTAACCTAGGAGTCTATTAATCTTAATCGCTTTCCTACGCTTTTATCTTTTGAGTTATATTTATGTTTTAAAAAGTTATAAAACGCCAAGAAAAAATAAATAAAATAGGAAATAGGAAGGTACCTGTTCTCTCCCTAGCTCATTGCTTAGCTTGTGAAATTTATCTCCGAATGGTCCCAAGTTCGAATACCGTTAATCTGTGTTTTACAAATTTAAATAATGTTTAAATGTTTACTGTGTCTAAATGTTTTACAAATTTTTAATATTCATAATTTTTTTCCAAGGTAATGTCAAACTTTCTTAAGTTAGTTGACTTCCTTTTATTTATTTTCCTTAAAGAATTTTGTGTATCCTTTTTCAATTTTGCTCGCTGTTTTTTTTTATGATGTGGAGGTAGAAGGTCCTTTGCCCTACGTACTCCGAAAATATTAATCCATGGATCCATGGATCCATGGATGGTTCTTGATTTATATTTAATACTTCAACTTCTTGAAACGATCGGTAAAATTGTTATTCTATTTAAAATATGTGCTGTAAACGTTACTAATATCGATTTATAGAATTTTAAAGAACTATCATGCAAACTGTATAAATTAATTCTAAAATCTGAAAAGGAAAATGTTTAAATTTTAATATATTAACCAAAGAAGAAATACATTAGTTAGTTACATGGAACCAAGTTTATAACGTCTTCACTTGCTAATATTGTGTAGCATAAAAGCTTAATATACAACAGAAATAATAATATCTAGAATTAATAGAACAGCAGCCCGTCTAGGTATTCAAAATTTCCAAATAAATTCAGGATTACGTTTTCTTTAAATAATTATTATCTTTCCTTCGACACTTGTAAGTGCTTGTTATCCTTAATGAAAGTCAAGAAATTTTATTTTTTGTTCTTATTCTTTTTCTCTTCAATACAGATTGCCTAGCAAGACTGAAAAATTATTTTATTTTCGTAAACCAGTACGTAAAATAACAGCAGCAATAACAATAATAACAAAAACATCAACAATGATAATAATAATAGCAATAACAATAGCAATGAATAACAGTAATAAAATAATCCACGGAAAAAATAATTAACATAACATCGCAGTGTTTACTTATTCAAATTTTACTAAAATGAACGCTTGATATTAAGTCACGAAAGAAACAAGAAACATTAGGCCTATATGAGTACGTACTATATATTCCGGTATATAACGCACACTTTTAATACAAAAAATAGGACCGAAATTTACAGATATGCCGGATATAAAAATGATAGCTAAAAAAGGAAGAAAAAATTTTACATGCACCAAAATGTTGCTTACTGAAGAGAAATGACATACCGTGTGGAATTATACATTTTCATTATCGAATAATATGAAGAGTTCGTCATATTCGTCTTCCGTTTTATCTTCAGGCGTATTATCGAATTTTGTTTCATCTTCACCATGATTGTTATTTTGATCCATAAACAAATAATCAATTTTCGTTCCATCATTCACAAACATCATTTCTACAGCATGGTTTCCATTTTCTTTCGCAAAATGAACGGCTTTGCGTTTGAAACCTGCACTGAGTTTGATTCTTTTCGCGGGAGCCATATGTACTACTAAAAGGAACACTAGATCAACTGTATTTCAATCTAATATAAACGCGATTTACTAAATCCTTCGATTTTCACTTCAAATTCATTGCTTCAAATGACTACAGAAAGCGAAAACACCTAACTCCTAAATCCACGAATTCACTCAAATTGGAAATGATATACAATAACATTCTTTTCTACTCTTTCACTGAATAAAATCCACCCTCTTTTCCGGAATATTTACTCCCTCAAGCATTTAACCTACACACAAATTGTTCTCCTTATCGTTTTGTCAGTGCGGTTTACCGTTGTTCGAAAGATTAGGACAAATATTCGACTAAGTGATCTCAAAAGATAAGAGCATTACACGTGTATATTTTGGGTTTCTTCGTGAAGAATTGGGGGCGAGCTATACGGCGAATATACCTAAAATTTATAAAAAAGAAATGTAGCTCGAAATTATAGATGCGAGTTATATACCGGTGCGCGCTATATACCCGAAAATATGGTAACTGTATTACCATTCTATGTAATTATCGAATATTGTCAACTAATTCCCATACTGAATAACATTATGTAGATTAATTTAACACTTTCTGAAAATGTAGTGTGTGTGATTATGGAAAAGCGTCGAGGGATGTCTGCCTAAGGGGAGGGATGCCTTCGTGGTGGACTTTCTAAGGGAAACTGGCTCGTATATACGTTACACACGGGGAAAACCACGAAAACGCCCATGCAGCCAGCCCGTTAGATACTTCAATAAGCTTTACAATTCTATATTATTTAAATAAAAATCATTTCTCCTTTAATTTCGATATATTATTTTTCTTCATTTCGCGTTGTTGTATCAGTGTTTCTAGTTAAAAAAGAACAACAATAATGACATTTTCTCTTTTTCTCTTTCACAGCTACCATCTTATATACAGCCGTGGTTCGTGGTAAGGTAGCCTTACCGTGCGACATATCTCCTCCATCTGCGGACGATTCCGTGGTCTTAATCTTATGGTACAAAGGGGAAGATCCTGCCCCTATCTACACTTTAGATGCTCGCAGGGGAACTGTAGAGCAAGCTCGACAATCCGCTAGTACTCACTTAGAGAACAGAGCCTACTTCAACATGATCAATAGACCAGCTTTCCTACAGCTAGATCCAGTGCAAGAAGAGGACGCAGGGGAGTACAGATGCCGGGTGGACTTTCGGAAGGCGAGGACTGTAAATACGGTGATAACGTTAAAGGTTATAGGTAAGAGTGTGAAAACCTTTCCTCATTAAATGTATTGTGATGATATATTTTCTCTGAAAGCCCATATGTTCTTATGTTTTCATGGAGGAAACTGACACAAGTACACAAAGTAAAATTTAAAATAAATTGTAAAATAGCTCTTTTGCATTCAAAATGTTTGAAAGCATTTTTTTCATGGTCAAGAAAAGGCTAAACGAAAATTCAGAAATATGAAATCATATTGATGATACTAAAAATCACACTGATAATTCCTTAAAACCGAGTTATTGAAAGTATAGAGATAGTATAAATAAGTATCAAATTTAAAAAAAAAATCTTGACGGTAGTAACAAAAATACTGGTATTAGTTCTTAAAAGATAAGAAAAATTGCTTTATTTATCGTTTAAAAGTAGTTGAATTTCATGAAAATTGGAAGTTTTTCTGTCCAGAATTTTCTCTAAATACGTACTCTGAATAATTCCCACAGTCAGTTTGAAAACGTCATCCCATAATGTTTAATACAAAAATCTGTAAATGAGACATTAATTAATTAGAAAACAAATATCTTAGACAATGAAGTATATGCAAAATAAATGAACATCATTATACGCCTTTAACTACAGCATGAATTTAAATTTTGCTTAGGAAAATAAGTCTCAGGCTTCTAAACTATAATCGAAACCTTTCATCGTGGACCATTAAATCAGCGGGAAATACTGTAATCATGTTTAATCTTAGTTCTTGAATATATTTCTTTCATTTCATTTTCAAAATTAATATTCAGCGATGGAATTTTAATGACCATACTTTCGCGTGTATTCTTCTATGTTGTATATTTTTCGCCCTCTTTATTTGTCTGACGTTTCTGAAAAAGTATAATATCCGAGTGTTCTTCACATGGGAAGTATAAGACTGGATAAATTAAATGAGAAACATTTAAATAAAAAAGTTAGGAAGATTCTCGAAGAAGGATGAACAACCTGTGACTTCTTGGGACATCTTTGAATCTTAGAACCATTTAACGTCTCAGTTAATAAAACTTTCAAATATGGATTTCGGAATTTACATTCAAAACTAATGTTAAAATAATTTGATATTAACACTTGATAATAAAATACAAAACTATGGTTTGTAAAAGATGACTAAATAACTCACGAGGACTTCAAATTTAACTTTATAGACAACAAATTACAGCCTTTCAGATTTGCGACCCAATTTTCAGTAATGATTTTCATCGTTCCGCCCCGTATACAATAATAATGTATATTGAGTTTTTCGAAGCTAAATCTGTACTACTACCTTAATTACAAACCTTACAGATAACCAAGAATAAGTAAATATATTAATACTTGGATACAACGATTTTCTACATTGAGAGAATCCATGTTTCTTTAGTCCTTTCTGTCTTACATCCACCATATCGAACATTCTGGTATTTTTGGAAAAAGGCCTCGAATATTCTGACTTGGTTTCGAATATTCTGGGACATTTGCGTGACCGCATTGCGAACCTGTATAAATGCTGCCCAGCCAGTTTCAATCGACTCAAACCTTCTACCATTATCGAATCTATTATAAACGTGTATGTTTTAACTGCGTGTTAATTGCAGTTTACGGTAATTAAACAATCACAACAGTACATTTATAGAGAATCATGGATAAATTTTTAAGCGGGAGTTAATGAGCATTAAACGATAGTGAAAAAATAACAAACTAATGTGTATCCGAAAATGAAATCAGAGAAATATTCTCAAGGATACTTAAATTTTGGGTAAACCAATACGAATAAAAGCGTCTAGTTCTTAGAAGACCGAATCTACAAATCCTGTCCGGACTCCATTGTAGAGACTTTAGAATTTTTGTGAAGCAAGAAACGTGAAAAATTTGCAGTGCTCTTATCGGGACTCGAACCTGCACTTCTCGAGTATGCACCAAGTGTGCTACCGCTACACCACGAAGGCATAGTGGAAGCAAAGAGAAAGTAGCTTACAAGCTTATTTCCGAAATGTATTTACTAAAATTTAAAATGTGCTATGAAAGAGAAGTAAACGTTAAATTTTCGTGAAGAAGCAGATAAATAGAACATGCTGTTCTATTTATCTGCTTCTCCAAGACGAAAAAAAGAATGTTGAAAGAACATATTCTCATTATCGGTACTGGAGGTGTAAATTGTAAACCATAATTTTTTATTTATTTACATCATTAGACAGACAAAGTCAACCTAAAAAATTGTAAAGGAGAACATTCTTCATTTATATTCGTCATCGCTTTCATACCCGACTACTGTTTTGTTCTTCATATATCACTTCCCACGAATTTCCTCATTTGCTTTTTATAATGCAAAGGAGGATGATTGAAAAAAGTATTCATCACACAGAACGAGAAAGCGGGAAGGAAATGCAGAAAACGAATCGATGGAAGCAATATTTCATTCTCGTGAAATTTTAACGGAATGGGAAAAGGATAAAAACTAAGATCTGTTTTCGGAAAGATTTCTCATTCTCGAATTTTTTCTTTATAAGTTTCCTAGTTTTTGAATGGATGTTACGTAATTAAGCTAATTCTTCCAAAGAAAAGCAGAAACTGCATTGAGACTCCTGAAATGCACTTTTTTGGTCTGTTCTAGAGGTAATTTTTTACTAAAATATTCATTTTCTTTCTTTCGTTTTTTACGTCTGGTGGATAATTGTGTAAAACCTAAAAGATTCAAGTTGTTCTTTTGCTTATGGGGAATGGAAGGTACTAAATAAAAAGCAAGATATCTCTTAATGAAGAATACTACATGCGACTACTTATTACGGAAGATCGGGATAAGTTTGTAAAGTTTTGAAAGCATAATTCTCTATTTTCGGGTGAAATTAGACGCAAAGAAATATTATCTCGTTATTTAATTTATTTTTATGATATAATACTGAAGTAAAAGTTTTCCCAATCAAATATTTATTAAATAAGTTTATACTTCGTTAAAATATTTATTATTTTTAAGGCATCGAACATGCACATCTTTTATATTAAATCATTATCTTCAACTAGCACAAGAGCCCATATTTAAGCAGTTTTATTCCGAACATTCTTTCAGTGTGTTTTTCTTTTGGCTAGGGTTTTGTAGTTTGGAATAATTAACAACATGAAATCATTTTCAGTATCCAGGACTCATCTCAGCATGGGTAGGTCTTTTATGCATTTATAGGTTGCGTAGAATTAACAAAAGTTCTTCTAACCCTGAAAGCTAACGAGTTAGTGTTCCATCTGAAATATTATAAAAATGTTTAAATAACCTTATTGTTTAATCTTGTATTTAAACTGACGGCAGAACTTGAGCTTGCAGACAAACACCAACAGTTTCCGGTATGTCAAATAGCATATATCAAAATTTTAATTTAAAAAATTATAAGCAGAGATGCCGCAAATTTGGTCTACTTAAGGTGGCTCAATAATCTAATTGAACATTTTTAATATAGGCTAACAAAACGGCTAAGGCCGGAATATTCACTGGCATAGCTGGGTGATACAACACAAGCTGCAGGCGTCGCTGCCAAGATCTCTACATCTAAAGCAGCTGTCGTCAACCCTTAGAAATTCAGTGACATATATAATTTTATATTTGGCGGACCACAATTATGAATTTAAAAAAACTCCTAAATCAGACCTTAAAAACAACATATTAATACACAAAAACAATATTCAACTTTCAAATATATGTAATTCTAATTTTCATCTGTTAATATTACTTTTGAAACATTTGGCGTTCAGCAGCATGCCTTTATTAAAATTCAGGCTACGGCCCTGATTATGAGTAACAATTAAAACACTATTAACATCTCACTGATACACATATTTCGCTCACATTGAAAAATTATATGCAAAGTACAAAAATCTAACCTTCTTGTACAGAATGCTTCACATTTCCATATCGTTAAAAAAGAACTTCACGAAAACCAAGAACAAACCATCAAATGCAAAGCAATAAGTATAGTAATCGCGAAAAGTTTCGGGCAGCATATTTCAACAAAATATCTATTTTGACCGCTATCGAATGCAATTTAACGATGTTTTTGCATGACATCTGTACTTAAGGACAGAATAAAACACTCTTCTTCTCCAAACAAATTATAAAACAGCTTTAAAATGAATTCTGAAGAGAATTTTTCGTGGCATCTGTGCGTGTGTACGTATCTCGCATAACTCAAAACTCGCATAATCGTACGTGTGTACGTATCTCGCATAACTCAAAAACGAGTAACCTCAGAACGTTGAAATTTTGTATATAGGACTGCTATAATATGTAGATGTGCACCTCGTATTTCGGTTGCAATCGGCCACACCAAACATATACAAATATATTTAATATCCACTCTGTTACCCGGCTCAGTGATCTCAATTGCTTCACTCTTATATGTTTGTAAATTGTGCATTTTTTTGCTTTAAAAATGATGGAGTTATGTTGTTCTAATCTTCCGGTTAAGGCTTTTATGCCTTTAGTAAATTTGCAGGCAATCAATTAATTATTAACAATTTAAAAGCTGTTTAAGTGCGGTTAAGCCTAATTTTTAAATAACATGGCGCACATATTTGTTTCCATGTGAAACAGCAGAACAGTAGATTTGTTGCCAATCTAGAGAGACTAAGCTTCGCAATAACAAAGATAACGACTTCATTTATTATTGCGAATTAAATCATGCTTAATCCTTTCTGGAAAATTTTCGAGGAAATAAGTGTTTAAGATTTACTTCGTAAATTTTAATAACGATATTTTGAGTTTTTATGTATTTTTACCTTGTCGCGAAGTGAGAACTGAATTAATTGAATGAGAAATACTAAATCGTCCGTGAAAAACTGTTTCTTTTTTGTCTTGTTTGCTTAATTTCTTTCATACATCGTTCTAGATTTATTATACTATTTGAATACGGGCAACAATTAGATAATTCTTCAAATGATATAAATTTTGTGGATTCTGAGTTATAATATGAACGAAATATAACGCTGTTAAGTGAACCTAGTGCCAGAGTGTCTCTATGGTAAACAAATATAGTGAATTTTAAAGAGTGTATTTATTCAATTGTGGTTTATGTGCTGTCGACGAAGTAGATTTAATTCAATCCAATAAGTTTAAATGGAATGCAAGAAAAAATGCGTATAATTTAATATTCCGTACAATTAAGGTATGTGGTGTACACATCAGATATTTTACTATTGTAAACATAATAATCATCGCTTACTCAGCAATGGCGCCATCCATCAACAGTTACACAAAACAAAAACAGAAACTTCCAGTGATGCTATTATAAACAAGAATGCAGATGGTTCTCGTAAAAATCGATCAAGTGGCCTACTGAGAAGGAGAAAAACTGTGTTATTAACGACTACAAAAGCATATGTTTGTAATTCAAAAGAAAAGAGAATTCCATTTCGCGCTATTATTGATAACAGCAGCATATCCATGGATACCAACTCTCACTTTCAAATGTCGCTAGATACATCTGCAAAAATAGCTAAAAAGTGGCTTAATTCAGAAGGATTTCCGCTAAAATTAGTAGCTAAAATTTAAAAAGGTATAATCTATGTTCCATAATAGGTTTTCTTACTCGTCATTTTTTAAACTGCATCTTCATAAAAATATAAATAATGTCCCAATTTTTCTGCGGACCATCAAGATGTTTTCACAGACCATTGGTGGACCATGGACCACCGGTTGGCGACCGCTGATCTAAAGCATTAAACACTCTCGACTTAAATACTCTTCAGCCTAATTTGCATCCTCGTGAGGGTTACGGAAAGGAGAAGTTACAGTAAAGGTTTATGACAATATAATTTGATAATTGGATAATTAACATAAAATACTCTTCAGGTTCTGTTTTTGTTAGTTCGTGATAACAAATTTAGCAAATTATTCGTATTTCTATGCAAATTCTTGAACTGTGTCCAGTATGTCTTACTCTATAAACTTTATGTGTTGTTAATATCATTCTCGACACAAATCCTGTAAATTGTATAACCATATCATTTTCTCCGAAGATATTTTAGAATTTATGTTTAATTTCATGGCGTGTTGTAAAAATTCATTGCGATACTTAGAGTGGTCGCTTGTTCCTTAAAAGAAAAGTTGTTTCATATTAAAAATTTTCATAACTTGTTTGCACAAATGAAAATGCTTTTAAACGATGTTTGTTAAAAAATAATACTGTAAGCGAACGAATTATAATTCTTTCTCTTGCATTACAGTCAGTCAACGTGTGTTTAGCCTACTGATATATAAGATAATTAAGTTTTTGAAATTTCTGTATATTCAAATGAGCTTGCTGGAAAGGTTCGTCCAGAAATTTGAACTTTTGTAATATTTTCATGAATAAATTTCACAGAGCGGAATTATCAGTTTCAAAAATGTAAGATTACATTAGGGTTATATTAGAATTGTGGGTTTTATGAAACAAAATGAAAGCTACTAGAAAAGTTAAAATCTGCTTTGTATTCTGCATCTAAGTGAGACTAATTGTTCCAAAATTAATTACGATATGGTAAAAGGTATAATTTTTCACAATGACTGCCTGACTGGAGAAAAAACTGAAACAGCAGACATTTCCTTTGCAATGAAAAGAAGTAAATGGACAGCGTGGGGACAACTACATATCTAAACCTTGTCAGGAAGAATAAATCCTTCCCTTAAAAACAGGAAAAATGTTTCCTTTTTTTTATAGTTACAAGCTTCAGGGCGATATAATACTTACTTAGATTTCAACATATTTTACATTTATTGGATATAAAAACATATTAGGAAATTGAATCTTTTATGTAAGTTAAGAATGAATCGTTCTGCAAAATTATTTTCTTTAACTTATGCATTATAAATCTAGATTTTAAAATTATTTTCCTCACTACAAGAATAAATTTGCCATGTGGATATAATTTGTAATTATGTTATATTTCAGATTCAAAAAATCTTCTGATTTATTTCCATCTAATATAACGGCTACCGTTCTCAATTATCAATTTTGAAACTACCTTCTTTAGATGTGTAGAGAGAGACATTAGGTATTTTTTTAGAGCAGGAGAGATATGGTCACTTTACTTAACCTGTTCCGCCAAACTAAGTTAATGGCACTACAGGGTTAGGAAGTCATTCTAGTCATTGCTAGCAATCTGACGGTTAGTCCGCCTTTCTACGTTTTACATTAATCTGTAGTTTCTTGGATATAATTATTTTCATTCACTTGCTTCATTATCTCTAAGATGCCCTTGTTGCAGTCATAGTCCGTGAACAGTCTATTCACAGGATATGTGCTGTAGTCGGAAGGAGACAAATGAGCAATGCTCTCGTTGGGACTCGAATCACGGACCTCTAGAATACGTGTCGAGCGTGCTGGCCACTACACCACGAAGGCATGATAAGAAGGCGGGTGAAATACCTTATATACTCCCCTCCCTTTTTATAGGGCGCCTGGTATTTTTTAGGAGATCCAGTCTCCAAATCCTGGTGGTGGAGAATCATCATCCACCATCTTATATATTTCGGGAGCTATTGTAAAGTCTTTAGGCATTTTTTGCTCGAAACACGGTCCTCTCGATACACGCCATATGTGCTGACCACTACACCACAAAGGCATGCTACGAAGGCGGGAAAAATACCTTATAGATGTTAGTATATGTTTTGTACAGAAACATTTATTTATACCAATAATAAATGATTCGCAATGTAGCATATAAATTTCATGATGGTAATTTTATTATTCATAGACATCTTAAAAATTTAAGCCACAGATACCTGATGAGAAAACAAATCTGATATGGGCATTGCATGACTTCCTTGTACGGCCTACTTAATTACGCACACCTCTTACTGTACTTCATTTAAACTTATTTCCTAGAATTATTCTAACTTAGGATCCTTCCAAGGAAGGTGAAAACTACATCACAAACTGCGAATTTTGAAATTAAATATGCCGGCTAATTTTTGTCATACGGGAGTCAAACTTCTTACAATTTTACTTTTTCACAACTAGTACAAAACTTTCCCAAATACAAGTATAGGAACGGGGAGATCGGAAATACTGTTTGATTTCACTATTTATGGATTATTAGTCCAAAGGGATTTGAATCCCGAAGGACTATTAGTTTCGTTTTGGCATTTTGTGTCGGACGAATAAATGTCGGTTCACTTTTCAAACTGTTGCCATAAAATGTTAGAGTCCTGCATTATATTTGAAGAAATTAAATAATGAAAATCTGCGCAAATGTATGTATATTTCTCACATTGTCATAAAATAACGGTACATAGAGTCATCGAATTTTGAATAACGTAATCCTCCAACGAATATGAGCATGTGGAAGACCAAATTTGAAATTTGAAATTTGTTTTATGATCGATTTCCTATTTTTTAAAACTTTGACGAATTTTTGATTAACAAACTCAAGGATTTTAAAGCGAGCAATGGCAACGTTGTGCAGAAAAAACATTTTTATCTCCAGCGCGTGAGTCTCTGTATCGGAAATTCTAAAGATATGCTCGTTTTAAAACTATTTTGCGATATTGCTGTTGCACTGGATCTTATGGTTTAAGTGCGAGGAACATGATATTTAATAAAGAAAGGTAACACACAAAATGTTAAAAAACGCCCCTTTGGACGTAATTTAAAATCTGAAACATTTCAGATTTTTTTTTTTTTTTTTTTTTTTTTTTATTTGGCATTGCTCAAACATAAGTATTTCAGTCATTTAAATTGCTTCTGTAATTGGAAGCATATAACTACCACCAACGATTGCGAAATTAAAGGTCAGGTAAGGATGTTTAAACGGAGTTAAGTGATGGGTGTATATAATACACGTTTCGCACTGCCAATTATATAATAAAAATGAAAGGTGTACAACTAGATGCTATTGTAGTCCCATATACAGAAATTTCAAAGTTCTACGGTTAATCGTTTATGAGTTATGCAAGATAGACACATATGTACGCTGCTGAAAAAAAAAAAAAAAAAAAAAAAAAAATCTTAAAGGTTTCAGATTTTAAATTACGTCCAAAAGGGCGTTTTTTAACGTCTTGTGTTGTTACCTTTATTTATTAAATATGATGTTCTTTGCACTTAAACTATAAAACTCAGTTCAACAGCAATGTCGCAAATTAATTTTAAAATGAGCCTATCATTAGAATTTCCGATACACAGTTCCGGCCGGAGTTAAAAAGTTCTTTTCTTTTTTTTCCGTAAAGTGTTGCCATTGCTCGCTTTTAAATCGTTGAATTTGTTAATAAAAATTTTGTTAAAGTTTTACAAAATATGAAACCGATGATAACACAAATTCCAAATTTCAAATTTGGGCTTTCAGATGCCCATATTCGCAGTAGGATTACGTCACTGAAAACGAGAATTGCTCTAGGTACCGTTGTTTTATCACATTGCGTTAAACATACATACATTTATGCAGCTTCTTCATTATTTAATTTCTTCAAATATAATACAGGGCGATAGCATTTGGTGGCAGCGATGTGAAAAGTGATACGCCGTTTATAAGGTTCCGACGCAAAATCGCAAAACGAAAACAATAGTCCTTCATAGACAATTGGACTAAAATAAAAAGACAATTTTGTATATCCCGTTCTGCTGGGTGGATTGAGGAAATTCAACTTGGGTTTTACATGTCTCGAAAGCGCGACTTAGGATATGTATTAGATTTATATATACCGGTGTCCTAATATAGATATTGAAATATTTCATTATGTAACCAATAATTATATTTATTATACTTGATATTGGAGTGGCAACGCCATATTTGTATTGTGTAACCGTTGCCAAGCAACGCAAGAAAATATTTAAAAATGATTATTCTAAAAGTTTCAGCAGTTAGTAGCTGAATGAAAAGTTATCAAGACAGAAATAGTAAATGTAAGCTAGAGTGCGGTGCTGTAATAGATAAGCTTGTATTTTAAGTTATGTATCTCCGTGAACGGAAAATAAAATTCATGTTTACTATAAAGCTCATCTGTTATTTCGTTAAATATCGCAAAATACGTTACAGTATTTTGACACAAAATCGGACCTTTTTCTGAAATGACACGCCATTTTTTTTTTCCATGTTTCAATTCTACGACTGAAATTATGCCAAACTGCCAAATTTTGCAAAATTCGCGCTAGAATCTTTTCATAAATAAATTAGCGCTCAAAATTTTAGCTCTTGCCTATTAATTGAATTTGGTATATATTTATTTATGTCTCTTTTTTTATTAAACTTACTTGATTCCTTCTTCCAGAATTTGAAATTTAGGCTTAATAAAAATATATTTTGCACATTATTTTATTATTTATTTTTAAAAATTGCATTTTTAAATATTTTTTAATAAATTTTCCGAAAACATTTTTGAATTATAAAAAATAAAAGTTTTAGCACCATCTTAAAGTAGATGTATTTCTAGGCATATCTGTAAAAAATTAGAGCTTTATAATCAAAATTTCCTAAAATATGCACCAATTTGCATGTTGGCTAGTTTCGAAAGTTGGCATATTTAATATAAGCGATAATAGCGACAATGTGGTTTACGCACCTTGTTAAAATTATTTGAAAGAATGAACGATGGACCTTTTTTCCTCTCGTGTATCAATGAAAAAAAAAACCTGATGTGCACACCACATGATTTTCTTGTACGGAATATTAAATTATACGCATTTTTTCTTGCATTTCATTTAAACTTATTAGATTGAATTAAACCTACTTCGCCGACAGGCCATAAACCACAACAGAATAAACAATTATATAGCACAAATTTATATAGCACAAAATTTATATCATTTAAAGAATTATCTAATCGTTACCACATGTTCTATTCAACATAAATAAAGCTAGAACGATGCATAAATTAAAGTAAGCAAACAAAACAAAACAGAAACAGTTTTTCCCAGATGATTGAGTATTTCACATTCAATTAATTCAGTTTTCACTTCGCGACAAGGCAAAAATACATAAAAACTCAAAATATCTGTATTAAAAACTACGCTAGTAAATCTTAAACGCTTATTTCCTCGAAAAAATTCCAGAAAGGATTAAGCATGATTTAAATATTAAATGAAGGCGCTATCTTTGTTGTTGCGAAGCTAAGTTTCTCTAGATTGGCAACAAATCCGCTATCCTGCTGTTTCAAATGTAAACAAGAGCAATGGCCGCGATCAAAAACATTATTAGGCTTAGCGGCACTTAACCAAGTTTAAAATTGTTGATAATTCTAAAAATATTGCATACAGATTTACTAAAGGCATAAAATCCTTAACCGGAAGATAAGAACAACATAATTCAATCAATTTTAAAGCAAAAAATGTACAATTTACAAACATGTAAGAGTAAAGCAACTGAGATCACTGAGCCGGGTAACAGAGTGGACATATATATGTAGAATCGGTATTTACTGTCTAGGAATATGATGTTTGTAAACTTACTTCCGATGTGGCTGTCTAGGGGCTAATAAACTCGTTCGATTTATGTAAAACTTGAATATTTAATGAAACATGAATAGTTGGAACAAACTACAAAGTAATTACATACGTAGAAGGAAATAGATGAGATTATTTACAGATGAATAGAATCGACTGTTTTTTACATGTAAACATCTTTCAGTCGCGTCATCGTCTTAATGGCGGAATCGTCTGACTTGTATCATCAGAAAAGTAAAAGATTTATTCTCACAGCTTGTCGCGTCATCCGATTATAATGAACGATGCCATCCCACAAATGCTCGTCCATCCTGATGGAATGCGGCCTCGCATTCTCGTAACACCACCATCTACATCTAGGGATCTGAAAAATAAAATTTAAAAAAAAAAAAAAAAAAAAAAAAAGATTTTTAGTTACTATTGAGGGAAAAGTCGTCCTAAAAATTTTTTTCAACATCTTTTCTCATCATCTTAACATCTACAGAAATAACGGCTTTATCTCTTCTTCAATGCTCTTCCAGTGTTCGTTCATTTTTAACAGTCTATCTGAATACATACATTTCACAAACACGTCTTCCTTTGATGTTGTCTGGAACAATTCGTCCGGATTCATCTTCGTATTTACGTCTTCTCAAACATCGTCTGAATACGTCTTCTGAATGCGTCGTAGATATCTTCAAGATCCGTCATTCGAATGCGTCTTCTCAAAATCATCTTCTTTAAGCCGTCTTCCTTCATACATTTCATCCTTAGACATCATCTTCAGTCTTCTTTAATTAGTTCACGTCTTTAAAATAATAGTCCATTAGTTAAATCGGGAGAAATTTGTCTAGTCGGGAAAAACGTCTAAATCAGGAATCATCAAAATCGGTATTTCATTATCAAAGATTTTCAATTTTTTTTCCCTGGGTCTTCTGAATCTGCATTTCCGCTTCTTTTTTCTCACCTTCTTTAATTTCTTTTGTTCCGTCTTTGCTTTCCGTATCAGCGTCGTTGTGATAAGGTTTTCTGACTGACTTCTCCTTTTCAATCTTCTCTTTTTCGGTGGTCTCTGTAGTTTCTTCGTCTCCAGTGGCTTCATTTGCTTCTCTATTGCAAGGTATTTTACTGAAATTGTTCTAGTAGAATTCACATTTGTTTCATCATCTTTAGCAAATGACTCTTCTTCGGGAAAATGCTTCTCTTCAGAATCTCCTTCTGCAGTGGCGTTTCTCCTCGTTGGCTTCAGAGCTAATTGCATTGTGCTTGAGTTTCCTTTTTGCACTAATTCATCTTTAATAGCATCATTTTCATTTACAGCAGGATCTTCATCACTCTGGACATCATCAGAATTCACAATCGGGGAATTAATGCCACTTGCTTTGATTGTAGATGAAGTATCCAGTTTGATCACATTCTGTGCTGTAACAGGAACTATACTAACAGGATCAGTTTCTGGTTTTGGAAGCAAAAAACCATAATTAACAACTTTTTCAAATCCTTCTTCAGAACCATTTCCATTGCAATAAGCATTTTTTTGCTCTTCAGAATCATTCTCAGATTTCTTGTTTTCTACGATAACACAAATATTTGATCTAAATGAAGAACCATCAATTTGGAATTCACCTTCAAATCTCTCTATATGTTTGTTGCCAAATTCCGTTAACTGTAGCTCTGCCGACTTAAGTTCAGGAGAACCTATCTTCTTATGTATATCTTCTCGGATTAGCGTTACTTGACTACCAGTATCTATTAAAGCATCAATTTGCAAATTACCCAAATTAACAGTTTTATGCATTTCTTTCTGACAAATCTGAGTTATTGGTGTTACCGTTTTGGAATCTTGGACATTTTTAGAAGATGTTTTGGAACAATCTACAGCTTTGTGTCCAAACAAATCGCATTTAAAACACTTAAATCCTTTACCCTTATTGTTACAGAAATTCGATTTATGGCCTAAATTTCCACAATTATAACACCTTGGCTCTTTAATCTTACTAGGTACAGCGCGTGTTTTGTTTTGTGTGATAGTTCTTGAATAACCGTTATTCTTCGTATCTGGAACGCGAATTTTCTCATATATTTTTAATTTCTCTTTGAATTCAGAAATATTTTTACACCCATACAAAATAATTTTGTTACTACTCTGATCTGGTATCCCATTGATTACATAATCAAGAATTGATGAATCATCAACAGAACCACGACTGACTATTTCACGCATGGTAATTAAATATTCGGAAAGGGATTCACCAGGTTTTAAGTGTCGTTTCTGTAAAAAATTATGAAGTTGTGCACTGCTTATTTTAGAACCAAATTCAGATAAAAGATTTTCTTTTAATTTGTCCCATGATATTATACCCTTCAAAGACCTAATAAATACTTTAGCAGAACCAGTAAGCAATTTTTTAGCAAACACAATTTTCTGTAATTCCATAACTTAAATAATTTAAAAGATTCTTCTAAATCACCAATGAAGGATTCAACTGGATATGTATCAGTGCCATTAAATTCAGAAACAGTTTCTAAAATATCACGAAAATGTAGGGAAATATTGCTAGGCATTATAATTTTTTCATTCACTGAGTTATTTATGGGAGGTGATTCTGACCGAACAGAATTAATATCATAATTTTTATCAGAATCATAAACACTTTCGTTTTCAGATAATTCATCATCATCATCACTTTCGGATTTTAAAAGCTTAAAATCACAAAGACTATTCAATATTAAATCACAGTTTTTATCAGGATTTGAATCATAATTAAGATGTAACAAATTACACACAGAAATAAAATCATTTGCAGTAAGAGTTTTAAGTAATTTTTGTTTTGTTTCTTCAATATTAAAATCAGATGGAAAATCACAAAAGTTATGCAATCTAGCTCTATTTTTTCGATCACCCAAAGTTCCAAACACAATTTGATGTAAAAGTTTAATTGACTTAGTAGGCCCAGTCTTTAAAGAATTTGAAATTCTAGGAATAGAATTTAAGCTAGTCATCTTAATTCACAGTATCATAGAACACTATTCTTAGAAGTAACAATGTGGAAAAAATCGAAACAAAACTTACTTCTCTTATTTTGTAATATTCATAATGATTCTTCCTAGGCTCATCGCGGCCCAAGCGCCCAAATCTGTAGAATCGGTATTTACTGTCTAGGAATATGATGTTTGTAAACTTACTTCCGATGTGGCTGTCTAGGGGCTAATAAACTAGTTCGATTTATGTAAAACTTGAATATTTAATGAAACATGAAACATGAATAGTTGCAACAAACTACAAAGTAATTACATACGTAGAAGGAAATAGATGAGATTATTTACAGATGAATAGAATCGACTGTTTTTTACATGTAAACATCTTTCAGTCGCGTCATCGTCTTAATGGCGGAATCGTCTGACTTCTATCATCGGAAAAGTAAAAGATTTATTCTCACAGCTTGTCGCGTCATCCGATTATAATGAACGATGCCATCCCACATATATAAATATATTTATATACGTTTGGTGCGGCCGATTGCAACCAAAATACGAAGTGCACATCCGCATGTTATATACAAAATTATATACAAAATTTCAACGTTCTGAGGCTGTACGTACATACGTTCGTACAGACGCCACGAAAAATTATCTTCAGAATTTATTTCAAAGCAGTTTTATAATTTTTTTGGAGGAAACGAGTCTTTTATTCTGTCCTTACGTACAGATATCACGCAAACACATCGTTAAATTGCATTCGATAGCGGTCAAAATGGATATTTTCGTTGAAATATGCTGCCTGAAACTTTTCGCGATTACAATACTTCCTTTTTACTTCGTACAAGGAATTAAAAATTCCGCCAATTGAGTTATCCTAGTTTAATATCTAGGTATAAGTTGAGTGGTAGAATAGAAATATGGAAAAATAATTATACGTTATTTCAGAAAAAGTCCGATTTTGTGCCAAAATAAGTATGTTAGAGTAATGCTATATATAAATCTAATATATATCCTAAGTCATGCTTTCGAGACATAAGAAACGCAATTTGAATTTCGTCAAGCGACTTAGTAGAACGGGAGATAATCGACTTGTCTTTTTTTTTTTTTTTTCGTAATATACGTGCATACATTTAGACGCTACGAAAAAATCCCTTTTGAATCCATTTTAAGTCCCTTTTACAATCCATTTTGAAAAAAAGATCCCTTTATTCTTTCTATATGTACAGGTGACAGGAGAGAGCAGGTTCGGACACCCGGTCGGCTTGTATAGACTGAGCGGGAATCGTCCGAATCTTGCAACTATCTAATTCTATACTCCGAAATCAAGACATTATATGGTCATAGAAGAGCAAAGTATCAGATTATTCTCCATATGTCGCATAAAGTAGAATACATAAAATACAGGTAACAAATTTGAGGACACAATACATTTGATGGAACACTGCTTTTGATAGAATAACACTTTTTAAATGGTCCATTGTTGCGGAAATTTTGCTGTGTTTGGAAACGTACCAAAAATAACTTTGCGATTAAACATTCTCCTGGTTACGTCACATGTTACCACATGGCTACACATACTGAGAAATCATGCAAAAATATATTCCGTATGAATACGCGGTCGGTCAAAATGAATATTTGTTTTGAAGTATGATTCCCGAAATTTTTCGCGATTAAAATACTTCATTTATTTCTTACAAAAAATTATACAAACACACACCTACCTAAAGAGATTCTGATAAAAGTGATTGCATTTTAATGTGACAAACAATGTTTCAGGCCTTGCTTCAAAAATAGATAAAATAGCCATTTCTAGAGAGCCTAACTAAATTTGTCAATAGTAATATCAACTAATCTGAGAAGAAAGATTGAGAAGGAATAAAACAAACTATGTTTTCACATAACCTGCTTTTGACTTCATCGTATTGATTGGTTTTTGCGTAAATACATTATAAAAATTGAAGTGCTGAAAATTACGTTAATATAACGTTATGAAAATACGTTTAACGCGAAAACGCTTAAGACTAAATATCGGTTAACACGAAATAATACAACAGTCCCGGCTAACTATTATGTATTTCCATGCATGTTTTTCAACTTAACACGAAACGAAAATCGCTTTAACAAGAATTATTTGCCTTCTGGAAATGAACAAACTACGGAAGACACCAGCCGCGGAGGCGAGACTTAACAGAAGTGTGAAATGAAAGAGAGGTGGTTTCACATGTTTCCCGCAGAAAGGAGGCTAACTTGGCTTTGAAATAACCTCGGAATAGCCTCGGAATAAACCAGTTTTTTTTTTTTTTTTTTTTTTATCTAAGCTACTTTCACCCTCCACCCCTAGAAACGCCACACAAAAGCATCTCATCTCTCATGAGTTGGCTTTGGAATTCGGTGACATCGCAGTGTGTGTAAATATCAGTGAATTTGGTTTGCGCCAAAAGCAATGGAGAAGGAGGATATTTAAAATAAGCCGGCACTTAATAAAATGTTTGAAAACGTTTCCGTATTATTGGACTGTCCCACTATATCATCGGAAGAATTCGTTCAGTAGGTGATGATAATGTGTATACAGCACCAATTATGACAGACAAAGACAGTTTGGAGTTTGTTCAAAGCGCAAAAAATATCATAGATGAAGATTCCGACGGCGAAAATTAAATGAATAATGCAGCTGCTATTTCCACGTCATCCAAAATGAGGAACATCATGAAAGGTATGCGCATTTATTTAGACGCACGTTCCAGTGGTGGAATGAATAACAAAAGAGATAACATCGAACAATTTGACGCTAAAAAAGACAATGCAAAGAAAAAGATAAGATTAGTTTCCAAAATCTCAATAAATGTTTTGTTTATCAAAAAACTTGAAAATTTTGCATTAAGTTCCTGTGGATGTTTTTGTTTCATTGATTTTTTTTTTATTAAATACATGCATATATACATATCAACGTAAATAAAATGTACTCTAATAAACTTACTGTATTTTTCTTTCAATATCCTTTAACAAAATTCTTTTAAAACGAAAAAATATTTCAGTTCCTTCAGTTTCATGTTAAACAATTTTCACTGTAATGTGAATTAATTCATAAACGCTATCTGCTTGGTCTTAAATGAATTCCTTTGTAATATTGACCTATACAAAATCATTTACTTTCCTATTAAGCTGCAGCTTAACAAGAAAGTACTAAGCTTATGATATATCATCAGAAATTTTTAATACAAACATAATATGTTCTCTGTAGACTATGCAAACATAGAATTATTTTTAATCAATTACTAAAATAGCAAGAAATTTGTTATTTTAACTCTCTAGCATTTAGTTAACGTTAATTAAATTTCCATATTTAAAGTTATTTCTATGTTGTTTTATGACAGGAATAAATTCATAATATTCACCTGAGAGGCATTTGAATAGTGAAGACAAATATGTCAAGATATACTGTAATCAGAAATGAAAAATAACTTGCAATGAGACGAAATGATTTAAGAAAAGCGAGTCCTATTATTAAATTTTAAGCAACGATTAACATTTTTAATAGATCTTAAGCAAAGCAGCTGTTATTAATGAAAGGAAGAAATTTCTTAGTTAAGTTTCATATTTAGTTAAAGTGCAAGAAGAGACTGCCAGTCAGGGACGAGTCACCGTTTTTTTATATCAAAACAGATCGCTAAGAGATTCGTTTATAGTTGTCACTATTTTTGATAGAAGAGACAGAAAATTTGACGTATCATATATATCATGAAAACGACTTCTTTTCAAATAAATCAAATCTTTAGATATTAACTTAATTATTATGCCAAAAATCAAATTAAATTTCAGAATTTTTGTAAAAGAAAATTTAATAAATCTCTCTCCTGTTTATCATCTTCATATGGGAAGACATAATTGAAATATTTTGAGCTGTGGTAATTCGATTTGGGACGAATGAATAAGGTATCGGGGTTCATCACTGAGTCACATGTTATTAGTATCGCTTCTCTCCCCTGCTAACACACGGTGGGGAATGAAGTGGAAGTAGATGATAGACAAACTATTCAGAATATTTTCATTCCAAAATATTTCTTTTCCTAAACATTTTCTAACCAGGGTTTCATATCACTTATAATATTATATGCTCCGCCCCTTTTACATAAATGCCACATTAAAATACTATTGCTACATCTTTTGAATGTCGCTTTTTCATTGTTTTTTACTCATAATTATAAAAATGAGCTTTTGGAAACTGCAAATGTTTGGTAAATACTTGAAGACTAAGAGAACATAAGTTTCTGACTTTAACTTTCAAAAATTTTAATTTATCAAAATGTGAATTCTATAAAGTTAAAACCTATGTTTACAAATTATATGGAAGACGGAATAATATTTAAATATAAGAAATCAGTTTAGTCTGCTATTTTTATAATCAACTCATACTTCGTATCAGATGTTAGGTTGTTATGACATATCTAAAATCAGAATTTATTTAGATGTTGGTAATAGTTAGGAAAGAAGTTGCAGAAAAGGGGGGCATTGCTCCCTTTCGTGTAGTTGCTGAAGGCATAGCACGCAATAAGTTAAAGACAAATTAGATTGTGTTATTTCTAAGCGGTGTGGGAATCTGGTAGAGTTTCAATACATTTCCTCGTCATACTGTTGATGTATAACATTTTTCTGTTGCACGGTTAATGCCATGCACTTTCTGTTGCACGGTTAATAACATACATATTCTCCCTCTCATATTATTTATTACATACTCCGCTATTAGGCACTACACGGAAGGAGAAAGACGGGAAAATTATAACATTTGAAACTAAATCTGTCTACTAATATTCTTTAGATTATAAAGATAAATTTGTAGATAATTATAAAGATAAATTTATCTACTAAAAAAATTAAATTAAAAAAAGTCTGAAAGGTTCCAGATTTTAAATTACATCCAAATAGGCGTTTTCTTAACATTTTGTGTGTTACCTTTATTTATTATCATGCTCTTTAAGCTTAAACCATAAAATTCAGTTAAACAGCAATGTCGCAAAATAATTTTAAGATGAGCATATGTTTAGAATTCCCCATACACACTTCCGCGCGCTGGAGATAAAAAGGTTTTTTTCCCTCCATTGCTCGCTTTTAAATCGTTGAGTTTCTGTAAATGTGATATAACATACATATTCTCCCTCTCATATGTTAAAATGCACTCATTGACGGTTCAGAAAAAAAAGAGTGTGTGGAACATTTTCGACCCTTACAAACTAAAATAGGGAACTGGGCGTTATCGAGTGCTTCGTTTTTCAATTTAAATATGACCAGAAGCAAGAAAGGCGACATTGTTTGAATATTGTCAGCTATTTCCTACGAACTTTCAGCAGTTTTTAACTGATTTTTTACTGTTTCCAGTATTGTTTCTTTGCGGACAAGATATGAAATTTCTGAATTTCGCGAAAAATGAAATCTGAATTTCAGAATGAATAAAATATTATCTTTTATTTTTTTAGTCTAACAAATATAGTCATATTCAAATACATTCATAAAAGAGTAAATTCGTATTTGAAAAATACACTGATCAAAAACCCGTGCTTCTTGTGGAAAAGACATTTTTCTGGTTTACTTCATTTGTAATATAAATATGAGCTATTTTCTCTTAAAAAATCCATCATGAAGGCATCTCTTCATGTAGGAAGATAACCCGCGTGATTTATTCAAATAAACTTAGAAAGTAAAAAAAAAAATCTGAAAATAAGAACTTGATTCTTTATTCAAATAAACTTAGAAAATAATAATAATAATAATAATAAAAAAAAAAAAAAAAAAAAAAAAAAAAAAAAGGCGTTTTTTTTAAAGTTTTGTGTGTTACCTTTATATATTAAATATCGAGTTCTTCGTATTGAAACTATGAAATTCAGTTCAATAGCAATGTCGCAAAATAATTATAAAATGAGCATATCTTTAGAATTTCCGATACACAGTTCGGCGCACTGGTGATATTTTTTTTTCCCTGTAGAGTGTTGCCATTGCTCGCTTTGAAATCCTTCAGTTTGTCAGTCAAAAATTCGTTAAAGTTTTACAAAATATGAAATCGATCTTATAAAACAAATTCTAAATTTCAAATTTGTTCTTCCACATGCCCAAATTCTCAGGAGGATTACGTCATTCAAAATTCGATGTCTATATGTACCGTTGTTTTATCACAATGCGAGAAATATACATACATTTATGCTATTTTTCTTCATTTAATTTCTTCAAATTTAATGCAGGACTCTAACATTTGGTGGCAACAGTTTGAAAAGCGAAACGGACATTTATATTGATTAAACGCAGAATCGCAAAACGAAAACAATAGTCCTTGAGGGACAGAGCCCCTTTGGACTAAAAATACTATTCTTGAATTTTGCAACCAGCCAGAAATTTGCAATAATGATATTTATCATTATTGTTTTTCTTCCTTTCCAGAAAATAATCAAAATTGAGTTACACATAACATTAAATTTAGTATTAGCTGCTATAAAATATAAGCAGACATTTTGTTTTATAAAATGCTTAGGCTTTGACTTTAATGCGCATTAGACTGTTTTGGATGCTTAAATTAGCAAGGCACAAGAGGGATACCTATCTAAATTCTATCAAAAGCTTGAACAAAGCACTTTAAAAGATTAAGAATAGAACCAAATTTCTGAGCTAGAACCTATTCTAAAAACTAAAATGGTTTCACATTTATGTACATAATATGATATTTTTTATGCTTTTTTATAGTCGCAGTTAGCAGTTATAATATAGAGATTAACGATTACTTCCATTAATACCAAATTTAAAAATTTTCCAATGCCATTAGCGATGATTTCAGTAATTACCTAGTATAATTTATTGTTAACTATCTTTCAAAGGCGAAAGTAATAATTGTATAATTTTATTTTTTTTAAATATTTATCGATAGGTCCGCAGTGTACACTTTATCCTGCAATGATGGTATTTTTGGCTTATAAATCTATTAAACGTTCCCTGCCCAATGCAGAAAAGGTTATTATATACTTAATTTTGTTTTATTCGTTTGATTATTCTTACATTTATTTCAACTAATTAACAATTTTTTTATCATTGTAACTAAACTAATATATAGCTAATATATTATAGTTAACGTTTTATATATTATTTGTTTAGTATATAACTAACATATTTTATTTAACGTTTGTATTATTATAACAATTGTTTTATACTCTTTTCATCAGTTATGGGCTATTAGATTATCGTTCTTTTACAGAAGAAGAATTCGTGTCGATGACCCGCCAAAATCCACAGACTTTTATTCTTGAAATCTGAAGTCCACCGAAACTCAAATTTAAAATCTCACAAAATTGTGCCGACATCAGTCTATATGTCAGTTATTTACCTAAATTTTGCATCGGTTTTTAAGAGTTACTTTATATGGAAAATAAATGTTTGTACATTTCCACGCTATCAAGCTCAATTTGTAATGCGACTCTGGTAAAATTTATATGCTGCTGAATATTCAGTACATTCAAAACTGAACAAACAAATGGAATACAGCCTGTCTTTACAAATCATGAGGTTGTCCTTCGAACATCTAGAGAATCTAGATATGGAAGACTCAGAATGTTCTCACGAGATTCCGGCGAATGGTAATAACGCTTCTAATGACTTCCTACATATAACATGTAAACATTTGCAAGCATCTTGATAACTGTGCTGAAAGCACATTAAATTATCTTGAGGATACAGTAGTGATTCAAGCAGAAGATGTGAGAGCGGACGTCAACCTAGACATCACTCATATGAAGGAAATATACAAGTCCGCAAGGCTCATTTCGACAGTCTTACTCAAATAATACAAAGGCATTTCGTTTAAGGTACAACTGTATCTGTGATATAATGGAAACAACACACATATTCAGAAAGCTATGGTAGTGATTATATGCAAATAAATATGCTGCAATACTCAGTAACTTTCCTCAAACTGAACTAACATAACTAGCAAATGATAGCACCTGTTTTAAATCATTAACTCTTTCCGGCACGTTACCTTTTAAAGTCGGAGTTTTGATTAAAAAAATAGGTAGGCAGTCTAATTAGGCTTAGATTAGTACACAAATAAAATTTTGTGAAGATAGCACTTATCGTTTATTTCTGTTGGTGTGCCCGAAGAGGGCACACTGATTGAATAGTGCTTCGAAAAGAGTGCTGAAACGAGCATCGTTGTCAATGAACTGACCGATAAGATGCGGAGAAACAAATATAGACTCTCAGTTGTCCTAGATTATCGTTGAGCCCGGTCTGGGCACACCTAGGGTTGGCCGTTTGATTTTAGGCAAGATTTCAAGGTCAAAATTTAAAACTAACATAGAATAAGGAGATTAGAACACAGCCAAAAAATAACATATGCATTTCTTTTCAAACAATTTCTTTTATAGCCTAAAAAAATACGGAAGATTTCTTTGAAAAATGAGGGTCTTAAAAAACTAAACATGGCTAAAATATATGAACTAGTTTGTGTTGAGCTGCCATCTACTATAAGTAAAGAAGGTTCAGAGTAACCTATAGTAACCTATATTAAATTTTTCTGTGCGTACAGAAGGAAATTTATAGGTGTGTCCAGACCGGACACGCTTTGCCGCAAAGGGTGATCTCTTCTTCCTCTTCTTAATGTTCCTCTTGTTCTCGAGAACAATGAATTTCAGTCTTTTCTAAATATTTTATAAACTGTTGAAATCATGCATGATTTACCAGTCTGAAATAATCTTTCTGGAGTATATAGTCAAGGAACGTGTATGTTATGAACGATAGCTTCTCTAAAGCAGGACTGGTTCCGTCAGACCGTAAAAGGAAAAAATGTACTTCATATTTACACGACGACTTTTCGGAAGCTTTCAGCCTTAATACTTTTTGCGCATGTGCGAAATAGCTGTCCAATCAGATGTTCGGTGTCGAAGCAGATCCAGCTTTGATACTTTTTTGGGCATGAATGGAATAGTTGGTGAGTTGGTGTCGAATGTAGTAGAAAGTCACGTTTATCGAGAGAAAGTTCTGTGATATTATTTTTGTCCCTTGGCGTATCGACGTAAATCAAATCAGTGATTCGCTCAAGGAGATTAGATACAAGATTTTTTATTTTGACTAACAAAATCTACAATAATCCCAGCTTAAATTATCGTAAAAAGTTCTATTAAAGATGAATCTTACATGTTCTTTGGTTTTATACCATATTTCTCAATTTCCTGCACACCTGGCGATTTGGTTACTAGAACTTGTCCCTCCACGATTTAGCTGCGCAGTAGTCAAACCGGTTTATATTACGTCTGTGGAAGATTTCCTGCTTTACATACACGTTCTTTGGTAGTTAACAGAGATTGACTGCTAGCCCCAAATCAAGGGCAATTGTTTGATCACTTTGTAAGGCGTGGCTATATGCTTTTCCCTCTCCTCAAAGGTGTAGTATCGGTGTACTGTGCGTGGGGAGTTCTAGCCAACGACCTTGGGGATCAGGCGGTTAAAAGACTGTTAAATTAAGCCACAACGGACAAATGCTTTCGAACAAGTATCCAACATTTTGAACAAAACAAATAAATTAATTGACTAAAGTAAAGTCATATAGATTAATATGACCATTAGAATTCTTTCCATTGCGTGATCGCTGCTTTCACTTTTATTTAACTAAATAAAAAAGTTAAATATAGTTAAATAAAAGTTAAATAAAAAAGTTAAATAAAGTTTAGTTAAATAAAAGTTAATTAAGTAAAAGTTAAATAAGTTAAGTTTAGTTAAATAAAACAATTAAATAAAATAAATAGTTAAATAAGTTAGTTAAATAAAAATTTTTATTTAACTAAAATTTATTACTTTATTATTTTTATTAAACTTTTATATTAATTATAATGTTTTTTATTTAAGTATAGTTAAATAAAAGTGAAAACTGCAATTATAAAGATTAACGTGTCTCATATTTTTATTCTGTGCTTATTTTAACGCCAGTGTATGCTCCACATTACAATATTAAGATATTTATCCTGGCAGCTGTCCTTACTCGTGAGGATTAAATAGCGGCTAAACATTGAAACAGCCTGCATCACTAGAATTTTGCATAAAATGCTTAGTCAGCAAACTATCAATACTCATATTAATAAAGGTAGTTATAAGGATCTATCGCATTCTCTCCATTGCTGATGAATAATATAAAATATAGTTTTAAGGAACTATCGCATTCTCTCCATTCGCTCGTACTGTCATGAAGTAAATGACAGTGGTCCTATCATATAGAGAAGTCAAGAAGCTGCCAACATTCATACTAATTGCAGATAGTGGTAAGGAATTATTGTATGTTCTCCACATGCTTGTACTGGCATGATGTAACTGGTTAGCTCAACAATTTTGCGAGTAAAAGATTCGTGGTTTGAATAAACAAAATTACGAAACTCATTAATTTAAAACGTGCTAATAACTTGAACTTGAAGATACATTTTAAAGAGTAATTAGTATACATGTTTCTCTTCTAGTAGATATTTTTCGCTTACGAATTTTTCACCACTTATTACTATAATTTCAATTTTTAGACTTTTGATTGCCATCAGAACATTTAACAGTTTAAGAGTGATCGAACAGAGTTGTTCGGGACACCGGGAAGTTAAAAAAAAAGGAAAAAATGCCAATCCTGAAACCTAAGCTCGTTCGCTTTCGAAGTAATCAAATGAAGCTTTTTGATGGATAATAAATATCACAAAATCGATGAAGGGAAGAACAGTGAAATCCTAAAGTAAATAGGAAGTTACCACAGCCTTTCCATTTCCTGACGAGTTACTCTTCCTAATTAGAAATGTGGCAATGATGTTGATTTCCGCATTTTGATAAGGTTTTAAATTAGAAGTCTAGCGTCCGCGACAATTTCTTAATAAGCTCTTCTTAAACCGCATGCGTAGAGGTTAATGGCAAAATAAACAGTTAACCCTCCCCCACAAAGAAGCATACATTTCTCTTTTATTTAGGTCTCGACAATTTCAGTTTACTTTAATTCTTTCGTCTGCTTAGTAATTTGAAAACTAAGTTACGAAACTCATTAATTTACAACGTCCTAATAACTTGAACGTGGGGGCACATTTTAAAGAGTAATTAGTAGACAACATGCAAGGCTTTTTTTGCTGTAGATATACTTCGTTTAAGAATTTTCGATCACTAATTACTATTTTCTCATTAGTTAGGATTCATTCTTATGACCTCTGAATAGAGCACATATTTATAATTGCCAGTTCATTGGTTTTGTATTTTTATCGAAGCAAAATTCTAATATGTTCATTTATAAAAATGAGATAAAAGCTTAGGTAGACATTAATTATTCTTTAATGAAAGTAATTATAGATTTAAAAAATTACTATAAAAGGAAAACGAAAGAGTTTCATTTTCATCCAAGACATCGTTAGTGACGAAAGCACAGATACAGTTCACGAACAGTCTCAATGAAACAATTTTTTTATTGACCAGGGAAATGTTTTTTTGTATTATTTAAATAATTCAAAACCATTTATAACTATACATTTTTAGCAGATCTTTCTAACGCAACTGGTATTTATTGATTATATGATGAAAAGAATTTTAGAAGTTGCATATGATTAGTGAATTATGCAAACTGGAACAATAATTATTTAAAAAATTACATAAAATATAGCAGTGATTAAGAGCAAAATTTCGTATTCAAGGTGTAAGATTTACTACATACATTGATCTAAAATTAAATTACATTTAGATGCATCACATAGAAATAAAGAGTTGTTTTAATCTATAATTAATTATTTGGAATAAAATGCTCATTTTTGAATTAACGTATATTTAAATTCTATGAATATTTTATTTTTAGATCTATTCTATCTTATCGAATTAACAAAAATGATTTTCGTTTTGTATGCTCCGTTCAATAAGATACAATAGAATCAATAATGACGTAGTTAATAATTAAAGAATTATTAATTACGCCATTGTAAATGCCTTCCGCAGGATTATATTTATATGGAAGAAATTTATTAATTCTAGAGCATGATAAATTGAACTCTGATGTTCAATTTTGGAAGGTTACGGTTTTGGGGAACTTGGGACAACAAAGTAAATTTTATACTGTGTAACAAATCTTAATAATTTTGATTTTTTCTACGTAAACATCATTATCAACTTCCAATTTGAATTTAAAATCTGGCAAAGTGACGATCATTCCACTCGAAGATGCTTGCAGAAATAAAGCGATGTCTGTCGCAAATTTGTCTTATTTTAGCACGAAATAGCATAAGGTTGTTGTTGTTGTAGACACTGTCTGTGTGTGTGTGTCTTTCGTTCGCTCTGCGCGTAAGCTAATAGACCCACGGCTACGAAATTTGGTAAATAGGTGCATCTAGACAAGAGCTAGTGCACCTCGAAGCGATTTTTTCGAAATTCGAATTCGAATTTTTTTAATTTTATGTTTTGTGACGAAATCGCTCCATTTTGAGACATAATGAACTCTAGGAAAGCGAGATTTTGCTCTACACACTCCATTTTCACATCGTCATGAAACGCAGCCACTTAGCTATTTTATGAACTTAAAATAAATTTCGTGTTTCAATAAATCGATAAAATACGAATTTATTTAACACCTTTTCAACGGGATTTTTTCTAAAAAAGTTTATATTTAAAAATGTACAGTTTATTTTTCTTTGATTTTTGGACACGTTAAACTTTCATCCTTGCAATTGCTTTTACAAAACGAATTTGGGAAAAATGATAATATTTTGTATTTTTAAAAGAAATTTTAAATGAAGCTTCCGAGTACACTTCTCACATCTCACATCTTTAAAATGTGATTTTGGCAACAATTTTTCTTTCTTATTGTTGTTGATCAAATCCCATGATTTTGAATAGTTCCATTCATTTAGAAATATAGGTTTGGCAACAATTTATCATCGTATTTTCTTATGTCACTGTTTTTAAGAGACTGGCATATTTCATTGTCATTTTTTACTTCCTTGTACAAAGTGAAAATGAAGTATTTTAATCGCGAAAAGTTTCAGACAGCATATTTCAACAAAAATATCCATTTTGACCGCTATCAAATGCAGTTTAACGATGATTCTGCGTGATATATGTACGTAAGGACAGAATAAAATACACTTTTCCTCCAAAAAATTATAAAACTGCTTTAAAATGAATTCTGAAGAGAATGTTTCGTGGCGTCTCTACGTACGTATGAACGTACGTACGTACGTAACTCGCATAACTCAAAAACGAGTAGCCTCAGAACGTTGAAATTTTGTATATAAGACTGCTTTAATATGTAGATGCGCACCTCGTATTTTGGTTGCAATCGGCCGCACCAAACGCATATAAATATATTTTTATATATATCCACTCTGTTACCCGGCTCACTAATCTCAGTTTCTTTACTCTTATATGTTTGTAAATTGTACAAGTTTTGCTTTAAAAATGATTGAACTATGTTGTTTTTATCTTCCGGTTAAGGTTTTTATGCCTTTAGTAAATCTTTTTGCAATAATTTTGGAATTATCAACAATTTTAAAGTTGTTTAAGTGCTACTAAGCCTAATAATTTTTTTGATGGCGGCCATTGCTCTTGTTTGCATTTGAAACAGCAGGCTAGTGGATTCGTTGCCAATCTAGATAAACTTAGCATCGCAACAACAAAGATAACGCCTTTATTTATTATTGCCAATTAAATCATGCTTAATCCTTTCTGGAATTTTTTCGAGGAAATAAGTGTTTAAGACTTACTTCGTAATTTGTAATACAGATATTTCGAGTTTTTATGTGTTTCTGCCTGGTCGCGCAGTGAGAACTGAATTAATTGAATAAGAAGTACTCAGTCGTCTGTGAAAAACTGTTTCTTTTTTGTTTTGTTTGCTTAATTTATTTTAACATCGTTCTAGATTTATTATAGTATTTGAATAGAACATATGGCAACGATTAAATAATTCTTTAATGATATAAATTTTGTGCATTCTGAGCTATAATATGAACGAAATATAATACTGTTAAGTGAACCTAGCGCCAGAGTGTCGCTATAGTAAACAAATAGAGTGAATTTTAAAGAATGCATTTATTCTATTGTGGTTTATGCGTTGTCGGCGAAGTAGATTTTATTCAATCCAATAAGTTTAAATGAAATGCAAGAAAAAATGCATATAATTTAATATTTCGTACAAGGAAGTCAAGTGGTGTACACATCAGATTTTTCATATATATAATGCGGTTTTATTGTTTATTTTTAATAAAGTTCTTCTGCAAAGTAAAATTCTGCACGGAACTTTTTGTTATTTTAGTTTCTTTCATGTTGTTTTTTGCTTATTTCAATGTTTGTAAGATATTGAAACGTTTTGCATGATCTGTTTCTTCAACGGAAAGTTGATTAATTTTTTATTAGGATAATTAATATTTGTATTGAGGGATACAGCTTATTTCATTGTAATTTTTTTATCTTGAAAATATGAGATAAAATATCATTAATTATACTTTGCTTTACAGAATTTTTAGTTTTTTGTATTCTTTATGCTATTTATATATAATAAAAGAGTCCGTGTGTCTTTCGTTCGTGCTACGGGTAAGGTAATAGACCCAGGGCTACGAAATTTGATATATAGGTGCATCTAAAGAAGAGCCAGTGCACCTTGAAACGATTTTTTCAAAATTCGAATCAAATTTTTTTAATTTTATCTTTTCGATTTTATCGTATTATTTTGAATAATTTCATTCTTTTAGAAATGTTATTTTGGCAACAGTTTTTCATTCAATTGTATACTGGACTGCTGATTGTTGAAAATCAGCACTATTTCCACTTGGAAAAATGACTGCGATAATTCTGTGCGGTTTTTGCATTTTTTATTTTTGATGATGGTGTCCAGCAGAGTAAAATTCTGCGCAGTTTGTAAATTTAACGTTTGTATTCCTTTCAGGCACTTTTCCGGTACACTTAAGAGCCAGGCTTAGCCTGGCAGCATAACTGCTTTTTAAACATAAAATGAGGTATATTAGATTTGCAAAAGGCTTCTTAAAACATATTGCATAAGGCTTATAATATGAAACAAAATATAATGTATAAAGCTTTATTAAAAGTGAAAAAACATTGCCAAACTATCATTAAAATAATTTTTAATGTAACAAATATGCAGTGGATGGACAAAAATATGGAAACACCTTGTGAAATGCATGTTTGAAAAGAAAGATTGATTTTAATGAAATATGTAGGTGGCGCTAGCATTTTTGACTACTGATGCCACTTATACAACATCGTAAATGTGCTAAACAGTTCAGTTGTTGTCGGAGTACTGTTATGTGAGGTTGTCATTGCATTATGTCAGAATTAACAGACTTCGAACGTGGGCAAATTGTTGGAGCACGTATGGTAGGTGCTTCCGTAAGCAAGGTAGCCGAGGTGTTTAGTGTTTCAAGAGGTACTGTATCGAAGATTTATTCCTCATATTTGAAAAGCGGAAAAACATCATCTGCTAAATCACAGCGCGGACGAAAGTGTGTCCTGAGTGATCGTGACAGACGATCATTAAGGGCAATTGTGACGAAAAATAAGAAGACCACAGCTGCAAAAGTTACTGCTGAAATGAATGCTGTGTTACCGAACACTGTGAGTACCAAAACAAGTAGAAGGGAGCTTCATAAACAGGGAACTGCTGGCCGTGCTGCAATTGAGAAGCCACTCATCAGTGATGCTAATGCCCGTAACAGGGAAAAGGTGGTGTTTAAGTCATAAAGCCTGGACTATAGAGCGGTGGAAGCGAGTAATATGGTCTGAAGAGTCTTCTTTCACATTGTTTCCCACTTCTGGCCGAGTTTACGTCTGGAGAACGCCATCTCAAGCCTATAATACATACTGCTTGTTGCCAAGAGTGAAACATGGTGGGGGTTCTGTTATGGTTTGGGCAGCCATATCGTGGTTCTCTGCTAGCCCCATAATAACTGTGTCAGGGCACATGACTTATGTGAACATTTTGGCCGATCAAGTTCATCCCATGGTACAAACTTTGTTCCCCGATGGTGATGGTGTCTTCCAAGACGACAAAGCCCCTGTTCACACAGCTCACATTGTCCAGGGCTGGTTTTCTGAGAACGACGATGAATTTTCCCATCTTCCCTGGCCACCACAGTCACCAGACCTGAATATTATCGAACCTTTGTGGTCTACATTGGAACGGAAAGTGCGTTCTCGTTATCCACCGCCAACATTGTTATCTGAACTTGCCACCGTTTTTCAGGAAGAATGATATAATATTGCCTTGGCAAACATACAGGAACTGTATTTATCCATTCCGAGAAGACTGCAAGCTGTTTTGGATGCCAACGGGTTTCCTACACCATATTAAGCAAAGAAACATGTTTTTTTAAAGGTGTTTCCATATTTTTGTCCAACCCCTGTATAGTTAATAATTAAAGCAGCTAATTAAAGTAGTTAAAAGAGTTTGTTAGAATATGGTAAATATTCACAATCACATTGTGCACTTGAGTTTTATATCATCTTTAGCTAGCTATTTGCTAGCTAAAGTTTGTAAGATATCTTTAGCTAGCTATATCATCTTTAGCTAAAATTACGCATTGAAATCTTAAATCATTGCTGGTATTTTATAATCTTGAAGTACTTTATAAATTAAAAGTAGTTAGAAAACCTATATAATCTTAAACAATACATGTTTTAATAATGATCTAAATAAGACTTTAACAAATAGCACTTTTAAAAGTTATATACATCATATAATGTTTTAAACATGACATGTTTTCTCGTGAAAATCTTCAGGCATATTTTGAACGATGCATTAACCTTTCCATTGTAGCGTCATTAGGTTATTTTGATACAGGAAACATGAAAAATGAGCAATGCCCTCACCAGGACTCGAACCTGGAACTCTGGAGGCTGGGTGTGCTAACCATTGCACCACGAAGGCATGCTGGAAGGAAGGCGAAAATACCTTATATCACTTTGCAACAAAAATTATTCTACTTTTTCTAAAACGCGAGAATACCCTGAATAAATCAATTTAAAAGGTTTTTGTAGAAATTTTAATTCGATTTAAGTGATATATTTATTTTTAGAGAGCATTAGCAAGAGTAAAAATGCATAAATTTTAGTTTCGAAATTTGATAATGCAGTTTTTCTTCCCTGATTTCTTAAGAGGATGTTATTTTTAATGCAATTAATATATAGTAACCGTTCCATTATAGCTTTAAAATACCTTTAAGAACTGCTCATGGCGTCAGATTTCATACTGAAGAAAGGAAGATTTTAAAAAGTTGTATCAGGATATGTCATGGTCTTTTTTATAAATCAGTATAATAAAAAAATGCAAATGTACTTGCCAAAATGTATTCAAACGTTTTTGATGAAATCAGTTGCATTTATAAAAAATTCAAATATGTCTGTATTGTGTATTTTCTCCTTTGAATGCAATGCAAGTGAAACAAACAAATTTTGAATTTTTTTCATTTTGTTTTATTTAAAGCAGAGCCTATAACTTTAAAATTTAAATTGATAATTGATAATTGATAATTCTCCCATTGGTAATTATTATTGATATCTTGATCATTATTTCAAGCTTTCTTCCATAAACTAACACAAAGAATTCCTTTTTCTTGTTGATTTTGATATCTTCAGAAACTGCCAAAGTAACTAACTCTGTCTATTCTCATATATGTCTCATTTCGTATTATATAAAATGAAATAAATTGAAACCTTCATTTTTTCATAATGTTGATTTTAATAAAGAGCATAAAAGATAAATAAAGTTTATGACTTTGATAAAGAAATATTGAGCCATAAGTTTAAAACACAAAAATCAAATACTTATAAACATCACATCAACTATGATTTTCTTTCTTTCTGAAAGCCAGAAATTTTTAAGCTAGTAAAAATGAAAGAAATGATGCTATTTAACTCAAAACTGCGAAAGATAAGGTAAGAATTTTGCACCGCCGATAGAATGAACATTAAGAGAGTAACGAACCCTTTAGATTATGAAAATAATAACATCTGAAGAATAAAATAGTTGTAGCCTAGGGACAAGATGAAAAGCTTCAAAGCATTTACTAATGCAAGTGTGATACAGAATAAGTATTTTAATTAAATACTTAAAGAAACATATTGACGTTGCAGTCTTTAATTAAAATCGGAAATTCATCCAAATGAAAACGAGTGGTGAAGAGATATTTCGCTATGTAGTACATATAACTAACTCTAGAACTATAAGAGCAGCAAAATATCTTTGAAATTTGCTAGAAATTTTCCCAGAATCCATTAGCAAAAGAGATCGTTAAAGTATGAAAGTTTTAGTTCTCATTAGGTAAAGGATCATCAATCATTCGGACTTTACAAATTACGAAATTGGGTGTGTATGTACACCCCTGAGGCAAGAAGACATCCGGGTGAAAAATCGGCCATTTCAGTGATTCGAAATCTAATTAGTTTCTAGGATATAAATGTTTTCGGAACATTACTACTCACCTATTTCACATCCCTGTGTGGTTTACGGTGTATAATTTTAGGTTCATTAGATGAGGTTCATAATTAACAAGTTAGAAATATTCAAGTGGAAAAGAGAATTTAAAAATACTAAGCAAGTAATTTCATGCATACACAAGCTCCCTTTGAGTACAGTAACTATAGTCTTCAAACATTAGGGTAGACTTTAATGCATTAAAAGAGAATTAATAATATTTAAGGGAATATTTAACTAAAACTTCAGCTATTTAAATATATTCTAAACTTCACTAGTGCTAAAAATCAAGCAATTTTAAAAGCTGCAGCAAATGTGTTGTATTCTGGTAATGTCTGTACATATGCATGTATTAATTACCTGGAGTGAATAAATAAACAGACACATTTGTAGCATTGCAAATATCAGATATAAACATATTTATTTAAATAAATCATTTTGATCATTTGTTTATTTATAAATAAATTGATTGTTTATATATTTATAAATATTTATTGTTTATTTATTTGATTCTTTATTTATTTATAAATAAATCATTTTGATTATTTTTGATTGTTTATTTATGTAAAAATAATTATGATTTTGGGTAGATTACTCTCATATTTCGATAAGAGTGAATAAGAAACAGAAAATCAACGATTGAGCACTTGATTTATTTTTATGACTTAGCAGTTTAAAATAAGGAGTGGCATGATAATATTTTGATAATAATCTATATTGGCTCCAATTAAATTAAGTACTGTTATGGACAAAAATAATTAATATAGAGTGCGACGTCACTTGATATCTCTTCGATTTTGCCTCTGCCTTTTCTTCTTTTTGGGTTATTTGAAGACATTTAGCTCTATTATGATGGTTAGACACAGTATTTTTTCTCCTTATTCAAAAATAAACGAAATATATCGTTTTTAGACTAGGCCCTGTTAAGACGACTCTTGGTTTTTCCGCTCCCAATTTAATCGGGCATTAACTGCTTTTTTACATTGCTTTTAAATTCTGACAAGTGGGTGGACTGCATAACCGTTTATAGTGCTCAGTTTTCAAATTAGGAGGCCGGCAAAGGCATCATTTCTCTTAAGTAACTATCCCTCATGTGCTTCATCGTAATCAATTTAACAGCTGTTCGTTAAAATTGTTATACAAGGAAGAAAAACAAATGGATTTTATATACACAGTATTCTGGGAGGAAGACTTGATTAAATTAGCGAGTGGTTTGATGTATACAGCGTAAAGAATTTGGTACACAGAACTGCCATCTCTGGCAGGAACAATAATTTTAATCTAATTGGTTGGGCATCCAACTGAACTAAGATAATACATAAGGGTAGTTCATTCCATGCAGCATCAACTTTATACCAGATTCACCAATCGTAGGAGCTGCCAGGATCTTGGAAATCCAATAACCAGCGGTTCTTAACTTGTTTGATGCCTGAAGAACGGGGTAGACAAGATTGCAGTAGACAACAATTCGAATGCTCTCTGTATTTAGGAACGTCAGGATAGCAACGGTAACATGCGGTCAAGCAATATGTCCTTGAAAAATTGATCACGTAAGCGTAGAAGATATGACCCAACCACGGGTCTTAACATGCCAGAAATATATAGGTGGAAGTCCAAATTATCGACTATGAGAACAAGAAAATACCGAAATATGTACCCAACTGCATCCCATATCACACGATAGGTGCTGAGTCTATATGACAATAACGAATGCAAACACGAATGTTCCTTCTCGTAGCTGGTTCCACACAGGGATACGTCCAAAATAATGCTGCATATAGAACCAGAATTCATCTGAAAAGACCATGTGGTACACTGCTTTGCTCTGTGTTATCATCTGTCGTGCCATTGCTGGTGTTGGAACGGCTAACTCAGTTGTAGCGTCAAGGGAATCGACAATGGCAGCCAGTCTGTCATTGCACTGTCAGTGCTGACGCTTGTCTCCCTGTACACGAATCAAGATCCTGAGTCAGAATACATGACACTGTTGTACTATCTCAGAAGCCAGGGAGGTAAACATATCTATCCTCTCGGCCAAGGGCAGCTGAGATCTTATATGACCAATATATATCAGATATATAAGATATATATAAATATCCTATTTATATCAGATTGGCCTTCTTGGAACCATCGATTCCATACTCACTTGACAGTCATGAGATGACAGCTAACACAAACAAGAGTATCGGGAATAACAAATCGCAGTCTCGATAGAACATTATCAAGCCAAAATGGAATACCAGAACATGTTGATAAGTATCTGTCCTTTTAGCACCAATCTCATTTCAATTTTCCAAAGGAAAAATCCCTGTGCAATCTTCCCATTTATACTCGAAGTACATGGTGTTACTTGTTCCTACTTAAAGCGCATGCGGTTGAAAATTAATCATTTGCATATCTCAGCATGTAGTTTTCATGCAAATTTGACATGTGTCTAATGATGCCTTCACGGTGTAGCAGTTCTACTTGCCAACTGTGTATGTCTTTCCATTAACTTCTTTCTTAATATCATTAAGCCTTGATTCATTTAATATCAGTGAGACTTAATGTAAAATTATACTAATTTCACATTAAAATATATAAATTGAAAATAAAACATAATGGTAATAAAAAAATGCATTTAGCTCTCGAGTACTGAAATTATTTTGAGCTTTAAGTCTCGTGAAAAATCTTGCGCAAAAAGAAAAATTGATTTCTGACATCGATTTTCAATATAGTGTTAAAAATGTATAAAATATGGAATGTTATTTCAGTTTGAAAAAGGGCGTCACGTCTTATTTTTCTATAAATTCTCATTGCATCTTAAATCTTTCCAGTTTTCCGAACGAGGCTCGATGTTTATTGTCGTAAAGCAAACACCTTGAAATATCATAAACGTTAAGCTGAAATTACAATTTAACATAACACATTCCACGATCCGTTGCTTGCATCTGAAGCGAAGCGAACAAGAAGGAGAAAAATTGCTTTGCAGGAAGTTTTGCGAAGAAGGTGAAAGGAAAAAAAAACAAAAACAAAAAAACGGAAGAACGCAAACAGGAATAAAAGGAAAATCGCACATCCAAGATTTTCCGGAAAATATAAAAAAATAGAAAAAAAAATATATATATAAAATAATAAAAAAAGAATGAAAAATGTTCCTCTTTTCCACGCTGAATACGTTGAGGTGGCATAAAGCGGGAAATAAGAACGGGGCTCATTCGAAACCACTTAACGCACCGCGTGTTGAGAACTTAAAAATGATCGGAATTTTTTATTTTGAATTTCTGTTGGCATCACACGTGCAGCAACAGTGGTGGGGGCCGCGCGAGTATATGTTCAGTCGGGTGCTAGTAAATACTCGGTCACTGCTTGAATCAGCGGTGAATGCAGAACGCGGTGGCTGCTAATGTTTTAAGAAACATAAAACTTTTAGAATTTATACTCGGCAAAGTAATCTTTTCGGAAGTAGTTATCATAAGATTAGTGTTATTATTTAGGAAAATGGTGTAAACTTTTCTTTACCTAACCAAATTAAAATATTTGAAGTGGTCTAACTGTATATTAAATGCCTAATTAGTGCATATAATATTATTCCCCTAGTATGTAAGTCACTGAAGAGTAACGAGTCTGTTTCACGTTAGGCATAAATGTAACGAAATAAACGCATTTGCAAGCACCTAGGATTATAAGTTGTTCTCCACAGCCTTAGTTTCCTTTCTGACATTTTAAGATAGATTCGAAACATGAAAAACAACTATCATAAATTTAAATTAACAGTTTAATTAAATTTAATTGAGGAAGAATGGGGATACCTGAATTTTACCAATGGTTAAAAGGTCTCGTCTCATGTCCATTATTAATTATATTTATTTATGCTTTAATAATAATAATTATTCTTTTATATTTTCATATTACAATATAGAATTTATATATATAAATTTTGAAGACGTGGAAGAGGAATAAGAAACTAATATAAAATGCGAATAAAGTCTATAGTTCATGGAGTCTGTAAGCTCAACAGGGGCCAAGCGGTAAAGTCGCTGAACGTTGTTCATTCGGTCGTGGTTTCAAATTTCGAAGAACGGACTGGCTACATGAGCCTTCTTGTGATTTTCCCATTTGCAACATGTATCCCATGTGTAACATATAATGAGCCAGTTTCGCTTAGAAAGTCCTACACGAAGGCTAACGCTCTCTTTACGCAGATAGCCCTTTGATGCTTTGCCATAATCAAATAAACCAACGAAGCCTTTAATAAGTCCATAAAGTCCGACCAAATATTTAGCTAAACCAAAACTACTAAGTTTCTCTCACTCTTCCGTTTTGTGTCCATTTTATAAGTTTTCGAACAGACATCATTTTAAGGCTTTCAACAGATCGGCTTCCAAATTCAATCTTATCGCACTTTTAATTGAAAAACGGAGCTAATTCAATACATTTAAATACAAAACAAATCTGTAAGCAAACAGTCATGACCTAGTTGTAGTACGTAAAATATGCTATCAGACACACTTCATAATGCTACGATAAATATCTAGAAAACATTTATTAGTTCCTTTTCTATTCTAACCAACAAATGCCTATTTATTTAGCTATTAAACAAAATATACCGATTAAGTTAACATGTCTATTTACTTAATTAACTAATTCTGCTTACTTGCTTGCCATTAGAATTTACCTCGCCGCACTGACGATATGGTGGCTGGAGAAGACCTACTGCCATACCCAAGGACCGGGGTTTGAATCACGGAGAAGGCATGGATGTTTGTAAATGTACAATGCCTGTGCGGCATGGGAGCGCTCTAAATATGCGGTGAGCTGAGAGTCGTGTCTAATGGTTGGTGATGGGGAAGAGAGGGGGGAGGTCCTCGGGCCCATCATCCCCCCGGGGTACCCTAGTTAAAAATTGGGATCGGAAATCAATCAGTCGTAGTGTCAGTTGTAAGGTGCTTAAAGCCTTGACAACGACAGATGCAGTCTTGTCGCGATGAATTTCGTTTGCTTGTTCTGATATTACTGTCAGGCAAATGAGGTAAGTCACAAACAAAAGTTACCTGTGTTGGTCGGTGAGTCTTTAATCAGTTCTGACTGTGGATACAAGACCAACAGTTCTGACTATGAACACAAGATGCAACACAAAATATAAAAATCAGCTCTTATTTCCTCACTGCAATTCCAATAAACTCTTTTCTGCGCTTTCTATTTTTCTATCGATTTTTAGCAGAATGTAATTTAACTTCTGTATCAGTAAAATAACTGTTTAGAGACTGGATAGGAGATGCTAAGATGGATGTGGATAGGTTATGTTTACTTTGCGGCTCAATAGCCAAATATCCCTGATTAGTGTTTGGTTGACCAGATATGAATGAGTTGAGTCTTGTTTGCAGATTATCATTGGACAGAGGGAAATTTTAAGATAGCTGCACCTTGTAGGCGCTATTTTGAACTGTGATTTTGTAATTTAAATTCTTTATGTTAATTTGAAACTATATTCGTTGATTTTGAATTTTATTGCAAATTTTACAAGCAGTACCACATGCATTTTACTTCTGTGCTTAGTTTGAAATTTAGTGACAACAATAGTCATTCGTATGAGTAATATAAGGTTGTAGCGTCGTTAGAGGTATTAATACTGGAGGCATGAAAAATGTATAATGCTCTCGCCGGGACTCAAACCTTGAACCACTCGATGGCCCGTCTAGTACGCTTCCAATTACATCACTAAAGCCCGTCTAGTACGCTTCCAATTACATCACTAAAGCCCGTCTAGTACGCTTCCAATTACATCACTAAAGCCCGTCTAGTACGCTTCCAATTACATCACTAAAGCATGCGGAAAAAGAAGAGAAAATACTTTATATACTTCAACCTGTAAAAGGCGACCGGGTATTAGAGAACACAATCGCCAAATCCTCGTGGTGAGGAATTATCGTCCACCACTTTTTAGTTCGAGTGGCACTTTAGATTCATTAAATCGTATCGATCCTCGAACGTGAAAAGTATTCAATGCCCCTGCCAGGACCTCAGACCCTAGACCTCTCAAATACGCGTCGAGTATGAGTCTAATTACACCAGAAAAGCATGCGGAAAGGAAGTTGAAAATACCTTATAAGGATAAGCAGTTTAAGGAAGCCAATTTCCTAACAACGATTTGTTAAACTTTTTAATTTTGTTAGGATTTAATTACATGGGAAAAGTATCTACGCTTTTAGAATTTATTGTAATTATGAAACAAAGTGTAATAAACGTATCTCTTTGTCAGCCAAATGTAAATTATTCTTTGGGAAAACTAATAGTTATTCCTCAGCGGCAATATCAGAAAAGAATGTTAATTACATTAGCCAGTTTCATCTATACCCGGACCTTATCTTTAAACTCTCAGTTTTAAGAATTGAGTGTAGTTTCAAATGAGAAATTAACACTTCCGTTTTCAAAGAATAATCTCGCAAGGGTAATTAAGAGAAGTTTTGTGTATACCATCCGTATAATTAAGAGTTTCAACTGATCTAAATTTTGCTTCTGTGCATTTATTCTCAGCTCTCGTTGTCTAAAATTTTCCATTTTGAGCTATTATTCTTCCACAGAATTAATATTTAAGCAAAATTCCTTCAACTTAGGAGAATTTCCGTCAGCATTTTTATAATATGCCCCTGAGAATTCTCTTTTTTCTTAGAAGAACGATTAGCTTTGTAATTTGAGTTAAAAAAAAAAAAAAGTTCCGCTTTTTAACTTCGCTTCCGATAATTGTGCTAGGAAATGAAGTTTATTAAGTTCACCGATTTATTTTAATTATAGTACTTATTACATTTTTTTAGCGAAAATGTTACCAAAAATAAGGGTGTTTTTAAAAGGTTAATTTTTTATAAGTTTCAGAGATGATTTGAATGTATGATTCGACAAAAAAGAAGTATTTTTTTCTTGCAAGAATTAATATTAAAAGAAGAATTTGCAAACATTAGTGTAACTTAGCTTGGACAAGTTTAATTGTCATTATAAATATCCTTTGGTGCTTATTTTTACTTTTCTTTTATATACGCGGTTTCTTCTTGAGAGTAAACTGGTCAAGAAAACAGTTAATGGTTTTTTAAATGGGCTGTTATTTTTTTTTTCAATCGTAAGTGCAAGTCAGCGGAATTAGGTTCAGATTTAAAACATTTCTATAAATTGATTTAGAGACAGTTTTTACAGGAAATGTGTAAATCATGTTTTGTGTCTAAACGAAATATATGAATTTAAGGAAACATTTAATTTTCAAACTACTATTTACTGTTTTTTTTACAAAAATTAAAAATTAATATTGAATGGCGCTGCAGTATTTAAGTTGTAAAATAGAGCTTTAAAACAATTAGCCTGATGAGGACAGGAAACAAGATTTCATTAAGAAAAAATAAATTTTGCATTGCCTTCTTATATCTTCGGACGACTGTAATCATAACAACAAGTAGAATGCTTACTGAAAATAAAGAACTATTTTAAATTTTTTAATTTTGAGGCGGAAGATCTGTAGAGACATTAGATGTTTCTTGGAAGTCAGAGAGATGAAAAATGAGCAACGCCTTCGCTGGGAATCCAACCACGGACCTCTGGAATACGCGCCCAGCATGCAGACTTCCACACTACGAAGGCACACCAAGAAGGCGGGAAAAATACCTTATATACTCCCCTTTTTAAAGGGTGACTGGGGTTTTAGGGGAACCAATCGCCAGATCCTAGGCGTGGAGAATCATCATGAACCATCCTTTTAGTTCGGGCGCCACTGTAGAGACATTAGGTATTTTTTTGGAAGCCAGAGAGATGAAAAATAAGCAATGCCTTCTCCAGGAATCGAACCACGGACCTCTGTAATACGCGCCCAGCGTGCAGACCACCACACTACGAAAGCATTTTAAGAAGGCGGGGAGAAATTCCTTATAGATCTTTTGTCACCTTCACTATTTACTGTCGTGTTGTTGTTGTGACTTATCTCACTTGTCTGATTATAATATCAGAACAAGCCCACGACATTCATCGTGGCAAGGGGTCAAGATTGTGCCTGTCGTTGGCAACAGCCTTGACCACCATACAGGTGACACTACGACTCCATACAGCTCCGCCCCCATTGATGAAGGAGAGCAACGCGGGGTTACAGGTCCAAGTGTCTCCTACACCTCATCCCCTATCACCAACCTCTCGAGAGGACTTTCGGCTCGCTGCATATTTAGAGTGACCCAATGCTGCATAGACACCCTATATTTAAAAAACATTCCTGCCAACATCGGGATTTGAACCCTCTCCCTAACACTATCCCGGTTGGGCGACTCACTAAGATATAAAAAAAGGACATCTGTTAAATTGTTGAATAGTCATTTAAACAAAAACTGGCGTGTTAACTCAAAACGAATGGTAGGATTGAGTCTGATTTAGTTGAATACGACAATGGATGGAATGCTTTCGTGGAGCAATTTGTAATAGAAATGTTCTCTTATTTAGAGATTTTATTTGCACATTGAAAATTTTTAGCTTTCCCAACCATACACTAGAAAGCGTCATTATAAATTAGCCAAGTTTCCCTAATTAAAAACTTTGGTGCTTTTTGGTTAAGGTTGCGTCACGTCGTGCAGTCTGTAAGAGTTGGCGTGAAATCTAGTTAAAAATATGAGATTCATTCCTAGTAGTAGTTGACAGATTTCGTCCAACGTAATTTTTTAATATTAGAAATAAATAAAAGAAGAAAAAATCTTAAAGGTTTCAGATTTTAAATTTCGTCCAAAAGGGCGTTTTACAGCGCTTTGTGTGTTACCTTTATTTATCAAATATCCTGTTCTACATACTCAAACTATAAAATTCAGTTCAACAGCAATATCGCAAATTAATTTTAAAATAAACATATTTTTAGAATTTCCGATACAGACTCTCGCGCGCTGCAGATAATTTTTTTTCGGGACTATGCTGCCATTACTCGCTTTGAAATTGTTTAGTTTTTTAATCACAAATTCGTTTAAGTGCTACAAAATCAGAAATCGATCATAAAACAAATTTCAAATTCAAATTAGGGCTTCTACATGCCCATATTCTAAGGAAAATTACGTTATTCAAATTGTGATGGCTCTAGGTACCGTTGTTTTATTCACAATGCGAGAAACATACCTACATTCATGCAAATTCTGCATTATTTAATTTCTTCAAATATAAAAGAGGGCGATAATATATGGTGGCAACGATTTGAAAAGTGATACAGCCTTTTAAAGATTTCAACGCAAAATACCAAAACGGAATTAATAGTCCTTCAGGGTAAATTGTCCCTTTGGACTAATAAATAGAACAGACACTATGGTAAGAAAAGATACCAAAGAAGTACTCATAATTTCGAAGTAATATCCGCTTGTAAATATTTCTTGTCGATCCTTCATTGCAGGACTATATTTGTAGTACTTCGGAACGAATGAACACAGTTGCATTTTCTAGTTTTCCGGATATAATCTTTTAATACCGAAGACAGCATGGAGTGAACTGGAAATGAACGCGTTTCATATTACATCTGGTAGTTTAGCGCACAGTTATGACCTGGTGTTCCACCACTAAAACTTTCTTTTCAAGGAAGCGTTTTGAACCAGTATCGGTTGGTTTGGATTATTTAATAATGGGGAAAGCACTCAAGGGCTACCTGCCTACGGGGAGGGGCGTCTTCGTGGAGGACTTTCTAAAACAAACTTGCTCCTACACACGTTTTCTCCAGACTGTTTATCGGAAATTCTAAAGATATGCTGTTTTAAAATATTTTTATTTCAGTTTGGTGTTAGCCCAAATGTTCTCGAAACATATACATGCCTGTAAATGGGAAAAAAAAACGCCAGTTTGGGCACATTATGAAATTTGAAAGCTTTCAGGTTTTAAATATTTTGTTTTATAAATTCCGCCTTTAAAATTAATTCTTGGAAAATAATAGGACCTTGACTGACGGTGTATTTAAGGGCAGTTTTATTTTTATGTTCTGTACAAACTATCTGTATTGACCTAAAGATCCAAGTAACTTGAATATATACCATTTCACTTAAGATTTAATTACGGGCCATAACAATCGGACTGAAGATTTTAGCAACGTTACGAAACTCTCTCAAACCAGTTTACAGTTTTGAGCTGAGATAGCAAATATTTCGTTTTCAGTGTTTGATGGAAGAAAGAATATTTCGAAGCACAAAGTTATGTTTCGGTTTTGACGTTAAAGTTACTGCTTAGACTAGATCTTTGTTCTATGAAGAAAACATCTTTCGAAATACAAAGGTACTGCGAAATATGTTATTTTCAACCGATAGAAATAATAAAAGTGAATTCTCTGCCTGACAAGTTTTTAAATCTGATTTTAAGAGGATTTTGAAACGTTATTTTTCTAGCGTTTAATAAAAGTGATTTGATTAACTCTAGGAACAAACCAGCAAACAAATATTTGAAAATTTGATATAAAAGCGGTTTGTTTTGGTTTATTTAATTATGGCAAATCACACTAGGGCTATTTGCCAAAGGGAAGGGATGCTTTCGTGGAAGAGTTTCTATGGGAAATTGGCCCGTATGCGCGTTACACATGGGGAAAACCACGAAAACACCCATGCAGCCAGCCCGTTCGCGGGATTCGAACCTCGGACCGAACTACCAGTGTTCAGCGACTTTACCGCTGCTCGGCCGCTGGTGGGTGCTATAAAAGTAGTATTTTCAAGAAATTTTAATAATTGCAAAAAGAAACTTATCAGATATTTGAATATACCAATTGATCCTCGTCAATATGTCATATTTTTTACATCAGAAGGAATTGTTTCTTCAAACAATGCATTAAGACAGTTTAAAGATATTTAATATTTACAAAAATCCATTGTTTCTAAATAGATTAAGTTACGCAAATGTAATTTCAGAACAAAAAACACAGTTTCAGAATCTCCCTTATTAGTATTCAGTTCAATCGTTTTTTTATAATATATGGGAAATAATCCTCCACTTTTAGAAAACAAATTGATTTTTAATGCTTTTTTAATAAGTTTTCATATGCTAATAATGAAAGAAACTGCTATAATTATTGTTACTAGATAATAAAATTTTGCATTTAGAAGTTGCATGAAAGGTATTTCAGCACAGTGAGCATTTTAACCATAACTAAGTCGTACTTATGATTCAAATTGTTTCCGTTATAATATTTAATAAAAGAGAGAATAATCTTTTAAAAATATAATTTGCAATATTTTAGTAATGTAAGTGCAAACCTTTTCTATGAATTTATGAAGTATATTAAAATGCTTTATGAAGTGAATTTTACTTAAATTACTATATATATATATAAACTTGATATTTTGGTAGGAAAAGAAGTTATGCCAAAGAAAAATAATAAAATATATTCTGATGGTATTATTTTCAGAATCATAAAACAAATCAATCACCCTTTAAACAAAAACTTTATTCTGTGAAAAGCAATTTAGAATATTGCTTTATAACTTTCTTTACTTTTAGTGCATTTAAATGTTACGCAATATCTCCCTCATAATTTGCATCACTTAGTAAGTAAAAAAAACTAATGATATCCATTAAGTAAATTTTGTGCATAAAAAAATATTTTTATGCAAAATGTCTCAGTAACAAAAGAAATCAATAGCAGCTCTAAATAATTTAGAAGTCTAATTAAAAGAAAAGAAATAACGAATAAAGTAATCATAGTTTTAACTGAGACTGAAAATGAAAAAGATTCCGGAAAAATCTGAAAGATATTCAGAGACTTTTTTCCCGAAAATTCAACAAAAATTTGTGAAAAAACGGGAAAAAGCTATACTTATTATAAATGTTGTTGAGAAAATGCTTAAATGTAAACGTTCATAGCTAAGAAAGTAGCAAATATTTCTACAATCAATTAAATGACTTTTCTAGTTTATCCAAAAAAATGATGGTTATGATTTTGAATCGACATACTTCAGAAACTACAGATATTAAACATAATCTGAAAGGTTATTTCTCCCAAAGGGGCGCTTTTAACATTTTGTGTGTTACCTTCATTTATTAAATATCATGATCTTCGCACTTAAACCATAAAATTCAGTTCAATAGCAATATAGCAAAATAATTTTAAAAGAATATATCTTAGAATTTTCGATATATAGTCTTGCGTGCTGCAGATAAAAATGTTTCATTTTGTACAGTGTTGTCATTGTTCGCTCTAAAATCGTTGAGTTTCTTTACCAATATTCGTTAAAGTTTTACAAAATATAAAATAAATAATAAAACAAATTCCAAATTTACGCTTCCAGATATCCGTAATCGAGTGGAGGATTACGTTATTCAAACTTTGGTGGTTTTTACAGTGCGAGAAACGTTCATACACTGTATTTAATTTCTTTAAATATAATGCAGGCCTCGAACATTAGTGGCGACAATTTGAGACGTGAAAAGCCGTTTATAGTAAACCAATGCAAAATGAGAATCGAAGGCCGTTTATTTTGTGTGTTTGTGAGCTTTTGATTATAATGCTAAATCATTTGTCTCCATTAGCATTAAAAAGCTTTTGGATATTACGAATATTATTTTAATCCGTAATTTAATGTTCCCTCACTTCAAATAATAACTGAAAGAGAATCTAATGCATAAATCGAATACACAAATTGATGATCAACAAATACTACTTTCCGAAAAAATTAAACCTCATTCAGATTGCAAAAACGAAACTCATTCTAATATAACTCTGCAACAGATCATGCAGTTGTTATAGATTTTTTAAACAATTAATGCTTTAATAAAATTTTTATTTATTTATATACTATATATGCTTGCAAAATTTTATATCTGAATGTACATCATTCCTTAACTAAAAATATAGTTGCACTTCGTCTGGTAATAACAATTGGAGTACAATAGCTAAATTCATCTTTCCCAATATACTCTTCGCTATAAAATGTATTTAGTTATGCTGATTCTTAACAGGTTTTGCATTCACCTACTTCTACGAAAGTGATTTTCTCGGACGTTTGCGCATATGAGTGCTTCCAGTGATAACACAATATTTGATTTCATTTTATTTATAAACATTTCTACTTTTTTTTTAATTTCTAAATTTAAGCTATTTCTTGCTGATTATATATTCACACTCTATAAAGCATTTCTCCCGACTTCTTAACGAGTCTTCGCGGTATACTGGTTTGCACACTATTCCGGAGGTCCATGGTTCGATTCACGGCGAAGACTTTGCAAATTTTTCATCTTTCCTGCTTCCCCCCCAAAAAAAGAAAAAAAAACTAATATATTATCAACTCTTGCATAAAAATGAATCAATGCAGTATTTCCTGTTTAATATCATTAGATGAATTGGAATATAATCTCAATAGAAATTTGTTTAAAATAACTAGATCTAGAGGCACCCTACAATGAATTTTAAATACATAAAAACATAAAACACCAATAGAGTTAAAAATCATTGACAAAACAATTGTTACAATGAAAAATCAGTGTTTCCATACAGGCCAGCAGCAGCAAGCAGCTGGTAGGAAAACAGATTTTTTTGGGCAACAAAATAGAAAGTTTTCTTTTGGTGACATTTGGCAAAAAATATTGGTGTTGCTGCACAAACTGTCTTAACTGTTCTGCTAAGACTTTCAAATGCAAACAAATGGCGGCATCGTTAGGCTGAGTACCACTTGAACTAGTTTTAAACTTTTTTAATAATTCTACAACTATTGCATGCAGATTAGCTAAAGGTATAAAAGCATTTATCAGAACCTAACTCAATCCCTTTTAAAGCAAGCAACTTACAGTTAACCAATATATAAGTATACAAAACCTGAATCCATTTAAAATTCATTTTTACAATGAGTTTTGCAAAAAAATAGTCCTTTGTCGTACAGATGTCACGTAAAAACATCGTTCAAATGGATTCAAGAGTGATCAGAATGCATATTTACGTTGAAATATGATAGTCGAACTTTTTCTCATTACAATACTTCCTTTACTTCATACAAAGAAGTAAAAAATCACGAAATAAATATAAAAAAAATGAAAATCTGAAATATTTCAGATTTTAAATTACGTCCAAAGGGGCGTTTTTAACATTTTTTTGTGTTACATTTATTAATTTAATATCATTTTCTTCGCACTCAAACCATAAAATTCCGCTCAAGAGCAATATCAAAAATGAATTTAAATTGAGCATTATTTTTAGAATTTCCGATACGCAGCCTCAGACGCTGGAGATAAAAAATTTTCTTCTGTACAACGCCGCCATTACACTCTTTGAAATCCTTGAGTTTGTTAATCGCAAATTCGTCAAAGTCTTACAAAACATGAAATCGATAATAAAACAAATTCCAAATTTGGGCTTTCAGATGACCATATTCGCAGCAGGATTTCGTCAATCAAAATTAGATTGCTCTAGGTAATGTTGTTTTATCACAATGCGAGAAGCACTTACATTTATGCAGATTCTTCATAATACTAGGCGATAATATTTGGTGGCAACAGTCTGAAAAGTGATACAGTTTTTTAAAGATTTCAACTCAAAATGGCCAAGCGAAAACAATAGTCTCTCAGGGATAAAGCCTCTTTGCACTAAAAAGTGTGCACAAATAATAAACAAATTTTAATTAAATTAAAACAACAATGGAGAGTCATTAAACATTTTACAGAATGTGTTTGGAGAATGCTTATAAAAGTAGAACTTAAAATTCCTTTTAACGAATCATAAAGTTAAAATCTGCTCTAAGGTGGCAGTAAACGATCACACTATACCAAAAATTAAACAGTATAAAACTAGATTCTCAAAATTATAAATTATAAATCAGAAAATCAAGTAGGCAAATTAAAAAAAGCAGTTTCTTAATCATTACATATTATAAATATATCATTACATATTATATATATATATATATGTAATAATAAAATTCCATAGTCAAGAATACACTTAAAATTCTAACTGTATGTTCTTTTCATTTTTACATTTTTAATGGCGACGTTCTCTTATTTGAAAGTACGTGGAATTAAATCTACAGCCCCGTAGTCAAGTTGTTTTTCCCGCCTTTTCTACACATACACTTATAGAATGTTCTGGAATTATTTAAAGCGGACTGGATTGGCTGACGTCATTTCTTTGAAGCTCCGCCTTTCCAGAGGCTATAAAAGGACTCGCAAAAGGAATATCGGGAGCTTTTCTTTAATCTAACGTTGCAGTAAACTTCATACAAAAAGTTATTAGTAATTCTTTTTTATCTACTCCGGAAATATGATTTTTTGTAACTGCTATTTCTCCTGACCAATAATAATAAATGGATCCTGTTTTTTTTAAACTTATCGTCTGATAATTTAAACTACGACAAAAGCTGTTACATCACATATATGTGTGTGTGTGTGTGTGTGTGTGTGTCAGTAAACAAAAGTTAGATTAAGAAGATTTAGAATTAGGATTATTAATTTTTAATTTCATGTGGTATATCACAAAATTAATTAAATAATCAAGATATAAAGAAGGCTTTTGTTTATTTTTACCAGAGAGGTTTGCAACGTTTAGGGCATCAACTGGATATACTTATTCTTTTTAATTTAAAATAATGATATTACATGGTGATTAACTTTTTATTTTATACTTTGGTTTTGAGATTTCCATTATCTTATTTTAATAATTTGTTTTGTTCTTGTTATCGTTTCAGGTTTGATTTGGTTTCTTTCTGTTAGAGTGTTAATCACCTACTTTTGATTCTTTTGATTTAATTATCATCTCTTGATTATTTAATTAACTTCGCAGCAAACTGCATGACTGTAATCTTGAAAATCTTTATTTTGAGTTTTCTAAATTTTCGTTTATTTTTATCAGACAGATTTGTAGCCTTTAACGCATCTGCTAGATTTACTTATTATTTAATGTTTTTAAATAATATCTTTACATAGTTGTTAATTTTCTAATTTGTATTTTGATTTAGAGGAATCCGTTATATTATTTCACTGAGTTGTTTTGTTTTTATTTATGTTTCAGGTATGATTTGTGTTCTTCCAGTTAATTGCCGATCACCTATTTTAGGTTTAATTATTATATCTTGAAGATATATGATTATTATTGTTATCTTGAAGATATATCTTTATTATTGTTATCATTATTATTATTATTTTATTACATACACATATGAAGAATATATTATGATGAATTATTAAATTAGAAACATTTTTAAAAAAAAATTCTTGCTTTGCAGTTTTAAAGGATATGGAAAATTTTAATTAAAAAATCTTAATTGGAATTTAAATTTAAAGAAGTTTTTTTAATATTCCGAGAATTAACAATTATCTAGCTATAATGCAGAAATATGGCTCTATCGCAAATTGTTCTGCTGCTCTTATTTATTTATTATGTTGTTATTAATTTTATTAAATTGTTTTTGTTTTACATATGAATGGTTTTCGTTTTAATTTTCATCTGAGTATTTCATGTTGGAATGTTGACACGCTTTCATGATTTAATTTTGACGCAATTATTAACCCATGTTTATTCAATTAATTTCGCAGCATTCTGCAGAATTTTAAAAATATATATCTTCATAATATAAAATTTCTCAAATTTATATATATGTGTACATATTTGTATATATAATAATTTATTTCCTAAACCGTATTGATTAATTGATTATATTATCTCCTAAGTTTAATTAAAGTAGAATTATTTTAAAAGTGTGCATCCATACTGGTAAGTTATATTTTGAAAGATGTTTTGAAGTAATTTGAAAGCAAAATGTTAATAATGTTTTAACGGGGACTGGAGTTAAATCATCACGAAGAATAATATTACAATTGTAAAAGTAAAAATTAAAACATGTAATTATTGTCATTGATCGGAAATTAGTTGACTTTTCAAGGGGAACAAACCAACTCCCGTTCAATGATCAATAATTGATAGAAATACGTAAATATGAAAGTGTTTCGTCTTTACTCGAGTTATAAATTAAAGCCAAACCGGCAATTCTAGTCAGGCCAAATATTTCCGCGAATAGTTGTTACTCAAAGAACTGATTCTCATGAAGCATTTTAGTCAATTCAATTTGGAGTAAAAATTAATTACTGTAGAGAAATCTTGTAAAACTCGAGTAATCGTCCCCGACACTATCATCTTTATGTATTTGAGTACTATATTATTTGTAGAAATTAAACATTGGAAATTGTCATTATGAAATCGAAATCAAAGTAAAGTTGAAATAAACATAGAAGTTTATAAAAAAGATAAATAATGCAAACTTTGCAAAAACAAATCAAAGAGAACATAAAAATAATATAAAAATAATATAAAAATAAAATAGAAAATAATATAAATAAGATCAGTGAATGTACATGAAGATATAAAGGCCAGAAAGGTATTAAGTAACTTACATTCTTTCTAGTGGGGGAGTTGGCAGTGTGTTCTCTTCGTGTCTGACTCAGAAGTGTAGGGTGTCCGAAAATTCTTAGCGGCAGTAGGGGCTTTGAATTATATCAGTCGGCAAGACTTGGGTGAAGAAATTTATGGTAGTGGGTGGGACTTGGAATTCTTGAGGGATGTATTTTGTGGAGTTCTTATCTGAGAGAGACCGTCTGTTAAGATTTTTTTAAAAATACTAGTGAATGGAAATTAATTAATTTCTGGCTAATTGTCGTGTCGCAATGATTAAGAATTTAAGAAAGGAAAAAGGCATTTTCGCTATCCAAGAGCTAGTAGACAGTCTAAAGGCAGGAAATAGGCCCATTTTTTTAGTAACAGTATAGTAACAGTATATGTCTAAGGACAATTAGCTTTTTACAATATATACAATTGAGTAATTACACTATATACAAATCTTTCAACTGACAGTCATCCAACTTATACCGCCTTCTCAGGTTTAGGGTGCTTTATTATTACATATATATATGTGTGTGTGAGTGTGTTTAAGATAAAAAATATATAAATCAGCTTTGTAATTTAATTTTGCGATAGCTTCTTAATTTCTCCTTCCTAATTTGGGTATTTCCTCTCTATTCTAAAAATAATATTAACTTTTCTGGACTGCGCATTTCTAGATTAGTCTATTTCACACGGCTTGTGTAAAGTTGCTGACGTAGCTAAGTCAGAACTTGAACTCAGAATTTCGAAACTGAAACCTTTCTAATCTAAATTAAATCCTTTCCTTGATAAGTTTCCATACTGGATAACTGCGCACTCTAGTTTTACCCTTTGAGCCGGTTGAACGCTATTTTGCTGTGCTCTCTTTCTATCGAAACAGTATCAAAGTAATGGACGCGATTGAAGAGCCAAGTGAACTGTGGCCGCAAATGTCAAATTTAATAAAAATGGAATTTAATCCGTCAAGTTTTTTTTAATCATTATGAACTGAACACTTTAGCATTCTATGCAATCAGAATTCTTTTTTTTTCAATACGGATCTACATTCTATGAATTCTACGTGCTACGGCATCAACATTAGCACATCTTTTTCTTATTTTCATTATATATATATTATATAATAATAATCACAATAATAATAGTAAAGATGTATATTTATCTTTACTATTATAACTATTATTACATCTATATAAGATATAAAATATGTAACCCAAAATTATTAACGTTAATTTGACATTAGTACATGTTATTCCCCATTTTAATTTGGTTATCTCCCCTTTCTGTTATACATTGCTTATAACAGTTTTCCTCGACTACATATTTCCATTTCTTCTTTGCTTACGTAATCTGTCTACATTGCGACAGTTCGTATCCAATCAGAGATCCAGAATTTAAACAAAGGAATCAAGTTTATAAATATCACTGCTACAATTGCGCAACGCAATTTTTTCACATCGGTTTCCTGGTACTATGATGGATCGCTTCGTTGGTGCGCTTCGTATTTTGTCTGATAAAAAAATGTTATATGCTACGAAAACTGCGAGTTATTTATTGCACCCATAGTGATGTGTAAATGAGAATATGTATGCTCAGAATTATTCATCAGGAAATAAAATTTTGTCTTGTTAACTAGGCCAACGTCTTCGAGTTTTTTGTTCTACAACGCTTTTCATCTGTATATCAGTCGCATTTATAACTATCGCGGGCATGATTAAAAAATAAATTGTGTCTTCTGTCCCTGGCATTCTAAACTTATTACAATTAATAGAAGTCATGTACATAATTATTGCATATATATATATATATATATATATCATGTTGAAGAAACGTAGCGGAGAGGTAGCAGTTGAAAGTCTGGTACAGAAGAAAATGTAATGTTTCAAAACAGTTGGTTTCGGTAGCTTCATCTGGATTGGATGATATTTCAGTTTAAAAAATTATTAATGACTCTTTGCCTGATATAAGTTATCTGGGCCAGAACGTTGTGTGGTATGAAAATTCGTCTTACGTGAATTAATTTGAAAATGACGCAGTTAAGAGAATCATTATAAGTAGTTGCTATTTTTAGGACAGAAAGTGGAAACTGTGAAATTAAAGTGTAGAGTCAATGGGCTATTAAAAATTAAAGTTAGACTTCACAATTGATATACTTTTTATTTATACGCTCACAAGCCATTATACATCATGGAGCGTATTAAAACATGCATTTTTTGTATAGGAATGTAGGGTCTAAAGTGACGGGTTAAAGCAGGAACCCCAAAAAAATGACACGAGAGGAAAATGTGTTTATGTACAAAATCAACATAAAGTGCTTCTTTGCAGCAATACAGTATTCTCAATAACTGTTCAAGAAAGGGAACACTAAAGGAACTGCAACTGTGATTGGCTGGTAATGCAGCGGTCGGTAGTGAGCCGGAAAACCACGATCCGATGCACCAGAGGATTATTCGCAACTCTGATGTAGAGCGTGATGGCTGAATTTACGTACAGGGAAAAAGCAGACATGCATCTCATGTATGGTGCTGCTAATGGAAACGGCAAAGCAGCGCTACGGTTGTACCAGGAACGGTTTCTGAACTGTACACATTTTTGGAGAGGTTGCATAGGTCTCTGTGTGTGATCATTTGAAGCCACCTCTGACACTAGGAGTGGAAGAAGTGCACGACAACCTCGCATTGAAGAATATATCTTGAACATTGTGCATGAATCACCTGAGACAAGTATAAGAGCTATTGCACGTCGTCTGCAGCTGAATCATTCCACCGTTTGGAGAGTATCGCATGAAAATGGTTTGCATCCATACCATTTGCAGAGAGTCCAAGCCTTGCAAGAGACAGATTATATTCTTCGAGTTCATTTCTGTCATTGGTTCTTGCAGCAGTGTGCGGAGCAGACGGATTTCCCATTGGATGTGCTATTCACGGACGACGCAACTTTCTCACAGGATGGAATGTTCAATAGCCACAACATGCATATCTGGGCAACTCATAATCCACAACGCACACGTCCACATGCATTCCAAACCCGCTTTTCCGTGAATGTGAGGGCGGGTATCGTTAACGACTACCTCATACGCCCATACCTCTTACCTGCACGTACAAAATCAACGCAAAGTGCTTCTTCGCAGTATTACAGTAAATGTTCAAAAAAGGGAACATTAACAGTAATAGGAACTACAGTTGTGATTGGCTGGCAATGCAGCGGTAGTGAGCCGCACAATCATATTTTTCTGCAAGAAGTGTTGCCGGAATTGCTGCAGGGTGTTCCGGCTGTCGTTCGTGATCGCATGTGGTTCCATCATGATAGTGCACCAGCCCATAACCACGTACGGGTCTGCAATTACTTGGATGGGACACCCCGTTCGCCAGATTTATCCAGCTTGGAGTTTTTATGGGGCCATCTGAAGAGCATCATTTACGAGACTACCGTTCACTCACCCGAGGACCTCGTTACACCACTATCCATTGCGGCTGCAAGCGCGCGCGAAATGCCTGTCGTTTTTCAAAAGTTCGTCAATCCCTTCTGCGACGTTACCAAGCATGTATTACTGCTGGTGGTCGCAATTTTGAACTACAAAGAAACACTTTGCGTTGATTTTGTACACAAACACATTTTCCATTCGTGTCGTTTTTTTGCGTTCCTGCCTTAACCCGTCACTTTAGACCCTACATTCCTATAAAAAAATTCATGTTTCAGTACGCTCCACCACACCTCCTAGTTTGTTCCATGATCTATGAAACCCCTGTATAAAACCTTCTTTTCAAATGCTTAAAATGTAAAAAAGTGACGTTTTTCATTTGCCACAATATTCCTGGTAATATGACTAAAAACAAAGACACATGACTTAAAAGCATTGTATTAATACATTAACTAAGTGTTATTGTATTCGGACATATATTTAGCTCAACCGAGTTACTGTGTTTACATTATTATTATTATTATTAATGTAACTATTATTATTGTAATTTAAATTGTCGCCATTTTCAGAATTTACTGCAGATTCTAGAAAAGTTACATAAAATCTGAGAATTAACATTTTGAGTGAACTTAAGATATATAAGGTCCTATTCTAAGATAAATGTCTTAGAAAAGTGTAGGAAAATAATTTAACCGTTAAAAAAATACGAAAAATTAATAAACACTAGATTCGATGAACAAATAAAACTTTCGTAGAATTATTTGCTTAGAATATATGCATATTTACATAAAACACAAATCTGCAGTTTTGGCTAATAATAACACCAAAGGGAAGTTAAGATTCGATTTTCATTTGCAAACTTGATGCGGTATCAAAAATCAGCTTTAGCTCAGTCAATTTTATTCATGAATATATCTAGATCGAGCAGATAAGATTCAATATCACGTGTTCTGCATCCACTGCGTTTATATTCTGGAACAAATAACCAAGAAAATCGTGGAATACATAAAATAAAGTAGGAGATAGCGTCATTCGACCCTAAAATACACATTTTCGCGGTTGAAGATCAGCATTTTCTGGTCTTGAGAGGTCCATAAAGCGATATCAATGATACCCCGCTGTGTGGAAATGCTGAAGGTTACATGCCAATGGCCGCGGTAACATGTGGTACTCAATGACTCTCTGAATACAGTGCACGCACTGTTTTGGTTCTAGTATTCGTTTTTTCTTGTAGCCTTAGATTGCAGTTTGCATTTAATGCCAGACAAGAGTGTAGTGTTTGGAGATGTCTTATCGATGATATTCAAAAACAAATCTTGTAGCTGAAATTTAGGATTGTATACATTAGGCAATTGTTTTCAATAATATAAAACTATTAACCCTTAATATGTGGAAGGTTACGAAATTCTAACTGCAGTTTTATCTAACACGACGAAAGTACAAAACCAATAACATGAATCACAAACTGAGAAATTTACTTAAAACAGAAGTGAATTAAAAAAAAGTTGGAAAATATCTGAAAGATTTCGGTTTTTTTATTACACACGAGGGGGAATTTTCATTTACATATACATACACGTTTTTAGAGCATTTGGGCTAATGTTCCTTCGGGCTAAAAATATTTAAATTATTATTTTTAAAAATCTTTAGAATTTCCGAAAGACAGTCTGGCTCGCTGGAGATATAAATGCTTTTTCCCCCTTTATATCCGGGTGTATATATATATATTGATATTGCTCTCTTTGAAATCGTTGAGTTTGTTAATTAAAAATTTGTTAAAGGTTAACAAAAATTTGAAACACACAATAAAGTATTTAAAAACAGCATATCTTTAGAATTTCCGATAGACATTCTCGCGCACAGGAGACAAAAATTGCTTTTTTACAGTAGGGCGTTGCCATTGCTCGATCTAAAATCATGAGCTTGTTAACCAAAAATTCGTTAAAGGTTTACAAAATATAAAATACGCAGTAAAACAAATTCGAAATTCAAAATTAGTGCTTCCACGTGTCCATATTCGGGTACAGGACTACATTATTCAAAATTCGATGGTTATAAGTACCGTTTTTCCTTCACAATGCGAAGTACTTGCATACATTCATGTAAATCCATTCATTATTTAATTTCTTCAAATGTAATGCAGGGCGATAACATTTGGTGGCAACAATTTGAAAAGTCATTGAGGCTTTGATAGTGATTCAACATAAAATTCCGTTTTGAGGCTAATAGCCTTTCTGAGCTAACGCTCTTTTGAACCAAAAAAAGAAAAAGCTTTGAATAACAGAAGTTGATAACCCTTTATTATTTGTCATGTAGCATCTGAGAGAATTAGCAACAAGTCCAGCTTCTGAAGAATCCTGGAAAACTGCAATAAAATTTTAAAAATTAAAAATTACCAGAAAAGTAAATTAAATTAAAACGTAATATTAATTAAACGTAAATTAAAAATTAGTGAAAACGTTTTAAAAGCATACATCAATATACAAACTGTTCCGGGTGGCTCTGGAAGAAAATATGTTTTAAAATTTATCAATAAATTACGATTTATAAATGCTCAGGTAAGATGCGTAAATGCATGTAAAAAGACAAGTAGATCGCTTAGTAGCTTCACATTTTTAGTATGATACAGCTCCTGCACACTTATGCTCATCTGGATTACTTTTATTTTAAATCTAGTAATTGAGAATTTTGTTTTTCGTATAGTATAGCAGTATTCAAAATGTCCATGTGCGGTAGGATAGCTTTTCTTCAAAGCAGATTTAGAGTTGCCAGAAAATGTCAAGGAAGACAGCGTTGCCACATTTGGAGAGAAATCGCCCATTTGGCAAAATTGTCATTATGCTATAGACGGATGGAGAACCTTCTGGAACGAATTCTTACTGGTTTAACGCAGAATGCTCTCGAACACAAGCCAAAAGCTGTATAAACTCTGCAGTTACGCGGAGAGTTAGTTGGTGTCTCGTCTAGTGAGTTGATAGTCAGTCAGTGCAGTGCCTAGTCGACTTAGCTAAGAGTCAGTGAGTGAGTGTCTCGTAGTCTAGTGCTCGGTTGGTCGTCGAGTGAACCGAGAGAGTCTCTTAGTGTATCGCGAGTTAGTGCGTCGTCGAATTTTATCTTAGAGTGTGTTGAGTTCCGAGAACGATCGAACCGAGTCGGAAGCTGTACTCTAGTGTATCGTCGAGTGCATTGCAAGTTGTAGCGTGAAGAGTTTCGAGAGTATGTAAAGTTCCGAGAACGAGCGAGCAGAGTCGGGAGCTGTACTTTGTTGCTTTGCAGTGAAGCTGTCTCCACCGTGTTAGCCTGATAGCCTGAAGACTGTGTCGCTGGTCGTTCCAGCGTGCTTATAATAGATCTTCGACGACTGTAAAACATGATTTTTCAGCTGTCTTGAATAATACTGGCCAATAAAGTTCCTTTTGATACTTCATCAAGTGTCGTCGTTATTTAACCCAAACCCACGAACCCGTACCGTAATGTACGTAAAGAGAAAGATACGTAATAGTATTTTTAAATCAATTCTTAACTGCACATTTTAACCACATAATGCTGCTCTGAGGAATACGTGATTATCGAGGAGAAGTAGGTTAAACAATATTTGTTCACTGCATTTCAAATATAATTTTTTACGTGATAAGAAGAGTAGAACTTGCTTTTCCTTTTTTTCCGGCGTTCAGCAGCAGTCACGCAGCGCATAGTAGAAGCGTTGTTAAAAAAATAGCGACGATTATGGCATTCACCTTCACATTTTTATGCGTTTCTGCTGGCTAATCGAAATGAAGAAGAATGGAAACGAAAGAGAAAATAAATACAATTTTCTTTTTTTTTTTTGTTGTTTGCCTTATTTCTCTCGTGTTCTGCAATTTTCCCTCTTTGGTTTATGTTCCTTCCCAACGTTTTTTTTTTTTTTTTTTTTTTTTTTTTTGTGTGTGTGTGTAATAGAATGGCAAAAGTGTCGTTGTTTAAGTTTGCTAACACACTTTTATCTAACCAAGTTGTTTTAATAGGAAAAATGTGCTACATTAGGAAAAACTCTGCAGTAACTTACCATAACATTACAGAAATTAAAAACTACTAAGGCTGTTTAAGACAGTATATTTGAATACATTTATTTCGAAGTAAAAATTTCTGCATCTATATTTTTATTCAGCTTTCTTTGTAGAAACATTAGGATTTTTTTTGGGAAGTAAGCAAGATGAAAAATCAGCAAACGTTTTCGCCGGGAATCGACCCACGGGCCTCTGGAATACCGGCCCAGCGTGCAGAACCACTACACTACGAATGCACTCTAGGAAAGCGGGAGAAATACCTTATATAGTTTTCCTTTTAAAGGGCGACTGGGGTTTTCAGGGGACCAAATCGCCAAATCCTGGGTGTGGATAGTCATCATCCACAATCCTTTTCATTCGGGCGCCTCTGTAAAGACATTAGGTTATTTCGAAGCAAGAGAGGTGAAAATTTAGCAAACGCTTTCGCCGGGAATCGAGCCACGGGCCTCTGGAATACCGGCCCAGCGTGCAGAACCATTTCACCACGATGGCACTCTAGGAAAAGCGGGAGAAATACATTTTATCTTCATTCCCTCGTTTGTCCAAGAACTAAATAATTTTAAATCTACTCTTTTTGAATGAAACTAGTGTCATAAAGCTTGTAAAATGTTTTCGCTTGCCATTTTTTATAATGAAACATTAATGTATATATTTTGTTGTTAAAAACACTATAAGGTAATATGTTTTTGCATACTTTTTAATTAAATTACTTTCATTCACCCTTGTGACATATTTTTGGATTTCAGTGCAGAACATTTGTGTTCTTTGAAGAGAAGAATCTAGTGTTAGATTCTCGAATTATTCTCAAACAGTCATATAGGTTGGTTTGGTTTCATTAATTATGGCATATGATACGACTTAATACGGCTATCTGCCTGAGGAGAGACATGCCTTCGTAGAGGACATTTGAAGGAAAACTAGCTCATATACATGCTACTTACGGTGAAAAACCACAAAAACGGCAATGCAGCCAGCCCGTTCGCCTGGAATTTAATCCAGGTCGGAACTACTAGTGTTCAGCAACATTACCGATCGGTTGCAGGTGGAACCACTTGTCATTATGAGTTTTCTATAAAGGAAAAGTATAATCTTATTGAGTTTTATATATGAAGCATAGAGCAAGATAAAATTTTATCCACACTTAAATAGTAAACAGTAGCAAGTCAGAGTATATTTTTACGTCTGTTCACATGATGCACGAGAATGAATCGTGATGCTAATTGAAGTGAATGCTTAAATTTGACATATGACAGAAAACAATAGAAGTTTGCTACATTCCAAAAGCAAATATATTTTTAACAATAATACTACTCTCTGCTCTATTTATTACCCTTATTATCATAGGAGAAGTCGCAACCAGCAAGTTGATATTTTTATAAATTAGTTCTAGGCACATATAGAAATCACATTTAGTCCATTAAGATAATTCAGAATATAATATTGCTTATTGCCAATATAGTTGCATAGAAAGTGATACTGAATATAGCGTGACAAAGAACATTCATGCGTGACCTATCTTCGATTGTAACTGCATGGATAAGAATGCAACAATAAGAGATATTCCAAAAATGCTCAAAATATACTATTATATCTCTTAATGCCGCGACAGCGTGACATAGAACCATAAGAGCACACAAGTGGATATCTCAGCGATAAGCAAAAGTCGATAAAATAGTTAATTAATTGATCATGGCAAAGCATACTACAGTTACCTAACTTTGGTGGAAAGCAAATCGTGAAAGAGTTTCTAATGAAAGTTGGCTTTGATTGCTTTGTACGCAGAGGAAATCTCAGAAAACTCTATTGACTATTTTTTATTGCTATGAATCGAATATGGGGTGGCGTTTTCTGCACTGAGTAATTTAGTTCATTTTGCCGTTGAGCATCGAATGAAATAATATTAAGAACAGGTAATAAACAGGTAGCTTTATTTCTCACTTTTGTTTTTTCACTTTATTTTCCACGCAACTTTCTGTGCATGGTTTTTGCTTATAAATTCCCTCTCCCCCCTCCCGTTTTCTAAATAAACATATTCAATGCAGCAAATGCAAAAACGAGCATAATAGAATATAAAAACACTCAAAGGGAAAGAGGGGGAGAAATGTAGATAAATAATTTATTTAGCTGTATTTGATTTACCTGGTTAAAGTGTCTGATAGTGAGCTTGTAGAGACATTAGGCAATATTTTAAAGCAGGAGAGATAAAGAATTACCAACGCCTTAGCCGGTAACGAACCACGGACCTCTGGAATATGGGTCTAGCGTGCAGACCACCGCACCACGAAGGCGGGAGAAATACCTTATAAGCTTCTTGTGAGAACTTTCCAAAACGTTTATTTGCTAGTGTTATAACCGTTTTCTGTGTACTGGAGATCGTAAGCCCTCTGCGGGATTAGTGAATGGAAATAGTTTTATTTTATGTATGTGAGTATTCTATGAAAGCCATATAGTCGTCCCTTTTGGTTTAGGTAAAGTCCTTTAGAGTACCAGTCCAAAAGCTATGATTTGTACCTTGTAGTACTCCCGGTGGGCTTTGAAGAAGTTAAAGGAAAAAACAAAACGTAAGACTTCAGCAGTGGGCAGAGGAATCATTTCACCATTTCCTATTGTTAAATGTGTTTGAGTTCTTGAGAGTTTTGATTTGGATTTAAGTTTAGCGGTATGAAAGAGGCATCATCGCCTATAGAATCTTCATTAAGCCTGGAAAATTCTCAATGTGAGATTAATTTTCCAGGCCTTATACGAGAATATTTTTAATGAATAAATCTTTTGTTGAATGTATTAGGTTATATATTTTCATATTCTTTGGTGCATTAACTAACGAGCTCTAAAGGACTGTGAGAGAAATTATACTTAAGTCTTAATTACAACAGAAAGTCAGAAGAAAAGGTGTAAAGAACCCTTTTATCCACTCACTATTATTTCACAGATTTTCCCAATTGGGCTTATGCAAAAGCCAGTACTTCTGACGTAACTCAAAATAGATAATGATGAAGTTAAAATGAAATATAGTAAATTTAGCCTAACGTTTCACAGGATAATTTAACGTGCAGGAACTCTCTGATGCTTAGAAGTCGGCGGAAACAAGCTTAATGGATAAAAGCACTCGATGTCACAGCAACCTAATCGCTAGTAATTCAAAACAGCAAGCAGACATAATATGCTCTCTCTAACAAACTAAAATCATCTTCCAAAACTTTCCCTTAAAATATCACTTCTTTCTACCTCATTTAAATACACGCGCGTTAGCTTATTAATATTCTGGCAAGAAAGCGTGGGTGGAAACAAGATTGAAAGGAAATTTTCTTTAACTAAAAATTAATTGTTAGCTAAATTAAATAAATATCCACAATGTTAACCAATATGTCTTTAGTAGATGCCCACCAACCGTAACTATAATATAGTGCTGTTAAAACATTAAAATGAACATTCATAATAGTCACTTTGCATGTGATTTTATATTGTATTTAAGACACTAGAAATATTATTTATATATTGTTTAATCCTCTGATTAATGAAAAACAGCTCAAGTCAAGCACAGTGCTATTACACTTATTCCTTAACGCTGTGTTATAACTGAGTGCTCCTAATTTGCGGTATCTTGTTCCCATAACCCATTTATTCGCTGTCAAAAATTAATGCCGACCATATTCATGCCTTAACACTTAATTCTTTAAGGGGGCTCATACACCTTAAACCTCTCATGATCTTCGAATATGTGACTGTTGCAAGAATTGAGATATTTTATTTATTTTAAAAGCAATTACAACTGACTACATAATACTATAGCTGCCTTTGAAACTAGTAACCATAAAGTTTGTGTTGCCACAAATATTTTTGTAATTTAATTTCAAAATATTTCGCCATGTTTCCACCTTGCGCGTATGATATTTCAAAAATGGCTAATGGTACATACTTGAAATTAGATGGAATTCTTTATATGGGCACTATTTTCTAACTGAACCAAAAATCTGATGAGTATTTTAGTATTGAAAAACTTTATGGGCGAAAACATTACAAATTTTTTTAATAAAATATATTTTATAAACTTATCAGGGTCAATGTTCCTTCTTACCTTCTTCGGGAACATACAAGGACCTGACTCGGAACAGAGAGCTTACTAAAGCTATGTTCACTAATTGTGGTAAGTAGACAGGATACAGACGAAGGGTATACAAAACCCTTTATTTTTCTCTATATACAATAACTTCCGTACTTCGGAATACACCGACCCGCTACACGGGGTCTAACGTAAAAGTATAAAAATAAAAATAAACTCTAATTTAACTTTAGAATAATAAACGTGGAAGATTGGCCTTATATTAACAGGAAGGCGTATGTAGTACAGATAACTGAGAACACTACAATACGTTTAAAAGTTATCAAGAGGATTAAAACCTCTGGCCTGGAAGGCAACAAGCAACTGCGTAACTTCTAAGGTAAGCGGCCTGCTTCGAACTCACTGCTTCCTCTCTCTCGCTTGGCAAAAAGCCACAACTTAAATACTTGGCGTTCGCCAGACAACTTTGCATAAAAACCTTAACGCTTATAATTCTGGCCGGAAGTAGAAAATAAGAAGTGATAGTAAAGATTTAAAATAAAATAAACGTTAGTAAAACTTAAGATCCTTACAAACTCAACTCAAAATAAAATAAAAATTTAACATGAAAGTTTTAGAATTTTAGGTTCACAGTAGTTTCCAAATGTTATAAAAGCTATATATTAAATATGGAATTAAATTATGCAACAGAATGTTTTAAACTGTGAGCGCAAGGTGGAAATATGATGAAAAATGTTGTCACAAAGCGGATTAAATTATAAAAATATTTGTGGCTACACAAACTTTCTGATGCCTGTTTCCGAAAGTAGCTATATTATGTAGTCATCTGTAAAAGGTTGGAAGTAATTGCTTTTAAAATAAATAAGTTATCTCAATTCTTGCAACAGTCACCTATTCGAAGATCTTATGGGTTTAAGATGTATGAGTCCCTTTAATGCTATCGCTCATCAGCGGCCGAGCAGTAAAGTCGCTGAACACTGGTAGTTCGATATGGGTTACGGTTGGCTGCATAGGTGTTTCAAGGTTTTCTCTGTGTTGGAGAGCATTCCTTTTCTTAGGCAGATAGCCATCAAATGATTTGTCGTAATTAAATGAAAAAACCAAAACTTTACGTGCAGCCTAGACAGGATAGTGTTTAGTGACTCTTACAGCCGTACAAAATTTTCCGGGCTTGAATCCCGAAGAACATGGATGTTTGTAAATGTATAGTATCTGTGCGACATGGTGTCACTCTAAATATGCGCCGATCCGAAAGTCCTCTCGAGAGATCGGGAAGAGGACTCTCGGAGCCTTCTCGCCCCTGGGTGCTCTCCATCAGAATTGGTTGCGGAATTAAGTAAAGTCGGTAAAGTGCTCAAGGTTCTCGCTAACGACAGGCGTAATCTTGCACGTCTCGCCACGATGAATTTTGAGGGCTTGTTCTTATGCTGTTGTCAGACAAGTGAGACAAGTCACAACAATAACAAGAAACCTTAACGGTATCCTGTAACTGTAAGGTCTAATTCGATGAACTCTTAGGGCAGTTAAGGTATAGTTGAATTAAAATGTAACTCAGCAAAGAGATTTCTTAGCTTCTGTTTTCGTGCATTTATTTGTAGACCTTTTTTACTTCCTTGTACGAAGTAAAAAGGAAGTATTGTAATCCCGCAAAGTTTCAGGTATCATATTTCAATGCGAATATCCATCTTCACCGTTATCGAATGCAATTTCACGATGTTTTTGTTTGACATCTGTTCGTAAGAACAGAATAAAGGACTCTTTTCCCCTTCAAAAAATTTTAAAACTGATTTAAAATGAATTCTAAAGAGAATTTTCCGTGGCGTCTGTGCGTACGTACGTACGTATGTATCTCGCATAACTCAGAAACGAGTAGCCTCCGAACGTTGAAATTTTGTATGTAGGATTGCTATAACATGTAGATGTGCATCTCGAATTTTGGTTGCAATCGGCCGCACCAAACGTATATAAATATATTTATATATATATCCACTCTGTTACTCCGCTCAGTGATCTCAGTTTCCTTATTCTTATATGTTTGTAAATTGTGCCTTTTTTGCTTTAAAAATTGTTGAATTATGCTCTTCTTATCTTCCGGTTAAGGGTTTAAGCCTTTCGTGAATTTGCATACAATATTTTTAGAATTATCAACAATTTAAAAGTTGTTTAAGTGTCGCTAAGCCTAATAATTTTTGCCATGTCGGCCATTGCATGTTTACATTTGAAACAACAGAATAGTAGATTTGTTGCCAATCTAGAGAAAGTAAATTTCGCAATAACAAAGATTATTTATTATTGCCTTATTTTATTATTGCGAATTACATCGTGCTTAATCCATTCTGGAATTTATTCGAGGAAATCAGTGTTTAAAATTAGCTTCGTAATTTTTAATACAGATATTTTGAGTTTTTATGTGTTTTTGCCTTATCGCGGAGTGAGAACTGAATTAATTGATTGAGAAATACTGAATCGTCTGTTAAAAACTATTTTTTGTTTTTGTTGTTGTTCTTTGCTTAATTCCTTTTATACACCGTTTTAAATTTATTATAGTATTTGAATAGAACATGTGGCAACGATAAGATAATTCTTAAGATGATATGAATTTTGTGATTCTGAGTTAAAAGATGATTGAAATGGAACGCTGTTAAGCGAGTTTAAGGCCAGAATAACAAATATAGTAAACAAATAACGTGAATTTTAAAGAATGCATTTATTCTATTGTGGAATCCGTACAAGGAAGTCATGTGGTGCACACATCACATTTTTTAAGTTCTATATACAAGTCTAACTAAGCGAACTCGTAGCGAAGAGACGCGAATTCTCCAGCATCTATGCGACAGCGAATTTTTTTTCTTTGAAAATATTTGACACAAAATTATTTAACAACAGGGTATTATAGATTATGTTACTAGACACTGACAACAATTTTGTTTAGTTTCCCATCTGAACGTCTCCAACCTGGGAAAAGATGTACTCTCTAATCGTGGAGGCTTCTCGTCATCTGTGGCGGGAAAAGCGTTAGTTTCAAACACAAAGAAGTAGAGGAGCTAAGGAATATATATCTATATATAAATAAAAAGAACATTGGGTTGGGATGAAAAGAAATGAACTAAAAGTTCGTGTCAACGATCCAAGAGCAATAAAAAGCCATACCATGGACAAAAGGAAGCGGGGAGAAGCGAACAAAAAATAAAGAAAATAAAACGAGAATTGGAAGTTAAAAGAAAGAAAAAACTTTGAAAATTCGTGCGATTCTTTCATTGCTTCTGATGGCAAGAAACTTGGGTTATTGATTGACTTGCTATACCAAAAAAGAACTTCTTGTTCATTCTTAGATTTTTTTGTCCCTTCTCTTTTATTGTAGAAAAAAGCATTGCGAACATAGAGAAAATTTTCTTTTGTTTCATTTCCTCATCTCTTTTCTCTTCTGTTTAAAGTTTCCGGCATATTGAAGCATTTTTTAAAGATGAGCCGATTGAAGCCATTGAATTTTAGAGAGCTCAAATTGGCATTATCGCCATAGAGATCGGTATGGTATTCCTACATCATTATAGTTACAGTCACCGTTTCTTTTTACAGTGTTACTGTGTTCAGCAAGGGTATTTCAAAGCATGAACATTATAATTTATAAACACGTCTCCTTCTTGTTTACATTTTATGAATATACTCTTTAAGAGTAAACTACCTTCTTTACCTTTCACTTATTAGTGTTACCGTGAAAGACCGAAATTGGAGAATGTCGACTTTCACCGGAGAATATAAACATTCACAAATACGTCGGTGAAAGACCGAATATTTCACTACATTCTTGTATATTCGGACCCTCACCGGTGTATGTCGACAATCACAGATATGCTCTGGTGAAAGTCGAAAAGAGAGGTCATAAAGTGCCATAATAGTTTAAGTTGTTGCAATAAATAAGATTTGGATCACATAATTTAGTAAGTTTTTTATTACTGTTATTTTATTTTCTCATTTAGAACGTACTGTATAATTAAGTAAGTTTTTAACTTCTATTATTTTCCTTTCTCATTTTGAATGTATTGTGTGTTTTAGGTTCACATGTTCTTATTACAAGTCTCAAGTGCGTTTATTCGCGACTGAATAACGGAGAAGAAAATATAATATTGTTATATGTGCAACATTCACCATTAGTACATGGTGAATGTCGACATTGACCGGTGTAAGTCAGAAATAAGAGTATTTGGAAAATATTTCGGACATACACCAAGAGACTATGTGAATGTTGACATTCACCGGTGAAAGTCGTCATTCTCCAGATTTCGGTGTTTCACCGTAACATTGGCATTAATACTATAAGTAATACCAAGTGCAGTACGTTTGAAGAGTGGTCTGCGTAAGAACAGCTGGTTCTTTCAAATAGTATCCTTTTAGTTTTTTCAAAATTTAAAGCATTTGTAGTATATAGAAATACAAGTTAGTTGTGAAACGACGCATGTGAGATATCTGAAGTCATTGTAGAGTATATAGGTTTTAAATCAGCTTAATCCGGTTTAAAATCAGTCCTAAAACAACGGCGTATTATTAGCGAACAGAAAACTCTCGTATTTAGAAATACGTCTTTTTTTTTTCATCCCGGTTGCAGTTCGCGCATGCGTCAATAGCATGTCTTGAGCAACTATCTGTTAAAAGCAGAAGGGAGTATTAATAATCAAATAGTGTGAGATAAATTTGACGCGAAATCTAGGGCAGGAATATCCAGCGAATTGCCCAAGCTCTGCGTAAATATTCCTCAACATTGCTTTATGATTGCTCATGTTTCATGATTGATAAGTAAATATGGAAATAAATTTGTCGGAAAAAATCCTTGCATGCTAGTCTGATGAAAAGGCAAAATAATTTAAAGACAGCAGTTTGTGGCCTCCTACTTGATGATAAAACAACACAACTGAATCAATCAAATATACAAAAAATAGTGCTAAATGACAAATATAAAAAAATACATATCTTTTCTTATCAATCCAAGAAAAATTAAAAGAAAAAAATTTGAAAACAATCCTTATGTAAATATTAAATACTACCTTAATCTATGCATAAAAGCGAGTAAGTATTGTATGTTATTTTTCTGGCAGATATTTACTAATAATGCATTTGTGTAGGATGAGGAACATTTCTGTATAGTGAAAATTTCCTATATTTTTCTCATAATTTTTTAAAAATCTTCTAATCCATATTTTTATGCTGTCAATATACTATTGCATGGATAAATATTAAATATTTTAGTAGTTAATCTTATTTATTAAAAACTACAACTTTTCATACTAAGGATATTTCAGATGTTATGGCATGGGTAAATATTGAATATTTTAGCAGGTAAGCTTATTTAACAAAAACTACTACTTTTCATTTTAAAAATTTTTCAGAATATGTGACGGAAAATGTGTGACATTTATATTATTTTATACTATTTTTTTATTATTATTTTACATCTTTAAAAATTAAGCGGATTTCTTGTTACTAAGAAACTCAACGATTTCAAAGCCAACAGTGGCAACAGACTGTATGGAATAAAATACACACATGTCCATAAATTAAGGATAATTCGGAGTCACGCAGAAATCGAACTCTAAAATAAATTTATCACCTGTAAAATCACTACCACATCTTCAAGAATCATATGCAAATTTCAGGAAGTAACCAAATGACACAGATGGTAAGTCACAATGACGAGAGTGTAAGAGAGTGATATATAAGGAATACAGGTAAAGAAGTAAAACTGTTCGCAGGCACTTTATAAGCATTTCTGTGCAATAACCGAATAGTTATGACACAAAGGACGCATTTGGATGATTTTTGAGTGGTGTAATATCCCCCAAGATCAGATCGATAATTTGATACTCAGCATGCCTAGGCGTTGCACGGACTGTATTGCATCGTCTGGGAGACATACAATGTATTAACATTCATACGAACCATGTAATATTGGATTTTTGTAAATAGGTTTTTTTAAATTAGCTCCAGGGAGAAAAAATCGCTAATTTTTTTTAATAATATCAAACATATAGCATTTTTTTTGCTCTTTACCTTTTGTTTAATAAATAAGCTTTACAAATAAGTCTTTGTTTTGCTTCTAACTCTTCCTTTGCCTAATTTTGCATTATCCTCAATTTATGGACATGAGTGTATTTTTACATCTAGCGCTCGAAACTGTCTATCGTATGGTATCATGAATAGCACAAAGATCTCTTATAACAGAGTATAAAATTAAATAATTTAGTATTTAAAATGTTTCTTTCGAAGCATTTTAAATGGCTGTTTTCTGTGCAGTAATCCAAATTCACATTTATGAGAATCTCTCATCTTTAAAACTTTGGATATTTCCAATCTGAACTTGAAATAAAAGCTGGAAAGCGAAATTTTCCTAAGTTTTCATCTGTTTAAATAGAAGTTTTTAATTATCAAATGGCTTTTAAAAATTAGCTCTCTTTATGCGGCACCTTAAATATGTAAATTAATCACTTTGAAAATTTTAGAACTTACTTCATTTATCTTTATTTTAATCATTCCTTTGCGGTCCCTTTTCTTTGATTAATTTCGTTTCGAGTGCGACTGTTTTTAACCACAGGGAATTTTTTAAATATTTAATGCAATCTAGATAATGATTTTTGTCAAATAAAAGGAATTTATTTAAGCACTGTAAATAAATAGATTAAAAAGCTTTCATTTAAGTAATTAAGATAAATATAAGATGAGCTTTTTTGAAAAAAAAATTAATATAAACGAGGATGCTTTTTTCAGAATGGATCAAAATTTTATATAAAACTAGCGGGAAAGCCCACAAGTGAGCGGGCTTCGGACAAAACAACATTTATAAGTCGTGTGTATTAAAAAGAAAGTGCATAAAAACATTTCAACAGGAATAAAATTAGTTCAATCTTTCCCAGCAACAACTAATTCGTAATTTTTTTTTGTTGCCAAATCAGGAAACAAAACCTTTGGACACTTCAGATTAATACGTACAGGTATAATGTCACGATTTAAATTTTATGTGATTTAACAACTTAATATGAATAAAAGCATTGACGTGACAATAACGTGCCGTGTCTGTTATTTGAATCTGTAAGAAAAACGTTGTCAATAGCAGCTATTTATTTAAAATGCTGCCATTAACGAAACAGTTTCGACAATTTCAATCGCGTATTTTCTTCAACATCAGACCATGACCTTATATAATAAAAGTGTGAAAGGATTCAGATTTTTAATTGCGTCCAAAGGGGCATTTTTTACTAATTTGTGTGTTACCTTTATTTATTAAATATCGTGATCATCGCACTGAAACCATAAAACTCAGTTCAAGAGCAATATCGCAGAATAAGTTTAATTTGAACATATCTTTAGAAATTCCGATTCACAGTCTCGCGCGCTGGAGATAGAAATGCTTTTCGCACAGCATTGCCATTACTCGCTTTGAAATCGTTTAGTTTTTTAATCGAAAATTCGTTGAAGTGTTACAATACATGAAATCGATAATGAACAAATTTGAAATTCAAATTAGGGCTCCCACATGCCATATTCTATGGAAGATTATGTTATTCAAATTTTGATGGCTCTAGGTACCGTTATTTTTCAGAATGAGTGAAACATGCACAGTTCACGCATATTCTTCATTATTTAATTTCTTTAAATATAATACAGGGCGATAATATTTGGTGGCAACAATTTGAAAAGTGACACAACGTTTATCGTGAATCGACGCAAAATGCCAAAACGAAATTAATAGTCTTCCTGGGCAAACTGCCTCTTTGGATTAATAATATATTTAATGTTTGGCAACTCTATTTTTAGCCCAAAGAGGCATTAGACTCAAAGGGCTATTAGTCTCAAAACGGCATTTAGTGTCGTTTCACTTTCTGTGTTGATTCACATATCAAACTGCTGCCACCAAATATTATCTCCATATATTATATTTAAAGAAACTAAATAATGAAGAATCTGTATCAATGTTCTCGCATTGTGAAAAAATAACGGTATCTAAAGCCATCAGATTTTGATTAACATAATCCTCCAACCGAGCATGGGCAATTGGAAGACCGAATTTTGAATTTCGTATCTATTTCACATTTTGTAAAACTTTAATGAACTTTTGATTAACAAACTCAACGATTTTAAAGCGAGCAATACAAAAAAAAAATAAATAAATAAATAAATAAATAAATAAATAAAAAATAAAAAAAATCCAGCGCGAGAGACTGTATATCGGTAATTTTAATGATAAACTGTTTTGTTGTTTTTAAATATTTGGTGATATCGCTGTTGAATTGAGTTTTGTGTGGTTTAAGTGCCAAGAACATGATATTTAATAAATAAAGGTAACAAACAAAAAGTTAAAAATCGCCTTTTGGGGCTTATTATAAAATCTGAAATATTTTTTACTTCATATTTTGTAAAACTTACGAATTTTTTATTCTATGATTTGAAAGCGAGCAGTGGCAACACTTTTCGAAACAAAGCAGATTTTTATGTGCAAAGCGCAAGATTGTTGCCACTCGAAAAAATGAATACAAAAATTAGCGTTTTTAGAATTTTTAATTAATAGCTCGGGTGATAAAAGTCATTCCGATGGTTGAAATAGCTCCTCACGAATTTTTGAAATTGAGAATAATTTATTTAAATTTGTCAATGCAGATTTTATTTCATATTTTTTAAACGTAAAAACTTTTTATTAAGAAAACATAATTAGAAAGCGTGTATTTGCAACAAGTTTCGAAATAATGTTTCCTTAAAGATTTTTCTCTGATTTTCTAAAATTTCTAATAACAGATTCTAAACTTAGACGCTATCGTGTTCTAAAGCAAAATATTTTTAATTTTTCGAAATAAATCTGAATGAAATTTCGGAGATAGCTTGTTAACATATCTATCTTCCGCAAATTATCTCATTAATTATTTCACTGTTCTTGCATTATTTTCGTTGGATGTGCGACAAACATTGTTTCTCATTAGTTTTAGACGAATGATTACCCTCATTGAATAATTCACGTCTTAACCGATGCAACAAGGTCATTAATGAAATGAACTCCGGCATGAAACTAGACTTAAATTACTTCGTAAAAACACTGTTACGCTTCGAGAAGTTTCCATTATATATACAATAATAATCTAGTGTTTCTGTATGTCATAAATTATGTATCGGTAGGATAGTTCAGTTTTAAAATTTTTCGCTTTCGTTGGGAACATGCATGAATATGGTATATAACTTTGCACAGATATTGTAAAACATTTTTTGTTTCTGAATAATATTTCATGAACTTTATTTAAATAAATTCAATAAATGCAGACTAAACAGTATGAAGGAAATATTTTTGAAACAATTTAGTTAACTTCTGTGGCTGTTATCTGAATTTTAGGACCCAGAATTGAATGCATGTGAATCTACATTTTACTCCTACGTTAATGTGTTAAAAATAAGAATTCTATTTCATTTATTAACTTAAAACTTAAACAGAATTCCAGTATAGAAGAAAATGTGAGTTACTCTCAGTTCTGTGCTGCAGTAGTTTTTCCAATATATGTCTTTATATTTTCATTTTGATTTAAAACATTAGTTTTGGAATTTAACCCTAAAATATTTTATTTGGGACTTAGTTGGTTAAAGATGTTATTATATTAATCAAATTATGACTTTAAAAAAATCTTAAACAGTTTATATTTCGGAGAGAGGTATAATGTATTATTGGTATAATGTATAAGCTCGAATTTCTAATGAACGAATTAATTCATAATTATCGTCTTTAATTTCATGTTTCATGTTTTAAATTTTGTTTACTAAGAAACATTAAATTAAATGAAGAATTAAAAGTTTTATAACTTAATCTGAAAAAGCTGATGTTATAGTTTAGGTAAAGATTTTATAATAAATGATTCAGTTGCCAATGAAGTGGATATTGCTCCTTTTTGTAATACCCATATTGAATCATATAATTTATTCCCTTCATAATTAACTACTTAAACTATAAGCTTACTCTTTTATAGCATACAAGGATATTATTTGTAAAATTAAGTAAAATTCAGTCTTAGATTACAACTAATTTAATCATTAATAATGGCGAAGTATAATTGAGATTATTCGCAACAGGTGACGAACATGTTGCTGTGAACGATTATGACTTTTTACCATCAAACCTTTACAAAATAATAATAATAATAATAATAAAACATGCAGAATCATTAGAGTTTTTAGAAGAAGGGGGCAAGAAAATTAGCAATGTTTTCGCCGGGAACCTGGATCTTCTAAATACGAGGCCTTAACAAGACATGCTGGAAGGAGGCAGAAAATACATTATATACTCCCCTTATGAAGGACGACTGGGGTTTAGCCAAATCCTCGTTTTGGCGAATTGCTGTCCAACACGTTTTTAGCTCGGGCGCCATTGTAAAGTTATTAGGTTCATTTTAGGTAGCAGAAGAATTGCAAAATGGACAATGCTCTCTGGGACTCCAACCTGCACCTCTCGAACACGCATTGCGTGTACTACTGTTACACCACGAAGGTGCACTGAAAAGGAGGTACAAAATACCATATATACTCCCCCTTTTAAATAGCAACTGGGGATTAGAAGACCAAGTCGCTAAATACTGCTGGTGACGAATTATTGTCCACTACCTTTTTAGTTTTCCCGCCATTGTAACTCCATTAGGCTTTCTGTTGTTTGAAGCAGAAGACGGGAAAAATTGGCAATGCCCTCGCCGGGGCTCGAACATGGATCTCTCGTGGTGTGGTGGTGTATTTAATTATGGCAAAGCACACCAGGGCTATCTGCCTAAGGGGAGGGATGTCTTCGTGGAGGACTTTCTAACGGAAACTGGCTCGTATACACGTTACACATGGGGAAAACCACGAAAACACCCATGCAGCCAGCCCGTTCGCGGGATTCGAACCTCGAACCGAACTTCCAGAGTTCAGCGACTTTACCGCTCGGCCGCTGGTGGGCTGGATCTCTCGAGTACGGGCTGAGTTGCTAACGTTACATCAAGAAGTCATGCTGGACAAAGAGAGAAAATATTTTATAGCATAATAAATAGTTATAAATTTAATGTCATCTATAACATCATTTTAAGGATATTGACTTAATCCCTGAAGAAGCTAATGACGTCAAATATCGTTATCTATCCAAATGTTTTTAAAATTTTGTTCAGCATGAAATCACCGACAGTTCTAAGGACTCGTATGTGTCTGTAGTAATGTAACAACTAAAATGTTCTATGCCTATTAACAAATAATCTAATGTTCATACTCAGATATGAGTTATTACCAAATGTATAATGTCAAAAACTCTGTATCTTGTTTAATAGCATGGAATAAATTTTGGACTATTCATAATTATTATTTGCAAAGTAATGATAATTCATTTGTCTCGACTGCGCACCTAAACACTATTTACAACCTACATTTTAATCAAAACATTATTATTGCAATTTCTGTAACTATAATACTTCTATTCTAGTATAGTTATAGAGACATTAGGCATTTTTTGAAAGCAGGAGAGATGAAAAATGAGAAATACACTTGCGGGACTCGAACTACGGACTTCTCGAGTACGCGCCAAGTGTGTTACCATTATAGCACGGAAGCATGCTAAGAAGGCGGGAGAAATAAATACCTTATATATTCCGCTTTTTAAAGGGCGACTGGACATTAGGGGAACCAATCGCCAAATCCTGGTGGTGGAGAATCATCATCCACCAACTTTTTTTCTACTTCGGTAACACTGTAGAGATATTAGGTATTTTTTGAAAGCAGGAGAGATGAAAAATGAGCAATTACCTCGCCAGGACTCGAACCACGGGCCTCTCCAATACTCGCCGAATATTCTGGCCATTACACCACGAAGGCATGAAAAGAAAGCGGGAGAAAAACCTTATATCGTAACCTCTCTGAAACGCTTACATATGGATCGAAAGCAAGGTACATAAGTATTATCATCAATATACACATGAGATGCCCAACCGGGACTGCAGTTAGTGACGCTGACTACCTTACCGAATGTTTCGTGTTCGAATCCCGAGAAAGACATTGGTGTTTGTAAATGTATACGCACGGGTCACTCTAAATATGCGGCCAGGTAAAGTCCTCTTGTGAAGTTTATTGGTAGGAAAAGATGGGTGGGACACCTTCTGACCTTCACCTGGGGTGCTCTCCATCAAAATTGGGGGCAAAACTGAGAAAAGCTGTAGTGCCACCAGTATGGTGCTCACGTCTCTTGTAACGACAGGCACAATCTGGCACTCCCTATCATGGTGAATTTCGCGAACCTGTTTTGATATTACTGTCAGACAAGTGGGATAATGCACAACAAAACGACATCAATATACACATATGATGATACATTCTGAATCTGTTTAGTAGGATTCCAGTTTTACCATCGCCAGGTGAAGCAAAATGAAGATATTGTATTTACACTTACAGCATCTTCAATTTTTGTAGAATATTTGACGAGGACTGTTTTGAGTAACCATTACTGGTTACATGAATTAAACTATACTATTAGAGTACCTACAGTGACTCTTTATTACTTTGGATTTCCCAGCAGGGCATTAACGTGAAACACCACTTCCAAGTACTCAATCGAATTATATAGAATTACAGACTGATAAATGATATGAGAAAGTACTCCACTTTCTGGACCATTATGAAAACTGCTAAAAGAAAACCATCTTTTATTGTAAATTAAATCAAGTTAGTTGTAGATGTACTTTAATGCACTTTGCTAAAGACATTTTCTCACTTAAACAATTACAAATAAACATTTCTCAAACTCTATTTGGCACAACATCCTTTTACTCTCATGCTTTTTTTATCCAGTTTAATACCAGCAGGATATTTCATGAGTTATAACATTTCTGTTATCTTAAACTCGAACGAGAGTAAAATAAATTATTTTATCATGACGTTGATCATTTTATAGCTCAGGACCGGAGCACAGCACAATTCAATACATTTCAAATGTGAAAAATGTATTTAAAGGATTAACTCTTCTTATTCTAAACTTATTATTCTGCAACAATGCTTTAAAATACATTATTTTGTTCCAGTTCAACACATTACAGTAAGCCCATTTCCTTCTTTTACCGTTGAGTAAAGGAAGCTTTCGCTTCCTCCGCTGTTATTTACTTTGTTTGATTCAACAAGCTGCGTAACAAAGCCTCGCCTTTGTTCGTCTGCTGACAAAGGGAGATTTCCTACTAATCCAGCTTCTGAATATTATTCTCTTCATTTTTCAGAATTTTGTTTTATAATTCCTTCTTAAACATGTTATGATTAAGTTGCCTTTTAATTTATTTATTAATGTTAACGTGATCGTGAACAAAGAATAATGTTAAAGCGCATTTCTGCTTTAGTTAAAATGGCGTTTTTATCGACTTTTCCTCTATGGCATTGTTTGAGAAAGTCAATAAATACCTTCGTCAAAATGGTCGAATGTATTTTATTTAAATACAGGAAACTTAAGCCTGGCGTAGGTTTCGTGTATCACGATGACTTAGTGTTCGTAATTTTCGTTATTTTAAATGCGTGTGATCGTTCTTTAACTTCAAAGTTAGGCACATTATGTAAATTTATAATTCAAGTTTACATGCACATATTGTGGTTCGTTTGCTTTTAGATCGAAAATGATTCAGCTTTGAGTTTTCTTAGTGACATTAGTTTGTAATTATAAGGTATTTCTCCCGCCTTTTTAGCATGCCTTCGTAGTGTAGTGGTCAGCACGCAGGGTGCGGTTGCTCATTTTTCATCTTTCCTGCTTCGAAATAACATAATGTCCCTACAGAATAATGTGTGAATAATTTTAAACACACTTAACTATAGTAATGTTTGTTTTTGTGGTTTTGCATACTTAAATCTTTCCTTCACAAAATGGAATATTCACTGAAATTGCTTATAATTTAAATATGCAAGAGAATAAGAATCTTTATATATATTTTCTATCTAGGGAATCAGAAAATTTGTGAAAGAAAAAAATTATCTACTTGAATTCTTGAGGAATGGTTCAGAATTTTAGGTCCTCCCTAGACAATTAAATTACGTTTTAGAAAAAAAAAATATGAAAGCTATATTACAGACATTGTAACGTTTTTGCGTTGTCAAGCTAATATCAGTAACACCTATAAAGAAACCTTGCTCATAATATATCCTTGCTTGAAAATGCACACGATTTTAATGTTAATGGAACGCTCTCAAATCGTTGAGTTTGTTAACAAAAATATGCTGAAATTTTACAAAATACGAAACATATCATTAAACAAAGTCCAAATTTCCTTCCACATGCCCATATTCGAGTGGAGTACCACGTTATTCAAAACTTGATTTCTCTAGCTACCGTTGTGTTTTCAGAATGGGAGAAGCATACATACTTTCAGGCAGATTCTTCACTATTTAATTTTTCATTATGTAATTATTTCATTATTTAATTCAGGGCTCTAATATTTGGTGGCAACAATTTGAAACGTGATTCAGACTGTGAACCAAAGCAAAATGCCAAAACGAAATTAACAATACTTCTGGGCTAACGCCAATTTAGGCTAAAGAACATACAATACAAGACAATATAAAAACAAATTTTTCGAGTAAAGCTATGCTTTGTGCAATATCAAATTTAACTATATTTGAAGAAAAAGGTTGAATTAAATAGCGCTCAGGGAAGAATTATCAGATAATATTTATTTCAGATTTCTGTTTGAAGTATAACAAAATGCAAGGCCTATTAATTTTGTTTTGCCATTTTGCGTTGGTTCACTATAAATGGAGTTTCACTTTTCAAATTGTTGTCACGAAGTATTAGAACTCTGCATTATCTTATTATCTTTAAAGAAATTAAATAGTAAAGAATCTGCATAAATGTATGTTTCTCGCACTGTGAAAAAAAAAACAACGGCACCTAGGGACACCAAATTTTAAATAACATAGTTCTCCACTTGAATATGGGAATTTTTTGTTTGGAATTTTTTTTTTTTTTTTTTTTTTTTTTTTTATCTACTTCCTATTTCGTAAAACTTTAAACGAATTTTTGATTAACGAACTCAACGATTTCAAAGCGAGCAACGGCAACATTGTACTAAAGAAACCTTTAAATCTTTAGGGCGCGTGGCTATATACCGGAAGTTCTAAAGATATGTTCTTTTTAAATTATTGTGCGATATTGCTTTTGAATTGAATTTTATGGTTTAAGTGCGAAGACCATGATATATAATAAAGGAAGGAACGTCACAAACATTAAAAACGACGCTTCGGGCTTAGTATAAAACCTGAAAAGTTTCAGATTTATTTATTTATTTATATAAATAGTAATACACGTATGTACGGAAACGTTTTAAGCTGTGAAACGTGCTGCATTTTCTGCTTTTATTTGTCAGAAAAAGTGAAATTTTGACGTTCTTCAGTAACACAAATGATTGCCATTTGAATATCAATTCTAACTTCCGAACAGAACTTTCAAAGGAGAAGAAAATGAATTTTAGAATAAATAGATAATATTTAAATCCACACTCCTAACTGTATATCTATCTATACACATCTTCTGCGCTTTCATAATATATTTTTCATTTTTTATACTCTTAATATAATCAGGGTTTATACATTCGTCTTATGATTTATTCATTCTATATATTTGTTCATGTTTCTCAGATCTTAAAATCTGAAAAGTCATTTCAGTTTTGGTAAGCATTAAAAAATTAGATATGAATAGAGAGAATTTGAAGAAGCAATATTGAAAGGGGTTTGGAAGAAAAACCGTTCCCAAACTTATAGACGATTTTTAAAGATTTTTAAAGGGGTTTTGGAATAGTTGGAATACATTGATACATCGGCGAATTTAGATATTTAGGCTACGTTGGAAATACCATATAACTGCTTGTTCCGTATGACGCAAAGATAATGAAATTCCTTTACTAAGTCAAATACAGAATTATACTTAGACAATAAAGAGTTCTATCTCAATGTGCGGCTTACCTAGGATGTTGGTGAATTAAGAATTAGAAGAATCGCTCAAACAGAAAAATGAAGTGAATTTTAAGAAAAGTCGATCTCAATTTTTAAAGAAGTCCATGAAGGAATTTAAGACGCAGAAAATAGCGTAATGCAGAATGTTTATTTAAGTAAAGTGAAAAGTTTATTACTTTCTTTTGTTTTCTGATATTCCGTCACTTAAGTCATATTTGTGCTCTTCCAAAAATATAGTCAAAACAACTTGCAGTAACAGCAATATCAGTCTCTGAAAGTCTCATACTACGTTCATCTTTGATGAAAAAAATTTAAAAAAAAATTTTTTAAAGGTTTCGATGAGGTTCGAATATGTTTTTTAAAGAAATAATCATGCAGCAGATATACTACTAATACATGTATGAAAGAATAAAGTTTTAAGAATTATGTTAATTTTATTAACAGCTAAATTTTTGTTAAAGTTCCTTTTCTGTCGATTCTTAACTTCAACTTACTACTTCCGGCTACATAATACCCTGATTATATTAAGAGTATAAAAAATGAAAGAGCGTAGTTTTCGAATCACGTCTGAATACATAAGGAGGAAGAGCAGTATTTAACCGCGAAGTTCTTCGGTCTTAAAGAGAGAGATACCAGGTTTTTTGGCTGCACGCGTCTGCCTTTTTAAGCTACTCTCTCGTAAGCTATTATTACGCTCGGCGGTACTTTAGGCCCTTGATAGCTTCGCAGTCTATTAACGTTAAGGGGCCAACTATGTTAGTATTTTGATAGCTTCGGCTGTACCTCTTTGGTTTAGTATTATTCGTAGTCTCTTAAGTTCAAAGCCCAAGTGTCGGCTTTATTGTACACTCCAAGACGGAGTTTTGTTAAACTTTAGTTGGAAGAATAAAGGGTTAGTTTAGTCTTCTATCTTGTTGTTTGCTGTCACACGAACTCAAGCGATTATTCGCTTAATATTCTTCACTTCCAATCGTAATTTAGAATCACAGAGTGATGAACTCTACAAAGTATTTAAAGATAAACGTTGTTTCATGTTACTGGGACATAAACTGAAACGGCAAAATATTTGAATCAAGTTAACAACATGTCTAATGTCAGTTACATAATGTACTCAGATTATTAATCTAAGAGCCACTCAGTCTAAAGTCGTAATATATCTGATTATTAGCTATCGTCATTAAGAAATATGAATTCTTAAAGGCAGACAAATGACGCAATGAAATATGCGTACGCCATTCATGTTAAGGAAGAATTTGGTTCTTCAATGGACCCAAAGGGAACACATTCCATATCAAGTTAGAGCCACAAACATTTACTCAGAACCTTATTGACAGGATGGATTCATGTATCCTCATGATTTTCTATGCATATAGATAGGTAAACCTGTTCTAAAAGTACAAAAAAGTTGTTCAATGAAGCGATCCACATAACACGAGTAGTCCATGGTCCGATGAAAATGTTTTCTGGCTTATATAATAAACACAGGTCATAACAATGGCAAACCTATTACCATGCATTATATCTTAGATTCAGATTCCGCATTTGTATCCTGTCCGGCGACGTAGGTGTGACAGACTTCCACTTTTAACGTACCGCTAAACTTACTTCTGGGCCTATAATTTGCTTGTCTAAGTCCAATTAATATTTCTCCTGGGATGAAAGCCTGTATAATTCAAACGGATGTTAGTCAATGCCTGTACATCACCTCGGAAAGAGGCAGCTACACGTGACAAACTTTCTGCCCTCTACTAGCATTTACTCAAACGGTGATAAACTATGTTACTGAAATCGCACTTATCTCTGAAACACGATATCTACAAAGACTTTACTAAAGACAGAGCTGCTGTAGATAGAGCAGCTTATTAAAGACAGTATAGTCATAGCAGCTGGTCTACTTAAGGCTGGCGTTTGTTTATGAGCCTGTTTAAACCCTGCCTGTGATTTAGTTGACAACTCCAGGTATAAGTCTGCTGCTATTATAGCAAAGATGAACAATTGTGTATAAATAAGTAGTTAAGTCAAACATGCAACCAAAAGTTATCTGTTTTGTCTGTGCAACTGTAAAACTGGAGAAGGCAGTGCATGTGCTATTCTCTTAGTTTGAAAACAGAGTTGTCTTGTTAAGCTTTCCAGAAATACAATACTGTTACAAACATAATCATGTAATAAGGTATTCTCCCGCCTTTGTGGTGTAGTGGTCTGCATGCTCAGCTCGTAATTGCGAGGTCTGCGGTTCGATTCCCGGCGAAGGCGTTGCATATTTTTCATATTGCCTGCTTTCAAAAATACCTAATGTCTCCACAATGTACTCATTTGAAAGTAGATGCTTGTGAATAAGCTATTACACATGCATAAGCAAAATAATTCTGTTATAGTGTATATCATAGTTCATTAGATAAGCAAATAAAAATATGTGTACTTCGGCGATACCCAAACAGTGGTACACCAGTACAATTACATACGTATAATGATGCGATGCAATTGTAATATTAGTGCGATACTGCGTTGCCCAATTATATTCCATTACTAATTTGCTCCAAATTTGTTGTACGTGTTTTAATACTAACATGCACAACTCACATTTGAGATAGAAAAATGCTTCTATTAGATTCGTAAGTGTTATAGCATTTAGTAAAAATGGCCAAACTTAACGTCAGTAAAAGCCTCATATTAGAATTCAGGAAATTTCGACAGCCGCAGCAAGATTTTTCTGAAAGCAGCAAGTCCATGTTTACATCATTTTAAAAGTAATGAAGTGTCATTTAAAAGTGAAAATTTCATCATTTAAAAGTAAAGATGTTTTATTCCAGTAGAAAAAAAAGCATCTGATAACTTTGTAAACTGATTGTTCCACATTACCATATTTGATATACATATATTTATTTGCATAAAAGACGTACACAACTCGAAGACCAAGCTATGGGCAACCCTGGCATATAGTACCAATTATTCATCTATAATCATTCGCAATTAAAGTCCTCGACATAACATTTTTATGTAAACGAATAAACGAATACATATATTCTCATTAAAGGAAGACGAGGAGGTAAAACTCCCATACCCGCATATTTTCTTTGGATTTATTACAGAAAATATACTATAAAATGTGTGTAACAGAAACGGATGCTAAAAATTTAGGATAACATAAAAAATGTTAAATTTCATAACAAATTTTAAGACCTAAGTATAGTTATATTTTTAATTATTGAGAAGGGGAGACCTTCTAAAAAGTAAAATACATATCGCAGGAAACAAAAACGTGAGCAATAAGTTTTGATATCTCCAAGGAGAATATTTCGAAATAATAATAATAATAACCTTCATACGAAAAGAGAATTATTAAACATTACTATTAAACTTCAAGGAAATATTGGACCGGCCTTGGTATAAAAATATGATTGACATAATCGATCTTTTCCTCAAATAGGCAGCAAAAATATTGACATTGTAACTTGTTTAGGAAGGATACAATATTCTTCTCCATAGTTTTCATTTAATTTTACATAGTTGAGAAAGTTCATGTGAAAGTGCTGTGTGTATTTTCGAAGTTATAACAAAAATAAAATATCTGTCGGCTTCTGGTGAAATATTCATAATTATCTTTGGAAACATTAATCGGTATGTTTTAGAGATGGACGACATACTTTGACTAACTATTATAAAATAATTTTAAAAATAGGTATAAACCCCATAACAAATTTTATTACATTATTCTCATAAACTACTTTTTATTACTTTGCATATTTGTGCTTTTTCCAATAACCACAAAAATGATCTTAAATGTTGAAAACGAATGAATTTCACATCCTCCACTTTTTCTTCTTTAAGCAGTATTTTAGTTTTTTCTCCTTTAGGTAACATTTCCAAGGTGTCAAATCTAATAAAAAAAATGAGGCAAAAACAAAAAAGGAAGCGTTTTAAGCCGAAACATTTGGTAAAATTTTAATTGAAATATCAAATCCAATGAAGAAAAGATACAACATGTTTGTGTTCAAATTTATCACGAATTTGTTTCACAAATTAAATTAAAATCTAAAAAATCACTAATCTAGTTAAATCGCTAATCTTATTGTGGATATGCATCTGACAATATTCTCCACAAATTGTAACATTTAGATATTTAGCAGATTTTAATTTTCATATTGTTGCAAGCGCCCGGGTTTGTAATTGATCAAATGCCCTCAGATAATAACTCGAGAAAATTTCCACAAAAGTACTCGTACAGTTCTTCTCATTATGACAGAGCACATATTGTAGTTACCACTTTAAACCGCTAAGAACGTTAAATGGAATGCAATGAAAAGCGAATGTCAAAAGCGAAGCTCCCATGGAAATCTAAATCTAAGTTAAAACAAACCACTGATGCTCTCTCCGGTTTAAATAAGTTTTCCTCCACTAATCGAGAAATCTCTAGTGCCTTACATTTCTCGAAATATTGAGAGTGCCGCCATGACGCACCGACACTATACATTTACAAACATCCATGTCTGATCCGGGATTCGATCCCGGGCCCTTTGGTACCGTAGTAGGCTTCCCAAACCACTATAGCGTCTAGGCGACGCTAAAAATTTATAAAATTGCAACTAAGTCCCGGATATCGTTACAGTTACAAATAAGCATCAATTATATTTATTCTATTTCAGTAACAATTAAAGTTACACAGGGACCAGTCGCCAAAGAGTCGACGAGTTTGATAACTTTTGGCGATAAAAGCAGTCGCCAAAATCCTAACTAGCTTGGCGATATATCGCCAATTTAACGAGATGGCCATGTACCTCAATGTTAAATAGACTTGCCCCTTTAATCTTATTTTTCCGGCACAGCGTCGCTCTATTCAGACTTTTCATGTTACATTGTACGAAAGGAACCAAAATTTTAAACATTATTCCACTAAATTTATTTACATAAGTACAAAAATTCGTAACAGTAGCTTTAACAATGTAACTTTAATGAAAGGAACAGGTATTAAGATGCGTCATAGATTGTTTAAGGATAATTGCATAAGATTTTAAAATAGTATACAAATAAGCCTTAAATTACAATCTTAGTGTTAGACAAAAAGCATGTGGAGCAATTTTCCGAGTTATCTCCCTTCGATTATTGCCTCAGAAGTGTGTAGCAATGCGGAAGATTAATAAATCTGTATTTTCTTTATTTGAGAGACGTGAGATTTGTATAAAACAGTAGTTGATGCTTGTAGATTTATTTCTTAAACATATCACCTGTTGCTTTATATACTTGGTAGAATCCTCTAGAAATAATAAGTACTCAAATATCTTGCTTCACATTTTATGTTACACGTTATTCCGAGGTATATCATTCTAAATATTTTGAGTTCTGTGAGACATTTTTGCTGAAAGCGAGTTCAGAGTTGTGTACTATTAACCAATGAATATTTTCACTATTTCAACTATTTCTGTTCCTTCACCTATCGAAACTTGAAGCGAAAATCTGATGTTAAGGAATAAGGATGCTTAAGCATATATTCATGTAATGAAATGGCTAGACATTTGCTCAAAAACATATCATGAAATCAACAACTGAAATATTCATTTAAGGATGAGCGTAATTCATGCTTCTCCCATCACGCGATATTTCTTATTATTAATTTTGTTGCGTCTTTTATAGTTGGGTATATTTAAGTCTTAAGGCTTTTAGCCTAAAGACTTAACAACGATTTGTGTCCTGAAATTTCATCTGTACAACGCCAAAATCAAAACTGTAAACTGCTGCTTTCTGGAAAAAAATATCTTATATTTATCGAAGACCAATCTGATCCATCAAAACACTTTTCAGATATTGCACTAGCACTGAGCATTCCCATTAAAGTACTTACACATACTAACGCAGGGGTAGCGTACCTTTTTATACCTACAGCCCACTTTGCAGGCAGTAAATTTCCTTACCTCCCACAGATTTCACAGTTAATTAGTTTAATGTGAATGCAAAGTAATTTTATTGAGTGGAATCTTGGTAAATATATATATAAATAGCTAAATTTATCTATTTATTTATACTTTGCTTATATTAATAAGATGCAGAAAATTTATGTCCCGCGTAGTTAGCCGGGACATCAGTTGCAGCGAAACTATTTCGGTTAGGAAGGAATAACAGGAAAAGTTCGTTTCTGGAAAAAAATTATCACACCTACCCAGATTATAAATTTATACCCAAACTATAAATAAATTTATCTATTTATTTATACTTTGCTTATATTTATAAGAGACAGAAAATATATGTCACGTGTAGTTAACCTCGAATTCGGCTCCAGCGCAACTCTTTCGGCTAGGAATCCTTCGATGGTAAGAAAACGAAAAGTTCGTTTCTCGAGAAAATGTCTCCCAGCCTCGCGCTTTGTTAAGATGTCATAATCCCATTTATGCGTTATATTAACAGACCTAAGAGAAGTGGCAAAACCTTATAAATAAGTGGAAACAAAACAGAGCTGCGCGTAGGAGAACGGACTTTCATCAGCGGATGGGTAAAAGCCTCTTACCGCCCACCATTAAAGCTTAAATCGCTCTCTAGTGGGTGGTAGGTAACAGTTTGACTATTTCTGTTCTAATGGATGTGGTTAATCTCTGTTAGTTACAATTTAGCTAAAGCGAATTTTCCGCTTAATATTTGCCTAATTGGAGATCAGCTCATATTAAATGCCTCTTAAACTAATCCAACAACATCTGCAATTTTAATGTTTGTAAAATTAAGCACTGGTCACATTTTATTCAGGTAACTATTGCAGAGTACAGAATGGGCCCACTGAGAGCTGCTGAAAGCTTTTAATTTGGCCGCTATGTTTTCAAATTCCACCTCAAATAATACAAAAGAATCGCAATAAAATTGTCTTCAAATACAGGATATTTTCTGTAATAAAATACGACATTTAAATAATTGAACGTTTGTATTGGTCTCTACTATTACAAACAAATTGAATATAATTATTACTGCACGCAATGGATACAAATAACCTAAAATATAAATAATGATAATTAAATTTATGGTAACATTCTTAAATAAGAGCAACTGAAAATCTAGCATTAACCTGGTAATAAATTAAACTCCTCAATCCAAAATCCCAAAACGGGCCCACCAGCGGCCGAGCGGTAAAGTCGCTGAGCACTGGTAGTTGGGTCCGAGGCTCGAATTCCGCGAACGGGCTGGCTGCATGGGCGCTTTCGTGGTTTTCCCCACGTGTAACTTGTATACGAGCCATTTTCCCTTAGAAAGTCCTCCACGAAGGCAACCCTCCTCTTAGGGAGATAGCCCTAGTGTTCTTTGCCATAATTAAATACGCCACACCAAAAATCCCAACAAGCAACTCACAAAATTTACCGTCAGTTACAGCAAGGTTTTTTACTGCAGTTGACACTTCTACTTTGAAAAAGAACTTCATTGAATAAAACTCTAGTAATACTGATACTCACTATTCAATTATCAAAATATTCTTACTTGCTCTGGAAGAAGGTGTCTTTAACCAGTAATAAAAATAATCTATGCTTTCACAGAATTTCTTTAAATGGATTACAGTTATAAATGCTAGAAATAAAGGCTTTAAGGTAACATAACTGCATTCAGCAATTTTATATGATCCGATCTCTTGAACATTTTAATGATTCTTCGAATTGTCTTTTAAGCGTATCGTTAGAAAAATGTTCTATAGTAGCTATTTTAATCTTTATTAGACACAAAGAAGAATATTCACTCAAATAATTTGTTCAATTGCGCAAAATTCAAGACGATTGTTATGCATAGTTAATTCATCTGAGTTTGCTGTCTGCTGTTAAGTTGCATAAAGATTTATCCATTAGTTTCAATTGAGGAATCGTTTTAAGTCCACTCTAGACATTTTTCGTAAATCGTCACAGATTTCGCAGAATATTTACTACGTAGGGTTCATTTTCAGCCCGAAAGAGAGTTAGCCCAGAAGAGCTAACGGGAGCTTTTACGATGAATCATTATAAAAACCTGAATCCCTTTTCAGATTGTTGCCACCAAATATTCCTAATAATTTTTCCTAATAATTTACATGAATGTATTTTTTTTTGGATTGTGAAAAAATAACGGTACCTAGAGCCATCAAATTTTGAATAACGTAGTCCTCTACCCGTATATGAACACCTGAAAGCCCGAATTTTGAATTTCAAATTTATTTTTTGTGTATTTCTTATTTTTAAAAACTTAAATGAATTTTTTATTAACAAACTCAACGATTTCAGAGAGGGCAATGGCAACGCTGTGTAGGAAAAAAGCATTTTACATCTCCGTTGCGCGAGACTGTCTATCGGAAATTCTAAAGATAGGCTGTTTTTAAATGCACTTTTATTGTGTATTTTAGATTTTGTAAATCTTTAACGAATTTTTGATTAACAAACTCAAAGCTTTCAAAGCGGGCAATGGCAACACTGTACGGAAAAACAAAATATCTCCAGCGCGCGAGATTGTCTAACAGAAATTCTGAAGATAGGCAGTTTTTAAATAATTTTAGCTCAAAGGAACATTAACTCAAATGCTGTGGAAACGTGCACGTGTATGTAAGTAAAGAAAAGCCCCCTTGGGAGTAATATAAAATCTGAAAGCTTTCAGTCTTCGTTTATGTAAAATATAAAATGAGAAATTTAAAAGCAAAATGATAAGTTTAGACATTTTTAGAAGATGCAAACATGATTGGCATTACGTTGCTTGTCAACTTCTAAATGTGTCCAATTTTCAAAAATAGTCACATGTAAAGTTAATTTGTTCTGGATCTATATTTGTTATAGTGTTAATTGGCAATAAATTGAAAATAAAACGCAATTATTAATTTCAAGTTTCTGAATGTAAAGATTACCGTACGTATTGCCACTTCAAATCTTCCTTACAGCAACTAATAATAGAATGTCTAATTTCTGTACACGTCTGTATAAATTTTGATTTAAAATGCGATGTAATTTCATATGCATTGAAAAGAAAATACTTGTTCGATTTGCACTGGAATATAATACAAACGATTTGCTTTCAGTACTGATTCATATATTCATACGGACGGAAATTTCAATCAAGATATCACACACATAAACAGGATCAGGTTTCTGTTCGGAATCGCAGTTACCGTTATCCTGCCGACAATGTGTTAATTCAGGAGCAGAATGGTTGAAATAATGGCCATTGCACTGCACGTAGTCAATGTATAAAGCACGGAGCACTGACCAAATATATAATTAGCCCCCTCTTCGAACTAATCTAGACAATTAGAATCATGGCGTGTATCGCGGATCGCTGATGATCATTGGCTCAATAGAAATTCGAACTGCATTATTTGAATTGAAAACTACGTTCTTGAGTGTCTGCTTGGATCACCTAATCACTGTTCACTGTTATGCAGGTAATACAGAAATTGGCTTAAAATAATCTCTGTATACAAGGAGGAATAACTATTTTACAATAGTATTCCTTTCTGCGTACAGAGAATGTATAATTTATCTAAACTTTCGTTGCGTATATTTGCAACGTAGACCAAGATTTTAAATATACTTCGCATACGTGTTCCTTGTAAGCGTAAAAATACTTTTTAAGATGGGCATACAATGTAGAAAACGTGATATCGTAGATATACAAATATTACTTTTCGTAGCTACTGATCCATACTAAACAGTAAACTTGGAAGTCAAGGCAGATAAAATATTCAATTTTATTTCAATTGGCATTTGAGACCACAATTCACTTGCTAATCTAATCGTACCTGTTTCAAACTTGTTATAATTTTGATAACTTTACGGTGAGCAGAGAAAAATTCCGCGTCTCTTATTTCAGAGAAAATATCCATTTTAACCACATTGAATGCAATTTATTGAAGGTTTTGTGTGACATCTGCAGGTAAGGACAGAATAAAGGACTATTTTTCTCCAAACGAATTATAAAAATTATTTAATATGGATTCAAAAGAGATTTTTTTCGTGGCGTTATGCGATAACTCAAAAACGAGTAGCCTCAGAACGTTGAAATTTTGTATATAGGTCTGCTATAACATGTAGTTGTGCATCTCCCTTTTTTGTTGCAATCGGCCACATCAAAAGCACATAAATATATCTCGGATCCGTGAGCTTAGTTTTTTTTTTTTTTTCTATTCTTATATATCTTTAAATTACGCATTTTTTGCTTTAAAATGATTGAATTACGTTGGTCTTATTTTCCGGTTAAGGGGTTTATGCCTTTAGTTAATCTGCATGCAATAGCTGTAAAATTATTAACAATTTAAAAGTTGTTTAAGTGCGACTAAGCCTAATTTTTTACCATAGCTGCCTGTTTTTCTGCATTTTTCAGTTTTTAATGAAGATATTTTGAGTTGAGTTTTATATATTTCTGTTGCCGAGGAGTGAGAACTGAATTAATTGAACGAGAAATATATCTTTAATAAAATTAGAGGAAATACGTTTAAGAGAAATGCAGGAAAAGAGACACATAATTTAATATTCCGTACGAGGATGTCATGTGGCGCACACATCAGTTTAATTTTTATCTTGTTTGAGCTCTTCCTCAGCCAGATTGCTTTCTTTATGTTTTCACAACTAAAATAGAAGCCAAAATACTGTTCCATTTATACTTGGACTTCGATAAGTGACATAATGTTTACAACAGCAGTTTAAAAAAAAAACAGTCTGTAATTACAAAAGAAACGCATTCCACGTTAATTCATACAAAAGGCGTGAAATGTACATTCCTTTCAGATAATACTCGAATTTCCTTTCCTTTGAAGCCCTAATCGAACACAGTATTTCCGAAATTCGTTAGGAACTCACTTATCAGCGAAATACTATAAATTGGGTAATTACGCTAAATTTCACTCTCTTTAATTTAGATGTCACATTTTAAAACTCTAATGGGTGAAATTATTTTCTTTGTGCCAGTGAATTATTCGTACGGTTTCCTTCATTTCCCTTTCTTACGGTATCTAAAGTTACATTTTTTTGTCCTCTCTCCTCTTTTTTAATTTAAATTGTTTTAATAATAATGCTCCTTCAAGATTTTCCTAACGCAAAGCTGACTTACATATTGAGTGTAACACGAGGATGAATTCAAGATTTTATTCATTACATCTTCTTGAAAGCACTTAAGGGAATTCTCTTTTTACCGAATGCTTTTATTAAAAAGGTATTTTAATCGTTTCGAATGTTTTCTTTTATTCCAAGACATTAAGAATAATCATAAACCTTATGTTTCTAATGAGCTGCATTAGAAAATCTAAGCGGCAGAATAAAATGGCTGCCTGGTACCAGAACAGGTGAAAAACACTTCAGTGAAAAATAACATATTACATAAATGTTTTAAATTTGCTTATCGAGATCATTTGGATTCGAAAAGAAAATGAGGTATTTATGACTCTTCCGCTTTATGAACTTATTTTCGCAATAATTATCCAATTCTTGGTTAAAGAAAATTAAAGCAAAGAATTCAAGTGTATGACTGCTATTGAGAAAAAAAAAAATCTCAAACGTTTTCTTAATTTAAAAGCATTCAAATTACAGTTTCTGAGTCGAGAATTGTAATGGGAAGCATAAAACATTGTACAACTATTAGCTGAATGAAACAAGTAATTGACTGAGAAGGCCGCTTATGAATAATCGCTACTTCATAAGCCTAATTGCGAAACATTTGGAAACTAATATACCATAACGTATATTGAGCAGTTTTTTCCTCTCTTTTCCAGATGCATAACTTTGCGAATGCGGTTTCTCAGGTAACGATACAGAGATATTTTTAGCAAACAGGCTGCATTAAGTTTCATAGAAATGTTTTGTTTAATCTGAGTTTGCCATAATTTCCTTTTGGTTATTTTGAACATATATTTATTGTTATTTATTAGTCTGTCGTGCGCAGCTTTTAGTAATTTTATGATTAATATCTAAATTAGGTACGCAAGTTTTATTTATCTTGTTTTTTTTTAATTTAAGATATTCGCCTATGTTTTAAATTCATTTTACTGCTGTCCGATTAATTCTCAGATTATTGGAAATGTGTGAAGTAGTTATACATACAATTTGCCCAGAACGGCTATTAATTTCGTTTCGACATTTTGAGTCGGTTCACCATAAACGGCGTTTCACTTTCTAAATTGTTGCCACCAAATATTAGAGCCCTGCACTATATTTGGATACCATCTGACACAGTCTCCGCCCTGGGGGTTAACCGTATGGATTAGATGAAAACTCACTAAAAGATTCTAGGATTATGATGTGCCAACATAGTCATATGAGTTCTATGCATTCGACAGTACATAGCATTGAAATTGGTTCACAATGAGATCACTTGATATTAATTGAAGACTTGAACACATACACCATCTTTAGCAATCGTGATAAATATAAAATGATCAACAGCAAGAGTATAAACAATATAAAATTGCAGTTAGTAAATTTGTCTGTGCTACCAAAGTAATAACAAGATTAGAATTTTTTAATAATAGTAATAAGAAGAATTAAGGAATTAATATTATTATACGAAAAAAGAACATTTTACCGCTGTTTTAATGAAGACTTTTTTTTTAATTTCAGTGTAACTTTTGACTGGTTCGAGTAGCTGAAATGCAAATTTCTAAAATGTCAAATATTGAATTGATGCATCTGTAGCAAAATGTTTCTTATTTCGGGTTTTAATCGACAATTTGCTAATGATTTACTGAAGGTAAATTTTGCGCACAGACTAAAATTTGCGTGCCAATGTTTTATTACGACTAATACAGTGAAGCTGTTCCTTAGATCATTTCTTTTAGCAGATCAAGCTTGAAAGTGACAAATATTTCAAGAGATATAAGTTAGTTTCTGCAATGAACGTCACTAACACTTGCATATCTTCCCCACTGAACAAACTAAAAAAAAAAAAAAAAAAAAAAAAAAAAAAACCACCACCTGCAAAAATAAATAATTATCTTAGAGAATTTTATCTTACTAAATTATAAATTACAACAAAATGCAGATACGGAAACGTATAAAGAGGTTATAACATATATAAGCAATGTGAAGCAGCTACTAATTAACCACATTAGTTTTGATAATAAAATGTCGTGTTTTATTTACAATAAGAAAAACTGTAGGGTTTTACGTCATTTTTCTAACAGTTCATTTTTAGTTGGAAATACCTTTCCTTTACTTCCTTATTTTTTAGTTACGTTTTCCTGACAGAATGAGTTTTCAATTTTACAGTTAATGCAAAATAGGATAGAAATTGCTTTTTAAGCTAAGGTCTGAGCTACTTCAGTTGGAGCGTGTTCTGCTTTTCGGCCAAGTTGTTGTTACTAGTTAAAATTTGTTAGTTTACGGCGGTGCTTATTGCGGGCATCTTAGTCTATGCCTGTGATTTTAGCTAACACCTAACTAAGTGTTAACAACTGTGTGCAGCTTTGGCTGAACCTTCTACTTAGCATTAGTTTATGTTTTCTGTTTTTAAGTTCAAGCCATTAAGTGCTGGCTTCCTGTGTGTCCAAGTGAAATATATTTGAGTTAAAAATTAAAAGATATTTTAACCTTTTTTCCGAGTTGTTACTTACAAAACAGAACTTACCGAATAGTCAATTCACAGTTCTACTAGATTCTAGCGTTCCAATAACTTTAATTTATACAGAATATTAAAAGTAAATGTGTATATCTAACGAATATCCACAATTCAACTCCATTTTAATGATGTTTAAGAAACAATCACTTTGAATTTAATTGAACTTAAAATGCTTTATTATGTTTACCCGTGATTTTTATAAAATTGTAACCTTTCCTATTTACAGTACCACCTGGAGAACCAGTCATCTTGGACGAAGAAGGTGTTCAAGTGAAAGGCTTGATAGGACCATACAATGAAGGAGATTCTCTACTTTTAATCTGCGAGGCTATTGGAGGTAATTACCTTTCATATTTACACTGATGGTTGTTATTTGTTCAGACAAGAACAAAACTTTTAATTTCTAAAATGGAAAATTCGGATATTTATAAAAATTGTTCGGGATCTACCTTATTTGACAGTATATCCTTAGTTTAATAACTTTCAACCAATGTTATCCAACATAATTCAATGGACCAAACAAATTGTACAATTAAAAAGAGACTATTATTTTAATGCTATGTTACTTTACATATGTAGTAAAAGAATTTTATTTTCCATAAAAGATAGTTAAATTTGTTACATGAAAGTAAGGAAAACAAGATTAAACTCTTTACCTTAGATTCCACTAATGTGGAAACAAGTCCAATTTGGCAGCAACTGTGGAACACCCTACCGCGCGACAATGCAGCATCATGATTTGGGGCGCAATTGCGAATTTCATTTTACCTCTAGTTCGTATTCAGGGCATTATGACCACCCAATGCTACGTGGATGATGTGTTGCGACCCGTGACACTCCCCTACCTTCATGTAATGCCCATTGCCCTTTATAAGCAGGCTAACACCCGATCACACATTGCTTGCATCAGCCAAAGCGCTTTGCAAGTTGTTTAGATGCTTACCTGGTCACCGTTCTCTCCTGGTCTCTCACCAATCAAACTCATTTGAAATGTGATTGGGCGCCATTTGCAGACATTGCCGCGTTCAGAAGATGAACCGTGACAAATAGTTGACAGGGGATGAAGAGCAATTCCTCAGAACACCATCGTAGTTTCGCTGTGTATCTAGACGTGTTGCTTCGTGTATCGCCGTTCAAGGTGGTCTTACAGCCTACTCAGCCGACGTTGTTCTCGCTCTGTATTACGCATATAATTTCGAAATAAAGATCACTTATTGCTCGTTGCTGTCACTCTGTTTGTCGAGTTTCATCACTTTCTGGCTACTCATTCTTGCTGTTGCATTGTCAAAGTCGGTTAGTGTACTAGGCTTCAAAATCTAAGAATCTTAGCCAAATTGTACAAATGAGGAAGACAGTGTCTTTCTAAAGCAAATAAACTGAGCAGGCTTCGATACCAAATAGTTTAGTGCTTTAGATAACCCATCTACAATAGTTCTTTAGCTGCTTTTACGTCTTACTGCTCTTATTATTTCATATACTGATATGTGGTGATACCGGATTTTCTGACTTTGAAAGAATGTAAATTGGTGACATGTTGATTTGAATATGTAAGAAAAAATGTATTAATTACTAAGCTAATTAATAAATTTTTTCTTACATATTCAACATTACTTCTGTGCTCTCGTTTCTGAGCTTAACTAGAAGCTTAAACTAAGAATGCAGACAAGAGCTAAAAGTTAACTGAAATACTTATTACAATAACCAAAAATACCAAAAACGAAAAATAACAAAAACATCAATATTTAAAGATGTGAAACGCAATAAGTAACTTCAATATTTAATCAACTTGGTTCTGATCACCCTCGAATTATAACTCTAAGCACTAACAAATACAGGAAATCACTTCCCTAAAAGAGATCGGAATACAGGTGGACGGTTAGCGAAATAAATTGCTTTTGGATGTATTCGCTAAATTACATATGTGCTAGTTATTTAAATTCAAACCTAATATGAGTTATAAAGGCTAATAGAAGAAGTAACAGTTGTAGGAAAGAATTTATATAAAAGTAAAGTGTTAGATAAAATAAACGTTATCGGTACGAATCAGATCAGTCGCATGTATCAATCTGAACAGATGGAATCCTGTTTGGGGTATATACTTGGATCATATGTGTTTGAGACTTAGCTTTTAGTCCAAAGAGATTTTGAGTCCCGAAAGACAGTTACTTGTGTTTTGGCATTTTGTGTCGGACTCCTATAAATGTCGGTTCACTTTTCAAATTGTTGCCACAAAATGTTAGATTCCTGCATTATAGTTGAAGAAATTAAATAATGAAGAATCTGCATAAATATATGTATGTTTCTCGCATTGTAATAAAACAACGGTACCTAGAGCCATCCAATTTTGAATAACGTAATCCTACTGCGAATATGGGCATCTGAAAGCCCAAATTTGAAATTTGGAATTTGTTTAATGATCAATTTCAGATTTTGTAAAACATTAACGAATTTTTGAGTAACAAATTCAACGATTTAAAATCGAGCAATGGCAACACTCTACGAGGGGGAGGGAAACCTTTTTATCTCCAGTGCGCGGAACTGTGTATCGGAAATTCTAAAGATAGGCTCATTTTAAAATTATTTTGCGACACTGCTGTTGAACTAAATTTTATGGTTTAAGTGCAAAGAACATGAAATTTAATAAATAAAAGTAACACACAAAACGTTAAAAAAACGCTGCTTTGGACGTAATTTAAAATCTGAAACATTTCAGATTTTTTTTTTCAATTTTAAAATGTTTGAAATTTTCATGCAGTGTTTTAAAAAAAATTTATTAGTGCTTCTCAAGACACTATTCTATACTAGCCGCTACGCGGCCAGCCTTCGTCTGGCTTTTAAATATACCAGAAAAATGCCTGAAGGGGACAAACACCCTATATTAAGTTTAAAAACTGCACAGAATGTTTCTCTGCAGAACAATTTTATCAAAAAAAATTTCAATAAAAGTGTATTACATATAAATAAATACGGTTAATATTCCATAATCAGGGTGAGCGCCAAACTTTGGAGAGTTTTTATTTGGCGCGATTTTTAACTTGGTTGTGTTTTAAGGCAGTTTGTTTTCTTTTGGCAAACCTAGAGCTTTATTTCGGTAACTGTTAGTGTAGTGTAACCGGAAGATTTTGTTTAACTTAATTTTGAAATACTGTGTTTGTTTTTAAAAGTTTTGCTTTGAATATTATTATTATTATTACATATGTTTAATATTATATGTACATAAATATTTGCACAAGGTTAAGCTGTTCTTGGTGGGAGAATGTTGGATTTCAGATGACGTGAAGTTATGTATGTTTTCATTTAATTTTATTTAGTCAATTATATTTTTTTTAGTCCAAAGAAGCTTTGTCCCTGAAGACTATTGTATTTTCGTTTTGCGATTTTGCGTTGAATCACTGTAAATGTCCGTTTCACTTTTCAAACTGTTGCCACCAACTGTTAGAGTCCTGCATTATATTTGAAGAAATTAAATAATGAAAAATCTGCATAAATGTATGTCTATTTCTCGCATTGTGATAAAACAACGGTACATAGAGCCATCGAATTTTGAATGACGTAATCCTCCTACGAATATGGGCATGGGGAAGAACAAATTTGAAATTTAGAATTTGTTTTATGAGATCGATTTCATATTTTGTAAAACTTTAACGAATTTTTGACTGACAAACTGAAGGATTTCAAAGCGAGCAATGGCAACACTCTACAGGGAAAAAAATTATCACCAGTGCGCGGAACTGTGTATCGGAAATTCTAAAGATATGCTCATTTTATAATTATTTTGAGATATTTCTATTGAACTGAATTATATGATTTAAGTGCAAAGAACATGATATTTAATAAATAAAGGTAACACACAAAGCGTTAAAAAACGCCCCTATGGACGTAATTTAAAAGCTGAAAAATTTCAGGTTTTTTATTTATTAAATTTTATTTTTTAAAATCTAAAGTTACACACGTAACACAAGCATAATTTTCAAATAAGCGTTTGAACAAAGAGATGAAAAATGCAACATTAAAACCAATATATTAAATACTTAAACATATCGTGAAAAAATGTAATAATATTTTGCTAATGAAGTTAGGGAAAAACGTATTGCAATTAACATTCATGTTTTCGTCCTAACATTCATGTTTTCGTCAGCTAAATCAAACAATTAAAAATGCATTACTATTAACATTTATTTCGTTTTCTGATAATGAATTACCTAACAAATTGCTTAAATTAACCCAAACGAGAGGAAATATGAATCATTTTCTCTTATTTTAAAAATCGAGTAAACACATTATAAAAGGAAATAAATTGTAAACTGAATTTTTTAAGCAAATAGCACAATTTGTTACAGTTTTTAGTCAAAAGCCGAATCAATAACACACGCTCTGAAGTTGTACAGTCAATCGCGTGGACTGAAAACACACAACAATATTTAACAAGAAAAAGCAGAAGTAAACGAAAAAAAAAAAAAAAAAAAAACAGGTCGTCCGTCTCACAGAGAATTAAAAAAATGACAATTTTTTTCCATGTACATTTAGAGATTACTGTTTTTTTCCACCACCATTTATGTGAGCCAAAAAATTGCAGCAGAGGGAATTTAAAATCTGAAACCTGCAGATTTTTTTTTTTTTTTTTTTTTAGTTTTGTTTCTTTCATGTGGCAATCGAAAGATACTGTTTAGTGTATTGAATTCCACGACGTTGTTTTATCATTTAATCAATTTCAATTACTTTTCTGTTTACACATAATAATCGCTGTTCACTACTGTAAACAAAAATTTGCTATTCTGTTTACGTTTAAAACTCAATTCGCAGTGCTCTGATCTGACACGTGTATATATTTATTGCTCAATATTATATATTTAGGAGAATTGTTCATTCTACTATTTTGTGACGAATTACATGGAACCATATGTTTTTACTTGCAAAGCTGTTGGAATTTGTTTTACTCATCTAGTATTTTATCACCGCAATTTGCTGTTCTTCTTACAAAAAATAACGGCATTTTACTACTGCAAAACTTAAAAGTTACTATTATGTTTACGTTTAAAAATCCCATCTTAGTGCAGGGCCCACCAGCGGCCGAGCGGTAAAGTCGCTGAACGCTGGTAGTTCGGTCCGAGGTTAGAATCCCGCGAACGGGCTGGCTGCATGGGCGTTTTCGGGGTTTTCCCCATGTGTAACCTGCATACGAGCCAGTTTCGCTTAGAAAGTCCTCCCCTTAGGCATCCCTACCCTTAGGCAGATACTCCTAGTGGGATTTGCCATAATTAAATACACCACACCCATCTTAGTGCTTTCATTGCCACCAAAAATTTCGCTAAATTTTGAAAAACAAAGTAGTTTGGCGCCCGCCAACGTACCCCGCTTATGGAATATTAGCCAAAAATACAGTAAAATAAGTAATATCCCTTAATACAAGTATTAATTATCATAATAAATAAATTAACCACCTTACCGTTGTCTTCTCTCGACAAACGTCCAGCATCCAAGAGGAAACATTAAATTCAAAAACTGCGCTGCTAATATCAACAACAGTGGCAACAGCTTTAATGACTGCGTGCCATTATTGCTGATATAATGAGAGCGAATTATCGGTTTGATGCGATTTCATCAAAACAAAATCTCATTCAAATTTTGAAAACATTGCTTCGAGGTGCACTGGCTCTTGTCTAGATTCCAATTTCGTACCAAATTTCGTAGATTTTGGTCTTTTAGCTTAAGCACAGCATGAAAGAAATACACACACACACAGACAGACAGACTCTTCCTCTTATTATATGTAGATATGATCAATGAATTACTGTAAAGTAGATAATTTGCATTTGAATATACTATCCATAACTGACTCCTAGAATAGAGCATCTTACCAATAGCTATGAACGAAAAAAGTTACAAAAATTGAACCTCATCTTATCTGCTGAAATTTCTACAAAATTATTTTAATTGAACTATATGGACTTTAAGTAAAGTACCAGTTGTGTTCAAACTTTCCGAACTTCATTTTCTGAAACCATAGTAACAAATCCATAACCTACGTAGCTTACTCCAAATGGTGGACGTCGACTTGATAGGAAATAGCTTCTGTTTCTCAGAATCCTCCAGCTGTCAATTAACTTCGAAAATGTCCTGCTCTAAGAGACCGTCTTAATTATTTTTTTAAATCTCAATTCTCTAGGAATAGGTTACGAGAGCAACGGAGCATATGATTGGAGCATTCCGAGTCTCCCCTTTTTATAGGTTCGTCACGGTCTTGCGGTTTCCCAAACCCCAGTGAAAAAAAAATTAGCATAACGCCTCAGAGTGAAAAGAAAGGTTAAGATCAAATAACAGTTATTTAGGATTAATTTTATTTCTCTCTGAAAGTGACTTTAATTTGCTTCTTCCTCGGGGACTCCTTATATAAAGTGGGAGGAAAATACATCGCAGTCTAGTGTATCTAAGGAGGGAGAAGGAAGCTAAGAAGCAATGACGTGGCGTTAAATTAGATGTGCTGTGTGTACATTAAAAGTCGAGAACGTGGTTTTAACTGATTCAGATAAAGAATAAAATGCAATTGCCTTATCTCATGTGCGCGGAAACATTAGAACTACCCTGGTGCTCGTTGAATTTAAGCATTAATTCATAGAAGCTGAGAAATTCTAATACATTCTCTCCTATTTTAGTTTAGGTATACCGTGAAATGAATCGACTTATTTATTCTGATTGATTTAAATATTTAATAAAGGAATGTTTTTATTTCATAAAAAAGATACAGTTCTTTTTAGCCCAAAGGAGCAATTTGCCCAAAAGGGTTATTAATTTCGTTTTCGCATTTTGCGTTGGTTCACTATAAACGGAGTTTTACTTTTCAAATTGTTGCCAACAAATATTAGAGCCTTGTATTATATTTAAAGAAATTAAATAATGAAGAATCTGCATGAAAGTATGTATTTTTCTTGCGCTGAGAAAAAACAACGGTACCTAGAGACATAAAATTTTGAATAACTTAGTCCTCCGTTCGAATATGGGAAATAGGAAGCCCGCATTTGGAATTTGTTTTACTTCCTTTTTCACATTTTGTAAACTTTTGTAGAACATTTTATTAACAAACTTAACGATTTCAAAGCGAGCAATGGCAACAGTGTACCAAAAAAGAAATGCATTTTTATCTCCAACGCGTGAGACTGTAGACTGTATATGGGAAATTTTAAATATATGTCCTTTTTTAACTATTTTGCGATACTGATATTGAATTGAATTTTACCGTTTAAGTGCGAAGAACATGATATTTAATAAATAATAGTGACGCACAGATTAAAAACCCTCCCTTAGGCGTAATATAAAATCTGGAAGTTTTCAGATTTTTTAAAACAGGTTTTATTTGATGCTTGTTTGGAGTTTTGTAATCTCAGCAAAATTCTCCGAATCAAAAATTAGTAAAAGTTCAGTGTTATCTCAATAATGGATTTCTTTAACGAATGGAATAAACAAACGCATGAAATTCTACTGTAGGAATTAAATGGGAATGAGAATGGAAGCATTAAGAAGTCCAGAATAGATCCAACTTTAAAGTTTTATACACATTTTGAGACTCATTGATAAGATTTATGAAATTAAATAACAAAAATGTACTAAATAAATAAAGATAGCTGAAGGTGCATCAACTATCTTATTGCTTTATTTTACAATATAACTCAAACTTTGTACAACAATGGCATTAAAATTAACAAAATAAATCAATTCAGGAAATTGATCAAAAACTTCATTGTACTCAATACCACACACGTACTGTACGTTAAATTTTCGAACAGAATACTCGTGCATTGCTTTAATTAAAACGAACTGATAACTTGCGACGCAATCAGGGCTAAAAAAACTCACTTTTTCCCGCAGATAGGGAAAAATCAGTCCACGCTTTCACATTTTGGGAAGAAAATCCCTTTTAATTTCGTAAGCTAACTGCGTCCACGACACACATATTCGCCATTTCTAATATAAGATTACGTATTTTGAGTGACACGGCTCCTGCTATTTCAAGAGGTAAAAACTTTAAAATCAGAATATTTTAGACACAGAGCATTTTTTATTTTTCCACAACGACAACAGTTTAATTCAAATCAAAATTCATAAATACCGTATAAAAGTGCCATATTCAATTCCAGATACCCTTACAATTATAGCCAAGTTCATTTTTTAAAATTTAACTTACTTTTTAATAATTAGTAAGTTTCTCTTTCGTGTATTTTCAAAATATATTTTAAATGAATAGACTTTCTACTCCGTAATTTGACCTCCGTTGCACATTTCTAGACAGTTCACTTTCATCTGGTTTAATAAGTTTGTAATTAAACAGACTATACAGATATGAAAACAGTATTTTCAACTTACTGAAACCAAATTAATTTAAATTTGAATTAATAAAACCTTTAACTATGCATGGGTGTGCCCACACATAGTTAAAGTGTAATACGAATACATAATACAATACCAATTTTTCATTTTCCGCATATTTGAAATGCTTGTTTATAATTTATTTCAAAAATGACAGAAAGGAATCTTTTTAAAAATTACCGTCCATTATTCAGAATAAATGTGGTTACTTTATAAGCCGTCTTTATGAAGCAGGGACGTCTTATTAAATATACAGGCTAAAGACGTCTGGTTCCCAGGTTTACAAATCCTGGATAACTTTATAATGTATTTTCTCCCTCCTTTCTGCATGCCCTCGTCGTGTTACGATTATATACTTAGCGGGTATTCTAGAGGTCTAAGGTTCAAGTCCCTGTGAGAGCACTGCTGATTTCTTCAGTATTCTACTCCGAAAAAAATCTGTAAAGACACTAAAATGGCTCCCGAACTAAAAGTTTGCGGATAATGATTCTTAACCACAAGAATTTGGTGGGAATGAGACTATTCGCCTCGGCCGTTTCGCCGTAGCCGTTTCGCCGTCGGGCCATTTCGCCGTCGGACCGTTTCACGGTCTGTACGTTTCGCCGTCAAGACACATTTTCCTTTACACGGCTGTATTATACCTTGCCGTATTAGATTAAGTTGATTTAAACTAATAACTCAGTTCAGTTATTAAATTTAGTTAATAAATTTATCTTGATAAATATTTTATATAAAATAATATGTAAAATGTTTTTATATACAGTTTTATACAAATACACCGTTACACATGACATATTAACATCAAGGGAGTAAGGTGCTGACAAAATTCCAAAGTAATTCCGTTTTCCATTCAGATTCCAAAAATATGTGAATTTCCTGCTTGTATAGGTTATTTCTCTGAACTAGTCAATTAGAATTTCAGGAAATTTTGACGAATCATGTAAATATTGTACCCGCATAATTTTAAAATCTATAATATAATGTGTGTTACATCAGAAGTTTAGCTCCAGTTTTCTGATACTGATATAATTTTCCCAACTAATTGTGTGTTATTTCTTTATATCTTATACTTGTAAATACCTATATATGTTAAAAGCAACCTTCATTGAGTATACAAAGGGTAAACGGAATTGTAAATAAATTTAATACGAGTATAATACGTCAAAATCAAATGTAGTCGTGATGTAAAGAAAAATATGTCTTGACGGCGAAATGGCCACGGTGAAAAAGTTCTAGACCCAATTTTTCGACTGCTCCTCTGATCCCTTGTCGACCTTTAAAAGGGGACATATAAGGTATTTTCTCCCGTCTTTCTGCATACCTCCGTGGGGTAACGTTAGCATACTCGGCGCGCATTCGAGAAGTCCAGGGTTCGAGTCCCGGGGATGGCACTGAGGATTTCTTCAATATCGCACTCCGGAAAATTGTAAAGATACTCTACAGTTGTACCTTTAAGAAATGATGGCTCTTAAACTACGTAAATGTGAAAATCCTCTGGTATGGTTGATGGTAAAGCACAAGAAATAATAGAAAGAATGCCTCTGGGACTCTGTTGATTCATGGGATAAATCTCAGTCAGAGAATCCTTTTATGCTTTGTCCTATTGAATAACGTGCTTCAGTCTAATGGTGTGAAGCAGCTGAGAAATCTATGTTTCCAAATACTATGGAAATTCATATCCTACTAAAGCCCCAGATATATTTCCTCCTGCTTATTGAAAGTTATGTTAAACAATACATTAGATTAAGTTTAATTGTGGGCAAATATATTGTGTTGAAATTAACAGGCAATTAGAGGATTTATTATCTGAATGCAGACGATTGTTTGAACAGAAAATGTAACAAAGCATTAGAATTGTTGTATAAGTTTAAATGCTATATCATGCCTACAATTTACCATAGTTGCTTATAATTGATGTAGTTGTTATGATATTTTCAAATAAATGAATTCCGGATATATATTTGAAATTAGTATTAGGACTAGTACTTTTGTTGATATACCATTTTAAATATTATGAGGACAAAAACACATTCCTTTGCATCAAATCATTATAATTCTGAGATCACTTCCTTATACACGCTAAGCTTTAGAAGTTTAAATCTATGTACGGTCATGATACTAATAATTGCTCCAAATGGCCTTTTTCCGTGTTCATTAACTTGTAAAATCTGTCACTGTTTTATCAACAAAACAACAAATGGATTGTTATTTGACGAACTTTATTTAAATACAGGAAGTATATCTTTAAATATTTATCGATCGAACTTTGAGTAATCTAAGTAATCGATTTTCAAATAAGCTTCTGTACAAATTACATAGCTAAATTAATTAAAATCTAGTATCACTATTTGTATCAGTGAACGATAATAAGATTTAAAAATCAGTAGTTATATCTCTCTAGTTATTCTGCCTTTAAAAACGCTATTCGCATATATTTCAAAGGATTTTGCTTTGGTATTAAAATCCCACCAGCAGCCGAGCGGTAAAGTCGCTGAACACTGGTAGTTCGGTCCGAGGTTCGAATCCCGCGAACGGGCTGGCTGCATGGCCGTTTTCGTGGTTTTCCGCATGTGTAACGTGTATACGAGCCAGTTTCCCTTAGAAAGTCCTCCACGAAGGCATCCCTCCTCTTAGTCTGATAGCCCTCGAGGCTTTGCCATAATCACACACACACATTCCTTTGGTATTAAAAAACTCATGTGTACACCTCATGACTTCCTTACACGGAATATTAAATTATACGCATTTTTTCTTGCATTTCATTTAAATTTATTGGACCGAATTAAATCTACTTCGTCGATAGCGCATAAAACACAATAAAATAAATGCACTCTTTAAAATTCACTATATTTGTTTACCATAGCGATACTCTGGCGCTAGGTTTACTTAATAGCGTTATATTTCGTTCATATTATAATTCAGAATTCATATAAATTTATATCATTTGAAGAACAAAACAAAAAAAGAAACGGTTTTTCACAGACGATTCAGTATTTCTCCTTCAATTAATTCAGTTCTTACTTCCCGACAAGGCAAAAATACGTAAAAACTCAAAATATCTATATTAAAAATTACGAAGTAATTCTTAAACACTTATTTCCTCTAATAACTTCTAGAATGGGTTAACCATGATTTAATTCGCAATAATAAAAGAAGGCGTTATATTCTTTTATTATTGCGAATTAAATCATGGTTACCTATAATAAAGCTTAGTTTCTCTAGACTGGCAACAAATCCGCTATTATTCCAAGTTTGAAATGTAAACAAGCATGTCAGTTATCACAAAATTAATTAAGCTTAGCTGCACTTAAACAACTTTTAAATTGTTGATAACTCCAGAAATATTGCATGCAGATTTATTAAAGGCATAATATATCCTTAACCGAAAGATAAGAAAACTATAAATCAATCATTTTTAAAGCAAAATAATGCGCAACTTACAAACATATAAGAGTAAAGAAACTAAGATCACTGACTCGGTTAACAGAGTGGATATACATATACATATATTTATATACGTTTGATGCTGCCGATTGCAACCAAAATACGAGGTGCATATCTACATGTTATAGCAGTCCTATACACAAAATTTCAACGTTCTGAGGCTAATCTTTTTCACTTATGCGAGATACGGACGTACATATGTACGTACGTACAGACGCCACGAAAAATTTTCTTCAGAATTCATTTTAAAGCAGTTTTATAATTTTTTGTGTGGAAAACTTTTATTCTGTCCTTACGTACAGATGTCACTCAAAATCATTGCTAAATTTCATTCGATATCGGTCAAAATGGATATTTTCATTGAAATATGATGCCTGAAAATTTTCGCGATTACAATACTTCCTTTTTACTTCGTGCAAGGAAGTCAAAATCGGTCGCTTGGAAAAAATGTGTCAATGACAACTGTATTTTTATTAGTGTAAATTATCGTCTGATGACTGATAGTTTAGTTTTCATGCGAAAGGGCGCTTTTAAGGAAGCAATAGACGGAAGGCGAAAAAGCTCAAAGTTTGGGTTCAAGGGAAAAAGAACTGTTCAAAATACATGTTCAAAAAAGAAGCGGATGTTTCGAATGTTGCAACGGTAAGAAATTTTATATTAAAAAGAAAATCTTGTAAGTCAAAGAATAGTGCATAATTATGAAAATGCTCAGTGCCAACTATAAAACAAAGTGACCAATGCTGATCTGAAACTTAAAAAGGAGAAAAAAAAATGTGCATCGTCTTTCTCCATGTCAAATCGCCGAAAGCAGAATGCGCTGCGGAATTCTGTATGAGAAAACAATTATTCGGACAAAAATGGAAAACTGTTCTCATACTAGATGAATCTTGGGTATATTTAAATTAACGAAAGAAAAAAAGATGCATTTATTTTTACCAAAGATAAGAAAAATAATCTTAGAATATAGTTTAAAACATCTAAAGTTAGTTTTTAAAGGGATTAATTGCTGCAGGTGTTTGGTATAGAGACAAATAAAAATGTTAGAGAAAATTCTTAAGGTCAACTCCGCATATTATCAGGAACATATTTTATGCCCTATTTTCAAATATAATATTTATATTTGAAGGTAATTCTTTTTACCTACTGTGCCATCAATCAGTAAAAATGCATCAAGACAATTAAAGCAACCACACTTCAATATACATATTTTCAGTTAACAGTCTGATAACAGTCAACTGGAAAAATTGGATGACTGAGAAAAATGGAACAAAAAACGCGTATCAAGATCATACCCTTCACCGATATCCCAATAAAATATCCGAAGGATTCCTAATACACAGATTTTTGCGCTTTTGTACTTTTAAAATGCGGATTGTCTAGACGTCGACCTACAAATCTCCTTGGAATTTGGAAAGCTGTTGAAGAGAAATGGTCTAAAATACCTCTTACGCTACTAAAAAAAGCTTTATTCTCGTGGAAAGTAATGTGTAGAAAGATAGTAAAGAGTAAAAGTTAGAAATGGAGTGCGACAATTTTAGGTAAAATGCACTCATGTCCATAAATTAAGGATAATTCGGAGTCACGCGGAAATCGAACTCTAAAATAAATATATAATCTGTAAAATCACTACACACATCTTCAAGAATCATATGCAGATTTCACGAAGTAACCAGTTGACACCGATGGTACTTCAAAATGACGAGAGTGTAAGAGAGTGATATAAAAGGAATACAGGCAAAGAAGTAAAATTGTTCGCAGGCGCTTTATAAGCATTTCAGTGCAATAAACGTATAGTTATGACACAAAGGACGCTTTTGGATGATTTTTTACGTGGTAGAAACATCGGCCATCTGGAATGTGGGCCTAACCAACTAGAAGTATCTGACGAACTTGGAATTGCCCATAGTGTCATCTCCAGGCTTTGGCAACGATTCCAAGATAATGGTAATGTGAGTAGATGTTACCGCACAGGTCGACCCAGAGTTACAACGCCGAATGAGGACCGGTATTTGGCAGTTACTGCGAAAATAAACAGGCACAACACAGCCTCACATCTGTCTCGTCAGCTCTCTTCAGCCACTGCTACGACAATTTCAAGGCAGACCGGTACAGACGCTTAGGACAGATTGGTCTATCTGCTCGTAGACCTGTCAGATGCGTTCCACTTACTGCAACTCACTGTCGCCTGCGGTTAGCCTGGAGTAGAGAGCATGCATTGTGGACACCGCAACAGCGGGCTCGTGTGATGTTTTCCGACGAGTCCAGGTTTAGCTTGCAGTTTGATTCTCGTCGGACTTTCACATGGAGAGCACCAAGTACCCGTTACCACCAAGAAAACATCATTGAACGACACCGTTACGGTGGTGCAGGAGTGCTCGTTTGGGGTGGAATTATTCTGGATTCCTGAACTGACCTGCATGCGCACAATTTGTGTTTATAGATGACAACACCCGTCCTCACCGTGCAAACATCGTAAGCGAATGCCTTCAATCGGAGGATATCACCCGTATGGACCGGCCAGCATTCTCACCGGACTTGAATCCAGTAGAGCACGTGTGGGACATGCTTGGCCGACGAGTTGCAGCCCGTCAACCTCCTCCTACATGTCTACCGGAACTTCGGAGAGCATTGCCTTTTGAGTGGTGTAATATCCCCCAAGATCAGATCGATAATTTGATACTCAGCATGCCTAGGCGTTGTGCGGACTGTATTGCATCGTCTGGGAGACATACAATGTATTAACTCTCATACCAACCATGTAATATTGGTTTTTTGTAAATAGTTTTTTTTTTGTAATTTGCTCCACGGAGAAAACATCGCTAATTTTGTTATTAATATCAAACATATAGCATCTCTTTTGCTCTTTACCTTTTGTTTAATAAATGAGCTTTACAAATAAATAAAATTTGTTTTGCTTCTAACTGTTCCTTTGCCTGATTTAGCATTATCCTTAATTTATGGACATGAGTGCAGTTTTGTAAATGCAATGAAAATTGTTTTAAAATGTGCAAACCGCTTTCATGCACCAAACGCGAGGAGAAAAATTACATTGAAAGAACATGGTATACATATGTATTTAAGTGTATAAAATACAACTAAAAACAAATGTTTGGTTAAGGACGCATTGTATGAACAAGGCATGCATGCAATATAACTACGAAAACAACAAAACTCTTAGGTACAGTTAGAAACTTTTTCCTTCTCCTTTAATAATTATGACAGATATATTTTAAGATCCTTATTGCTTCTTAAAATTACATCAAGAGTTATTAAATGCTAAAATTTTATATTACTGTTAATACATATTAATGCATTCCCTAAAAGAAACACACATAAATGTGTGAATCTGAGTGAAATACAGCAAAATAAATTTGTGAAATAACTCTTACCTCTTATTTTTTATTGTAAAGTTATTTGAAAAGAAGCTGCCATGAAAGACTGCCATGAAAGACATTCTTAAAGAGACAGAAAGAAATTTTTCAAGTTTCCTGAAATGATGTGTGTTTAACAAAACGAGAAAAGACGAAAAAAGTTAAAAGTAGTTCAAACTGCGGCTTACATCATTCCTCCTGGCAAACGGACAACGAATTATAATGGTTTGTTTCCTTCAAAGCACCTCTTTGAAGAATAAATAGCCAGTATATAAGGATCTAGCAGAAAAATTTAAAATGAAGAATGGGGAAACAGCTAGTCTTTAAATGTATGGATTTCGGCCAAAGAAGAAACCTGTGATTTTTTTCCCCTGCAGTTCGAGACTGAGAAAAATGTGATTTGTGTTTTTGTTGCTTAAAATACAGAAAAATCTTCGAAACTGATGTTCAGCGGACTGTGAATGATTTATCTAAAGAAAAATTAAAATTAAAATGGCTTCAAAGGATTTTGATTAACATTTTATTCTGAGCTTTTGGTAACTTGAAAGAAAATAGAATTAACGCTGATGTAATTATCGATCTTTTATTCTCTTTTTATTGCTAAAAACTCAAGTAAAATATTATTAACAATAACACTTTTACTTGATTTTACTTCTTTACTTGATTAACAATAAAATGCTATGATATGGAACAGTTGCAGTCTTATGAAGAGTTCATTTTAAGTTTTAATTAATTAAAAACAGTAAACTACGGTTGGAATAAAAATGCAACCTTAAAATAAAATAGTGCGTAAGAAATAACTATGTCAGAACAAATCGCAAAAAATACACTTTATTTCTTCCAAAGCCATTGATTATAATATTGTCATTTATCCAAGACGCCATTTATTATAAGATGCATATGTTTATTTCACTATACCAACAAAATAAAAGTTTTTATCTCTAGATCAGCGGTTCATAACATGTAGTAAGTGATGACTTTAGCACGAGTACGCAAAAATGAACAGTAATGGTGAGAAATAACAAAGGATTATAAGAACAAAACATAAAATGCTCAGAAAATTAATTTTTTTAATTAAATGAAAGGGCAAACAATTGTGAATACTTTACAATGTGACCGTCACAGACCTAAATGAGCACGGAAGTAATGTTACTATTTATAACTAGCTCCGCCCATAATATTTAATTGCTCAGTTCCTTACTCAAATTTGGACCTCTCGAATACCCACCGGGTGTGCTACCGTTACAGCACAAAGACATAGAATAAGAAGGGAGAAAATACTTTATAAACTTCCCTTTTTAATGGGCGACTGGGGATTAGAGGACTCAGTAGACAAATCTTGATAGTGATAAGTGATGATGCACCACCTTTTAGTTCTGGCACGATTCTAGAGACATTAGATTATTTTTGGCGCAGGAGGTATGACAAATGAGCAATGTTCTCTCCTGGACTCGAGACTGGACCACTCGAATACCCACCGGGTGTGCTACCGTTACAGCACAAAGACATAGAAAAAGAAGGGAGAAAATAATTTAAAAACTTTCCTTTTTAATGGGTGACTGGGGATTAGGGGACTCAGTAGACAAATCTTGATAGTGACAAGTGATGGTTCACCACCGTTTAGTTCTGGCACGATTCTAGAGACATTAGTTTATTTTTGAAGCAGGAGACAGGACGAATGAGCAATGTTCTCTCCTGGACTCGAACCTGGACCTCTCGGATACCCACCGGGTGTGCTACCGTTACAGCACAAAGACATAGAATAAGAAGGGAGAAAATACTTTATAAACTTCCCTTTTTAATGGGCGACTGGGGATTAGAGGACTCAGTAGACAAATCTTGATAGTGATAAGTGATGATGCACCACCTTTTAGTTCTGGCACGATTCTAGAGACATTAGATTATTTTTGGCGCAGGAGGTATGACAAATGAGCAATGTTCTCTCCTGGACTCGAGACTGGACCACTCGAATACCCACCGGGTGTGCTACCGTTACAGCACAAAGACATAGAAAAAGAAGGGAGAAAATAATTTAAAAACTTTCCTTTTTAATGGGTGACTGGGGATTAGGGGACTCAGTAGACAAATCTTGATAGTGACAAGTGATGGTTCACCACCGTTTAGTTCTGGCACGATTCTAGAGACATTAGTTTATTTTTGAAGCAGGAGACAGGACGAATGAGCAATGTTCTATCCTGGACTCGAACCTGGACCTCTCGGATACCCACCGGGTGTGCTACCGTTACAGCACAAAGACATAGAATAAGAAGGGAGAAAATACTTTATAAACTTCCCTTTTTAATGGGCGACTGGGGATTAGAGGACTCAGTAGACAAATCTTGATAGTGATAAGTGATGATGCACCACCTTTTAGTTCTGGCACGATTCTAGAGACATTAGATTATTTTTGGCGCAGGAGGTATGACAAATGAGCAATGTTCTCTCCTGGACTCGAGACTGGACCACTCGAATACCCACCGGGTGTGCTACCGTTACAGCACAAAGACATAGAAAAAGAAGGGAGAAAATAATTTAAAAACTTTCCTTTTTAATGGGTGACTGGGGATTAGGGGACTCAGTAGACAAATCTTGATAGTGACAAGTGATGGTTCACCACCGTTTAGTTCTGGCACGATTCTAGAGACATTAGTTTATTTTTGAAGCAGGAGACAGGACGAATGAGCAATGTTCTATCCTGGACTCGAACCTGGACCTCTCGGATACCCACCGGGTGTGCTACCGTTACAGCACAAAGACATAGAATAAGAAGGGAGAAAATACTTTATAAACTTCCCTTTTTAATGGGCGACTGGGGATTAGAGGACTCAGTAGACAAATCTTGATAGTGATAAGTGATGATGCACCACCTTTTAGTTCTGGCACGATTCTAGAGACATTAGATTATTTTTGGCGCAGGAGGTATGACAAATGAGCAATGTTCTCTCCTGGACTCGAGACTGGACCACTCGAATACCCACCGGGTGTGCTACCGTTACAGCACAAAGACATAGAAAAAGAAGGGAGAAAATAATTTAAAAACTTTCCTTTTTAATGGGTGACTGGGGATTAGGGGACTCAGTAGACAAATCTTGATAGTGACAAGTGATGGTTCACCACCGTTTAGTTCTGGCACGATTCTAGAGACATTAGTTTATTTTTGAAGCAGGAGACAGGACGAATGAGCAATGTTCTATCCTGGACTCGAACCTGGACCTCTCGGATACCCACCGGGTGTGCTACCGTTACAGCACAAAGACATAGAATAAGAAGGGAGAAAATACTTTATAAACTTCCCTTTTTAATGGGCGACTGGGGATTAGAGGACTCAGTAGACAAATCTTGATAGTGATAAGTGATGATGCACCACCTTTTAGTTCTGGCACGATTCTAGAGACATTAGATTATTTTTGGCGCAGGAGGTATGACAAATGAGCAATGTTCTCTCCTGGACTCGAGACTGGACCACTCGAATACCCACCGGGTGTGCTACCGTTACAGCACAAAGACATAGAAAAAGAAGGGAGAAAATAATTTAAAAACTTTCCTTTTTAATGGGTGACTGGGGATTAGGGGACTCAGTAGACAAATCTTGATAGTGACAAGTGATGGTTCACCACCGTTTAGTTCTGGCACGATTCTAGAGACATTAGTTTATTTTTGAAGCAGGAGACAGGACGAATGAGCAATGTTCTCTCCTGGACTCGAACCTGGACCTCTCGGATACCCACCGGGTGTGCTACCGTTACAGCACAAAGACATAGAATAAGAAGGGAGAAAATACTTTATAAACTTCCCTTTTTAATGGGCGACTGGGGATTAGAGGACTCAGTAGACAAATCTTGATAGTGATAAGTGATGATGCACCACCTTTTAGTTCTGGCACGATTCTAGAGACATTAGATTATTTTTGGCGCAGGAGGTATGACAAATGAGCAATGTTCTCTCCTGGACTCGAGACTGGACCACTCGAATACCCACCGGGTGTGCTACCGTTACAGCACAAAGACATAGAAAAAGAAGGGAGAAAATAATTTAAAAACTTTCCTTTTTAATGGGTGACTGGGGATTAGGGGACTCAGTAGACAAATCTTGATAGTGACAAGTGATGGTTCACCACCGTTTAGTTCTGGCACGATTCTAGAGACATTAGTTTATTTTTGAAGCAGGAGACAGGACGAATGAGCAATGTTCTATCCTGGACTCGAACCTGGACCTCTCGGATACCCACCGGGTGTGCTACCGTTACAGCACAAAGACATAGAATAAGAAGGGAGAAAATACTTTATAAACTTCCCTTTTTAATGGGCGACTGGGGATTAGAGGACTCAGTAGACAAATCTTGATAGTGATAAGTGATGATGCACCACCTTTTAGTTCTGGCACGATTCTAGAGACATTAGATTATTTTTGGCGCAGGAGGTATGACAAATGAGCAATGTTCTCTCCTGGACTCGAACCTGGACCTCTCGGATACCCACCGGGTGTGCTACCGTTACAGCACAAAGACATAGAATAAGAAGGGAGAAAATACTTTATAAACTTCCCTTTTTAATGGGCGACTGGGGATTAGAGGACTCAGTAGACAAATCTTGATAGTGATAAGTGATGATGCACCACCTTTTAGTTCTGGCACGATTCTAGAGACATTAGATTATTTTTGGCGCAGGAGGTATGACAAATGAGCAATGTTCTCTCCTGGACTCGAGACTGGACCACTCGAATACCCACCGGGTGTGCTACCGTTACAGCACAAAGACATAGAAAAAGAAGGGAGAAAATAATTTAAAAACTTTCCTTTTTAATGGGTGACTGGGGATTAGGGGACTCAGTAGACAAATCTTGATAGTGACAAGTGATGGTTCACCACCGTTTAGTTCTGGCACGATTCTAGAGACATTAGTTTATTTTTGAAGCAGGAGACAGGACGAATGAGCAATGTTCTCTCCTGGACTCGAAACTGGACCTCTCGGATACCCACCGGGTGTGCTACCGTTACAGCACAAAGACATAGAATAAGAAGGGAGAAAATACTTTATAAACTTCCCTTTTTAATGGGCGACTGGGGATTAGAGGACTCAGTAGACAAATCTTGATAGTGATAAGTGATAATGCACCACCTTTTAGTTCTGGCACGATTCTAGAGACATTAGATTATTTTTGGCGCAGGAGGTATGACAAATGAGCAATGTTCTCTCCTGGACTCGAGACTGGACCACTCGAATACCCACCGGGTGTGCTACCGTTACAGCACAAAGACATAGAAAAAGAAGGGAGAAAATAATTTAAAAACTTTCCTTTTTAATGGGTGACTGGGGATTAGGGGACTCAGTAGACAAATCTTGATAGTGACAAGTGATGGTTCACCACCGTTTAGTTCTGGCACGATTCTAGAGACATTAGTTTATTTTTGAAGCAGGAGACAGGACGAATGAGCAATGTTCTCTCCTGGACTCGAACCTGGACCTCTCGGATACCCACCGGGTGTGCTACCGTTACAGCACAAAGACATAGAATAAGAAGGGAGAAAATACTTTATAAACTTCCCTTTTTAATGGGCGACTGGGGATTAGAGGACTCAGTAGACAAATCTTGATAGTGATAAGTGATGATGCACCACCTTTTAGTTCTGGCACGATTCTAGAGACATTAGATTATTTTTGGCGCAGGAGGTATGACAAATGAGCAATGTTCTCTCCTGGACTCGAGACTGGACCACTCGAATACCCACCGGGTGTGCTACCGTTACAGCACAAAGACATAGAAAAAGAAGGGAGAAAATAATTTAAAAACTTTCCTTTTTAATGGGTGACTGGGGATTAGGGGACTCAGTAGACAAATCTTGATAGTGACAAGTGATGGTTCACCACCGTTTAGTTCTGGCACGATTCTAGAGACATTAGTTTATTTTTGAAGCAGGAGACAGGACGAATGAGCAATGTTCTCTCCTGGACTCGAACCTGGACCTCTCGGATACCCACCGGGTGTGCTACCGTTACAGCACAAAGACATAGAATAAGAAGGGAGAAAATACTTTATAAACTTCCCTTTTTAATGGGCGACTGGGGATTAGAGGACTCAGTAGACAAATCTTGATAGTGATAAGTGATGATGCACCACCTTTTAGTTCTGGCACGATTCTAGAGACATTAGATTATTTTTGGCGCAGGAGGTATGACAAATGAGCAATGTTCTCTCCTGGACTCGAGACTGGACCACTCGAATACCCACCGGGTGTGCTACCGTTACAGCACAAAGACATAGAAAAAGAAGGGAGAAAATAATTTAAAAACTTTCCTTTTTAATGGGTGACTGGGGATTAGGGGTCTCAGTAGACAAATCTTGATAGTGACAAGTGATGGTTCACCACCGTTTAGTTCTGGCACGATTCTAGAGACATTAGTTTATTTTTGAAGCAGGAGACAGGACGAATGAGCAATGTTCTCTCCTGGACTCGAACCTGGACCTCTCGGATACCCACCGGGTGTGCTACCGTTACAGCACAAAGACATAGAATAAGAAGGGAGAAAATACTTTATAAACTTCCCTTTTTAATGGGCGACTGGGGATTAGAGGACTCAGTAGACAAATCTTGATAGTGATAAGTGATGATGCACCACCTTTTAGTTCTGGCACGATTCTAGAGACATTAGATTATTTTTGGCGCAGGAGGTATGACAAATGAGCAATGTTCTCTCCTGGACTCGAGACTGGACCACTCGAATACCCACCGGGTGTGCTACCGTTACAGCACAAAGACATAGAAAAAGAAGGGAGAAAATAATTTAAAAACTTTCCTTTTTAATGGGTGACTGGGGATGAGGGGACTCAGTAGACAAATCTTGATAGTGACAAGTGATGGTTCACCACCGTTTAGTTCTGGCACGATTCTAGAGACATTAGTTTATTTTTGAAGCAGGAGACAGGACGAATGAGCAATGTTCTCTCCTGGACTCGAACCTGGACCTCTCGGATACCCACCGGGTGTGCTACCGTTACAGCACAAAGACATAGAATAAGAAGGGAGAAAATACTTTATAAACTTCCCTTTTTAATGGGCGACTGGGGATTAGAGGACTCAGTAGACAAATCTTGATAGTGATAAGTGATGATGCACCACCTTTTAGTTCTGGCACGATTCTAAAGACATTAGATTATTTTTGGCGCAGGAGGTATGACAAATGAGCAATGTTCTCTCCTGGACTCGAGACTGGACCACTCGAATACCCACCGGGTGTGCTACCGTTACAGCACAAAGACATAGAAAAAGAAGGGAGAAAATAATTTAAAAACTTTCCTTTTTAATGGGTGACTGGGGATTAGGGGACTCAGTAGACAAATCTTGATAGTGACAAGTGATGGTTCACCACCGTTTAGTTCTGGCACGATTCTAGAGACATTAGTTTATTTTTGAAGCAGGAGACAGGACGAATCAGCAATGTTCTATCCTGGACTCGAACCTGGACCTCTCGGATACCCACCGGGTGTGCTACCGTTACAGCACAAAGACATAGAATAAGAAGGGAGAAAATACTTTATAAACTTCCCTTTTTAATGGGCGACTGGGGATTAGAGGACTCAGTAGACAAATCTTGATAGTGATAAGTGATGATGCACCACCTTTTAGTTCTGGCACGATTCTAGAGACATTAGATTATTTTTGGCGCAGGAGGTATGACAAATGAGCAATGTTCTCTCCTGGACTCGAGACTGGACCACTCGAATACCCACCGGGTGTGCTACCGTTACAGCACAAAGACATAGAAAAAGAAGGGAGAAAATAATTTAAAAACTTTCCTTTTTAATGGGTGACTGGGGATTAGGGGACTCAGTAGACAAATCTTGATAGTGACAAGTGATGGTTCACCACCGTTTAGTTCTGGCACGATTCTAGAGACATTAGTTTATTTTTGAAGCAGGAGACAGGACGAATGAGCAATGTTCTCTCCTGGACTCGAACCTGGACCTCTCGGATACCCACCGGGTGTGCTACCGTTACAGCACAAAGACATAGAATAAGAAGGGAGAAAATACTTTATAAACTTCCCTTTTTAATGGGCGACTGGGGATTAGAGGACTCAGTAGACAAATCTTGATAGTGATAAGTGATGATGCACCACCTTTTAGTTCTGGCACGATTCTAGAGACATTAGATTATTTTTGGCGCAGGAGGTATGACAAATGAGCAATGTTCTCTCCTGGACTCGAGACTGGACCACTCGAATACCCACCGGGTGTGCTACCGTTACAGCACAAAGACATAGAAAAAGAAGGGAGAAAATAATTTAAAAACTTTCCTTTTTAATGGGTGACTGGGGATTAGGGGTCTCAGTAGACAAATCTTGATAGTGACAAGTGATGGTTCACCACCGTTTAGTTCTGGCACGATTCTAGAGACATTAGTTTATTTTTGAAGCAGGAGACAGGACGAATGAGCAATGTTCTCTCCTGGACTCGAACCTGGACCTCTCGGATACCCACCGGGTGTGCTACCGTTACAGCACAAAGACATAGAATAAGAAGGGAGAAAATACTTTATAAACTTCCCTTTTTAATGGGCGACTGGGGATTAGAGGACTCAGTAGACAAATCTTGATAGTGATAAGTGATGGTGCACCACCTTTTAGTTCTGGCACGATTCTAGAGACATTAGATTATTTTTGGCGCAGGAGGTATGACAAATGAGCAATGTTCTCTCCTGGACTCGAGACTGGACCACTCGAATACCCACCGGGTGTGCTACCGTTACAGCACAAAGACATAGAAAAAGAAGGGAGAAAATAATTTAAAAACTTTCCTTTTTAATGGGTGACTGGGGATTAGGGGACTCAGTAGACAAATCTTGATAGTGACAAGTGATGGTTCACCACCGTTTAGTTCTGGCACGATTCTAGAGACATTAGTTTATTTTTGAAGCAGGAGACAGGACGAATGAGCAATGTTCTCTCCTGGACTCGAACCTGGACCTCTCGGATACCCACCGGGTGTGCTACCGTTACAGCACAAAGACATAGAATAAGAAGGGAGAAAATACTTTATAAACTTCCCTTTTTAATGGGCGACTGGGGATTAGAGGAATCAGTAGACAAATATTGATAGTGATAAGTGATGATGCACCACCTTTTAGTTCTGGCACGATTCTAGAGACATTAGATTATTTTTGGCGCAGGAGGTATGACAAATGAGCAATGTTCTCTCCTGGACTCGAGACTGGACCACTCGAATACCCACCGGGTGTGCTACCGTTACAGCACAAAGACATAGAAAAAGAAGGGAGAAAATAATTTAAAAACTTTCCTTTTTAATGGGTGACTGGGGATTAGGGGACTCAATAGACAAATCTTGATAGTGACAAGTGATGGTTCACCACCGTTTAGTTCTGGCACGATTCTAGAGACATTAGTTTATTTTTGAAGCAGGAGACAGGACGAATGAGCAATGTTCTCTCCTGGACTCGAACCTGGACCTCTCGGATACCCACAGGGTGTGCTACCGTTACAGCACAAAGACATAGAATAAGAAGGGAGAAAATACTTTATAAACTTCCCTTTTTAATGGGCGACTGGGGATTAGAGGAATCAGTAGACAAATCTTGATAGTGATAAGTGATGATGCACCACCTTTTAGTTCTGGCACGATTCTAGAGACATTAGATTATTTTTGGCGCAGGAGGTATGACAAATGAGCAATGTTCTCTCCTGGACTCGAGACTGGACCACTCGAATACCCACCGGGTGTGCTACCGTTACAGCACAAAGACATAGAAAAAGAAGGGAGAAAATAATTTAAAAACTTTCCTTTTTAATGGGTGACTGGGGATTAGGGGACTCAGTAGACAAATCTTGATAGTGACAAGTGATGGTTCACCACCGTTTAGTTCTGGCACGATTCTAGAGACATTAGTTTATTTTTGAAGCAGGAGACAGGACGAATGAGCAATGTTCTCTCCTGGACTCGAACCTGGACCTCTCGGATACCCACCGGGTGTGCTACCGTTACAGCACAAAGACATAGAATAAGAAGGGAGAAAATACTTTATAAACTTCCCTTTTTAATGGGCGACTGGGGATTAGAGGACTCAGTAGACAAATCTTGATAGTGATAAGTGATGATGCACCACCTTTTAGTTCTGGCACGATTCTAGAGACATTAGATTATTTTTGGCGCAGGAGGTATGACAAATGAGCAATGTTCTCTCCTGGACTCGAGACTGGACCACTCGAATACCCACCGGGTGTGCTACCGTTACAGCACAAAGACATAGAAAAAGAAGGGAGAAAATAATTTAAAAACTTTCCTTTTTAATGGGTGACTGGGGATTAGGGGACTCAGTAGACAAATCTTGATAGTGACAAGTGATGGTTCACCACCGTTTAGTTCTGGCACGATTCTAGAGACATTAGTTTATTTTTGAAGCAGGAGACAGGACGAATGAGCAATGTTCTCTCCTGGACTCGAACCTGGAACTCTCGGATACCCACCGGGTGTGCTACCGTTACAGCACAAAGACACAGAATAAGAAGGGAGAAAATACTTTATAAACTTCCCTTTTTAATGGGCGACTGGGGATTAGAGGACTCAGTAGACAAATCTTGATAGTGATAAGTGATGATGCACCACCTTTTAGTTCTGGCACGATTCTAGAGACATTAGATTATTTTTGGCGCAGGAGGTATGACAAATGAGCAATGTTCTCTCCTGGACTCGAGACTGGACCACTCGAATACCCACCGGGTGTGCTACCGTTACAGCACAAAGACATAGAAAAAGAAGGGAGAAAATAATTTAAAAACTTTCCTTTTTAATGGGTGACTGGGGATTAGGGGACTCAGTAGACAAATCTTGATAGTGACAAGTGATGGTTCACCACCGTTTAGTTCTGGCACGATTCTAGAGACATTAGTTTATTTTTGAAGCAGGAGACAGGACGAATGAGCAATGTTCTCTCCTGGACTCGAACCTGGACCTCTCGGATACCCACCGGGTGTGCTACCGTTACAGCACAAAGACATAGAATAAGAAGGGAGAAAATACTTTATAAACTTCCCTTTTTAATGGGCGACTGGGGATTAGAGGAATCAGTAGACAAATATTGATAGTGATAAGTGATGGTTCACCACCTTTTAGTTCTGGCACGATTCTAGAGACATTAGTTTAGTTTTGAAGCAGGAGACAGGAGGAATGAGCAATGCCCTCGCTGGGGCTCGAACCTGGATCTATCGAATACTCGCGGAGTGTGCTACCGTTACAACACGAAGTCATGCAGATAGAAGAGAGAAAATACGTTATAATAACAGACAGCCACCTTCTTTCCTCTTTTTCTACAGCGAGTCGTATAACACGATTAGCAGTCGATAATACTTTTGTCACTGAATGAATCCTCCGTCAAGTAAATTAGCTGTTTTACGTTTCTATTATACGAGTATTACAGTAATTTGTTTTGAGAGGAGTTGAATGTTCTCAATCCCTTTGCGTGCAATGTAATGTTTAGCATGTTTAGATATCAAATACAAGATTTTGTTCTAAATCTCGGGGTAGGCACATTTGGATTTTTACGTTTCCTATTTCCAAAGTCTAGTGAGATTCTATGCGGTGCCGTGTAACTAAGTTAACGATTTTCACCACCAGAATTGGGTCGACTGGGTCTGCTGAATCTTGCTACTCACATTTTAAGTGATGGAGAATATAAGGAATTATAGCATGTACCCTTCCGTACTCTCGTAGTGTATGGTGAATGGTTAATATGGCCAATTAGCAACTGAAAGTTTTGAATCCCGGCGAAGGAACAACTGGTTACTTTCGGTTTCGAACTTCAAAAGGCTATTGGGTCTTTGCAAATTTCGTAATTTTAAGATTTCATTAAAAATGTATCTTTCTTTAAGCGTCAGTAACTAATCTGATAATGCATCTGAGAAACTCAGTATGAATGCGTTGTTATTCATGTCTTGATTCTTAGATAAACATACAAAAATATGCAATATTTTGTTTCCCTTCTAAAATCCCTACAGAGTTATGAATGAATGCATTTTACAAAACTTACCTGAACGGAGCTCTGAAATTCGTTTTATGCCAATCATCATCAATGCGAAAACAAAAACACAAGTGAAAGATTTCTAGGTTTGTAAAAGAGATACGTGAAATATTTATACATGTACAGAAAAGCAGCACTGTTAAATTTTAGTATTCAGCTAGAAGTAAGTGAATATTTTCCGGTGCGCTTGCTCCAGGGAAATAGTTTTAAAAGCTGAGCTCAGGTTATTATTTTAATAAACATTTTGTTTCATACATTTCATAGATGTCTTCCTTTTTTTAAGCAATTGAAATGCAGTTCAAGATTTAAACAAATTGTTTTTGCATTATTTAAAACAAAATTGCTTTCATTTCTTAGAAATATTAAAAATTGAATGAAAATAAACTGATTATATTAGATGCCACTAAAATATAAAAAATAAGGTTCGTGATTAAAAATTTAAGACAGATTCTGTTAATGGATTATGGAAAATTCACAACAAAACACACATTGTTTAATGCCCATTCCGTAATGCCATTTATTACTAGTACTAAGATGATAGCAGTAAGGAGTGTGCCTATGAAACTCGATTTAAATTCATTATTCTTGGAAAGAACCTTCAAAATCTCAGTATCAGTATATTTTTATCTCAGTATCTTATATTTTCAAAGGCTCAGTACCACAAATTTATAAAGTCTTGAAATATTTCCTTTCTGCGTTTTCAAATGTTTTCTTTAACGTTGATAAAGTGTTGGATGAAAATTGTACTGGAATATTGTACACTTCCTTATCAAGTGATCACTTTCGTTTAACTCCTGACTTCAAAAATGAGCTTCTCACCAACTGTGTTAGTCTTCTGTATAGCGCAAACCTATATGCATTCGGAAAATGAGTTTGAATTAAAATATGCTTGTTCTGTGAGACAAATGTATGCTATAAGTCATATTTTTACTCAAATGGGCTTTGTTCCTGAAGGCCTATTGTTTTCGTTTTGCGTTGCGTTGGTTCACTATAAATGTCCGTTTCACTTTTCAAACTGTTGCCACCAAATGTTAAGAGTCCTACATTATATTTGAAGAAATTAAATAATGAAAAATCTGCATAAATGTATGTATATTTCTCGAATTGTGATACAACAGCGGTACCTAGAACAATCCAATTTTGAATGACGCAATCCTACTGCGAATATGGGCATGTGGAGAACCAAATTTGAAATTTGAAATTTGTTTTATTATCGGTTTCATATTTTGTAAAACTTTAACGAATTTTTTATTAACAAACTCAAGGATTTCAAAGCGAGCAATGGCAACACTGTACAGAAACACATTTTTATCTCCAGCTTGCGAGACTCTGTATCGGACATTCTAAAGATATGCTCAATTTAAAACTATTTTGCGAAATTGCTCTTGAACTGAATTTTATGGTTTAAGTGCGAAGAACGTGATATTTAATAAATAAAGGTAACAGACAAAATGTTAAAAAACGCCCCTTTGGACGTAATTCAAAGTCTTAAATCATTCAGATTTTTTTTTTGTTTTTATTTATTTATTTATATATATATATATATATTTTTTTAAATCCAAATGTGGTGTCTCTCTAAAGGACTATTGTTTTCGTTTTGCGATTTTACGTCGGAACTCTATAAACGGCGCATCACTTTCCAAATCGCTGCGACCAAATACTGTCGCCCTGCATTATAGTTGAAGAAATTAAATAATGAAGAATCTGCATAAATGTATGTATATTTCTCGCATTCTAATAACACAACGGTACTTAGAGCCATCTAATTTTGAATGACGTAATCCTACTGCAAATATGGGCATCTGAAAGCCCAAATTTGAAATTTGGGATTTGTTTTATGATCAATTTCAGATTTTGTAAAACTTTAACGAATTTTTGAGTAACAAAGCCAACGATTTAAAACCGAGCAATGGCAACACTCTACGGGGGGGGGGAAATCTTTTTATCTCCAGCACGCGGAACTGTGTATCGGAAATTCTAAAGAAAGGCTCATTTTAAAATTATTTTGTGACATTGCGAACTAAATTTTATGGTTTAAGTGCAAAGACATAATTTAAAATCCGAAGCCTATCAGTTTTTTTTTTCCTTTTTTTTCCTTTTTTTTCGGGGGGGGCACACGTTACTTATACCAATATAATATGCCTTCTGGCGGAACTCCACAGAAAATAGAAAGCACAGAAATTAATTTGTATAAAATTACTAGATAATTAAGCAAATCAGTCACTTTTTTGGTGATACATATTCAACATCAGTTTTAGTGCATTTTAATCGCTTAGACGAATGCATTAATTTATGCAGTTCAACTAAGTAAATAATGTTCAAGTAACGTAAATAAAAATATTGCATAAAAACCTATTTTTAATAATGTTCCAAAAATGTAAATAAACATTACATCAAAACCTATTTTTATGTACTTCTTAACTGAAATAATTCCTCGTGACATACAGCTAATGTAAAATTTCAAAGAAAATGATAACTGGTCAATTGAGGTCTTAGTGAATCTGAGTAAATATTCTTTTTAACAGATATTTGAGCTTATTAAGTAAATGAACTTTAATGAGTACTTCTTAATTAAGACTGCTATCTAGTTTTCAATCAGATTTTCACACATATCGTTTTAATTATTTGTGTGAAACTGCTTTGTTCTTCTGTGATTGCATCATAAGAAATAATATCGAAGTGTAAGCATTTTATTCTAAAAAATTGTTGGATCAAGAAAACGCAAATTTTTGTATTCCTTTTTGCTGAAATTCTGGCACGCATTTTGCTTAAGTGAAGTATTGGCTGAAAATTAAATGTAGATTAGTTCATAAATTTCAGCTTCCTAAAGGAAAATTAGATCTCAGTGTGCAGCAAAATTTAATCTGCACTAGCTTTTAATAGTATGTCTTGTTTTCTCGCGCATTTCCAAGCGGGATGTCATAAATTTAAACAATAACAATAAAACATGCGTATGTGAAGCAAATATTTTAGAGAAATTAAAGAAGGTAAACATAGTTTAATTTAGAAAATTCCTACAAGAAACCTTTTGAGAAGATTAGTGTTAAACATTAGTATCATTTACTCCAAGTATTATGAAACTCATCTAAATAACAATTTGAGTCTATGTTTGATATCGCCAAGACACAATTTCTACCTCTTTATCTGTTTGATCTGATTTGATTTACATCATTCCTTTCCATAATTTCTTAAACGTTTAAACATACCTTTACGTATATTTTACACTCAATAATTGATTTTCAAATCAAGTATCTCTATTAAAAATTCTAAAAGTATATTGCATATCAAGCATTAAAAAAATCATGTTTCCCAGAATAAATTTTTAGTATATGTTCTTTACAGATGTGTCAATGAATATTCTTCATTTAAATGGGTCATTTTTATGTCTCCTGACACATTAGAGACAATTCAGGTTCTTGCATGTTGCTTCCATTTCAGTTGGGAGGATGTACGCCGGGTTTATGCCGCTCAAACTGAAACGTTGTTAGTGATTGTGACGGCTATACTGAAGAGGCCTGGTTTTGATGGCCATGGATGTACACTGGTGTGCAAAAATTAAGGACGAGACGGTTTTTTCAATATAACTGTGTACAAAAGCTTTCCAAATCAACACATTTAATACCGTAAGATCCCCAATACGTAAGGCCATGAGTAATGTAAGCAACACTTACTAAAAGAGAAATCAGAGGTGTAAAAAGAAGCTTTATTAAAAAAGTAGCATGGAGCGCAATGCGACTGAAGGCCGAAACATCCCTGTGATGGGTGTCCAGCAAGAAACATCCGGTCTTTAATAGGGGATATGATCTCCCCTGACTGCTAGGCAGGTTTCACAGCGTCTGCCCATGCTGACAATGAGGGTGTCAATGAGTTGTTGAGGCATTGCTTCCCATTCGTCTTGCAGCGCCAATCGAAGCTCCGGAATCGTTACTGGTGGTAAGGTACGAGCTGCCAAGCGTCTGCCTAGAAAACCTCATACATGCTCGATGGGATTGAGATCCGGAAATCGTGCCGGCAAATCCATACGTTCAATATCCTCACTCTCTAAGAGCTGTTCGGCAGCTACTGTGCGATGACATGGTACATTGTCGTCCATAAAAAGGAACTGCAGACCCATAGCGCCTCTAAAAAGACACACATATGGAAGAAGAATCTCGTTAGAATAACGGGTCCCGTTGACTGAACTTGCGTCGAAGATCTGGATCTGAAGGTCTGTACGACTACCAAGCATGATGCCTCCTCAAACGAGAAAACCGCCACCTCCATACCTGTCCCTTTCAATGATGTTCGAGGGATGATTGCGGCTTCCCCGCTCTCTCCAGATGAGTATGCGATGAGAATCGCTACTCAGACTGAATCTGCTCTCATCTGTAAAGAGTACTCGTCCCCATTCATTGTCTCTCCAATTCCGGTGTTCCCGGCACCACAGAGAACGCCTTCTCCGATGGGCAGGCGTTAGAGGTACACACTGTACAGGGCGTCGTGCAAACAGACCACCACCGTGCAGTCTTCTGGCCACGGTAAAACGCGATATCGGTCGTCCAGTCGCCTGTGTCGTGTGTCTAGCGATTTCTCCTGCTGTCTGCCGCCTGTTTCTTCTGGCTTGTAAGGCAATATACCGGTCATCTGCGGGTGTGGTTCCTCGTGGACAACCACTACTAAACCTCTGGATAGCTGCTCCTGTAGTTTGAAATTGTCTCCAAAGTCGTGAAACCATGCTGTCAGCAATTCCGAACTCTGCAGCCACACTTGTCACACTGCGGCCTTCCTACAACTTCCCAATGATTCGACCTCGGGTAAAAGCATCCAGATGTCGTCTAACAGATTGATTATTCGCCATTTCTCGCTGAGGCAGCAACTCGGTGCGATTTTAACTGCTATACGGCATGCAATCTCTTTGCCAGAAATACTGATCTTACACCGACAACATGCTTTATACTACCCAGACACTCCCCCATTACGTCTACCTGCATATGTGCGCATGTGCTACCGTACATCACCTTACTTAATCTCCTGATTGGTCTTTTTGTCCGCTCTGCCTCTTCGTTCAGCTGATATGCTAATTTTTCGACTTCGTCCTTAATTTTTGCACACCAGTTTATTTGCTGGTTCCCTCATAATTTACAAGATTTCGTTTACATGATGGCCGACTTTATCCTAAAGCAGCACACACTGTTAAGATCTTCAAGCTAGCATAAATTTATTTTTGAAGTGAAAGAAAACCTTATTATCTCCCTTTAATAATTACAATATCTGTGCTAGCAATCGAATTACTTTTTACGGTTATACCATTTTCTGTCACCAAAGATTCATACTGATGAGGAATTCTTAAAACACGCCATATGAAGTGCGTAAAAATTATTGTATCGTTAATGTTGTATGGTTTGTTTTAACAGATATGTCATTAGCAAAAAAGAAGCTATTGTTCTCGATCCATATCACGTTTTCTCTAATCTCTTTTCAAATAAAAATGATGTTGTACCAAATGTTATCGCTAAGTATTAAGTACTACAACGAATGTAAAGAAAATGTTGCTACCAAATGTTAGCACATGTATTATTTTAAAGAAATAATGTGGAAAATACAAATAATAATAATAATAACAATAATCTATGGAAACACTCAACTTTTTATCGTGAATTCTGAATATGTGCCGCTTTTAAAAATTTTTATTTTTTCTGTTGAATTTTCTTTGGCGTAAATCTGAAAACAGGGATGTTTAATAATAAAGTATAAGAGACAAAAAATAGTATTGTGTAGGTTATCTTAATTAAGAAAATTACTCTTTGCTGTAATGAACTGATAAAAGACCGAAAAAATTTTTAAATCTATGACAAAACTCAGCACATTATTTGGAATTCTAAAAAATTGCTGCTTTTAAATAATTTATGATTTTACTGCTGAGTTTTAATTATTAATTAATTTTTTTTTTGGGCATTTAGCGTTGATTCACTATAAATGTCGGTTCACTTTTCAAATTGTTGCCACCAAATATTAGAGTAATATTTAAAGAAAAAATATTTAAAGTAATATTTAAAGAAATTAAATAATGAATAATCTGCATACAGATATATATGTTTCTCGCACTGTGATAAAACAACGGTAGCTAGAGCCATCAAAATTTGAATAACGTAATCTTCCACTGAGTATGTGCATCTGGAAGCCGGGATTTGGAATTTGAAATTTGTACTATTATCGATTTCATATTTTCTAACACTTTAACGAATTTTTTATGAACAAACTCAACGATTTCAAAGGGAGAAATGGCAATACTGTACGGCGGGAAAAATCTCCAGGGCGCGAGACTGTGTATCGGAAATTCTAAAGATATGCTCATTTTAAATTTATTTTGCGGTATTGCTGTTGAATTGAATTTTATGTTCTAAGTGCGAAGAGCATGATATTTAATAAATAAAAGCAGCACACAAAACGTTAAAAACACGCCTCTTTGGGGTAATGAAAAATATGAAAGCTTACAGATTTGTTTTAGAATATTGTATTTGTTATAATTAGATTATGGCCAAACTGCGATGCATGATGAATATATATATAAGGAACAAAGACTAAAAGAATGCAAGGAAACTATACTATTGATCAAATGCAAATCGATACAGCAATCAGAATGTTCGACCTTCGTCGACAGGAAACATACTATGATGATTATTCTTTCCTCTGTAGCAAAACAGACGATGTTCTAAGGCAGTGTACTGAGTGTACTGAGGTAGGAAAAAAAAATCCGCTGTTCTTTGAGGCATATAGAATATGCAATACATTGTGTGATTTATTCAAGAACATTGTAGCTACTCCATCGAAACTAATAAATTTCTGGAGATCAATACGAGACTAAAATCTCTCAAATAGTTTGAGAAATACACGCAAAATTAGTGATATCTGAGAACATTCGTGCATTATTCATGCGTCTTTCGATCAATGTGCCCTATATTAGTCAGTCTAAAAACTCATTCTGTGTGGTTGATTTATTCATAGTTTTTTAAATGTTGTATTTCAGTAAGACGTGTCGCAAAATATCAGCGACTATAGCTGACATAATCGCAAAGAGAAGGAATTAATCAGTTATCCGTTTATGTAAGAGTATATGCATATTCTTGTCGAAATACAGTATATATTAAGCGATTTCTTGGGAAAATGAAAGACATTAAATGTTATGCGTACATTTAATAACGTACATGTTGATGTCACAACGTAGTGGATAACGTGACTTAACGAGAAGATTTAACACATTTTATTTTATTATTGAGAAGCCCGATCTTAATGTAAATTTAGCATTGTTTCCTGTTTATATCTTCATCTTAAGAAAATGGAACTGAAAGGGAGGTCAACGACGACATGTTAGAGGAAGGATTGGTGATAGGTGATGGAAGACGGGGACGCCTGGTGTTTAACACAGGTAAACAGGCATATGTCCCGCGCCCTACCCTATCTAGTGGCAGAACCTCTCTGGAGCCTCATGAGGCCCCCTAGGGAGTTTCTTGAAGACTTATAATCTAATCCTCCTGTATGGCTCCTGTATGGCCATACATAATCGCTCCTGCATGGCCATACATAATTACATAGACAATGTAAATATGTATGGCCATACAGGAGCGTCTTAAGAATACATTAGTTTTGATCGATAGGTAAATGATTTGTTACATCTTGGTTTAGAGGAAGGACAGCAAGCAAGAGAAGGAATGAGAAGCGTCTAAAATGAAAGTTGGGATCAGAGTGATTTGAGGTTTGGTTCCCAGTTTTCCCATTGGATCTTAAAAGTTTCTATTCCTAAATATGAAATCATTATTGGCTGAAGCCTTTACATAACAGCCTACGTCATTGGTATTATGTAAAATATATATGACGTGGATGAGTTTGGAAAGAAACAGTTAGAGAAATTTATTATAATATTTTTTTCTTTTTCTTTTTTTTTTTTTTTTTTATTTTTTATTTTTACAACAGAAAGAGGAATAGGTATTTTATAACTATACACAAGTAATCATTTTCGAAATACTATGCAAGCTAATTTCAGGAAAATTGCACGGTTACAATGGAATTAAGCTAAATACTGAGCTTGCTTTAATTGCCGATGTTTTAATTATACGATGTAAAATTTTGTATTTTCTTCTGAAAGTCATTACTGTCTTAAATTATGCACATTTCCACACGTTCAAACTTTGTTGTTTGCATTGTTTTCGTCGTATAGAAAGAAAACGGGAACATCCATATATTGTAACATATGACTTATCTGCAGCACAGTTGATTTGAACACCATGTTGTTTTCAAACAAGGTTGGTTAATTTGGTAAGTCAAACAACAAAAATCAGCGTTGTATTTTAAAATTTTCACAGGACTAGTTTTACTGAACCATCTTTATCAGCTGCAGTTGCGTAAATCAACGAGATAAGATATAGTGATTAGGTAAGATAAGAAAGACTGGACATGAGTTAAGCTACTGGCGCCATCTGTTGATGAAACGAGAACTAAAACATAATTTCCTTAAAAGCTGAAGGCAAAGATGGATTGGAATTAGAGTCGTTAACTAGAACAGAAAGATTATTTTGAATGTGAAATCCTCTGGAAAATCTAATTTACCTATGGAAGATTATTTTTGAATAATTTTGGCTGCAGAAAAATTGAACGCATTAATTAAGTGTGATTTTCGGATCAACAATGCTGGGCAACAGAAAACGTTCGTGTTTCTTTTTTTTTTCCTAACATATGCCTCATGTTCCTTAACGCGAAATTTTAAGGTGAAAACTCAAGTTTTAGGTTTGAATCGCTAGATAGCTTTACAAACAATTTTTGCACTTTATAGTATAACAGGTAATTAATCTCATTAATATCAATTAATGAAATATCTTTAAAAATCTAATCTCACTTATGTCAATTAATGTAATTTTTTTAAAGGTCTTTTGAATGCATATTCTTTAAATTCAACGATCGGACTGAATTTTCGCAACCCCCCAGATTTCGAATTGCGAGCAAAGAAAGACGGAGCAGTGTTGATGCGTACGTAGATCCATATTGAAGAAAAAGAATTCTGATTGCGTAGTATGCTAATATGTTGACTTGGTGATATCTAAAAAACGTGGCAGTCAAGGCGGTTTTAATTATATTTTTATTTTCCAGTTGACGTTTGTGGCCACAGTTCACTTGGCACTCTAGTTGTGCCTATTCAAGAACATTTACATTTTTGATATTGTTGCATTTGATACAGAGTAGAATGAAACAGCGTCTAAATAACACTGAGGCAAAAGCTGAAGTGCGTAGTTATGGAAGATGGAACAACACGATTATAATTTTATTTATATATATTTTATCTTAAATTCATATACTAAAAATAATGTTTTAGACGTATCAGAAATACACGCAGGTTACGATGGAACTTACAGAACTAATCTAAAATAATATAATATAAATAAACGGATAGATAAATAGATAAATAGATAACGTAAAGTAACTGAAAATATTATTTACATAATATAAGGAAACATATGAATTAATTGAGAGCGGTATCTAATCTGCTTGTTGTAAGTGATAAATTTAACATATTGGAAAACAGTATTCGTACATTTTTTAAAATTGTGAAGGGGTATCAAAATGAAACTTCTCTGCTCTTTAACGAAACTCTGATGATGTTTTACCATACTTAAAGCGCCTGAAGTATACAGTCTTTTATGCGTGTGTAACTTCCGTCTAAAATGATGAAGAAGAAGTATTACAACTTTTCTTCCAACTTCTTGCTCGAAAATCCTTGTTAAATCTATTCAGATGTATGAGCAATAAGAATCCTGGCAGTCCAGAAAACTATCTAAAGCCTCGTTCCGTGTTTTCTGTTGCTTTTTTTTTTTTTTTTTTTTTTTTGGAACAATTCCAGCGATCGTTGTGGATATTAACGATGCGTGGCAGTGCGTCACCTCGATTCACGTCACGAAGATTTAAGCACAAATAAATGACGTCATACATTACGATATAACATCCAGTTGGATAAAACACAGTCCTGACGAGTGTTTGAGTGGATTCCCGTTTCGTGCAAAATATTCTTTTTAGTTAGAAACGGTAGAATTATGATGAATTTTCAAAGGATTTAGAGGAAGATTTCTTTTACCACAAAGTGTTGAAAGAGGTAAAACGATGCATAGTTCCATTTCTTTTTTATTTCGAACTTCATAACTATTCTGCGGATAAAGAATAAATGTCCTGTACAACACTCATATGATGAACTACTAGCTTTTTATTAAGATGTCCAAGAATAAACTAATGTTGATCCATTCCATGTCATTATAGGGGCTTTGTGTTTCATTTCCAGCTTTCTTATTCTGTAATATTTAAATGTTGTGAATAAACCGTAAGATTGGTAACTTTAAGATATGGACTAGCTCGTATGGCCAAAGTGCAACTCGTATGGTGTAAAATCTACAATGACTACTTTCAGCTTTTATGGTCGGTTAGTTTGATAACGAGAAGTTGGTCAAAGTTCATAATCGTGATTTTAGTTATTTTGCGCGTAATTAATGTTTTAGAAGGATTGTAGAGACATTAGATATTTATTAAGCAGGACAGTTTAAAAATGATAAGTGCTCTCGCCGGGATTTAAACCACAGACATCTCGAATACGCGCCGAGTGTGCTGACCATTACACCACGAAGGCATGCTAAAAAGGCGGGAGAAATACCTTATATACTCCCCATTTTCAAGGGCGACTGAGAATTAGAAGATCCAATTGCTACATCCTAGTGGCGGAGAATCATCGTCTACCACATTTTTTTCTGTTTGGGAGCCACTGTAGAGACATTAGGTATTTTTGTATAAGCAGGAGAGATGATAAATGAGCAATGCTCTCATCAGGAATCGAACCAAAGACCTCTCGAATACGAGCCGAGTGTGCTGACCATTACACCACGAAGGTGGGAGGAATACCTTATAGGATGAAGGACTAAATGTTTCGGAACGATGAATTGCCAATAAGAGGCATCAGCAGTTTTTTTAGCTGTGGATCAAAATCAACAAAAGTGTGTGTATTAAGAGGACGTTTCAGGTCAGTGGCATTTTCATTTTAAAGCAGTCTTTTTTTGCTGAATAATAAAATATATTATTAAGAGAATAATTACATTATGATTTAAACTTCAAACATAACACATTATATTATAATTATTATAAAAACAAACATAATTGAATAAATTTTTCTTTTCGATATCAACGGTTGCCTTTATGCTGAATTTGTAACGTCAATTTAATCAAATCTTGTTTATAGTTCGTAATTTTATGACGAATACAAGCACCTGAATTTTCGGTAGTTAAGCTCTTTCTGTTCTTACATAATAGATTTCACGAGTGAAAATATTTGCTCCGATTTTTATACGCTGAAGAGAATGCGGACAAAATGACAAAGCCAGTTGTTTGAAATTATGAATTACGGATAGGCGTTGCCAATCTTATCGATTTCTCCTTGAAATTCCGTTATAATGTTTTTATTTTTATAACTAAAAATGAATATTCGTTACCGCAACTTTGTAATAAATCAGAAATGCCATTTTTGTTATTTTTATTAGCCCATTTCCCTTTTCAAATTGTTGTCAATATTATCCCCTTTTACTGTGTTTAAAGAAACTAATTTATAAAGAATCTGCGTGAATGTTTGTATGTTTCTCGAATCTGGAATTTGTTTAACTGCCTATTTCATATTTTGTAAAACTTTAACGAATTTTTGATTAAAAAACTCAACAATTCCAAAGCCAGCAGTGGCAATACTGTACGGAGAAAAAGCACTTTTATATATAAATTATATGGAATGTTATACGGATCTCGAAAAATGAATACGAAAATTAATGCAATTTCATTTATTCTCGGCTGCGATATCTTATCATTTAGAAATTAGATTAAAAACTATATAGATCTGGAGGTAAATAATGCTAATGTTGTTATTGTTGTGTGTTATCTCACTCATTTGAGAGTAACATCACAACAAGCACACGGAATTCATCGTGGAAATGAGTGCAAGATTGCGCGTGTCGTTTGCAAGAGCCTTGAGCACCATACAGGTGAAAGTACTACTTTGCTCAATTCCGCCCCCCCCCATGTTTGATCGAGAGCACCCTTAGGGGGACGGGTCCGAGAGTTTCCCGCTCCTCTTCCCCTACCAATAACCTCTCGAGAGGACTTTCGGCTGGCCGCATACTTAGAGTGCCTCCATTCCGCATAGACACTATACACTTACGAGCGAGCCTTCATGCCTTTCCGCGATTTGAACCCGGGCCCTTCGGTGCGGCAGTCAGCACTATCCCGTTTTGGCAGCAAATAATATTAATAAAAGCAGGTAAGCAATATAAATTTAGAGTAATGTCTTAGAAATATTAAAATATGAAAACATCGCTATTATAGATCTTAACCATCACTTTCCAAAAGGAACGATTTTATCTGAAACAACAGCAAATAATCAACGCATTTGAATGATTAATGTCTAATGAAAGGTAAAATCGATATTTTCCTAATTTATAGGACGATGGTACAAACACTAAAATAATATGTGTACTTATTATGGTGAAAAATTACCTCATGATGTGTATTTAACATTATACATTTCAAATACTTTCCAAGTTTCAGTTTTCTTTCGATGAAACTTTCAAATTTAAGTGGAAAAAAAATCTCGTCATATTTCAAAGGAGTAAGTGGTCCTTTATTCTTAAATGTTAGGAAATCGATTTAATTTTAATTTAGGTCTAAAGGGGAAACATTGCCAGAGATAAATGTAAATGCATTATCACGATAACCTAAATTACAGAATAATTAATTGCTTAAATAAGGAAGAATAAATTTAACCCCAACGGATAATTCATTGGAGATTTGGAAACGAATGACAGATTTGGTATTAAATGAACTTTTCTTTTAATATAATAAAATTATTCTTAGAAAAAAAGAAAACTCTATTCTGTTAGGGAAAAAGTTGTAAAAGGAAATGTTATTTTAATGAGATTATGGTAATATGAAATGAGAAAATAATTGTTGTGAGTTGCGAAAAAGAAAAGTTATTTAACTCTCATACGAATCTTTTCAAAAGAAAGTATTATAGCCTTTCAATTATAAATCCCACTGATCCACTCAAAAAATCAAGCATTACATTTAATTAGACTGAATGTAAAAGACGTCAGTAAACAACAGAGTAATGGCTAGTGAGAGAGTACAATACCCTGGAAATTGTGCAATTATTAGATTATTGGATCAAATAAGGTGATTAATTTATTTATATTTGCTTAAAAAACTGCTAAAATTTGGAAATAAGGCTTTCATGGATGAAATATGTTATTGCTGTTACTTATCCTCCGGATCTGAATGCAATCTACACTGGTGGCCATTAAAACTGCACCACCAGGAAGGAATGATCTGACGAACGTCAAAATCACATGAAAGGAAGACGAGGTTGAGGTAGAGAAATTATTAGAATTTCAGCGCATTTAGACGACGCAGAAGGGACAAATGATATCTGAAGCACTGAATAAAAGGAACGTTGTGTAGTGGATTTCTCATCCGGAAAGCGCTTTGTGAGGTCGCAGATTGCTCAGAATAGCGTACTGTGTCTCGACGCCATCTTCCAAAAAGATAATGCAATACCACATGTACGTTGTGTTCTGACCTTCTTCGATAGACAGGGTGTTCACTTATTGCCCTGGCCAGATCTGTGACCCACTGAAAACATCTGGTCATGGGATGCTGAGATACTGATCCACCATTCCTTTCCAGCTAATGCGGTTGATGAAGTGGGGCATAGATTTGAAACAGCATGGAATGAGTTGCCCGTTTCCGTCATCCAAGTTCCGTTCGACTTCATACAGAACCAGGTAAGAGCCGTGTTAGCTGCCAGGTATGGCAGCTGTTTCTACTGATTTCGCAAACCTGTATACCCATAAACTGCTTACAAATTTAATCATTTTGTCTTCATGCCATACTGTTTACGTACAATAATTTGCTTTCCTTCATGATATTGTAATTTTTTCCAAGACGAAGGCAGCACCTTTGGTTAGTTGCAATTGTTGTTGGTTGCAATGTTGTACCGTCTATTGTTGGTTACAATTGTTTGCCTGGTTTGAGCACTTAATTGATGACAGAATGATTTTGCCAAATTGCATTCCATTTTTGGCCCAGAATACTCTGTGACATGGAATGAAAATTTCTCATGCCATTCTTCTTCTATTACCAAAGTCTTGAGGAAATTTCCAGCTGGACATACAACTTTTAAATGCCTCTAGGCTACAAAGATAATATACATTTGCAAGCATACATACTTTCTGCGCATTCCGAGCTCGAGTCCAAAAACATGGTAACAGGCTACGTTAACCAGCATATCTAAGAAGAAGAAGAAAGGAGTTTAGTATCTTGAAAGACATTTAGATTTTACTTGTGCTTAAGTTGCAACATATTACAATAGTGGCGGATTATGATATCTTTCTAGAGCAATCTTTCTAGAGCAATCAGAGCAGTGACTTCCTGTAATTTGTTATATCAAGATTCGAAGCCCAGTTCAGAGGTTATCCAGACTGTTTTCAAGTGTAATGTAGTTCTTCTTAGTGTAAGAATGAACTGATATTTCATGCTTCAGAAAAAAGTGTTAGCAATCAGAATACATTAGAATACGGTCTATAGCTTCGAAGAAATTCTTGTAATTAACATTAAAGAAGCAAAAAAATATAAAAAAGAAGGGAAGAAAACCGTATAAATATTTTCTTTCCCTTTTCAACTAAACGTAACACATATTACTTCCAACCAGTGGAGAGCTACGAAAATTTTAACAAAGGGCCCACGTGTTATCATTTAAAAACAAAACATCAGATTTTAATTAAATATTTCACCTTTAAAAATAAAAAATGCAAATAATCATGAATAGATTGAAACACTTTAGAATTCACACAACTAGGAAAACGTCACTGAAAAAATATAAAACATAGAGTAAACTTTATTGTGCTGTACAATTTATACGACGATAAACTACCACATATTATTATTATCTTTATCTGTTGCGTCACCCGGTCTAGAAAGTTCTAAACCTGAGCTGCGGTACTTTCCCCATAAGATTTATAAATAAATTATATTAGAAGTCTCCCATTAAAGGAAAACTAAACAGGACTTCATATCATCGTCTTCATGTTAAACAAGTTAATATCCAGCAACAAATTTATTTAAAACTGACGTTAATTTCAGCACTGTTTAATTTCTAGGTTATCTACAACACGTTTGACTGAACCTTAACGAATCAGATCAGATCTTTATTTCTCAGAAAGAGTAACATAAATATGAAGACACTCAAGATATTTTTTGAATAAATAAACAAGCGAATATAAGGAACAAAGGGCTAGCTAATTAAAGACAATTATAACAAACAGCTCGCGCAAGTACCCCGTGTCATATAGCTCACTTCTACTCCAAACACTGAAACTAATTCTTTACTAGAAAAATATAATTAAAACCAAATTCAGCTTTAGAATTTTATTTTGAGTAAGATGGTATAAACTGTAGAATAACAAAATATAAACAAGCATATTTGTAGTTCAACAAAATTGCCTTTCATAGCTGTTGATCCATTATGAACAGCAAACTTGGCAACCGAGGCTGATTAAATATTCATCGTTATTTCAATAAGCATCTTGCGGCCATAAAAAAATAAGTGCACCATTCGTGCCTTTCAAGAACACTTACCTTTTTGATATTGCTGTGATCGGAAGAAAACAGAGAGGCAACGTCTTAGCAAGAACAGAGGTAGAAGCAAAGTGCGCAGTTACCCAATACGGCAGCTTATTAAAAGAATATTGCTGATTTAAGTTCCGAATTAGCTACGTCACCATTCTTATGTAAAGGTCACGTGATAGGATTAATCCAGAAACGATTGAATCCAGAAAAGGTTATTACTATTTTTAGAATGGAGTGGGAAGCGCTCAAATTAAAAGGATGAATTAAGGAACTATTGTAAATTTAAGTTTTTATTTTGATTTACATATTTTTTATCTTATATAAACATTTTATCTTTTTTATCTTACATAAACATTTATCTTATATATATATATATATAATCTTTTTATCTTATATATTTTTATCTTTTTTATCTTATATATTTTATATTTTTCAAAACTGAACTTCATTAGACAGACATGCATGATGCATAATTCACTTATAACAGCATAATACTCATACATATTATATAACATAGAGTATAAAACGTGTCTTTTTTTCATGTCGTGCTGAAACAAATTCGAAATACAAGTTTTAGATGTACAATTTTTAGTTCCAAATAATCATGATTTTGCACTGGAAACCATTTCTCAGCATTCATTTATACAACAACACAATCGCATTTATCTCACTGAACTACCACTCATTATTCCTCACAAATATTTAATGTAAGCAAGAGTATTAAAGGCTCATTTATTTATATTTTGTGCTAACAAAATCAACATTAAATATGCATGCTTAAATTAGTGCTTTTTAATTTTTTTTTTTTACATTTTACAAAGAGAAAAGAGGCTTTAAGAAATAAATAAATACTAAAACATCCAAGGAAATACCCTCTACAGCAGGATGCCGTGAAAAACGTATAGTGAATGAATAATTTGTTAAGAAGCTGTTCTGAAATTTGTATGCTTGGTAATATATTTACCGAGAGGAAATAGGAAGTGTTGTGGTCAGAATTTCTATATAACTTAATATGTTTTGCAAAAATGCTGGAAACGTTGACATGAAAATATTCAAATGACAGAACAAAAAGTGCAAATTATGATGTATTCATGTATTATTCAAAAATAAAAAGAATTTCCATTTTTCAGGAATTTTAATGTACTGTATGAAATGACATTTAGGCTACAAATTGAATTAAATTAAACGAAGCAAGTATGCGGACGTCTAACCTAGGTATAATTCCGTCTAATGTGCATTCCAACATTAATTTCTCTGTTAAGTTAAATTCAGCGTAACGCGTAGCATTGCTGTTGCAACTAAATTTAACGGAGCATATATTCACACTAATTTATTTACATAAACAGATTATGTGAGGTGCATTTTCTTTTCTTTTATATGTTTCACTAGTAAAGGTTTCAGCACTCATAATGTCTGTAATAACAACATATTATGGGTTGATTTTTAAAGTATCATTGTCTAATCCAAATGTGTAATACATTTTATGTTACAAACCAAAATTTTAATGGTTAAATTTCAATAGATCTGCAAGACCTTTACGGGAAAACTTGATGTATAGATGCATTTTCCTCTGTCTCCATTTATAATTCGAATTTCTGTATTTGACGTCCATTATACTTCTTAAAATTATTCCGTAATGATTTCAAATTTTTGTAGAGGCTTTAGGATTTCTGAAATAAGAAAGAAACATGAAAAATGAACAATGCACTCGACGGAACTCGAACCTGGACCTCTCGAATACGCACCTAGCGTGTTACCATTACACCACGAAGGCATGCTGGAAGGAGGGAGAAAATTTACTCAACATTTCAAAGGGCGACTGGAGACTAGGAAGCCCATTCTCCAAATCCTGATGGTGACGAACTGTTGTCCACCAATTTTTAGTTCGGGCGCCACTGTAGATTGATTAGGCTATCTTGAAGCAGGAGGCAGGTGACGGAGGACGGGGACGCCTGATGTTTAACAGAGGTAAACAGGCATATGTCCCGCGCCCTCCCCTATCTAGTGGCAGCAACTCCCAGGAGCCTCATGAGGCCACCTTGGGAGTTTATTGAAGAATTTTACGTAATTGTACATGGCCATACAGAGGCGTCTTAGGAATACATTAGTTTTGATCGATAGGCGGATGATTTGTTACATCTTGGTTTTTAGACACTGTTAGACACTTATTACAGCATATACATACACATACAAGTACATACAATTGCACATATAAAGATACATACAAAACACTTGTAAAACACATATAAAAGCACATATATAACACATATAAAACATGTAAGCACATTATATAAAAATAGAAATTAGATACTAGTTTGCACACACTTATACAAGTAAAACACATACTTATAATGAAACATATTTAAGCTAATATATAGTATACACTTACACTAAAGACACATTTAGATCATTTAGACACATTTAGATCACATATCACATGTAAAATGCGCAAATAAACATACATAAAGCATGCAGGCACACTGTAGAATATTAAATTTTGTTATTAGATGATATAGTAATTACAGATGAAACTTTACTCTGGAGAATACATTATGCAATACATTATATCAGGTACACAATACGTATTTAATTTGAATAGATATGCAGCGCTTTTTATATACATAATGCTTACAGAATTGATACACAATGTAAAAACAGATACACTATGCTTGTAAAGCATTAGATATTAGAATTTATACTGCGCACAATTGTACAAACGAAATAAGACACTATACTACTATATACAACACAGTTATGGTGTCTGCATTTCAAATTTTTAACTTGCGAAAGAATTGCCTACCCCGAAAAAAATCGCGCATTGCCATCTGTTACAGACAAGTAAGAAAATTCAAATTATTCATTTTATGTACAGCACGTCCGAATAAATTGATTACGTTTTATTTGCTTAAATATTGATTTTATATTTGTATTTCAGATAAAAGCTATCTCAATATAAAGTAAAGAGTCTTATAATACCAATTTCAACAGTTGGATTGAAAGTGGTCTCTAAATACAAATCTTACTTTTCGAGTTCTCTACGAATTAGACTTTTGATCTGTAGATCAAAAAGTCTAATTTGTAAAATGTCTATCATTCTTGAGTAAAGTAAATAATAGAATAGCTTCCAAAATATGATGTAGAAGATTCGCAAATACCCTTAAAAAGGTAGTTCAAGACTTTTGTTGTTTTTTCGTGAATAATAATAATCTAGTTTGATAAGAATTTGAGCAAATTTAGAATTAAATTGCTAAACTACATATATAAATATATATATAAACGTGGTGTGATGTTTCTATCTCTCCATTCGTGTGCTTGTCTACACAGCAAAACTAAACTAAAAGTACTCGTAGAAAAGCCTTTTCTTAGAATTAACAAAACGTAGTGTAATAGGTCGGAAACTGGTATTATGGTGTAAGGCAGAGTTTCTTAAACTGTGGGTGGTAACTCTAATTGGGGTCGCATAACTTGTAGTAGGGGATCACGAAAAATTTAGCAATTTTGATATTTCATTAACTTATTATAATAATTTTATAATTACCAAATACTTTTACATAATGCATGTCTGAAAATAGACAAAGATAAGACAATGCAGACAAAGAAAAAACTAAAACATTTCGACGCATTTCTTTATAACAGAAACGTTCATTTTATTTTAAAAATACATTTACTTGAAGCAATGACCTAAACCTGCAGTAGTATATTACACTACAAATTAAGAAAGTGATAGTTTTACTCATGGGTGTGTCAGATTTGCTTATGGGGGGTCCCACAAAAATTTTGTAAATGTTAGCGGGTCCCCACACCAAAAACTTTAAGAAACCCTGGTGTAGGGTATATTAAGTTGCCAGTCATAATAACGTAACCAGTTATTATGATTTTAGTCTTTACTTTATCTTCTCCCTTTTGTATTCCTTACCAAAATGCAAATTAGTTGTGAGTAATTCAGATGAAATTTTTGGATTTGAAATAGAGAGTACTTCTGGCGTCATGTGCGCACTATGTGGTTAGTTTCTACCTGCTCTACCAGTTGTAATTATTCGGCTTTGTGCTCCGCTGCTGATACTTTATTTCTGAAGCAACGGGACAATTATTGATTCAACTCCTACTGTAGTATTTAATTGTGTAGTCTTTGACTATTGCTCAACGTTTAATTTAAATTTGAATGCTCTATTTATTTTTATCATCACGCTTTGTCGCTATTGTAGCACAATGCCCGCATCTATGTTTCAAGTTCTGTTTAAATTATGAGGTTGTTACAGCCATTTTAAACTCTGTAGTTTCTCAGACATAGAGATAAGTTGTTTCACGTTAAGGCTCGACTGTTAAGGTCCTAGGACTAAAACACATTACCAGATCATGTGAAACTGGTCAGGTATAATCGATTGAATATATGGATTCATAAAGCGAGAGGTTGTATTATCTAGCTTTCCCATGTATTTGAAGGGAGCGTATAAGACAGCATTTGGGACCGTAAGGAGATGTGCAAACTTTAAAAAAAGATAGTGCTACGTAACCTTGGGATATCTTGTATATCGAAGTAATATGCTCAACATGCTTAATATTACATTTCTATACTTTCGAGTAATGTTTTTATACCTAGAGCGTGTCTACTGACATGTATCTCTCGCTTTTCTCGTTGTAGTATTGCAACTTTATAAGCTTGGCAACAAAGGTTTTGAGTAAATAGGCAATAAGATGGCTGATGCATTCGGATTATCCTTGGAATGCTTAATCTGCACATGAGCATTCTTTGAAAAATAAGCATTTAAATTAACAGGTCACCTTGTAAAGGAACACAGTTTATGCTCACACAGTGACTAATGTCTACGACGACCACTTATAAAAGTGACTAATATTTCTGTGAACCTAAACCAACATTTGTTCTCAAATCAATCTCCCTTAGCTGACCAGCTGCAAAAAAGACAGAAATCATCTGGTGTTGTGAATAGTCGTCTTAAAGAAGGCTCACTGTATTTTTAGCTCATTTAAATGATATACAATCTTTAATAATACATCAGAATAACGAACGAATTACATTAATTAAGAAATATTTTGGTCTATTTTAAATCTAATGGAATGCTAATATTATTTTTCTCGTTAAAACCAACTTTATTTGAAAGATTATTCTGTTCTAAAAATAGCGTGCATAAATCAAGCGAATCGGCTTTCTCTAACATGAAAAACGAGATGAACTAAATTAATATATCTATTAAACGCATAAAATGGGTATGGTACTTAAATGCGAATTTCAAGGAAACAGAATCACCTTTAACTTGGGATAATATGATACTTTACTGTTAATACGGAATTCAAACCATCAACATTTCTTCCAGATAATTTTATTGTTGTTGCTATTATCTCAATTTTCTGGCAGTAACATCAGAAGAAGCTCACGAAATTCATCGTGGTAGGCAGTGCAAAGATTGTGCCTGTCGTTGGCAAGAGCTTTAACCACTATACAAGTGACAGAATGACTTTGCTCAGTTCCGCAAGTCCTCAGTGTTAAGGAGAGCACCCTAGAAGATGGGTTCGAAAGTATCGCTTCCCTCTTCCCCTACCACCAACCTCTCTAGAGGACTTTCGGCTCGCCGCACATATATATTGCCCCTATGCCGCATGGACACTGTACATTTACAGACATCCATGCCTTCTCTTTGATTCGAATGGTATCGAATTCGAAGGTATTCCTGGAATCGAATTCGAAGCTGATTACCGTCCCTTCGGAACGGCAGTCAGCTTCGGTAACCACTATCTCAGTTGGGAGGCTCAAGATAAGTTTCGGACATAATAATAATTTTTTTTTCCCTAACCTTACTTGTTCAGAGTAGATACAGAATATCTTTTTTTTTTCCTCTAAATAATGAGCATAGATTGGAACAGCGAAAAAAAGTAAATAGGATACTATTATCTTTTTCCCAAATTCTTAGTACTCCTTATTTGAAAAATAAATAAATATCTCTTATTTGATGTAATTGATTTAAATACTTTGATGTAATTGATTCGTGTTGTCTTATTTGATGTAATTGATTTAAATCCAAGTTTTGCGATAAAGTTACTTATACACTAAGTGAAAAATCAAGGCATTGAAGGACCACACCCAAAAACAATTTTAGACAGAAAAGTCATCCATTTTGACTTAGTTTAGAACAGGCAGAAAAAAAAAATAATAATAATCTGAGACAAACGGCAGTAGGAAAGTAAGTTCGCCGTGAAATGAAAATTGTTTTAAAAGTCTGCCTGCCTTTCATATTAGTCCGCACAAGACCAGTCAAGCGCAGCTTGGCAAATATTAGCTTAGTTCTGGGGAAGTATTGGAAGGAACAAACTTTCAGATATCTTTTCTTGTATTTTTTTTTTCCTCTTCTTTAACTCTCTATATTTTATTTTCTTCCTCTTGTTACCTTCATTTTGAAGACTTTCATTATTTAATTCAAACCTTCTGCTGGGAAGGCAGATGAAAAGACCGGAGAAAAAATGTTAGCTTTATAAAAATCTTTCTTGATTAAATCTTACTCCATTGTCATCCTGCATCGCTTTTGGAGAAGGGAAAAAAAGAAACAGAAACATTTTGCATTTGTAAGAATACTGTAAGCAATTTGCAGATCTTGGTTTTAGTCTTATTGTAAAAATGAATTTTTTACGTTAATATGTAAAATGGCTTTACTTAGCTATTACATATGATACGCATAAACACTAGCTAACAGATTTCACGTTAATATATAAATGTAGCTGATAAGTTAAGTAATGTAACAGGCAGAAGAACAAATGTTGGAGAATCTATAGCAAAATGAATCAGCTTAGGTTTCGTAAATTTGCAGAACTACTTTCGAAGTTTTGAATAGAACCTTCTTCTTCAGTTGCAGGCGCGAAATTAACGACAGAGGCCTGTGTTCTTGCCAAACTAGTCTTATAAATGTTCTATGCCGATTCTTGTTGTTTTAGCATCTCTAAAAACCTTATAAATATATATATAAGTAATAATAAAATTCCATAGTCAAGAATACACTTAAAATTCTAACTGTATGTTCTTTTCATTTTTTAATGGCGACGTTCTCTTATTTGAAAGTACGTGGAATTAACCTTTTGAGGCCGGAGCTTTGGTAGCAGTAAAAGCTACCGAAGGACGGGGAATCTTGAACCGAATGCTTTACCCCTTTTCAGAAATCACCTCCTATTTGCAACAAAGATTCTTGTGTGCAGTTTAATGGATTCTCAGAGGGGTGTATCTATGTCTCAAAAGGAACACCTTTGAAAGAGATAAGTGGTTAAAACCCTAGGGACGTCAAATTTGACATTTTACCCCACTTTTCAGCCTGGAAAATGGGTGAAAAAGACATGGCCACTAAAGTGGACAACCCCGTCTTTTCAAAGAGAGGACTCTATGGCCACCATAATGGCTATCCCGTCTTCAAAAGGTTAAATCCACAGCCCCGTAGTCAAGTTGTTTTTCCCGCATTTTCTACACGTACAGTTATAGAATGTTCTGGAAATATTTAAAGCGAACTGGATTGGCTGACGAGGCTGACGTCATTTCTTGGAAGCTCCGCCTTTCCAGAATCTATAAAAGGACTCGCAGAAGGAATAACTGGGCTTTTTCTTAAATGTCACGATGCAGTAAACTTCATACAAAACGTTATTAGTAATTCTTTTTATTTACTCCGGATATCTGATTTTGTAACTGCTATTTCTCCTGAATAATAATAAATGGATCCTGTTTTTTTTTAAACTTATCGTCTGATAATTTAAGCTACGACTAAAGCTGGTACAACACACACATATATATATATATATAAGATTACAACTTTAATTTTCAACAACTCTTGATGAGTTTAGGACCCCTAATTTAAAACATAATTTATATTGATAAGCATTTTTAAAACGCATTCACCATATCTTTTTGTATCCAAAGATAATAAGAGGCCCACCAGCGGCAGAGTGGTAAAGTCGCTGAAAACTGGTAGCTCGGTCCGAGGTTCGAATCCCGCGAACGGGCTGGCTGCATGGGCGTTTTCGTGGTTTTCCCCATGTGTAACGTGTGTACGAAACAGTTTCCCTTAGAAAGTCCTCCACGAAGGCATCCCTTCCCTTGGGCAGATAGCCCTAGTGTGCTTTGCCATAATTAAATAAACCAAACCAAAAACAAAGATAATAAGAAAATAGTAAGTATTAGGGAAGGTCAATTTTTCATATATGGTTAGTTCATACATTTCGTTCCAATGCAAAAATTTCTAATTTAATGACTTTGAAGTAGTTCAAATTTATTGGCAATTATTATTATTTATTTATTGCAGTTTATAAGGTGATTTTACCCTCTTTCCAGCATACCTTTGTGGCGTAACGATTAGCACATTCGGCGCGTATTCGATATGTCCTGGTTCGAGTCCAGGAGAGGGAACTCCTCATTTTCCATGTACTTCTGCTTCAAGAATACCTTTACAGTGGCGCCCGAACTAAAAGGCGGCTTATGATGATTCTTCACCACCAGAATTTGAAGATTGTATCCCCTTAATTCCCAGTCGCCCTTTTAAAAAGGAAATATATATAAGGTATCAGTAGTGGACGCACCCCGACCCACCTAACCAAGAAAGTTGGTCTCATGGTCATAAGAGGCCACGGCCATTTCAACAAAGGAAAATAATTGAAACAAGTAACTAAACGAAACTAATCATGTTAATACTAATCATAAACATAAAAGTGAAGAAAAAGATCAAATGCAAACATTTTGACAAGAGCAAGCAGACAAGTATAGGAGTATATAAGGTGTCATGTGATATACCAAAGCCCCAACCCACCTGGTTAAAACGGGAACTGGTAAGTCCAACAACAAACGATGGCATCCAGCCCGTGTCCCAAGCCCAACAGAAAAAAGAAAAAAATTATCGTATACAAAGGAATAATTGCAAAGCCCTTGGGAAACCAAAACCCGAGAACCGAGTAGCAAAAATGGTTAGTAAAACGCAAACATAAGAAACAAAACAAACATCTGGCAAAAGGTTGCAAAACTGACAGCCTATAACCAGAGAAACACACATAAAAACTGAAAAAACTTAAAAATTCAAAATTGTTAATAAACCATAATGTTAAGAACACGCCATATAAAACATACACACACATAAAATCCTCTCTGCACCAAAAATCTACATTTCTTTTTCTTCTATATTCACATGTACAATATCCATAATATCATCTTCATACACTAACACCAATCAGTCTTTTATTATTATTTATTATTCTCATAATGTCTCTGGTAAATTTAAAGAAGTATATAAGGTATTTTCACCCTCGATCCAGCATACCTTCGTAATGTAACGGTTAGCACACTCCGCACGAATTCGAGAGGTCCAGGTTCGAGACCCGGCGAGGGCATTGCTCATTTTTCATGTACTTCTGCTTAAAAAATACCTAATGTATCTACAATTTGAGTTCAGATTTATTGATATTAGGTTCGAAGAGTGTATATGTATTTATAATATCTATTTGACCGGAGAAGTTCAATACACATTTCAGTTTTTATGTCTGTAATGGGAACATATAATTTAGTAAAAATAATATAAGAATATATTACTTTTAGTTATTTGTTCATTTAATAGCTGAGATAATGCTATCTAATTATATTTATATAACTTTAGAACATATTTGAGTATAACTAAAAAGAAATAATTACACTTGATAAATTTATAATATTATTCAGTTTTGCAATATGTTTATTAAAAGTGCGGGTTTAATTCCTGAAATATGTTACAAAATAAACTTATTTTTAAATGCATTATTAAATACGCTGAAATCCATTAATGATCCTAACAAAGTTTAAATTCCTCATTTAGAGAGTCTGGAATTTGTTATGTATAAATGATACTTTTACTGTCCGCTAATGCAAATCTCCAGGGTGCTTCTCAGACTTCCTCCTATCACCAGAAATTAATCCCACTTCAAATCCTTCAGAAATTCAATTAATATTGCCTCGGATATCAATTAAAATCTCTTCTGCAGAGGAGATGTTATCCATAATTAATATGCTGATTATGAAGCACTCATTCCTGAAAGGTCGCTGTCTCCTCAATCCGACGTAGATGCCCCGAAGTTAAAGCAATGAATAAGCTTGCACAGTCAAATATCTTCACATATACGTGGCAATCAATCAAACGGCGGGTATATCTTATTAACATATCATTACCTTAAAATGTTAATTTTAAGATGAATCTTAAATTTCAGTATTTATTATACAGTTATACTTAAAAATGCAATTAAGGTTGGCTGTAATGGCGTTTAAAGTATTTTAATGATGTAAAAATGATATATACCTAAATGGATTTAATGAAAATTATGGTTACTTTATTCTTACTGTGGTGATTTCTATTTACGTTAAAAAATGATTTCTCAATGCATGACTGTTGTGTTTTAGCCACCGCCTGATAAATTAAAAACTGTTTGTCTTTCTGAAAAAGGATTAATATCTTAATTATTATTTAATTATTAATATTATTACATCTCTGAAGTTGATTTTGCCCAAAACCTTAAACAGTATGATTGAGAAAATAGTTTTTGTTTCCGTTCGCCATAAAAATGCGATGTCTGGTAGAAATGACCATTATGCCATTTATTTTTAGCCTTTTGGACAAAAAAACATCTTTGGATTGCTCTCTTTAAATCGAATCTGGTTTCATCTTTAGAGGTGTGTACTTCGGAATATAAACCATGAATGTCTTCAGGCTTTGAGGCAAAGTTGGAGATATATTTCCTTCCGTAAGTGTGTCGCAATTCTGCTCTTCCCTTTCGGGTTTATGGTATTTAAATGTAACTCTGAGAAAGGTGTGAAATTCCCTCAAGAGAATGCCTGAAGCTTTTGGGGCCGCTGAGGTCTGGGATTAAGTGTTTTGAAATCGTTGTCGTTTTTGTTTATAGATATATAAAGCTTCAAAGGAGAAGATTGCTTAGCAAATCAATTATCATCAGTTTGGCCTACAGGAAAATGTGAGTGAACATGTAGTCCATAGTGTAAGTTAGGTAGCAAGCGAACGATCCGTTGTTGGAATCATGGAGAGGATAAAAGGTATTTTCCACCCTTATTCCAGCATGCCTTCATGTTGTAACGGCTAGCACATTCAGCACATATTCGAGATGTCTCGGCGAGGTATTGCTTATTTTCTACGTCTCCTGTTTCAAAATATCCTAATTACCCTACAGTTTCACCTAAGCTAAAAGATGGTGGATGATGATTTTTAACCGCCAAGGATTTGAAAATTGGGTCTCTGGTCTCCAGTCGCCCTATAAAAGGGGGAATTTATAAGGTATTTTTCTCCCTTCTTTCTGCATGGCTTCGTTGTGTAACGATAGCATATTTGGCGCCTATTTTGATTCTTTATCACTGATTCCTCATCAAGCAGTCCATTATTTATTTATTACGCCTTATTCATTTATCGCGCAAATGATTCGATTTGTAAGAAAGGTTCATTTTTTATTTGGCTCAAATCAGTTACACGTTTTACAATTTTACAAGTTGTTTCGTTATATTTTTAGCAACAAAACCGCAAAAGAACTAAGAGAATTTAATGAAATCTTAAATTTATTAAAATGAGTAAGATTTTAAAGATTAGCAAATACAATTTTTTAATGTGAGTGATTTAAAATAATATATCTTACATTTAAATCATGATAATTTTAGTTTTAAGATGCATTGCGAATACCATAATAAGAAAATTTAATGATTTTTTTCAGCTTTGAAAAGACAGCTAAATAAAGTATAGTATATGTTGGTCCAGTAACAAACTATCTAATTGTATACATATCTGCAAATACATATTGCTAAAATATCACACTAAATATTTATATTTAACTTTTTTAACATAGAAATGTCCTACTTCTATTTGTTAAGAAATAAAATTTTAAGCCTATTATTAGTGATGTGCATTTCTAATTGATTGGTTCATATGTTAAGTGCAGTGCTGGATTTTGAAAGAAGACGAGAAAAGATAATGCGGATTTTCTCCATGCGTCCGTGTTTTAAATATATGTATAGGCTTTTAAATCAAATATAAAAATCATGAGTAATCTTTAGGGTTACTATACAGGGTGTCTCAGACCGCACAAACTCTGCAAACCAGATTACTCGCTTGGAATACCTAAGAATGGCTCAAATATCTGTATTTGTACGACCCATATTTGTCGAGAAAAATAGGAAAGAAAAGTATGACATCATATACGATGTAAAACGTAGATATCTGCATACCAATAGGAAGATGTTCAAAATATCCCTCACGCATATCGAACCATGCATTCGAACGACTTGAAATGCCTGACTGTACATGTTGCAAAAGCATGGTGTCCACCAAATAAGTGCAAGCAGCCATGAAGACTAGCAAGTAGGTCAGTTTCTGTAATATCTAGGTCTTGATAGACCACTTCCACCAGATGGCTCCATAGGAAGAAATCCAAACGTGCCAGATCTGGTGATCGTTCCAGAAAAATCACCAGATCTGGCACATTTGGACTACCAAGTCCGTAAAATTGGACCACCAAGTCCACTGCAGCTGCCTGGGTATTCACTATCCAGCCAGTCACATACGGGAGCTCTAAAATGAAGCTCAATCATGATGGAACCATAGGCGTTGTGGCGGATAGACGTTATACGTTTCGCATTTATCTCGAAATCTATTGATCGTACATCAGTTCTTGAGCATTTTCTATGTATTCCAAGCAAGGAATCTAGGTGTGCAGAATTTGGACGGTCTTGATATGACACCCTTTATAGCAAAACATGATCATATCAATAGATTGATGTGTATATCCATGAAAGTAACTATACATATTTGTTTTTTATGCTTTGATTGGTATAGTGGCTAATGACGCTACTCGTAGTTACCATATTGTTAAGGCTAGGTTCATGTTCAGAAGGTCTGTATGTAAGTATAGTCAGTCTATGAGGCATAGGAGCACTTAAACTATTGACAATTCCTAAAGAATGTATAAATTTTCAGACGTCCGGCTATTTGAAATGCAACAATAACAACATATTATCATATTTTACAGACCATCTAGCAGTATTTTGACTATTACGTAAGTAGCTTAAAAATACAAAACTCTCCAATACGTGTTTTGATTCTAAGACTCCTTACTAAACATGTGTGCGATTAATTAAATAATATCATTTTTAGTTCTAGAAACATCATAGTATATTAAATGAGTATTAAAAAAGTAAATTCCTAATATTAAAGGAGCTTTACAAAAGTAAATTCATCTCTATAGTCACTGCAAAATGCTATCATAATGATAGCATCTTGCAGTGAATATAGAGATGAATCAATAATGATAAACTATTTATATTTTAAACGAGCTTTCGTCAAATATTTTGAAGAAACTTGTTTGCATCAAATCATTTGAAGAAATCATTCGTACCTGCATTGCTTTGATTTTTTTAAATATTTTGGTGCATGTATTGAACAGATAATTGTTATATATCATTCAGCATGAAACGCAATAACATATATATTTAATTAAGTAATTAATTTCAACTATATTTTATTTTGGAAAGCACTTTAATATTTTAGTTAAATTTATAACAGTTAAATGCATTTATATCTGAGATAATATTTTTTAATAAAGAAAATTAAGAAATGAAGGAAATGGAAATCATGAGATCACACAAATTTCTTAATTTTGCTCGAAAGTCCAGCTTACCTTTAAACCTTTCACATATAACTTTCGAGTCCAACTAGATAAATCTACGTCTAATCATCAGATGAAGCGAAAAGTTTTTCGTAAACCTGTTCAAGCATAATTTCATTTCTGACCTTCATACAACGGAATACTTCGAGATTTCTTGGAAGGAAACGTGCAGGTGCAAGCTTCAAGCTCACTTTCCTTAAATAAGAGGCAAGTTCACATATGCGCCGTTTTATGGCCACCCTCTAATTTTCAACGCTTATGTTTTTTCAGGTATGCAAGGCTACTCCACAGTTCTGAGAAAATTAACTGAGCGTCTTTATTGCTGCATCCTTATCGCCTGATTCCCATTTCGCAGGTTCATTTGCGCGTGAAATGGAAAATATACACTTCGAGTAAGAGCCAAAAATGGGAAACCCTATTTTATACCTCACTTTGCAAGACATTCTCAACTTTTCCTTCTTTTTTATTTTCATTATCTTAGCATTGTGCTTCTAAGAATTTTTCCACGCGGATTTGCACCATTTTATCGCAACCCGGAGAGAGAGAAATCTGGAACTTGAGCTTTAAATTTAGCAGAACAGAATTTAAAATGAACTTGAGAGGATTAGCGTAGGAGGTAAAAGAGAGACTAATAAAATCTATAGGAAGAGAAAAATTCATTAATTTAATGTTTTTTAGCGAAGTTTGCGAATCGTAATTGGCTCTTGCAGTACCAACAAAGAATTGGTAAACAGATTTCCTATCTTTTGCGAATCGCTAAAATGCCAGGATTCTTTTGAAGTGTTAATGCATGCAGAAATTTAACATTTCGTTGGAAGGATTTTATTATTATTATTCTTATAAAGTTAATTAGAAGTTTGCTGTTTCCAAAATCCTAATTCTTTTTTAACATGAGAACAAATTGTTTTTTTTTTTTTTTTTTTTTTTTTTTTTTTACATTAGAATACTAGAAAGTAACTTTCAAATCCATTTAATTAGTATGTTAAATGCATAACAATGCTTATTTACATCATAACAGAAATAATGCGCATAATATTAAAAACATTGCATGTAAAAATTCAGAATTTTGCACCAAGTAACATATATTTTAGAATTTTATTTGAAGAATAATATTATTCAGAATACTGAAAATTAAAAAAAAAGTACGTCTATTAACTTTCATTTTTCTAGATGCCTTTTGGCTGCACTTCCATATGCATATATGTAATAATAAAATTCCATAGTCAAAAATACACTTAAAATTCTAACTGTATGTTCTTTTCATTTTTAATGGCGACGTTATCTTATTTGAAAGTACGTGGAATTAAATCCACAGCCCCGTAGTCAAGTTGTTCTATTTGTTCCTCTCTATTTGTATAATAGAGAGGGAGAACTAAAGTTTACCCTTTAGTTTAAATTATAATTTCCATTTACTTATTTTTATCTCAGTATTCAGAAAATATGTAAATCAAAATTATAATTTTAACTAACAATAACCCCTAAATTCTCCTTCTTTATTCTACAAATCATAATAAGTTCCCTGGATTGTTCCATCGCCTGCATAATTCTGATGACGGTGGTAATTCGGAACCTAAGCTCGAAATTTTGAGAACTAAATCCTTTCTGACCCAAACCAAAACCATCTTCTTGGAGATCTTACATATTGGATAAATGCGTACTTTAACTTCAACTTCTGTGCTGCTTGGATGCTGTTTCACTATACTCTCTTCCAACCGCAATAGTTTAAAAAATTTAAATGGTATAGAAATAGGTACAAATAGATTGCCAAGTAAATTGTTGCCACAAGTGTCAATTGAAAAAAAAATATTTAATATTACTCGGCTGCCAGTTTCCTATTCATTATTGGATCAGCATTCTACGCAATCAAAATCCTTGCTCTTCATTACGGATTCAACCTTCTGCGTTCTACCCATCAAGATTGCTAAGTTCACTTTTTAGTACACACATCCCTTTGTTATTACACACACACATATATAAATGCGAGTAATTAATTCTTAATTTATAGACAAAAATCTATAACTGTTAGCTAGGGTTGATTACTTTCAAAGGAAAAATATTTTAAATGAGAAGATAACAAATAAGGTGCACATATAAGAGAAAAAAAATTATAAATAATCCATCATTATGCAAATGAAATGGTTCGTAACAAATAGCGGCACATATCAAATTATTGAAACTGTTACTGAGTTTTATTCTTATTTTGTTATTGCCTTCTTTTGTAAGTTAATTTACTTTATTCGCAATCTGACTTTGTTTAATCATATAATTATCGCAGAAGATATAAAGCATCTGGTATATGTTGTGTTTTCAAATAAGACACATTAAAAATATTATAATGTACATACTTTGCCGAGAAATTCTGTTGCTTCTCTGTATAGAAAACAAACATCATATTGGAAGAGTAAACATGTCGGTATGTTTTCATATTATATCAGATTTAATACTCTATCTCTTCCATTTGGGTACTGCGATAAAAGCAAACTTTGCACTGCCAAAATCAACGGATATTTATTTTTATCAGGACATTTCGGTATTACGAACCACATAAAGTAATGTGCTTGACATGTAGATGCATAAAACAAATAAACTGAAATATCTGTCTTTCATTTTTAGCACTTATTATGTTTCAGTGAATAATCGATTTTCATGCTCCAACAGTTACACAAAGAACAATAAATCATGTATAAATCCTCAAGCCGTTCCTCCTCTGACGAAACTTTTACGAGAAATTATTTACTTGAATTATTTATTCATAAGCTCCACGAAAAGAAAGCAAAAGTACTTGTGTATTTTTGGATTAATATATGACTACTGCTTGCCTGTATTTCTCGATTGCATTTTCTGATTTGCACATAAACTTTTATGAAGAATTCATCTCTCCTTGAACATGATGCAGGGCAGAAGAGAGCAAGAAGGCCAATCTTTTAACGCAGTTTGCATTTCATGGAATATAATGACGGATATAAGACGGTTAAAGAGAGCCTAAAGAATGACAGGGATTTAGTTACTGAGCAGATTCTTGTATCCATTCATCAACGGTCCTCTCAAATTAATTTCATCACACACTTCGTTATGCATGAGGAAAATATGTCTATCAAACGAAACTCTGCACTGACTGCTACAGTAATAAAAGCTGTAAGGTGTCTAGGATCTGGTCCTAATATTTTTCAGCACGTATTCGATCAGTGTAAAGTGGATATTGAAGCTGGAACCCAATGGACAGCCATCCTGTACCTCTACGCGAACACACATAAAGTCGTGGACATGGAAATGAGTGATATTAATGGACTGGTTATGTAATTTCAAAATCTTCACAGACCATTAAGAGTTTATTATCCGATTATACGGAAAATTCTGGTTTATCTGTGAAAACTGCCTTGTTTTCTATGGTATGAACCACATTTTGTTCGTACTCCTGTTGAAATGGGTGCCAAAGAGACACAAATGCTGGTATCAGGGCATAAGAATAGCTTTCATATTGTATTTAAATCACTGGATTAATTCTAATGAGTGTCGGTTAACCTGATCATTTATATATCTTTCTGCTTGCCATTGTACGAACTGTCACCCAAAGACTTAGATAAATAGAATTTGAATAACATTCCTTGCATCCGAAAACCCTTTTCACAAGCAAAAAGAGATGTATGATTCAAATGATTAGAAATTCGTCACTTTCGTTATTTGCTAATCCTGTTTCTAAGCTTTACACATTGCATCAGTGTTCAGAATCTTTCAGTTACGTCCTATGGCATCAGCAAATCTACGAATAGTTATAAACCAACTGTTAACGAAAAAAGGTATTATGTGAGCATTAAAATTGTTAGACGTAAGGGTATCATTTATATTATATCTATGAATGTGTACACTCACATACAAAAAAAAAAAAAAAATAAGGGAACTTTCACATTACGTTGAACTTCTGAAAACGTGTAGAGAATCATGCCTGTAACAAAATGTAACTTGCGTCAAATCCTTAAAACACGCGTAAACGAATTATCGCTATAACTAAGATAAAAAAGAACGTAAGAAGGCTGTAAACTGTCTTTTAGTTTAAAACTACGTAAGTTGAAGAGAAGGCGCATCTGGTGCTTAAAACCAGGCAGCATTTATGGCTAGAATTCAGAAAAAAATTTAAAACTAAATTCAAGTACGAAACGGAATTCAAGTATTAATAATATAATTTTAAGTATTAGACGAAGGCTGTACAGAAATAGATAAACAGGAGCGTTGGCTCTTAAGCTGCACCGGAGTGACAGCACTATCAAAACGAATAAAGCAACGCCGTAGATAGGAACGCTGATCTTAGAATAACAACAAGTAACATAGCCTTCAGCAGACAGAACACGTTCTGTCTAAAAAATCTCAAATCCTCACTTAAATACACGCGAACAAATTTACACAGTAGGTTTTCCGGTAGGAAACCGTAAAGAAAGAAGTGACATATTCGGAACATAAAATAACTGGTTAATTAATATAATTAACCTTATTAACCAATGAACATATTTTTAATGAAATTTTGTATAAGTATGCATTTATAAAAAAGAAATAAATGTGCCATTAAAAAGCCAGTTTATGTACGCATGGTTATCAATAGAACTCATAATGCAGAGATGCCCAAAATCCACTTTGTGATATCGAGCTGAAAATGAAGATAATACGGAGTATGGTTCCCTCCCACAGCCAGACAGGTCCTGCAGCGTAACGCCATACTGAACAGGAGGCAGTTGAGGAGTCCCTGTGGTAGTCCCAATCCTACAGCAGGATAGTTTTCAATTTCGGGATGATTCTCGGAAGGGGATAAATAACGAAATTTCCCTCTCAAGAGCGTCCCGCATATGCTCCATAGGGTAAAGTCTAAAGATCTCGCTGGCCAATGCATGCGGCCATATTCTCACTTCTCGGATAATCATCGACAAGATCAGTCTTGCACGGACGAACGTTGTTGTCCATTAACGGAAACCCAGGCCAAACTGAGCCTCTGAAAAGTCATCGGTGCTCTATTAAATCTGGTCGAAGCCGCAAGTTGTCAACTTCATGCTGATCGCGCTTCTTTGTGTGCTACAATGAGCAGGTCTTCTGGCACGCAGCTCTATCTCATGAATACTTCCGGGCGATTGTAGGCAGTGAAACTCGGGTTTCAGTGGCAGCATACAGTTCACGTGAGAACTGTGAAGTTCTAGCAGTCTTGTGTCACCACGTGAAAAGCGCCAAATAACGATTCCCATTCGTCGTTGTGATTATTCCTAGACCTTGTCCAGTGTTCTCGATATGGATCCAGTGCTCTGTAACTATTTCCATAAATTGCAGAGAACACTCGGCGTTGCACTAAGCTCTGTAGCCACCTACAGTTGAGACTATTACCTCCAGTCTACCGACAATCCTCCACCTCAGTCATCTATATGTTCGTGTCTACTCATTTTACCCGATACCTTATAAAATTTACACAATTCTTGCAAGAAACATGGCGAATGTTTCCGACAATCCTCCACCTCAGTCATCTATATGTTCGTGGCTACTCATTTTACCCGATACCTTATAAAATTTACCCAATTCTTGCGAGAAACATGGCGAATGTCTTGAAGAAGTACGATATGCAAAATCGGCGGAAATCCCTCATGCCCTAATATCTCTTCACAGTCACAGCTTCGCAGACACGCACATCTACGCTTATGTATTCGACTCCGAATATTTGCATAATTATTACCTCTGGTTCATTACTTTTCGTAAAACTGGACATAATGTACAAATTCTCTTATTTGGACCAGAAATGTATAAACCATATTGATCTAGTTGTTAGTCATCAACTGAGTTGATAATTTGCGTATCCCATGATAGCAATGCCAAGTTTTAGTTGAAAATCTGAATTCCATATTTAATGTTTGGTGGTAATTATGTGGATAACTTTATTGTTATTAACATGATCTTAATTAATTTAATTAACTATTGAAATTATTTATTTAACACGATTACGATTATAACATATAACAGCAACGTTTCTAAGAAAGATGAAATGTTTGGTTAATTGAAAAGGCTACCTCAATTGTGCGTACTTTCATACCGATAACAAATTAAAAAATATATTGAGTTATTCTAAACATTTTGCGTTTTTTATAATAAATGCAAATGAAGCAGTGAAAAACGGAAGAAAATTTTATCGACTCATTTAAGTATCATTTCATTCTATTACATTTAAATTTTTTTTAGTAGTTGGAAAATTCCCTTATTAAAAAGAACCTTGTATTTATTCGTATAGAAGCCATTGAAATGTTGTTTGATACAAAGAACTACAGGTTATTCCGAGAAGCTTGAAGTCACTCGTAGAGATGAATATTAGTGAGGACAAGGTCTGGTGAATATGAAAGGTAGCATCCCATCCATCCTAAATAAAATATTCCACTCAGTAAGTCTTTGCCTGATATTCCTCGAAAAATAGGCCCCCATCATGGTAGAAGACAACACTTCTACAATTGGTCAGTTCCCGGCACTTTGCTTCGATTTTTGAACTGCCATCTGAAATCAGTAATTTCCGACATTTTTATCTGATTTATGGCGTGAACAATGAACACGCAATCAGTCCCAAAACATCACCGAACATCACACATTCTGAGGCGGAAGCATTATGGTGTGGGCAGGGATTTCATCAGGATATCCCACTGACCTGCACATCTTTAAACAGGGTTCTTTGACCGCTGTCCCGTATCGAGATGAAGTCCTATGACCCATTGTGAGATTGTACGCTGCAGCAGTTGGCCCTACTTTTGTTTTAATGAAGGATAACGCACGTCCCCGTAGAGCTGACATTTTCGATGACTATCTGGAGTGTGAAGGAATTGCGCATATGGCGTGGCCAGCATATTCGTCCGACCTTAATCCGATTGAAAATCTTTGGGATGCTCTCGGCAGTGCTGTATCTTCACGTTTCCCACCTACAGCCGCTCTTATTGAGCTGGAAACTGCTCTACAAGAAGAATGGCGATTGCTTAATTCTGCGGTGGGTGACCACCTAATTGAAAGCATGGTCACAAGGTGTAAACTTTGTATACAGATGAGGGGGGAATCACACACCCTATTAATGATCTGTTTTTCATTTTATGCTGTTTATTTTCACTTTATACATAATTCTTTTTAAGTCTCCAGTACTTCATTATCTGATAACTTACAAAAATTTAATATTGTTTTCATTTATGTATATAATTATTGATTTTGTTTTATGCATAAATATATATGCTACTTTCCTGCTGAATTTTGTGTCAATCAAAGCAGTATTTGTTGATTTTGTTTTCATTTTACATCTTCGTGCTTAACTTTTGGAAGTGAGTGTACATCATGGCAGTTTGCGGACCCAATCGTTTTGACTGTACGTTTTAGAATATTTAGTTATCTGATAATTCTTGACTGGTATAATATTGATTTTCAGTGACACTTTCTTTTAATAGGTTCTTGTTTACAGAGGATGATCGTCCAGAGCGGTCGTCATTCTCAAGGCTGAAATTTTTGCACTTAAACGTCTCCAGTTACCTTCGAACTGTGTTATAAGAAACAGCACTTTATCAATATAGGGCATAAATTGTGCGTGCAGTCTGATTAGCATTATTTCGGTCTCTGAAATAAGAGAGCATAATATGGAGAAAACGAAATTTTGGATTCTCCTTTCTTAGCGCCGTCTGAAGGCATAATTATGCTCCAACGTGACCAGAAGGGACCATGTTAAAGCATAAGCTTTGATCAAGATATTTTCTTATTAGTAGTAACAAAACAATAACATGTAAATAGTTTGGAAAGCTGCAGAAATTCCGGGAAGACAATATACTCAGTGGCTTACTCTCTAGTAAGCTTTTATGAAAGATAATTGATTATTTGAATAGCATATCTTTTATACCATAGCGAAAGAAATGGGGAAAAACATACATTTACCGATGTTCTTCACTGTAAGAGCACATTTAGTTTTTGCTCTTATTATTCAGTTAATTTATTTAATTAACCATTGAAGGTATTTATTTAATACAGTTTTTAATGAACATAAAGTTGCTGTTATTCAATCATAGTCATATTTTATTGAATTGTGAGTTACGTACTGAGGTAATACCGCGAGAATCTTGAATAAGGATTCTAATTAACTTTCCAATGGAGCATGTGAACTAAACGTTTTGTAATCAATTCAGGGACATGCCCCAAGCTCTTTTAGATAGTTTGCTTTTTTTTCCTTGCTCATTATCAATTGTTTCCTTTTAAACGGTTATCGGTATTTGAAGACTATGCTTTAGGTTATAAAATTTGTGGAAGCACTTGTATTCTTTAAGACATCTGCTGCTGTGTTTTAAATGTATTAGACTATTGCCAGCTCTAAACTACTCCAACTGGGTTTTCCATGTCTTCGTTTCAGCTGAAAAGCGAAGATAAATATTTAACCTAACATCTGTGCACATTTATATAAAGCTAATTGTCAATTATTAATAAGCCATGAAGACCACCACTGTTATATTACTTTACTTCACGGCACCATTGTTAAATAAGAAACTACTTGCCGTGAGAGGTTTCTACTTCCTCTTAGGGAGGAAACTAAACTCTTAAGAATTTGCTAATTACCAAACTTTTAGTGATCGTATAGGTAAAACGGTAAAGCATTTGCGTTGTGAAAAATGCATCCCGGAACCGCGCCGTGAGAGGATCGTAAACATAAGAAAAACATATACAAGATATATAGGAAAAACATATTAAATATATAAAGAAAACATACTGTAATAGGTTTCCAGATTAAATATCAGTTTATTCGAATTTATCACCAAAAATAAAATCTTATCCTCATGAGAGAGTCTAAGGGAAATTCTTCAATTGGTCATTTACCTTTTTTTTACATTCGAATTCATATAAAAACATTAAGGTTTGTCTTGGTAATTTAGAAGGGGAAAGGGAAACAATTGAAAGCCTGTGAATTAAATTAAGATTCAACGTTGTTATTTACATTCCAAGGAAAATCGTTGAAACCTTACTTGAAGTTCAAACACAAAAAAAATTGACTTATCTGGTCTTGAAGTGGAGGACTCGTAGCCTAATAAGCGTTGACGTCGGCGGGGCTCATTTTTACCGTCACAAATGGAAGTTTCAGAAGACATCGTCCTGTCCTGGCACTATTGGCGAAACACACACGCAGGTAACTGGTTTTCATAACGACAAAACTATTTTAACTCTGGAAAACAGAAACAGGAGCACTGCTGCCCAGCACGGCTATCCGCCTGGTCTTGAAAGTCTTAAGTCAACACGCAGGTAACTGGTTTTCATAACGACGAAACTATTTTAACTCTTGAAAACAGGAACAGGAGCACTGCTGCCCAGCACGGCTATCCGCCTGGTCTTGAAAGTCTTAAGTCAACACGCAGGTAACTGGTTTTCATAATGACGAAACTATTTTAACTCTGTAAAACAGAAACAGGAGCACTACTGCCCAGCACGGCTATCCGCCTGGTCTTGAAATTCTTAGGTCACTCGCCAGGTTCAATTTCGCCTTTTAACCAGAACGCGGCAGGGGAGCATCTCTCTTTGTAAATTACATCTTTTCAAGCAAGTTTCAAGAGTAACCTCCAAAAGTAAGTTCAGCCAGCCAGTAAGTGTCGCCTCTTAACCAAAACGCGGCCGGAGAGCATATTTGCCGCTCCCCGCCGGAAACATCTCTCTTCGTAAATTACATCTTGTCTATCGCTTTCAAGCCAGTTTTCAAGAGAAACGTCCTAAAGTAAGTTCATCCAGCCAGTAAGTGATTCCAACTCGAATTTTCTTCGTCCCCTTCACAAACGCGGGCTCCCACTATGGCTTCAATTATCGCCCCCTTAATTTTGGCAAAATTTACGTTTTCAACCCCTGAATGAGGAAATAAGGGTGATCGCGCATGCGCGCCCTTCTTCACTTAGCCAACAACCGGACCCTCAATTGCCAAAAACCTGAATGACTTACATTGAAAGTCAAGTAGCAACCTTTGACCTTCCTGTCACGTACTTCCTCTCTTAAGGTCAACTACACAATGAAATTCCTTCTAGAACATTCTAAAGGACAAAGCGCGCGAAATCATAACTTAGCAAAAAAATTGCTTCCCTTTCCCTGCTTCTTTTCACAATGAATCAAAGCTTGTACAAAATTTGCAAATAAAAGAAAATAAATAATATTCTTTCAAACTAAATAATATTCCCAGAAGCATCTGTTTTTCCCCAAAATTAAAGCCTTAAAATAAATAATTCAGAATCAAATAAAATTAAGATTTCCATAAATCAGAAAATCATTCACCTAGTTTTTAAAACGCTATCAGACAAATTCTCTACATTACACCACATGAGAGTTTGTTGTATTTTCCATCACTTAGGTTTTCTATTTGTAAGTCAGGGTTTAAATTACTTGAACTAGTTAAATATATATATCTATGATAAAATCAAACTTAGAAGTAATGACCAGCAGTTATTTTGATGGCATAGAAGTGTTGATCCATAATGAATATGAAATTTGAGGCGAAAGCAGATTAAATCTTCATTTTTGATTTCAGCAAACATGTTGCGGCTGCAAACAAGTCGGCACACTAAATGAGCCTATTCCAAAACGTTTACATTTTAGATACATTTGCAGTAAGCTTAAAAGGAGCAGACAGACTGCAGTCCAGTAGGCCAAAGCGTAAAAAGCAAGTGTCTTAAGTTCAGGGTAAATCTTAATTTAGACTGAGTTTTGGTTCTCAATGCATTTTGATTGGATAATTAATATTGCTTTAAAATTACTATTAGCTGTTTTAGTTCCATTTACATCACCAGAGTTACGTAAGAATCATGACTGACACGGAATCATGACACAGATTAATCTCGAAATGACGCAATGCAAATAGAGGTTACTACTCTTAGAACATAGAAGGGAATTTAAGCTGCTAATTTAATATTTCACATATTCTTTATTTTTATTACATATATGTAATACAAATATCAGTATATATATATATATATATAAAGATTAAATTGAATTTAAATACAAGTTGAATTAATTCTTTGCGCCATTGCTGCAAGGAATGAAATTTAAATTTTAACAAACATGTATATAAGTAAAAAGCAAATTTAAAGTTAAAATAATTAAGAAATTGTGCAAACATATAAAAGATTTAATTTTTGAACTAATCTACAATATCATTTAAATTCAGAGAGCATAAGTAAATCAAGTGCAATACAAACCATGAGAATAAATTCACCAATTTAGCAAATTAAAATTATTCTAAAACATTTTTTTTAAAAAATGCATAAGTGAATGACTCTTGAGCAGGCAGGAGAGAGACTTATCAAGGGAAAGTTGCCTCCAAACCTAACTCTTCAATCATTCAATTCGTGTTTCGTCATTCATGCAGGCAAGGGTAAAAGTCAAAACCAAAAGTAAATAAATAGCGAAGAATGTCCAAAACGAAATACCAATAAAGTGGTACCTTGAGAAATTAGCAATTAAAATTAAAGGTATAAAATAAAAGGTCTAAAAGGATATTTTTATCGTCACTGAATCATGAAGAATTGATACGAATCATATAAAAGTAATGAAGTCTATCGTAAATTAACTCCCCCTTCGTTGTTAGTACGAGATTCTCAAAATTTAAAAAATATTCTCGTAATATACCCCTTCTCAGCGGTTTCAGAGAAAGAGCTCTCCTAGATTTCATAATGAATTTGTCGACGCAGTGATTTATTTTGTCTTACTGAAAACACGAAACTACTTGCAAACGCCAGTCCGTTTTTCACTCTAACTGTTGAACTTTATGCCATCCTAATGCAAGACATAATATCACGGCGAAATATACTGAGACTGTCATTCAGTCTACGAATCAGCTACCCATTCAAATTCTCTAAATATTTATGGATGGTTTTAGACCTAACTAACAGAGACAGCAATAAGAATAGGCTAGATTCAAGTTACAGAGACATAGAAATAAATATATCTTATTATATATTGAAATGCTAATATTACTATACTTTCGTATTGGAATGAAAGTTTAGGCTTTTTTTTAAGGAATATCATTGTACTAATCCCTTCGTTCTTCAAGCTTTTGTTGACGTCAAAATATTGCAAACAAAATTATGTTGGCTGGTAACATATATATTTCCGCTATTATGCCTTCAAAGTATCCTGAAAGTCTAGAAGACAGATCGAAATATGGATTACCGTGTATTATTTTCCAAAACCTGAAATCGAACTGTTTGGAAAAACATACTTACTGACGAGCTATCGCACCCATTGCATTAAACAAATTAGAATTTTGTTACTATGCTTCTTTTACACGAAAAAGAATCTCGCATTTCTGTATTGATTTTCAGGTTTGATTAGTTTGGATTGATAGCCAAACCGTCTACATCTCCCTCGAGGAATATGCATGTATTTGAAATGTTATCGTAAATAATAAATTTGTAGGGCAGCTGATATATTCAAAAATGTGTGTATTGTCTACAGTGAGATTATACAGCATTATACTACGTATAATTCTTGCACAACAGGAAAATTTAACTGGCTATTTCAGGTTCTGCAACTTTATAACAATTAAGTAAATATTTTTAAAAGTATTTATTCAACCATTCCAGAATTAGTATAGTTTTTTTTACAGTGTTCAAAGTATTTCCTTTCTCTTCTTAGAACCTCACCAGCTGCCGAGCATTAAACTCGGTGCACACTGCCAGTTAGACCTGGTGTTACATCCTGGCGAATGAGATGGGTGCATGGTCATTTTCATTGTTTTCCCGGTGTATAATGTGCGTGAGACCCCAGTTTTGCGAACGAAGTCCTCCACGAAGGCATCCATCCCTTTAGGGAGATGTTCCTACCGCAATTAAACAAGTTATCTTTCCTTCTTTAAAAGAAGTTGAATCATAATTAACTTAATTTATATCTTGTGAATGATTTATTTCATTGGTTTTTAGCTTTGTTACCGTAAAATAATAGATACTTCTCTCTGAAACGTGCTTGTGAGTTTATGTTTTTGAAGAATGTATGCTGCCTATCACAGGCCTTCAAAATTTCAGTTGCAACTCTTTTTTAATTTATATTGTACTTAGAGTTTTTTTCCCTTAATTTTCCCACCCCCGACAGTCGGTTATTGTACTGGCTCGAATGTGTACCTTGGTAGTGTCAGCACCGGGTAATAAAAATACGAATCTGTTCGTGGTGCAGGAAGGGGCTGTTGATATTGTCCTAGATGGCAGGTGGCTTCGGCCCTCCAAGAGAAGGCTGGGACAACGATTAGCCTTTCGACTCTCCGCTCCGTGCCCTGCGTGATGCGTTGATGCTCGCTAGCTTAACGACCTCTTCATGATTTGGGAATAGTACATTGGCAAGCCTTATTGTGCGATCTTAAAAGAAAGTGGTACAAATACACGCAATTCTTTCATAATCTTACTCTGAGGGTGGGCAGCGATTGCTCAATCCGAAATGATTTTAATTTTTTTGTCTTACCCTTTTTCTAGTATTTTCACCGTTTCATTATAATTTATTGTAACTATTTCTCAACGACTATATGAATTTACAAAGTCATCTCGCTGAACTTAATGAAAACGATGGTCATAAGGTAACGTAACAAATGTTTTAGATACATTGTAAGGATTATGTTAATTTTATGAACAGTTAAATTTTGAGTTAAACTTCCTTTCTTATCGCTTCTTAATTTCAGTTTACCACTTCCGGCCAGAACCCAGTTTTAGAATCACGTCTGAATATAAATTGAGGAAGAGGTTATTTAACTGCGAAGTTGTACTGTCTTAGAGAGAACCAGAGATTCTGGTTAGCACGCGTCCGCATTTTTAGCCTACTCTCTCTCCTAAGCTATTACTACGCTCGGCCGTACTTTAGGCCCTTAATAGTTTCGCAGTCAATTAGCGTTAAGGGGCCAACTCTGTTAGAATTTTGATAGCTTCGGCTATATGTTTTAGTTAAGATTAGTTAAGTTTTAATTGTAGTTTTCTAAGTTGAAGCCCGAGTGTTGGCTTTATTGTACAACTCCAATACGGAGTTTTGTTAAAATTTAGTTGGAATAATAAAGGGTTATTTCATTAGACTTGAGTGTGCTGAAGGGACCACGTAGATAACGATAAAAACGAGCGGGTCGTACTGAGCTGATCAAAGTCGTGCTGTCACTTTTATGGTGCCCAACGAGAGGTGAAGTCTTGAACTCCTTTCCACGATAAATTTCGTGAGCTTGTTTTGTTGTTACTGTTAACTAAGTGAGATAAATCGCAACAACAACAGTAGGTAACACTGCTGATCATTAATAGCTCCAGCTAATTTCAAATCCTGGTGCAAAATTTAGCTAATAAAACAGCAGATTTTAAAATAGATATATTTATAAAAGAAAAATTTCTGTCCCAAGGACTTTGTGCTGTTATTATTACTAAACATCCATTAATCGCTCTTTCTGTCATATGGGTGATATATATGAAATTTTGATGTGTGAAACCCATCATGAACCTACGGTCGTATAAACATTCCTTTGATCTTCTAATTTTGAACAAGAAAAACATATACTTTTTTTTTTTTAAATTTATCCATCTCATCCAATCATGACCATTGTATCTTATATTAGAGACGACTGAAATTTTCATCAAAACCTTGGAGATAATCAGATGGATAACCTAATGGTACGGAGGTCAGCTTTTCTTTATTGTTCTAATTTAGAAGACTGTGTTAAAATGTTAAGCAATTTAAAATCGTAATGTTTGATAAAACAAGAATAATTTCCTAAATTCAACTGGCTTATGTATTCAATTTCTTTGTATTTATCAACATATAATATTTCGTTTGATTCAGCCTCGTAGATCATTATGAACAACGAAATTCTGAAAATTTATTTTAATGACAAGCCTAATATTTTATCATTTGACTCATTGCTTTTAATCATAGCAATAAAAAATGCAGGTATTTTGTATAATAACGCTTTCAGCATACCTCTATTACCAACGTTCCTGGAATCAATGGTGAAAATGAGCAGCTTTGACGGCGCCAATTTGGTATGAATTTTTTTAGCGGCAAGCATACTTATTTTAAATGTTGCAGGTGGAGACTACAGCAGTGAAAATGGACGCGTGGAACTGTTTGAGGAATTCATACCGCGTCACCTAATTGCTTTGTGGCCATTCACTTTCACTCGAAATCAAATATGTGCTGCATAATGCGTTCATTTTAAGAACAAATATCTTTCGGATGAAACTAAAATTGAAATACCTTGTTTATTTTGCTTTAAAGTTCTTAATTTACTGTTCTTGTACCCTTAGGAGCTCTCATATATGTCTAGACATAACTGACAGTAATAATAAAATCTGTGACTCCTGTTTCAATAATTTTCCTACATTTAGTGAAAATGAGTCGAGAATGGAAATATTGCGACATAATATATTTTGGAGTAGACATAATGAATTCGGGATCAGAAGTTCGTAATTGACTCTATCAGGACTACTAATTCTTTTTATCTGTTTCGCGAACATGTAAGTGTTCTGAGTAGAACAGTTAGTTTACTGAAAACTATGTCCTTTTCAATTGTAGAAGAGACGACACAGAGAGGAAGGGTTTAATTACTCTTTGTTCTTCACAATTTACAGGTGTTCCCGCATTTCGGGATACAAAGAGCAGCACTTGTGGTCTGAACGTAAGAAAATAAGAACTATAAGCTAACTAAATGTGAGAGCTAAACACAAATATTTTACACAGACTAGTAACATGCGGGAAAACTACAATACGTCTTCAATAACAAGAAGACTAAATCTTCTGTCCTTAAAGGCGGACAGCAACTGACTTGAAACCCGCATGAAGTAAAGTGGTAAGAAGTCTCAATTTCTCTCTCTCTCTCTCTAGCTCTTTCTTGGCGAAAAGCTACAACTTAAGAGTTTGCAAGCACAATTCGCATAAATATTGTTACGAATTTGGTATTTAAATAGCTAATGTTAGCTAAATTATAAATTAAATGGCTTTATTTCCCGCGCAGTGCAGCGGGTGACGAATATTAAAAGAAAGCTAAGCCGGAAAATTGAAAATACAAGAGCGCGTGCATGTAACATTTAATAGATATCTCTTCTTTGATTTCGAGAAAGTTCCAGAAAGTTCTTGCGCTCGATTTAAAAAATCTTACAAAAAGGAGGTAAACCTCTCAATTCGGTCAGGCAGTTATTTTAGTTAGCTTGTTGTTGTTTCAAGAGTTTGTTTAGAAAACCGCTCTTGTTGATTGTAAAGAATTCACAGAATAGCTTTTATTAGCTGTTTTGAATTAAGTTCTATCAAACGTTTGAGTTGTTAAAAGATAACTACTGTGAGATATTGTAATACTGCACGATAATTTGAGGAAATTTAAGCATATTTGCTGTGATAGTAAAAGTTTTTCTTCATTTTTCATCGGACATGTGCATTCATTTCGTAACGAACCCGTACGCACGCAACAATATAACTAGCGCATTTATTCTGGAACTGGAAAATAGGAGAGGATAGTAAAATTTCAAAATAAAATAAAACTTAAGATCCTTATAACTCTAGTTTTTGTGTTACAAATTGCCTTCTATGAGACTAGGGTGGCAGTAAATAGTTTACATGTACAAGTACAGGTTGAAACAAGGTCAGCACCTGTGCTTTTCGGTAGGTATGTGTTAAGTATTGCTGGACCTTGTTGACTATTAAGTTTCCACCCCTATTGTGAAGGTAGAAACTCTGGTTAATCATCTGAGGGTCTAAAACCTTTCTTCCCCTACCAGCAAATACTCGAGAGGACTTTCGGCTCACCGTATATTTTGAGTTCTTCCTTACGCTTACATATATCCATATTCTCGAAGCTTATACGTTTACAAATATCCATTTCTCCAAGATTCGAACCCGGGCTTGTCGGTGCAGCAGTCGGAATGAATAAACACTATAACTTGTAGATGCTTTTTAGTGTCAAATTTAAAAAAAGCACTAAATATTTATGCTCTTCACCTCATACTCTAATATCTATCCGGAAGTATGTGGTGCAGTCAGAGATATTTTGGTTCGCTTGATTACTGCAAAGCAAGAGAGGTCTGCAGGCCTAAGTAGAGCCATGTTTTCTCGGACGACTTTATAAGGTAATCTGGCTTGTATCCAATTTATATATGGGTAAACACTTAAAATGCCGATACAGTCAATCCGTTCGATAGAATTCTCGTGTTCATCTACCAGTGTTGAGCATTTTTGCACTCGGCTGTTCGTGAGTTCAGTTAGTGATAAGTATGGAAAAGGATTTCATTAGGACATTTCATAGTTACAAAAAAGGTGCCAAGGGAAGTTGAAGTGTCTGATACTTCTATTCTCTAGAATATAGCTCCATGATAAGATCGGACACGGTAGAGACTAGGTGGAAGCCGAGGTAGTTACTGCATCTGAAATTCAAATGTTTTAGGGTATGTAAAACATAAAATTTAACTTGTTATATTTTTGGAACAGATTTTTTTTCGCTTTTCATCAGCTCAATATACATAAAGAAACTCAATATTCATTACGGAAACATTTGACAGATTAAAATTTGTTTCTAGGTAATACCAGCCAATATTGTAAAGATGCGAACTCGTGTCGTGGAACGGAATTTGATTAGAAATAAAATGTGTGTTGCTACAACTGCAAAGCAAAGTAAAAATATGAAGCTGCTGAAAAACATTTTAATTTAATACTTGCTCACTTTGTGAATTAAAGAAAGAAAACAGGCTTTTGGAAAATAACGCCATTGTAACGGAAATCGACAAAACTGCTGCTGGAATGATGCATGTGATGTCGTTTGAATTTAATAAAACATTTGAAAATACGGACGCGTAAATGCAAATAAAAACATTTCTGATGCTCTGTCTCTCTCTTTACCGAAAGAGATAAGTTAAAACCGGAGAATTCATTTGGCAAGGACATTTCTATCGAAATTTAGACAACGACGTTTTCATTAGATGCAAACAAACACCATGAAAAATGGCGACGAATCACCGAAATGATAATTTGGTGCCCGCCTATACCAGACGGGACTGATGCATCTCTGGCTAATGCATACCCGGAGGGTAATAACAATCTCTTTTTCCAGCTAAAATTGAAAAGGGAAAATGCTGATAAGAGAAAATGATGAACAAGTGCTCGTTCTCTCGTTGTTAAAATGTCCCTAATCATAGGAAGGAAATGGATGAAATGTGCAGGTACTAACTGCTTTCCTTGCATTGCTTTTCATTACAGGTGCTTATATGCTAAGTTGTTGGAATCGACAATTCTCATTCTTTCCTAATAACTTAATGTGTTTGCATCTACTTATATATTCATGAATCTTTAACCAAAAGTATATATTTACGAAATGGAAAGAGAGCAATGAATGAAAGATCACCTTTTAATAACCAAACATTAGCAATACCCGAGAGTTTTACTTTTTTTTAGAAAAGTCGAATTCCTCGCTTGAGCAATGAGTAATTAAAAATGGAAACTGTGGGTGAAGATTACCAACTAATTAAGGTTGTATTAAATATTCATGCGGAAGATCAACTAACTGCGCTGTTTGTTGAGATGGGAAGTCAATATTGAGAAACCACTGGAAAAGGGCACTGAACATTCAGTCGAATAAGAAGGGAAATATTTAAATAAATTTCCTTAATACCACATCAATATGACAGTTTAAAAATACCAAAAAAAATCAAGGGCTGCAAATTTCTTTGTCAAAATAATATGAAAGCTGAAGCTAAACGATTCCTAAAAAGTATTAAAACTTTCATTACAGAAATATAAATATGCAATGAATAGTTGTACGTTAGAATGGATACCTATCTCATTATTATCTGATAATAAAATAATTTAAATTAATATATTGAATATGATGATCTTGCATGACTATATATGAGATAATATAGGATCATTAAGATTGACCATAATGTGCAATGTGATCCGAATTTTCCCTTTCAAGAGAAAGAGCGATTCCAAGCAACAAAATTAAATTATTGAAACATCATTAACTAAAAAATGTTAGTTATTTAAATTAAAGTAAAAAATTGATATTTATGAAATATCTATTTACTGTATGATACCTTATATATATTAGAGATAACCCTTTGCATTATGATATGTAATATAGACTAGAAATATTTCTTTGTACTATGTTTGCTTTGCAAATGTTTTTATCGAAGAAGACATTGTCTGTTCTCTGAACTTCTTCAGAGAAGCAGATGTGGAACATATTCTCTTTCGATTATGTCAACTATGCCCTTTTCAGGATTTAAACCATTCTTGCCAGCTGGGTATTCTAACCGCTTATACCACAAAAGTAGGTATGGGGAAATGCGATAAAAAATCTTTGCTCTCTCCTTATTTAAAGGGTGACACTACTGAGTCCCAACCATCAAGATCCAAGAAGTGGTAAATTATCGTTCACCACATTTTAGTTTGGAAGTTTGGAAGCCGCTGTTGAAAATATTTGGTTTCTTCGGGCAGGAATCGTGAAACATTGATGGTGTCTCCTGGATTGGAACCATTCCCCTTCCGTTTGCTAGATAAACGCACCAACTGCTTAACACCATTAATAATTCCAGTAATAACTGTTAGTTGTAAAGTAAAAATGCACATATATAACACTAAATTCAAAACTTAGGCGAAAAGAGCAACTTTAGTTTAATTATGTGTTAAATAAAATACTATTAATTTCGAGTGCTATTGGAAACAGACCATCCTTTTATAAGAACAAGATCAGAGTGTAATCATCCTTGAAATCTATAGAATTCTCTTCAGAATCTGCGCCAAACGTTTTTGCCTAAATTTTGCTTTGACATGTTTCTTTTCTGTATGTAACATTTCAGTAAAACACAGAAGCAACTGAAAATGTTTCAGGGATTTTAGTTTAGGAAAATAGTATATTAATTGAAATATATGTAATAAGACTGTAATTTATTATCTAATACACAGTATTATTTACGCCTGTTATATAAATGAATGTACGAAAATGAATTATCGTATCACTTTTTAATAGAAACATAAAACAAACGAAACCGGATAATAGCTATATTATGAAACAATAATATCTTCTAGACATCTACAGATCACTTATTCGTTCAGCACGAATTCTGTATAATTTTGCTCTTAGAGGAAAAATAAACAATAGGCATTTGACTTGAATATTTCCTATTGTTATTATTTTTCTCAAATTAGAGGGTTTATTTAAAATAGTTATGGTTACGTAAGAGTGAATATTATACATATATCTGTGCACTAACTATTTTTAAAAATATAAACATTCTGAATTACCACTGAATGTATATCTATCAAAATTTTAATCCTCTTAATAAATGATCTTGGTTCTGCCCACTGTAGATTTAGATCAAAAACAAATGTTTCATCACCTAGTGCTTGTTCCCCACCTTTAATATTTACTGTACATTGCTAGTCTTGCAAAATAAGATTTTCTTAGTAGAAAACGAAATTCAAGAATCTGAAGGGAAAAAAATGCATTTGGAAAGAAATTTTGCATTCAACTTTCAAATTCGGTATGTCGAGTCAACAAAGGGGATTCTGAATGCTTTTAGATACATTTTCCAAAAGCCCTTCTACATTCCTTTTATTTTTTCTGTTTGTGCACTTTCTATGTTTTCACGCATGTTCTGTATAGGACGTGATCACAGGATGTACACGTCATCGCTTGTGAACAACAGAAGCTGAGGCGAGATATTCAAAAGTTTCTCATCTTTACCCTTTCCCATTTTTGAAAATATACATGGTCAAAGGAAGGTGCTAGTGATGTGCTGGGGACTGTATTTTTATAGAGTTTAAGTTTTAAGATTATCACGGTGTAATAAAAATAAAACATGTTCCTTCAGTTTGCGTGACAGAAGCATTCCCCACAGAAATTTAGTCGACCTTTTAAACAAGCTTAATTTGAAGAAAATTTTTATTTCATTATTTTACTAACCAGAGCATGAAAATATCTGCCAAGTGTGCGAATATGTCTTGTTTCTGCATTAAATTAAGTAAAAGCTTTAAAAGTAGGGATAAAGCACTTGAATTCCACGAACCCCATAAATTTTGAAAAAAAAAATCAGTATTCGAAAAATTGAATTTTCAGTCTTGTTTGTCATTTGAATTCCTCGAATCTTATATGAAACTCAGTGAAGTATTTCAACTCAAAAACTTCAGAAAAAAGTTAGTTTGACGACTTAATGAAATGCTCATTAAAGAAAGAACATAAATGTTGAATTGCAATGGGTCATCAATATCACATCATGGCTGTCCTGAATGTCACTCTTAATTTAATAATTCCACCTCTAAATCACATCAAATAACGGGATTCTTATACAGTTAGCTTCAGATTATTCAGAAACGTATTAACCGGTAAGCAGATTAACCCTCATAAAAAAGTGTCAAGTTGTTTATTGAGGAATGATTGAAAAAGCTGCTATCGCAAATCATTAGAATGAAGCAATATTTTTACGGAAAGTATACAAAAAAAGACAATGTGTGGAATAATAGAAGTGATATCAGATGCTCTCAGAGTATTTAGGATTTTTTTATCTACACTAGTGCGTGATGAAGCATACACTAACATTGTTAGAGTGTCCCTTACCCTTAGAAAACCGAGGTTTTCACTAACCTGTATGCTTAAAATATTGAAACGCCCGTCTCCGTTCATTACACATCCAGGTACATTTCTTCCCTTCTCCGTCCATTAACGCACAAAAAGGTGTGAAGATTTCAAATGACATCCTTCCTACTTCCTAGCAAAGAAGCTTCTGTTGGTCTTTTAGGACAAGCTGTCTGTAATAAATTGATACAATACGTTTGGAGAAACTGCACCTGCTACTACATACCTTAGTGGGAGGAAAGAAAAATACATCGCAATTGATATACGAGATAGAAGGATATAAGACTATTTGTTTTGCATCCGTTTCTGCTACTGGTAAACGTCTCATTGATAGAATAAACCAGTGATCTCGAAATGGCGGCCTCTGAAGAAATTTTATCGAATGCATTGGTCCTAAACTAATAACTATCATTATTGTGATATTGTTTATTTTGTCAAGATAACTAGCATAATAATAGCATTAATTATTATGCAAAGCATTATTATGGGATAAGCTATTATGTCATTAATTATTATGAAGAAATATTTTGTGTACAATTTTGCTTCATTTTCCTTACCATTAAAAAAAGGACATAAATAACGCCCTAGAAAATCTAAAAAATATAGGTAATTAATTTACACATTTAAATCTTATTCAAAGATTTGATTAAACCTTTACGTGCTTCTCAGAGATAAATACCCTTTAACGAATTTTCTCAAAAAGAATAATCAATTTCTTTAAGAATATACTCATAGGTGAAAACAAATTTTTTTTCGTAGTTGGAAATTAATAAGAACAGAATCAGCCTGGACAATGCATTTGTGGACAATGCATCTGGAAATGTATACAATCCGTGCTAGAGGTAGTTTGTGGTAAATTTTCTCCGAAGTTAGAAATTCTATCAAAATCAAAATGAGTTGCTGTAGTTGAATGTTGTAATAAGAACTCAAGATGTTTATAATCATTTGCATACGAATATATGTGTTTTTTCTACATGCGTTAAAACGATTTAGTAAATAAAAGAAAGAGAATAGGATGTCAATATTTATTCTTGAAATTTTAGTAATTTGATTGGTATCGGAAAGGTGTCATAACTTATTTAAGAAAGTTATTTAATTGTTAATTCAACGTATTAGAATTATTTGAAATAAATGCTAGTCTGAAAATGCTACGTTTAGCTAATGATGCTATAAAATGTAATCAACAGAAGTTTCTCGCATATACCAATCTTTAGATGTTAGACAGAAACATGGAAATTGGAATTTTTTCTTTGCTCCATTCTAATAATGCTTACGTAAGTTTTGTTATAAATTCAGTAAATAAGATTTAATATTTAATTAAGAAACTGTTTAATTAAATAGTGATATTATGGTTAATTTTTTCATTTCAATTTAAATTAATATACAGTCTGTTTTTTTAAGATCGTGGAATCGGCGAGAGTATCATTTTAGTTCCAGATTACAGTCATAAATAATACATTAACACGTAATTTGGAAGACATAATTATTATAATCCACCTCGATACAACAGAATAAACTAAGTTTGTATTTATGGATGTAAAGATTTTTGCAATGATAACAACATTATAGCGGTTTGCTTACTTTGATAACAGTAAAGTAAATGCATTCTGTGCGATTGTTTTGCTACTGCCTAAATTGACATAATGGTTTCTTGGAATACAGAATTATAATCATATTCATGATAAATTTCTGGAAATAGCCTTGGATTACATATTCCTACATTATATATAATACAGCAATTTATCATTCTATTTATGACCTGTCTCTTTTTCTTGGAAGCAGTTTCAGCATTTCTACTAACGTTTTATTTCATTGTTTAATTGACTGAAGTTATGAAATGTGACGAGCATCCTGCAATGTTTACAGTAAGCAACACGTCGGGTGTTCACTACAATGCATACCTAGCAAGCATTGCATGTGACATCATTGCAGTATTCCTGTATTTACTTTTGTCTAATGTTTACCAACTACTAATTTTATGTCAATATGATTTATTTATTTTCACCGCCGTTTAACATTCTTCCACCGTTGAAAACGTCATGGGAATTCATATCTTGTGTGTGTGTGCGCATTGCATTAAATTTTCATAATAGAATTATCTTTACTTTATAGGAGTAAATGATAAAGCAGATAAGCCAAGTGTATTCATTGTATGCATTTCCAATGTAATTAACTTTGCATTTACATTGCAATTAAGTAGAATACAAACAGCATAAATGTTTTTATGCTATTTGTATGCTGTGCATGTTTTCTGCTGGAATTTTATTTTTTCAAATTCGTATTAATCTCCAAAATATTTTCCAATGTAAGTAAGGGGGAACCATTTTTAAGCGAACTCACGCTATCGAAACTTTCGTACTTCAAAGATTATCTACATACCGTATTTTCTTTTTTTCCAATGGCATTGTCTAGCCGTTGCTCAATATAAAGGCCGGAAGCAGTGGCCTGTATAATATGGAGGCACTTGGCCACCGTTCCCTCTTATGAAAGAACAGACCAATTACAAGCATGCCTTCTTGGGGTTTGAACCTGGGCCCCTCAGTACGGCATTCAGAGTCACTAACCCATTTTCCGTCTGGGCGGCAGGTACAATAAAAATATTTTAACTTTTTTGAATTTTAACCCTTCGCTAACCTGCATCCTCAAAATACCGAACCGCGCGAAATACATTTCCAGTTTCACAGCAATTTCTTCTCCTCCCCGTCCATTAACGCAGAAAATATGTGTGAAGATTTCGAATCACATCTTTTGTACTTTCTAACAAAGTTTCCATTAGCCTTTGAACCCTTTCTTTATAAAACTATTCTGAAGATCAGACTAAAAAGCCTTTCTGGCTTTGTTATGATCACGACTTAGCTTTAGTTTATTTCCATTATTTTTATAGGAAGGAATAAATTGATTAAAAATAAAAATAATCCTTAAATTTTTAAACTGCACTTTTATTGCTGTTTAAAGCTTAAAAGCGCACTGTACCACAAAAGAATCAACAACGAAATGTCACGAGCAACTAAAAGATAAGAAAACTCTTAGGAAAAGCTGTCTGCAGTAAACTGATATCATTTGGGAAAACTGCACCTGCTACTGCATACTTTAGGTGGAGGGAAGAAAACAAGATTACAATATTGGCCGTTTTCGGGCGGTTCTGGTTGTTTCAATGTAGGGCGGATTGGTTGTGAAAGAGTTAACAGGAAATCTATACTATAAATAATTTAAATAATTATTAAAAGTAAGAGTATATAATAAACTGTTCATTTAAATTTATATTTGTTCAGTTTTAAAGAATTATTATTTAAATCATCAAATTTTAACTCAAGAACAGAAATTGTCAATATACGCATCTTATTGTGACTGATGACTTGCGTCATGAATGAAACATAAAATTTCAGGTGATATTAGAGAATTATGTTAACTCTACAACTTTATGGTCCAATGTTCCCTTTGTTTTAATTACGTTGTATTACTATATGATCCAATTAATTTAATGTTTTCCTTAACACTTTGTTTTCTAAAACAGCATTCTGAGCGATCATCTGTGCCTTAACACATTTTACAATGTAATTTATACTTTTCTGTATGTTTCCTCCCTTGCTTTTGATCTGTTCATTTCTTTTTTTTTACTTACAAAAACATAAATAATAGCTCTAAATCATCTGTAAATTAATAAGAATTTAAACCCAGGAGGTTTAGGGAAGCCTACTACAGTATAGTAGAGCCCGGGTTCGAATCCTGGAGAAAGCATGGATGTTTGTAAATGTAGTGTGTCTTTACGGTATGAAGGCACTCTAAATATATGACAAGTCGAAAGTCCTCTGTTGCGGTTCATTGGTAGTGGAGAAAGATGGGAGATTCTCGGATTACCTCCGGGGTGTTCTCCTGTCAAATGTAGTGGCGGAAGTAGAAGTCTAATCTCCTTGAGGCCCTGGCAACCATTCTTCAATGAAATACAGGACAAAGACAACAACAAAAGCATTAATAAGAATTGCTTTAACAAATAGGAAAATAACAAAACAAAATGAAAAAGAATTCTAAATGTAATGATTGTTATTGATGCAATCAATTCCGATTGTGCATATTTTATAAATAACAGCTTATAAAACTGCAATTTGTAAAACCTGTTCAGTAATCCAGATGCTATAATTAATAGTGTGCTAAAATAAGAAACGTATTCACACTTAAATACAGGTTGTAAACATTAACCGTTCAGTAGGATATTAATGGGTCTCTTTAAATTAACGAAATCCTCTTAATATACGATTTGCATTCATTATTCAATTAAAGTATGAATTGTAATCACTTTATGCTAATAGCCTGAGTAAAATAATGTGTAAGTCATTGTTCTCTATGCCCTCACACCCAGGTACCTTACCCTAGAAGCATGCAAAGGTTCTCTGAAAGACAGCATAAATCGATTCTTTTCCAGAGTCTCCGTGTCAAGCAATTTATCAAGCAGGATCGGAGACTACTTTTTGTCTGTAACATAGCAGCTCCTTATTTCCTCTGTGGATCCCCCCGCTCTTTCATTCCTTTCTTTCCCCCCTGCAACTATGTTGATGAAACATAGTACGACGGCGAAACGTTCCGTCGACTTTTAAAGCTTTTTAGTAAACTCATTTTGCGCCGACCTAATCAAGAATTCCGTTATTACGGGGAATATCATTAATATTGCTACGAGAGTTCAGGCAGGAGGGATTTTTTCCTTGCCCTCTTCCTCTGGATTGCTCTTCAGTTTAATGCTTTAAATTATTAAGATGATGCTCCTGTATTAGATTAGGGAATATTTTCAGGCTTAGTGATAGATCTTAAATTAAAATTTGAAAGGAGACTGAAAGGTGTTTAGAGGGCGCGAAATGGTCTTGTTTGCCATCGCTTCATCAAAACAGGCCTCAAACTTTCTAATTTATTTTCGGATATATTAGACAGTGATGGGGCGATAGTTTCACAATATCAATAACTATTTTTATTTTGAAATGTAACTTTTTATCGGGGAAATGTCATTCATCCTTAGTAGTATTTTAGACATTTATTAAAATGAAACATGCACCTGAAGATCTGAAGAGGGCAGATAACAGTAAAGAAGGTTCTTAAATTAGCATTTTTACTGGAAAGTATGCAAAATTACACCCCATTTTCATACCTTTTTTTTATCTGATAAACAAAGTGACAAGTAAATGGTGCATTGTTTGAAATAGAATATCAGTTTTTAAGTTGAAATTGCACTTCATGTCCATGTACTCACACACATGTACATTTAAGACTTCTTGTTTTAAGATACAGTTCATATTTATTAATGAAAAATAATTACCCTAAATATGGGAACCATTTGAATGTGAAACCCATCAATATTATAATTTGCATCTGTGCGTGTGATGAGTGCTACAGTGTTTCCGGCATTTTGAATCCTTCGTATAAGAATGATAAGAAGAAGAAAAAGAAAAAAAAAATACTTAATACTAAAATTTATTAATTAAATCAAAGTTTGAAATCTGCATTAGGAAATCTAATTTAAGAATCCAGTTTATAAAAGCGATAATACGTTTATTAAGTGAATAAATAAACAATAAGAAATGTATCCTTAGAGAAATCTGAGCTCTCAGGCTCCTTTTGGCAATATAAATTACCAAAAAATACATGAGGATTATCTCAATTATTTTTGCATTTTTCCCAATCTATTTTTCGTGTACAGATGATAAGATTATTTCAAGGAACAAAACTGAGGAATGCTAAGCATTTAACTAAATTCTCTCCGAAAATATAGTTTTGAAGCTCACTATGAATTAGTACTGCTTGTTGATCAAAATCTATTTAAATTACAGTAACTTAGTTCCTTTTTGAGGACCACATTTATTGGTCATCCATTAAAGTTAAGTTAAACCTCTGATCAAGTCCATTTCAGATAACGATGAAAATCTGAAAAAAAGAGTTTCAAACGTCATTGTCTTGAGATACAGTCACTCCTAGACCAAGTCCTACATAAATGATTGCCAGCTGCATTTGGAGATAACTTTTGACATCGATTATACTTGCTAAAGTTGCACTAACAGTTACCTTTGCGTTGAATTCTTTCCTTTATACTTTTCTCGGAAAATACTGGCTCAATCTAGAGGTCTTCGCTCAGTCCAGGCAAATTTAAAAAAAAAAAAAAAAAACAGCATAGGTTAAAGTTATGAAGAAGTAACTTAGATTCTAATCCAAATTATGGCCATTGTATTGCTGCTTTCCTAGAGAGCCACCCATCAATGTAACAGCTTTATCCCTTAGAAAATCAAAGCCTTCGCCAAGCTGTATACTCAAAATCAAGAAAGGCGCGTTCCTGTCCATTACACATCCAGTCCGTTTCCTCCCCTCTCCGTCCATCAACGCACAAAGAGGTGTGAAGATTTCAGATGGCATCCTTTCTACTTCCTAACAAAGAAACTTCCATCAACCTTTTAGGAGTAGTCTTCATTAAACTGATACAATGCATCTGGGGAAGTACCACGTGCTACTGCATATCTTTTAATAAAAGAAGAAAACAACATCGCAATCTCGGCCGCTTCGAATGATTGTGGGCGTTTGGATGGAAAGCCATCTCGGGCATTTTGCCATCCAAACCGTTAAAAGAATAACATTAGTGACCTTCGGTAACTTAAAAGTGAACTGTGTTCTTTTGGGCGACCCGGTGTTGTAGCTTCGCACAGCGTCTGTTGAAACTGTAAGCTAACCATTATATTGCTGATTGAAGAAAAGGCGACCAATTCAGCAACTCCTAATCGGAACAGTTAAGTGCATGCAAGTAGCTTGAAATATGTATTTGAGTTGAATAGCGAAATAATTTTTTGAATTATGAATTTAAAAGAATACCTTACATTAAAAAAATTAAAAGCTATTCAAATAGTATTCATAATAGGGAACTCTATATGCAGTGTAAAACATACATCTTATGAATAGTTGTGTGACTAAACACGCTTCAGTAGAGGTTAAGGAAACTTAACTATAAACCCTCCATAATTCTTACGCATCACTGGTAAAGAAATTATTTAAACTTTAAGATGTAAACGGTTATTTTGAAATGTTTTTCGACAATATACCTTAAAAAGAAGTTTTAGTGCTTACTAAAGAGTTAAAAGCGAACTGGAGATAAATAAGTGTAAATTTTTCTATAGTTTTGAATTTTCCTTTTTGTCTCCTTTTTTCTCTGCTACACAATGCGATTTCATATGCAAACGTTTGCTTTTAAGGCGCGCTTTTATTAGTTCAAATTTAAAGCATTATCTTGCATGAAAGGAATGCTTTAATTAAATTTAGTTTGCAAATGGTAGATAATAAAGCCGGTAAATAAAGAAAGGGAATCAATTAAAAAATTATTTGTAATATACGCATTGTCGGGAATTTAGAACAATTCGTTTCGTACTTAAACGCTAATAAAGATATCTTTTCAATAATTTTACTGTTCTTGGCTCTTAGTTTCATGTTCTACCGATTTTATCATCGAGCAAATCATATTTTAGAAGCATCAGATTTATTTAGAATTGAACTTTAAAGGGAATGGTTAAAACTGTTTATGTCTTTCTATTAGAAAATCCTCTTATTTCGCTACGCAGGAAAAGTGCTGTTGTATTAAATATAAATAATAAAAGCAGGAAACAGTCTTCCTAATGTTGTGGTGTTTCTTTACATTTATACGCAATATACATTCAAAGACTTTCTTCTACTTGAAAATGAACAATACTTTTTGTTTAATAAACGTACATGTAAGGGAAAATGCGATAGTTATGTTTACTTAAGCAACTGTACTCTTCGCTGTTAGCTGAAATTACTAATCCTGGTATGGTATATAAATTAAGGCACTTTGACATTTAGAGCTTCAAGGTCACAGTCTTGAAACCTTATGAGCTTCATGACAATTTTCAAAGGGCTGTGGAAAAACGGGAAAGTAAATAAAGAAGACTAATAATGTGTTACTCTGCAGAGCTGATTCTACTACTGCAAAGTACCGTTTCGAAATACTGGAAAGGGAGTCATTCCTCCAAGTATTCTAAAAGGGCGCCAGACAAGGGTAGAATTCAAAAGACTAATTAATCTCCATTTCTTTTTATTTAGTTTCCCAACATTTGAGATTAAAGTAATTTTTGTTTACCATTTATCTCAATAAATGTTTAACAACAATGCGGCTATCACCTATTTAAGACTGGCAGAAGTATTTGCGGGTTTGGGCTTCAAACCTGCACATAATTACCCAATTTTGACATTACATTAATCACTTTTGAATCAAGAAAAGAAACCAGTTTAACTAAGACTTTGGGGGGAGTGGAGTAAGCCTAAAATTAAAAAACGCTGAACGGTGAATTCAAGCAGAAAAGCACGGCGAACTGCCAATGCAAATAAATTACTTTTGCTAATTCCGCAAAAGTGAAGCCCATACCTCAATGGTACCCGTGCTCGAATTATGTAAAAGATTAAGATATCTACATCGCTATTAGTCGCGCAATGTTATTCCGGCATTCTACATCTTCTCAAACTTCTCTCCCACTTAATTTGTAAATATCCTGTAAAAAAATATAGTTTATGATTTAAAATCCCAAAATGTTTATTAATTATGTATACAAATGGTTTCTAAATTATGCTATCTTAATTTTTTTTACTTAACCATTTGCACGCTGTGCTTCTTTACTGTTTGATTTCAATACTGAAGTCAAACTCTTCATGCCTTTTTAACAGTGCAGTATCCTATCACGAATCTTTACAATCAAAAACGTTTTATATAAGAATACGTAGTAATGAGGATGATTCATCATCGTTTTGCAGAATTGTTTCTCTGATTTCAATGAGGGTTAATTCAAAGTATTAATCTTCAAATAACTATCATTGAAGTTTGCACAGGCTAATTACTTATCAATGGATCAGGCGAAAGAAAAGTGTTTAAGATTTCGTGACTCATCTTACTAGTACTTAGTGTACTTTACTAGTACTTAGTGTACTTTCCTAAAGTCACATGGGTAAATCAAAGTGTAGAGACATCAGGTATTTTTTGGAAGCAGGCAAGATGAAAAATGAGAAATCGCTATCCCTGGGAATCAAACCACGGACCTCTGGAATATCGGCCGAGCGTGCAGAACCTCTACACCACGAAGGCACGCTAGGAAGGCGGGAGAAATACCTTACAAAAGTAATCTTTGGAGTCATGAGCTACTCTCTGTAAAGTACCTTTTGACAGTGACTTCACAGCGATAAGATTGTACTTTGTAACCTAATATATGACTTTATATCATGTTTATAATTTTGATCGAGGTGGATGTGTTAATCTGGTTCACGCTAACCGTAGCTTTCCTCACAGAGCTGCAATCTTGTGGTATCGTTTTGTAGTGAAGATGATAATTGTTGTAAATTGTTGATAAGATGATAAGTTGTTACTCCTCGCGTTGCTGCTTATCCCTGACATTTGGGATTAATATCAGGCTATCGTTTAGAAACTTAAGCTTGTACTGAAAATTGCAATATACGCTCACTGATCCTGAATCCAGTTTTCCAGTGTCTTCCTTAGTGTTGGCTGGTTATCCAGTAGCCATAGGACTAAGTAACATGGACAAAGAACGTTCCTTCTTATATTCATAACTGGGGACATATTTCATTCTGTGTGTGTGTTCTATCCATAACTACACCTCCATGGTACATACAAAATCAAATTTGGAAGAAAAAAACTGAGTCACTGATGTTCTTTTCAGTTTTCGTTTTGGCTTTCATGAAGTACTTGACAATTTCAAAATGTAAACAGTTAAAATAATCTGCAGTTCCTATGCTATATTTTCTAATATTTTGGAAATCTCGTAAAATGATGCTCAAAAGAAATATGCATTGTTTCCTTTTAGAAATTTGGTAATTGGGATTTAACAAAATGTATTTTTTCTGTCATGATCATTGCAACTAACTGCCGTTAACTTCCTGTGGCCTATACACTTTACCTTCAATACCATCATTCATTTCAGTTAAACGATGTACGTGCTATGGTGATGGACTATGACCTGGAAATCAAGAACATATTCTTAAATCTATTTCTTTTTATTGATAAAGAAGTTGGGAGTATACATGTATGTTCTTTGTCCAGATAAACCTTTTGATGTTTTGCCATGTTTTTGGAAGTCTGTGACATGTGGATTTTACAAATACGATATTGGTAAGAGTCGAGAACGGAGATCAGACCTGAAGCTTGCTTTGCGATATGGCCAGCCGCATCATATTCGAGGATCCCAGTGATACAGTGCTCAAAAATAGTAGTTAAGTCTTTCGAGATACCGAAAACAAAAGTCACAAGCTACTTTTAAATATTGTAACAAGCTCTTGCATATATTATCATCTGTTTTACAGCATTGAGTTCCTCTGATGTGCAGTGCCGTTGAGTTTCTTATTATGTTTTTGCAATTGTATCTCAATTGCATAACGATAACAAATCACATCCTGTTTCTTCCCCGTTTTTCAGCCGTCTGCAACATGCCTGATATAGTTCACACTGGAAGTTCAAACTTCAATTAATTTCCGTTAGTTTGTCTAGTGATGCATTGTCATAATCGCTATTTACAGAGATTTGGTGAGACAGAATAGTAGTACATTTGAATCTATTATCTATGCATTAGTGGCTTTGTGTTATGTAGTAATTCTGGTCTTAGAGAATTTTGTAACTGCGGATTCCTTGGCAGAAAATGTTTCAGAAACATTTGTGCTTAACTTGGAGTTAAGAGGTAAAGAATAGGACCTTTTCGCTTTCCTTGTGTATTCTAGTGACAATGAAAATGTTTCCCTTTCCCTAATGCAATCTTGGCCACTGCTGGAACGGCATTTCGATAAAGACTGTTATGGCGATGATGCATAACCAATAATTACGCACAACATTCGCGTTATATGAGCAAGTGTAATGCAAAGAGAGCTGATGATTCTTGTAAAGCACTTGTAAAAGCAGTCCTGGAAACACACTAGTGCATTTTTGTAGAAAGAGATTTTCACCAAAGCCCGATGGAGAAGTTTTTATTCAAATCGCTAGTTCCGTTGGAAATATCATTACAATTCCAAAATCAATCTACTCAGAAAAAGAATTTCCAGCATAATATACTAAATAAACAAATTCAGACAAAAGAAGCATACACCAATTCAAAATTAAACAAAATGCGCTATAAATCAATGTAAAATTGCAGTTAAATGTATTAAATAAATACATAAATAAATGTAAATCGTATCAAAAACGCATAAAAATAACAAATTATGAAAAAATAACCACAAATATATACAGCAATATATATTCGAAAATCAAGCTAGTACGCTTTTTTTTTGTGTCCACAAAAAAGAACATTTCAGCAGTCAAGAGCAGACGTGGCCAGATTCTCTGCGTTAGAATTTTGGCAAATAAAATCCTTTTACATGGTTTTCGAGAACAAAGGCAGCTGGACTTGGAGTGACGTTAAAGGACAATCTGTGACAGGACCTTCTTTCCTCTCTCAGCGAAGGGAGAGAAGTGGGAAAAAGATCCGTTCCTATATAAAGTAACAGTACATGGTCTTAAGAAAATAAACTCTGCCACATAAATTACATTATTTTTTTCAGTTACAGCTATTTCCTCCCTTTTCCCTTTTTTCGCTTTCCCGTGTTTGTCTATATAATAAAGCAATATTCTGATAGTGACTTTCTGGAGAAGAAAGAAAGCACTACAAATTGTAAAAAATGTGAAAAAGTGTCAATATTTAATACGGGAAATGAAAATGTACTAAAAGATGAAAAAATAAAAACGTCTCAAAAATCTTCCAATCGATAAAGTTAAAAAAGTAAAATGTTCTCTAAATATTATTATTTAAATTTGGAAACGAAACTTCATTGGTTGACATCATTTTCTTATCTTTTATCAACAAAAACATGAAGATTGCAGTTTTTATGCTTGAGATAGGTAGAAAGTGGAGCGAATCTGAGTGCGTTTCTTTTATCTGTTTCCAACGCATTAATGCATATGCACGGAGAATGCCTAATATGAAGAAGTAATAAGGTATACAAGACTTAAATATGCCGCCCAGAGCCGATATAGTGCTTAGCTGATTGCCGTATCGATAGCTGATTGCCGTAGCGAAGGGCCCGGGTTCGAATCCAGGAGAAGGCAGGAATTTCTGCAAATGTATAGGGTCTGTGGGGCATGGCCGCACTCTAAATATGCAGCGAGGCGAAAGTTCTCTCGAGATGATGGTGGTAGGGGAAGAAAGGGGAAAGACCCTCGGACCCGTCCCCCGGGGCAACTCTCCATCAAAACTGAGGGCGGAACTGAGCAAAGTCGTACTGTTTCCTGTGTGGTGCTCAAGGCTCTTGCCAATGACAAGCGCAATCTTGAACTCCCTGTCACAATGAATTTCGTGGTCTTGTTATAATGTTACTCAATTAGTCAGATAAATCACAACAACAGATTTAAATACATAATAAAGGGGAAAAGGCAGACATCTGTTTCAAATTAGTAAACAAGAAGTCATTTGAATAAAATAAGGTGCAATATTTTTCATTTGAGTTAAAATAAAATATTTAGACGAAACGAGTGAAAAAAATGTCATATGGAGAAAGAGGATTTTGCATGGCATGCAGTGCAAAAGTGTGAAAGTATGATCTCTAAAAATTATCACAATTTAGCACTTTATTAAATTTTAACTTTCTTCTGTCCTCAATAGCCACTGAGCATTCGTCGAGAATGCCCGAATCACCCAATTTATCATTTAGCTCCCTCAGTACTAAGAACATGGAAAAATATATATTAATAAATTAAGCATGGTAAACTATATGCGATGGTAACTATATGAGCGATGCCTACATTAACCAGAATATTTTTCTGTTCTTCAAGGAGCAAAAGCGTTTGCTTATTCGACACATTTTTTTGTAACTTAATAATGCATTTCAAGCGAATATTTAGAAAGCATGTATTTATTTGAGAAACATTGTGGAAAGATCACAGCACTACCATGTTAACACTTTCATTAAAAGTAACTGAATATTAATTATTTCAGTTATAAATAAATGCAGAATGCATTCTAAAAACTATTTCTTATAAAGTGAAAAAGTTAAGGTCAAAATCATGCTGTCATGTTATTTATAACATGTTTAACAATTCGATATGGAGAAAAACAATTACGAATGCGTTTACAACTGCAAAACGAATATTGCTTGTATTTCTCCATTGTTCTGGTTTTTGAAGAAGACTCAGACACTTTTAAAATGTGTGGACACATTTCAATTATTTAATATTAGTTTTAAATTAATTTTTCTTAAATTTAGAATTATCTTACATTTTTTACCTCATCACCCATCATTTAATTACAACTGTATTGATAATTCCTTTGCATCGTATTAGACACTAAAGCAAATTTTGCAAATAAATATTTTGTTGACGTATACTTAGACATGGTTTAAAAACAAAGTATAAGAAATTGATAAAATTTCCCTATATCTGACTAAAGCCTATGAAGTGAAACAGGCATATATTTACGATATGTACCTGTGCGCATGTAGCATTTTAAGCATTATACGCCATGTATCCCGATGATTTTATCTGCTGCAGGAATAAGTTTAGAGAATCGTGGCGTAAACATCATCAGTCTTTAAACCTTAGTTATACCTGATATATATTTTTGATAAGATTAGCTCATTCTGAGAGGAAGGTTAAACATTTGAAATATACTTACATTAATATTTCTCATATGTTAGTTTAAGAGCAGTAGAAATATGTCAACATCTTAAGGGGAATCATACACCTTAAAACCCATAAGATCTTCGAATATGTGCTTGGTGCAAGAATAGGGATAACTTATTTATTTCAAAAGCAATAACTTCCAACCTTTTACAGCTGATTACATAATATAGCTGCTTTCTGAAATAATAATCAGAAAGTTTGTGTTGCCACAAATATTTTTATAATTTAATCCGCTTTGTGACAAAACGTTTCGTCATGTTTCCACCTTGCGCGCACAGTTTAAAACATTTTGTTGCATAATTTAATTCATATTTTAATTAGTGTATAATTTAATTCCATGTAGCTTTTAAAACATTTAGAAACTACTGTGAAGCAAAAATTCTAAGAATTTCATGTTAAATGTTTATTTTATTTGGAGTTGAGTTTATAAAATGCATTTTATTTAAAAAATCTGTAATGTTTTCGTGCATAAAAGTTTTTAATATTAAAATATTCGTCAGATTTTTGCTACAGTTAGAAGACAGTGCCCATATAAAGAATTCCATCAAATTTAAAGTATGTACTATTAGCCATTTTTAAAATATCATGCGCGCAAGGTGGAAACACGACGAAAAATTTTGTCACAAAGCGGATTAAATTACAAAAATACTTGTGGCAACACCAACTTTCTGGTTACTAGTTCCCAAATCAGCTATATTATGTAGTCAGCTGTAAAAGTTTGGAATTAATTGCTTTTAAGATAAATAAAATATCCCAATTCTTGCAACAGTCACATATTCGAAGATCATAAGTGGTTTAAGGTGTATGAGCCCCCTTCAAGCAAATAAAGGTAGAGATATTTTTTTAATTAAAAGCACAAGCAATTCGCATATACTGGAAAGTATCATATTACGCCAAGTGGGAAACGCAATTCGGAAAAATAAACTGTAAAGGAAATTTGATAAAACAAAGGTATGAAAGATTACAATAGTGTACAACGAGTTTGCAAAAATTGTCAGGGTCACTTCTCTCGGAAACAAACTAAGGAAAATCAGGAGGCCAGTTTATATTTTTAAGTGCCAGTTTTAAGATATGTTGTTATGCGACTTGTCTCACTTGTCTGACAGTAACATCAGAACAAGCCCACGAAATTCATCATGACAAGAATTGCAAGATTGCGTATGTCGTTTCTAAGAGCCTTGAACACCATTCAGGTGACATTACGACTTCGCTCAGCTCCGCCCCCAATTTTGATGGACAGCATCACGGTGGGACGAGTCTTTGCACCCGAGGGTCTCACATGCCTCTTTCCCTACTACTAACCTTTCGAGAGGACTTTCGGCTCGCCCCATATTTAGAATGCCTTATATAGAGGTATATAGTACTTGAATATTGTATTTAAGATTTTATAATAATCACGTTGCTTAGTTTAAAAGACAATGAAAGGGTACAAAATCTCTTTTTAAATAACCTGAACAATTTTGAAAGATTAGAAGTTATCATTTTTACCTCTTGTGACCAAATACGCCAAATATTTTATGCAAGCTTTCAACACTCGTGAAGTTTCAAGACCTAAGTATGTCTTTTTTGGTCCAAAGGGGCTTTGTCCCTGAAAGAATTTTGTTTTCGTTTTGCGATTTGGCGTTGAATCACTATAAATGACCGTTTCACTTTTCAAACTGTTGCCATCAAATGCTAGAATCCTGCACTATATTTGAAGAAATTAAATAATGAAAAATATGCATAAATGTATCTCGCATTGTGATAAAACAACGGTACATAGAGCCATCGAATTTTGAATGGCGTAATCCTCCTACGAATATGTGCATGTGGAAGACCAAATTTAAAGTTTGGAATTTGTTTTATCATCGATTTCATATTTTGTAAATTTTTTATTAACAAACTCAAGGTTTTCAAAACGAGCAATGGCAACACTCTACAAGGGGATTTTTTTTTTTTTTTTTTTTTTTTTTTTTATCTCCAGCGCGCGTAATTGTGTATCGGAAATCCTAAACATATGCTCATTTTAAAATTATTTTGCGACATTGCAATTGAATTGAATATTATTGTTTGAGTGCAAAGACCATGATATTTAATAAATAAAGATAACACACAAAACGTTAAAAAAACGCGCCTTCGGACGTAGTTTAAAATCTAAAACCTTTCCAGATTTTTAGTCCAAAGAGATTTGAATCCCGAAGGACTATTAGTTTCGTTTTGGCATTTTGCGTCGGACGCATAAATGTCGGTTCACTTTTCAAACTGTTGCCATAAAATGTTAGAGTCCTGCATTATATTTGAAGAAATTAAATAATGAAAATCTGCGTAAATGTATGTATATTTCTCACATTGTCATAAAACAACGGTACATAGAGTCATCGAATTTTGAATAACGTAATCCTCCAACGAATATGAGCATGTGGAAGACCAAATTTGAAATTTGAAATTTGTTTTATGATCGATTTCCTATTTTTTAAAACTTTGACGAATTTTTGATTAACAAACTCAAGGATTTCAAAGCGTGCAATGGCAACGTTGTGCAGAAAAAACATTTTTATCTCCAGCGCGTGAATCTTTGTATCGGAAATTCTAAAGATATGCTCGTTTTAAAACTATTTTGCGATATTGCTGTTGCACTGGATCTTATGGTTTAAGTGCGAGGAACATGATATTTAATAAAGAAAGGTAACACACAAAATGTTAAAAAACGCCCCTTTGGACGTAATTTAAAATCTGAAACATTTCAGATTTTTTCTTTTTTTCTTTTTTTTCTTTTCTTTTTTTTTTTTTTACCAACAACAGGCCGTCATCCGACTTGGGTTTAGCCATTATTAAGGCCAGATGTGGAGGTCACTTTATTATGGAGGCACCTAATAGGTTTCCCCCCTTTGCCTCTTAAAGGGATAGTGCACACGTCCCCCGTCAACTATCAACTATCAACTATGAAGGGACGGACAGTTACAACCATGCCTTCTACGGAATTCGAACCCGGGCCCATTGATATCGCAGTCGGCTTCCGTCGGATCCATTATACCGTTTGGGCGGCAGACCTAAGTATGCACTGTACCTCATACTGCTAATACCAAATAAATTATGAGTATAGTATTTAGAGATGTATATAAAAGCAGGACAGCATACTTATTTTCTGTGAATTTCTGCTGCCTTTCTTATATATACATATGCGTATATAGTAAGTATATGTATATATATACACGAATACAAATGACATTTTACTTGACCTCTGACTGTACGTCTTCAATTACTTATACAGCATCTCTGAAGAAGCATGAAAAATACAAAAATTGCGTATGAAAGGATGATTGAACGAAATGGAAAGGAATTCTAAACATACTGCGTCTGCTATCGTGAGAGTTCATTTCATGGTAGAAGGGATTTGCGGCGCACTTCTCAAAAAGAAGAAAAGGGGAGGAAATATCAAACTCAATATCCAAAAAATAAATCTCCAATGTAATTCCTTTCCTCCAAGAGGAATTTTCAGACCTACGGTTTGGCTTTAAAATCGACCATACATAGACGTTGTTTGAAGGTTATTGTAATAATAAGGAAAGAGCAGCTGTCTTTTAAAAACAACTCTATGAAACGTGCTGTTGCAATATCTTGTGACAAGCCGCTTAGAAGCAATGGTATTGGAGGGAGATGTAATAGTTTTCGTTGTTGTAATTGAGAAAGTTTGGGAGGATGAATGGCGGCAAAAATGGGCTAGAAAACGATTATTTTTATTTTCTTCATACGAATAAAATGAAGTACGTATATTTTGCAGTAAAAGAATAGTTAGATTATTGAAAGCTGTTTATATGCAATCCATTCCGAAGTCCATTAGATAAATTGTTACTTTAGATAGTTTCTGAAACATATCCACTTTAAAATAACCATGATATTTAAAGTAATTTGTTTAACTTTAAACGCTATATTATGTTATGAAAATGTCATGATTATTTAATCTCACTGAATAAACAATTATAGGAATGTGCTTTGATTGTGGTGCTATAATTATTAGGTTGTTTATATTACAAAAAAATGTCTTTTTTCTCTTTCGATATATTTGGCCGCTATTTTTATTTCGTTTAATGTTTTTAGACAGCTAGGCCAGTGTTTGGTTTTTATTAACATTGCCCCTAACTTGAGTTATCATATTCCTAAAACTTCGGTAAATTTCCGATATTTATCATTAGCACTTTAATCTGTAAAACTGTACTTCTAAATCAAAGTCTACAATCAGTCCTTCTACTTTTACTTGAAAAATCGTTTAACGGTTTTCTCTTACTTTAACTTATCGTGGCAAAGCACATGATGAAGAGAACTTTTCTATGATATTTTCCGGGAGTATTTTTTTTGAGGAAACTGTCTTCTATTCATATTATAACAGAGTATATATCCGAAATTCTAATCTGGATCGAGTACCGGTATTTCTGAGTCTTACCCACTTGGATGCTTTGGAAAAGCACACGAAGGCTATCTGCCTATAGGGAGGGATGCCTTCGTGGAGGACTTTCTAAGGGAAACTGGCTCGTATATACGTTACACATGGGGAAAACCACGAAAACGCCCATGCAGCCAGCCCGTTCGCGGGATTCGAACCTCGGACCGAACTACCAGTGCTCAGCGACTTTACCGCTCGGCCGCTGGTGGGCGTTCTGACATGGAGAGAAGAAGAACATTGAATTCCATAAGATGTACCTCCTTCCTAAACTTCGGTCACGTTATATTTCTGGATCTTATTCAACGCCCACCTGTTTCTGATAAACAAGCATTCTGTTGTTCCTTCGAGACAGGCATAACTATTTTAGAACTTATTTTATTTATAATTTAATTTTGTTTGCCTGTTTACATTTTGTGTTACACCTTTTCGGAAAATAAACCTTCTTTTTTGTTTGGCTTATCTTATCAGTGATTTATAGGTTTCCTTTATTGATCCAATATATCAGATAGATACTATATACCGTAATTCCGTGACTGCAAAATAAGCAAGGTTTTTCTAAAAAATTTTCTAAATACATTCCAATTTCCAAACATCAAAGAAACTTGGTAATGCTTCTTAGACTGTTATGAAGAACTTAAATCTTATTATTTAAATTGTAATTTTATTGCATACTTATGCATTAACAGAGAAAAAGAAAATGTTCACTAAAAAAGACTGAGTAGTTTCTAACTTTGGCCCTATAACACAAATTAATCGCTATTATAATCGTATGATGTAACTTTTAGAAAACCTATAAGCCACAGGTTTAAGAACGGAGCTCTTTTTTAGAGGCTATAATTCGATCAGGAGTCTATAGGATTTACTAAACAATGAAGGTGATGCTATTAGTTTTGCACAAGATTATATTGCTATATTGCCGAGTAACTATCAGTGTTCCAATTTGAACGAAATGAGGTTTTTTTGGAATCAATTTACGAGAGCATACCGATGATCGGAATACATGGAATCTACTGGGGGGAGAGGGGGAGGCACGCGAGTATGCAAATGATTTGCAGCAAGTAAGATTGCCATTAGTTATTGCCATCATATTAATCTATTAATGGCGAATTCACATTAAAATATTGAACGGGTGTGGAATTTGTCAAAATGACGGATCAAGAAGCATAGGGACTCAGAAAAAGTAACATTTGAATTCGTTCTTAGCGGAGTTGATGTGGCGGCAGGAAATTGTAGCTCAGGGTTAAAAACCCTTAGAAGATATTTTAGAAACGATTACAAAACCTTTTCCACTTGAAAGAAAGAAAAACTAATGGTATCAAATTACCGCCAAAGTTAGTCAATATTTCTTTGTTTAACACATAATCACATTTTGTTAAAATGCAATCATTTTTAAAAGTCTGTCCTCGTCAGAAATTTGAACACGTACAATATTGTTAGGAATTTTGTACACATTGTAGTGAAATTATATGTGAAATTGTGTTACATTTTGTATATGTAAAATGGAATGATAAAAAAAGAAGATGTTTTGCGGAAAAATAAGATTACAGGGGGAAAGTCTATTTAACATTGAGTAAATGGCTATTTCACTAAATTGACTAAATATCGCCAAACTGGCGACAGTTTTGGTGACTCATTTTTGACGCCAAATTTGGTAAGGAATCGCAAAAATAGTTAGACTTGGTGACCATTTGGCAGCATTTTGGTTCGATCCCTGTGTAACTGTAATGAGTATTGTAATTGAATAACTATAATTGTTCCTCGTGTAACATGCAACCACAGCCGGCCCGTATATGTCTTCCAGGAATTTCGAAAAGTGGAATGTTTCTCGGCGGCTGGAGGAAAACTATATAAGACCGGAAGGAACATAATCTTCTCAGTTAATTTGTTCACCCTGTTCGGAGTATTGGGATAGCTCCGTGCTAGCTTCGCTCTTCAGATACGCTTTGCACTGCTTTGTGTTTAACGTTTTTAGTAGCTTGAAATGTAACTACTGTCTGTGCTCTGCGATACTGTGAAGAGATGTACTAGTTCCATAGCAGTGAAGTGTTTCTTTTGATACACTACATTTTATTAAGCCGTCATCGGTTCTGTATGCATTCAGTCTATCACGAACCTGTGCGCACGCAACAATTATATGTTCGTTATAAAATTTTTATAAATTTTAAGATACAGATTGTATTTGATTGCCGTAACGTGTACCAGGTAGGGTCAGTATAGATTATTGATTGCTGTATCACAGGTGCTATATCAGAGAAAACACTGGTGTTTCTAAGTATAAAGCGTCTAAGCGGCATGGAGGCACTTATTATACGGGCGAACCGAAAGTCCTCTCGAATGGTTCCGTGGTAGAAGAAGAAAGCTGGACTATCGGATCCTTTCCCCGAGGGCTGCTGCTTTAACACTGGGATGGAACTATATGTCATGGAATACATTTGAGAGACTATTTGTTGAAGATCTGGCGTTCGGGCTACTTCTTCCCACTATGATGTCATGTGTTAAACACCTACAAGTTGTTGTGGTGCATTCGTCTATTGAAGTCGATTACCTGTACATAAGCAAGTGCGATGAAAATCAAATCGTTGCCTTTAATTCGGGTTCAAGTCATAATAAACGAATGTAAGGGATGCAAAGGAAGAAATATTATTCGATGAGAGCAAATTGTATTGTTAAAATCTTTCTATCCAGGAGAACAAACATTTAAGATTTTTCACCCAAGCTAATACAAATTTGCAGAGTCTTATTTGAAAACTCACTGAAAGTTTATTTCCCAATTTTCTGCTGAACTCTGAAATGCAATGAGTGAGTCTTCTATCAGAAACTATTTTAGTATGTACAGTCTTTATCAAGCAGAAAATACTGAAATATTCTGAGAATATCCTCCAGAATGATCGCTTAACTATAGAACTGTATTAACAAAGCAATTTAAAGGCGGCCATATTTTGAAGTGTCATATGATGCAGAGGTCCAGTAGACTTCAACAAGTGACATTTTAGGTTTTACTCGAGCTATTTACAAACTCCCAGTGGTTTCTTAAAAATAATTTAATACTCTAGCACTTAATAAACTAGCAGAGTGTTTAAAACCGCAATAGTTGCAAACAAGTGAAAAACAAAACATAATGCATAAAAATACTTGAAGAATTGTAATAAGAGAAGACACAAAGTAACTCATTAATAATAAACCTAAACTAACAAATGCAGAAAGAAATGGAATAAGTATTTAGATTGATTTTTATGTAATTAAGAATGAGCATTATTAAGAAGTTGCATTATTAAAAAAGATCCTCTGTTCAGTTACAAAGCATTCAAGATTTCCCTATTATAAAAGAAATTTCTATTATGTTTTAAAAGTCTGTTTTAAAAGATTTTCATTGTACTTTCAATCTCATTCCTCTTGAACAGCTTCCTTAAGTCTAAGCGGGTTGTAGGCTGACGTCTGATAAATCAGCATTTTAAAAGTACAAAGCGCAAAAATCCATAGATAATACATCAGGAGATTTAGTACGGATATGGAGGAGCCTTCATACACGTTTCTTGTCCCATTTTGTTTAGGAAATTGACAGTGGATTTTGACGCGCGGCTGCTTGTATGGTTTTAATGCAGTTTTACTGATTGCTAGCAGTGTGGGTAAAGAGAACGTTATTTAACGATGGCAATAAATGGGCTCTTTTTATTGCGGTCATTTAAATATACCTAAGATTCATCTATTGTGAAAAGATTTTTTAAATTTTTGTCCGAATAATTGTTTCTCGTAGACAATCTAACAGGGCGTTCTGCTTTCGGCGATATGTCGTCGAGAAAGACGATGCAGATTAAGTTTTTCCGCCTTTCTAAGATTCATAAATAACTATAAACATAGTTATATAAATTTTCAACTATAAACATAGTTGATACTGAGCATTTTAATAATAATGATATTATCCTTTGGCTTCGACGATTTTCTTTTAACGTCAAAGTTTTTCTTTTGCAACATTCCAAACATTCCGTTTTTGCTCTTGGATATTTATTTTGAACAATTTTTCTCCTTGAAGCAAATTTTTGACTACCCCCTTTTGGTATTTGCAGTATTATCTATCGTTGTTTTAGATACCGAATAATTATGGCTTTCACAGCACTTTTTAATAACTAAATACCAAGGATTTTCTTTGGTAAGATCACAAAACATAACCTTACATCCATTGGTTTTTTTAAAAGCGCCATTTTGCGTGAAACGAAAACTGTCAAATAGCAGATAATAATTTATACTTTCAAAAGTATAACTGTAGTTAAAAACAATCCAAGCAGGCGAATTTTTATAGCAAAGCAAAATTATCTAAAAAGTGTGCAAATAGCCTCTGTATGAGTGAGTATCTGTATGAGAGCCTCTGTATGAACTGATTAAGAATTTTTCACAGGTAATACCCAAAGAAATTTCATCAGCATTCGTATAATGCCAATCTCTGGAGAAATATTTTCCATTTCTCATTTTTTTTTTCTTTTAAAATTCTATTGCGAGTAAACTTCAGCGATATTCGTTCCAAAGAATTCAAAAATTCAATCTTGATGGGCTGTGAATGTTAAAGTTATTGTTTACTATAGAAATAGGTCAAAGTGAATTATGCAGCTTCTGAATTTAGATGTAAAATTAAATCAGCAGAAAAGACGAAAAGTGTAATTCATTGTTCAGTACGTATTTTGCATTTTTTGCGTGTATCTTACTAAAAATTCAAGAATGTTAGAATTATTTCATTCTTTGTAAACCCTGTCTGTCTTTTTTCCCCACTTATGATGACAGAAATTGATGAATTTAAAATAACTATTCAACTGACAGCAGTTTTCTTTTAAAACTGGGAAGTATTTCTGTAAATAAAAATAGTTATATATTTTTAATAAAAGCTGCTGGAATAAATTCATCATGTAGATCGACGTTTTCAATTTTTCAATGCCAGATAATTAGATTCAGTTCCTTTGTGAAATATGCCACATACTTATTTATACTATATTGCTTAAAGTAGTTATTCGACTGTTTTCAAGTTATTTGCATCTAAAGATTCTTTTATTAACATTATGCTGTTTTCCTGTATGGCGTCTGTAACGTGAATACTATTTCATTAAGGCCCGTCCCCACAGAAGACATATCTCTGGACGGTAGCAGTGCCTGCGATAGACATAATGATTTGAGCTTTTGTTTATGATACCACATTTAATTAAGAAAACATTCTATTTCACCCATTATTCTAAAAACATGAGTAGCTGAAAATGGTGTCTACTACTTCTACTGAAGAGCCGCCCAGACGGTATAGTGCTTAGGGCAGTCTACTGTAATACCGAAATACCTGGGTTCGAATCCTGGAGAACGCATAGTTGGAATTTTCAGTCCATTCATAGGAGGTAACGCTGGTCCACCTATAAGGTGCTTCTACGATACAGTGGTCACCACTTCCGTCTTTAGTAGTGGCCAAGCCTAAGTCAGCTAAGTGCACGCTAATGGGAGGGAAACACTTCTACTGAAATATATGCTTCAGGTTATCTTAATTTTTCCTTAAATCGGGTAATGCGTATTCCTAAATTGTTTGTCAGAATCGAAAACATCGAGTCCATTTGTTGCACCCTCAGTAAAGTGAGTATGCTGTTTGCTCAGTGTATATCCTCATTTACTGCAACTGGCCTGTCAGTGGTCGAGTACATAAAACCACTGAACACTGGTAGTTCAGTTCGCGTTCAAAGCCTGGTGAACTTGTTGCTTCAGTGTTTTCGTGATTTCCCGTATGTAATGTTAACACCAGCCATTTACCTCAGAATGGTATCTATAGAGGCCATATTTTTCTTATACAGATAGCCCTTGATTGCTTTGCATTGATCATTTAACCTTTTTTCTGCAATATGAGTAGAGTAGATTAGCCATTCAGATAACGAAAAGACAGTAAAAATGCATTAAAATAATATTGTGCGATGCTGAAAAATGAATATAAAAAAACCTAAATGCATTTTTTCCTTTAGTAAACTAAATCAGTAATGTAAATGGAACTAGCAGTTCTAAAAATAGTTCCCCGTATGCTGGTGTATATCATGTAATAAATAAGCAATAAAATAAATAATAATGAAAATAAAGTAAATAAAATATTTAATAATAATATAAAGTAATAAATAATCACATATTTTTATAAGTAAATAAATAAAGATCAAATATTTTTACTTTCATCGTTACTGGATGAAAAATGTAATACTAAAAAAAAATGAGAGTTGTTTTTAAGAAAATTAGATTTCTCAAAAGTTCAGTCAGCAAACCGGATAATTATAAATTTCGTAATACATGTAAAATAGTTCTACAGTTATTTACAAACCCTAATGCTTACATCTCATTGCGGAAAAACAGATGGAAATTATATGCTTTCTGTAGTTTGTAAAAGCAATCCTAATAATGATTGCAGTTAAAAATGATATATTGTGTATATATCCAAAAGTTGATTGTTTTAAATGACAACTGTTGCTTTCAAGAAAATATTTTTGTGAGATAAACGAATAGCAAATGAAAGAAGTGCCTATAATAGCTACGGTCGATATATTGGTATTATTCCTTCCGATAAGAAAATGATGTGCCCCGAATAATCCTTTGGCTGCAACTACTGCTGCTATCCTACATATTCATGAAAAGATCATGGAAAGAGATTTCGAAGAAGCTCAGTCGTATTTTTTTCTTATTACAGATCGAGGTCCGGAGACGAAAGCAATAAGAAGACATTTTTGTTGTATTATTCCTTTAGCTACAGTGCTGTAAAATGCTTAGTTACCAAATTTCAAAATTCCCCAAATGATTTCTCCAGTTTCACACTAATCAAATGAGATAATTGTGCAAAGTTAAACATGTATATATATATATAAGAAAAATAAAGAATATGTTAAAGGTAAATTATAATTTTAATTAGCAGCAGTGTAAATTAATTCCCCTTGTATTCTAAAAACAGTAATCCTCACTTTGCACTGCATCATTTCGACACTAATCCATGTCATGTGACTCTTACATAACTCTGATGATGTAAATGGAACTAAAACCCAAACAGTCAATATTAACTTTACAACAGCATTAATTACCTAATCAAAACGCATTGAAAACTAAAACTAACTTAGTCTGGATTTAGATTTAATCCTGAACTTATTATTATTATTATTTACGTGTTCCACCCTAAGGAACTACACAAAAGCAAGGCATGCTTTCGTGGAGGACTTTTTAAGGGAAACTGGCTCGTGTTAACACGTTACATGGGGAAAAAACCACGGAAACACTTATGTAGCCAGCCTGTTAGTGGAAGTCGAATCTCGGATGGAAATACCTATGTTCAGGGACGTTACCGCGTTTCTTACACTTCGGCTTAGCTGGACTGCTACCTGCTGCTGTCTTCTTACCGCAAATCTATCAAAAAATTTGAACGTTTTGGAAATAGGTACAAATAATGTGCCAATTTGTTAGTGGCCGCAACATATTTAGTGATATGAAATAAAGATTTAATCAATCACGACTACCAATTTCCTATTCATTGTGAATTAGCATTGCAGCATTCTGCGCCATCTATATGTATATGTCATTTTGCGTCATCTATATGTATATGTCATTCTGCGCCATCTAATATCAGTATATCTATTCCATCTCTCTCTATATATAATCATTGCTGTTTATGATTAAACTAACAAAAAAGTATTTGGGAAATATTTTTATTACTTTGGTAAGGAAATTTTTCGAATTTAAATTAAGGAAACCGTAATATAACGCATCATAAATTACTATAGCTTTCATTTTGCTAGCATAAATGCAATTATTATAACTTATTTCTCTTGAGAATATTGAAATCTTGAAATTCTTGAAATCAAATTGCATTCTTACAAACTCACATTTCCAGTCAGATTCATTCCATAAATAATAATCAAGTATAAAGAAAAGCATAATAATCGTCTACAAGTATTTTAAATTATTGTTCGCAATTTTCAAAAAAACATTTAGCATATATTTTTTAAATGTTTCAGTAGTAAAAATAAGAATATTTACTGAAAACTTTACTCGAAAATTTAAAATTTGTATGTGATATGGAAACACAATCGTTAATGACATATTTCAGAATATTTATTCGTTGTATTAATTCACCGATATATATGGTATTATTGCGCGAAATCATATCGATTTAATATTAAATACATTTTTAAGTCTGTATGCTTTAATGTTTGAATGCTTTTAATATTAAATACATTTTGAATAACAAAAATTCATATAATCTGAAGAAATGATAAACCTTCCTATCAAAATAATAAACATCGTATGCATGTTTCAACAATTCAGATATCTGCAATTTTTTCCAGTTAATATTAAATAAGCTTTAAAAGTTTAAATATGTACAATACTATTTGAATACTAAGCAATATAATATGAATGAATAATAACTATCCATATGTCCAAATAATAAGTATTCATGAAATATAAATAAATAATAACATTCATATACATGTATCAACAGGTCAGATATAGGAATATCATATCGATTTAATAGTATATACATTTTGAATGCTTAAATATGCATTTTGAGTGTTTAAATATAATATGATTCACATGCTTAGGTATAGAATTTTATTTGATAAGAGTCATTTGCTTTCATTCAAAAATTTTGTTCTTGTTTTCACAAGAATTTGATGAAATGCGACAGAAAGATCAACTGTTAAATCTTTGAGGAAAAAAATGACCGAGACGGCCTTTCGTTCAAACGACTGCAACCGCTCGAAACGATTCTTCTGGAGGCCGGAGAGATGAAAAATTAGCAACCGTCTTCGCCGAGAATCGAACTACGGACCTTTGAAATACCGGATCAGCGTGCAGAACCATTACACCACGAATGCACGCTAGGAAAGCGGGAGAAATACCTTATAAGGTGAGCTTCCCGAAATGCATGGTATCAGTTTATAGCAGATAGCTTGTCCTCAGAAGTTAAAGAAAGAAGTTAATGGAAGCTTCTTTATTAGGAAGTAGAAAGGATGTCATTTAAAATCTTCATACCTGTTTGTGTGTTAATGGACGGGGACGGATGTTCGACATGCGGGTAAGCAAAGGCTTCAGTTTTTTAAGGGTTAAATTAGTGAAGAGGCGGGAGTTGAGATTTAGTAAATTTCGCTTGTCATAATTACGGTAAAGAATTAACTTGGCCTAAAATAATGTATTTTTTATCCAAATTAATAATCGATTTTACACCTAATTTCATTATATAGGGTATTAAAATGCTTAAAGAGACGGATGCATTCGCGGTGAATTTTCTAAAAAGAAACTAGTTGTTATTGATATTTTAAATGAGGAATCTTAGAGAAACATCAATGCAATAACCCCATTTTTGATGATTTTAAAACGGATTAAAATACCAGAGTCAAAGGTCTTATTGGCGTAATCGTTCGTAGGCTTATTGATGTAAAGGAGAAGGGACAAGCAAATATTAAAGTTATTAGATAAAATGAAGCAAATTCAATGCTAGGACATAGCAGGTAATTTTTGTGTGGTGAGGATAATAATATAAGTTACTAGAAATGCTAGAATTTGGTTCAACTAATTGCGCAAATGTTTCTAAATAATTAATCATTTTAACGCGTTATAAATAATTGTCTTAAAATAAAAAAAAGTAAGCATATTACGAAATATGTGCATACAATATAAAGCATTGGTTGGTGTGTAAAATAAATAAATAAGTGTTAAAGTAAAAAGATTAAGTTATTTTCCCTTAGGATATGGCAACAACAGATGGTTAACGTAGTCATTTGACATAAAAGGCTTTCTGATAGATGACAACGTTTAACGACTTCTCGCTGTGAAAATTTTCTGTTGACACAGTTAGTGGGAAAAACATAACACTGTTCACTTTAACAATATGCATTAGTAGAGCAAAAGTGCCATTAAAGTTATTGATTCCAATGAAGTATTTTTACATTAATAAGCATTTACGGCTTGAAAAAGCTGCACTGAGACTTTAAAACTTTCATATTTGAATAAACTAAATTAAAATAATTATTTCAGAACAATAAAAACACATTTAACTAACATTCGGATTTAAAAATTCTCTACGTTCACAAATAACTGTCCCGTAAAAGCGCTGAATATTTATCTTTCTCGAAGCTGTGTGAAAAATTACTTCTCTTCTTAGCGAAGTTTATACTTGGAAATCTCACACTTTTAATAATGCTAAATTATTACGCTTGTATCTAAATTCATATTGTGTGGCTTTATTTGTATGTTTCGAACCGAGATTGTTGTTTATTTTCGTTATGTGAACTTCGGAAATGATAAATGCAAAATTTGGAAATATATCTTTAGTATTACCTGAAATTCAGGAGAGTTTTGTTATAATTCTCAAGTATTAAATTTATGTATTTGAAATGCAAGATCTGACTGAACCTCCAAATTATACCCATTCTCTTAGAAACTGCACTTTTGCAACAACAGCAATAGAGTCTGAAAAGTTGGGAGCAGTTAAAACGGTGCCCATTGTTGTACCTTTGAGCTGAAGGTACAAATTACGCACATAACTCTCCAAAGGTTCGGATAATTTATAAGAGGGTGCAAACTCTGTTGAAGGTTTCAATTTGTGGGGAGTAGTTTACTCGAGAAACATGCCTTTATTTGGGCAATAAATTCTTAAGAACTTCTCTCCTTATTATTTCGGACATTAATTGTTAAGCAAATCTGCACGGCGAAATTGCTATCTATTTGTCTAATCAATAAACAAGTTGCTTTAGGCGAGAAAGGTGATGAATAAAATGATTACCATGTTGTAGAACTGATAACGACACACTAAAATGGAACTCATATGATCGATTGCATGTGGTTACGTTAAAGTTAAAATAAAGTGATCATATAGAATAAATTTCTTGAGAAGATAAATAAGTACATAAGACAGAGTTATTTTTGATAATACTTTAAATAAAAAAAATCATGTTTTAAAAGATAAAAATTCAGTATGCCATTAATGAATGTTTTCAAATTTTAGAAGGGCAGAAAAAAAAAAGAAAAAGAAACCGAGAACAACCATGAGTGAGTTTAATAATCGAATTAGAAGAAGGTTTTCGCTACAGATACATATTTATATACTGATATACAGGAGGATTCAGAATTCATCATCAATATTTGGTGGGGAGGTAGGGAATAGGAAAAGAAGGAGATTTTACATAGGAAAGCATGGGCGCATATGCCATGTAGTAGGGCAAAATGACCCCAGTTCAATGATGGAAAGAACACATAAAAAGGAAGTAAGAAAAAAAACATTTATTATCTTACATTTAACATTTTTTTGCATCGGTTTTACAGACTTAAGAGAGGTGCTCGAACTGCTGACTATGTGCTAGAATGCATGACTCACAACGGCGTTGCATGCACAACCGGACCTTCTGGAATATGCCTGGCATTTACATGCATATCTTCAAGTGCATTCCACGTATACCGGTTCATGTTACTTCTGCACAGTCACTTAGTCGAATGACGACTAACACGTCAAAGAGCTGCGCTTATGTATGGAAGTTGTGTACACACAGCGCCCTCTACAACACCATGCGTTCGTCTGCGCCCATACTTTCCTATGTGAAATCTCCTTCATTTTCTATTCCCTACCTCCCCACCAAATATTGATGATGAATTCTGAATCACCCTGTATATATCTGCATTTAATAGCCATTAGCCTTGCTCCGGTACAAGGGCCAGACGTGGTTGCCATTCCTTTATAGAAGCACCTAAATTCTACAACCTATGCCTGCTATGAAGGGACGGACGGATGCAGTCATGCCTTCTTCGGGATTCGGACTCGAGGTAATCGCTGCGGCAGTCAGGGTCAGTAACCAACATACCGACTAGGTGGCTCGCTATTAATTTTTACCATTTGCATAACGAATTTGGTTCAATCTGGAAAGGCGAGTGGTCAGATTGCAAGGAATTGCTATTTCACTCGGAGATACGTGGTCCCAGCGAGTTCAATGATGCAAATTTTATAAAGTTAGCAGCATAACGTAACTTATACCAAAATCATAATTACAAGGAACAGACTTCTGAAAATTTATTCGATTCCTTGCATAAAGGTTAAAATCCATTAGGTCATTTGCTTTTAATTTCCTCTCAGATGTGGATGATGCTATTGATATGTATGATGGTGCTAGTATTTTAATCCAAGTCATTAAATTTGTACTGAGTTAGTGTTGGGACTGTTGGATAGGATTAGAAAAAATATCTTAAAAATTGCCACCTGTTCTTTACATAGGTAAAGCAAGATGTAGAATCGTTGGTAGACTTTCGGATTTAGTATGATGTAGGAAGGACTTAACATCCTCTTCAAAACGTTTGTTTCAAAAATTCTGTATCGAGTTCTGTCAGCAAGTTAAAATGTTTCTTGGTAGGCTTAGAACCAAACTTTCCCATTGCCATTTCTATGTACCTTAGTAGTGGGAAAAGTTAATATTATTGTGAATTTTGTTTTCAGCAGTGAGGCAAATTCAACACTGTGGTTAATTCTGGTGGTACCAGGTAGAACGTTTTTCATTGATTCTATGATTTCATCGGCTTTATCATCGTATGAAATGCTGAAGTGTGAAGGGAAATGTGATACCTTGAGTTTTTTAAAGCTAAAATCAGCAACTATACAATGTTCTTCATGATTAGATCGTAACTATTAAAGCATTCTCGGCTAATCTTTGGAATATGGTAACAGGTAGTTTGGCGACATTTTGGTAAGGCGATAAAGGTTACGAGCTAGGACTTTAGCAGTGTACATGGATAAAGTCAAGAGTGTGTGCAATGCCATTTTTGTGCAATTCTGGGATTTTTTTTAAGAGAAAATAGGTCGACGTGTACATGGTTACCGTGTATGTGCAATTCCTAAAAACGCGGCAAGCAGTTAGCGATTCTGCACTTTCTCCGAATTTCCCACCTAATCTTCGTCATGATTAAGCACTTTTGTTCCAGAAAAATTCTAGCATAAGCGTAATTCGACTAGCAGATTGTTAAAAAAATATTTGAGTAAAAAAAAAAAAAAAAAAAAAAAAAGCCTTTACTTCGTGAAAATAAAATGGCGTCCAAACGAAAACTAGCAGGGTTGGTCGCCAAATTTTCGCCAAAAAATCGCCAAGTTACCATAATTCAAAGATTAAGCGCATTCTTTTATTCTGCTGCCCTCCTGTTGTTTTCAGAGTATTCTATTCTTTCAGAGTAATATAGTATCTGGCCGTATTATGCAGGCTTGGGAGTTCTGATACTAATTTACTGTCATAGTGTTGGTGTACGACCAATAGTGAAATTTTACTATCCCGCCTACATCTACCTGCATCTGTCACACTGTTAAACTGAAGCTACATATTTAAAAATGGTCATTAGTCTGCATGGACAAAGCAACTTTCAGAGCTTCTCGAATCTAAGGAAATCGTTTACAATGAGTTAATTTTCTTTCCACCCTTTACAAAACTGTTTACGAATTTACCTAGAAAACCTGAAAAATTTTAAAAGTATTTATGACGCTTTCGTCGTAACTAAATTGAAAGAATCGAAATAAAAAGAACCCGAAAGGCTTGAGTATTAAATCAAATCTTAGCTACTGTCAAAGGTAAAGCATTTTAAAACGATTTTTAACAAAAAAAAAAAAAAAAAAAAAACGGTTTAAGGAAGCTATAAAAACGGTACATTCATCTCTAATTCTAAATTGAAAGTGCTCAAATTCAAGACCATTTTTGAAGACAACAAATGCGAGACCAACCAGTTATTGGAGCTATTTTTCAGTTAGTGGAGCTTATATCTGTGTGTATCACTAATATCCTTTATAAATAACCAAAATTAATAAAATAAGATTTAATAAGCTAACATAAATATATTATTAAAGAAACATCAGATAAGCAGCATCAATACATAAATTGACAAAGATAACACATACACCGTAAGTGTGGAGTTTTATCCTCGAATTATCAAATTAAAAACACTCGGTTTATGCAAATGCGCAACATTTGCTTTTAATTTGAAAAATTATCACAAACATTGATTTAATTAAAAGAATAACACAATAGATATTAGCGCTTACGTCTTCGAAAGAAAAAAAAGAGAAGAAAATTTACTTCAATATACGGAAATAAAACGAACGGAATGAAATTTTTTAAGCATTAATATGTAACAATTTCTTGTACACTGTCACCCCCTTCGCTTCCGAAATATCACGACAGAGTTGGAGCGCGTTAAACATGCATTAAATGAAGCCGTTTTGCTCAGTAACGCACAGCTCTCCCTCTCTCTCATTTGCATCGTAATGAAATAAGTAGAAAAATTTTGAGTCAAAAGAATTGCATAAAAGTGTTCTCCTCCCCGCTCCATAATTGTGTTTTTCTACTCTAGCTGTAGCAGTGTGTAACAGCAAGCTCTTTCTTGATTAAAAGCAAAAAATAGTACATATATACTTATGTATGCATGCGCAGAGTCTACATTTAAAGCTTTTATTTTTTCCTTTCCCTTTTCTTAACTCTGTATTTTTTTAGTTCGTAAAGCAAATGTTTCTTAATTTTGTGCTGTGTGTCGTTTAAGAATTTATTTCCAAGGAGTTGTTTTATCCCCCCCCCACACACAAGAACTTTCTTTTTCTTCTTCTTTCTTTCTTTCCTCTTAAGTTCTGTTAGAGTAATGAGATGTTGTAACTTCATGTCAGCAATTTACGTAAATGCATTAAAGAAAGTGTTCAACTTTTGCTATGAATCAACTCGACTTTATTACGAAGATTAAGCAGAGCTCAAATATAAATCATTTCCCGTAGCAGGAAAAGGGAAACGAAATGTAGGAGACACTCTAAAATGTTTAATTTAACTTAAATTAAATGTTTACTTAATTAAATGGTTAAATTTTCTTTTTCAAAAATTTCTAATAAATACGCATTTTTAATAGTGATGACATATCTTAAAAATGATTGAAAAGAATAAGTTCGTAAATTTTAGTTGAGAAATAAAGGTTAGGATATGAATGCAGAAAATGATTTTGTCACAAATAAATCTCAAAGGGAAAATATAAAGTTAGGCTAGTAGATACAGATAAAGTAAATGCTTATAAATAATAAAACAAAAGTGTTTTATCAGGAAGCATTACATTTTACGCTGAAATTCATGTAGTCTAGGAACTTTCCTTTTCATTTGCGTTCGTAAATTAACATTACGTGAACGGTCCTGATGTCATTCGAGCAATATTGCTGTCAATCAGGTAAACAAAAGGGTTTTTTGTTTACTTGTATGTGCAAAAACAAATTTTGTAACTGTTGCATAGCGTTGTTTCCGAACATAGCATGGAAACAAATCTGTGAAAATATACTGATGAATATATTTTTATTGTTCCCTTTCTCACATGCAGAAGAACTTAGAATATCCTAGAAGTTCAATGCCCGAGTTTCGATAATGTAAAATAATGCATCAGAACAGCTACTGCAACTATTCCCATAATGAGACATCATAGGGAAGAACCTGACTATCAGACTGATTTTTGTCGTGTTATAAAATGTGACGCACAGAGTACCTGAAACTTAACCTTGTAAAATTCAGAGCACATTTTCTTAATTAAATAAATACTTTAATTCTTTTTTCCCTAAACAAAGACTAAAATATGTATTAAATATTCAGTCTCCCAGCCCTTAAATACTTGGTTAACCTTTGATTAGCCTTCTATTTTCTAGGTTTTTCGGGGAAAATGTAAATATTTTCATTAGCAAGGTATTACATAAAATATCCCGTTTTATTTATTCCGCTTTATTTTCTCAGTGTATTTATTTTTGTTCATAATTTGGTATAAACACACCACCAGTAACTAACATATAGGAGTTTAAAAAAACGTAGTTGTTTCTCAATTTCTGGTGAGGAAATTAGAGAAATTATACATGGAAAAGCATGGATTTCTAATTATAAATATGTTCCTCCCGGGGGGTCGAGTGAGGGCAACCCCCAGTGTTCTGGCTAGGACCTGTACCTGGACAGATTTGACTTCTGGGTTAAATAATAATTTTCATAGTGATTAGAAGGTTCAGGCTCGGCAGGGACCACACAGTATAGTCTTGTCTGCCCCTTGGTTGTGGAGAAGCTACATGGTCAAGATATTAAAGGTTATTCGGGGGTTGGTTGCCCCCTGGTCAGCACTGGGTCAGAGATCCTCTTGGCTTATATTGCCTTTGTTGATGAATGTGTCACTGACTAAGCATTTACCCAGACTGTGCATTTCTATTACCCTCGATTGATCAGGGGGAGCTTATGCCTCCTTGGATCTACTCTAGGGGTTGGGGCATTTTAATTATTAAAGGCAAGTTAAATAATAGCCATGTCTGAGAGCACCTTCTCCTTAGTGTACCTATGTGAATATGAACCAGTTAATATCGACAATTATAACATACTAGAAAGCCTGGCGGTCATACGAAATGACCGCTGTTCCAGATATTATAAATTGTAATTAAAATGATTTGTGCAAAGGTGTCTGCTAATTTAAACATAATTACCCAGGGCAGGCGGCGAGGACGTCCCTTTGCTTACTGCCCCACGGAGTTTCCCCCTTCTACTTGCTTAATTGCTTAAAGTTGAGTGCTATGAAGGAAACCAATTGCGGTACATTTCTTAAGAACCACCGCTAGTTCAATCAATAAAGGGGATTTAAATAATGAAATGTTAATTCACATAACAAAGATCTCTTTCTACACAACATTTCTTGTGTAGATCTTTCCATCATTTTTAAGCTCGCCTTGCAGAGAACCATCCATTATTTTTAATTTTATGTCCGTTCTTTAATCAACTCTTGAACAAACATAAAGTTGACCGTGTCCAAATGCAGGCTCAGGTAACAAAATGCCAACACGCTTAAGCGTTTGGCCTTGAGACTTATGGAAGGTCATAGCAAAGGCAAGTTTTACAGGAAATTGTCTACGTCTCAATTGAAATGGCAACCCTGTGCCGTAGCAACGTCACCCAATTGGCTAGTACAGTTGCGCAAGCAACCAATAAACTATCGGCGACAAACAGACATTTAAGCCGCATATATGTATGTATGGAGTGAAGTAACATCATCTCCTCCGAAACGGGTGGCTCCCGGGCTTAGCGAAGCACACCGTTGGATTCCGCAGGTCCGTGGCACGCCATTTTGACCATTCGCGTCTTCTTGGGACTTTAATTAGCCGGGATATTAATTAAAAACTAATTTTGCCCTTCGTTTTCTCTACATTTTCCACTTTCTTTCCTGGGTTTTCCCTATTAGAGGGATTTGGCTACGTGAAAAATTCCTTTTTCTCGAATATCTCCGGAACGGCGCCGAGTTGAAATTCGAGACGCCTATCCTTGGATTCCAAAAAAGTTCCGAATCCATCAATACCGTTCTCATCTTCATACGACTTTAATCGGTCCAGATATTAATTAAAGACTGCGGAAACGTTAATTTCCGCGCTCATTTTTTCAAGTGGCAACAATTAACTATCGGCGACACACACTTTAGCCGCTTATGTATATAAAGGTTTCCATGCATTTTAAAGAAAAAAGCCCTTATGCCATTCATCTTATAAATTAATTAAACTACTGTTTAAATATTTATTCAATACTGATCCCATTTAAAGTGCACATAAAAGCGTGAATTATTCTGCTAGATCTAAACGAACAAGATTATAGCAATAATTCTCTATATCTCTTTAGTTTTAATAGATCCTCTAAGATTATATTTTACTCCCTTCAGCATCATGCAGTAATGAATGAAAAATGTTTCAATCAAAAGCTGGCTGCTAAACAGCTTTTGATCTGTGGAATATGGAGTAATTTTTCTGAATGTTAAAATCAGGCGTAACATTGAAAGAATATACAGAATGGAAAGTTAAAGATATTTCTCATCCATATAGTATTCTGAAACCTTTCTCACTTCAGACATACTGTGTAATATCTGAATTTTCCAGAACGCAAAAACATAAAGTCTTTCATAAAGATTCAGAATTGTACGGAGTAATGCTTCTATTCACGCATGATATATTTATTGTCACATTATGGACAGAGTCTGTGGCAATGAGTCACTGCTCTTACTTTGATAAATTGACACATATGTTGAACCACTATGCTTCACCGCAATGTTTTGGATTTTGTTGCTATTTTTGTTGTTGTTAGGGACTTTCCACAAATGGAAAAAAACGTTCTTGATTACCCAAAGCATGTCTTAAATAAACGGAGGAGATATAAGTACTTCTAAAGTAGTAAAAAACATGCAAAATCAAATGAAGAAATCATATGATTTAAAATGTTTGAAAATTATCCATGTATACAACCCAATTATTTTAAACTCAATGTAAATATTTAATTTGAAGCCGATGCTTATAATGTTTTGCTGCTGTTTTACCCGCAGTTCTAAAGGCTTTTATTTTATCATTTGTTCCTAAAGAAGGACTCATATTGCAGTCCATCATAAAATTCCGTTCGTTATATTTGGGTCAGATTTAAAGTCAGATTCGAGTAATAGAGTCAATTTTGAATAATTATTGTGATTTGAATAAAAAGTATATTTAATTCAATGGATTTTAAATTAAAGCTTTTGACAATGAAACTACACTAGAAAAGTATTTATAATGTTCCTCGATACTTTGTCTAGACCTAATGTCAAGGAACCCAGTGAACTAAGTAGCGAATTATCGCTGAGCTCAAATAGTAGTTACAGATTTAAGAAGAATTAAGAAGGATCTGTATAGAGAAGAAGGTTTAAAATACCCTTTTATTCTCTCAAGAAATAATAACAGATGGTTTGTTCTTGGGCTTACAGGAAAGCCTCCACTTGTGTTTTAAAATCAGTATAAGAACGAATTAGTCAAAAGGGGGCCAATAAGGATGCCTAAGCACTGTCTTTCGCAGTACGCTGAACTTTCTTTATATACTTCTTCTAACTCATTTGCATTCAACTCGATTCGTCAACCTCATTCTTCTAGGGAGTTGTAAATGGGAAACAAGAATTGATAGGAAAGGTGTTTCAAAATTAAAAATAACTGTTATAAAACTAAAATACACCTTGTAAAGATCTTAAGTTTTACTAACGTTTATTTTATTTTAAATCTTTACTATCACTTCTTATTTTCCACTTCCGGCCAGAATTAAAAGCTTTAACTTATTTATGCTAATTTGTCTGGCGAACGCCAAGTACTTAAGTTGTGGCTTTTTGCCAAGCGAGAGAGAGGAAGGAGTTAGTAGAAGCAGGCCGCTTGTCTTAGCAGTTTTGCTCGGTTGCTGGTTGCCTTCCAGGCCAGAGGTTTAATCCTCTTAATAATTTTAAACGTATTGTAGTGTTAACAGTTCTCTGTACTACTTACGGCTTCCTGTTAATATACGGCCAATCTTCCACGTAGGCCGTTGTTTATTATTCCAAAGTTAAGTTAGAGTTTAGTTAATACTTTTATATTCTTACGTTCAGACCACAAGTGGTTGGTCTCTGTATTCCGAAGTCCGGAAATTATTGTAAAGAGTGAAAAATAAAGGGTTTCGTATACCCTTCCTGTGTATCTTGTCTACTTCCCACATTTATTGAACATAGCTTTAGTAAGCTCCCTGTTCCGAGTCAGGTTTTTGAATGTTCCCAAAGCAAGTAAGGCGGAACATTGAACCTGATAACCTTACATATTCTTTGGAGATATTTTCAGGTTTCTTTCTCTTTTCCTGTACTATTTAATCTTCTAAGAATGCTCAGTTAAAAATGCGAACTTAGGTACGTAGTAAAAGTGGCTAATATATAACATAAGACTTCAGGCACTCTGTCGTAGATTGTAATTTCGATGCTGGATGATTTGCATCAAAACGCTAAAAATAGCACTTAATAAGATTTATCAGTAAATTATATAAATGATGTCAAAACTGTATTTTTAAGACTTTTAAGAAATTATTGTTAATAATTATTGATTTCTCCACCGCTAAGCTGTCTTTCTAATTTTTGTGTTTTCAAATTCACACGATTTGAAAATACGATTTCAAAATATTATTTCTAAGCAAAACCTCATTCTAATCAATACTCAAAATGTGGTTTTATATTAACAAACAAATTATCAACCATTAACTCTATCTTTCCTTTTCTGACTTTTCAAAAACATTTTACACTGAGATTCAAATGTTTAAGAGAGGTTTTATTTCAACTAAAGCAACCATTATTTCATTTATGTGTAGCTAACAGATGATAGAATGTTTTAAATGACATTTTTCTTATTTTAAAATCATAATTAATTATTTTCAACATATTTATTAATCTTTCTGGTTCTGATAAGTTTCGTTTAACTACGACGGTAGTTATCTATTATTATGATCAAGACGTGAAAGCTAACAATTTTTTATCGTATTTTTTTCACTTTCTGCATATATAAATAAGGAAAATGAATGAGAAAATAAAAAAGGAGTAGAAAAATAAAAGCATCATTAAAAATTTCATCAAGGATTGAAAATCAAATTTATAAAAAAATCACATCCAAATCATTCATCTAATCAGAAAGTTATTTTCATTCTCAGTAATTCCATTTTTTTACTGCAGGATTTAATAAGATTACAAAAAGAACCTTACTTTTAAATGAAATCTTTGCACGTAATTAATATCAAAATATAAATAATGGTTAATTAGGTTTTCCTGAATTTCATTTGCTGAATAAAACAGATATTTTGCTCATAATTATGTCTCTAATCCACAGATGCAACTTCAAAAACTGCATATCTATTTTCAAGAACGAACTAACTTCCAGTGTTTTGGTAGCTAATTAAATAAGACGATGCTAAAAAATTAATTCAAATGTGAATACATTTTCTTGCTCAGATAAAAATTTCACTTTTTTATTTTACTTTTCATTCTTTGTGAAAGAAATTTTATTTTCATAAAATCATTATTTGAATTTGATACAAGAAAATAAAATGTAATTTTTTTTCAGAAGCTTCTGATACCAAGTATGTAATAAACATCTTGCAAACATCAATATTTTCATCGTTACTTTACTTTTGATCTAATTTTGAATCAAAATTTAATGTAACTTCGCAGGATTTTTTTTATTATGCCCATTTCCGTCATAAAAAAACTGATCTGTACGCCATATTACTTCCTTGTAGGGCCTATTAAAATTACGCATATATTTTGCTGCATTTCATTTAAACTCATCTCCTCGAATTGAATTAGAGATATAGTCCTCCTTCAATCAATTCAGTTCTCAAGTGGCGCCAATCTATAAAATCTCAAAACATTTTCATTAAACATTATAAAATGCTGGAAAACAGAACACCAAATGTAGTTTAACAACATTTAAAACATTTTTTCTTACTATTAAGATTAGAGTCCCGCTTGGCAAAATAGCAGTGGTGGAGAAAATGACTTAATTCACTATTGTACTAAGAATTTCAAATGTAAACAAATAGCATCTTCATTAGGCTTAGTATTATTTTAACAACTCCTTAATTCTTGATAATTCTACAACTACTGCATGCAGATTAACTAAAGGTATAAAACCCTTTAGCCAGAACATAAGAACAACATAATTAAATCACTTTTTAAAGCAAAAAAAAATGCACAATTTACCAATACATAAGACTAAAAATCTGAGCTCATCGAACCGGGTAACGGAGCGGGGGTATATATATATATATATATATATATATATTAGACTTAAAGCATATAAAGTTAATATTAAAATGGAATCAAAACAAGGCTATTCCTCAACAATATTAATAATTGTAACCGTGTATAAGATGTGTAACATGGTATCTAAAGAAATCAAAATTAATATAAGAGTTCATGGTATAACGAACTCAAAAAATAAAAATGCGAAAAGGGAAAATATGCAGAATATTAAAATTAATCTCCCTTTACCGAAATTCCAATTCAGAACTCACCAGGGTTTTTCAGTGACTCATATGGGATCGTAATATGTTTCGAACCATGAATTCTTATTTTAATATTTTTTTGTTTAGATATTGTGTTAAACATCTTATACACAGTTACAATTATTAAAAAAGCTGAGTAATTGCCTTGCTTTGACTCCAAATTAACCCGGCAGAAGGCGCACCAAGAAAGGTTACTAGAACGGGCGCGTGGGGTATCACATACCCCAATATTTAAAATACAATAAAAATAGTATTATTTAGTTTTAAAACTTTTTTTTTTTTTAGTCCAAAGGGATTTGAATCCCGAAGGACTATTAATTTCGTTTTGGCATTTTGCGTCGAACTCATAAACGTCGGTTCACTTTTCAAACTGTTGCCAAAAATGTTAGAGTCCTGCATTATATTTGAAGAAATTAAATAATGAAAAATCTGCATAAATGTATGTATATTTCTCGTATTGTGATAAAACAACGGTACATAGAGTCATCGAATTTTGAATAACGTAATCCTCCAACGAATATGAGCATGTGGAAGACCAAATTTGAAATTTGAAATTTGTTTTATGATCGATTTCCTATTTTTTAAAACTTTGAGGAATTTTTGATTAACAAACTCAAGGATTTCAAAGCGAGCAATGGCAACGTTGTGCAGAAAAAACATTTTTATCTCCAGCGCGTGAGTCTCTGTATCGGAAATTCTAAAGATATGCTCGTTTTCAAACTATTTTGCGATATTGCTGTTGCACTGGATCTTATGGTTTAGGTGCGAGGAACATGGTATTTAATAAAGAAAGGTAACACACAAAATGTTAAAAAAACGCCCCTTTGGACGTAATTTAAAATCTGAAACATTTCAGATTTTTTTTTTTTTTTGTTCTCGTGCATTATAAATAAGTGAATAATAACTGGGTTTCAAAAAATTAATTTCCGAAATAATCTTAAAATTAAGATAAATGAAAATAATAAACATCATGCTCTAAGTTTCATTGCATCTCTAATACGCCATGGTTTTTTTATTTTTCACACTTTGAACGAAATACATTCATGTGTTCTTGGAACAGAATGTTTTCACATTTTAAACATTGCATTCACGTTCTTCTGTCCTTGGCGCGAGGGCAAAAAAAAAATTAACACATCTTTCATACTTAGTTGTTTCTAATTTCATGTATTCGTTTTAATGCTTCATCGAAACTTCTGCTTTTGTTTTGCATGCAGTACGTCAATTTCTTGGAAAAGTATTAATCTCTGATCTTTGTTCAATACATTTTCATTAATTGTAATGCTAAGTCCTTCAAAAACAGACTTATGTTTCTTGTTGGTGATTAGCAGTTGAATGTAATATAATTCAAGCATTTATTACAGCAACATTCAGTGCAGGAAAGAAAATTACCATTGGCCACCTTCTCGTTATTCTGGAAATTGAATAATTGGCTGATATTTCATCCCCCATATCCACTGCTCCTTTAGTCATATTATTGAAACATATAATTCCTAACGTTTTATTTTCTCCAATAGTATCATCTATAGTATGATCGTTATATAATGGTATACTGATCGTTATATAAAGCATAAGAACAGTTTTTCCTTTTTCAGGAACATCAGGAATTAATGTTTTATCTTTTTCAAAACCAAAACATTGTAGAAAATATTCTTAGTTTCATCTTCAGTTTCCGAAATGCAATCTTCATCGCTTTCAAATATTTCTAATAAATCTTGCATGCATAGCATCTCCAGTTCATAGGGACTCATTCTTTTTACCATAATGCAGTTAGAAATTTTTCAGAATTTAATGTCAAGTAGTTTAAAATTACTTGCGAGTAAAAATATTTACTGTTACACTCTAGAAATAAATTTCTGAACTAAATATTCAGTCAGAAAAACACTTACACGAACAGCCGCGTGGGGTGTGTCATACCCCAGTTCCAACAAAATACCGATAAATCTTTTTCTGAAAGCCACAGGCAAAGAAAAAGCGGTTCTGAAAGTCAAACACAACTAGAAACTCAGCTACTGAAAGCAGCACAGAATTTCAGTTTCACAAGTTAGGAATATTCCACTTTTATGTAGGTTTGGGGTATGATACACCCCACGCGCCTTCCCGCGGGTTAATATTAACTTTAGATGTTTTATGTTTATTTTACTTCAATCCTGCAGCTATAGCGAAGGGGCAGGTTAAAAAATGTGGTTTTAATTTTTAGAATATTATCATGTTCTTTATGTTTATATATTAGTGTATTTAATATATATATATATATATCCTAAAGATAAAAAAATTAACTTAATAACTATTTATTCTTTTAAATAACTAAATAACTATTTATTCTTTTGAAACACACACACATATATATATATATGTATGTGATGTACCAGCTTTTGTCCGGAATAAATAGATTGGTGAAGAAATATAGATGCAGTTGTAGCTTAAACTATCAGACGATAAGTTTAAAAAACAGGATCCATTTATTATTATTCAGGAGAAATAGCAGTTACAAAATCAGATATCTGGAGTAAATATAAATAATTACTAATAACTTTTCGTATGAAGTTTATTGCATCGTTACATTAAAGAAAAGACCCCGATATTCCTTTGCGAGTCCTTTTATAGCCTCTGGAAAGGCGGAGCTTCCAAGAAATGACGTCAGCCTCGTCAGCCAATCCAGTTCGCTTTAAATATTTCCAGAACATTCTATAACTGTACGTGTAGAAAAGGCGGGAAAAACAACTTGACCACGGGGCTGTGGATTTAGTTCCACGTACTTTCAAATAAGAGACCGTCGCCATTAAAATTGAAAAGAACATACCGTTAGAATTTTAAGTGTATTTTTGACTATGGAATTTTATTATATCATATATATATATATATATTACGCTTTTTGTGATAACGATTGGAACTCCCCTCCAAAAAAAAAAAAAAGATGCAGAAATGCATGTTATAGTGGATCCATGTATGAAATTTCGCAGCGTTTTTAAGCTACTCGTTTTTGAGTTATATGAGGTACATACGTCGTATAGACGTCCCGAAAAATATCTCTTCTGATTCCATTTTACAATCCATTTTGGGAAAAAGAGTCCTTTGTTCTGTCCATACGTACCGATGTCACGCAACAACATCGTTCAAACGGATTCGACAGCGGGAACAATGGATATTTTCATTGAAATGTGATACTCGGAGTTTTTCGCGATTACAATAGTTCCTTTGCTTCGTATACGGAAGTAAAAAGTAAATTTAGTATCGTGTAGCTCCAATTGCGAATCGCAAAATATGAGCTAATCCGTAAAAGATGTTTGAAATGAATTAAATTTACTGTTTAAATGCAGCAATTATATATTTCATACCTAGTCATATTTTTTTTTTCTTTCTTTCAGAATTTTGTTTATAAACTCTTTTCCTTTAGAGCTTTGTTTATGAACATCATGAAACTATACAATCTGTACTTAGGTTTAATTAAAAAGGCGAATTGGGATTTAAAAATTAGAATTTTTATCAAATGCATTGAAAAAACTCTTCGATATACTTTTTGGTTTTGATTTGCAAATATCGTAAACCTAAGCAAAAATAGGAAATATTGCCTCAAGACAGAAATATTTGATCCGATCCTCTTGCGCAAACAGCCCTAAGAAATAGATGAATACTACGTCTTATAATAACCAAACTTATCCACATAAAAAAGAAATGGTATTAACTTCAGATATGGCATTAACTTCAGATAAAAATATCATAACATTTTTCAGCCCACCAGCCGCTGAGCGGTAAAGTCGCTGAACACTGGTATTTCGCTTCGAGGTTGGAATCCTGCGAACGGGCTGGCTGCATGGGCGTTTTCGTGGTTTCCAACATGTATAACGTGTATAGAAGCCAGGTTCCCATAGAATGTCCTCCATGAAGGCATCCCTTCCCACAGGCAGATAGCCCTAGTGTGCTTTGCCGTAATCTCAATAAACCAAACCATAACAATTTTCTTTCTTATTTCTGATAAATAATTTAAAATACAAGTTTTTATGCTCTTTATCCTTAATTTCTGAAGGACTAATTATTGAACTAGTAGACTTACCATAACTGCTTAGCCGAAAATCTACGTGTTGAAGACTTTATGTTTTGTACAATTAATTTTATAAAGTCCATTTTTGAAATGATAGAAAATCTATCGTATGCGCTTGAGTTAAATTTAATGCGTTAGAATTAAAAATCTGCAAAATGATATTAGATTTCAGTCTTTTGGGATTTTGTTAGTTAAATTTTTAAAGTATTTTTCTTTTTTCAAATTTCTGAAAGTTTAATGGGATGTTGGCATTATCGGCATGGTGACTGTAATTTGAAGTATGCAGATTTCAGTTTATGTTTATAACATATAAATATATTTATTAATTTCGTTTTATTTGTTTAAAAATGTTTTGAAAATAGCATGTGGAAAAATGGATAAGAAAGAATTTTTTTATATTATATTTATAAGGTATTTTCCTCCTCTTTCCAGCATGCTCTTCGTGGTGTAACGGTAGCACACTCGGCGCGTATTAGAGAGGTCCGAGTCCCGGCAAGAATGTCGCACATTTTTCACGTCTCCTGCTTCAAAATAACCTAGTTCTCTACATAGTCACAAAATGTTAACAAATCCGAAGTCCATTTCAAAAGCTACGATTCTTTGTTTGGCTAAATATTTCTAAACACAATTCTGTGTGCAATTCCTCTGAAAAATCTTAAAGTCTGAATTCAATCCATAGGGAATGTTGGATAGCCAGAAAAACATCCTAATTCTATAAATAGATACGCTACTTTAAAGCAACTTCATCTAAATTCATACCACTTTCTTTCCGCGTTAAAACTTGTGATGTAATCAAATAAATAAAAGCTACCGGTATCTTTACATTTGGTATTAAATAGAATTCTTTTCTTTCCTTCTCTTCCAACAGGCAACGGTTTCGCTTTTTAAATCGAATTACAGGGGTATTCTTTTCGGGGGACAAATCAGAGCAATATTTTGGAAGCTGTACCCACATTTTTATTTCTGTATAATGAACACTTTTCGCTGACGTTAGCATGTTACACACATGCTAACTTTAGAGAATTTTTTTATGCTTTACTTACACCATATAAAGCTTTAGAACAAAGTATGGTAAATGTTTCGTAAAATTGTATACAATATTTGAGATTCTATGGTGTATTAGAATTTTATATAAAAACTTTAAACTTAGTTACATATGTCTTCGTTTCAGTTAAATTCTTTAGATTCAGTAGAGGCATTTCTTAAAAAAAGTGCACAAAATTTGATGTAAAGAAGCTTTATTTTTCATTTCTAGTTCTTGTCAAGTTTTATTTTTCATATGACTGCAGTCTAGTTCCTCAGAAACTCTCTAGGGAAACATACACTAGCAGAGAACTTAAACAAATAATTGTGAAAAGATTCTTTATGCTAATTCTATTAACATTTTGAAGACGGGATGGCCATTATAGTGGCCATAGAGTCCTCTCTTTGAAAAGACGGGGTTGTCCACCTTAGTGGCCATGTCTTTTTCCCATTCTCCAGGCTGAAAATTCGGATGAAATGTCAAAGTTGACGTCCCTGGTGTTTTAACCACTTAATCTTTTTCAAAGGTCTTTCTTTTGCGACATATATACACCACTCTGAGAATCATTAAACTACACACAAGAATCTTTGTTGCAAATAGGAGGTGGTTTCTTAGAGGGGGAAAGCATTCGGTTCAAGATTCCCCGTCCTTTGGTAGCTTTTACTGCTACCAAAGCCACGGCCTCAAAAGGTTAAGTGAAGTTTAATGAAAGGTTATTTGGATGGTACCACATGAAGGTTAAGATTATAAATTAGTCCAATAGAATTAAACTTCACCACACAGAAATATGCAAATTTTTTAGCACTTTCTTAGGACGTGAAGAAAGCAATACAAATGGCTGCCTCAGAACCTATTTTCAAGGATTTTATAAGTAGCTGAATAAAATTTTCTAGTTTACAACATATGTGTTTGGAAAGGCATTTGACGGTTTGTAAGAAATTTCATGCAGCTGAGAGAATGAGAGGAGGAGGCATACTGACACAAGTCGACAACGTGCCACAACAGAAACACATGCCCATAATTCGAAAAAAACTGATGAAAGCAATAAACAGTTGATAACAACTCAGATTGCAAAAGAATTCGCTACAACTGCAGGAATTCGACTATCTAGATATATCGTAAATGACAAGCTGTATAAAAGTGTATATGATATCCAAAGAAATCGATGAATTGTGTTTCATTTATTCAGGATAACGAATGCGTTCCAGTTGCTGTGGTGCAGAAGTTATCATGATTGGTGTACGACTGAGTAGAACCGAGTTCTCTTATATAATGTGTCACATTTTTTTTTTTGTAGTTATTCCAGACGTGGTATAATCTGAAAAGAGCAAAACGCATACCGTAAACTTGAAAATATTCGTAAAATGGTTCCAAAAGGTAATGGGAATTGTGCTATTGAAGAATACCATTTCGACAAGCCCACACTGACCTAAATACCTTTATCACTGCAACTATGAATGCAGAGGTATACAGAGATGATATTTTTGATTCTTATATCAAGTTATTTAGGGTTGCAATCGGTAATAATTTAAAGGATAATAACCTAAAGGGTGATAAAACTCATTCTCCTATCTCAGCACTACTGGCTGTTTATCTCCCTTTGATCGTTAAAGGATTCAACAGGTAGTGGGGCCCGCAATTCTTCGGATTTAAATTCGATAAACCCAGCGTAGGACGTACTGGAAATGCAGACTTATATCACTGCAGCCCTCACTCGACAAGCTTTAAGGCGCTATTCGTCGTGAATAGATTTTGTTTCTGCAAGAACTCCTCGGCCATTTGAGACAATGCATGGAAAATCCCTGTAAAACTTGCATTTCGGTCAGAGATGACCGCGCAATGTGTCAGTAAAATGCTTTGACAAAAATGTTCTCCTACATTAACTTTTTATGATATTTTATGAGTGTTTATAGCTGTACCTTTGATGTTTCTCGCCAATGGACTTATCCTCATGCTTGTGTTTTGCGCCTGCTTAGCCTCAAATTAAATGGATTAAAATTACGCTTTTTTCCATTATACTACTTTATCTAATAAGCATATTTTTCTTAAAGGCTTTTACATGTGAGGATTTCACCCCTTGAAATTTCATTCTTTCTTTATTTTTTACATTTTTTCCATATTTATCTAGCATTTTCAACAATGCCATAAACTTAATTATATGTTTTTGAGGCATTATCATGCTTATTAATTTTAATTCTTGCATATTTTAATTCAGATTTTTGATCAAGATTTACAGGAGTCGTGAAGATTTCCTTGTTCCTTTCTTTCATTGTTTATTCTTTCACTATTTTTAGTAACGACATTGGATTCTTCCCGAATAAAAAGATACGGCAATATTCAACATGCACATTTACTACTTTTAATTCTTGTGCATTGCAATTTCTTCTTTCATTATGCAGCTCATTGTGCATTTTAACTGAAATATGACTGTAAACATTTTCTCGTACATTTTCGCGTTTAACTATTGACCTTTTCTTTAAAAGTTTTTGTTTTGTATTTCATTGTGTGTTTTACAAATATATATCGTTTTTTCAATTTTAATACTCTCATACATGTATACATGTACATATATAAGTTAATCCGTGTATTAATTTTTAAAAATGGAAAAATTTAAATAAGTATTTAAAATTAAATCCTAATAAAACTAATAAAAAATAAAATCCGAAGGCTTTCAAATTTCATATTACGCCTAAACGGGCATTTTTTTTTATTTACAGGCACATACACATTTAGAAAGTATTCGGGCTAACGCCACATTGGGCAGAACATATTTAGAACAGCACATCTTTAGAAGTTCAGTCTTTCGAGCTGGAGAGAAAAGTATTTTATTCCCTACAGTGTTGCCACCGCTCGCTTTAAAATCGTTCAGTTTTTTAATTACAATTCGTTAGTTTTACAAAATATGAATTAAAACAATAAAACAAATTTCAAATTCGAGCTTCCAGTTTTTGTTCTAACGGAGAACTATGTCATTCAAAATTTGATTACTCTAGGTACCGTTATTTCATCATAGTACAAGATACATACATACATTCATGAACAGATTCTTCGTTATTTAATTTTTTTAAATATAAGGCAAAGGGATAATATTTGGTGGCAACAATTTGAAAAGTGATACCGCCATTTATAATGATTTGACGCAAAATTCCGTTTTGGGACTGATAATCCTTCTGGGCTAACACCCATTTCAGCTACAAATATTAGAATAATAAAGATGGTTTTAAATATGCTCTCATCAGGTTACGTTGAACTTAATTAAACTAATTAATTTAAAAGGCATATTTCTGAAACTAATAGAAAGTAAAATGTATAAACAGACGAAGATAATTTAAAATGAAACGTCTTTGTCTAGTGCACCTTAACTCCAACATGCTTTAAAAAAACAAAGTCATCGTTATGTGTGTATGTAAATGCATGTGTTTACTCAACCATATTTTAAATATATATGCGTTTGGCAGGATTGAACGTAAGCCTTCGTTGCCTTTCTATAAACAATTAATATCCCAAATACCAATTTATATATACATGAATATATATTATACTTTCGGTATATGGAATTAATTTCCTCTATACCATTATCTATCTATACATACGCAGATCTGCAGATATGTTTAAATATATCTATCTATAGCGCGTTATTTAATGTAAATAATATATATAAAGCGATTGTCACATAAATCAAACTATACGTAGGTTTATGGATTATATTATCAAGTGGAGATATAAAATAATTAATACATAAAGCGTACCTTTAAATTGGAATTGAAATCCAGTTTTACATCGTCAAAAGTCACAATAGCTTTAAAGCATCTGACAAAAGTTATAAAATAATTTTGTTTATAAATTCTATCTGATATATAATTTCAATCATTGCATCGATTTGATTGTTAAAGTTGAAACTGTCACATTTTAACACAAATGTTAAAGGAAAATACCGTGAAGTGAATTTAAACTATAGTTTTGGAATGGCGCAGGTTGTGAAAAATAACCTCTTCAAGAATGAAATGTTTTTACACGTCGGAAGGACAATAGCTATATTTATGGAGTGATTAATGAGCAGACGAAAGAGTAAACGACTATAGAGATGTCTATCGAAGAAAACAGAAATGATGCGTTGCAGTTAAAGATGTGATTTGAAAGCGTTGGGAATACTGCGATAGAGGTCGATGCTATTAACAAAGAAAGGTAAAATTTTGTCGTTTTGGAAGTCTTCAAAGAAATCCATTTCTCGAACTAAAGAACATTTATGATAATTTTTTTTTCAAAATTCACTAAGTAGAAATCAAAATTATTCTTAAGTGAACAACTCTGATCAGTAATCAAAAGTGTGTTTATGTCATTTTTGGATATAGGATTCATATTCTTTTATGCATTGTTCTAGATTCTTAGATTGTATTGTGAATTTAACGGTTTGGTTATGAAATTTCATGAAAATAAAAATCAAGTGATGAAAGCTTGTCTTCTTTCTTGCTTTGAGAGGTGTTCTCTCTTTTACAAGGAATATTAACATTAATTTATTCCTTAAGATAATTCTGTTTAATACAGATATAATTAGTAATAATTTTGATTATTATGGCCAATATATTGGTTTTTAGTTTGTTATAATAATTATATTCTACTTGACTCATTATGAATATACATACAGTATTTGTGAAGAAAGTTAGAAAATTTCTTTAATATAAATAATTGCATTTTTGCAATTAAAGATTTCTTATGATATCAATGAAAATCGATATAAATGCTTGAAAATAACAGTAATTTTGAATTTAATTGAGAACTGTTTTGCAATATTTTGTCATATTTACTGCATGTATAAAATTAAACTTTGCCATTAACTAGTAAGACATATGCCGCTCATATGATTCCACGTACAATATTTCATGTTGGATAATTTAATATATATTTATAAGCTGATATTTCATTTCTAAGAAGGTTATATATCCTAAATCAAATAGAATTGTCCCAATATAAATGTCAACTGCATTTTAACGATAATTAAACAACATAAATGCGATAGAAATCATTCAAATAAATTACTGAAGGAACATTTTCCTTATATATATTTCATTAGTTTGCTCATTAAAAGTAGTTCTTCCGAAGGCGTTTAATTAGAATTACTTGATAATCACTTAGTCGATAAGCACATTTAGTATTATTCAAACACCAATTATTTAAAGTCTTGTCATCATTTATTCGCTGTAATTCAACAAAGTAAATTAACTCTTTAAGAGGTCTTTCAAGTCTTCCAAGTAGCATCATTTACAGTTAAAACTTTAAAAGTAATAGAAGTAATTTTTTGTTTGTTTAAAAGCCAATATTCTGTTCGATGATGCAATGCCAGAGGTGGTTCGAAGGATGCACAGTAAATAATGATGACATCCTCCGTTGTCATTCAACATCCGATTTCTTTAGTAAAGAATTCCCAAAATATATTTCGAACATAGTAACTGTATTTTCAATCCTAAAATAATAAACGTTTAGCGTTACAATTCCTTCGGTTAGTTTCTCATTGATTAATTTTCTCTTCTCACCATCAACATTGTAACTAGTTCCAGTTTATTTATCTGCCTACTTCCAAACCAGTATTGTTCTTTTAATACTATATAATGAGTGAAAAATTTCATATGTAAAAATTAAATTGTAATCTTAGATAAGAATAAAATTTAAATCGAAATTTTATTCACTTGATGCAAAATTTAAAGAATGAAATATTATAATTTGAGTACATTTAATACTGTTGCATGTGTACGGGTTCGTAATAGATTGAATGCACAAATCCGATAATAGGTTAACAAAAATTTATTTTTATCAAAATAAATATTTCAGAACTCTGGAATTTTTCAGAGAAATATTCGTACAAGTGTTCACAGTATCATACAGTGTAATCACTAGCTCCACTATTAAGAACGTTAAACTATTAAGAACTGAACTGAAACTATTAAGAACGTTAAACACAAGGCAATTCAAAAGGCATCTAAAGAAAAAGCTAACTCGGATATCTCAGTTCGCGCAGAACTAAACAACTCGGAACAATAACTAAGCAAATGAACGCACATGTTCTTTCTTCGGTCTTAAATAGTTTTCATCCGCCGAGAGATAATTTTAGTGCTTTCTGCTCCTCAAAATTACTGGAAAGCAATAAGAGTGGAATTACGGTTACAACTATGGTCAATTACATTTATTCAATTTGAATACAGATTACGGTGATACTGGGACCGTACCAAAATGTAGCCGAATCGTCACCGAATTTGGCAACAAAATAAGTCGCCAAAACCGTTGTCAGTTTGGCGATATCTCGTCAAAATACCGAGATACCTATTTACTCAATGTTAAATGCACTTGCCACTGTATTCTTATTTTTCCGGAAGAGCTTTCTATTAAAATTTGTCTCGCGCTACATTACACAGAAAAATACAACAATTTTATTTATAATTCTACTAAAATTACCTATCTAAGTGCACAATTCGTAACATTGCATTTTAAATTAAATAGTATTTACTCATCAATACATTTTAATTGCTTTCAAAATACATTTTTCTTGCTTTTAAATAAGCAATGTATTTTATCGGATTTTAAATAAGCAACTTTCACTTGACGGCCACTTGATTTCTGAGAAAAAACTGAAAGAAAAATATTCACGAAATATTTAGATTCTCGATCATAGCAGAAAAATTTCTTTTGCTTACGCGTGAATTTAATTCGTCCTTTTCATAACACGATAAAATTTTGTCGAGGATAAATATGAATCAGAACAGAGAACATAAGTAATTACAACGTTATGGTTTTCGCTTTTTTTCGCCGCTGTGAAAGTAACCTCATTATAAGATTTATGGCGATCATTCATTTTTCTCATCAATGGACTGGCTACATGATATGTTCATGGCTTTCTTCATGCGTATCATAAATACAGGCCAGTTTTCCATATGTAGTTGTCACATCTAGCAAAGCACAGCTCTAAACGAAACAAGTTTCTGCCACCATTTACAACGGGATGGATCTTAGTCGAAACAAGTCTTTTGGAGGCAATACTCTGGCTATGTAAACGATAGAAAGTCTTTTGCTTGTAATTTTTTTCCAAAGAATTCGCTTTATGTCAACGACCTGGACACCCTGAAGATGGAAATTCCCTAACACTGATACCTTGCAAGTCTCATAACAGTCTTAGGACTCCAGGAAGGTATTGTTTCTAGGAAGTAGTGTTACGTAGAAAAAAAAATAATATTTTTACGCTTAACTTTTATCTCTTTAAAGCTGACTGCTTGGTGACGCGACAAAAAAAAAAAAAAAAAAAAAAAAAAAAAAAAAAAAACACGAACTAAAACTAACTACTAAACTCTGTACATACATAATGAAAACTTTTAAAATCAAAGAGACATCAAAGGAAGATATCCTCCCTGGTGTTTTGGCAGAATCACGATTAATTGACAAAAACAAAATTCGAAAATGCACTTCCACAACAAAATCCTTACCAGGCTATCTCTCACTAAATGAAAACTAGTTTAGATCACCAACCTGAAAACACATAAATTTCAGTACAAAATCTAGAGATAGCCTTAAGGAAAATTCTTATGTATTTTTGTTGTGTATAATTTTTGCGTATTATTTTACTGTGAATTTGTATTGTGCTTATTTTAAAATTAATGTATAATATTTAAAATTGTTAAACTTTACGGCAAAGCTCCCTTTAAGTTTGGCAGAATTATGTTACAATTAAAAGGGCGCGGGTGTATTTCCGTTTCTCACGAGTAGGCTTCTTTGGAGGTTAGAGGTCACTGTCCAGCTGCATTTTCCCCTTTTTCGCGGGGGTTGAAAACACGTGTTTTTCTCGTTCAGAGGCGAATAGTTCTAAGGAGCGGCGATTTTTAACAGAGTTATAGGTTGGAAACATTCTTCTGTTGCGTGGGAAAGAAAGGGTCTGTCTTCTTGTAGAAAGTTCTGAATTTCTGAGAATTTCAGTGGCTATTTATTACCTTTCTTTTAATTGACGAAAGGGAGTCCAAGTTTCCTTAAGATTGGCTAAATTTTTAAATTTTAGTTTTGTTTGAACCAATAGTAATTTTGAGGCGTTTCTTGGTGTGTGTAAACCGAGGTTTCTTAAGCCGTTGCACGGAAGGCAGGGGGAATCTTTTTGGACTTGAAAAAAAAAAGCGATTTTGAGAGAAGACTTTGAAGAGGTTTTTTTGGAGCCTTAGGGGTTTGCTACTTTGACGGCGGCCCCTAAGGGGCCGGCCGCGGTCAGTGAGGTGCTGAGATGGGGCGGAGGAAAAACGCGGCGGTTCTTAGGTGGTCGACCGCGGTATACAGTTAAGTTTTTATCTCCGAGATTTCTGGGTACGGAGGGTCCGAGACAGTGTGGGTGCTCGACATGTTTGACGGCGGCAATACTTGCGGCCTATTATTTTCAATTTCGTCGCTGAGATTTCTTTTTCCCATTTGTGGAACAGTCTGAACTGCTCGTTCGTGCTGGAGTATCTATTTTGCTTTAGAAAAAGTGGAAATATGGAAGGTCGTCATCGCCTGAGGTCTGCTTTGGTCTTTTGTCTCCAGTTTGGACCTCCTTCTCTTATCTTCAGTGGAATTTCGAAAACGGGAAGTTGATTGAGTGAAAGTGCTGCTTAACGGAGGAATTTGAAAACTTTAAACTGGAACTATGAAAAGGCTCCGGTTCCGGAAAACCACGATGAAGATTTGGCAGTTATTGTTTCGGGATTTGTAATTTAGATCGGGGCAGCTCCCTGAGTGTCTCAAAGGCGGTACGCCGATTTCGTGAGTGACCTTTTAATTTTCGTTGGTGTTTTATTTTGATGCATAATCCTTTTAAATTTGGAAATGTTTAATACTAAAGAGTTGACATGTTAAGTAGAAAAAAAAATAATATTTTTACGCTTAACTTTTATCTCTTTAAAGCTGACTGCTTGGTGACGCGACAAAAAAAAAAAAAAAAAAAAAAAAAAAAAAAAAAAAAACCGAACTAAAACTAACTGCTAAACTCTGTACATATATAATGAAAACTTTTAAACTCAAAGAGACATCAAAGGAAGATATCCTCCCTGGTGTTTTGGCAGAATCACGATTAATTGACAAAAACAAAATTCGAAAATGCACTTCCACAACAAAATCCTTTTTAAAAGGATTATGCATCAAAATAAAACACCAATGAAAATTAAAAAGTCACTCACGAAATCGGCGTACCGCCTTTGAGACACTCAGGGAGCTGCCCCGATGTAAATTACAAATCCCGAAACAATAACTGCCAAATCTTCATCGTTGTTTTCCGGAACCGGAGCCTTTTCATAGTTCCAGTTTAAAGTTTTCAAATTCCTCCGTTAAGCAGCACTTTCACTCAATCAACTTCCCGTTTTCGAAATTCCACTGAAGATAAGAGAAGGAAGTCCAAACTGGAGACAAAAGACCAAAGCAGACCTCAGGCGATGACGACCTTCCATATTTCCACTTTTTCTAAAGCAAAATAGATACTCCAGCACGAACGAGCAGTTCAGACTGTTCCACAAATGGGAAAAAGAAATCTCAGCGACGAAATTGAAAATAATAGGCCGCAAGTATTGCCGCCGTCAAACATGTCGAGCACCCACACTGTCTCGGACCCTCCGTACCCAGAAATCTCGGAGATAAAAACTTAACTGTATACCGCGGTCGACCACCTAAGAACCGCCGCGTTTTTCCTCCGCCCCATCTCAGCACCTCACTGACCGCGGCCGGCCCCTTAGGGGCCGCCGTCAAAGTAGCAAACCCCTAAGGCTCCAAAAAAACCTCTTCAAAGTCTTCTCTCAAAATCGCTTTTTTTTCAAGTCCAAAAAGATTCCCCCTGCCTTCCGTGCAACGGCTTAAGAAACCTCGGTTTACACACACCAAGAAACGCCTCAAAATTACTATTGGTTCAAACAAAACTAAAATTTAAAAATTTAGCCAATCTTAAGAAAACTTGGACTCCCTTTCGTCAATTAAAAGAAAGGTAATAAATAGCCGCTGAAATTCTCAGAAATTCAGAACTTTCTACAAGAAGACAGACCCTTTCTTTCCCACGCAACAGAAGAATGTTTCCAACCTATAACTCTGTTAAAAATCGCCGCTCCTTAGAACTATTCGCCTCTGAACGAGAAAAACACGTGTTTTCAACCCCCGCGAAAAAGGGGAAAATGCAGCTGGACAGTGACCTCTAACCTCCAAAGAAGCCTACTCGTGAGAAACGGAAATACACCCGCGCCCTTTTAATTGTAACACAATTCTGCCAAACTTAAAGGGAGCTTTACCGTAAATTTTAACAATATTAAATATTATACATTAATTTTAAAATAAGCACACTACAAATTCACAGTAAAATAATACGCAAAAATTATACACAACAAAAATACATAAGAATTTTCCATAACAGCAGTTACACCAGTATGTTGTTCCTTATAAATAATAAACACATTATTCAATCTGATACTCTCTTCTAATGCATATAATATTAATTTTGCGCATATTTATAAAATCTCATCATTGTTAACGTACCTTCCTTGCAAATAGTTCTGCTTTCTGTCTTTTGATTATGAGGTTAAGTAATGATTATAAGGCTTACACAAATAATATATATAATATATAAATTCATGTTACCAGGATAGCACTAATTAATTACAATTAATTAGTAAATAGACAATCACTAATTACTTAATTTAATCTATCATCTTCAGAATTTAGTTAATAATACAAAAACTATACAGAGTTACTTATATGTAAAAATGGTGTCCCGCAAATTCGGAATTTGGAATGACGTGTTTAGTTAAAAACTGCCTATCACAGGCAATTTTTTAAACTTAAAGTAAATTTTAGATTAGAATTTGTACTTACAGATGGCGCTATTTGTTTGCATTCGGGAAGATTTTACATAACTATTAGCAATGTAGCAATCCGTCGGAAGCTCTGAATTGTACATCTTGTAAAAATGTGTTTATTTGTACTCTTTTAAGAATCCAAATGGGCACATTTTTTACTATACTGTTAGTGCAGCGTCATAAAACGCTAAACAAAAACACCAAATACATTATACGCTAAATAAAAACGGTCTCTGTGCGTCCTCTTAAATGAAAACAGTTCTCTTGTATTCCAGTTTGCTGATTTTATAAGCATTTTTTAAATGAGATTTAGTGGGCAGACAGTGCCATCTATTTGTATTTACTTGAGGAAACCTCAGTGGATAATAAGATGAAATTTAAGTCAGATATAGACTATGATAATTATGATATCTGGATAGTTACAAAGTGGCTGCAGTCACGACGATGAGCACAGTTTTATGTTAATGGCATAACAGTATAACACGCAGGTACAGACACACGGTAACTACATGTGTCTGTACCTGCGCAAGATGCTCACCAGTTGTTCAGTTAAAGCGTAGGTTCACATATTTATAGCATTACTACTGGTATTGAAGAGAAGCAACTGACTACATAATAACTGGACATACAAGAGAGAAACACATGCACTGAAATTTTGTAAGCAAGTATAAAGTTCTTTTGAATTAATTTATGGTCTCAGCAGGAAATACTATACCGAATTGCGTTATTGTCTGTTAGTGATGTCAGTCTGTAAGACGCTATAGAAGTTTGGAGTCTCTTATATTACTTTTACTTTTACACTGCAGACGAAGACTGCTAATTCTACGGCAATAAAATTTGCCTCACAGCATTATTGTCCTCCTTGCAGAAGCGATCTAATACTGCTGCGTCCCTTTCGCAGGAAGACCGGCAGAACAGACTACTACAAACACATGATGAGAAAGAAATTCGCAAGACTATTTACAGCGATGCGTAAGTCCTCAGATGCTACAGTCTTGTGCAAATTACCGACTAAGTGAGATCACTGATGGAACTGTGTGCAGATAGAGATTACTGGTTGTAAGCACATATTAAGCACAGCAAGCACAGTTACAGTAGTACAAAGCTACGATACATGAGACTGCATCAGTGATATGAGACTCATATGCCAGGCTAACTTCACAAAACTCTGTTAAATAATGTATTAAGGTGCCATTAATATTACTTACTCTATAGAATGAAGCATTTACGATAACAGAATTGAACAAGGTAATAAATATAATGCAGTCGAAGCATAAAAGGAATTCCGTTGTAACAATGTAGGAGCAAAACGAAACAAGGATTATACATAGATGCAGTGTGTGTATAAATGCAATTACAATTGGACAAAAACAAACAGACAGAACGTGTATGCAGGTACAATTGAAATAGGTAGTTATAATACTAATGCTACATTTCCTTATTTATAGCATTAGTGTTGGTTTTTCATATTTTTTCACAAGAGCTGAATATAGTTATATACCTAACATTTTACCTGCGAAAAAATGAATGATGAAAATGTTTAAAATGTGATAGAAATGTTTCACGAACAGGCAATAATTGGGCGTTGCATCTTAGTGAAAAAAAGCAGGGCTTGAAGTATGAAAAAGTTAAATCATATTTATACGAAAAATTTCCGAATAGCTCCAGCAGTGGACGAGTGCTTAGACCTTTGAATACTGGGAGATTCGTTGCTCTTGTCCTGTTCATATATTTCGCGGAAGAATGGCTGCCAAAGCGTCAAGAAGGTTGGATTTCTACTTTCTAGAAGTAGCTTCCCTCCAGTTTTGAAAGAATGCACCCCGGGTAGTGGTCTGAGGGTCTCCCGTTCTTCTCACCTACCATTAAGCCACGTGATAGGTCTTCCCGCTCTCCATATACTGAGCTGCCTATGCCGCAAAGACACTATTGCATTTACAAACAACCATGTCTTCTCCGAAGTCGAACCAGGACCGTTCGGTACATGGTTCTTACTTCCTACCTCCATCGTTCAGTACAGCAGAAGGCTGCTCTAACCACTATACCGTCTGGGAGGCTCTCAAAGTTCTCTCACCCGCAAATTCGCTAGCTACACGATTGGTTTTCTTTCTTGCAAAACTTGAATACAAGCCACTTTTTCTTAGCATAAGTAAGGCAAAGGCAGGGCCTAAAACAAGTATTAATGCAATCCAAGAAGCGTACGCGAAGCACAAAAGAAATATTTAGACCCGGTCCCGATGATACATTTTGCTGTTGTAATCAGGGTCCAAGCCTGGCGTTCAACATGGACGGATTGGTTATCAGCGAAATAAAATGCGTTCTGAGTGGAGTAGCAGGTTAAATGCTCTTTTGACTTGTCCGAAGTAATTATCTTCATTCTGACCCAGAGGCAAATACTCCCTGTTGCATAATGATGCGTTATTCTTGTCAATTATTATTTGCCAGCACATATATTTACCAACAATATTTCCAAGACTGATTCACACTAAAAATAAAATTAGAACAGTAATATGGTGTGAACACTTTGAGAACTCTCTGAGAATTGTAACCACTTCAATCGAATCAGATATTGATGCATTAGTTTCTCAGATTGAAAACCAAAAATCACAATAGTTTTACGATTTTTGTTACCTTTGTTCTTATAAATATAATTTATAATGCAATGTTACGTGTAAAATATCTCGTGAATATAAAAACAAAAGAAAATCTGAAAGATTTCAGATTTTTTTATTACGTCCGAAAAAGCGTTTTTTTAACGTTTTGTATGTTACTTTTATTTATTAAATATCATAGTATTCGCACTTAAACCACATAAAAACAGTTCAACAGCAATATCACAAAATATTTGAAACCAGGAAAGCAGTATATCTTTAGAATTTCCAATACACAGTCTCGCGCGCTGGAGATAAAAATGTTTCCTTTTTCGTACAGCGGTGCGATTTCTCACTTACAAATCTTTGAGTGTGTTAATCAAGAATTCTTTAATGATTTACAAGATAGGAAATAGAAAATAAAACAAATTCCAAATATATGCTTCCTGATGCCCATATTCGAATGAAGGACTATGTTATTCAAGTTCTGATGGCTCCAGGCACCGTTGTTTTATTACAGTGCGGGAAACATACACATATCCATGCAGATTCATCATTATTTAATTTCTTTAAATATAATGCAGGGCTCTAATATTTGGTGGAAACAATTTTAAAAGTGAAACACATTTTATAGTGGAACCTTTTGGGCTAACGCGCTTTGGGTTAATAATTTTATGCTGCTGTCATCGCATTAAAAAATCACAAATTAATAAAGTTTAAAATACTTAAATATGTTTTTTTTTCCATCAGACGCAGTTAGTATTCTGCAATGTTCAAGTGAATTACCGATTCTCTTAAAATTTTTCTATATGTACGCTTTTTTATGTAAGCAAATCTGAATTAAGCAAATCTGAAGGTGGTCGAATACATCCTTTCCATCTTAGATGTCAAATACAAAGCTCCATTTTCAGGAGTTAAACCTGAACAAACCCGATAATTTTCAATGAAATCTGCTGAACTGTGTGGTACTTATTTTAAAGGTCACGAGCGGGTCCACTGGTATTAGGAAAAATTTATATGGTCCAAAATATCTCGTCTTCTTCCAGTGCGGTCAGGGAAGCTAAAAGCGGATGGACACACACTTCTGTCCTAGAAAGTCATTCACGAATGAATAGTTCATCTTAGCCAATACCAGCGTGCGCCTTTCCATATTCAAATAACCTAATTAATTGATTGATATTAAGAGGTCTAAAGGTAAACTTCAATTTTTCTTTCGCCTCACATATACAAAGAATGATACTGTATGATAAAAAAAAGAAAGAAAGAAACTGTGTACAATTATTTAAGTAGATTAAGCGAAAATTTACTTAAATGAATTCCGCAGTTTCGAATGCGAGATTTTCTTTAAACATAATTTAAATTTCGAAAAGGTCTTGTTTTACTTGTTTAAACTATTTTTCCTAAACTTAGGAGCTTGCATAAACTTTAGGTCAGCAAATATTTTCCTTGGTTAAACAAAGCTCAAAACTGACGTAGTTGCTAAGTGAATAAATGCAACGAGAATTCAAAACTCAAAATCTTGGCTCTTGTGTCAACGAAGGGAACGTCGCAAACAAGGAAAAATATCCCTAGGCGAAAAACTGGGGAAAATGCGGGAAATGGAAACGATGGAAAAGTTATAACTTTTATTAAATTCTTTGGATTTGCTGAGCTAAGGAAGACATGACAATTCTTAGGCGTCAGATGTTTTGGATGACTGTAAGGCCCCTATTTTTGAACTGACGTCAAATAAGGTTTTAATTGAAAGTCTTTCTTTTCAAAGGGTTCTTGAAATTCGGTTCTTATGCACAAATTGTGAAAGACTGTTGCATGCAATTTTTGGAGACCTTAAATAAATAATGCTTTCATTTTCTTTAAGTATGCCACACGCTTAAATTCTATCAAAAGTAATTAGCAGGGAAGCAACTTTAGTAAATTAAACTACACATGTGTCATTGTGATTAGTATTATTTAATTAATTTTAAAAATCATTAGAATCATACTTTATTTTTTTCTCACTTAAGATGCATTAATTAGAAGAACTGAGATTAATTCTACGACTAGAGGATCTATTAACCAAGTTTTACTGAATGAGAAAATCTATTTCATTAGAACTAAATAACTTATATGAAACATTTTTAAATGAATCTGTGGAGACATATGGCTATTTTTGAAGCAGAAAACAGAAACACTAAGCAATGCCCTCGCCGGGATTCGAATACCCGCCGAGTGTTCTACCGTTACACCACGAATGCCTACCGTTACACCATAGAAAGGAGGGAGAAAATACCTTTTAAAGGGCGACATGGGATCTTTGATCGTAACTATTCTTCTGGCTTCAACTACAAAGATTCCTTACTAGTAAATAAAATTTATGACATAGGCTAGTACTGTATAGAAATAAAAGGCGTATTTAAAAATACTCCGCACCCGATGGCGAGATCAAAACATTAGTAAGGTAGTAGTTAAAGGAAATTTGAAAAACGTCAAATCAATGTCAGTCGATAAGCAATGTCATCTATAGGCGAGAAGAGCAAAATTTGACTTTTAGTTCATGAAATCAAAGTTTGGTGATGGTAAAATAAAATAAAAGTTTAATTTTCATACAGTGAAAGCTTAAAGCACGGTGGAGGATCGAACCCTCAAACTTGCTGTCCGTGTTACTACTCCTACCTGGTTTACCTCTACGCTGCGATCGCTGGTGTCCGCCGAAAACATCGAGGACGAAAACGTCGCGGAGAAAACAACGCAAGGAGAAAACGTCGTGGTACAAAACATCGTGGGAGAAAACATCGAAAAGAGAAAACATCGCAGTTCTAAAACATCGTGGTACAAAATATCGTGGTCGAAAATAAAGTTATTCAAAAACTTCGCAGTTTGAAAACATCGTCGTCAAAAATATCGTCGTAAAAAATAAAGTACCTACAAATCATCGCAGGACGATAACATCGCACACATACGTTTTCAGATTTTGTAAGACGCAAATGCATGTTCGTATCCCTCTTTACTTCTTGGCATAGACCCAAGAAGTAAAGAGGGATTCTTTTACTTTTATATTTCATATGAACGAACTAATAAATTTTTGCTGACAAAATAAGAAAGAAACTTAAGCATTTAAAAATTTAAAATGAGTAGAAAATTATTGCAACTTAAAAAGCTTAATAGAATTTTAAATTTATATAGTTAATTAACAAATATCATTAATAAATTAAGCTTTCTTTTGAGAAGTTTAACTAGCAATTTTTCATGAAATGTACAATCTAAAAATGCTTAGAAAAAGGAAGATAAATAACTGCATAAGGTTACCTATATAAACATTGCTTAGTTAATGATCAAATTATTTTCTTTCTCATCGTTAATCTGATAAAATTCAAAAAAAAAAAAAAAAAAAAAAAAAAAAAAAAAACATGTCCATATTTGAGTGGATGCCTATGTTATCTAAAATTTGATATCTCTAAGTGCCGTTGTTTTTTTTCACAGTGCGAGAAACATACATTCAAGTAGATTCTTTACTATTTAATTTCTTTAAATATAATGCAGAGTTCTAATACTTCGTGGCAACAATTTGAAAAGTGAAACGCCGTTTATAGAGAACCAACGCAAAATGTCAAAACGAAATTAATAGCCCTTCCGGGCTAATTGCTTCTTTGGACTAATAATATAACATGAAACAAAATTAAATGAAGCGTTAGCAGGCGTGATGGAAATAGCGGACTGATAAACTGCGTGCTCAGCAAGAATGTAAAAAACCCTTAACCAATCCTTTTGGGCGACCGTTAATAACTGAAATGTTTCAGTTTTTTCCCCTTTTATTGTACAGTTTCCCTGGAATGGAAAACATTTTAAATGTTTAGATTCGAAAATCCTCTCTAGGGGCTAGTTTCAAGAAAAAATTAGTTCAGAACTCTTTGATTCCATCTGTCATTGTGGTTTCGGTTAAAAGTGGGCTAAACTTTAAGAACAGAAGCCTCAACTATTTTGTCTGAACCAAAACATCTATTCTTAGCTATTCTGGGTTAAATAATGTACTTAAGAATTAAATTTATGGTGTGAAAGTATATCTGCATGTTTACGTTTTTCTTTTACCAGTATGTATTATATAGTAAGTCATATCATGCAATTATCTGTGAAACTAAATTTAGAATATTCGGATTTGGTAAGTCATTCCTACTACGACGGAAAGCAATGATCTCCAGACTCGTACTAAGAATCCTGAATATAAAATTTCTTTTTCAGTCTTCATAAATTTTAGTTCCTAATATATGGCAGGTTCAAGAAAGAAACAAATATCGTATTTTCTTATACTTTCTACACACATTCTTTCCCTCATTTTGTATGTTCAGTAAGTTTAAAGAAGTTACAGATTTTCCCATAAATAAATGCTGCTTATCTGTTATCCTTTGTCTTAATTTACCAAACTAAACTCATGCAATTTAAAAAAAATTGAATTTATCGTAAAAGCCTTCTACCATAAATAATGCGATGAATAAAAAGTCTAATGCGGACGCCACATGACTTCCTCGTATGGCATATTATATTATACACACTTTTTTTGCTGCATTTCATTAAAACTTATTACTAAGAGTTTCAAATGTAAACATATGACGGTTTCGTTAGGCTTAGCGAGACTTAAACAACTTTTAAGTTGTTGATAATTCTACAATTATTGCACGTAGATTAACCTAAAGGCATAAAAACCTTAATGCGAAGATAAGAACAATATAATTCAATCCTTTTTAAAGCAAAAAATGCACAATTTACCAACATATAACACTAAAAACACTGAGCTCACTGAACCGGGTAACAGAGTGGATATATATCATGTTTGACGTGGACGACTGCAACCAAAAAAGGATGTACGTACAGACATCACGAAAAACATCTCTTCTGAGTCCATTTTAAATCCATTTTGGAGGAAAGAGTTATTTATTGTAGCCGTGAGTACAGGTGTCACGCAAAAACATCGTTACATGGGACTCGAGAGTGGTCCAATGGTATCTGAAACTATTTGCGGGTACAATACTTGCTTTATTTCGTACAAGTTACTAAAAAAAAGCATTTCGCAAACCATAGTAAAACTTAAGTTCTGAATTTCACCGCTTCAAACGACTACAGAAAGTATCTGACTTCTAATTCAGCGAATTCTTTCGGGTCGGAAGGGTCGTCTTGCTCCAAATTCTGTCCTCTTTCTTCTAAAACTTTGAATAACATTTTTGGGCTCAACTGAATTGAATACAACCCACCTCCTTTGCAGAATTATTTACTCCCTCAAGTATTTCCCCCCACACACGTATTGTTTGCCTTATCGGTTGTCAATCTAGTATACCATTGTTGAAATACAATATACCATTGCTGAATGACTCCAAAGGATAAGTGCATTGCGCATGTAGTATAAATTCACAATAATTAAAATAATAATTTTGAAATGATAAATTGAAAAATATAATGGAATGAAAACAAAAATTTTAAAACGATAATTTTATTATGTACTAAAATGTAATTTCATGTACATACCTGATATTCAACTTTCTAGAAATAGCAAATAAACTAGTATGTCTTCCCCTTGTTAATTATGATAAAATTCTACGAAAGCTTAAATTCTATTTTCCGAAGAGAAATATAAAAGAAAATAATATGTAATGCTATATTTTGCGATTCGAGGCCTGTCTTTCATACGTAGATATTCTTAAAACCAGATACACATTCAACCGAATATCCAATTGTGAGAAATGATCTCGGTAACAAATTCAAATCAATGCTGCTGATTCGGCCGTGTTTCTTTATACGGCACTGATGTGCTTTTAAACAGCCTCGAGTCTCTTCCCAGAATATTTTCGAACAAAACAACAAAGAATTTATCGACAGACAATTTAAGCAAAGAATGCAATTTCTGGATGCTTCTTCGAGCTGGTCCACCAATCCCTTATCCCCCTTGAATTCGCGTTATCAGTGTTCAACGTCTCTTCTATCCCAACTTCCCCCATTTTCCTTACCTCGTCCATATCTGGATTTGAGAAGAATGCATATATCGATTTCAGCTCTTTGGTATCGATTTCAGAATGAAGTTGTACTTTTGTGACGTACTAGTTTTAAGTTTATCTATTTTTTTTCCTTTAAGCTCAGGATAACAGCCAAAAACAAGCAGCTAGACCATTATGAAAGACAGCTGAATATTTAAAAAAGTAGTAAAAGATTTAGGGCTTTTATGAATAAACCGATATTTTTTTTTCTTTTCTTGACATTTGATTTCCGGAATTAAAGTCGTCGAGTTTGAATTATTCAGTATTACATTAATAAAGAAGCCATCAAAGAACTTGCATATGAAGGCAACGTGGTTTCCGTATATTCTGGTGTATTTCCGCCCACTTTTAATACAAAAAAATAAGATAAATTTACGGGTGCGCGTTAAATGGTGAATATTTAAAAGTGATACAGTAAAATTAAGGGTAAAATAAGCATACAAGATTAGATTTTCAGCATACAAAAATTTTATTTTTGGTATCTAAAGGCTGTTTATTTAAAAGAAACGACATACTTTATGAACTTAAAAATTTTCATTATCGGTTAATGTGAAAAGCTCGACATACTCGTATTTCATTATATCATCAGGCACATCATCGAATTCTTTCCCATCTTCACCGTCACTGTTACTCTGATCCATAAATAAATAATTATCATCCGTATCAACAAACATCCTTGTTACAACACAATTTCCATTTTCTTTCGCAAACTGATTGACTTTGCATTCGAAACCAGCACTGTATTGTTTCGTTTGGCAGAAGCCATATTTACTATTGAAAGGAACACTAGATCAATTGTCTTTGCACTAAGTCAAATACGATTTACTAAAGCCTTCGACGTTCACATAAAAATCACAGCTTCAAACGACTACAGAAAGATATCTGACTTCTAATTCCGCGAATTCTTTCGGGTCGGAAGGGTTGTCTTGCCCCAAATTTTGTCCTCTTTCTTGGAAAACCTTGAATAACATTCTTGGGCTCAACTGCATTGAATACAACCCATTTCCTTTGCAGAAGTATTTACTCCCTCAAGCATTCCCCTCCACTCGTATTGTTTGCCTTACCGGTCATTCTAGTATACCATTGTTGAAATACAGCATACCATTGCTGAATGATTTCAAAGTTTAAGTGCATCTTTCAGGTTTCTTCGTAAAGGGAAAGGTGACGCAGGAAGATACGGTATATATAAATACGTTGCAAAATGTTTCGAGGCAGACATTATCTTGTATTTTTAAAGTCGTATTTCAGACAGGTGTATTGGCGACTAATGAAATATTTCTTGATATCTTGGCGTAAAAAAGACAGATTTTTCTTCGCAGAATCATAGCGATATTTAATAAGTACAAAATATTCTGCGAAAATTATTTCAGTTTTAATATTTTTATTCATAAATAAGACAAAACATTCTAAGTGGAATAAATCTAGTGCAATGCAATTTTTTTCTTTTATCTATCCATGATAAAATATTTTCAAAGAGCTTGCATTTATATTGAAAAGAGCCCCAATTTTCACATTGCATCAGTTGCATGATATTAATGATTTTTTTTTTCTTAAACTATCAGAATGCTGAGAAGTATAAAATATCAGAGAACTCTGAATAATTTGTAAATAGAAAAAGTCGTTTATATATTTATCTTTTAGAAGAAATAGAGGATGGAGTTTTGTTTCTCAATTTGGGATTCTTCTATGACTAAAATTAGTTTAATGCAATATATTTACATTTAAGCAGAAAATCACCGCAAATATTCAGCTAAGCTGTGTTTTACTAGTTGATTTTATCAAGATAATTTTACTTTTGTAAACCTATTTTAGAAAGGAAATTTACTAATCTTTTCGAAGTTTTAAATAAATACAGAGCAATTTAGATTTCGTTTCAAAACTTCAGAAATTAATGACTATATTTTTAGCTTGAACTATAAAAAAGGACAAGCATATACTGAACATTTTAAATGAGAGTGTAGAGCTATAAGATAAATAGTGACTATATTTTTATCTTGAAAGATAAAAAGAGATATCTTTCAAGATAAATATATCTTTATCTTGAAAGATAAAAAGAGATATCTTTCAAGATAAATATATTTTTATCTTGAAAGATAAAAAGAGATATCTTTCAAGATAAATATATTTTTATCTTGAAAGATAAAAACATTTTAAAGGAGCGTAATATAAACTATGATATATTTAAAGAGCATTTATCGATTTTTAAAGAGCATGATATCAAATCTTCGTGCTGTTGAATAAAATATAGCTGCTCCAGTTGTTCTACCAAAGAAATTTAAACATTAGTTTTATCTATTTATTTGTTTATCTTCCATTGAAAGATTAGTAAAAAATTAAATTTATGTCTTCTTACATTTTTAGGAAAACCACGGCCTACCGTCACATGGTGGAGAGAATATTCCCTTCTGGATGACACTTACTCATTCATTCCTGGTGATAATCTTGTTAGAAACGAGCTGAAAATTCCGGAATTAAAACGCCATGATTTATTAGCTGTGTTGACGTGCCAAGCATCCAATAATAATATTACGGTACCAGCCTCATCTGCTGTTTCGCTTGATTTGAACTGTAAGTACATTTAATTTATTTAATTTATGTATGACTAATATTACTGTGCGAAGACAGTTTGCTTTGTATAAGTACTTTTTGAGTTATACATAATGAGATACTTTTTTATCTTTATGTTGTTTGGTACATAAGTAAAACGTATGTTTGCAGAGAAGTTTAATAATTTCAACGTGTCATATAAAATAATTAAAGGAAATGGCACATATGATAGGTTTTATGCAAATTATTAAAATTTCAACATCGGTTCTTAAAGAAAGATATTCGCGTCCAAAATTATCCTTGCACAAAAGCATGAATTTCTCAACTATTGTTTAATAAATATGAATGAATTAATTCCGAGTGACAAATAGCATTGAGACTTCTGGTATTAAATCTTCAAAGCCTTGAGATCTTTTAGAACCGAATTTGCCATACAACAACTCTTCCATATCCGTTTCATATCCGTTATTCGAAGTTCTCTACGAAGTTCTAATCAGAGTATGTTGCCGTCCAGTAAGCTTACATAATTGCTTCCGTTTCAAGAAATTATCAACCATGTGTGCTTCTTATCAACCATGTATATTATCAACCAAATTGAGAATGCGTATATCATTCCCAGACTGAAAATTCAGATGCGCTCTACAATGCCTTCTGCTGAGCCATTATCTCGATAACTCATGGCAGGTAAAGTGTATCTGTCGAACACATGCATGGCAATATATCCATTTGTCATTATTTTGCTTATATCATCGCATATGTTATTTTTTAAGCTTTATATACCTTTGTAGAGTCATTAGTTCATTATTTTGAAGCAGAAGACATGAAAAATGAACAATGCCCTCACCGGGACTCGACGCTGGACCTCCCAAATACGCGCTGAATGTGCGACCGTTACACAACGGAACCATGCAGAAAGGAGGGTGAAATTCATTTATGTTTGTGGCTATGTTTACGTTACTGGCTCCCTTTCAGTGGCTTCCGTTCCCAAAGCGTTTAACTGCAATGGATTCAAAAAGGTTTAGAATCAACTGTTAAAGTGAATCTCAACTACTAATTGATGATAGCACATTAACTGTATGTCCTACCTGTGAAGTTCTCTATACTACTTCAGGCAAGCCTTCTTTTGTGAGATATGAAATACAGACTGCTCATTTATTGCCATAAAAGTCTTTGTAATTGTATATTTTACATGATTTTCTTGCGTTAAGAAAATTTATGTGATGGTTGCGAATTCTAAAGCCAGCTGTCTAGCCATTAAGTTAGCGTATTAACCAAAGCCCTAGATGGTTAAGGTATCCAATCCTCAAGGACCGGATTGCAAATGCTCTGGGCAATTTTTAAACCTGAAGAAAACGTCTGGTTGCATCAATATACGTGAAATAAATCATTTGAATCTCTTCGTTAAGTAGGAATTATTTGAAATCAATCTCTGAATATACAGAATGTCCATAACTTATTGACCATATAAAAATATATTTCAATAATACAGGAAAAGAGATAGACACAAAAGAAACTGAATTTTATTTAGCACTTCAAGGAATTTTATATTAATAGACTTCATCATGCCATTACTTCCTGTCATTACTTCTCGGAGAATGTCATGTCTGTTGAGTTCTTCAGAACGATACTCACTTCAAGTCTGGTTCACTTCTTATTACCATCATCTGATAATTCCTGTGTGGTTCTGGATCCTTACCATCACCGGACCTTTCCTACACCATTTGGAGAGACCATTCTTGTGAGATGCCAGGTTTTTCGTCAGTCTGAAGAGATAAGCACTACATTCTTATTTTCACACCATACACCCTTCTTAATAGGCAGAGTTTTTGTTTCTTTTCAAAACCCTTCTAGCCTATATTTGATGTACTTGTACTTCATTCAACACAATATACTGTAATAGCTATTTTAGCCAGTAATTAGATCATTGTAATAATTCCTTTTTATTTCTTACTAAAAATGTTTTAATAATATATAGCTACTTATTACTTTATCTCCCAGGAAATCACTCTGTTTGACATGCTTTTTCAAAGATCTATATAAAAAACATTTATTGATTTGTAGAGGCATTAGGTATTTTATGGAAGCAGGCAAGATGAAAAAATGAGCAATGCCTTCGCCGGGACTACGGACCTCTGGAATACCGGCCCAGCGTTTAGAACCACGACACCACGAAGGCACGCCAGGAAAGCGAGAGAAATAGATTGACATAAATAAGTTGTTTTATTTGTTTTCCAGCCACTTGTACACTGCTGCTAACCAGAGTTTTTGTCCTATGTCAATTCGTTTTAGTTTTCTTTAGACTGCAAGGCAGTGTCAGTTATTGGTGTATTTCAAGTCTTTAACTTATTTAAAGATTTTGAAGGGTTTCCAAGAATCACTATAAAAAACCGCGAATCTTTGCAGCATAAAACCCATTCTTCAGATGTCTCCAGAGAAAGGATTCGAGTCGTGTGACGTCCGGAGAACGAAATGGCCATGACACTAGTCACTCAATCCAACTATCAACATTTGGTTTATCAATCCTATGAAAATAACGCATATGTGTGCCCAATGACAAGAGGCCTTATCCTGTCGATAGAAGATTCGGCTGCATGCCTTCTGATTGCGGTACAGTAAACAGTCCTAGGATAACGAAATAGACGTCATAATTGATTGAGCTTCCGAGAGAAAGAAAGGACTACTTACGTTCTAATGAGTTAGTGCTCACCAATCGTTAACTTTAGGCATATGTCGCTCAATATCCCTTATACAGTGCAAGTTTTCTCTGACCTCCCAAATTCTGTAATTAACTTCTTCTGAAACATGAAAACTTGCTCCACCGCTGAATGCGATTTGCTGAAAAAAAACTGATCATGATTGCTCATATGGTCAAGAATGTATACAGAGAATTTCTTAAGAATGACTCGATCATTAGGTTTGACTTATTGACAAATCTGTAATTTATACGAAGTCAGTTTCAACCGTTCAAGAACAATTTTATGAACAGTTAACCTGGGAATTCTTGTTTGCCGGGTGAAACGACGAATGAATTTACTTTAGTGCACATAAAGACATCTGAAATGGCAGAAACAATTTCTCATCATCAATTACGTTTGCCTTGCTGCACCTCTAGTATTTAAAAAATGTTTGATCTCTCGAAACTGTTTAACCATCTTTTAATTAACTTTTCCATTGGTGAAAATGTATTAAATTCATGCCGAACTGTTTTTGGAAATTTCTTTCCCATAACCAGAGAACGCATACTATTTTAAATTTATGACGCCATTTTGTCTATAAACAGACATCTTTATTGTTGCCATTTACAAAAATATAAACAAGTGAAATTCTTTAAACTGAAGATTTTATCGATACAGATTATTTCCAGTTTTCTTTAATAAACTGCATTTCAATAAAATTTTGTTATCTGGTGATTAAATTATGTACACCCTGTGTGTATTTCGAAATTGTGTTCGATAGGCTTAGATCTTAAAAGCTTCTGTACAGAGTAAAATTTCTGTTGTCAAACTCAATCCGAGATTAGACCATTGCAATGTAATCAGCAACATTTAAAGTTTTAAAGTTTGTTTCAGAAAGAAAGAAATAAACAATTCTTAGCATTTAGTGTTACTAATATTTCATTTTGTCAAAAAAAAAAAGATTCTTTTAGATATGTATTAAAACACAGAATGTGTAATTGAAATGATTTGTATTACATTATATTCAACACGTAATTTATTTATTTAATTCCAAAATTATCTGTTTTATTTGTTTAATTACTTTGATATAATCATAAATTTAAGAGAACTTTAAAGATTAACTTAACTTCAGATATTAATGTTGTAATGATTACACCTTCAAATGCAAATATCAGACCAAAATTTTGCTTTAAGCCCTAAATAATCCTTCACGCTGTAATGCAGCGTAATAAGATATTTTCAAATTTACTTTTCCTCCAAATGAAAACATTTCCACTGAATAAAGCAAACAACACATGACACCTACGACGATAACTACATCTTAATGTAAGGATCTGAATAATTTAGTTAAGGAGTCTTCACTCAGAATTCGCGATTCGAGTTGTAACACTAGTGAAGAGCCGGCTCCGGTTCACATCTCAAGGGATCTCTTTGCCATTAATTCCATCCTATTCGCGCATCTCTGCGGAATTTCCGCTCACGGCTTCTATCCCTTTTAGCGACTTTTACGTCGTTGAGTAATGAGGAGGTGAACTTAATTGAAACAGAAATTAAGCTCTCAAGTTAAGACTTCTGTCTTGGAGAAATATACTGCTTCACATATATCAGCATCAACTTTTCGTGCGGAATTTCAATAACATTGTAGTAATTTCTTTGTACTTTATCTTTAAAGTACGTACTTATTCAAGTGAAGAAGCTTTATTTTTTTTAATTCTCATAAGAAATGCAAGAGAGTAACTTCATTTGTCAGAAATAATGGGTTCGATACACTTAGGTTAATTCTTTTCGAATATCTTAGAGAACTTATTTCCGGTAGAATAAAGATGCTTACAATTAATAAACGAATGCTTTATAATACGTTTGTATATGTTTATGATTTAAAATAATAGATATTCTACTTATAAGTATTCTCACAGCGCCTACAATATATCACTATCTGCGCACAATATCTTGCATACAAATACTGTGGTTATTTTGAAAACAATGTACTCATATTACCTATATCCATTAGTGAATACATGTTAACCTATACAAAATGTTACTTCAAAGAATGGAAACATATCTTACTAGAAAACTGCGTTGATTGTATCTTTGTCTTGTGAGTTCATTGCTCCATTGCTTTGATAAATCTATTTAGAGAAAACTTGGCTGAACGGTGTTTCATACTATGAAATCTGGCTGGTGTTTAAAAGAACTATATGCCTGACTACCTATTACCGTTTGTAAAGACTATTTCTAGGATTACCATCTAAAGTAAAACATCGTTTAAAATAGCGACTACTACAAATCATTTTAAATAACCTTAATATAACGACTATTCTACTTTCAAGGACTACCGCCTAAATTAAAACAGCATTTAAAATAAAAAGATGCTGCTGTGAATATCATCGAATATCACCCACTAGTTTTGTGTTAGTGTTAAATTTATTATTTACTGTTATAAGGTACTTCTCCCACTTCCATAGCGTGCCTTCGTGGTGTAACGGTAGCACGCTGGGCCGGTATTCCAGAGGTCCGTAGTTCGATTCCCGGCGAAGGCGGTTGCATATTTTTCATCTTTTCTGCTTCCAATTAACCCAATGACTCTACACTATTATAAAGTGAAATGTAAAGTCCGTGAAACTTTATCAAGACTGCCTGGTGGATTCGGTGAGCTATGAATATATAAAAAAGTCTCATATACCACATGATTCCTTGTAACGCTTATTAAATTAAACACACTGTTTGCTGCATTTCATTTAAATTTATTCCCTCGAACTTAATTAGAGATATATTTCTCATTCAGTCAATTCAGTTCTCAATTCGTTGAAAGGCAAAAAGACATAAATACTCAAAATAGTTTCATTAAAAATTGTAAAATAGGGAAAGACATAAAACGCTAAGTACAGTTAAAAAAGTTAAACGTTTTACAATTAAAATTACAGTTTCTACGCAAAAACAAGCAATTCGGCCATCGGGTAGGAAGACAGATATTTCGGAAGACAAAACTAAAAGTATACGTTTGGTTGCATTCGGCGAAAGAACGCTGTAGTTCGTGCTGAAACTGACAAAATTCACTATTTTACTAAGAGTTTCAAATATAAACAAATTGCGGTTTCGCTAGGCTTTGTAGCGCCTTAGCAATGTTTACCAATAATTTTATAACTATTGTATGCAGACTAACCAAAGGCCGTAAACCTGAACCGGAATATAAGAACAACACAATTCAATCACTTTTAAAGGGAAAATGCACAGTTTTCCAAAATATAAGAATAAAAAACTGAGCTTACCGAGCCAGGTATCAGAGTAGGTATACGTATATATACATGTAACCACATATACATAACTGCATGTGCTCAACTTCATGTTGTACAGTCCCATATTCAAAATTTCAACGGTCCGGTACTCGTTTTTGAGTTATGCGAGATTCATACGTACATACTTACGTATGTACACACAGACGTCTTGAAAAAAATCTCTTTTGAATCCATTTTACAATCTGTTTTGGGAAAAAAGCGTTCTTTATTTTGTCCATACGGTCAGATTTATTTTGTCCTTACTGCAAAAACATCGTTCAAATGGATTCCAGAGCGGGCAAAATGGATATATTTTCTTTGAAATAGGATATCCGAAATTTTTCGGGATTACAATACTTCCTTTACTTCGTAGAAGGGTGTAATAAGGACAGAAGTACGTGGACAGAGGACAGATGTGAATTGAGTGGAGTTATATATGACATATATTATTAGCAATTGTAACTGTTGCTGATTGTTTTGAGCCAAGTTTTTCATCTTGTTTTTGTATCAATTTTTTAAGCATGTTTAAAATAAACTTTTATTTTCGGTCCAACTCTTCACCCAAGAATATCAGCTAAAGTTGTAAATTACTTAACCTGAAAGGGTAATTAACTGACAATTCTAATAATGCGAATTCTCGTGAATCGCTTTCCTATATATAGAGGAAGATAATCGATGCCTTTTCGGTTACTGTCTAAAAAGAAATCTTTTTCGATTCTTCATCGAAGGGGTGTACTCATTGTCTCCAGTAGCCTATATTTGGTTGGCTTCTAGTCTGAGGCGATTAGCACATGAGCCTGACCCATTATGTGGCGTCATAAAGAAATAAAAAATGCGGTTGTTGGTTTTATAAAATGTCTCATTAATAACATATTTATACACTCATGTCCATAAATTAAGGATAATGCAAAATCAGGCAAAGGAAGAGTTAGAAGCAAAAACAAATCTGACTTATTTGTAAAGCTTATTTATTAAACAAAAAGATAAAGAGCGAAAAATATGCTATATGTTTGATATTATTTAAAAAAATAGCGATTTTTTCTCCCTGGAGCAAATTAACAAAAAAAAACCTATTTACAAAAAACCAATATTACATGGTTGGTATGATTGTTAATACATTGTATGTCCCCCAGACGATGCAATACAGTCCGTACAACGCCTAGGCATGCTGAGTATCAAATTATCGATCTGATCTTGGGGGATATTACACCACTCAAAAAGCAATGCCCTCCGAAGTTCCGGTAGACATGTAGGAGGAGGTTGACGGGCTGCAACTCGTCGGCCCAGCATATCCCACACGTGCTCTACTGGATTCAAGTCCGGTGAGAATGCTGGCCAAGTCCATACGGGTGATATCCTCCGATTGAAGGCATTCGCTTCCTCCGATTCGATTGAAGGCATTCGCTTACGATGTGTAAGCGAATGCCTTCAATCGGAGGTGAGGACGGACGTTGTCATCCATAAACACAAATTGTGGGCCCATGGCGCCCCGAAACAAACGTACATGTTGTTCCAGAATGACGTCCCGATAGATTTGGCTTGTCATGGTTCCAATTTGAACATGCAGGTCAGTTCTGGAACCCAGAATAATTCCATCCCAAACGAGCACTCCTGCACCATCGTAAGGGTGTCGTTCAATGATGTTTTCTTGGTGGTAACGGGTACCTGGAGCTCTCGAAATAAAATTTCGGCGAAAATCAGACTGCAAGCTAAGCCTGAACTCGTCGGAAAACATCACACAAGCCCACTGTTGCGGTGTCCACAATGCATGCTCTCTACTCCAGGCTAACCGCTGGCGACAGTGAGTTGCAGTAATTGGAACGTATCTGACAGGTTTGCGAGCATATAGACCAATCTGCCCTAAGCGTCCGTAGACGGTGTGCCTTGAAATTGTCGTACCAGTGGCTGAAGAGAGCTGGCGAGACAGGTCTGAGGCTGTGCTCCGCTTGTTTCTTTTGGCAGTAACTGCCAAATACCGGTCCTCAGTCGGCGTTGTAACTCTGGGCGACCTGTGCTGTAACGTCTACTGACATTACAGCACAGGTCGCCCAGAGTTACAACGCCGTTTGAGGCTGTGCTCCGCTTGTTTCTTTTGGCAGTAACTGCCAAATACCGGTCCTCAGTCGGCGTTGTAACTCTGGGCGACCTGTGCTGTAACGTCTACTGACATTACAGCACAGGTCGCCCAGAGTTACATCATCTTCGAATCGTTACCATAGCCTGGAGATGACACTCTGGGTAATTCCAAGTTCCTCTGGTACTTCCAGATGGGTACGCCCACATTCCAGACGGCCGATAATTCTACCACGTAAAAAATCATCCAAATGCGTCCTTTGTGTCATAACTATTCGGTTATTGCACTGAAATGCTTATAAAGCGCCTGCGAACAATTTTACTTCTTTTGCATGTATTCCTTATATATCACTCTCTTACACTCTCGTCATTGTGACGTACCATCGGTGTCATCTGGTTACTTCCTGAAATTTGCATATGATTCTTGAAGATATGTGTAGTGATTTTGCAGATGATATATTTATTTTAGAGTTCGATTTCCGCGTGACTTCGAATTATCCTTAATTTATGGACATGAGTGTACTTGCCCACAACTACGATAGCATTTCAAAATGTTGAGAAATATCCGTAGAAAGCGCTTTCCTGTGTATAAATATTCTCCAAACTGCTAGAGCTATCTTAGCAGCAAATGATGTAGTCTGATTCGCCGATGGAATGCGATAGATAAAGAATATCTCAGCCTGTATTAGTAACAATGAAGCTAGAGATAGCTATCACGCTCTTCTTAGATTAGTTTAATTTTCCTACGGGACCACGACACGATAGACAAACCGCACATAAAATTGTCAGTGCGAATGAAGATAGAGATACTCTTACATTTTCAATTCCGTAATGTTACGGGTAAGTAGTATTTATGATCTGTTTAATATACATTTACTTACTTTCAATTTTAATCCAAAAATTCGGTTATTTGAAAGCAATGTATTGACACTGCCTATATTAGTGTACTTACTATCTTTGTGCACCAGCGTGTTGCCATTCAGTAAAGCGTGAAATATTTAACTTCCAAATTTAATCTTTCTCTTACTGAATAACAAATAAAGTGTGCAAAGCAATAAGCGCAGTTCTTCTTAAAAATAATTTTTCTTCTTTTTCAACGTGATTGATTTAAATAAAAATGCATTTCAATTAACAGATGATTAATTGGAAATATTTGATATGTTTACGAAATGACATCAACTACACTCATTGAAACCATTATTATTATTTGTATATTTTTATAACTCTGTTAGGCGGCCACTTTTAAAAACAGAAATAAAGATAGCAATTAAAAAAAATATGGCATCCCCTAATCCTCTATCGGAATCTTTAAAGTTATGCTGTTTTTAAATATTTTTGCTCTTGCTTTTGAATTTTATGTGGCGTAAGTGCGATGCTTAATAATAAAGCTAAAAAGACAAAATTGTTGTGCTAACGGGAGCGAATCTAAGAGCAGATTGATTATTTATGATGCTCAGCGAAAGGGAAGAAATCTTAACAAATCCTCTGGTGCGAAGTTCAAATCTGATTTCTTTCAGATTTTCTTTCTTGCTATTCTTATTTAATTGTTTTTCTGATTTGCATCTAATTTTGACAGAAATTTTGTAATGTAATGGACTATCCATTTGTGAAAAAAAAAAAAAAAAAAAAAAAAAGCAGCCTTCATTTGACTTCAGTTCATTGCATTTAGTTGCATGCAATACATTCAAAGCTAGAGAAGAATCTTTAATTTTTGTGTATAACACATTAAACAGGCATTTTCTCACACGATAATGAGCTTATTGGATGTTTGAAGCAAAATATTGCCGTTTTGTTTGTTTATCAACCACTGATTTAATAGAATTAAAAATATTAAAACTTCTTAGGTAATTAGAAGGGGTAAACACTAATAATTTTCTTACATAAAAAAATAAAAGGTGTCTTTTTCTAGAATTTATGCTCAAGCAATCAATTTCTCATAACTTCTTTATAAATCACACAAAGGTATTTCGTAACATAATGCATGCACTCACGTAATACCCAGAAATCATTCATTAATCCTTCACTATAGTGCGTAATTAAAGCCGAATTCAAAATCATTTAGTTCGCTTTATGTAAGGTGTTACGAAGTCCACCATCGCTTTTCTTCTCAAATCTTTTCCTTTTATTTTCATAGATTAATGGTAATTCATTGTAGTTTCTTTCTTTTCACCCTTTTAAATGCTCATTTACTCGAACTGACTTCGATTAAAGAATTAAAATTAAAATTAACTCAAATTAAGTAAGTGTTTAGGAAGTTTTTTCTGCAAAATCAAATGTAGAACTTTCATGCTGCGAATAACAAATGACTTAAATTTTTTTGTTGGTGTTCATACAAATTGGACTTTTAAATTCCAAAACGGATTTACTAAGCCTTTTTTACGAGATGGGTACTAGATCTGAATGGACTAGTGGATTACGTTTCATTGGCTCGTGGATTAGGTCTAAAATTAGTAAAACATAATTTTGAACGTCTATTATGACTTATTATCGATGATGAGTAAAGCAGATTATAGTACTTAAAATTAAAAACTGCTGCTGAAAATTTTTATTTCCTAAGATAAATTACTTCCCTATGGACTCTAGATTACTCTTTCAATACATGATGGATTGTTGGCTTTAATGGTAGAAACATCTTTAGCGCAGTTTTTAATAAGGTTATCTGCTTTCTGAATACAGTGTTTAAATTATTCTTAAGTGCAGTAAAATTGCCTAAAACCTTGTTAAGATCATTTAACTAATGTCAGTGAGATGCACTGCGGAAAACATGGGACAGTTCTATATCTCTTGTACTGGGCCAATTGCCGAAATTCAAATTGCGTTTTTCATGTCTCGAAAGCGCAATTTAGGAAATATATTAGAATTATATATAGCTTTGTTCTAATATAGGTATTTTGACACAAAATCGGACTTTTTCTAAAATGCTACGCCAATATTTTTTCCATATTTCGATTCTACGACTCAATTTATGCCGAATTGACAAGTTTTTTAAAAATCGCACGAGTAAATTTAAAAACAAAATTAGCTCTCAAAATTTTAGCTCCTCAATGTTAATTGAATGTGGTATATATTCATTATCTCTTTTTTATTAAACTTTTTTTATTCTTCATTTCACATTTCGAAATTTAGGTTCATTCCAAATAAAATTCGCTTATTTTCATGATTATTTTTAAATAACTTTTATAATTTTTTTGAAAAACATTTGAATTATAATCTATAAAATTTTTACCATTGTATTGAAGTAGATGTATTTTTAAGCATAACTGTAAAAATTAGAGTTTTGTATTCAAAATATCCTAAGATATACGTGAATTAAAATTTTGGCGCATTTTGAAATTTGGCATATTTGTTGAAAGTGATAATAACAAATGTGGTTTAGGAACTTTGTTAAAATTATCTGACAAGAGGAATGATGATTCCCACCCTCGCTCGTGCACAAAGAATAAAGGTAAAGGAAAATGGGTTGCTTTGAATTAAGAAGTTCGGCAAGGGAATTATTCTTGGCGCAAACTAAAAAAATTCGCCAAGATAATATTTTTTTTAAAATTTCTCCATAAATTTCGCACCAAAAATTACAAAATTTAATATCTAGACATAATCGAGTCGTAGAATCGAAATATGGAAAAAAAAATGGTATGTTATTTCAGAAAAAGTCCGATTATGTTTCAAAATACTTATGCTAGAATAATGCTATATATAAATCTAATATATATCCTAAGTCGCGCTTTCGAGACATAAAAAACGGAATCTGAATTTCGTAAATCGGCCCAGTAGAACGGGGGATATAGAACTGCCCTTTTTTCTATTTTTTCGCAGTGTACATCTCTGAATATAGTTAGCTTACAGAAGCAGAGTTTAAATTTAAACAACTCCATTTGACCCCTCCTGGTGACAGTAACTATAGTGACAATTTGAAAAACTTAAAATTCCATTGCATATCGGCAATAATTGATAACAATTAACTAGACCACTTTATTATATGACATGCCTAGAAATAAACAAATCTTAAAACCAATAATTGCAACAATTTCTTAATCAATAATTGGTAACAATTAACTACAACGATTAATTATATGACATACCTTGAACTATACAAATCTTAAAATAAGACATTTAGTTAATCAATACAGAACAAGTCTTCACTAGCCTAATATGCAACGGTTTTAATACATAATCCGACCAATTCTAAACTCTTTAAAACACAAATAGCTCAATCGGGGCTAGCAGTGGGAACAGCAAGGCAGCTCTTAGGTCAGGAGGGTATAGATTACAATTTTTTTCGCTATATTTTTGAACCCTCAGATTATTACGAATTCGACCGTAAAGTTTCAAGTTAACCCGAAATGTCATTAGTAATCTCCAAATGTCAGGAGCATTTTTTTTCTGTTATTATGGAATTTTATAGTGAAAATTACCCTCTCATTTTATACCATGAATCGTTTTCTTTACACATGCAACATGAAACCAGATACATAAGATACTTTCATTTGCATTAATTTTTGTTTTACTAAATATAAGACGTAACTAGTGAATATATGTGGCGTGAATTAAAAGAGAAATAGGATTGATTAAGTAGAACGGTAAGTAAGACTTAAAATGATTGCCACAATATTATGTTATGATCTCGCCTTTGTAAATATTACCATTGAGGGGAGAACTCTTCTTTAACATATCTTTCAACTGGCGTACACGTATGATCAGTTCTTAAGAGAATGCCATTCGTCAAATTTAATGTATCATTCAGATTTCAACTCTGTATAGCTTTTACCTAACTGAACGATTTTAAAAGAATAAAATACTCCTGAATAATTTAAATATTAATTTTTTTAATAAAATTTCTGATTAAAATTATTTAAATTGCAATAATTCTTTATACATATAAAGAAAAAAGTGTGTTTAATTGTTTGCTCGCATTATTGATTTCAAATCAATTTTGATCAATGTTTTGCCATATTCAAGTGCCTAAAATTGAGTATATGCGAAATATTGGAAGGAACTTGAGCTTTTACGACCATTTGTTTCGAAAGACGGAATCAAAAGCGTGCCATTTTTGTTGACATAATGAGACAGAATTAGTTTCTTTTCTATAGAAACGTTTTATGTGGTCTCCATATCGCATCAGTCTAAGAACTGTATGACTATGAATCGTACTTTTTGCATTGCTATTAGAGAACAATTGCAACGGTATCATTCTATCTGTTGTAAGATACATTACACTCAATCCAACATAACTGGCATTGAGTACTTCCTCTAGTATTAAATATAAGAGCGCATAATCATTTGTTTCTTTTTAGATAATAAATAGAGTTTAAATCATTGGTTAGTATTTTATTCACACATATACAACACTTTATATTTTTCGATAAATAAAAACGCTTTTAATTCCTAATGATCACTGTACTCTGCTTTACTGTAAATGCCTTTTTATCATACCTTGAATAACGTTTCTATTTATTATAAGCCTTTTGTTCATTTTTATATAGTGATCTTGAAATCCTTGCGAATTACCTTGCAACCACTCTAGCTTACAGTTCTAATAATATTTTAATTTATCAGTATTCTATAGTCTCTGCTTTGACTAGCAATATAACTTGTTGCAATTTACCTCGAAGGCCTGATCCACGCTTTGATGAATGTGCTATTAAAGGACTTAACTTCGTACCTTCTTATTTCTACTCGAAAAAAAAAAGATTTTATACATTTTCGTTTAAGTAACTATTTTTTCTTCTACCCTAATACGTTCTTTGCTTTTTCCTTTTTGGGTCTATAGGGATAGAAGTCCTGTTATTTGAACTTATTTGTCCATTTTAGGAATACTCTGTAGGCTGGAAATGTTTGTTCAATTTCCTCCTCTTCCATCTAGATCCCGTTGGTAACACTCTAGATAAACCTCTTAAGGAAATTTTACTTACTTAACTTACGTTATGAGATATTAAAGAATATTTAGGACTAATTATTTAAAATTTAAGTCTATATGATTTATATGTAGTTGTTCAAAATCTTTTCTAGGTTCACGAAAAGAATGATTTGTCAAAAACTCTTAGATAGAATTAAATAAATTTATTTGAAAAAAAAAAAAAAAAAAAAAAAAAAAAAAAAAACTACTGACTCTAGAATGACGCTCTTACTAAAAGGTGGTGTACAATAATTCGTCACCATCAGGATCTGGCGATTGGGTCTCCAATAAAAATTTAAGTAATAATAATAATCCCAATAAATTCTTTAAAAGGGGAGTATATAAAGTATTTTCTTCCTTCCAGCATGCGTTTGTGGTGTAACGGTAGCAATCTCGGCGCGTATTCGGGAGGTCCAGGTTAGAGTTCCGACGAGGACATTGCTAATTTTTCACGTCGTTAGCATAACAAAAAACCTAATGAATCTACATCTATATGACTAAAATTAAAGAAAAAAGTAAATACAGTACCTTTAAAAAATGCTTAGTTTTATACTAATATAGAATGTGATCTATTTAACTTGTACTCTCACACGCAGATATATATCAATAGCTTTTCATGCTTTCCGTAAATGACGTTAATGACGTTAATGATGTTTAAGGAAATAAATTCCACTTCTGCAAAATCCACTCTTGAAGGGTACTTGTTTTTAGTTTTCTACACCTGAGAACTTGTCCATGGTTTATAGCAGCAGTTTAGCTGTATTTTTAGAGAGCAAATATTATGTCTTTTGAAACACTCAGCCATCTTGTTAAACACTTGGAAGAAAATGCTTCATAGAGACCAACAGCTCTGCATATCAAAGAATATTCCAAGTCATAGTTCTCACGCTAATAAAACGCTATTTTGATGAACATAAAGAATATTTTGGGATACTCTTCTTTGAAAAACTACGTTTTCTACGCTTTTGGATGGTGTTGTATAATTATTTACATTTAAAAAGTTTTTATATCTAAATGCAGTTTTAAACCCAATGAGTTCCTCTAGATCATCTAAACATAATTTATAATTATGATTAATTAAATTATGTAAATCATATTTTAATTTAAACTTTAATGCCCCGAGAATGCTTCTTAATACCAACTAAAACCATTTAGCCATAAATTTATCATCGAAGAATATTCCTCTGAAAGTGAGCTCACCAGCGGCCGAGCGGTAAAGTCGCTGAACACTGGTAGTTCGGTCCGAGGTTCGAATCCCGCGAACGGGCTGGCTGCATGGGCGTTTTCGTGGTTTTCCCCATGTGTAACGTGTATACGAGCCAGTTTCCCTTAGAAAGTCCTCCACGAAGGCATCCCTCCCCTTAGGCAGATAGCCCTCGAGGCTTTGCCATACATAATCACACACACACCTCTGAAAGTGAAGTTTACTATGCAGTTTGTAAAAGTGTTTAAACAATATTATGAAATTTCTTTATTGCGTTAAATATGCTTCCTTTTATTAAAAAATTTCTAGAAAGTATCAGTTAAACAATATTCATCACTTTGTGAGGATCAGTTTGAACACACACTTACCAGCTGAAATCAGTCAAAAATGAAACTGTAGTTTAGCGCAAATTTTGAATAAAAATCTGTCGTTTTCAAGGAGCAATCAGACACAATCTCTCTTGTGCAGAAACCAGTCGTGATGAGCAGCGGTCATTTTACATCGAACGTAATGGAGAGGCATGAAAACAAAGGTAGCGTCTTGGCATTACGTAAAATTATAATGAAGAGTTAAACTCAAGATATTAGATTTCGGAAAGCTTTAGTAAGAATTGGTTTTAACTTCTGTCATTAACTAAAGCTGTTACATTGGCTTTAAGAAATAAATGTTTATTTTTATTAAAAATGTTTTATTTTTATTAAAAAAACATACTTTTTAAATTTAATACCTAACCAATTTCCTAGACATCTTCACCTAACCCCAATATTTACATGTAAAGATAGGCTCGTTTAGCACTGTTTCACATTACGCTCTACTTTGATGGAACGTATCCCCGGCGTTAAGCGGGGTCTTACTGTACATATGTTACGGTGAAACACCGAAATCTGGAGAATGTCGACTTTCACCGGTGAGTGTAAACATTCACATAGTCTCTTGGTGTATGTCCGAAATATTTTCCAAATACTCTTATTTCTGACTTACACCGGTCAATGCCGACATTCACCAAGTACTAATGGTGAATGTTGAACATATAACAGTATTATATTTTCTTCTCCGTTATTCAGTCGCGAATAAACGCATTTGAGGCTTGAAATAAGAACATGTGAACCTAAAACACACAATACATTCTAAATGAGAAAGGAAAATAATAGAAGTTAAAAACTTACTTAATTATACAGTACGTTCTAAATGAGAAAATAAAATAACAGTAATAAAAAACTTACCAGTGATTCAAATCTTATTTATTGCAACAACTTAAAACTATTATGGCACTTTATAACCTCTCTTTTCGACTTTCACCTGAGCATATCTGTGATTGTCGACATACACCGGTGAGGGTCCGAATATACAAGAATGTAGTGCAATATTTGATCTTTCACCGACGTATTTGGTGAATGTTGACATTCTGCGGTGAAAGTCGACATTCTCCAATTTCGGTCTTTCACGGTAACATATACATAAATGTAGATGGTGGTATAAGGAAGAACGGTAACATATACATAAATGTAGATGGTGGTATTTAGAGCCCTACTTTAGCATTTTCAGGGACACAGCCAAATTTAATTTTTATGAATGACAACACTCGTCTGTTGCTAGTTTTCAATTTCTTTGTGGATTGATTCCGACAGCGCTCGGCCATCGACATGTGAAGACTTCCGAACGCTGAAACATATAACATAAAGAATAATGATAACATATTTGAAAAGAAATCGTAGCTGTAAATAACTAGAAGCGGTGTTGTAAAAACAGTTTGCGATAGAATGTCTCTTCCATTTTATTTAATTTCAAGGTTTTCTCTCTAACATGTACCCTCACGTAAGAAAGAGAGGGAGAAAAAAAGAGATGATGTTATCAAGTTAAACTAAACCGTATAAAAAAGCGGCGCCTGAGAGAAATGCTTAGTTATGGATATTTCTGAACGGAACATGGTACTATTTCTAATTCATTTACTTAAATTCATTGCATAGCTTCTTATTCCTTTCATTTTTATTGCTTTTAAGTACATATTTAAAATGAATGCAAATTTATGCTGCCTATGCTAAACGTTGCGAACTTTCATTATGTCTTTCACTACGCTTTTCCACTTTAAATCTGTTTAAATGAATTTCCTCAGCTTCACGCAAATGCAGCAGAAAGTAAGTTTTCATCTGTAAATAAAGAAATAACATATTACGATTATTCAGTCTATCCTCTATTTAACTTCTTAAGCAATTTTGATTAGTATAAATTAGTAGATTATTTTGCATGTCAGATTATAACTGCAAGTTTAAAACTTCATTTCAGATATCATGCAAGTTTTATTCCGCATAAACATGACGCCAGAGAAACATGCTTAATTAAAACAAAGCATTAACTGCAAATGCAGACAAGACACTTAATTATGTTGTTTAAATTAACAGAATAATTATGGTTTAAGTGAAGTCTCAGTTACAAGATTAAAATTTCTAGTAATTATATTTTAGATATTTCTGAGGATTTAATGGATTTACAGTGGGAAACTCTGTATTCACAGAAACTCTTTCTGTGGTTTTAATTTGACTAAGGATATTATGATAATGACAAGTGAGGACTATATTCAGATGTAAACAGCAAATTAGTAGATTGCATAAAAAAATCTGTGACGTATATAGGATGATATGCGGCATTAGAAACGAATTTATTAGTTTTACCAATCTTTTAAAATTTTAAGATTACTGTAAAATTAAATCAATAAGCCAAGACACCAAAATTTAGCATTCAGAACATGAATTAATAATAATTACATAATTCCTGCCAAGTACAATTTGTGCAAATTAATAACTAAAAAACTTCGATCTTTCAATTTTTCTTTCAATATTTATCAAATTTTCTATCCCAAAAAAGGGAAAATTCTGTAAAATCAACTAAACCTTAATATGTGCTTTTACAAGGTAGAGAACGTAATGGCTGCTTGCCGTTGTTGTCTGGCCCATATATTTCATGGAAGAATGATTGCCAGAACCTCAAGGAGGTTGGACTTTTACTTCCATCCCCAGAGCGAGCACCCTCGGGTTTGGTCCGTAGGAACCCCCCTCAAACCTACCACCAAACCACACGAGAGGGCTTTTGGCTCACAATCTATTTGGAATGTCCCCCTGCCGCAAAGACATTATACATTTACATGCAACTATGCTTTCTCCAGGATTCGAACCTGTGGCCTTCGTTACCGCAGTAGCGCTTCTTAACCACTATAACACGTGGGTGGCTAATGGCTACTGAAAATATAGAAAATATTAAATATTCCTTTTCGAAAATAGCTTACCAAAATTTAAAATAAATATTAAAACTACTGAAGTAAGAAACAAGGAAAGTAGAAATTTGTACCTAAATAGTTATTAAAGTGTACGAGATCATATCAAGATATGCTCCTGTGTTCATACAAAACTAGTAAGCAAAATGCAGTGTTCGTTATAATTGCGATTATTTTTTCTTTTATTGGAAGACAAAACAAAGAGATCCTAAGACAATTTGAGATGTTAAATAAAAAATATTTCACCTATGAAAGCGTCCATAGGTCTTGAACCTGAAATAAGTACATTATTTAGTAAAAGAATAGTAAGAAAATATTAAACAACTTTTCAAAATTATTACGAAACTGTAATATTCAAAATTATTACTTATTTTGGAAAAAAAATAAATAATTTTAATTTTATAATTTTATTTTACCTGTATTTTATATTTTTACATTTTCTTTCAATATTAATTTTTATAATTTAAATTTAATTTTAACAAAATAATGCACATTTCCACAAGTAAAATAATTTATTTATTCTATTAGTTACATATTTCCAGCACAATATTACTTGGTTTCGCTATTCTTTCGGCTTTTGTTACAAAGTTTTAATGTTATTGTAACTTTTTCTTTTCAGTGAAACCAGTAGATGTAAGAATAGACCCAACTCGACAACCCCTTAGCGCTGGTCAAGAATATGAATTCACGTGTATGGCAGCAGGTTCCAGACCACCAGCAATAATCACGTGGTGGAAGGGCAATAAGCAACTGAAAAATCCGGATGATAAATCTACACAATCAGGTGATGTCACAACCAGCATTTTCACCTTCACTCCATCAGTACAAGACAACAATGTTCACTTTTCTTGCAGAGCACACAACCCTGTTATCCCAGGCAGTGCAGAATCTGATGGCTGGACACTCGAGATACACTGTAAGTTCAAGAAATTAATATCTATATTGATAAACTGACATTAAATAGTAAACCTAGAAAATGACAAAAATGAATGTACTGAAATACTTAAACATATACTCTTCTTTTCACAACTAAAATCGTGAATAGTACGAAAATGTGATAGATATAATAGTAAATAGGTATATTTTTATTGCATGTCAACCATTATTTTACTGCCAAGGACAGAATTTTGTCTTATAAAATAATAATAGTAATAAAGGAAAGTTTGTTTAATTCTTTCGCACCGGTAGAGGTCAAAATCTGTTTCTCTAAAACATTTGAAACACACTTGTATACGAAGTTTTGTTGAAATTAATTTCCTTCCATGCCAAGTAAAATGCTACAGAGTTAACAATAGCCTACTCAAGTGAAGCGATTACGTCTCTCTTGGGGATCTTTATGCAGTTTAACCCACTGTGTGCATTTGTCGCTTAGGACAGGACTGAAACTTCGAACGTCAATAGCTAAACGTTGTGCTAAACAAAGGTGCTTAAAATAACAAAGGTGCATAAATTAAAATAATGCTAAGTTAGTTTTAGTCGCTTCAAAAGAATGATCGGCATGTCGTTTAGCAACTTTCGAAACAAATAAGGCATGCACTAGAAGTTTCTCACGCAGCTATAAATACTAAAGCAATTCAGAACAATTTATTTAGGTGAAAATTTTTCGCAATGTATGTAGCAACAAAAACAAGATATAGAAAAAAAAAATTAAATGCAGAATATGATATATGCAAGCACAATTCTGTATACCAAATATGATGCAAGGGTTGGTAATAACTAGAGCAAGAGGTATTACTATTAACGAATAAATTACATAAATTTTATATTAAAGGGTTTTAATTAAAATGTAATACTTTTTTCTTTGTCTTTACATAAAGTACCTGTAACATATTAATCTACTTTAGGTATTATAATTTAATATATATTTTTCTAAATATGGGATAGGGTTCCTCGAAAACCCTTTGAGTGCTAAGGGTTCCGTGAGTCCACAAATTTTGACGACCACTTCCCTAGAAATATATTGTTTTTAGGAACTCATACGATCGTCAGATAAACGCATGTTTAAAAAAAGAAAAAGAAAGGAGAAAAATATATTTAAAATATGGTGGCACTTTATGCGGAAAATGAAAAGAAATTTAGCATTTTATTATAATTATTATTTATAATTAGTATTTATTATAATTATAGGTATAAAAGCAGATTTATTTGGTAATATTTTATGTAATAATAAAAAAAATATGATGTAGTTAATTATTTTAGATGGTAAGTTTAGGAGCCCACTTGTTAAATAATGATACGAATTTTAACTATAACTTGGGGTATACCTAGAGGAGTTGAGTGGAGTTCCATAGTTCAGGAGGAACTGCATAATTCAGCAGAATTCATTTTGAATCAATCAATTTCGATTCTCTCCATATAATAGTGTTTAGAAACGCCCAACTGCGATAAGATAGCTTCCCCGCAAAGTGTGCTTAGGGTTGCTAGAATGACTTGGTACCCTAAACCACGCTTAGCCTTTGCGGGTTTAGGGTGCCAGGAAAGGTAGGGTGTCAGATTCGGCTCAAAATCGCCCATTTGGCGACAAAACTGGTGATATGACATAGACCGAGCGGGAATATTCCAGAACAAAGTCTAACCGGTTTTTCCAAAAATGCTCTCCAAGGTAGGTCAAAAGCTATAAATACACTGCCTGTCCGCGGAGTAGCATTATATAAAATATTTATGATTTATGTATTTTATTATTATATAACATATTTCAAAATATCTTAAGTTTTGTCGTGAAGAGTATCATGAGTGTGTAAGATGAGCTTGACAGCGATCGACCGAGTCGGGAGCTGTACATTTGTGCTTTGCCGTGAAGTTGTATGCACCGTTAAAGCCTGATGCCTGTAGTACTGATTGTTTCAGGGTGTTTGTCATAGTTTTTTGACGACTGTAACGCGTCTTCGGAACTGTTCTGTGTAATACTAACGAATAAACTGTGTTTTGTTGCTTCTTTAAATGCTGTCCTTAATCACTCCAAATTAACGAACACGTAGAACACAGCAATATGTATACTGCACGTCCTATCAAATAATTTCTACGCAAATTTTACCTCAAATGTAACATGTTTTTGTTGTGACTTATCACACTCAGAAAAAGGAAGATAATTTAAAATTTAGCTACATGTTTTAAGGAATAAATAAATTAATAATATTTAAATTATAATCAATTCCTTCCTGTCCAATAATATAAGTCTTCTTTCATATTTTAAAGACGTTCCTCACGTGACTCTTCGACTTGGAAGTACCTTCAAGAAAGAAGAAATTCAAGAAGGAAATGATGTATATTTCGAATGCAACATTCACGCCAATCCTTGGGTAACGGAGGTCAGTTGGTATTTTAAGGGCCAAGAACTGCGAACTAATACCTCAGCGGGTATTGTCATCAGCAACCAATCTTTGGTACTTCAAAAAGTGCAAAGAACGAATCGTGGCCTTTACTATTGCATGGCCACAAATTCTGAAGGAACAGGAAGAAGTAATGAGGTTTTCCTAAGAATACGATGTAAGTTTACTTTCCTTTTGGTTATAACTTGATTTTAGGCATTATTTTTATTCTTTATCTCAAGTATTATTGAAATTTTATGTCTAAATATTGCAACCATTTATTAATGAAAATTTTGAGTAGTAAATAATAATAATAATAATCTGAAGCTTTAAGATTTTAAATTACGCTCAAATGGTCGTTTTGTGTGTTACTTTTATATATTAAATATCATGTTCTTCGCGCTTAAACCATAAATTTCAATTCACCAGCAATATCGCAAACTAATTTAAAGGGAGCATATCTTTAGATTTTCCGATACACAGTCTCGCGCACTGGAGATAAATAAGTCTTTTTTTTTATTTCCTTGTAGTGCCATTGCTCGCTTTGAAATCGTTGAGTTTGTTAATCAAAAATCTTTAATGTTTGACAAAATAAAAATTCCAAGTTTGGGCTTCCAGATGCCCATATTCAAATGAAAGACAACGTTATTCAAAATTTTATGTCTCTAGGTACCGTTGTGTTTTCACAGTGCGGGAAATATATAAACGTTCATGGATATTCTTCATTATTTAATTTCTTTAAATATAATGCAAGGCACTAATATTTGGTGGTATCAATTTTAAAAGTGAACTGGCATTTATAGGGATCCGACACAAAATGCCAAAACGAAATTAATAGCCCTTCTGGGCAAATTGCTCCTTTGGGCTAGTAATAATAATACTAATAATGAAATCCGCGGAAAATACTATAAATGACAGTCTGTAAATATCATGTTACAATTTAATAATTCAAAGAATACGTTACCATGAAAATTTCAAGTTTGAGAGGGATTTGTGAAAACATTTTGTCCCATTTACTCAAGATATCGCAATAGAAATAATTGTTATTTTCTACAAAGAAACTACAAATATTCACAAAATATTATCAATTGATGTAAATTACAAGAATGTAAAATTAAAGTTTTGATAAATATAAGGTTTACATACAATATAAATCTCATCTGTAAAAAGTTACATATAAAGGCAGGACACGATTTCAGTTATATATAGAAATGACTGAGTTATTCAGGTACTGTATGAGTTATAATTATATAAAAGCAGGACCAAAATATCACCAAATGGCGCCTTGGTGACTTTGGCGACATTTTGTTCTTGTTTCTCGCCACGGTTGGCGACTTTTGTAGATTTCCCGCCAAATTTGGCGACAAAAATGAGTCATTATTACCAGTTGGCAATATCTTGCCAATTTAACAAACTAGCCAATTACTCCAATGTTAAAAACACTTGCCCTAGTAATCTCATTTTTCCAACAAAACTTCCTCTCTTCAGACTTTTTATGTTACGTTTTACCATAATTCCCCATATAACTTAACTATAATTATTTATCCACAAAATTCGTTATATTATTTTGTAACTGTTATTATTTATTACTACGTATACCGCAGCGAATTACTATTGTATGATTATCTGTTCGTACAATTATTGTTGTACTGTTTTTAAAGGATAAGGATTTCTTTTAAGAATTTTTCAAGAGTTTCAAAATTTTAAAAGGAGTTAAAATTTGCAATGAACCAAATTTAGAATGTAGCCGGGAGTGAAAATAAGTATTTGTCAGCCTATTCGATCGAACATCAAAATAATTGCTTTGATTGTCAATTCACGGTTTTCAACTCTAGCAAAATACTCAATCTCGTTTCAAGAACTCTAACACATCTTACATCTTTTTTTCATTTTTCATTAAAACGATAAAAAAAGTACTGTTGAAACGAAAATCCTCTAGAAAAGCAACAAAGTAAATGCAAGCATCAGCAGAGAAATCCAATTAGTTTCCGTTCAACCGTAATTTATTTACTTTCGGCTCCCTTTGAGATGTTCCGTTGAAGTACCTCATTGGCCTCGATTCAAATGGACTCTTTTTCACAACCCAATTCAGAAACACTAATTTACCATATTTTCAACAGAAGCTAAGGCGTATAAATCATTCGAGTCTTTATTCAGCTAAGGAAGGATACGGAGAATTAAAAATGAGATTATGATCCGGAATCTAGTTTCGAATTTCATTTTTTTATACTTCATAGGTTATATTTCCTGTCTGTCATTTAATAAATGTCTTTTGATCTTAAATTAAAAATAGTAATTTAAAACGCGTAAAGATTCTTGAATATTATTACCGATCAACGTCAACGAATATTTTTTTCCTGTAGGTGCTTGGCATAGATTTATTAAAATTCGGAATAAAATTTCTTTCTGAATTTTCCTGTCTTTGATCATTATGAAAAGGAATACTTCATGCTCTTCAGCAATTTATGAAAGTCCATCGAATTCTTTATTCTGAAGTGGAGAAAATGTCTTTAAAATTCTTGTGTATCAGCGATGGCACGATTTCTGAGGTATTACCTGAAGTCTTTAATTTGAATCACCTTAATATATTGATTGCGCTCTATATTTAGATTAGGTACTGTATGGACTATTATGAATTTTTAAAAATTAGGTGCGGCTATAAATACCTGCATGCATATTATGAAGAAAAAAAGAAGCTTGCAGTGGTGGCTGATTTTAATATCCTTGTCTATTCTGGTTGGGAAGCATTTCTTAGCCAACATAGAAAAAATGGCTCAGTAAGTTCCTGTTCTCCCAAAAATTAATACTAAATATTTGATATATTCAAAAATGTTGTCATTATTTTTTGGTTTTGACATTTGCAAATGTTTTTCCTACTAGCATTCTAAATTTAGAATTCACGTAAATTTCTGCGTAAAATATACGTTTGTTAAAATTTAAAAAAAATGCGCAAATTTGCGTACATTTTCAGTAAAATATACGAAGTAAGAAATTGGGGAGATTTACGTATATGTGGTAAATATACGTAAATTTTCAAAAACAATATATATAAATCCTTAAAATGTACGTATATTGTACGTAAAAAGTACGAAAAAAGCGCGATGATTTGTATGAATATACCTACATTTTACGTATAATTTACGTATATTGTAACGTAAAAATATACGTAAATATATACTAATTTTTCCTGGACACTTTTCATAATATTTTTACGTTCAAGTTTTATTTATTTTATACGTAGGACCATTCGTATATTGCATGTATTTTTCGCGTGCAATTTACGAATGCATGCTGCCTGGGAGCTTTCATCCTTATAGCATTGTCTATAGTAGTCATAGCAGACCTTTCCACCTATAGTAGTCATAGCAGACCTTTCCAGCACGGTGTGTTATAATTCCGTTAAACCCTAACTAACTCTGGAGCCGTGTCACATATAGAATCATCCGTCTGAAATCCGTGTCATCCATCTGCCAGGTATGCATTCGGACGTATCCGAGGCAAGCTCAGCACATGCTGACAATGTCAGCCATTGCAAGAGAAATAAATGCTTTTGTATTGTAAGGATCCTAAGTTTTACTAACGTTTATTTTATTTTAAAACTGTACTATCACTTCTTATTTTCTACTTCCGGCCAGAATTAAATGCTTTAACTTGTTTATGCAAATTGTCTTGCTAACGCCCAAGTATTTAAGTTGTGGCTTTTTGCCAAGAGTTGGAGAGAGAAGGAGATTTAGGAAGCAAGCTGCTTGCCAAATCAGTTCTACGAGTTTTCACTCAGTTCCTGTTTACCTTTAAGGCCAGAGGTTTAGCCCACTTGATATTTGAATCGGAAGTACTTGTAAAAGTATAGAAAATAAAGTTTTTCGTATACCCTTCCTGCTTGTGTCGTCTATTCCACCAAATCTTGAACCTAGCTTGAGTAAGCTCCCTGTTCCGATTCAGGACACATCATGTTTCCGAAGCAAATCAAGAGAAACACAAGTCCTGACAGTATTATGCAATATTTTTTGTCTTCGTTGATTACTTTGAAAATGCGTGGTGCGTGTCAGCCAAAATAGGTTCGTGTGTGACTTATGACATGCGTGTCATACATCGCCATCATTGGTCTATAGACTATGGTATAAAACAAAACTTGCTGGGATAAATTGTAAGGCTTGAAACCTACGTAAAGCACATTTCATTTCTTTCAGTAATAGATATAACAAGAAATTGGGAAAATTGCATTAAATAAAATGAGCGTCAGTGAATAACTACATCTCATATTATTTGAAAAGCGTTAGTGAAGTAAGAATTATTTAGCAATGCTTTATTTTATTAAAAACATTTATTCAATATGTTTCAGATCCTATTATGGGTTACTTAAGATTTTCATCTCCGCCGCCTTTTAGTTACTGAAATCTCTGTTATTTTCTTCCAGGATTTACACTTCATGATATTTTTATTCTGATTTAATTTCTGATTTTTATTCTGAAGTGCGTTTAATATTCTGTTGTTTAAAATAATGATTCGCTTCGGAGATAAAAAAATTAAAATACCGAATTATTTGTAAATAACTGCAGATACAAATTTTATATTATAAACACGGTTTTATTTATTTTCAAACATTTCAAAGTGTATTTTCGATAATAACTACTTACATTGGAAGTTCATATGGCGGCTATTTTGTTTTGAACACCATTCCGACGCATTCGTCCAGACTCTATTCTAACTGCGGGAATCCTGCTTTCTTCTTGTTGCTACTCTCGAAATATTTTTAAATCAATCATGGCAAAGCGGAAAAAGTTCTCATGAAGGGGTTGGTTTCGGTTATTTAGATTATGGCAACGCACTCGAACTCTTGAAGAAAATGGCACGCAAACACTCATAACACTAATCTTTCCAATGATTATAATAGTCTAATCTGCGTTCCATTCATGTCAGCTTTTCTTTCTTAATCTCACTTCAGCAGGAAAGTTTCACACGGATGGTTTCCGTTGCTCATATTCCTTCTTCAGGAATTAAATTTTCCTATGATATTTCCTATTTGCTTTAGGTTTTTACACTTTTCACGACCTCCGTATTATGAGGATTTTCAGTTAGAAATACTGTCCTTTTTTGCTCTCATCCCTCTTTGTGAAAGGTGAAGTCCACTTTAGGTTTGACAAGTTTTAGTGTAATGCATATGTATTAATTATAATATTACTACCCGCTACGTGACCAGCCTTGGTATGGCTTTTAAATGTACCGGGAAAATGTCTAAAGCGAACACCAAACATTCAATTTAAAAAGTCAATTTAAAAGTTCTGCAGAATTTTACTCTGCAGAACAACTTTATCAAAATAATAAAAAAATACACAAATTTCAATAAAAATGTATTACATATAAAAAATATTACAATGAAATAAGAAATATCCCTTAATACAGATATTAATTATCCTAATAAATAAATTAACCAGCTTCCCGTTGCCTTCTCTCAACGAACGTCCAACAGAGAAACATTGATTTAAAATCTACACAGAATTATCGCCCTCATTTTTCCAAGTGGCAACCGTGCTGATTTTTCTACAGTCAGCAGTGCAGTATACAAAACATTGAATGGAAAACTGTTGCCAAAACCACATTCCAAAAGGAACAAAACTATTCAAAATGATGCGATTTTATCAGAAAAGATAAAATATAAAAATATCTGATTCGAATTTTGAAAAACTCACTTCTAGGTGCACTGGCTCTTGTCTAAATGCACTAATGTGCCAAATTTCGTAGCCCCGGTCCATTAGCTTACGCGCAGCACGAACGAAGGACACTCATACACACACACACACAGACAGAATCTTTCTTTTAGTATATGTAGAGAATATGAGTATTAATACATCACTAATCAATTAAAGTAAAAGCATTAATATGTATAGAAATTAAGTCAGAATTCAGAGATTATAGGTGATTCATGAGGATAAAATAATATTCTACATTACATAACGGAAATAATTAAGCTTAAAAAATTTACTTGAGAAATAAAAATTGTGAAAAAGTAGTAAAAATGCAATTTCATCGATAAAAACTCTTTTTTGTTTATTAAAAATAGTTTGGCAGCTTTACTTGATATAAATATTTCTATATCTGTATCATTTATTTCGACTTTAAATTTAGCTTAAGAAAATTTTATAAGATATTGTATGTGTTATCTTTTCTAGATGATAAACCTTTTAGAGCTTTAGCTCTATATACAAAATTTAGTGTAATCACCGTAGTAGAAGCTACGCTGTATTAAGTAAAGATAAAATTTTATTTAATTTTAATCCAAATTAATAAACTTAACACTTCTATTAGTATTGATTTTATTTGAATATCAATACATCCAAACCTAATAGAGAATCTAATAGATGTGGCAGTTATTACGAAGAGTATATTCAAACTTTTACTCAGATATTTTGACTTTCATTTTATTTTTTATACTCTATATCTTGGACAAAGAAACACAGCTTTCTAGTAGATATGCTTTCAGAAAAAAAAGACATAATATACAGGAATGTTTAATAAGCGCATATTATTTTTGATTATGGATACCTCGAATTTTATTCTCAAATATTTTTCAATAAAATTTAAAGTTTTTATATAACTTTTGATTCTTTCTTTCATCCGCTTTCTACTGCTACGAATTTTGTACACAGATAGAAAACTTTAGTGCATTATATATGTGAAATTGATGTATTTTTCTTTGTAATGTAACATGAAAATCTAGAGAGACAATTATATGCTGAAAAAGTAGGAATACAGGGACAAATCTATTTAACATTGAGTAAATGGCTGTCTCATTAATTTGGCGAGATATCTCCAAGCTGGCAATTATTTTGGCTACTAACTGTATCGCCGAAAGTCGCCAAACTTAACGACTATTTCGCCACATGTAGGTTCGATCTCTGCATTACCGTAATACGTGCTGTAATTGAATAACAGTAATTAATTTTATATATAGCTCTAACCGTATCCGGATCTGACATGCCTGCCATTAATTTAGAGAAGGAGAAAGTACTAGAAATGTCTTGGCAACCGGGTGGAAACTATATAAGCTGGAGAGAGTATCTGTTCTCATTTGTTACCTATTAGTTCAGCGTGAGTACGGAGTACTGAGATATCTCTGGGTTAGCTTTTCTCTTTAAGTACGCTTTTCATTACATGTGTTTAACGTTCTTAGTAGTTTGAATTGTAACTACTAATTGTACTCTGTGATACTGTGAACACGTATATGAAAAAAGATAAAAACTATGCTGTATTAAGTAAAGATAAAATTTTATTTAATTTTAATCCAAAATAATAAACTTAACACTTCTATGAATATTGATTTTATTTAAACATCAATACATCCAAACTTAATAGAGATTCACAAGTGTGGCAGTGATTACGACGGGTATATTCAAAATTTTACTCAGATATTCTGACATTCATTTTATTTTTGATACCCTATATCTTCAAAACCTCTGAAGTGTGTCTTTCTATGAAATAAATATTATCAACCTATCATCGGACGTGTATGCATTAAGTTATTATGAACCCGTGCACTCGCAACATTACCTTTGCCGTAGCGCTCTGAGCTTACCAGTATAGTGAGAAACTGGTTGCTACACATGCGTGTCTGTACCCTCCGAATAGAAATGTAAACGAGGTGTTTTATGAAGGAAAAATACTAGGTTTCTTTAATTTGTCAATGACTACAGCCCATACCGGATGCGATCGACTAATTACACAAAGATTTTCTATAAAGTTTGAAGAAAATACTATTCTTTTGCTTGTGGATTCACTTGTATAACAGGAAAGATGGTTCGAAAAATACCATCTTGCGAACCATCTTTCGCAACTATTAGATATCCAGAAGAAGATATTAGAACTATTAGAACCATCCAGTTCGCAACTATTAGATAATTTCAGTAATTAGCATAACGGTAAGACTGCAACGTACTATCTTACCATCTTGAATTCTAAGAAAGCATGATTTAATACCAGTGGTACTATAAGGTATTTCTCCCGCCTTCTTAGCATGCCTTCGTAGTGTAGTGGTCAGCATGCTCGAAGCGTATTCGTGAGGTTCGAGTCCCGGCGAGGGCAATACTCATTTTCCACATCTCCCGCTTCCAAAAAATCCTAATGTCTCTACAGTACCATCACAAAACTTGGCGTTGCGCAGCGTAAAGATTTGGCAGTTTGGAAACTCTTATGAGAAATTTATCATCAAAAGACATATCTGTGCACTAAGAAACGTAACAAAATAAAACTGAGTAATTGGTAAAGCAACGGACACTCGAAATTTCAAAAATTAAATTGATCTCTGTCGCACAAAAGAAATTTAACATATTCTACTGCCGATCAATGCAATTTAATCATGCATTCAACATATAAGTGTTACTATTTTATTGCAAGTTTTAAAATTATATCAAAGCCGGAGACTCCTAAAATCTTACACGATTAAAGCGCTCGATACGGCCTAACATTCAAACGACCTACGGCGCCCTAACGGCCGAGATGGCATGTTCTGTTTTCAATACTTCTTACTCTAAGATGCAGCTTCCAAAAATGAATTATATCAGTTCATTGTAGACAGTTCTATCCTAAAAAGGTACTTTTATGGTTCCTTACTAAGTCACCTTTAACCTCAGAGGCTAATCGAAGCTTCTTTGTTAGGAACTAGAAAAGATATCATTTGGAAACTTCACATCACTTTGTTCATTAATGAACGAGGGGGGAAGAAATTGTTGCACATCTCAAATGGAATTTCAGTCGTTTCAATATTTTAAGGAAATAGATTAGTGAAAGCCTTGCCCTTCTGCGGCTTATTATTCATATTTTAAATATAATTTACGAAAGGCATTTAGCTCAAAATTTGTAAAGAAACGCCCCTCTTCCTAAATATATTAACATATTTATTACACGATTTACGCATCATTAACATATTACTACATGTAATAATAACTGCATGTTTAACGCATTAATACGATGTCACAAGCACTGCGTCTTCTTAACTTTTCTGTTTTGAACTAGACATTATAGAGCTAATGTGTATAGAAGGCAGAGATTGAAAATGATATCCAAGGTATAATATAATAGCGAAAGAACAAATTGAAAATCCACTGTTAAAAAATAATAAAATATTTAAATATGAGATTTATAAATGATTTCTTTTTTAAAAAATTTGCTACAAAATCCTGCTCAAATATCAAAAGTATAAAATATTAAAGATTTCAGTAAAACTCGAAGGTTTAAATAAAAATTACAGTATCTATAACCAAGTTGAGCAATACCTTATAAACAAATTTACTCATTTCCCAAACTTGCTTTGAAAATACAATTAAACAGTATCAGTTCTGGGATGTACAAGATGAATTTATTGCGTAGTTCAAAGCTAATTCCAGAATGTGAAAAGTGTATCAACTTTTCATCGAAGAGGAAAATGGCATTCCCTGAAATCCAAGCAGACAATTTATTTGACATGTACTACAAATAAAAGAAAATGACATGAAAAAAATCACACTCGATCATAAATTAAGGAGTGGCATGATAGCAGAATATTAATGTTTTGTTGCTTATGTTTTCCATCGCAAGTAGTGTAATTTATTGCTATTGCATTATTGCATTCAATCCAACTGTTATTAATCTTCTCGGTATTATTTCCTTGTTACAATTCAAATGCTTATATTATTCTCGATAGATTTTTTTTCTCAACAAAACATTTGACTAGAAAAAACAATTCAACTTTGCTACCGTTCTATGTCATATTCAAAAGTAATTATTGAATATAGTAATTTAGCATCCCATTTGATCTTGTTATATTTTAATTACTTACCCATTAATTAATAAATCCAATTGAACGGGGTAAACGTTTTATAACTTATTCTTCTACGAAAATAATGAATTTGAATCCCGTTGATTTTATAGCAAAATATTGACCATGAACCCCCCCACCCCGCCTATATATAAGAACAATTAATAATTTAACATATTTAAGTCTTTAAAATAATTTAACTTATTACTTAATTAAAAAAGTGCAAATTTAACTTATTTATTAATTCTTGAAGAGTAAATGCAGTAATACATTTATGTAGATTTTCTTATAACACCGGGGAATAGTATCTGTAGATAACAATTTGAAATGTGATACAACCGTTTTTAGTGATTTACGCAAAATACCGTTTCAAAACTAATAACCGTTCTGGGTTAATGCAAATTTGCGCTTTTCTCTGTGAACTGATGCTTCATAAGCTTAGAACATTTGATTGGTTTATTTGATAAATTTTTATTGTTTTAGAAGGCACACAGAGAAAGTGCTATTTCCTGGTAACGGAATAAAGATATGTTTTAAATATTCAACCTTATACTGTCTGCATTTTTCTTCGGCTCATTCACTGTTACATAGTTCGAATGTCTCAAAAGCAACTCTGGCTGGCAATCTGCCAAAACACACAGACTCGTCCAAAAGGGGCGTTATTACTTGCTCGACGTGAAAGGTCACGTGTCTATTTTTCTCCGGAAAGAGATATGCTGGAGGGAAAGAAAGTTCAGATTTTTTCATCCTATTTTGAGAATAATTCGATCCGAATGGCGCATGCGTGTTTGCGCTCATGGTCGCGGATGAGGCGGTCGAACTATATCTGCAAAGAAAGGATATAAATTTAAAATATAATAAAATGAAACAAACCATGTCTTTGTAAAAAACATTGTTTTACTGATTTGCATTATTGCATTCAGTACAAGTAGTTTTACGAAGTGTCACATATTGAATAGAAACGCATTCTTTAGTAATTTAATTATTTATTTTTCTTGAAAAGTAAATAATTCGATTATTATCATAATAAGTTAATTAATAACAAAATTTAATATTGATAAATAGTATATAACGAATTTTTTTATAAGCGAACTTGAACGAACTTGAAGTATAACTTTACATGGCGATATGAATTGCATTCACAAATAACTGCATAGCTAACGGTATCTTCGTAAAATCGTAAAAATGCAAAACAAGCATAATGCTTTTACTTCAAAATTAAGAAGATTTGTTCCACGCACATAAAAGAACTAAATTTTTGCTTAGATGCACGATTCTTACGTATTTAGGCTCTTACGACTCTTCCGTATTTAGTGCCATATTTTAGAAAAGTTAGTATATAGACATGTTGTCGCCAACCGGGGGTACACGGACCACTGTCGATCCTCGAAAATGTTTTGATGGTCCGCAGAAAAATTGGACATTATTTATATTTTTATGAAGATTCTCTTTAAAAAATGACGACTGACAAAAACTATTATGGAATATGGATTATACGTTTTTGTTAAATTTTAGCTACTACTACGAAATTCCTTCTGAATTTAGCTACTTTTCAGCTACTTTTGCAGGTGTACCTAGCGACATCTAAAAGTGAGAGTTGGCATCCATGGATATGCTGCTGTTATCAATAATAGCGCGAACTGGAATTCTCTTTCCTTTGGAAATACAAACATATGCTATTGCAGTTATTAATAACACAGTTTCTCTTTGTGTCAATGGGCAACTTGATAGATTTTTATGAGAACCATTTGCATTCTTATTTATAATTGCCTCACTGGAAGTTTTCGTTTTTGGTTTGGTCTAACTGCTGATCGATGGCGCCATTGTTGAGTGAGCGATGATTATTATGTTTACAATAATTAAAAATTGGCGGCATAACACTTTCAGTTTATTGATATTGCTTTCCTATTTGCCTATTTGTTCTTGCTTTTCGCGAAGTTCCTCTTCAGTGATTTGGAAATGTGAAGCTTTATGTACAAGAAAGTAAGATTTTTGTACTTTTCATATAATTTTTCAATGTGAACGAAATATGTGTATCAGTGAGATGTTAATAGTGTTTTATTTGTTACTCATAATCAGGGGCGTAGCCTGAATTTCCGTAAAGACATGCTGCTGAACACCAAATGTTTCGAATATTATATTAACAAATGAAAGTTAGAATTACATGTATTGGGAAGTTGAATATTGTTTTTGCGTACTAATATGTTGTTTTTAAAGTTTGATTTAAGTTTTTTTTTTTTTTTTTTTTTTTTTTTTTTTTTTTTTTTTTTTTTTTTTAAATTCGTATTAGTGGTCCGCCAAATATTATATATATGTAGTGGTCCCTGAAGCTCTAAGGGTTGACGACCGCTGATATATACAGATTTTCACTTCCTTCTAATTAAGTTTTTGGAGGCGATACCGGTCCGACTCATATTTCGTACGATGTTTGTCATTACTTGTATTTTATGCACCTCTCTAGACTTATATTTGAGACGTAAAACTTGCTACCAGTTTATTTATTACTACTTTAACTTTTATAATAATGAAACTAGGACACAATTATTTGACTTTATATTCAACCTTTTGCGGATCACGGGCGTCATCCACATACTCCCAAATTAATTTTAATTTCACCACAGACCTCTTCAGCGGGTTGGTAGGAGCCACTTTGGGAACTACTGTTCTAAATGATTTGTTTTTCACTAAAACTTTTAGATACCTGTTTTTTAATTAATTTTAGTCAAGTTAAAACTGCAAGCATTCTAATTTTTATAAAAGGAAGTACCGTTAGAAGTACTACGCGAATCTCTGCGAAATGCACATACCTCGAGTTCCGGATCTAGCATTTGTAAATTAGTTTATATCAGGCTGTTTTTAAATTTTAAAACAGACAAACATAGTGATGATATAATTTCGAATATGAAAAAAACGTAACATTTTGTAACGAGGGATTATATCTCTTAATTTATATTTCATTTAGCGAATTAATAGCATATAAATTAAGAAGCATGGTTTTTCCGTATGTAAAGTATATGACTTTATTTTTAAATGAATGTTTTCTTTGTTTTATTTCATCTTTTCCTCTTTTATGATAAAAAATTGCCCCTGTTTAGACATTCATGTAGATATCATACGAGTCATTAAAAGTTTGAATAGCTAAGAAAGTACTTAATTTTATTAACTAATAATGCGCATGCAAACTCCTCTTCTAATATAAAATCATATTTTGAACAAAAGCATTGCGATTTGAATTTTTCTTCTCAGCCAGACTTGAAAAATGAAACCAAAGCTAACTTGCAGCAACAAATTTATTTCCAAATGAAGCGAGATCTTACTGCAATGTTTTTTCATCAAATTAACAGTTGAGTCATTATGCATTTAAAAAATTTTTACTAATTTTTAAACAACTTCAAAATAGTTTTTTTTTTTTATATTACACCAAGCACACCTCACTTTTTAAAAATATTATGGATAAACATTCCTTCAGTTGCATTTTTTTGTTTTTTTTGCGTTTCAAATGTTTTTAAACTGGATTGGGATTACAAAGGACTGTAATTCATAAACATGTTTTTGTACTGTTTAAGCACACCAGTGAAAATTGCACACAGACAGAATAACTGAACAGAATTCTGTAAGATTACTAATAAAACTAACACAAATATTATGTCCTGGTTTATTTAATTAATAACAAAATATATGTTCTCATAAACTGTACAAGGCACTTATCGTGAATATCTATCGTACAAAGGATAACAACAATAAATTCGTAAAGGTTACAGATGTCTTTTGCAATGTGACTTGCCTCAAAATTGGCTACAACTTTGTATTTATTTAAAAGCATTTTTAATCGTAAACAAATCCCAGCAATTGTATACTAACCCAGACTGATGACTAATTTTGATTCTTAAGCATTATAGTCCTGAATCTGCTAAATTTGATATATTCTATTAATTATATCAAATTTAGCAAATTCTGGACTGCTGAGCTGCGACACATTCATATATGAAAAATAGCATTTAGATACTACTAAATGCTCTTTTTGGATAATAAAATCCATCTATATAAGCGATAAAAATTTTGCACGGCAAACTCTGGGAATCAATTTCCCATCAGTGAAGATGTGTACAGCGCTTTAAATGTTTGTTTCGTTGCTTTAATGATAATAGCGCCAAGAAACCAGATTTACAGGCAAGTAACCATGAAACCACAAAAACATCTGCTTAATTCCTCGTTTGTTGTTTACAAAAGCAAGAATATTACCACTTGTTTAATGTTTAATAAGCACTTTAGTTAGTGCACCAACTTTAGAGTCGCTCTGCTGAGTGGGACCAAATTTTGGTGCACTGAAAGTTTTATCTTCTCTCTCGTTAGACAAATTTCTTGTTTTCGCGTAAAAATTCTATTGAATTTTAAAAAAAAATAACTGTTTTAGGTTTTTTGTATTTTACAATTTTAATGAATGTGTTGAGATTTCATGTATTTTTGCGTTGCCGCGGAGCCAGAACTGAATTGATTGAATGAGAAATAAATCTCTAAAGAAATTCGAGAAAGTAAGTTTAAATGAAATGTAGCAAAAAGTGTGTTTATTATAACAAGCTGAACAAGAAAGTCATGTGATCTTTACATCCTATATTTGTGTTAATATAATTAAAAAGGAAGATGTATTTCATTATCTTTCTTAACAATTAAAATATTTAATTCATACACACAAAATGTGTGCAAACTTATCATTCATTTCTGTTAACTTTTAAAATTACATTATTTTAAAACTTTTAAGGCATAATCAATGCATAGAATAATATATAGACTGAATGTTATGTTTTCTTTATTCAGATGCTCCTGAGTGCAAAACCAACCAGAAAAAGATTTATGGCGTCGGCCGTTTTGAATCCGTGCGCGTCAAGTGTGAACTGGATGCTGATCCTGATAACATCACATTCAGGTGGCGTTTCAATAGTTCAGGAAAGAGCTTGGATATAAAAAATTTCCAGACATCTGGAACAGTAAGCACAGGAACCTACCTACCACACTCAGATGATGATTACGGTTCTGTCATATGCTGGGGTAGCAACGAAGTTGGACGTCAGAGAGAGCCATGCGTTTTCACTGTCATACCAGCTGGTAAGTTATTATTTTGTCAGAAACTTAAAAAATATGCTAGATCTAAATGAAGCAGTGCGAGTGAAGTGATAACTGATTCTATGTGTAAACTCTGTACAATACATTTCTCACTTTTGCTCTTTTTTTCTCTTTGTCTATATTACATCATAATATTTTATTTAATGAAAATCCCATTTATTGAAATTTAATATGCAACACTATTAACCCGGGAACGAACGCGCAAAAATATTCACACTATAATTTTTATAAATACTTCTATGAAATAAAATTTCTTAAAGAAATAGAAAATCGTATAATTTATTAGTATAGGAAGAAAAAAATGTATACCTTGACTTTATATCGATTCTTATTTTATTTATTAACACTATAGGCGCAAAAAGAAAAGCAACAACAAATGTTAGCATCAGATTGAACAGAGTGTTGTCGTGTGTTCCAAATGCAAATATTATTCACATTCAGCGAAGCGCGTTTTTGTTTATCTGTGCTTTTACCCTGGGAAAACACTGCATGTTTTTTTTTTTTCGTTTTCCTTTTTATTTGTTTCCGATATCTGTTTTACCAATTTCACAATTTATATCATTCTGACTCTCGTTTTCATAATCTATGTCAGTTTTTGAATCAGTATCATGTGAACTAAAAATTCATGATCACTTCCATTCTCCATCTCTTTACGATATTTTTCGTCAGTTGACTATAACATTTGCAACATTTTTCCGTTGTAAGGTAAATTACAGGACACGTTTGCCGCTTTCTGTACTGTCACAAATCAACTATGTAATAGTGTTACGAATAGGCGTGCTGAATCTAAAAGTCCCGATCTGATCAAAATCAACTCTGAATCAAAGCCCCAGCGAAAAACCTTCAGAGACATATAAAGAATTCGACCAAAGACACGACTACAATAGACATCAACAACTTGCGTGAAATAAAAGGCGTGCTTTGTTTAATCTCGTGGGTCTATTGGATCCAGTGCGCGTGCTAGTGCGTTAAATGCATCAATTAATATTAAATGTATTAAGGGAGCATTCTTATTTAAAAGCTTCCATAAAATGTAACGTTTATGCATTTGTTCTGCAAAAACAGTTAACGTAAAAACCTGAAATTTTTACTACATATTTATTAATTTTTTATTATTTTTTTGAGCGTTTGAATTAATACAAATTACTAGCTATATTCTAGAGATTGAAAAACATAAATATGAAGGCAAACGCGATTGGAGGAATTTAGATATCTCTGCAACTGATGTAATAAAAAAATTTATTATAAACAATTTTCTTGCTTTAGACAGAAGAAGAATTTACTAAGTAAATCTTCTTTAAAGAATTATATAGAATTGAATCGAAAAGTTCTTTTTTTTTGCAAATTTTGTTAGTTAAATTCATAAAAAGTCTTAAAATTTTGTATATTATATATGATATTTTATCTGGTATAGAATAATAGAAAAAATACGTATTTTATTAGAGCACACTCTAAAATCAGTGTTCATATCTGGTAATTTTAAATATGCAAAAAAATGAAGAAGTTCTGAAAAGCATTTTGCTTGTTTTATCAAGTTCAGTGTTCCGCCTTACTTGCTTGGGGAACATTCATGAACCTGACGCGGAACAGGGAGCTTACTAAAGCTATGACATCCTGAATAATAAATTCTCTGGCTACCACACCGCATTAGTCAGCTTAGATCTTAAAAGCGCATTCGACAGTTTGTGGTGGGTAGCTATTAAGCAAGCTCTTGTAAACTCCAATTGTCCGAGTAATATTTATAAAGTTTTAGAACACTATTTGCAAGACAGACGTCTTATTGCAGTACATCCAGCGGGAATTATCGAAAAAGTACAGACAAGAGGATGCCCGCAAGGTTCTTGCGCAGGTCCTCAACTCTGGAACCTCACTTTTAATAAGATCCTTCAAGCTCCCTGGCCTGATCATACGCATATATATGCGTATGCCGATGATGTGGCTCTTGTTATCCGGGGACATTCTCGCGAAGTTTTACAGCAAAATTGCAACGAGTCTCTTCAACTCTTTCAACAGCACTGTGATGATCTGAAATTGATTATTGCTGAAAACAAATCCAAGGTACTTCTTGTACCTAAGAAAGGAGGTTCCTTGGTCAGGCGACCAAGAATTGTCCTCAATAGCCACAGGTTGCAAATCCTCAGAGAAATCAAATATTTGGGAGTTATCATTGATGATAAGTTAACCTGGATCCCACATATTCTGTCCATTAAAAAACGGACACAGATGATTGCCAAACAGCTTCGTTATCTTCAGGGATATCGATGGGGATTAAACCACCATATCCAAAAAATTCTATATACTACTGTCACAGAAAAGATTGTTACTTACGCCGCTGCTGTTTGGGCACTCCCCATGCAGGGGAGAAAAGTCAAACATCTTTCAACCATCCAACGCCCTTTTGCCCTGAGTATAACTCGGGCATATATTACAACTTCTTCGGACTCACTAAATGTTCTAGCCGGTCTACTCCCTCTTCATATTAGAACTGAGGAAGAGGCTGTTCGTCAGTTACTTGTGCAACTACGCAGGCCTATCACATTTGATGGAGAACATTATTTGCCTGATGACTATGAAGCAAAACTGAAACCTTTTAGTATTCATCCAGCAGACTATGGGGTTGGAGTTAGGCTCCATATTCCACCATCAGTGTTTCGTAATTCTTCAAGCCACGTGATATATACTGATGGATCAAAGATAGATGATAACGTAGGAAGCGCTTTTGTTGCTTTTCGTGATAATCTTCCTCTAGCCCACTGGAAGGGACATTTATCCATGCAGAATAGTGTTTTTCAAGGGGAAGCAGTGGCGATAGCACGCGCTATCCGCTACTTGCTGACTCAGAATATAACACAAGCGACAATCAATTCTGATAGCCTTTCTGTCATCCACGCCATTGGCAATCCTGAGCATTCCTCTCCAATTATACGAGACATTCAACAGGACTTACGTGCTTCTCCGTCTTTTACTATTCATATTGCTTGGGTTAAAGCGCATGTGGGAGAATATGGTAACGAACTTGCAGATGCCTATGCCAAGGAGGCGGCTTCTGGTGATGCTGATGAGAATATATCCATTCCTTGGCCACATTCTTTTCTCAAGCGAACTTTACGTCTTCGAGCAATTAGTAAGTGGCAAGAGGAATGGGACAATAGCTTCACCGGTCGACGTACTTTCTACCATCTTTCATATGTGTCGACAGATCGCTGCTGTGGCAATGCCCATCTTTCCCGTTACATTTCGGGGCATGGACCTTTTCCTGAATTCTTCGCACGCTTTGGCATAAGTGATACCAATGTCTGCAGTTGTGGTGAACTCGGCTCTCCGGAGCACTATTTAGCCAATTGTCCCCTGACAGAAGGCCTACACATACGATTTCCTACGCAAAATCGTCAGGCATTTTGCAAACTCTTAGTTAAGCAAAGACACCTGATCCGCAAACAAATTGCGTAATGGAGAAAGTTTCCAGCATTGGGCTTGACCTATGTCAAGTTTAATCTAAATGATTTACAGGAAATATATTAACCATGTACTATCTGCTTTTTGTAGCTAGACTGTTAATAACAAATGAAATATAAGTTTGACTGCATCACGTTAGTTTGTGTGTATCGAACTCCATCTATCACCTTTTCAGGTTTGTTAGAAATTTTTATTTTTATTTTTATTTATCTATCTATATATATATATATATATATATATATATATATATGTTTAAGCTATGCCTTTACATAGTTCTCACGTTGGTTTGATTGTACTGTACTCTTCTATCGATAGTATGCTTTTCTTATTAAGTTGATTGTCTATAAGACAATCATTAATTTAATCATTGTATCATGCTTACAAGTATCTTCATTCAGTATAGTATTATTAGTAAATTATGTTGGTATGTTGTATTGTAATGTATAGTCAGCCTTTGTACTATAACAGAAATTGTAAATGTTTATTTGATGGCATCATGTTAATCTAATTACATTGAAATCTGTCTCATGTTGTAAGAATCTGTCTACTTTTTATTTAGTACACAATTTCAATATCATTGTTTCTTGTCTCATGTTAGCTATTTTCATTCTTAAGTCAGCAAGTATAGCATTATCAGTAAATAATTCTAGTCGATCTGCAAATATCGCATTCAGTCAGTAATATAGTTCTGTCGGTACTATAGTTATTGTTGACAATATGGATAGTTTCAGTCAGCAACTATAGCTTTTTCCGCAAATTCTTCTTTATTTGTATGCAACTTTCTGTCTTTGTATATGTTTTTGTTTAACTATTGCATATTTGAGCCTAGTATTTTACAGATGACTTGTTTGTTTGTTCCGTACTCTCCTACTGTTCATATGCTATGCATTTATTTATTTATTTATTTATTTTTTTTTTTTTTTTACCTTCCAAACTGTGTATCATTGCAAATTATGTATTCATTTCAATTATGTATCATTGCAAATTTTGTATTCATTTCAAATTATGTATCTGTTTGCTAATATCAATAAACGACTGGGATCACGTAGTGGGGAGACGGCGCTAAACCAATTAACCAAATGGTAAGGGCGTGGTGCCCGTCTTCCCCGTTCCTAAATCCTAAATCCTAAGATACACAGGAAGGGTATACGAAACCCTTTATTTTTCACTCTTTACAATGATTTCTGTACTTCGGAATACAGAGACCAACCACTTGTGGTCTGAACGTAAGAATATAAAAATATTAACTAAACTCTAACTTAACTTTGGAATAATAAACAAGGGCCTACGTGGAAGATTGGCCGTATATTAACAGGAAGCCGTATGTAGTAAGAGAACTGTTAACACTACAATACGTTTAAAATTATCAAGATGATTAAACCTCTGGCCTGGAAGGCAACTAGCAACCGAGTAAAACTGCTAAGGCAAGCGGCCTGCTTCGACTAACTCCTTCCTCTCTTCTTTTTCGCTTGGCAAAAAGCCACAACTTAAGTACTTGGCATTCGCCAGACAAATTTGCATAAATAAGTTAAAGCTTTTAATTCTGGCCGGAAGTAGAAAACAAGAAGTGATATTGCTTAGGGTTGCCAGAAAATGGCAGGGTAAGGCTGGGTTGCCATATTTGGCGAAATATTATCCATTTGGCGATATGCTATAGAAGGAGCGAGACCATTCTAGAACACATTCTTAGCGGTTTCCTTGGGAATTTTCCCAAAGGTAGGTTATAGCTATATATACCCTGCCTGTACGCTGAGAAAGTAGTATATGCTCAGTTAACCCTAACTCAGCTTTTCAGGGCTGCTTCTCATGACTACCGAGAGATGGCGCCACCCCTACCACACCTAGTACGAACTTTTGAAGCTCAAGAGACGACAAAAGTAACAGTTTCTTCTTTTCTTGGCGGCATTGGAGACTGTCACTTCCCCTTTTTTTAAGAGATACGAAACTACTTTGGAACCCTCATTAGGGAATGATAGCTATGTAATGGTAAACTGTCCGTTTTAGGACTGAATACCACTCAAAGAGGCTTAGGACATGGACAAAGTAGTATCTTGAGTTCAGTAGTGTAGTGACTTGAGTTTAGAGATTATCTTGAGAGCGATCGACCGAGTCAGTAGCTGTACTATATGCTTTGCCGCGAAGCAGTCTTCACCTTTACAGCAGGAAGGCTGTGTTACTGATTATTTCAGCGTGTTTATCGTAGTTTTTCTAAGACTGTGAAGGTGCTGGAACTGTCCTCTGTGATACAGGAGAATAAATTGTGTTTTGATTCTTCATCAAGTGTTGTCATCAATTACTCCAAATCCACGAACCCGTAGAACGTAACAGTATTTGCGGTCTACGAAATTGTAATATGTAAATTCATGCGTTATATTGAGACCACATAGCATATAAATTGCTACCATTTATATTTTATTTTGTTTTATTATTTGATTCATCAGCTTTCGGTATCCTGTTAGTCTTTCACTTATGTTTCGATCAAATAACTACAAGAGTTACTTCTGTGGAAGAGGAAATAGAGATTTTTATGAGAATTCTTTAAAGAGCTTTCTTGATAGAGATTTCATGTTAGAGATTTTGTGTAGATTTTGCATAGTATTGTTTGTCTGTATGGAAATACAGATATTTCATATATTCTATGCAAATTTTAATTCATACAAACATCCGTAGATTACGTTTTAAGATTTTGTTCTATGAGGAATGATATACAGACTTATATATAGATATATAGAGATTTATGAAGGCACTACAGATTTTTCTGTCATGGAAACCTTACGCAGATTTCGTTATTTATAACGCCTGTATGTGTACAAACTTTACCACAGCATGGCGGGAGTTTAGCTTCGCTCTGCTAGCAAAGAAAATGAGTTTAAATAAATTCCATAACGATTGATTGTCTTTCGTCGATGTCTTTCGTTGTGAGTATAAATGTCAGCAATTTTCACCTACCATATTGTTTAGAAATTTAGAGGTTTTAGAAAAAAAAAAAAGAAAGAATGAGAGATAGAAAGATAGAAAAGAGATTTAACTATTGCTATGATTTTATCTATAAAAATAAAATTTAAGAATCTGAAAGATTTCAAATTTTACATTACCCTCAAAGGGGCATTTTTTTTTTCATTTACACGCCTAAAAATATTTAAAAACAACATATATTTAGAATTTCCAATATAGAGTCCCGCGCGCTGGAGATATTCCTTACAGTATGTTGCCACTGCTCGCTTTGAATTCGAGACTCGTAGACCTCCTAGACAAACGCCTCAATGGACTAATAAGTAGTTAAAATATTTATCTCAGTTTTATTGGAATATGAATATTTACTCAAGTATTGAATCTCTAGGTCCAGCCGCAAGAATTTAAAATGTTTTTGTAATTACAAATGCAGTTAATTATGTCATTTTAATAAAATGTTTAAATTTTAAGTTTTATCCAAAATTGTTCAAGTATATTATACATTATTTCATGCACTGATGAGTTATTTCTTATTACCGTTATTATGAGTTATTTCTATACTGTATGTAAATGTCACAGACCATATACTGTCCGAAGAACCCTTACTCAAAATCACTATTCCCCTAATTTTTTTGCTTAACGGGCTGCTCTCTATTGAAACTTCTGTCGTAACATCATAGTAGTCTCGTAAATTAAAAGTAAACAGTGGTTTAAATGAGCGAAATTTTAGTATTTACTATCTATATATGAATATTGAGTTATTCTTAAATGACTAGAAATCATTAAAATCATTTTAATTCATACAAAGACCATCTTGTAATTCCGCTAATATAATAGCTTATAACTGAAAATTAAATTAATGGACAGTGTGAAATTTCTTTAAATTAATTGTGTTATTTTTACGGTCTTTATTTTTAACAAAAAATTAATATTGGTCCGAAATTAAATTCTTGAAATTAAGCGTTATCAAATAATGCATCTACTATGATAAAGCTTTAAATCAAGAATTAAATTAACCTACGAATTTGGGAAAATAACTGTTTCCTTTTAAATAAATTAATTTGATTTGCATTACCTTTTTCTATTTGCTCCGTTTTACCGTCTTATTAATGAAATGTTTTTCCTTCGGTTGTAGCAAACGAAAAAAGAAAAGTACAACTCGGCTTGAGGAACTTTCGCTCAGTCAATATTTATTTAAGCCTATTCAAATTAATATCCAATATGGTATTCGATTTATAATATAAAAGGAAAGCGGTAATTCAGGCTTAACAGCTCCTACGTAATGATTAGTAACGTGCAATATAGTGCGATATCTTGCATATAGTGGACATATTGTATATGTTTTTAATCTTTCTGTATTTGTATTGTATTGTTGCTTTAAGACATTGTGCCTTTTCTTCAATTAGCTTAGGACGTTCCACTTGCTGTCCATGATCGCGCGAAGCCTCAATCCCCTCTTTTTCCTGCTCCTACGCTCCCTCTGGGATACCATAGGCAGATAGAATCATGTGATGCGCCCATGTGGCAAACTTGATTCATCCGGAAAAAATGCACACTATGTGGTAGTCCGGCAATAAATTAATCAGTCAGTCAGTCAGGCTTAAGAGAGAACACAGGAGAGCAAGAGTAATGTTGCAAATAACTCACACTAGCAGATTAGAGGCTGTTCGCACATTTTTAAACAATTTTCATTGCAGTCATAGGATTATTTTACCTAACATTTTTGTGTTCTAAATGTTCTGATTGATAATCCTTACTCTGCTTTATCTTTCTGCACTGTAATTTACAACAAAGTTTTTCAGACAACAAATTTTTTGTAGCATCGAAAGAGGTATTTTATTCCATTCAAGTGGAAAAGCTTTGCAAAGTCCAAGGAGAGTTGCAGACCGACGTTTGGACAATCCGCGTTCTTGAAAGTACAAAAAACCCAAACATCTATCGTTGATATATATCAGGGTATTGAATGACCCTGATATGTATCAGAGTCATTCAATACCCTGATATATATAGTTGAATGAATATCCTGACATATATCCTGAATATACCCTGGTAAATATCCCTGATATATATCCTGAATGATCCTGAATGTTGATTGTATCAGGGTATTATGAGAAAAGGGTATGTCCTCGATACCCTCTTCTTGTTCCCTTTTTTCAAGGAAATCAACAGTGTATTTTGATGTGTGGTTACTTGATTTGTCTCGATCTTTTTCTATTGATTGGTGGCACTGTAGCAGGGAAGGTATTTCATGTTTCAAAATTGTTTAAAAATATGTTGAGTTGATCTTAAAATGTTTCTCCACTCTCATTAATTTAAATTTGCCGTTACCTGCAAACCAGCAACAATCATAAATGCCTTTGAAAAATTTTTTTGGATTAATTAAATCATGTTTTAAGATTTTCATTTTGATAATAAATGAGTCTTTTTTTATTCCAGTCATTTAAATTAACTTGAGATTCATCTACTAAATTAGGAAATAAAATTCGGAAGACATGGCTTTATTAGACTCACAGACAACTTACTGCCATTTTTGTCCTGGTAAATAAATGTTTTTCATAAAGAATTCTGGACCGTGTCCTGCGTTCGGAGATATATCTTAGACAAAGATGACGCAGACTATGTTCCTACACCTTTTTAAGATTCAAATCAGCGTTAATCATTTTGTTTACAATTGGGACGACCATTTCACTGATCTAGTAACTGTCTTTTCACTTCGCGGCGTCTCGTTTAACATTAAAAATCTTACCTTTGAAATACTCAAAATATTCGGTTTTTCCTTCGATATGTATTTCGAACTATTTTTCAACTTGAAGCCAAACTTTGACGTTTTGTTTTTTCTTTCTTGTTGTTAATGTTATCTGTTGTAGCTTTTCTTATCGAAAAACCGTCGCTTTCACAGACCTTTTTAAATAATTAGATACGAATAATTTTCTCCAGAAAGAGCACAGATATAGCCTTCCATTCATTGCTTCATTAAACCTACCATTTTGCATGGAGAAGAAAAAACTGTCAAATGGCAGACGATAACTTATACTTTCAAAAATCTAGTTGCAGTTCAAAATAAGCTCCAAAGATACATTTTTTATAACACGCAAATTCGTTTAAAAAATGTACAAACGCCTCTGCACTCATTAGGTTTAGATGTGATTACAATACTAAATAATTTGTTTTCATTTAACCTTAGCTTATAAAACAACAGTCAAAAATTAGAAAGACAGGCATTTATTCAAGCTGGACTATTTGTGCAGTTTTCAGTAAGTCATTTATATGAATTAGATCTAAGCAAATGCTTTTATTGGTTCGCTTTTAATGTATTTCCCTTGAGGGCGAGTGTAGTTCAGAAGAGAACGTAGTCACTAACAATTGAAAAAGGTGTCTCGTATTTAAAATACCCTTGTAAAATAAACTGTTGTTTGATACGGTATGTCTAAATGCGTACTGCTTTCGACTTTCATTACTAGAATCAGTGATATAAGAATTACTAGTTATTGCAACAAAGGAAAATAAAATTTTGTAACTTATTAGTCCAAAAGGTTTGTTAATATCTAAAAACTATTTGCGTTGATTCATGTAAAACGTAATCTACGGAAGTTACCCACTGAAAGTGCGTTTTTTTTTTTTTTTTTTCTTTCGAGTCTGTTTCCATTCAGAAAAATTTAAGATATTTTATCTTTCAAATTTAAGGCAATACATGAATTTCTCAAGAATATTATTTTTTTTACATTTTAATCTAATTGATTTGAATAAAAATGCATTTTATGCTATATCTAATTAAAAACATTACATAGTTGTACAGAATTATATTTTTTCACTTTTCAAATATGCAGAAGATATATAATGTTCCCATGTTAGTCTAAATGGCTATTCAACTAATATCCAATAAAATATCTTGCTATTCCACCTCAGCCATCAGTATTGATAATTTCTACCGATTAAACTTTAAAAGAGCACTTTTGGTCTACCTTTAAATTTCCTTTCGGATATTTTTTTAATAAAGCATAATTTATGACTCTTAACTGTATAAACTTTATATATATTACGAAGTTTCTACAAACGTAAAATGTCAGACAGCCCCATCTAATGTGTTTCGATTCTTTTATACCCTGGACAATTTTACATTCTAATTTTAAATTTTGATTGGACTGGGAAGAAAGAATTTCATCTGTTCGCATTTTCACTCCTCAAACAGGGCATTTTGACAGGAGACAGGTGATGGAGGACGAGGATGCCTGGCTTATAACATAGGTAAACAGGCATATGTCCCACGTCCTCCACTATCTCGAAGAAATAACTCGCTGGAGCCCCGTGAGGCTCCACCGGGAGGTTACATGGCCATACAGGGGCTAGATGTCAAGTAGATTTTACATAGGACGTTGTTTATAAAACAAAGTAACTTAAAAAGAATATAAAGGATAGCATTAAAACACTAAAACATACATATAAACTGAAACACATAGATATACAAAATTAAACGTAAAAGCATAAAAACACACTCATAATTACGTAACATAAAAATATAAAAACACACACGAAAATACATAACATGACACATAGAATACATACGGAAACACGTACATCACATCCAGCCGATCAGGCCTTTAAATTGAAGAAAGATTTATTTAAAATGATTTTCAGTCTTTTCTAATCCGGCTTTTCTAAGGCAAAGAATGTAAAATGTCTACAGGATAAAAAATTTGGATATATTTATTTCAACGGTTGCTGTTTTCTTACATTTCATCTTATCTTTAGGAAAGAAATGTCATTTCTTATGTAAGTAAGATACAGAATCAGAGTTTAAAACTCTGTACTTGAAATAAAAATAGAAATCCGCTAGGGCTGTAGGCAGCTGTGCTTCCTGTGGTTCATTCATAACATTATGTCCACACTTTTATTTGTTGAAGCTGTTGCTATCAAACAGTACATCACTGAAATGTTTCCTATTAATATATTCAATACCTTACCCACTTTCGGTTTTGATGGGCAAATTTAATTCCTTTTCAACATATTTATGGCGCGAACCCACTGGATTTAGTTAAGGGAAACTTATCTACAAGAGAAGGAATCCAAAAAATGGTTACATGGGTAATAAAAAATTATTCATTAATAATAGAGACAGACAGAAAATACAAAAAGAAACTAAGAGGAATACTTGCCTATCATTTTCCCACATAATCACCAAATCTATTTAGGACTCAGTGTTTAACGCCTGAACTCAGGACCAACGTGTTTAACCCGGCTCTGTAGAAATCCCGTCTCTACATACTGAGCCAGTTCGCGATGGCTGTTTTTACATCACTTCTGAAGAGAACTTCATTCGAGATAAATGTTCTTTCAGTTTCGGAAAAAGAAAATAGTCACTGGGTACTAAACCTGGGCTTGCGAGGGGATGTACTTCTGACTTCCCACTTAAGGGTTTGCGGCAATTCATGAGTTTGACGGGCAATATGGGCTGGCCATTGCCATGCAGGAGGATGACACTCTCACTCAACATGCAGGGCTCTTGCATCGGATGGCTTCACATAATCTTGTCTACGTGGCACAATAACGATCGGCAGTAATGCTATGGCCACACTCCAGATACTAGATCAGGATCACGATTCATGGCTCGCACTTCCAAGCGAGACCACTTTTCTAAACGTCTCGCCATTTCAATCGCTGTGATGCGTCTGCGAGCTTAACTCTACCTACGTGCCCAACGGCTGCTAGACAACTGCCTACAACTTTGGGGATAATGTATTCCTTCCACAATAATTGCTTTTCAAATGCTGATGTTAGTAATCTTTTCTTGTTGGATCCACCCACATACTTCGACAAGGAAAATAAACATAAGATTATAATTATTGAAAACGCAAAATGTTTTTGATTGTGTGATACAACCTTTTCTGAATTTATTAAGGAAAAAAGGGCAGATTTTCATACAGCCATACTCAAATGCATTGAGTAAAACACTTGCCTCTGGAAAGAAAAAAAAAATGCATAAAATTAAGTATGTAATACATTAACTGCATATTCACATAGAAAATTAGAAGAATATTTAAAGTGCCCAGTAAAATTTTGACAAATATTGCCCTAGTAAATATGGTACATGAGAATAAAAATTGTAATAGATTTCTCCAAACATAAGAAGTCAGTTATAATTTTTAAAAATTCATTGGAAATGCATCAATATTTTATTTTTTTTTTAATTTTAAATAATTATATTACTTTTATTTTACATTAATTCCCCTAGAATGTTTTGAATTTTATTCTTACATTGAGCATTTCTAATTCTTGTGAGTATGAATTATCTTTTAAACCAATGTAATTATGATAATTAATTTGTAAAATTAATTAAATTTATTTAAATTATTAAATTTATTTGTAAAATTATGTTAGGAAAAAGGAAAGCAGAAACGTATACCTTCATTTAGTTTAATTAATAAAAATGTCTCCAACATCCGAAAGTACCATCATGAAATCCCCGAAATATTCTCTAATTTCTTGCAGTATTTTGTACACTCTTTACTTAATTCTGAATTTTCATACTTCAATCAAATACAAAAATAATATAAAAATAAATCTATGTTCTTCTTTTGATTCAATTCTCGTTTTTTTTCCTTGCATGGGATTTTCGTTAGATATTTTACCTGTATCTGAAGTGCTAAACATCATATACAGGTAAAATACCTAACAAAAATCGAGATAGGGAAAATTCGAAATAGAGATAGGGAAGAATACATTTTTTACTTAAATGCTTCGCTCGGCATGTCAAGATTTTCGTGCATTACGAAACTTTCGTAGTGGTTTCATCATTTTGTAATAAATTAAATCCAAAACACATAGGAAGGCGGTTGGAGTATACATAAATATTTTCCCCGTTACTCAACCTGTTTTCCACAAGAACCCGTCAACTTTTTTCCCGAGCAAATATCTTTTTGTTATAGCTCTGAAATGCTCTAGAGGAATATAATAAATTCATATTCCCATATATTCTCCACCGCAGGACCCCCTGAGCCTCTGCAGAACTGTACAGTAGTAAATTACACGGAGGATTCTCTGCAAGTGGAATGCGTCGAAGGTTACAATGGCGGTCTTGTACAAATATTTCAACTCGAAGTTTACGATGATTCCGGAAGGAAGCTTCATGGCAACTTCACATCCGTTCAGCCACAGTTCTTCGTGTCTGGTTTACCAAGTGGGAAAGTTTTACGCCTCGTTGTGTTCGCCAAGAATGCCAAGGGAAAAAGTGCTCCAATTGTCTTAACGGCAAACACGTTACAGAAACCGGAAAAATTAACAGGTAAAGGTTAACTTAATATATTTCGCATGCTAATTTTCTAAGTAGTTCCCATTTACAGTTTCTTTCCGCATGCAATGCTGGTTTTAAGGAATATCCTTTCAGTTTATTAATTTTTGTAATGTTTCTATGTTGTCTTTAAATCATACAACTGCTTATTGGCACTGTACCTTCTTTGTGCTTTAACCTGTTGTTTTAAAAATGTGCAGATTAAAATTGAATTGCATATTAATTATACGTTAATTTTAATTACTAAAGTAAACAAATTTTTAATGAATTCCTTCGTATCTCATTTTTAATAAATCATTAGTTAAGAAGTATGTTTTACCTGCAATGAAAATTTTAAATGAAATTAGCAATTATTTAAACTTAGTGGCATTTTCTATCATATTTTTTTTATCTTTTGAATACACTAAATGATGTAATGCTCTCAAAGATATCATTGCGCTAATGATTATTAACAACTAATTTAATGAATCTTCAAAGATATTAAAATCAGAAAGCAATTTCCTAAAGCTAAAGATATCTTAAAATGGCAGGTAAGTTAGATATATACTAAATTTTAAGAAGTTTTGCGTTAGATTGTGGGGTTTTCGATCACGGAGGAATTCATCCTTGGGAGAGGGGTATTTCATAGTTTCAGCGGGACAGGATCAGCCTTTTATTTAGCTGTTAAATTTTTAGTTTCTGAACATAAAAGTACTTTTATTCAAATTTTGTTATTTATCAAAATTTACGATACTGCGTATTTAACTTATAAAACACTTAAAACATAATCTAATTCTAAATAAATTTATCTATGTATTTTTGTAATTTTGGAAAGGAAGAAACAGAGGAAACAGCTGATGAAAAGGACACATGGAGAGGGTGAGGGAAACTAGTTGCTTAATCATTGCATTAGATGATACGTTTTATATTTCAAAAAAAGGCAAAATACAGTCTTGGAAGAAACTACTGAAGACATTTTTTCAATTTTTAAGTCATGTGAAAAAACTACGTACACGTACTAAACTATACATGGCGATTATTTATTATATTAACTGCAATAACACTAATTTAATTTAATTAAAAAATTGAAAAATAGTATTAAAATTAATATTGTGAAAACATTGTCATTAAAATGAATTAAATAACAATTTTCAGTACTTTTGGTATTATGAGAGTTTTATTTTTCTAAAATTTCTCTGGTTATTTTTTCTAATGTTCTCGTACTTGCCTCCAAGATGCAGATTTTAAATAAATTTTTGTTGTAAAGAATCTTGCAAGATTTCAAAGATGTCTCTGCTTTGTGCTTTGTAGCCACCAGTCCACAAGTTTTATTACTCTAGCTAGTTTTCTCCATTTCTTAGATAATTTTTACAGATCATGGAAATGCGTCAGTCATTATCATTTTAAAACAATATCTGCTACAGTGAATTTTTTATAAAAATATCTGCTACAGGTGAGGTGAATTCCGAAAATTATTTGCATTTCAGAAAGAAAAAATTTTGTATTTGAATTAAATTCGAACGAAAAATAAAAGGAAACCTTTTTAAAGAATTTTTCACTTTTATATATTCTGGTTTCAGTAGGATAAAGTAACAAACATTTGGAGAGTTAGATAAATTAAACAGTTAGAGTAACTTCAAGATATTAAAATAATAGTTATTTTTTAATATTCATTGCAGAGTTCTGTGTTTCAAATATGTTTCAGCTTCAAGAAATGTGGTTTATGGTTGCTGAATTTCGATGTTGAAAAGAAATACTTCAGTACTTCCTAACATGAAATTATTACAGATTTAAATGCATAAATGGAATATCTCAGTATAAGTTTCGATAAAGTACACTTTGATAAAAAAAAAAAAAAAAAAAAAAAACAATATGCATTTGTAAACAATTAAGTTTTTTCTCGTAAAAATTAAGATATTTCCGTCCGTATGCAAATGTTGTAATAAGCATCAGTAATATTATTTATTTATTTATTACGCGATCCTATTTTTGACACTACAGGGAGAGGAAGGGGTGCCTCGTGTAGGACGTTTTAAGGACACTAGCTTGCATCCAGGTTATACAGGAAGAAAACCACGAAAACGTCCATATAGTCAGCTCTTCCCACAGGACTTGAACCCTGAATCGCGCTCGAACTCAAGGGCTTTTTTCGCGCGGCCGCTGCTGCGCCTTCGGTAATTTATAGGACTCTTTTAAGGCGCATAAAAATAATGAAGATATAAAATGCAACAGTTTTCATATTCCAGGAAATTTCAGAACTTTACTTTTTGCTTTGGTCCTGAAATATGTTAAAAGTGTCATCTCGTAGGTCCTTTCATAGGCGTAGGTGAAGAATGTTAGCCCAAAAGACTTAGAATAACGCTCCTGTTTGAGTTCAGAGACTAGAGATGCCCGAGTAAAATGTTTTACAAACGAGAATCGAATCAAAGAGTATCGAATCGGTGGATTCTGTATCAGCTTTTCTAAGACTGCTGCTCTTCGTATACCTGCAGGTCAGGAAATACGAAATAGTGATGACTAGCAAAACCTGAACTCACATTTTGACAATTAATGAGGCCACCACTGACTGCCCAGCATCCTAACATAGGGAGACCCTTCAGGGTTGGATCCTGTTTCGGCTACTTCAGATCATTACCATTTGAGAATATGCTACTTTCGTCCAGAAATCCAGTTTCCTTCAGTACTGAAGGTTATGGCTTTCGATCCGTCAGGATTCAAATTCTATAGTGGAAGGGCACACAATCGTCTCTCCTCATACGACAGTCTGGATAACCATTTCTTGAGACAAGCGATTTATTTATTAGTAATGCATGAAAATTCGATGGTTGGCATTTGAGCGATAACATTCTGCAAGCGATTCTGCTTGTGATTTAAAGATGCGCAGGTGACATTTATCACCAAATCAATGCGCGACTCTTTATTGCACGACAGTCTCAGTAATGTCTTTGTAGGTTTAATGATTTTTCGTGACTGTCCAAGTCCTCAGACTTGCAATCAATAGAATAGGTACGGAACGTACTGTAAAAGTATTTTACAAAATTAGCGGTGCCCTGGCGCAGAATTTTTCGCAGAAGGACATAAAATAACTCTCCACCTCAATGAATACCAGTTTATATAGTTAAAATCAAAGGATTTACGAATTACTAAAGTGCAGTCTATTTGCCACTGTTTGTTAATACAAAATTGCTTCTTCAAAATGTTGATAATTTATATCCTTCTTTAGCTGAAACATACAGGGGTTGGACAAAAATATGGAAACACCTTTAAAAAACATGTTTCTTTGCTTAATATGGTGTAGGAAGCCCGTTGGCATCCAAAACAGCTTGCAATCTTCTCGGAATGAACAAATACAGTTCCTGTATGTTTGCCAACGGAATATTATACCATTCTTCCTGCAAAACGGTGGCAAGTTCAGATAACAATGTTGGCGGTGGATAGCGAGAACGCACTTTCCGTTACAATGTAGACCACAAAGGTTCGATAATATTCAGGTCTGGTGACTGTGGTGGCCAGGGGAGATGGGACAACTCATCCTCGTGCTCAGAAAACCAGTCCTGGACAATGTGAGCTGTGTGAACAGGGGCTTTGTCGTCTTGGAAGACACCATCACCATCGGGGAACAAAGTTTTTACCATGGGATGAACTTGATCGGCCAAAATGTTCACATAAGTCTTGGCAGTCATGTGCCCTGACACAGTTATCATGGGGCTAGCAGAGAACCACGATATGGCTGTCCAAACCATAACAGAAACCCCGCCATGTTTCACTCTTGGCAACAAGCAGTCTGTATTATAGGCTTGAGATGGCGTTCTCCAGACGTAAACTCGGCCAGAAGTGGGAAACAATGTGAAAGAAGATTCGTCAGACCATATTACTCGCTTCCACTGCTCTATAGTCCAGGCTTTATGACTTAAACACCACCTTTTCCTGTTACGGGCATTAGCATCACTGATGAGTGGCTTCTCAATTGCAGCACGGCCAGCAATTCCCTGTTTATGAAGCTCCCTTCTAACTGTTTTGGTACTCACAGGGTTCGGTAACACAACATTCATTTCAGCAGTAACTTTTGCAGCTGTGGTCTTCTTATTTTTCGTCACAATTGCCCTTAATGATCGTCTGTCACGATCACTCAGGACACTTTTTTGTCCGCGCTGTGATTTAGCAGATGATGTTTTTCAGCTTTTCAAATGTGCGGAATAAATCTTCGATACAGTACCTCTTGAAACACTAAACACCTCGGCTACCTTGCTTACGGAAGCACCTACCATACGTGCTCCAACAATTTGCCCACGTTCGAAGTCTGTTAACTCTGACATAATGCAATGACAACCTCACATAACAGTACTCCGACAACAATTGAACTGTTTAGCACATTTACGAAGTTGTATAGGTGGCGTCAGTAGTCAAAAACGCCAGCGCCACCTACATATTTCCTTAAAATCAATCTTTCTTTTCAAACATGCATTTCACAAGATGTTTCCATATTTTTGTCCATCCACTGTAGATGGCGAATTTAACGTCTATCATATAAGTTTTCTGTTTCTGTGCATTTATATAATATATATTTCATGCCGAGCCTTGTTTCAGAAATACACAAAATACTTCAGTATTGGCAATGCTGAACAATACTCACGAAAATGCTAATGTTAAACAAAGTTCTGGGCTCTATTTCCGAAGCTTGAGAAAAGTCGAAAAGTAGAATTCTGTTTACAGATACATTTACATGGAAAATTTCTGCATATTAGAGTGCTCAATAGAGGTAAAACTATAACTTATGTGTGAAGTGCTTAGGGGAGAAAAATTGGTTATATGGGGGAAGGTTATACGTTTATGGAGGACAGTAGAAGAAATGTTTTATTGAGTAAAATTAGGAAACTATTTTATATTTATTTAAGTGTTGAATTCTGTAGAAAGGCTTCTAGGGCAATAAATGATGTTTCTATTTAACAATAGTTAAATGCATAACTACGATTTCAATAATGAAAGGAGGAATTTTAATAAGGAATTTTAACGCTGTTTGTAGGGGAAGGAGTAAATAAAATGCCCATAAAATTATGGCTGATTCAATTATTGCAACGCATAAATCTAATATACTTGTTACTTTCTACCTCTCAGTAAAATGCTGTGTTACTTGAAGTTGCCTGATGCAATATATTGTTACGAAATATCCAAGCGCAGTGAGATAGCTTCCCCGCAAAGAGGTTCAGAATTGTCATAAAATGGCAAGGGAAAGCAAGGTTGCCACATTTGGCGAGAAATTGCCCATTTTGCGACAAAATTGGCGATGTGCCATGAACGGATGGAGAACTTTCTGGAACGAATTCTTACTGGTTTAGCCCAGAATATCCTCGAACAGAAGCCAAAAACTATATAAACCCTAGTGGTACTTTGAGAGTCAGTGCGAGATCGTTTGTCAGTCCGTTCGGAGTTGAACGAGTTGACAGTCGGTCAGCGAGTGCCAAGTGGGTCGTCGAGTGCACCGAAAGAGTCTTTTAGTGTATCGCGGTTAGTGCATCGTTGAGAGAGCGTGTTGAGCTCCGGGAACGACTAAACCGAAGAGTCGGGAGCTGTGCTCTGTGTGTCGTCGAGTGCATCGCGAATTGTTGCCTGGAGTCTCAAGACTACGTGGAGTTCCGAGAACGACCGAGCAGAGTCGGAAGCTGTACTCAGGTGCTTTGCAGCGAAGCCGTTTCCACCGTTATAGCCTGATAACCTGGAGGCTGTGTCGCTGATTGTGTCAGCGTGTTTATAGTAGTTCTTAGACGATTGTAAACGTGATATTCGAGCTGTCTTGGATAATACTGGCCAATAAAGTGTGCCTGGATATTCCATCAAGTGATGTCGTCGTTAGTCACTCCAAATCCACACGAACCTCGTACGAACGTTAAGTAAGAAAATAACGTAACAATATTTACACTTCATGCTACATTGCTTTAGTCTTGATTAGTGGTTCTCAATCTATTTTTTCCCAATGAACATTTTCAAGATTCCTAGATGATCATTTTACCATTCATTTCCAAAGCTAAATAAATACATGTACACTGCGGAAAAAAAAAGGGGGGACGGTTCTATAACTTCCGTTCTACTGGGCCGATTTACAAAATTCAAATTGCGTTTTTCATGTCTCGAAAGCGCGACTTAGGATATATATTAGTTTTATATAGACCATTGTTTTAACATAGGTATTCTGAGAGAAAATCGGACTTTTTCTGAAATAACATACCAATTGTTTTCCATATTTCGGTTCTACGATTCAAATTATGCCTAGATATTAAATTTTGATAAATTTGGTGCGAAATTTACGAAAAAATTCAAAACTTTATCTTAGGGAAATTTTTTTTAGTTTGGCCAAGAAAACTTCACTTGGCGAACTTATTAATATATGGCAACCAATTTTCCTTTCCCTTCCATTATGCTGTAGCGAAAAAAAAAAGGCACCTCGTTCCTACCTTCTTACACTGTGTATGAACGGGAGAAAAGTCACCTCGTTTCTACTTCCAAATAATTTTAGCTAAGTGTTTTAAACCACATCTTATATTTTATCGCTTTCAACAAATATGCCAAATTTCAAAACGAGCCAATATATAAATTCCGGTATATCTTCGAAAATTTTGAATAAAAAATTGTAATTTTTTGCAGGTATGTTTAGAAATAAGTCCACTTTAAGATGATGATAAAAATTTTACAGCTTATAAATCAAAATATATTTTTTTTTTAATTTATAAAAAATTATTTAAAAATACATATTTTAAAAATAAATCATAAAAAATGGGTGAATTTTATTTGGAAAGAACCTGAATTTCGAAGTGTGAAAGTAAGAATCATGCTTAATAAAAAAAGAGATATTAATAAATGTATACCAAACCTCAACTAACATTGAGGAGCTAAAATTCTGAGAGCTGTGTTTAAAAACTACTCTTGCGATTTTTACAAAACTTTCTAGTTTGGCGCAATTTGAGTCGTAGAATGAAAATATGGAAAAACATTTGTATGTTATTTCAGAAAAAGTCCGATTTTGTGTCAAAATACCTATATTAGAACAATTCTATATATAAATATAATACATATCCTAAGTCGCACTTTCGAAACGTCAAAAACGCAAGTTGAATTTCGTCAATCGGCCCAGTAGAACGGGAGATACAGAACTGTGCCATTTTTTTTTTTTTTTTTTTTAAATTTTTTATTTTTTATTTTTCGCAGTGTACATTTATTTATATTTAGATAATACTTTAAGGACCAGCAAGAAGAAGCAGGTGAAGTCAAGTTGATCAAAATCCTCCTATGAAACCTATGAATTCCCCACTGGTTGAAAACTCTTGCTTTAGACAGTTTCATAACCCTGTTTTTGACATATCTTTTATATAAGGATCAAAATTGAAATCTGAAGTGCATGTAGCGAGGTAATGATATAACCCAAAAATGCTGCGCAACGTAAATATTCTATGTTCTTTGATACTTTTTTATCATCCATTTTTATTTGGCATTAAAGTAAACCCAGACAGTTTAAAGCTATAACTGAAATAAATGTGGTACTCTAGGATATTTTAAAAATTCATTTTTTCTCAGCAGTCAGTATTTATTTACATGTATTTTTATATATAACGTTATTTTCATGGTGAATTACTAATTAATTTTGATGTTGTGTGCTATTACGCGCAAAACGTTTTGTGTTTTAAAATCTTTGCAAGTATCTTGAATGTGGATGAACTTCCATGTGTCTACTAATAAAAAATTAAATTGTGTTATCTTACGGTTTAGCCCTCTTCCTTCCAAACATAGTTTTAATAACACTAGACAACAGGTTTAAACGTTTTGCAGGTGACGTGAATAAAAACAAATCATTTTAAATAATCTGATCCTTCGTACATAGATAAAAGAAAAAAAAAACTTTGTCTATGGCAGGAATGACATAAATTCTGTAAAAAAGTACAAAACATTACATTAGTTTTGTTAAAATATATTTTAGTTACGTCACTAATATATATATATATATATGTCTCATAAGGTTATATTTAACACAGAAGGTAACGGAAAATAAACTAAACTACCTTACTGTTGAAAAGCATTTGCTTTTTAACTCCGGTACTACATTTAAAAGAACCGAAATTAACAAGTATGTACGATTCATTTTTACATTAAATTATACATAAATGCATGCAATTGAGCTACATTATAAAAAATCCCTGAATTAAGAGCATGCACAACGCCTGAAAGTTTTTAAATAAACGCATGGTATATCTGTTTTGTTCTATTCCGAATTTATATCACAATAGACACTGTATTTGGTAGTTGTGATACAATATGCTCTTTATATATGTTACCGTGAAAGATCGAAATTGGAGAATGGCAACACATAACAAATATATCAGTAAAAGACATATATGAGAGAAAGGAGAATGGCAACACATAACAAATATATCAGTAAAAGAATATTTTGTTATATTCTTATACATTCCAACTATCGCCAGTATCTTTCAACAAACACACATATGCTTTGGAGGAAGTCGAAAAGACAAGACAAGAAGACAGAAAGGCGTTATAAAACCAAGGGGCTCTTCAAATTGTCATAAATGTTTAAGTTGTTGCAATAAATAATATTGCATAACGTCAATCTGATAATTAAGTAAGTTAATTTTTAGTGTTACCTTTTTTCTTATTTAGAATGCACTGTTCGTTTTAAGTTCAATAGGTTATTTACATATGCTATAACTTAAGCTTTCTCCTTAAAACAAAATCGGATATAAATAATAGATCTTACCTAGTTCTTGATCTTCTGAGCTTCAAAAGAGAGTAATTGTAAATTACGTAGCTTTTAATCCTTTATTAACACATTATATGAAGGACAATCCACTTGAAAAGACACATCTTTCATATTTAGCTACATTCTAAAGATAAAAAGTAAACAAATCAGTTTTAAATTCAAGGGCTCACTATCGCCCCCTATCGGCTGAGTTTGCAACACTCTTATTTTGACACATATCTTAATATATTTAATTAATAAAGTATGGTTTAGAAAGTAACAAAGTCAAAAATATTTTATTCAACATTCATCATTTGTGCATGGTGAATGTCGACATTTGTTGCTATAAGTGAGAAATAAGGATTTTTAGCAAATATTTCGGACATACACCAAGCAACTAAGTGAATGTTGCCATTCACCGGAGAATGTCAACATTCTCCAGATTTCGGATTTTACGATAGCACTAACATACACACACACACACACACACACAGCCATACAAATATTGCACACATATATATACAAGATTTCCCGTCAAGACTGCCCGAACTCTTCGCAAGCAGATTCCTCATTTGGAATACATAAAAATACCCAAAGAACTGTACCTGTACTACGCATAGTTTTCAAGATAAATGATAAATGAGAAACGTATGACGCCATAGCCCGTGCAAGGGAAGAAAAACTTTATTCGAAACGTGAGATGTACTATATCTTTGGGCACTGTAAGTGTAACACCTTACAAACTGCTAGCGAGTATGCCTATCGCTACCCGTCACACCGACTACCGATGCAAGAGTCATCTGCAGGTTGGATGACACAATGAAATATACAGGAAGATACACATAATTTTAAAGATGTTGGGACAAAACTGCACGACGGTTTTGCGCCAGTATAGAAAGATCCAGTACTTTGGCGGATGGTAGAAATTCCCGAGCTTACCATATGTTCACTAGCCAGGGAACTAAATGCGAATAGCAGTGCTGTGTACATGCGTTTACGATCAGAGGGGCTATATCCACTTCGCTACAAAACCTCAAAGTCTACATCCAGATGACTTTCAGCAACGCATTGACTTTTGCAAATGACTATTGCAAAAACATGACACCATTAATGCTTTCGTTGAACATATCTTGTGGATGGATGAAGCATGCTTCGCACATGAAGTGGTCTTCAACTATTAGAACAGCTAGATGTGGTCCTCACACAATCCGATTGCAGATACATCAAGTCCGTCGGTCTGTAAATTGTTTGGGATAACATTCTAGCCAATCGCATGATTATACCATATCTGCTGCCTGAATGGCTCATGGGACATTCTTACTTAGTATTTTTAGTAACATATTTACCAATTTCCTACACCAGTAGTCTCAAACTGATAGCCTGCGGGCCGGGTGCGGCTCCTGAAGGAAATTTATACGGAACTGCGAGTATTCTCGTAAATGAATTAGCATTATTATAACAAGAATTTGAAGAAAAGTTTAAACTTTTAATGGTGATCGAGTCGAATTTTATATTATTTTCGTTACTGAAATCGAACTTGCGCAACACTCCAGAAAAATGTAGAATAGAGCTATTTAAGTTACAGTATGATGTAAATCTTACTCAAATAATTAAAGATACGAGTATGATTAACCTTTTTAATACCTATCAAAAGATAAATATTCTCAGTTACGAATTTTTGGAACAAGAGTAATTGCTTTGTTTGAGCGCATATTTACGTATGAACAGTTTTTCCCATAGTTGAAAATTAATAAATCTACGAACAGCCATGCCGGAGAACATCTACGAGACTAACAAGATCTTCTTGACTGACAATATGCAAAGAAATATTTGCTGAGCTAAGTTAAAAATATTCCGAAAATTCAAAAGAGAAAAAAAAACTGGAAATTCACTTAGTACATAAAATCAATCAGTTTGCAGTGTAAAGAAAGTTTGCTGACAGTTACATTTACAAATAATTCCATCCCTCTTCTTCTAATCAGATTTCTAATAAATAACTGAGAATATTAAGAAGTACAATAAAATAATACTGAGGTGAGTGGGGCATTTAAAAGCTTTTTATACCATTTATTACTGTCAGGTCATTTCAAAATTTCTTCTCTGTGTAGTAAGGGTATTAAAGTATATTTTTAGCAAAAAATTAGAAAATCGGTAATTTCCTCGATTTGGGGGTACTAAGTCCCCTTAACACCTCGACAATTTACGCAATGGAATTGCGTAAAGAAAATTGAATTTAAGTAAATCCTTTATAAATTGTTTTAACCTCATACAGACACTAATGTATTTTCTAATAGCGCTGATATCTACTTTATCACTGTTCGCAACGTCTTAAACTGTTATTGCATGGTTTGTTTTTTCTCTCTCTTGTAATGGTAAACATACTTGCGATATAATGTACTGGTGGTGATCATTTCTGTGGTGGTAGGGTTGATTATGTCCAAACAAAGAACATAATATAGTAATGAGAAATAAAACTTATTTGCCAACTTATAGGATTAAACTAATGGAAAGTTGAATTTTAAGTGTGTATCTCTGTATTCAGATCTTTCAATAAAAAAACAAACAACGAGAAATTTTAGTATAAAGTTAAGCATTGCTTCCAGCTATATAGCAATGCTTCTAGCTTATTACTGTTACGTTTCGAAATTTCCATCTCTGATGAAACTAGGAAAACTCAAATTGCTTTTAATAATTGGTTTGAAAATAATTTCTGTGAAGTTAATGAATACTAGATCTAAAGAGTTTCCTTAATAAATACTCATTACTCTTGAGTGTACTCGTTAATTTTTTTTCCAAATATTTCCCAGAGCAATAACCATTATTATTACATTTTACAGGAAGCATAATTAAATAATATAAATCATTAGAGGTTGATGAAATAAGTGTCTGAAAATCTTTTCTTTTATTCTCCCAACAGATCAACTGAAATATTGAAATAGTCCACTGGTAGAAAATTCATCGCTCTTCCGCTCTGGGATGTCAAATATTTAATCTTATTAGTTTATGAAAAGAATGCTTTTATCTGGATTGTATACCACAACTTATTAACTTCAAGCAGGCTTTGCTTCATTATACCGCATGACTCTTTTCAGCTTAGCTAATTTTACTGTCGCAGACATTTTAATGTTTCTTTTGTTTACCAGGTTTGAAAATTTGTTTGAACTGTATGTAGCATCGCTATAACTTTAAACCTATTTAAATGCCCTAGAGGAAAATAGAGGAAATGCAAGAGTTTTCATTATTTATTTTCAGCTGCATTTTAATTTTTCGACTAATTTGGGTATTTTCATGTAATATGTATGCACATTGGCTTTTACTAATATTTGTGAAAGATTCCTTTCCTAATCGCATGCCCATTCTCTTTTTATAATCTTCTTATGATTAGAAAAAACTTTTAATTGATCATTAAAATTATAAAATGACATTGCATATTAGTGGGACGGAATAAAAGACTTAGATGAATAAAAAAAAAAAAAAAAAAAAAAAAAAAAAAAAAAAGTATGTACTCCTTTAATATTTTTTTCCATTTTATTGTATTTCAGGATGAGCGCAATATTAGCGCAGATTTCAGTGAAGAACATATAGAATTCAATTCGTATTTACTTTAGACATAACAAAGGAAGGGGAGATTTTGAACCGAAGAAAATAGATGCTGAACATGCTAACTGTTAAGTTATATATGTATATGTAAGTCCAGAAACAGGCCGAAGCTGAATAGCTGGGGGATGAACGTAGTAGTAGTAGAAATAGGTTTGATCGGAAGGGCGCGCTCGGTATCCATAAAGCTATGATTCGCATGTCATTTAACTGGTTGTTGTCATTTAACTGGTCTTTAAACTGGTTGTTCATTGGTGTATGGTGAGCGTGAAGGCAAGGACCCAGATGTCGATGAGGCATTTAATGAATGGTTTGCCATTGTTACTTTACGACCAGTGTTAAAATGCAAAGCAGAAGAACTCGCTAAAAAGTTGGACGATGACGACTTTAAAGCTACGGACGGTTGGTTGTCTCAATAGAAATCCAGACATGACATAAAATTCAAGAAAACTGTTGCTTCTTCTTGACAATTGTGCAGCACATCCTCATTTAGATTGCTTGATGAACGTCCAACTGGAATTTCTACCTCCCAAGACCACAGCTTTGGTCCAGCCAATGGACATGGGCATCATAAAAAATTTCAACACCCTTTATCGTGCAAGGTTGGTTAATTACATCCTTGAAGCAATTGAAGAACGTTTGCTGACCTCATCGCCAAAAGCTAGCGAAGTCAGTGCAGAGGTCAACATCTTACAAGCATTTGTGGCTTTAAGCACTGTTTCCTGACTGTGGCTTTAAGCACTTGGTTTTGGAGATGGATGTGGACATGCTCATTGAAAGTCAAAATGATGATTTACGTGTGGAACTTCAACAGGCACAAAATTTCGAAGAATTTTTATCCATTGTCAACGAGCTTCAATGTTACGATGAAAATGAAGATTACGACGCTAAAATTGTTGCTCGAGTTGCAGTAAAACACACGACAGCATCGGAAGACCAAGAAAGTGATGATGATGATGTCGATAATAATTTCGTGCAAGTGACAACACAGGATGCGAGGAAATGCATTGAAACTTTGCTTCGGTATTTCACGCAGCAGGGAATGAAGGCAGCCCCATTGCTGCGTTAGGTGTTTGTGGCGATTTCGTTCACGTGTAGTCCGTCAAGAGAACGCGTCAGATCACATTGGATAAGTTCTTCAAATGTTGACTGAAACTTGGTAAGAAATTGTATTTATTGTTCTTCGCATTTTGAATATCGTGATGAATGTTTCTTAGAATTTGTTTCTAAATTAATTTTCTCAATGAAAAAAAAGTTCGACTGTATTTCTTGTTTGTACATGTATGTACGCCATACATGTGTACCACACCATAAAGTTCATAAATACATTTTAGTACATGATTTACATGTACATTTACAGTTTGCTGCATATAGCACGTCCCGTCTTACAACATAGGACATGTTCGTGTAATCGGACCAGCCGGTTATTATGACCAAAACGATCGCTTACCGATATGATCCGATTAACCGGAATCGACTGTATTAAATACTTGGCTGAAGAATGATAATTTGTACGCCGTATATCGACAAGTTTGATAAAATTTAATGTCTGGGATTTAAATTCAATGCAGATTTTACAATACATGAACTCACAGAGTTGAGGAGAGCAATTATTTGCCTTTTTTTAAAACAATTCCGTATTATTTCTGGATAATTTGTTGCACTTTTTTACTGAAATATTTGGGTATATTTCCTAATTGAATTTCAAAATACAAAACGATACTTTTATAAATTAATAAATCAAGTTTATAAACAAATTATAAGTGCATTTCCAAAATATTTCAATATCGTGTTTGAATAATAAGTTTTTTACTTAACTATCACTGCAAATATATCTTTCGAATTTATATGAATTTACTATGACGACGGACTTATCTATGTTGCATTCCCATTTTCCCAATTTCTTTGAATTTAGAAATACATTTATTCAAGTTTGAATTTCAATTAATATAATCAAATTGGTGAATGTTTGAACTTTATTCTAGTTTCCAGAAATTGAGTCGCAAGATCCTCCGGAGAGTAACTTATTTATAGAGTAACTTAAGTAAGTGATGATGCTGGAAAAAAGCGATCAGCCGTGCACTTTAAAACATTCTTCTTCTACTGTAAAATAATTCGATTCACTGCTTTCCATTCAAGTTAAGCGAAAACTGTAGTCATTAAGAAACTTTTTGGTCCCCTTGGTTTAACACTGCCTCTTGGGCATATCCTAAGGCTTCCCTACTTAGTTAAAATTCGATATTGAATTCCGGCAAAGACAGAACAATTTATTTAACTGGTTTAGATTCAGCACTTTCATCTCAGTTAAGTAAAATACTTGCCGCAGATTAGTCATGGAGAGTGCTTTATCATCGCATTTCTTTGTACAATTTTTAAACAAATTAGTTAATCTATGAAACTAAGTCGTTTACCTGTGCATCTGGGATTTACATGGAGTTTTCAAGCTATCAGTATCTGGCATGACAACACCTACCGATATTTGGAAATCGAAAGTTTAATAGTGCCTTTGGGAAACACGTTTGTTAAAGGTTACGCTTAATATTCCCATAAAAGCCTAACTACTTTTCGTTTCCTAGTAGTTTGCATACAGCCTTTCGTTAGTGTGATTGACTTTCTACAGTGAGATTATAATTTTTAGACGGTATGCAATGAATGACATCAACATTTATCTTCAATATTCATAAGAAGCTTCATGGAAGTTAAAAAAGATAAAAAATAAGAAAATTTAACTCAGTAGTGCAAAGTTTAGGTCTCCCAAAATATAAAAATTTTTTAAAAAAATCATGTTTACAAAAAATTCAAGTCGTTTTGTTCAAAGAACACCATTTTATTAATAAATGCTATTGGTTTGGTTTATGTTGATTGTGGCTAATTCTCTGGCTATTTCGCTTAAGGCAAGGAGTGCCTTGTTGGAGGTCTTTCTAAGGGAAACTGGCTCGTATACATGATATGACGGACGCATCCCGACCCTCCTGTCAGACTTTACGTTGCCCTATGGCTTTTTTCTGGCTGCGCCAAAGACTCGTATGCATGTTACACATTGAACCGGAGGAAAACATGGCCAAGTTCTAGGAGGTCTGAGACCTCCCTTTCAAGGTTTAATCCATGCCTCCGGGACCGTACTGAGAGGGCGCCACCCCTCCCGGTCGCTGAGGAGGGAAAACTTCCCTCATAATTTTGGATTCATCTAGGCAGAGACCGACGGGCGACCATCACGAAGAGATCCACATGGCCGATCTCCATGCAGACTACTCAATAACTAGTTCAATTCCCACTAGGGGGCACCACTCCCTCCCGCAGTATTCCAATTCTCAGACCTCTGAAAAATAACGAGATCGTACGTCCCTCCACACCGACCGAGAGGAGCCAATCCCACTCAGAGGGCCAACACATCGACCATGTAACGTCCCCACCAACAAGGACACGGACTCGGCAGTACCAATACAGTCCCTGCCAAGCCTGAACCTACCATCGAATAAAGGATGGTTCTAGTCAATGTGAAGACTGATTACTTACTGTGCAGGCCGAAACTGTTTAGACGCAAGTCTAGCCAGTGGTCTGGAAGAATCCCAGGTCTCCTCCCCAAAATGGTCGGTTCCGCACAAAAACTCCCATTTAGTCAAATCGTTCCAGGGGGTTGAACGTGGAACCGAAGTACCAGTGTTCAGTGATTTTACCGCTTAGCCGCTGGTAGACTAATAAAAATTATAACCATTTTTTTTAAATATAATGTATGTAAAACTGAAACTGCGATCTTGAATGATGGATCCAGTGTTAGAGAATATAGTAATAAGTTTACCTGAGTAAAATATTTAGCGTTTGAGTCTAAGAAACAGAAAATTAATAACGTAGATTTTATTTTAGCAGCAATTAAATGAAAGCAGCATCCGCAGCTAATGCAGCTGAAAAAATATTACTGCTACAAAAATTAATTCTGAGTAGTTATTCTTAATTTTGATACCCTTTCCTTTACTTTCTTGTTTTCCACCTACAATTTCCGGCCAGAATCAATTTTCAGTACCGCGTTTTAAGCAATTGAGATAAAACCAATATTTAATGGGAAAATGCAGTCACTTTCATAGAAGAGCTCAGAAGATCTCAGTAGAGCGTGTTCTGCCTTCGGGTCACGTCGTTGCTTTAAGCCTACTTTGTTTACTACTACTTACTTTAATTACTACTATTTTATTTTATTCCTTACGTGCCTGTTAGTATTCGCCGGTGAGGTTTACATAACGGCAAACTCTGTTAGTTATTTCTGTACATATTCGGGTAAATTTTAGTTAGAATTAGCTTAGTTTCTTATTTTCTATCTTAAGCCCAAGTGGAGGCTTTCCTACAAGCCCGAAAGTGGGCGACAGTTATTATTCTTTGAGTTGAATAAAATGGTATTTTAACTCTTCTAATAATAATGGTATTAACTTAATAATGGTATTGAATAAAATGGTAGCTGTAAGAACAGCGAATAGTCGCTATACTCTTCTCTAGTTCTATTTGCCAAGAATACTTAAATTAACTTAAAGCACGTAAGAGCTATCTGCCTAACTATCTACCTAGGGATTCCTTCGTGGAGGAATTATTAATGTTTACTAAGGCACTTATTAAGATAAACTGGCTCGTGTTCATATTGCACATAAGAAAGCCTTTGCAATTTGTACCACTGAGAGGGCTTTGGACCTAAGGTGATACCTAACGGTGAAAGCCCACACAGTGGAAATTATATATTGAACAGATATTTTACGGAGTTTTTACAATGAGTATTTTTGATGTCATTGATATTTTTACATGATTTATACATGACAGTGAAAATTAGTTACAGCTTTCTTTGCATTTGCTACGATAGTTCAATGTTTCAGATGATCAATGTTATAGTAGTTCAATGCTTCAAACGATCTTGGTTGATTGATATAAAACATCAGTTATATTTTCAATTTAGATCTTAGGCCGAATATAATAGTTTTTTATAAATGATTATTGAATTAAGTTAATTTTGATATATACAAAATAAATAATAAAAATAAATAATGGATTATATTGCCTATTTTACTATTTTACTATTATATTAGAATCTAAAAAAAGAAATTAGTTGATGAAATTAATTGCTTAGATTATTTGTTAAGATTGATACAGTGTTCTATTGTTTTCGAAAGTTTATTATATAAAGCAGGATGTTTTAATAAATTTTGGGTTCATTCTTTTCAGTACCGATTTCAAGGCATATTTAAGTGATGCTCTTTTGTAAATTCACATTCAAAAACATAATTGTCGGGACTTCCTATTTTATCACATTTGCAAATCTTTGAAACTTTTTTAATATTTTAGAAGTGGACCATGTCTAGTTAAAAATCTTGTAATAGTAAAGGACGATGAAATTAGTTGAAAAATTTGGTATAAATTTTAAAGTTGTTTGTCCTTTTTCAGTATTAGTCCAACTTGATTGCCACTGTAATAATAGATCTCTGAATGTGATATTTTAAGATATGATTTTGTAAAGGGTATTGTAAATTCTGCTATATTTATACCTATTTCTTCTTGATTAGCAAGAGAATCTGCTAGTCCATTACATGGTATACCTGGATGGACTGGACTACAATCTAGCATTGGTCTTAGTACTGTTGACATATTGATTAAACGTTTTTGAATGTCATAGACTATAAGGTTCTGCAATAAATACCACTTATAGCTTTAAGGCTGGATAAAGAATCTGTTTAGATATTAACTTTATTATAGTACATTAACTTAGATATTAATTTGGATATTAACTATAGATATTAACTTAGCTATTAAATCTACTGGATAAGTTTATTACTATTTTAAAGCTATTAATTCAGCTTGAAACACTAAGAAAACTAGCCATGTATTGAGCTCGTTCGTCAGGGTTTGAATACGAGACTAACTATTAGTATTCAACAGTCTTTAACCACTCGGTCCCTCGAGAGGCCAGAAAGAAGGATTAACCAATTTTCGAAAAATTACTGATTTTTAACAACTCCTTCTACAATGACGTAAGGGATAGAGAAAAGTAGCCGCCAAAAATAAGGAAAGATTTTTCTTTTTTCATTTATTATTAGGAAGAAAGAAAAATAGCGGGGCAAAACAACGAAAATGCTGAAATATTTTTCTTTTCCCATTCAATGATTTAATATATTTAAGAGGAAAAGAAAAATACAGCAATGAGCTAAGGCAATAATGGAAAGATATTCTTTTCCCTTTTATCGTAAGGGGGAAAGACAAATAATAAAACCAAACAGCGAAAATAGCGAAGTGAAAATTGAAGAAATTATATATTGAAAGGCCAGGATGTTTCTTTGCTGATTTAATAAATAATTGCTCAAAAATTCATTAATCTCCTTTCTGCTTGTGATACTTATCATTAATTTAATTACCGGTGAAAAAGGTGATAATATTCAGCCCTGAAAGCCCTCTTACTGAAATAAAATTGACTTCAATAAACGTTGATTTTCTGATATTTAATTCTAAATGGTATGATGTTTTTCCTAGCTGTCCTTTCCTAATATTTATTACGAAAACACACCTACTAGTCATTCGTATACATGTAGAGATAAACATTCTGAATCACGCGTAAAGACAGAAAATATATTTATCTTACTTTACTTTATGGAAATTGAGACTACATCAAAATATGTCTATGTATAGTACAGGGAAGATTCCGAAACTTATATTCTATGCTCTTGGACCACATGAGAATTCATCTGTGCTTACTATGTAGGTAGATGAAACATTGTGTAACATATGTTGAACAGTATGTGATCCCTAAATCCTACAAAATCTTCTTAATTTAAAATGAAAATTAACCTTTTTTATTATTATAAAAAATTTTTATAAGATTTTATTTGCTATTATGAGATTCCAATAAAATCATTTTCAGAAAAAATATGAAAAGTTAGCCTTTAATTGAACATACTTTCTGTAATCCTTGTAAGAAGTAAACAAAGTATTGCAATCGCGAAAAATTTTGGTTATCAGATTTCAACGCAATATCCCGGGCCGTTTACGAATCCATTTTGACTGTTTTTATGTCTCCTTATTTTTGACTTTTGAACGTACAGGCAAAATAAAGGACTATTTATGCCAAAATGAATTGATTTCAAAATGGAATTTTTTTCATGATATCTGTACGTGCGACTTAGGTATGTAGGTATCTCACATAATTTCAAAACGCTTAGCCATAGAATGTTCAAATTTTGTATATGGGAGTGCCATAACATTTAGTTGTGCATCTCCTTTTTACATAAGTATATATTATATATATATATACTTGTGTAAAAAGTATACAACTGTAAAGAGAAGCTATGATTGGTTAATATATATGTAATATCTTCAGTAGATCGGCATTGGAAATGATGAAGCTTAGCAATCTGGTCACATAAGAAACCGAGTGTGGTCGTGGAGGAGTGGAAAACACCAGAATTGAACTCACAGAAGAATTTAATTATAGCTCCATATTTTTATTCAATGCAAATAGCAGATAATTTTTCTTTCAAATTCTCCAAAAGCTACATATCCAATAATGATTTAAATTTTAAAAAAGTTTAAATTTAATCTTTCAATTTCGGAACTATTCTAACAAAGGGAAGAAAAAGCGACGGAGGACGGCAAGGTCTTATGGCAGCGATGGCAAGGTGCAGTCTCCTGGAAAATGGCGCAAACTCTTCATTTATAGCAGCGGTTACGTCTAACATGCCTGAATTTTCTCAAAAGTACTAGTCTAGGGGGAAGATCCTGAAATTGCGGAAAGTTACATAGAGGTTTGCCTGTTACGTAGAGCAAAGCCATCGTATTTGTTATATTTTACATATATACTTGTGCCAATGACACAATATATATATATATATATATAGGTCATAATTTAATTGCTTAGGAAACGTCAGCTTCCAGTCTTCTTGGCCGGGGTTGAAAGCGTAGAGACGAAGATGACGAAACTGGGTTTTTGCAAATCACCAATCTTTATTTTCGCGCATATCAAAAACCATCCTTTTTTCAGACAAGATATTTTTAAATCATATTTGAATACAATAATTTCTTATGTAACGGAGATGCGACCGACGTCAGTTTAGCATAAGAAGAAATAAGCATGTAGTTGACAGCGTGGCAGGAGCTAGGAAAAGAATAACGTAATTAACTCGCCAGCGGTATTTATATCGAAGTATATGCAACTGTAAAGAGAAGCTATGATCGGTTAATATCAGTTTTAGTTACCCTTTTCAAGTAGCGTTATATAATTTAGAATGATCTCGAATTTGGGAGAACAGATGAATTTAGGGGGAGAGCATAAAATCTAGAATAGTTAATTTTGAGGTCGCCAATTATTCTTAAAGCAGCCATAGTACTTTGTTATAGCTTACATAGTATATGTAAAATATAAAAATCTAGCTTTCAAATAATAAATTAATAGCCATTTAATTCCTGTCTTCATTCTAAAAATAATAGATCAATAAACTTTCTAACTAAACGAAAAAGATCTGTCATCTAATCTGTATTGCGCACTTAGCCATGACGTCCTACCCAACACCTGTACATTAAACTTCCATGTGATCTGAAATGAAATGCGGTATAAAAACTTAGTTGCGTCGCAACTCTCTCTCTCTTCCTCTCCCTTCCCTTCTGTTTCTAGATACTTGTGTCACCTTGTTGCTACCTATGCAGAGTTTATTTTTCTAATTTTTGTCCTTTAAGAACATGTAATCTGTACACAATTGGGAGTGCATAGAGCACTCACAGTGATAATGTGCATTATCAAGAAATAAAAGTATTTGTGGAATTTAGGCCATGTCTAAAAGCCGGGACATGCCATGCGGCCCTGTCTGCAAGCTTTTATGCCTGGGTTGGATGTTTACATATCCCCCCCGGCATAAATGTGTTTTGAATGACGTCTGTGCTTTTAATGATCCAAGTGGTTTAAATGTTTTATGCAAGTGTTTTAAATAACGAAAATATTCCTGTTTTGGCAACGTGAGATTAAAAAAAAAATGATATTGCCAAAGGTCAAGAAAACAGCTTTCGCGGCACTGCAGGCCTTGGTCCACTAGGGCTGTTGCGCCACTTAGTTTATGCTATAAATGCAGTTAATTGAGTTTCAAAATTCGTCTAATAGGAGAGATTTTCGGGAATAACATTTTATGACGTTATAAAAGATTTAACAATTTGAAGAATATTACAAAAATTTCAACATGCATTTTTAGTCCAAAGGGGCTTTGTCCCTGAAGCACTCGTTTTGCGATTTTGCGTTGAATCACTATAAATGTCCGTTTCACTTTTCAAACTGTTGCCACCAAATGTTAGAGTCTCACATTATATTTGAAGAAACTAAATAATGAGAAATCTGCGTAAATGTATATCTATTTCTCGCATTGTGATAAAACAACGGTACATAGAGCCATCAAATTTTAAATGACGTAATGCTCCTACGAATATGGGCATGTGGAAGACCAAATTCGCAATTTGCTTTATTTTCGATTTCATATTTTCTAAAACTTAAAAAAAAAAAAAGTTTTGAGTAACAAACTCAACGGTTTAAAAGCGAGCAATGGCAACACTCTACGGGGTAAAAAAGAACTTTTTATCTCCAGCGCGCGGAACTGTGTATCGGAAATTCTAAAGATAAGCTTATTTTAAAATTCTTTTGCAACATTGCTATTGAGCTGAATTTTATGGTTTAAGTAAAAAGAACATGGTATTTAATAAATAAAGGTAGCACACGAAACCTTAGAAAACGCCCCTTTGGACGTAATTTAAAATCTGAAAACTTTCAGATTTTTTTTTTTTTTAATCAAATCCTTCTAAGCATGAAATGTATTTCCACTGGTTTGCAGGACTTAAGTTAGTTCCTCGTCGTGGCGATTCTTAATCAGTTTGACTTCCCACCACAGAGAAGCCTGAAACTACTTACTTTTATCTTAAATTGGTATGGTAAGCTTTTGCATTCTTTGATTCTGAGCGGAAATGTAACGTTCTTTACCTCACACACCTCTAAACAGCAAAACGTTCGAGATCATGTATCTTGCATAATAACTTTCAAATAAATTTTATATATTATAATGAACATGCTGTTAATAGCGTCTTGCATTGTAATCTCTGAGGAATGAGCGGTTTTTAAGGTAGATCCGTCAAATACTTAAAATGCAGAGAGTCATTCATATGGAGTGTCATCACAGTAAGCTACAAAAAATTATAAAAGTAATGACAGATATTGCTTCAAAAATCTTAAATAAGGACAAGACTTAAGTCTGTTATTTTTAGATTGAAATAATTTTTTAGGAAAAAATAGATTAAAATATACTGAAATTATTAGAATAAAATAGATTGAAATAAATTACTAGAATTAATATATATTTTTCCCTCTGCAACGATACAGAATGCGGCGAAGCTTTGCAGTTAACAGTTAGGCATATTTTTTAGCATCCAACATAGTATTTATTCTTCTGTTTAAGTCTTTACATCTACTTCTAAGTAAATTTTATATTTATATTTAATGCTGAGATAATATAATAGTTGGAAGAAAAGACTAAACTAAAATTCATGATTTTCTAGTATTAGAAATACTAATTTAGACGACAGATGGCGCTATCTTCCTGTTCGCTTCATTACAGTCCGGTGTATATAGAACAGTTACGCTCGCTGCTTCTTACAAATGTTTTTGCTGCTGATGAAGAGAGATGTGTTGCCCTCGAAACAGATTGAATTTTTTGTCTAAATCTATGCGAAATACAAGGTTGTTTCTTTACTAATTTTAAGTGGGAATGCTACTTGTCATTTTAAAATTTGTGTTAATTAAAATAACTTCTAGAGTTCGTATTATTGTTAGAAATACATTCTATCTTTTAGTAAGTGTACGATAAGAACCTTCAAATGATTGTACCATACAGGAATCCATAACAGAAGTGCTGCTGATATTCAAACTGCAAATATATATTTGAACGAGTGTCAAGCGTTTAATTTAAAATATCCATCGTTTCAAATATAATATCAAATAAAATACTGACGGTGAAATTAAATTAATTTTTTTAAAAAAGTTAGTAAATTTAATTTCTAATGACTTCATAAGCCATTACTTAATTAAGATCTTCGTTATATATTCACTTAATGTTTTCTGGCATTACTTTTCGTTTCATCGAATGCATTTAATTTGCCTTAAAGGAATTTGCGACTCCCTTTTTTTCAATGCATTTTATTTTATTCATTAATTCCGTATTTTCATTTCTTAATTTCATTTAATTCATTTCAAAGTTTCGGAGTTCAAGGTAAAACAATTTACTTAAAAGAATTTTTAATCAATGATCACATTCGAAAAAAAACGGTTCTTGCATAAAATAATTATTGCTGAAAGCATTTAAATACATAATGATATATAGTTTAATACATCGTAATTTTATAAAAAAAAGTAATCATTACTTGAAAGGAATGTAATGCATTAAAATTAAAATGAATTTTAATTTTTAGCTTAAATATTAAAAGATTTTTATAATTACTGCAGCAATTAATATTTATCAATGCCAAATAATGATCATCATTTATTTTTAGTTAAAGCAACTCTACGACCGTGTGTTATGGTTGCAGAAAGCAATTAAATATAACGATGGATTAAATGTAGTTTAATATTAGTAAAACGTTCTTTTGATGTATGAATGTAAATTGCATATGCAAATGGAATAAATTTATGCGTTGGTCTTATTAGTTTCGCAAAGGTTGATATTTGTTGTAAATACATGATTTTAAGAATTCGATTTCATTTATATTTAACCATTAAATGTTACCGTAAAGTGTGAATAAAAGTTTTAACAAAAATTAGAATAGTTTAAAATCGAAATAAGGAGCCCAACCATATATTCTTCAATAATAATATAACTCTTTCAGAGCCATTGATGCCACTTAGAATTAAAATATTTCCCTTTTTTTTACTTAATTCCTACTGATTCCAAATGAGCACTGTTATAATCTACAAACATTTACCCACCGAAATATATTTTCTTTTTCTACCAGTAAGATGGTAGCGCTGTCCCTGTTGATGAATGAAAAGATAATTTTTTATATTTTACTTTTTCACGATAAAGACTGTGATAATCATTTGCATTTTTGGGGCAAATGAAGAGAATTAATAGTATCAAATACATTTTAATTTTACTTTTTAAAGTTTATAAAAAGTATCTGAAATATTTTAACAAATATTTGTTAGATAATTTTATTTATTGAAAGAGATACGATTCCAAATGCCATTAGTGGGGTTTGAGTGCAACTCAACACATCTGGATTTGTAGTATTATTACTCGTGTTTTCTCGCAGTATTATCTTACACTTGAGATGCGCTTAAGAATAAGTATTGGATTAATGAATTTATGTGATATTTTTTAAATATCAGTCGATTAGATAGAAATATCAGTCGATTAGATAAATTATTTGTTGATGCTTTGTAAAGCTTTTAATATTTTTCTTTTAAACTTTGAATTGGAAGATCCGATGAGGAAATAAGTGAAAAATGTCACAGTTAATTCAGCTAAGGATGATGAAATCTTAAATTTAATTAATAATCAGTGGACTGATGTAGCTCAGTATATCTGAGTTGGGATTATATTAACTTAGATTAAAATAAAATATGATAAAGAAGATGTTGAATATGAAAATAATTTGGAAGAGGAGGAACTAAACATTAATAAATTCGGTAATGATAAAAAAAAAGAAATGTTCAACCAGGTTGTGAGGCACAAGGAAAAAAAATGAAAAAAAAAATAGTTTTTTTTTTTTTTTTTTTTTCATGAACTGATTGAAACTATTCTTTGAATAAAGAAAGACAGTGAGAAGTCTGATTCTGCAGTTCCAGGACAAATTTCAGCTACATGGCTTGAATTATTTACACAATATAAAAACCCTTAGACATTTTTTGTGTTGACAATATTACTGCTAATTTGGTTAATAAAGCTAATGCATAAGAATATTTAAATAAAAAAAAATTAAGTTTGCAAATTCCACATTAAATTTAGAGAGTTTGAATATTAATCGAAGGTCGAGCTAAATGTGGTTTTTGACATTTTGCTCGAAATATCATATTTACAGTATGTTAAACCTTAAGGCGCTATCTTCTTTTTTCATTATCAAAATTGTTATGGCATATTACAAATATCTGTTATATATGTAAAACTTTAAGCAGTATGTATAACATTTGTTACATTACTTAACCAATGTACTGAATCAGTTACATTTTCACATGAACTGAGAAACAAACAAGGATGATTAAGACACAATAACACGCCGAATAAATACTGATTCAGAAGTCAAACAACAAAAATCAGCGTTAATTCACAAAATTTTCACAGGACTAGTTTCGATGGTTTTACCGAACCATCATCTTCAGCTGCAAAACCGCAAATGAACAAGATAGGAAATGATGTTTAGATAAGATAAGAAAGCCTGGACAAGAATAAGCAAGTGGCGCCATCTGTTGGCGAAACCAGAACTAAAACATAATTTCTCTAAAAGCCGAAGGCAAATTTGGATTGGAATTAGGATCGTTAACTAGAACAGAAAGATTTTTATGAATGTGAAATGCCTCTAGAAAATCCAGTTCTCCAATGGAAGATGTTTTTTGAATAATTTTGGCAGCAGAAAAATTGAAAGTGTGATTTTCGGACCAACAATGTTGAGCAACAGAAGACTTCTGTGTTTCCTTTTTTCTAACATATGCCTCATGTTCTTTGACGCGAAATTTTAAGGCTCTCTTAGTTTGGCCAATGTAAATTAAACCGCACTGGCAAGGAATCCTATAAATACCCCAGGAATTCATATCCGGAATGGGGTCCTTGAGTATAGAAGTTGGAATTTTATTGATGGGAGAGTAAACAACCCGAAAGTTAAATTTCTGCAAAATATGTGCAACTTTATAGCTAATTGATGGAAAGAAGGGAATGACAACAGAATTTTTAGAATCTCCTAAAACAAGAGTGTGCCTTTTAGTGTGTTGAGATGAGAATTTTTTAACTGCTTGATTAATAATGTTGGGTGAAAAGCCCCTGTCAATAGCTATTGCTTTTAAATAATTTAGTTCTTCATCAAGGGCTAGTTTGGAGGAGCAAACTTGAAGAGCACGGAAAACATAGGAATAAAATGAAGCTAACTTTTGTTTAGTCGGATGACATGATTTAAAGTGTGGTGGAAGGCAAACCGATGAAGGTTTACGGTAAACTGTAGTACTGAAGTTGGATGTGTTACGTGTGACCAGAATGTCGAGAAACGGAAGAGAATTGCAAGTCTCAAGTTCAAAAGTGAACTGAATAGCAGGATCAATAGAATTCATTGTTGAAAGAAATCTATTTAAATCATCTTTATTACCTTCAAACAGGGTAAAAGTATCGTCTACGTAGCGGAACCATGCCGGGAAGTTTAAAGTTTCAAACAATTTTGATTCATAATAATGCATGTAGATATCAGCCAGGATGGGACTGAGGCGGCTACCCATGGCTAATCCCTCAGTTTGCTTGTAATATTTATTTTGGAAAACAAAATGTGTTTGTTTCAAACAGAGTTGAGTGAGAGAAATTAGCTCATCAATTTCGATGCAAGAGAAATGAAATTCGCGAAGTCTGGTTTCTAGACATCTTAATGCACCCTCCACTGGGACATTGGTGAATAATGATTTTACATCAAAAGAAACCATGAGTAAATTACGAGGAGAAATGTTTTTAACCTTTTTTACAAACTCTATTGAATTTTTTATGGTGTAAATGTTATTGTCTAATAGAGTGGAAAATCTAGAAACTAAATATTTAGCTAATGGATACGAGGCAGTACCTAAATTTGATACAATAGGGCGGAAAGGAATACCACTTTTATGAATTTTGGGAAGAGCATATAATCTGGCACAATTCGCAACAGATGGGATAAGCGAATGTTTTAAGTTGCTTGAAATGATTTGCGAAGATTTGATCGCAGTTTTTATTTTGGATAAGTCCGAAGGTGAAGGATCTTTAGGGATCGGATTATATGGTCCTTCGTTTAAGAGTTTAGTGACACCATCGATGTAAGTGTTTTTATCCATGACGACTATCTGGCCACCTTTGTCGGCCTTTGAAATGACAATATCCGGGTTAGAATGAATCTCGCGCATTGTAGCTCTTTCTCTCGCAGTTAGATTTGGTTTCAAAGGTTTATTATTGAATTTCACATTATGAGCGATAAGATGCCTAATCATTTCTTTCTGTGAATCTGAAACTTTACTGAACTTGAAAGCTTTTTCGATAGGAGCCAAAATCTTTGGAATCGAGGGTTTACAGGTTTGTGAGAAGTTAAAATTATATTTTAGAATTCTCTCTTGTTCTTCTGAAAGACTAACATTAGAAATATTAACTATTGGCTTGATGTTTACAATGGGAAGATTTTTTGAACTACTTGAACTGGAAGACTGTAAAAGAAGTTTTTCGAATTTAACTGCAAGGGTGATTTTATGACGGTTAACTGCATTCTCCGTTCTAGACCAAGACTTTTGTTCAAGGGCAGTGAATTTTGGATATGTTTTAGCGAGTTCCAGATGAAGCTTATAGAGTTCATGTTCAATTTTGGACAATTGTTGACGTGTATCCCTTATCACGGATCGAAGTAAGGCAAGTTTGCAATTTAACAGAATTCTTGAAACGCGACTCGAAGGTTTTTGATTAGATTTGATTTGAATAAAATTGGGGATCAATTTTTTACATTTACATTTAAGTAAAAAGTCAAGATGATTCAGGAATTTTTGCCGTTTCAGGCGTAATTTAGTGAAACGATTAACGGATGAAGGCATGATAAACAATGCAGAAAATCAAACTAAATTAACTGAGCAATAATAAAGTACACACAAAATAGCAGAAAAATCCCTCACTGAAATGAATAGAAAACAAAATGTTTGTAAGCAAAATGCATGAAATCAGACAAGCAAAGCACAATATCCAAATGTATAAAACATAAACATAACTTGAAAAATGCAAAAATGTACTCACCGAAACTCCTACGATCACAAAATGGCGGCCACACCACGTGCAAAAAAGAAAGCAAAATGTAAGCCTGTTTGGGGCTTCTATAATTAAGACACAATCAAAGCAATAGCTATTGACAGGGGCTTTTCACCCAACATTATTAATCAAGCAGTTAAAAAATTCTCATCTCAACACACTAAAAGCCCCACTCTTATTTTAGGAGATTATAAAAATTCTGTTGTCATTCCCTTCTTTCCATCAATTAGCTATAAAGTTGCACATATTTTGCAGAAATTTAACTTTCGGGTTGTTTACTCTCCCATCAATAAAATTCCAACTTCTATACTCAAGGACCCCATTCCGGATATGAATTCCTGGGGTATTTATAGGATTCCTTGCCAGTGCGGTTTAATTTACATTGGCCAAACTAAGAGAGCCTTAAAATTTCGCGTCAAAGAACATGAGGCATATGTTAGAAAAAAGGAAACACAGAAGTCTTCTGTTGCTCAACATTGTTGGTCCGAAAATCACACTTTCAATTTTTCTGCTGCCAAAATTATTCAAAAAACATCTTCCATTGGAGAACTGGATTTTCTAGAGGCATTTCACATTCATAAAAATCTTTCTGTTCTAGTTAACGATCCTAATTCCAATCCAAATTTGCCTTCGGCTTTTAGAGAAATTATGTTTTAGTTCTGGTTTCGCCAACAGATGGCGCCACTTGCTTATTCTTGTCCAGGCTTTCTTATCTTATCTAAACATCATTTCCTATCTTGTTCATTTGCGGTTTTGCAGCTGAAGATGATGGTTCGGTAAAACCATCGAAACTAGTCCTGTGAAAATTTTGTGAATTAACGCTGATTTTTGTTGTTTGACTTCTGAATCAAACAAGGATGAATTAAGCTTATTATCTAAAAGTCTGTGAAAATTTCTTTAAAAAACCTCTCTTAATTAATTGTCTTATTCAGATTGTTTTAAGAATTTATATTCAGACATTGCCGAATTCATCAGACTTCATTTGCATTGAGAGAACATAAATAATGTAAAACTTAATGTATAGACATCATTTGGAAAATTGCCCAGTTATTAAGTTGTACATCATTAAGAACATTGACTAACTACTTCAAGAAGTGTACCCTTTTGGGAGCGCGCTTTTCAAAAGCAAATTGCTCGCGTTCTCTCTACGCACTAGGGATCTATGAAATTTTCATGCAATCAGTTATTTCAACTGTCGAGAATTGAATCCGTGGAGGGCTTAGTGATCATATCAGCTAAATCACTAATGTGACATCCAGTGTGAGAAGGTAGTTATTAATCTGCAGATTTAAATTTTGGAAATAGCTAGCTGTTTCATTGCGAACTTTTATTATCATTCATAGTCTCTCGAAATGCTCTTTAGAGTAATTTGGGTGGAAAACCAATTATTTTGATCTACAAAAGTTAAAAGACTACCTGATCTACAAAGTTAAAGACTGGCACTGGTCTAGTGTTTAATAATATCATCTGTGTACGATAACGAGTATCTAGTAATAGTCTAACAAAATAGTTAAAGGTAACCATTTAATGATTTAAAGTCCCACTTTATGTTTAATATGATCACTGTCCAGGAAAATTTAAATGAAATTTAATCTTCTCTAAAGATATTTGAGTTAATTTAACAAGTTTGTAAAATTAATTCGAATTTTAGTTAAATTTGTATTGAAAATATCTAATGAAATTGTAAATATTTTACATAATATTTTAAATGTCAAAAATCGTGATACATCCAAAATTAAGTTTGATAAAAAATTGCAGTTATGTTTTCTAAAATGGGTACATATGAAATCACTAAATTTTAGATTTAAGGTTTTCTAAGACGATTATAATGAAATCTATTTTTATATTATCCGTTTACATAGCAAATCGGGTTAGTTTTAATCTGTTATTTAAACGTTACTTTCATTATATGAACAAAAATACTAGTATTTACATTCAAAAATCAAACTAAAAAAAAAAAAAAAAAAAATCTAAATCTTTCAGATTTTACATTACGCCCAAAGGTGCGTTTTACTAACGTTTTGTGTGCTACCTTTACTTATTAAATATCATGTTCTTCGTACTTAAACCATAAAATTCAATTCAACAGCAATATCGCACGAGCATATCTTTAGAATTTCAAATACACAGCCTCGCGCGCTGGAGATAATTTTTTTTCATACAGTATTGCCATTACTTGCTTTGAAATCGTTGAGTTTGTTAATTAAAAATTCGTTAATGTGTTACAAAATATGAAATCGATAATAAAACAAATTCCAAATTCAGGCTTCCAGATGCCCATATTCAGTGGAAGAATACATGATTCAAAATTTGGTGGCTCTAGGTGCCGTTGTTTATCACAATGCGAGAAACATACATACATTTATGCAGACTCTTTATTATTTTAAATATAACACAGGGCTCTAATATTTGGTGGCAACAATTTTAAAAGTGAACCTATATTTATAGTGAACCAACGCAAAGTGTCAAAACGAAATTAAACCCCTTCTGTTCTAACGCCCTTTGGGCTAAAAATAGGTTAATGTTATTATTGTTATATCTTAATAACAACAATATTAGTTATTATTAATTTTGTTAATATTATTTTATGTTTGCATATGGTTAAATATTTAAACTATATCCATATAATAAAATAAATTAGAAAGCTACAAGAATTTTAATGCTAATTGTTATTATAACACTCCTGCCAAATTTTGAATTTACTAGTTTTGCGTGAAACATTTCTAAACTTTGATAAGCTCTTTATAAACAGTACGCGTTTAAAATTCATAGACTAGAATAGTAACAAATGCTCATAATATATTCAGTAAAGAAAACCTTCCGTTTTAAAGGTTGACGGTATTCTAGCATGATTTATGCGCTTTTAAAAATGTTAATCGAAGGGTGTTCCTACGCTGCTTTTGTATAATCTTATGAAGTATAAAATGATACCTCTTTAAATGGAGATAAGATTTTCTTATCAGTCTTATCTTTTCTCATATATCACAAAGTCGGTTCTCATAGAAATGACCCCTAAAAAAGCATCAAACGACATATTATTATAATACTTGTCTCCTCAAGTTAGGCATGCATTTTGGAAATTGTTGAATGAACTATCATACACAGAAAAATTACAGAGACTAATATTTAAGATGTTATGTTTACAAAGGTGTAAATATATGAGCTGAGGGCGCAGCGCGGTCCACCTTGCAAATCAAAGCTTGCCCTATGACCCTATACGGGCTACGCCAGTATAAAAATCACCGCACAACTATACAGACACACGAATCACACAATGCCAATGGCTTCTTTATTGTTATGAATAGTCTTCATAATCTTATGTACTATTCCTCTTGCCTTAAGTAAACCATTTTTCATAAAATCTATGTTCGCTCCATCAATGCATCTGGTTAACTTACAATTTGTAATAAAGTAGACATTATCTCCTACTTTTGTACATACTTTATATAAATCATTAAGGTGTAAAGATATATAAAATGCTAAAATATAAAAATGTTATACATTAATTTGTGTGTAATGATTTTACGTTACTGGCAAGAAATGCGTCAAAAAGCCTACGAAACGTCTCGAATTGCTGGTGCGCAGCGCGAAAAAGGCCCGAGTGGCAAAGGGTTAAGTTTTTAGGAGCCGGAAATTATGAAAAATCAAGTATACCCTTTTTCAGGATTTGAATCATGGCAATGTATAGAAAATATTAGTTTCACTGCATTTATTTTCTATCATAAGCTATTGTAATTGCTAGGTGGATGTCCTAATACATATGCCGCAAAAATGTTCACGGGGAATGTGATAAAATTATATTAGTTCGATTGACTTTGTAGAGGCCATTAGTTTTTTTTTTTTTTTTTCCAATGGGTTAAATAAGAGAAATTATTTATATTCTTGTCTGGATATTCCATCCAACCCGTCTTCTTCTTTCTATTACATCTGATCTGAATCAGATCAGATCAGAACAGATACATAAGTCTGAAACAGATCAGATCCATAAGTCTGAATCAGATCAGATCCATAAGTCTGAATCAGATCAGATCCATAAGTTCATTCGCCTTCATAACCTCCAATACGACATTAAATCTCTTCAGCAGATTTTCAGGGTCCATGACAACATAACTAAGAAGATGTTGTACGATATCTTCATGGTTTTTACATTTGGCGCAAGTTGGAAATGTTTTAGCATCACGGCAATAGCTGACGGTCCTTAAATGTCCTGAAGTCAACTCAGCCAAAGCCGTTTGGTCTTTTCTGTCACCCTTGTCACCTTCAACCAACCGTGAATTTTCTAGCTGCTAGCTGGACGTTTAACTAATTATATCACCAAAATGCTCACTGTAATACGATAATTACTCAAAGACATACTTTAAATGTACCTGTAAATTAGTGTTATGTTAAGATTAAAATAAAATTATCAAGGATTAAATTCCTTAACATGAAGCATTATCTACACATTTCCTATACGCACCGTATCAAACTCTGTCTCGTATTCACTAAATAAGATGAAGCCATATTTTATGTCTCAGATAGCTGATCTAAATTTTGCACAGTTGAGTAACTTAACATAAAATTGTTGAAAGACTGAGTTTTCGTAGTCGTGCCGATATCTTGGTGACGAATCTGCAAGTCAGAAAGCATTACCAGGAGTAATAACATACTTGCCTTAATCCAAAGGTAATGCTATTGAATACAACTCAGCGATTAAACATCACCAAACATGGTATTAACTATCTGTTGAAGATTGTTTTATGTTTGTGAGAGGAACTGCTGTAGAATAATTTCGTTAGATCTGAATGCGAATGGCTTTGATTCAACGAGTTGATTTATGACCCAATCATTAAAGCCAACTAAATCTGCATCTACGTGCCACAAATAAATTACACCGAGATTCAAGGAATTATAGAATGTTGATTTATTCAGATATCAAATTCTAGACGTTCATAGTTAGTTGAAAATACTGGCGGATTTAAAAGCAGTTTAAAAGTAAACACTTGGGGTAATTATCTGTTGGTTATCACCATCTACTGTCATTAAGAGTAGCAAATATTTTACCATGCTCATTTGTTAAAATATTTGTTAAATTATTTGCAGTGTTTCATATTTATGTTGGAGTTATTTGGCAAAATGTGTTTCAGCACCTAAAAAATATATTACTCGAGGAATGCCAAAGTAATCTTTATGTCATCAGTCATAATAAGGACTCTGAATAGAGGAACATAGCGTAAAGACCAGGAGATATTTGTATTCTAGATAATTTTGATGCTAAAAATGACTAATGATAAAGTATTTTAAATAAGACAATGGATTTGAATCTCTTTTAATCTGACCCCTGAATATAAGTAGTTCGACACGGATTCATAACCTTAGCAGCGAACTGTTGCATTGATGTTATTGTGCATTTCTCTATTCATAACCCATCAGTTTGAAAGTACTCCAGGGTCCCTCCTCTTGAGTCGATAGCAATCATATTTGTTGTCTGTATCAGTAAGCTGAACGTATTAATCTAAACAATAAAATAAGATAAATACTTCTCAAAGAAAATTATTAAGATAAATTTATTCCGTTTCGGTGAGGAACCATCAAATAAATTTATTCCTGTTTCAGCTATTTTATCTTAAAACCTTGCTTTAGAAATTCGTACAAAACTAAGAAATTAATATCAACATTCTTTAAAATAGTTTACTTGTTCATTTAGTGATTTCTTTCTGAATTTATAGGTGTATTGAAATTTGACGTGTTATAGGTAAATAATATTTGTTTCAAAACGAACTGAATTTTGATATTCTTTTCGTCAAAGAACGATATTATTAACATTTGTTACTGAGGAATAAATAACTCGAATATATAGTATTGCATAAGAAATGTGTTATATAACTCGAATATATATCACACATACATTTCTTATGCAATATTTCCTTTAAATGTAAATAAATTGTAAATGATAATATTGATTAAATTTTGCGTAATAAAGGCCAGTATTTAATGAAAACAAATTGGCAGTTATAGTTGTTTATGTTCATGCAGTGAATTATACTTGTAACAGAAATATTTGGATTAACCGAACTACTTTTATCGAGCGCCATCTAGTGGCAACGAGAACAGCTTATAGTCGCTCCTTCTCCACCTGCGATGAGGATGTATTATCAAATATTATTTTTATCTGAACTTTAATTCTAAATGTTAGGTGTTCCGTTTTAGTGTATGTTCTGTTTTGATGTATATTTTCTTTGTAATTCTTTCTGTGCTCTGTTAATAAATACTTTTATTCTAGCCAGCGTGTGAGTTTTTAGAAGAACGGTTACATGCTCTATATAAATAGCCGCATACTTTAAATAATTGAGTTTGCATAAAATACGTTGTTAAATTTTTAATTACTTATTTATTTTTATTGTCACTGAAGTTAAATTATTCGTTTAAAATTTTGAATTATGCTATGAGTTCAGTTTCTGTGAAAGGTGTGGTTAAGTTATCAATACATAATTTCATTAATTATGTATTCTATTTTTATTAGGAATGCAAGGCATGATTATTATCAGACCTGTTCTGGGTCTTTTAATTGGAATAGTTGTTGCCTTAGTTATTGTCGCTGTCGCCGTCATTATTTATATGAAAATGAAGAGGCATCGAAAAGACAAAGGTATGTTTCATTTTAAATTTCAAGCTAAAGCTTATTTTTGTGCTTAATTTACACTGATATGTATTTCTGTTAGACCAGTAGTTTTCATAATTGCATTAATGTAAAATTCTTACTGTTGTAAACGAAACCTTATAGAGAACTTGAATCATCATAGGAAAATTTTATCAGAGATAACTTTTATCATGAACCCTCTGACCGGCCAGGGCTTTCGCTTAGAAAAGCACAGATTTCCCAGAACTACAAAAAGAAAAAAAAATATTTCCTTGATATTAATGTAAAAATTTTCCTGGTGTTTTATACCTGGATTTGTGTACTTTTATTACATTGCCTTAATTCCTTTAGCATGTTTTAATATGCACGTATATATACGTCCTTGCAGATATCACAAAAAATAGTCTAGGCCGTATATATACGGTCTTGCCGGTTAGAGACTTTCTATAGATTTATTTAAGTGTTATACAACGCTAGATTTATAAACAGCTTTTACCCATGGACCATTTTTCAAAATTAGTAAATATTTCAGTTTCGTAGTATACCTCATATAAATAGCTTTTATTTTTGCTCTCTTTCTCTTAAATTTTATAGAGTATTAAATGAAAACTATGTGAGTTGGTCAGATAGGTAGTGACACAGGTAAATTCTTCATTCCCGAAGATATGGATAGACATTATTTTTCCAACAATAACCTTGATCTCACCGAATGTTACGGAATAGTTTGAGAAGCCAAGCAATTATCATGCGCCAATAGTGTACTTACTACTTGTTAGCCTCTAACTGAATCACGTATGTGTTTAATAATTGTAACTAACACTAGTATTTAACTAAGGATAACTCAGCGGCATATCTAGAATTTTATTCTGTGGGTTGCAGTCACCCTTATAACGTCGAAACTACCGCTGCGTACGTTTTCTTACGTATAGCTTTCCCATTATAGAACTGAATTCAATCTAAAAATCGTGCTTCTGCAGTTGTGCTAGGTTAATTATGTATAATACATAATATTCCTTCGGTTGCATTTCTTGTATTTTCTTATTAATGATGAAGTTTAATGAAATAGCAATTAAGAATACAAAAACATTAATCATACATTAATGTTCATTCTGCTTTTTTTAAAAAAATAATGTTAAAATTTCTTCTTTCCAACAACATATATAATCTATTTAAACGGATTTTACATGTACTATTTTGTAAATAATTTTTAGAGATTTCACCTTAGAAGACGCAATTTTCGCAATACACGTGGTAACTGTAAACGATTTTAAGATTTCCAAAAATTTCTTATTATGAGGAAAATTCTCCTTATTGTAGTCATCTAGAGCTTTTATTGCAGGTAAACGGTTTTGGTCTTTGTGGAATTTTCTTTTCAAAATTTCATATTTAGCATTTGAAATACCAAAATTGCCCAAATGTTATAGTTTACCTAATGCCTAAATGTTATATTTTGGCCAATGAATATCATTCAAAAATTTACTTTTTTCATAGGACAATAAATTTCTTTTCGACAAAAACATTGCTGCGCAGCTGGCGATGCATAACTGAAGTCTGTACATTTTGCCAAGAGATGAAAATTATTATATTTTAATATGAAAAAAATGTCTACTGCACATGCATGAAGATTTAACCATTTGCTAAAGGAAAACGTTGCTGAATTTTCGAGTTAAAAGCCGTACTCAGGCAACACTGTTATTCGACAGAAAGCAAGCTTGTGTTACACCATGGCCAACTACAGGAAGTTCTTGTAGTTGGCCATGGTTACACGCAGTGCTACTTTGAAAGAATTTGTAGGGTCCCTAGAAATTCTTTGGTACTACTGCGTAGACCGTTTCTCGGTATGTGGCAACACAAATCTGTTTCTGTTCAGTAAATCCCCTGAAGGTAAATTGTCATTTGAAAATAACTGGTTTTTCCGTATACATATGGCAGCATTTATATGTCTTTTACCTATTCATTTGACCAAAGCATATAAAAATTAAATACAATTCTGAGATTGACTCCAAATTAGATTTATTCCGTTCTGCTGTTAACGAATGGTTTTCTATAATTATTTGTATGAAATGCAAGATTTAGAAAATTATTGATTTACTTAAAATCGTGTAGGTATTCAAATTTTATGTAATAATGAAATAACTGAGTGTAATGACACTGCTGAAAATTACTTATTTATTTCAGTTACAAAAAGAACACCCGAAGTGGCTGACAAGTAAGTAATAATTATTCATTTTCCCCGTTAAACATTTTAAATGACTATATCGTTACATAACAGTTTTTTTACAGTGACAAAAGATATTAGTAGCAGCAAAATATTTTCTAAAAGATATTAAAAAAAACAGTGTTTTATTTCTCTTTTCCAATATTTACATTAGTTACATTTATTATCAAATTGTTTTCCGCGTTTAAGAGCTCAACGATGGGGAAAAAGGAATAAAATCTAATGATAGTTAACTAAAATAAACTAGTAATATTATCTAAAACTAAATATTATTTAACTTTCTTTTTTCCCTGAAAAATATAGAAGGATATTTCTCATATATAAAAATGTATGTATATATAGATATATATATATGATACATAGTATATATATATATATAGTTATATATAGTTATATATATATATATATATATATATATATATACTATGTATTACATACAGCAAAAGTTTAAACTAAATGGAAATATCAGGCAGTTCTTTTATGTCTTTTCTTTCCCAGAGTTTGAGAATTAACTTCTTATATTCAACTATTTCGTGAAACGTTTTTAATTAAATGACGGGAATAGCATAAATATTTAAAAAGGAAATTAGCTACATTCTGTTAGCTCAAGATAAGCTCAGAAAATAAAAAAAGGAAAGAAAGAAAGTGTCTCAATGCCTTAATATCTTGAGGATTAAGATCATCATCCACTTAACGATCGCTGATAGTGACAACTTCACGTTTTTTATCTCAGAGGCATTTTCCAGTTTGCAGATTTTTTGCTAAAATGACATTACTGCAATTCTTTATTCTTTCCTAGAAAAGTAAATTTTGTCTGGAGTCATTTCCAGAAGGAAATATTTATTTTTGTCATACATCCTGTCACAAGAATGACTCTACGCTGGATTGAAATAAGTCTAAAATAACTCTTCTTAATTATTTAACGGCTCTAAATAAAAATAAACTTGAACGTAAGAAAAACCAACATTAAATGGTTCAGGTTTTCATTTTTAACAAAAACGTTGTCAGCAACTCAACTCTATCACCTTTTTAGCTGCAACATACTGCTAGGAATAAATATATTTCCTATCGTTTCGATACGTACAAGGTGCGGAAATGAATCTGGTAATATTGTACATGTATACCATTGCCTAATTGTGAAATGAAGAACGAATGATAGATTTAGAAAACATGATTTTAACGGGTGTAATGTTTTGTCCAAGCTCATTTTGTCCAAGCTTCATGAATGTCTTACTGATCCAACATTGAATCGTACTTAATAAAAGCGATAGTAGTCTTCGAAACCCTGTGCTCAATCAGTTTATGATCTTATAAGGTATTTTTCCCGCCTTTTCAACATGCCTTCGATGTGTAATGGTCATCACACTCGGTGCGTATTCTAGAAGTCCGATGTTGGAGTCCCGGTGAAGGCATTGCTCATTTTCACGTCTCTCGTATCAAAAATACCTAATGTCTCTACAGTGGCATCCGAACTAAAAAAAGGTGGGGGATGATGATTCTTCACCACATGGATTTAGTGACTTGGTCTCCAAATCCCCAGCCGCCGTTTAAAAGAGGGAGTACATAAGGTATTTATCCCGGCTTCTTAGCATGCCTTCGTGGTGTAACGGTCAGCAAACTTGACTTGTATTCGAGTCCCTGAGAGGGCATTGATCATTTTTCATGCCTCCTGCTTTGAAATAACCTAATATCTCTACAACATATGCCCTGGTCTAGATTTATTAGTATGTAACTCGTTACGTTGTCTGAATCTGTCAATAAACGATAACCAGGTGTATGAAAATTATAGTATACTACCATGGATTATTGAAAATCTTATGGAAAGAACACAGCGTGGAATCAATGATATACAAGTTAAAGATTTATTCTGTGCTTTCGGTAGCAGTTCAAAACTCACTACGTCCTTCACGACATCAGTGCCGGGAGCTCAACCTTCATGGTCATCAAGAGGCTTTAATGCATGGGACGCAGATCAAAAAAAAAAGAAAAAAAAAGTTTTTCAATTTTTATTACGTTTCTGCAAGGGACAGCAACGGCACTGGGGCCAAGCTGATCCAATATATGCTGAGGAAGTCTTCGATTGTCAACCTCATCTTGAGATGAAGAGGAGGACCTTTGGAAGAACGGAATAGTAAGCATGGTCTGCAAAAGGGTAACACAATAAGTCCTCCATCACAAAAAAAGTGGCTGTATGGAGATGGAAGTTTTTTTCCGCTCGACATGATTTTAAAAGTATCAATGAAAGCTGTATCCTTTTTAGTTTATATATAGAAAACGTAGTTAAATATACAAAATTTAGAATAAGAATTTTCGAGCTTCTTCTTAAAGAAAGGTTATAGTGTGCATACCAAATTTTCTTTATTTTTTAGTTCCGCTTTTTTTGCGACTAATGTAATTTATTTAAATTCATTTCAAATTATAATAATCAAGTATGTTGAAACATTCTTGAAGATTTTTTCATACGAAACATACAATAAAAATATATATTTGTTATCCGTCGTGCCGCATGCAAGATGAAATAAAACATGCAGGCGATAATAATAAACAGCCAACTTTGTAGTTTATATATACATACACTACCAGTGATTATCAAGTAAATTATTAGTTTTAATGAGTCATTTGGAAGAATAATAACAATGACTGTAAATAATGTTGCGATTTATGGGTAAAAAAAATCAATCGTTTTGCATAATTTAGGTGCTATGAACTGTTAATTTATTTATTAAATTATTCTGTTTAATTAGTAAACATTTCTCCTCGTGATTTTATTTTATTCACAGGTGTCAAACTCCGTTAAAGAAAGACACAGATGACATAGCTGACAGTGAAGAAAAGGGGCCAGATATTATTCCTGCAAATATAAATAATCGGCAGCATTTCATAGTCAATGGTAAGTATGCAATTGCTAATTAGTACAGTTAAGTGCGTTTAAAAATATATGGAAATTTAAATTGGCAATAAGAAATGCAATTAATAATTTGAAAATGTAAAATCAATTAATTTAAGTTTACAAGTCAAGCATTTATACAAGCCAATTCTTCAGTCAAGTTAATTCTGAAGCCATATTTTCATTATTTACCCGGAAGGTAGATTTAATGGTTTACATCTGAAAATGCACTTTTAAAAGACCTGCTCAACAGACTAATTAGACGGATGCAATGTTATAAGTTTATGACTTAAAGAATAAGTGCTTTTAAATGTTGAAAAATATTGATTTTCACTAAAATTTTAAAACAACTTCTTTTTTTACATTTTCTATTAGGGTAGTGGAACTGTTTAATTTTAGTACAGTTGTAAAAATATTATCTACCTAAGGAAACATTTTAAAGATAAGAAAATATATTGGAGAAAGATATTATTGTGTTATAATTAAAAACTTCCAAATTACAATGGTATAATTTAAAGTAGTTAATAAATAAGGATTATTTATAAATTAAAATTAAACAAAATATTTTTTTTAAATAATAAAAGGTTTGCAGTTTAAATGGTTCCAACATGGCTTTCACTTTTCAAAACGTTTTTTTTTTTCCACATTAAATTTTAGATTAATATTTGTGTATCCATTTCCACATTAAATTTTGGGTTATTATTTGTGTATCCATTTTATTTTAAATGGATGATAAGTAACATATACGTAAGTCATAAATTCACAAGGCGTTCATTAGCGGAGAATCACAGAAATATTCGTCAAAGTTCAAAACGCTAGATAGACTAAAGGACAGCAACTTTCACATGCGATACACATGCGATAACGAAACCTTGACCTCATATCAGTCCTGTTTTGCATTTAGGGCCCAGACATAACAGTCCATAGTTCATGGACCATAGACTGTTTTGTTTGGGCTCTGCACCCTGATCTTTTCGGAAATATGCTCCACATGCTACAACGAAACCTTGACTTCATATCAATCCTGTTTTGCATTTAGAGCCCAGACGTATGGACCATTGAATGTTTTGTTTGGCTCTGCACCCTGACCTTTTTGGAGATCTGCTCCACATGCTACAACGAAACCTTGACTTCGTATCAATCCTGTTTTGCATTTAGAGCCCAGACGTATGGACCATAGACTGTTTTCTTTGGGCTCTGCACCCTGACCTTTTTGGAGATCTTCTCCACATGCGACAACGAAACCTTGACCTCATATCAGTCCTGTTTTGCATTTAGAGTCCAGACATAACAGTCCATGGTTCATGGACCATAGACTGTTTTGTTTGGGCTCTGCACCCTGACCTTTCTGGAGATCTGCTCCACATGCGACAACGAAACCTTGACCTCATATCAGTCCTGTTTTCCATTTAGAGTCCAGACATAACAGTCCATGGTTCATGGACCATAGCATGTTTTGTTTGGGCTCTGCACCCTGACATTTTTGGAGATTTGCTCCACATGCGACAAGGAAACCTTGACCTCATATCAGTCCTGTTTTCCATTTAGAGTCCAGACATAACAGTCCATGGTTCATGGACCATAGCATGTTTTGTTTGGGCTCTGCACCCTGACATTTTTGGAGATTTGCTCCACATGCGACAAGGAAACCTTGACCTCATATCAGTCCTGTTTTCCATTTAGAGTCCAGACATAACAGTCCATGGTTCATGGACCATAGACTGTTTTGTTTGTGCTCTGCACCCTGACCTTTTTGGAAATCTACTCCACAGTTGAATCTACCATTGCCTCTTCCTGGCATTTTCCTCCGGCTCACTGACTGGTACTTTGCCAGGCAGCCGGGAGGGGCTATGGCTTTTGGTGGTGATCGTGCTCAGCAGAATACTTTGGCGAGGCCCCTAAGTGGACAACTGAAATGTCTTAAATCTGACCCGGGAAATAAGATCTACCCAATCTGAAGCAAATATACTCCTGATCATTTCACTCCTGGACACCTTCTCACCTGTTTAGGACTTGTAAAAGAGGATCTGTTGAAAAGACCTACTTTCGTATTAAACATAGTGATGGTTCTTGGACTCATGGATCTGGTCTCTCCTAACGGCTAACTAGTCAGTATGCGTAACAACAACAGCAACACATAACAGTCCTAGCTTAAGCCCAGAAATTTCTTCGTCTGGCGTAGCTGAAATAAAGGATCTGTCGCTTTTGCCATTAAATGAATCAAACCTGCATAGCAAGAAGAGGCAGCAATAATTGGACTGTTAATAATTTGTTATGCACTATTAATAATTTTATCAGATTACGCATTATTTGAAGCTGTGTGTGCTTCAAAACTAAAACTTCTGAAATTGATTTTAAGAGATACAAAGAAGTGCGCTTTTATAGCAACAGCAAAAATAGAACTCTAGAAGTCTTTTTTTTTTTCTTTTTATGTGATCGTTCCACTATTTGCATTACACGCGAGAATAATATATATATATATTTATATATGTAAAAAATAAAAAATAGGAGCGATTTGCTCTATGCGAACAAGCAACCTCTAATTAACTTTCCGCAATTTCAGGATCTTCCCCCTAAACCAGTACTTTCTAGAACATTCCATACTATTACGTAACCGCTTCTATAAATAGAGAACTCGCACCATTTTGCTTCAGACACACCGCTTTCTTCCTCTGCTGCTGCTCTTCTGCCTCTCTTTGCTCGAATTATGACGCAGTGAATTTAACTTTCTTTAGTAAAGAGTGATAATATGCCTTTCAATTGAATAAAGATGTGGAATCAAAACAATTAACTTCTGTGTCATCATTTCTGCCAAGCTTCATTCATGTGCTCGACTGCCAAAATATTGCATATATATATTAATTTCTTCGAGAGTTTTATCTAAGAAATACAGTTTAATTAATTAATCGCTACCTACGCTGAATTCTCGCGCTATATATTACCTTACAGTATTTATATGCATGGCAAGGCTTTCTACGTATAATTTCAACATATGTTTTACGAAAAGGAAGAAAATTAAAATCATTTCTTTGAAATAAGGATGCATAATGCATTTATTTCAGGAATTTACATATAATGAAGAAAATACGTTAGTAGCAGAAATTAAATTTATTTGTTTTCTGGTCATATTATTAGTATGAAACCACTTTTTTCTTGATGTATAGTTTTTGTTACTAATCTTAATTCTGTTTTTTCTTTCGATAAAATAATACTTAATGAAGCGAAACAGAATTCTCTGCTGATATCCTACCGAATTTCTCTAAGAAAAATAAGAAATGTGAGAATTAAACCACTGAATATTTTTTTTATTTATCTGAGAAAATACTTTGATTTTCATTTTTCTTTGTTAATAACTTGATCACTATTAAAATAGAGAAAGTATTTTCTGGGCTTTAGTAGTGAAGAAAATTCTCTATTTTAATTTGGTGCCTGAAATTAGGTGCTAGAAGCAAAAGTAGTACGTACGAAAGTTGGAATGAGTCTTTAAAATGAAAAATTGATCAAGCAATTAAAAATATTAACTTAAAATAATACCTTGTAGACTGGGTATATATCTTATGCTTATCTACATATCTTATACTTCAGTTTTCATTTTTATGTCTTGATGAATTGGCTGTTAGTAAAACAAAGTGAAATATTTTCTGAATGAAAAGCCTTGCTTTCCGAATTTAGTTACTGCAATCAAAATTAGCGAGTAAGAAAATTGGGATTCCTTTTTATAATGAAAAATTCTCCAAGCAATAAAAAAGTATTAAGTTATAATAATGCCTTGTAGACTGGCTATATATTTCAGACTTATCTCAGATGCTTAAATGTTCCCTCTCTCAAAGCGCTTTTAAAGTACTTACTTTTTTCCTCCGCAATCCATTTATTATTCATATCTAAAATACTCTTTTTGCTCGGATCTGTGTTTTAACATTTTAAAGAAGAGAGACTATTTTGACGATAGCAGTAATAAATTTATAACAGCTTTCAAATAAGGTTCAGTTTCTCTAGTTTTTAAAGAAAATTGTATCTTATGAAAAATTGATTTTAGTATAGCATTAATTTAAAGAATATAAATTACTGCATTTGCTGATTGAATAGCTTCTGTAGTAAAGCATATGTAGTATTTCTTGAATATAAAGAGTTTCTAATGGATTTCTGTCTTTCTGAGATAGGATTTTATTATTCAAGAGATATTCGGAATTAAATAGGGCAGTATTTATCTCATACATTTTTCTTCGGTCAGAAAAATAATTATACAGATGGCTAGATAACTTAGTCCACTAGATCTATTACTTTTTTCTATCTCAAATACGTAGGTGAAAGAAACAATAGATCATCGACAGCAAAGAAAATAATGATTTAACTGCAATTTAATACTGTATAAAGAATCTGTAACTGGTTAGAAAGCAGCTAATTAAAAATTATTAGACTAAATACCTTAGTTTATACTCACTTCAACAAATATTAAAGCTATATATAAATTTCTGGAAAGTGCATGTCTTTCATAAAATTCACTCCACTGCAACGGTTATGATGTTTTTCAGATAGTTAAAATTTAGTGTCTAGGTTATATTATGGGCACTTTTAGAGATATTAGGTTAGTTTAAATTAGACATAAAAAATTACAATGCCCTCGCCGGAAATCTAACCTGGACTTCTCTAATACTCGCCGAGTGTGCTAACCGTTACAACACTAAGGCGTGCTGAGAGGAGGGGAAAACACCTTACCCTTTTAAAGAACGACTGGGTCTTAGAGGACACAGTCGCTAAATCCTGATGGTGATGAATCATCATTCAACACCTTTTTAGTTCGGGCGCCGCTACAAAGACATTAGGTTATTTTAAAGCAGGAAACCTAAAAAATGAACAGTACTCTCGCTGGGACTCGAACCAGTACCTCTAGAATAAGCGCCGAGTGTGCTAACCATTGCACCACGAAGGTATGCTGAAAAGAGGGAGACAGTTACTTACATACAGTGTCTCACAAAAGTGATGGGACACTTGTGCTTTACGAAAGGAAATTGTAGTAAAATAAATTAAAAAACATGTAAAAATTTTTGTGGGTGTGTTTCATACTTAAATTTAGTAACAATTATTACACAACATACATTTTCTCAAAATATTAAAACAGTAATGTAATAAAAATACAATTGTTTAGAACGGAGCAAAAATGGCTCACATAAGTGATGGGACACTTACTTTTCCATCAAATATTTATCCAAAAATTTTACTTCTTAAAATGTTTCAATATTTTGTTGGATTTCCTTTTACTTTTAAAACGTGAATTAATCTTCTTGGGATGGATTCGACTAATTTTTTGTGATTTCTGGAGTGATTTTACCCCATTCTTCTTGAAGCAATGATTTTAATTGTTGTTTTGAAGAAATGGTGTGTTTGCGAATTCTTGATTCCGATTCTTGCCAAATATTCTCTATGGGATTTAAGTCTGGAGATTGTGGCGGTGTTTTTATTATTTCAGGACAGTTATACAGCAGCCAGAGTCTAACGTTCAAAGCAGTGTGCTTGGGGTCATTGTCCTGGTAGAATTTAAAATCGTTATGTAGGGTCAATTTTCGTGCTGAAGATTTCAAATTTTGATTCAAAATGTCAATATACTTGTACTGATCCATTATACTGTCAGTAAAAACAAAATTACCAACTCCAGCGGACGACATACACCCCCATACCATAACTCCTCCTCTACCATGTTTTACTGTTGGCACCAAGTTCGGTTTGCGAAATTCTTCCCTTGGTTTTATCCACACCAAGATTCTACCGTCGGAACCAAATATATTAAATTTACTCTCATCAGCAAATATAACTTCATTCCAGTAATGAGAATTCTTATTTATGTTGGATTTTGCGAAAACCAGTCTGAGTTTTCTATTCTTTTCACTTACGAAGAATTTTTTCCTGGCTGCTCTACCGTGATATCCAGTAGATCGAATTACTCTTCTAATAGTCTCAGAATTAACAATTACTCCATATAATGCTTGTAAATCAGCAGCAACTTTAGGAGCACTCATTCTTGGATTTTTTAAAAATATGTTGAACGATAATTCGTATTATTCCATTGGATAGCTTTGATGGTCGGCCAGGTCTTCTTTTATCCTGAATCATATGATTCTTTTTATATCGTTTAATGATATTGAAAACTGTTGAATGACTGAAGTTAACTATTTCAGTAGTTTCTCTGATAGATTTTCTACGTTCAATATGCAAATTAATAACTAATTTTCGAATTTTAGGCAAAGTTTCTTTTCGTTTAGCATTCATGGCTGCACAGAGCTAAAAAACACAAAAATTCCGAAAAAAAACTGCAGAAAAAGACTGCAGACGATTTTATAAATTATTGCTAATTGCTTTTGAGTAAAAATAACCCCCCCCCAAAAAAAATTTTATTGTAGTACGTAGTAGTATATAAAGGTGTCACATCTATTATGTGAGCCATTTTTTGCTCCGTTCTAAACAATAGTATTTTTATTAAATTATTATTTTAATATTTTGAGAAAATGTATGTTATGTAATAATTGTTACTAAATTTAAGTATGAAACACACCCACAAAAAATTTTTACATGTTTTTAAATTTATTTTATTACAGTTTCTTTTTGTAAAGCACAAGTATCCCATCACCTTTTGTGAGACACTGTACTTTTGTAGTTACCACTGAAAAGGATTTAACGAAATTACAGAAAAGGAAGCGTTGGAAAGAGCAATTCCAAGAAACTGGATGTTGTAATAGAAATTTGCTTTATTCATAAAAACTGAAATTATACCTATGGTATCAATGAAATTCCGACACGTAACCTTTATTTAATGACAAGACATGACCTTTTATGAGGCAGACACATATTGGCCATCAACAGATACAACCTCCAAAATACTATTGGTTTTTAATTAATCAGGGGGAAAATTTAGAAATTAAATTTATGATTGAAGTATCCAATTGTTGCGAAAGTAATTCGAACTTAAAGCAGTAACGTATTTTTAGTCCAAAGGGATTTGAATCCCGAAGGACTGTTAGTTTCGTTTTGGCATTTTGCGTCGGACTCATAAATGTCGGTTCACTTTTCAAACTGTTGCCACAAAATGTTAGAGTCCTGCATTATATTTGAAGAAATTAAATAATGAAAAATCTGCATAAATGTATGTATATTTCTCGCATTGTGATAAAACAACGGTACATAGAGTCATCGAATTTTGAATAACGTAATCCTCCAACGAATATGAGCATGTGGAAGACCAAATTTGAAATTCGAAATTTGTTTTATGATCGATTTCCTATTTTTTAAAAATTGACGAATTTTTGATTAACAAACTCAAGGATTTCAAAGCGACAATGGCAACGTTGTGCAGAAAAAACATTTTTATCTCCAGCGCAAAAGTCTCTGTATCGAAAATTCTAAAGATATGCTCGTTTTAAAACTATTTTGCGATATTGCTGTTGCACTGGATCTTATGGTTTAAGTGCGAGGAACATGATATTTAATAAAGAAAGGTAACACACAAAATGTTAAAAAACGCCCCTTTGGACGTAATTTAAAATCTGAAACATTTCAGATTTCTTTTTATTATTTTTATTTCTAAAATATAAATTCTTGTATTGCTTATTTTACGGCAAATGAATTAAGTCTTTCGGCACAACAGGCAAGGCCGGAAACACTGTCGATATATTTAATTCACCACTTGCTGGATGAAATATTTAATTTGCACTTTGAATACAAACTGAATTATAAACAAGGCAATATTATTATTTTTATTAAATATACAAGAGTTCTTTAACATTTATAAAAAGACGACTTTAAAAATTTGCAAAGATATCATGTTAAAGCGAAATTTTCGGATTATATGTGAATTTTGTTGCTTTTTTTAGAGTGTTATTCTCAAACTGCAACGTAATGTTTTTCATCAGATTTAGTGATATTTAAACCGCATATCATTTTGAAAGTTTGTTCTAATATATTAGTTTAGTATGAAAACAAAGCGATTATAAACGATAGATTATGCCGTGCAATAGGAAATGTAGACTATTCGTTTAGGATTTTAAGGCTATCGTTTATTTGTTAAGTTTAAAATGATTATGTTTAAAGGCGAAGAAATAAATTTCTACAATTCTCTTTTAGTAGAAACGTTATAATTTATGATGTACTACAGAAACTTAAATAGAGATTAGGATCTTTCACCGTCTTCTTTTCTTAAAGAAATTCCTGACCTCCGAATTAAAATGTTATCTTAACCCTTTGAAGGTCAAAATGCCCCAGTTGGCCATTCAAATGACCAGAAACGCCCGAAATGGGCAAGATTGCGAAGCTGTTTTCTTCCCTTTCCCTATTGTATTCCGAAGCCTTAAGTTAATCTCCAAAGCTCCCAAAAGGTAATGGAAGCTTCTTTGTTAGGACGTAGAACTGATGTCATTTGAAATATTCACACCTTTTTATGCATTAATGGGCGGAGAAGGTGAGGAAACGGATGGGATGGCTAATGGACGGGGACGGGCGTTTCAGCATTTTAAGCATGTAGGTTAGCGAATGTTTCAGTTTTCTAAGGGTTAATAATTCTTCCATTATTTCAATCTCATGATGAGAAATTGTTACTAATTTTGAAGCTATGATTAACACAAATAACCCTAATTTGATCGCTATACAAGTATTGCCGATACAGACAACTGAAGCTAAGTGGTGTATTGTATTTGTTGAAATTTCTACGTAATATAAATCAAAACTTTTTACCATAATTAGATAAAAAATAATCGAATACACTGATGAGAGTGCTTAATATAAATATGGAATTTAGATTAAACACGCGGTCATCGTCCTTCTCTTTCCAAAAACGCACAAACTAGTTAATTTTGATATGAATGGTTATTATTATATGAAATTTGATATACGGAGTTTCGTATAAAATCAGGTATGTTTAGGAAAGGTGTCAAAGCGTATTTGAATAAATTATACCTACGTGCTGAGCACCTGAAAATCATTATCTTTTAAGATACATATTTACTTGCAATTTTTTTCGCAAGATGATTTTCCTTCTTGTGTATTTAGCAAAAGCATTTCTTTACTTTTATTTTTTAAACGACTCATCTCCGCATATCATAGCAAATAATCACATCGAAAGACAGAGTAATACGTATGGCTGTATCTAAATTAACATTTATGATTATATCTGATACCTGAAATCCCTATTTTATGTTAAAAATCTGTGTAAAAGAAAATGCAAAAAGAATCTTTGCTTAAATCAAATAAAAAAAAAATTAAATCATATCAATCAAATAAAATACAAATAATAATTTTAGGGCTTTCTACAAAGATTTCATTTTTGAATTAAACTCATTTAAGTTTGAAGCCACTTAATAGAATTCTGTTACGATGTTGCATATTATAAATCCTTAGATTTCAAAAATTTAAACAAGTGTAAATGAAAAATAAAAACATGGGAATATTGTATTCTGCAGAAGATCCAAAAGAACAGTCTTCTCCAGCCAAAACGTCAGGACATTGGGTGACTCCTCCAAGGAACAATCAGTGTGATCCGTACCGAAGGGTATGAATAAAATTTACCACCTTTTGTTTGCATGAAGAGAATTTATTTTTTATATTTCTGGAATGTGATTATGATCAGTATTTGTATTAAATAATTACAATAAGTACTTGTATGCATTAAAGTTTCTGTACAAATTCCTATACATTATTGAAACCGCATGTAACGAACGACTTTATTTTAAATAGAAAGGAAAATCTTAATGTCCGAATGCTTGCATATGAAGTAGTAATTTAATAACGATATTATTTTAATAATATATAATAGCTGAATTTTTTATTTAACTCATTACATTTTTCTGACGACAATAAATGGCAAATTTAGCCATTAAAGTAAATGCAGTTATCGTATTAGATAAAATCAATATATATGGTCAGGCTCTTTTGCTAATTACTTTCCTTTAAATACAAAAGTATTTGTTTTATTTGAATCAGTTATAAATAACTGAGTAGTATACATTTATTTATTATATTAGCGTTTTTTTATAATTCGCTTTATTCTAAGTTCCTAAATTTTATTTATAATTTAATTTAAGTTTTAATATTAAATGAATAACTCATCTTCATTTGTAAGATATTTATTTATAAATTATATTAAGATATTATTTGCTGTAAGATTTTAGTTGTCTGTCACCGGAAAGTTTAAAAGCATCTGAAAACGAAATCATGAATTTTACCCTAAGTTAAAGCAGCGACTAAAATTTAAACTGTGATGTACACTTAAAAAAAAAAATAATTTAGGATCATAAAAGGACTTACCGTACATGTTACTATTTAGGACTGTTAAATATTTAAGACAACTTTTCTATCATAGTTATAATTGAAAGAAGACATATGTAGTATCATCTGTGGTGCTACTTTGGTAGATGGTTGCACGGATTTTTTTTTTTTTCGAGCGACTTATTTACACAAGTCATAAGTACATAAGTCGTATCACACGAGGAAAAAAAAAAAAAAAAAAAAAAAAAATTGCTATACAAGTTAGTTATGGTGACCGATACTTTGTTGTCATTTTATTTAAAAAATAATGCTTTTTATTATGCATAAATTCCGTGTTTTAAATATTATTTATGGCTTCTAAATATTAAAAATCAATTTAATTTTGCATTTTATTTGAAATAAAATTTTAATTGTTTATGACATTTTATGTAATTTTATGTTTTTGGATGATGTAATGAATGACGTCACATTACATTAAAAGTAATTGGTTTTAATATCTATAAATTTAATCTAATGTTTAAAACATTATTTATGACTGTTAAATATTAAAATACAATTTAATTTTGCATTTTTTTAAAATGATGTTATTATGTATGATTATTTAAATAATATTAATTCTATGCGTGATGTAATCAGCTCCCTGACTGGTTACTGAATATTTGTGCATTACCGTGCCATCTTAAAATTTTATTATTCATCTCTTCGAATTCCTTACATTTCATAGGGAACGGATATGTCCCTTTCAATAATTAATGTTGTTATTGGTAAGTACCAAGAATTATTGGTATCGAAATCAAAAAATTGTCTTTTGAGACCTTATTTTGGTCAACCTGGTTTTCCTAATCAAAGATTTATTTATAAATTGCTACAAGGGTCAGAGGAAATTTATTTTAAATTTTTGGAGAAAACCACGCTAATTGCTTCTTCAGTGAAGTAGGATAAATGTGGATTACAGATGAAGATTGTTAAAAAAGCCAATTCTGGGGACGGCCGTATATGGTATTGTGGCACACGGTGGAAGAAATAACCGCTGTAACGGTAAAATGTATTAGATATTTCTCCTCTTTTACCGGCAGTAAACTTCTAATTGCTATCATTTTAGCTCTAGTGTACGAAGCGTTCGTATTTACTTATTTTGAAGTATTTGAATTTAAGTAATATTTTAATTCTTTTAAACGTTTGCGCAATGTTTTTGTAGCGGTGTTTTTATCCTATTTCATTGCTATATGAGAGTAATAATTTAACCTTACTTTAGTATTTTATACTCGTAGTAAATGTATTTATTTACATTTGCCTGCCATCTTAAAAAACAACGTCTTCAACAAAAAATTAATTCATTATTTTTAACAATATATATATATATATATATATATATATATATATATATATATATATTTTTTTTTTTTTTTTTTTTTTTTTTTTTTTTTTTTTTTTAAGTTTCGAATACTTTACTATGGGCAAAATACGTAGAACAGCGTTTTTCAAGGTGGCTGACGATTGTTAAAACCGCGCTAACAATTGCGCCAAAGTAAATCGCCAAAAATCCGTGTAACCGTCTACCAAAGTAGCACCTCATTTGGATGGTAACACCTGCTATTTTAATCAACCATTCATCAATATCGTAAAAAATATCAGTAACTAAAACTTTTTGCATGTCATAGCTAGCAGCCTAAGCAGTAAACCTGCTTTTTATTTTCAAGCATCTCATTCTTTGTTGATGAATTCTCACTATTTCTTTCAAAAGAATGGTAATTGTTACTTTTCAACCACATAGCAAATAAGACAGAGGAAGAGGTCTAATAAGTTAATACGTTAATTGTTTGATAAATTGTTATACTTATACTTCCAACAATTAACGTTTAAAAGTAGAGCTACTGTTAAAAGAAAATTGCATTAGTATAGCATTTGGTTTCTTTAAAGTTTTCGTAATTTAATTGATTGATTTATCTACCTAGAAATTACACCTTTTATTTTAACAAAGATTTAGCATTTAAGATAGTATCAAATTCTCTGTTTTCTGGTTTCAACGTAATTTAAGATTAATGTTGATAAATTTTATAAAGTGTTAATTAATAAAATAGTTAAAAAATTCTTTGCGTATTCTTAAAAATATTCTTATAATGGCAAAATTAATTACTTAATAGTTTAAATAATTTAATTTCCTGATTTTATGCCTTATTCATTCGGGATACGCAAAGCCATTATTTTCTTAAGTGTGACACCAAACTCTATTGCTGCTCTGCGTTTTAACAGAGGTGCATAATTAATAATCAAATAGTTGAAATTGATGCTCCTAACATATGAACTTGAATAATAGAAACATGTAAGCTATTTAAAATACTAATACATAGGAAATACCTGATAATAATTAGAAAAAATATATTAAAATGCAGAAAAATTGATGCGAAGTTTTCATATATGCTAAAAGAAAGCTGCTGGTTCATTGTTGCATCCAACAAAATTTTTGTTGAATGGAATACCCATTTTTTTATTTCTACAGTAATAATTTTTTTTTGTATAATTGTTATTTATGTTTAAATATATATGGATATACAGGGTTATGTCACACGTTTTATCGCATTTTGAAGTCCTATATCTTCTGATATATGGGTAATAATTTAACTGGAAACTGACGTAACGAAAGAAAATTTGTTACATATTTTATTTCACACGTACAAATGTCCTATGGCGCAACGCGTAGAAGCTATACCTTCCATTCAAAACGCGAGTTTACAGCGGAAACGAATCTGAAGTTTAAAATATGCAACGTATTTATCGATTGTTTTTCTACAACATGCATTTCGAAGACAATACGATGAAGGTCCACCAAGTCGTTGAAACATTCCTCGATAGTATTGGCAGTTCAGACGCATAGATTGTTTATGCAAAGTGAAAAACTCTGGACGACCAAGGTTTTCAAATGGTCAAATGGAGACAGTTCCGCGCATACCGTAAAAATTAAGAAATCGTTTTGCCACGAAGTTCGTATTTCGCAGTCAAATATTTGTGAGATGAAACGTGAACTGAAACCTTATCATTTACAGATATTGCAAAATTTAGAGCCAGATGATGTTATCAATGACACAAATTTAGTTGAGGTATACGAGAAACCATGATTTTACCTCCCGTCAAATATTCAATGACAAAGCGACATTTCATTTGCTCGCAATGGTAAAACTTTACCCTTTCTGGATATGGGGCATATAACATATTCATAATGTCGTTGAACAGAAAGAGAATTTACAAAACTAAGAGATTTTTATGGTATTCCAAAGGGAATGGTGTATGGATCTCCTTTTTACCGTCGATAACAGTGTGATGTGTTTATCCTGATGATTTTACAGTTGGTGTTTGTATTATTTTCTTAAATGAAAGATGATTCTGAAAATTTCCTAATCTAGTCTAGGGACGTCCATCTTAATGACGCACTAAAGTACGTAGTTATTTGAATGATGAGCTCTTACATCGTTGATCTGGTCAATAAGGGAATGATGAATTATCAATTTTCATAGATGATCACCAAGAGTTCCCATCCCGAAGATTTGTTTTTCGTTTGAGGTTCCGTTAAGGACCACGTTTATGTTCCTCCGACACCGGAAACTTTGGAGGATCGCATTACAGCTTCTTTACAGACTATAAATTAGGAAATGTTACAGCAGGAGTAGAATGAATAACGATCCTCTTGGGCATATGCTCTAATATAAAATAGGATGAACCCACTTTGAAAATTTACAGCGCTAAGCCTAAAATTTGATATTTTTATTTATTGAATTATTCAAATAATTTACTTTTAAAAATCTACGAAATCGTACTAAAGTTTGGTGAATCATTTATAATATCTGTACATATAACGGGTAATTTTAATATCTTTCTCGAGAAAAAGGAAAGTGTAGAAAAGTCATCAAATAGACATATTTATTTCTCGAATGAAAGAAAACATTTTAAATTTAATTTTCATTTTACCTCGCTTCATGAAAAAAAAAAAAATTTTTTTTTTTTTTTTTTTGTAAATAAGTAGTTACAGAATGTATGAATGCAGACAGAATTATAATATTATTTTTTGACATATTAACAAAAAACAGCTTAAGTTTAAAATACAGATATAGCATTCAAATTAATACGTAAGCATCTGCAAGTATCTAATTCTGAAGCGAAATTTATTATAAAAAAAAACAATTTTATACCGAATCAATACTGTGAAACTTAGCGCAAAAATGCAGCTCTAATTCTGCCATACTCTACAGCATCTAGCCATACTTCTTAATGTGGATAATTTTAAAATGTAAATGCATTCAATAAAGACGCATAAAATAAGAAACTCGTAAATTGAAAAGATGAAAAAGATTTCCTATTGATCAAAACTTCAATGCGAAAAATAAGTTAAACGTAAAAACGTAAATGAACATTTTGCAGCTTTCTTCTTTATTTTCTTAAATGTATATTTTTTTACATTTTAAATATTTCTTGCTTTCGGTATACGTATTTAATCCAAAAATCCTAAACAGAAATTTCTAAAGAAAACTGAAATTCAAAGTATTATTGTAGGAACTATATTATATATATTATATGATTATGCGATATTTATATGAAACTTCAGATTTACTGTCTAGACTACAGAGCTTCACTCTGCGTCTAAAAGTAAGACGGAATGAATAGCGGAATAAATAGAAGAAATCTTAGAATTTCAAGCAATTATTCATGAAAAATCAAATACGAATTTTAATTAATAATTATCCTTTGTTATTTTTCTATTAAGTAAAGTTAAATTTTCAGAAAACTATAGAAAACCGTATTAACTGCGACATTGCTAATACTTAAATTGCTGTTTATGGCTTAAAGAAATTTATTCTTGCAGTTTAAAATACATTAATAATAGAAAGCTCAGATCATATTGTTTCAGTTCTCCTAATTTCTTTTTATGATTTACCTATTTATTTAAGGATGTAAGGCAGAGAAAATTTTATAGATAAAGTAAAATTATGTTAGTGAAATAAATATTTTTGGCTATCCCATTAAGCATTGTTTCATTGAAATGCTGATTAGAAGATTTAGAATATTATCAGATGAAGTTGAATATATTAATTTCACTATATTTCAACTTTAGTAAATTAAAAAGCCAGATACTTTTAATATGTAAAAATACGACAAATTATAACCCATTTTAAACTATTCTTGATACTCTTTACTTTAAATAAAATAAAATACGTAACTTTTCCTTCATCGAGATAAAGCTAGCGCGGAAAGTATAATGGATATACCAATAAATTGTTGTAGCTGGTCTTTTTCCCAAATCAGGAAAATAGTGTATAAATAAAATAGTGTATTTTAAAAATTAACTGAATCATATTTTCTTAAAAATATTATTATTCATTTTTGAGACACCTAGATTTATTTACTTTTTAACATAAAGTTATTTTTTTTTTAAATTTTAACTGAGAATCTTATTCTTTTAAGCTCACGTACGGTTATGAACTCAATGTGAGCATAAAATGACAACTAAAGATTTGGAGAATTCTGTGAGACTGGTCCATATTTCCTGAACGTTTTTCCAATTGTTTCGGAGGAACAATACGATATATATATATATATATATCGTATTATTCCTCATATATATATATATATATATATATCGTATTGTTGTTTCATATAACATGGACACGACAACAATATTAAGAAAATAATCTGGATTTACACGGTTTTCAAGTAATTATGTCTTTATGTTGAGGTTTCTCAAAACTATATATATATATAATATATAGTTTTGAGTTATATATTATATATACTATATATTATATATAACAAAACTATATAACTATATAACTATATATTATACATAACTCAAAACTATATATTATATATATATATAGTTTTGAGAAACCTCAACATAAAGACATAATTACTTGAAAACCGTGTAAATCCACATAATTACTTGAAAACCGTGTAAATCCAGATTATTTTCTTAATATTGTTGTCGTGTCCATGTTATATGAAACAATGGTTCTCAGAACCTAATCCGAAGATAGGTTTCCCACCCCACATTTTGTTGGAGAGTACCCCGGGGGAAGATCCAGTGGGAGTCCCGGGGGAGATCCAATGGAGAGGGGTCTCTCACCCCTCTCCACTCCCACCTATCCACATGAGAAGACTTTCGGCACTGCGCATATTAAATGCCGCCATGCCGCACCGACACTACACATTTACAAGAATCCAAGCCTTCTTCGGGATTCGAAACCGGGCCCTTCGGTACCGTACTAGGCTTCCCTGACCACTACACTTTGATCTTTGCCAAAAGGCCGAGATGCGCATGTATATATTGTATGCACATGTATATATTTCTTTGCACATTGCTGTACTCTTCTTCAAGTGCCTTTTATGCACATGTATATCTCTTTTTTTGCATTTTATAAATGCCATCTGCTTAGCCGGGGCTGCCCAGGGCTGCGGCCTGGTAGCTAGTGGTTGACTCCCGCCGAGTTGGTAACCAATTCTGCATGGATATATCTATACCCGGGTCGGAAGCCAACTCAGCGGTTTACCTTCCCTAACCACTATACCGTCTGGGCGACATTTTCTTAATATTAATAAATATATTTAAAAGTAAAAACGTTTAACACATAATTATACAGTAAAACAGCGTTACATGCATAATCAACACAATTTTAATTAGAATAGTGGAAACTGAGGAGTCGAAACTTCATACAATTCCATATTTGAATTATATACTTTTTATCATTAGTTAAGAAAAAATCAGAAAAATAACGATTACTCAAAAATTTAAATGTAGAATTGTGTGAAAGTTACCCACAGTATGCAAGCATAATAGGTATAAAATAACAGGATAAGAAATTACCAGACAATTATGGTGTTATAGAAATTAGTATATGTTTGAAATGAAAATATCGGATTAGTCAGTTGGTATAGGGAACGTACGTTTAATATAAAGTATGATTTCCCCTAAAAGCAATACAGCACACGCAGCGAAGGTTGCTACTATCAGTTATAATGTCTATCAGCTCCTTAGGAAGTTAGAGCCATCAATTTTGCAAAGCAGTTATAAGTGTGCCTAGGGTCTAAAAATGATGATTGAGAGCAGCTATACGTCTTCTTAAAGCAACCCGAACATGCCCTATAGAAATGATCTGGTGATTTACCTGGCCACTCCACGCGCTGAATTGTTTGCTGCTGAAATAATCTTCCACGATGTGAGCACTGCGCCGTTCGAAGCTGTCGTCCTGTAATAGGAAATCATTTCCTTTTGTTCCGGCGTAAGACAGCACATAAGCACCAAAGATGCCATCTCTATAGGCCTGAGTATTCACGGTTCTATGTGGAACGACATGGTGCGTTCAACCAAAGATGTACCACAACCGTCCATTGATCAGCTGTCCAGTGGAGGTGTTGACGTGCCCATCTCAAACGTTCGCTTCTATGACGTGACGTGAGCGGCACGCAAATGACTGGTCGCTTCGCTTACAGACATCGTTTGTGAAGCCTTCTACGCAGGGTTGAGTTGACACCAACCTTCAAGGGCTGCAGCAAGGGAGAATCTGAGTGGAGTCAGAGCTGAGGTCCTGTACCTTCTTTCGCATAACAATAAATATTGCTCATCAGTGCTCCTCGTAGCTGTTGGCCGTCCTTGTCTGAACGTCATGGATGCCGAATCTGTAATTAGAAATTGTTGCTAGAGTCTATGAACGACAGGAGGACTCACATTTAGCCATTCGGCTATTTCATGTGACTATGTCCTTCCTCTAGTCTCCCATTGGCTCTTCATCACAGTTCTTTGGGCAAAGGATGCCTATAAGTCATTTTTACAAATTGGCTATTCCAGAATTCTTATCTCAGTATCACAGCGTAATTTGCAGGCTTCCTCTGAAACATGCAAATTTGCATACTGCAGTTTTACTCAGGAATTATTATATGACAACACATTCAAATTTTATGCGTATTGGCTTATTTTTGAAGAGTTACTGATATTTTTGTGAGTTTTCCTTAATTTTTGGACACCATTGTAGTTCTAAAGGTATTTATATCCGAAGCACAATTAAACAAACTTTCCCAAAATTCTAATCAGGCAGTTCTGAGAATTTACGAACTCAAACAGAGAAATAGCTTATGAAATTCTAGTGGACAAATAAAAATATTCTTGAAATTACGTCGAGAATTTTGTAAGCATATTACTTTCTTAAAATTTGTAAACATGTGAATAAATATATAGGTAAGGTAACTTTTTTAATATTCGTAACAATATACAGAAGAATTTTATGTATAATTCAGCCCATTTAATGGGAGTAATTTGCTGTAATGCAAATGTATATAAACCCTTAAAGAACTGGGGCTTTAAAAAGCAAAATCTTAGAATTACTTTTATTGTAAATTTGTTTCTAGAGAAAAGTTTCAGATGGTGTTTGTTTCAAAATGATTGTAAGGAATCGCGTTGTAATACATAAAATTTCAACTTTTTGAATGATTTAAACGTACCTGACAACTTAAATGATTAATGCGAAGAAATTAAACAATTTTCATCTTGAATATATTGACCGATTTTTTAATTTATTATGCGCTCCTCAATTAGTTAGTACACGGAAGATGAGAAATGGGCCGTTGAAGTCGTTTTGAGGGAAACTGGCCAGTATTCACTTACACATAGGAAAAAACACAGTAACAAGCATGCAATCGCTAGGACTCGAACTATTAGTGTCCAGAGGCTCTTGCCGCTCGGCTGCTGTTGGGAACATTGGTCCTATTCTGTGCGTGACATTAGAAATATAAGGTAGGCCGTCAGTATACGCAGCTCTTCTATAAAATGGAGTGTAAAATATCGGTACGTGTGGTCGTGGTTATTACATGCAGAAAAAATAACTGGTGAATTCAAAATAATATTCTAATACAAAAAAATATTGAATTATGGAAAAATACTTAGTTGAAATGATTACATTTCTTTTGAAATTTATTTAATATTTTCAAAATATGTCAGAATAGATGTTTTCCTTTTGTTAAATAAAGTTCGTCAAAATCTAATTTAAACGGCTTATTACATTTACTATTATTAATAATATTTTTGCTACTATTATTATTCTGCTTAACTAAGAATATTGTAACTAAGAGCACCGAAACGGTATAAGGCATTTTCTATCTTCTGACATAGTTGTAAATTAATCTATGTTTTTTTTTTTTTTTTTTTTTTTTTTTTTTTTCCAGCAAGAAGATATAACTTACGCGGAACTGGCATTACCGTTGGACCAACAGACTGCCGCCACGATGACAGTTCGGAGAAAAGAACCTCCCACAGAATACGCCAAGCTGGACTTGCAACGCCACATGCACCCCCAGAAATGCGGGGAGGAAGATGAAGAAATCAGCTGCACGTCTTGCGATACACCACTTATGAAAAATAAGCGGGAGAGTGCCGTCTGAAGCTTAATATTGCCTAAGCAGTCGTTTGTGGAAATGACAACTATATGAAGCTTGTGGCCATCTTTTTACAGAAGTGCCGTATTTAGGATTTTACCGCAGCTCTTTGGGGCCCATCTGAGTGCAGGGTTTTCTGTGGGCTGTTCTTCAAGCAACATGATTTTGAAGCCCCGTTAACTGCATTCCAGCATCCGATGTATATCATCAACAGAAAGGAAATTCGAATTTCTCTTTTACAAATGAGGAGCTTTACGATGCAGTGTGGTAAAAGAGCTTTTGATCATCATCTTTGATGCATATCTCTATGAGTTTTAAGATTGAAGTATCATTTCGATATTACAAATATCAGTCCCGCGTTTTTGTGTTACAGGCTTTACAACTGAATGGTCAAGAACTGGTTTTAAGCACCTATTGTAGCCTCTAGTAGAGGCAGAGAAGCAGCATTAGAAATTATTTCCTTCAACTCATCTTCAGGTGTAACGACGTTTAGACCAATTTCGTCAACTTGAGCCACCATGACGTGCAGAAATTCATAGAAACATCAGATTTCTAGATATATATGCCCTTTCCCCAGGCGTATGTAAAAAGCATAGAATGGTTGACTTTTTGAAGAGTTGTATTGAATTTTAAATGTGCAGGACTCCATGCAGTTGAACATTTATGGAACTCCAAAGTTACTAAAAGGACTGAGAATATTTTATTAGAAATAAAAGCATTGGTGTTGCACAAAATACTCAAAGTTACCTTGTGGTTTCAATACCATCATCAAGGATGATGATTTTACCGGTGCAGACTATCCTGGTTCTCGTTTAGTTGAATTTCGATCTCGACTCTCTGAACTCTCTGTGTTTACTTATGTAACGTCAATTTTGTAAAAAATAACCGAAGTTTTTCGATATCTAGTGTGGTGATTCTTTGTGTTCAGCTTTTCATTTTGTCTTACAAGCACATGAATTTACGAGCACTTGAATTTTTATACGACTTTAGATCACGTGCGATCATTTTTTATTTAAATTATTTTATTTTTGCTCTTGTAATGCAGAAATAATTTTTTGTAAAAATATGTGTATCTTATGCAAATCCTGTGATTCTAGTGTGTGAAATTACAGTTTACAAAACCACTAATTATTCAGGAGTTTCTCTTGTGATTCAAATACAAGTGAGCAAAGTAAACATATGTAAATTATGAGTATATATATATATATTCAGTGTTTGGGAAATGAAGTTTCTGTAAATAAAGATATTTGTTTATCATTCCAAACAGTGAATTATGATGAGTATGACAATCGGAGAGGGACATTACATAAGGGATTTTTTTTTACTTTTATTTCAGGGACATGTTTGGAAAGATAGATTCCACCTGTTTGGAAATATATAATTATATCTCAGATATAAGCAGAAGTTGTATGACAATGGCTCAAATGACTATGTTCTTAAGAATAATGTTGATGTCCTATTGTAAATCCGACACTTTTTTAAATAAATAGAAAATAAATTATTATTTCGTTTCTTAACTCATCTTTCTTTCTTTGAAAGTGCTTATTTATATTATAATAGTTTAATTAAGATTGTGTCGTAAACATTTAATTTATACACTGACTACCAATAAGTATTTGGACACCTGTGATAGAAAAGAAAACCTAACTTTATTCAAAATCAATAGTTGGTAGAGCCTCCACGAGAGGCTGAAAGGTATTTTCTCACACTGCACCGTTTGAAAGGTATTTTAATTACAGCGTGGACCCTCCGGGGCATACTTTCCACAAGTCTTTGTATAGCAGCTATTGGTATTTTCTTCCACTCGGCTTGGAGAAGACATAGAAGTTCCTTCACCGATTTTGCACGGGTAGTGCACCCCTGAATTCGGCGATGCAACTCGTCCCAGAGGTTCTCGAAAGGGTTCAGGTCTGACTCTGGGCAGGCCAGTCCATTCAATGAACTCCATTGGCACCATACCAAGCCTTGGTTAACGTCGAAACATGACAACTGGCGTTGTCGTCCTCAAAGTAACAGGGGTCCAACCCGTAAAACTGCCACAACGTAGGAAGCACATTGTCATCCAAAATAGTGCAGTAGGCATCGGAGTTGAGGTTACCATGAATGGGGACCAAGGGTCCCAGCCCATACCAGGAGAAACACCCCCAGACCATAATTGCACCTCCGCCGAACTTGACTGTTGGCACAATTCTGGCAGGAGACGTTCTCCAGGTAGACGCCAGACCCAGACCCTGCCATCCGAACGGTAAAGGACCTTGATTCGTCACTCCAAAGAACCCGTTTCCACTGATCTACGGTCCAATTTCGATGTGCTTTGCACCACATTAACCTGTTGAAACTCCTCGCGGATGAGGGCCATCGGTTGGGTGCGGTTCTTCCGAATTTCTCTGGACAGCCCTCGTCGGTCTCTATCTCCCAGTTTCGTTGGTCTGCCGACTCTGGGCACATTCCGACAATCACCGCTCACCTTCCACTTCTTAATCACATAGGCCACTGTCGATTTTGGATACTTCAGATGGCTAGATATGTCCCTTAAGGATCGGCCACATTTGTGATACCTGATAATTATACCTTTCTCGAAATCAGAGAGCTCCGAACTGCGAGGCATCTTGCATGCAACTAAAGCCGATGCTGTTTCCTACACGATATATACCGGCGGAGTCCGTAACATACCTTAGGACCACAGATATAGTCATTTGCATAGGTGTCCAAATACTTATTGGTAGTCAGTGTATATCAATATTAAGATATGCAATCTGCGTGTGTAACGAGTTGTAGTGTTGTGAACATTTAGTGTATATATCTATTAAAAAATGAAATCAGCGCATATAGCAATAAAACTGCACATTTTGCAATCATTCAGGAAATATGTTACGTTCCACTAAATGCCTACCTACTTCCATAAATTTATGAAATATTTATGTATGCTGTAGAGAGATTAGGTTATATCGTTGTAGGAACCTGAAAAATGTGTCGTGTCATCCCCAGGATTCAAATACCCGAACTCTAGAATACGCATCGAACGTGCTTCCATTTACACCAGGAAGGTATGCAGAAAGAAAGGAGAAAATACCTTTCAGACTCCCCTTTTGAAGGGCTACTGTGGAGCCTATTCGCCAAATCGTGATGGTAAGGAATTATCGTTCGCTACTTTTTAGTTCGGGTGCCACTTCTAGAATTTCTTGGAATTTTTCGAATCAGGAAATGGAAGAAATCCTCAATTTCCTCGACGGGATTCGAACTTCGGCCTCTCTAATACTCTTCAAGCCTTCTTCCAGTAACACTACGAAGGTATGCGAGAACAATCGAGAAAATACCTTAAAATATTTTAATATATATAATGGCACAATAAATGTGATTACGTTTTGCGTGCAGCCATAAATATACTTTCCAATAACCTGTTAAATTGTGTGATATAGTCTTATAACTTTTTAACTAAACAAATCTCATAATTTCTTAATAAGTCGTATTTGGATGGTAAAAATTTCAAAAACTTAAAGCTGCAGATGCACGAAGAAGAATTTGACCTTAAATGTACCCAAAGAACCCTTACAAACTGATAAAACATTACGAACTTGCCCAAAAAAGCTTTTAATTTATCAGAATATGCCACATCGCTTGAGAAATATATATTTACGAGATACAAAATTTTTGTGAGATACTATTCAGCATTTTAAATGACACCAAGCCGAAGGTTTGAAATACTGCATTTTCCATTTAACATTCATTCTGTTGTAGAGACATTAGGATTATTTTTGAAGCAGGCAAGATGAAAAATTAGCAACGCCTTCTCCGGGAATCAAACCACGGACCTCTGGAATATCGGCCCAGCGTACAGACCACCACACCACGAAGGCACGCCAAGAAGGTGGGAGAAATACCTTATACACTCCCCCTTTAAAAGGGCGACTGGCTTTTTTAGGGGATCCAATCGCCAAATCCTAGAAATAAGCAGGCAAAATGAAAAATTATCAACGCCTTCTCCGGTGAATCGAACCACGGGCCTCTGGAATGCCGGCCCAGTTTGCAGACCACCACACCGCGAAGGCACGCCAAGAAGGTGGGAGAAATACCTTATAATGTAGTGATGTATCGACGATAATTAATTGTGTATAATCCTGCCACTACGGTGGCCACAGGAGTGGTGCTGGAAAATTCATGAAGACATTTCTATTTCATTTTCTTCACACCCACAACCCAACTGCCTTCACTTTTCTTCGAACCTTGCTGTTGATGAGGTATTGCAGTATGACATAATGCAAATTAGTTATTTCTTTAAACCCAGTTTTCTAGATTTTTAGTTAAGCTTAAGAATATATTAAATTTATAAATACTCTCATAACATTTAATGATAGAATTAAGAAGTATTTCAATTACCTACACACCTTAAATACCGCCATACTAAACAGACGAAGTTGGAGCTCTATTACTTGAACAGTCAGCTTTATTTAACGTTATGTTTAACGTTTATTGTTTAACATGGAAATAAATAAACTAAAAAGACCAACACATTTTAAGTTAGCTGGTATAGACTATTGCTATTTTTATACAACATTGACGAGCATGAATGTAATAGTAAGTTCTTTTTAGAAATATAATATTGCTAAAAAAACTGTATTAACCCTGAAGTATTTCACACTACAAATATATTCCTGAAAACTGGAACAGAGGTTGATTCGTGATGTGAAGAAATGGTTGATTAGCAAGTGAAATAACTCACTTTTTGAAAGAAAATTTTCCCTTTTTACATAGTCAGTTATCTTGAATAAATGAAAATGGCTAGAAAGTATCTGATTAGAAATAAACACAATTCATTACGCTGATTCAATAAACAATCAACTCTAGAAGAATTCGAAATTTGTTTACGCATTTGCTAAGACGTAGGGACTTGACACATATCATTTTATCTGATAATATCCGATTTCAAAATCAACGGATACTTATTAGATTCAAAATAAACGCGAGGAAACTCATCGTGTCATCGTAATGAACAGAATAAATCTTGATCAGATTGCAAACGTATTTATTTATTTAACAAATATGCCAAATTTAAAAACGTTTTATTGACGTTTGCAGTATCTGACGAGTGTTTATTGACGTTTTCAGTATGTGAATAATTCCCAATGAATTTACCGTAATTGGAACTGAAAGGTGAAACTTGTCGTCACCCACTATCCTTCGTAACTGAGACCATGTGTGTAAAATAACGTTTATAGTTGACAACAGCGTAAAACGTCCCGCCCTGAGCGGCGTACTATCCTTTGTAGCTGAGTCCGTGTGTAGCACCTTAATGTGCGAATTGGCCGCCCTGAGTGGCACAGTTTCCTTTGCAGTCACTTGTTAGTATGCTTGCTACTGTTATCTGTCAATTCATCCTATGGAGAAAGGGAACGGAGTTTAAAAAACTTTAGCCAAACAAAGTATTTCAAATTAAGTTGTGACTTGTTTCATATTTAAAACTATATATATATGTGGTTTTCAAAGTTTTGTTTTTACTTCTTATTTGGCTCGTGTCAAGTTTAAGGTTCGACGTCACTGCTTTAAAACAACGATTTGAGCTGTAAATTATTAGTTTAGACTTGGCAAAATGTCGTACGTACGGGTTCGTAAGCGATTGAATGCGCGCAGACCCGGTGAGCATATTTCACAAGTGCACATCTGCGTAGCCACTGAGGGAGGAGCTTCGAAAATGGACAATGAGCTTCTATTGCTCTTGTGACGCTAAATCTTCGTGCTTGTGATCGTATGTTGTTTGTGTTTTAATTTGCATTTGTTTCGCAGTTATAAATATATGGCGTAATAGTAGAAAATCTCGTAGTGCTTTCGTTTTATGAGTTAAGCGCTGACATTTCCCTTTCGCGATTTTTATCACGCATTAATATTTGGGTTTATGTTAATGGCGTATTATCGCTCTTTACATCGAGAAAATGACTCAAGCTACAATTAGCCTCGAATATTATGTATTTAATAACACCAGCGCATTAAGCGAATTCAAGTGTATAGTTTTTTTAATTAAGCTGAAAAGGACTCGAAGTATTATAATGAATCTACTTCTTTATTATTTCAGTGCTTGCATTCTTTTGATGTTTAAAGTGTAACATTCAAAATACATGTTGTGCATAATCTGATTATACCCATTATTAACATTAAAAGTTATATGTGAATAAATTTAATATATTCATTGTGAATAAGATAAATTTATTCTGTTTGATGAGTATTTCTTGTGTAGACAGGATATTTAAGAGTGAGCAGTTATTTAATATGAAATTGAGCACTCTAAATGTATACGAATGCAAATAAGTAATGTTGACTGCAATGAATAAAATTCTGCGTTAGCAATTATTATAGGACATCTTTTCATATAGACTGCGAAAAAAGGTGATAACTTCTATTTACATATATAATTGGTGTAAATATTTTTCTCGCATATTTCTTTCTTCATCTTATTTACCACTTAATTAATATTTCGCATGGATATTTTTGCAAAGTATTCAACAACTGTTTGTATTTATTTCAAATTCTTTCAACCAGTTAGTGAAATCTTCCCAGTGGCTTATATTTGATCTAACTTTGCAATGCAAATTTTCAGAAGAAGTCGACGATGCTTTAACTATTTTGTACAGAAAATTGCGTAGCAGAATATTTTCAATCATCTTGCTTAAATCTTAAAGCACGCGAAAGGTCAGGTGACATGACAGAAATATTACTGGATGCCCATTGGTCCATCCTACAAGACACTCCATCGGTGGCTACACATATGTGCACTTGTGAAATATGCATCCGGTGATAGGTTAATAAAATTTACTTTATCAAATGAAACATTTTAAAGTTCTGAAATTTTCCACAGAAATGCTCGCACAGAGTACATCACAGAGTACAATATATCACACAGTACAATCCGTAATAACACTTCACAATACTAAGAATGTTAAACACAAGGGAATGTAAAGCACACTGCAAAGAGAAAGCTAACCCGAAGATATCTCCGTTCACGCTGAACTAACAACTCGCAACAGCAATAGCACAACTGAAAGCAGGTGATCTCTCTCCGGGCATATATAGTTTTCGCCCGGCCGCTAAGATATTTCTATTACCTTTTCGAAATTACTTGCAGGTAATATGGGAGTACAGCTAATATAGTAACAAATTACATTTATTCAATTACATTACTTGTTACAGTGATACAGGGACAGGAACAAAATGTCGCAAATTGTCACCAAGTTTGGCGACAATTTGCGACATCTTGCATAAATTTAACCCCTAACTTACATTAATATACACCATATTTAGCTAACGAAATCTTACACCGATGGCACAACCTATGCATCTTCAAGCGCCCAACTTCAATTAGATAACGATACATTCTTTCTCTCCTCTAGGGAAATTTTCACTTATTGTTTTCCCTCAGATATTTTATCACTTAACTGTAGTTTTCGCTAAAACTTCTGTACAGATAATATAAAATGTAAAATAATTTAATAGGTACTGAGATATCTTAGTTCTTATAATTGCAGAGCAACGCTCTATGATATATATATATATACGTCTTAAGTAGCCTACTTAAATATCGTCCATGCACTCCTGATCAAAACATAACGGAAAAGTCAAAACACAGGATAAAACAAAAGTATTTTAAGGATACTCGTGAAATTGATTTAAGCTGTTGGTGATAGCATTTCTAGACCACATAGAAAACAATAAATCAAAGACATACAAAAACACATGTTATTACGATCACCACATCCGAAAGACCAAACATGTGGAAATAATGTGCAATGGAAAATTCTAATAACGGGTATGATAACCTCTATCTGAAATGCATGTTTGACAATTTCGAAACAAATTGGCATTACTTTCGTTAATCGCGCTCGTATTGAGCACTAGCGCCGATTTCTGTAGTAATGCATGTTGGAGCTCGTAGACGTTGCCTTGAGGCGCATTGCGACCTGCTATCCAACATTCCAATATGTCCCATATATGCTCTATGAGATTTAGGTCCGGTGATCTAGCAGGCCATGGCAGATGTGGAATGGTTTCACTCTCCAAATAACTTCTCCCCAACAAAGGTATGCAGCAACAAAATTATGCACTAGATGGTGTAGAGTTTCGTCGATACTTCGGACGGCTGTGATTTAACCACTAGGAATACAATACTGCTATCCTTGCAATCCCAGCCCATACAGGTAAGCCTTCTCCTCAGTAATGATCTCTTTCGGCAATATTAGGCGCCTGACAGCGTGTTCCTGGCTCTTACCATATCATTTCTCTTCGGGAATCGGTTTATATCGAGACTCGACTCATCTGTTAAGCGTACGTGGTCCCAATGCTCTGGTGTGCAATTGCGATGTAAACGGGTTCAATTTAACTCCGGTCTGACTTGCGATGGGAACAAAGGAACGAAAACCACAGATGTTCGGGCGTACAGTCCTCCTACATACAGTTGGCACGACACAATTTGGTGGGATGTCTTGCAGCAACAGAAAGATACGACGCTAGCTCTCGTAATGTTAGTGATTTACAGAGTCTTGCACATCGTAATAGGAAGGTATTGTGTCCCGTTGTGGTAATCCTTCGGCGTTCACGTTCTTCTGCAAGGGAATTTATCACTTTGGAAACGGTTTCATAAACTATTGATGACACTACGATGCACGTTCAGCTATTTCGGAAGAGCCGATTGTCTTGTACTAGCTTGCAACATCCCAATAGTCCTCCAGCGCATTTCATCGTACAGATGGTGTCTTCGACTAATTCTTTCCGCTTTGGCTATCTGGATTACACAAAGTTGCCACTGCTTGGGAACTGACGTATAGGTCTATCTTACCTCTTTCTAAGGCGTTGTGGTACGAGTTCCGGATTGCATTTTATGCTAATTTTAGTTGCCTATTTGCATTCGGCAATACAACATCTACCTCATATGCGGATTGTATGTTTTCAATTCCCCTTTTTGCAATAGTACATTTCCTTCTAGCGTTTGACGCTTATATTCTGAGCAGCAGTGTATTGCATTAGTATAAATGAAACGAAAGAAACTTAAACAGGCTTCGTAAACTCAATATCAACTGTTTAAGCTTAACACCTATGTAATATTTTTCTTTAATAAATGCGCTCACTCTAATGGAAGAGTGTGTGTTGACATAGCATGTTATTATTTAGTACTTGAATACAGAAATTGAGTCTAGTTGCTTCATATTTGAGATTCTAAAATAGCTAAGAAATTCCGAAATTAATGAAGATGCTTTCAGTTGTTATTTTTATAATTTTAAGGTACTCTACTATTACTGAAATTCTACTACATAAATACAAGGCAACTTGGGATGAAACGTTCATTAGCTAGACATGCCTCTTGTCATCAGCTCCGTAACTAGATACAATTGAATTCTCGTTTATTATGATCAAATGTTTCTTTTAATCAATATTTAATCTCATACTTACAATGACCTTGAGCAGATGATCTTGAGCATGCTGCTTCATACACATGGTTATTTCCAGAAACCATTCCTGTCATTCCTTCAGTATTAATTGAACTACTGAAATCACAGTAATCGTTTGTAGGAATACTGTGAATCACCTACAGAATATTAAAACTCTGATTTTTCACTTTCATTTATTTTCCGGTAAGAAATTTGGAACTCTTGCCTATTCACAGACTGGCAAGATATTTAATATCTATTAATATTTTCTAGAGACAGCTCAGTAACTGCTAGCTTTCGTTTAACTAGGATTATGCACTTAAGGATTAAGCCTCTGCTAAATGTTGTTTTTTGATTACTGTAGTTATGATAGGTGCCTCACCTTTAGACTTTATTTTTATATCCACGCTAAAGGAACAAGTACAAAAAGAATAAGAAAGGTACATCATATGAAAAAGCATTTAAGAGCAAATTACGAAATTAAACATTAATTCGAAACTGCAATACAATAGGTTGTAGCATGCTTTTAAAATTTTCTTCCGAATATTTAGCAAATATCACCAATAACAAAGCTAACGTTTCTAATAGGACAATCTAACAATTTAACTTAGATGTTAAGGGACTAGGTCAAGCAGTAATGGGAAACTCAATTAAAAAATAAAGTTATTTGCATTAAAATAATTGTAAAGTTTTTATTAATTATCCCATTATGCTATTATTTGATCTGCGCTATCATTTCTACTTTCGTCAGCTCTTAATAGGACACAAATTAGATCCGTGTATATAAGAGCAGAAGTTTTGAACGTTAGAGGAAGAATTTGAGCAACCGAAGCATAGTGTTTTCTATTCCCTTTCTCAGCTCTGAAAATTGCGTTAGGTCGGCATTAAGGTTTTGCTTGCGAGGGGCTCGCACAAACTATTTTGTGCCAACACCTGACTTGAATATCCAGATTTATATTAGTTTCAATTTTAGCTTGTATTTTATGTTCGCTGCATCCCGCAGACAACAGATTATCATTTTAGCAAAAGTCGTGCATTTATTGAGGATGTTTATTTGGTTGACTAACAGTTAAGTTTTGGTTAAAGCAACTTTCTTTTAAGCCTCGTTTTCACCCGTGTTTTTTCCCTGCCAAAATGCAAATGACATAGGTGCGTGTATTTAAATTGAGGGAGAAAGCTGTATTATTTTTGGAAGACGATTTTGGAGCTTGTTATGCCTGCTTGAACGCTAATTTGTTATTTCGAATTATTATTAGCGATCTAATTCCGTACCGCTTAGTGCTTGTAGCCATTAAGCTTGTGCCCGCCGCCTTCTACGTGTCAAAACCTCTCTTGGCGATCATGTATCCTGTAAGCAGTCTTGATTACGTTTATCTTAAGCTCAAAATAACCTGTTTGATTTAAGCTGGAAATGTTGGCTTATGTAAGAAAGGTACATCATATGAAAAAGCAAGTGTAAGCCCAAGTGAGGTAAGTTAAGTGAGGTATCTGTGAAATTGTACTGGATTACTTCGAAGTGCTCTTTAGATCATTTTCTGAATTTTCTGTTGTGTTAAGACCTAAGGATAATTCCCCATAGTGTTTTTAGAGCTCGTTAGTTTATGCTTCCCAAAAGAACCATACACTATAATGTATCTAACGTAAAGTTTTGCTTAAACCTCGTAATCCCTTCCATAGACGAGACGTTGGCCCCACCACTGGCTGAGTGGTTTATACCGCTGAATACTGGAATTTTAAACTGGGTTGATCCCATAGGAAACAACCGGCTGCACGGGTGATTTTGGTGGTTTTCCTACTGGTGCAACGTGAATACGAGGTTGTAGGAAGTAGTTCCCCTTATGAAAGTCCTCACGAAAGGCATCCCTTACCCTAGACCTCGCGTGCTTAACCTAACCTATACAGGCGATAATTGGTCTGACAACTTCAAACGGGAGTTAGTTAAATAAGCGGATCCTGACAAAACAAGATAAAACATTTATAAAAATGATGACAACAAGGATAGCGTAGTTGCATACAGACATTCATGCCTGCAATCCTGTATCATACATATTTGAAAATATGCATAATCGCTTCGGAAAATAATTGTTTTCTTTTTGTTCCTAAATATTAGTTAAATTACGAGAAAACAATATGTAGTTTTGTACGTAATACAGTTAGGTCACCTACAGCAATATACAAATGTGTTGGAATTTTTTTTTTTTTTTTGAAAATTCTAATTAGATTATACAATACCAATGCACTAATTATACTAGAAATATGATTTTCTTCATTCGTCGATTAGTTTAATTAAAGCTAATGTTCTGTTTTTTATATTAACTGGACTTCAAATTAGTTTTACTATACACGGAATTCCTCAATTCACGGTATACCGAATTTCAAAGTTTGAGCATTATTTAATTTAATCACATAAATCAAATACCATGTTACTCACATCCCTGCTAATCAAAAGGTAGTGCATTTGTTTATCTTTCAATAATTTTATGCCATTGCAAAAGATTTCCGGCCAACTTATTTCAATTAAAACTAGTTACATATCTCCAAACAAATGAGTAGGAAAGTGCTTGCAGAATCAGAAGTTTGTTCTTTCTGGGAGCCACACGTGTTGAACAATGAAAGTTCATGCCGATTAAGAGCAAACTTCACTGCATTTTTGTCTTAACTCTTCGCATTATTTTATTAAAGGCTTCGAGGTATTCTCTAAGCGTTTTGTTTCTCCAAGATCGATAAGTCGTCAGCAGATTGAGGGGCGGTGTTTAAAACTTTTAGCGATTTGTTGCGATGGTGGGATACAGTGCAGCTGTAAGAGGATAGCCGCAAAGCAGCTATCGACTGAAAGAGAATCCCCATCGATCTCTGAGACACAAAAGGAAAACGGAAAATAAATTTATAAAAACACCATGTCGTAGTAGGAGGGGCGGGGTGAAAGAAACTGGCGCGGGTTGTACCGGATGATGAATCTAGTGAACGCCGCGTGTAGTCTTGTATGTACTTCGGCTCCTCGTCTTGCATTCTATTTTACAAAAGAGCTAATGTTACGTGTAGTGAAGATAACCATTCTTCATCTTCGTTCCTTATTTATTTGCTTGTTTTATTTTAGAAAGGAAAAAAAGAAGAGCTGATAGGGAAAATGCAAATAAAGCTTTAGAAATGTTCTTTCCATTCTTCCATAAATCTCTGGTAGTGACGATTATCAGTATGCAAAATGACGATTCAATTTAGGACCGGATACAAATGACTAACATAAGATAAATTGTCAACATTTGTTTGAATTCATATATTTTAGGAAAATAAATGCAAATATATTAACATTGACGAAAGCGTTATTCATTATACTGAATCTAAAGGATCGGGAAAAAATTATGAAAAATAATTGATGTTAGAAATATTCTTAGCAGAGTCATTCCAAAATGTGAGTAACATTACGGTACGTTACGCTACCATGGATGCATAATCCACACTTCTTGGCAATTGTTGCCATAACACGAAATAAGAAGTGCTTAATTTATCTTCTACATGCCTCACTCAAGGTTTTGCCTTTCAGAAAAAAATAAGATATTTAATTTACATTTTGAATTTAATTAATTTTGTGATTGAGCGATTTAAATGCAACGAGAGCAACTCTGAACAATTTAAAACGTAATTATATACTTTAATATTATATCTTATTGATACAAATTAAAATACAATATTTTAATCAAAAATATTTTAATTAAAATACATTATTTTAATTAGTAAACTCTATTTAACGTCAGTGGTACAGAAGCGCTTGATATTTGTAAACACTTATTATTGGTAACAAATAGAACACATGCTCAACAGCTTGAAAACACGAAGAAGATGCTGATTTAGAGAAATATGCAATAGGAAAGCTACCTACAGCTACTGAATTGCCGACTATTAATAACTTGGCTTACTCTTAACATATGTTGTGCGAATATTCGTAAAATTTTCCTTGTTTTTCGTATTAGCCGGATTTTAATTGATTGAAATTAGGTCTTTAAATTTTAAAAATTTTAAATTGTAATTCACGAGGTGTTATTAATTACGGAAAGTCAGATTACTGCCAGCATTCACAAAGTGTTGGAGTCAAGTAACAACTTATATTAGATTACTTTTCATTCAGAGTTCATTCTGAGAAGTTTTGTTTTTGTCAGTATCCAAAAGGTTTGGGAAAAGTAACAACTTGTATTAGATTACTTTTCTTTCAGAGTTGATTCCGGTAAGGTTAATGCCAGCATCCACAAAGTGTTGGAGGCCAAGTAACAACCTGTATTAGATTACGTTTCGTTCAGAGTTCATTTCGGAAAGTTTTATTACTGCCAGCATCCAACAAGTGTTGGGGGAAAAGTAACAACTTGTATTAGATTACTTTTCTTTCAGAGTTGATTCCGGTAAGGTTAATGCCAGCATCCACAAAGTGTTGGAGGCCAAGTAACAACCTGTATTAGATTACGTTTCGTTCAGAGTTCATTTCGGAAAGTTTTATTACTGCCAGCATCCAACAAGTGTTGGGGGAAAAGTAACAACTTGTATTAGATTACTTTTCTTTCAGAGTTGATTCCGGTAAGGTTAATGCCAGCATCCACAAAGTGTTGGAGGCCAAGTAACAACCTGTATTAGATTACGTTTCGTTCAGAGTTCATTTCGGAAAGTTTTATTACTGCCAGCATCCAACAAGTGTTGGGGGAAAAGTAACAACTTGTATTAGATTACTTTTCTTTCAGAGTTGATTCCGGTAAGGTTAATGCCAGCATCCACAAAGTGTTGGAGGCCAAGTAACAACCTGTATTAGATTACGTTTCGTTCAGAGTTCATTTCGGAAAGTTTTATTACTGCCAGCATCCAACAAGTGTTGGGGGAAAAGTAACAACTTGTATTAGATTACTTTTCTTTCAGAGTTGATTCCGGTAAGGTTAATGCCAGCATCCACAAAGTGTTGGAGGCCAAGTAACAACCTGTATTAGATTACGTTTCGTTCAGAGTTCATTTCGGAAAGTTTTATTACTGCCAGCATCCAACAAGTGTTGGGGGACAAGTAACAACTTGTATTAGATTACCTTTCACTCATAATTAATTCTGGAAAATTTTTTTACTGCTAGCATTCACAAATTGTTGCGGGGCAAGTAATAACCCATATTATACTCTTCGTTCAGAGTTAAGTTTGGAAAATTTGACTACTTCTAGCATCCACAAAGTGTTACATACGAGTCTGCTGCACTAGATTACGTTTCATTAGGAATTAAATTTCAAACAAATTTTTCTTAGCACATATAATTGCATTAAAATCTATGATTGTTAAATTAGAATTTTCAGATGATATTCACACTAACATATATGATGTTCGCTTTATCAACGTATATGATGTTCATTTGTTAAACTTAAGGTAGTCTTCCTACCGTAATGAAAACATTAACAAATGCAGCAGGTCATTCAGGAAGTCAGCTGCTAAAGGAATTTTTACATTTCATAATATGAAAAACGAAAACTTTTACCTATATATTTATTAAAGCATAATGTTTGAAATCTAAAGGATAAGTTTCAAGTTAGACATCTTTGTTTGTGCTCTTGAATCATAATAGTAAATAATAAAAAATCTGATGTGTACACCACATAACTTCCTTGTACGGAATATTAAATTATACGCATTGTTTCTTGGATTTCATTTAAACTTATTGGATTTAATTGAATCTACTTCGCCGACAGCGCATAAATCACAATAGAATAAATGCATTCTTTAAAATTCACTCTAGTATTTGTTTACGATAGCGATACTCCGGCGCTAGATTCACTTAACAGTATTAATAATTATATAACGGAAACTAAGTTAACTGTTATATAATCCAATAATTATATAAGAGTTAACTTATATATTTCGTTCATATTATAACTCATAATGCACAAAATTTATATCATTTAAAGAATAGAATTATCTAATCGTTGCCACATGTTCTATTGAAATACTATAATAAAGCTAGAATGATGTATAAAATAAATTAAGCAAACAAAACAAAAAAGAAACAGTTTTTCATAGACGATTGAGTATTTCTCATTAAATTAATTCAGTTCTCACTTCGCGAGAAGGCAAAAATACATAAAAACTCAAAATATCTATATTAAAAATTACGAAGTAAATCTCAAACACTTATTTCCTCGAAAAAATTCCAGAAAGAATTAAGCATGATTTAATTGGCAATAATAAATGAATGCGTTATCTTTGTTGTTGCGAAGCTAAGTTTCTCTAGATTGGCAACAAATCCACTAGTCTCCTGTTTCAAATGTAAACATCAACGGCCTCCATAAAAAAAGGCTTAGCGGCACTTAGACAACTTTAAAATTGTTGATAATTCTAAAAATATTGCACAGAGATTGACTAAAGGCATAAAAACTTTAACCGGAAGATCAGAACAACATAATTCCATCATTTTTAAAGCAAAAAATGTACAATTTACAAACATATAAGGGTAAAGAAACTGAGGTCACTGAGCCGGGTAACAGAGTGGATATATATATATATATATATATAAATATATTTATATACGTTTGGTGCGGCAGATTGCAACCAAAATACGAGGTGCACATCTATATGTTATAGCAGTCCTATATACAAAATTTCAATGTTCTGAGGCTACTCGTTTTTGAGTTATGCGAGATACGTACGTACGCACGTACGTACATACGTTCGTACAGACCCCACGAAAAATTCTCTTCAGAATTAATATTAACGCATTAGCCGCTGGTGTTGCGTTGACGCAACATTCAAAATAAATGCGTATATAAATATACCTAAGATATTTATACCAGCAGATGATTTTGTGTAGGGAATGTTATGAAGATTATTTCTGTAAAAAAAATTGCCTTCAACAATCATTTTGTTTATAATAAATAATTAATCTCATACTTTAAGCAAAATTTTCGACCAGGTATTTTTGCTGAAAATATTTAACAAAAGAATCGACGTCTTTATGAGTGATCTATTTTTAGTCAAGGTCACCGTTTATCAGAACATTACATCAGTCAGATGTTATATTTGTCTTGGGAGGCAAGGGAAAACAGTAAAGTGAACGGAGGAAGGAAACGGGTATTCAATCTCCTTTTTCACTCATTCCTTTCGATGTTCTGGTTGTTTAAAAATGCCTATAACGGAGCATCTTACATTAGAAGATAAAAAAGGAACTGTTAGTTATGCCTCAGGAAGAACATGAAGAAAGAGATAGAAGAGAAATTATAAAAGACAAATACAAGGTAAAACTTTCGTTTTGGTTTAGTTTGGGTTACTCTCTTCTCGTTGAACAGACAAAAAAGCATCTGAAGTCTATATGAAAAGATTTATTGGGATATTATTGCTTACAAGATAATATTCTTTACCTCAAGAAAAAATGCATTGGTCTTTTGATAAGGACATTTCTGTTCCTGTTGTACGAGAATCGATAACTTTGCAGTACAGGAATATGAACCAGAATTTGCATTTGACAATACTGATAAATTATATGAGGTGAAACCGTATCTAAACTTACCAAATATCACCACTTTTTACTACTGGAAATATAAAGTCTCTTTTAGATTTCAGACGCGAGAATGCATTATTCTTTTTGCAAACTCTTATTGAGAGTGTAGAATTAGCCAGAAATAGATCAGCAACAGGAAGACCTAGCAAATTCAGCATTCAAAAACCATTGCATGGTGATGGTAGACATTTTATCGTAAAGTCCGTTGATAACAAAAGACTTTGTTGTAAAGAGTATCATAGCCAGATTGTTTATACTTAATGTAATGTTTATACTTAATGTAGCTTTACATCATGATTGTAATCAAGCTTTTTTCATGCTTGAATCTTTCAATTGAAATAATCTGTATTTGTAAAAGAAATACAATGTATATTTTAATATTAAATTAATCACAAGTAAAGTGATTTGTAGATTTATAACGCGTTATACAGCTAAAAAGTAATCCTGTGTTCCACTCTAAAGAAACATCACACGAGTGCAATCCTACTCATTAAACATCCGTAGTCTTATTCCGCTGACGTTGCGCGAACGCGTTTTCCACAGGTAAGATCATTTTTTTTTTAAATTTTCAATGTAAATTTATGTTATAAATGCTTAATTTAATATTTGTTATTATTTTCATGAGAAAAGAAACATTCCTTGTAGTTTTGGCGGTTAATGGCTTAAAGCAGTTTTATAATTTTTTTGAAGGAAAAGAGTATTTTATTCTGTCCTTACGTACAGATATCACGCAAAAACATCATTAAATTGCATTCGATAGCGGTCAAAATGGATATTTTCGTTGAAATATGCTGTCTGAAACTTTTCGCGATTACAATACTTTCTTTTCACTTCGTACAAGTAACTGAAAAAGGTAGATGACGCATTTTATGCTTGAACGGTTAATATGGTTAGCTCAAAGAGGATAGTTAGACTGCGTGATTTTTGTTTCACTATGAAGGACTTCGTTATGGTATGCTGTTCGTTATGTATGAAGGACTTCATTATGATGGATCATAACAAAGTCATTGATTTTATGCTGTTACAATAAAATTACTATATTTGAGGGAAATATTTTTGTAGGCAAATATTTTTGTAGGCAAATGTCTTAAACAAAATGCTTTTAGTAGATGTTTGCTAATTCCATATTTTAGTAAGTTTCGATTTTAATAGCAAATATATAAAGTGTGTTTTCAATTATTACGCGATTTCTTTTAAGCGAGGAAAATTAATCTATTTGTCAGTAAAAAAGGGATATAGTAACAAGAAAACTTTACCTATAAATTTGTCCATCTGTTTTTCGGGAATTTGGCAAAATATGTATAGAAGTGTCAGTTAGACGCTAAGTTTGGCTGTTTAGTTTATATTTTTATCATTTGTTTATATTTATATACTTGCAGTTGCTCGCAATACTTGGCTGTAATAGTACAGTTAATGAAATTTCACCTCGCCCAGTTATACAGTTTGCTGTTTTAACTTCTTAAATCTATAAAACTGATCCAAGGAGAACTGTTCATAGATGCTTTGCATATTGTAGTTTTTATGTAAGTCGAAATTTAATGTATGTCCTCAATCAATGATAATAATGCATAATTAAGAATTTTGCAAGAGCTATGGAATTAAAATACCAGAAATAAATTAGTAATTACACTGCTGGCTATTAATATTGCAGCACCAGGAACAAATGATCCGATGAATGTCAAAATCAAGAAAGGAAGAAGAAGTTAGGACATGCAAATGATTAGTATTTCAGCGCATTTAGAGCGGTAGGAAGAAACTGCATCTGCAAAAGCACTGCGAAAACGAAAAGTTGTGTTGTGGATTTCTCATTCGAAAAGCGCCTTGTAAAGCCGGGGTTTGCTCAGAATATCATTTTATGCCTCGAATAATAAGGAGACAGGCTTACCAGCAACTGTCGGAATCCGACAAAGGCGGGATTGTTGCCCATAGAGAGTGTGCATTATCGTTCCGTAATATCGCCCGTCTCTCTGATCGACATCCAACCATTTTCATGCGAATTTGGAATCAATGGGTTCCTGAGGATCATACTGAATGGCATGCAGGATCTGAACGCACTCCCATGACTAACTCCAGAGAGTACAGACATAATATAAGGTCAGCTCTGCGAAAGAGTACGACCACATCATGGACCATTAGTCAGGAATTGGGCATGTTTTCAGCACGACCAGTGTCAGCTTATAAGGTGCATCGACGTTTGCAGCAGCGTGGACTATCAGCAGAGCGATTATTTCTGCGGCTTCCCTTGACAATGTAGCACAGAGAGAGACGGCAACTCTGGTGCGCCAAACGATAATGCTGAGTACGGGAGTGGCACAATGTCGTCGCTTTTTCAAACGAGTCCCGGTTCCACGTGCGTCATTCTGATGACCGTATACGTGTCTGGAGTGTCCAAGGAGACTGCACGTCGCCTGCTTGTATTCCGTATCATCGTAGGTGCCCTTGCACGTGATTTGATGGCTTGAGCAGCCAATGGATACACGACACGCATACTTCCAATTCGGATCGATGGTAATTTGAATGCATATGTGTTCATTTCTGACACCTTACATTCAGTGGTTGTGCCTTATCTTCGATACCTCCAAAGGCCATGTTCCAACAAGATAATACAAGACCACATGTTGCACGTTGTTTTCAGAATTTCTTCGATACACAGGGTATTCGGTTGCTGTCCAGGTTTGCACGGTCTCCAAATCTGACACCCATTGAAAACATCTGGTCATGGGTTGCTGAGACGCTGTTCTGCCACCCCTCTCCAGCTAATACGGTTGATGAAGAGTGGCATAGACTTGAAGCAGCATGAAACTGGTTACTCATTTCTGTCATCTAAGCCCAGTTTGACTCCGTGCCTAATGGGGTAAAAGCCATATCAGCTGCCAGGGGTGACAGCTGTTTCTACTAATTTAGCACCCCTATAAACCACCAAAATGGTTACTAATTTAATCATTTTGTTTGCAGGCCATTCTGTTTGAGTGCAATAAATATCTTTTTTGTATTTGCATTCCTTCATGATATTGCAATTTTAATGGCCAGCAGTAATCTTAGCCTTTTATTAACAACGATTTCTTTAGCTAAAGCTCCCCCCTCAGTTACCAAATCTAGACGCACCTGGAACCAGGATTTCATGATCAAGTCTCAATTGATTCAGCAGTGAGGTCTGGTTAACTGATATACCGATTTAAACATGTAATCCCAAATTACAAAACCAGAAAATGTTTACTATACATTTCATAGCTATTTTGACCAGCATCAACTTTTGTGATTCAAGATGATTTTAATGATTTTTTAGTTCTTGAAGAAGTTTTTTCGCTTTTCCTTACTATAATCAAGTTTTATTGACGGATGATTACCCTTAGACAATCCGAATATCGGAAGGGCTAATTTGCCTTCCTTCAGACGATAATGTACCTTACATTCAGGTAAACATAATCAGATAAAACCTTGGATAAATTAACAATACCCTCCCCGGGGAGAAAAAAAAGAATAATTAACAAGTTATACTTTGCAAAAAAAAAATTTCACACAGAATAATCAATACCAATGTAATTCAGGTTATTGCATATAGTAACTTTCTATTTTCAAAAAGAATGATTTAACCGGGTAATATGTTAATTAAAATCAGGCCATTACATCCTACAAGCAATTTAGTCCCTAAGAGGAGCAAAGAAGCTCAAATAATGACACCTTTACCAATCAATCCTCACCATGAAAGAAATTCACAAATTCAATTAAATAATTTAATGGAGAATATAATTCCTTAACCAATCTAACTAAGTTACATTCACCGTTTCAATTAAATAATTTAAATAAGGATATATTTCCTTAGCCAATCTAATAATTTACCTTAAGGACAAACAGAATGATTACATTAGAATTAGGTTAATTTACTCAACTACAATATTTTAATTCAACTAATTAGGTTATTTCAATCACTATTAACTACAGAAAAAAAAATTAACATCAGGCCAACAAATAAAAGAAAACAAAAAAAAAAAGACTTATCTGAGAAATCACAGGCGGCAAGTGAATAGGAGGAGGAGAATACCCTCATATTTAAAAAAAAAATTATCATTGATGCCAAGGAGGACGGCTGCCGAGCGTGGTGGAAAAGGAGAAGAGTTCATAAGTAGATGAATTTTCAATGGAGCCGAGAAGTTTCTAGTTGATTTAGGATGCACCAAGGAGGTTCCCAGTTCTTCTGAGGGTTGATTTACAATCCAATATTGAAGTTAGTCGTTGTTCAAGTTAAGTGATGCATTATGTTGTAGCGACCCCGGAGCTAGCAGTGACGGAATTTCTTGCAGAGCGGAAAATAATTTTTAAAGGCGTGGAAGAAACATCGAGACAGATGAAGACTCTATTCGTGAAGAAGGACTTTCCTGCATAGCGGAAAATGATTCTCAAAGGCGTGGAAGAAACATCGAGACAGATGAAGACTCTATTCGTGGAGGAGAGACTGAAATTTTCTTCTTAAAGGCACCATTACTAGGCATCACCTTTCGTTGCATTTTTCTATTTTAATTATCTTTTGAGTAACTTACATATTCAAACACAAAAAAAAAAAACTGATGAGACTATAATTTAGTCGAGGTCATGATGCATAAAACTAAGTCCCTCGTTCAAAACTCAAGGGCAGGAAGCCCGTAGATCCAAAGGTGGAAAAAGGCATTTTCCAAAAAAAATTCAGCTGCCAGCGAGTACAGCGTCCGATGTTAAGTCAAAAGTGCAAAAAGTGACCTTGTCCCTCAAAACATCCTGTTAAAAGGGAGGACGCCGGACTGCCAAGTTGGCACAACCCACTCTTCGCCAAAAGTTAAAATAGTTGCAACAACAGCATACCCTCATGTTATCAAACTCGCCAAATCCACTACTTTGAAACCTCAACGGAAAATCTATGTCGCCAAACCCTCGCCAAATAAACACCACCTGTGACAGGGGAAAATTAGGAATTTCAACAACCCTGCAAGGGGTCCCAACGAATGAACGCTGAAACTCGCAAAAAGTGACTTTTCAACCGGAAAGAGGGCATTTCATCCCCCTTTAACTAAATCACAAGCAAACGAAGAAAAATCTACTAATTAAAGCTCATAACTGAAATGCAATTAAAGTTAGAAAAACGAAAGTTATGCCAAATTAAAGAGCTAATTTTTCTGCAACTAATGACATTAAATACTAAGAAATCAAATCAATTTTTGACATGAAAAACTGAGTTTATTACGTGAAAAAATTCACTTATCCATTGTTTGCGTGTACAAGATTGAAGACGCAGTTCGCGTAAACTCGGAAAGCCAAAATATATTACACTAGAATTAATAGGCCAAAAAAGAATAGAACCAAACTTGTGTAGCTCAAATTTTGAATAATTGCAAATTAAAATTTTGATTTTTATGAATCACTTAAATTAAATTCGCTACACAACAATACGAAGAAGAAACAACTGTTTTGATGGAAAATAACACCACACACAGAAAACATTTAATTCATCATTAAAGCAGCGTCTGTAACACCAAGACTGATAAATAAAAATGCTACTATTTTACTTATTTCAATAGAAGCGTCAAAACGTTTAATATCTTCCGTTTACCTACTCCAGAAAAGTACACTCAGGTAAGTTTCCGTGTGATGAACTGCTGTTCTACGATATTACTTACTGCGCTAATTTGCGCTTTCTTACAGCTGCTTGAAAAATTAGTACTGTGTATTAATCCACTGTAGACCAGTCCCACATATTTTCCTCATAATTAACTCTTTCGCATCGAGAGACGACCAAATCTGTTTTCAACAAACATCGAAAACGCCTGTATTTTTGAATTTGTCTTGGAATAGTTTTCCTTTCCCCCTGCGGTTTCATCCATTGTGTGCAGTCTCACCTTAGGGCCGGATTACACCTATTAGGTCAATAGCTTTCCGTATTTCTCCTTTATTTGCTTCAAAAGAATGATTGACATGTCTTTTAACAACTCGCGAAACCAATGAGCCATACACTAACGTGGAGGGGAAAGAACTAGGTAGGAAATAAACGAGGCGTTGGGGCGGTTTGCCATTGCCTGAATGAACGGGCGTTACGGGCGACTTCGATGCGAAAGAGTTAAAGGCATTGGAATCCTGGTAAGCGTAATCTTCGGTTGTTAAAACTCCGCTCGAGGAATAATGGAAAATGGTTGCAATGTCAAGAATGACGATTGAAACATTATTTGGAAACTTATCGCTCGTGCTTGGCGAATAATAAAGACGAATGTTTGAGTACAATTTAGATTTTATTTTTTACTTTATTTGAAGAAATCTGTTGTGGACACAACATGGATTCCTTGACCCATCTATTATGTTTTACATATTTATTGCTCTACTCCATTTAAACTTATTTTCCTGAAAAAAATGATTACTTAATTAACAGGTTCCTCAAGACAAGATGAAAATGACATCAGCAACTGCAAATTTTGAAATTAAATACCCCCCGTGAATTTTGGCCGTACAAGACTCAAACGTTTTCATAACGAGCATAAAACTAACTTAAATGTAAGTATAAGAACAGGGTAATCACATTAAAAGATAGATTTGGTATAAGATAATTTCAGTATAAAATTTCTTTAACAGATTTTTGCCTCTCTTACATGATGCAAAAAGTAAAATTATGAATTTTTTAGGTTTTTTTTCCTTAAGCTAAGGTACGTGAGAAAATTAGCAACATTCAATACAAAACATCTCAATGAAATTTCGGAATACATTATTTTGAGGTATACCAATTCATCCTTCGGACAACACAGGTTCGAAATTAATACTGAAGTTCTGGGCCCAACAATTTCTGCGCAATATCACAAATTCAACATACGTACATAAAATTTTATAACAATGATAATGAGAAATGTTCATTGACAACACACACTAATATTATTTCCTCTGTATATTTATTGTTTGTCCAGCATTTTGATGCCTTGTTGAGTTGTGAATGGTGTAAAATGAATAAAATGTGACCAAACAAAAAAGGATAATATTCGTCCTTAGAGAGGTTAAAATAATTTCTTTAAAATAAAAACTTCGGGGCAATAAAGGGCTTTTTCTGGTGAAATGCAATTTTTATGCACTTAACTGCAAGAATCAACATTGAATTTTGGGTTCTTGGTTTATCAGTAACGAAGTCTACGCAATATTTCAATTAACGCTGTAAAATGTACTCAATAAAACATCTTACTCGATTTTCTGCACATAAATATTGTGTAAATAGCCAGCTACAAGACATTTAGTTTCCTCTCAGCCACTTTAATTCCCAGGCAAACGTGTACTTTAGAGGAAAAGCCAAGTGTGGAACGACAAAAAAAAAAAAAAAAAAAAAAAAAAAAAGAAGTTTAGTGCAAAAGAAATCGAGCTGAAAAAAGGGAAAGGTTTCTTAAGGTATAAATGATAGTGTTGAAGATGTTGCAGATAGCTATTAGGAGAAGGATTTTGGAGAATAATATTTACAGAGCTCGGATAAGAGCTTGTAAGAAATGGCTTTAAATGTTCTGCCTTTCTTAACTGCATCTTGGGCTACTGTATGTAGGAATTCAGCTTGTAGAGGCATTAGGTATTTTTGAAGCAGGAAGCGTGAAAAATGAGCAATGCGCCAACCCGCACTCGAACCTTGACCTCTTGAATACGCGCCGAGTGTGCTACCGTTCCATCACGAAAGCATGCAAAAAAGAGGGAGAAATTTATCCCCCTTTTAAATGGCGACTGGGGGATTAATTAGGTGTTCCAATTGCCAAATCCTGGTGATGAATATTAGTTCGGGCGCCACTGTAGTCATTGGGTTTTCTTAAAGCAGGATACGTGAAAAATGTGCAATGCCCTAGCTGGGACTCGCACCTGAACCTCTCTAATACGCGTCGAGTTTACTACCGTTATAGCACGAAGGCATACAGAAAGGAGGAAAAAAATACCTTATAACGTCTTAATTTTAAAGTTCTAATTTCCATTTCGATAATATTGTTGAAGATAGTTAACAATGTTTACGCTTTAAAAAAGTAAAATAAAGCTGTATCAAAATTGGCAGTGAGAGTTAAAATTCTAAAGATTTAACAATAAATTGTGTTTTTTCAGTTGTTGTTTTAGGAGTTTCAATTATTACTTGTTTTGTAGCTTCAACTTCTAATAGTACAAACTAGTTATCCATTATTTAGTTGCATTGTGCTCCTCTTGATATTATAACAGTGACCCTCCCTCGAGGCAAGGAGAGGAAAGGCTGTCATTACTTTGAAAAGGCAGGAAGCTGCTTTAAAAAACTAAGCTTACTCGGATAGAACAATCTATGTAAACTATCAGAGATGCTTTTGTATCAGGTGTCTGGGAAGCTGCTGAACATATTATATCGATAATATAACTGCAACAGAAGCTAAACTCTATAAAACATCTGTTTTAAGATTTTAATGAACAGGGTAAAGGATATTACGAAGAAGCTAAAGACTATGAATTAGAGGAAATCGAGGCTTCTTTATAGAAACTAGAAGTATATGAGACGAAAGAGGTTTATTTAACACGTTGTAGAGTTGCGCGCCTCCAACCTGCACGCAACCAAGAGGTGACTGTTGAAACTGGAAAATAGACAGAGTCTTGCTAAAGGTTTAAGTCCCTTTTTATTCAACTTAAGACATTACAATTGCGTGCTCTTGACGCTCAAAAACTACGCCGACCCGGCGGTAAAATAAAAATAAGAACCTGAAAAGAAATAATAAAAAGACTCTAACTACGAGGCTCTCTAAAAGTAACTAACCTCACCGCGTTTTACAATACCGCTGCTAATTCAGCAAACTTTGAATATCACGTTGAACGATTAACAATTCTCCCCAGGCAAGCACACAGGCAGAAACGCGGGGTTCTTCAATTTCTGGCTAACTACCTCCGCGCTCGTGAAGTACAAACATCACATTTCGAACTCGTTTCCTTTCTATTTAACTCAGAATACTTCCGCTGATAATTTGAATCCTTGCGCGTTCTACTAAAATTTACATACTCTGGCATTGGCAGTTCCAGGGGAAAGTAAGGCTTGACAGGAAAGATAGTTTAAACTTAAAATAAATGTTAGTTAAAATAAATATAAACCCTACAACGTTCTCAAAAATGTGTTTATTGACAAACTGCACTACGAGGGCAAGGAAAGTTAATTCAAAGTTCGGACGACATGTAGAAGCTTCCGAAGACCGTTACGTGAATAAAAGAATAAACGTAGACACACGAGTTCAGTTACAAACTATCCCAAATGTTAAGATACAATAAAACGCCAAACAAATATTAATTTAGAAGTTAAACAACAATAATCAGCTTTATATTTTGAAATTTTCACATGACTAGTTTCGATGGTTTTACCAAACCATCATCCTTAGATTCAAAAGCGCAAATGAACGAGATAAGACAAGAAAACCTGGATAGGATATAAGCTACTGGCGTCATCTGTTGATGAAACTCATGTTCTAGTTCTGGTTTAATCAACAGATGGCGTCAATAGCAGATCTCCTGTTCAGGTTTTCTTATCTCGTTCATTTGCGCTAATGGTTCGTGAAAACCATCGAAACTAGTCCTGTGAAAATTTGAAAATATAACGCTGATTTTCGTTGTTTGACCTCTAAATTAATATCCCAAATGTATTTAAGAGTTGTTTAAACAACTTGGAAAAATTTCTAGATAATGTAAGATCTAGTCATATTTCTAAAATGTTTAACCGATTCTTAACTACTATTTGGGAGACTCTTAACTATTACAGAACTTATTACAATTTCATGGAAATAAATGTTCGGATATTTTGTTTATAAATATTTTCATTCAGAAACTTAATCGAGAGTCTAGAAATAAATTCGAAATGACGTTAAATAACGTTCCAGAATTTGATATATTTTCGCAATTTGTTGAAAAATGATGTCATACGTTAGAAAGCTTATTGTGAACGATGACATTTAAGAGTATAAACAAATTTTCAACCTTGGCAAATTTATTTCATCGGTCAATAGATCTCGTAGTTAGTTCGAAAAACCTTTCAAAATCATCTTGTGTGATGTCCAAAAGGCGTACTCCATATGTATATGTTTGATATTCAAGGATGTGAATCATACTAAAGAATTTGGATATTGTCAGAAAGTCAGTCTCTGCTTAAGTTGCTTATCACCATCTCATAAAGTATCTGAATGTAAGTCAGTAACCAATTGTTATATTTGTAATCTTAAACATAATAATTTAATGCACAGAGAATTGAGTTAAGCTACCACATACTCTTTGAGGAATCGAAAACCAAAAAACGTTAACAACAGCTGTTAAAAGGAAAACAATTTTGCTGCATATTGCTATCGTTAATATTAAAGATTTATTTCTACGTAGAAAACTTGTGGTTACAATCCTTGACTTACAGCCAGGTAAGATTCTCTTTCTAAAATTTCTCTCTTTTTCCAGGTCTCTTTCTGTAATTTTTTAAGTGCCGAATGTTCCGCTTTACAGGAATTAAAAAATCAAAGGATGTTTGATTTTATTTCAGGAAAAACGTGGGGCCGAGAATATATTTTGAGTATATTCAGAGTGGGAAAGCATTGAAAACTCGTTGTTTCAGGAAATTGTATTTAGTTATGTGACGTCAGTCTGAATGAAACTTCTAGTTCATCAAACATTCTACCATCATCATGCTTTTCTAGTTCAGTATAAATTTTAAAGCTCATCCTACATAAAGCCGGTGTCAGAATGTTTAAATCAACTTTAGAGACGGCTGGAAACTAACCCAAGGATCAAAGAGTTATATACTAAATTCATTCAAGAAAATGAAAAGTTGCATCAAACGTTAGGGTTAAAAAATAATGTATCCGGTCACCGTTTGTTCACTAAGTTGCGGGTTGCTCCAATGAATAGAATGGCCATTTACACATTTTAGTTTATTTCTGTTGCAGCTTGTTACTAGGATTCTATTATTACTGGAATTACGGTTAGATCAGTTTCATCAGCTGCACTGAGAACTTCAATTGGAGTCGTATACTCTCCAGAGTAATCCAGCAGACTCCAGAATCCTCCAGAATAATCTCACGTGGAGTGGTTGCTAAAGACATAATCATCGAAATGAATGTGGCAGCAAGGTCCACAGCTTTTACAACAATGAACATACATGTCCAGGTTAGACATAACAAGTTCTACAGATAAATTTTATCTGAAGGCATAGCCACCTCCTGGGGATACCGTATTGAATTTTATCGTAGTAATGTTTTAGATAACCTTGTGAACTTGACCAACGATTATTCCAAATTAATCAGAGTTTGAAATTTTGTTTTCAGGCTCATACATAATGCAAGAAGCTCAGCTTACCTGCACAGAGGACCGCTACATCAGAAGGACTAAATCCTACTCGAAATGTTTCAAATATCAGATCTCAGGCAAACGTTTTATCTTCGAATATTGCCTCCGTTCAAACACAAAGATCTCACGCTTTCGAAAGCAAGTTAGGCTTTCTTAATCTCTTTTAGGATAGAAACCGTGCCACCCATATTGGTGAACGTATGAGTTAGTGAATTATGAGCTACAATCAGAAATATAGTTTTGACAGCTGGCCACTAACTAACTAAAAGTATCACGATATATGAGCAGAGGAAGTGCTTACATGTCGATCATCAAACTCTTCTTAGCAATGTACGTGACACGTTTTGTCTGTGAGTTGCAGAAATTTGGCAAGACAAATTGTTGAAGAATGCGTGTAGCGCTACCGACAAGGCACCTTAATCTAATGGATGACCTTCCTTGTGAATGTGTATCTCAGAGCTATCCTTTTACAAATATCGGAATTTATTTTTGTACGCCCTTTTATGCTAAGTATGGAAAGCAAAGAAAGGCTGTCTTACAAAGAAACATGCATTGCAATTTTTTGAATGTATATCTGCGAAAGCCGTACATTTTGAGGTAATGTTTCAACACAGATTATGATTGATGTTAATATTTTCCTTTCCTTAAGTTCTGATATTCTCAATTTTTAAGAAATATAAAATTAGCTGATTGCATGACAGTCACCTTTAGAATTGTAGTGGATTATTGACTGGGACCAGCTTTAAATGTGGTTTAAATTTGGTTAATTCGGGAACATTGTGCCTTCTTATCTATGTTTCAATAAACATGTAACATTCCGAAGGCTAAAACATTTGTTATATGTTTTAAGAAGATAAAACAATCCAAGATGCCAGTAGAAGATTTTTCTTATCTCAATAAAAGTGTGATTAAGATATGCGTTTTTATTAAGCATAAAATACGTCGTGTCCCATTCTGGTTTTAATGCCCTTTTTTAAGACTTAATTTAGTTAATCATTAGTAAAGTTGTAAAGCCCAAGGAACTAATATTTATGGCCTGATTAGCTGATTGAATACTTAAGAACGAATAGTTTATTTCTTTATTTGTAGTGTCATCTCCATTTTGTGGCCCTAATTTTTTTCTCTTGAATTTTCAGAGAATTTTTTCGAGATAAAATTCTTTTTTTTTTCGGAGAATTGTCTTAAATTTTAAGAACTTCACTTTAGTTTCTCTTCAATATTTTTTTTTTCTCTTCAATTTTTCGGATTTTCAACTGTAGTCGAACTGTGTTCACTTATTCCACTTCCGGAATCTACGATTTTCAATGACTTCATTTAGTTAGAGGAGTAGTATTGACTTTTTAATGAACTATAATTGGTGATTCAAGAGATTATCTTAAAACTCTCTGAAAAAGTATTCAAAGAATGATAATTATCTATTTGTAGATCCATCAGGTTACTTTTGCGAAGCAAGAAATTTAGAAAATCAGTAAAGTCTTCGTCGGGTTCGTACCTTGGATCTCGCGATTGCTAACTGGATGTACTACCAGTTACACACCATTCCTGTCTGCAATAAGGGAACCGGAAAATTCATTAGATTCTCTCCCACCTAAACGTAGACTGAGGAGGGAGAGGATTCAATACCCAAATTCAGGTGGCGCCGAATTTTCGTCTACTACATTTCAGTAAGGAGTGCCTGAAGAACTATAAAGTTCTCACTTTTGCCTGAATCGGGATACGGCTCTGATTGCAAGCCGAATGTGTTACCAATTACACCACGGATATACTCAGTAGGAAAGGTGAAAATTTCGCATAATCTGTACAGTGCTGTTAAAGTTTTAATAATAAAGTTTAGTTTTTTAATGTAACCCAACGCGTTAGATTAAAACATTGGTAAAATAATCCATCTACTTGTCTACTTCATAAACTTTTCCCTGAATTTATTTACAGGCAATGAATGCATTAATCATTCAGTATATATTTTATAATTATACTACATTTTTACAGTTTTACGCTTTTAAATTATATTTATGCTTACATAAATTTATAAATTATTAATTTAATACCTCACACCGATATTCGACACTTCTGCTATAAAATCAATAATGTGTCACTAAAATATTTATCTAAGCATTAAGATGCCTTCTGTATCAAATCATCTGTTCTAAAAATGCGTTAATAAACTTTCCCTACTTAATTCCTGCAAAAATTATATCAGTTGTCAATTTCTGACGTTTCTAATATTGACCCGCATAGCTATCTCGTATATATCGAAGAATTCAACAATAAGCCTCATATTCTGGATTCTGTATAACTTCCGATAGTGACTGAGCAAACATAACTGGCTTGTAAAGATAGCGTTAGCTAGAAAATGGAAACATTTTGATTGGAATTTAGAAAGCAATGTTGCTATCTTTCATCAGAGCACGTGAAGATCGCTTTTCCCCCTTACCTAAACCCCCAATTCTCTTTCAATTTTCCAAAGTTTCCATTACTTGTTGTCATGTCGGTTGTCTAACGGAATTGATTTGACTACTGAATTAATGCTTCCATACATAGCATAGCTGAATGTCTAATATTAAATTCTGCAGTCAGTAATGAAATGCCGAAATAATTTTTCTAATACCTTGAGTACACTCTGTAATATAAATATCACGTAAGTTGACATGTTGATCTTTAAAACAAGTTGAATATTATTTCCGCTAAAGTGTATAACGTAATATATCTCTTAAACGATTTCTGCTGAATGCATATCTTATTTCTGATGCTGAAGTGTACTACATTCGAATACACTTACAATATTTATACTCAAGAAAAGTAATATTATTTATTAAAAGACTGAGATATGATGTGTTAGAAAACTACGAGCGTTAAAATTAAAAATTCTAATAATTGCGTTAGTAATTCTTTTTAAAATATTTATATTTCAGCTCGAAGATAGGACTTTGTAAACTAATATACTACCAGTAGAGAACATTTAATACTGCACTTTCCTATCACAGTGGGAGGCCTATAAATGAAAGTAGAAATCTGTAAATTTGTAGGGAAGTGTTTGCTACTTCTTACTATTTAAGAATGCCATTTAATTCTCTAATGAGTTATTTAAGTTAGAGTACCTTTGCTTTTTATTCTTATTTCATTTCTCTTCCAGAATGGAAGTTTTCAGTACTCAAGATATTCAAATTAAGTAGAAGGAAGGAATCATTTAAAAGAAGTTTTTGGAAGGTGAAATTGGAGCGTGTTCTGCCTGATTTAAGGCCACGTTGTTAAATTTGATTCTCTTGCAATTACAATCCTGGGGCGCTGAGTCATTCTTGTCATTAAGCTTGTTTACGCCAACTTCGAGTCAGAGCCAGCTTGCGCGATTGTTAAACTGGATCGAAAAGGACAATTCTCAGAACCCGCACAATTCCAAGAAGCACACGTAGCTAGGTTACCATTTTCGCTTACTACAAAAATTTGAACGCCAAACACTAATCGATTATCGCTCAGATTGGGGTCATTTGATACTTTAGAAGCAGAAATTTCGTCTGATTGGGTTGTCTCTACCCGGGACAGAGATCTAGCCGAGACATTCAGTGAGGTTTAAAAAAATTCCTGCCTAGCCGCAACATCGTTTCCGTAGCTAAGCGGGACTTCGCTACATGTGGGGCTCATTTTTCTAGGAATCCTCCCGGTTAAATCAGTGCCTCCAGAATCTCATTTCTCAGAAACGTCGCGTCTAGCCGGGACTGTAGCCAAGTGTGATAACCTCTTTTAATGCTCACTTATATGACCTACAGTCAGCCCAAGCCCACGAAATACGCCATGGCAAGATTTCAATATACGCCTGTCGTTGGCAATAGCCTCGACAACCTGACTGGTGACAGTGTGATTTAGTTCAGTTCCGCCCGCAATTTTGACGGAGAGCACTCCGTTGGGACCCTTCCGAGGGTCTTCCATCTCTCTCCCCTTCCACCAAACCAAAATATAGAATTTTCGGCTCGTCGCATATTTAGAGTGCCGCCATGCCTCCCCGACGCCATAGTACATATACAACCATCCATGCCTTCTTCAGGATCCGAACCCTGGCCCTTCGGCACGGCAGCTAGCGACACTAACCACTATACCGTTTGGGCAGCACAGATCCAAAATAACTGATAAATTGACATGGAACCTCACAAATACATAAACGAGGATACCTTATATTATTCCATTTACAATATATATTTAATAGTTTCACTATAAATATAAAAGGTATGGTCACCTGACGAAAATGAATATTGCCATCAGTAATGAAGAACTTCACATATTAAAAGAAAATTACACTCCATGAAATAAAAGAGGAGAAAACAACAATTCAAATGATTGGCTTAATAATGTAAAATAATATATCTAAAGTAGGGGAATGTTTAATTGGAATATAAATTTAATTTTAATTTCTTATGCTTTCAACTAATTTTACTTTCAAAGAAGAATAAAATCAATCACTGAAGCCACAAGATATCATAATTAGTCTTTCGAATGCTTCCCTTAATTGCTTTTAAATCTAATATGAAGCAGATTATGAAATTATAACTAAGAAAACTGTAAATGTAGGTAAATACGGTTTGCAAAATTTGCAACTTTACATACATGAGATAAAAATTATCCATCATGCATAAAGAATAAAGCAAAACTGGTTATTGAAAGCAAAGCATTTCGACACTCTTGACCTTTAGGATGATGTGCATTCGTGGAGATCTTTTAATAGCTTTTAATAGCATCTGGATTATATTCACGCTACACATGATGAAAAATAATGAAACTTCCATATATTGATCCCTGCTGAATTTTATTTGAACTACAGTCTTATTCAGTCTGACAGTGGCGGACTGCAGAGAAATAATTGCAAGAAACTATAAATTTCGACGGAGATTTTAGGACCATACCATGATTTTAAATGAAATTTGCAAAAGATAACTAAGAATAACAAGAGAAATTACATTGCATTAAAGTTTATTTTCAAGAACTTTGAAATCTTTTTAAAACGAAGTTCATTTAAAACATTAAAATTAAAACTGTATTGATTCGCACAATATATTATTATTATAGAAATTTGAACATGGTAAAATGGATTTTCTGAGCATTCCGTCTTGAGGAGAAATTGAAGTTAAACTGGTTTCTCGATTTTTTAATTTAATGAAGACTGCTAAAAATGTTTAGTTTTGGAAGATTATTAAAAACGACTGGCAATTAAAATTATTATTTCCACTTAACTAAGGCTAGAGATTCCAAAAATAATAACTAATTTCATACCAACACTTGAATTACTGTTGCAACAAAACACTATTGGAGATTTCGCGAACTAGTGCGGCCTATTTTTAGCTATTTTAATCTCAGTTAAGACATTAACATCTCATAGTTTTAATTTTCTTTTCTATCACTATTAAACAAAACATTTGTTTCTGTTTATTTCTCACCAGGAAATACAGTCTTACAAGTAGAGAAAACAGCATACGTTTTCGCTAGTTCAGTCTTAGTTAAGATATGGACATACCCAGTTTGAATTTCCAATTCTTATCATTCATGAACAAAACTTTTTCTCCTGTTTATTTCCCACCAAGGAATCAAAATCTACCGAGCGGAGAAAATGGGATATGCTTTGCTATTTCAATCGCAGTTAAGACATTAACATCCACTAATTTTAATTTTACTTCCTTATCATTAATAAACAACATATTTTCATCTGTTTATCTTCCGCAGGAAAATCAAAATCTAACATGTGGTGAAAATAGGATATATTTTTGTTGTTTCAGTCTTAGTTCAGATATGGACATCTACAGTTTTAGATTTCTTTCCTTATCATTCATAAATAATCCATTTGCTTCTGTTTATTTCACACCGAGGAAAAAAAATCAACTAAGTGGAGAAAATAGGATATATTTTTGCTATTTTAGTTTTAGTTAAGGTATGGACATTCAATAGGTTTAGTTTTCTCTCCATATCTTTCATACACAGAACATTTGCTTCTGTTTATTTCCTGCCAGAAAATTTAAATTTACCAAGTGGAGGGGAAAAAGGTTACAGTTTCGATGATTTGGCACAAATGTCCAAGTTAAATTATTTTATTGCAGTTACTACGCTAGCATATTTTACGCTAAAATGATTCTTTTTAATGCCATCACTTTTGAGGAGAAAAATATATAACTTTATCAGAATGTCCTAGATAAATACAAAATTGTGTTTGCTACTTCGATAGTTGCAGCCCGTTCTTCGTTTTCTTTAATAATCTTGAGAAATCGAAGATTGGAAAATTTCCTCATTCAGTAAATGCCGGAAATTTTGTCTTTTGGGGGAGCTAAATTTTATAGCTAAGTTTCGTCATTACTAGAGAAATGGAGAACAGAAACTCGCAAAAAAAAAAAAAAAAAAAAAAAAAAAAAAAAAAGAGAGAACTTGCAAGCTCGAGTATTTAAACGGATATTAATATGACTTTTAAGCAATGAGTTTTGGGGATCAACGGGTATCTCCTGAAATCGAGAACTTTCTAAATTCCAGATATATTAATATGGGTAAATCAAGAGGAAGAGTATCTATTACATACCAATAAATGTATTTAAAAATGTTTGTATCTTTCGTAAAATGTAGTTATTTAAAACTTATAAAAAATTGCATTGGTTCCCACAATGTATGATCATGCAAATTCGATTACTTCATAATTTACTTTACCGGAGAAAGTTGAAATTAAATCGGATTCTCGAATTTACGAATCCTTACGGACTTTTAAAAAATCTGTAATTATTTTGAAAGTAGCAATTAAAATTCTCATTTTCAGTTGTTTCGAGAGAGATAAAATGAACAAAGAGCATAAAAGAGACATTACAAGAGAAACGGAGAACAGAAATTCGTAAACCGTGTAAGATATATTTTAACTTTATAACTTTCAATTCTTCTTTTCCACTTACAGATCCCTCCGTGAATGCGTTTTCAGAATCGTGCTGAATGTAAATGAGGTTGATTGAGTATTTAAAGAAGGTTCAGCTTTCTTCAGCAGGAGAGTTTATAGAGTCCTTATTGGCGCGTGTTTGCTGTGAGGCTACTTTGTTACTAAATCTACTGCGTTCGGTCGTATTGTACTTGCCTGTTGATAATTGCCGTGAATTAAGGGCCAACTATGTTAGGTATTTGTGTCTATACTTCGGCTCAGTTTAGTATTAAATTAGTTTCTTCTTAGTCCAAAGGGGCAATTTGCCCAGAAAGGCTATGAATTTCGTTTTAGCATTTTGCGTTGATTCCCTACAAGCGTTGTTTCACCTTTCAAATTGTTGCTACCAAATATTACTTTTCTGTATTATATTTAAAGAAATTAAATAATGAAGAATCTGCGTTAATGTTACTTTTCGCATTGTGATAAAACACCAGTATCTAGAGCCATCCAATTTTGAATAACGTAATGCTCCTGCAAATATGGACATCTGGAATTTCAAATTAAAAATTTGGAATTTGTTTTGTTATCAATTTCCTATTTTGTAAACCTTTAACGAATTTTTGTTTAACATACTTAAGGATTTCAAAGGGAGCAATGGCAACGCTGTATAGAAAAACATTTTTAACTCCAGCGCGCCAGACTGTGTATCGGAAAATTCTAAAGATATGCTCATTTTAAAATTATTTTGCGATATTACTCTTGAACTGAATTCTATGGTTTAAGTGTGGAGAACATGATATTTAATAAATAAAAGTAACACACAAAATGTTAAAGAAAAATCTTCTTTGGACGTAATTTAAAATCTGAAACCTTTCAGATCTTTTTGTTATCTTGATTTGAAGTTCGAGTGGAGGCTTCCTCTTATTCCTGAGAAGGGGCCGTCTGTATTATTTTGAGTGAATAAAAGGGTATTTAACCCCTCTCTGGATTTTTGTAGTTACTATTGAACTCAGCGATAAGTCTTTACTTTCGTCATCTCACATGGTTCTTTTGATGTAACAGAAATATTTTAAATCCCAGCTGATATCTAGACTTTTCCCCGTCCCTACGGTCAGTTAGAAGCATTCGACCCCCCGTCGCCTGTTAACCCGAGTGATTTCCTGTTGTCAAGAAAGGGAGAAAGAGGTACTGGAGGCAATTAAACGAATCGCTAATTAAGCCCCTAATTGGCCTAGCGATTTTGTTCAAACAGATTCTTCTGATTCAAGCCATGGGCTGTATGAGATTGTAAATTTGAAGAAGATCGGTCTGCTACTTCAAAAGTTACTGTTTCTCCGGCATTACCAGGACTTAGGATTATCGTCTTCTACAATAGTGATTAATGCAGTGTGTGTGTGCTTTTTAATTAATTCTGTGCCTGCGTTTATCAATTGGATTACTCCGCAGAACTACCTATAGTGTACAGCTGATGCACAGAAGAAGTATCGCAGCCAAGCGCATTTCTCTGCAATTTGCTTGCTAGTCACTATTGATTATAGCACTCAACATTTATGTAATAAAATGTACCTGTTACATTCAACCCAGCAATAATACCAGTATTTCCTAATAATATACAAGGCATTTTTGCGGTGTTCTTAAAGTGGAAGTGTGTTTTTGTGTCAAATTAACGTGAAAGTTATGTACGCGGTACAGGTGAAAAGTGATTTAAAGTGTTATCAAGTGTTGATATTGCATGGTGAAAGTGTTTTCAAGTGTTAAGTGATTTACTCGAAAAGTGATTTAAGGTGTTTACGTTCCGTCAACGGTGATTTATAGTGTGATTTAAAGTGATTTAACGTGATTAAAAGTGATCCAAAGTGTTAACGTGTCTGCAATTTGCGTGCTGGTCACTATAGATTATAGCACTGAAATTTATGTATTAAAATGTACCTGTTACATTCAACCCAGCAATATTACCAGTATCTCCTAATAATATACATGACATTTATGTGGTGTTCTTAAAGTGGAAGTATATTTTTGTGTCAAATTAAAGTGAAAGTTATGTACGTGGCACAGGTGAAAAGTGATTTAAAGTGTTAACGTGAAAGTGTTATTAAGTTTCGATATTGCACGGTGTACGTATTTTCAAGTGTTAAGTGATTTATGCAAAATGTGATTTAAAGTGTTAACGTGAAAGTGTTATTAAGTTTCGATATTGCATGGTGTACGTATTTTAAAGTGTTAAGTGATTTACGCAAAAAGTGATTTAAAGTGTTTACATTCCGTCAACGGTGATTTATAGTGTTACTTAACGTGATCAAAAGTGATCCAAAGTGTTAACGTGTCTTCAATTTACTTGCTGGTCACTATTGATTATAGCACTCAATATTTATGTATTAAAATGTACCTGTTACATCCAACCCAGCAATAATTCCAGAACTTTCTAATAATATACAAGGCATTTATGTGGTGTTCTTAAAGTGGAAAAGTGTGTTATTGTGTCAAATTAACGTGAAAGTTATGTACGTGGCACAGGTGAAAAGTGATTTAAAGTGTTATTAAGTGTTGATATTGTATGATGAAAGTGTTTTCAAGTGTTAAGTGATTTACGCGAAAAGTGATTTAAAATTTTACGTTCTGTCAACGGTGATTTATAGTGTGATTTAAAGTGTTTTAACGTATTTAAAAGTGATCCAAAGTGTTTACGTGAAAGTGATATTACGTGGTGAATTCCATCAACACTGATTTAAAGTGATTAAGGTGATACAAGTGTTAACGTGAAAGTGATATAAATGTGTTATTAAGTGAAAAGTGCTCAACGTGTATCGGTGATTCAAGAATGACACGTAACTCATCTGCACAGTCGGAAGGAGAGCCTCAGATGCAAAGGTCGGATTTCGATCCGCAAGAGATACTCGACAGTGACCAAGACCATCAAGGCAAAGTTCACCTGCTCTACGAATTTATAAGAAAGACAGCCAGCACTCATAGAAGGGGCAAATTCCTCCTACCTCAAGATCTTCGTGAGCGACTGCTATGTGCTCTGGACGCTCTGGAAACGCTAGCCTTGAGAGGCCCACACCTTGCAGAGAGTCCAACCCTAGCAGACATAGGAGTAAACACGTCGACGGTTCTTTGTTGTGAACTTGCTCACTCGATTCAGCAAAATGCAAAAAGACAGGTGAAGCAGCTCCATGCAAGCAAAGATACTATACAGCAGGATGAGCACCCGGTTATAGAGGGCAAAGATGGCCAACCTACGTACGCGCAAGCGGTAAAGCGGAGATGGAAAAGGAAAGTCACGAACATGCCGACACTGCTGATCCTCCCTAAACGTGATGAACAGAGTGCGGATATACGCGGGGTACTAGAAAAGCATGTCCAAATTGAAGATCTGCGTGTCAACCTTCGGGGGATTAGGAACTTAAGTAGTGGAGGTGTGGCGGTGCGATGCAACAACAAGGATGAAGTACAGAAGATAAGTCAGTTCCTAGCTCAGCACGATAACCTAAAGGATACAGTACGCACGCGTATACCACGGAAGAGAACACCGAAATGCACAATCGACAATGTACCGTACGGTACCTCGGAGGTGGAAGTACAAAAAATGCTACAAAAGTCTTGCAATCTTGGGAATGAAGAGTGTAGAGTCCTCTTCAAGCGCTGGTGCCTTTCATGTCCTCATGTCCAAACGAAGATTGTTCCAAGGATGGAGGGAACATAGTATCTACGAGTTTACAGGAGCCAAGCGCTGTTTCCGCTGTCAGGACCTGGAACATACGTCGAAAGACTGCTGCCGCAGGCCTTACTGCGCTTACTGCGGAGGCTGTCATGACATTAACGAATGTAAGGCGAACTGCCCTGAATGCATTAACTGCATCATAGCAAACAGAGATTCAAAAGTTAAAGTGGATACACACCATGCAGCGTACGCAGCAAACTGCCCAACATTCCATGCGCACATCCAGAAGATTAAAGCACGTACTGACTACGGCGAGGACAACTAATTTAATAGCCTAGCAAGCAAGGCATCGTCTACCTACTACAACAGCCAGTTCACTTAATAACAAGCGCAACTCTCTAGGAAGCAAGTCAAGTATTTTCACAGTTAGTAATTTTACCTTAAAAGTCAATTAATTTACAAAAGTAATGGAAGTGAATTCAAGAACAGAGGAAAGCAATGTGCTCAAGTTTGTCCAAATCAACCTCCAAAGAGCGCGCGCGGCTACTGCACAGCTAGTGCAATATGCTATGGAGGAAGAGGCGGACTTCCTTTTAATTCTATGCAAATTTCTGTGAAATTCATGAAAATTATTTCAGGATCGTCATAGAAAAATGTTAGCTTTCCTTGCTACACTGTCAATATTTCGATCACTGAAAATGCGCTTTATGTCCTAGAATATTAGAAAAAGCTACATATATCAAATAAATATAGGTAAGAATCTTCCTGTTACAATTCGAATCTCTGCGAATTCTTTGTATTTTTGATTATGAAACAAGCATTATTCGAAGTTTCTTTGAACTGTTAATATTAAGTGACAGTCCACAAAAAATGAATCAGAATTTAAGAAGCATTTTGAAGCATTCAAATAAAACATTAACAAACAAAGTATTTGGACATGGAACTCAAATTAAATTAAATCAATCTGAACAGAGAATTAAAGATTTACACGTCAGGGAATCTATACTTGCATAAACATGACTTCAAATTCATTTCAACTAATAACCTCAGGGTTAAGTATGATGTTCAGATTGCAGAAATTTCTATTCATTTGCACTCGCTATCTACTTTATGGTGTGTATCTCGTCAACAACATTTCAAAAGCAACCATTTGAATAGAGGCGATAGATATACGTGGACAGGAAAATTACCATGAAATCAGAATCACTCCAAACTCCTTGACCACTCCAGTTGTTTGTCGAAGAATATAGATCTAAATATGCAACTCGTGTTTACTGGAATGATGAATTTACATTGATAACTGATGTACAGTTCCATCGAATTACTTATAACTAGAGAATACCTTACTGATGTGATTTACATTTCAGATGATAATAAGACATTCAGTCTTTAATAATTAAAAGCAGAAACTTCGTTTATCAAAGATTTACCATGAGAAAATATTTTTACTATATATATTACCCTAATGTTACACTATTTCGGTTCCAGAAATGGAAAATATAATATCTGTCTTATTCATATATTTGTTTGATAGCTCAATTAAAAAAAATATTCTGATGTGGACACCACACGACTTAATTGTACTGCGTATTAAAGTATACACATTTATGCTGCATTTCATTTAAACTCATTTCCTCGAGTTTCATTAGAGATATAATTATCATTGAATTAATTCAGTTCTCACTTTGCGGCAAGGCAAAAATACATAAAATCTCTAAAAATCTTCATTTAAAGTTGTGAAATGCAGAAAGCATAAACACCAAATAACGTTAAAAACAGCTCGATACAATTTTTAAAATTAAAATAAGAGTTTCAACGCAAAAACAAACTATTCAGCAAGCGGGCAGGAAGGTTTTGCGCACAAAATATAAAGTTTACTTTTGGTTCCACTCGGCAATAACACACTGAAAGTTCAGAAACTGTCTCTGTTCCCAGACTGTCTCTGTTCCTCTGTTCCCAAACTGTCTCTGTTCCCAAACTGTCTCTGTTCCTCTGTTGATTTCAAATGTAAACAAATGGCGGCTACGTTAGGCTTAGAAGCGCCACTTAAGCTTTTACAATGTTGACAATTCTATTACAACTAACTAACTATTGAATGCAGATAAACTAAGGGCTTGAAAACCTTAACTGGAATAAAAGAACGACATAATTCAATCACGGCTCAGTTTCAATATCCTTCTTTTGAAGCGAACCAAAATCACTGATTTTTACACACACTGCGATGTACTGGTCACCGAATTACAAAGCCAACTGATAAGAGATGAGATGTTTTGTGTGGCGTTCGTAGGAGTGGAGGGTGAAAGTAGTTTAGATAAACAAAATTGACTCGTGTTACAGACGAAACATGTGAAACCACCTCTCTTTCATTTCCCACTCCTCTTAAATCTCGCCTGCGCGGTTGGTGTCTTCCGTATTTTGTTCATTTCCAGGAAGGAAATTTTTCGTGTTAAGTGTTAAGCGATTTTCGTTTCGTGTCAAAAAAAATGCATGAAAATGCATAGTAGTTTTTCGGAACCGTTGTATTATTTCGTGTTAACCAATATTTCGTCTGAGTTATGCAAGATACACGAATACGTACATACGTAACTACAGACGTCACGAAAAAAAATCTCTTCTGAATCCATTTTAAACCCATTTTACAATCCGTTTTGGGAGAAAGATTTCTTTATTCTGTCCGTATATACAAACGTCACGCAAAAACTTTTTTCAGATAGATTCGAGGGTGATCAAAATATATATTTTCTTTGATATATGATATCCAAAAATTTTCGTGATTGCAATACTTATTTTACTTCGTAAAAGTAATTAAAATAGTAAACGTATTATGCCATTGAATCATTATAGCTGAATTTATTTAATAGGTATAATTAAATTTAAAGTATTTATATTAGAGATGAATTAGAAAATTAGTTGTTTGTCAGCATATGGCATTTTACTCACGCATGCTCACAAAACAGTTTACGAACTGTTACGTGATATGTCTGTGTCATTGTTATGTACATGATAAGTCCAGCTAACAGATACCATCTTGCATGTTAACCACAGGAATTATGAGTACTATCTGAATGTAGTGGATTTGCAATCAAAACAACTTTTTTTAATATTCTAATTAAAAGTTTAATTTTTATTATGGCCTCAAAGCAAAATTTTATCTCCGAAGTAATTACTAATCTCTTGTAAGTCAACACCTGTTTGTACAAATTAATAAATTATATATATATATATATATATATATATATATATAGTTTAGACAGTTACCTCTTTCTGGAAAAGGAAGTTCTTGTTCCATATGATTCTTATTATTTTTCTTGAAAATATAAAGTTTTCTGAACGTAATATTTTAACATTTAATTACGTACATAATTAATTACATTACGTAATATTTTTCTTCATTATTTCAAAAATATAAAATACTTGTTGAGTATCATTATACTAAAAACATACGGCATCATTTGGAACAGATCATAAAGCACTGTAACAATTTAAGTGCATACTCAAACTAATTGCAGGTTTCTATAAAGCGGAGTGTGACGTAAAAATTTAATATACTATTATTTAATTTCAACTCACAGCATAATTTTGTTTTTGTCTTCCTTAATAAAATGAGAGACTTTTGTGGATCTTTAATATGCCGAGATTGTATGATATCAAAATGTTAAAAAAAAGGCATAAAAATTTTAAAAATCTTACACGAAAATTAAAGATCGTATTATAACTGAACAGTAAGCATGTAATCGATATTAATATTTCAAAATATAATTTTAGTTTAGAACATTTATAATTTCTTCGCAAAGGTAGAAATACACATAGTTTCTTCATTCATTAAGCAAAAATAATTAGACATTCGCTCATTTAAAGTGTATTTAATAACGTTTTCAAAAATGTTCTTAAACACAAATAATTTAATTTAATTAATTTTAAATTAAAAGAATTCAGAAATTTGAATTTTATTTCCTTGTAAATTAAGAAATTTTCAATCTAAATATCTATACTTCATTAAATTATATGCTGAAATGTACGTATTAAAGTTATTTAAATAAAAAATTATTTTGCTGTAAATTCACATACATATTGAAAAACATACTGAATGAGTGAGTACATTGAGGAATAAAATGTTTGAAATAAAAGCAAGGGATGATTGGATTTCGAATAAAAATAATCCTTCACCTTTACTCGATTAATTATGAACCAAATTCACGAAAATAGTTTAGGTTAAATAATTAAAAATATTTAGCGATAGAATTATTTATTAATAGAAAAAACAGTTTCAGGTTTTAATTTAAATCCTCATTAAGATAAATTTAGCTGAACTCAGTCTTTTAAAAATAATGGTATTTTTAGAATTACCAAGAAAGCATAATTAAAAATTTACGTAGTTTTATGCTGCAATTAAGTGCATTAAAACCATGTTTAAGAAAAAGTCTTACAAAAATGCTTAACTCTTAGAACTTTAAATTGAAATAAACAAAATCATATGGATGCATGAATGGGTTGCTAAACATAAATTTCCCAAAGTGAGGTTCTTTCAAGAAAATATGTTGAAAAAGGAATCATATCATAATAAATATTTATAAACTGCAAATATAAAAGCAATAAATCAGCGTAACCCAACGACTGAAAATTCTGCATGAATTATTTTGTTTTAATTATTTGAACTCCGCTTAAATTTATATTTATTATTTTAGGTAAGCTGAGTTATAAGATTCTTTTAAATCCTCTGTGAAAAAAGTTATTTTTGTTTAGATCACAACTGTAGCTATGTGGTTCAGTTTGATTTACCCCTTGAAGACCAAAACGCCCGAGAAGACCACAATCGCACGAAACGGTCGAGATTGCGATGGTAGTTTCTTCTCTCGGCCTAAGGTATAGTACAGTAGCAGGTGCAGTTTGTACAAATGGATTGTATCAGTTTATTGCAGACATTTTGTCCTAATGGACGCTTCTTTGTTAGGAAGTAGAAAGGATGTCGTTTTAAATTTTCACTCGTCTTTGTGCACTAGACGAGAAGGGGAGAAAACGGACCGGGCAGATAATTGATTGGGAATTCGGTATTTTAAGCATGCTGCGAAAGCTTCGGTTTTCTAAGGGTTCAGGCTGGGATTAAGGAATGACATTAAAACAGATGCATTTTGTTAAATAATTTTTCCTAAACTTTATTTAATGGGAAATTACATTTCATTCTTAATATGTTTTATTTTGTTGAATCATCGGTTTGAAATTTTTGTACGCATCACATCACCATCTTTAGAGTATGCAAAAGGATTCTGGCTTACTTTAAGGAAATCTCGAAAATTATTTGGTACATGGAACCATGAATTTTTTATAAATTAAAAGATTAATGTGTAATTTATTTACACCCTAATCTTTCGCACGGTATTCTCTGCCATGTGATTCTTATTCAGACTTAATGACTTTGATTAGGCATATTCTCTGATCCATTAATATTAAGCCGCTTTTTTTAAAAAGCGATGTCTAAGTAGCATAAGTTACAGACCACACACATAAAAAATAATTATGCTCGGAAGAACGAAATGCGGATATACCTGCTCCGCAGAAAATTAATGTAGTATTTTAGTTACACACTAGCCTTACGCATGCGTTTCAGAACAGACCCTCTTCTTACTCAAAATGTACATCACAATAAAACTAACATGCAGAATTAACATATATAATAAAATACAGTTTGTGACGAATTAATATACACTTTTTTAATTTAGCTCTTTTTGTCTTCTTCTGTTGTTCAAGGAAAAAAGCAATATAAGAACAATGATAATTCTTAAAGTATCATATTTTAATTTGAGCGTATTTGTATCTAATATTAAATTAATAGCCCTATTTCTGGATTTCACAATTAATTACCCTGTCATGTGAAATTTCCCTCATATGTGTGAATGGTGTAAATAAGAACTGAGGTACTTGAAAGTAAATATTATCATATCTTTCATTTTTGTTATTATGCCGCAGGCGAACTATAAATTCCAATTTGAAGGTCTTGTATTGTACGGATAGGTTAAATGTTCACGAGCATTATCTGGTCTAAGGAAAGGAATGCCTTCATGGAGAATTTTCTGAGGGAGAATTGCTGTTACATTACACAGGGAGAAAAATACGGAAACCAAACATGTTGTAAGATTCTGTAGTGTGTAGTTTTAAGTTACAGTTGAAGTTGAAGAATCTTAAGAACTAATCAGCGAATAATCTCTTCAGTTCGTGAGATAGAGAACAACACGTAAGAAGGGCACCATTTATTATTCCAATAAAGTTTAACAGAACTCTGTCTTGGAGTTTCACAATAAAGTGACACTCGGGCTTGAATTTAGGAAACTAAGAACTGAAATTTAACTAATCTTAACTAAAATGATATAATAATAATAATATTTTTTCTTAGCCTGCCTCGCCTCTCATTGGGCACTACAGGTCATTCGTTATTAATTAATTACAAAGCAAATTACATTTCTAAATACAATTTTATGTTGGTTTTTCCAACTTACATTGAATAGTTATATTAGTGAAAACAAGTTTGAATAGGAATTTGAATATATATATGAAAAAGGGAGTTATTTACAAATTTATATAAGGCTTGCTGCCTTTTACATATCGTCAGGTTTTAACCTGGTAACTAAAATGATATAACCGAACCTATCCAAATTCTGACAGAGTTGGCCCCTTAGCTCTAAATAACGGCGAAGCTACCAAGAGATTAAGTGCGGCCGAGCGCAATAATAGCTTAAGGGGGAGTAGCCTAAAAAGGCAGACGCGCGCTAACCAGAATCACTGGTTCTCTCTTACGAAGTCAGTAGAACTTCAGTTTAAATACTTCTCATCATTTGCATTGAAACGCGATTTTAAAACTACGTTCTGGCCGGAAGTTGTAAGTTAAAATTCAGGAAGACAGGAAAGGAACTTTAACTCAAAATTTAACTGTTGGGTAAATGAACATAACCCTTTCAATGTAATCAGTTCATTCGCCTCGTTTCAAAAGCAGATCGAACTACCAGTATCTAGCATACTCAGGCACTACTGGAGTCTTGTACTGTACGGAATTAAAGTCTGTAGAAATTGTGAAACATAAAAAATCAACTGTGTCTTGTGTGGGGTTTGAACAATGGATCTCTCAATTGCCAGCTAGATGTGATATAACTTCTTATACCATGGGAAGACGTGAAAGAGCGTAAAATAATGCCCACATATATTTATTCAAGTAAATGCTAAACCGAAATGGCAGTAGACTTCGTGAGGTTTATCTAATTATTTTTAACTAATAGTTAATTTTACTATTAGTAAGTTTATTAGTAAATTAGTATAATTAGTAAGTTTTAGTACTTTCCTGTCACTCTCTTTTCACACACGCTTTCCATGCCCTAATGTAAATGAGATAGTGGAGCGTTTATCCAGATTAAGAAAGCAAGAGTTTCGGAAGTTAATATCAGAGGTCTGTGTGTTACAGGCCACGTTGTGCCGTGATTATTAGCGATTTGATTCTGTGGCGTTGAGTGCTTCTAACCATTGACTTGTCTCGCCGGTTTTCTACAAACCAGAGCCATTTCTGCGCTTTAAATTATTCTGTGAGCTCTTAGGTAAATCTACCGCATTTAATTTTGTTCAGTTTTACTTATTTCTGTTAAGCCAGAAGTGCTTTGCTTGTGTAAACCCAATTGTTAATATTTGTGTACGTATAAAAGGGTCTTATAGACTGTCTTCTGATTTTTGTTTTGTCTCATAAGGCTAGAAGATAATTCTTCAATAGTCGTTTTAAAGTCGATAGTTTATGCTCTATAGGAGAACCAGAATTTATAACCTTATTTGAGAAATCATAGCTTGTACCACGTAAATGAGAAAATCCAAGCATAGAATATAACTGAAGCCTAATATTTATGCATGGAATGTTTTTAAGTCTAATGAACGGATTAGATATTAAGCTGAAACTTCCATTACTTTAATACCATGAAGATAATGCTAATTAATGAAATAACGTGTTAAAGGTTTCAGAATAAGAAATTGCTCAAAAATTATGTCTTGAAGGAAATCCGTTTTTATAAAATTGTGTGGTATGACTCCATCAAACACATAATTTATAGCAAAATAGTTTTATTTCCTTTTAGGAATGCTCTTAATTTGTGTAACTAGAGAAATACGTTATTACGGTGAATTGCTACTTTAAAAGCGTCAGAAACTACCACGCTGTGAAATATTTTAATTTCTCTATATGTTTTTTATCTCTGCTACTTATTTTAACGTTAATTTCAGTGTACAAAATCCGAAATAATACAGTTGCGGTAAATTCCTCATTAAATCTATTTTGAATGCTTAGACGTACTTAGAATGCTTGCAATATTAATTGCTGTTATTTCTATTCAGTAAATCATTCAGGTTTCGTAATGTTGTTTCAACGATATGTATTCAGCATGTAATCTCATTAAAAACACCGAAAAGCTTTGAATATCACTCAAAACAAGGAGGATATATAAAGTATTAAGGAAATGTTCCTTTTCAAATGTTTGTATTAAATTTAAAGTGATATAAAATACTTAAATATTTATTTATAACATAAGGTAAATAGAGTATTTGCCGTTTCTTTTATAAATTACATTCATATAGACTCTCATAAATATAAATTTATTCCCTTTTTTTAACTCAAATTCAATTAAATAACATAGTTTTCTGATTATAAAAAATCCCAGAACATTACAAAATTTACAGATATTGGATGGAAAACAAAGTTCCTTAATCTGTAATAAAATAATTACATTAATTACGGATGATAAGAGAAATATTAATTTCTTATGAAGAATTCGCAAATCTATTTTAAGCAAGATTTAGGGTGGCGTCATAAATTTTTAAGCCATTTTATGTGAAATATATTTTGCCTGCGTTAATCCTGAGAAATGTTAGCCTGGAATTTGCTTCAGAGAAGCAGTTAAAGCTAAATAATGCATTTATGAAGCAAATTAGGAATGGTAATTTTGTTTTCAATTTAGAGCTTACTGTTTGTTCATTGTTAAGACTAAGATATTTTGCAGTGCAAAATGCAAAGCGTTTCTTTTCCACTGTCAAGGAAATGAAGACAGGAAACATAATAATTCTTTTTTGATAGTTATACAAATCGACCTTCTTTATGAATTCGTTTCTTTTGCTTTGAAAGGGGAACTGTCGCTGATGTATCAAGAAGCACTGCATCTAGTAGATTCTATATCCTTATCCTATCCCAGATATAACATTTACTCATTGTTTGATCATCAGGATGTGTGTTTAAATCCTAAAGAGAAGAAATATCAGATCATCCGCTGAGATCTGCAAACATTCCTGCTTGACGAAAATATTAGTTGTGAACGTGTCTCTTACTTTGTCATCACTTTCCAAATATATGCTACGCAAAGGATTACATCCTATGTTAAGCTGATTATATATTCTTTTCTTGCTTTTTTGCCGTAATACAAATGACACAGAAAGCGAGAGAAGGGGGATTAAGCTCTTTTCCTTTCCCCACATCTATTTTTTCCCACTTAGAACGTATTTGGGATTAGCTACCCCAGCACCTACCCAGTCATTAGAGAGATATAGCTTGCTTGCGTTTCTAGCTTCTCTGCGTTCTTCAGATAAAGGGGAGAATAATGTTTATCCAGCTTGGTAAGTTTGATATTTTGCTTCGAACTCATTTGCTTCCTATTCAGCTGCTGAATCAGGACAAAGAAAACTCTTTATTTATTAATGTCTTGGAATTAAGTATTTCACATCTCTGAGGTACGTATAAAAGGATATACTACGTATGGTGACCCTTTATTCAAACAGTAGGATGCTTTTGTTCTCGCTATATTCCTTATTTGCGAGGCAAGCTTTAAACAAATTTTATTGTCTTAAAAGAAATTAATTTGAAGACTAAACATTTTCGTTTTTTTATGATGGAAGTAAGAACAATGTAGAAATACGTATATAATACACTACGTAGGACCTAAATATTTAATCCCAAAATGCAAGCCAGAACCCGGTACCTTGTAAAATAAGCAGTGTAAAAATATTTAGTGGTCTGAATTCTAAAAATTGAAAATGAAATAGTAACTTAAATATTGAGATAATTAATTGCTCTGAGTTCGGAGTTCTTCAGGCGAATGGTGAATCTCGTCAATTGGTTTTCTGTAAAACGCATAATCCAAAAACGTTTCGCTATTTTGTGAGTTACCTAGGAAAATGTTTAAAGAATTTTATAATGTAATCCTTTTTTGAAAATATTTGCAAATTTTTCGGCTGTAATTTTTATAATTGCAGTATGGGTAAATTGAAAAAGTAAAAAAATATAATATATATATATATATATATATATATATATTTTGCAGAGAAATTAGGTTATTTTGTTCTTGAAAAGCGAAAAATAAGCAATGCCCTCGCCGGGACTCGAACCACAGACCTCTCGAATACGCGCCGAGGGTGCTGGCAATTACACTACGAAGGCGGGAGAAATACCTTATAATATATATATATATAGCAAATAGCATAACGTTTTTGAAAATCCAACCTACATCTAAGTTATTAGCAGTGATAAGAAAAAAGCTCCAATCTCAAGAACTTTGAAAATAATTTGAGAATTCGAATCTTCTCATTTTTTTCCCATTCCAATTTTAGAATGCCTAACTTTAAAATTCATTAATTAAAATTTTGAAGCGTTTGATCTTATTGACAAAAAAAAGTTTATTTATAGAAAACAAACAAAAAAAAAATCCCACTATTGCCAATATTTTGGATTTGAATTTGATTTCGATTTGAATGACCAACATTATTTGTCGACTATCCTAATGGCCACATGCATAATTTGCTGCAGAGAATTCAGCATTCATGTTAAGCGCAGTTGTTTGTAAATTTAGAAAAACTTTTGAGAGAAAGATTTTGATTCATTACATAGAACAAGATTATTTTCAATCATAGTTGAGATTATAAGAATACAACAGATGATGCATTTTATTTCTCTTCAAAGAAACAATCGAATAACATATAAAACTAATAAATAACGTTACTGTTTTAGAAGGATTATTGAAACTTTTGTCTCTGAAATTTTTACTTCGAATGTAAATTTAACAAATAACAACAAGGCTAATAAGAGCAATAATAACAAGCAGAAGAAAACGAATAGCACACATATATAGCTTGCTTGATAAATATCTGTTGTGTGCCATTTTAAATTGCATATTACATCTAAGTCATGTGTAAAATCCTGGGCAATTCAGATACTAAAAATTCAACTTGAGTAGCTATGAGATGAGTTATTTTTTTTTCCAAAAGCAATAATGACACAACATGCATTACATATAATACTTATTGTACATTTAGGAAGAGCAATTAAACTGGTCTTATGAAATGTTCAGCAACGAATTTAAACTGGTATTATTTTCTATAAAATCATAACACAAAGGATTTCAATAAAAGATACACTTTAATACATGAAAATGAAACCAAGAATTTCTTCCTTCATGTACGTGGAAATTACATATATGGTCCTTGATTTCCTTTCTCTTTTTTATTAATCAAAATTTAATTTAAATTCTTTTAACCTTTTCAAGTGAGAATATTGAACCGTTATGATTAAGACAGTATATTCATCCGTGATCAAGTTTCCACTGAGGGTTTCGCGAATTTTAGAGGACTTCCTAAAATTTCCCCCAATAGATTCGATACTGTTCTGTTATCGGGACCGGATTCAGAAATGTACGAATGCATGAACGTGTGTATGTGTATATATATACACACACATACATTCGTGTTGACATATATACATGAACACATACATCCATGCATACATGCATTTCTGGATACAGTCCTGATAACAGAACATTACCTCAGATTTTAAGCAAATGTTCAGTAAATTCTTATATTAACGTATGTGCCACTTTCCATAAACATTCCCGAAAGATATCCTGAAAGATAATATTATTCTTAATTTCAAATTTAGGAAAAAAATCTCAAATACAGGAGCGGGAAAAAAACTTTTTTACCTTGCCAAAAGTCACTGCACTTTGCCTACAAATGCTACAAGCAGTTTCGAAGTAGAACAATCTCCCCCCTCCCAAAACCTGCTTCATAATGAAAAGGTATTTTAAAGTACAATGTTACAATGCATAAAAGTATCATATCTTAAATCGTAATTTTCATTTGAAATAGTAATATTGAATATATTTACAAAATTTGATTGATACATTAATGTAAATTTCAATTAAAATTATACAAAATATTCACTTTTGTTCTGCCCGAGATATTTATATTATTGTTTCTTTTAATTATGCATCCCTCCAAAATGATAATATAAATCCTTCCCTAAGAAAACTTTCGCAAAATTGTTAACGTAATTCCCAGTTCGGGCTCCACGAATTTGGCCTTTTTCTTCAAAGATAAATTAATTGTTCCTCCCATCATAGCACAACAACAAAAGTGGATGATATCAAATGGATGAAGAGAATTTAGCACCGTGAGAATGATTAAAATCGGCGAAGATACTGGTGAGCGTTAATGAAGATGTATTTATAATGAAAGCAATCAGTTTTAACTACTCAGTTCACGAAGAATTCTCTGGCAGTAATGTAATTTGTAGGTTTTATCTCTTTTTCATCGTCATTCATTTGCATTGTAGACCTACAGACAAAGAATATGAGTCACTTAATATTAAGCCGAGAAAAAATTCTACAGTACTAATAATGCTCTTACTTTAATATTTATACAGTAATTTCTCGTAAAGGGTAAAGAAACCTCGTCTTTTTTTTAAGTGAAACAAAATGAACTAAATATTGATTTGAAATTTTGGGGATGTTTTTCTATAATACACTGACTTTTGTTGGACATCTTAAATATTTAAGTAGATAAAGTGATGTGATTCTGCAGTCTTGTAAGAGAAGCTTCCTAGGTGAGACTCTGGCTCACGAGGGCATCGCATTACGAAAGATCTTCAATATATTTGTTAGGATTATGTTAATTTTATTAACAGTTAAATTTTAAGCTAAAGTTCCTTTCCTGTCAAATTCTTAACTTCAACTTACTACTTCCGGCCAGAACGTAGTTTTGGAATATTGCTGAATATTTAATGAGGAGGAGCGGTATTTAAACCACGAAGTTACTTACAGAGTCAGAGAGAATCAGAGTTTCTGATTTACGCGCGTCTGCCTTTTTGGCTACTCTCTCTCTCAAATCTGTTATTTCGCTCGGCCGTACTCTGACCCTTGCTAAGCTTCGTAATAAAATAAGTTAAGGCGCCAACTCAAATTGAACCTTGATAGCTTCGGATATACTTCTTTAGTTAATCTTAGTTTTAGTATAATTCTTAGTCTTTTTAGTTCAAGTCCAAGTGCGGACTTTGCTTGTAGACTCCCAGGCGAAGTTTGTTAAATTTTATTAGAATAATAAAGGGTCAGTTACCCTTCTATCTTGTTGTTTCTTGTCACCGAACGCAAGCGATTATTCGCTTATCAGTTCTCAGATTCCTCACTTCCAACATTAACTTAGAATTCCAAAGTGAGGTACTCTACATAGTGACTTTTCAAATTATGTTCTATATGGTATTGATTGTTGGGAACTTGAGCATAAGAGTGAAATTAATTAAAAGAAAATTATATTCCATCCCGGGGAGCTTCTGCTGGCCATCACAAGGCTTTTAGAAGTTTTCCAAATGAGGTGATATGCATGTTAGCATTCCGTCCCTCGTATTGCAATACAATTTTTACGATAACTTATTTTATTAAAGACTGGCAGATTAGATATATACGTTATTAATGGCTATACCGTTATTAGTTGCGCTTTAAAACCCTAGATGTGAATTTAATTCATCCCAATAAGAGAATACCGTTAGACTTAGCAAAACAAGAATGAGCTTTATATTTACACTGATGGGTCCGAGATTAGGGAGAACTTATGATGTTCTTTTGTTGCCAAATATTGTGGTGTTGAAATAGATAATGAAACTTTAGATTGGAATGATGTAACTCTGTTTTCAAGCAAAACTTCTTGAAATTATTTAGGCACTCCAGTGGGTCTGAAAAGTATAATCTGTAATAGGAAAATAACTGTATATTCAGATTGTATCTCATTTAACATCTTCTCTACAGGTTATGTAAAGCTTTTACACAAATGTTTGCTCATAAATACTGAAATTTTCTCAGCAATGTTGGAAGAGATCGTAATTTTTAAGTCTCTCATTTAATTTTACTTATGTTTAACCGTAAATTTTATAAATTATAATAATAAAAATGCATTATACGAAATTAACCTTTCATCTAAATTAAAGTAATATCAGATAGTTATTTCTAATAATGCTTCCATTCAGTTATGTTTAGCCATTTTTTTATAAATTATAATAATAAAAATATGTGTTATATGAAACTAAACTTTTATTTAAATTAAAATAATAATCTGAGATAGTTATTTACTATTATGCTTCCATTCAGGCTAAACAATTGTTTCCAAAATGGCTAAAGAATAATGCTAAGATTATTATTGTTTAGCCATTTTTTATTAATTATCATAATAAAAAAATGTATTATATGAAATTTACCTTTCGACAAATTACTATTACGGTTCCTTCCTTGCATTAGGATTACCATATTTATTTTTGGCATCATTGGTATCAACAATAGTTTGGCGATATTGTACCATCCGTATAACGTAATTGTATCCAATATTTAGGCATAATTTCAGGCGTAGAATCGAGATAGGGGGAAAATAGATATATCATTTTAGAAAAAGTCTGATTTTGTGTCAGAATACCTATCTTAGAACAGTGCTATACATAAATCTGATAAATATCCTAAGTTGAGCTTTTGGGACATAAAAAATGCAACTTACATTTCCTCAATCTGGCCAGTAGGAGAGGGTTATAGAACTGTCTTTGTTTCATGTCAGCGTATACTTGATAACGTTTCCCGCTCTGCTTGTGAATTATCTGTAGCTGATGCGCGGAAAATAATTTCCAAATAGTCTGTAATACAGTAGTCAGTCGATATCACATATGGAGACTTTTCTGAAATGTTTGGAAAGCGTATACATGTTGTATCAAGTGTTAAGAAATTTTCATTTACTTTATAATATTTTAAAGAAATTTAGTTGTATGTATTTTTGTCTGATTCATCTCTTTAGAGTCCGACCTACCGTATTTCCCTGCGTATCTTTCCCTTAATCCCCCTGTACTTTGTTAACAACCAGTACTATTTACATAAATACTTTTCATTTGCTATTGTTTTAACTGTACTTAAATTACTTAGGATTAAAGGAATTTATGAATACATTACTGGTAACTATCATATTACGGGATATGGGGGAAACCAAGGTACAAAATACGCGAGAAATATGGTATTTTAAATTTCCCATTAAAAGTTAGAATTTTTTAATATGGAATCCTTTATTTAAATCGTGGTTTGAAAAATAGGCAGTTTCTCATTTACTCCACTAGTCTTAATTTTTATTTTCAGTTGCTTGGAAAAACATAAATAAGTATTCAATTGTTAATGAATCTTCTTTAGATTCTTCAAACCATCCTACTTTTACAAGAGCAAATTCACAGTTTCCTCTACTTTCCCTCACATGCAACTATGATTCATCTATAAACAAATATTTAATTTTTTCGCATGAAAAATGACTGCGGTAAAAATTATATTATCTTCTTTATTAGATTCTGTACATGTTCTTAGGAAAAGATAATAAGCTTTGCATGCGTTCCCACTCTTGAATCTAATCGGTTACCTTTCATTCATAGAAAAGCTGATGATATTTTTCATTAAGTGGGTGGATCATTGTTTAGGGCCACAAGTTTAACCCTTAGAAAATAATTACATTGTCTTCATTACAATGTATGCCTAAAATACCGAAATGCCCGTCCCCGTCCGTTACCTGTCGTGTCCGCTTCCTGCCCTCCTCGTCCATTAACGCACAAGGAGATGAGAAGATTTCAAATGGCATCCTTTTTACTCCCTAACAAAGAAGCTTCCGTTACCCTTTTAGGACAAGCTGTTTGCAATAAACTGATACAATGCATTTGGAGAAACTGCGCTTGCTACTGCATAACTTAGGGGGAGAAAGACGCTAATATCACAGTCTCGGCCGTTTCGGGCTGTTGTGGTCATTTAAACAAAAGTACATCTCGGGCGTTTTTGCTTTCAAGGGTTTACGGAGCAGTCATGGAATGTCGGCGCAATCTGTGATTATCTTCATTGTATTACTTTGATATGCATAAGATGGTTTATTGCGATTTTAGATAAATAATGTCAATATTAATACATAGATTTTATAAGTATAAAAATGTATTTCTTTGGAAAGTCTAAAAGCTTAGCTTTCAATCAAAGTTTTAATTATATGAGCTGTTCTAGTATTACACAAATTTAACCTCAGCAGACAGTAACTTTTTCCTCAACATAAACGTTGTTTCTAATTAATTTTCTTTCGCTTCTCTACTTTTAATTGCATGCTTAATCAAATTTGTTCGCAAATATTTGAAGAACTTTTGTATCAAAATATCCATCTGGACTTGTTCTGTTTAATTTGTCCACGTCTTGGTGAGGATAGATTAAAAATAATGCTTCTGTGCCGTCTTTGCAAAAAGTGCAAACATTTCATGTAAAATAAAATATGTCATTTACGTAAACTTGTGATTTAATGCAGAATAGGCAGGAACTAAAAATATTAATTTCTTAATAATTTTATACAAAATCGTGTATTATAATTTCATGGTGATGTAATGCAGAATAGTCAGAGACAAAGACTTAAAGTAAAAGAGTTTAGCAAAAATTAAGTAAATATATCCTTAAGTGGGTTAAAAAAAGTCAATTAAAATTTAGTAATTGATCACTTTAGGGCAATAACCCTCTTACCAGAAAAATACTAACAAAGCAGAAGTAATCAATTAATTAATCCCAAGTAATAATTGAGGGAGAAACTCTCATGTTACCAATTGCAAGTTTAATATAAATTAACCTTTCTCGTTAACGGTCTTAAGAAACTAAAACATTCCAAATTGCACAGATTAAGTTTCTCTTTCAGAAATGTAAATATGCAAAAAATTCATAGTATTTAAACTGACCAACAAATACGTGTTAAATTAAAATTCTTGTCACTTAAATAAGAAAGTAATTAAGTTGCACAATACCTCCACATAAATCTCTATAGTTTTCGTTTACTACTGATTTGTGTTCAATTCACATCATCCCATACTACGTTAATATTGCTATTTTTCCAAATCAAAATTTATCAACTTATTTCCTAACTATTCTGCTGGTTTCCGAATATAATTACGTCTTTGGAATTTAGACCGAATGCTTTAACACAAGTGCTTAAAGCTGCCAGTTCGAAAATATTAAAAAAATGCAATCTGAAGATTTCAGATTACTGTCTTTTAATTCAAAGTGTTTAGCACTGGATTTTCCAAAATTAATTTTAAATTAAAAGCAATTTAAAAAAAGAAACTAATATAACAAAGTAAGATTTAAAAAAAAAAGAAATTTCAATCTGATCTTTGTGTACAGATTTTTGTCATACAAAGATGAGTAAAATCTGCTTTCAAAGATCGTCACAAGAATTTAACGCTCTCGCAGAAATTTCAGATGTAGTATCAGGTTCAGTGTTCCGCCTTACTTTCTTTGGGAACATGCAAAGACCCTGACTCGGAACAGGGAGCTTACTAAAGCTATGTTCAATAAATGTGGGAAGTAGACAAGATACACAGGAAGGGTATACGAAACGCTTTATTTTTCACTTTTTACAATAATTTCCGTACTTCGGAATACAGAGACCAACTACTTGTGGTCTGAACGTAAGAATATAAAAATATTAACTAAACTCTAACTTAAATTTGGAATAATAAACAAGGGCCTACGTGGAAGATTGGCCGTATATTAACAGGAAGCCGTATGTAGTACAGAGAACTGTTAACACTACAATACGTTTAAAATTATTAAGAGGATTAAACCTCTGGCCTGGAAGGCAGCCAGCAACCGAGTAAAACTGCTAAGGCAAGCGGCCTGCTTCGACTAATTCCTTCCTCTCTTTCGCTTGGCAAAAAGCCACAACTTAAGTACTTGGCGTTCGCCAGACATATTTGCATAAATAAGTTAAAGCTTTTAATTCTGGCCGGAAGTAGGAAATCAGAAGTGATAGTAAAGATTTAAAATAAAAATAAACGTTAGTAAAACTTAAGATCCTTACAGTAGAACCCAAAACTTTTAAAGTTAACTATTCTTTTAAAGTTAACTATTCTATAAGCTAAAGTGTCGAAACCATACTGTGACAGTATTTGAGCTCACATTTATAACAGGTAGAGATATATGAATTTATTTATTAAACAAAATATTTAATTTGCCAAGATGCCACTTAAAACTTCTGCTCAGTCACTCAAGTCCACGAGATTTCTGGCACACAGATCCATCAAGTGGCAATAAATTTCATTCTGTCAGGAAAACACATCGACTTACTTGAAGCAGTAAACATCTCATCTAGACGTCCTGGTTTAATCTGGAGTTCTAATATAAATATGTAGCAATCCTTGACTTACTCCTCATCATCAAGGCTAAACTTCGTAAATACTTATGACTTCTCGACCTATCTGATTTCAAGACATCTCAGTAAAAGTGAAGAAAGAGTATTCGTTTCACGTTGACATTATATCAGAAACCAGATTTTGTGATTTCTAGAATCTGTTGAAAATAATACAGATTTCTTCAATTCTCAAAGGATATGGAACTCCATTTTTTGGTATCTTTGCTTGTCTTATGTAGCTCAATAGTTCATCTTCTAGGCCAGATTTAGAAACAAAAAAAGCAATATGTTGAAACTGACGCTCACTAAACAGGAAGCAGAATTTTCATCTGCAGTTCGGTCACGAGATTTTTCATATTCTTTTTTCTTAAATATAGGAAAGAAGTATTCACCTTTTTACAATTAACGTTTACACCTAACCAAACCTTTATGATAACCTATTTGCTTTGCATGGCATATAGTGCAGAATTTCGCACCAAACATTGAGAACAAATAGTTAATTTCCCACAGTGATGTTGTCTCCTGGTTTAACACAAAAATAATTTTTCTGTGAACACATTCCAAACGTACAACGAGGAGGAAAATTTTGGATTTACCACTCTTTTTATTTTGTGATTTTTATCTGAAATGAATACATCGAATAATTTACGTATAGTTTACGTATCATAATGTAAGGAGAAGATTGTTCCATCTATGTCTGAATGATAAAATTCCTTTTGCTATTAATACCTCTCAAGCACAAATCATTTAACTCACCAAGAGATACTCCATATAGTTTGTTACTTCCTTTAGACCTTGTATTAGTCCGTGTGTATTCCTTTAGAATATCCAAAAGCTAAACATTTATGAAACAGTATCCTAGAAATTAAAGGACTTTTTCTAGAATTATTCCTTATAAACAAGGTCTGAATACTAGATTTTCTATTAAAATATTTTGAACAAGTCATCGAACAGGTGAAAATAAAAACTGTGGCTCCATTGTCAGTATGATGCATGCTTCATATCTTTTTTCTGTTTTCAAGAGATAGTTTCATTCTTTGCTTAGTTTGTGCTATTCCATACGGAGACTTTCTGCAATTTCTTTAATTTTTGCAACCGAATTCACCGCATCTGATTACACTTGGCTTATTTTCATTACGGTGAAACCCCTCATGTAAGACTTTTACAAATAAAATATGAAAATGAATTTCGTTATACACTTAACTGAAAGCAAATGATAATATTTTGTCTGTGTTCATTATAACTGTTATAAATATTAACAACAGGATGAAAATGATTTATTTTCTCCCAGTTATATATCTCTCGATATTTAATTCCCAGCGCTCTGGAGCTCTATGCCATCCTTCTGCATATGCAAAAGTCGAGTGACATTTATCAATCCTTTTAGCTTAACTTATTAGGAACTGTCTCAGTATTTCGTTTTTCACATACAGTTTCATAGAACATTCGAAATAACGAACAAAGTGTATGTCTTAAAAATACAGAAAATGTAGAAAAAATTTCTTCCAATCGCTTCTCCAAACGAATTTGCGCTCTCTCATTCCTATTTCGAAAACTACAAGTAATAAAAGAATGGATATTTCTTTCTCTATTAACCAATCGTTAAAAATTGATGAGTATGAAGCCAGATAATCGAACATGAAACATCTTACCATAGCTGACTTACTTAAGAGATTCGATACAGCAACCTACAACAGGATACGAGTTAGAGATTAAAAAATAAGTTTTGAAAATGCTATATTAATGAGTAAGATGATTAATTCATATTTGTTATCTGCAAAATGTTGTCAAAAATATAGTATCTACGCTGCAGATATGATCGACACCGAAAACTAGGCACCGCCATATGATATACGAAACGTAGGATCTTAATCGACATTGGGTATCAGCATCACGCATCCAATATTAGTTTATCAAATTCAAATCCTTTAGCACAACTTTAAGATATGGTACAACACACTTAAACATTTCATCATAGAAAACTTGGGCAAACTCAAGCTGTGAAGCGATAGGAATTAATAGACATAGTAATGGCTGAGTTAGAATTGAGTCATTGAACCAGTTACAGAACACATTTTATCGAAGAATTACAAAAGCCACTGTAAGAGGGTGAAACCGACACGAAAGCAGGTGTCACATCTTTGATGTAGTAAGCATCGGAATACATGGTCAAGAACCCTAGGCATCTTTCGAAAAGCAGCAGAGAAAAACAGAACTGCTGACAAAAAGCGTCCTCATTAGCTATAGAGCTGTTGTAAATGAGGATAGGAAAATGAACAGAGAAATGAGAAAGAAGCCAAAGAAAAGAGGACAAAGAGGTTGATTTATCCACACTGAAATAGGCTTATTCGCGGTCTTGCTGGATTCGTGTTTTATATTTACTTGAACATAGTTCAATAATCCTGGCAAGATTTCTATTAAAAATGCTAGATACGTTCCCGTTGCAGTCAGCCAGGCAAAACATGTAGCCAATGAGTTGGTCACATGCTGCAGGTTCAGAAGTGGATATATGGTCTGCAAAGCACAGATAGCCTATGAAAGAGAGTTATGGTTATAGTAATTGCAAACTATATCATGTGCATTCATTATAGAATTAGGCCATGTGCAGCGTACTTCGGCAGCGCAGAAGTCTGTAGAGGAAGCCAATGTGCGAAATCGGCACGAGGCTGATGTTCTAAAGTTGTCAAGGTATGCACTTCTGTTTATCGTAAATATATAATCGTTCGTTTCAAGGCAAGTAACATGTGTTACAACGTCCATTCGTACACATGGGAAACATACAACACGGAAAATCTCTCGAGACTTAAATTCGACATGATCTCTAACTATAGGCAGAATTTCTTTCCAATACCTCGTACACTCTCAATGCATGAAATGTATATCCAAGCAATTATTATATTATTTGTTTTGATAATAATTTAATCATTTAACTTATAAATACGGTGGCTACAAAACCGGTTTCCGCCGTACTCTGGTGTCGATCCATCAAAACCAGTCTTTTAACCATTATGCCGGTTTGCATATTTCACAAGCACACATCAACGTAGCCACTGAAGGAGGGGTTTCGAAATTCACCAATGAGCTTCTTTTGCTCTTGTGACGCTAAATCTTCGTGCATGTAAGTGTATGTTGTTTACGTTTTAATTTGCACTTGTTTCGCAATTATAAATGTACGGCATTAAAGTAGAAAATCTTGTAGGGCATTCGTTTTATGAGTTGAATTAATCGCTGACATTTCATTTTCTCGATTTTTATCATGCATTGATATTTGGATTGTTATTCACTGCATAGTATCTCTTTTTAATCGAGAAAATGACTCAAGCTACAATTAGCCTCGAATATTATGCATTTACTAACAAATGTGGATTAAGAGAATTCATGTGTATAGTTATTTTTTATTGAGCCGAGAAAGACTGGAAGTGTTACAGTGTTTTCTTATTTCAGTGCTTGCATTCTTTTGACTTTGAAAGATTCAGAATACATATTGTGTATGATCTGATTATATTCATTGTTAACATTAAAAGTTTTATGTGAATTAATTGAATATATTTGTGAATAGATAAATTCATTCTGTTTTATGAGTATTTCTTGTAGAGAAATTTATTATGTAAAAGTTTAAGAGTTTTAAATTTCTTATTTAAGAGTGAGCAGTTATTAAATATGAAATTTAACACACTAAATGCAAATTAGTAAATTACGAATGCAAATTAGTAAAGTTTTCATTTTGAATAAAATTCTGCATTGGCTATTATAATAGAACACCTTTTTCATATAGACTCCACTAAAAAGTACATATTTCATATAGACTTCTATTTACATGTATAACTGGTGTAAATATTTTTCTCATATGCATAGTGGTATGTAAAGATATCATTTGGGCTCAGATTGTGTATCACATATTTCTTTCATCTTATTTATGCCTTATTAAGTAATATTTCGCATGAATATTTTTGCGGAGTATCCAACATGTGTTTGTTTGATTTAACTTCACAATGAAAATTTTCAGAAGAAATAGACGATGTACAGAAAATTGCGTTGCAAAATATTTTCAAATATCTTGCTTAAGTCTCAAAGCGTGCGAAAGGTCATGTGACATGACAGAAATATTACTGGATGCTCATTGGTCCATCCTAGAAGCCACTCCCGCGGTGGCTACGCAGATGTGCACTTGTGAAATATGCTGCCGGTTGCTAGGTTTTCAATACAACACGATGTCGATTCTTCTCTTCTGTATTGTCAGATGTACCCAGTCACCGAAATGCTGAGTAACTTAGGTAATTAATTCACAGTGACGCTGAGTAACCACAGTAATTTATCTATATTTAGTTTGAAAAATGATAACGGAGATTTGAGAGAGCTCAAGAAAAGTTTGGTGTTTTGGTGAATCTTAATTTTTAGTTCTGCTCACTAACACTTTTAGCATCAATTACTTAAAATACGAGATCCGAATAAAAAGTGGTTTAACGATGGTTATATTTGTTTAGAGGTTGTTGTATTTATTATTTTTTATATGATACGAAATGCAAGTGTTATTTAAGATTGAAAACAATTGCCTTTGATGATGGAAAGAAATAATTTAATTTGCATATTACCATTTTATATTTCATCTTAACATGCAGTTTATATAAAGTCATGTTATTGAAGTTTTGTAACTCTATACATGGTAATGAAATTCCGAGAAAATTTGCAAGTTTAATTTAAGGTACGTTCATCTGCAGCATACTGCTTTCAGCAAACTTTTGCTCACTATGCAGGTTTTGGCAAAACCTGTAGAATCAAAAGAATGCCCCAGACGCAGGAATCAAATGTTTTGATTCCCAATTAGATTAGAAATTTATATGAAACAGAATAAAATAACAAAGCCAGAGGATATTGGAAACCGATATGCATTCGATATAAGTTACACAACAATCACACATTTGTTTTGTAGATCTGAATAATTGGCATCGATTTCATCAATCAAAATAAAGGCAGTATGACACCATTTTGAGAATACATTAAATAAAGGAATAAACTGCTCTAGAAAAGATTTATAAATGGATTTAGGCATCAGGTTTTATATTCTTCCGAGACCGTAGACAAACAAACGGGAAAGAAAAGCGTTGAACATTGATGCTTTCATCCCAAGTGAAAGAATCGGTCTGATGTGGGATTCTGACGATTTTTCACCTGGGGTGTGTATTTACGACACCTTCGGGATCCAAATCCTTTGTAAAATTTCTCTGCTATAAATGATGTGCTCCAAGGGCTGCTTTACCTGCTTGCCTTTAACTGAATGTTTCAAATGGAATTCTTAGTATGGGCGAAAATTCGTAAATAGGAAAGGAAATATGAAATATATTATGGAACAAACCTATTCGCGAGGTAAATCAAGAATTAATAGAAAGAAGTTAATGACATAGCAAATATCATAAAAACTAAGAACGAGCAATCTTCAGAATTAATTTTCCTTTCATTTAGTTGAAGATGGAAAAATACTTACTCAGTTTTTAAAAATGATATTAAGGAAGGAAATATCTGAATTTTAACTCTAGTTTACTTAAAACTCAAGAAATTAAGCTTTGCACCCTCAACGTGTGCACCGTAAAACTCAATATTAGTCTGCCAAAATATGTACAGTGTTCTTGTTTAAGAAATAACTTAAACACCAGGTAGACATTCAGATCACAACTTCGGTCGTCTGATGTATTTATGACACTCAAATTTTTATCAAATATCGCCGAAAGAACCCGAATGAGATCATCGCATGACTTCGTTGTTCGGCCTTTTAAATTATGCACATTTTGCTGCATTTCATTTAATTATTACCGCGAATTTCATTAGAGATATATTTGTCATTCAAAGAATTCAGTTCTCATTTCGTGGCAAAGCAAAAATATACAAAAATTCAAAACATCTTAATTAAAAATTGTAAAATACAGAAAATCATAGAGCACCAAATGCAGTTAAAACAGTTAAAAAGCAATTTTAGCAATTAATATAAGAGTTTCTACACAAAAACAAACAATTCGACCAGCGGGCAAGAAGGCAGGTTTTTCGGTGCTCAAAACTGAAAATTTACTTTTGGTCCTACTCAGCAGAAAATATATTGAAGGTGCTGAAACTGACTTAATTCACTGTCCTACTGAGCTTCTAACGTAAATACACGGCGGTTCGTTTGGCTTAACCTGCCACTTTAACTTTTAACTTGCTGCTAATTCTATAACTATTGCATGCAGATTAACTAAAGCATAAAAACCTTACCCGTAACATAAAACAGCATAATTCAATCACTTTTAAAGCAAACAATGCACAAATGGCTAACATATAAGGATAAAACAAAGCTCATAGAGTCGGGGAACAGAGAGGGTATAATATATAGTATATATATACAGATGGATGACAAAATAACACTAACACCTGGAAAATCTTTATTAATAGGTGGTTGGGCCACCTTTTGACTGAAGTACAGATTGAATGCGACGTGGGATAGATGCATAAAGGTCATGGACAATATTTAAAGGAATATTGAGCCATCCCTCCTGCAGAGTAGTCTCTAATTCCGAAAGTCCTGATGGAGGTGGAAAGCGGGAACGAAGTTTGGACTCCAAATATGCCGATAAATGTTCAATAATATTCAAGTCCGAAGATTAAGGGGGGCCAAGCGAGATGTTCAAGTGCATCGTAATGCTCTTAGAACCATTCTTGAATTCATCTAGCAGTGTGGATAAGGGCGTTGTTGTCTTGAAAAAGCGGTCACTCCCCAGGGAATACAGTCTGAACAAAAGGAGGGACATTATCCCCTAGAATGCTTAGATAGTGATTGGATGTGATCCCTCAGACCATAATGGTGTCACTCCCATGCTTCACGATCGGCAAGAGGCAGTCAGGATGAAACGCTTCTTTGGGCGTTCTCCAGACATAAACGCGTCTGGTCGTCTGAAATAGGGTGATTGACGATTCATCTGGCAATATCAACTGTTGCCACTGCTGTGGGGGCTAGCCTTTGTGATCTCTGCACCACTGGCGTCGCTTGAAATCATTAGTTGCTGTCACCAAGGCTTTACGAATTACCATTCTGCCATAAATGTTCTCAGCGTGAACCCTTTTGACATTTTTTGTTGAAACGGGGTCCTGGAGAGGACTGTTCATTTCGGATGTTATCTCGGATAACGATTGCTTGTGCTTTTGATCTACTATGCGCTTCAAGACCCGTCTACCCCTATCAGCCAGCTTTGACTCTCGGCCATTGTTGTGCTTTGAAGACGTCGTCTTACCATTTTTCTTGTGCACTGTCATAACGGCTGATACCATATTCCTTGCACACTCCAGAAGGTCTGCTGTTTCCGTAACTGATGCTACACTTAAACGCGCTCCAACTATCTTCCTCTTTGGAACTCTGGCAGGTCTAACATTTCAACTTCTCACAGCCAGTTCGATCGAAACATGCAATGCAGGTGACTGTTGTTCAAAGACTGATACCTTCCTCTTCACGCTCACTAGGTGGCAGACTTCTGTTGCAGGTGGCGCAGCTGTACTGCAGGTGTAAAATACGTCATACCTTTTCACAGATGTTCGCATTATTCGGTCTTCCATCTGTATGTACGTTTGGTGCGGCCGATTGTAACCAAAAAAGAAGGAACACAGTTACATGTTATAGCAGTCCTATACACAAAACTCCCACGTTCTGAGTGTACACATTTTTTTCAGTTATGCCAGACACATGCATGCGTATGTACGTATAGACGTCACGAAAAGATCTCTTCTGAATCCATCCAGTTTGAATAAAACCTGTTCCTAAAAATGCGGCCTTTTTTCTGGTTGTACTTTCAGATGCCGGAAAAAAACATTGTTCAGATGGATTCAAGATCCATCAAAATGGATATTTTCGTTGAAATATGATACCGAAAGTTTTCGCGTATACAATACTTCCTTTACTTCGTATAATGAAGTGAAAAATGGATTTTCATGTGCTTTCGACGTTGCGACATCATGTGAGTAAAAGTATCATATCTGAAAGCTTATTTATTTCATTTCTGAATAACAGATTCATGCAGTCTGTTCAATATATATGCATTCGAGCAATATTTTGTAACATTCTTTACATACTGTATGTTTACTCATAGATATTGGAAAGAACTTGAAAGGAAATAAGCCATAAAAATTGCAGTTTTTATTATTATGGTAAGATAAAAAATAAAAATGATTAAAGAATATTATCGGACCCGAAGTATGATATTCTTGGTAGCTAGCGATTAATAATACTTTTGATGGCGAACTTTGATATTTGATTCTTTGATATTTGAAAGATAAGCTGGATCTGTTTGCGAAACACCGCATAGCTATATCACAACTTTATGTATCCTATTCATGACGCACCATAATTTTGTCAATGTCCTGTTTCCTTGATGTAGTCTTGTATCTGTTGAAGATTTAAGGCATTACCATTTTCCTATAAATTATTAAAGATCACATACTTAGAAGTTTTAAGTATGAATCGAATTGTTTACCGCTGTCTTAAAGCATTTGTTTTTACATTTTAAAGCAACAACTTATTTCAAGAACACATTTATCAACATGTGATGCAAGTGTAAGTTATCCTAAATTAATCTGATTTTTAGAATAAATTAGGCGTAATATCTGAAGGTAACTCACCTCATTCAACAGGTCGAGTTTGGCTAAAAATCTTGGATTTTTTATTTCACATTTTTAAAGGCCAAACTCTTAGCTATCAAATACAACATTTGGTTTCTTGATATGTGTTTTTTAGAACTGAAGCTATACCTGTTTTTCTGAGAGACGACAGACCTGAAGCAATTCTTTGCAACAACGGAAGTAAAAGTATAAAAGGCAGCGTATATTACCAATGCAGTTTTTATCCTTTTAATTTTATTTATTAAAGAAATAATTTTAAGCATTTCAGTTAGTATGGAGAATCTGCAAAGTATTTTTATTATGAGATTTCTCGTTTTCGCTTGATAACGTGAATAGTTGTGCATACATGCCCTGTAATGCTAATCTGCGAACATAAATGATCTTTATGATATTTTATTTTATGATTTATGTTCACAGCAACCATGATAACTCTGAAAGTTCCTTATAGAGCCACTTGAAATACTGCACACAAAGTTTGTACATTATTATGCATGATGTAGACTGAGAGATTAATAAATGAAAAAAACGGGAAAATAAACATCATTTTGCTTGAGAGGTGCTGGCATACCACGCTAAAAATTGTTCAGTCCAGATCTGAAAAGTTACGAAAGATGAGTAGAACACCGAAATTATGTAATTCTGTAGCATTGATGTTTACTTATGATGGGGGATATTCTGCAGCTGTGGAGATACCTTTCTCGAACAAATGCGGACTGAGAACCAAAATGTGTTTACGATCCTGCTCCACGTAGTCCCTTTAGCTTCCTGAAAAAGCGCTGGTGCCACATCGTGAGGATTTTCGTTTGCCAAGTGAACAAAATTCTTAGAGTTTACATTCCCAGTTAAGATGAAATGTGCCCCATCTGTCCATAATATCCATAGCGGCCACCAGCTATCATAACTGATGAGGAAAAAATTTGCCCCACAACAGGAACAATTATAAGGTATTTCTCCTACTTCCCTAGCGTGCCTTCGTGGTGTAACGTCAGCACGCTTTGCCGGTATTCCAGAGGTCCGTGGTTCGATTGCCGGCGAAGGCGGTTGCATATTTTTTATTGTTTCTGCTTCCAATTAACCTAATGACTCTACAAGTGGCTCCCGAACTAAAAGAGTTCTGGATGATGATTCTCCGCACCCAATATTTGGCGACTAGGTCCCCTAAAACCCTAGTCGCCCTTTAAAAAGGTATAAAAAAGTATATAAGGTATTTCTCCCACTTCCCTAGCGTGCAGTCGTGGTGTAATGGTAGAATGCTGGGCCGGTATTCCAGATGTCCGAGGTTCGATTCCCGGCGAAGGCGACTGCTACTTTTCATCTCGCTGGCTTATAAAATATCCTAATGACTCTACACAATGGTCGTCCGGATTTAGGTCCCCTACATGTCCATGCAATTTCTTCAAATTACTTTACAAAATTATGTACACTATTTACGAAACATGGCCCTCAACTTAAATTTCTCCCATAAAATCGGACTAGATCGGCAGAATTTTTCCCGTTCAGATAAAACAGCTTTATCGTTCATCTTGATGTTTCCCTGCAAGTGTCTTCCTGTTAGCACCTTCGAACACCTGATTGAAGAAAGATTCTCCGCATACTGTTTATTAACAGTTTTCCATAAGAAGTCCTTTGAACACTGTGGTCTGTGATTGGTGCTTCTATTGTTTATTCCTGTAAATTATTCAAAGTGTTTCAGTGCACCTCATCTCCGTGTTGTCATTAGTCCTTTACAGTTCTGTTCTTTGCAAGTGTTTAATTTGGCAATTTTCAGCATATGTGTACCCTTCCATTACTATTTATGGATTTTCAATGCTTAGGTTAATTTGAGCAGGGAATAAAAAAGGTTGTTGCCATTCGAAAATTCACCATCAGAGATCAGCTGCTTTAAATCATTAAAATCTGGAGAACACATGTTCAAATAAAAACATCTGAAATTTTATTTCGATTGATTGAACAGATAAGCCAGCTAAAGACTCATATACTGAGGAATATTTTTATGACTATGCTGTACATTTCTAGAGCGAATGTAAAGGAGAAAAATGAGGGGAGAGATTTAGGTATTAAAAGGAATTTTTTAACAGACAATTTATTCGAAATTAATCTTTAATTGTAACAAAACCCTGTAGCTTTAAAAAAATGCCACCTGCCACATATAAGCAAGTTTTGTATCAAATATTACGCTTTTGCCTTTTCCAACGAGACATTCTGCAAGTTAAAAATATAGTAAATAATGCTCACTTACCATAACTTAATACAAAACAAATATATACATAACAAATTCTTCCCATTATACATGGCTCCTGAAAATACAGCAAAGGAAATCTGAAACAGAACTACAGTTATTTGAATTATAAGGTTTTTGTTCTCAAAGAAATATCCATGATGTCAAACATTAGTTTAAGTATCTTTATATATTTTTGCATAAATGTAAGCAAAGTAATAGGATTAGTAACTTAAAGCGTAACTTAAGAAAACTAAAAACGTTATGTTTCTCTCCTCTTGCCTAGTCATGAAGCTGAAGGAAATAATTGTTGCAGAACTCTTTAAGGAAACTATTTAAACGGAGACAAATGGAATAAATATGCAAATCATGTATGTATATCTAAAAACACGTATAATAGATACACGTAGATTTAATGGTGGTATTTGGTATCTTGATTTGGGAGTTAAGATGGATTGATATCATCGAAAACTAATCATCAGGAAGAATATTTAAGAAATAGAAATTTGTATTTTAAACACATATCACAATGCAGAAAATTTGTTCTAAAATGTTCAGTCTTTGCAATGACATTAATATATGAAACGTCAATTTCAATAAATAATCAAATATTTTTTGTATTAACTGTGTCATAAATATAATTATGGATAACATATTGTTTGAAATTCTAATATTTCACTATATATGAAATCAGTATCTTATGCTTTTTTTAAACTATATCTTAGCTCAGGCTATTCTCTGATGCTGCAGTTTAAATTTAAAGGCTTGTAAACAAATTTTGCTTTATCCTTCTGCATTGCATTATCTGATAAATCACAAACGAAAATGATAATGTTAAAAAAATGATGTCAGGTTATGCATGCCAAAAACACCAGACTATATTTAGGTATTCAGTCCGTCCATATTAAGCTTAATTAGATGGAACAAAATGTCGAAGAAAGAAATCAGAAATTGCTTGTAAAAAATTACGCGAAGATTCCTATTCCCTATAGTGAAGTTTTTGGCTTAAATGCTTAATAATTAGATTCAAACCAATTTTTCGTTTAGTGTATAGGAACTGATGTTCACTCGGGAATTGGAAAAACGTTCCGAACTTGTCTTTTTTCCACTAATTTGCGTTTCTCGCTAATTTAAAAAAAGGCACAATAAAGAAATAGTACAGCAATGTCAAAACCTTTTCGTAATAGCTAAAATATAAAAGTTTTTAATTAAATTTTGTTCCGTTTTGTCCCCCGGAGAGAAAACGGATATTTACCTATCGATTACGCATTACTATCGTTATCGTTTCTGAACTAGACTTTAGACATCCACTGGGAGTTAGTTTTTTTTTCCCGCTGTCTTTTACTTTTTGTGTTATTTTTTCGATGCATTTTTCTCTTCTCTTCGTCAAACTAGATTCTAAGCGGTAATTTTTTCTCTCATTGAAAAAAATATAATTGTTTTACCTCTAATTAAAGCAAAAGTTCTCTGTTTTGTATCCGAAACAAAGTGTAAAATGAAGAAATTGGAAAAAAATGATGTATGTGTTTCAAATGAGAAAGTAATTTATACTGGGAATGTTAATAGGATTTTTCAGCAGAGAAAAGACACATGAAGCTCCATTCTGCTTGATGATTAACTTCTCCATAAAATATATGCATATTTAATAAGCATTAAGGGTATAATATCATAAATAATTTGCTATTAATCAACTTCTGAAAACATAAAAATGGTCTGCCAAATGTGGGAATAAATGGCAAGATTTCTTTACATATTACAGGATAACAAAATTACGTATACCTTTCCAAACTGTTTAAATGTTTCGTAATATTTTGCGAATGACTATTGTTTACGAAAGTTGATAGAAAAGAAATAGTGTAAAATAAATTATTTCATTGATTCTTTATGAAAAAAATCAAGACCCTCTCAGAAGAATTGTTTTCGAAAATCCTGAAAAATTTTCAATTCATTCCTTCTTTTGAAAGGTGATATAAAACTGATAAACTTGCAGAGTCATTAGGTTAGTTGGAAGCAGAAAAGATGAAAAATATGCAACCGCCTTCGACGGGAATCGAACCACCACGGACCTCCGAAATACCGGCTCAGCGTGCTACCGTTACACAACGAAGGCACACTAGGTAAGTGGAAGAAATACCTTATATACTCCCCTTTTTAAAGGGCGACTAAGATTTTAGGGGACATAGTCGCCAAATCCTGGGTGCGGAGAATCATCATCCACAACCATTTTTAGTTCGGGCGCCAAATGTAGAGTCATTAGGTTATTGGAAGCAGAAAAGATGAAAAATATGCAACCGCCTTCACCAGGAATCGAACCACTGACCTCTGAAATACCGGCTCAGCGTGCTACCGTTACACCACGAAGGCACGCTAGAGAAGTGGGAGAAATACCTTATAAACTAACCACCAACTACATTATAAAGAAATCAGCTACAAAACTATTATTCACTATTGAGTTTGAGCTGTCCCCATCTTTAAATCCTCTTATCTTTAATCAGAACTGGTGAAATACTCGTGTCAGCGTTCTGATTATGTCGGACAGAAGAAATAAAAAAGGTCGTGTCAGTAAATTTAGACAATAAATTTACAAACATGGCAAGCAGACCTTAAAGTATTTGCACGAAGTAACGTTAAAAAGAAGTTTCTTGTTGATTTTCTCTTCAAAGTCAAAGATTCTTGAAATCTTCTCTACTTGTTCTCGTTCTTCTACACAGGAACTTCGCAACAGCAATAAAAATATTGACTTCTCTGTACCGTATCGAAAGGCCCAGTTAACAGCAATACATCGTATTTAATACCGGATGGCCTAGATCAGTGGTCGGCAAAGTGCGGCTCCAGAGCCGCATGTGGCTCTTTGAATCCTTAATTGCGGCTCTGGTACAAATACAAATGTGTTCGAATATAACCACCCAGCATATCGAAGATCTGAAATTGGATTCGGCTTCATCAATAGCAATTGACGAGTCTGGTGACATAAATGATACAGCGCAAATTTCACTTTTTGTGAGATTTATGTCTCATTCAGGCCCTAAAGAAGAACTTTTAGGATTATTGCCACTCAAAGGTCAGACGCGTCGAGACGATATCGCCAATACTGTAATTGAGTATATAGATAAACATCATATTCTCCTCGATAAAATTGTCTCGATTTCAACAGATGGGGCCTAAAGTATGACCGGCGTAAGAAAAGGGGTTGTTGCTATTTTGAAAGAAAAAATTAATCACGAGATACTTGTTTATCATTGTATCATTCACCAACAAGTGCTTGAGCAAACATTTCCGGAAGAAATTTGTAAAGTTATGGAATTAGTGATTATCATTATCAACTCCATTTTAGCTAAAGCTCTTAATCATCGCCAATTCAAAGAATTTTTATTTGAAATGGAGAGTGAGTACGCTGACATTCTGCTTCATAACAAGGTATGTTGGTTATCAAGAGGGAACGTTTTAAAACGTTTCGCGTCCCTTTTTCCGTAAATTAAAGCATTTCTCCTTGAGAAGGGCGTTCACTATCCAGAACTAGCAGACGATCCGTGGATCCAAAACTTTTGTTTCATGGTAGACGTTATGCCTCATCTAAATCAGCTTAATCGTAAATTTTAAGGGAAAGAAAACTTAATTCAGTGTTAGAAGAAGTAATAACATTCGAAACCAAATTATTCGCTTTTGCACAAGATTTTGAAAGGGAAACATTGTTACACTTTCCGAGCCTGCTGAAGCATCGCCAAGAAAATAATTCCTCTATTGATAAAAACCATTTTAAAACAGTAATTTTAAATATGACGAAAGCCTTTCTCAGAAGGTTTCAGGAATTTAAAAACAGCAGAGCAACTTTAGCATTTGTCAAAAATCGTCTTAATGGTACAATAACCGAGTTGCAATTTTCTCCTTTTGAAATTGACATTGGCAGCTTTGAAATACAATTGCTGGATTTAATAAACAAGGAGATATGACGCTCTAAATTCGAACGTCTTTGTGTTGAATTGGAAATATTGGAGAAGAAAAAAGATCTTAGTTCACAACACAAGTGGTCTGCTTTGAATGACCTGGAGAAGGAAGACATGATCATTTTCAACGCCTGGAATATTATTTCTAACTCTTAGATCAGCTGAAAAAGCTCGTGTTTTCTATTCTTTCCCTTTTCGGTTCTACATATATATGCGAACAATCGTTTTCAAGCACGAACATTATCAAGAGTAAACTGAGAAGTCTCCTTATTGATGAGAACTTGGAATCATGCCTAAAATTTAAAACAACAACATACAAACCTGACTTACTCAAACTTTCCAAGGAGATGCAAGCACATTGTTCGAATTAATAAATATTAAGAATTTAATTTAGTTTTATTTAGTGTAATAAAAGTTTACTAAACAAGCAGATTTGGCTCCCAATTCTTTAATTGTTGTAATGTTCATATTTGGCTAATACGTTTGCCGACCACTGGCCTAGATCATTGACTGGCGGGGCAGGAATCAAAGACACTGAGTAAGAATCGAGGACTCTGATACACTGAAAAGAAATCTAAGATACTGAAGAGCCGAAGATGGAACATGTCATCTATAACAAATACTGCTTAATGTTGTAAACATTTTTATAGGAAACAATTTCAAAATAAATTATAGAAGTAGAGAATAAAATAATTTCTCTTACCTTGTATCCAGTGCAGCGTCAACGAAATCATAGCTAATTGAAAAATGTAATCCAAAAAAGAGTTGTAGACTGAAACTGGAAAAATCACAAACACATTTTATTAATACATGAAAATAGATTAAGATTCATTAGTTTCGTAATACATATCAATAGGTAGTTATATAAAATTAAGTCTATCACTGTCCTTTCTTGAATGAGTGACAAAAGAATGAAAAGTAAAAACGAGTCGCACAATTAACTCCTTTGCATGGTGCCCAGATTACATTGTTTATCGCGCTATTGGTTACAGTCCATCATTATTTGCATACCAACACACAATAGTGAAACTTTATGATGTCTTATTGCACAGACATGGAAATAATGAAAAGCAAATTTCTTAAGATTTCAGTTGCAGAAAGCTCTAGCAGTAGTTGTTCATTGAGAAATGTTCCCGAATAAACGCAATATTTTCTAAACTAATTCTATAAGAACGAAGCCTGACATTACAGCATAGAATTCCCATAATGTTAAACACTCAGTGTGCTTATGGCTTTATCTTATTACCTCTACCATTCATAAAACTGTTCTAATCAATTCCAAAAAACAGCACTGGAACATAAAGTTTGTCTGATATCCAAAGCTTGCAGTCTCCATTCTGATTCTACTTTCGCTACAGGGTGCCTGCAGTTATTTTCAATGCACTGTAAAGCAGAAAATTTTCTGTCATAGAAATAAATAGTTAAAAGGCATAAAATTGAAAGTTGCGATATAAAGCTTTGAATGATGGGGAAGCCTGTCATGAATATCTCAGGACAAAATCTTCCTGTAAGTGTGTTCTAAAGTTTGCAAGGGAGTTATTCTGTAAACCTTAAAAACATCATTTGTGGAAGATTCTTTCACCTGTACTTCTTTTGCGGATTATTCTTTATTACAGACCTCAATTTGAAGTGTATCTCTAATTCTGTACTGCCAATATAAGGATGAAATCGTATGCGGCCCAAAAGCGCGAACTATCGAGCCAGAAATTTTTCTTTTCCTTTTTAGAAAATAAAAAAAAAAAAAAAAATATTAAAAATATAAATTTTTAACAAAAATTATTAAAAATATAAAATTATAAAAATATACAATAAAATATTTTAATTGAGAAAGTTAATTTTTCTTAATTAAAAAAATATTAAAATATAAAAAAATAAATATAAAACAGTTATCAAAAATATAAAATAATTTTAATAAATTTTAAATTTCACCTACTAAATATTTATTTAAACATACATAAACAATAATAATGAAACCAAAAAAGAAAAAATCTGATGTGTACACCACAGGACTTCCTTGTGCGGAATATTAAATTATACGCATTTTTTCTTGCATTTTGTTTAAACTTATTGGATTTAATTATATCTACTTCGCCGACAGCGCATAAACCACAATAGAATAAGTACATTCTTTAAAATTCACTCTATTTGTTTACCATAGCGACACTCTGGTGCTAGGTTCACTTAGCAGTATTATATTACATTCATATTATAACTCCGAATGTACAAAATTTGTATCATTTAAAGAATTATCTAATTGTTGCCACATGTTTTATTCAAGTACTATAATAGAGCTAGAACGATGTATAAAAGAAATTAAGCAAACAAAACAAAAAAGAAACTGTTTTTCACAGACGATTTAGTATTTCTCATTCAATTACTTCAGTTCTCACTTCGCGACAAGGCAAAAATGCATAAAAACACAAAATATCTCTACTAAAAATTACTAATTATTAAAAATTAAATTATTAAAAATTAAGTAAATCTTAAACACTTATTTCTTCGAAAAAATTCCAGAAAAATCAAGCATGATTTAAATCGCAATAATAAATGAAGGCGTTTATCTTTGTTGTTGCGAAGCTACGTTTCTCTAGATTGGCAAAAAATTCACTAATCAGCTGTTTCAAACGTAAACAAGCAATGGCCGCCATCAAAATAGACTTAGCGGCACTTAAACAACTTTTAAAATGTTGATAATTCTAAAAATATTGCATACAGATTTACTAAAGGCATAAAACAGTTAACCGGAAGATAAAAACAACATAATTCAATCATTTTTAAAGAAAAAAATGTACAATTTACCAACATATAAGAGTAAAGAAACTGAGATCACTGAGTCGGGTAACAGAGTGGATATATTTATAAATATATTTATATACGTTTGGCGCGGCCGATTGAAACCAAAATACGAGTGCACATCTACGTGTTATAGTAGTCCTATATACAAAATTTCAACGTTCTGAGGCTACTCGTTTTTGAGTTATGGGAGATACGTACGTACGTTCGTACGCACGTACGTAGATACGTTTGTACAGACGCCACGAAAAATTCTCTTCAGAATTCATTTTAAAGCAGTTTTTTAGTTAAAATTTTTAGTTTGGTTTTTTAGTTTAGTTTTTTAGTTTTTTTGGAGGAAATGAGTCTTCTATTCTGTCTTTACGTACAGATATCACGTAAAAACATCATTAAATTGTATTCGAAAGTGGTCAAAGTTGATATTTTCGTCGAAATACTAATCACTAATATCTCACAGATTTTGAATGAAAATCGTAAAAAATTTTCCTAACCTCACTTTATATAATTAACACACAATAACACGCCGAATAAATACTGATTCAGAAGTCAAACAACAAAAATCAGCGTTAATTCACAAAATTTTCACAGGACTAGTTTCGATGGTTTTACCGAACCATCATCTTCAGCTGCAAAACCGCAAATGAACAAGATAGGAAATAATGTTTAGATAAGATAAAAAAGCCTGGACAAGAATAAGCAAGTGGCGCCATCTGTTGGCGAAACCAGAACTAAAACATAATTTCTCTAAAAGCCGAAGGCAAATTTGGATTGGAATTAGGATCGTTAACTAGAACAGAAAGATTTTCATGAATGTGAAATGCCTCTAGAAAATCCAGTTCTCCAATGGAAGATGTTTTTTGAATAATTTTGGCAGCAGAAAAATTGAAACTGTGATTTTCGGACCAACAATGTTGAGCAACAGAAGACTTCTGTGTTTCCTTTTTTCTAACATATGCCTCATGTTCTTTGACGCGAAATTTTAAGGCTCTCTTAGTTTGGCCAATGTAAATTAAACCGCACTGGCAAGGAATCCTATAAATACCCCAGGAATTCATATCCGGAATGGGGTCCTTGAGTATAGAAGTTGGAATTTTATTGATGGGAGAGTAAACAACCCGAAAGTAAAATTTCTGCAAAATATGTGCAACTTTATAGCTAATTGATGGAAAGAAGGGAATGACAACAGAATTTTTATAATCTCCTAAAATAAGAGTGTGGCTTTTAATGTGTTGAGATGAGAATTTTTTAACTGCTTGATTAATAATGTTGGGTGAAAAGCCCCTGTCAATAGCTATTGCTTTTAAATAATTTAGTTCTTCATCAAGGGCTAGTTTGGAGGAGCAAACTTGAAGAGCACGGAAAACATAGGAATAAAATGAAGCTAACTTTTGTTTAGTCGGATGACATGATTTAAAGTGTGGTGGAAGGCAAACCGACGAAGGTTTACGGTAAACTGTAGTACTGAAGTTGGATGTGTTACGTGTGACCAGAATGTCGAGAAACGGAAGAGAATTGCAAGTCTCAAGTTCAAAAGTGAACTGAACAGCAGCATAAATAGAATTCATTGTTGAAAGAACTCTATTTAAATCATCTTTATTACCTTCAAACAGGGTAAAAGTATCGTCTACGTAGCGGAACCATGCCGGGAAGTTTAAAGTTTCAAACAATTTTGATTCATAATAATGCATGTAGATATCAGCCAGGATGGGACTGAGGGGTCTTCCCATGGCTAATCCCTCAGTTTGCTTGTAATATTTATTTTGGAAAACAAAATGTGTTTATTTCAAACAGAGTTGAGTGAGAGAAATTAGCTCATCAATTTCGATGCAAGAGAAATGAAATTCGCGAAGTCTGGTTTCTAGACATCTTAATGCACCCTCCACTGGGACATTGGTGAATAATGATTTTACATCAAAAGAAACCACGAGTAAATTACGAGGAGAAATGTTTTTAACCTTTTTTGCAAACTCTATTGAATTTCTTATGGTGTAAATGTTATTGTATAATAGAGTGGAAAATCTAGAAACTAAATATTTAGCTAATGGATACGAGGCAGTACCTAAATTTGATACAATAGGGCGGAAAGGAATACCACTTTTATGAATTTTGGGAAGAGCATATAATCTGGCACTATTCGCAACAGATGAGATAAGCGAATGTTTTAAGTTGCTTGAAATGATTTGCGAAGATTTGATCGCAGTTTTTATTTTGGATAAGTCCGAAGGTGAAGGATCTTTAGGGATCGGATTATATGGTCCTTCGTTTAAGAGTTTAGTGACACCATCGATGGAAGTGTTCTTATCCATGACGACTATCTGGCCACCTTTGTCGGCCTTTGAAACGACAATATCCGGGTTAGAATGAATCTCGCGCATTGTAGCTCTTTCTCTCGCAGTTAGATTTGGTTACAAAGGTTTATTATTGAATTTCACATTATGAGCGATAAGATGCCTAATCATTTCATTCTGTGAATCTGAAACTTTACTGAACTTGAAAGCTTTTTCGATAGGAGTCAAAATCTTTGGAATCGAGGGTTTACAGGTTTGTGAGAAGTTAAAATTATATTTTAGAATTCTCTCTTGTTCTTCTGAAAGACTAACATTAGAAATATTAACTATTGGCTTGATGTTTACAATGGGAAGATTTTTTGAACTACTTGAACTGGAAGACTGTAAAAGAAGTTTTTCGAATTTAACTGCAAGGGTGTTTTTATGACGGTTAACTGCATTCTCCGTTCTAGACCAAGACTTTTGTTCAAGGGCAGTGAATTTTGGATATGTTTTAGCGAGTTCCAGATGAAGCTTATAGAGTTCATGTTCAATTTTGGACAATTGTTGACGTGTATCCCTTATCACGGACCGAACTAAGGCAAGTTTGCAATTTAACAGAATTCTTGAAACGCGACTCGAAGGTTTTTGATTAGATTTGATTTGAATAAAATTGGGGATCAATTTTTTACATTTACATTTAAGTAAAAAGTCAAGATGATTCAGGAATTTTTGCCGTTTCAGGCGTAATTTAGTGAAACGATTAACGGATGAAGGCATGATAAACAATGCAGAAAATCAAACTAAATTAACTGAGCAATATTAAAGTACACACAAAATAGCAGAAAAATCCCTCACTGAAATGAATAGAAAACAAAATGTTTGCAAGCAAAATGCATGAAATCAGACAAGCAAAGCACAATATCCAAATGTACAAAACATAAACATAACTTGAAAATTGCAAAAATGTACTCACCGAAACTCCTACAATCACAAAATGGCGGCCACACCACCTGCAAAAAAGAAAGCAAAATGTAAGCCTGTTTGGGGCTTCTATAATTAAGACACAATAACACGCCGAATAAATACTGATTCAGAAGTCAAACAACAAAAATCAGCGTTAATTCACAAAATTTTCACAGGACTAGTTTCGATGGTTTTACCGAACCATCATCTTCAGCTGCAAAACCGCAAATGAACAAGATAGGAAATAATGTTTAGATAAGATAAGAAAGCCTGGACAAGAATAAGCAAGTGGCGCCATCTGTTGGCGAAACCAGAACTAAAACATAATTTCTCTAAAAGCCGAAGGCAAATTTGGATTGGAATTAGGATCGTTAACTAGAACAGAAAGATTTTTATGAATGTGAAATGCCTCTAGAAAATCCAGTTCTCCAATGGAAGATGTTTTTTGAATAATTTTGGCAGCAGAAAAATTGAAAGTGTGATTTTCGGACCAACAATGTTGAGCAACAGAAGACTTCTGTGTTTCCTTTTTTCTAACATATGCCTCATGTTCTTTGACGCGAAATTTTAAGGCTCTCTTAGTTTGGCCAATGTAAATTAAACCGCACTGGCAAGGAATCCTATAAATACCCCAGGAATTCATATCCGGAATGGAGTCCTTGAGTATAGAAGTTGGAATTTTATTAAATGGAATAAAATGAAGCTAACTTTTGTTTAGTCGGATGACATGATTTAAAGTGTGGTGGAAGGCAAATCGATGAAGGTTTACGGTAAACTGTAGTACTGAAGTTGGATGTGTTACGTGTGCCCAGAATGTCGAGAAACGGAAGAGAATTGCAAGTCTCAAGTTCAAAAGTGAACTGAATAGCAGGATCAATAGAATTCATTGTTGAAAGAACTCTATTTAAATCATCTTTATTACCTTCAAACAGGGTAAAATTATCAGGGTAAACAGGGTAAAGTAATCCTCGTAATTTACTCATGGTTTCTTTTGATGTAAAATCATTATTCACCAATGTCCCAGTGGAGGGTGCATTAAGATGTCTAGAAACCAGACTTCGCGAATTTCATTTCTCTTGCATCGAAATTGATGAGCTAATTTCTCTCACTCAACTCTGTTTGAAATAAACACATTTTGTTTTCCAAAATAAATATTACAAGCAAACTGAGGGATTAGCCATGGGAAGACCCCTCAGTCCCATCCTGGCTGATATCTACATGCATTATTATGAATCAAAATTGTTTGAAACTTTAAACTTCCCGGCATGGTTCCGCTACGTAGACGATACTTTTACCCTGTTTGAAGGTAATAAAGATGATTTAAATAGAGTTCTTTCAACAATGAATTCTATTGATGCTGCTATTCAGTTCACTTTTGAACTTGAGACTTGCAATTCTCTTCCGTTTCTCGACATTCTGGTCACACGTAACACATCCAACTTCAGTACTACAGTTTACCGTAAACCTTCATCGGTTTGCCTTCCACCACACTTTAAATCATGTCATCCGACTAAACAAAAGTTAGCTTCATTTTATTCCTATGTTTTCCGTGCTCTTCAAGTTTGCTCCTCCAAACTAGCCCTTGATGAAGAACTAAATTATTTAAAAGCAATAGCTATTGACAGGGGCTTTTCACCCAACATTATTAATCAAGCAGTTAAAAAATTCTCATCTCAACACATTAAAAGCCACACTCTTATTTTAGGAGATTATAAAAATTCTGTTGTCATTCCCTTCTTTCCATCAATTAGCTATAAAGTTGCACATATTTTGCAGAAATTTTACTTTCGGGTTGTTTACTCTCCCATCAATAAAATTCCAACTTCTATACTCAAGGACCCCATTCCGGATATGAATTCCTGGGGTATTTATAGGATTCCTTGCCAGTGCGGTTTAATTTACATTGGCCAAATTAAGAGAGCCTTAAAATTTCGCGTCAAAGAACATGAGGCATATGTTAGAAAAAAGGAAACACAGAAGTCTTCTGTTGCTCAACATTGTTGGTCCGAAAATCACACTTTCAATTTTTCTGCTGCCAAAATTATTCAAAAAACATCTTCCATTGGAGAACTGGATTTTCTAGAGGCATTTCACATTCATAAAAATCTTTCTGTTCTAGTTAACGATCCTAATTCCAATCCAAATTTGCCTTCGGCTTTTAGAGAAATTATGTTTTAGTTCTGGTTTCGCCAACAGATGGCGCCACTTGCTTATTCTTGTCCAGGCTTTCTTATCTTATCTAAACATTATTTCCTATCTTGTTCATTTGCGGTTTTGCAGCTGAAGATGATGGTTCGGTAAAACCATCGAAACTAGTCCTGTGAAAATTTTGTGAATTAACGCTGATTTTTGTTGTTTGACTCACTTTATATATGTAAGGATAAGCGGATTTCTACTTAACTCACACTATTTGTTTTAGAATCTGTAAAAGAGCCAAATAGCATATTGGATGTAAGACCTTTGCGATTTCTCAAAGTGGCACGGTGGTTGCCAGGCCCTTGTTGGAATTAAATTTGGGAATATCTAATTTAACAAATTTTAGAGAGTTTAAGGTAAGTATATTCCTGCTAGATACGTTAATAGTTTCTTTAATAACAGGTTATCATTTTCCAATATGTTTCCCCCAACTGCATACATGCTTTAGTATACAGACGACTTTCGACACAGAAAGATACAGCGGATGTCCTTTCATATTTTCGCGGCTTGAATATCTCTCTATTCATTTTACTAAAAACGTTAACCTTGTGATGGAAGCATATGATAATAACATACTACCAATCGTGTTATCAATGCTGTTTTAATATGCTTTGACTTCATCTCCACTATTTCGTATGATTAGCTCAGAACTTTTAATTGCTTTCAATTTCGCGAATTTAAAAATAGTATCTAGTGACAATTTCTTTTTATGAAACAAATCGCATTTTTAATAGTGCATTAACAGGAAAAATTGGGTATTTATTTGGCAAAGAATTTTATTTAAATAGATAAAAAGAAGAAAAAGTCAATTTCGCACACTTTTCGTTTTTTTATTTTTTTTTATTATTTTTTTATTTTATTTTATTGACTGGGAAACTGAAATAAATTTATACAGATTAAAAGAAGATAAACTTGTGCTAAAAGGAATGGAAAAATCCTTATTTTTTTTTTTTTTTTTTTTCTTTAAAGCATTTTTTGGAAATGTAATATTCATCTCAGGAAATACCTGATTTCATTACCTTTGAATTTCATTTCATCATTTACGACGTTGGCTTCTTATAAATATATCTTATGTTGTGTATATGTCGAGCTTTAGAATGAACAAAAATGATGAAATATGACTGTCGTATATTATACGAAGTTTGAATTCGATCGCAAGTAACCATTAAATTTATCATAAGCATAAATATTTAAAAACAGAACTTCATATGTTTCTAAAAGCTACAGCAATGTGAAAGATGTTTAAGAAACAAAATGAAAGATTATGATTTTACAGTTTTAGCAGTTAGACAGGAAAAAATTAGTATCAAAACGCATCTTAGTATGTAATTTTTTTTTTTTTTTTTTTTTTTTGCAAAGGAGTCAATCCTCACTTGCCTTAAAGCATAGATCCTATCACAGAAAAAATGTAATATTTTGTTATCATATTGTTACGAAATATCCAGCTGCGGTAACCTAGCTTCCCAGTAAAGCGGGTTTAGGGTTGCCAGAAAGTGCCAAGGAAAGACAGGGTTGTCAGATTTGGCTCTGAAATGCCTATTTGGTGACAAACCTGGCGATAGTTCAGAAAGGGAACCTTCTAGGACGAATTCTTACCATTTTTCCGGTAATGTCCCGAAGGCAGGTAAAAGCTATATATACCGTATATGTATGCGAAGTAGCACTGTACCGTGGCAACATCTTAATTTCAGTACCAGAGTACGTTGAGTTCAATAATCTTGACTTCCGAGAGTCTATTGAACTGTCTTAAGTTCCGAGAGCAATCGACCGAGTCGGGAGCTGTACCTTATTGCTTTGCCGTGAAGCTGTCTTCACCGTTATAACCTGATAGCCCGAGGGCTGTGTTGCGGATTATTTCAGCATGTTTGTTGTAGTTTTTTGACGACTGTAAGGTGTCTTTGTTCTGTGTAATACTAGATTCTTCATCAAGTGTTGACATCAGTCACTCCAAATCACGAATTGCCGGCACTTAAATGAAATATAAATACATGCAAAACACTATATAGCAAATGAAAGGGTGGTTATAAGCAAACCTCCAATAGCGTAAATAACTACAGCAGAATCAAACAGCGTTATCGAACATCACCTCTCTGAGGCGATCGCTTTCACAGAATGCCAAAGTCAACATGATACCACGAATTTCGTCTTCCAGTGTATTTAAATGATATTGAATTCTATGCTGCTTAGGACTTATTCTTTTGAATACTTCAATGTTCAAATGTATATACAGTATCCCCTTGTCATTATCATTCTGAGTACTATATTAGAATTAACTCTTTTTAAACTGAAATTCTAAACTTTCCGAATGAAAAAGGAATAAATGTTGAGGCAGAGTAAGATGTCAATAAGTGCAATATACAGAGCGTAATACTCAAATTAACATCATATAAAATTGTATGTACGTTTACTTAATACATATGCATATACATATATTCTCATTTTGGTTTTAAAAGTGTGGAGATTTACTATTTTTTAAAAAATGTTTAGGTTATGCCGTTTTATGTTCAGATGTTTCGTTCTCGTTTTTACTCGCTTGTATGGCATAAAGGAAGTATTGTAATCGCGAAAAATTTCGAATATCATATTTCAACAAAAATATCCATTTTGATGATTTCGAATAAATTTGAACGATGTTTTGGGAAGACATCTGTATGCACGGACAGAATAAAGGATTCTTTTTTTTCCAAAACGGATCATAAAATGGATTTTAAATGGATTCAGAAGAGGTTTTTTCGGAACGTCTGTAGTATGTGCGCACTTAAGTATGAAGCTCTCATAACTCAAAAACGAGTAGTCATACTATAAGGTATTCTCCCGCTTTCCTAGCGTTACTTCGTGGTGTAGTGGCTCTGCACACTGGGCCGGTATTCCAGAGGTCCGAGGTTCGCTTCCCGGCGAAGGCGTTTGCTAATTTTTCATCGTCCTTGCTTCCAAAAAATTCTAATGTCTCTACAAGTCGCGCCCGAACTAAAAGGATGTTGGATGAGGTTTCTCCACACCCAGGATTTGGCAATTGGCTTCCCCGAAAGCCCCAGTCGCCCTTTAAAAAGGAGAATATATAAGGCAATTATCCCGCTTTCTTATCATGCCTTCGTGGCGTATTGGTTCTGCACACTGGGCCGGTATTCAGAGGTCCGTTGTTCGATTCCCAGCGAAGGCGGTTGCTAATTTTCACCTCTCCGTCCTCCAAAAAAATCATAATGTCTCTCTCTACATATGTAAGATAAAAATCATGTAATTCAAATATCTAATTTTAATTTGCAGCAGTATCTTAACTCTTTGTTTTAATTTAGTTGTTTCCTCTTCCTGTCCTGAAAATAGTAATTTCTTATAACAAATCTTTCTAAACTGCGTCATTTCAAAATGAATCCATGTTATATGATTCCTGCATAACATTAGAGTCTGTTACTTTAAAATAGGTAATTCAAGGACATGTCTTCTTCCAAAACCACGGTAACAACTGTTGCGGAAAAAAGGTAGTCCTCTAATTTGCTAAAATTCTCTTATTCCCTCCGTGTTGTGATAATGACGTACGTTCGTTACGAGTTTAAAAAAGGGGAAGATCGATATAACCTTGCTAATTCTGCTAATTTTTCATCTTGCCTGCTTCCAAAAAATATACCTAAAGTCTCTACAATAGAACTTTGAAATTCTGTATATGGAACAGCTATAATAATCAGTTTTGCTCCTTCATTTTGACATGCAATAAGCCGTACCAAACGTAATATACATATATATATATATATATATATATATATTGGCACTCTGGTGTCTGGTTCGGTGAACTTATCTTTATTTTTATATGTTGGTAAATTATGTATTTTTGTGCTTTAAAAGTGGCCCATGATCCATAAGTTGTTCTTATCTTTTGGTAAGGTTTTTATACCTTTAGTTAATCTCCATGCAGCAATTTAAAGTTGAAGTGCCAAAGTCAAACGAGGCCTCTATTTGTTTACGTTTGGAACTCTTAGTATAATAGAGAATTAAGTCATTTGATGCATGAACTTCATTGTCTTTTTGCCCAGTGTATCCGAAAGTTTAATTTCAATTTTGTGCACCGAAAATTTTGTCTTCCTGGCCCCTGGCAGATTTTGCAGACTACTGCACTCATAATTCTCGCAGAATTCACGGCTTTCTCAGAATTAATAAATTAGGAAGATTTAGAAATTATTTCTATGAATACCAATATTTTTAACTTAGTTTCATCAGTAGTTTATAATAACTGTGTTAATCACAACTGCAATTTCATAAATGACGTAGGATTATAAGGCTTGCTAGTCATGAAACATGCATAAGCGATCGAGGAGTATTTTTTACTTAGGAAAAGGTTAAAGTATTCCTTGTTCTTATGGCAGGATGTCTGCACATAATTTATAATTTAAAAGGGATCGCTCTGGGACTTATACGAAACCAAGCAATTGTCGTATGTCTCGGCTCTTGCTTCGACTACCTGAATTCTGGTTTCTGCTTGTCTCATTAATTACTGTTTAACATCCACTTGGAAGTTTTTGAACTCATAAAAATGTAGCAAAATACTCTATAAACTTTTCTATTTTCTCTCACTATGACAGGACATTTTTCTCTTGTTAGTATATGATTGTAAGAGAAGCAATGTTTTATTCTTAAGGCATCGCTCTTTTATTCAATTCTCACATTAGCTATTGTATGTAAAATCGTTTATGTCAATTTTCTAATGGAAAGTTTTAACGTAAATGCAAATCCTATTGTTTTCATTATTAACTGCCCATATTCACGTGAGAAGTAATTTAAACAATGTACTTACTTACTTTTTGAACTATTGTTACTTAGAAGATATCTGCTTTTTAAGAATCCAGTAGCTTACAAAGCGTATCTTTCATGTAATCAATTTGTGAATAACCATGTATTTTGTGCAGGAATGGTGAATGAGGTGTCTAATAATCGAAAAGCACTTTAAGTGTCAATGGAGAATAAAGTTTATTTTTGCTTGTAAACTGATTAAAATGAATACACAGCTTGTTTGACAATAAACCCTAAAATATATCTGTCGCTTTAGGACTTCAAGTGGAAAAGTATTACCAAAGGTTACTAGTTTTCCATGGAATCAATCTCAGATGATTGTGAAATATATTTCTGTATACAGCCTTCTTTGTAAAGTAATCGATGCCAGAATTCTGCTAAAATTGTCTGCTCAAAAATAAAAACTTCAAAATATCAGTGAAACAAAAGCAAAACATTATACATAACTGTTGACTAAGTCTTTTTTTGCTACAAACTGCATATAAAAAGAATGTTTAAAAAATGAATAACTTAGAAATTTTGCTTCATTTTGTTTAAAAACAAAAATAACAATTTTAGGAAATATATTAAATAGAATTTTGTGACTATATATCATGTCTGTATATTTTCTCGTTCCTCTTAACTGTGAAGAGTTTTTTGAGATATAATTTTTTGCAAGCAAAAGTCGTTCTAACAGATGTGGAATTAGCAGGCAATTTTAATTTAGAGATCGAAAATAGATTACGGGAGAGAACGAATTTTTACGAAGAGCTATCAGATACCTCTGAGCCCATTGATGCAAAAATTAAATCTGAAAAATAAATTTTCCACATTTTCTTTCCGAGAGCGATTGATTTATCAGAAAAGCTTTTTCATAAATTCAGTAGCTTTTTGAAAACCGTTGAATTTTTATATAATATCAATTTTTGATAAAATGATAGACAAAGAAAATTTGTTAAAAGAAAAACTTAAAATACCCAAAAATGCATTAACTAATTAAAGAAAGGAGAAATGACACTGAAGCAGAAGAGTTAGAATTAGAGCTGAAAGTGTGTTTACGAATATTTTCACTGCAATTTGTATACTGACATGAAATTCTTTGCAATTAATAAAAAGAAATTTAATTAAAATATAAGTTATTTCTGATACTTACTAATATATTAAAATTATATTAAAAATATATAATCGAATATGAATTCCCTTTTTAGGGGCAAACTGGAAATAATGTGTCATATCATATTTCCCATGATTAAATTGACTGAAAATTATGTAAAAAGACTTTTTCTAAAATATTCATTTTCTGTATTAAATGAGGAAAAAGACGCCAAGACAAAGAATTAAATATTCTGATGTATATTTTCTTCAGAAAGATATTTTAAAGCTTAAAATGCACAATGGTATTTCTGCTTTTTTTAATCTTAAAGACTGCTTACTACTAAAATTCAGGTTTTAAATGTATCGAAAACTGTAAACTCCGCTTTTCCTTTCAGGTATGTAATATGCCAAAAAACCGACGTTACAGGGAAATTACGAATTCTCAAGTAAAAATTATCGTTAATCCGATAAGAAATATACACAAGATCAATTTTGAAATTTTCTGTATCACAGAAACATACATTTCAGTGTGTTATCTCCGAAGGTTCTTTTTTCTCTGAAATCATAATTTCAGCTTTTAAGAAGTCAGTATCTTCAAAATGTATTTTTATTATATGAAGCTGGATACATCTTGCGGGTATGGAATTTTCGATGATAATTGGAATACAATATTTACTCTCATATTTTTGCTACTTAGATTTTTAGCACGAGATTCAGAATTTTTAGCCTAAAAGGGACGTTAGTTAAGATCTCGATATGGCATTTTTCGTTTATAGTGAACAGGCGAATCTTTATAAACGGAGCTTCACATTTAAAATTGTTGTCACCAAATGTTACCGTCCTTTATTATATTTAAAGAAATTAAATAATGAAGAATCTGAATGAACATATGTATGTTCCTCGTACTGGGAAAAACAACGGTGCCTAGAGCCCTCAAATTTTGAAATACATAATCCTCCGCCTGAACTTGGGCACACAGAAACCCGAAATTCGAAATTCCAATTTGTTTTGTTATCTATTTCCTAGTTTGTAAAACTTTATGAATTTTTCATTAACAAACCCAACGATTTCAAAGCGATCAGTGGCAACACTATGCGGAATAAAAACTTCTAAACTAAAATTTAATACTAGATACTGTCTACGGAAATTCTAAAGATATACTGTTATAAATGTTATGTGATTTTGCTGATGAATTTTACTCGGCGTAAGAACCGAGAACGTGATATTTAATAAATAAATATACAAAAATGAATAATATAAAGACAGGTATAAGTTTTGAAAAGCCATCTTAGTCAGAAAACTAAATATTGATATGATAAACAAAGAAAAGTCTGATAAAAACAGAAAAACGTACGCCAACACGTAATGCTGCATCGGGAACTCTAAACGTATAATGATCTACTACTTTTAAAGTTTTTGCAATTTTTCTGTTGAAAGGGTGGCGTAAGTGCGAAGAAAATTATGTTTAATAATAAAGCTAAGTAGATAAATATTGTGTTAATAGGAGTGAATATAACATCAAACTGTTAGACTGCGAGCTCAACCAGAGCATAAAAGACCACAGCAAACCTTTTTGGGTGACCATTAAAATCCGGAACCTTTCAGCTTTTTAAATAGTTTACTTATTTTTACTCTTCCTCAAGTCGCTCGAAAGCCAGTTTCCCTAAAATTTTTAATTTCTTCGTCCCCATTAGTGACAATTTCCGTCTTGCTAATTGATTTTAGATTTTAATTAAATGGGCGCTGATTGGAAAAGGAATAATATTAAATAGCTTCAGGAAACTTAGTTTATATAATATCCTTAACGGTTCTCTGAAATCTTTGCACGTGGGAAGATACAGTGACAACGTCGATGGCGACAGTGACGATGAATATCGTTTGCGAGCTTTAGAAGACGGCACAAAGAGCAGTTCTAGCAGCATTAACCTTTTGACGATTGCATAATTTTCAACAAAACAGTTGTAGAGATTTATATTTATTTTAAATAACAAATTAAAATTTAATTTCAAAATCTGTCCTTTAAGCCTTCATTCCCCTAATTGTCAATGCCAGAATAGTTAATATTTGTTGCGCGCGTGAAGGGACGCAAATTTCTGCTTTTCAGGAAGTATATAAAAGGCGAGTTTCGGTAGAAGAAAAGAGAGAGTTAACACTCTAGTCACCACCTCTGCCGTAGATAGGTTTGCTTATTGCTGGTTCAAGTGGCTTAATTGCATTTATTTGCTGCCTCTAACTTCGAAGGGGGATTAAGTTACGTGATCTCACTAAGCCCTGTATGTTAGTTCTATCATTTGCTAATATCTTCAAATTTTAGTTTCGTTACTTGATTTTTCAGTTACCACCCAAGCAGAGGCGAAGTGTGTTAGCGTCGAGTTGACTCATTGTAAATTGTCAAAGATTTAATAAAGGGTACTTTAATCCTTCTCGTGAGTAGTTTCCTGCTACTGCAGTTTTCATACAGAAGTTTATCTACGGAACTCTACACAGTAAAATGTCGCTGATTTTGTTATTCAAGAAAAGTATTTAGAAATAAGTATATGAACAATATGTAAATTTATTCTTAATTTTTGGAATTAATTTCAGCTTGAAATCAAGAGTACTATGGTATGTAAAATAAGAAATACATTTTTTGAGTTATAAGAAATGGACTGTTTCTAATTTATTTTTTTGGTGAATTTCTTTTGAGCCCTTCTGCCCGGAAATATTACGGACATGCGAAATAGAGGGCGAAACCTCCCCCGTGATTTTTATGAAAGCAAGAAGGAATGGGGTTAAATTATTTATAGCTTAGGGGGTAGCAGTAGGCAACAGTAAGAGAAGGCACCATTCAATGTACAAGGAAGTAGAAATTGAGATATTTTATTAGATATTATACTATTATTATGTCTTTCTTCTGAAATGTAAAATTCCTTTAATTAAGCAATATTTTGACAGTTATAAGTAGTTTATCCATTAATACTTTTCCATTTTTATTGTCTGATTGTAAAAGCGTCCTTCAAAATTAAATATTGGCATAATTGTAACAGCACGATAAAATTTATAAGAAAAGTGAGAAAAACATGTGGTTAAATGCTCCATATTGGTCGATTTTTTTAACTCCATAAAAATCTCGATTTGCTCTAAATGACGTAAGTTTAAAGGACACTTTTATGTAATTTAAGTGATGTGAAATAATTGAAGCGGTATTTATTACTAAATCACGAAAAAGCACATGCCGTCGACAGAAATAATATCTATATCATTGTAGAATATTTGTTTTTAATTTCAATTTATATTTTAAGTTTTATAACTTAATACCTGCTAATGTTATTTCCTCTCTTGCCCTTATTCGAATTTTTCAAAGGTGGTTAGGCAGGCAAACTATGCTTGTACTAAAAATTACTTTAAAAGTATCTGTTTATTTGATGGATCAGTCAAGGACAGATATTAACGAATACATATTCTTCAACATAAATTGAAGTATCATAACATATGAGGAAATAATTACTTTTGTTTGTAATATAAGTTTTTAAATTAAGGTCAAAATCGTGTTAGATAAAATTCGATAAATTATTCCAAATAGGAGAGAATATCAGATAATTGGTGAACAGGCTCAGAAGAACAGAAAGGAATTTGAATACATATTGTTTGAAGAAATCTTTTTAATTGAAAACATCCTAATTCTTACCATGTGATATTAGACATATGGACATGAAAGAAAGAAGTATTTTATTGCTATCTGTAGCGCTCTGTTAATGTATAGATTTCAAACTGGTAACTTTTGATGTACTAAGTTGGCAATGCTACGAAAGAATATATCAGATGAAAGAAATGCTAAAAGTTAAGGAGATGAAAATTAAAGCAACGCAAATCGGTGTAAATAAGAAACTAACTTGGTCATTTGCTCGAAATTATGCTGCTAATTCATACATGAAAGAGAAAGCTTCTTCGAAATATTCTCTGAGTTTAATTTGAGATATACGAAACCTTGCAAAATATACATTATATACGTATCCTTGCAAATGTTTGCCATATGAGGTTATTATTAGTTGCATGTGATGAGAGAAAGCCATCTATCGAAGTTACTGCTCAACTAAAATTTGAAAATTTAAGTAAATTTTTCATCGCATGTATCTATACATAGTAGGAACCCTATTACAAGCAGTAGTATTATTTATCTACTCATTTTAAATACATCTTATATTCTTTATTTTTAATCCTTCATGTATTGTTCCTTAAATTGCAACTGTTGAAATGGCTAATTGCAACTGTTTAACATAAAATATATCATATATTATGCTGAGAAATAGATTCCATTTCTTTTAGTTAGATGTTAGACTGCCATACACAGTTTTTGAGTTTCAATAATTTTATTTAATTTTCGGGTTCTCTTTCTTTATTTATTTTAATATTAAGTTGCAACGTCACAGAAACTCTGTCCTTCATAGAATAAAATCCACACGTTTTTATCCCTTCCATTAAATGTTTACGAGAATGAAGAGAAAATTAATATCTGTTAACTTCAATTAAAATATCTTGTTACACATCTAATTGTCATTGATAACATTATACCAATAAGTGTTAAAAAAGCAAGAAAATAAATAAATAAAAACATTCAAAGGGTAAAAATATAGAATCATTACGTGTTTTTGAAGCGGGAGAGGTGGAGAAAGGGCAATGCCCTCGCGGGACTAGAACCTACAGCTCTCGAAATACGCGTGAGTGTGCTACCGTTACACCACGAAGGCATACTTGAAGGAGGGATAAAATGCTTTATATATACCCCTTTTAAAAGACGACTGGGAATTAGGGGATCCAGTCGCCAAATCCTGGTGGTGACGAATTATTCTCCACTTTTTTTACTTAGGGCGCCAATGTAGAGTTATTAGATTATTTTGAAGCAGGAGAGGTGAAAAATGTATTATCTCCTAGCCGGGATTCGAACCTGGACATCCCAAAATAAGCGCCCAACACGAAAGCATGCGTAATGGGGAGAGTAAATACCTTATCAATTTGAAACAAAAACGGATACTTGCAAATAACTGCTCCATGATACTGAAAGCTCGGTATTTAGAATGACTTTGAGTTTAAATAGCTGCATTTGATGTACAAAAATGAAAAGCATACAAATTAATTAATATAAATTTATTTTAAGAGTTTGTTATTCAAATGTTATTTTAAGAGATTTCTTAAATACTTGGATTAAAATTTATTCTTCAGTTGTGGCTTTTAGTCAATCCATAAGGAAATATGCTTTTGCGAAAAAGAAATGAAAAATTAAAAATACCCTTGTTGAAGGTTATTATGAATATCTACGACTGATTATAGCTGATATTACTGAATTTTGATGAGAAAGGGTATCTTTAAAAGTAACCAGAACACATTTTATATTGTTATAGAATGACGAGAGGGGATTTCGAGCGAGAAAGCTAGTCACGTCAAGAACATCCCCTCGACTTCCCCATTTCCGTTGATTCCCCTCGACTGGGATTTCCGCTGACAAACAACACCCCACCAGACAACACAATAAGGCCACTTCACGCGGAATATATTGTTAGAGTCAAATTCAGGCGACATCGCGGTCACACCTGATGCAATTAATAAATATCAGACGCAAAACCCATTAAACTGGCGATAAATGATGGTTCGGATCAAGTCAAGTATAAAGTTGCAAAGTTCCGCCGAGTGAAAACCGGATGAGAGCGCTTCTGTTGGATGGACATCGCGCGGGCTTCCACAATTCAGATTGGCGGAAGATATCTTAAACCACTGCAACGAAGATACAACCTCTAGTAAGATTAATGATGGGACTAATTAATCGTATTAATTAATCGCGAAGAGAAACTAAGGTTTTAACGCGGTAGCAATACTTAATGGATTCTTTGACTTGTAATTAGGAAGAAATCTGAGATGTGGATTCTCAGAAATTAGCAATGATTATATCAGAACTGGGAGTACAACGTGAGCTCAAATTGTTCTGACCCGCATTTGCCTGCAGTGAAAGTGATCTCATTTAATTGAGTATGCATTCCATATTACTAAGTAGTATATTTCATATAATGATAGTATTGGTAATTAGTATACAAAAGACAACACTCCTGGATTTTACGATTCTAAAGAGTTATTTTAAATTACGGAATCACATTAATCACTTAGCACGTTTTTGTGTTCAGATATTGGCGAACATCAACTTTGATTACAGGATACACAGAGGAGTATATTAATGCTCCTCAATAGTGAAGATTCAATATAACTAACTAATAGTACAACATAGTTATATAATTATAAACATGCATTTAGGCTTATGATATTTTCATGTAATGGCATAGTTTAAAAATTAAAACACGCAGCCTGACAAAGGAAAATATAGGCATCAGAAAAGTTCATGAATGCAAATGCTATAATGTCATATGTTTTTTTCCGGAAAATATATGTTAAATTTAAAACCGACACTTTAAGAACAGTTAGGAAAACAGTTTCATCACCTCAAAATAGTGCATATATTTAAGAATTAAAATATTCTTGACTCATATGTATTTTTTTCTCAAACACGTCAAAAGTATTTATTTATTTCAATTAACCACTTATTTATGTTACGCAGTTTAATGACACTTCTCTCTTTCCGCTTTCCTGCTAGAATGCTAACTTTAGTTCTATAACTTTATTTTGTTTAAACTAGGTAGAAAAAGACAGTATTTCATGGGAGATGTTAGATTGTTTAGACAGAGCGTGTTTCGCCTACTGAAGACTACGTTATTATTCGAATTTCTAATACAACAGTCTGGCGTTGCTTTATCCATGTCAATATTGCCTGTCAATCCGTTGTAGGCTGCACGTTAATTATTTTTTGTATATTTTGGCTAATTTACGACTTAGATTTAGCTTTAATTTGAAATTTCTTATTACGCCATATATGGCGGTAAAACTTGTGGTAAAACTTCCATAAATGCTGGTTACCACAAGAAGTGCCTTCTTTTCGACTATATTCGGATCTCAATAAAAGAGTACTTTACAAATTTCCCACGGCTCTGTTGTGATTGACCACCCATAACGATAAGTCTCTCACGTCTGTACAAGAGTCTTGACATACTGGATGCTACCTGCAAACTGCTTTTGTCAGATTTAAAACTATAGAGTTCATGAATTTTAATTTACATATCTTACAAAGTATCGCTTCCATAATGTGTTTCATTTTACAAAACAGCTCTGTTATTATTAACAAGATATGACGAAAAGTCGCTTACGTTTATGCAAGAGGTTTAGTGGATGCTATCTGTAAATAATTCAAAATGTTTCCGCGTTTCATTATCTAGCTTCTGAAGTACAATATTTAATAACGGAACTTCGATAAATTACTTTTCTTACGCTTTAAAATATTAAAATCCGTTATCTTTTTTGTAACATTATCAGTTACATATCTTATCCCCTTCGACGATTCAAAAGTTAAATTAAATAAATCTGTTATTCACTTTAATATGCGTTTCAATCAAGAATCTTTTATTTTGATACGTGTTTGGAAGAGCTTTGGATAGAGAGCTGAAAGTATCATCAACAATTTCAAGATGTTTTGCTTCATCAATTTATGTAGCCTTTAATTAATCGAGCTTCTTAACTGCTGTTAACTGAATATTATTCGTAATAATGTTTTCGATTATGCAACTTAAAATTATTCCATTTTATGTATTTACCATTAAATCTAGGAATTGATATACCTGGCAAACGTATTTGTACTTCAGAATCAAATATATGCAATCACTATGTTCAGAATTTATAATAGGTGACGGAATTTCCATAAATCTTACCTCCCCCCAAAACCTCCGTTCTTCCTGCCATTTCGGCGGTATTTTTATTGATATATGTGGCATCATTATCTTCAACAAATTCGAAATAATTGTTTCTTAAGTTTCTGATGCCCATTTGAAACATTTGAAGCGATTATACTTTATTTGAACTTCGTTTTTGTTTACGGTATTATCATACTACTTAAATTAAGTCCTCTAATCCAGTTGGTTTCGCTTTTAACGCTATTTGAGTTCTGTCCATGCACAAAAAACAGAATGCTAACAACTTTGTTAACAATTACTAAATGAGTACCACTACTTGTTCTGATCTGTTGCTACGCCGAATCCAGATGTCCAAGTAAGAGCTTTTTTTTCCTTCTACAAGGGGTGGTGCTGTATTCTAAATTTACAGTTATGATCTGCATACATTTTCCATTAAATTCAATTGAAAATGACTCAGAAAGGTAGTATTCTAAAACGATATAAAATTATCTTTATCGAATAAGTTTTATAAGCCAAGGCACATCTTAAGGATATTGCAAGTTAACGTCTAAAATTGTCTTTATTAATTATCTTAACGGATTCTCATATTATCTCTTCCTATTCTTATTTATATTTCTAGGCTTTCTACTTTTCTATACATTAAACATTATACTCGATATTATATAAGTCAATTTCCTCCTCCTCTTTAAGTTTTCTTCTCTAAGTTTTCAGTCACTTCAAAAGATAACTCTGCTATTACTTCCATCTCACTTATTCTGCGAGTTTCCAAGGCAAATTTATGACTTTTGACAGCACTGTGCATTCTTTTCTTTTCTACGTCCTCTTTTGCGTTCTATTTTTCGCTCTTGCAAATGAGTTACTTTTGTTTGACTGTTCGACAAGGGCATAGCTGGAGGAAAAATTCCCGGAATTAATCTCATTAAGCCCAATAATTAATTATGTAGCCATTAATTCTTATCTGAAAACCATTTTTTTCTCCCAGTTTTTGGGAGCAAAGGGGAACATCTAAACCCGAACAGGAAAAGCGAAATCCGTTTCCTAACTTTAATACAATCTATAACCGATTAATTGCTCCTGATTTTATTTATTAGCCAGAAATACACATTTTTCCTTTCTGGTGTACACTGATTGGTTTTCACGCGTTAATTGCTGAGTGTAAAGCTTAGAGCTGAGATAGGGGTTATTTAATGAGGTGGAATTTTTTATGCCTGCGATAGGTAATTGGTCCAGAATATTATCATGAGCATTTTCGAGGTTACAGGTTTCGCAATTAAATTCTTGGTAATTATTTTTAAGCAGAATCAGGATTTCATACTTATTTACTAAATCTTCTATGAAGCAAGTTTGGAATGGATAAAGCACAATTATTATCTTATTAGTTTCACCTGAGAAACTATGTTAAAATATTTTTAATTTTGTATCTAGCAAATTATGCTAAACGAAAGGTTTTTTAGTACAGTAAATAATGATATTAAGCTTCTACATAACACTAAGAAAGGATATATATTGGGAACCAATTAATTTAAATTATCTAAATATGCAGATTAATAACATAAATAGATACTTCTGATCCCCGCAGCCCGATTTCACACACACAAAAAAGCATATTCACTTTCTATCTGAGCGCATGTACTTTGAAAGAGCAAATACGGTTGTTTTTCCTTAGAATTTAGACTACTATGTGGAACAGAGATTTAGAGAGATAGACTTCAGAAGATTTTGCCTTCCGAAACTTAATCTCGGAATTCTTGAGTTAGGGACTTATTATTAAAATTATGTTAACTCTTGTGTCTTTTTATGATGTGAAAATGCAGAGCTGTTTTTTTGTTCCTTCGTGAAACCTACAATCTTTTCTCTAATACGGATTTTGTGAGACAGAGTATACTCAGAAACTATCCAAAATGTTAGAAGTATCCATTTTATCGACGTTTTACCAATTTACATGAAAACCTGAGTTTTTACTTGTGAAGAGGAAAATATTGTTCCGCTTTTCAAGAGGTCTAGGATTCCGTGTATGATAGAGATTTCGAGAGATGGACTTCACGCAGGATCTTTCAAAACCACCGGGAAACTACACTTTAGCCACTTCTACCCATATTATATTAAGCTGAGCTTTTATGCATTTTAAAGAAGATACTGGTTCTTTTATTAAGAAGTCTTGAATATGGTGTCGAAGATGGGAAAGGAAACAAGAGAGTAGTTAATATGAAACATTTATTGGAAATAAATACAAATGGTGTACAACAGCTTTAATGTTACAACAAATGCTAGGAGTTTGTACCGTCAGATGCCAAACATGCCTGACACCGACGTACCATTGATTGCTGCGCATGCTCAAACACCCCGGGAGTTTCTTTGATCGTAGCAGCTCCGCAGGCAAATCTTGCCACAAGATCCAATTCAGACACAACAAAATTGTGATAAACGACACTTTTGATAGTTACCCACAACAAGAAATCAAGGCTTGATAAATCCTGTGAGCGTGGAGCCAGGGAAGTAGTCCGCTGCGTCCAATCCATCGATGCGGAAATGATCTGTTGAAATGGCTACGAACATCCATTCCAAATTGAGCAGGCGTCCCTTCATGTTGGAACCGCATGTTACGCCTCACATTTGGTGGACCATCGTCACGCAAGCCAGAAAAACTTGCTCCACAAAGATCATATTATTCGCGGCAATCAACGTGGATGATAAAATACACGGCCTGACTAAGCAGTCGCTGACCAAACCCATACTTTAACTTTAAAGCGTTGTTATGCCGCGTGGTGCCACACACCATGGGGGTTTCTCTTGAGCCCACAAATGCTGAGTGTGGTGATTCAATTCGGCATCTGTATAGAATGTAGCCTCCTCCATGAACAACACATAAGGTGGGAAATTAACATCACAGGCCCTGTATTGCCCTTTTTGGATTGTGCGAAACGCACACGTTCAGGAGGGTCATCGAAGAGCACTAAATGAACTCTTTGGAGACGAAAACGTGAAAGAACTCTACGTTCAAGACACGCTGGAAACTGGTACCAGACATTCTTTATTGAGAGGCAATGTACCGTATGATGATCCTTTTATTGCTCTTCGCCATATCCAACACACTTTCGACACCCTAACGACAGAACGAGTCGATAGCGGCCTGCCCTCATTTGTCCTGCCATTTCTTAATGATCTGCAGTCTCACAAAATTTTTATGCAGACGTGCAAACAAACTGTGGTGTGGTTGATGTCTATGGGAGAAACGTTCTGGATAAATGCGTGTATGCGTACCCTCAGCTATTCCATACACAAAATGCATGTCTGCAAGCTCTTCGTTTGTGTAAGTTTTTGTTATGCTCTTTGTATGCGCATACCGCTCGAGATCCCTTTCAGACACAACTGGATCGTGATACACGGCACTTTTGATGGCTCCCCACAAAAAGAAATCAAGACTCGGTAAATCCGGTGAGCGTGGAGGCCAGGAAACCGGACCACCACGCGCAATCCATCGATGCGGGAAGGATCTGCTCAAATGGCTACGAACATCCAGTCCAAAAGGAGCAGGTGCCCCATCATGTTGGAAATACGTGTTCAGAAGCTCTACGTTCGTACAGCGTTCCTTGCTCTTCGTATGGTACCTACCTCTCAAATGAGGCAATCCTCACTTTCCATTAGCACTCTCATTTACAGCACCTACTGGTGACGTACAATAACGTTTCTGAGCCATGAGTTCGTATGCAATTCTTAACCCTTATGATATGCTCTACCTCCTCCAGAAGTTTGTCGCAACATTTTGGGACACCCAATGTATTGTGAGCGTTTCAAAAGAGTTCTGGAATTTGATTTCTAATAGAGATTTTGAGAGTTGAATTTCATTTCGAAATCCCTCTGAAAATTTATTGTGAACTTTGAAAACTACAGTTTAGAAATTTTTCAGGGAATTACGTTCAAATTCTGTGCAGAAAATAAGACATAAGAATAGTATAAATTTTATCAAATTACACAATATCTGTCACATGGTTTTACACTACCAACCATAATCCATGTCTCATTTTTTGCCTAATTTTATCTGTAATATCTCTGAATCTAAAATATATTTTACATCTAATAAGGCGACATTTATACGAAATCTACTATAATGACACAGTAAGCATTGGTTATGCATAATTTTTAAAGCTCTCTTAATATAACATATTTGTTGAAGTTAGGTGTGTATATAACATTTTAATTAAAAAGATTAATTTTATTTTCCAACAGGAACGTTCTAGAAGAGTTTGAATTGCTGCATGCAGCCAAGTCATGTTGAAATATCCTTGAAAATGTTTTTGAGAATGGCAAAATGCTATCTTTTCAAATTTCTGTATACTTCGATGGATTCATAATTTTTTCAATAAGAATTATATTTTCAGTGCTATTTCCAACGGAAAACTTTAAAACATTAGTTTTTGAAGATACTTCTTGGTTTGTTGCATAAGTTGAGGTCTTGGCTTACTTGTGTTTCATCTAGCAACGTTAGATCTGTAAAAATGAAGAAATAAATGGATTCTTGTAACTTGTAATTTTAGTCATTTGTCGTCCAATGATTATAGTTTTTTAGCCATAATAATCGCTTAATTTGATGTCTTAAAAGTAGTTTATTAATTGGATTACTCTTCTTCCGACTAGCAGTTATAAGTCTACCTTGCATATTTGAAGGATTAATTTCAGTACCAATATAGAATACATTTCTTTTAAGATATGTGGTTTTGGATTAATGATGATATTTCGGAGTAGAAATCAATCAGATTTGGGAGTGGTTTCTATTTTCTTCCACCTTATGTCTTTATTTCTGAAGAAACGACCCAGTTTCATCGTGTATCTTCAGAAGTTTGGAAAAGTTTCCCAACACCAGGCGTAGAAATAACATTTCTTACAATCATGGATGTGATACTGCTAACTGCAATAATCTTTGCTCTACTTCAAGGCATTATGTTCACTATTAGTGCAAGACATCAAAGATTGCAAAACGTAATTTAAAAGTAAGAAGAAAAACTTCTTTTCTCACAGAAACGAACAAAAACATTGTTATAATAAGTTTAATTTACTGTCTAATTACTGTCTACGTAGTCGAAAGCAGATATCCGGACAATATTAAGGCAGTTAAAAATGCTTTGTCCCAATTAATATGGACACGTTAGTGCGTACTAATTTCACAATATTTTAATTACAGAAAATGCAAAAACATGCTTTTGAGGTACTCACAATACTTTTATAGCAAAGGTTTATTTATGAATAGTTCATAACAATTCTGACAATTATTTGGATGCCATAACCCTAGCCTAATACTCGGAAACCAATCCTCGTTGAAAGCGAAGAAGCCAATACAAAATCAATAATTAAGCGAAACAAAAAAAATGCAGTTTGGATAGATTTTTTTTCATAGATATTGTTACGAATTTGGTATTTAAAAAGCTAATGTTAGTTCAATTATAAATTAAATGGTTTTATTTCTCGCGCAGTGCAGCGCGTGACGAATATTAAAAGAAAGCTAAGCCGGAAAAATTAAAAATACAAGAGCGCGTGCGTTAAATAAATAAATATCTCTTTTTGATTTCGAGAAAGTACTGGAAAATTCTAGCGCGTGATTTTAAAAGCTTATAAAAGGAGGAAAACATCTCAGTTTGTAGTAGTTGCTTAGTTTGTTGTTGTTTAGAAAACTGCCGTTGTTGATTATAGCGAATTCGCGGATTAGCGTTCTTTAGTTGTTTTGAATTACGTTCTATTGTACATTTAAGTAGTTAAAAGATAACTACTGTGAGATATTGTGATACTACATGATAATTTGAGAAAATTTAAGCATTTCTGTTGTGATAATATTAAATTTTTGTTCATTTTTCATCGGACTTGTGCATTCATTTCATAACGAACCCGTACGAACAATTCATAACGAACAATTTTTGGTGTCAGAAGTGGGATTTGAATGCCAATAACAAGAGACAATTGTGACAGCTCATTTCTGCTTTTGCTGCTTTCCAAGAAAAGATGGAAGCTGGCCAAACATCTTTTAAAGAAGAAATTAAAGAGAAAATGGATGCTGGTCAAAGGTCCGTTAAAGAAGAAATAAAATTGGGCCAGGAATCCCTCAAGGAAGAAATGAAAACGGCACAGGAACAAATGAAGTTGGGCCAGGAATCCGTTAAGGAAGAGATGAAATCTCTTTAAAATGAGATGAAAGCAGGTCAGGACGAAATGAAAAGAGAAATTACCTGCGTAATAGAAAATAAATTTGAGGCTATGGAAGGCAGAATAGACGCGGTTGAAACTAAAGTTGGACAAATAGAAGAAAGAGTTTCTTCGGTAAAAGAACAAGTAGAAGAAAGAATTTATTCTGTAAAAGAACATATAGAAGAGAGAGTTTCTGCCGTCGAACAACAAATTGATGATAGGGTTTCTGCTGCCGTCGCCAAAGAAGTTGACAGCCTAAAGAAGTGCATAGCGACGGTAGGAAACAATTCTGAAGGTTTCAAATTTTTATGGATGCCTGCTCGTTCCGTTCTGAAACTATCTACATATGATGGGAAGACCTCCTGGCAGGTGTATAGTACACAATTTTCTATCGTTTCGGATGCGAATGGATGGGATTCCCAAGCTAAGGCCTGTCATCTCGCCGCTTCTCTGAGAGCAGACGCAGCGGATATCCTGCAGACGCTTCGCGAAAATCAAAGGCTAGATTTCGAAGCTCTATCCGGCGCTTTGGAGCTCCGCTTCGGCGAGAAATGTTTAAAAGACTACAGCAGGCTCCAATTAAAATCTCGTCAACAGAAGCTCACCGAAACGCTTCAGGAGCTCGCCACGGATGTTGAAAGGCTGTCATATCACGCCTTTTCGGAGTGCCCGACAGAAACAAGGGAAATCCTGTCCCTGCAATATTTCATCGATGGCATCCGGGACCCTGAAATACAGAAAGCACTGCGAATGGCGGATGTTAAAGATCTGAAAAGAGCTTTAGTGTATGCCATGAAATTTGAGGCAGCCCAGCAAGCCACCCGTCGAGACCGCCATCCAGTCAGAGCTGCTCAAGTCCAGGAGCCAGGGGATCAAGTCACTGCTCGTCTAGACGATTTAACTAGACAACTGAACGCCTTGAGACAGAATATTTGTGACAAGAAACAGACCGTAAAGTGCTGGAACTGCGGTGCTGAAGGACACATCCGACGAAACTGCAGAACACCCCAGGACACGGATGCTAAGACCGCTCCTAACAAACAGCAGGGAAACTAATTAGTGGCCATCTCGCGGGGCGGAGTTTGCCAGATCATGAAAAGCCCCAGTTTAAAGCGCTTCAGATTTCTACAGTGAGAGGCGGCAGTAATGGACTTTTCATAATAGGACATATTAATGGAGTTCCCTGCAATATGACGATAGATACAGGAGCCAAAGTTACCATCATCCGAAAAGATTTGGCTCAACAACTGGGAAGCAAACTTATCTGGACGCCGCCCTGCGTTACCCTACAGACTGTGTCCGGTGAGAAGATCAACATCGATGGAAAAGTAAATGCTAACATCACGTTTGGAAGTGCCGCTTACCATCACACGGCATATGTAGCAGAGATCCCTGATTCTTGCATACTCGGATTGGACTTTCTAAGTAAATACAATTTTTCCTTGGACTTTAAAAATAACGAATTGCATTCTACATCTGAGGACATAGCGTTATTTGGAGTCAATGATGAAGTTAAATCTGTCCATAAAATCATAGCACAAGACAATATCACAATACTGGCAAGAACAGAAATTTTACTTCCTGGATCCATAGCCGAAAACAGAAATTTCCGCTACGGCATCATAGAATATCCCAATAACTGTAATAGCCCAAAAGGAGTACTAGTAGTCTCAACACTCATCGACCAATCCAGAACGGTTATCCCGGTGAGAGTCGCCAATGTAACTGAGAAGGGGAGAATTATTAAGAAAGGTGAAGTGGTTGCAGCATGTACTCCAGTAACCACCGTTGAAAGAAAGAGTAACATCCAAGAATCCGTGACCTCAGAGAGAATTACATCGGAGTTATTGCAGAATGCGCAATTAAACGATAAAGAGAGGAATGCTGCCGATCGCGTCATTAAAGATCTTCAAGTTGTTTTCTCCCGCTCGTCTTCTGACGTGGGTCGAACTAGTTTGACACAACATAGAATAGATACCGGCGATCATCCCCCGATCAAGCAACATCCAAGACGTCTACCGTTTGCTAAACAGGAAGAGGTGCGAACACTGTTAAAAGATATGAAAGAAAGCGATGTCATCGAGCCTTCAGTAAGTCCATGGGCATCTCCCATCGTCCTAGTCAGAAAGAAAGACGGCTCAACAAGATTTTGCGTCAACTATCGCCGGTTGAATGAGGTTACGAAGAAAGACAGTTACCCTCTTCCTAGAATTGACGACATTCTAGACACTCTTTCTGGCAGGAAGTGGTTCTCAACACTTGATTTAAAGAGTGGGTATTGGCAGGTAGAAATACAGCCTGAAGACTGAGAAAAGACGGCATTTACTACGGGACAAGGGCTTTGGCAATTCAAGGTGATGCCGTTTGGACTCTGTAATGCGCCGGCAACATTCGAACGTCTTATGGAAACTGTTTTGAAAGGCCTTTCCTACGAAGCCTGCCTCATATACCTGGACGACATCATCATCGTCGGAAAGAGTTTTGAAGAACATTTAGAAAATCTTAGGAAGGTGCTTCAGAAACTGAAAGAAGCCAATCTGAAGCTGAGTCCCGCTAAATGCAAATTGTTCCGAAAGGAAGTGACATACCTGGGACATGTCATCTCTGCAGAAGGTGTGCGCACGGATCCTGAAAAGGTATCAGCCGTTAAATCCTGGAAACGTCCCGAAAATGTCCATCAGCTGAGAAGCTTCCTAGGGCTTTCACCTACTATAGGAAATTCGTGAAGGACTTTTCTTCCATCGCAAGACCCCTACACAAGCTGACAGAGAGCAACCAAAAGTTCTTGTGGACAAAAGAATGCGAGGATGCATTTAACAACTTAAAGGAGGCTTTAACATCTGCTACAATCCTGACGTATCCTCAGCTTGACCGACCATTTATTCTCGACACCGACGCGAGTAATGAAAGTGTTGGTGCTGTTGGAGACTACCGGCTATTCTCCATCACAGATGCTCTTCGGTCGTGACCTTCGTCTTCCTTGTGATCTATTGTTTGGCCGCCCTCCGGATGCTCCTTCATCGTCTGAGGAATATATTCAAGATCTCCAGGCCCGGTTTGAAGTGATGCACAACTTTGCACGAGAGCGAGTCAACTTGGCGACGGAGAAGATGAAGACCCGCTGCGACACAAGAGCTACTGAACATCAGTTCCACGAAGGAGACAAGGTGTGGTTGTGGAATCCGATTCGACGGAAAGGACTTTGTCCGAAATTAGAGTCACCTTGGGACGGCCCGTATACAGTCCTAAAAAGGCTGAATGACGTCGTGGTTCGGATTGTCCCAAGAAATAGACGGCCAACAACGTGTAGTGGCATACTGGAGCAAGTGCCTGTCTAAACCGGAGAGGAATTATTGTGTCACCAGGAAAGAGTTGCTCGCCATAGTCAAAGCTGTAGAACAGTTCCATCACTATCTATACGGCAGAAAATTCCTGCTCCGCACCGATCATGCATCATTGACCTGGCTTTTAAATTTCAAGAATCCTGAGGGTCAAATAGCCAGGTGGATACAGAGACTCCAAGAATATGACATCACTATCCGTCATCGTAAGGGATCATCACACGGAAACGCCGACGCCCTGTCTAGAAGACCTTGCCAAGAAAGCTGCCGATATTGTTCCAGGGTGGAAGCGAAATACGAGCTGCTGACTCCGGTCTCAAGACAAATTACAACATCAACATCGGCTGATCGAGAACCGTGGAGTGATGATGAAGTCAGGAAAGACCAGCTGGAAGACCGTGACATTAAACCCATAATTGATTTAATGGAGTCATCAAACAGAAAACCTACCTGGCAGGACATTTCTATCTGTAGTCCTACAACCAAACAATATTGGGCACTCTGGGATTCACTTCACATTCGAAACGGCGTCTTATACCGGAAATTCGAATCGGATGATGGGAAGACGTTCCGATGGCAACTTATACTTCCAAGATCCCGCATTCCTGATGTCCTTAAAGAGTTACATAGCACCCCTACTGGAGGTCACTTTGGAATAATGAAGACGTTGCAGAGAGTTCGTGAGCGCTTTTACTGGAATAATGCAAAGGATGACGTGCAAAAGTGGTGCCGATCTTGCGATGCCTGTGCAGGTCGGAAAGGACAGAGGAGACGCAGCCGAGGCAAGCTGCAACGTTACAACGTAGGGGCGCCTTTTGAACGTATCGCCTGTGACATCCTGGGACCTCTGTCACGAACTGCTGATGGCAACAAATACATACTCGTTGTCATTGATTATTTCACCAAGTGGCCTGAAGCTTATCCTATTCCTGATCAAGAGGCTGTCACAGTAACTGAGGTAATGATACAGCACTGGATTTCCAGGTTCGGAATGCCTCTTCAGTTACATTCCGAGCAGGGAAGGAATTTTGCCTCGGCAGTAATCAAAGAACTATGCAAACTACTCGGTATTGACAAAACTCAAACGACGCCATTGCATCCCCAGTCGGACGGCATGGTAGAGAGGTTCAATCAAACCATCCTTAATAACCTCTCATTAGTGGTTTCCAGAAACCAACAGGACTGGGACAAGAAATTACCACTCTTTTTACTGGCTTACCGCAGTGCTGTACACGAGACTACCGGCTATTCTCCATCACAGATGCTCTTCGGTCGTGACCTTCGTCTTCCTTGTGATCTATTGTTTGGCCGCCCTCCGGATGCTCCTTCATCGTCTGAGGAATATATTCAAGATCTCCAGGCCCGGTTTGAAGTGATGCACAACTTTGCACGAGAGCGAGTCAACTTGGCGACGGAGAAGATGAAGACCCGCTGCGACACAAGAGCTACTGAACATCAGTTCCACGAAGGAGACAAGGTGTGGTTGTGGAATCCGATTCGACGGAAAGGACTTTGTCCGAAATTAGAGTCACCTTGGGACGGCCCGTATACAGTCCTAAAAAGGCTGAATGACGTCGTGGTTCGGATTCGTAAGTCTTCGAACTCTAAACCTAAAGTCGTTCATTACGACAGGTTAGCTCATTACTATGGCCATAGTACGTAACGTAAATAATTGTAAATAGTATCAGACCATGGTCCTTTTTGTTTATAAATGTGTATTTAGGATTTGATTTGCATTTAGTATTTGATTTGTATTTAGTATTTGTTTTGAATTTAGTATTTGATAGCATTTGATTTGTTTAAGTTAGTTATTGCATTTATTGTTTATATTGTTTGATATTGTAATGTAATGTTTATGCCTCAGTTGCATTTATGCCACAGTTGTAAGTTTAGCTTCCTGTCCAGGGATTGTACTGCCCGGGACGTGCAGTCCTTGGGAAGGGGGCAGTGTTACGAATTTGGTATTTAAAAAGCTAATGTTAGTTCAATTATAAATTAAATGGTTTTATTTCTCGCGCAGTGCAGCGCGTGACGAATATTAAAAGAAAGCTAAGCCGGAAAAATTAAAAATACGAGAGCGCGTGCGTTAAATAAATAAATATATCTTTTTGATTTCGAGAAAGTACTGGAAAATTCTAGCGCGTGATTTTAAAAGCTTATAAAAGGAGGAAAACATCTCAGTTTGTAGTAGTTGCTTAGTTTGTTGTTGTTTAGAAAACTGCCGTTGTTGATTATAGCGAATTCACGGATTAGCGTTCTTTAGCTGTTTTGAATTACGTTCTATTGTGCATTTAAGTAGTTAAAAGATAACTACTGTGAGATATTGTGATACTACATGATAATTTGAGAAAATTTAAGCATTTCTGTTGTGATAATAATAAATTTTTGTTCATTTTTCATCGGACTTGTGCATTCATTTCATAATGAACCCGTACGCACGCAACAATATTGATTTTTTAGGACTAAGGAAAACATGAAACAAATTCTACAGGAGTTTTTCTTTGCTTCTGAGGAAGAGGGCCCTTCGTCTTGATGTACGTGTGAGTAACACGTGCATACGAAAATATCCCTAACATTAACTAGGAAAGCCGAAATCTTAGTTAAGATAGACATGTTACAATTAATAATCAAATTTAATAAGGAAAAGTAACAGTTGCCGGGTACATTATAACGGCTTAAGAAATTCAGAGCACAGTACAGATGCGAGTGCACAAGTTCACATATCTCGGCGAAGCAGAGACGCACACATTTTTGAAGTAGTTCCACTTGACTGCCGGGGAAAATTCTTCTCTCCCCGTCAGCCTGTAGGTTTCCCAAACGGGTTTACTGTTTCGCCAATTGGCGCTTTTCTGTACAGTTTTTAAGTCCGTATCGCCTGTTTGGCGCTGCCGCTGCATACTCCCTCCGCAGTGTCAACGAAATGTGACATACTGATGCGGGGGTCGGATTAATCGTCCAGAACGGGTGATACAATTGTCCAAAGTTTTTTTCACACTCTTGGAAGCAACTTGAGAAGAGTCCATGGTTACAAAAGCGGGTTTCAGTCTATCTATGGAGATCGTTTGCTTAGTCCCTTTTATTTCGAGATCAAACGTTTTATCTTGTCTTTCTAGCACCTTAAATGGTCCATCATAAGGAGTTTGAAGCGGTTTTCAAACTCCGTCGTGTCGAACAAACACATGTGGACTTGTGAAGGCGTGGATGAATGAAACATGTTCGCTGGCCGTGGCTAGAAGTCGTGGTCGGGCGGACACTGGCAAAGTGAGATTTTAAATCCTCCACAAACTGTTTGGGGACGCATCCGGAGGTGTCGGATTGAAAAATTCTCCTGGGAGACGGATAGTCTTTCCATACACCAGTTCAGAAGTGGTTGCTCCTATGTCCTCTTTGAGAGCGCCGCAGAAACCCATCAGCAGCGTTGGAAGGGCAGCCACCCAGTCACTGGTATCTTGCGCTTTTAAGGCAGCTTTCAAAGGACGGTGGAATTCCTCGATCAGTCCATTCGCCTGTGGGTGGTACGGAGACGTCCTGATCCTCTTGATTCCCAATAATTGGGAAAGGGCTCGAAATGAGCCGCTTTCAAACTGTCGCCCTTGGTCGGTAGTAATAACAGTCGGACAACCAAATCGAGTAATCCAGTGGTCATAGAAAGCCTGTGCTACTGTGCGTGCTGTTATGTCTGGTATGGGTACTGCTTCGGGCCATCTAGTAAATCTATCTATCATAGTTAGACAGTAATAATTATTTTGAGAAGGAGGTAGGGGACCAACAAGGTCAAGGTGAACGTGATCAAACCTCTGTGATTGGTCTGGAAACTTCATTAACGGGGTTCTAGTATGCCTGCTTACTTTTGTTTTCTGGCACGGAATGCACTGCCGTGCCCATTTCGCGCAATCTTTGCGGATGGAAGACCAAACAAACCGTGAACATACTAACTTTGTTGATGCGCGAATGCCGGGGTGAGACAAATTGTGCAAGGTGGCAAAAACTTTCTCACGAAATGCCGGAGGAATGTAAGGGCGGGCGTTACCTGTTGACACATCACAATATATCGGTAAGCTACAATTCGGTAAGGTAAGTTTTTTGAGATGTAGAACTTTTGACTCTTTAAGCAATGTTTGTAATTCTGGGTCAATTTCTTGCATTTTAGCGATTTCCTCATAGTCGATAGGGTTAGGCATGCTTATTGCTTCTATACGCGAATGTACGTCGGCAGCGATATTCTCCGAGCCTTTTATATGGCGAATTTCAGTGGTGAATTGTGAAATAAAGTCTAACTGCCTAGCCTGACGAGGTGAACACTTATCCAAACGCTGTCGGAATGCATACGTGAGCGATTTGTGATCGGTGATTAAAGAAAAGTTCCGTGCTTCCAACATATGCTTAAAATGCCTAATAGCAGCATAAGCTGCCAATAGCTCGCGATCATACGCACTATAGTTCCTTTCCGCCTGCGAAAGCTTTCGTGAGAAAAATTCGAGAGGCTGTAAATTTCTATCAACTATTTGTGATAGCGTTCCACCGATCGCGAAGCCTGACGCATCAACCTGTAAAACCAACTGGGCATCTTTCTTCGGGTGTGCCAAAAGAACAGCATTAGCGATTAGCTGTTTGCACTTTTGAAATTCACTCCGCGCTTCCTCAGAAAAATTCAGGATTGTCTTGTCATTTTTCTTAGCCCCTTTTAAATACGAAGTTAAATGTATTTGATTCTGGGCTACGTTGGGTAAAAATCGACGGTAAAAATTTAAAAATTCTAAAAATCTCTGCAAATCTTTTACCGTTTTAGGAAGTGGGTAGTTAAGTATCGGTTCCACTTTGTTCGTCAGAGGCTTGGTACCATCTTTATTGATTAAATGGCCTAAAAAAGATATTTCCGGAACGCCGAAAACACATTTCGAAGCGTTAATTGTCAATCTATATGAAGTTAATCTTTCAAAAACAGTACGTAGGTGAGATTTATGCTCATCTTCCGTATCACTAAATATCAAAATATCATATAAGTAGACGTAGGCGAATTTTAGATCTCCAAGAAATTCGTTCATAAACCTTTGAAAGGTTTGAGCTGCTCCGCACAGTCCGAAATTTAAAAACGGAAATTCGAAAAGACCAAATGAGGTGCAAACTGCAGTTTTCGGTATATGATCTGGATGGACTGGTATATGATGATATGCCCGAACGATATAAATTTTTGAAAAAATTGTCTTTCCGCTAAGCGTATTATTAAAGTTTTGTAAATGCGGGATAGGGTATCTGTCGGGTTCGGTGCACGCGTTTAGTTTTCGGTAGTCTCCTACTGGCCGTATGTCGCCCGAACTTTTAGAAACTACATGAAGAGGTGATGACCATGCTGATTTTGATGGTCTACAAATACTTTGATCTATCATAAATTGAAATTCTTTTTTTACTGCTTCGTATAAATTAGGGCTTAACCTACGCGGTTTACTGTGCACAGGAGGACCGTTTGTTTCGATGTAATGAACCGTACTATGCTTTACTCTACCCGAATCGGATTTTAACTTCAGTACTTCCGGAAAGTCTTTCAAGATTCTGTGATATGGTGAATCACCAGATATTAACTTTACCGAAAAATAATTTTTAGAATCGGAAAGAGAACCAATACGAGTTAATTTCGTAGTATTATCGATAAGCCTACCTCGTTTTAAATCGATTAAAAGATCAAAATGCCTTAAAAAGTCGGCTCCTATTATAGGCACTGGTACATCGGCGATTAAAAACTTCCAAGAAAAGCTTCGTCTATGTCCTAAATTCACAGTTAACAATTTTGTTCCATACGTAGAAATTCTGGAATTATTCGCGGCAAATAATTGAAGCGAATCAGGATGCATTTTCTTAAACTTAGAAGTCGGTGTCACACATGAAACATCCGAGCCCGAACCAATCAAAAAGTTTAAATTTAATCTGTTATCGTAAACATGTAAACGACATGCATGTGCGACTGCCGATGAATTTCGATCGACAGCCGCTACTACTAGTTTTCCTGGACCGTAGTGTTCTGAGAAAAGGAACCAGGTGCTCGACATTTTCGTGCATTATTACCGAATCGCGAATGAATATAACAATAATTGTTCACACGCTCTCGGGAATGCCCACGCGAAAAACTACGTGCTTTGTTATGTTGATCCCGGGGGAAATTATTCCTCGTTTTTCCGCGGGAGAGTCGCTCGACTTGTTTACTTAGGGCAGAGATTTCACTCCTTAAGGCCTTAAGCTCCTCGGGGCGCACCAGGATCGTTAGGGTTTCTGGGGGAACTCGCCGAAGCTGCCTGGACCGCGAACACGCTGTTGTTCGTTGGCGTGCGCACTTCAGCTATCTTATCAGCCATTTTTGCTAAATTGTCTAAGGATTCCGAACTTATTGATAAAATGGCATGCACCTCGGAAAGTAAACTTTGCAGCCATAATGATTTTAAAAACTCGTCAGTTATACAGTTTCCACCTAATTCTCTCATTTTTCTCAATAAGTGAGATGGTTTGTCGTCCCCTAAATGAAATTCAGAAATAAGTCTGCGTATTTGCTCGCTTTCCGAATCTGAGAATTCTACTATTAACCTAGCTTTAAGGGCATCATATTTAGCCGTCGCTGGGGGATTAAATAAAATATCTGATACTGCGGAAAGAGTTTCAAGGTCTATCGAAGAAACCACGTGGTTGTATTTTGTACTATCGCTACTAATCTCCGCTAAAGCAAAGTTACTTTCAACTTGAATAAACCAAAGTTTAACATTTTTTTTTCATAAAGGGGGAATTTTAACTGCCACGTGTGAGATTTGTGGCTCCTGAACCGCCATATTCGATTCCTCGTTGGTTTGGCTTTCCGATCCTGGCATGGTTGCCAATTATAAATATATCGTAAATCGTAAACTTAATGTTTTGCACTATACCTTATCAAAACAGTATCAATTTAGAATAAAATAACGAAGACATTCAATATCTCAATAAAAGTGTGAGCACAAATATTACCCAAAGATCAATTTTAAACAATCAATAATTAACTTAAAACTATAATTTTAGAGCAAAACATATCACAAAAACATAATTAAGACCAATCACAGATAATTAAAAAAATTTGACCACATACCTGTAAATCCTCCTTAAGTGTGATAAATCACGTGTAATCTGTACGATAAAATGAGGAGGAAATAAATAGGGTGGAGCCTTTATCAGTCATAAGGAAGAGCATTGGCATCAAAATAAGGCATATTTTTAGTTTTTTAACAAAGATTGAGACAGATACTCATTAGGGATCGAAACAGAAGGAGCGAGGGACAGGGTCACCAATGATGTACGTGTGAGTAACACGTGCATACGAAAATATCCCTAACATTAACTAGGAAAGCCGAAATCTTAGTTAAGATAGACATGTTACAATTAATAATCAAATTTAATAAGGAAAAGTAACAGTTGCCGGGTACATTATAACGGCTTAAGAAATTCAGAGCACAGTACAGATGCGAGTACACAAGTTCACATATCTCGGCGAAGCAGAGACGCACACATTTTTGAAGTAGTTCCACTTGACTGCCGGGGAAAATTCTTCTCTCCCCGTCAGCCTGTAGGTTTGCCAAACGGGTTTACTGTTTCGCCAATTGGCGCTTTTCTGTACAGTTTTTAAGTCCGTATCGCCTGTTTGGCGCTGCCGCTGCAGTCTGATTGATCTCAAAATTGAGAGTTACTCAAAATCTGTGTCAAACTAGGGTTGATTTTTTGCTTATTTTGAAATGCCTTTTTTTGTAATAATATCGGTAATCTACAGCATTTGTCGTGTGTTAAGGAGGATCTGCGTAATTTCCCTTAAACCTTCTCTCTAGTTATTTACCAGTATTTATTTAATAGCGTATTATTATAATAAACTATCAATTTTTTCCAGCGTAATTGGATCGATGATTAAAGACTAATCCCCGAATTCGTAGCGGGAAACAATACGCTAAGAGGTTTAATTATTCACATTTTAATATATGTAATAAGGAAGAACATGCTTCATAAATAGCATTCAGAAGTGCATGAAACCAGGAATTTACTTTGTGCTTTTGATATTTCTTCAATACTACCGATGGTTTTGAACCTACTTATAGAAAATACTGCAATAATCGCTATCTGTCAGTAGATAATATTTAGAAGAAATTATGGAAATTAATGGCGGAGTGTATGAAACTGGTGAAAACTGGTAATTGAATCAGCCTTCAAAATCTCAGTTAACTAACTGCATATGCACTTTCGCTGCTGTCATTATGTATAAAGTGAGTGCGAAAGAGATTCCTGTAAAAAACCACTTAACGAAAGAATATCTCCTTTTGGGCAGATAGCTCAACTGCTGTAATAGAGCGAATCCAATTACAAAGAAGACATTAAAGTATTAAGCTAATCCACGAAGGATATATATATTAAAAAACTTTCTAATGATTAATTATATATATATATATATGTACTATATCTGAGTACAATCGATGACTTAACATTCATTACTTACAGCTCACTGTTTTACTAAAAAATAATTAACTCTTTACAGACTGTGGAAAATGTATTTAATGCAGTAAAATATTTTAATAAATTTACTCCTTCTATGTTTATTAATTCCACGTATGTATTCTCAAACAAATTCAAGGAAATGTGGATTAGAAATTCAATAAATTCTACGAAGAACCAACATTTGGCAGCAGATTCAAGTCAGAACATTTAGCTGTAGAATGGGATTAAATATTTTGCATATTGTGGCTTCGAGTGTACTAACAGAATACCCGTGAATCTTGCTAAGCTTTTGTATGTCTAATCTCCGTACCTGCGATGAATTTGCATTTCTCTGACATTGGTATTTGAGATATTTGACTCCACCAGCAGCAGAAATGGAAGTATAGAGCGATATGGAGATGAATTTTCCACAACTTTACATGAACTTTAAATTCATTAATATATGCTCTGGTTAATAACAATCATTAGCAGAGGCGTTTAGCATTAAATATTTTGAAAAAGGTTTCTTCACCGAATTTTGCATTTCCTTTATAAAATCCAATCCAAGTGCAATGTTGTTTCGCAAAACATTGTACCATACCATCACACGGTTTGGTTTTTCAGTTTATCACTATTTGTGAATCATTCAGAAATTTTAAAGCAAAATTGATCTAGCTGGAAATTATGAAACATTCTGAATCATGTAAAACTGAATTTTTTTAAAACCTTTTAATAATTATCATGGTAGAGAATTCATTTTTGAACTAACTCTATGTTTTAGTTGGAATATGCTAGTCCCCTCTTCAAGTATCTTAACAAATATTCTTTCATTAATTTTGAAGTCAAATAACAAAAATCAGCGTTATATTTGCAAATTTTCACAGGGCTAGTTTGGATGGTTTTACCGAACCATCATCCTCAGCTGCCAAAGCGCAAGTGAACGAGATAAGCTAAGAATGGCTGGACTGAAGCTAAGCGTCATCTGTTGATGTTTTCTGGCGTTATCTGTTGTTGAAACAAGAACTAAAACATAATTTCCTTATAGGCTGAAGGCAAAGATAGATTGTAATTAGGGTTTTATATAGAACAGAAAGATTTTGTTTAAATTGCAAAAAAATTGGAAATATAACGCTGATATTTGTTGTTTGACTTATCAGACTTAAATTAATACTTGCTTGGCTTGTTATTTTATCTTAAATATCCTTTCGTTCAAGTTTAGTACTTTGCTGTATGGATTCCAAGCGTCTCACGGTAATCATGGTAGATTATCTCATTATGTTTTCAAAACTTTCTCATATGTAGCATATATACAAATTGTTGCGGAGGAGTTTCCCAAATACGATATCTTATTTCTTAGACAGATACATTGAGTGTTTTGTATTTATCAACTCTGCCAGATAAGGTCTGGATTTTGTGTATTTCGTCTCACGTCATATTTTTCTGATAAATTGAGAAGCTTCCTGCATGTGATTTTGTTTCATTTCTAAAGCCTTTTATGCGATTTAAATACAAGCCAATTATCAAAGTCTTCCTGAAAGATGTCCTTCTTAAGATAAAAGCCATAATCAATGCCTTAAAATAATCAGTGCCTTTCCCTCGAAAACACCCCAAAATAAATGGCCAACAAACATAGAACTCGGAAGCAAGAATAGAACTCAAGTGAATGAAGTCTCAAATTCAGATTGCTTTGGTTTGTTGATTATGGCAACGTACGCAAGGCCTATCTGTGTAGGAGAAGGTGCACCTTCGCGGAGGACTTTAAGAGACGAAACTGGCTCGTGTACACGTTGCGCGTGGAAGGAAACAAAACAAATGACCTGTCAGTCAGCCCGGTTTACAGGATTTATACTCTGGTCTAGCTACCAGTGTTTAACAATTTTACTGCTAGCCCATAGATGAGTTCTAATAAGCCTAACGTAAGGGATGTCTTCGAAGAAGGTTCTCTGAAGTGCACTAGCTTATCTTCAAATTAAAGATAGAGGAAACCAAGAAAACTAACACGCAGCGATCCCGTTCGCCGCAGTTTGATTTTATGTCAAATTACCAGTTTTCAGGGGTTTCATCACCGGGTGACAGGTAAGCACAGCTCGGGAAAATACTTTTCCAGAATTGTTTTCACAATTTATTTTTATTGAAAAAAATATCTTTCAGACTACTACTTGTTAACTTATTTGATATTTCTCCCGCCTTCTTAGTATGCCTTCGTGGTGTAGCGGTCAGCAAGCTCGACGCGTATTCGAAAGGTCCGTGGTTCAAGGTTCAAGTCCGGGTGAGACCATTCCTCATTTTTCAGTTCTTCTGCTCTCACAAAATACCTAAAAAAAAAAAAAAAAAAAAAAAAAAAAAAAAAAAAAAAAACCCTCTCAGTGGCGTAACAGCCTTAATAGGCCAACGCCAGCAGTGTCCGAAATCTGCTTTCTTGACCGTGGGCCCCGGGGTTGCGTAAGCATATGCCCTGAACAAGTGGTCAGCTTGTCGCAGCCCCCCTCCCCAATGTTTAGTCCCCAAGCGCAATTGGTACTCATTTTATCGACCTAGGTAATGGAAATCAAGGGAAGAAAGGCTGTGTCGACCTTCACAAAACACCTATGTCTCTACAAAGTGTTTGAGAAGACGTGCTCAGAGCATGATATAAGTAGGTGAAAAACAATATTTCTTAGCTACCCTTTAATTTATTGTAAACTTGGAAGAATGATTACTGAAAATCATAAGAATTTTTTATTTTTTTATATTATAAATTGTTTGCATAATTTTTAACACATTGATAAGTTTATATACCTTTAGAATGTACCAATGTTGTTAATTCAAATAGAGTATAAAATTCGAAATTAAAACTAAATGTAAATTATCAGTACTCACAATTCACAATTTAATTTTTAATCAATAAAGTAACTTCAAATTTAAAAAAAAAAAAAAAACCATGAATTTTGCTCTGATGTAAGGCGTATAATAAGAAAACTGTAACTTAAATCTAAAATAAAGGGTCTATAATATTTTGAGGACATCCTTCAACTATGCATGAGAAAATTAAATTTAGCGGGGACTTTTATAAGAATGAAGGAAAATAATTTGCTCATAATTTCTGTGTTATATTTCCTTAAATATACCCTTTTATTGCCTTTGCTAAGGTTGCATTTTCTTTCTTTTGTCAAAACTATTTTCTATTCACAAATCTTTTACTATCAAACATATTTTGTTTCAGAAGTTTCTTTTATAATATTTGTAATTTTTCTTATCAGATGCACATGTGGGCCATGGCTCAAACAACATGGTGAGTTGTATGTAATTTAATACTTTCTCAGCTCATCTCAAACGAAAATTAAATATATATTATATATAGATAGACAGTTCCTTTTTCATTTCTGTTTGGTATCAAAGTTATATGGAAATTAATTCCAAATGTTTTGACCTAATTAAAAAGATGTTTGTTTTTTTGTTTATTACCTTTGCAAGACACATTCATAAAAGTGAATTATTCTTTCTTTCTTTATTTTCTAATAATACATTCTAAATAATATTCTTTTTTATCTTCATTTATATTAACACAATACTTCCGCATGTATTAATAAATCATTTTATTGTTCAAGAACGTTTTTAATTTTATTACACTATGTTATTATATTCGCATGAGGAGTTCTTTATTTTGTCCGTACAAACAAATGTCAAGCAAAACATTCATTCAAATGGATTTCAGACCTGCCAAATCGGATATTTTTGTTGAAATATGATACATGAAATTTTTATTCGGTTTTATATGATCTCTGTATTATTTAATTCATCACCTGTAAGTAAAATTCCGATTCACTTTTCTTAAATTTACTTATGTAAATGGTGTGCTTTCTCTAAATCCAGTAATTATATATATTTTTCTAAATTCATGCTGGAACCCGCTCAAAACTGAAGTTCTCACCGGGCTTCAATCCCATGAAGACATCCTTTAGTAACAAATTTAGAAAAGTAAATTAAGTTAGCTGGAGCATTAAATTTAGTGTCTTTTGGTCCATCGGGACCGAAAGTTAACTTTCAGTTTTGTGCATGTAAAATTTGGCTATCCTGCCAGTGGCTGAATTGCTTATCTTTCTGTTGAAACTCTAGTTTTAATTGTAAAATTTTTAACTGCTTTTCACTCTATTTGTTGTTTTAGGATTTGGATTTTACAATTTTTAATGAGGATTGAATTTTCACTAAATATTGCCTTTCGCAAAGTAAGAACTGAATTTATTTAATGGCAGATGTATCTCTAATGCAGTTCTCATAAACTTAAATGAAGCTAAGCAAAAATGTATGTAATTTAATAGGCCGTACAAGGGAGTTATGTGGTATCCACATCAGATATTTTCTATTCTATCGAAATAACTTCCGATAGAAGGTTTACAGATTTTAGAACGTTGTAGGAGCCGTTTTATTAATGTTTAAAATGTATAAAGTATTGTTCTAAATATTTGAACTGATAGCTATTTCTCTGGACTGTAAGCCTGCATTGCTAATTCTGTAATAAAAAGGATTTTCAAAAACGTTTCAGGGACTTTTACTTTCATTCTTCACCCAGTTTTTCAGAGACCATCAGCTGTGAGGACTTCCTTTAGAGATTTGCAGTAGTCCATAAGAGAAACATCAGGTGATCTTGCAAGGATACACTGGAAAAATATATATATGAAATACCTGTATTAGTCTTCATTTTTTAACAATGTATTGGTACTTTTCGAAATATGACTTATTGCCTTGAGTTGATCAAATTTGATTTCTTGAAAGTCACTGGGATAAAGGAATAGAATTTTTCCTGCAAAAAAAAGTCCTCTTGATAGTATATTGGATTGATTTTATTATTTTTTCCCTCTTGTAATTTTTAATTTTCGACTGCAAGAGAATCCTGCGACAATCGTAAACCACTCGCTGAAATTTTCTTTGCATTGACGAAACCGAGATCGTACAGTGCGCAAAAACAAATGGGACATTTCTATTCCTCCCGTTCTACTCGGCCAGTTGACGAAATTCAACTTGCGTCCTTTCATGTCTGGAAAGCACGAATTCGGATACGTATTAGCTTTATATATAGCTTTGTTCTAACATAGATATTTTGACACAAAATAGGACTTTTTCTGAAATAACATGGCGGTTTTCTTCCATATTTCGATTCTACGACTCAAATTATGCCCAGATGCCGATTTTTGCAAAAATGGCACCAGTAGATTTTAAAAAATTAACTGTCAAAATTTTAGCTCCTCAGTGTTAATTGAATTTAGTATATATTTATTAATGTCTATCTTTTTTTATTAAATTTACTTGATTCTTCATTTCACATTTCGAAATTTAGATTCCTTTAAAAAAAGTCGCCCATTTTTTATGATTTATTTTTCAGATTTGTATTTTTAAATAATTTATATTAATTTTTCGAAAAACCTTTTGAATTATAATCTATAAAACTTTTATCATCCTTTTAAAGTAGATGTGTTTCTAAGCATACCTGCAAAAAATTAGAATTTTTATTTAAAATTTCGGAAGATATACTTGAATTTATATATTGGCACGTTTTGGAATTTGACATATGTGTTGAAAGCGATAATAGCATCAAATGTGGTTTAGGAACTTTGTTTAAAATTATTTGAAAGTGGAACAATGTAACTTTTTCTCGCTTATTCACAATGTGAAAAGAAAAAGGAAAATAGGTTGCCATATATTAAGAATTTTGCCAAGTGAATTAATCTAGGCGCAAAATGGAAAAAACAGATCAAGATAGATTTTTGAATTTCTCCCTAAATATTGCGCCACATTTTAGAAAGTTTAATATTTAGGCATGATTTCAGTCCTACAATCGAAATATGGAAAATAAATGGGGTGTCATTTCAGAAAAAGTCCGATTTTGGGTCCTATAGAAGAAAAATGTACCTATAGAAGAAAAATGCTATATGTAAATCTAATATATATCTAAGCCGCGCTTTGCAGACATTAAAAACGCAATTTAAATTTCGGTAATCGGTCCAGTAGAACAGGAGATATAGAACTGTCCCACGTTTTTTCGCGGGGCATATACAGGGGTTGGACAAAAATTATGGAAACACCTTTAAAAAAACATGTTTCTTTGCTTAATATGGTGTAGGAAACTCGTTGGCATCCAAAACAGCTTGCAGTCTTCTCGGAATGAATAAATACAGTTCCTGTGTGTTTGCCAAGGGAATATTATACCATTCTTCCTGCAAAACGGTGGCAAGTTCAGATAACGATGTTGGCGGTGGATAACGAGAACGCACTTTCCGTTCCAATGTAGACCACAAGGGTTCGATAATATTCAGGTCTTGTGACTGTAGTGGCCAGGGGAGATGGGACAACTCATCCTCGTGCTCAGAAAACCAGTCCTGGACAATGTAAGCTGTGTGAACAGGGGCTTTGTCGTCTTGGAAGACACCATCATCATCGGGGAACAAAGTTTGTACCATGGGATGAACTTGATAGGCCAAAATGTTCACATAAGTCTTGGCAGTCATGTGCCCTGACACAGTTATCATGGGGCTAGCAGAGAACCACGATATGGCTGCCCAAACCATAACAGAACCCCCGCCATGTTTCACTCTTGGCAACAAGCAGTGTGTATTATAGGCTTGAGATGGCGTTCTCCGGACGTAAACTCGGCCAGAAGGGGGAAACAATGTGAAAGAAGACTCGTCAATTTCGGTAATCGGTCCAGTAGAACAGGAGATATAGAACTGTCCCACGTTTTTTGGCGGGGCATATATTTTTCTATTCGCTTTCGATAATAAGTAGTCATGTTTTTATTGAAATCATTTATTAATCAAGGGACACAATGCAAGTTAAATAGTCTTCGTTCAAAGTTCCACATATTGTTCTGCGTTGAGATACGTACCTTTGCAAAAGCTTATAAACACTATGTTTTTCAGCCTTTTAAGTTTTAAATTTTGTTTTATTCTTTTATTAATTTTTTACTACCAATGTATTCAAAGACTCTGCAAATGATTTCTGCATCAGCGAATTTTCTCTTTCTACCAGCGAGTTTAGAAATTTAGAAAAGTGCTTACATTTTTCAGGTATTCGTTTGGCGTTTGGAAGTAATAAATGATAGTTTTGCCCTTTCTGATTACGACGGTTGCTCATTTTACACTTACAAATTTAAATACCTTGCATTTCACAACATTTTTTAATTTTAAAATAGAAGTATTTCTCGTCGAAAAACATATTCTTCATTCCACAGCTTGTTTATATGCAACATTTTGAAAAAAGAATACATTTAAAATAAGAGGATGTTTGTCATATAGTAAACAATCTGATTTTATATAATCTGTAGACTTTTCCTGTTATAAACTTAAGCGATCAGAGAAGGATATCACAATAATAAAGGGTATAATTATTAACAAATTTTGTATTAGTTACATTATTTATTATCTTCAACAGCATTTTTTCTTAAATAGCAGGACAACATACAGAATAGCTATGCTAAATTTGTTAAATGCGTATGCAGTGTTTAGAAATGAAGGTAGAAATTTACAAATGTGTTTCTCTTTTTATTTGGTGATTCTGTTTTGAGGCCGAGATCGGCGACAAGAAGGCAGAATTTCAAGATCGCTGTTACGCAAAACCAAAATAGGAAGTCAAAGAATTGCACAAAGTCGGTGTCCAAGCACACATCGACCTATTTTCACTTAAAAAATCAGAGAATTGCACAAACTAAGCGCTGAGTACAGCTTTGTCTATGTATACATCGATCTGTCTTCACTTAAAAGGAATCAGAAAGCTAAAACAATGTTAAAAATAACATGGTAACCAGGAATTGGGTTTCGTCACCAATATTAATACTTTTATGCTTTAAAACACTCAGAACGTCTGCAGGAACACATATGTAGGTGAGACGTAATAACAAGAGTTTTATTGTGGGTTGACGCTAATTCTCTGTGTGTTTTTCTAGATGGGAATCTCCGTGATTGAAACGTGAAGTTTACTGACCATGTCTAGTTGTTCAAGTCTGATGGTGTGTGACCACGTTTTTTCTTGATTAACAAACTATTAGGAGTAATGATAGAAATTGTCTCCTTTCTGTGGAAAATGAAACCGCGTATGTGTGACAAAAATCAAACCCTGAACTCAAAATTTATGTTTCAGAAAACAAGCGCATATTTCAGATCTGAGCGCCATGGCCGGCTTTAACCGGCCATGAGAAATTTTTGCCACTTGTTATATATTAGCTTATAATTTAAGATATTTTGCTTTCTTACTTTCATAAATAATATAAATGCCATTTTGATGAATGTACCTTTACAAGAATAGAGACTAAAATAGGTAAATAGTTAATAAAGGCTCTTTAAATGCAAATTTTCATGACATATCCTAAAATCTGTGCCGCTCAGACGGTTAATGTTTATTACAAATATTTCTGCTGAAGAAAAGTATTATTTATCGTACACAATTGTATTAAGAATTATACCAACTACATGTAACTGTATATTTTGTGTTTTGAAATAAACGACTTAAATGATAGTCATTTTGTTGCATCAATGATGGTTACTAAAGTATTGTTATATGGACCCTAGATTTCCCTAGAACTTGAAAATTTTTATAAGGGTTCCAAAGGAGTGAATATGTTGGGAAACGCTGCTCTATATCAGGACACATTACTTCATTTTAAAGGAAACTATTAATAATATTTATTTAAATTATGAGAAACGAATCACTCTTTTATATATAAATGTTAAAGTTGTTCAAATTTCTCAGTATTGCCAAATTTCTTTTGCTTTCCATATTTTAAAAGTTGGAGGCATCTTATTAATTAACTTTTATAAATGTGCATATAAATCTAAGACCAGAGTCGAAAATAGATTTTCCAAAAGTACTACTTTGTAAATAATCACTTTAGAAATTTTCAGAAAAAAAAAAAAAAAAAAAATAGATAAATAATAAAGTAAATAAAAAAAAACACCTTCACTCAGATTTGAAATATAAATGAAGTACTTATATGTATACATGTCATAAAAAACGCATTTAATGAATTTCATTCATAAACATTGTCTACAAAGCATGCTTCCTGAAACATAAAGATATACATTAAAAAAATGACTTTCGCTCTTTTTCAGACTTTAGCTACATCGAGATTATATTCAAAGGAAACGTTTGCTTTTTTAAAATTGCATAATTTCATAAAAAAACATTCTTTTCAAAGCATTCTTTTATTCTTTCCCTTGAATATATTAGTTAATTTTGAGAAATGGTTCTGATAAATATTTCGTAAAATATTATTTTTGTAGGAAGGGTTTTTGAACATAATTCTGAACATCGGTTTTCAAATTTAATGGAAAATTTTTTCACCCTGAAATAAAATGAGCAGAGGAAAGAAAAAGTGTTTTACTGAAAGGAGATAAAAATATAAATCCTTTTAACGGGTGTTAAAAGAAACGTTTTCCTTTCATATTTCTTATTTTCTCTTTCAGAATTTCGCATATTAAGGAAAGTATCATTGCTATTGTTAGGACAAGTATTAAAAAAGGTAAACAAATTATGTAGAGAAATATTTCTATAAGAATCTGTGTGCTAAATAAGTACATTTCTACAGTAATTGGTGTACAAACGTTAAATCAATTTTAGCAGCAAATGAAAATTAATCATTTCGTAGTTTACAAATTTTAAATATGAAATAATTTATGCAATGTTATTTTTGATTTAATACATGTAATAAATATATTTTGTTTAAAAAAGTATAAATATAGATGAACTTTGCGGAATAATGGCTTCTCCTAAGACGATTTGGTTTATTTATTTATGGAAAAGCACACGAAGGCTATCTGCTTAAGGGAAGGGATGCCTTCGGGGCGGACTTTAAAAGCTCTACGACGAAAAAGGAAACAAAAGAAAATTAACGTTATTTACACACATGGATAGAAATCTGCCTGGTACAGCAAAATGTAATGTTCAAGTGCGTTGTTTAATCTAAACTAGGAAACATTCATAAGAGGTTAAAAAAACTACTGTAAAGTACTCCCTGTAAATTAATAATCTGCAGCAAGAATTACAGTTACAAAATCTACAGAACTCTTTAATTTTTTTAAGCTTTTAAGAGCTTTAATTTAAATTGCTAAGACATTACTTGTTTTACGAAATAAATTCTTGAAAAATCGAACGAAGAATGGACCATTTTTCCAAACAAAATTGCTACGTTTTCATAAGAAGTTCTTAAATACATAAATATGGAGAGTAAATGTCATATAAAATCTGACGAATAATATTTTTGAAAATTTGTTTCGGTTAATCTTCGGATTATGGTCACTTGGCGACTTTTTGGCGAAAATTTGGCGACCAACCCTGCTACAGCAAGGACGCCATTTTGTTTTCACGAACGCTATTTTGTTTTCATGAAGTAAAGGTTTTTTTTTTTTTTTTTTTTTTTTTTTTTTTTTTCCCCTCAAAATTTTTTTTCAACAATCTGCTAGCCGAATTACGCTTATGCTAGAATTTTTATGGAACAAATGTGCTTAATCATGACGAAGATTAGGTGCGAAATTGGGAGAAAGTGCAGAATCGCCCACTGCTTGCCACGTTTTCAAGAATTGCACGTACACGGTATCCATGTACACGTCGATCTATTTTCACTTAAAAAATATCCCAGAATTGCACAAAAATGGCATTGCGCATACTCTTGACTTTATCCATGTACACTGTTAAAGTCCTAGCTAGTAACCTTTATCGCTTTACCAAAATGTCGCCAAACTACCTGTTACCATATTCCAAAGATTAACCTTTGTTTCTAGAATGGTTGATATTTTCTTTTAAATAATATAGAGACACAATATTTAATACAGCTATGAAACTGGCGAGCAAAATATTTTAAAATAAATTTTTAGCCCAAAAATAGCTGTTAATCTCGATATGGGATTTTAAGCAGAATCGCAGTAAATGCGTCGTTTCATTTTTGATTCTAGTCTGTTGTCGTTAAGCAAACTGCAAGATAACCTTTGAAATTAAATCCTTTTGTTGGGAATTGACAAACCCAGGTGTTTGAAAGCAACTCAGGCAGAGTCTAAGAATGTTCGTTTCTTACTTTTGACCGAATTGATTTAAATAATAAAAATGCATTTAATTCACGTTCTATCTAATTAAAATATTCATTATTTTTATAGAAAAATTATATATTTTTTATTATTTATTTCATATTTTGTGAAAATAATGACTTTTATTAACGAAATCAACGATTTGGAAAACCAGCAGTGGCAACACTGTATGGAATAAAACATTTTACATGAAGCGCCGGAGGCAATCCATCGTAAATTCTAAGGATATACTGTTTTTAAATATAATAGTGATGTTGTTGTTAAATTGAGTTTTCTGTGGCGTAAACTCGAATTACGGGATACTTAATAAATAAAGTTAATACACAAGACGTTAATAATAAAAAGACAAGAGAAAAATTGTAAGCCAATTTACTGAGAAGCTGAACATTGCTATGATGAAGAGAGTAAAGAGTGGGAAAAATAGCAAAATGAATGCAAAATTTAACACTGCATCGGGAATTACAAACATATGGTTATGCGTACGAATTCGTAGTGATTTAAATGTTTACAGAATCGATGACAGCTACATAGATTGTTTTTCTCCCAAAAGTAACAATTTACAGTTCGGAAGGTACACATACAGCTCTTCTCAGTATGTCAGAGCACAATCAGTAGCTACCACTTCAAACTACTAAGAAGATTAAATACAAAGCAATATGCAAACCCTCAATGAGCATGCTCACAGAGTGATCTCTCAATACTCTGAGCTAAACTCTGAACTAAACTCAGCTGATAGACTCGAATCTCATATAGCTTTGTCCCAATCCCCAAGAAATTTCTAACACCTTTGATTTCTCGAAATTGCCAGAAGGCCTACATAGTTACAGTTACGTATAGGGCCGGATGGTGGTGGTGTACTTAGTTATGGCAAAGCACACTAGGGCTATCAGCCAAAGGGGAGGGATGCCTTTCGTGGAGGACTTTCTAAGGGAAACTGGCTCGTATACACGTTACACATGGGGAAAACCACGAAAACGCCTCGTCCAGCGTGCTGACCAATACATGAAGAAGGCATGCTAAGAAGGCGGAAGAAATACCTTATAATCTCAGAGCAATTTTTTCATTTGAAAAAACATACCTGAATGAAACAGGACGTTGTTTTTTTTTCCTACAAATTTTACTGATTGTTATTAGAATTTCACCTGTGTTATTATTTACAATAGATAAGTAGCAGATACACCTAATAAAATACCCATATTATCAAGGAAACAAAGATAAAAACAACGAACGCTATTCAAGTTTGTATTAATCGAATACGAAACAATTGTATTAAAATAATAGCATCAATTTGATAAAAAATATGAAATGCAAATTTTAAATACATACAACAATTCTATTAAGAAATTCAAAATAATAAAAACAGTAAATTTAGATAATTGAAAGACAGTCATAAAAAAAATTAATTGTTTTTCACGTTTCAGACCGAAGGGTTATCGTGAATTCAAAATGGCAGTCAGATATTGTCCGATTAGGAATAGCGTAACCCTGACGAATATATATTCTAATATCTAGACTTTCAACTTAAACTCCTTACTTGAAAAATAACTTAGAACAACAGGGAATACAATGACATGGTTTTATCTTAATTGTTCCTTGTCAATGACTTCATTATATCAATGACTTGACATCGATTACATCGATTATTTGACTAACTCATAAAATAAATTATAAAACATTATTTCAGTACCCACCACTGCGTTGAATCAAAGAACATTCTAACGTTTTATAAAGTTTTGGAATGCTCTAGAATGTTAGAAAAATCTAAATATGGCAGTATTTATAATAGTCAGTATGAAACAATAATCATAAAAAGGCTTGACCTCATAGACTCTTATCTTAATCTTTCTAAAATAAATATTAAATATTCCATCTTAATCACTTGAGAAAATACAGTTAACACAAGCGAATGGGCAGAAAAAAATCAACATTTAACTTATATATTTTCCATGTTCACAAATTATATTTCAGAATTCCTTCTTGAGAATTACCTGTATGTCTGGAAAATGAAAATGGGGAAGAGAAGATGTATTACTATGTTAAAATTGAATATGGCTAACCCGAAAAAATAAAATCAAAATATACTTGGAAAGATTAATAATTTATAGGGCTTATTTTTTATCGACTATTCAATCCTTTAATTATAGATATTACGTCTAACAAGGTTTTGCTAGATTTTATGCAACTCTTCAGAATAAAAACACCAATGATATCGCAGAGTAATTTAAATATTTACTTTAAATTGTCTTGCTAAACAACGATATTATTTTAATGTGTTTCTGATTATTCCGGTTTCATATTAATTTCCTTCCGTAATAAATGTAAACGTCGGATGGTATTTATTGTAAATGTTAAAAGTTTATAGGTATTTCTAGTTGCATTGCTTGGGGAATTCTTCAGACGTCCTTCAAATTTAAAGCTTATTATATTTAAAGCTTATAATAGTGAACTCTGGCATTATATGTCTGGGATAGCAAAGAATATTATATACATGAATCTGTATATATGTATAAATATATACATATATATATGTATATATATATATATATATATATATGTATATATATGTATAAATATATACATACACACACACACACATATATATATATATATATGTAATAATAAAATCCCATAGTCAAGAATACACTTAAAATTCTAACTGTATGTTCTTTTCATTTTTAATGGCAACGTTCTCTTATTTGAAAGTACGTGGAATTAAATGCACAGCCCCGTAGTCAAGTTGTTTTTCCCGCTTTTTCTACACGTACAGTTATAGAATGTTCTGAAAGTATTCAAAGCGAACTGGATTAGCTGACGAGGTTGACGTCGTTTCTTGGAAGCTCCGCCTTTCCAGAGGCTATAAAAGAACTCGCAAAAGGAATATCGGGGCTTTTTCTTAAATGTCACGATGCAGTAAATTTCATACAAAATGTTATTAGTAGTTCTTTTTTATTTACTCCGGATATCTGATTTTGTAACTGCCATTTCTCCTGACGAATAATAAATTGATCCTGTTTTTTAAAACTTATCCTCTGATAATTTAAGCTACAACTACATTTATGATTCTTCAACAATCTATTTATTCCTGACAAAAGCTGGTACATCACACACACACACACAAACACACACACACACACACACACACACACACATATATATATATATATATATATATGCGGATTTCATCTTCCATAGAAAGAAGACAATTTCTATTTTTACTCTTATTACTTATTAAACAAGAAAAATTTCAAAGATGTGAAATAAGTTCACAAATGTACTATGTTAAAAGCTGCAGCAATATATTTATTGATTTACTATGAATTATTGGATGGTCACTTTTAACGGATGTCAAGGGTTTGTCCAAAATCATGTCATGAAATGTAATTTTCAATGATTTTTCCGATTTGAAGTGACATCATTCTTCTTTTCTTTAACAAAAGTTAAGTTTTAAATATGAATGGAAATGCGACAGAAAGACTTCTTCATCCATTTGTATAGCACTTTGGGTAGGGATGAAAAAAATAAACAATTTTCTTCAACAACTTCTCTATGTGAGATACAAAAAATCTTTAAATTTGTTAGTACCCATATTCAATTCAGTTTCATTAGTACCACCGGTAAATCAACCCTAAGATTCCCTTTTACAAACTTGATCTTTATGTTAAACTAACATTCTGTTGTCACTCCTTTCTTTCCATCTATTAGCTATACAATTGAGCGTACTTTACAGAAATTTGACTTTCGGGTCTTTTATACTCCTGGCGATAAGATTTCCAGTTCCATAATTGCAGACCCCATTCCGGATATGAATTACTGGGTTATTTACAAAATTCCTTGCTCATGTGGTTTAATTTACATAGAGCCTTCATATGCTAGGAATTAAGAAGTCCTCTATTGCCCAGCTCTGCAGGTCCGAAAATCATGCTTTCCATTTTTCTGCAACCACAATTATTCAAAACACATCTTCCTTTAGTCCAGTGGTCAGCAAAGTGCGGCTCTTTGACTCCTTAAGTGCGCCTCTGGTACAAATACAAATGTGTTCGAATATAACCACCCAGCATATCGAAGATCTGAAATTGGTTTCGGCTTTATCAATAGCAATTGATGAATCTTGTGACATAAATGATACAGCGCAAATTTCACTCTTTGTGAGATTTATGTCTCATTCAGGCCCTAAAAAAGAACTTTTAGGATTATTACCACTCAAAGGTCAGACGCGTGGAGAAGATATCGCCAATACTGTAATTGAGTATATGGATAAACATCATATTCCCCTCGATAAAATTGTCTCGATTTCAAAATATGAGGCCTAAAGTATGGCCGGCGTAAGAAAAGGGGTTGTAGCTATTTTGAAAGAAAGAAAATGAATCACGAGATATTTGTTTACCATTGTATCTTTCACCAAAAAGTGCTTTGTGAGCAAACATTTCTGGAAGAAATTTGTAAAGTTATGGAATTAGTGATTACCATTATCAAGTCCATTTCAGCTAAAGCTCTTAATCATCGCCAATTCAAAGAATTTTTATTTGAAATGGAGAGTGAGTACGCTGACTATCTGCTTCATAACAAGGTATGTTGGTTATCAAAAGGGAACGTTTTAAAACGTTTCGCGTCCCTTTTTTAGGAAATTAAAGCATTTCTCCTTGAGAAGGGCGTTCACTATCCAGAACTACCAGACGATCCGTGGATCCAAAACTTTTATTTCATGGTAGACGCTATGCCTCATCTAAAACAGCTTAATCGTAAATTACAAGGGAAAGGAAACTTAATTTTTTCAGTGTTAGAAGAAGTAATAACATTCGAAAACAAATTATCCATTTTTGCACAGGATTTTGAAAGGGAAACATTGTTACACTTTCCGAGCCTGCTGAAGCATCGCCAAGAAAATAATTCCTCTATTGATAAACACCGTTTTAAAACAATAATTTTAAATATGAGGGAAGTATTTCTCAGCAGCTTTCAGGAATTTAAAAACAACAGATCAACTTTAGCATTTGTCAAAAATCATCTTAATGGTACAATAACCAAGTCGCAATTTTCTCCTTTTGAAATAGACATTGGTAGCTTTGAAATACAATTGCTGGATTTAAAAAACAAGGAGATATGGCGCTCTAAATTCGAACGTCTTTGTGTTGAATTGGAAATATTGGAGAAGAAAAAAGATCTTAGTTCACAACACAAGTGGTCTGCTTTGAATGACCTGGAGAAGGAAGACATGAACATTTTCAACGCTTGGAATAGTATCCCTGACTCTTACGATCAGCTGAAAAAGCTCGTGTTTGCTATTCTTTTCCTTTTCGGTTCTACATATATATGCGAACAATCTTTTTCAAGCATGAACATTATCATGAGTAAACTGAGAAGTCGCCTTATTGATGAGAACTTGGAATCATGCCTAAAATTTAAAACGACAACATACAAACCTGGCTTACTCAAACTTTTCAAGGAGATGCAAGCACATTGTTCGCATTAATAAATATTAAGTATTAAATTTAGTTTTATTTACTGTAATAAAAGTTTACTAAACAAGCAGATTTGGCTCCCAATTTTTTTTAATTGTTGTAATGTTCGTATTTGGCTTTTTGGCTAATAAGTTTGCCAACCACTGCTTTAGTGGATTAGATTCTTTAGAGGCGTTTCACATTCAAAAAAAATCTCTGCGCTCTAATTAACGACCCTAATTCCAATCCATCTTTAACTTCAGCCTTTAAGGTAATTATGTTTTAATTTTCTTGTTTCGTCAATAGATGGCGCCAGTAGCCTAATCTCTATCCAGCCAATTTTGTCTTATCACCATATCTTATCTTGTTCATTTGCAATTAGGCAGCTGAGGAAGATAGTTCTGTATCTAAGCCATCGAAACTAGTCATGCAAAGTTTACAAATATAACGCTGATTCTTGATGTTTCACTTCTCCAATAAACATGATCTTTTCTCAAGTTTAATTTTCATCTAAATCCCATAATTCTGTTACTTGAAGTATGTATATCTTCTCTGTCGCCTTTTAGTAAACTATACAGTTGATTCAAATGATAAAACAATCTTCTTTATAAGCTAGCATCTTCACCCACATTTCATTCTCAAGGCATTTAATAAAATGTTCTTTGTAGTTATGTTCAATATGTGCATACATTCGTTCTTTGTTCTTTTAATTAAAAACCCTGTTGAAAACTCTGTTTCTACTTAACCACGGGATTTAAGCGTAAATCAACAGATTCGTTTGAAATTTATCCTTATTTTCACAGATGTTTTACAGAGTCTGGAGTGAAGTGGATTTAGTTTAATGAAGTTTACCATTTTTATAACATCATAAAGTACCTTATGTATTTTATTACCGAGAGATTTTTACATCAACACCTCTCTAAGAATAAAACAGTGTGGGGAAACTACATTGGCCTTTTTTTTCCAAGAGTAACAAAAACTTTTCTGGAGCTAATTATGGAAGCAGCACCATCCGTTCAAATGCCTTTACAGATCTTTTTAGAAAGATCTTTTTCACACATGCAAATAAAATATTAAATACATATATCCCTTCCCTTGTCTTAAGTATTTTTTTAACTGCAAAGGAAGTTTACTTGAATTTTTTCTCCATTAATAAATATTACAAATGGCTAGAACATAATATTTTTGTGTTAAATCTGTTAAAGCGTTCACTTGAATTAAAAAATTGCCATTTTTTTATTAGTTTGTGACGGAAACCTCCTCAGCATTGGATGACATGTTATTGATTCGTCTACTGACTGTATCGTTCGAAAGTCGAATATTTTAAATTTTTCTTATTATATCTTCTAACATTTTACCCATCACAATTTTGTATTCGGTAACTATCAGATTCTCCCCGATTGTTTGTGACTGAACCTTTTCTGTACAACAAGATCTGCTACCAAATAAATTTCTTCCTAATTCTTTTCACTAACTCGGATTATATTTAAAAAGGTTTTACTCTATTTACATTAGGAGAATTTAAAATACTCAGCAGTTTTATTTTTCATATTATTATGATTTTTCGTGAAAAATCTGTATAATTTTCTTGGAACCGTTTCTGTAGTCGAACGTGTTTTACCACAAATCAAACACAATGGAAGAGGAGATTTTATATTACTTGTCCACATAAAGCTCGTTTTCAAACAACTTTCATTGTAACGACGAACCCTTTCTACATCTCGTTTTCATCAATTTTATTAAATTTTGTATGAGATTCTAAATATTCATTTCTTGTCTCTCTAGAGACTGTATTGCTTGTCTTCAAATATCGAAAAATTGTAACCATTAAAAAATCTATACACGAATTAAAAAAGAAAAAAAAACCGAATAAAATACTAATAAAATAGCAGTAAAATATTAGTAAGATGTAATAAACTATGCAATATATAAGATATTTCCTCCTTCCTTTCCACATTCCTTCGTGGTGTAATTGGAAGCACACTCGACGCGCAATCAAGATGTCTTGTGTTCCAACTCCGAAGAGTTCACTTTCCTTGCACTGAAAACTTCTAAGACTCTAAAAGGGGCAACCGAACTAAAAAGGTTGTGGACGATAATTCGTCACCAGTATGATTTGACGATTGGGTCCCCTTCTCCCCAGTCGCCCTTGAAAAGGAGGAATATGTAAGTTATTGTCTTCCTCCTTTCCGCCTGCCTTCGGGGTGTAACTAGGAGCCCGCTCAACGCGTATTCGGGAGTTCCGGAGTTCAAATCCCGCTAAAGCAATGCACATTTTTCAGGTTCTAGAACTGATATAACCTAATGACGCTAGAAACAGTTAAATAAAAAATACGCTCGCTGTTTAATGAATCTACATGATCTTACGTCCCTTGCATCACAAATGTAAGCATAATTCACACCATATTCCAGTCCGTAGCAATTTAAAAGCTGGCTTTGTTTCTTCGACTCTGCTTGTACAAACGCGTGTTGCGTGCATAGCGTTCTAATGCCAATACACAGTTTAAAAAATAAGTTAACCTCATTCTGTTTAAATTTAATTTTTTTTATATTTCATTTGGTAACGCAAGAAAGAAATTGATACAACTGCATACATCTAATCGAGCATAGCCGAACAGCCAGAGACAACTTTTCTATTATAATTGGATAGATTAAAAAAAAATGTTGAATCCCTAGGAAAGGAAAATGTTTTCCTTTTCTAATGTACACCTTATTTCCCTATTTCTTGCGGAAACCTAAAGTTCCTAGGTATTCTGGCTTGGCAACGCTGATCGAGAATCTGACTGAAAAATCTAGGCATAAAAAACAAAACCAAACATCTCTTTTACAGTTTTCCCCAAAAGTGTACCTCATAATTTTAGTTAAAGTTTACTTTCTACTTCATATCTTCTGCTTCATTTTATGATTAAGGTAAGTCTTTATAGATTATTAATATGCTTAATAGCGATATATTTTCTGGGGTTATACATACTAGGAATTTTTCTTCAGTGATACAAATTTAAAGTTATATTTTCTCTTAACATTAGAAATTTCGAACTGTTTTCTGAGAATCTTTGAGTTTTAATTAACGCACGTTCACTATACATGATTGTAAGACAAAAATGAGGTTACCTTTTACGTTTAGTATTACATATAAGAAGAGACATAACAAAATGCTTGAAATGTTATAGTATGCATGAGATGATGAAATACTTAGCCGTACCTCAGTATATGGCATACACGGCAGCCCGCATATGATTACCTAAGAAGTTCTAGCGGAATATCCACTCGGTTAGAGGTGTCAGCAATGCACACCCACGGCAGACAGTGAACAATGACGGATAAATCTTTCGGAAAATATTAGCACTCAGCCATGAGAAAGAAAATACGCGATGTTTCCCAGAGGCAGTGGTTTGGATTTAGGAAAACGCAAGCGCTGTTGTGTTGGACCTATTGTCTGAAATAGATCTCTATATGATAAAATATTCACTATATTCAGGATGTTTTGAACATTGAAAGGTAAGTACGCGAGAAGATATTTTCATCCGATGAGGGAGTGAAAATCCAGGCAAGCAGTTCTAAACAGAAGGCTGCTTGATGCTTTTGAGTAGCTTATAAAACACAGCAATAAAAGTAATTCAATGTAAAAAAACTCTTATTTTCAATTACTGAATTCACGCATGTGAATAAAGCAATTTCTAGCAAGTTGTAAAACATTTATTCTCCATTTTAGACTAAAAACACAGTGCATCAAAAACGTAAAAACATGGGAAATAATAGAAGACGTATATTTAAAGAAAGCCGAGTAGGAATGTGTTCCTTCATTAATCGTGAATTATCTCTATGATATCAAGTGCGAGTTGCTCCAAAACAGGGCAGACTTACTAGCTACAGAGAAAACTGTTAAAGCTCGACTTCGGCAATAAAGAAAATAACGTTTTATTAAAGGTTGAAAATATCCAACATTTATAAAAGTGCAACATTGTAAAACATCCTTGAACAGATTAAAGATTAAACTGACAACAATTTTCTAAAGAGCTTGGGAAACACTACAACGTCAAGTCTCTCTTAAAGTGGAAGTCAGTGAAACATCTTCATGAAAAAATTAATTCTACAGAAAGCAGCAGAGTTCACCAATAAATTATTAAAAGAAGCTTGAGAAAAAGGCCAAAGTGATAAGCTGTTCTTTTTTAAAATTTTTTTGAGGAGGACGGTGGAAGAGAAATTGCGAAATGCTTCTTATTTGAATCTTGCCCCCAAAAAATAAGGTTCTTGTTTATTACACATGCAAACCATTTTGCTAATTCAAATAAAAAATTAAAGTGAATTTTATTAGATTTGTATTATGCTAAGTACATTAAAAATATTATTACTTCATTAAATGACGTTTTGAAAATGAGCCATTATTTTAATTTATAAGCTCAAACTTCATATTTCAGAACATGGGTTACATGAAAAAATGTGTTAGCTGAAATTAATCCACCTAAATTATTTCGTATATGTAAAATTCCACTCTTTCTAGCTCAATTTATTTTGATCTAATAATAAATACTTGTTAGTTTAAATTAATTTCATAAATTTCAAGAGTATTACAACGGGATTATTTCAAACAATTAACCCATTAGCCGCTGGTATTGCGTTGACGCAACGGTCAAAATAAATGCGTATATAAATATAACTACCTAAGATATTTTATACCAGCAGATGATTTTGTGTAGGGAATATTATGATGATTATTTCTGTAAAAAATATTTGCCTTCAATAATCATTTTGTTTATAATAATTAATCTCATACTTTAAGCAAAATTTAAGCAAAATTTTCGAACGCGTATTTTTGCTGAAAATATTTAACGAAAGAATCGCCGTCCTTATGAGTGATCTATTTTTAGCCAAGGTCACTGTTTATCAGAACATTAAATCAGTCAGATGTTTATATTTGTGTTGCGAAGAAAGGGAAAACAGGTGTTGCGTTGACGCAACGTCAGCTGGAAACGGGTAGTCAATCTCCTTTTTCACTCATTCCTTTCGATGTTCTGGTTCATGTTCGTGTTTAAAAATGCCTAGAACGAGGTATCTTACATTAGAAGAAGCCTTTCAGACATTTTTTTTATGAAGAAACAGATGATGATAATGTTAATAATGACCAGAATGAAACTGATATTGTTGTTGTTCCCCCAGAAATTGCAGAGGCTACTGACGAAGAAGAAAGGAATGGCAATGTTTTAAATAATGATAAGGATATTTTACCAAATGATACTGCTGGGGAAGTTTAAATTCACGTAAGAAGTAAGTTTCAGCCTTCTAAAAGCAGTTATAGTCATACTAAAAAGTTTGAAAAGCAGAAGACTGAAATCTTGAAGTGGATAAAAAAAGAACTGTTAGTTATGTCTCAGGAAGAACATGAAGAAAGAGATAGAAGAGAAATTATAAAAGACAAAACACAAGGTAAAACTGGTGCACATATTTTCGATTTTCGTTTTGGTTTAGGCATTTACTCTCTTCTTGTTGAACAGACAAATATATACGCTCAGGGAAAAAAATGCCCAGAATTTATTGCATCTGAAGCCTATATGAGAAAATTTAATGGAATATTATTGCTTACAGGATATATTCTTTACCTCAAGAAAAAATGTATTGGTCTTTTGATAAGGACATTTCTGTTCCTGTCGTATGAGAATTGATATCACGTTTGCAGTACAGGACTATTAAGCAGAATTTGCATTTGACAATAGTCAAATTTTCAATAACTGATAAATTATATAATAAATTATATGATTAAATTAATTATCACCACTTTTTACTATTCGAAATATAATGTCTGTTTTAGATTTCAGACGCGAGAATGCATTATTTCTTTTGTAAACTCCTATTGAGAGTGTAGAATTAGCCAGAAAGATATCAGCAACATGAAGACCTAGTAAATTCAGCATTCCAAAACCATCGCATGGAGATGGTAGACATTTTATCGTAAAGTCCGTTGATAACAAAAGACTTTGTTGTAAAGAGTACGATAGCCAGACTGTTTATAGATGCAAAGTATGCAATGTAGCTTTACATCATGATTGTAATCAAGCTTTCCATGCTTGAATCTTTCAAATGAAACAATCTGCATTTGTAAAATAAATACAATGTATATTTTAATATTAAATTAATTACAAGTAAAGTGATTTGTAGATTTATAAAACGTTATACAGCTAAAAAGTAATCCTGCGCTCCACTCAAAAAAGAAAACGTAACACGAGTACAATCCTACTCACTAAACATCCGTAGTCTTATTCCGCTGACGTTGCGCGAACGCAACACTCGCTTTTTCCGCAGGTAAGAGCTTTTTTTTATTTTCAATGTAAATTTATGTTATAAATGCTTAATTTAATATTTGTTATTATTTTCATGAGAAAAGAAACCTTCCTTGTAGTTTTGGCGGTTAATGGGTTAAGTCATGTTATTTTTACACGCATTCTTCACATATATGTAAAAATGTCTTTTTGTATTTCGTGGAAAAACAAATTTGTAACACATCCTGTAGCAGATATCTGATAGCTTTTAAAAATGACGAATTCCTAGCAAGAAATATTTTACGTTTTATACTATACAAAGTGTACAGTGTGCGATGTGTTTAATATGTTTAGTAATGTTTTGTGTGACTCATGCATTCCGAAGTTAGAACGAATTAGATCCCATAAGTAATAACAATATTCTCAAAGGTGTCAACACTTCAAGAACTTTGATTGTATAAAGCTAAAAGCTGGGTCGAGCGTTTCTGATGAAACTTGAAGAATGTTAGAGTGAATTTACCGCACAACACACAGAAGTTTACACACCTCGCTAACGGCAAACGTGGTGTTCAGCAACTAATATTTTAGAGTATTTCGTGATGTGAACTGCAGTGCAAACTAAATGAAAAAATAACAACATTTAAAGTAGATGATTACACCAAACAATGCAAATTACTTAATTACACGTAAGAAGTACCGTAAGAAAACAATTTTAAGACCGTAAAACTGATATATGAACGTTACGTTCTTAAGTCATTTGATTAGTCGGGTAGTGGAAAATGAGTTAACAGATTCCAGATGAATGTTTTGTGTTCTCCCATCCTTCCATCAAATGATTTATTTGTTTAAGACCGATGTTTGTTCGATGAGGTAAGCTTTATAAGACAGTATTTAAATGCCCCAACTTCCAGCAGCATTGGACGAGCAATAGAATAGAATTGCAGCTACTATCGTGCCCATCAGCATCATGCTTGAGCAGAATTGGATTCCCGCTAAGACATGTACTGTTATACAAGACGAACCCATTCTCTTGCTAAACATTACATGGGTTAGTGGAGCTATGTGGGAACCCAGCTTTTGGTTAAGACCGCTGAATAATAGTAACTCGACGTGCTTCTAAATCCAGGCGAATGGCCTGTCACGTGGTTGGTTTTCTTTGTTACGTAAATACGAGCAAGTTCCCTTAGGATGCCATCCAGGAAGGCATACCTCGTCTCAGGCAGATTGCTATCGTGTGCTTTCCCATATTTAAGTACCCTAAGTCAACAAAACGAATATTCGTGGAATATTTATAATGTTACGACTGGAATACTTTTGCTTCATTTCATGTAGTACTTATTTTCCTATTTGCATTACGATTTGAAATACAGCATTTGGAACCCTCAAATACAACGTTTTTTAATAGTATCTTATTATAAAATATGTATTTTCTTCATCAAAATCGTTACGAAATGCTTAAAAAGATTGAAAAGTATAATGAATTATTTTTGGTTCTCTCTCAGAATGCAATGAATGTGATATTCCCTTTTATTTTAGACGAATGTTCTCCAGAAATATCTTAAATAAGTCAAATGAAAGAAATAATAAATAGTAGCCTGATTTTCTTCAAAACGCTTTTAGCACTAAGTTGAGTACATACTTTAGATCATAAAATTTCCAGCACCAAGTTAAATCTTTATCATATTCCTTTTTCTTTAAAGATTATTTCTTCCATTCAAAGAGTGACAAAGCCTATCATACTCCTGTCATATTGCTTTTCTCAGACTTTTAGTCCCAATGGAAATTAGTTGAATGACAAAAGAAGAAAGAATAAATAAGCAAATTTACCGACAAATAATCGAAAAAAAAATATCTCGAAAGCTTTCGATAAGTGGATCTACTTCTTCGATTTTATGTCATCACATGTGGCTGAGAGGAGAACAAAAGATGAAGATGAAAATGCGCCTGAAAACTTGGAAATGCATTAAATTAGTAACAAAAACGCCTGCGAGTATTTTATTCCTACTGATTCCAGCTGAGAAACAAATAATGTTGAGTACAGTCGTTAGGCTTCTACTTTTCTCTCCTTAAGAAATGATCGGTAAACGCGGAAAAAGCAATACTTTTTTAATGGAAGTCTTGTTTCTTATTTTGCCTGTAGTTTTAAAAATAAATTCTGCCATTTTATCATTTGGTGGCTGCGCGTTTAAGTCCACAGCTTCGATGTATTTCTAGAATTTGCAGCGACATCTAGAAAAGAGAAAAATAAAGAGAAATTGAAGGAAATTTGTTATCGGGAGTTTAATATTCTCTCAAAAAAAAATGCGAAGAAGGGGGAACAATGAAAGGATATCAGTTATTCATTTCTGAATAGCTGAGGATATGTAATTTTTATGCATAAGCGATTTTGGATTCTTGGTATTTAATTTCATAACATAAAATTTATGTACGAATCTTTGTCATTACATAATTTACTGCATAGGTACTGCATATAAAATATTTGAAACCTCGGTTCAGATAGTACATATTTAGTTATAAATAGCGCAGAATATCTCTCTTTTAATACAGAAATTAAGCAGTTTAAATTAAGGAGCATTTTTTTCTATTATATTTCTAAATGAGTATTGATTATAAATTTCTTTAATTTCTTTATACCTGCAAATATGTAACCTCTATGGTTTCTAAATGAGTATTGATTATAAATTTCTTTAATTTCTTTATACCTGCAAATATGTAACCTCTATGGTTTCTAAATGAGTATTGATTATAAATTTCTTTAATTTCTTTATACCTGCAAATATTTAACCTCTATAACAGCAACTGAATGCAACTGAATGAATAATCAGTTCTTTGCAATGTACCTTGAAGTTTTTTAAAACTGGTAATAATAATATCACTGTCAAATATGATCAGTTGTTGTTGTTCAGTTCAAAAGTTTGTTTATAATTTACTTTTAATCAAGACAAAATCAACTTACTCTCGAGCAATGCAAAGTCAACTTGAACCAACTTGAATGCTGGAACTAGCAGCATCAATCTCTTTAATACTGCATATAAGATATCATCATACCAGCCAGACGGTATATTGGTTAGAGAAGCCTAATGCGATACCGAAGGGCTTGGGGAAGACATGGCTATAATTGTCCGCCCCTTCATAGGAGGTAACGCTGGTTCACCTGTTAGGTGCTTCCACGATATTCGCCACTTTCGACCTTAGTAATTAGTCTAGATCGGCTAAGTGCCAGATAATGGAAAAAAACAATTTTCTCAAATCTATTATATTCAACACTGCTACCTACCCTTTGTTGAAAAGGTGACTGCTAATTGTCAGTGTGGAAAACAAAGAATAGTATACAAGGTGTTCGGGATAAATTTGACATATTTATAATTGATTATATTTTTCCATAGGTTGGAGGTACTGACACACACTACTCGTCATTTAAATTTTGGACCATTCTTCATTCATATACAAGATGTCAGAAAGGATGGATGACTGGAACCCATCTGAATCATGGAAGATAATAACTTGCATCATGATGATTCGTGCCGGCCATCAAAATAAGGATATTATGACTGCTGCCCAATGCTCCCTGAACACAGTAAAAACAATCAGGCATGAACTAGAGACTTGCAATGGTGACTACGAGGTAGTAGCAAGAAGAAAGATCCTTAACAGATGATCTGATTGCGTTCGTACAGCAGAATTCCTCGCAAATCTGCAGGAACAGGTGTTGAAGAACCCTGGCATTGGAATTCGGGCATTGGCACGTGAAATGAATGTTGCAGCATCTACTATGAAGCTTGCACTCAATGAAGACCTTCGTTACTACTCATACAAGCGGATTTTCTTTTTCCTTACGAAACTATCAAATTTATCCCGAACACCCTATATAAGACACTAGTACTACCTATTTTACATTTATGAAAGTGAAACATGGACAAGAAGGGACAAAACATCAAATAATACAAGACATCGCAGTAATAGATCAAGATGGCTCGGCTATATTTAGAGAAGCTTGGAAGATAATACCACTTAGATCTTGACATTTAAAAAACCTGAGGGATCCGAATCAAAAGGTAAACCACCAACTAGATGATTAGACCATATTTAAAGGGACTTGAAAGTTTGAAGATTAAAAATTGGAGAGGAATTGCTGCAGATAGAAGACTATATAAGGAGCGTTTGGTTGAGACAGGAAAAGACAGTAAAAAGGGCAGTTGTGCTTATGAAGAATAATAATACAAAATTAGCTTATGTAATCAATCCAAAGTTTATTTTTTAAGCTTGATAGCTGCCTTAAAAACTCATAAAATACTACAGTTTAAATGCGGATGATATCTATCGCTGAGTTTTTGTTTCACAATTTAAAAAATTAAAATTTTAATGAAGAAAACGCAAAGAATAATATAGCATACTCAGTGTATTTCTTTTTTATACTGCGCATATTTCTTCTTTTTTTATAGCAAGCATATTTCTTTTTTTTAATATTCTTACACAACTACGAATTTTCTTTTTTTCGGATTTGTCTGCTTAGTTTGTAGCCTTAAAGTCTGTTTTAGTTGCAAATTAGCACTAAAAGAAGTTTCCACCAGAAATACTTAAAAATTGGTTTTGCTAACCATATTACTTCATACCACAATACAAAAATCTTTTGCATCATCGTTTCGTAAAGATACTTATCAGAGCTATGTAATCTAGGTATCATTTTACTGCTATTACAATTTATGTTATTTAGCTCCTCTAATTAATAAAGTGAAGAATACGATAAAGTCATATATTACATATTTGTAAACGTAAACTTCCGAAGTTTCTGCTGCATTTCCCATTTCATTTTCGACATCCAAACATCCCGTATCTTTAATTATTACAATTATGAGAAACATTTATCCTTAAATATTTATTCAACTGAATTATAGTAATTGCTGTTTACTTTTGTTATATATGATGGCAAATTCTACATTTTATTTAGTCATAATTTAGACTTCCGTAAACTGTTAATGCTATGTAACTATATACAAGTAAACAGAAACATTTAATTATGAGTAAGTAACTCCATTAGCTCTATTTATAGTCAAATTTCACGCACTTCGGCAGCGTCTTTATCATCTATTTAATAGTTCTGAAAATCTCCTTTCATTTGAATGCTATATCCAGGAATGTCGAAGTTATGATTTTTAATCTGAAACTAAGTAAGGTGAGACATTGCTTAGTTTCAGATTAAAAATCATCAAATCTGTTAGTATATTAATCGCTAAGAATATTATGATATTTGACCTTTGCTTTAAATAATACGTAAAATATAACCTACCTCTTCAAAAAATATTAAATTTCATTAATGTGTTAGAAACTACCTTTAAGAAAGACCTTTTGACATCTGAAACATTCTTCAAAGTTTATTATTTTTATTTTCTTTACATTACACTTGGAGAGAGATAAAGAAATCTGAAAGAATTCAGATTTTAACGTCGCACCAGAGGGTTTGCTTTAAGCATTCGTGGATTTTGTAATCTCCCTGATATATTAGTTCACTCTTGGGCTCCGCTTGTTAAATTAAAAGTATATTTCTATACTTTATACACACTTTTTAAACGCTTCGGGCCCACGGAGCTCGACGCGCGTCCTCGCGTAGCTAAAAGTAGCGCGCGTCTTCGCGGGCTAATTTTTTAATATTGATGTCTTCAGATAAAAATGCATTGAATTATGCTCTACCTCATTAAAACATTAAATAATTTTCTAGAGCTGCGTTGCATATTTTTCTTCCTTTTACGAAGTAAAAAGGAAGTATTGTAATCGCGATAAACTTTAGGCATTATATTTCAGCGAAAATATCATTTAGACCGCTATCACAAGCAATTTAACTATATTTTTGCTTGACATCCGTGCTTAAGGACAGAATAAAGGACTCTTACTCCCCAAAAAATTATAAAACTGATTTAAAATTAATTCTGAATATAAATTTCGTGGCGTCTGTACGTACGTACGTATTTACGTATCTCGCATAACTCAAAAACGAGTAGCCCTAGAACGATGAAATTTTGTATATGGTATTGCTATAGCATGTAGATGTGTATCTCGTATTTTGGTTGCAATCGGCCGCACCAAACGTATATGAATATACGTATTTATATATATATATATATATATCCCCTCTGTTCTCAGCTCAGTAATCGCAGTTCCTTTATTCTTATATATTTTTAAATTGTGCACTTTTTGCTTTAAAAATGATTGATTTATGTTGTTCTTATCTTCCGGTTAAATTGTCTATGCCTTAAGTAAATCTGCATGCAATACTTTTAGATTTCTTAACAATTTAAAAGTTGTTTAAGTGCCGCTAAGCCTAATTATGTTTGCAATGGCGGGAATTTTTGTTTACATTTGAAACAGCAGAATAGTAGATTTGTTGCCAATCTATTGAAAGTAAGCTTCGCAACAACAAAGATAACGCCTTCTTTTATTATTGCGAATTAAATCATTCTTAAACCATTCTGTAATTTATTCGAGAAAATAAGTGTTTAAGATTTACTTCATAGTTTTTAATACAGATATTTTGTGTTTTTATGTATGTTTGCCTTGTTGCGAAGTGAGAACGGAATTAATTGAATGAGAAATATTGAATCGTCTGTGAAAAACTGTTCCTTTTCTGTTGCTGTTAACGTTTTTTGCTTAATTTCTTTTATATATCGTTTTAGATTTATTATAGCATTTGACTAGAATATGTGGCAACGATTAGATAATTCTTAACATTAGTTTTCCACCATTTAGAGCAGTTATTCTTCTTATTTGACTTATTTGAATTAGGAAGGACATATGACTTGTAAAATTGTAGAGACATTAGGTTTTTTCGGAAGCAGGCAGTAGAAAAAATGAGCAAACTCCTTCACCGGGAATTGAACCACGGACTTCTGGAATAATTTTGGCCAGCGTGCAGACCACTACACCACAAAGGTACGCTAGGAAAGCGGGAGAAATACCTCATAATATTAGTTGAAGTATTAGTTGTCATATTAGTCATAAGCTCTAGAGTCGATAACTCATTTTTACGTTTACGATTCATGTACACGTTCCACACTTATAAATTGATTGAACTGAACTAGTGAATTCCCAGTTTCAGCAGCTTTCATAAGGTATTTATTGCCTTAACCGTAACTTAATTTTGTTTCCTACATTTTGCATGCTTGCTATTTGGTATATCTCAATGTGTTCCTAGATTTTCAAACTTTTATTACATGGAAGAGAACATAAATTCTTAAAAAGACAAATGTGTTTATTCAATTTATGCATTCATAAACTGACGACTTTTCTATACTATTTTGGCAAAAGACATGAATATTTGTGAAAAGTTTAACTGAAATGTTTAACCAAAATAAAGATTTATCTTTTCGGCCATTTCTGTAAAAAAGTACCAAAATCTTTCTTGGGAATTTCTTCAAGCACAACGGTATTTAAAACGTTTTTTATTAGAAGTTGTTCTAATTTAAATTGATTCATAGCATAATCATCTATTAATAATTCCATGTAACCTAATTCGTTTAGAATATATGCTAGTACTCGTTAAAGTTACTTTATAACCAGTACTTAAGCAACAAAAAAGTTTTAATACGTTACGCACCTGGAATTCTGCTCTAATGTACCTTATTTAAAAATTTTAAGAGCATTTTCGAAAGCAAATTTCTTGTACGTTTTTGCAAAATTCAATCCCATAATCACTGAGGTGTGTGAAATTTGAAATTTAAACCCGGAACTTCAGCGTTTAAATAAATAATCCTCCAGCGCATTTAGAAAAGAATAAACCCATACATTATTTTATAAATTTATAAAATCCATGAATTCTTTATTTAAAGAGGTAGAAATATTATTCAGCTGGAGTAAAAGAAAATAAATGGAAAACTTAACAATTAAAATGAATTAAGAACTCAAAATTTTCAAAAGACACTTACATAAACTAACACAGTTCATTTAAAAAGTAAACCAGTTAACCAGTTTCGCCCTTTAGGCGAAGTGTTTGCTACATGGTCATTTCCGGAAAAGATGAAAGTAGTAGAAAAAGGCTCCTAGTTAGATTTTGCCAATTTTATACATTCTCAACAATAAAATGCTTGGTATTGTGATTGACTTGATAATATTAGATGTTTAGAAAACGATAATCAAGTAAGAGCGTTGCACTGTATATTTTCCAGATACTTAATTCAATCACTGCAACTTGACAAAATACATTCTAGGTCTGATTTGTGAGTACAAAGAACATTAAAAGAATGACCTTTCCTCAATTTAGGTTTTTGAAAAGTCATAAATATTTTGTCAATTTTATGTGTTCTAACTGTACTTCGAGGATTGTTCTATAGTTATCGGCTGAGACTTTGATGTCTGCTACTTGACTGCAAGAAAGCAACATTACGCCAGATAATTTTTTCCCACTTATGACTAACGTAATTCGACCGCATTTACGAATCAGAATAGAAGCAAGATATCATTACATGTGGTACATTGGAAAATGTAGACAATTATAACAGATTGTTATACAGCAGAATGCAAAATAATAATATAAAGAAAAATATATATGTGCACTTCTGAAGATTGTTGAAAACTCGTTTTCATTCCGTGGAATACAGTGTAACAAATTAACAGGAAATTGTTTTGAATTTCTTGTTCCATTTTGCTGGTTAAAATAAATTTATTATTGAAACGTTTCGTTATTGCATAAGAGAAACCGATCAAAACAATACATACGCTCTTATAACATTGCCGATAACAATAGCATTCATACCATGTGCTTGATTCAAGTAACAGTACTGTTTTAATTTTTAAATTAAAAAATCTGATGTGTACACACATGGCTTCCTTGTACGTAATATTAAATTATACGTACTTTTTCCTGCATTTCATTTAAAGATATTTCATTAGAGATATAGTTTTCATTCAATTAATTCAGTTCTCATTTCTCGGCAAGACAAAAATATATAAAATCTCAAAATATTTTTATTAAAAATTGAAAAATACAGAAAAATGTAAGATATAAATACAGTTAAATCAATTTAAAGAACAACGTTTTCAAATAAAATTAGGGTTTCTACGCAAAAGCAAGCACTTCGGCCAGCGGGACACAAGGCAGAATCTTCGGTGCACAAAAATGAAAGTTTACTTTTGGCCTCACTCGGCAAAAAGGCACTGAGGGCGTAGAAACTGACTTAATTTATTGTGGACGCTATGCTGAGTCAATGTATGGGATAATTTAATAACTTTATACTTTTTATAATTAATTTAATAATGTTAATTCTAGAATGGATTAAGCATTATTTAATTCGCAATAATAAAAGAAGACCTTAGCTTTCTTATTGCGAAGCTTAGTTTGTCTATATTGGCAGCAAATCCATTATTCTGCTAAGTTTCATATGTAAACAAATATGGCTACTACGATGAACAAAATGTTAGGCTTAGCCGCACTTAAACAACTTTTATATTGTTAATAATTCTATACTTATTGCATGCAGGTTATATAAAGGCATAGAAACCTTAACCGAAAGTAAGAATAATATAATTGAATCTTTCCTAAAGCCAAAAATGCGCAATTTACCAACACATAAGAATAAAAATAACTGAGCTCATCGAGACAAGTAACAGAGTGGATATATATATTGACCTTTGATTCGACCAAAAAGGAGGTGCACAAGTACATATTATAGCAGTCATGCATACAAAATTTCAATATTCTGAGGCTGCTCGTTTTTGAGCTATGGGAGATTCATACATACATACATACGTACATACGTACAGACGCCACGAATAAATCTCTTCTGAATCCATTTGTAAATCAGTTTTATAAATCGTTTGGGGGAGAAAGAGTCTTTTATTCTGTTCTTACGTACATATGTCAAGTAAAAACATCGTTTAATTGCATACGATAGCGGTCAAAATGAAAAAAAAGTATGGAACCCGGAATTTTTTGTCATTACAATACTTCCTATACTTCGTACAAGGAAGTAAAAATGAAACATAAAATATTTAATTAATAGTTTAGCTAAGACACACGTAGCTGGTGCATTTTAATAATTATGTAAAGCATGAATGGAATAATATTATGATGAAAAGTATACATTTCCGTAATATTTAATTTGCAAATTATCTAATACAAATCTAAAAGAAAGAAACTATTATATCCCAGAGTTCTCACTGTCTTTCGCTTTCTTTTTCGAGCGTGATTTTTATTATTATGCAGATGTCAGCTGAATGAAGAATTTTCTTCCCTTAGGTCTTTTTCTTCTAATGGCTTTTCAATGAATTCTCATAGTGCGCAATCCTATATTTTTATTTTATTATTTTATTTATTTAATTTTTTTCATTGAATATCTTTGATGTATAAAAGCAGTGAATAAGCTCTTAAAAATGAAACAGCATAAAAATATTTTCTTTGCATACCAATGCTTTAATAATTCAGTATGCATGCGCCTAAAGACAGATTAAGTATGCAGAAAATCGTAGTTACGTTTTTGTTAGTTATGTTAGGGAAAATGTGTTAAGGTATTTAAAGAATATTAGTCAAAAGGCACAACCTAAATAGATTGAAGTTTAAATTAAATTGACAAGTCAAAAATTAAAATTAACAAGTCAAAATAGTACCAATATTGTTCCTGCTGACAAAATATGTTACCGAAGAAAATTGAGCAAAATAAAGACGTGCAAATTATATTAAAAAATAATTAAAAAAATATCATTATAAGACAGACATATGGTCATACGCACTTCCTCTTCTCTCCCCGAAGTGGTCCTTTTGTTTTTTAACTTTTTTGCTGATATGCGAATTACCTTGTGATAATGCTACCTGTTGGCCACTCTCGAATTTAGTATCATTGACAGTCATCACGATGGTGTTTCTCACCTGCTAAAGGGAACCAGGGTAGTTATAATATGCCAACATGCTTCAAATATCATTATCAAAGGTAACAGTACGACTTCCCTCATTTTCGTCCCCAAATTTGATGGAAAGCACCCCTGGGGGGGGGTGAAGGGTCCTATGGTACCCCAATCCCATTCACATCAACCTCTCAAGAGGCTTTCAGTTCGCCATATACTTAAAGTGTCCCAGTGCCGCAAAGACACTAACATTTACAAATATCCATGCCTTCTCTGGGATTCTAAATCGGGCCTTTCGGTACCACTGTAGGCTCCCATAACCACTACACCGTTTGGGCGGCTCCATTACGTTGTCTGAAGTTTAATTGTCTTGCTAGAAGAAAAATTAGCATTTGTTGCTATTGCTAGTGCGATGTGATTAGGAAATTTTCTTTCATAAGTCTCGGTACAGCTTCCTTATTTTCCTTCTATAAAACATTTAAGCTCTTTATCTTATTAGCTACAAACTGGAAACGTTAAAAGTGCGAGCACCAAGCCTAATTCGTAAACACATTATGTCTTGCCAAAAAGACAAATTCTGGTCTTAAAATTATAGCACAAATATGACGAATCGTTTTCCGCCACAGTATGTAACAGTCAGTTTAGAAACTAAACAAGCCAATGTAAAATTTATAAATAGGCCAAAGAACAGCCTTAGTTCTGCTTAAATTTATACCAAAACTCTCGATTTTCATGACAATGAGACACACATCCTTCTCTTTTCTTCTCTCATTTGTTATAAATTTTTATTACTGAAGAAGGACCTATCTCTGTTCGCCCTGAAAATCGATAGAGTTGTTACCAAAATCTACCCAAACTAGAGATACCATTTTGCTTAATTTTAAATATATGTCATATTACTTATTCCTGACAGGCAAAACGGCAATTTTACTAAGCGTTAACATACTTTAGGAAAAGTGTTTGATTTGCTGCAAGAGAAAGGTTTTTCCTTTAAATTTGGAAAGGAATATTTAATTAGCTTGACAAACTAAAAAACAAACTCTTTTTTTGACGCAGTTTACTAAAACGATATGCTTCATTTTACCAATAGTTTGCTAAAGAGATTAATACATTCTTAACTAGTCATTGATCGTCATGAATTACCCTGAATGGTTACATCGTGCCATTAGAGGATCATTATCACACGTTATTTTACACTCTAAGTCAGTTCTCGACTTTAACTAATTTATTGCGGAAGGAATTAAATCGGCTAGCTGTTCTGCTTTGGCATACTTTGTTCTTGCTACCAATTTTAGTATATTAATATATATGAGCTTTATTGCAAACATATGCTCTGTTAATTTCTTATATATTTCTTAAGTGCAAAACAATATCAGTCTGTAGAGTCACTAGGTCATTTTGAAGCAAGAGACGTAAAATTTATGTAGTGCCCTCGTAGGGACTCAAACCCTGGACCTTTCGAATACGCGTCGTGTATGCTTCAAATTACACCACGAATGCATGTGGAAACGAGAGAGAAAATACCTTATATAGACCCCTTTAAAGGACAACTGGAGATTAGGGAACCCAATCGCTAAATCTTGAGGGTGGCGAATTACCGTCCACCATCTTTTAGTACGGGCGCCACTGTAGTATCATGAGGTTATTTTTAAAAAGTGAAAAATGTTCAATTGTCTCGAACCCCAGACTCGAACTTGGACCTCTCGAATACGCGTCGAATGTGCTGGAAGGAGGGGGGAAATACCGTGTAAGTTTTTTACAATTTCATGCAATCATTACACCATACGTTATACAATTTTGTGTTCTAGTGATCATGGATTCAAAATTCCTGCTCATAAAGTTGAAATATTTTTTGTAACGGCTGTGCATGACTTACAAGCAAAATAAAGCATTGGACAGTCAGTTGCGATATAAGAGCTTATGTTCAAATTTTAATTAGGTTAGAAAAAATTATTTAACTACTGTGAGTATTACAAACATTCCGCAATTTTTCAACTAACTGAAAATAATGATTTGAATAAATTAATGCTATACTTGTTCTTTGAACATTGTTTTTATTGCACTGATTTATGTAAATTAACACGTTAACTTTACTATTTTGGCTTTTTATTTACTTCTACTTTAGCGAACTCCACTGTGATTCCCTTTAGATTCCCCCTCTGCCTTAGATGAGTAGCCACACGTTTCAAATAGCAATCAAAGGCTATTTTTAGTTTAAAAAATAAAGTTGGATTGTTTCATAGTGAAACAGCTGGCTAGAGAAAAAAATAGTTTAATAGTTAAGCTAGCCTAATAAAGCATTCTTTTTGAATGAAGCTTTCCAATGAATTCATCTATATGAATTCCTTAAGTAGTATTATTACACAATGGAAATCCAAAACAATCAATCAGAATTACACATTTTTTTTTAAATGAAGGTATTATATAAATGTATTAAATCTCTGCTATCTTATCTTTTGTATCAGATGTGATATATACATGTACATGTGGTATAACATGTGGTATATGATGTGATATATATATGTACATGTGATATAACATGTACATGTGATATATACATGTGATTAGGAATATAACATGATACGGCTGTGATGGATACGGAATATAACATGATGAGATATAACATGTACGGCTGAAATATTTTTGCAGATTTAAAGCCTACTGCGATATTACTAAGACTAATGGGATTAATTAAACAGTAATTTTTTCTTCTCTGAGATATTTGATCTCATTAACACTGTGAAAGATTACGAGTAAATGAATCGCATGTATCAGGGTAATATAATGAATGTTACACAAACTTCAATATCAAATTCAGATGAGATACTGCTATAAATTGTACTTCAAATTAGACCTAATGAAACTTTTGTAAAAGTGTTAGGGAATAATAAAGAATATTTGCGTACCTCAGAAATTAGTTTCCAAAGCATAAGGATACTAAAATGAAAGAACGAATAACATCATCTTCCACATTCGAAAAGAAAAGATAAAAATCAAAATAGCAAGTTGGCTAAACTGGCGAACTGAAAGGCATTTTCTGTGAAATAATAGAGCAGGAAATCAAGGACACTTGCTCCAAGATCTCCGTAATATTTGTCACAAGCTAGGATACAGAAAGATTCTGAAAATTCACTTACTGCATTTCCACACGCAATTTTATTTGAATAAATTATAACAAGGCGATAAAAGAAAGAGGAAGGATTGCAGTATGCTTTTCAAGAAACAGAGCGGGCATATCCTGCTTATACCGTGAGCAACTACAGCTGGATTTTAATAAAAGCAACTGACATTCATGAGAAGAAATTAAATACCTAAAGGTAATAAAAAAAGAAAAGAACACAAAAATCTGAAAGCTTTCAGATTTTATATTATGCCCAATGGGGCATTTTATTACTATTTTGTGTGTTACCTTTATGTACCAAACATCATGATCCTTGCAATTAAATACCGTAAAATTCAATTCAACAGCAATATCACAAATTTGTAACCTTTTAAACGCTTGCCACTAAATATTGAAAAATATTTCAAACTGTTGCCACTTAATATTGAAAAATATTTAGTGGCAACAGTTTGAAAGGTGAAGCCCTGTTTATAGTGAACTAACGCAAAATAGAGTTTCGAGACTAAAAGCTCTCCTGGGATAACATCCCTTTGGATTAAGAATGCTGGTTCATTTTAGAATGTGTTTACCTTCTGTTTTACTTGCATTTTTTTATTTAGCTTTAAGATTGTGCTATGCACTATTGGTTCTGTGATATTTATGATGTAAATCAACATTTCATTTGCTGTGCAACACATTGAATATAATTTTAATATCTTTAGACTTTTTCCCTCAAACTCAACTCTGGTGTTGAAAGGGAGTCTAGTCAAGTAAGCGTAATTCGAGGTATTCTGTGTAACACTTTGTGCTAAACAAAAATATTATCTAACCGCATAATTTAGTTATAATATTCAGACAATTCATCGAATATTATTTTTCACAAATTTAGAATTTACCAGCGGAAGCCACTTCACTCTTTTCATGTGAAATCATTATGTGCTCAAAATATTTTACTCGTATTTCCATGTTCAGAAACGTAAATTCAGAAAAATTGACAGTTTTCTTCAGTCCAACAGATGAAATGCTTAAATTTTTTGACTAGCATTATATGAGCTCCTAATCAAGACTGAATGTGAACCTAATTGAAATATTTGAATTATGACAAAGCGCACGAGGGTTATTATCCAACGATGGCTTTGTGGAGGTTTATTTAAGGAAACCTCACTCGTATTTATAATGCACTTAAAGAAAACCATGAAAATTCTCAGTCAGCTAGACTGATAGCTGATGCTTGAAATGGAATCGAAATACGAGTGTTTCTGTAAGCTGCTGGACCTCTCATCCACTGGTGGCCGACGAGAGGATTTAGTCGAGAGAAACAATTAATTTGATCAGCGATGTTTTATTTTTCCAAATAAGTTTATATAATGATAATCATACGGGAACATAGTACCATGATCACGCACAAGAAATATTTCCACAAACGGGCTCAATAATATTAGAGAAAATCCGTTATTTCTGTCAATCGTTGTCGATTAAGGGCCGTTTCCCAAAACCAATCAGTTGTATTTTTTATGATTACCTACAAGCAGATATTGGGTTTTATTATAAAAGCGTAAAATGGCCAAAGACCGCTTTGACAAAAACATTTATAAACAGTCGCCATCAGTTGTACTTTTTATGATTACCAAAAAGCAGATATTCGGTTGGATTATAAAAGCATAAAGTGGCCAAAGACTATTTTGATCAATTTGAAGCTTAGCATCTTCCCAGAAATTCACTCAAGATTCCTTATTTGCGCATGCAGAAAGGTTGCTTTGGCTACTGACCTCTCAGAAGCTGTTGCCAAAAGCCTATCAACAGCGAGGACTGGTCCTTTGTATTTAGCGATGCAAATCCCGTAATGTTACTCAGAAAAAAGATTAGAAGATGATAATAATACCCTCCTTTATTCGAGGCTCAGTCTTGGTGCGTGAATGTGCAGTTGCCCTTCGCTCCTTATTTTTCGACTTCCTTGATTTGTTTGCGTTTTAGTCTATGTGTTATATGTTTGATCAGATAGCCTGGCTCAGTAAAAGTAGGCGGCCAGTGTAACTCTGATTCGAAATCTGGTTACGACCACTTTTGTGCTGATAACGGCCACGTGTTTCTGAGACTCTTTTGCCAATGCTTTATTTTCTTTTCCTTTTTTTTCCCGTTTCTAGTAATTTCGTTCTCCTGATGAGGAGGGACCTTTAGCTGCTTTCGAAATCAATTGTTTTAACACATGTACGCTAAATATAAGGTTGTTATTGCGATTTTAAATAGAAAGACGAGTTACAAATCAGTTATCATTTTTAAAACGTTCAGGACAGGCTTATCTGCGTTTCAGGAAAGCTCGGATTTTGAAGTCATCCCTCACCGACTAGCTGACGCACTGCCCCTTTCATCTCATTGTTTGTAGAATCTTATTGCCATCAAGAGGTTTTTTAAAAGAAAATACTCTGATTATGTAGATATACAACAACTACGGCTTTATTTTCTAATTTATTTCCATTTGTTTCTTAATTTCAATACCTTATAATATAGAAAGATTCTCTTTGTGATATAAGGTATTTCGCCCGCCTTCTTAGCAAGTCTTCGTGGTGTAATGCTCAGCACGCTTGGCGCGTTTTCGAGAGGTCCGTGGTTCGTATCCCGACGAGAGCATCGCTCATTTTTCATTTCTCCTGCTCCCAAATAACCTAATGTCTATACAGTGGTTTTATCAAAGCATCTCAGCTAATTTTTAAAACTTCATAAATTTCAAGTGCCTTTACTTCCCTTAAACGATAACAGTTGATTCATGCATAAAATGTACTGCAGTTAAAATAATTAAAGCTATTTTGTGAAAGCTAAAAATACGAAGTGAAATTATTAAGATCTTTCTTCCTAATTCCCTTTATGAGAACATTTAAGTAGTATCAACCAACCCAGAACTTGGTTTAAGAAAATAATGTAATTTTGACATTATCTAATGACTATTTTAGCAAATTAATTTAATTTTTGGCACGTTCGCAATATAACGTGCCAGTGCACTTGCAGGCGGGCTTCAACACGCAGTTTTGCCTTTGTGAGAAGACAGATGGGTAAATACGACAAAATGCATCCATCAAAGTCACCTTCTGTGCGTAACAGAGCAAAATAACAAAAACTTAAAAAGAAAACTAAATTAATTCAAGCTAAAAACCAGGCATGTTGCATAAATAAGCATACATGTATACCTTTCTGTTTCATGATGAGTAAACGCAACATAATAATGAAGTTATCAAACTGTACAATGAAATGTCACATATATTTATCAAGCACAGTTGACCACAAAATATTATTAAGAAAACAAGCAATGCAGGTACATTTTAAAAGAGTAGCGTGGAATATTTTTTCATTTGTAGCAACAGAACATCTAACAACGAATTTTAAAGCTGTTTTATTTTACCAACCGCGATTCATTTTTAATAAATATTACAAAACAATGCCCGTTCATTTTTCTGGACGAAAATGACTCATAAATTGTCAGACACTGGTAAATCACACGATTATTACTTGAAATTGCAATTATATTTAAAAAAAATTAAAAGAAGAGCAATATGATGAAAATTAAGAAGTAATCAAAGAAATGCATTTGTTAGAATTTAGAAATTCAGCATGCGTACGTTATTACGTGCATAAAGGTTTGTAATAGATTCAATGCACAAGTCCGATAATAAGTCAATAAAAATTTATTTTTATCAAAAGAAATCTTTTAAAACACTGGAAATTTCCATAGAAATATTCCTACAAGTGTTCACAGTATCACACAATCTAAGTAGTTACACTTCAAACTACTACCAAAGTCAAACACAACGCAATGTAAAGCGCATCTAAAGAGAAAGCGAACTCGGATATCTCAGATCACATGGAACTAAACAACTCGCAACAAAAATAACTAAATTGAGAGCAGATGGTCTCTCATCGAGCTTTTACTGTTTTCAACCTGCCACGGAGATATTTCTATTACTTTCTGCTTCTCGAAATTACAGAAAAGCAATACGAGCGTGGAATTACGGTTACAGCAAGCATAGTAGTCAATTACATTTATTCAGTTACAATACTTATTACGGTGATAGAGGGGCCAGAACAAAATGTCACCAAATGGTCGCGATTTTTGGTGATTTATCGCCAAATTTGGCTACGAAAATTTGCTGAAACTGTTGTTAGCTTGACTCTATCTCGCCAAATTACCGAGATACCCATTTTTAAACATTTTCTCGTGCTATATTACACAGAAAAATACAACAATTTTACTTATAATTCTACTGAAATTACTTATCAAAGTATAAAATTTGTAACAATATCAAGTCAAAAGAGATCATTCAAGCAGTATTGCATTCTAAATTTTATCTCTCAATGCATAATGCAATTTTTATTCTTTTGCTTAACGTCTAAATTTTAAACTGCCTTTAGCTTATGTTGCAAAAGACGGCGATTAAAATATGACAGCATTTAATTTAATTTTAAAGAGAGGTATCTTAATATGCTTTGAGGATTATGTAGTCCTGAATACAAATAATTTAGTATAGGATATGAAACATTAGGCAGGTGCCTCAGAAGTGGCGTAATTAACTGCTTTAAATACCTATTATGCTATAAACTAGTTCTTGCTTTAATGCAGATATTAGTACAAATTATAGGAATCACTGTAAATTTAGTGCAGATATTAGTAGAATAGTGTTTCCTAATTTGAATCTTGAAGTTTAAAGCTTCAAAGTGTAATTACCTTGAAATCCTTAGTCAAATTAATGCTTCGGCGTTACAATTCCAATCACGTTTTTTTTTAAATTTAATTGAATTTTTTTGGGGATTAAAACAGTATTAATGTACTGCAATTTTGTATGTAGCAACAATTTTGTGTTAAAAATAGAATTTGCTTTTTTCTATTCTAAAATATTTCGTCTAGTTTTACGACCAATAGACTATGAAGTAGAGCTACTGAATACATATACATATATATGTGTGTGTAAATAAGTGATGAAATCAGTACTAATACTTTTTACGGTATGGACCTCCCCCCACACACTTTAAGAACTCGTAATTTGTAAAAGAGAGTTATTCATAAATTGGATGTTTCCTGAAAACATAAGTCCGTCGTATTCAAATTTCACTAATGACTATTTACAAGCAAATTAACATATACTAAACAATAACTATTCTGTTATCAGTTTAAAGAAATGTGTGTGTTTCTGTAGATGTTTCATCATTACTTCAAAGCTTTTATATTCTTCATATATAAATTACAAAATAGTAGGAAAGCTGGTAAAAATTGGCAAAAATTTTCAATACAGGCAATGTAATACATAATAATCGAATTCTCTCACTTACAGCTTGAATAATGTTCCCGAAGATTTTATTTAATTATTAACCAAAAGAGCGTTAGCACAGAAAGGCTTTTGATTTCGTTTTGGAATTTTGCGTTGAAAATGTTAAATGACCGTTTCGCTTTTGAAATTGTTGCCACTAAATATCATGTCCTGTGTTACATTTAAAGAAATTAAATAATGAAGAATCTATATAAATTTATGTATATTTCTCGCAATGTGATAAAACAACGGTATCTAGAGCCATCGAATTTTGAACAATGTTCGTCTCCACCCGAATATGTCCATCTAGAAGCCCTAATTTGGTATTTGGAATTCGTTTAATTAACGAATTTTGATTGACAAACTCAAAGATTTCAAAGCGAGCAATGACAATACTCTACCGAAAAAAAGAAAGAACTTTTTTTTTTAATCTCCAGCGTGCAAGACTGTGTATCGGAAATTCTAAAGATATGTTTTTTTTATATTATTTTGTGATACAGATGTTGAATTGAACTTTATGGTTTAAGTGTGATGAGCATGATATTTAATAAGACCAGAACGTATTTCTCGCTGATATTTGAAGACGTATTGTAGTCTTTTGCATTTCGCTCACTACATAAGTAGTGCCAAAAGGCCAATCTTCACGTTACTAGTCTCTGTAAAGCATCTTAGCTCTTATTTAGTTAGGTTAGTGTATTTCTTATTTTCTACGTTTCTACGTTTTAGACATTAAGTGTTGGTCTCTGTATCCCGAAATGCGGGAACAGCTGTACGCTGCGAAAAATAAAAGGTATATTTCGTCTTTCTTGTTTTTGTTGTATCTTCTACACAAGCATGAACATAGTTTAGAGTAAGCTTCCTTTTCCTACTCAGGACTCCATTTATGTTTCCAAAGGCGATTAGAAGTTGCAGCAGTCCTGACAGTATCACACTGCATAAATTGATTCTCTAAGGAAATTCATGTCGATGATGTGGCCTTCATCCTAGCAGTGATGCTACTTCCTTCTTCAGCGATAGAAAATCAAATTGCCAACTTTCGGCATTTTGAGTCTTAAGAATAGCTCCTGTGAGTCACAAGGATTGCTCCTGCAAACATACAAATCAATCCTGTAAATTGTTGCAACTTACAGCTCTTAAAGGTTTTCATTGAAATCACCTATGTAATTCGTTGGGAAATTATGCGTCCCTGTCTGGATTTTTAATGTGTGTCTTCGATTAGAGAGGAAGACCATCTCTGAAGATTATTCAATTAATTATCACGTTATTCTCCAATAACCACTGTAGCTCGAATACATGGATCAAAAACATATACTAAGTAGTAAATAAACAAGGGTCTCACGACAATTAAGATGTAATACAATATTCACTTATGCCTCAGTATAATAGCGAAGACAAGAAATGACCTTATTGGTGGCAAGGAAAAAATTGCACTAAACAGTAGAGAGAGATTCCCATGAATTCAGTCAAACATCAAATATAATGTAGTACCACAAAAATCGTACGAAGCACTAGAATGAACGTACGTTAATTCGTAAACGTACGTTACAACGTACGATACAACGAACGTACGTTAAAACGTACGTTAATTCGTAAAATACAGTAGCGAAACATCCAGTAGTATATGAAAAATAGCAAATGGTTCATCAGTCGTAATTTCAGAATTTTTGGTTTAGATTGGATATGTATTTTTGCTTTAGATTAGTATTTATGCTTTAGATTAGATATGTATTTCTCGTTTAGATTAGATATGTATTTACGCCCTTATATATGCATTTTTGTTGGAATGGATCCCCTTTCCCCAAGACAAGTAGAATGACACAGAGTTAATACATACTTACGTCAAGCGACAACTTCTCTTTGGGATCTTCATACGCTTTCACCACTGTATGTAGTTTCCCTTTAGGACAGGATTGTAACTTCGGGCATCAATAGCTAAACATTGACGCTAAGCAAAGGAGATGGAAATTGCATTCAAATAACAGAACTAATTTTAGTCGCTTCAAATAACGATTGGATTGTCATTTAAAACTCCCGAAAGCAATCAGCCGTCCACGAACGTGATGGACGAACGTAAACGGTAAGAAGATTACTCAGGCGTTTCTGCTACCGTTTTTGGCGAATTCGATGTAAAAAGAGTCAAGAAAATACGAATCTTGTGATACAACATTTTCCCATTTTTGAACGTGAAATTAAAATTTAATAATTTTCCTAATTTTATGAATATGCTAGCGATTCCACAACAAACAGATAAAAACATTTGTATGAATATGTATTTATTGCAAGATCTTTAAAGTTAAAAAATGAATTGAAAGAAATGGATTAAGAAAGAATTTTAAAATCTGATTCCAACAAGAACTGAGAAAATTTGAAAGTAAAAAATAATTGTCGACGAGAAGATTCTTTGATTATTTTCAGGAGAAAATACATCATAGACTAAGAAATCAAGAGCTTGTTGGAAGTTGATTAATACTGAAAGAAGAATATAAAAGCTTTTAATAATTGAGTCCATGCATTAAAGGTGACTTGTACAGATTAAATAATACAATGCAAAATAAAGGAGGCGTATAGGTATTTTAGATCTGTGAATAGAATGATATAAATGGAAAGAAAAAGAAGATAAAAGGATTTATTTTTGTCCGGTAATATTACTTACATCAGAAGGAGAAATTAATCTGCGAAGCAACTTTTTTTAGCAGTCTGCGGTACTAAAAGTTAGAATAAATTCTTGCTATCAAAATGAAAGGAAAGAAAAGCTTATTTGGTTGTATCCTTTTTTCAAAAACGTTTTTCAAAATTCCGCAGTTTTAAAATCTGAGAGTTTACTTACTACCAAAATTGCAATTGAAGAAATTTATTGTTCACTGCATGAAATCATTTGCGATTAAAACTTTACTAGCTTCTTGCAATTACTTGTAAGGATACATAATTTTTCTCTCAACCGGTTGTTTTATGTTAAAGAGCTTTTCTGTCATTCTTCTTTTTCGTTTTCTTGCCAGAATGCGAATTTTAGTTCGCGTTATTCAAATGAGGTAGAAAGAGAGAGTATTTAAAGGAAGGTTTCACATTGCTGATTCAGAACGCGTTCTGCCTGTTGAAGACCACGTTACTAAGACGAATCCCTTGACAGCAGTCTGTCTGCGCAGTTGCGTTATTCTCGTCATTTGGCTTACCAGATTGATCTTAGATTTGAGATAACTTACGCATTACTCATTCCATGTAGCTTTTGGCTACGTTCAGCTTAATTTTAAATTGAATTCATTACCTTTTGGGTTACGCCACAAGTGCTGGCTGTTATTAAAAGCACAAGAAATGACTTCTGTTAAATTATCTGAGTTTAATAAGCTGGTCTTTACAACCTTTTTATTTTCTCTGTCTTCTTAATATAGTGATAATCTACTTAGCATTTATGTGAGTCTCAAGTAGTTTCCGAAGATGTTATGTTTCTAAAGATGGTGAGATTTTACATGCTATTCTATTGCTAACCGTTTCGACGAAAAATAATATTACTATAACAACAGATTCTATGTAATACTGTTTTCCATACTCGCATTTGGTACGACTAGAGTGCCAAATGAATTATGCCCACAAGCGTCAAATGGAAAATTAAAATGGAACTGAAACTGTCTCGACTGCCAAGTTTCTTAGATGGTATTAAGTCTACATTATTAGCATACTAAGCAATTAGAATTCTTCCTCTTCAATATGGATCGACGATCTATCTTATCTGGGTACGCTGTAGGGATCGAGATATATATATAGTATATATATATAATGACACTACACTTCTTGACATTGTATTATGAGATATTATTACAAAAGGAAGAAAACTTCGCTTAAGTTTGCAAAGTAAGTTGAGTTTTACACGTTCTGCGTTAAACTACTAGATCTAAAATTAAGTTACAAGTAAATTTACTTTATCGTACTATGGTTAATAATATTCGTTGCAGGGAAAAATAATCTGAGTGCAGGAATATATGGAATTTCGTTTTTAGATTGATATTTATTACCATCTTAGGCGATGAGAAGTGAGTTTGTATTTAAAGTTTGGTTCAGTTACATTTTCGGATAGAGATGTTGGGATTTCTTATATTTAGGAAAATAAATGTTTTCAAAAGAATATCCAGCATAAAAAATACCACAGTCTCTACCATTTTAATATATATAATATATTTGATCGATATATTAATGTATATAATATTGAATATATGTATCATATAATAATTATTTCTTTTATTTTACGTGATACAAGATGTAGAAACATTTGCATTATGATACTGCAGATAATTTTACCAAATGTTAGGTATTAATCCAGTGTGGCGTACATATTTACATATTTTTACATATTTTTAAATTAATGCGAAGTTTTTCTTATACGCAGACTGGAAACATATTCAAAATTTTGATATTTCACTTCTTTTTAACAATTAATGACAAAAATGTATAATAGACAGAATTCTAGAATGTTAAATTCTGCATACAGTTTTCATTTCTTTTTTTTTTTTTTTAATTTTACGTAAACACTGGTTTGTTAACTTTTTCTAAATATTATGCGCACATGCATGACAGAAGACGAAAACATTATATTCAATACAATAAACACTATTGGTATTTCTTTTTTCTTAAAATTCAGTCATTTCTATACCGCACTCACTGTTTGTTAGTACCTGAAATAAAGTATTATTATTTTCTCTATAGAAATTTCGTGCTCTGAATAAATACAAATGACTAAACTTCACTTGTACAAATGTCTGTTACAAGACGTTTGCACAAATGATCCAGAGAGAAAACATCCATGCATAGTTCTTTAATAATAAAGACCTTTCTTTATTAAATTAATGCAAAGTCACCGAAGATAAATGATATGGCAGAAATCCCTTCTAATGTTAATATTCTACCAATTTGTGTTAAATGCTATTTCGAATATCTGGTTTTAAATATTTTATTTCATGCTTTGTGCTTGAGTTTATTGGTATTAATTTTAAACAAAGATAATAGGGTGAGCTACAGAAAATGTTATGGAATGGTAACGAAAATACCAGTGGTAATAATTATTACCCATAATTACTAATGTAATAATTTTACTCCAGAAAATCTGAGACAGAAATTAAATTTTAATTTGCGCATTGTCTTTCATTGAAGATAATAACAAATCATGTCTTCCGTAATAACGAATATCTTGACCTCATCTTTGCTAAAACTCCTTGCAATTACCGTTTATCTTAGATATTATAACTTGCCCAGCACCGCTAACTACAGAAGCTTGCAAAGTAATGGTATAATTATCTCTTTCTATGTCATCAAAAGATGCATATTTGAATGAAATTCAAAATTGGTTGCTTATTAAGGGTTTGGATAGTATTTTAAGAGCAGATGTAGCTTATTAACTACATCCGTGTATCGAAATTATATAATTTTTTTAAAAAATTTTTTGAACCAAATGAACTAATTATGCCGCTGAAAAATTATGCAAACATTTAGAGACGAATATGTAAGGGTAGCAACAAAATTTGGGCATTCCCGGTTCTGTAAACGTGATGACACTACGGGTCCACTCGCCCTTTGGGGCACGTCGTAGAGGTTCAACCTCCACTAATACCCCTCCAGAGGAGCGGCGCACCACCTCGAAATACTTTACCTGGATCTCCAGGCAGCACTAGTCGTCAATTGTTACGTGCCAGTCGCATGGGCGAGCCCGTCGACGAAGGCCGTTACCCAGCAAACCGGGAAGAGCACCCACTGGCTACGGATCCAACCGCTCAGAACATTCCAGACCCCGAGGCCGGCCAATAAGTGAACTTTCTCAGGGTCTTCAGAATAACCTAGTTCATAAATTTTATACCCCCGTGGCTGAGACTGCCTAAGTACAGATCCTAGCCAGTAGCTTCGCAGATTTCTCTACATCAACCCCCGGGGGTATATGTAAGGGTAAGTAACTTTGGAAGGGATATAAGCGCATGAGGGATCTTCAGCAACTTGTGCTCTCGTACTCCTACACAACATTTGTCGCATTTTCTCGCAAGAGTCTGGTAAATTTTATAATGTACCAAGTCAACAGAGCAAGCCACGTACACGTATAGATAACGGAATAAGATGGAGAATTATCCTGTAGATTGAAGGCAGGCGAATCACAAACGACGGTGATGCTAGAGCTGCCGTCTGCAATTTGTGAACGCAGTTTTAAGGCACTGGATATATATCGAGAATACCTAGACAATGTAGAACAAGATCCCCAGGTAAATTTCAGAAATAGTCGGATTTTGTATCTAAATACCTATGTTAGAACGATGCTGTATATAAATCTAATACATATCCGAAGTCGTGCTTTCGAGACATTAAAAACGCAAGTTGAACTTCTACTATCGGCCCAGTAGAACGGGATATATAAAACTGCCCCCTACCTTTTCTTTCTTTCTTTTTTTTCCCGCAGTGTACATATTTTTGTTAGAAATGTATATTCATACTAAATTTCATTAAACTTTGCCCATTAAGTTTTTGGAAATTCGACAAATCCGAAAGTTGCAGCTGGATTCAATGGGATAGGATACTATTAAATGCAACAATAGAAATTAAAAACATTACATTTTTTAAGAAATTGTTAAAAATTATATACGTATATATATATATATATATATACGTATATAATTTTTAACTCATTCATTGCTTATGAAACTTGATTAAATATTTAAAATGAGCTTTTACCTTATTTTAAGTAATTAACACGCATTTGTTTCAATTAAAAATGTGAAAATTAGCTTTTGAAACAAGATATCATGCAACTTATTTCTGTTAAGCTGAAAACGAAACTAAAAATTTAAAATAATATTTTCGATGCCACTTAAAATTCGAGCGTAAGCACCGTAATCGTACACCTTGAGCATCATACATGTTATAAACTAGATAAACACACTAATCACCCACAGTTTCAAATTTAATTTAAATACAGATTTACTGTTGCAAAAATTTAAAAAAAACAGCTATTTATGCGTATACTAAACCAGAGCTTTGCATTCTTTCCAATTAACGGTATAATTTGGAAAATGTGCAATATTCTAATTTCATGTTTTCTTTAAACGCTTTGCAAACTGAATCTTCCTGATTAATTTTCAGAGTTTAGGTCACGGAATGAGATTTATTTTCAACGGAATAAAACTAACATCTGACAGTATTGAAATTGAAAGAATTATCAGAGAGTGTATGAAAGGAAAAAAAAAAACCTGTCAAACAAAGATATAAGTAGAGAATGCAAGCAACTCAAAACACGAAAATACAAAATAGTGTGATAATCCAAGTGAAGTGTAAAGAACAGGTTAAGATAGACTTAGCTGCTTAAGTATCCTAAAAATGGAAGTATAATACTAGAATGAGAATTATCGGAGCTAATGTGCACTGGGGATAACTCGTGTAATACGGATTTATAGATAAAAAAATTTAATATCATACTTTTATTATACATTTTGTAAGAATTATGTTAATCTTATTAACAATTAAATTGAGTTAAACTTCCTTTCCTATCGCTTCTTAATTTCAAATCACCACTTCCGGCCAGACCATAGCTTTAGAATCACGTTTGAATGTAAATGGAGGAAGAGCGGTATTTAACCCCGAAGTTCTACTGTATTAGTCAAAGAGAACCAGAGATTCTGGATAACACGCGTCCGCCTTTTTAGGCTACTCTCTCTTAAGCTATTATTACGCTCGGCCGTACTTTATGCCCTTAATAGCTTCGCAGTCAATCAGTTTTAAGGGCCCAACGCCGTTAGAATCTTGATCTTCGGCTACATATTTTTAGTTAAGTTTTAATTATTAGTTTCCTAAGTTTAAGCCCGAGTGTCGGCTTTATTGTGAAACTCCAAGACGGCGTTCTTTTAAAGCGGATTTAATTAATAAAGGGTCTTTTAAGCCTTTCCAAATTTTAATTACTGTCTCACGAAATCAAGCGATTATTCGCTTACTAGTTCCTAAGATTCTTCAAATTCAACTGTAACTTAAGGTACACAGTAGAGGATCTTACAATTTCATAGGAAATTTACTAACATACAGGATTCATGCTGGTGCAATGCAATATAAAACATATGTAGAGATATGTATGTAGTACTAAATATGAAACATATTGTAAATTTGAAAACACACATGTGTAATAAAATGAGTTACTGTACAGTGCACATAACATATCAGACATTAAAAGAAATTCAGTAACAATCTTCTGTCTCCTTGTGCTGAGTCGTTTTCTTGCCGGTGTATTGTATTAGACGTTGCAACACCACAATGCCGGCAGGTGATGAGTTGGCTTGCTTTCTTCATATAATAGTGCCTTTTCGATCGAGTTCAAACCATTTGTGTGATTCAACTTGTTTGAAAAATACCCATGTCTTCTTCATCAGAATTTCCACTGTGTGTGACTAAATTTATTACAATGGCCTTACAGGCAGTTCTTCACCTAGCATCTTCATTCGTTACTGCTATTGTTAACTCAAAAATTCCTTCGCTACTGCCTCTGAAACTGCGAAAATTAAGAAATTAACTGATTTTTTACTCAAATTGCGCAAGAATCGAAGCTGCCGAGCTCGAACCTGGTAATGACTGGGTGCTTATTGTTACAGTTTTTTGAATTCTTGCTAAAATGAAACGCCACGGATCGTTTATTTTTTAAGCGACTCTATTTTAACGACGTTTTTATACATTGCATTAGGCTTAACTAACAATGATAATCCAATTTCAGATAATCGGTGTTCTAAAATTTAAAACGAATTTCTGAAAGCGGACGGTTTTCAAGATTACACGAAGTCTTAATGAACACCGTATACCAAACTGAAAAAGAACTTCTAGGGAATTTTACCTAAATAAAGAATTAAAATATTAGGCAACAGCAAAATATTGAGGGGCGCTGTATCAATTCCTCTCAGACTTCATGGTATTGAATTGAATATTTAAAAATGCGTTCGTATTATACTGATATTAAAATTACTGATAATACATGCTTTGATAGCCAGATTTTGAAACAGGATTTTTATAAACTGGTCTATAAATTTTATTAATGAGAGAAAAGTTAGATTAAACTTATAAGGCATTTTATGCTCATTACTGATAAACGTTGGTGTATAATTGTAAAGCAACGTCCTTTTAGCAATTACGAGGATCTGAATTTCGAATCTCGACCACAGCATTTTAATGTACATCTTTCTCGAATAGATGCCTAATGCTTCCATTAAATAATCTATAATTATGTTTGTACCTGATAAATTTATATTTTTTACCTGACAAATTTATACTTTGTACCTGATATACATGATATACCTGATTTTGTACCTGACGAACTTATATTTTCTACTTGATACACATGACATACCTGACCAACTTATATTTTGTACCCGATATACATCATACATATGGTTTGCAGCTAATTTACTTGTTCCTGATGTTGCACTTGTTAAACTTATATTTTGTATTTGATTTACCTGATATACCAGATTTTGTACCTGACCTAAATAAAAAAGAAGAATTGTTGAAAAAAGTTGAGAATAGCGAGAAAAAGATTTTTTTATTTAATTATTTAAAGAAAGATGATATTTTTGGTGTGAAGTAAAAAATAATAACCTTTTTGTTGATGATATAAGATTTAAGGTTTTTCAAAATAGGAAAAGCTTTTAAATAATTAATTTCATGAGGAAAAGGATCCTTTGAAAAGAAGCTTAATAAAACAGCAATTAGAATAATATTTAGTTCGACAAGGACTTAACACTAGGGATATAAAATATTATAAGGTAGTGTATGTCTAATAATTTCATGTTGACACATTTAGTTATTGCTCCATTCATCGTATGCATCTAAAGTGACTTAACTGTGCAAGGAAAAATGCACAAAAATGCAAGAAAACAAACAAAAATACGTTGTTATATACTTTGCAATATATTCCTCTTTTTTTAGTCCAAAGGGATTTGAATCCCGAAGGACTATTAGTTTCGTTTTGGCATTTTGCGTCGGACTCATAAATGTCGGTTCACTTTTCAAACTGTTGCCACAAAATGTTAGAGTCCTGCATTATATTTGAAGAAATTAAATAATGAAAAATCTGCATAAATGTATGTATATTTCTCGTATTGTGATAAAACAACGGTACATAGAGTCATCGAATTTTGAATAACGTAATCCTCCAACGAATATGAGCATGTGGAAGACCAAATTTGAAATTTGAAATTTGTTTTATGATCGATTTCCTATTTTTTAAAACTTTGACGAATTTTTGATTAACAAACTCAAGGATTTCAAAGCGAGCAATGGCAACGTTGTGCAGAAAAAACATTTTTATCTCCAGCGCGTGAGTCTCTGTATCGGAAATTCTAAAGATATGCTCGTTTTAAAACTATTTTGCGATATTCCTGTTGAATTGAATTTTATGGTTTAAGTACGAAGAACATGATGTTTAACAAATAAAGATAACGCACAAAACGTTAAAAAAACGTAATTTAATTTGGACGTAATTTAAAATCTGAAACATTTCAGATTTTTTTTTTTTCCTTAAATTAGTTTATTCTTAGAAAAGCCTGAGGGTATTTAATTGATAAAGGTACATGTTTTTTGAGCAAAAAGGATACCAATATTAACAGAGTTTGAATTCTGGTAACATATTTAACATTAATGTTTTAATGAAAAGGGCATTCATTTTCAACCAATTCGTTTCAGCATGAGAGGCGATTTCTTAACTGTGGCAAATTCAGCTTTCTTAAAATTAATTTTATTGTTTTTGTAGTTTTATATTATTGGCAGTCACAGCATTGTCTCGAAAGAGATAAACGAGTCTAGTTCCCGCTTTCATGACTCACAGAATTGGAGTCATTTTCCCAACAAATGTTGTATACGAAGCAAACTTTTCGCGTCTAAGCGGGACTATAACAAGCAAGATGCATTTCAAAGTGGATGTGTAAAGACGTCCGCTTTCAAATAGTTCTCATTCTTCTACAGGAATTATGGATGCAAGGCGCTGAGGATCGAATATTCCGTAAAATTTATCTTTAAGAAATTAGCGTTCTCAGCGATAACTTCCGGAGATATTGCAAGAAATGTGACATGAGATGAAACTAAATAATAATATAAATTTAAATTTATATGATAGGGAGTAAATTTAACAATAAAATTTAAATGAGAATGAACACATTTCATGGAATTTTAACCAAAAACTTTAATGTAAAATTGCATGAAGATATTGTCGATTTACAGCGAAAGGAACATAGCTTGTTTAGAGGAACAAATGAATGAATTTTTTTAATATAATCAGTGAAATATGATAATCAGTGAAGTGATATAGAATATATACACTTTGCTTCAAAAAGATATATTCACTCAGAAAAAGTTGAGCCACGACTACATAACGCAGTATACAAATGTTTTTAGCGAGTTGTGTAAAGGATTAGTGCACAGCAAGTAAAAGGGCAGGTACGGCAAGTGACGACCATTTACAACCGCGTTGACGGCTTAGCTACACAACACTGTAATGAAGGATGCCTTTAAGATACACTAGACGGCGTTAAGAACAGTTTTGTGAATGGGAGAAGGTTGCATCACAGGACTAAAAAACCCGGTTGGTCGAACAGATGCATCGACCAGCGTATTAGATAAAGCGATAGAGTCGTTGTCCGCTGTTGGAACCAGTGGCACAGCGAAGGCATAATCAGGCTTCGTAATTACTCTGGACGGCCTTGGGTCACAAGCAAGATGACTACTCAATTAGAAGAGCTGTCAAATCCGCGACGGCAGCTATGCCATCATCGATTCAACGTCATTTGCCAATCCCGTGATATCGAGACATACGATTCGCTAATTGAAGCTAGGCTGAGATCTCATCGTCCATTAAGACGTTTGCCATTGGCACTCCACCATAAGCAGTGTCATCTCACTCAAGCTGAATAGTGTCCGAATGGAGAAATGCCATCTTCAGAGTCGAATCACGCTTTTCTCTTAATGACCACTGCTTACGTGTCTGGAGACGGTGAGCGGTCTAATGCACCATTTGCTACCGAACGGCAGACAGCCAGCATACAGAGTGCGACAGTCTGGGGAGCCTCAGCTGGGACATCCTTTCACCATTAGCTCTGCTGCAGGGTACTCAGACTGTTCACAATACTTTGCAGTCCAATGTACTGCCTATGTTAGCAGATCATCCAGGTTCTGTTTTCCAATAGGGCAGAGCTTGGCCACACACAGCATGTCCTTCCCAAGAATGTCTTCTAAGTGTTAATGTCATCGACCAGCCTGCTAGGTGTCCAGACCTGTTGCCCATCGAACATGTTTGAGACGCGTTGGGCATTTAAATTAATACAAATTCGTCCCAATGTACAAATAACGTAAAATGTAACGTACAAATTGTCCAAATGTACAAATATATCTCAATGTACAAATTGTCCAAATGTACAAATATATCTCAATGTACAAATTGTCCAAATATACAAATACGTCCTAATTCATTGACCAACTACTCCATTTCTGTCAGAATCTACCGCAGAGGATCATTGGAAATTTAACTGGCGCCATGTGTAGCAGAGTATTCTTTTATTGCTGAAAGAGATGGCTTTACCACTTGCAAGAGGTGGCTACTGATTTTCAAATTCTTTGCATTGCAATTCATAAACAAAACTCTTTTTTCGCTCCTTTTTTTATGCTTATTTTTATAATCTGAATATTTTGTTACATTCTTAATTTGTATGCTTATTTGCATGTTCATTTTATTGAAATTAATATGCATAAGTGCATTTTCTGTTCTTAACTAGGAACACTAATTATAATGGAAATGTGTTTCAATATATATTACTTTTTTAAATTATAGTATATGTAAGATAAAACTAACTTTTAAAAATTTAGCAGAGAAGTAGTATGTCAATGACTGAACTAAGTATCCATTGGTAAATTGATATATGATCCTTTAGAAGAAGATTGAAGTTTTCAGCTTATACAAACCTTTTTGATTATTACGGATTAAAAAATGCCATATTCCGTGAAGAAGAGACAGACTAATATTTGTAAAGCATTTTTGAAAAATATTAATTTTCATCAGAGAAAAGCGGTTGATTAATTTTTACGAAAAGGTTAATATGCACGGTGAAAGATACAGAAACTTTAAACCTTCTAGGGAAAACAATAAATATAAATCTTAGAGTTAACAAACTACACAATGGAAAATTATCGTATTACTTCCTTCTAAGCGTTATTAAACATTTTAAAGTTTTCCTATCATTGAATGTGATGAAAAAATCATACTACTGCGTGTAAAAATTGAGTTTGTTATAGTGTTAATAAGTACTTAACCTCTTCCACAGGCAATTAATTTAAGTTGTGCGAAGTGCGCCCATTAACTTCCCACCGAGAACAATATGCAGAAAAATGCCCTCAATAAAGTAAAACGTTTTCGTCTAAGATTTATATCTCGGGAGAAAATAGAACAAAATAAAGAATGGTTGGATGGATGGGAACCACATGAAAAAGTGGACCCGACAATTTTCGTTGTCGCAGTGGAAGCAAGGTCGGAACACTGAACAACGTATGACACAGATGCATAGCCTTCATTCGTCAAGACATCCAACTGACTGGACCCCATTTTCCGTGAATAACAGCTATGTTCACATATCCCTCATTTTCCTTTTTGCCCTCTTCTTGTTTATCGATCCATTTTTGTTTCGCAGCATTAATATCAGCATCAAAGAATAAATAAAGAACACAATTTGTTAGTATGACAAATTGTTGCTACGTTAGTTTCACTGTCATCTTTAAAACTGAGTCTGCGGTAGATAAATGTTTAAAAAACTACACTCTACATTCTTAGTTACAGTAGATTATAACCGCTCAAATATAATTACTTGTAACAGAATAAGTCTTTTGAAAGGAAGCAAAGAAGTACTGTGATTTAAGACTCTTACATCAAAGAGTGTTTTTAGTTACTTGTACGGGGTAAAGGAAGCAATGTAATCTCAAAAAATTTTGGTATCATATTTCAACAAAAATATCACCTTGACTGCTCTCATATCTATTTGAAGGGTGTTTCTGCTTGACTTTTGAGTGTACGGACAAGATAAGGGATTTTGCCCAAAACGGATTGTAAAATGAATTAAAAATGGATTCAGAAGAATTTTTTGTGTCTTCTATACGTACATACGTACGTATGAGTTTATCTCACATAACTCAAAAACGTGTAGCCACAGAACATTGAAATTTTGTATATGGGATTGATATAACATACACGTGTGCATCCTCTTTTTAGGTTGCAAGAGAGCTCAGATTTTTTAATCTTAAATGTTGTCAAATTGTCCATTTTTGCTTTAAAAGAAACTGAATTGCGTTCTTCTTATATTCCAGCTAAGGCTTTTATGCCTTTAGTTAATCTGAGTGCAATAATTGTAGAATGAACATCAATTTAAAAGTTGTTTAAGTGCTACTAAATCTGAAGAAGCTGCCATTTGTTTAAAATTAAAACTTCTAGCAGAACCGTGAAATAAATCAAGTTCTATATCAATTTCAGCGTTTCTTTGCCGAGTGGAACCAAAAGTAAACACTCAGTTTTATGCATCGAAAAATCTGTATTCTTGCCCGCTGGCATAATTGTTTGTTTTTGCGTAGGATATCTAATTTTAACTATAAAATTTGTTTAACTGTTTTAACTGTATGGGTTTTTATTTTTTCTGCATTTTAAAATTTTTAAATACGATATTAATTAGGATCGGATTTTATTGACTAAAGATATTTATACATTTTTGCCTTACCGTGAAGTGAGGAAAGTATTACTTGAATGAGAAATATACCTCTAATGAAATTCGAGGAAACACGTTTAATCGAAATGTAGCAAAAAATATGTGTCATTTTATAGACCGTACAAGGACGTCATGTGACACACAACCGGTATAGTGGCTATACCGGTTGTATAGTGGCTATACCGGTTGTGCGGCCGTGCCGAAGGTCCCGGGTTCAAACCCTGGAGAAGGCGTGGATGTTTGTAAATGTATAGTGTCAGTGCGGCATGACGTCACTCTAAATACTCTGCTAGCCGAAAGTCCTCTTGCGTGGCTTGGTGGAAGGAAAGAGGAGTCGGAGATCCTCGGACCCGTCTTCCCCGGGGTGTTGTTCATCAAAATTTGGGGTGGAACTGAGCTAACTCGCACTGTCACCTCTTAGGTGCTCAAGGCTGTTGCCAATGGCAGGCGTAAATCAGCCCCCTTGCCACGAGGAATTTCGTAGATTTAGGCTGACTATGTCAGACAAGTGACTATAAGCAACAACAACAGGAAGTCATGTAGTATCCACATCAGTTATTTTTTAAATATAATTTTAAGATCACTTTAACCCGTATCTTAAGATGAATTCTATTTGCCTATCGTTTCACAAATATTTACAAAATAAACAGACCAGTTTGTAACTTATTTCTGACATTTCTTTCCCTTTCACTACTTTTCGAATGTAGAGTTAAAACATAAATGACACTAATGCTATCTGAAACTTTAGCATTAAAATTTATACTGCACCATATAATTTATAACTCTTTCTAAAAGTTCAGTTGGATAATAGTGCTGGTTTTGCCTCCAGTATTTCCCAAATTTACTCTGTAAAGGTAAATGTTTATGAAGACGTAAGTATGTTTTAAAATCAGATCAGTTTTATTCTCTATCAGATTTAAAATTACACGAATATAGTCTAATAACATTCATTTCTATAATAAATGAGATTTATAATAAATTAGAGAATTTGCATTATTATTAAAGTGCTTCTTTGAAAATTTTCAAGTTTCTCCCATTTTTTATAAAAATGCTGGTTACATGTATTTTCATAATAATTATCGCAACTAAATTCATGTGTTAGTTACACGATAAGAATCGAGGAATGTAAAACTATCTTATATTTATCAGTTTACATATTAACAATGAATGAAATAATATCTTGTAACTAATTTTCTCTACTGTCTCAGCTTTGTTAAATTTCCTTTTACTGTCATTCTTAACCTCCCAGCACGCCCGCTTGGCAATTTTACATGATCACGCGCCGGTCGTATTTTTTACGACATCCGTTATTTTACCATTTTTGGCACGAAAAACGACAGAAATGAGTTAATATTAATAATAAATTTATTAAGAAATAAAATATTAATCTTATTATTGCAAAATACAAATGATATCACATTTAAATATAAGTAAATTATTTTTAAGTGTTTATGTTAGTGAGATGAAAATGCAACGAAGTATTTCGTTATAGAAAATGTTAAATTTATTATTTAATAATTCTATTTTAAATTCGAAGCTAATTTTAATATTCATCAAAGACAAGTACAGACAATACAAAAGGAAAACACCTTGGTAGTAAGTAGTTTAGAATTACTTACTTCTGCAGGGAAATTTACTTCTTATTGGTTACAAAAACACACTTTAAACTAACTTTAATGTTTTTATTTATTTCTAAAAAATAGAAATAAAAGAAAATAAGGAATGGAAGTCGCTATTTTCTCCCATCCAAAGGTTTCCTTGTCTTCCTTTTCTTTATCAGAGAATTCTTGACGAATTCGAGCTAAATCAACTAGTTGCACATATATTTTTGCCATGAAAACCGATATAAAATTCGCAGAGCCAAATGTACTCAAATTAAAATAATATACTCAATTAATAACACAAAATTACAAAATATTTGAGAAAAAAATATTTTCCGAATTTTAAAACACCACCACGCGAGTGTAACCTGGACTTTTATGAAAAAGCTGCCAGGTAGAGCACAAGATCAGTTAAAAAAAGGCAAATGACTCCCTGTTGGCTTCCTTGAAGTAAGATAAAAGGGAAGGAACGTGCATAATGGGCAATATTCGAGTCGTTATTTCTGCCAGACAATTTATCGAAGAAAGCTGGTTTTTATCCCGGAGGATACGTGTAATAGGAGAGAATGCCAGACCGACGTCAACGAAGGCACTTTCAGCAGATAGACGATTTTACGAGGGGTATGGTGATCGGACTGAGAAGGGCGGGTTGGTCCTTACGTCAAATCGCAGCTGATACTCACATAGATGCGAGCACGGTGCATCGGCTATGGCGAATGTGGGAAGAAGAAGTGTGAGTGACAGAGTGACAGAGTGACGTCAGCAGCGTGGATCGACGCATCCGCAGACAAGCTGTGGCGGTCCCGCAAGTCACTTGTACCGCGATTCTGCAGCATGTGCCAGATACCCTGGATGTTCCTGTGTCGACCAGAACCATTTCTCGTCGATTGGTTGAACGTCGCCTGCACTCACGGCTTCCGTTAAGAAGACTGCCATTGACTCCACAGCATAGACGCTAATGTTTAGAATGGTGCCGTACTGGAGCAATGTGGATGACAGAATGACGACACGTCGTGTTCTCAGATGAGACACGCTTCTGTTTATATAGTGACAGTCGCCGCATACGTGTGTGGCGTCGACGTGGAGACAAATCTAATCCGGTAGTAACTGTGGAACGCCCCACCATGCGACAACGTGGCAAAATGGTTTGGGGCGCTGTTGCCTACGATTCCAGGTCACCTTTAGTTCGTATTCAGGGCACTATGACGGCCCAACGATACTTGGATAATGTACAGCGGCCGGTGGCAATCCCCTACCTTCAGGGGCCGCCTAATGCAATTTTTCAGCAGGATAACGCCCGACCAGACAGTGCTCGCATCTGACAAGATGCTCTGCAAGGTATATAGATGCTTCCCTGGCCACCCTACTCTCCTGACCTGTCACCAATCGAACATGTGTGGGATGTGATTGGACGCCGTTTGCAGACTCTTCCCTTGCCTCGTTCAGAAGACGAACTGTGGCAAATGGTTGAAAGGGAATGGAACCATCCCTTAGGACGCCATCCGCTCTTTTATTGACTCATGGCTAGACGTGTTTCTTCGTGTATCGCTATCCGCGGTGGACCTACATCCTACTGAGTCGACGCCGTTCTCGCTCTGTATTCTGACTATCATTTTGAAATAAAGTTCACTTATTGTTGCTTGCTGTCTCTGTCTTTTTTCCAAATTTCATCACTTTCTGACCACTCCTTCTTGGTGTTGCATTTTCAGTGTCGAGCAGTGTACTCTCCTTTTAAACGGCAACTGGTGATGAGGGGACCCAATCGTCAAATCCTGGTGGTACGATATATCGTCCACCACCTTTTTAGTTCGGTGCCACTTTAGATTCATTAGGTTATTTTGATGCAAATGAAGTGGAATATGTGCAGCGTCTTCGTCGGGACTCGAACTTGGACTTTTAGAATATGCGCTGTGTGTACTATCGTTACAGCACGAAAGCCTGCTGAAAGGCAGGGGAATATACCTTATTAAGTAAAAAAAATAGTTCTTTCTTGACAGTTATAGATAAGTGATAAGTGACGGAGGACGTGGGCACTGTCCCTTTACCTTAATGGTTAATCATGACAGTTATAGAGAATCAATTTCCCTTAAATAACTTTTAATTGAATTAAAAAAATATCATAAAGCTTAAATAGTGTATTACAGAATTTACTTGCTGGCGCTTGTCACTTTTGAGGAAAAATTAAGTGCGTTTCATAAAATTTAATTTTTTTACCTACATTCAACTGTAAGACGTCTAACATTCACAGTTAAAATATCAAGATATAAGACTAAATTCACTTTATGAATATAGTAGTGCATTATATAATTCGATAAAATATGTCAATAACGGATGACAGCAATAACGAATTTTAGTAACACCATCCCAGCTGTAGATATTACAGTGGACTTGGCTCATCCATGCTGATATATTTTCACTGATAGCTCTGTATCCTTAACACAGAAACTGAATTAGTACTGTGTGCCTTTTGTTCCCTGTTTATGTTAATACAGTATATTTAAGAATAATACATCTATACTGCATAACAAAAAAGCCTATTAATGTTCCTCTGCATATTTTCCTTGATTACAGCTAGTTAAAATTGATTTCTCTAAGACGGAAAGTAATATTTTTAATAGCCAATTTGTAAAAGCGAATGCAGATAGTTTAGTTTGCACCGATTTTACATGTATGTATGTACTTCATTCATTGAAACTTTATTAAACGTTTTCGATCGAAAATTTCATAAGAAGACAGTAAAGAAGAAAATATACAAATAGCAAATGATTCATATATACTTTCGCAATATATGCCGCTTTGAATTGTATCCGGAGAAATGAATCATCGCCAGAGGCACTGAAGAATCTAATGACTGCAACTCGTTATTACTGTGAAATAAATTCAAGCAATGTCTTGACTTTGAATGGCAGAAATGAATATTTGGCATCAATGCATGGACCTTTAAATGTTAGAAATGTCTTTCATAAATTAGCTTAATACAGCGAATGGTTAAAGTGATTATCAGTTACATATAAAATAAATCCACCATTACATATATTATAAATTATATCATAGATATCTCTTAAAATAAAACAGAGGTATGAATATCAATTCATAAGGAAACCGTAGGTTTCTTTTAAATTTCTCATTTCATTAAACTAAGCGCAGATTTAAACTACAAGTTAAATTAACGATCTTAAACCACATCAAATATATAAGGAATACGTAAAGTATTTCCTTTCTCTTTACCGCTTTGTTTCGTGGTCTAATTATAAACATACTCAATGCGTATTAGAGGTCATGGTCCGAGACCCGGTGAGGGCTCTACACAGTTTCATGTATCTTGCTATAAAAAAGAAAAAAAAAAAAAAGAAAAAAGAAACTGGAAGATTTTTCATTTTAAGTTAGTCCAAAGGAGCGTTTTTTTAACGTTTTGTGTGTTATCTTTATTTATTAAATATCATGTTCTTTTCACTTAAACAATAAAATTCAGTTCAGTTTTAATGTCGCAAAATAATTTTAAAATGAGCATATCTTTAGAATTTCCGATACACAGTTTCGCGCCCGCTGGAGATAAAAAGGTTTTCCACCCCCCGCCGTAGAGTGTTGCCATTGCTCTCTTTAAAGTCGTTGAGTTTGTTACTCAAAAATTCATTAAAGTTTTACAAAATATGAAATCAATAATAAAACAAATTCCAAATTTCAAATTTGGTCTTCCACATGCCCATATTCGTAGGAGGATTACGTCATTCAAAATTCGATGGCTCTATGTACCGTTGTTTTATCACAATGCGAGAAATAGACATAGATTTATGCAGATTTTTCATTCTTTAATTTCTTCAAATATAATGCAGGACTCTAACATTTGGTGGCAACAGTTTGAGAAGTAAAATGGACATTTATAGTGATTCAACGCAAAATCGGAAAACGAAAACAATAATCCTTAAGAAATAAAGCCCCTTTGGAATATATATATATATAAACTGATGACTCTACATTATATAATCTTCAGAAATATCGCAATTGTATTGGGGAATATTATTCATTTCCGTTTACTTTCGCAACTTGCTTAGCACATCACTTCATTATATATAGAACTGACATACGTTCATTTCAGTGCCTACTTTGTAAGGTAGCGCACTCGGCGTGCATTCGAGAGGTCCAGGTTGGAGTCCCGGCGAGGGATTTGCACAGTTTTCATGTTCATGTATCAGAAATCCTAATGACTCTATAGTGGCACCCGAACTAAAAGTTGGTGAACGATAATTCATCACCATCTGGGTTTGGGGATTGCGTCTTCTAATCCACAGTCACCTGTATAGGATATATTAAGGGGACTGTATACGATATTTTCTCCGTATTTCCAGCATGCTTTCGTATTGTAATGGTAACACACTCGGCATGTATTCGAAAGGGTCAGGTCGGAAACCTGATGAGAGCATTCCTCATTTTTCATGTCTTCTGCTTCAAAATAATCTAATTACTCTATAACTTATTAGTGCTAAAGCCGCCATTCTCGTTTTTATATAACATAATATTTAAGTAAATGGAAAGAGACTAGAAGAGAAACACGCTAATGTGACAATCAAAATCGTAAAAAACAACCTTATATTTAGCGTAGGTATAATGAAACACTCAATCGATTTCGAGGGCAGCTAAAGGTCCCTCCTCATCAGGAGAAAGAAATACATAGAAAGAAGAAAATAGGAATCACAGAAACACGTGGTGCTTATCAGCACTGCACGTGGTTATAACTAGATTTTTAATCAGAGTTGCACTGGCCGCCTACTTTTACTGAGCCAGGCTGTCTGATCAAGCATAAAGAAATATTAGCGAAGTTAAAATAGGGAGCGAGGGGCAAATGCACATTACGCTCAAAATCTGAACTTCAAATAATGGAAAGCAACCACTGAACGGATTTTTATACCCTCTGGTGCGAGGAGGTGGTGCGTTTATACCAAGTGCCTCTGGTGCGTTTATACCAAGTGCGAGGAGGTAACGCCATCTATCGGCAAAAATAATTGAATTAAGACAGTAGAATTTTAAAGGCATTAGGAAGGACTGGATTGGACTTCAAATCATTAACTAAACTTTCTAAATCTTTGTGAATGTGAAAAGCCTCAAGAAAATCCAATTCGCCTATGGAAGAAGCCTTTTGGATGATTTTTGCAGACCCAAAATCAAAATTATGGTTAAAAGTCCAGCTATGATACGCTATTGAAGACTTGTTAATAAGACCCTTTTTTGACATAAGATTCATGTTCCTTGATACGAAACTTCAACGCTCTTTTTGTTTGGCCAATATATCTTAAACCACACTGACATGATATACTATAAATTCCCCAAGAATTCAAGACAGAAACGCAATCTTTTAGAATCGAAGGATGAATTTTATTAATAGGGGAGAAACCGACTTGAAAATTGAATTTCTGGAGAATCCGTGCAATTTTATAGCTAACAGAAGGATAAAATGGAAGCACGACAAAGTCATTGATATTATTTCTAACAGTAGAATGTCTTCTTTGATGGGAATCTGAAAATTTTTTGACGGCTTTATCAATAATCACGGGAGAAAATCCACGGTCAATCGCAACTGCTCTCAAATAATTAAGTTCATTGGTAAGCAAAGATTCAGAGGAACAAACTTTTAGCGCGCGGAAAACATAATAGTAAAAAGAAGCCATTTTTTGCTTAACAGGGTGGCATGACTTGGCATGGGGTGGTAAACAAACTGCAAAGGGTTTACGGTACACAGTGGTGCTAAAATCGGTTTCATTGCGGATTATAAGAATATCGAGGAAGGGGAGGGAATTGTTGGATTCAATTTCAAGAGTGAATTGGATGGCTGGATCAATTGAATTCATAATAGATAGAATCTCGGATAAATCCTCTTTATAACCGTCAAAAAGTGCGAAAGTGTCGTCAACATACCGAATCCAAAGACGAAAAGATAATTTATCAAATAATTTCATCTCAAAATAGTGCATATAAATGTCAGCAAGTACCGGACTGAGAGGATTACCCATAGCCAATCCTTCAACTTGACGAAAATATGCATTTTGGAAAACAAAGTGGGTTTGACTTAGAGAAACTTTAGTAAGCGAAACCAACTCATTAATTTCAGTATGTGTGAAGTGAAATTCCCGAAGCCTAGTTTCAAGACAATTTAGTGCTCCTTCGACCGGAACATTAGTAAACAATGATTTGACATCAAATGAAACCATAATGGAACGAAGTGGGGAAATATTTTTAAGTTTATCAATGACTTCAACAGAATTTTTTACAGTGTGAATATTGTTATCAAGTAGAGGAGAAAATCTGGAAACTAAATATTTGGCCAAAGGATATGAAGCAGTACCTATGTTGGAAACAATTGGTCGAAAAGGAATACCGGTTTTGTGGACTTTTGGAAGAGCATAAAGTCTAGCGCAATTAGTAATAGGCGGAATAAGTGATTTCTTCAACTGAGTTGGCAGAATGTGGGAAGATTTAATAGCACTTTTTACTTTCATGAGGTCCGAAGTTGAAGGATCTTTAGGGATCGAGCAGTATGGGCCTTCATTTATCAATTTAGAGACTTCAGTAATATATGTGTGTTTGTCCATAACAACGATCTGTCCGCCCTTATCAGCTTTAGAGATAATGATATTAGTATCAGAATGAATTTCATGTAAGATATCATTTTCCTTTTTGCTAAGATTAGAACCCAAAGATTTATTGTTAAAATTAACGTTATGAGTAATTAGGTGGCGGATTGTATCCTTCTGCGTTTCCGAAATTTTGGAGAATTTAAAGGCTTTCTCTATAGGGGCGATGATTTGAGGAATTGAAGGTTTAGATGTCTTTGAAAAGTTGAAATTATATTTTAATACTTTTAACTAATCCTCCGAAAGATTCCTATTGGAGATATTAACGATGGAGTTAACGTTTACAGTGGGAAGATCAGCTAGATAATTGGGACTATCCGACTGGTGTGTGAGTTTTTGGAATTTAGAAATGAGCACATTTTTATGCCGTTGACAAACGGTATCGGTTCTAGACCAGGATGTATGTTCAAATGAGGAAAAATATTCAGTGGAGTTAGCAATTTTTAAATGGAGGTAATATAATTCAAATTCAATTTTAGATAAACGTTTGCGTGTGTCCCTTATAATGTGACGAAGAAGTGCCAATTTGAATTTATGCAAAATTTTTGAAACGTGAACGGAAGCTTTAAGGCTACATTTCACATGTATAAATTTGGGAATGAAATTTTGATGTTTGCATTTAAGTAGAAACTGTAGATGATTCAAGAATTTCGTACGCTTAAGGCGTAACTTACAAAATCGGTTCCTGTCAGTGGACATATTGTGAAAAGGGCACAAACAAGAAACAAGTGAACAAAAGAAATGTAAGTCCAAACAAGTAATTACTTATAACATGAAAAAACACCAATAAATAATGAAGACAATTTTCATCAACAAATGACAAAAACATTCCAAATGGAGAGAAACATCCAATACTGAAAACCAATAGCCACGTGGAAAGAAGCAACGAAAGTCAAAATCGTGCATGTGGTAAACCGAAAAAATATAGAATTACCTCGAAAATGCCGGTTGATAGCATAAACCAAATCCGAAAAAATGATGGTCACGTGGAAAGAAGTAAATAAAATGGTGCACGTGGTAAAACAATAAACAGTAAAATATTCTCGAAAATGCCGGTTGATAGCACAAACTAGACTAGAAGAGAAACACGCTAATGTGACAATCAAAATCATAAAAAACAACCTTATATTTAGCGTAGGTATAATGAAACACTCAATCGATTTCGAGGGCAGCTAAAGGTCCCTCCTCATCAGGAGAAAGAAATACATAGAAAGAAGAAAATAGGAATCACAGAAACACGTGGTGCTTATCAGCACTGCACGTGGTTATAACTAGATTTTTAATCAGAGTTGCACTGGCCGCCTACTTTTACTGAGCCAGGCTGTCTGATCAAGCATAAAGAAATATTAGCGAAGTTAAAATAGGGAGCGAGGGGCAAATGCACATTACGCTCAAAATCTGAACTTCAAATAATGGAAAGCAACCACTGAACGGATTTTTATACCCTCTGGTAGTACCAAGTGCGAGGAGGTAACGCCATCTATCGGCAAAAATAATTGAATTAAGACAGTAGAATTTTAAAGGCATTAGGAAGGACTGGATTGGACTTCAAATCATTAACTAAACTTTTCACATTCACAAAGATTTAGAAAGTCTTTATGCTTGATCAGACAGCCTGGCTCAGTAAAAGTAGGCGGCCAGTGCAACTCTGATTAAAAATCTAGTTATAACCACGTGCAATGCTGATAAGCACCACGTGTTTCTGTGATTCCTATTTTCTTCTTTCTATGTATTTCTTTCTCCTGATGAGGAGGGACCTTTAGCTGCCCTCGAAATCGATTGAGTGTTTCATTATACCTACGCTAAATATAAGGTTGTTTATTACGATTTTGAAATAGAAAGAGGTTGGATATATGATCCCATATTTTTATCTAAAACATTTAATTTGCTTTAACCTAAATTTTTTGGAACTTGCGTAAAACGCATGACTTGTAGCAAAAATCACTTTTGTTGAGAAAATGACATTTTCCAAAAAAATTCCTTTTTTTGTGAGAGGAAATATTTTAGAGAATGTTATTATTATATTGATGAGAAGTTCGTTGTAAACTAAAGCAGGTATTTTAAACAATTTATATATGCACATAAAATGTTTAAGTCTCACAAAAAGTATTCCCTGTCGAAATCATGTGGCATAGTAAAATAAAGTTAATTTAAACCGTTGCTAAGGAAGAGAAGCAGTGAGCCATCCGGCAGGGACGGATAAGTAAAGTTTATTATTATTTTTTTTTTTTATCTTCGTGAAAGAAATTACTTGTGAGTTGCTGCTAATTCGAAATAACAGTAAAAAATAAGCAATAAATACAATCTGATTTAGAGAGCGAGCTTTCTTATTCAAATAAAAGCGACTGTTTTATGAGAAAGTATAGATAATATAACGAAATGGAGTAAAATAAAACTCTGGTGGAAATGTTAGAATTTCTGCCAGAAATATAATTTCGAAACTACCTGGAAAAACTCGCATTTAAAAAATGTCCATTTTTGCCTTGGAAGCTTGGAACTCACTTTTATCTCCTGATTTGATAAGGAAATTAGTGCGAGGTACTAATATTTTTATTGGCTCTGTTAAGGGGGAGAACTGGGTTTCAGAAAGAAACTGTTCTGTTTCTTATACACCCCAACATAGAAATGTGCTAAAGGTGCCATTGATGTCGTGGATGCAAAAGCTGCAACGGATTCAATGGCTAAAAATCAAGTCGTTTGCCTATGGCTATTTTTCATTCCATGTTGAACATTGCTGCAATAAATGCACGGATAATTTTGCTATCAACAGAGAAACCACCTACTGGGCATCGAACCCGACGTTCATTTCCGAAAACATCGCCGTTTCAACTAATAGGAGATTGTAAGAAGTCAACAAGCAATGTTTCCACATGGTCTAAAAATAAAACTGGGCAACAATGAAGCCGGTACAACCCTTCTAAGAAAGTAAAGACTACATATAAAGGATGTGCTGTATGCGGGGCTAAACAAAGATAGAGAAACTAAGTTTATCTGTAAAAAATATGATAAACATGTATGCATGGAACATATGGCATGCATTTGCCGGAAATGTGCAAATTAAAGGTAAAATGTTTAATATATATTTAAAAGTTTGTTTTCTCTTGCCTGTTTTTGTTGTTTTATATTTTGTGCAGATTTAATGGTAAAAGATGGTAAGAAAACGCGCCCTGGATATGTCATACCCAGCGCGAGCAGTCTCGTTCGTTTTTCTCACGCGAGTAATGCTGGGTTAAACTTGTTTCCTCGAATATTATTATAAATACATTTTTCATTCAATCAATCCAATCCTCACTTCACGGCAAAGCAAATATCTATTAATTCAAAGCATCTTCATTAAAAATTGTAAAACACAGAAATCTCGAAAACACTGAATAGAGTTTATAAGGTATTTTTCCCGTCTTCTTAGCGTGCCTTCGTGGTGTAGCGGTCTTCATGCTGAACGCGTATTCCAGAAGTCCGTGATTCGGTTCCCGATGAAAGCGTTGCTCATTTTTCAATTCTCCTGATTCCGAAATGCCTAATGTCTCTACAAGTTAAAAACAGTTTAAAAAACATTAGAGTTATACATAATTATTGTACTTTTAATTGCTTACTATTTAAAAAACACAAATATTTTTGTATTAATTGGAAATTTTATTTCTGTTACCTTCCTTCTGCTATTTATGCTTTCAAACACTACTAGTTAATCTTTTTTCCTAAATAGTGCTGTCATGTATGTTGTTTCTTAGGTTATTATTTCCTTTTAGATATGAATATCGGAAGCTATTAGATTTAGGTATATTTATTAACTACTTTATACTGTCTTTCATTTGCATATCTTGGGAATATAGATATTAATAGTTATATTTTTTAGTGTGAAATGCGAATAAATTTATACTTGAGTTCAGGTAGGATACTTATTATGTTACCTTAAGAACCGCATCCTAATTTATCATGACAGGGGCAATTTTTATTGTTTCTGAGATTTAGCAGAAATAAATGTGATAATGCTGTTATCAGAAACGCTGAAACGCTTACTTTTATTTATGTCTAATTGAGTTTTATTTACTTAAAACCTACTATTAATGTTATATATTTATAATAACCGCTTTCATAATCACTCTCATTTAAGGGAAAAAATTATGAAATCTTAAATAATCGTAACTTAGAATTTAAGTTATTTAAGAAATATAGTTTAAAGTACGGAAAATAATTAAGGATATTATTAATTATGCATTTTTAGTCTAAAGAGAAATTAAAAAACTAGAGCTTTATGTACTGAAAATAATTAAAGCTATTATTAATTGTGCATATTTAGTCTAAAGAGAAAATAAAATCTATAGTTTAAAATACTGAAAATAATTAAGGCTGTTATTAATTATGCATATTTAGTCTAAATTGGAAAAAAAATATTATCTTCTGGTTTTCAGGAAATGATAAAATATTTAAAATTTATATAAATACAAGGATTACAGAATTTTAAAAAAAGAAGAAAAATATATGAATTATTAAGCTTATTTTTCTGCATAAATCAATATGTAACACAAGGACATATTAACGACATTTTCACAACTGTTGCAAATAGGTGGAAATTTGTGAACATTTAGGCGTCTTTAAAACATCGTGATACGATGCTTTCACAACCAAAATATCACTTGCGAAAGACGCAATAACGACGTCTATGCGACAAAAACCTCATCTGCAAAGACGTAATAAAGGCGTCTTTGCAACGATTGCAAAACAGTGGATGTTCGCGGACATCTGGGCGACTTAAAGACGACATATTGCAACGTTACTGCAACGACATCTGCGACGAGTTTGCAACGTCGTTACGACGCTGCTGTGCTACTTGGATTAATACAGACACCTATGTATGGTTAATACAGACACTTATGTACCTGGCGAATTATTTGCCTTCAAACATAAGACTCTTATCAACGGAGGCCATTCAGAGCTTTCTTCTACGGATATCCCATTGTCAAATGAGATTGAAGTTGTACAGAAGATCGTCACTGAAAGCATCGGGATTGATTAATGGGATGTATTTTCATATAAAATTAAATTCATTTTTAACAGCAGTTCTTTAAACTTGATTCCCAATATTCTGCGTACGGATGGCAGAGGATTTCCTCGCATGACGGAGATGCTGGAGAACGAGGATGTGATACATATATGATATAGCCTCTATATTTCACTGACTTAAGTACTGTCAGATCGCCCTGGAACTATCTCTGTATACAAGTAAAATAAAGTGAAAGACCTTGTAGAGTCCTTAGTTTTTTAGTCCAAAGGGATTTGAATCCCGAAGGACTATTAGTTTCGTTTTGGCATTTTGCGTCGGACTCATAAATGTCGGTTCACTTTTCAAACTGTTGCCACAAAATGTTAGAGTCCTGCATTATATTTGAAGAAATTAAATAATGAAAAATCTGCATAAATGTATGTATATTTCTCGTATTGTGATAAAACAACGGTACATAGAGTCATCGAATTTTGAATAACGTAATCCTCCAACGAATATGAGCATGTGGAAGACCCAAATTTGAAATTTGAAATTTGTTTTATGATCGATTTCCTATTTTTTAAAACTTTGACGAATTTTCGATTAACAAACTCAAGGATTTCAAAGCGAGCAATGGCAACGTTGTGCAGAAAAAACATTTTTATCTCCAGCGCGTGAGTCTCTGTATCGGAAATTCTAAAGATATGCTCGTTTTAAAACTATTTTGCGATATTGCTGTTGCACTGGATCTTATGGTTTAAGTGCGAGGAACATGATATTTAATAAAGAAAGGTAACACACAAAATGTTAAAAAACGCCCCTTTGGACGTAGTTTAAAATCTGAAACATTTCAGATTTTTTTTTTTTTCTTAAAAAGCAGGAAACTTCAAAAAATGGGCAACGCCCTTGCTGGGACTCGAAACTGACCCTTCCGAATACGTGCCGAGTGTGCTACCAGTACACCACAAAGGCATGCAGAAAGGAGGATGTTTGAATTAATAATTATTAAACAGCTTACCTTAAATTTTCATCGACTTATAGTTTACCTGGAAATACTTGACACAGTACTACACTCAAAGAATTGAATAGCATTTTGACTTTATCAGCTATTAGAATTGTTTACATGAGTTCATTCTTTCCTTAGCATCGAATACTAGTCGTTTGGTTTTATTTAATCTGTTGCTACAAACACACGGCAAAATTAAAAAAAATACGTTACGAATTAAACATCTGAGGCGAGTATAGAAAAAGATAAAATAAGCATAACATTTTTAAAACTGAACAGAGGGATAAAATACCTTACAACCTCTCCGAAATGTGCAAGAATTTCAAACTGCCTTGTAATAAGAATGGAAACGTATTTTGACAGCGTTACGTAGGAATTTTGTGAACGATGGCCAGGAGAGATTCATATCATGTACTGGAAATGGATTTCGTGGAGTGTGTATTACCTACTGGTCTGCTGCTTTTCACATTAGACGACGCATTTTCCAAGATTACTTAATAATGCTCCGTGAGACCTGTTATTCTTTTTTTACCTTGTTACTTTCCCCAGTTCTAAAACTTGACTATTACAGTCTAACACAGATACAATAGTTTTCTGCCAAATGGCCACCACACGTTATTCCAAGTACTGTAAAATATTACGGAAAATATATTCCAAAACAGAAAGAAGATTCTAAATTTTTCGCATGAAATAAATTATGTGAGCTAAATGCAAAAGGTTAGGGCTATATCGTTTCTCAATTTGTAAAGTTAAAAAACTTAAAATTCTAGAAAAGTTGATTAATCTTTAAGTCCTACAAAATGCCTCATATTAGGTATTAGTAGCACGTTGCTTCGAAAGATGATTTTAGTAATAATATGTGAGAAATTTATAGTTATTTATTCAGCCAGTATAAAATTAGTTTCTGTATTATAATAACTAATTTTACATTACAACCGCTTTTCCTTTTATTTGTCAAAGGATTTGAAATAATAAATAATAAATTTAAGTCGAAATATTTCTACTACTACATCTTATTTCAACAATATATACTTCTTATTTCAACGATATGTATCAATATTTTGATATAAACACGCATATTTACTTAACTCAATGCAAAAGTATATCCCAAAATACTTCTAACTTCTTCGTTTGTATTATTATTTCCCTTTTTTTCCGTTTCACCAGACATTCTACAATATTGTAGGAGTTTACTGAAGAGACGTAGCACAGCACACAAATGTGCACCTGTTATACGGTTTTAGGTTTAAATGAAAATTGTGCTTCAATTTCATTATGATTATTATTGTATGAACGCAGGCCTACGAGGACATGAGAAAACAAAGTTAAAAATTGAGCTTGTCTTGTGGTGATAGCATTTCTAATATGTTTTGTTGACGCTAACAATGAAAAAGCGAAAAACCTCTAATTCAAAGTTCGAGTAAATAGCTTTCATGTTTTCGATATAGAGTATTTCTTGGAAAACTAATAATTCTTTGCTAGACAAAATTCGATTTAGAGTATTAAGAGATACAGGGATCATACAAAAATTGAGATTCTATTTACAGAACACACTATATTGCGTTACATAAAATGATTTGTAAATCCGAAGCTATAATGTCTTTGAAGCATTGAGAGATATTATTGTTTACCTAATTCACCTCATTCTTAAATTTATGTTCTAATAACAGGTCGTGAACATAAAATTAAATATAATTCGCTGTCATATTGTGCATTGATTTCAATTATTAAAGCAATTATTTAATTTGCTTAGCGATGATCTGCCGATTTATCGCATTTGCAATTAAAACGAAATATCTGTAACTCAGAAACGGATAAAAAATAACTGAAATATTTATTGAAAGTAAACCTCTTCTCACAAAAATAAAATTAAGTAAAATAACTTTGAAAAGTATCAGATTTTAACGTCCGGCTAATGGGGTTGTTAAGGTTTTTTATGCTCTCTCCGATTTCACAGTTTACCAGTCATCTGTTTCACTCACTGCAGCTAACCTATTTTTTTGACACTGTCCGAAGTAAGATTTAAAATTGATAAGCTCAAAAATATTCGCTTTTAAATTTAATTACGGACGTAACTTTAAATACAAATGTAACAAGATTCTATAGATACGGTTTTTTACTTCCTTGTACGAAGTAAAAAGGAAGTATTGAAATCGCGAAAAGATTCAGGCAGCATATTTCAACGAAAATATCAATTTTGACCGCTATCGAATGCAATTTAATGATGTTTTTGCGTGATATCTGTACGTAAGGACAGAATAAAATACTCTTTTCCTTCAAAAAAATTATAAAACTGCTTTAAAATTAATTTTGAAGAGAATTTTTCGTGGCGTCTGTACGAACGTATGTACGTACGTGCGTACGAACGTATCTCGCATAACTCAAAAACGAGTAGCCTCAGAACGTTGAAATTTTTTATATAGGACTGCTATAACATGTAAATGTGCACCTCGTGTTTTGGTTGCAATCGGCCTCACCAAACGTATATAAATATATTTATATATATATCCACTCTGTTACCCCGCTCAGTGATCTCAGTTTCTTTACTCTTATATGTTGGTAAATTGTACATTTTTTGCTTTAAAAATGATTCTATTATGTTGATTTTATCTTCGGTTAAGGTTTTTATGCCTTTAGTAAATCTGTGTGCAATATAGTTAGACTTATCAACAATTTTAAAGTTGTTAAGTGCCGCTAAGCCTTTTTTTTATGGCGGCCATTGATGTTTACATTTGAAACAGGAGACTACTGGATTTGTTGCCAATCTAGAGAAACTTAGCTTCGCAACAACAAAGATAACGCATTCATTTATTATTGCTAATTAAATCATGCTTAATTCTTTCTTGAATTTTTTCGAGAAAATAAGTGTTTGAGATTTACTTCGTAATTTTTAATATAGATATTTTGAGTTTTTATGTATTTTTGCCTTCTCGCGATGTGAGAACTGAATTAATTAAATGAGAAATACTCAATCGTCTGTGAAAAGCTGTTTCTTTTTTGGTTTTGCTTGCTTAATTTCTTTTATACATCATTCTAGCTTTATTATAGTATTTGAATAGATCATGTGGCAACGATTAGATAATTCTATTCTTTAAATGATATAAATTTTGTGCATTATGAGTTATAATATGAACGAAATATATAAGTTAACTCTTATATAATAATTGGATTATATAACAGTTAGTTTCTGTTATATAATTATAATATAAGTTAACTATTATATAATTATTAATACTGTTAAGTGAATCTAGCGCCGGAGTGTCGCTATGGGAAACAAATACTAGAGTGAATTGTAAAGAATGCATTTATTCTATTGTGGTTTATGCGCTGTAGGTGAAGTAGATTTAATTCAATCCAATAAGTTTAAATGAAATGCAAGAAAAAATGCGTATAATTTAATATTCCGTACAAGGAAGTTATGTGGTGTACACATCAGATTTTTATATGAAAGAGATCAGATTTGAAGAAATATGTTAAGTTCCAGTGAGGAATTGATCTTACAAAAGCAAAATGTATTAGAATCTAATTTAGACTTTTCTAATCGTATATTCTTAACACAAGCTTTAATTCAATCATGTATGGAAAACTTTCAGAAACTTGCAATCTGTAGTAATGATGCATTTTCGCAAATTGAGAACTAGTATATATAAAAATGCATCTCATATATTTTATCTAAAATTTAAAAAATAGTGTAAAAGATTCTGCAAAAACGGTGTAGATTAAATATTGAATCATTATTACCTAAATAACGGTGCAAGTAAGTAACTTATAGAAAGTTAGTAATATTATTAAATAAGAATTATAGAAAGTTTGTTGACGATGGCTATGGTAGTAACTAAGTTATTAGAGAACAAACAAACACACAGACTTTCTTCTTTATATATACATATATCCTATTCTTCTCTCTGAAAACATAAAATTCAATTCAACAGCAATATCTCAATATAATTTTAAAATGAGCATCTCTTTAGCATTTCCGATACACAGTATCGCGCGCTGGAGATAAAAATGTTTTTTTTTTTTTTTTTTTTTTTTCCCATACAGTTGCCATTGCTCGCTTTGACATCGCATGAGTTCGATGTTCATATTGATGAACGTCTCTCCGTAATATCATTTACTGGTCATATTAGTTGGTATCATTATTTTATCACGCAGAAATGAAACAAATTATCCTGAAAATTTTTCTATTAAATCTGCATAAGAACATATTTACTTTCAAAGCAAAAATTTGCAAGAGTTGTTTTCCCCAGCGAAAGAAGATTTTGCTCTATTTTTGGTGAAAGAATCAAAAACCCTTTCTTCGAGAAGAAAACATGTGGTTTGACAGCTGGGGGTGTGGGAGTTTCATGCGGAATAATGCGTAGTGTGTATGCAGATAATACTTTCTGCGCACTGTCCGGAATTTTTCTGCCTTCAAGCAATGAGTTTATTCTTCAGTAAGTAAACCTTATCTTCATTTTATTTAAGAAACATTGTTTCCCTTATATGTTATGTTTGCTAATCAAAGGTATCCGTAAAAAACTATGTAATGTAAAATTCGAAAATGTACTGTTACGACCACGTAAAATATTTCTTATCCGAAGTCTCATGAGTATCATATTTACACCGTTGTAGTTACCTGTCTATTATATTTCAACAACAAACTATTGTTTGCAATAAACTACTGTAAGAAGTATCATAAGTCTATGAAATTTGTAGGCTTTCATGTGTGAATCAAATCGATCATTAATTTATATTTATATACGCTATCAAAGAAGTAAGACTAAATTTCATTTTTAATTTTTAAGAGTGGGTTTTCTAATTTGATTACTTGCATTTTCCTTTCTAAAATGTATGTGCTTGATTATGTTGTTTCAAAAATAATAAATTTATGAACAGCGTATAATAGTATTCTATCTCTGTGAAATGCGTTATTTCATAATTAATGCCTATATTATGATTCTTATATAATTCATGTGTTGTACCCACTTACGTAACGGCAAAAAGGAATTTAAAGTTCTTTTATCCTTAATAACATCAAAAAGCAATCAAACCAAGATGCTTACCCAACCATTTATTTTTACCTTTTAAGCAATTGACAGAACAGTTGGTCCACTGGCTAATGTGCTCATAAAGTCTGTTGGGTTCCGTGAATGGAATGAACAAACAAGAGCTTAGCTTCTATGTCCTCCAGGACTTGACAATATAAAGTGAGGGCTGTTGAAAAAAAGGCCGGAACAAGGAGAGAAAGTACACGATAAGGTTACTGCTGTTGAATTCCAGTGATAAATAATGTAACATGACATTTCTCGTAAGTCATAGTCCTCTTGTAGGTACCAGAAGTGTTTCAATGCTCAAAATAGAGCATCATCATCATTTTCCGTAACCATTAGAAATTAGGCAAAAATGTCTCTCTGCTGACAAAAATATATAACTCTCATTCTTAGTATAATACCAACAGCCCAACCTTCGCTTTTTTCACACATTCATTTGTTCAGCTAACATGCTGGTTTTCTTCTTCTTAAAATGCTATAAACACGTGTAGAAAGGATTACGATTATGGAAAAATGGGTGCTTCTGTTATACCAGTTAATGCATTTCTAGTTATATTGACAAGTCTAAGCCGCCAAGACCTGTATCAGCCAACCACAATTGAATTTTCTTTCCAGCCATCAAACTCTCAACATCAGCTACAGCTGACCTTATAAGGTATTTCTTCCGCGTTCTTGGCATGCCTTCGTGGTGTGGTGGTCTGCACGCTGGGCGCGTATTCCAGAGGTCCGTGGTTCGATTGCTGGTGAAGTCTTTGCAAAGTTTTCATATCCCCTGCTTCCAAAAATACATAATGTTACTACTACCTAATTGTACACTTAAGTCTGGAATTGGAAGAAAATTATAAATCAAAATTGATAATGGCATAATTATTAATTGGCGTTACTTCTGTAAAATAACATAAGTTTCTTTTCCCTAACTCTTCTCATTTCATGCGTAATTTTGTATTTCATAACCCAATATCCTTAGTCTGCTTGAAAAGTGCAGTCTATAAACTCCATCCCCCACCCATCATAACAGTCCCAGGAAGTTTATTGCGATTGTACTGGAGAATTCTGTCATGAAAAATCTGAAATTTAAGAGGCAATGAAAAACTCAAGTACCGACTTGTGAGAAAGTTTTATTTTTTAACTATTGAGATTCCCGAGGTCTTTCAAAAAAGAACCTAAGGATATAAAGTAAATATTATTTTCACTGATATTGTAAATTATGATTTTCTTATCTAAATGTTTTTCTCACCAAATTTTTAAGTCTCTTACTATGAGAAAAATCATTTATTAAGAAGTATTGCGAATATATTTAAGAAGTGCACGTGAAAATATTAAATTATGGCATTTAAGCTGAATGCCTTTGATATTATTACTTTGTCCTTGTATCATCAGAAGAAGTAAAAAGCAGGAAATGTTACTATAGTTTATTACTATACTTTATTTAATCTCCCCACTGATAAACAAAAATATGAAAGAAACTAACTGCTAAATTACAGTACAGAAGTTTTACACATTTCCTGAATCTGAATTAAATTAATCTCAACAATCTGAGTCAAATCGACAAAATTTGCTGCATATCGAAATGATTGCTAACAATTGTTTTAGTTTATCATCTAAGGGAAAATCCAGGAAGCATAGACCTTTCTTATTAAATCTCGATTTTATTTATAAAAGGAATTGTTTTTCCAATACTTTTAATATAATTTAAAGACGCATAAAAATACGTAAAGTTCTTAGGTTATATTGATGCTGGAGCTTGGAAAATGTGCAATTCCTTCGCTGAGACTCAAACCCCTCAGTACACCACGTAGGCATGCGGAAAGGAGAGAGAAAATACCTTATGAGTAAGTGTAAAATAATCCACTTGTGGTGTTGTGTGTGACAATCTTAGTTTTCTGCTTTCATTCATATAAATTTTCCTGTCAGTTTTTTTCTGCTTTGGTAAAGTGTTTTTAAAAAGGCTAAACATTTTGTTTCTATTTAGAACACAGAACACTTTGTGAATTCCATCTCGAATATTAAGAAAAAAATCTGATGTGTACACCACATGACTTCCTTGTACGGAATATTAAATTATACGCATTTTTTCTTCCATTTTGTTTAAACATATTCGATTTAATTATATCTACTTCGCCGACAGCGCATAAACCACAATAGAATAAATGTATTCTTTAAAATGCACTCGATTTGTTTAACATAGTGACATTCTGGCGCTAGGTTCACTTAACAGTATTATATTTCGTTCATATTATTACTCAGAATGCACAAAATTTGTATCATTTAAAGAATTATCTAATCGTTGCCACATGTTCTATTCAAGTAGTATAATAAAGCTAGAACGATGTATAAAAGAAATTAAGCAAACAAAATAAAAAAGAAACAGTTTTTCACAGACGATTGAGTGTTTCTCATTCAATTAATTCAGTTATCACTTAACTGCAAAAAATTAAATTACTAATTATTAAAAATTAAGTAAATCTTAAACACTTATTTCCTCGAAAAAATTTCAGAAAGGATTAAGCATGATTTAAATCGCAATAATAAATGAAGGCGTATATCTTTGTTGTTGCGAAGCTACGTTTCTCTAGATTGCCAACAAATTCACTACTCAGCTGTTTCAAATGTAAACAAGCAATGGCCGCCATAAAAATAGGCTTAGCGGCACTTAAACAACTTTTAAATTATTGATAATTCTAAAAATATGGCATATAGATTTACGAAAGGCATAAAACCCTTAACCGGAAGATAAAAACAACATAATTCAATCATTTTTAAAGAAAAAAAAATGTACAATTTACAAACATATAAGAGTAAAGAACTGAGATCACTGAGCCGGGTAACATAGTGCATATCTTTATAAATATATTTATATACGTTTGACGCGGCCAATTGAAACCAAAATACGAGGTGCACATCTACATGGTATAGTAGTCATATATATATAAAATTTCAACGTTCTGAGGCTACTCGTTTTTCAATTACGTACGTACGTTCTTACGTACGTACGTACATACGTTCGTACAGACGCCACGAAAAATTCTCTTCAGAATTCATTTTAAAGCAGTTTTTTAGTTCTTTTGGAGGAAATGAGTCTTTTATTCTGTCCCTACGTACAGATATCACGCAAAAACAGCGTTAAATTGCATTCGAAAGCGGTCAAAGTGGATATTTTCGTTGAAATAGGCTGCCTGAAGCTTTTCGCGATTACAATACTTCCTTTTTACTTCGTGCAAGGAAGTAAAAATGGATCAATAATCTGGGAAATCTCTTTTCCTGAAAAAAGAAGCAAATTGGTTGCGAAAACCTAATGACTCTGTCTCTTATTTAATGAAATGTATCATTCTTTATCAATTCCTTGATAAAGAAAACCCAGACTTTCGTCAGAGGCGATAACACTGTACTCAAAAACAAGACATAATGTATTTATTTTTTATGGAATTATAATATTTGGCATGGCTATAAATAGTAGCTCTTATATCGCCAACAAAAACTGAATAACTAAATAAATAAAAATAATGTAGAAAACAATTACCCAACATTTTATTCAAGTTCTGAAACTGGTCACGTATTTGTTTTCTGGTTCCGTTGACAATTTAAGATTCTCCGAAAAGAACAGGAGATTGGAAGATGTATTTTATTATGAGAAAACTATTTTCTTATCCTTTTATTATGGGCACTATCAATATGTAAAATTGTCCTTCACAAGCATTTCGCTCACATTATTTAAATATACTCTGTCTACAATCTATATTTTAGATCAGTTCACTGATTTTAAGGCAAATCAATGTATTTAGAATTTATTCAGTATTTTCCAGATAATGTTGATCTTAACGGAAAGTTCATAATGAAATTTCAGGTAATCTTTAAAATTTTTAAATCAGTTTTCAACAAAAATCATTGATAAACTGATATTAAATGTGAGATTTTGGTAAATCATGGATTTTTAGTTCATAATAATCGTAGCTGGAAAAGAAATAACATTCCTAATTCCCGCCTTTTTAAGTGAAATCTTTCCAAGCTTTACCCACAATCTAAATATTAAGGCAGCCATTGACAAGGCAAGCTGCAATATTATATCTGCTGTGTGCCATTATGGCTTATTGACTGTAATAGTAATTGCTTAACTCTTTTATAATACCTAAAATTAATCTATTGTATATCCACGCCAAGATAATTATTTTGATTATTTTATAAAACCTGGAGTGGACCATTAATGCTTATTACCCCTAATAGTATTTATTTTCTCTTTTATAACCCCTAACATTAATCTAGTTTTGAGTAAAAGCTGAAAATATCCTCGCGTATTATTAAACAACAATTATTTACTCCTGCAAACCATTTTCTCGGGTCTATTAAGTTTTGGGCACTTTTATCGGGGTTGTGATGGCTTGAGCTGTTTTGAAGGTATGTTATATAGCTTTACTTCACGGCACCATTGTTAAATAAGAAACTACTTGCCGTGAAAGGTTTCTACTTCCTCTTAGGGAGGAAACTAAACTCTTAAGAATTTGCTAATTACCAAAACTTTTAGTGATCGTATAGTGAATTTTAATGCATTTGCGTTGTAAAAATTGCATCCCGGGACCGCGCCGTGAGAGGATCGAAAACATAAGAAAAACATATACAAGATATATAGGAAAAACATATTAAATATATAAAGAAAACATACTGTAATAGGTTTCCAGATTAAATATCAGTTTATTCAATTACATCACAATACAATAAAATCTTATCCTCATCAGAGAGTCTAAGGAGAATTCTTCAATTTGTCATTTACTTTTTTTTTCATTTAAATTCATATAAAAAAACTTAAGGTTTGTCTTGGTAATTTAAAAGGGGAAAGGGAAACAATTGAAGGCCTGAGAATTAATTTAAGATTCGACGTTGTTTTTAACTTACTTAAAGTTCAAACACAAAAAAAAATAAAACTTATCTTGGGTGGACATCTTGAAGTGGAGGACTCGTATCCTAATAAGCGTTGACGTCGGCGGGGCTCATCTTTACGGTCACAAAATGGAAGTTTCAGAAGACATCGTCCTGTCCGGGCACTATTTGCGAAAACACACACGCAGGTAACTGGTTTTCATAATGACGAAGCTATTTTTAAGTCTGGAAAACAGAAACAAGAGCACTGCTGCCCAGCACGGCTATCCTCCTGGTCTTGAAAGTCTTAAGTCCCTCCCCCGGTTCAATTTCGCCTTTTTACCAGAACGCGGCATGGGAGCATGTTTGCAGCTCCCGGCCAGAAACGTTTTTCTAGGCAATTACGGCTCACCTGTTCTTGCTCATCCCAAGAGCAAGCTTCACGAGTAACGTCCAAAGTAAGTTCCACAAGCCAGTCAGTAAGTCTCGTCTCTTAACCAAAACGCGGCCGGGGGAGCATATTTGCCGCTCCCCGCCGGAAAACATCTCTCTCCGTAAATTACATCTTTTCTATCGCTTTCAAGCAAGTTTCAAGAGTAACGTCCAAAAATGTCCAGCCAGCCAGTAAGAGAGTCATTCTAACTCGAATTTCCTTCGTTTCCTTCACAAACGCGGGCTCCCACTATGGCTTCACTTATCGCCCCCTTAATTTTGGCAAAATTTTGCGTTTTCTACCCCTGAATGCGGAAATAAGGGTGATCGCGCATGCGCGCCCTTCTTCACTTAGCCAACAACCGGACCCTCAATCGCCAAAAACCTGAATGACTTACATTGAAAGACAAGTAGCAACCTTTGACCTTTTTGTCACGTACTTCCTCTCTTAAGGTCAATTACACAATGAAAATCCTTCTAGAACATTCTAAAGGACAAAGCGCGCGAAATCATGACTTGGCAAAAAATTTCTTCCCTTTCCCTACTTCTTTCACAATGAATCAAAGCTTGTACAAAATTTGCAAATAAAAGAAAATAAATAATATTCTTTTAAACTAAATAATATTCCCAGAAGCATCTGTTTTTCCCCAAAATTAAAGCCTTAAAATAAATAATTCAGAATCAAATAAAATTAAAATTTCCATAAATCAGAAAATCATTCACCTAGTTTTTATACCGCTATCAGACAAATTCTCTACACAACAGGTATATATGAATATGTAACAGATCAGTTTTAGTTCCTGAATTTATGCATTATATTGTATTTTTCTGAAACTGAACAATTAGTTATCTTTTTGCTACTCTCGCTTAAAAAATTATCATTTTTAATAGTCTTATATTAATTAAATTGGTTACAATTTCTTTGAAGAAAGAACAAATACTTTTATTATTATTATAGGTCAATGGAGTATGTGTATGTGTAAAATAATTTTAGGTTAAAAAAACATGTTATGCTGTATTGTTTTGCCATTAAAAATATTAACTATATTTTATATATTTATCTGTGCTAAACGCACATATTTATTACATTATCAAGCATTAAAATTGTAAAAAATGCATTTAACGTTTAGCGAAAAATCTGAAAGATTACATTTCTAGGAGGAATATGGAATAAATTACACTTTCGAGATTCAAAAATGTTAATGTAGAGAGCTAATAAATTGTGATTTTGGAAAATGTTTAATATTGCGCTAAATACATCCTTTTCGGTATTGATTATAGAAAATCAAATACCGAGTTCCTCTAAGTTGTAGCTTAGACATTTTACATATAGTGTGCACAAGATTTTGGCAGTAGATGATACGTCTAGACGTCAGATATGTCTACAAAATTTATGTAAATTTGTTTGCAGTATACATTATGGGAAAAAAAAGGGAAAATAATATCACAGTAAAAATCGGTAAGCAATACCAAGCAATAACAATATCCTATAATACTACTAAGAGGCCCGCGAGCGGCCGAGCGGTAACGTCGCTGAACACTGGTAGTTTGGTCCGAAGTTCGAATCCCGTGAACGGGGCTAGCTGCATGGGCGTTTTCGTGGTTTTCCTCATGTGTACCGTGTACACGAGCCATTTCCCTTAAAACTTCCTTCACGAAGGCATCCCTTCCTTAAGGCAGATAGCCCTCGAGTGCTTTGCTGTAATCTAATAAACCAAATCAAACCAAACCTATAATTCTAAGCAATACCAATGACCATAAAACAATTAAGCTGTGTCATTCCTAAAGTAAAAGTTTAAATCTCTGTGTAAAATTAGGTTGGAAATTAGAAAATGGTTTCTAAATTCAGGAAAGAAAAACTATTATGGAAAGTTTTACTAGTTTCGTAAATACTTTGAAATGGATTTCACTGAAAAACCAGTCTTTGTATATTTCTGACTGTCTTTCAAAAAAGATTAAAGTGAATCCTTTTTATTTTGTGCCTCTTCTTTCTGCACTATTATTGCCTTTGTTTAAAGTTGCCCCTTTAAATAATATTTTTCTGATATCAGAAGATGAATCGAAAGAGATCATGCCAACTTCAATGAAACATACATTTTTCAAGACTAATTCAAATTAGAAGCACAGTGACAGAATTCATATCTTTTTAAAGGGAAGGTTGTTTATCCTCTTCGTTAATAGCATGAACAGAAAATAATTTTGGCAAAATGTCTCAGAATAGCTGCATTTTATATCTCTCAAGCTTCTGTTTTATTGAAATAAATACCAAAAGTAGATTAAATAAGTGAAAAAAATATTTTGTGAATCAAAGGTTTTATTTTTCAGACAGTCCAACAATACCGAACATGAGGCAAGAAAAGAAATAACAATGTGCGATAAGATAAACTACAAGCTACGAAAATTCGGTAGCCTGCTGTGTTAAGCAAGACTAGTAATTTTGTCCTCTTTTTCTAATGCTTTTGAATATGTGGAAAGCTAATTGAATTCAAAATTCCCCATTGAGTTTAGCTTAGCATACGTAAAACGTATGCAGCTCCAGATTCTGAATCTCAAATTTTCTAAAATAAGAAACATTCTTCTTTTGAGAACGATTTTTTCCGGAATAAATTTATCCTTTTAACATGCCTATTAATTTTTTATCAGGTCTACCTATACGAAGCGTTTAAAAAACAAGTGATGGATTTCATTTCTCTAAAGTTAATCTTAGGCATATACATCCATAGCGAAATTTCTTGAAATGAATAGCAGAATTTTAAGAACATTAAGCGGCATAGAATTTCTGTAGTGGAGTTATTTATTCATTACGCTTTTATCAGCTTAAAACTAGATTTTTAGCCTCTTATGTGCAAAATTCGTGGAGTTACTCAGAAGAAAACTTAGTCATTTAAAATACCGCCCATGACCTTTAGAGATCTTAATTAGAGACCTTAATTGGAAAAATATTTAAAGGAAGTAGAAGAATGAAAGATTAATCTTAGATTGTAGAGATATTAAGTTATTTTTATAGCAAGAGACATCAAAAATGTGCAATGCTCTCGCCGGACCTCGAACCTGGACCTCTCGAATACGCGCCGAGTGTGCCAACCATAACACCACGAAGGCATACTGATAGGAGATAGAAGATACCTTATATACTCACCGTTTTATGGGACGACTAGGGAATACGGAAACCTATCTCCAAATCCTGGTGGTGAAGAATCATCATTCATCACCTTTTGGTTCGGGCCTCTAGTGTAGATTTTTTACCTTTTTTAGGGGGAAGACGTGAAAAATGTGCAATGCTCTCGCCGGGAGGCGAACATGAGCCTCTCAAAGACGCGCCGAGTGTGCTAACCATTACAACTCAAAGGCATGTGGAAAGGAGGGAGAAAATATGTTATAAGATATTTTATTTTAAATAATTAAAACATACAGCGCATTTTATTTACTGGAAAACGTTTCAGATTCATACAGCAACAGCTAATTTTTTAAATAAACCCTTGCCATCTGCATTATTGAGAACGTTTCATTGAAGTTTTGCATTTTATTTTAAAAAGATGTGTGTTTGCAAATAAATGTAAATTTTATATCCCAAAAAAGTGCAAGTTTAATTTGAAAGTTAAATGTTTCAAATGTTTGGATTAACATTATTTAACGTAAACATAAATACTATTAATAATGAGAAAGTATTTCGTTATCTTTCTATCCAATCTACTCAGATACATGCGATATTTTTGGGGAGGAGGGCAGAACAATTTTATTTTTTTTATCTCAAGTATTTTATTTTATTTTAACATTCGAAAATGTTTAACTAATCATAAATACCCTCATATTCATTATTATATTGTTACTAATACATATACATAAGTCATTTTCTCACCCACATACGGGAAAATCTCATAGTTTCACATTTTTTAAAAATCTTTCTCCATTTAAATTAATTTGTGCCTAAAATTGGTGAGTAAAAATTCAAGGCATTCAGGATTTTAAATTTTTAAGTCTTTCCTGTTATGCAAGATATCAAAAAAAAAAAAAATCAAAAAGGACGTAAGGAGAAAATCCTTTTTTTAAGCTTAAAATTCTTTCCTCGAACTTTCTGAGAAATGAAATAAAACTACTGACATGGAGATGTAAAGAAAGAACAGGGTTTATTAATTAATGGGGGCCTTAAATGTGGGAAACCACAAGAAAAAAAAATTAGAAGATTCCGTGATTGAATATTTTAAGCATGCCAAAGCAATATGTACGTAATAAATGGAAGGTGAATTTAATACTGTAACAATAACAGTCGGAGAACGAACTTTCTACTTTCAGTCGTTAAAGACGAGTAGAGAAGAGAAGAAAATAAACCTCAGGTAAACCTTAAAACTCCTTCAGAATACGAAAGCAGATGAAACGAGCTGTTCCAAAATTAGCAAGCAAACATTTCCCCAAACCAATAACCCTGCAGTTCCGGTAAACACCTTTCTAGCAAGTAACTCATGAAAGACATAGTGGAATAACTCTTCCCTCTTCGGTTGCTTATTGATCCGTTTCGTTGTTCGCTTTTGGCATTAGCGAAATGCTTTTCGAATAAACAGGGAAATTGAATTCGCGCGTCATTTGCTACCCTGTTAGACCCCCATCGATTTGTGGGAGAGAGGGAAGGAGTTTTCGATGGGGATCGAAGAATTTTCTTCCCCGAATCTGACCTCTCGCGAGTTTTTAGCAGAAATCGGCTTAATGGATCTCTTGAAAAGAAGAGAATGGAATAGATATTCGAGGCCCTTTACTTGTTTGGGGAAATTGTGAAAGGAAGCACAAGCGCTGGCACTGACAGTTGACGAGAGCTTTTCCGCGCTGTAATTTATTAAAGTTAAGGGTGATAATACATAGATTCTGGCAGAATTTGTTCGATAAATGACATTTAGAAACAATGCCTGTCGCAAATCATGTGACAGAAACACTGTCACAAATGAAGCGCTTGATTAGCGTATGCTGGACTTTCATGAAATTTTTAATTTAGCAGTTGACTGTAAACCTTGAAGGAATGTCTTGGATAATTTAAGATCCTGAATGAACTTAAAAGACAATAAAAGAAAGGAAGTCGAAATTCTGTGCCTTGCTTTTTTTATCTATTTTAAAGTATTCTTTGAAAGAGGAATGAATCTTTCGTAATTGCTACTCGAGACGTGAGTTGACCTCATATAATTCGGAAATATAACACAACTGTAAGGGTTTCTTTCTTCCTTTTTCTTTTTTAATAACTTATTTAAATTTAAAAGTTATGAATTGAGTGTACTATTAAAAGGGAAATAAAAATTATAAACAAATGAACAAAAAAATGAACGGATTCAGATTTTTAACGTCGCAATAGAGGTTTTTCATGCTCTCGTCGAGAATCACAGGTTACCAACATGCTCTTCTGCTAACATAACATTTTCGTATTTTTAGCTTTATTACTAAGCATCTATTTCTTGGCACTTAACGCTACATAAATGTACAAAAGCAAAATTTATGGTTTGTTAAAAGCAGAACTTTTTTTTAAATTTACGATATAGTGGTAATTTTTGTCATACATTTTTAGGCCATAAGATCTATTATCATCGAATTTACTGTTTGCGTGAAATCACTACTGTTGTCCGTACCACTTTTCACATTAACTAAATGGCGTGGCCAGCCGTTTAAAATATTTATTATAAAAAAAAAAAACAAGTAATTATTTTAATACGTCCATCTAGTTTATTTCTTTTAAATCACTCAGTTTGTTGATCAATAATAGGCAGATTGAATTTAAAAACAAAACTAAATATATAAAACTAAACTGTTTGCCAAATGGCTACAAAAAGGTGCGCTGAGGTTAAACATATTTTATATATTTATACAGGGTGTATCAGAACAGCGATAGCAAACTTTCAGGAGAGATACAGCGCACCTAGACAATGGGAAATCACATAGGAATACATGGTCGGAAACGCTTTCCTGGCGCGATAGTGACGACACAAAAGTCAAGAAAGAAAGGACACCAACGGTGTGAGAAAACATGTTTATTATTCGGAGTACAACTAAAACAAATTAAAAACAGCATAAAGAGACAACGAAAATCATCAGAGAATGTGTTCGAAATTACGTCCTGGACCGTTATGCAAGAAACCGTGCGTCATGCGTCTCCTATGCGATCTTCCATGCGCCAGAGAAGTGAGGCCTGCATCACGGTCCGGGGTCGTAATTTCGAACACCTTCTTTAATGACGATCGCTGTTTGTTCTTGTTCTTATTTGTAGGCTTCTGCTATACTAACTGGGTTGTTTTGTGCTCGCCAGTGTATTTAACAAAAGAAGGAGTAAAAAGAACAGTTGCCGTTGAATGATGCCACCACTGACAATAGTGTCACAGTGGAACCAAATTCTTTTTTATGTATTTTTCAATTTTGATAATGAGGGATAAACGAATCATACTGTAGGTGGTATCAATGTTATCTGTTTGATTGAGTTGAAATAATAGTATTGGTTGTTATGTACGATTTTATAGACTGAGTGTCCTTTTTTGTAAGTGTTTCAAAGATTTCTCTCTTTTCCACGTTTATAGGAAGTCCGCGTATGTCGATATTGATAGGCCTTTTGTGCTTAGAGGTGACATAGCGTTGTTTTTTAAGCTCCGAAAAGTTAAGGTCTAGATTCAAGGTTGCTTTATCAGAAGGTCAAACCATGATTGAAGTAATATTTTTTCGGTTTCTGTTATATTGTGGGAGAAACCTTCTACTGTCGTCTTTGGCGTTCGTTCTGAGGTGAGGAATTAGTACTATAATCCAGAAGACAAAATTTGCTTTTGGTAGGAAGTTTTTTTTTTTTTTTTTTTTTTTTTTTTTTTTTTTTTGTTAAGTAGGATTTTTTAGCGGTTTCCGCCGAAAACGTTGCGGAGAAAACAACGAAGGAGGAAAAGTCGTGGTGCAAAACTTCGCAGTTCTAAAACACAGCGGTACAAAATATCGAGGTCGAAAATAAAGCTGCTCAAAAACTTCGCAGTTTAAAAACATCTTCGTCAAAAATATCGTGGTAAAAAATAAAATACCTACAAATCATCGCATGACGATATCATCGCACACATGCTCTTTCAGGTTTTGAAAGTTGTAAATGCATATTTATAAAAAGATCATAGAGCGCAAGAAGGAAAGAAGGATTCTAGAGCGCAAGGGTATTTCATATATTTGGACGAACTAATATATTTTTGTTGAAAAATTAAAAAGGATAACTGATAATTTTTCATGAAAAATATAGTCCAAGAATGATTAAAAAGGAAGATAAATAACTTCTTAAAAATTCCTTAATTAATGATCAAGTTATGTTCTTTCACATTTGTTAATCTGACATTGTTTTAATGTAAATTACATATTGTTTTGTTTACGTTTATTCTTAAAGTGTCCTTGACATTTTCATGTATAGCGTGTTATAATTTTTTTGGACATCGATTTGTTAATAATGACGGAAGTGTTAAATCGCATAGTGACATAAATGTGTCATAGGTTTAGTGTATCGTGTTTTGACATAAATGTGTCACTATGCGATTTGAATAACGCATGTATTCGATGTTCTCGTCCGGCGATGATTTATTTTTACCACGATATTTTCAAAGACGATGTTTTTAAGCTGCGAAGTTTTTGAACCGCTGTATTTTTAACCACGCTATTTTAGAACTGCGATGTCTTCTCTATGCGATGTTTTCTACGACGTTATTTTGTACCACGACGTTTTCTTCTTGCGTCGTTTTCTCCGCGACTTTTTTGTCCGCGATGTTTTCAGCTGTAACCATTTTAGTTGGCTTAGTGTCTTTTTTTAAAACAGCAATATTCTTCTCACTATCTTCTGAAGTTCGTTGTATATTTGCTTTTTTTTTTTCAGATTTTGGTTATGAGTAGGTTTAGTATTTGACTGATCAGCGGCTAGAAGATAGTTTCTTGCGTGCGAGTGAATAACAGATAATTTAACCCTCAGCGGCTGAATGCTTCTTCTGCACAAGTCAATCATCAGAGCAAACTCCTTGGAGTAGTAATGAAGTATCGCGACTTGGCGTATCCTATCGGTATATCATTTGCATTGATGAGATTTTGAGTAACCTAAGTTGATGGTAGTTGATGAATTTTTGATTATCCGTATTCTCCAAGGACTACAGAAATTCATAAAGTTTTGAATTTATAATAGCACTATTCAAGTGTGTAATAGTATTAAAACCCTTATTAATGGTTGATACTAATAGCAGCATGTTTAATTCCGGAGACTTTGCTGCAAGTGCATATTAAATGATAAAATAATACGGTGCTGCTTGACAAGTCAGGTATCCTAATCTCATTTGAATAGAATATCATTTGAATGCTCTTAAATGAAGTGAGGAAGTACATTAAATAACCCTTAGGACAATTTCATATAAAAAAGGAGTCATTGTCAAATGAATGTTTGTCAATGGTGAAGACAAACCACATGATAAGTGAAGACGGAACATGAAATCATGTGACTGTGGAGTCTGGCATCACAGTTTATATTAATCTATATTATGTCTACTTATTGCAGTCGCGTTGTGAAGATGATCTTGTATGAAGAAAGGCGAAGAGAATACATTTTAGGTAATGCTAACACAGTCAGCATATAAGGTACTTTTTCCCTCTTTTCTGAATTTCTTCACAATGTAACTAGCACACTCGGCGCGTATTCAAGAGGTACAGGATCGAGTTCGGGCGAGGACATTGCACATTTTTTACGTGTTCCTGTTTCAAAATATCTTATTGTATGCACAGTGACGACAACACGAGAAAGGTAGTGGATGATGATTCTGCACCACCAGGATTTGGAGATTGGGTTCCTTAATATCCAGTTGCCCTTTTAAAGGAAGAGTATATAAGGTATTTTCTGCCTCCTTTCTGCATGCCTTCGTGGTGTAACAGCAGCACATTCGGCGCGTATTCCAGAGGTCCAGGTTTTGCGAGAGTATTGTTTATTTGTCATGCAACAGAAGCATAAATCTAAATGATTCTACTAGCTGATCAATGTCTATTAATGCTTAAGAATATTTAGCAATGCTTTTGTATTAAATAGTGTGTATTCAGAGAAGGTTTTGATTAACTTCATGAGTTGATTTATTTTGTTCATTTTACTGATCATTTTCGAGCAAAGTTTGAGTTATACTGTAAAGTAAAACAATAAAATTACTCATTCATCTTCCTCAGTTTTTATTTAAAATCATTTATTTATTATTTCATTGTCGTTTAATTTTATCGCCAAGTCTCAAAATATATATGCCACTTTAAAGTTAGATTTCTTCTCTACTTTTTATTACCCCCATGCAATTCTTACTATAGCAAGTTTTCCGCGCGAGCTAATTCGATTCGTTTAAGAATCGGGGTTTAATAGGGTAGAATAATCTTCTTATAATATCATTTCAGCGGGGCGGAGGCAGAATATCTTATCTTTAATTTCCTGGAACGAAATGGCTCTAAAAGCCAGAGCTATTTAACTTAAAACGAATGTGTCAATAGAAAGTTAAAGTAACTTGCTAATTTTATTTTTCTGTGTAAATCATATACTTTTATTGCTTTGCAAATATTATGAAAACGGTAGGTATATTGATAAAGAACATTCTGTGATCGTTAAATATTAAACGCAAGGAAATAATCACGTAAGAGTACATAAAAGAAAATAGCCCTAACAATTAATTACTTTTACAAAAAGAACAGCATAATTAAAATTTTGCATTCAACAATTTTATTTAATTCAGCACATTTTAGGTACCTTTTTGCATAAATAACCACGAAGACTAACAATTACTGAATAGATTTATTCTCTAAGGGCGTACATCACGAAAAGGTATTAGGCTCTCATGCAGAAATCTTACATTAATCTATTAATGTACATTATGGTCTGTTTGTCTTCTGCCAAATGAAAGAAAAGAATTCACTCGAATGTGAAGAACAACGTAAAAAAATGGTAACCTGAAAAAGAAAATGCTGTCTCATTCATTTATTTTGTGAGTTAAGATTTTTTCTTATAGTTTTCTAACTATTTATTTTTTTCTTTCACATAAAAAGAGGGGGAAAACATGAATATCGGATATTTATGTACTTATTTGTTGCTTTCTTAGTAGGTAAAATGTTTTTATATTAAATTAGAAACAAATGGGTAGTTTGATTACTGACATTTTAAAGATATTTTCTTTATTAACAATTCACTCATTCAGAATTTTTTTTTTTAAATATAGATGTAGTCAAAGAATTTATGTTTTATCTCTCTTAGTTAATCTGCAACATTTATGTCCAGTTCGACATTATTGATTTTTAATTTCAGAAACATATTTTTGCATGAAGCTGTTTTCAAACCTTAAATATGTTGTTTCCCTTTTAAATCTCAAAGCATATAATTTTTGGAAAATAAGGGAAATCTGAAGTAAATTGTCAGACGATTTTATTTTTCGTTTGAAGGAATTATAAGGTATTTTCTCCCTCTTTTTCGCATGCTTCCTGTTTTAACGGTAGCACACTCGGCTAGTATTTCGAGAGGCTACGTTTCTACTTCCGGTGAGGGCACTATTCATTTTTCACATCTCCTGCTTAAAAGAATCCTGATGACTTTACCTGGTTCGCCCGAACTAAAATGTGGTGGATGATGATTCTTCACCACCAAAATTTGGCGACTGGGTCCCGTATCCTCAGTCGCTAAATCTTTCCTCCCTTCTTTTTGCATGCCTTTGTGGCGTAATGGTAGCACACTCGGTGCGTGATCGAAACGTCTAGATTCGTGTTCTGGCGAGGGCATTTCACATTTTTCATATCTGCAGTTTCAAAAACCCTAATATCGAAACAGAATACTAAACCTAAGTAAAATACATAGGCTGGGAAAGTATAGCGACACTTGATAAGGCTGAGATGTGACAAAACTTTTACATGTAATTAAATGTATGTTTCTGAAGAAGAGGGCAGGCTTGCAATATCTGTTCTAACTTATTCTACATGCACCATTTAAAATCGGTGATGAATGAAAATTCTGTGGAATTCAAGCACGATTTTTCAGGTCCATCTCATCCAGCTATTTAATTCCAAACTTGCCATATGAAAATGGATAATCCAGTTTTGGCAAACATATGAATATTTAACAAGCTACTTTTTAAACGACGAAGGTGTAGAATAATCTATAATATAGAACTACAACTGGGAATGTGTAACTTGCCTCGCAGAAACCAAAATGTATATAAGCGACTGCCTACCATAATTTTCCAATTGATCTAATGTATACACTTCTGTTATAATCGCTTGACATTACTCATACTTGCAGGTTATCTTCAGAAGGAGAATTTTAACAATATTCGTCATTTTACAAAACGTGTTTCCATTGTTCTATTTCAAAACTGCGTGGAGCTTTGTGCAACTTCAAGCTTCACAGAGCATTGTCTGTCTGTAGTTTTCTGATGGGCAACGACTCGTCAATATTATCTGTTCCTTTCAATTTAAGCTGGCCAATCCCATTGCTAATGGTGAATTTTAACATACTTGCTGAAACTCATAATATGGAAATCATTATCTCTTCCGTCAGAAAAAGTAAGACACTTTTTAATTGCTTCATTTGTGTTATATTTTTGAGTCACTTCCATGAGTTGAAAAACCTCATCACTGCTTGCATTAGTACTATGATTTCCGCTAAATTTGAAAGGACTATTCCTCGGTACCTTTTAAAAAACTGCGTGAGTTTCCGCTCTCAGAACAACCTTTTAAATCATCGGGTTGCTGGAAAACTTTAAACATTCAACTCATTTAAACGTCCCAGGAATTTCAACAATATCGCACGTCTGATGCTCTTCATATTTATCGCAAAGTGTGAATAACGCAAAGCAAGAGCAGCAAAAATTGTGTTTAAGCAATAGGTAGGATTTTCGATATTTTTGTTAGATGACTTTTAAAAGAAATCTGGCAATAGTTCAAAACCAGAAGAATTTTTGAGTAAAGATTTGAGTAATCTATAGACGTCAAGCAGAGAAATTTTAAGGAATTAGAAACGTCCAGAATGAGACAATAAATTTTAAAAGCGTGAATCCAGAAGAGAATTATTGATACGATATAGGTCATCCTCTGAAAACAATGCTGAAGCGATTATTCTTATAAAAGACCTATACAAGTTTTTATATATTACTGAATATATTACAAGAAAATATTACAAGGAAAAAGACCATACTTTTTTAAAAGCGAATGTGTTTCAGAAGTATAATATGTTTACGAAAGCAGAGAATGTGTCGAAAACGGACCACATTCTGAAACACAGTCTACTTCTATTAATGAGTAACATATCGTTAAAGTCAGACTTTTGCGTCTACCAACTGTTCTACAGAAATTAGGCATATTATAGCACAAGTCTCTATAACATTTGGTGAGAACCAGCGGCCGAGCGGTAACATCGCTGAGCACTGGTAGTTCGGTCCGGGATTAGAATCCCGGCGAATGGGCTGGCTGTATAGGCGTTTTCGTGTTTTCCCCATGCATAACGTGTATATGAACCAGATTCCTTGGAAAGTCCTCCAGAAATCATCCTACTCCTTAGGGAGTCAGCCCTAATGTGCTTTGCCATAAGCAACTAAACCTAAACCAAATCCTATATCATTTTTATCATATCAAGCAAATTTAATAGATCATTTAGGCTCACTTCTTTTCTGTTCCTGCAAAAAAACTCAAGGCTTATCGAAATCAAATCTATGCTGCAATGGCCCAAGATATGTATTTGGAAGGCCATTTCTTCTTAAAACGTAATTATCACCAAATATAAAACATTTACCTGCTGTTTTAATACTGATACAGTTTCAATGATTAAGAGAACAGCGCTCAAAAGTCGAAGTAAACCCGAAAAGACTGAGTCGGATTAACTAAAAATCAATGAAATGTTGACTGTTTTCTAAGACAGTGTCGTGGTAATGAATTTATAACAACTGGAAAATTTTTAAAAAACAGATTTCAAAATAACCTTTATGGGTTTTCACAGCAACAGTTACGCTGTTTTTTAATGAATATTAACTAGCTAATTATTTTAACAAAAAATAACATAGCATTTTAAACGTATCCCTAAACGAGCAAATCATGTGAGGTTAAGTTGTTTTGCTCTAGGAAGATAGCAGTATAAACTAAACCGCAGTCGTATTCCGACTAATTGAATACTGCACTTAATTCACAAATATTACAATATGTTGTTCGTATTCCTGAATCCTGTCCCTTAATTTTTCAATTGATATATATATCAGATGAAGTAATTAACATATATAAAATGGTATTCGTTTAAAATGTGATTAGTTATATTGTTTAGCCCTGTTGGCGTATTAAACTGAAAAAAATGTCCAAGAAAGATGAAGGTATAAGCATCTCTTATATTATTGAAAATAATTTTGTAAGAAATATCACAATAAATGCTTAGGAATATATTTCGTAAGACTTATTAATTTCTTTCTAATATTGAGAGATTCTGTTTTTTCCCAATGAAACCATGACTGCATTTGATAATAAAAGTAAATACTTTCCCATATTTTCTGTATGGAGTTATGAATATGTATTTAAACAATTGATTTTCTTGCTAAACTAATTGAGAAGTCGTATGTGTTAAGAGTTTCTAAACATTGCAGAAATTCTAGGTTATTACGTACATATACTTACAATTTACAGGCATTAGCATTTTCAGAACTATACAGAAATATCCTTATTAAAAGTAAGACATTTTCCAACAACCGTGATATGTTCTAAGCATTTCGTAGCAAGAGTAGCTTAAGGCACTTTAATTCTTTCTGAGATAAGAGCTTTTCAAAGATTAGTTTTCTAAGGAACCTCAATAAAATAAAATTACATAGATTTTAAAATACATATGCACAGATGATAATTCATTTACATGCGGACATGATTCATATCCCATGGCTGCATTTTTGCACTTGAGCAAGTTACGAGAACTGATAGCTTGAAGCAATACTGAAGAAGTTGCCTTTCACCTTAAACTGGAAAAAGCTACATCAAAGCAAATCGATTTATTTCATTTGAAAATAAGATTTTCAATATTTAAAGCTGAAAAAGGTTTCAATGGATTCAAGGAAAATTATCTTAACATTTTGTAGTAGATACATGCAAAAGTGTGTTTCTATTGCACCAAATAAAAAAAAAATAGATTTTAGAGAATACATTAAATTTTGAAATACATGATTCAAAATAAAAGCAAAGGACTCAATGTAAATGAAATAGATTCTTTTAACATTAATCAGAAACGAGTTACATTGTATGTTATGCAATTTATGTCTCATCATTTAAAATCTCTCTCTCTCTCTCTATATATATACATACATATATATACGTACACATATATATATATATACATATATATATATATATATATATATATAAATATATATATATATATACATAAGACAATCTTGCGCTAAAGCTGCACTTTAAAAATAACCAGTTTGAAAGTGAAGTGGACAAAGAAAATTATATAATGGTAAAATCAGAGGTAATCTTAATTATCTTATCTAACGTAAAATTGTTGACAACACAGAAATAATTGTATTGAACGAGGAAAATGTTAAAAATTAAAAGTAAATAGTCTAAAGAAAAACTATTAAAACTGCAGTGTAATCATATTCGAAAGTTTTTACCAAAATGGCCAAAACGTGTGATAAAAATGTACGATAAGAAGAAATTAATCTCCCTCACTTAACGCTTCAAACAGAACTTGTCAATTGAAAAGTGTTTTCAAGTATTAAACTCAGTCCATTATGAGTTCCAAATGCATGCTTGGTTTCTATGGACATTGAGATTTAAAACCGGTTTGCAATTGTTTCGTAATAAAATTTAATATTATCTTCCAAATGAGTCTCAAATGAGTTCAGATCTTTTCCCTATACACACACACATATATATATATATATACATACATATATATTTATATATTTATTTACGTTTGACGTTTACATATGCAGGTACATGATGCTTTATGTACGTTTGTGTTTGCGGATTTGGATTCTTATATGTCTGCTTTTGGCTTAGGAAAGAAATCTTCTACCACTTTCTTTATCGAATATCTGATACCCATTAGCATCATTGCCATACTCTTCCATGACAAACTCTCCTTCCGCCTCCCAAAAAATATTTTTTATTAGTTTTCAAAGAAAAATCTACTCTGATGTTTCTGTGCATCATAATTGTGCATTTACTGTAAGAGTTTTGCTTTCCCGTTTTAGTATTATTTTTAAATTGTGTTTGTTACTTGATGTAACTGGGGATGTTTACATAAAAGGCGTGAGAACGCTCGAAATCGTTTTTTGTATGCGAATGAATTACTCTTTTTTGCTTTACACTGTTTTGTTTTTAAAGTGCATCAGAATTGTGCATTTACTGTAACAGTTTTTTTTTTTTTTTTTTTTTTTCCGTTTTAGTATTATTTTTAAATTGCGTTTGTTACTTGATATAACTGAACATGTTTACATTAAAGGCATGATAACGCTCAAAATCATTTTTTGTGTGTGAAGGAATTACTCTTTTTTGCTTTAAACTGTTTTCTTTTTAAAGTGCATCAGAATTGTGCATTTACTGTAACAGTTTTGTTTTCCCGTTTCAGTATTATTTTTAAATTGCGTTTGTTACTTGATGTAACTGGAAATGTTTACATTAAAGGCATGAGAACGCTCAAAATCGTTTTTTGTGTGTGAAGGAATTACTCTTTTTTGCTTTAAACTGTTTTCTTTTTTAAGTGCATCAGAATTGTGCATTTACTATAACAGTTTTGCTTTCCCATTTCAGTATTATTTTTAAATTGCGTTTGTTACTTGATGTAACTGGAAATGTTTACATAAAAGGCGTGAGAACGCTCGAACTCGTTTTTTGTGTGCGAATGAATTACTCTATTTTGCTTTAAACTGTTTTCTTTTTAAAGTGCATCAGAATTGTGCATTTACTGTAACAGTTTTGCTTTCCCGTTTCAGTATTATTTTTAAATTGCGTTTGTTACTTGATGTAACTGGAAATGTTTACATTAAAGGCATGAGAACGCTCAAAATCGTTTTTTGTGTGTGAAGGAATTACTCTATTTTGCTTTAAACTGTTTTCTTTTTAAAGTGCATCAGAATTGTGCATTTACTGTAACAGTTTTGCTTTCCCGTTTCAGTATTATTTTTAAATTGCGTTTGTTACTTGATGTAACTGGAAATGTTTACATTAAAGGCATGAGAACGCTCAAAATCGTTTTTTGTGTGTGAAGGAATTACTCTTTTTTGCTTTAAACTGTTTTCTTTTTTAAGTGCATCAGAATTGTGCATTTACTATAACAGTTTTGCTTTCCCGTTTCAGTATTATTTTTAAATTGCGTTTGTTACTTGATGTAACTGGAAATGTTTACATAAAAGGCGTGAGAACGCTCGAACTCGTTTTTTGTGTGCGAATGAATTACTCTATTTTGCTTTAAACTGTTTTCTTTTTAAAGTGCATCAGAATTGTGCATTTACTGTAACAGTTTTGCTTTCCCGTTTCAGTATTATTTTTAAATTGCGTTTGTTACTTGATGTAACTGGAAATGTTTACATTAAAGGCATGAGAACGCTCAAAATCGTTTTTTGTGTGTGAAGGAATTACTCTTTTTTGCTTTAAACTGTTTTCTTTTTAAAGTGCATCAGAATTGTGCATTTACTGTAACAGTTTTTTTTCCGTTTAAGTATTATTTTTAAATTGCGTTTGTTACTTGATGTAACTGGAAATGTTTACATTATAGGCATGAGAACGCTCAAAATCGTTTTTTGTGTGTGAAGGAATTACTCTTTTTTGCTTTAAACTGTTTTCTTTTTAAAGTGCATCAGAATTGTGCATTTACTGTAACAGTTTTGCTTTCCCGTTTCACTATTATTTTTAAATTGCGTTTGTTACTTGATGTAACTGGAAACGTTTACATGAAATGCGTGAGAACGCTCGAAATCGTTTTTTGTGTGCGAATGAATTACTCTTTTTTGCTTTAGACTGTTTTGTTTTTAAAGTGCATCAGAATTGTGCATTTACTGTAACAGTTTTTTTTCCGTTTAAGTATTATTTTTAAATTGCGTTTGTTACTTGATGTAACTGGAAATGTTTACATTAAAGGCATGAGAACGCTCAAAATCGTTTTTTTGTGTGTGAAGGAATTACTCTTTTTTGCTTTAAACTGTTTTCTTTTTTAAGTGCATCAGAATTGTGCATTTACTGTAACAGTTTTGCTTTCCCGTTTAAGTATTATTTTTAAATTGCGTTTGTTACTTGATGTAACTAGGCATGTTTACATAACAGGCGTGAGAACGCTCGAAATCGTTTTTTGTGTGCGAATGAATTACTCTTTTTTGCTTTACACTGTTTTGTTTTTAAAGTGCATCAGAATTGTGCATTTACTGTAACAGTTTTTTTTCCGTTTAAGTATTATTTTTAAATTGCGTTTGTTACTTGATGTAACTGGAAATGTTTACATTAAAGGCATGAGAACGCTCAAAATCGTTTTTTGTGTGTGAAGGAATTACTCTTTTTTGCTTTAAACTGATTTCTTTTTAAAGTGCATCAGAATTGTGCATTTACTTTAACAGTTTTGCTTTCCCTTTTCAGTATTATTTTTAAATTGCGTTTGTTACTTGATGTAACTGGAAATGTTTACATTAAAGGCATGAGAACGCTCAAAATCGTTTTTTGTGTGTGAAGGAATTACTCTTTTTTGCTTTAAACTGTTTTCTTTTTTAAGTGCATCAGAATTGTGCATTTACTGTAACAGTTTTGCTTTCCCGTTTCAGTATTATTTTTAAATTGCGTTTGTTACTTGATGTAACTGGAAATGTTTACACTAAAGGCATGAGAACGCTCAAAATCGTTTTTTGTGTGTGAAGGAATTACTCTTTTTTGCTTTAAACTGTTTTCTTTTTAAAGTGCATCAGAATTGTGCATTTACTGTAACAGTTTTGCTTTCCCGTTTCAGTATTATTTTTAAATTGCGTTTGTTACTTGATGTAACTGGAAATGTTTACATTAAAGGCATGAGAACGCTCAAAATCGTTTTTTGTGTGTGAAGGAATTACTCTTTTTTGCTTTAAACTGTTTTCTTTTTAAAGTGCATCAGAATTGTGCATTTACTGTAACAGTTTTGCTTTCCCTTTCAGTATTATTTCTAAATTGCGTTTGTTACTTGATGTAACTGGAAATGTTTACATTAAAGGCATGAGAACGCTCAAAATCGTTTTTTGTGTGTGAAGGAATTACTCTTTTTTGCTTTAAACTGTTTTCTTTTTAAAGTGAATCAGAATTGTGCATTTACTGTAACAGTTTTGCTTTCCCGTTTCAGTATTATTTTTAAATTGCGTTTGTTACTTGATGTAACTGGAAATGTTTACACTAAAGGCATGAGAACGCTCAAAATCGTTTTTTGTGTGTGAAGGAATTACTCTTTTTTGCTTTAAACTGTGTTCTTTTTAAAGTGCATCAGAATTGTGCATTTACTGTAACAGTTTTTTTTCCGTATAAGTATTATTTTTAAATTGCGTTTGTTACTTGATGTAACTGGAAATGTTTACATTAAAGGCATGAGAACGCTCAAAATCGTTTTTTGTGCGTGAAGGAATTACTCTTTTTTGCTTTAAACTGTTTTCTTTTTAAAGTGCGTCAGAATTGTGCATTTACTGTAACAGTTTTGCTTTCCCGTTTGAGTATTATTTTTAAATTGCGTTTGTTACTTGATGTAACTGGAAATGTTTGCATTAAAGGCATGAGAACGCTCAAAATCGTTTTTTGTGTGTGAAGGAATTACTCTTTTTTGCTTTAAACTGTTTTCTTTTTAAAGTGAATCAGAATTGTGCATTTACTGTAACAGTTTTGCTTTCCCGTTTCAGTATTATTTTTAAATTGCGTTTGTTACTTGATGTAACTGGAAATGTTTACACTAAAGGCATGACAACGCTCAAAATCGTTTTTTGTGTGTGAAGGAATTACTCTTTTTTGCTTTAAACTGTGTTCTTTTTAAAGTGCATCAGAATTGTGCATTTACTGTAACAGTTTTTTTTCCGTATAAGTATTATTTTTAAATTGCGTTTGTTACTTGATGTAACTGGAAATGTTTACATTAAAGGCATGAGAACGCTCAAAATCGTTTTTTGTGCGTGAAGGAATTACTCTTTTTTGCTTTAAACTGTTTTCTTTTTAAAGTGCATCAGAATTGTGCATTTACTGTAACAGTTTTGCTTTCCCTTTCAGTATTATTTTTAAATTGCGTTTGTTACTTGATGTAACTGGAAATGTTTACATTATAGGCATGAGAACGCTCAAAATCGTTTTTTGTGTGTGAAGGAATTACTCTTTTTTGCTTTAAACTGTTTTCTTTTTAAAGTGCATCAGAATTGTGCATTTACTGTAACAGTTTTGCTTTCCCGTTTCAGTATTATTTTTAAATTGCGTTTGTTACTTGATGTAACTGGAAACGTTTACATGAAATGCGTGAGAACGCTCGAAATCGTTTTTTGTGTGCGAATGAATTACTCTTTTTTGCTTTAGACTGTTTTGTTTTTAAAGTGCATCAGAATTGTGCATTTACTGTAACAGTTTTTTTTCCGTTTAAGTATTATTTTTAAATTGCGTTTGTTACTTGATGTAACTGGAAATGTTTACATTAAAGGCATGAGAACGCTCAAAATCGTTTTTTGTGCGTGAAGGAATTACTCTTTTTTGCTTTAAACTGTTTTCTTTTTAAAGTGCATCAGAATTGTCCATTTACTGTAACAGTTTTGCTTTCCCTTTCAGTATTATTTTTAAATTGCGTTTGTTACTTGATGTAACTGGAAATGTTTACATTAAAGGCATGAGAACGCTCAAAATCGTTTTTTGTGTGTGAAGGAATTACTCTTTTTTGCTTTAAACTGTTTTCTTTTTAAAGTGCATCAGAATTGTGCATTTACTGTAACAGTTTTGCTTTCCCGTTTAAGTATTATTTTTAAATTGCGTTTGTTACTTGATGTAACTGGAAATGTTTACATTAAAGGTATGAGAACGCTCAAAATCGTTTTTTGTGTGTGAAGGAATTACTCTTTTTTGCTTTAAACTGTTTTCTTTTTAAAGTGCATCAGAATTGTGCATTTACTGTAACAGTTTTGCTTTCCCGTTTCAGTATTATTTTTAAATTGCGTTTGTTACTTGATGTAACTGGAAATGTTTACATTAAAGGCATGAGAACGCTCAAAATCGTTTTTTGTGTGTGTAGGAATTACTCTTTTTTGCTTTAAACTGTTTTCTTTTTAAAGTGCATCAGAATTGTGCATTTACTGTAACAGTTTTGCTTTCCCTTTCAGTATTATTTTTAAATTGCGTTTGTTACTTGATGTAACTGGAAATGTTTACATTAAAGGCATGAGAACGCTCAAAATCGTTTTTTGTGTGTGAAGGAATTACTCTTTTTTGCTTTAAACTGTTTTCTTTTTAAAGTGAATCAGAATTGTGCATTTACTGTAACAGTTTTGCTTTCCCGTTTCAGTATTATTTTTAAATTGCGTTTGTTACTTGATGTAACTGGAAATGTTTACACTAAAGGCATGAGAACGCTCAAAATCGTTTTTTGTGTGTGAAGGAATTACTCTTTTTTGCTTTAAACTGTGTTCTTTTTAAAGTGCATCAGAATTGTGCATTTACTGTAACAGTTTTGCTTTCCCGTTTCAGTATTATTTTTAAATTGCGTTTGTTACTTGATGTAACTGGAAATGTTTACATTAAAGGCATGAGAACGCTCAAAATCGTTTTTTGTGTGTGAAGGAATTACTCTTTTTTGCTTTAAACTGTTTGCTTTTTAAAGTGCATCAGAATTGTGCATTTACTGTAACAGTTTTGCTTTCCCTTTCAGTATTATTTCTAAATTGCGTTTGTTACTTGATGTAACTGGAAATGTTTACATTAAAGGCATGAGAACGCTCAAAATCGTTTTTTGTGTGTGAAGGAATTACTCTTTTTTGCTTTAAACTGTTTTCTTTTTAAAGTGCATCAGAATTGTGCATTTACTGTAACAGTTTTGCTTTCCCGTTTCAGTATTATTTTTAAATTGCGTTTGTTACTTGATGTAACTGGAAACGTTTACATGAAATGCGTGAGAACGCTCGAAATCGTTTTTTGTGTGCGAATGAATTACTCTTTTTTGCTTTAGACTGTTTTGTTTTTAAAGTGCATCAGAATTGTGCATTTACTGTAACAGTTTTTTTTCCGTTTAAGTATTATTTTTAAATTGCGTTTGTTACTTGATGTAACTGGAAATGTTTACATTAAAGGCATGAGAACGCTCAAAATCGTTTTTTGTGCGTGAAGGAATTACTCTTTTTTGCTTTAAACTGTTTTCTTTTTAAAGTGCATCAGAATTGTGCATTTACTGTAACAGTTTTGCTTTCCCTTTCAGTATTATTTTTAAATTGCGTTTGTTACTTGATGTAACTGGAAATGTTTACATTAAAGGCATGAGAACGCTCAAAATCGTTTTTTGTGTGTGAAGGAATTACTCTTTTTTGCTTTAAACTGTTTTCTTTTTAAAGTGCATCAGAATTGTGCATTTACTGTAACAGTTTTGCTTTCCCGTTTAAGTATTATTTTTAAATTGCGTTTGTTACTTGATGTAACTGGAAATGTTTACATTAAAGGTATGAGAACGCTCAAAATCGTTTTTTGTGTGTGAAGGAATTACTCTTTTTTGCTTTAAACTGTTTTCTTTTTAAAGTGCATCAGAATTGTGCATTTACTGTAACAGTTTTGCTTTCCCGTTTCAGTATTATTTTTAAATTGCGTTTGTTACTTGATGTAACTGGAAATGTTTACATTAAAGGCATGAGAACGCTCAAAATCGTTTTTTTTTGTGTGTAGGAATTACTCTTTTTTGCTTTAAACTGTTTTCTTTTTAAAGTGCATCAGAATTGTGCATTTACTGTAACAGTTTTGCTTTCCCTTTCAGTATTATTTTTAAATTGCGTTTGTTACTTGATGTAACTGGAAATGTTTACATTAAAGGCATGAGAACGCTCAAAATCGTTTTTTGTGTGTGAAGGAATTACTCTTTTTTGCTTTAAACTGTTTTCTTTTTAAAGTGAATCAGAATTGTGCATTTACTGTAACAGTTTTGCTTTCCCGTTTAAGTATTATTTTTAAATTGCGTTTGTTACTTGATGTAACTGGAAATGTTTACACTAAAGGCATGAGAACGCTCAAAATCGTTTTTTGTGTGTGAAGGAATTACTCTTTTTTGCTTTAAACTGTGTTCTTTTTAAAGTGCATCAGAATTGTGCATTTACTGTAACAGTTTTGCTTTCCCGTTTCAGTATTATTTTTAAATTGCGTTTGTTACTTGATGTAACTGGAAATGTTTACATTAAAGGCATGAGAACGCTCAAAATCGTTTTTTGTGTGTGAAGGAATTACTCTTTTTTGCTTTAAACTGTTTTCTTTTTAAAGTGCATCAGAATTGTGCATTTACTGTAACAGTTTTGCTTTCCCTTTCAGTATTATTTCTAAATTGCGTTTGTTACTTGATGTAACTGGAAATGTTTACATTAAAGGCATGAGAACGCTCAAAATCGTTTTTTGTGTGTGAAGGAATTACTCTTTTTTGCTTTAAACTGTTTTCTTTTTAAAGTGAATCAGAATTGTGCATTTACTGTAACAGTTTTGCTTTCCCGTTTCAGTATTATTTTTAAATTGCGTTTGTTACTTGATGTAACTGGAAATGTTTACACTAAAGGCATGAGAACGCTCAAAATCGTTTTTTGTGTGTGAAGGAATTACTCTTTTTTGCTTTAAACTGTGTTCTTTTTAAAGTGCATCAGAATTGTGCATTTACTGTAACAGTTTTTTTTCCGTATAAGTATTATTTTTAAATTGCGTTTGTTACTTGATGTAACTGGAAATGTTTACATTAAAGGCATGAGAACGCTCAAAATCGTTTTTTGTGCGTGAAGGAATTACTCTTTTTTGCTTTAAACTGTTTTCTTTTTAAAGTGAATCAGAATTGTGCATTTACTGTAACAGTTTTGCTTTCCCGTTTCAGTATTATTTTTAAATTGCGTTTGTTACTTGATGTAACTGGAAATGTTTACATTAAAGGCATGAGAACGCTCAAAATCGTTTTTTGTGTGTGAAGGAATTACTCTTTTTTGCTTTAAACTGTGTTCTTTTTAAAGTGCGTCAGAATTGTGCATTTACTGTAACAGTTTTGCTTTCCCGTTTGAGTATTATTTTTAAATTGCGTTTGTTACTTGATGTAACTGGAAATGTTTGCATTAAAGGCATGAGAACGCTCAAAATCGTTTTTTGTGTGTGAAGGAATTACTCTTTTTTGCTTTAAACTGTTTTCTTTTTAAAGTGAATCAGAATTGTGCATTTACTGTAACAGTTTTGCTTTCCCGTTTCAGTATTCTTTTTAAATTGCGTTTGTTACTTGATGTAACTGGAAATGTTTACATTAAAGGCATGAGAACGCTCAAAATCGTTTTTTGTGTGTGAAGGAATTACTCTTTTTTGCTTTAAACTGTGTTCTTTTTAAAGTGCGTCAGAATTGTGCATTTACTGTAACAGTTTTGCTTTCCCGTTTGAGTATTATTTTTAAATTGCGTTTGTTACTTGATGTAACTGGAAATGTTTGCATTAAAGGCATGAGAACGCTCAAAATCGTTTTTTGTGTGTGAAGGAATTACTCTTTTTTGCTTTAAACTGTTTTCTTTTTAAAGTGCATCAGAATTGTGCATTTACTGTAACAGTTTTGCTTTCCCGTTTCAGTATTATTTTTAAATTGCGTTTGTTACTTGATGTAACTGGAAATGTTTACATTAAAGGCATGAGAACGCTCAAAATCGTTTTTTGTGTGTGAAGGAATTACTCTTTTTTGCTTTAAACTGTTTTCTTTTTAAAGTGCATCAGAATTGTGCATTTACTGTAACAGTTTTGCTTTCCCGTTTCAGTATTATTTTTAAATTGCGTTTGTTACTTGATGTAACTGGAAATGTTTACATTAAAGGCATGAGAACGCTCAAAATCGTTTTTTGTGTGTGAAGGAATTACTCTTTTTTGCTTTAAACTGTGTTCTTTTTAAAGTGCGTCAGAATTGTGCATTTACTGTAACAGTTTTGCTTTCCCGTTTGAGTATTATTTTTAAATTGCGTTTGTTACTTGATGTAACTGGAAATGTTTGCATTAAAGGCATGAGAACGCTCAAAATCGTTTTTTGTGTGTGAAGGAATTACTCTTTTTTGCTTTAAACTGTTTTCTTTTTAAAGTGAATCAGAATTGTGCATTTACTGTAACAGTTTTGCTTTCCCGTTTCAGTATTATTTTTAAATTGCGTTTGTTACTTGATGTAACTGGAAATGTTTACACTAAAGGCATGACAACGCTCAAAATCGTTTTTTGTGTGTGAAGGAATTACTCTTTTTTGCTTTAAACTGTGTTCTTTTTAAAGTGCATCAGAATTGTGCATTTACTGTAACAGTTTTTTTTCCGTATAAGTATTATTTTTAAATTGCGTTTGTTACTTGATGTAACTGGAAATGTTTACATTAAAGGCATGAGAACGCTCAAAATCGTTTTTTGTGCGTGAAGGAATTACTCTTTTTTGCTTTAAACTGTTTTCTTTTTAAAGTGCATCAGAATTGTGCATTTACTGTAACAGTTTTGCTTTCCCTTTCAGTATTATTTTTAAATTGCGTTTGTTACTTGATGTAACTGGAAATGTTTACATTAAAGGCATGAGAACGCTCAAAATCGTTTTTTGTGTGTGAAGGAATTACTCTTTTTTGCTTTAAACTGTTTTCTTTTTAAAGTGCATCAGAATTGTGCATTTACTGTAACAGTTTTGCTTTCCCGTTTCAGTATTATTTTTAAATTGCGTTTGTTACTTGATGTAACTGGAAACGTTTACATGAAATGCGTGAGAACGCTAGAAATCGTTTTTTGTGTGCGAATGAATTACTCTTTTTTGCTTTAGACTGTTTTGTTTTTAAAGTGCATCAGAATTGTGCATTTACTGTAACAGTTTTTTTTCCGTTTAAGTATTATTTTTAAATTGCGTTTGTTACTTGATGTAACTGGAAATGTTTACATTAAAGGCATGAGAACGCTCAAAATCGTTTTTTGTGCGTGAAGGAATTACTCTTTTTTGCTTTAAACTGTTTTCTTTTTAAAGTGCATCAGAATTGTGCATTTACTGTAACAGTTTTGCTTTCCCTTTCAGTATTATTTTTAAATTGCGTTTGTTACTTGATGTAACTGGAAATGTTTACATTAAAGGCATGAGAACGCTCAAAATCGTTTTTTGTGTGTGAAGGAATTACTCTTTTTTGCTTTAAACTGTTTTCTTTTTAAAGTGCATCAGAATTGTGCATTTACTGTAACAGTTTTGCTTTCCCGTTTAAGTATTATTTTTAAATTGCGTTTGTTACTTGATGTAACTGGAAATGTTTACATTAAAGGTATGAGAACGCTCAAAATCGTTTTTTGTGTGTGAAGGAATTACTCTTTTTTGCTTTAAACTGTTTTCTTTTTAAAGTGCATCAGAATTGTGCATTTACTGTAACAGTTTTGCTTTCCCGTTTCAGTATTATTTTTAAATTGCGTTTGTTACTTGATGTAACTGGAAATGTTTACATTAAAGGCATGAGAACGCTCAAAATCGTTTTTTGTGTGTGTAGGAATTACTCTTTTTTGCTTTAAACTGTTTTCTTTTTAAAGTGCATCAGAATTGTGCATTTACTGTAACAGTTTTGCTTTCCCTTTCAGTATTATTTTTAAATTGCGTTTGTTACTTGATGTAACTGGAAATGTTTACATTAAAGGCATGAGAACGCTCAAAATCGTTTTTTGTGTGTGAAGGAATTACTCTTTTTTGCTTTAAACTGTTTTCTTTTTAAAGTGAATCAGAATTGTGCATTTACTGTAACAGTTTTGCTTTCCCGTTTCAGTATTATTTTTAAATTGCGTTTGTTACTTGATGTAACTGGAAATGTTTACACTAAAGGCATGAGAACGCTCAAAATCGTTTTTTGTGTGTGAAGGAATTACTCTTTTTTGCTTTAAACTGTGTTCTTTTTAAAGTGCATCAGAATTGTGCATTTACTGTAACAGTTTTTTTTCCGTATAAGTATTATTTTTAAATTGCGTTTGTTACTTGATGTAACTGGAAATGTTTACATTAAAGGCATGAGAACGCTCAAAATCGTTTTTTGTGTGTGAAGGAATTACTCTTTTTTGCTTTAAACTGTGTTCTTTTTAAAGTGCATCAGAATTGTGCATTTACTGTAACAGTTTTTTTTTTCCGTATAAGTATTATTTTTAAATTGCGTTTGTTACTTGATGTAACTGGAAATGTTTACACTAAAGGCATGAGAACGCTCAAAATCGTTTTTTGTGTGTGAAGGAATTACTCTTTTTTGCTTTAAACTGTGTTCTTTTTAAAGTGAATCAGAATTGTGCATTTACTGTAACAGTTTTGCTTTCCCGTTTCAGTATTATTTTTAAATTGCGTTTGTTACTTGATGTAACTGGAAATGTTTACATTAAAGGCATGAGAACGCTCAAAATCGTTTTTTGTGTGTGAAGGAATTACTCTTTTTTGCTTTAAACTGTGTTCTTTTTAAAGTGCGTCAGAATTGTGCATTTACTGTAACAGTTTTGCTTTCCCTTTCAGTATTATTTTTAAATTGCGTTTGTTACTTGATGTAACTGGAAATGTTTACATTAAAGGCATGAGAACGCTCAAAATCGTTTTTTGTGTGTGAAGGAATTACTCTTTTTTGCTTTAAACTGTTTTCTTTTTAAAGTGAATCAGAATTGTGCATTTACTGTAAAAGTTTTGCTTTCCCGTTTCAGTATTATTTTTAAATTGCGTTTGTTACTTGATGTAACTGGAAATGTTTACAATAAAGGCATGAGAACGCTCAAAATCGTTTTTTGTGTGAGAAGGAATTACTCTTTTTTGCTTTAAACTGTGTTCTTTTTAGAGTGCATCAGAATTGTGCATTTACTGTAACAGTTTTTTTTTTCCGTATAAGTATTATTTTTAAATTGCGTTTGTTACTTGATGTAACTGGAAATGTTTACATTAAAGGCATGAGAACGCTCAAAATCGTTTTTTGTGTGTGAAGGAATTACTCTTTTTTGCTTTAAACTGTTTTCTTTTTAAAGTGCATCAGTATTGTGCATTTACTGTAACAGTTTTGCTTTCCCGTTTCAGTATTATTTTTAAATTGCGTTTGTTACTTGATGTAACTGGAAATGTTTACATTAAAGGCATGAGAACGCTCAAAATCGTTTTTTGTGTGTGAAGGAATTACTCTTTTTTGCTTTAAACTGTTTTCTTTTTAAAGTGCATCAGAATTGTGCATTTACTGTAACAGTTTTGCTTTCCCTTTCAGTATTATTTTTAAATTGCGTTTGTTACTTGATGTAACTGGAAATGTTTACATTAAAGGCATGAGAACGTTCAAAATCGTTTTTTGTGTGTGAAGGAATTACTCTTTTTTGCTTTAAACTGTTTTCTTTTTAAAGTGCATCAGAATTGTGCATTTACTGTAACAGTTTTGCTTTCCCGTTTCAGTATTATTTTTAAATTGCGTTTGTTACTTGATGTAACTGGAAATGTTTACATTAAAGGCATGAGAACGCTCAAAATCGTTTTTTGTGTGTGAAGGAATTACTCTTTTTTGCTTTAAACTGTTTTCTTTTTAAACTGAATCAGAATTGTGCATTTACTGTAACAGTTTTGCTTTCCCGTTTCAGTATTATTTTTAAATTGCGTTTGTTACTTGATGTAACTGGAAATGTTTACATTAAAGGCATGAGAACGCTCAAAATCGTTTTTTGTGCGTGAAGGAATTACTCTTTTTTGCTTTAAACTGTTTTCTTTTTAAAGTGCATCAGAATTGTGCATTTACTGTAACAGTTTTGCTTTCCCTTTCAGTATTATTTTTAAATTGCGTTTGTTACTTGATGTAACTGGAAATGTTTACATTAAAGGCATGAGAACGCTCAAAATCGTTTTTTGTGCGTGAAGGAATTACTCTTTTTTGCTTTAAACTGTTTTCTTTTTAAAGTGCATCAGAATTGTGCATTTACTGTAACAGTTTTGCTTTCCCTTTCAGTATTATTTTTAAATTGCGTTTGTTACTTGATGTAACTGGAAATGTTTACATTAAAGGCATGAGAACGCTCAAAATCGTTTTTTGTGTGTGAAGGAATTACTCTTTTTTGCTTTAAACTGTTTTCTTTTTAAAGTGCATCAGAATTGTGCATTTACTGTAACAGTTTTGCTTTCCCGTTTCAGTATTATTTTTAAATTGCGTTTGTTACTTGATGTAACTGGAAATGTTTACATTAAAGGCATGAGAACGCTCAAAATTGTTTTTTGTGTGTGAAGGAATTACTCTTTTTTGCTTTAAACTGTTTTCTTTTTAAAGTGCATCAGAATTGTGCATTTACTGTAACAGTTTTGCTTTCCCTTTCAGTATTATTTTTAAATTGCGTTTGTTACTTGATGTAACTGGAAATGTTTACATTAAAGGCATGAGAACGCTCAAAATCGTTTTTTGTGTGTGAAGGAATTACTCTTTTTTGCTTTAAACTGTTTTCTTTTTAAAGTGAATCAGAATTGTGCATTTACTGTAACAGTTTTGCTTTCCCGTTTCAGTATTATTTTTAAATTGCGTTTGTTACTTGATGTAACTGGAAATGTTTACATTAAAGGCATGAGAACGCTCAAAATCGTTTTTTTTGTGTGTGAAGGAATTACTCTTTTTTGCTTTAAACTGTTTTCTTTTTAAAGTGAATCAGAATTGTGCATTTACTGTAACAGTTTTGCTTTCCCGTTTCAGTATTATTTTTAAATTGCGTTTGTTACTTGATGTAACTGGAAATGTTTACACTAAAGGCATGAGAATGCTCAAAATCGTTTTTTGTGTGTGAAGGAATTACTCTTTTTTGCTTTAAACTGTTTTCTTTTTAAAGTGAATCAGAATTGTGCATTTACTGTAACAGTTTTGCTTTCCCGTTTCAGTATTATTTTTAAATTGCGTTTGTTACTTGATGTAACTGGAAACGTTTACATTAAAGGCATGAGAAACGCTCAAAATCGTTTTTTGTGTGTGAAGGAATTACTCTTTTTTGCTTTAAACTGTTTTCTTTTTAAAGTGCATCAGAATTGTGCATTTACTGTAACAGTTTTGCTTTCCCGTTTCAGTATTATTTTTAAATTGCGTTTGTTACTTGATGTAACTGGAAATGTTTACACTAAAGGCATGAGAACGCTCAAATCGTTTTTTGTGTGTGAAGGAATTACTCTTTTTTGCTTTAAACTGTTTTCTTTTTAAAGTGAATCAGAATTGTGCATTTACTGTAACAGTTTTGCTTTCCCGTTTCAGTATTATTTTTAAATTGCGTTTGTTACTTGATGTAACTGGAAACGTTTACATTAAAGGCATGAGAACGCTCAAAATCGTTTTTTGTGTGTGAAGGAATTACTCTTTTTTGCTTTAAACTGTTTTCTTTTTAAAGTGAATCAGAATTGTGCATTTACTGTAAAAGTTTTGCTTTCCCGTTTCAGTATTATTTTTAAATTGCGTTTGTTACTTGATGTAACTGGAAATGTTTACACTAAAGGCATGAGAACGCTCAAAATCGTTTTTTGTGTGTGAAGGAATTACTCTTTTTTGCTTTAAACTGTTTTCTTTTTAAAGTGAATCAGAATTGTGCATTTACTGTAACAGTTTTGCTTTCCCGTTTCAGTATTATTTTTAAATTGCGTTTGTTACTTGATGTAACTGGAAATGTTTACATTAAAGGCATGAGAACGCTCAAAATCGTTTTTTGTGCGTGAAGGAATTACTCTTTTTTGCTTTAAACTGTTTTCTTTTTAAAGTGCATCAGAATTGTGCATTTACTGTAACAGTTTTGCTTTCCCTTTCAGTATTATTTTTAAATTGCGTTTGTTACTTGATGTAACTGGAAATGTTTACATTAAAGGCATGAGAACGCTCAAAATCGTTTTTTGTGCGTGAAGGAATTACTCTTTTTTGCTTTAAACTGTTTTCTTTTTAAAGTGCATCAGAATTGTGCATTTACTGTAACAGTTTTGCTTTCCCTTTCAGTATTATTTTTAAATTGCGTTTGTTACTTGATGTAACTGGAAATGTTTACATTAAAGGCATGAGAACGCTCAAAATCGTTTTTTGTGTGTGAAGGAATTACTCTTTTTTGCTTTAAACTGTTTTCTTTTTAAAGTGCATCAGAATTGTGCATTTACTGTAACAGTTTTGCTTTCCCGTTTCAGTATTATTTTTAAATTGCGTTTGTTACTTGATGTAACTGGAAATGTTTACATTAAAGGCATGAGAACGCTCAAAATTGTTTTTTGTGTGTGAAGGAATTACTCTTTTTTGCTTTAAACTGTTTTCTTTTTAAAGTGCATCAGAATTGTGCATTTACTGTAACAGTTTTGCTTTCCCTTTCAGTATTATTTTTAAATTGCGTTTGTTACTTGATGTAACTGGAAATGTTTACATTAAAGGCATGAGAACGCTCAAAATCGTTTTTTGTGTGTGAAGGAATTACTCTTTTTTGCTTTAAACTGTTTTCTTTTTAAAGTGAATCAGAATTAAGCATTTACTGTAACAGTTTTGCTTTCCCGTTTCAGTATTATTTTTAAATTGCGTTTGTTACTTGATGTAACTGGAAATGTTTACATTAAAGGCATGAGAACGCTCAAAATCGTTTTTTTTGTGTGTGAAGGAATTACTGTTTTTTGCTTTAAACTGTTTTCTTTTTAAAGTGAATCAGAATTGTGCATTTACTGTAACAGTTTTGCTTTCCCGTTTCAGTATTATTTTTAAATTGCGTTTGTTACTTGATGTAACTGGAAATGTTTACACTAAAGGCATGAGAACGCTCAAAATCGTTTTTTGTGTGTGAAGGAATTACTCTTTTTTGCTTTAAACTGTTTTCTTTTTAAAGTGAATCAGAATTGTGCATTTACTGTAACAGTTTTGCTTTCCCGTTTCAGTATTATTTTTAAATTGCGTTTGTTACTTGATGTAACTGGAAACGTTTACATTAAAGGCATGAGAACGCTCAAAATGGTTTTTTGTGTGTGAAGGAATTACTCTTTTTTGCTTTAAACTGTTTTCTTTTTAAAGTGCATCAGAATTGTGCATTTACTGTAACAGTTTTGCTTTCCCGTTTCAGTATTATTTTTAAATTGCGTTTGTTACTTGATGTAACTGGAAATGTTTACACTAAAGGCATGAGAACGCTCAAAATCGTTTTTTGTGTGTGAAGGAATTACTCTTTTTTGCTTTAAACTGTTTTCTTTTTAAAGTGAATCAGAATTGTGCATTTACTGTAACAGTTTTGCTTTCCCGTTTCAGTATTATTTTTAAATTGCGTTTGTTACTTGATGTAACTGGAAACGTTTACATTAAAGGCATGAGAACGCTCAAAATCGTTTTTTGTGTGTGAAGGAATTACTCTTTTTTGCTTTAAACTGTTTTCTTTTTAAAGTGAATCAGAATTGTGCATTTACTGTAACAGTTTTGCTTTCCCGTTTCAGTATTATTTTTAAATTGCGTTTGTTACTTGATGTAACTGGAAATGTTTACACTAAAGGCATGAGAACGCTCAAAATCGTTTTTTGTGTGTGAAGGAATTACTCTTTTTTGCTTTAAACTGTTTTCTTTTTAAAGTGAATCAGAATTGTGCATTTACTGTAACAGTTTTGCTTTCCCGTTTCAGTATTATTTTTAAATTGCGTTTGTTACTTGATGTAACTGGAAACGTTTACATTAAAGGCATGAGAACGCTCAAAATCGTTTTTTGTGAGTGAAGGAATTACTCTTTTTTGCTTTAAACTGTTTTCTTTTTAAAGTGAATCAGAATTGTGCATTTACTGTAACAGTTTTGCTTTCCCGTTTCAGTATTATTTTTAAATTGCGTTTGTTACTTGATGTAACTGGAAATGTTTACATTAAAGGCATGAGAACGCTCAAAATCGTTTTTTGTGCGTGAAGGAATTACTCTTTTTTGCTTTAAACTGTTTTCTTTTTAAAGTGCATCAGAATTGTGCATTTACTGTAACAGTTTTGCTTTCCCTTTCAGTATTATTTTTAAATTGCGTTTGTTACTTGATGTAACTGGAAATGTTTACATTAAAGGCATGAGAACGCTCAAAATCGTTTTTTGTGCGTGAAGGAATTACTCTTTTTTGCTTTAAACTGTTTTCTTTTTAAAGTGCATCAGAATTGTGCATTTACTGTAACAGTTTTGCTTTCCCTTTCAGTATTATTTTTAAATTGCGTTTGTTACTTGATGTAACTGGAAATGTTTACATTAAAGGCATGAGAACGCTCAAAATCGTTTTTTGTGTGTGAAGGAATTACTCTTTTTTGCTTTAAACTGTTTTCTTTTTAAAGTGCATCAGAATTGTGCATTTACTGTAACAGTTTTGCTTTCCCGTTTCAGTATTATTTTTAAATTGCGTTTGTTACTTGATGTAACTGGAAATGTTTACATTAAAGGCATGAGAACGCTCAAAATCGTTTTTTGTGTGTGAAGGAATTACTCTTTTTTGCTTTAAACTGTTTTCTTTTTAAAGTGCATCAGAATTGTGCATTTACTGTAACAGTTTTGCTTTCCCTTTCAGTATTATTTTTAAATTGCGTTTGTTACTTGATGTAACTGGAAATGTTTACATTAAAGGCATGAGAACGCTCAAAATCGTTTTTTGTGCGTGAAGGAATTACTCTTTTTTGCTTTAAACTGTTTTCTTTTTAAAGTGAATCAGAATTGTGCATTTACTGTAACAGTTTTGCTTTCCCGTTTCAGTATTATTTTTAAATTGCGTTTGTTACTTGATGTAACTGGAAATGTTTACATTAAAGGCATGAGAACGCTCAAAATCGTTTTTTGTGCGTGAAGGAATTACTCTTTTTTGCTTTAAACTGTTTTCTTTTTAAAGTGCATCAGAATTGTGCATTTACTGTAACAGTTTTGCTTTCCCTTTCAGTATTATTTTTAAATTGCGTTTGTTACTTGATGTAACTGGAAATGTTTACATTAAAGGCATGAGAACGCTCAAAATCGTTTTTTGTGCGTGAAGGAATTACTCTTTTTTGCTTTAAACTGTTTTCTTTTTAAAGTGCATCAGAATTGTGCATTTACTGTAACAGTTTTGCTTTCCCTTTCAGTATTATTTTTAAATTGCGTTTGTTACTTGATGTAACTGGAAATGTTTACATTAAAGGCATGAGAACGCTCAAAATCGTTTTTTGTGTGTGAAGGAATTACTCTTTTTTGCTTTAAACTGTTTTCTTTTTAAATTGCATCAGAATTGTGCATTTACTGTAACAGTTTTGCTTTCCCGTTTCAGTATTATTTTTAAATTGCGTTTGTTACTTGATGTAACTGGAAATGTTTACATTAAAGGCATGAGAACGCTCAAAATTGTTTTTTGTGTGTGAAGGAATTACTCTTTTTTGCTTTAAACTGTTTTCTTTTTAAAGTGCATCAGAATTGTGCATTTACTGTAACAGTTTTGCTTTCCCTTTCAGTATTATTTTTAAATTGCGTTTGTTACTTGATGTAACTGGAAATGTTTACATTAAAGGCATGAGAACGCTCAAAATCGTTTTTTGTGTGTGAAGGAATTACTCTTTTTTGCTTTAAACTGTTTTCTTTTTAAAGTGCATCAGAATTGTGCATTTACTGTAACAGTTTTGCTTTCCCGTTTCAGTATTATTTTTAAATTGCGTTTGTTACTTGATGTAACTGGAAATGTTTACATTAAAGGCATGAGAACGCTCAAAATCGTTTTTTTGTGTGTGAAGGAATTACTCTTTTTTGCTTTAAACTGTTTTCTTTTTAAAGTGAATCAGAATTGTGCATTTACTGTAACAGTTTTGCTTTCCCGTTTCAGTATTATTTTTAAATTGCGTTTGTTACTTGATGTAACTGGAAATGTTTACACTAAAGGCATGAGAACGCTCAAAATCGTTTTTTGTGTGTGAAGGAATTACTCTTTTTTGCTTTAAACTGTTTTCTTTTTAAAGTGAATCAGAATTGTGCATTTACTGTAACAGTTTTGCTTTCCCGTTTCAGTATTATTTTTTAATTGCGTTTGTTACTTGATGTAACTGGAAACGTTTACATTAAAGGCATGAGAACGCTCAAAATCGTTTTTTGTGTGTGAAGGAATTACTCTTTTTTGCTTTAAACTGTTTTCTTTTTAAAGTGCATCAGAATTGTGCATTTACTGTAACAGTTTTGCTTTCCCGTTTCAGTATTATTTTTAAATTGCGTTTGTTACTTGATGTAACTGGAAATGTTTACACTAAAGGCATGAGAACGCTCAAAATCGTTTTTTGTGTGTGAAGGAATTACTCTTTTTTGCTTTAAACTGTTTTCTTTTTAAAGTGAATCAGAATTGTGCATTTACTGTAACAGTTTTGCTTTCCCGTTTGAGTATTATTTTTAAATTGCGTTTGTTACTTGATGTAACTGGAAACGTTTACATTAAAGGCATGAGAACGCTCAAAATCGTTTTTTGTGTGTGAAGGAATTACTCTTTTTTGCTTTAAACTGTTTTCTTTTTAAAGTGCATCAGAATTGTGCATTTACTGTAACAGTTTTGCTTTCCCGTTTCAGTATTATTTTTAAATTGCGTTTGTTACTTGATGTAACTGGAAACCTTTACATGAAATGCGTGAGAACGCTCGAAATCGTTTTTTGTGTGCGAATGAATTACTCTTTTTTGCTTTAGACTGTTTTGTTTTTAAAGTGCATCAGAATTGTGCATTTACTGTAACAGTTTTTTTTCCGTTTAAGTATTATTTTTAAATTGCGTTTGTTACTTGATGTAACTGGAAATGTTTACATTAAAGGCATGAGAACGCTCAAAATCGTTTTTTTGTGTGTGAAGGAATTACTCTTTTTTGCTTTAAACTGTTTTCTTTTTTAAGTGCATCAGAATTGTGCATTTACTGTAACAGTTTTGCTTTCCCGTTTAAGTATTATTTTTAAATTGCGTTTGTTACTTGATGTAACTAGGCATGTTTACATAACAGGCGTGAGAACGCTCGAAATCGTTTTTTGTGTGCGAATGAATTACTCTTTTTTGCTTTACACTGTTTTGTTTTTAAAGTGCATCAGAATTGTGCATTTACTGTAACAGTTTTTTTTCCGTTTAAGTATTATTTTTAAATTGCGTTTGTTACTTGATGTAACTGGAAATGTTTACATTAAAGGCATGAGAACGCTAAAAATCGTTTTTTGTGTGTGAAGGAATTACTCTTTTTTGCTTTAAACTGATTTCTTTTTAAAGTGCATCAGAATTGTGCATTTACTGTAACAGTTTTGCTTTCCCTTTTCAGTATTATTTTTAAATTGCGTTTGTTACTTGATGTAACTGGAAATGTTTACATTAAAGGCATGAGAACGCTCAAAATCGTTTTTTGTGTGTGAAGGAATTACTCTTTTTTGCTTTAAACTGTTTTCTTTTTAAAGTGCATCAGTATTGTGCATTTACTGTAACAGTTTTGCTTTCCCGTTTCAGTATTATTTTTAAATTGCGTTTGTTACTTGATGTAACTGGAAATGTTTACATTAAAGGCATGAGAACGCTCAAAATCGTTTTTTGTGTGTGAAGGAATTACTCTTTTTTGCTTTAAACTGTTTTCTTTTTAAAGTGCATCAGAATTGTGCATTTACTGTAACAGTTTTGCTTTCCCTTTCAGTATTATTTTTAAATTGCGTTTGTTACTTGATGTAACTGGAAATGTTTACATTAAAGGCATGAGAACGTTCAAAATCGTTTTTTGTGTGTGAAGGAATTACTCTTTTTTGCTTTAAACTGTTTTCTTTTTAAAGTGCATCAGAATTGTGCATTTACTGTAACAGTTTTGCTTTCCCGTTTCAGTATTATTTTTAAATTGCGTTTGTTACTTGATGTAACTGGAAACGTTTACATGAAATGCGTGAGAACGCTCGAAATCGTTTTTTGTGTGCGAATGAATTACTTTTTTTTGCTTTAAACTGATTTCTTTTTAAAGTGCATCAGAATTGTGCATTTACTGTAACAGTTTTGCTTTCCCTTTTCAGTATTATTTTTAAATTGCGTTTGTTACTTGATGTAACTGGAAATGTTTACATTAAAGGCATGAGAACGCTCAAAATCGTTTTTTGTGTGTGAAGGAATTACTCTTTTTTGCTTTAAACTGTTTTCTTTTTTAAGTGCATCAGAATTGTGCATTTACTATAACAGTTTTACTTTTCCGTTTCAGTATTATTTTTAAATTGCGTTTGTTACTTGATGTAACTAGGCATGTTTACATAAAAGGCGTGACAACGCTCGAAATCGTTTTTTGTATGCGAATGAATTACTCTATTTTGCTTTAAACTGTTTTCTTTTTAAAGTGCATCAGAATTGTGCATTTACTGTAACAGTTTTGCTTTCCCGTTTCAGTATTATTCTTAAATTGCGTTTGTTACTTGATGTAACTGGAAATGTTTACATTAAAGGCATGAGAACGCTCAAAATCGTTTTTTGTGTGTGAAGGAATTACTCTTTTTTGCTTTAAACTGTTTTCTTTTTAAAGTGCATCAGAATTGTGCATTTACTGTAACAGTTTTGCTTTCCCGTTTCAGTATTATTTTTAAATTGCGTTTGTTACTTGATGTAACTGGAAATGTTTACATTAAAGGCATGAGAACGCTCAAAATCGTTTTTTGTGTGTGAAGGAATTACTCTTTTTTGCTTTAAACTGTTTTCTTTTTAAAGTGCATCAGAATTGTGCATTTACTGTAACAGTTTTGCTTTCCCTTTCAGTATTATTTTTAAATTGCGTTTGTTACTTGATGTAACTGGAAATGTTTACATTAAAGGCATGAGAACGCTCAAAATCGTTTTTTGTGTGTGAAGGAATTACTCTTTTTTGCTTTAAACTGTTTTCTTTTTAAAGTGAATCAGAATTGTGCATTTACTGTAACAGTTTTGCTTTCCCGTTTCAGTATTATTTTTAAATTGCGTTTGTTACTTGATGTAACTGGAAATGTTTATACTAAAGGCATGAGAACGCTAAAAATCGTTTTTTGTGTGTGAAGGAATTACTCTTTTTTGCTTTAAACTGTGTTCTTTTTAAAGTGCATCAGAATTGTGCATTTACTGTAACAGTTTTTTTTTCCGTATAAGTATTATTTTTAAATTGCGTTTGTTACTTGATGTAACTGGAAATGTTTACATTAAAGGCATGAGAACGCTCAAAATCGTTATTTGTGTGTGAAGGAATTACTCTTTTTTGCTTTAAACTGTGTTCTTTTTAAAGTGCATCAGAATTGTGCATTTACTGTAACAGTTTTTTTTCCGTATAAGTATTATTTTTAAATTGCGTTTGTTACTTGATGTAACTGGAAATGTTTACACTAAAGGCATGAGAACGCTCAAAATCGTTTTTTGTGTGTGAAGGAATTACTCTTTTTTGCTTTAAACTGTGTTCTTTTTAAAGTGCATCAGTATTGTGCATTTACTGTAACAGTTTTGCTTTCCCGTTTCAGTATTATTTTTAAATTGCGTTTGTTACTTGATGTAACTGGACATGTTTACATTAAAGGCATGAGAACGCTCAAAATCGTTTTTTGTGTGTGAAGGAATTACTCTTTTTTGCTATAAACTGTTTTCTTTTTAAAGTGCATCAGAATTGTGCATTTACTGTAACAGTTTTGCTTTCCCGTTTCAGTATTATTTTTAAATTGCGTTTGTTACTTGATGTAACTGGAAATGTTTACATTAAAGGCATGAGAACGCTCAAAATCGTTTTTTGTGTGTGAAGGAATTACTCTTTTTTGCTTTAAACTGTTTTCTTTTTAAAGTGCATCAGAATTGTGCATTTACTGTAACAGTTTTGCTTTCCCTTTCAGTATTATTTTTAAATTGCGTTTGTTACTTGATGTAACTGGAAATGTTTACATTAAAGGCATGAGAACGCTCAAAATCGATTTTTGTGTGTGAAGGAATTACTCTTTTTTGCTTTAAACTGTTTTCTTTTTAAAGTGCATCAGAATTGTGCATTTACTGTAACAGTTTTGCTTTCCCGTTTCAGTATTATTTTTAAATTGCGTTTGTTACTTGATGTAACTGGAAATGTTTACATTAAAGGCATGAGAACGCTCAAAATCGTTTTTTGTGTGTGAAGGAATTACTCTTTTTTGCTTTAAACTCTTTTCTTTTTAAAGTGAATCAGAATTGTGCATTTACTGTAACAGTTTTGCTTTCCCGTTTCAGTATTATTTTTAAATTGCGTTTGTTACTTGATGTAACTGGAAATGTTTACATTAAAGGCATGAGAACGCTCAAAATCGTTTTTTGTGTGTGAAGGAATTACTCTTTTTTGCTATAAACTGTTTTCTTTTTAAAGTGCATCAGAATTGTGCATTTACTGTAACAGTTTTGCTTTCCCTTTCATTATTATTTTTAAATTGCGTTTGTTACTTGATGTAACTGGAAATGTTTACATTAAAGGCATGAGAACGCTCAAAATCGTTTTTTGTGTGTGAAGGAATTACTCTTTTTTGCTTTAAACTGTTTTCTTTTTAAAGTGCATCAGAATTGTGCATTTACTGTAACAGTTTTGCTTTCCCTTTCAGTATTATTTTTAAATTGCGTTTGTTACTTGATGTAACTGGAAATGTTTACATTAAAGGCATGAGAACGCTCAAAATCGATTTTTGTGTGTGAAGGAATTACTCTTTTTTGCTTTAAACTGTTTTCTTTTTAAAGTGAATCAGAATTGTGCATTTACTGTAACAGTTTTGCTTTCCCGTTTCAGTATTATTTTTAAATTGCGTTTGTTACTTGATGTAACTGGAAATGTTTATACTAAAGGCATGAGAACGCTCAAAATCGTTTTTTGTGTGTGAAGGAATTACTCTTTTTTGCTTTAAACTGTGTTCTTTTTAAAGTGCATCAGAATTGTGCATTTACTGTAACAGTTTTTTTTTCCGTATAAGTATTATTTTTAAATTGCGTTTGTTACTTGATGTAACTGGAAATGTTTACATTAAAGGCATGAGAACGCTCAAAATCGTTATTTGTGTGTGAAGGAATTACTCTTTTTTGCTTTAAACTGTGTTCTTTTTAAAGTGCATCAGAATTGTGCATTTACTGTAACAGTTTTTTTTCCGTATAAGTATTATTTTTAAATTGCGTTTGTTACTTGATGTAACTGGAAATGTTTACACTAAAGGCATGAGAACGCTCAAAATCGTTTTTTGTGTGTGAAGGAATTACTCTTTTTTGCTTTAAACTGTGTTCTTTTTAAAGTGCATCAGTATTGTGCATTTACTGTAACAGTTTTGCTTTCCCGTTTCAGTATTATTTTTAAATTGCGTTTGTTACTTGATGTAACTGGACATGTTTACATTAAAGGCATGAGAACGCTCAAAATCGTTTTTTGTGTGTGAAGGAATTACTCTTTTTTGCTATAAACTGTTTTCTTTTTAAAGTGCATCAGAATTGTGCATTTACTGTAACAGTTTTGCTTTCCCGTTTCAGTATTATTTTTAAATTGCGTTTGTTACTTGATGTAACTGGAAATGTTTACATTAAAGGCATGAGAACGCTCAAAATCGTTTTTTGTGTGTGAAGGAATTACTCTTTTTTGCTTTAAACTGTTTTCTTTTTAAAGTGCATCAGAATTGTGCATTTACTGTAACAGTTTTGCTTTCCCTTTCAGTATTATTTTTAAATTGCGTTTGTTACTTGATGTAACTGGAAATGTTTACATTAAAGGCATGAGAACGCTCAAAATCGATTTTTGTGTGTGAAGGAATTACTCTTTTTTGCTTTAAACTGTTTTCTTTTTAAAGTGCATCAGAATTGTGCATTTACTGTAACAGTTTTGCTTTCCCGTTTCAGTATTATTTTTAAATTGCGTTTGTTACTTGATGTAACTGGAAATGTTTACATTAAAGGCATGAGAACGCTCAAAATCGTTTTTTGTGTGTGAAGGAATTACTCTTTTTTGCTTTAAACTGTTTTCTTTTTAAAGTGAATCAGAATTGTGCATTTACTGTAACAGTTTTGCTTTCCCGTTTCAGTATTATTTTTAAATTGCGTTTGTTACTTGATGTAACTGGAAATGTTTACATTAAAGGCATGAGAACGCTCAAAATCGTTTTTTGTGTGTGAAGGAATTACTCTTTTTTGCTTTAAACTGTTTTCTTTTTAAAGTGCATCAGAATTGTGCATTTACTGTAACAGTTTTGCTTTCCCTTTCAGTATTATTTTTAAATTGCGTTTGTTACTTGATGTAACTGGAAATGTTTACATTAAAGGCATGAGAACGCTCAAAATCGTTTTTTGTGTGTGAAGGAATTACTCTTTTTTGCTTTAAACTGTTTTCTTTTTAAATTGCATCAGAATTGTGCATTTACTGTAACAGTTTTGCTTTCCCGTTTCAGTATTATTTTTAAATTGCGTTTGTTACTTGATGTAACTGGAAATGTTTACATTAAAGGCATGAGAACGCTCAAAATTGTTTTTTGTGTGTGAAGGAATTACTCTTTTTTGCTTTAAACTGTTTTCTTTTTAAAGTGCATCAGAATTGTGCATTTACTGTAACAGTTTTGCTTTCCCTTTCAGTATTATTTTTAAATTGCGTTTGTTACTTGATGTAACTGGAAATGTTTACATTAAAGGCATGAGAACGCTCAAAATCGTTTTTTGTGTGTGAAGGAATTACTCTTTTTTGCTTTAAACTGTTTTCTTTTTAAAGTGCATCAGAATTGTGCATTTACTGTAACAGTTTTGCTTTCCCGTTTCAGTATTATTTTTAAATTGCGTTTGTTACTTGATGTAACTGGAAATGTTTACATTAAAGGCATGAGAACGCTCAAAATCGTTTTTTTGTGTGTGAAGGAATTACTCTTTTTTGCTTTAAACTGTTTTCTTTTTAAAGTGAATCAGAATTGTGCATTTACTGTAACAGTTTTGCTTTCCCGTTTCAGTATTATTTTTAAATTGCGTTTGTTACTTGATGTAACTGGAAATGTTTACACTAAAGGCATGAGAACGCTCAAAATCGTTTTTTGTGTGTGAAGGAATTACTCTTTTTTGCTTTAAACTGTTTTCTTTTTAAAGTGAATCAGAATTGTGCATTTACTGTAACAGTTTTGCTTTCCCGTTTCAGTATTATTTTTTAATTGCGTTTGTTACTTGATGTAACTGGAAACGTTTACATTAAAGGCATGAGAACGCTCAAAATCGTTTTTTGTGTGTGAAGGAATTACTCTTTTTTGCTTTAAACTGTTTTCTTTTTAAAGTGCATCAGAATTGTGCATTTACTGTAACAGTTTTGCTTTCCCGTTTCAGTATTATTTTTAAATTGCGTTTGTTACTTGATGTAACTGGAAATGTTTACACTAAAGGCATGAGAACGCTCAAAATCGTTTTTTGTGTGTGAAGGAATTACTCTTTTTTGCTTTAAACTGTTTTCTTTTTAAAGTGAATCAGAATTGTGCATTTACTGTAACAGTTTTGCTTTCCCGTTTGAGTATTATTTTTAAATTGCGTTTGTTACTTGATGTAACTGGAAACGTTTACATTAAAGGCATGAGAACGCTCAAAATCGTTTTTTGTGTGTGAAGGAATTACTCTTTTTTGCTTTAAACTGTTTTCTTTTTAAAGTGCATCAGAATTGTGCATTTACTGTAACAGTTTTGCTTTCCCGTTTCAGTATTATTTTTAAATTGCGTTTGTTACTTGATGTAACTGGAAACCTTTACATGAAATGCGTGAGAACGCTCGAAATCGTTTTTTGTGTGCGAATGAATTACTCTTTTTTGCTTTAGACTGTTTTGTTTTTAAAGTGCATCAGAATTGTGCATTTACTGTAACAGTTTTTTTTCCGTTTAAGTATTATTTTTAAATTGCGTTTGTTACTTGATGTAACTGGAAATGTTTACATTAAAGGCATGAGAACGCTCAAAATCGTTTTTTTGTGTGTGAAGGAATTACTCTTTTTTGCTTTAAACTGTTTTCTTTTTTAAGTGCATCAGAATTGTGCATTTACTGTAACAGTTTTGCTTTCCCGTTTAAGTATTATTTTTAAATTGCGTTTGTTACTTGATGTAACTAGGCATGTTTACATAACAGGCGTGAGAACGCTCGAAATCGTTTTTTGTGTGCGAATGAATTACTCTTTTTTGCTTTACACTGTTTTGTTTTTAAAGTGCATCAGAATTGTGCATTTACTGTAACAGTTTTTTTTCCGTTTAAGTATTATTTTTAAATTGCGTTTGTTACTTGATGTAACTGGAAATGTTTACATTAAAGGCATGAGAACGCTAAAAATCGTTTTTTGTGTGTGAAGGAATTACTCTTTTTTGCTTTAAACTGATTTCTTTTTAAAGTGCATCAGAATTGTGCATTTACTGTAACAGTTTTGCTTTCCCTTTTCAGTATTATTTTTAAATTGCGTTTGTTACTTGATGTAACTGGAAATGTTTACATTAAAGGCATGAGAACGCTCAAAATCGTTTTTTGTGTGTGAAGGAATTACTCTTTTTTGCTTTAAACTGTTTTCTTTTTAAAGTGCATCAGTATTGTGCAATTACTGTAACAGTTTTGCTTTCCCGTTTCAGTATTATTTTTAAATTGCGTTTGTTACTTGATGTAACTGGAAATGTTTACATTAAAGGCATGAGAACGCTCAAAATCGTTTTTTGTGTGTGAAGGAATTACTCTTTTTTGCTTTAAACTGTTTTCTTTTTAAAGTGCATCAGAATTGTGCATTTACTGTAACAGTTTTGCTTTCCCTTTCAGTATTATTTTTAAATTGCGTTTGTTACTTGATGTAACTGGAAATGTTTACATTAAAGGCATGAGAACGTTCAAAATCGTTTTTTGTGTGTGAAGGAATTACTCTTTTTTGCTTTAAACTGTTTTCTTTTTAAAGTGCATCAGAATTGTGCATTTACTGTAACAGTTTTGCTTTCCCGTTTCAGTATTATTTTTAAATTGCGTTTGTTACTTGATGTAACTGGAAACGTTTACATGAAATGCGTGAGAACGCTCGAAATCGTTTTTTGTGTGCGAATGAATTACTTTTTTTTGCTTTAAACTGATTTCTTTTTAAAGTGCATCAGAATTGTGCATTTACTGTAACAGTTTTGCTTTCCCTTTTCAGTATTATTTTTAAATTGCGTTTGTTACTTGATGTAACTGGAAATGTTTACATTAAAGGCATGAGAACGCTCAAAATCGTTTTTTGTGTGTGAAGGAATTACTCTTTTTTGCTTTAAACTGTTTTCTTTTTTAAGTGCATCAGAATTGTGCATTTACTATAACAGTTTTACTTTTCCGTTTCAGTATTATTTTTAAATTGCGTTTGTTACTTGATGTAACTAGGCATGTTTACATAAAAGGCGTGACAACGCTCGAAATCGTTTTTTGTATGCGAATGAATTACTCTATTTTGCTTTAAACTGTTTTCTTTTTAAAGTGCATCAGAATTGTGCATTTACTGTAACAGTTTTGCTTTCCCGTTTCAGTATTATTCTTAAATTGCGTTTGTTACTTGATGTAACTGGAAATGTTTACATTAAAGGCATGAGAACGCTCAAAATCGTTTTTTGTGTGTGAAGGAATTACTCTTTTTTGCTTTAAACTGTTTTCTTTTTAAAGTGCATCAGAATTGTGCATTTACTGTAACAGTTTTGCTTTCCCGTTTCAGTATTATTTTTAAATTGCGTTTGTTACTTGATGTAACTGGAAATGTTTACATTAAAGGCATGAGAACGCTCAAAATCGTTTTTTGTGTGTGAAGGAATTACTCTTTTTTGCTTTAAACTGTTTTCTTTTTAAAGTGCATCAGAATTGTGCATTTACTGTAACAGTTTTGCTTTCCCTTTCAGTATTATTTTTAAATTGCGTTTGTTACTTGATGTAACTGGAAATGTTTACATTAAAGGCATGAGAACGCTCAAAATCGTTTTTTGTGTGTGAAGGAATTACTCTTTTTTGCTTTAAACTGTTTTCTTTTTAAAGTGAATCAGAATTGTGCATTTACTGTAACAGTTTTGCTTTCCCGTTTCAGTATTATTTTTAAATTGCGTTTGTTACTTGATGTAACTGGAAATGTTTATACTAAAGGCATGAGAACGCTAAAAATCGTTTTTTGTGTGTGAAGGAATTACTCTTTTTTGCTTTAAACTGTGTTCTTTTTAAAGTGCATCAGAATTGTGCATTTACTGTAACAGTTTTTTTTTCCGTATAAGTATTATTTTTAAATTGCGTTTGTTACTTGATGTAACTGGAAATGTTTACATTAAAGGCATGAGAACGCTCAAAATCGTTATTTGTGTGTGAAGGAATTACTCTTTTTTGCTTTAAACTGTGTTCTTTTTAAAGTGCATCAGAATTGTGCATTTACTGTAACAGTTTTTTTTCCGTATAAGTATTATTTTTAAATTGCGTTTGTTACTTGATGTAACTGGAAATGTTTACACTAAAGGCATGAGAACGCTCAAAATCGTTTTTTGTGTGTGAAGGAATTACTCTTTTTTGCTTTAAACTGTGTTCTTTTTAAAGTGCATCAGTATTGTGCATTTACTGTAACAGTTTTGCTTTCCCGTTTCAGTATTATTTTTAAATTGCGTTTGTTACTTGATGTAACTGGACATGTTTACATTAAAGGCATGAGAACGCTCAAAATCGTTTTTTGTGTGTGAAGGAATTACTCTTTTTTGCTATAAACTGTTTTCTTTTTAAAGTGCATCAGAATTGTGCATTTACTGTAACAGTTTTGCTTTCCCGTTTCAGTATTATTTTTAAATTGCGTTTGTTACTTGATGTAACTGGAAATGTTTACATTAAAGGCATGAGAACGCTCAAAATCGTTTTTTGTGTGTGAAGGAATTACTCTTTTTTGCTTTAAACTGTTTTCTTTTTAAAGTGCATCAGAATTGTGCATTTACTGTAACAGTTTTGCTTTCCCTTTCAGTATTATTTTTAAATTGCGTTTGTTACTTGATGTAACTGGAAATGTTTACATTAAAGGCATGAGAACGCTCAAAATCGATTTTTGTGTGTGAAGGAATTACTCTTTTTTGCTTTAAACTGTTTTCTTTTTAAAGTGCATCAGAATTGTGCATTTACTGTAACAGTTTTGCTTTCCCGTTTCAGTATTATTTTTAAATTGCGTTTGTTACTTGATGTAACTGGAAATGTTTACATTAAAGGCATGAGAACGCTCAAAATCGTTTTTTGTGTGTGAAGGAATTACTCTTTTTTGCTTTAAACTCTTTTCTTTTTAAAGTGAATCAGAATTGTGCATTTACTGTAACAGTTTTGCTTTCCCGTTTCAGTATTATTTTTAAATTGCGTTTGTTACTTGATGTAACTGGAAATGTTTACATTAAAGGCATGAGAACGCTCAAAATCGTTTTTTGTGTGTGAAGGAATTACTCTTTTTTGCTATAAACTGTTTTCTTTTTAAAGTGCATCAGAATTGTGCATTTACTGTAACAGTTTTGCTTTCCCTTTCATTATTATTTTTAAATTGCGTTTGTTACTTGATGTAACTGGAAATGTTTACATTAAAGGCATGAGAACGCTCAAAATCGTTTTTTGTGTGTGAAGGAATTACTCTTTTTTGCTTTAAACTGTTTTCTTTTTAAAGTGCATCAGAATTGTGCATTTACTGTAACAGTTTTGCTTTCCCTTTCAGTATTATTTTTAAATTGCGTTTGTTACTTGATGTAACTGGAAATGTTTACATTAAAGGCATGAGAACGCTCAAAATCGATTTTTGTGTGTGAAGGAATTACTCTTTTTTGCTTTAAACTGTTTTCTTTTTAAAGTGAATCAGAATTGTGCATTTACTGTAACAGTTTTGCTTTCCCGTTTCAGTATTATTTTTAAATTGCGTTTGTTACTTGATGTAACTGGAAATGTTTATACTAAAGGCATGAGAACGCTCAAAATCGTTTTTTGTGTGTGAAGGAATTACTCTTTTTTGCTTTAAACTGTGTTCTTTTTAAAGTGCATCAGAATTGTGCATTTACTGTAACAGTTTTTTTTTCCGTATAAGTATTATTTTTAAATTGCGTTTGTTACTTGATGTAACTGGAAATGTTTACATTAAAGGCATGAGAACGCTCAAAATCGTTATTTGTGTGTGAAGGAATTACTCTTTTTTGCTTTAAACTGTGTTCTTTTTAAAGTGCATCAGAATTGTGCATTTACTGTAACAGTTTTTTTTCCGTATAAGTATTATTTTTAAATTGCGTTTGTTACTTGATGTAACTGGAAATGTTTACACTAAAGGCATGAGAACGCTCAAAATCGTTTTTTGTGTGTGAAGGAATTACTCTTTTTTGCTTTAAACTGTGTTCTTTTTAAAGTGCATCAGTATTGTGCATTTACTGTAACAGTTTTGCTTTCCCGTTTCAGTATTATTTTTAAATTGCGTTTGTTACTTGATGTAACTGGACATGTTTACATTAAAGGCATGAGAACGCTCAAAATCGTTTTTTGTGTGTGAAGGAATTACTCTTTTTTGCTATAAACTGTTTTCTTTTTAAAGTGCATCAGAATTGTGCATTTACTGTAACAGTTTTGCTTTCCCGTTTCAGTATTATTTTTAAATTGCGTTTGTTACTTGATGTAACTGGAAATGTTTACATTAAAGGCATGAGAACGCTCAAAATCGTTTTTTGTGTGTGAAGGAATTACTCTTTTTTGCTTTAAACTGTTTTCTTTTTAAAGTGCATCAGAATTGTGCATTTACTGTAACAGTTTTGCTTTCCCTTTCAGTATTATTTTTAAATTGCGTTTGTTACTTGATGTAACTGGAAATGTTTACATTAAAGGCATGAGAACGCTCAAAATCGATTTTTGTGTGTGAAGGAATTACTCTTTTTTGCTTTAAACTGTTTTCTTTTTAAAGTGCATCAGAATTGTGCATTTACTGTAACAGTTTTGCTTTCCCGTTTCAGTATTATTTTTAAATTGCGTTTGTTACTTGATGTAACTGGAAATGTTTACATTAAAGGCATGAGAACGCTCAAAATCGTTTTTTGTGTGTGAAGGAATTACTCTTTTTTGCTTTAAACTGTTTTCTTTTTAAAGTGAATCAGAATTGTGCATTTACTGTAACAGTTTTGCTTTCCCGTTTCAGTATTATTTTTAAATTGCGTTTGTTACTTGATGTAACTGGAAATGTTTACATTAAAGGCATGAGAACGCTCAAAATCGTTTTTTGTGTGTGAAGGAATTACTCTTTTTTGCTATAAACTGTTTTCTTTTTAAAGTGCATCAGAATTGTGCATTTACTGTAACAGTTTTGCTTTCCCTTTCATTATTATTTTTAAATTGCGTTTGTTACTTGATGTAACTGGAAATGTTTACATTAAAGGCATGAGAACGCTCAAAATCGTTTTTTGTGTGTGAAGGGATTACTCTTTTTTGCTTTAAACTGTTTTCTTTTTAAAGTGCATCAGAATTGTGCATTTACTGTAACAGTTTTGCTTTCCCTTTCAGTATTATTTTTAAATTGCGTTTGTTACTTGATGTAACTGGAAATGTTTACATTAAAGGCATGAGAACGCTCAAAATCGTTTTTTGTGTGTGAAGGAATTACTCTTTTTTGCTTTAAACTGTTTTCTTTTTAAAGTGAATCAGAATTGTGCATTTACTGTAACAGTTTTGCTTTCCCGTTTCAGTATTATTTTTAAATTGCGTTTGTTACTTGATGTAACTGGAAATGTTTACATTAAAGGCATGAGAACGCTCAAAATCGTTTTTTGTGTGTGAAGGAATTACTCTTTTTTGCTATAAACTGTTTTCTTTTTAAAGTGCATCAGAATTGTGCATTTACTGTAACAGTTTTGCTTTCCCTTTCATTATTATTTTTAAATTGCGTTTGTTACTTGATGTAACTGGAAATGTTTACATTAAAGGCATGAGAACGCTCAAAATCGTTTTTTGTGTGTGAAGGAATTACTCTTTTTTGCTTTAAACTGTTTTCTTTTTAAAGTGCATCAGAATTGTGCATTTACTGTAACAGTTTTGCTTTCCCTTTCAGTATTATTTTTAAATTGCGTTTGTTACTTGATGTAACTGGAAATGTTTACATTAAAGGCATGAGAACGCTCAAAATCGTTTTTTGTGTGTGAAGGAATTACTCTTTTTTGCTTTAAACTGTTTTCTTTTTAAAGTGCATCAGAATTGTGCATTTACTGTAACAGTTTTGCTTTCCCGTTTCAGTATTATTTTTAAATTGCGTTTGTTACTTGATGTAACTGGAAATGTTTACATTAAAGGCATGAGAACGCTCAAAATCGTTTTTTGTGTGTGAAGGAATTACTCTTTTTTGCTTTAAACTGTTTTCTTTTTAAAGTGAATCAGAATTGTGCATTTACTGTAACAGTTTTGCTTTCCCGTTTCAGTATTATTTTTAAATTGCGTTTGTTACTTGATGTAACTGGAAATGTTTACATTAAAGGCATGAGAACGCTCAAAATCGTTTTTTGTGTGTGAAGGAATTACTCTTTTTTGCTATAAACTGTTTTCTTTTTAAAGTGCATCAGAATTGTGCATTTACTGTAACAGTTTTGCTTTCCCGTTTCAGTATTATTTTTAAATTGCGTTTGTTACTTGATGTAACTGGAAATGTTTACATTAAAGGCATGAGAACGCTCAAAATCGTTTTTTGTGTGTGAAGGAATTACTCTTTTTTGCTTTAAACTGTTTTCTTTTTAAAGTGCATCAGAATTGTGCATTTACTGTAACAGTTTTGCTTTCCCTTTCAGTATTATTTTTAAATTGCGTTTGTTACTTGATGTAACTGGAAATGTTTACATTAAAGGCATGAGAACGCTCAAAATCGTTTTTTGTGTGTGAAGGAATTACTCTTTTTTGCTTTAAACTGTTTTCTTTTTAAAGTGCATCAGAATTGTGCATTTACTGTAACAGTTTTGCTTTCCCGTTTCAGTATTATTTTTAAATTGCGTTTGTTACTTGATGTAACTGGAAATGTTTACATTAAAGGCATGAGAACGCTCAAAATCGTTTTTTGTGTGTGAAGGAATTACTCTTTTTTGCTTTAAACTGTTTTCTTTTTAAAGTGCATCAGAATTGTGCATTTACTGTAACAGTTTTGCTTTCCCTTTCAGTATTATTTTTAAATTGCGTTTGTTACTTGATGTAACTGGAAATGTTTACATTAAAGGCATGAGAACGCTCAAAATCGTTTTTTGTGTGTGAAGGAATTACTCTTTTTTGCTTTAAACTGTTTTCTTTTTAAAGTGAATCAGAATTGTGCATTTACTGTAACAGTTTTGCTTTCCCGTTTCAGTATTATTTTTAAATTGCGTTTGTTACTTGATGTAACTGGAAATGTTTACACTAAAGGCATGAGAACGCTCAAAATCGTTTTTTGTGTGTGAAGGAATTACTCTTTTTTGCTTTAAACTGTGTTCTTTTTAAAGTGCATCAGAATTGTGCATTTACTGTAACAGTTTTTTTTTCCGTATAAGTATTATTTTTAAATTGCGTTTGTTACTTGATGTAACTGGAAATGTTTACATTAAAGGCATGAGAACGCTCAAAATCGTTATTTGTGTGTGAAGGAATTACTCTTTTTTGCTTTAAACTGTGTTCTTTTTAAAGTGCATCAGAATTGTGCATTTACTGTAACAGTTTTTTTTCCGTATAAGTATTATTTTTAAATTGCGTTTGTTACTTGATGTAACTGGAAATGTTTACACTAAAGGCATGAGAACGCTCAAAATCGTTTTTTGTGTGTGAAGGAATTACTCTTTTTTGCTTTAAACTGTGTTCTTTTTAAAGTGCATCAGTATTGTGCATTTACTGTAACAGTTTTGCTTTCCCGTTTCAGTATTATTTTTAAATTGCGTTTGTTACTTGATGTAACTGGACATGTTTACATTAAAGGCATGAGAACGCTCAAAATCGTTTTTTGTGTGTGAAGGAATTACTCTTTTTTGCTATAAACTGTTTTCTTTTTAAAGTGCATCAGAATTGTGCATTTACTGTAACAGTTTTGCTTTCCCGTTTCAGTATTATTTTTAAATTGCGTTTGTTACTTGATGTAACTGGAAATGTTTACATTAAAGGCATGAGAACGCTCAAAATCGTTTTTTGTGTGTGAAGGAATTACTCTTTTTTGCTTTAAACTGTTTTCTTTTTAAAGTGCATCAGAATTGTGCATTTACTGTAACAGTTTTGCTTTCCCTTTCAGTATTATTTTTAAATTGCGTTTGTTACTTGATGTAACTGGAAATGTTTACATTAAAGGCATGAGAACGCTCAAAATCGATTTTTGTGTGTGAAGGAATTACTCTTTTTTGCTTTAAACTGTTTTCTTTTTAAAGTGCATGAGAATTGTGCATTTACTGTAACAGTTTTGCTTTCCCGTTTCAGTATTATTTTTAAATTGCGTTTGTTACTTGATGTAACTGGAAATGTTTACATTAAAGGCATGAGAACGCTCAAAATCGTTTTTTGTGTGTGAAGGAATTACTCTTTTTTGCTTTAAACTGTTTTCTTTTTAAAGTGAATCAGAATTGTGCATTTACTGTAACAGTTTTGCTTTCCCGTTTCAGTATTATTTTTAAATTGCGTTTGTTACTTGATGTAACTGGAAATGTTTACATTAAAGGCATGAGAACGCTCAAAATCGTTTTTTGTGTGTGAAGGAATTACTCTTTTTTGCTATAAACTGTTTTCTTTTTAAAGTGCATCAGAATTGTGCATTTACTGTAACAGTTTTGCTTTCCCTTTCATTATTATTTTTAAATTGCGTTTGTTACTTGATGTAACTGGAAATGTTTACATTAAAGGCATGAGAACGCTCAAAATCGTTTTTTGTGTGTGAAGGAATTACTCTTTTTTGCTTTAAACTGTTTTCTTTTTAAAGTGCATCAGAATTGTGCATTTACTGTAACAGTTTTGCTTTCCCTTTCAGTATTATTTTTAAATTGCGTTTGTTACTTGATGTAACTGGAAATGTTTACATTAAAGGCATGAGAACGCTCAAAATCGTTTTTTGTGTGTGAAGGAATTACTCTTTTTTGCTTTAAACTGTTTTCTTTTTAAAGTGAATCAGAATTGTGCATTTACTGTAACAGTTTTGCTTTCCCGTTTCAGTATTATTTTTAAATTGCGTTTGTTACTTGATGTAACTGGAAATGTTTACATTAAAGGCATGAGAACGCTCAAAATCGTTTTTTGTGTGTGAAGGAATTACTCTTTTTTGCTATAAACTGTTTTCTTTTTAAAGTGCATCAGAATTGTGCATTTACTGTAACAGTTTTGCTTTCCCTTTCATTATTATTTTTAAATTGCGTTTGTTACTTGATGTAACTGGAAATGTTTACATTAAAGGCATGAGAACGCTCAAAATCGTTTTTTGTGTGTGAAGGAATTACTCTTTTTTGCTTTAAACTGTTTTCTTTTTAAAGTGCATCAGAATTGTGCATTTACTGTAACAGTTTTGCTTTCCCTTTCAGTATTATTTTTAAATTGCGTTTGTTACTTGATGTAACTGGAAATGTTTACATTAAAGGCATGAGAACGCTCAAAATCGTTTTTTGTGTGTGAAGGAATTACTCTTTTTTGCTTTAAACTGTTTTCTTTTTAAAGTGCATCAGAATTGTGCATTTACTGTAACAGTTTTGCTTTCCCGTTTCAGTATTATTTTTAAATTGCGTTTGTTACTTGATGTAACTGGAAATGTTTACATTAAAGGCATGAGAACGCTCAAAATCGTTTTTTGTGTGTGAAGGAATTACTCTTTTTTGCTTTAAACTGTTTTCTTTTTAAAGTGAATCAGAATTGTGCATTTACTGTAACAGTTTTGCTTTCCCGTTTCAGTATTATTTTTAAATTGCGTTTGTTACTTGATGTAACTGGAAATGTTTACATTAAAGGCATGAGAACGCTCAAAATCGTTTTTTGTGTGTGAAGGAATTACTCTTTTTTGCTATAAACTGTTTTCTTTTTAAAGTGCATCAGAATTGTGCATTTACTGTAACAGTTTTGCTTTCCCTTTCATTATTATTTTTAAATTGCGTTTGTTACTTGATGTAACTGGAAATGTTTACATTAAAGGCATGAGAACGCTCAAAATCGTTTTTTGTGTGTGAAGGAATTACTCTTTTTTGCTTTAAACTGTTTTCTTTTTAAAGTGCATCAGAATTGTGCATTTACTGTAACAGTTTTGCTTTCCCTTTCAGTATTATTTTTAAATTGCGTTTGTTACTTGATGTAACTGGAAATGTTTACATTAAAGGCATGAGAACGCTCAAAATCGTTTTTTGTGTGTGAAGGAATTACTCTTTTTTGCTTTAAACTGTTTTCTTTTTAAAGTGAATCAGAATTGTGCATTTACTGTAACAGTTTTGCTTTCCCGTTTCAGTATTATTTTTAAATTGCGTTTGTTACTTGATGTAACTGGAAATGTTTACAATAAAGGCATGAGAACGCTCAAAATCGTTTTTTGTGTGTGAAGGAATTACTCTTTTTTGCTTTAAACTGTGTTCTTTTTAAAGTGCATCAGAATTGTGCATTTACTGTAACAGTTTTTTTTTCCGTATAAGTATTATTTTTAAATTGCGTTTGTTACTTGATGTAACTGGAAATGTTTACATTAAAGGCATGAGAACGCTCAAAATCGTTTTTTGTGTGTGAAGGAATTACTCTTTTTTGCTTTAAACTGTTTTCTTTTTAAAGTGCATCAGTATTGTGCATTTACTGTAACAGTTTTGCTTTCCCGTTTCAGTATTATTTTTAAATTGCGTTTGTTACTTGATGTAACTGGAAATGTTTACATTAAAGGCATGAGAACGCTCAAAATCGTTTATTGTGTGTGAAGGAATTACTCTTTTTTGCTTTAAACTGTTTTCTTTTTAAAGTGCATCAGAATTGTGCATTTACTGTAACAGTTTTGCTTTCCCTTTCAGTATTATTTTTAAATTGCGTTTGTTACTTGATGTAACTGGAAATGTTTACATTAAAGGCATGAGAACGTTCAAAATCGTTTTTTGTGTGTGAAGGAATTACTCTTTTTTGCTTTAAACTGTTTTCTTTTTAAAGTGCATCAGAATTGTGCATTTACTGTAACAGTTTTGCTTTCCCGTTTCAGTATTATTTTTAAATTGCGTTTGTTACTTGATGTAACTGGAAATGATTACATTAAAGGCATGAGAACGCTCAAAATCGTTTTTTGTGTGTGAAGGAATTACTCTTTTTTGCTTTAAACTGTTTTCTTTTTAAAGTGAATCAGAATTGTGCATTTACTGTAACAGTTTTGCTTTCCCGTTTCAGTATTATTTTTAAATTGCGTTTGTTACTTGATGTAACTGGAAATGTTTACATTAAAGGCATGAGAACGCTCAAAATCGTTTTTTGTGCGTGAAGGAATTACTCTTTTTTGCTTTAAACTGTTTTCTTTTTAAAGTGCATCAGAATTGTGCATTTACTGTAACAGTTTTGCTTTCCCTTTCAGTATTATTTTTAAATTGCGTTTGTTACTTGATGTAACTGGAAATGTTTACATTAAAGGCATGAGAACGCTCAAAATCGTTTTTTGTGTGTGAAGGAATTACTCTTTTTTGCTTTAAACTGTTTTCTTTTTAAAGTGCATCAGAATTGTGCATTTACTGTAACAGTTTTGCTTTCCCTTTCAGTATTATTTTTAAATTGCGTTTGTTACTTGATGTAACTAATAATGTTTACATTAAAGGCATGAGAACCCTCAAAATCGTTTTTTGTGTGTGAAGGAATTACTCTTTTTTGCTTTAAACTGTTTTCTTTTTAAAGTGCATCAGAATTGTGCATTTACTGTAACAGTTTTGCTTTCCCGTTTCAGTATTATTTTTAAATTGCGTTTGTTACTTGATGTAACTGGAAATGTTTACATTAAAGGCATGAGAACGCTCAAAATTGTTTTTTGTGTGTGAAGGAATTACTCTTTTTTGCTTTAAACTGTTTTCTTTTTAAAGTGCATCAGAATTGTGCATTTACAGTAACAGTTTTGCTTTCCCTTTCAGTATTATTTTTAAATTGCGTTTGTTACTTGATGTAACTGGAAATGTTTACATTAAAGGCATGAGAACGCTCAAAATCGATTTTTGTGTGTGAAGGAATTACTCTTTTTTGCTTTAAACTGTTTTCTTTTTAAAGTGCATCAGAATTGTGCATTTACTGTAACAGTTTTGCTTTCCCGTTTCAGTATTATTTTTAAATTGCGTTTGTTACTTGATGTAACTGGAAATGTTTACATTAAAGGCATGAGAACGCTCAAAATCGTTTTTTGTGTGTGAAGGAATTACTCTTTTTTGCTTTAAACTGTTTTCTTTTTAAAGTGAATCAGAATTGTGCATTTACTGTAACAGTTTTGCTTTCCCGTTTCAGTATTATTTTTAAATTGCGTTTGTTACTTGATGTAACTGGAAATGTTTACATTAAAGGCATGAGAACGCTCAAAATCGTTTTTTGTGTGTGAAGGAATTACTCTTTTTTGCTTTAAACTGTTTTCTTTTTAAAGTGAATCAGAATTGTGCATTTACTGTAACAGTTTTGCTTTCCCGTTTCAGTATTATTCTTAAATTGCGTTTGTTACTTGATGTAACTGGAAATGTTTACACTAAAGGCATGAGAACGCTCAAAATCGTTTTTTGTGTGTGAAGGAATTACTCTTTTTTGCTTTAAACTGTTTTCTTTTTAAAGTGAATCAGAATTGTGCATTTACTGTAACAGTTTTGCTTTCCCGTTTCAGTATTATTTTTAAATTGCGTTTGTTAATTGATGTAACTGGAAACGTTTACATTAAAGGCATGAGAACGCTCAAAATCGTTTTTTGTGTGTGAAGGAATTACTCTTTTTTGCTATAAACTGTTTTCTTTTTAAAGTGCATCAGAATTGTGCATTTACTGTAACAGTTTTGCTTTCCCTTTCATTATTATTTTTAAATTGCGTTTGTTACTTGATGTAACTGGAAATGTTTACATTAAAGGCATGAGAACGCTCAAAATCGTTTTTTGTGTGTGAAGGAATTACTCTTTTTTGCTTTAAACTGTTTTCTTTTTAAAGTGCATCAGAATTGTGCATTTACTGTAACAGTTTTGCTTTCCCGTTTCAGTATTATTTTTAAATTGCGTTTGTTACTTGATGTAACTGGAAATGTTTACATTAAAGGCATGAGAACGCTCAAAATCGTTTTTTGTGTGTGAAGGAATTACTCTTTTTTGCTATAAACTGTTTTCTTTTTAAAGTGCATCAGAATTGTGCATTTACTGTAACAGTTTTGCTTTCCCTTTCATTATTATTTTTAAATTGCGTTTGTTACTTGATGTAACTGGAAATGTTTACATTAAAGGCATGAGAACGCTCAAAATCGTTTTTTGTGTGTGAAGGAATTACTCTTTTTTGCTTTAAACTGTTTTCTTTTTAAAGTGCATCAGAATTGTGCATTTACTGTAACAGTTTTGCTTTCCCTTTCAGTATTATTTTTAAATTGCGTTTGTTACTTGATGTAACTGGAAATGTTTACATTAAAGGCATGAGAACGCTCAAAATCGTTTTTTGTGTGTGAAGGAATTACTCTTTTTTGCTTTAAACTGTTTTCTTTTTAAAGTGCATCAGAATTGTGCATTTACTGTAACAGTTTTGCTTTCCCGTTTCAGTATTATTTTTAAATTGCGTTTGTTACTTGATGTAACTGGAAATGTTTACATTAAAGGCATGAGAACGCTCAAAATCGTTTTTTGTGTGTGAAGGAATTACTCTTTTTTGCTTTAAACTGTTTTCTTTTTAAAGTGAATCAGAATTGTGCATTTACTGTAACAGTTTTGCTTTCCCGTTTCAGTATTATTTTTAAATTGCGTTTGTTACTTGATGTAACTGGAAATGTTTACATTAAAGGCATGAGAACGCTCAAAATCGTTTTTTGTGTGTGAAGGAATTACTCTTTTTTGCTATAAACTGTTTTCTTTTTAAAGTGCATCAGAATTGTGCATTTACTGTAACAGTTTTGCTTTCCCTTTCATTATTATTTTTAAATTGCGTTTGTTACTTGATGTAACTGGAAATGTTTACATTAAAAGCATGAGAACGCTCAAAATCGTTTTTTGTGTGTGAAGGAATTACTCTTTTTTGCTTTAAACTGTTTTCTTTTTAAAGTGCATCAGAATTGTGCATTTACTGTAACAGTTTTGCTTTCCCTTTCAGTATTATTTTTAAATTGCGTTTGTTACTTGATGTAACTGGAAATGTTTACATTAAAGGCATGAGAACGCTCAAAATCGTTTTTTGTGTGTGAAGGAATTACTCTTTTTTGCTTTAAACTGTTTTCTTTTTAAAGTGAATCAGAATTGTGCATTTACTGTAACAGTTTTGCTTTCCCGTTTCAGTATTATTTTTAAATTGCGTTTGTTACTTGATGTAACTGGAAATGTTTACAATAAAGGCATGAGAACGCTCAAAATCGTTTTTTGTGTGTGAAGGAATTACTCTTTTTTGCTTTAAACTGTGTTCTTTTTAAAGTGCATCAGAATTGTGCATTTACTGTAACAGTTTTTTTTTCCGTATAAGTATTATTTTTAAATTGCGTTTGTTACTTGATGTAACTGGAAATGTTTACATTAAAGGCATGAGAACGCTCAAAATCGTTTTTTGTGTGTGAAGGAATTACTCTTTTTTGCTTTAAACTGTTTTCTTTTTAAAGTGCATCAGTATTGTGCATTTACTGTAACAGTTTTGCTTTCCCGTTTCAGTATTATTTTTAAATTGCGTTTGTTACTTGATGTAACTGGAAATGTTTACATTAAAGGCATGAGAACGCTCAAAATCGTTTATTGTGTGTGAAGGAATTACTCTTTTTTGCTTTAAACTGTTTTCTTTTTAAAGTGCATCAGAATTGTGCATTTACTGTAACAGTTTTGCTTTCCCTTTCAGTATTATTTTTAAATTGCGTTTGTTACTTGATGTAACTGGAAATGTTTACATTAAAGGCATGAGAACGTTCAAAATCGTTTTTTGTGTGTGAAGGAATTACTCTTTTTTGCTTTAAACTGTTTTCTTTTTAAAGTGCATCAGAATTGTGCATTTACTGTAACAGTTTTGCTTTCCCGTTTCAGTATTATTTTTAAATTGCGTTTGTTACTTGATGTAACTGGAAATGATTACATTAAAGGCATGAGAACGCTCAAAATCGTTTTTTGTGTGTGAAGGAATTACTCTTTTTTGCTTTAAACTGTTTTCTTTTTAAAGTGAATCAGAATTGTGCATTTACTGTAACAGTTTTGCTTTCCCGTTTCAGTATTATTTTTAAATTGCGTTTGTTACTTGATGTAACTGGAAATGTTTACATTAAAGGCATGAGAACGCTCAAAATCGTTTTTTGTGCGTGAAGGAATTACTCTTTTTTGCTTTAAACTGTTTTCTTTTTAAAGTGCATCAGAATTGTGCATTTACTGTAACAGTTTTGCTTTCCCTTTCAGTATTATTTTTAAATTGCGTTTGTTACTTGATGTAACTGGAAATGTTTACATTAAAGGCATGAGAACGCTCAAAATCGTTTTTTGTGTGTGAAGGAATTACTCTTTTTTGCTTTAAACTGTTTTCTTTTTAAAGTGCATCAGAATTGTGCATTTACTGTAACAGTTTTGCTTTCCCTTTCAGTATTATTTTTAAATTGCGTTTGTTACTTGATGTAACTGGAAATGTTTACATTAAAGGCATGAGAACGCTCAAAATTGTTTTTTGTGTGTGAAGGAATTACTCTTTTTTGCTTTAAACTGTTTTCTTTTTAAAGTGCATCAGAATTGTGCATTTACAGTAACAGTTTTGCTTTCCCTTTCAGTATTATTTTTAAATTGCGTTTGTTACTTGATGTAACTGGAAATGTTTACATTAAAGGCATGAGAACGCTCAAAATCGATTTTTGTGTGTGAAGGAATTACTCTTTTTTGCTTTAAACTGTTTTCTTTTTAAAGTGCATCAGAATTGTGCATTTACTGTAACAGTTTTGCTTTCCCGTTTCAGTATTATTTTTAAATTGCGTTTGTTACTTGATGTAACTGGAAATGTTTACATTAAAGGCATGAGAACGCTCAAAATCGTTTTTTGTGTGTGAAGGTATTACTCTTTTTTGCTTTAAACTGTTTTCTTTTTAAAGTGAATCAGAATTGTGCATTTACTGTAACAGTTTTGCTTTCCCGTTTCAGTATTATTTTTAAATTGCGTTTGTTACTTGATGTAACTGGAAATGTTTACATTAAAGGCATGAGAACGCTCAAAATCGTTTTTTGTGTGTGAAGGAATTACTCTTTTTTGCTTTAAACTGTTTTCTTTTTAAAGTGAATCAGAATTGTGCATTTACTGTAACAGTTTTGCTTTCCCGTTTCAGTATTATTCTTAAATTGCGTTTGTTACTTGATGTAACTGGAAATGTTTACACTAAAGGCATGAGAACGCTCAAAATCGTTTTTTGTGTGTGAAGGAATTACTCTTTTTTGCTTTAAACTGTTTTCTTTTTAAAGTGAATCAGAATTGTGCATTTACTGTAACAGTTTTGCTTTCCCGTTTCAGTATTATTTTTAAATTGCGTTTGTTAATTGATGTAACTGGAAACGTTTACATTAAAGGCATGAGAACGCTCAAAATCGTTTTTTGTGTGTGAAAGAATTACTCTTTTTTGCTTTAAACTGTTTTCTTTTTAAAGTGCATCAGAATTGTGCATTTACTGTAACAGTTTTGCTTTCCCGTTTCAGTATTATTTTTAAATTGCGTTTGTTACTTGATGTAACTGGAAATGTTTACATTAAAGGCATGAGAACGCTCAAAATCGTTTTTTGTGTGTGAAGGAATTACTCTTTTTTGCTTTAAACTGTTTTCTTTTTAAAGTGAATCAGAATTGTGCATTTACTGTAACAGTTTTGCTTTCCCGTTTCAGTATTATTTTTAAATTGCGTTTGTTACTTGATGTAACTGGAAATGTTTACATTAAAGGCATGAGAACGCTCAAAATCGTTTTTTGTGCGTGAAGGAATTACTCTTTTTTGCTTTAAACTGTTTTCTTTTTAAAGTGCATCAGAATTGTGCATTTACTGTAACAGTTTTGCTTTCCCTTTCAGTATTATTTTTAAATTGCGTTTGTTACTTGATGTAACTGGAAATGTTTACATTAAAGGCATGAGAACGCTCAAAATCGTTTTTTGTGTGTGAAGGAATTACTCTTTTTTGCTTTAAACTGTTTTCTTTTTAAAGTGCATCAGAATTGTGCATTTACTGTAACAGTTTTGCTTTCCCTTTCAGTATTATTTTTAAATTGCGTTTGTTACTTGATGTAACTGGAAATGTTTACATTAAAGGCATGAGAACCCTCAAAATCGTTTTTTGTGTGTGAAGGAATTACTCTTTTTTGCTTTAAACTGTTTTCTTTTTAAAGTGAATCAGAATTGTGCATTTACTGTAACAGTTTTGCTTTCCCGTTTCAGTATTATTTTTAAATTGCGTTTGTTACTTGATGTAACTGGAAATGTTTACATTAAAGGCATGAGAACGCTCAAAATTGTTTTTTGTGTGTGAAGGAATTACTCTTTTTCGCTTTAAACTGTTTTCTTTTTAAAGTGCATCAGAATTGTGCATTTACAGTAACAGTTTTGCTTTCCCTTTCAGTATTATTTTTAAATTGAGTTTGTTACTTGATGTAACTTGAAATGTTTACATTAAAGGCATGAGAACGCTCAAAATCGTTTTTTGTGTGTGAAGGAATTACTCTTTTTTGCTTTAAACTGTTTTCTTTTTAAAGTGCATCAGAATTGTGCATTTACTGTAACAGTTTTGCTTTCCCTTTCAGTATTATTTTTAAATTGCGTTTGTTACTTGATGTAACTGGAAATGTTTACATTAAAGGCATGAGAACGCTCAAAATCGTTTTTTGTGTGTGAAGGAATTACTCTTTTTTGCTTTAAACTGTTTTCTTTTTAAAGTGAATCAGAATTGTGCATTTACAGTAACAGTTTTGCTTTCCCTTTCAAATTTATTTTTAAATTGCGTTTGTTACTTGATGTAACTGGGAATGTTTACATTAAAGGCATGAGAACGCTCAAAATCGTTTTTTGTGTGTGAAGGAATTACTCTTTTTTGCTTTAAACTGTTTTCTTTTTAAAGTGCATCAGAATTGTGCATTTACTGTAACAGTTTTGCTTTCCCGTTTCAGTATTATTTTTAAATTGCGTTTGTTACTTGATGTAACTGGAAATGTTTACATTAAAGGCATGAGAACGCTCAAAATCGTTTTTTGTGTGTGAAGGAATTACTCTTTTTTGCTTTAAACTGTTTTCTTTTTAAAGTGAATCAGAATTGTGCATTTACTGTAACAGTTTTGCTTTCCCGTTTCAGTATTATTTTTAAATTGCGTTTGTTACTTGATGTAACTGGAAATGTTTACATTAAAGGCATGAGAACGCTCAAAATCGTTTTTTGTGTGTGAAGGAATTACTCTTTTTTGCTTTAAACTGTTTTCTTTTTAAAGTGAATCAGAATTGTGCATTTACTGTAACAGTTTTGCTTTCCCGTTCCAGTATTATTTTTAATTTGCGTTTGTTACTTGATGTAACTGGAAATGTTTACACTAAAGGCATGAGAACGCTCAAAATCGTTTTTTGTGTGTGAAGGAATTACTCTTTTTTGCTTTAAACTGTTTTCTTTTTAAAGTGAATCAGAATTGTGCATTTACTGTAACAGTTTTTCTTTCCCTTTCAGTATTATTTTTAAATTGCGTTTGTTACTTGATGTAACTGGAAACGTTTACATTAAAGGCATGAGAACGCTCAAAATCGTTTTTTGTGTGTGAAAGAATTACTCTTTTTTGCTTTAAACTGTTTTCTTTTTAAAGTGCATCAGAATTGTGCATTTACTGTAACAGTTTTGCTTTCCCGTTTCAGTATTATTTTTAAATTGCGTTTGTTACTTGATGTAACTGGAAACGTTTACATGAAATGCGTGAGAACGCTCGAAATCGTTTTTTGTGTGCGAATGAATTACTCTTTTTTTCTTTAGACTGTTTTGTTTTTAAAGTGCATCAGAATTGTGCATTTACTGTAACAGTTTTTTTTCCGTTTAAGTATTATTTTTAAATTGCGTTTGTTACTTGATGTAACTGGAAATGTTTACATTAAAGGCATGAGAACGCTCAAAATCGTTTTTTTGTGTGTGAAGGAATTACTCTTTTTTGCTTTAAACTGTTTTCTTTTTTAAGTGCATCAGAATTGTGCATTTACTGTAACAGTTTTGCTTTCCCGTTTCAGTATTATTTTTAAATTGCGTTTGTTACTTGATGTAACTAGGCATGTTTACATAACAGGCGTGAGAACGCTCGAAATCGTTTTTTGTGTGCGAATGAATTACTCTTTTTTGCTTTACACTGTTTTCTTTTTAAAGTGAATCAGAATTGTGCATTTACTGTAACAGTTTTGCTTTCCCGTTTCAGTATTATTTTTAAATTGCGTTTGTTACTTGATGTAACTGGAAACGTTTACATTAAAGGCATGAGAACGCTCAAAATCGTTTTTTGTGTGTGAAAGAATTACTCTTTTTTGCTTTAAACTGTTTTCTTTTTAAAGTGCATCAGAATTGTGCATTTACTGTAACAGTTTTGCTTTCCCGTTTCAGTATTATTTTTAAATTGCGTTTGTTACTTGATGTAACTGGAAACGTTTACATGAAATGCGTGAGAACGCTCGAAATCGTTTTTTGTGTGCGAATGAATTACTCTTTTTTGCTTTAGACTGTTTTGTTTTTAAAGTGCATCAGAATTGTGCATTTAATGTAACAGTTTTGCTTTCCCGTTTCAGTATTATTTTTAAATTGCGTTTGTTACTTGATGTAACTGGAAATGTTTACATTAAAGGCATGAGAACGCTCAAAATCGTTTTTTGTGTGTGAAGGAATTACTCTTTTTTGCTTTAAACTGTTTTCTTTTTAAAGTGAATCAGAATTGTGCATTTACTGTAACAGTTTTGCTTTCCCGTTTCAGTATTATTCTTAAATTGCGTTTGTTACTTGATGTAACTGGAAATGTTTACACTAAAGGCATGAGAACGCTCAAAATCGTTTTTTGTGTGTGAAGGAATTACTCTTTTTTGCTTTAAACTGTTTTCTTTTTAAAGTGAATCAGAATTGTGCATTTACTGTAACAGTTTTGCTTTCCCGTTTCAGTATTATTTTTAAATTGCGTTTGTTAATTGATGTAACTGGAAATGTTTACACTAAAGGCATGAGAACGCTCAAAATCGTTTTTTGTGTGTGAAGGAATTACTCTTTTTTGCTTTAAACTGTTTTCTTTTTAAAGTGAATCAGAATTGTGCATTTACTGTAACAGTTTTGCTTTCCCGTTTCAGTATTATTTTTAAATTGCGTTTGTTAATTGATGTAACTGGAAATGTTTACATTAAAGGCATGAGAACGCTCAAAATCGTTTTTTGTGTGTGAAGGAATTACTCTTTTTTGCTTTAAACTGTTTTCTTTTTAAAGTGAATCAGAATTGTGCATTTACTGTAACAGTTTTGCTTTCCCGTTTCAGTATTATTTTTAAATTGCGTTTGTTACTTGATGTAACTGGAAATGTTTACATTAAAGGCATGAGAACGCTCAAAATCGTTTTTTGTGCGTGAAGGAATTACTCTTTTTTGCTTTAAACTGTTTTCTTTTTAAAGTGCATCAGAATTGTGCATTTACTGTAACAGTTTTGCTTTCCCTTTCAGTATTATTTTTAAATTGCGTTTGTTACTTGATGTAACTGGAAATGTTTACATTAAAGGCATGAGAACGCTCAAAATCGTTTTTTGTGTGTGAAGGAATTACTCTTTTTTGCTTTAAACTGTTTTCTTTTTAAAGTGCATCAGAATTGTGCATTTACTGTAACAGTTTTGCTTTCCCTTTCAGTATTATTTTTAAATTGCGTTTGTTACTTGATGTAACTGGAAATGTTTACATTAAAGGCATGAGAACCCTCAAAATCGTTTTTTGTGTGTGAAGGAATTACTCTTTTTTGCTTTAAACTGTTTTCTTTTTAAAGTGCATCAGAATTGTGCATTTACTGTAACAGTTTTGCTTTCCCGTTTCAGTATTATTTTTAAATTGCGTTTGTTACTTGATGTAACTGGAAATGTTTATATTAAAGGCATGAGAACGCTCAAAATCGTTTTTTGTGTGTGAAGGAATTACTCTTTTTTGCTATAAACTGTTTTCTTTTTAAAGTGCATCAGAATTGTGCATTTACTGTAACAGTTTTGCTTTCCCTTTCATTATTATTTTTAAATTGCGTTTGTTACTTGATGTAACTGGAAATGTTTACATTAAAGGCATGAGAACGCTCAAAATCGTTTTTTGTGCGTGAAGGAATTACTCTTTTTTGCTTTAAACTGTTTTCTTTTTAAAGTGCATCAGAATTGTGCATTTACTGTAACAGTTTTGCTTTCCCTTTCAGTATTATTTTTAAATTGCGTTTGTTACTTGATGTAACTGGAAATGTTTACATTAAAGGCATGAGAACGCTCAAAATCGTTTTTTGTGCGTGAAGGAATTACTCTTTTTTGCTTTAAACTGTTTTCTTTTTAAAGTGCATCAGAATTGTGCATTTACTGTAACAGTTTTGCTTTCCCTTTCAGTATTATTTTTAAATTGCGTTTGTTACTTGATGTAACTGGAAATGTTTACATTAAAGGCATGAGAACGCTCAAAATCGTTTTTTGTGTGTGAAGGAATTACTCTTTTTTGCTTTAAACTGTTTTCTTTTTAAAGTGCATCAGAATTGTGCATTTACTGTAACAGTTTTGCTTTCCCGTTTCAGTATTATTTTTAAATTGCGTTTGTTACTTGATGTAACTGGAAATGTTTACATTAAAGGCATGAGAACCCTCAAAATCGTTTTTTGTGTGTGAAGGAATTACTCTTTTTTGCTTTAAACTGTTTTCTTTTTAAAGTGCATCAGAATTGTGCATTTACTGTAACAGTTTTGCTTTCCCGTTTCAGTATTATTTTTAAATTGCGTTTGTTACTTGATGTAACTGGAAATGTTTACATTAAAGGCATGAGAACGCTCAAAATCGTTTTTTGTGTGTGAAGGAATTACTCTTTTTTGCTATAAACTGTTTTCTTTTTAAAGTGCATCAGAATTGTGCATTTACTGTAACAGTTTTGCTTTCCCTTTCATTATTATTTTTAAATTGCGTTTGTTACTTGATGTAACTGGAAATGTTTACATTAAAGGCATGAGAACGCTCAAAATCGTTTTTTGTGTGTGAAGGAATTACTCTTTTTTGCTTTAAACTGTTTTCTTTTTAAAGTGCATCAGAATTGTGCATTTACTGTAACAGTTTTGCTTTCCCGTTTCAGTATTATTTTTAAATTGCGTTTGTTACTTGATGTAACTGGAAATGTTTACATTAAAGGCATGAGAACGCTCAAAATCGTTTTTTGTGTGTGAAGGAATTACTCTTTTTTGCTTTAAACTGTTTTCTTTTTAAAGTGAATCAGAATTGTGCATTTACTGTAACAGTTTTGCTTTCCCGTTTCAGTATTATTTTTAAATTGCGTTTGTTACTTGATGTAACTGGAAATGTTTACATTAAAGGCATGAGAACGCTCAAAATCGTTTTTTGTGTGTGAAGGAATTACTCTTTTTTGCTATAAACTGTTTTCTTTTTAAAGTGCATCAGAATTGTGCATTTACTGTAACAGTTTTGCTTTCCCTTTCATTATTATTTTTAAATTGCGTTTGTTACTTGATGTAACTGGAAATGTTTACATTAAAGGCATGAGAACGCTCAAAATCGTTTTTTGTGTGTGAAGGAATTACTCTTTTTTGCTTTAAACTGTTTTCTTTTTAAAGTGCATCAGAATTGTGCATTTACTGTAACAGTTTTGCTTTCCCTTTCAGTATTATTTTTAAATTGCGTTTGTTACTTGATGTAACTGGAAATGTTTACATTAAAGGCATGAGAACGCTCAAAATCGTTTTTTGTGTGTGAAGGAATTACTCTTTTTTGCTTTAAACTGTTTTCTTTTTAAAGTGAATCAGAATTGTGCATTTACTGTAACAGTTTTGCTTTACCGTTTCAGTATTATTTTTAAATTGCGTTTGTTACTTGATGTAACTGGAAATGTTTACAATAAAGGCATGAGAACGCTCAAAATCGTTTTTTGTGTGTGAAGGAATTACTCTTTTTTGCTTTAAACTGTGTTCTTTTTAAAGTGCATCAGAATTGTGCATTTACTGTAACAGTTTTTTTTTCCGTATAAGTATTATTTTTAAATTGCGTTTGTTACTTGATGTAACTGGAAATGTTTACATTAAAGGCATAAGAACGCTCAAAATCGTTTTTTGTGTGTGAAGGAATTACTCTTTTTTGCTTTAAACTGTTTTCTTTTTAAAGTGCATCAGTATTGTGCATTTACTGTAACAGTTTTGCTTTCCCGTTTCAGTATTATTTTTAAATTGCGTTTGTTACTTGATGTAACTGGAAATGTTTACATTAAAGGCATGAGAACGCTCAAAATCGTTTATTGTGTGTGAAGGAATTACTCTTTTTTGCTTTAAACTGTTTTCTTTTTAAAGTGCATCAGAATTGTGCATTTACTGTAACAGTTTTGCTTTCCCTTTCAGTATTATTTTTAAATTGCGTTTGTTACTTGATGTAACTGGAAATGTTTACATTAAAGGCATGAGAACGTTCAAAATCGTTTTTTGTGTGTGAAGGAATTACTCTTTTTTGCTTTAAACTGTTTTCTTTTTAAAGTGCATCAGAATTGTGCATTTACTGTAACAGTTTTGCTTTCCCGTTTCAGTATTATTTTTAAATTGCGTTTGTTACTTGATGTAACTGGAAATGATTACATTAAAGGCATGAGAACGCTCAAAATCGTTTTTTGTGTGTGAAGGAATTACTCTTTTTTGCTTTAAACTGTTTTCTTTTTAAAGTGAATCAGAATTGTGCATTTACTGTAACAGTTTTGCTTTCCCGTTTCAGTATTATTTTTAAATTGCGTTTGTTACTTGATGTAACTGGAAATGTTTACATTAAAGGCATGAGAACGCTCAAAATCGTTTTTTGTGCGTGAAGGAATTACTCTTTTTTGCTTTAAACTGTTTTCTTTTTAAAGTGCATCAGAATTGTGCATTTACTGTAACAGTTTTGCTTTCCCTTTCAGTATTATTTTTAAATTGCGTTTGTTACTTGATGTAACTGGAAATGTTTACATTAAAGGCATGAGAACGCTCAAAATCGTTTTTTGTGTGTGAAGGAATTACTCTTTTTTGCTTTAAACTGTTTTCTTTTTAAAGTGCATCAGAATTGTGCATTTACTGTAACAGTTTTGCTTTCCCTTTCAGTATTATTTTTAAATTGCGTTTGTTACTTGATGTAACTGGAAATGTTTACATTAAAGGCATGAGAACCCTCAAAATCGTTTTTTGTGTGTGAAGGAATTACTCTTTTTTGCTTTAAACTGTTTTCTTTTTAAAGTGCATCAGAATTGTGCATTTACTGTAACAGTTTTGCTTTCCCGTTTCAGTATTATTTTTAAATTGCGTTTGTTACTTGATGTAACTGGAAATGTTTACATTAAAGGCATGAGAACGCTCAAAATTGTTTTTTGTGTGTGAAGGAATTACTCTTTTTTGCTTTAAACTGTTTTCTTTTTAAAGTGCATCAGAATTGTGCATTTACAGTAACAGTTTTGCTTTCCCTTTCAGTATTATTTTTAAATTGCGTTTGTTACTTGATGTAACTGGAAATGTTTACATTAAAGGCATGAGAACGCTCAAAATCGATTTTTGTGTGTGAAGGAATTACTCTTTTTTGCTTTAAACTGTTTTCTTTTTAAAGTGCATCAGAATTGTGCATTTACTGTAACAGTTTTGCTTTCCCGTTTCAGTATTATTTTTAAATTGCGTTTGTTACTTGATGTAACTGGAAATGTTTACATTAAAGGCATGAGAACGCTCAAAATCGTTTTTTGTGTGTGAAGGAATTACTCTTTTTTGCTTTAAACTGTTTTCTTTTTAAAGTGAATCAGAATTGTGCATTTACTGTAACAGTTTTGCTTTCCCGTTTCAGTATTATTCTTAAATTGCGTTTGTTACTTGATGTAACTGGAAATGTTTACACTAAAGGCATGAGAACGCTCAAAATCGTTTTTTGTGTGTGAAGGAATTACTCTTTTTTGCTTTAAACTGTTTTCTTTTTAAAGTGAATCAGAATTGTGCATTTACTGTAACAGTTTTGCTTTCCCGTTTCAGTATTATTTTTAAATTGCGTTTGTTAATTGATGTAACTGGAAACGTTTACATTAAAGGCATGAGAACGCTCAAAATCGTTTTTTGTGTGTGAAAGAATTACTCTTTTTTGCTTTAAACTGTTTTCTTTTTAAAGTGCATCAGAATTGTGCATTTACTGTAACAGTTTTGCTTTCCCGTTTCAGTATTATTTTTAAATTGCGTTTGTTACTTGATGTAACTGGAAATGTTTACATTAAAGGCATGAGAACGCTCAAAATCGTTTTTTGTGTGTGAAGGAATTACTCTTTTTTGCTTTAAACTGTTTTCTTTTTAAAGTGAATCAGAATTGTGCATTTACTGTAACAGTTTTGCTTTCCCGTTTCAGTATTATTTTTAAATTGCATTTGTTACTTGATGTAACTGGAAATGTTTACATTAAAGGCATGAGAACGCTCAAAATCGTTTTTTGTGCGTGAAGGAATTACTCTTTTTTGCTTTAAACTGTTTTCTTTTTAAAGTGCATCAGAATTGTGCATTTACTGTAACAGTTTTGCTTTCCCTTTCAGTATTATTTTTAAATTGTGTTTGTTACTTGATGTAACTGGAAATGTTTACATTAAAGGCATGAGAACGCTCAAAATCGTTTTTTGTGTGTGAAGGAATTACTCTTTTTGCTTTAAACTGTTTTCTTTTTAAAGTGCATCAGAATTGTGCATTTACTGTAACAGTTTTGCTTTCCCTTTCAGTATTATTTTTAAATTGCGTTTGTTACTTGATGTAACTGGAAATGTTTACATTAAAGGCATGAGAACCCTCAAAATCGTTTTTTGTGTGTGAAGGAATTACTCTTTTTTGCTTTAAACTGTTTTCTTTTTAAAGTGCATCAGAATTGTGCATTTACTGTAACAGTTTTGCTTTCCCGTTTCAGTATTATTTTTAAATTGCGTTTGTTACTTGATGTAACTGGAAATGTTTACATTAAAGGCATGAGAACGCTCAAAATTGTTTTTTGTGTGTGAAGGAATTACTCTTTTTCGCTTTAAACTGTTTTCTTTTTAAAGTGCATCAGAATTGTGCATTTACAGTAACAGTTTTGCTTTCCCTTTCAGTATTATTTTTAAATTGAGTTTGTTACTTGATGTAACTGGAAATGTTTACATTAAAGGCATGAGAACGCTCAAAATCGTTTTTTGTGTGTGAAGGAATTACTCTTTTTTGCTTTAAACTGTTTTCTTTTTAAAGTGAATCAGAATTGTGCATTTACTGTAACAGTTTTGCTTTCCCGTTTCAGTATTATTTTTAAATTGCGTTTGTTACTTGATGTAACTGGAAATGTTTACATTAAAGGCATGAGAACGCTCAAAATCGTTTTTTGTGTGTGAAGGAATTACTCTTTTTTGCTATAAACTGTTTTCTTTTTAAAGTGCATCAGAATTGTGCATTTACTGTAACAGTTTTGCTTTCCCTTTCATTATTATTTTTAAATTGCGTTTGTTACTTGATGTAACTGGAAATGTTTACATTAAAGGCATGAGAACGCTCAAAATCGTTTTTTGTGTGTGAAGGAATTACTCTTTTTTGCTTTAAACTGTTTTCTTTTTAAAGTGCATCAGAATTGTGCATTTACTGTAACAGTTTTGCTTTCCCTTTCAGTATTATTTTTAAATTGCGTTTGTTACTTGATGTAACTGGAAATGTTTACATTAAAGGCATGAGAACGCTCAAAATCGTTTTTTGTGTGTGAAGGAATTACTCTTTTTTGCTTTAAACTGTTTTCTTTTTAAAGTGAATCAGAATTGTGCATTTACTGTAACAGTTTTGCTTTCCCGTTTCAGTATTATTTTTAAATTGCGTTTGTTACTTGATGTAACTGGAAATGTTTACAATAAAGGCATGAGAACGCTCAAAATCGTTTTTTGTGTGTGAAGGAATTACTCTTTTTTGCTTTAAACTGTGTTCTTTTTAAAGTGCATCAGAATTGTGCATTTACTGTAACAGTTTTTTTTTCCGTATAAGTATTATTTTTAAATTGCGTTTGTTACTTGATGTAACTGGAAATGTTTACATTAAAGGCATGAGAACGCTCAAAATCGTTTTTTGTGTGTGAAGGAATTACTCTTTTTTGCTATAAACTGTTTTCTTTTTAAAGTGCATCAGAATTGTGCATTTACTGTAACAGTTTTGCTTTCCCTTTCATTATTATTTTTAAATTGCGTTTGTTACTTGATGTAACTGGAAATGTTTACATTAAAGGCATGAGAACGCTCAAAATCGTTTTTTGTGTGTGAAGGAATTACTCTTTTTTGCTTTAAACTGTTTTCTTTTTAAAGTGCATCAGAATTGTGCATTTACTGTAACAGTTTTGCTTTCCCTTTCAGTATTATTTTTAAATTGCGTTTGTTACTTGATGTAACTGGAAATGTTTACATTAAAGGCATGAGAACGCTCAAAATCGTTTTTTGTGTGTGAAGGAATTACTCTTTTTTGCTTTAAACTGTTTTCTTTTTAAAGTGAATCAGAATTGTGCATTTACTGTAACAGTTTTGCTTTCCCGTTTCAGTATTATTTTTAAATTGCGTTTGTTACTTGATGTAACTGGAAATGTTTACAATAAAGGCATGAGAACGCTCAAAATCGTTTTTTGTGTGTGAAGGAATTACTCTTTTTTGCTTTAAACTGTGTTCTTTTTAATGTGCATCAGAATTGTGCATTTACTGTAACAGTTTTTTTTTCCGTATAAGTATTATTTTTAAATTGCGTTTGTTACTTGATGTAACTGGAAATGTTTACATTAAAGGCATGAGAACGCTCAAAATCGTTTTTTGTGTGTGAAGGAATTACTCTTTTTTGCTTTAAACTGTTTTCTTTTTAAAGTGAATCAGAATTGTGCATTTACTGTAACAGTTTTGCTTTCCCGTTTCAGTATTATTTTTAAATTGCATTTGTTACTTGATGTAACTGGAAATGTTTACATTAAAGGCATGAGAACGCTCAAAATCGTTTTTTGTGCGTGAAGGAATTACTCTTTTTTGCTTTAAACTGTTTTCTTTTTAAAGTGCATCAGAATTGTGCATTTACTGTAACAGTTTTGCTTTCCCTTTCAGTATTATTTTTAAATTGTGTTTGTTACTTGATGTAACTGGAAATGTTTACATTAAAGGCATGAGAACGCTCAAAATCGTTTTTTGTGTGTGAAGGAATTACTCTTTTTTGCTTTAAACTGTTTTCTTTTTAAAGTGCATCAGAATTGTGCATTTACTGTAACAGTTTTGCTTTCCCTTTCAGTATTATTTTTAAATTGCGTTTGTTACTTGATGTAACTGGAAATGTTTACATTAAAGGCATGAGAACCCTCAAAATCGTTTTTTGTGTGTGAAGGAATTACTCTTTTTTGCTTTAAACTGTTTTCTTTTTAAAGTGCATCAGAATTGTGCATTTACTGTAACAGTTTTTGCTTTCCCGTTTCAGTATTATTTTTAAATTGCGTTTGTTACTTGATGTAACTGGAAATGTTTACATTAAAGGCATGAGAACGCTCAAAATTGTTTTTTGTGTGTGAAGGAATTACTCTTTTTCGCTTTAAACTGTTTTCTTTTAAAGTGCATCAGAATTGTGCATTTACAGTAACAGTTTTGCTTTCCCTTTCAGTATTATTTTTAAATTGAGTTTGTTACTTGATGTAACTGGAAATGTTTACATTAAAGGCATGAGAACGCTCAAAATCGTTTTTTGTGTGTGAAGGAATTACTCTTTTTTGCTTTAAACTGTTTTCTTTTTAAAGTGAATCAGAATTGTGCATTTACTGTAACAGTTTTGCTTTCCCGTTTCAGTATTATTTTTAAATTGCGTTTGTTACTTGATGTAACTGGAAATGTTTACATTAAAGGCATGAGAACGTTCAAAATCGTTTTTTGTGTGTGAAGGAATTACTCTTTTTTGCTTTAAACTGTTTTCTTTTTAAAGTGCATCAGAATTGTGCATTTACTGTAACAGTTTTGCTTTCCCGTTTCAGTATTATTTTTAAATTGCGTTTGTTACTTGATGTAACTGGAAATGATTACATTAAAGGCATGAGAACGCTCAAAATCGTTTTTTGTGTGTGAAGGAATTACTCTTTTTTGCTTTAAACTGTTTTCTTTTTAAAGTGAATCAGAATTGTGCATTTACTGTAACAGTTTTGCTTTCCCGTTTCAGTATTATTTTTAAATTGCGTTTGTTACTTGATGTAACTGGAAATGTTTACATTAAAGGCATGAGAACGCTCAAAATCGTTTTTTGTGCGTGAAGGAATTACTCTTTTTTGCTTTAAACTGTTTTCTTTTTAAAGTGCATCAGAATTGTGCATTTACTGTAACAGTTTTGCTTTCCCTTTCAGTATTATTTTTAAATTGCGTTTGTTACTTGATGTAACTGGAAATGTTTACATTAAAGGCATGAGAACGCTCAAAATCGTTTTTTGTGTGTGAAGGAATTACTCTTTTTTGCTTTAAACTGTTTTCTTTTTAAAGTGCATCAGAATTGTGCATTTACTGTAACAGTTTTGCTTTCCCTTTCAGTATTATTTTTAAATTGCGTTTGTTACTTGATGTAACTGGAAATGTTTACATTAAAGGCATGAGAACCCTCAAAATCGTTTTTTGTGTGTGAAGGAATTACTCTTTTTTGCTTTAAACTGTTTTCTTTTTAAAGTGCATCAGAATTGTGCATTTACTGTAACAGTTTTGCTTTCCCGTTTCAGTATTATTTTTAAATTGCGTTTGTTACTTGATGTAACTGGAAATGTTTACATTAAAGGCATGCGAACGCTCAAAATTGTTTTTTGTGTGTGAAGGAATTACTCTTTTTTGCTTTAAACTGTTTTCTTTTTAAAGTGCATCAGAATTGTGCATTTACAGTAACAGTTTTGCTTTCCCTTTCAGTATTATTTTTAAATTGCGTTTGTTACTTGATGTAACTGGAAATGTTTACATTAAAGGCATGAGAACGCTCAAAATCGTTTTTTGTGTGTGAAGGAATTACTCTTTTTTGCTTTAAACTGTTTTCTTTTTAAAGTGAATCAGAATTGTGCATTTACTGTAACAGTTTTGCTTTCCCGTTTCAGTATTATTCTTAAATTGCGTTTGTTACTTGATGTAACTGGAAATGTTTACACTAAAGGCATGAGAACGCTCAAAATCGTTTTTTGTGTGTGAAGGAATTACTCTTTTTTGCTTTAAACTGTTTTCTTTTTAAAGTGAATCAGAATTGTGCATTTACTGTAACAGTTTTGCTTTCCCGTTTCAGTATTATTTTTAAATTGCGTTTGTTAATTGATGTAACTGGAAACGTTTACATTAAAGGCATGAGAACGCTCAAAATCGTTTTTTGTGTGTGAAAGAATTACTCTTTTTTGCTTTAAACTGTTTTCTTTTTAAAGTGCATCAGAATTGTGCATTTACTGTAACAGTTTTGCTTTCCCGTTTCAGTATTATTTTTAAATTGCGTTTGTTACTTGATGTAACTGGAAATGTTTACATTAAAGGCATGAGAACGCTCAAAATCGTTTTTTGTGTGTGAAGGAATTACTCTTTTTTGCTTTAAACTGTTTTCTTTTTAAAGTGAATCAGAATTGTGCATTTACTGTAACAGTTTTGCTTTCCCGTTTCAGTATTATTTTTAAATTGAGTTTGTTACTTGATGTAACTGGAAATGTTTACATTAAAGGCATGAGAACGCTCAAAATCGTTTTTTGTGTGTGAAGGAATTACTCTTTTTTGCTTTAAACTGTTTTCTTTTTAAAGTGAATCAGAATTGTGCATTTACTGTAACAGTTTTGCTTTCCCGTTTCAGTATTATTTTTAAATTGCGTTTGTTACTTGATGTAACTGGAAATGTTTACAATAAAGGCATGAGAACGCTCAAAATCGTTTTTTGTGTGTGAAGGAATTACTCTTTTTTGCTTTAAACTGTGTTCTTTTTAAAGTGCATCAGAATTGTGCATTTACTGTAACAGTTTTTTTTTTTCCGTATAAGTATTATTTTTAAATTGCGTTTGTTACTTGATGTAACTGGAAATGTTTACATTAAAGGCATGAGAACGCTCAAAATCGTTTTTTGTGTGTGAAGGAATTACTCTTTTTTGCTATAAACTGTTTTCTTTTTAAAGTGCATCAGAATTGTGCATTTACTGTAACAGTTTTGCTTTCCCTTTCATTATTATTTTTAAATTGCGTTTGTTACTTGATGTAACTGGAAATGTTTACATTAAAGGCATGAGAACGCTCAAAATCGTTTTTTGTGTGTGAAGGAATTACTCTTTTTTGCTTTAAACTGTTTTCTTTTTAAAGTGCATCAGAATTGTGCATTTACTGTAACAGTTTTGCTTTCCCTTTCAGTATTATTTTTAAATTGCGTTTGTTACTTGATGTAACTGGAAATGTTTACATTAAAGGCATGAGAACGCTCAAAATCGTTTTTTGTGTGTGAAGGAATTACTCTTTTTTGCTTTAAACTGTTTTCTTTTTAAAGTGAATCAGAATTGTGCATTTACTGTAACAGTTTTGCTTTCCCGTTTCAGTATTATTTTTAAATTGCGTTTGTTACTTGATGTAACTGGAAATGTTTACAATAAAGGCATGAGAACGCTCAAAATCGTTTTTTGTGTGTGAAGGAATTACTCTTTTTTGCTTTAAACTGTGTTCTTTTTAAAGTGCATCAGAATTGTGCATTTACTGTAACAGTTTTTTTTTCCGTATAAGTATTATTTTTAAATTGCGTTTGTTACTTGATGTAACTGGAAATGTTTACATTAAAGGCATGAGAACGCTCAAAATCGTTTTTTTGTGTGTGAAGGAATTACTCTTTTTTGCTTTAAACTGTTTTCTTTTTAAAGTGCATCAGTATTGTGCATTTACTGTAACAGTTTTGCTTTCCCGATTCAGTATTATTTTTAAATTGCGTTTGTTACTTGATGTAACTGGAAATGTTTACATTAAAGGCATGAGAACGCTCAAAATCGTTTATTGTGTGTGAAGGAATTACTCTTTTTTGCTTTAAACTGTTTTCTTTTTAAAGTGCATCAGAATTGTGCATTTACTGTAACAGTTTTGCTTTCCCTTTCAGTATTATTTTTAAATTGCGTTTGTTACTTGATGTAACTGGAAATGTTTACATTAAAGGCATGAGAACGTTCAAAATCGTTTTTTGTGTGTGAAGGAATTACTCTTTTTTGCTTTAAACTGTTTTCTTTTTAAAGTGCATCAGAATTGTGCATTTACTGTAACAGTTTTGCTTTCCCGTTTCAGTATTATTTTTAAATTGCGTTTGTTACTTGATGTAACTGGAAATGATTACATTAAAGGCATGAGAACGCTCAAAATCGTTTTTTGTGTGTGAAGGAATTACTCTTTTTTGCTTTAAACTGTTTTCTTTTTAAAGTGAATCAGAATTGTGCATTTACTGTAACAGTTTTGCTTTCCCGTTTCAGTATTATTTTTAAATTGCGTTTGTTACTTGATGTAACTGGAAATGTTTACATTAAAGGCATGAGAACGCTCAAAATCGTTTTTTGTGCGTGAAGGAATTACTCTTTTTTGCTTTAAACTGTTTTCTTTTTAAAGTGCATCAGAATTGTGCATTTACTGTAACAGTTTTGCTTTCCCTTTCAGTATTATTTTTAAATTGCGTTTGTTACTTGATGTAACTGGAAATGTTTACATTAAAGGCATGAGAACGCTCAAAATCGTTTTTTGTGTGTGAAGGAATTACTCTTTTTTGCTTTAAACTGTTTTCTTTTTAAAGTGCATCAGAATTGTGCATTTACTGTAACAGTTTTGCTTTCCCTTTCAGTATTATTTTTAAATTGCGTTTGTTACTTGATGTAACTGGAAATGTTTACATTAAAGGCATGAGAACCCTCAAAATCGTTTTTTGTGTGTGAAGGAATTACTCTTTTTTGCTTTAAACTGTTTTCTTTTTAAAGTGCATCAGAATTGTGCATTTACTGTAACAGTTTTGCTTTCCCGTTTCAGTATTATTTTTAAATTGCGTTTGTTACTTGATGTAACTGGAAATGTTTACATTAAAGGCATGAGAACGCTCAAAATTGTTTTTTGTGTGTGAAGGAATTACTCTTTTTTGCTTTAAACTGTTTTCTTTTTAAAGTGCATCAGAATTGTGCATTTACAGTAACAGTTTTGCTTTCCCTTTCAGTATTATTTTTAAATTGCGTTTGTTACTTGATGTAACTGGAAATGTTTACATTAAAGGCATGAGAACGCTCAAAATCGTTTTTTGTGTGTGAAGGAATTACTCTTTTTTGCTTTAAACTGTTTTCTTTTTAAAGTGAATCAGAATTGTGCATTTACTGTAACAGTTTTGCTTTCCCGTTTCAGTATTATTCTTAAATTGCGTTTGTTACTTGATGTAACTGGAAATGTTTACACTAAAGGCATGAGAACGCTCAAAATCGTTTTTTGTGTGTGAAGGAATTACTCTTTTTTGCTTTAAACTGTTTTCTTTTTAAAGTGAATCAGAATTGTGCATTTACTGTAACAGTTTTGCTTTCCCGTTTCAGTATTATTTTTAAATTGCGTTTGTTAATTGATGTAACTGGAAACGTTTACATTAAAGGCATGAGAACGCTCAAAATCGTTTTTTGTGTGTGAAAGAATTACTCTTTTTTGCTTTAAACTGTTTTCTTTTTAAAGTGCATCAGAATTGTGCATTTACTGTAACAGTTTTGCTTTCCCGTTTCAGTATTATTTTTAAATTGCGTTTGTTACTTGATGTAACTGGAAATGTTTACATTAAAGGCATGAGAACGCTCAAAATCGTTTTTTGTGTGTGAAGGAATTACTCTTTTTTGCTTTAAACTGTTTTCTTTTTAAAGTGAATCAGAATTGTGCATTTACTATAACAGTTTTGCTTTCCCGTTTCAGTATTATTTTTAAATTGCGTTTGTTACTTGATGTAACTGGAAATGTTTACATTAAAGGCATGAGAACGCTCAAAATCGTTTTTTGTGCGTGAAGGAATTACTCTTTTTTGCTTTAAACTGTTTTCTTTTTAAAGTGCATCAGAATTGTGCATTTACTGTAACAGTTTTGCTTTCCCTTTCAGTATTATTTTTAAATTGCGTTTGTTACTTGATGTAACTGGAAATGTTTACATTAAAGGCATGAGAACGCTCAAAATCGTTTTTTGTGTGTGAAGGAATTACTCTTTTTTGCTTTAAACTGTTTTCTTTTTAAAGTGCATCAGAATTGTGCATTTACTGTAACAGTTTTGCTTTCCCTTTCAGTATTATTTTTAAATTGCGTTTGTTACTTGATGTAACTGGAAATGTTTACATTAAAGGCATGAGAACCCTCAAAATCGTTTTTTGTGTGTGAAGGAATTACTCTTTTTTGCTTTAAACTGTTTTCTTTTTAAAGTGCATCAGAATTGTGCATTTACTGTAACAGTTTTGCTTTCCCGTTTCAGTATTATTTTTAAATTGCGTTTGTTACTTGATGTAACTGGAAATGTTTACATTAAAGGCATGAGAACGCTCAAAATTGTTTTTTGTGTGTGAAGGAATTACTCTTTTTCGCTTTAAACTGTTTTCTTTTTAAAGTGCATCAGAATTGTGCATTTACAGTAACAGTTTTGCTTTCCCTTTCAGTATTATTTTTAAATTGAGTTTGTTACTTGATGTAACTTGAAATGTTTACATTAAAGGCATGAGAACGCTCAAAATCGTTTTTTGTGTGTGAAGGAATTACTCTTTTTTGCTTTAAACTGTTTTCTTTTTAAAGTGCATCAGAATTGTGCATTTACTGTAACAGTTTTGCTTTCCCTTTCAGTATTATTTTTAAATTGCGTTTGTTACTTGATGTAACTGGAAATGTTTACATTAAAGGCATGAGAACGCTCAAAATCGTTTTTTGTGTGTGAAGGAATTACTCTTTTTTGCTTTAAACTGTTTTCTTTTTAAAGTGAATCAGAATTGTGCATTTACAGTAACAGTTTTGCTTTCCCTTTCAGTATTATTTTTAAATTGCGTTTGTTACTTGATGTAACTGGAAATGTTTACATTAAAGGCATGAGAACGCTCAAAATCGTTTTTTGTGTGTGAAGGAATTACTCTTTTTTGCTTTAAACTGTTTTCTTTTTAAAGTGCATCAGAATTGTGCATTTACTGTAACAGTTTTGCTTTCCCGTTTCAGTATTATTTTTAAATTGCGTTTGTTACTTGATGTAACTGGAAATGTTTACATTAAAGGCATGAGAACGCTCAAAATCGTTTTTTGTGTGTGAAGGAATTACTCTTTTTTGCTTTAAACTGTTTTCTTTTTAAAGTGAATCAGAATTGTGCATTTACTGTAACAGTTTTGCTTTCCCGTTTCAGTATTATTTTTAAATTGCGTTTGTTACTTGATGTAACTGGAAATGTTTACATTAAAGGCATGAGAACGCTCAAAATCGTTTTTTGTGTGTGAAGGAATTACTCTTTTTTGCTTTAAACTGTTTTCTTTTTAAAGTGAATCAGAATTGTGCATTTACTGTAACAGTTTTGCTTTCCCGTTCCAGTATTATTTTTAATTTGCGTTTGTTACTTGATGTAACTGGAAATGTTTACACTAAAGGCATGAGAACGCTCAAAATCGTTTTTTGTGTGTGAAGGAATTACTCTTTTTTGCTTTAAACTGTTTTCTTTTTAAAGTGAATCAGAATTGTGCATTTACTGTAACAGTTTTTCTTTCCCGTTTCAGTATTATTTTTAAATTGCGTTTGTTACTTGATGTAACTGGAAACGTTTACATTAAAGGCATGAGAACGCTCAAAATCGTTTTTTGTGTGTGAAAGAATTACTCTTTTTTGCTTTAAACTGTTTTCTTTTTAAAGTGCATCAGAATTGTGCATTTACTGTAACAGTTTTGCTTTCCCGTTTCAGTATTATTTTTAAATTGCGTTTGTTACTTGATGTAACTGGAAACGTTTACATGAAATGCGTGAGAACGCTCGAAATCGTTTTTTGTGTGCGAATGAATTACTCTTTTTTGCTTTAGACTGTTTTGTTTTTAAAGTGCATCAGAATTGTGCATTTACTGTAACAGTTTTTTTTCCGTTTAAGTATTATTTTTAAATTGCGTTTGTTACTTGATGTAACTGGAAATGTTTACATTAAAGGCATGAGAACGCTCAAAATCGTTTTTTTGTGTGTGAAGGAATTACTCTTTTTTGCTTTAAACTGTTTTCTTTTTTAAGTGCATCAGAATTGTGCATTTACTGTAACAGTTTTGCTTTCCCGTTTCAGTATTATTTTTAAATTGCGTTTGTTACTTGATGTAACTAGGCATGTTTACATAACAGGCGTGAGAACGCTCGAAATCGTTTTTTGTGTGCGAATGAATTACTCTTTTTTGCTTTACACTGTTTTCTTTTTAAAGTGAATCAGAATTGTGCATTTACTGTAACAGTTTTGCTTTCCCGTTTCAGTATTATTTTTAAATTGCGTTTGTTACTTGATGTAACTGGAAACGTTTACATTAAAGGCATGAGAACGCTCAAAATCGTTTTTTGTGTGTGAAAGAATTACTCTTTTTTGCTTTAAACTGTTTTCTTTTTAAAGTGCATCAGAATTGTGCATTTACTGTAACAGTTTTGCTTTCCCGTTTCAGTATTATTTTTAAATTGCGTTTGTTACTTGATGTAACTGGAAACGTTTACATGAAATGCGTGAGAACGCTCGAAATCGTTTTTTGTGTGCGAATGAATTACTCTTTTTTGCTTTAGACTGTTTTGTTTTTAAAGTGCATCAGAATTGTGCATTTAATGTAACAGTTTTGCTTTCCCGTTTCAGTATTATTTTTAAATTGCGTTTGTTACTTGATGTAACTGGAAATGTTTACATTAAAGGCATGAGAACGCTCAAAATCGTTTTTTGTGTGTGAAGGAATTACTCTTTTTTGCTTTAAACTGTTTTCTTTTTAAAGTGAATCAGAATTGTGCATTTACTGTAACAGTTTTGCTTTCCCGTTTCAGTATTATTCTTAAATTGCGTTTGTTACTTGATGTAACTGGAAATGTTTACACTAAAGGCATGAGAACGCTCAAAATCGTTTTTTGTGTGTGAAGGAATTACTCTTTTTTGCTTTAAACTGTTTTCTTTTTAAAGTGAATCAGAATTGTGCATTTACTGTAACAGTTTTGCTTTCCCGTTTCAGTATTATTTTTAAATTGCGTTTGTTAATTGATGTAACTGGAAACGTTTACATTAAAGGCATGAGAACGCTCAAAATCGTTTTTTGTGTGTGAAAGAATTACTCTTTTTTGCTTTAAACTGTTTTCTTTTTAAAGTGCATCAGAATTGTGCATTTACTGTAACAGTTTTGCTTTCCCGTTTCAGTATTATTTTTAAATTGCGTTTGTTACTTGATGTAACTGGAAATGTTTACATTAAAGGCATGAGAACGCTCAAAATCGTTTTTTGTGTGTGAAGGAATTACTCTTTTTTGCTTTAAACTGTTTTCTTTTTAAAGTGAATCAGAATTGTGCATTTACTGTAACAGTTTTGCTTTCCCGTTTCAGTATTATTTTTAAATTGCGTTTGTTACTTGATGTAACTGGAAATGTTTACATTAAAGGCATGAGAACGCTCAAAATCGTTTTTTGTGCGTGAAGGAATTACTCTTTTTTGCTTTAAACTGTTTTCTTTTTAAAGTGCATCAGAATTGTGCATTTACTGTAACAGTTTTGCTTTCCCTTTCAGTATTATTTTTAAATTGCGTTTGTTACTTGATGTAACTGGAAATGTTTACATTAAAGGCATGAGAACGCTCAAAATCGTTTTTTGTGTGTGAAGGAATTACTCTTTTTTGCTTTAAACTGTTTTCTTTTTAAAGTGCATCAGAATTGTGCATTTACTGTAACAGTTTTGCTTTCCCTTTCAGTATTATTTTTAAATTGCGTTTGTTACTTGATGTAACTGGAAATGTTTACATTAAAGGCATGAGAACCCTCAAAATCGTTTTTTGTGTGTGAAGGAATTACTCTTTTTTGCTTTAAACTGTTTTCTTTTTAAAGTGCATCAGAATTGTGCATTTACTGTAACAGTTTTGCTTTCCCGTTTCAGTATTATTTTTAAATTGCGTTTGTTACTTGATGTAACTGGAAATGTTTACATTAAAGGCATGAGAACGCTCAAAATCGTTTTTTGTGTGTGAAGGAATTACTCTTTTTTGCTATAAACTGTTTTCTTTTTAAAGTGCATCAGAATTGTGCATTTACTGTAACAGTTTTGCTTTCCCTTTCATTATTATTTTTAAATTGCGTTTGTTACTTGATGTAACTGGAAATGTTTACATTAAAGGCATGAGAACGCTCAAAATCGTTTTTTGTGCGTGAAGGAATTACTCTTTTTTGCTTTAAACTGTTTTCTTTTTAAAGTGCATCAGAATTGTGCATTTACTGTAACAGTTTTGCTTTCCCTTTCAGTATTATTTTTAAATTGCGTTTGTTACTTGATGTAACTGGAAATGTTTACATTAAAGGCATGAGAACGCTCAAAATCGTTTTTTGTGCGTGAAGGAATTACTCTTTTTTGCTTTAAACTGTTTTCTTTTTAAAGTGCATCAGAATTGTGCATTTACTGTAACAGTTTTGCTTTCCCTTTCAGTATTATTTTTAAATTGCGTTTGTTACTTGATGTAACTGGAAATGTTTACATTAAAGGCATGAGAACGCTCAAAATCGTTTTTTGTGTGTGAAGGAATTACTCTTTTTTGCTTTAAACTGTTTTCTTTTTAAAGTGCATCAGAATTGTGAATTTACTGTAACAGTTTTGCTTTCCCGTTTCAGTATTATTTTTAAATTGCGTTTGTTACTTGATGTAACTGGAAATGTTTACATTAAAGGCATGAGAACCCTCAAAATCGTTTTTTGTGTGTGAAGGAATTACTCTTTTTTGCTTTAAACTGTTTTCTTTTTAAAGTGCATCAGAATTGTGCATTTACTGTAACAGTTTTGCTTTCCCGTTTCAGTATTATTTTTAAATTGCGTTTGTTACTTGATGTAACTGGAAATGTTTACATTAAAGGCATGAGAACGCTCAAAATCGTTTTTTGTGTGTGAAGGAATTACTCTTTTTTGCTATAAACTGTTTTCTTTTTAAAGTGCATCAGAATTGTGCATTTACTGTAACAGTTTTGCTTTCCCTTTCATTATTATTTTTAAATTGCGTTTGTTACTTGATGTAACTGGAAATGTTTACATTAAAGGCATGAGAACGCTCAAAATCGTTTTTTGTGTGTGAAGGAATTACTCTTTTTTGCTTTAAACTGTTTTCTTTTTAAAGTGCATCAGAATTGTGCATTTACTGTAACAGTTTTGCTTTCCCTTTCAGTATTATTTTTAAATTGCGTTTGTTACTTGATGTAACTGGAAATGTTTACATTAAAGGCATGAGAACGCTCAAAATCGTTTTTTGTGTGTGAAGGAATTACTCTTTTTTGCTTTAAACTGTTTTCTTTTTAAAGTGCATCAGAATTGTGCATTTACTGTAACAGTTTTGCTTTCCCGTTTCAGTATTATTTTTAAATTGCGTTTGTTACTTGATGTAACTGGAAATGTTTACATTAAAGGCATGAGAACGCTCAAAATCGTTTTTTGTGTGTGAAGGAATTACTCTTTTTTGCTTTAAACTGTTTTCTTTTTAAAGTGAATCAGAATTGTGCATTTACTGTAACAGTTTTGCTTTCCCGTTTCAGTATTATTTTTAAATTGCGTTTGTTACTTGATGTAACTGGAAATGTTTACATTAAAGGCATGAGAACGCTCAAAATCGTTTTTTGTGTGTGAAGGAATTACTCTTTTTTGCTATAAACTGTTTTCTTTTTAAAGTGCATCAGAATTGTGCATTTACTGTAACAGTTTTGCTTTCCCTTTCATTATTATTTTTAAATTGCGTTTGTTACTTGATGTAACTGGAAATGTTTACATTAAAGGCATGAGAACGCTCAAAATCGTTTTTTGTGTGTGAAGGAATTACTCTTTTTTGCTTTAAACTGTTTTCTTTTTAAAGTGCATCAGAATTGTGCATTTACTGTAACAGTTTTGCTTTCCCTTTCAGTATTATTTTTAAATTGCGTTTGTTACTTGATGTAACTGGAAATGTTTACATTAAAGGCATGAGAACGCTCAAAATCGTTTTTTGTGTGTGAAGGAATTACTCTTTTTTGCTTTAAACTGTTTTCTTTTTAAAGTGAATCAGAATTGTGCATTTACTGTAACAGTTTTGCTTTCCCGTTTCAGTATTATTTTTAAATTGCGTTTGTTACTTGATGTAACTGGAAATGTTTACAATAAAGGCATGAGAACGCTCAAAATCGTTTTTTGTGTGTGAAGGAATTACTCTTTTTTGCTTTAAACTGTGTTCTTTTTAAAGTGCATCAGAATTGTGCATTTACTGTAACAGTTTTTTTTTCCGTATAAGTATTATTTTTAAATTGCGTTTGTTACTTGATGTAACTGGAAATGTTTACATTAAAGGCATGAGAACGCTCAAAATCGTTTTTTGTGTGTGAAGGAATTACTCTTTTTTGCTTTAAACTGTTTTCTTTTTAAAGTGCATCAGTATTGTGTATTTACTGTAACAGTTTTGCTTTCCCGTTTCAGTATTATTTTTAAATTGCGTTTGTTACTTGATGTAACTGGAAATGTTTACATTAAAGGCATGAGAACGCTCAAAATCGTTTATTGTGTGTGAAGGAATTACTCTTTTTTGCTTTAAACTGTTTTCTTTTTAAAGTGCATCAGAATTGTGCATTTACTGTAACAGTTTTGCTTTCCCTTTCAGTATTATTTTTAAATTGCGTTTGTTACTTGATGTAACTGGAAATGTTTACATTAAAGGCATGAGAACGTTCAAAATCGTTTTTTGTGTGTGAAGGAATTACTCTTTTTTGCTTTAAACTGTTTTCTTTTTAAAGTGCATCAGAATTGTGCATTTACTGTAACAGTTTTGCTTTCCCGTTTCAGTATTATTTTTAAATTGCGTTTGTTACTTGATGTAACTGGAAATGATTACATTAAAGGCATGAGAACGCTCAAAATCGTTTTTTGTGTGTGAAGGAATTACTCTTTTTTGCTTTAAACTGTTTTCTTTTTAAAGTGAATCAGAATTGTGCATTTACTGTAACAGTTTTGCTTTCCCGTTTCAGTATTATTTTTAAATTGCGTTTGTTACTTGATGTAACTGGAAATGTTTACATTAAAGGCATGAGAACGCTCAAAATCGTTTTTTGTGCGTGAAGGAATTACTCTTTTTTGCTTTAAACTGTTTTCTTTTTAAAGTGCATCAGAATTGTGCATTTACTGTAACAGTTTTGCTTTCCCTTTCAGTATTATTTTTAAATTGCGTTTGTTACTTGATGTAACTGGAAATGTTTACATTAAAGGCATGAGAACGCTCAAAATCGTTTTTTGTGTGTGAAGGAATTACTCTTTTTTGCTTTAAACTGTTTTCTTTTTAAAGTGCATCAGAATTGTGCATTTACTGTAACAGTTTTGCTTTCCCTTTCAGTATTATTTTTAAATTGCGTTTGTTACTTGATGTAACTGGAAATGTTTACATTAAAGGCATGAGAACCCTCAAAATCGTTTTTTGTGTGTGAAGGAATTACTCTTTTTTGCTTTAAACTGTTTTCTTTTTAAAGTGCATCAGAATTGTGCATTTACTGTAACAGTTTTGCTTTCCCGTTTCAGTATTATTTTTAAATTGCGTTTGTTACTTGATGTAACTGGAAATGTTTACATTAAAGGCATGAGAACGCTCAAAATTGTTTTTTGTGTGTGAAGGAATTACTCTTTTTTGCTTTAAACTGTTTTCTTTTTAAAGTGCATCAGAATTGTGCATTTACAGTAACAGTTTTGCTTTCCCTTTCAGTATTATTTTTAAATTGCGTTTGTTACTTGATGTAACTGGAAATGTTTACATTAAAGGCATGAGAACGCTCAAAATCGATTTTTGTGTGTGAAGGAATTACTCTTTTTTGCTTTAAACTGTTTTCTTTTTAAAGTGCATCAGAATTGTGCATTTACTGTAACAGTTTTGCTTTCCCGTTTCAGTATTATTTTTAAATTGCGTTTGTAACTTGATGTAACTGGAAATGTTTACATTAAAGGCATGAGAACGCTCAAAATCGTTTTTTGTGTGTGAAGGAATTACTCTTTTTTGCTTTAAACTGTTTTCTTTTTAAAGTGAATCAGAATTGTGCATTTACTGTAACAGTTTTGCTTTCCCGTTTCAGTATTATTTTTAAATTGCGTTTGTTACTTGATGTAACTGGAAATGTTTACATTAAAGGCATGAGAACGCTCAAAATCGTTTTTTGTGTGTGAAGGAATTACTCTTTTTTGCTTTAAACTGTTTTCTTTTTAAAGTGAATCAGAATTGTGCATTTACTGTAACAGTTTTGCTTTCCCGTTTCAGTATTATTCTTAAATTGCGTTTGTTACTTGATGTAACTGGAAATGTTTACACTAAAGGCATGAGAACGCTCAAAATCGTTTTTTGTGTGTGAAGGAATTACTCTTTTTTGCTTTAAACTGTTTTCTTTTTAAAGTGAATCAGAATTGTGCATTTACTGTAACAGTTTTGCTTTCCCGTTTCAGTATTATTTTTAAATTGCGTTTGTTAATTGATGTAACTGGAAACGTTTACATTAAAGGCATGAGAACGCTCAAAATCGTTTTTTGTGTGTGAAAGAATTACTCTTTTTTGCTTTAAACTGTTTTCTTTTTAAAGTGCATCAGAATTGTGCATTTACTGTAACAGTTTTGCTTTCCCGTTTCAGTATTATTTTTAAATTGCGTTTGTTACTTGATGTAACTGGAAATGTTTACATTAAAGTCATGAGAACGCTCAAAATCGTTTTTTGTGTGTGAAGGAATTACTCTTTTTTGCTTTAAACTGTTTTCTTTTTAAAGTGAATCAGAATTGTGCATTTACTGTAACAGTTTTGCTTTCCCGTTTCAGTATTATTTTTAAATTGCGTTTGTTACTTGATGTAACTGGAAATGTTTACATTAAAGGCATGAGAACGCTCAAAATCGTTTTTTGTGCGTGAAGGAATTACTCTTTTTTGCTTTAAACTGTTTTCTTTTTAAAGTGCATCAGAATTGTGCATTTACTGTAACAGTTTTGCTTTCCCTTTCAGTATTATTTTTAAATTGTGTTTGTTACTTGATGTAACTGGAAATGTTTACATTAAAGGCATGAGAACGCTCAAAATCGTTTTTTGTGTGTGAAGGAATTACTCTTTTTTGCTTTAAACTGTTTTCTTTTTAAAGTGCATCAGAATTGTGCATTTACTGTAACAGTTTTGCTTTCCCTTTCAGTATTATTTTTAAATTGCGTTTGTTACTTGATGTAACTGGAAATGTTTACATTAAAGGCATGAGAACCCTCAAAATCGTTTTTTGTGTGTGAAGGAATTACTCTTTTTTGCTTTAAACTGTTTTCTTTTTAAAGTGCATCAGAATTGTGCATTTACTGTAACAGTTTTGCTTTCCCGTTTCAGTATTATTTTTAAATTGCGTTTGTTACTTGATGTAACTGGAAATGTTTACATTAAAGGCATGAGAACGCTCAAAATCGTTTTTTGTGTGTGAAGGAATTACTCTTTTTTGCTTTAAACTGTTTTCTTTTTAAAGTGCATCAGAATTGTGCATTTACTGTAACAGTTTTACTTTCCCGTTTCAGTATTATTTTTAAATTGCGTTTGTTACTTGATGTAACTGGAAATGTTTACATTAAAGGCATGAGAACGCTCAAAATCGTTTTTTGTGTGTGAAGGAATTACTCTTTTTTGCTTTAAACTGTTTTCTTTTTAAAGTGAATCAGAATTGTGCATTTACTGTAACAGTTTTGCTTTCCCGTTTCAGTATTATTTTTAAATTGCGTTTGTTACTTGATGTAACTGGAAATGTTTACATTAAAGGCATGAGAACGCTCAAAATCGTTTTTTGTGTGTGAAGGAATTACTCTTTTTTGCTTTAAACTGTTTTCTTTTTAAAGTGAATCAGAATTGTGCATTTACTGTAACAGTTTTGCTTTCCCGTTCCAGTATTATTTTTAAATTGCGTTTGTTACTTGATGTAACTGGAAATGTTTACACTAAAGGCATGAGAACGCTCAAAATCGTTTTTTGTGTGTGAAGGAATTACTCTTTTTTGCTTTAAACTGTTTTCTTTTTAAAGTGAATCAGAATTGTGCATTTACTGTAACAGTTTTGCTTTCCCGTTTCAGTATTATTTTTAAATTGCGTTTGTTACTTGATGTAACTGGAAACGTTTACATTAAAGGCATGAGAACGCTCAAAATCGTTTTTTGTGTGTGAAAGAATTACTCTTTTTTGCTTTAAACTGTTTTCTTTTTAAAGTGCATCAGAATTGTGCATTTACTGTAACAGTTTTGCTTTCCCGTTTCAGTATTATTTTTAAATTGCGTTTGTTACTTGATGTAACTGGAAACGTTTACATGAAATGCGTGAGAACGCTCGAAATCGTTTTTTGTGTGCGAATGAATTACTCTTTTTTGCTTTAGACTGTTTTGTTTTTAAAGTGCATCAGAATTGTGCATTTACTGTAACAGTTTTTTTTCCGTTTAAGTATTATTTTTAAATTGCGTTTGTTACTTGATGTAACTGGAAATGTTTACATTAAAGGCATGAGAACGCTCAAAATCGTTTTTTTGTGTGTGAAGGAATTACTCTTTTTTGCTTTAAACTGTTTTCTTTTTTAAGTGCATCAGAATTGTGCATTTACTGTAACAGTTTTGCTTTCCCGTTTAAGTATTATTTTTAAATTGCGTTTGTTACTTGATGTAACTAGGCATGTTTACATAACAGGCGTGAGAACGCTCGAAATCGTTTTTTGTGTGCGAATGAATTACTCTTTTTTGCTTTACACTGTTTTCTTTTTAAAGTGAATCAGAATTGTGCATTTACTGTAACAGTTTTGCTTTCCCGTTTCAGTATTATTTTTAAATTGCGTTTGTTACTTGATGTAACTGGAAACGTTTACATTAAAGGCATGAGAACGCTCAAAATCGTTTTTTGTGTGTGAAAGAATTACTCTTTTTTGCTTTAAACTGTTTTCTTTTTAAAGTGCATCAGAATTGTGCATTTACTGTAACAGTTTTGCTTTCCCGTTTCAGTATTATTTTTAAATTGCGTTTGTTACTTGATGTAACTGGAAACGTTTACATGAAATGCGTGAGAACGCTCGAAATCGTTTTTTGTGTGCGAATGAATTACTCTTTTTTGCTTTAGACTGTTTTGTTTTTAAAGTGCATCAGAATTGTGCATTTAATGTAACAGTTTTGCTTTCCCGTTTCAGTATTATTTTTAAATTGCGTTTGTTACTTGATGTAACTGGAAATGTTTACATTAAAGGCATGAGAACGCTCAAAATCGTTTTTTGTGTGTGAAGGAATTACTCTTTTTTGCTTTAAACTGTTTTCTTTTTAAAGTGAATCAGAATTGTGCATTTACTGTAACAGTTTTGCTTTCCCGTTTCAGTATTATTCTTAAATTGCGTTTGTTACTTGATGTAACTGGAAATGTTTACACTAAAGGCATGAGAACGCTCAAAATCGTTTTTTGTGTGTGAAGGAATTACTCTTTTTTGCTTTAAACTGTTTTCTTTTTAAAGTGAATCAGAATTGTGCATTTACTGTAACAGTTTTGCTTTCCCGTTTCAGTATTATTTTTAAATTGCGTTTGTTAATTGATGTAACTGGAAACGTTTACATTAAAGGCATGAGAACGCTCAAAATCGTTTTTTGTGTGTGAAAGAATTACTCTTTTTTGCTTTAAACTGTTTTCTTTTTAAAGTGCATCAGAATTGTGCATTTACTGTAACAGTTTTGCTTTCCCGTTTCAGTATTATTTTTAAATTGCGTTTGTTACTTGATGTAACTGGAAATGATTACATTAAAGGCATGAGAACGCTCAAAATCGTTTTTTGTGTGTGAAGGAATTACTCTTTTTTGCTTTAAACTGTTTTCTTTTTAAAGTGAATCAGAATTGTGCATTTACTGTAACAGTTTTGCTTTCCCGTTTCAGTATTATTTTTAAATTGCGTTTGTTACTTGATGTAACTGGAAATGTTTACATTAAAGGCATGAGAACGCTCAAAATCGTTTTTTGTGCGTGAAGGAATTACTCTTTTTTGCTTTAAACTGTTTTCTTTTTAAAGTGCATCAGAATTGTGCATTTACTGTAACAGTTTTGCTTTCCCTTTCAGTATTATTTTTAAATTGCGTTTGTTACTTGATGTAACTGGAAATGTTTACATTAAAGGCATGAGAACGCTCAAAATCGTTTTTTGTGTGTGAAGGAATTACTCTTTTTTGCTTTAAACTGTTTTCTTTTTAAAGTGCATCAGAATTGTGCATTTACTGTAACAGTTTTGCTTTCCCTTTCAGTATTATTTTTAAATTGCGTTTGTTACTTGATGTAACTGGAAATGTTTACATTAAAGGCATGAGAACCCTCAAAATCGTTTTTTGTGTGTGAAGGAATTACTCTTTTTTGCTTTAAACTGTTTTCTTTTTAAAGTGCATCAGAATTGTGCATTTACTGTAACAGTTTTGCTTTCCCGTTTCAGTATTATTTTTAAATTGCGTTTGTTACTTGATGTAACTGGAAATGTTTACATTAAAGGCATGAGAACGCTCAAAATTGTTTTTTGTGTGTGAAGGAATTACTCTTTTTCGCTTTAAACTGTTTTCTTTTTAAAGTGCATCAGAATTGTGCATTTACAGTAACAGTTTTGCTTTCCCTTTCAGTATTATTTTTAAATTGAGTTTGTTACTTGATGTAACTGGAAATGTTTACATTAAAGGCATGAGAACGCTCAAAATCGTTTTTTGTGTGTGAAGGAATTACTCTTTTTTGCTTTAAACTGTTTTCTTTTTAAAGTGCATCAGAATTGTGCATTTACTGTAACAGTTTTGCTTTCCCTTTCAGTATTATTTTTAAATTGCGTTTGTTACTTGATGTAACTGGAAATGTTTACATTAAAGGCATGAGAACGCTCAAAATCGTTTTTTGTGTGTGAAGGAATTACTCTTTTTTGCTTTAAACTGTTTTCTTTTTAAAGTGAATCAGAATTGTGCATTTACAGTAACAGTTTTGCTTTCCCTTTCAGTATTATTTTTAAATTGCGTTTGTTACTTGATGTAACTGGAAATGTTTACATTAAAGGCATGAGAACGCTCAAAATCGTTTTTTGTGTGTGAAGGAATTACTCTTTTTTGCTTTAAACTGTTTTCTTTTTAAAGTGCATCAGAATTGTGCATTTACTGTAACAGTTTTGCTTTCCCGTTTCAGTATTATTTTTAAATTGCGTTTGTTACTTGATGTAACTGGAAATGTTTACATTAAAGGCATGAGAACGCTCAAAATCGTTTTTTGTGTGCGAATGAATTACTCTTTTTTGCTTTAAACTGTTTTCTTTTTAAAGTGAATCAGAATTGTGCATTTACTGTAACAGTTTTGCTTTCCCGTTTCAGTATTATTTTTAAATTGCGTTTGTTACTTGATGTAACTGGAAACGTTTACATTAAAGGCATGAGAACGCTCAAAATCGTTTTTTGTGTGTGAAAGAATTACTCTTTTTTGCTTTAAACTGTTTTCTTTTTAAAGTGCATCAGAATTGTGCATTTACTGTAACAGTTTTGCTTTCCCGTTTCAGTATTATTTTTAAATTGCGTTTGTTACTTGATGTAACTGGAAACGTTTACATGAAATGCGTGAGAACGCTCGAAATCGTTTTTTGTGTGCGAATGAATTACTCTTTTTTGCTTTAGACTGTTTTGTTTTTAAAGTGCATCAGAATTGTGCATTTAATGTAACAGTTTTGCTTTCCCGTTTCAGTATTATTTTTAAATTGCGTTTGTTACTTGATGTAACTGGAAATGTTTACATTAAAGGCATGAGAACGCTCAAAATCGTTTTTTGTGTGTGAAGGAATTACTCTTTTTTGCTTTAAACTGTTTTCTTTTTAAAGTGCATCAGAATTGTGCATTTACTGTAACAGTTTTGCTTTCCCGTTTCAGTATTATTTTTAAATTGCGTTTGTTACTTGATGTAACTGGAAATGTTTACATTAAAGGCATGAGAACGCTCAAAATTGTTTTTTGTGTGTGAAGGAATTACTCTTTTTCGCTTTAAACTGTTTTCTTTTTAAAGTGCATCAGAATTGTGCATTTACAGTAACAGTTTTGCTTTCCCTTTCAGTATTATTTTTAAATTGAGTTTGTTACTTGATGTAACTGGAAATGTTTACATTAAAGGCATGAGAACGCTCAAAATCGTTTTTTGTGTGTGAAGGAATTACTCTTTTTTGCTTTAAACTGTTTTCTTTTTAAAGTGCATCAGAATTGTGCATTTACTGTAACAGTTTTGCTTTCCCTTTCAGTATTATTTTTAAATTGCGTTTGTTACTTGATGTAACTGGAAATGTTTACATTAAAGGCATGAGAACGCTCAAAATCGTTTTTTGTGTGTGAAGGAATTACTCTTTTTTGCTTTAAACTGTTTTCTTTTTAAAGTGAATCAGAATTGTGCATTTACAGTAACAGTTTTGCTTTCCCTTTCAGTATTATTTTTAAATTGCGTTTGTTACTTGATGTAACTGGAAATGTTTACATTAAAGGCATGAGAACGCTCAAAATCGTTTTTTGTGTGTGAAGGAATTACTCTTTTTTGCTTTAAACTGTTTTCTTTTTAAAGTGCATCAGAATTGTGCATTTACTGTAACAGTTTTGCTTTCCCGTTTCAGTATTATTTTTAAATTGCGTTTGTTACTTGATGTAACTGGAAATGTTTACATTAAAGGCATGAGAACGCTCAAAATCGTTTTTTGTGTGCGAATGAATTACTCTTTTTTGCTTTAAACTGTTTTCTTTTTAAAGTGAATCAGAATTGTGCATTTACTGTAACAGTTTTGCTTTCCCGTTTCAGTATTATTTTTAAATTGCGTTTGTTACTTGATGTAACTGGAAACGTTTACATTAAAGGCATGAGAACGCTCAAAATCGTTTTTTGTGTGTGAAAGAATTACTCTTTTTTGCTTTAAACTGTTTTCTTTTTAAAGTGCATCAGAATTGTGCATTTACTGTAACAGTTTTGCTTTCCCGTTTCAGTATTATTTTTAAATTGCGTTTGTTACTTGATGTAACTGGAAACGTTTACATGAAATGCGTGAGAACGCTCGAAATCGTTTTTTGTGTGCGAATGAATTACTCTTTTTTGCTTTAGACTGTTTTGTTTTTAAAGTGCATCAGAATTGTGCATTTAATGTAACAGTTTTGCTTTCCCGTTTCAGTATTATTTTTAAATTGCGTTTGTTACTTGATGTAACTGGAAATGTTTACATTAAAGGCATGAGAACGCTCAAAATCGTTTTTTGTGTGTGAAGGAATTACTCTTTTTTGCTTTAAACTGTTTTCTTTTTAAAGTGAATCAGAATTGTGCATTTACTGTAACAGTTTTGCTTTCCCGTTTCAGTATTATTCTTAAATTGCGTTTGTTACTTGATGTAACTGGAAATGTTTACACTAAAGGCATGAGAACGCTCAAAATCGTTTTTTGTGTGTGAAGGAATTACTCTTTTTTGCTTTAAACTGTTTTCTTTTTAAAGTGAATCAGAATTGTGCATTTACTGTAACAGTTTTGCTTTCCCGTTTCAGTATTATTTTTAAATTGCGTTTGTTAATTGATGTAACTGGAAACGTTTACATTAAAGGCATGAGAACGCTCAAAATCGTTTTTTGTGTGTGAAAGAATTACTCTTTTTTGCTTTAAACTGTTTTCTTTTTAAAGTGCATCAGAATTGTGCATTTACTGTAAGAGTTTTGCTTTCCCGTTTCAGTATTATTTTTAAATTGCGTTTGTTACTTTATGTAACTGGAAATGTTTACATTAAAGGCATGAGAACGCTCAAAATCGTTTTTTGTGTGTGAAGGAATTACTCTTTTTTGCTTTAAACTGTTTTCTTTTTAAAGTGAATCAGAATTGTGCATTTACTGTAACAGTTTTGCTTTCCCGTTTCAGTATTATTTTTAAATTGCGTTTGTTACTTGATGTAACTGGAAATGTTTACATTAAAGGCATGAGAACGCTCAAAATCGTTTTTTGTGCGTGAAGGAATTACTCTTTTTTGCTTTAAACTGTTTTCTTTTTAAAGTGCATCAGAATTGTGCATTTACTGTAACAGTTTTGCTTTCCCTTTCAGTATTATTTTTAAATTGCGTTTGTTACTTGATGTAACTGGAAATGTTTACATTAAAGGCATGAGAACGCTCAAAATCGTTTTTTGTGTGTGAAGGAATTACTCTTTTTTGCTTTAAACTGTTTTCTTTTTAAAGTGCATCAGAATTGTGCATTTACTGTAACAGTTTTGCTTTCCCTTTCAGTATTATTTTTAAATTGCGTTTGTTACTTGATGTAACTGGAAATGTTTACATTAAAGGCATGAGAACCCTCAAAATCGTTTTTTGTGTGTGAAGGAATTACTCTTTTTTGCTTTAAACTGTTTTCTTTTTAAAGTGCATCAGAATTGTGCATTTACTGTAACAGTTTTGCTTTCCCGTTTCAGTATTATTTTTAAATTGCGTTTGTTACTTGATGTAACTGGAAATGTTTACATTAAAGGCATGAGAACGCTCAAAATTGTTTTTTGTGTGTGAAGGAATTACTCTTTTTCGCTTTAAACTGTTTTCTTTTTAAAGTGCATCAGAATTGTGCATTTACAGTAACAGTTTTGCTTTCCCTTTCAGTATTATTTTTAAATTGAGTTTGTTACTTGATGTAACTGGAAATGTTTACATTAAAGGCATGAGAACGCTCAAAATCGTTTTTTGTGTGTGAAGGAATTACTCTTTTTTGCTTTAAACTGTTTTCTTTTTAAAGTGCATCAGAATTGTGCATTTACTGTAACAGTTTTGCTTTCCCTTTCAGTATTATTTTTAAATTGCGTTTGTTACTTGATGTAACTGGAAATGTTTACATTAAAGGCATGAGAACGCTCAAAATCGTTTTTTGTGTGTGAAGGAATTACTCTTTTTTGCTTTAAACTGTTTTCTTTTTAAAGTGAATCAGAATTGTGCATTTACAGTAACAGTTTTGCTTTCCCTTTCAGTATTATTTTTAAATTGCGTTTGTTACTTGATGTAACTGGAAATGTTTACATTAAAGGCATGAGAACGCTCAAAATCGTTTTTTGTGTGTGAAGGAATTACTCTTTTTTGCTTTAAACTGTTTTCTTTTTAAAGTGCATCAGAATTGTGCATTTACTGTAACAGTTTTGCTTTCCCGTTTCAGTATTATTTTTAAATTGCGTTTGTTACTTGATGTAACTGGAAATGTTTACATTAAAGGCATGAGAACGCTCAAAATCGTTTTTTGTGTGTGAAGGAATTACTCTTTTTTGCTTTAAACTGTTTTCTTTTTAAAGTGAATCAGAATTGTGCATTTACTGTAACAGTTTTGCTTTCCCGTTTCAGTATTATTTTTAAATTGCGTTTGTTACTTGATGTAACTGGAAATGTTTACATTAAAGGCATGAGAACGCTCAAAATCGTTTTTTGTGTGTGAAGGAATTACTCTTTTTTGCTTTAAACTGTTTTCTTTTTAAAGTGAATCAGAATTGTGCATTTACTGTAACAGTTTTGCTTTCCCGTTTCAGTATTATTTTTAATTTGCGTTTGTTACTTGATGTAACTGGAAATGTTTACACTAAAGGCATGAGAACGCTCAAAATCGTTTTTTGTGTGTGAAGGAATTACTCTTTTTTGCTTTAAACTGTTTTCTTTTTAAAGTGCATCAGAATTGTGCATTTACTGTAACAGTTTTGCTTTCCCGTTTAAGTATTATTTTTAAATTGCGTTTGTTACTTGATGTAACTAGGCATGTTTACATAACAGGCGTGAGAACGCTCGAAATCGTTTTTTGTGTGCGAATGAATTACTCTTTTTTGCTTTACACTGTTTTCTTTTTAAAGTGAATCAGAATTGTGCATTTACTGTAACAGTTTTGCTTTCCCGTTTCAGTATTATTTTTAAATTGCGTTTGTTACTTGATGTAACTGGAAACGTTTACATTAAAGGCATGAGAACGCTCAAAATCGTTTTTTTGTGTGTGAAGGAATTACTCTTTTTTGCTTTAAACTGTTTTCTTTTTTAAGTGCATCAGAATTGTGCATTTACTGTAACAGTTTTGCTTTCCCGTTTCAGTATTATTTTTAAATTGCGTTTGTTACTTGATGTAACTGGAAACGTTTACATGAAATGCGTGAGAACGCTCGAAATCGTTTTTTGTGTGCGAATGAATTACTCTTTTTTGCTTTAGACTGTTTTGTTTTTAAAGTGCATCAGAATTGTGCATTTACTGTAACAGTTTTTTTTCCGTTTAAGTATTATTTTTAAATTGCGTTTGTTACTTGATGTAACTGGAAATGTTTACATTAAAGGCATGAGAACGCTCAAAATCGTTTTTTTGTGTGTGAAGGAATTACTCTTTTTTGCTTTAAACTGTTTTCTTTTTAAAGTGAATCAGAATTGTGCATTTACTGTAACAGTTTTGCTTTCCCGTTTCAGTATTATTTTTAAATTGCGTTTGTTAATTGATGTAACTGGAAACGTTTACATTAAAGGCATGAGAACGCTCAAAATCGTTTTTTTGTGTGTGAAGGAATTACTCTTTTTTGCTTTAAACTGTTTTCTTTTTTAAGTGCATCAGAATTGTGCATTTACTGTAACAGTTTTGCTTTCCCGTTTAAGTATTATTTTTAAATTGCGTTTGTTACTTGATGTAACTAGGCATGTTTACATAACAGGCGTGAGAACGCTCGAAATCGTTTTTTGTGTGCGAATGAATTACTCTTTTTTGCTTTACACTGTTTTCTTTTTAAAGTGAATCAGAATTGTGCATTTACTGTAACAGTTTTGCTTTCCCGTTTCAGTATTATTTTTAAATTGCGTTTGTTACTTGATGTAACTGGAAACGTTTACATTAAAGGCATGAGAACGCTCAAAATCGTTTTTTGTGTGTGAAAGAATTACTCTTTTTTGCTTTAAACTGTTTTCTTTTTAAAGTGCATCAGAATTGTGCATTTACTGTAACAGTTTTGCTTTCCCGTTTCAGTATTATTTTTAAATTGCGTTTGTTACTTGATGTAACTGGAAACGTTTACATGAAATGCGTGAGAACGCTCGAAATCGTTTTTTGTGTGCGAATGAATTACTCTTTTTTGCTTTAGACTGTTTTGTTTTTAAAGTGCATCAGAATTGTGCATTTAATGTAACAGTTTTGCTTTCCCGTTTCAGTATTATTTTTAAATTGCGTTTGTTACTTGATGTAACTGGAAATGTTTACATTAAAGGCATGAGAACGCTCAAAATCGTTTTTTGTGTGTGAAGGAATTACTCTTTTTTGCTTTAAACTGTTTTCTTTTTAAAGTGAATCAGAATTGTGCATTTACTGTAACAGTTTTGCTTTCCCGTTTCAGTATTATTCTTAAATTGCGTTTGTTACTTGATGTAACTGGAAATGTTTACACTAAAGGCATGAGAACGCTCAAAATCGTTTTTTGTGTGTGAAGGAATTACTCTTTTTTGCTTTAAACTGTTTTCTTTTTAAAGTGAATCAGAATTGTGCATTTACTGTAACAGTTTTGCTTTCCCGTTTCAGTATTATTTTTAAATTGCGTTTGTTAATTGATGTAACTGGAAACGTTTACATTAAAGGCATGAGAACGCTCAAAACCGTTTTTTGTGTGTGAAAGAATTACTCTTTTTTGCTTTAAACTGTTTTCTTTTTAAAGTGCATCAGAATTGTGCATTTACTGTAACAGTTTTGCTTTCCCGTTTCAGTATTATTTTTAAATTGCGTTTGTTACTTGATGTAACTGGAAATGTTTACATTAAAGGCATGAGAACGCTCAAAATCGTTTTTTGTGTGTGAAGGAATTACTCTTTTTTGCTTTAAACTGTTTTCTTTTTAAAGTGAATCAGAATTGTGCATTTACTGTAACAGTTTTGCTTTCCCGTTTCAGTATTATTTTTAAATTGCGTTTGTTACTTGATGTAACTGGAAATGTTTACATTAAAGGCATGAGAACGCTCAAAATCGTTTTTTGTGCGTGAAGGAATTACTCTTTTTTGCTTTAAACTGTTTTCTTTTTAAAGTGCATCAGAATTGTGCATTTACTGTAACAGTTTTGCTTTCCCTTTCAGTATTATTTTTAAATTGCGTTTGTTACTTGATGTAACTGGAAATGTTTACATTAAAGGCATGAGAACGCTCAAAATCGTTTTTTGTGTGTGAAGGAATTACTCTTTTTTGCTTTAAACTGTTTTCTTTTTAAAGTGCATCAGAATTGTGCATTTACTGTAACAGTTTTGCTTTCCCTTTCAGTATTATTTTTAAATTGCGTTTGTTACTTGATGTAACTGGAAATGTTTACATTAAAGGCATGAGAACCCTCAAAATCGTTTTTTGTGTGTGAAGGAATTACTCTTTTTTGCTTTAAACTGTTTTCTTTTTAAAGTGCATCAGAATTGTGCATTTACTGTAACAGTTTTGCTTTCCCGTTTCAGTATTATTTTTAAATTGCGTTTGTTACTTGATGTAACTGGAAATGTTTACATTAAAGGCATGAGAACGCTCAAAATTGTTTTTTGTGTGTGAAGGAATTACTCTTTTTCGCTTTAAACTGTTTTCTTTTTAAAGTGCATCAGAATTGTGCATTTACAGTAACAGTTTTGCTTTCCCTTTCAGTATTATTTTTAAATTGAGTTTGTTACTTGATGTAACTGGAAATGTTTACATTAAAGGCATGAGAACGCTCAAAATCGTTTTTTGTGTGTGAAGGAATTACTCTTTTTTGCTTTAAACTGTTTTCTTTTTAAAGTGAATCAGAATTGTGCATTTACAGTAACAGTTTTGCTTTCCCTTTCAGTATTATTTTTAAATTGCGTTTGTTACTTGATGTAACTGGAAATGTTTACATTAAAGGCATGAGAACGCTCAAAATCGTTTTTTGTGTGTGAAGGAATTACTCTTTTTTGCTTTAAACTGTTTTCTTTTTAAAGTGCATCAGAATTGTGCATTTACTGTAACAGTTTTGCTTTCCCGTTTCAGTATTATTTTTAAATTGCGTTTGTTACTTGATGTAACTGGAAATGTTTACATTAAAGGCATGAGAACGCTCAAAATCGTTTTTTGTGTGTGAAGGAATTACTCTTTTTTGCTTTAAACTGTTTTCTTTTTAAAGTGAATCAGAATTGTGCATTTACTGTAACAGTTTTGGTTTCCCGTTTCAGTATTATTTTTAAATTGCGTTTGTTACTTGATGTAACTGGAAATGTTTACATTAAAGGCATGAGAACGCTCAAAATCGTTTTTTGTGTGTGAAGGAATTACTCTTTTTTGCTTTAAACTGTTTTCTTTTTAAAGTGAATCAGAATTGTGCATTTACTGTAACAGTTTTGCTTTCCCGTTTCAGTATTATTTTTAATTTGCGTTTGTTACTTGATGTAACTGGAAATGTTTACACTAAAGGCATGAGAACGCTCAAAATCGTTTTTTGTGTGTGAAGGAATTACTCTTTTTTGCTTTAAACTGTTTTCTTTTTAAAGTGAATCAGAATTGTGCATTTACTGTAACAGTTTTGCTTTCCTGTTTCAGTATTATTTTTAAATTGCGTTTGTTACTTGATGTAACTGGAAACGTTTACATTAAAGGCATGAGAACAGTCAAAATCGTTTTTTGTGTGTGAAAGAATTACTCTTTTTTGCTTTAAACTGTTTTCTTTTTAAAGTGCATCAGAATTGTGCATTTACTGTAACAGTTTTGCTTTCCCGTTTCAGTATTATTTTTAAATTGCGTTTGTTACTTGATGTAACTGGAAACGTTTACATGAAATGCGTGAGAACGCTCGAAATCGTTTTTTGTGTGCGAATGAATTACTCTTTTTTGCTTTAGACTGTTTTGTTTTTAAAGTGCATCAGAATTGTGCATTTACTGTAACAGTTTTTTTTCCGTTTAAGTATTATTTTTAAATTGCGTTTGTTACTTGATGTAACTGGAAATGTTTACATTAAAGGCATGAGAACGCTCAAAATCGTTTTTTTGTGTGTGAAGGAATTACTCTTTTTTGCTTTAAACTGTTTTCTTTTTTAAGTGCATCAGAATTGTGCATTTACTGTAACAGTTTTGCTTTCCCGTTTAAGTATTATTCTTAAATTGCGTTTGTTACTTGATGTAACTAGGCATGTTTACATAACAGGCGTGAGAACGCTCGAAATCGTTTTTTGTGTGCGAATGAATTACTCTTTTTTGCTTTACACTGTTTTCTTTTTAAAGTGAATCAGAATTGTGCATTTACTGTAACAGTTTTGCTTTCCCGTTTCAGTATTATTTTTAAATTGCGTTTGTTACTTGATGTAACTGGAAACGTTTACATTAAAGGCATGAGAACGCTCAAAATCGTTTTTTGTGTGTGAAAGAATTACTCTTTTTTGCTTTAAACTGTTTTCTTTTTAAAGTGCATCAGAATTGTGCATTTACTGTAACAGTTTTGCTTTCCCGTTTCAGTATTATTTTTAAATTGCGTTTGTTACTTGATGTAACTGGAAACGTTTACATGAAATGCGTGAGAACGCTCGAAATCGTTTTTTGTGTGCGAATGAATTACTCTTTTTTGCTTTAGACTGTTTTGTTTTTAAAGTGCATCAGAATTGTGCATTTAATGTAACAGTTTTGCTTTCCCGTTTCAGTATTATTTTTAAATTGCGTTTGTTACTTGATGTAACTGGAAATGTTTACATTAAAGGCATGAGAACGCTCAAAATTGTTTTTTGTGTGTGAAGGAATTACTCTTTTTTGCTTTAAACTGTTTTCTTTTTAAAGTGCATCAGAATTGTGCATTTACAGTAACAGTTTTGCTTTCCCTTTCAGTATTATTTTTAAATTGCGTTTGTTACTTGATGTAACTGGAAATGTTTACATTAAAGGCATGAGAACGCTCAAAATCGTTTTTTGTGTGTGAAGGAATTACTCTTTTTTGCTTTAAACTGTTTTCTTTTTAAAGTGCATCAGAATTGTGCATTTACTGTAACAGTTTTGCTTTCCCGTTTCAGTATTATTTTTAAATTGCGTTTGTTACTTGATGTAACTGGAAATGTTTACATTAAAGGCATGAGAACGCTCAAAATCGTTTTTTGTGTGTGAAGGAATTACTCTTTTTTGCTTTAAACTGTTTTCTTTTTAAAGTGAATCAGAATTGTGCATTTACTGTAACAGTTTTGCTTTCCCGTTTCAGTATTATTTTTAAATTGCGTTTGTTACTTGATGTAACTGGAAATGTTTACATTAAAGGCATGAGAACGCTCAAAATCGTTTTTTGTGTGTGAAGGAATTACTCTTTTTTGCTTTAAACTGTTTTCTTTTTAAAGTGAATCAGAATTGTGCATTTACTGAAACAGTTTTGCTTTCCCGTTTCAGTATTATTTTTAAATTGCGTTTGTTACTTGATGTAACTGGAAATGTTTACACTAAAGGCATGAGAACGCTCAAAATCGTTTTTGTGTGTGAAGGAATTACTCTTTTTTGCTTTAAACTGTTTTCTTTTTAAAGTGAATCAGAATTGTGCATTTACTGTAACAGTTTTGCTTTCCCGTTTCAGTATTATTTTTAAATTGCGTTTGTTACTTGATGTAACTGGAAACGTTTACATTAAAGGCATGAGAACGCTCAAAATCGTTTTTTGTGTGTGAAAGAATTACTCTTTTTTGCTTTAAACTGTTTTCTTTTTAAAGTGCATCAGAATTGTGCATTTACTGTAACAGTTTTGCTTTCCCGTTTCAGTATTATTTTTAAATTGCGTTTGTTACTTGATGTAACTGGAAACGTTTACATGAAATGCGTGAGAACGCTCGAAATCGTTTTTTGTGTGCGAATGAATTACTCTTTTTTGCTTTAGACTGTTTTGTTTTTAAAGTGCATCAGAATTGTGCATTTACTGTAACAGTTTTTTTTCCGTTTAAGTATTATTTTTAAATTGCGTTTGTTACTTGATGTAACTGGAAATGTTTACATTAAAGGCATGAGAACGCTCAAAATCGTTTTTTTGTGTGTGAAGGAATTACTCTTTTTTGCTTTAAACTGTTTTCTTTTTTAAGTGCATGAGAATTGTGCATTTACTGTAACAGTTTTGCTTTCCCGTTTAAGTATTATTTTTAAATTGCGTTTGTTACTTGATGTAACTAGGCATGTTTACATAACAGGCGTGAGAACGCTCGAAATCGTTTTTTGTGTGCGAATGAATTACTCTTTTTTGCTTTACACTGTTTTGTTTTTAAAGTGCATCAGAATTGTGCATTTACTGTAACAGTTTTTTTTTCCGTTTAAGTATTATTTTTAAATTGCGTTTGTTACTTGATGTAACTGGAAATGTTTACATTAAAGGCATGAGAACGCTCAAAATCGTTTTTTGTGTGTGAAGGTATTACTCTTTTTTGCTTTAAACTGATTTCTTTTTAAAGTGCATCAGAATTGTGCATTTACTGTAACAGTTTTGCTTTCCCTTTTCAGTATTAATTTTAAATTGCGTTTGTTACTTGATGTAACTGGAAATGTTTACATTAAAGGCATGAGAACGCTCAAAATCGTTTTTTGTGTGTGAAGGAATTACTCTTTTTTGCTTTAAACTGTTTTCTTTTTTAAGTGCATCAGAATTGTGCATTTACTATAACAGTTTTGCTTTTCCTTTTCAGTATTATTTTTAAATTGCGTTTGTTACTTGATGTAACTAGGCATGTTTACATAAAAGGCGTGAGAACGCTCGAAATCGTTTTTTGTATGCGAATGAATTACTCTATTTTGCTTTAAACTGTTTTCTTTTTAAAGTGCATCAGAATTGTGCATTTACTGTAACAGTTTTGCTTTCCCGTTTCAGTATTATTTTTAAATTGCGTTTGTTACTTGATGTAACTGGAAATGTTTACATTAAAGGCATGAGAACGCTCAAAATCGTTTTTTGTGTGTGAAGGAATTACTCTTTTTTGCTTTAAACTGTTTTCTTTTTAAAGTGCATCAGAATTGTGCATTTACTGTAACAGTTTTGCTTTCCCGTTTCAGTATTATTTTTAAATTGCGTTTGTTACTTGATCTAACTGGAAATGTTTACATTAAAGGCATGAGAACGCTCAAAATCGTTTTTTGTGTGTGAAGGAATTACTCTTTTTTGCTTTAAACTGTTTTCTTTTTAAAGTGCATCAGAATTGTGCATTTACTGTAACAGTTTTGCTTTCCCTTTCAGTATTATTTTTAAATTGCGTTTGTTACTTGATGTAACTGGAAATGTTTACATTAAAGGCATGAGAACGCTCAAAATCGTTTTTTGTGTGTGAAGGAATTACTCTTTTTTGCTTTAAACTGTTTTCTTTTTAAAGTGAATCAGAATTGTGCATTTACTGTAACAGTTTTGCTTTCCCGTTTCAGTATTATTTTTAAATTGCGTTTGTTACTTGATGTAACTGGAAATGTTTACACTAAAGGCATGAGAACGCTCAAAATCGTTTTTTGTGTGTGAAGGAATTACTCTTTTTTGCTTTAAACTGTGTTCTTTTTAAAGTGCATCAGAATTGTGCATTTACTGTAACAGTTTTTTTTTCCGTATAAGTATTATTTTTAAATTGCGTTTGTTACTTGATGTAACTGGAAATGTTTACATTAAAGGCATGAGAACGCTTAAAATCGTTTTTTGTGTGTGAAGGAATTACTCTTTTTTGCTTTAAACTGTTTTCTTTTTAAAGTGCATCAGTATTGTGCATTTACTGTAACAGTTTTGCTTTCCCGTTTCAGTATTATTTTTAAATTGCGTTTGTTACTTGATGTAACTGGAAATGTTTACATTAAAGGCATGAGAACGCTCAAAATCGTTTTTTGTGTGTGAAGGAATTACTCTTTTTTGCTTTAAACTGTTTTCTTTTTAAAGTGCATCAGAATTGTGCATTTACTGTAACAGTTTTGCTTTCCCTTTCAGTATTATTTTTAAATTGCGTTTGTTACTTGATGTAACTGGAAATGTTTACATTAAAGGCATGAGAACGCTCAAAATCGTTTTTTGTGTGTGAAGGAATTACTCTTTTTTGCTTTAAACTGTTTTCTTTTTAAAGTGAATCAGAATTGTGCATTTACTGTAACAGTTTTGCTTTCCCGTTTCAGTATTATTTTTAAATTGCGTTTGTTACTTGATGTAACTGGAAATGTTTACACTAAAGGCATGAGAACGCTCAAAATCGTTTTTTGTGTGTGAAGGAATTACTCTTTTTTGCTTTAAACTGTGTTCTTTTTAAAGTGCATCAGAATTGTGCATTTACTTTAACAGTTTTTTTTCCGAATAAGTATTATATTTAAATTGCGTTTGTTACTTGATGTAACTGGAAATGTTTACATTAAAGGCATGAGAACGCTCAAAATCGTTTTTTTGTGCGTGAAGGAATTACTCTTTTTTGCTTTAAACTGTTTTCTTTTTAAAGTGCATCAGAATTGTGCATTTACTGTAACAGTTTTGCTTTCCCTTTCAGTTTTATTTTTAAATTGCGTTTGTTACTTGATGTAACTGGAAATGTTTACATTAAAGGCATGAGAACGCTCAAAATCGTTTTTTGTGTGTGAAGGAATTACTCTTTTTTGCTTTAAACTGTTTTCTTTTTAAAGTGAATCAGAATTGTGCATTTACTGTAACAGTTTTGCTTTCCCGTTTCAGTATTATTTTTAAATTGCGTTTGTTACTTGATGTAACTGGAAATGTTTACATTAAAGGCATGAGAACGCTCAAAATCGTTTTTTGTGTGTGAAGGAATTACTCTTTTTGCTTTAAACTGTTTTCTTTTTTAAGTGCATCAGAATTGTGCATTTACTATAACAGTTTTGCTTTTCCTTTTCAGTATTATTTTTAAATTGCGTTTGTTACTTGATGTAACTAGGCATGTTTACATAAAAGGCGTGAGAACGCTCGAAATCGTTTTTTGTATGCGAATGAATTACTCTATTTTGCTTTAAACTGTTTTCTTTTTAAAGTGCATCAGAATTGTGCATTTACTGTAACAGTTTTGCTTTCCCGTTTCAGTATTATTTTTAAATTGCGTTTGTTACTTGATGTAACTGGAAATGTTTACATTAAAGGCATGAGAACGCTCAAAATCGTTTTTTGTGTGTGAAGGAATTACTCTTTTTTGCTTTAAACTGTTTTCTTTTTAAAGTGCATCAGAATTGTGCATTTACTGTAACAGTTTTGCTTTCCCGTTTCAGTATTATTTTTAAATTGCGTTTGTTACTTGATCTAACTGGAAATGTTTACATTAAAGGCATGAGAACGCTCAAAATCGTTTTTTGTGTGTGAAGGAATTACTCTTTTTTGCTTTAAACTGTTTTCTTTTTAAAGTGCATCAGAATTGTGCATTTACTGTAACAGTTTTGCTTTCCCTTTCAGTATTATTTTTAAATTGCGTTTGTTACTTGATGTAACTGGAAATGTTTACATTAAAGGCATGAGAACGCTCAAAATCGTTTTTTGTGTGTGAAGGAATTACTCTTTTTTGCTTTAAACTGTTTTCTTTTTAAAGTGAATCAGAATTGTGCATTTACTGTAACAGTTTTGCTTTCCCGTTTCAGTATTATTTTTAAATTGCGTTTGTTACTTGATGTAACTGGAAATGTTTACACTAAAGGCATGAGAACGCTCAAAATCGTTTTTTGTGTGTGAAGGAATTACTCTTTTTTGCTTTAAACTGTTTTCTTTTTAAAGTGAATCAGAATTGTGCATTTACTGTAACAGTTTTGCTTTCCCGTTTCAGTATTATTTTTAAATTGCGTTTGTTACTTGATGTAACTGGAAATGTTTACATTAAAGGCATGAGAACGCTCAAAATCGTTTTTTGTGTGTGAAGGAATTACTCTTTTTTGCTTTAAACTGTTTTCTTTTTAAAGTGCATCAGAATTGTGCATTTACAGTAACAGTTTTGCTTTCCCTTTCAGTATTATTTTTAAATTGCGTTTGTTACTTGATGTAACTGGAAATGTTTACATTAAAGGCATGAGAACGCTCAAAATCGTTTTTTGTGTGTGAAGGAATTACTCTTTTTTGCTTTAAACTGTTTTCTTTTTAAAGTGCATCAGAATTGTGCATTTACTGTAACAGTTTTGCTTTCCCTTTCAGTATTATTTTTAAATTGCGTTTGTTACTTGATGTAACTGGAAATGTTTACATTAAAGGCATGAGAACGCTCAAAATCGTTTTTTGTGTGTGAAGGAATTACTCTTTTTTGCTTTAAACTGTTTTCTTTTTAAAGTGAATCAGAATTGTGCATTTACTGTAACAGTTTTGCTTTCCCGTTTCAGTATTATTTTTAAATTGCGTTTGTTACTTGATGTAACTGGAAATGTTTACACTAAAGGCATGAGAACGCTCAAAATCGTTTTTTGTGTGTGAAGGAATTACTCTTTTTTGCTTTAAACTGTGTTCTTTTTAAAGTGCATCAGAATTGTGCATTTACTGTAACAGTTTTTTTTTCCGAATAAGTATTATATTTAAATTGCGTTTGTTACTTGATGTAACTGGAAATGTTTACATTAAAGGCATGAGAACGCTCAAAATCGTTTTTTGTGCGTGAAGGAATTACTCTTTTTTGCTTTAAACTGTTTTCTTTTTAAAGTGCATCAGAATTGTGCATTTACTGTAACAGTTTTGCTTTCCCTTTCAGTATTATTTTTAAATTGCGTTTGTTACTTGATGTAACTGGAAATGTTTACATTAAAGGCATGAGAACGCTCAAAATCGTTTTTTGTGTGTGAAGGAATTACTCTTTTTTGCTTTAAACTGTTTTCTTTTTAAAGTGAATCAGAATTGTGCATTTACTGTAACAGTTTTGCTTTCCCGTTTCAGTATTATTTTTAAATTGCGTTTGTTACTTGATGTAACTGGAAATGTTTACATTAAAGGCATGAGAACGCTCAAAATCGTTTTTTGTGTGTGAAGGAATTACTCTTTTTGCTTTAAACTGTTTTCTTTTTAAAGTGAATCAGAATTGTGCATTTACTGTAACAGTTTTGCTTTCCCGTTTCAGTATTATTTTTAAATTGCGTTTGTTACTTGATGTAACTGGAAATGTTTACATTAAAGGCATGAGAACGCTCAAAATCGTTTTTTGTGTGTGAAGGAGTTACTCTTTTTTGCTTTAAACTGTTTTCTTTTTAAAGTGAATCAGAATTGTGCATTTACTGTAACAGTTTTGCTTTCCCGTTTCAGTATTATTTTTAAATTGCGTTTGTTACTTGATGTAACTGGAAATGTTTACACCAAAGGCATGAGAACGCTCAAAATCGTTTTTTGTGTGTGAAGGAATTACTCTTTTTTGCTTTAAACTGTGTTCTTTTTAAAGTGCATCAGAATTGTGCATTTACTGTAACAGTTTTTTTTTCCGTATAAGTATTATTTTTAAATTGCGTTTGTTACTTGATGTAACTGGAAATGTTTACATTAAAGGCATGAGAACGCTCAAAATCGTTTTTTGTGCGTGAAGGAATTACTCTTTTTTGCTTTAAACTGTTTTCTTTTTAAAATGCATCAGAATTGTGCATTTACTGTAACAGTTTTGCTTTCCCTTTCAGTATTATTTTTAAATTGCGTTTGTTACTTGATGTAACTGGAAATGTTTACATTAAAGGCATGAGAACGCTCAAAATCGTTTTTTGTGTGTGAAGGAATTACTCTTTTTTGCTTTAAACTGTTTTCTTTTTAAAGTGAATCAGAATTGTGCATTTACTGTAACAGTTTTGCTTTCCCGTTTCAGTATTATTTTTAAATTGCGTTTGTTACTTGATGTAACTGGAAATGTTTACATTAAAGGCATGAGAACGCTCAAAATCGTTTTTTGTGTGTGAAGGAATTACTCTTTTTTGCTTTAAACTGTTTTCTTTTTAAAGTGCATCAGAATTGTGCATTTACTGTAACAGTTTTGCTTTCCCGTTTCAGTATTATTTTTAAATTGCGTTTGTTACTTGATGTAACTGGAAATGTTTACATTAAAGGCATGAGAACGCTCAAAATCGTTTTTTGTGTGTGAAGGAATTACTCTTTTTTGCTTTAAACTGTTTTCTTTTTAAAGTGCATCAGAATTGTGCATTTACTGTAACAGTTTTTTTTCCGTTTAAGTATTATTTTTAAATTACGTTTGTTACTTGATGTAACTGGAAATGTTTACATTAAAGGCATGAGAACGCTCAAAATCGTTTTTTGTGTGTGAAGGAATTACTCTTTTTTGCTTTAAACTGTTTTCTTTTTTAAGTGCATCAGAATTGTGCATTTACTGTAACAGTTTTGCTTTCCCGTTTTAGTATTATTTTTAAATTGCGTTTGTTACTTGATGTATCTGGAAATGATTACATTGAATTCATGAGAACGCTCAGAATCTTTTTTTGTGTGCGAAGGAATTACTCTTTTTTGCTTTACACTGTTTTGTTTTAAGGTAGTTTTAAGGGGTTTTGATTATCATTAAGTGTAATTTCATGAACCTGACCTTATATAAAGCTTATAATTTTTAAACTAATTTAATAACCGATTTCTGGAAAAGCAATATGTTATTATAGCTTTAATGCTGCTTTTAATTCTTTTTTAATTTAATGAGCCTTTGTTATTAGCCTTTGATACCTTATTCGTATTACATTACGTAGAGATATTAACTGTTTATGATACTCGTGAAAAAATTTCGTAAATATTTAAAGGCGTTTTATTCGAAGCATTTTCAGTTCTAAATGCAGCTGAGTTGCTATGAATAAATAAGCAACAATATGAAATCAACTTTTCTATGGCAATTAAGTCAATTCGTATTTTAAATATTACTTAAGTATCAAAATTATTTTGTATTAATAAAACGTTTTTCGTTGGCCAAACTTAAAACTCATGAGTAGGAAATGAAGGAGATTATTGGACTTTTATTCAACCAAATTATTTCTGAAGATAATAGATGTATTGCTAAGCTTTGGGAATATAATTTGCCATCCGACAGGAATTACTCTGTCGTTTGGGGTTCACTATATTATTTTCCTGAAAGGTGGTCTCCAGTACCAAAGGATTTAACGTTTTTAATTTCAAGCGTAGAGGACATAAAAGAGTCTCTCATAGCTGAATAACATAACGAAGTTTAGAATGTTGAAAAGAAGAAAGATCCCCCCCCCCTGAAGAAAAGGAACTTCGTGATTATATTCTTCAAAATTCAATGAATTTTCTTATAAAAGCATTGTCAGTCCCTGTTTGAAATTTTAGTTACGAATAGAGTTCAAAAAATTATTTTCTATAGTTTCAAAAATAAAAGACTAAATTAATGCTTTTTTTTTTCTAATTTTATTTATTGATTTATTTTGCAGTCAGATAATCCGAGTTTTAACAACGCTAATAAAATGTGTTTCCACATTGTTATGTCTTTTAAACATAATTATGACATTTGTACTCTTGCGTTAGTATAACAAAATAAAACATTTTAAAGTAATTTATACATATTTTATTTTACATATTATAATAATTATTTATTTATCCATATTATAATTATTTTTAAATAATGTACATAATATTTAAAAAAATCTGAACGGTTTCAGATTTTAAATTACGTTCAAAGGGGCGTTTTTATAACGTTATATGTGTTACCTTTATTTGTTAATTTGTTCTTTGCACTTAAGCCATAAAAATTAGTCCAACAGCAGTTCTCTCAAAATAATTTTTAAATGAGCATGACTTTAGAATTTCCGATACATACTTCCGCGTGCTGGAGATAAAAGTTTTTTCCTCCGTAAAGTGTTGCCATTGCTCGCTTTTAAATCGTTGAGTTTGTCAATCAAAAATTCGTTAAAGTTTTACAAAATATGGAATTGATAATAAAACAAATTCCAAATTTTAAATTTGGGCTTTCGGATGCCCATATTCGCAGTAGGCATACGTCATTCAAAACTGGATGGCTCTAGGTACCGTTGTTTTATCACAGTACAAGAAACATACATACACTTAAGCAGATTCTTCATTATTTAATTTCTTCAAACATAATACAAAACGACAATATTTGGTGGCAACTATTTGAAAAGTGATACAGCTTTTTAAAGTTCTCAACGCAAAATCGCAAAAGGTAAACAATAGTCCTTCAGGGACAAAGCCCGCTTGGACTAATAATTTAATTGCATTGTATCAACGAGTTTTCGTTAGACAAGTTTCTACATCTACTGCCCGCTAATGTTGGCCACATTAAAAACTGAATGAATTTTAAAAATTTCTGATGTTAATTCATTTTATTTCTACGAAAGAAAATAATTAGGTATCTAATGAGCCATTCGCCAAATATCAATCTGATATCTGTAAAAAATTTGGAATTTGCTAGTCTTTCTTTGAAATTATGACAAATTCGCTATTTCGAGCAGTGAAAATGAAATTGGAAGTAGAATTATATTACTCTTTTATACATTTTTGAAATGTTACAAAATTATTTAAACAGAAATGCAATTAAACGGAACAGTTTAAACTTTATTTAATATTCGTCGTTTGAAAATATATTATTTTTCTGGTAATTAAAGAAATTAATTTCTGCTTATTTAATGATGCTAATACTAAATTAATTTAACTAAATTAATTAAAGCACTTGTTTTATCTTCATTTCGATGTGTTTTAAATTAAATCCGAAAGGAAACACAAATTATTTTCAAAGGTCTAAAATAAAAAGACCTTTGCAATTAATTAACTTTCTTAATGTATTTTGGGGCCAAAACTTCAGCAGAATATAAAGTCACCGTCTGATGCTTTCTTTGCTCTGTGAGAATTATTGTAACGCGAAACAAATCTAAAAACATTTCTCTTGCACACTTAAAGTTTTAATCTTCATTCAAAGAAATGAATCTAGGGAGCATTATTTGTTGAGTATGTAAGGATCTTGACATCGTCTCAAATAGGTCTTCCTCTTTTGCGAGCTCGGTATATTAATGACATCTGCAATGCCGTGTACTGTTGTTAAACTGAAATGAAAGATGCACTTCAGCGCTTTTATTGTCTAGTGGCAGTGCACACAACTGAAGAGTTTTTGGCTATTCAGATGCTGTATTTAAACCAAGAAATAGTGGAGATAAAAAGTGCCCAGATTTAGTTTCCTGGTGAATCACAAACTTTATCACATCAAATACACCGTAAATTTACCATCCGTTAAAAGTTATATGAAATGAAAATATTTCTCAATTGATCACCATAATTTGATCCATGTCTATTTTGATAGTCTCGTTAGGGTTTTTGTATTTATTTAGCTATTTTTAGTAGAATTTGTAATTAAAATTGTTTTATATTCCCGTGCAATGCAGCACGAGACTTATTTGGAAAGAAAGCTACCCCAGAAAAATTGAAATACAAGAGCATGCGCATTTAACATTTTAATAAATAGCTATCTCGTAATTGTACACTTTTGCTGTACAGAAAAATCGAGAAAATACCAGATTGCTCTCGTGCATAATTAAAAAGCTTATAAAAGCTGAAGAAAAACATCTCAGTTCAGTTGCTTACTGAGTACTTATTATTGATTGTAGCAAATTCGCGGTGAAATCGGATTACCTTTCTCAGTACATTCAATCCATTACGAACCCTACGCACGCATCAATATGTTTAACTGCAGTATCATCTATTTTTACGAATGCTACAATTTCCCACATATATACACGAATTTTATATTATATTTATAAATCAACTTTTAACAGTGTCTCATAATGAGGTACACCTGTTACTATATTTTCAATTTCCATTCAATCACGCCGTCGGATTAGCCTTTATCGATCCCAATTAGCAGATACAGTGTAGTCTCGATTATCCGGGTACGAATTATCCCGCTTGCGGATTATCCGTGCTTGGCGGTGGTAAACTTCCAAGAAAATGTCGATCGGGAAGACATCGAGAAATGGTTCAATGGCGACTCGATTGAACTATGGTTTTAAATCCTTGAGTGATGCGAATATAATTTCAAATGCCTTAAAATTCAGAAGAGAAAGATAATAATATTGAAAATACAAGCGAAGAACCTGCTGAGTCCGAGATACATTAATCCCTAGATAGCAATGATTCCGTTGAAACACTATCGGATTTCGTCGACTAAAGGAGACTCGAACGCACAGATAGAATAGCACTTGAAAATGTGCGCAGTGAAATTCGAAATATTTAAACGATCTCTAAAACAACGTAAAAGATATAGATTTTTTTAAAGAAATAAGTACATACTTTATATGTATGGAAGCTAATAGCTTCGATACTATCCGTATTTTTCAATTATCCGTGATCTACTTTGCTTTCATTATCCCAGATAATCGTAGTTAGCATATTATACTATTAGCTCATATTAAGTTGAAAACTTCGGTGAGCAAATTCTTTATCCAGTATCATAGTCCTCCCGCCGAGTTCTTGTGTTGAAAGTGAATAGCAAGTCCACTGACAAGAAGAAGATCCGATCTTTTAGAATTAGCAGATAAGTGTATTATTATATTAGCTTATGTTAAGTTGAAAGTAAGATACATTTTATGCATTATCATATGCAATGAAATATCACATCCCTCCCTCCTCGGAACTCAATCTCACATTCTCATTTCGAACAACCCAAGGTCTACTATTAAAGCTATCCTTATCACCACTAGAGTAATAAATTCCTTAACTTTGCAGTATCTTTGAAAGCAATATTATATCTTATTTCATTTTTCTTACATATTTTATAACCTAATTGAAATAGCGTAAAATTTTTGAAACAACCAACAAAATAAGTACTAGATTTATATCCGAGATCCAATTTCAACCAGAATACAATTTATTATATCTATAATAAACGTAACGAAAAACAGTATGGAAGCTTTTGCAGATAAGAAAACTTTTGCACTCTTTTCTGGTTTAAGTTTTCTTTTCCAACGTAACTCTGTTTCACTTCTCCGCATTATTAATTTACATATGAATAATTTTTATATGAATTTAAATTATTTTGTATGTTTTAAATGCGAAAATCAATTGCAATAATTTATTGTTATTTTTTTCTTATTTTTTAGCAATTTTTGTTTCATTTCTATTTGTTTATTTTTTTTACAATTAATTATTTTATCATTTTTTGATGCCCGGTAGACGTCTGGAAATTTCTTTATTACATTCCTGATCCGTTTACATAACTGTCCTGCTTATTCTTCCTCTCTCCATATATATATATATATATTTACACACTCTATAGTATGAAATGTTCCGCACCAAGGTAGAGTTATCCGCATGGGGCAAAATTGCATATTCCCATATCTTACGAACATGTAAATGATGAAATTTTGGTGGACAATGACTGAGTAGCTGGAGCTGCAGCGCACGGCACGGAGCATGCAAATGGTGTATAAAACAGAAGATATTCAAATGCTAAGGCATAACTTCAATATGAATGAGATTCCGTCAACCCGCTTGGAATATAACAGAGCCTGATAGATGGGTTAGCACAATATAAGCAAAAGCCATTATTTGAGGAAGGACGAACAGTTCGACTCAAGGATGCAGGACGATGAAATCGCAGGGCCGCTAGACATTTGGGTTGGAGCGAGTGGCCAAAATACTAAACCATGACCATACATAGCGTTAAGAAGGTAATGCTTAACCGAGAATGACGACAGAACCCGAAAACAGAGTGATCATCCGATAAATGTTTGCAGCCCTATCTTTATCAACGATCTGATGTGTAACCGATATAGCACTAACTGCAATAATCACTGATAAGCTATTTAGTTCACTCCTATATTTAGTTCACTCGTGACTTAAGCTCCTTAAGTCACGGAGGCCATTGCGTGGACAGCGTCCCACCACTGTCAACCACCAGCACGTTTGCAGAGGCACCGGTTGTGTTCGACTTTGGGCGATATCGGGCGATAAATTAGAATTGTTTCAGTGATGAGACTATCAGAAATGACTACTATTCCGAGTTGAGCCCCGATGATCAGCAAAGATGTGTCTCGAGATATCCAGACCTGTAGTGCGCTATTCATCTGACTGTCATTGGCCACACAACCCGACATATGGGAGTTACGATATAGAGTGCCATATCATTTGATAGTCGCTCTCCTTTGTTTGTCATATATGACACTCTTACAGCATAGCGGTACATCGACACGATTTTATACGTTCCCTTTCTACACTCCGTAATGCTGACCTTTCACGGACACCTGGGCTTATATTTATTAATGCCTGACCGCACACGGCACACTTCTCATCTTGCTTCTCCCTACCTGGCATTTTTGCCAAATATCTTGCCAATAGAGCACATTTCGTCTCTGATCAGCGGGCGTGTTTTACTGTTCCTGGATGCACAAGCTGTGCCGGAAAATAGCTTGTAATAAGGGCAAAGGAGAGACAGGTATTATTGATTTATTTGTGTTACGTTTCTTGGAAAAAATTATACAATCTTATGATACCCTTACAGTTTTATTTTCAAATACGTCTTCTTCACATCTGCCGATTTTCGTCCCGCACAGAAAACTCCTACTTGGTGAGTCACTGATTATGTTATAGAGTATATGTATGCGTGAGATAAAAATATGTCAATCGAAATTCTAACTTTGGTTTACAGTAGCCCTTTATTCCCCATTTTAATTTTGATACGTTCCCTTTCTATGTTAATAAAGAACAACTGCTTATCATAAATCGCTCAAACTCCGTTTCTTTTAGATTAATCTGTCATATGATCCTAATATAACGATACTGGCGTAGGAACGTATATAAACGCTTCAGAAAATAAAAACTCACTCAGAATTGAAACCTTCTATTTAGATCCGGTTTAAGGGCTCTGTAGCACCCACAGTTGCAGGAATCCTGATTTTCACTGGTAATTCCACCATACGCAAACGTTAATAAAATTAGGCTTAATTTCTCTTTAAATAATACTTTTGTACTTTAATTTTTGTAAATATCACACGCAGTGAAATTTCAGTTCTACAATTTGAAAATAACGCCTCAAAAATCTCAGCTGTGGTTCTTTTATCAGAATGTTTATAATTTTACCAACGAATCGACTCTGCGTCATTGCCTTCAGTCCAAAGGATTTGAAACTCACATTCAGGTTCCTTGCTTCAGACGTAATGGTCCGACAGCGCTGTCTCTGTGAATGACTTCAACGCTACCCATGTGGAAGATCCTCAAAAGTCCAATGGATATTGTTATTTCAGTATGAGAATCAAAAAAGCGAACAAGTTATCCATGCGAACTAGACAATCGTAAAATGTTTGATTTCCTCAGTTTGTTTACTAATGTAGCGTTTTCGCCTTTTCCTACTTTCTGAAATAAACATTTTCGCTTTTTTCTGTTGTACAAATTTACGTTCATTGAAGAAAATCAAATAGAAAAATGGAGTTTTTCAAAAATATTTTTTAATTGAGATTTCCTTTTATTTGATAACAGATATTTATTGTTTTCAGTTTGAGGTGAAGGTATTAATTTTATTTATAAGAGGATGATAAATATTTACCGTGTATTCCATCGTAAAACGCCGGATATAAAAATGCTAGATTAAAAATATAGAAAAATAGGCATATAATAGTTACGTTTTTACATATACGTTTTATTTAAAAGAAATGACATACCTTTTGAACTTAAAAGCATTTCATTATCGGATACATGAAAAGTTCGTCACATTTGTCTTCCGTTACATCTTCAGGCACATTATCGGTTTCTGTTTCATGTTCAACATCACTGCTACTCTCATCCACAAATAAATAATCATTATCTGGCCCGTCTTTCACCAACACCAAATATCCTTGCTGCAGCACGATTTCCGTTTCAATCGCAAACTGAATAATTTTGCATTTGAAACCAGCACTGAGTTGCTTCGTTTCACAGGAGCCTTATTTACTACTAAAGAAACGCCTATTATAGTTTAACTAAAACCTTTGATGTTCACTTCAAAATCTCGGCTTCAAATGTCCACAGAAAGAAAAAACATCTGAATCATCATTCCGCGAATTCTTTCGAGTTGAAAGTGAATTCTTACTCCAAGTTTCACTGCACTTTTCTCGAAATCCTAGAATAGCATTCTTTCAGACACTTGCATTGAATACAATGCATCCTCTTTACATGTATATGTACTCCCTTAAGCATTTAATACACACAAATATTGTTCCCCTTACGCTTTTCAGTTCGGTATACCATTGTTCGAAAAGCTAGGAAAAATCTTCGAATTACTGTTCTCAAAAGATAAGAGCGCATGTATCTTTTAGGTTACTTCGTAAGAAATTGGGTGCGCTTTATACCACAAATATACTTAAAAATTAAAAATATACAGTGTCTCACAAAAGTGATGGGACACTTGTGCTTTACGAAAGGAAACTGTAGTAAAATAAATTTAAAAAACATGTAAAATTTTTTCTGAGGGTTGTTTCATACTTAAATTTAGTAACAATTATTACATAACATATATTTTCTCAAAATATTAAAATAGTAATTTAACAAAAATACAATTGTTTAGAACGGAGCAAAAAATGGCTCAAGTAAGTGATGGGACACTTACTTTTCCATCAAATATTTATCCAAAAATTTTACTTCTTAAAATCTTCTAATATTTTGTTGGATTTCCTTTTACTTTTAAAATGTGATTTAATCTTCTTGGGATGGATTCGACTAATTTTTTTGTGATTTCTGGAGTGATTTTACCATATTCTTCTTGAAGCAACGATTTTAATTGTTGTTTTGAAGAAATGGTGTGTTTGCGAATTCTTGATCCCAATTCTTGCCAAATATTCTCTATGTGATTTAAGTCTGGAGATTGTGGTGGTGTTTTTATTATTTCAGGACAGTTATACAGCAGCCAGAGTCTAACGTTCAAAGGAATGTGCTTGGGGTCATTGTCCTGGTAGAATTTAAAATCGTTATGAAGGATCAATTTTCGTGTTGAAGATTTCAAATTTTGATTTAAAATGTCAATATACTTGTACTGATCCATTATACTGTCAATAAAAACAAGATTACCAACTCCAGCGGACGACATACACCCCCATACCATAACTCCTCCTCCACCATGTTTTAATGTTGGCACCACGTTCTGTTTGCGAAATTCTTTCCTGGGTTTTATCCACACCAAGATTCTACCGTCAGAACCAAATATATTAAATTTACTCTCATCAGCAAATATAACTTCATTCCAGTAATCAGAGTTCTTATTTATGTTGGATTTTGCGAAAGCCAGTCTGAGTTTTCTATTCTTTCCACTTACGAAGAATTTTTTCCCGGCTGCTCTACCGTGATATCCAAAAGAACGAATTACTCTTCTAATAGTCTCAGGATTAACAATTATTCCATATAATGCTTGTTCAGCAGCAACTTTAGGAGCACTCATTCTTGGATTTTTTTAAATATTTTGAACAATAATTCGCTCTATTCCATTGGATAGCTTTGATGGTCGGCCAGGTCTTCTTTTATCCTGAATCATATGATTCTTTTTATATCGTTTAATGATATTGAAAACTGTTCAATGACTCATGTTAACGGTTTCAGCAGTTTCTCTAATAAATTTTTCATGTTCAATATGCAAATTAATAACTAATTTTCGAATTTCAGGCAAAGTTTCTTTTCGTTTAGCATTCATGGCTGCACAGAGCTAAAAAACACAAAAATTCCAAAACAAACTGGAGAGAAAGACTGTAGACGAAACTAGTCCTGTGAAAATTTTGTAAATATAACGCTGATTTTTGTTGTTTGACTTCTGAATTAGTATTTATTCGGCGTGTTATTGTGTCTTAATTGTAGACGATTTTATAAATTATTGCTTATTGCTTTTGAGTTAAAATAAAAACCCCAAAAAATATTTTTATTGTAGTACGTCGTAGTATCTAATGGTGTCCCATCACTTATGTGAGCCATTTTTTGCTCCGTTCTAAACAATTGTATTTTTATTAAATTATTATTTTAATATTTTGCGAAAATGTATGTTATGTAATAATTGTTACTAAATTTAAGTATGAAACACACCCACAAAATATTTTGACAGGTTTTATTAATTTATTTTATTACAGTTTCCTTTTGTAAAGCACAAGTGTCCCATCACTTCTGTGAGACACTGTATATATATAACAGGAAATTATAGATGCGCGTTATACACCGGTTTCACGCCGGAAAATACGGTAGTTGAATTTTATAACATTTCTGCCGTTATTGAACGTAAAGGTATATAAAAAATGAAGTGTGAAAATAGCCCCTCGAAAAAATATTAAGATCCTATATAAGGCGGTGAAATATTTCTATATTTTAAACTATTTTATATTTTTAGAATTTTAAAATGCTAATATTGTTTTAAAGTGTTATAGACTGTAATTTATAATTTTCATATTGCGAGTTTATTATTATTATTTTCTTTTCCGTCGTCATCATCTTCAGAGTAAAAGTTCCTGGCTTTAATTATATTAAATGTATAATTCCTGTTTATTTTTCATTGATTTCTACATTAATTAAAGCCAAAATCATGTATATATGTTACGGTGAAACACCGAAATCTGGAGAATGTCGACTTTCACCGGTGAATGTCAACATTCACATAGTCTCTTGGTGTATGTCCGAAATATTTTCCAAATACTCTTATTTCTGACTTACACCGGTCAATGTCGACATTCACCATGTACTAATGGTGAATGTTGAACATATAACAATATTATATTTTCTTCTCCGTCATTCAGTCGCGAATAAACGCACTTGAGACTTGAAATAAGAACTTAAGAACATGAGAACCTAAAACACACAATACATTCAAAATGAGAAAGGAAAATAATAGAAGTTAAACCTTACTTAATTATACAGTACGTTCTAAATGAAAAAATAAAATAACAGTAATAAAAAATTTACTAAATTATGTGATTCAAATCTTATTTATTGCAACAACTTAAACTATTATGGCACTTTATGACCTCTCTTTTCGACTTTCACCAGAGCATATCTGTGATTGTCGACATACACCGGTGAGGGTCCGAATATACAAGAATGTAGTGAATTATTCGGTCTGTTACCGACGTATCTGGTGAATGTTGATATTCTCCGGTGAAAGTCGACATTCTCCAATTTCGGTCTTTCACGATAACATATATATATAATAAATGAAAATCTTGAAAATCGGAACAAAAAAGAAAATGCCGTAAAAATACTTAAAGACCAAACCTATTTTCTCTATGAAACATAATAAACTGATAAAACACAAAGCAAATAAATAAATAAATATATATATATTTACACCAAAGGATTAATTATTACCATCTGTTTTTCTTGCTCGTTTCGCATTATAAAAAATTTTGTGCTATTTACAGCAACAACTTTTCATGCTTCTTCCGTTCCGCATTGGAGATTAATAATTGTCAAAATGGTCCATAAAATAAAGTTCCGATTTAATTTTATAATTACACAATACATAATTACGTAAATACTAAAATTACGTAATGCTAAAATTATGTACATTTGTAACATTTTCAGATACATAAAAAATTATAATTTTTTTAATACTTCATCTCATGTATAATTTTGCATGCATGTGTAATTTTTCTAATTCTAATAACTAAATAATGTTATGCGAGTGTGAAGCAGTTTATAAGATAAATTTCTCTATTAGAATATATTTGAAATATATTCGGAATAGAATTCCAGTTGATAATATATATGTATATTTTTAACATACGTTGAGCAGTTTTTTTACGGTAGGTATGATTCGATATTAATGGGATATATTGTGAATAAAAAGTTCAAAGGAAAATTAGTAGTTATGAAAATAAATGTATTTAAAAACGTAATTTTCAATCATAAGTTATTTTTCTCATACATAAAATCTGAAGTCATTATTAAATTTTAAATGTGTAATGTGTACTTTTATACAGACCCCATCATACGTTTTAAGTATGAAAAAATATTTGTACCTCTTTTACGCAAACTTTACAAAAGTAGAAAAAAATACTATTACTTCTACTTAAAGTTCCTTACATTTCATACATAAAATGAGACTCATAACCAACAATTAAATACAAAATCCTAAACACATACATTATTTTCTCAGTATTAAAATGACAAGCGCTGAAAATATTATTTGGGAAAAATAGCACTGAAGCACTATGCAGAACTCAAACACCTCAAGCATAAAATATATGTATTTAGTGCTCGAGAATAGCACTTACATCTTTTAGTGCAGTGCTTCCTTTTTGTTGATGAATTTCGTACAGAACCTGCTACTCGTACAACTCCATTTCTAAAGTTAAAAACTCTTTGACACATATTAACAGCGTATTTATTTGACTTGAGCATTCGTGACTTTAAAAACTATTGCCTGTCAAAGAAGGATTACAAATATTTTTTTCTTAAGTTTTAGCTTTTGAAATCACTACATGAATTAATTTTAATGAAAAAACAAGATTGCTAATTTAGAATTTGCTATTAAAATTATACGAAACTCCTTCTGGGAAAAGGTGTATAAATTTTCCCTTTATATACTTCAGTTTTCTTTCCTTATTTTTTAGTCCAAAGGGATTTGAATCCCGAAGGACTATTAGTTTCGTTTTGGCATTTTGCGTCGGACTCATAAATGTCGGTTCACTTTTCAAACTGTTGCCACAAAATGTTAGAGTCCTGCATTATATTTGAAGAAATTAAATAATGAAAAATCTTCATAAATGTATGTATATTTCTCGTATTGTGATAAAACAACGGTACATAGAGTCATCGAATTTTGAATAACGTAATCCTCCAACGAATATGAGCATGTGGAAGACCGAATTTGAAATTTGAAATTTGTTTTATGATCGATTTCCTATTTTTTAAAACTTTGACGAATTTTTGATTAACAAACTCAAGGATTTCAAAGCGAGCAATGGCAACGTTGTGCAGAAAAAACATTTTTATCTCCAGCGCGTGAGTCTCTGTATCGGAAATTCTAAAGATATGCTCGTTTTAAAACTATTTTGCGATATTGCTGTTGCACTGGATCTTATGGTTTAAGTGCGAGGAACATGATATTTAATAAAGAAAGGTAACACACAAAATGTTAAAAAACGCCCCTTTGGACGTAATTTAAAATCTGAAACATTTCAGATTTTGTTTGTTTTTTTGTTTTAATTAAATCAGACAGGAGAAGTAAATTTATCTCGGATCTAAGACAATGCAGCTAGCGTTAAAGCAAAACATTTTGAGAGGTCTACAGACGATATTGTTTCTATTGTATTCAAAATGTCTTGGTAATAACACTTGCACTTGCATAACAGTCCGTAATTAGAGACAAATTGCGCGTTTTGAAATAGAGAATCATTGTTTTAATGATAAGTTTGCTTCAGTTACTAACCTTTAACACAATTGAAGCTTTGAGCGGAGATATTTGAAAGAGTTTTCTATTTCACGCAGATTTTTCAGATTTAGTAGCTTTTTGCATTATTGTTTAAATTTTTTTGCATTGTTCCTGAGACCTATTGCAAATTGTAGTAGATTTCTGAATTTCTATATTTTTGTAACTCTGTAGAATAATATGTGGGGATTTACTATTTCTTTTTGTATAATCTGTTATGTTTCTTATAGCGTCGAATATTCTTAGCTATCATAAAATTTACGAGATGTTAAAGTCTGTCTGGGGAATTACCATTAAGTCTTTTTAAGTACTAAAAAATCAGAAGAAGGTTATACGAGACCCTTTATTAAATCGAACAAATTTTAACAATTGGCACCAACTTGCAAAAAGTCAGCATTTCTGGCTTAAATCAAAAGGTAATAAATAACTTTAAATTGATGAAGTATAGGCTAACGGCTGAACAACTTAACTACCGAGCAAGCTGGCTTTGACTCGAAGTCGGGATAAACAAGCTTAATGACAAGAATAACTGAATGTCGCAGAATTCTTATCTCTAGATTATCAACGTTAGCAACGTGGCCTTCAAGCAGCCAGAATATGCTCTGATTTCATTTCCTTTTTCTTACCTAGTTTCAATATCGCATGTGCTGGAAATTTGAATTCTAGAAGGGATATGAAAAAAGAGTTAATAGGAAAGGTGCTTTAACTTAAAATAACGGGTTACAAAATCAAATGACGTACAAAATTAAGTATCTTTACTGTTATTCTCATTTTCCGTTTTCCTACCAGAATGCTAATTTTCAGTTCGTGCGTAAATGAAATGAGGCTGAAATAGTAGTATGAAATGAGGCTGAAATAGTAGTATGAAATGAGGCTGAAATAGGGTTTTAGATTGTTTAATCAAAGCATGTTCCGCCTGCTAAAGATCACGTTGAATTTCTATGTTAGCATTCCTGGCTTAGGCTTATTCTTGCCAATAGGGCTTGTCACTGCGGTATAAGCTTAAACCAACTTCTCCGGTAATCATTTCTGCTCAAACTTTGGCTAATTAGGACTTAGATTTGTTTTATTCTCTATGTGGAACGTGTGCACGAGCGCGTTTCCCTTAGGAAATCCTCCACGAAGGCAACCCTCCCCTTACGCAGACAGCCCTCTAGGCTTTGCCCAAATATAAACAAAAAATTGATTATATTTCAATTTCTATCATTTTGAGTTATGCCATAAATACTGGCTGGTTTGTAAGCTCAAGAATTACTTTCTATTAAATTATTTTGAGTTCTGAATGGAAGGGTCTTTTACACCCTTCTCAAGTTCTGTGCCATCATAGTCACGACGATAAGTCACTAATACGTCTGTTCAAGAATCTGCCTTAAGTTGCACTTAGAGCAAGTACAGTTGCTACATTTATAAGGGAGAAAGATTTTAAATAATTTTTCTAATTATTTAAAATCTGCGACGCAAGTACGAATGAAAACTCGTCTATGGCCCGAGCGTCTAAACAACAATTTTGCAAATTTGAACTTAAAATTGAGGATTTAGAAAGGCTGAATTCTTTTGAATCAGAATATTCCTGTGACTTGAAATGCAATAAAGTATTCAAAAACTTCTGTATTTCTTTATTAATAACCTAAATATTAATTCTTTATTAATAATTAATTTCTTTATTAATAACACTAATTAAAACTTGTGTATTTCTTTATTAACTTTATTAATAACCTTTGCATCACTTTCATGTTAATACATTTGGTCTTCACTTTAACAATTTTTCATGCAAGATACATAGTAGCTGCACGTAAGGGCAAACAGTTTTAAATATGCTGTTGAAAAATTAAAATTATTAAAAAAAGACTCTTCAGCATTTCGTAGCTGCAGTGCTTACCCATATTAAAGTATAAGGAATAAAATCTCATTTTATAACTCGCTTGGCTTATATTTAATATCTTAAAATGTATTGAAGCAATCAATACAGTTTTTATTTGAGTATTATATTCTTTTTCCCTGCAAAAATTAATTTCTCAAGGAAATATAGCCGAAAGGCAAGAAGGCTTATATATTTACCTCAGTACTGTTACTCCATGAGTCTTGTGTAGTGTTCTAAGCTTATTATACTGCTAGAAACTAAATTATGTATTGTATTAATCCGACAGTGATGGATGGTGTAGAAATTACTCTTTCGGGTATGTTCTTTTATTGCTTGCACCTTTTATCTACCATTTTTTTATTTAATTCCAGACTTCCTCTTTTGGATTATGTATTTCTTTCCTTCTGACTGTGTAATTGATTCTTTTTTTTCGTTCTGAGTTAGGGAGGCAAGTCCTGTCTTTTCTTTAGGGCATGACAAATTCTTCACAATGGGAAGGACAAAAAACATAATTTTTTTGTTATTTATTATGAATATGTTCCCGATATTTGCATAAATTAATAATAAAAAGGGATGATCTGCAAATCCTTCCCTAGAGTATTTGTTGCAAAAAATGTAAAATATAAGTAAAAATCTTTTCGGTCCTGAACGTGCTTATTTTTTTATTCAAATTCCAAGTTCGTTTGAAAAGAGAGAATAAGTTCTTCTGAAAAAGATTTGAACAAAACAAAAAATGTATTGTTTAGATGGAACAATGAAGAAGTTTGAAAAGCTATTAACAAAATGAAATTGTTTATTAAGAATGGACAAAACTGTTCTTCTCGAGAAATATTTTACATTTGACTTCCAATTATTACAATTTTTTATCATTGATGAGTATGATGTAAATTCAAGCAATAAGCCTGAAGCGCATTAGCTTTGCGTAATTAAACAATATTTCGATGTTTAGGTTAGATAAGCAAAATATACGCTAAATTTCTTATGAAAAACTTTTTTTTTGTTTTAAAAAAACAAAATACACAAAGATTTATATTAAAATTTCCAATTTCATATATAGCGCTGGAAATTTCTATTCCACATACGCTGACTCTTAACCCACCACTGCACGTGTTGGGTCTGTGAGACTAAGGCAATTTTTTTATTATTATTATTATTATTATTTCAGAAAGATGGCAACATCTCTACTGCTGGTGTTCCATCTGCCTTCCTATCGTTAGTACATCAATTAACACGTGCATTGCCAACAAAGCAGGTTCTTTCAGTGGGAGTTATTTCATCATTTTAATCGTCTTGGGTCCTGGATCCAAATATGTAAGTGTTTTCAAAATTTCATTTCATTTAATTTTTTCTAGAAATTAGACACATCCTCGATTTCTGTTTCATGTACTTTCAGAACTTCATGAAAACTTAAATCTGAGTAATTCTGATGATTTGGCCTCAGCACTACCTTTGTCTGAGGAGTTTGTTCGGTTTCCAAGATGCCTTAACTTTAGTGTTCTAAATTGGGGTAAAACAGTAAATTTCTTGTCATCCATGCATCATGATGAGAAAATTAACGAAAGTATGGATGACAAGCTCAAATTATAACATTTTGTAATGAAACAATAGGAGGTGTTGACTATGCCGACAAGAGAGAGGCATTTTATAATGTTGCTGGAAACACGAAACTTTGCCAATGACCTTTTTAAATGCTCTACAAAATATAGCAGCTTATAATTCATAATTAATTTTAAAATCAAATAAACCTGATAAGGTTGAAGCCTAAAACAGAACACTAGTTCGCCGTCCTCTCCTGTCCTCGAAAATTTCTCCCCAGCGGCCCTTTGTTTTTGCGCAGCGTGTAATGTTGTTTTCTCTGCACACACTTAACTTTCCATACATAACTTTCGTAGTGGATGAATTTAAATGAATATTAAGTAAAATTATAAGGAAATAAAGCATAATGGAAAAGTAATAATATCTCTTCTTGTTTCTAACAGCAGGATTAATTTGATAACATCTGATCCAGGCAGTCCACTCCTCCAATTTTGTTGTAATCTTTTACAATTATTGTTTTTTTTACAGTTCTTTTCGATGTTTTAACATCAATCATCGAGATATTAACTCGAGTTATTAACATCGAGTGGATTGTACTCATCAAACGTATATCCTTCTTGTCTTTCCAATCCACAACCTCATTTTTCTCGTTTTCTGCTGAGTAGACGTTGAAGATCTCTCATTGTCTTCTATCTTATGTAGAACGGCGCAAATATTCATAAAACCCTGGTGGGGGGGGAAATTCAATTAGAAATAGAATGCCTGATTAGTACTGCACTCTAGGAGGTATTAGTACAAACAAAAATAAATAAAACTCAAACAAGTAAACATTTAGAAAGCGTTTTAAATGTTTAAATGTTTTAAAATGTAGAAAAACGCTTGAAGCGCGTTACAGCCGCCCTGCAGAAGTTTTACTTGAACTCGCTAGACGCGTTACGGAGGACGAAGAGGTTAAAAAAACTCATGTTCGATATGACAGAAGACCATATAAAAGAAAAAGCAATGAAAAAAAACGTTCCAAGGAACGTTCATATTGCTGCACAAAAATTGTCAGGAATTGTAGATTTGGAAAATTGACATGAAACAGAAAACGTGGCTGATGTGCTTATAGGAAGAGCAGAAAAACTCAATACATGTGTGATCTGTGCGAAAAATATCTTTGTTTAGAGTATGCTGAGATTTTTTTTTTTTTTTCGTAATGAATGTAAAAATGAAATATGAATCATCATTTTGAGTCAGCTACCCATCAACAATTGAAAATACCTTTATAAAATGCTTACTTTATTTTAACGATTAGCAGCTACGCGGCCAGCCTTCGTCTGGCTTTTAAATGTACCCGGAAACATGCCTAAAAAGAACACCAAACGTTTAATTTAAGAACTGGGCAGAATTTTCCTCTGCAGAACAACGTTATCAAAAAATAGATAGAAATAAAAAATGTATTACATATAAAAAAATTGCAATGAAATAAGCAACATTCTTTAATACAAATATTACTTATCTTAATAAATAAATTAACCAACTTCCCATTGCAAAATCTTAAGAATTCAAATGGTATAAAGGAAGGTAAGAACTTTGTTTCCAAAAGAAATCATGCAAAACTTTTTATATAATTAAAATTATATATAATTAAAACATTATATAAAAAATACAATGAAATAAGCAATAAATCTCATATATTCAAGAGAAAACAGTCAGCAGTGCAGTATCGAAAGCAATGAATGAGAAACTGTTGAAAAAAAAACAACATTTCCAAAAGAATGAAGCTATCATCAGAAAGCAATAACCAATCAAAATTGTGCTTTGTGGATGACATAATTCAAAATATATAAGCTTCCTTGCCATTACCTAATAAAAAGAGAGAGTAAAAAAAAGGAAATTTTTTCTGTTGTGCCTCGCGAGACACATGCGTGTCAGAATAAGATGATTGCGATGTGCGTGTTGCATGTCCAAACATCAAAGAAAAAAAAAAAAAAAAAGGAGCATTTTATCTCATATTTTCAACAGTCAGCAGTCCAGTATACAAAACATTGAATGAAAAACTGTTCTCAACAAAATCCCATTTCTAAAAGAACGAAACTATTCAAAATGATGCGATAAAATCGAAAAATAAAATAAAAAAATCTGATTCGAATTTTGAAAAATATCGCTTGGAGTTGCACTGGCTCTGGTCTATATGCACCTATTTACCAGATTTGGTAGTCCTGGGTCTACTAGCTTACGCGCAACACGAATGAAATACACACAATATCTTTCTTTTACTATATGTAGAGATTTTGGTCTGTGTTAAAGTTCACTTCAACGTCTAACAAGATACCTTTTTCGTAATAAAAAAAAAAAAAAAAAAAAAAAAAAAAAAAATTCACAAGACTATGAAAATTTATTTTGTTGATCTAATTTAGGATATGGTGTCATAAATATGTTTAACTAAAGATAAAGTTGTTTTAATTAAAAAATAATGCTAGTGTGATAGATCTGTTGTTAAGTATAATGGGTCTCACAGACCCAACCCGTGTATTTAAGGCATTTTTTTCTCACTTGAATACTCCCGGGCTAAATATAGAAGGTATCTTACAACATTTAATGCTGTGCTTTCACAAATCATCAACGCACTATTTTACAAAGCATGATTCTTGAAATATGTAATTTCATTGCATCACATTATTTGCATGCAATGAAAAAAAATGCAATATTAAAATAATTTTCAAGAAGGTGAAGATATATAATATTTTACAAATGAATTCATGCACACCGTTTTATTAACGCTCGCGAAAAGTCGTATATTTATAAGAAGATTTTAATAATTTTCTTTCAGATTTGTAAAAAAAAAAATATTAAAGTCTCATTATTAAGTTCAAATTTAAGACCTAATAAATTCAAGTGAAAATGATTAATGGCAAATGGAAACACAAAGTTTTATTACTCTAAATACTTGTTTCTTAGAAAGACGCTCAGTTTTTAAACGCGGGCCGACATTTGGAAAATTCTAAAGTGGCAATTACTTTAATTGATTACCCATTAAATAAATCCGAATTTTAGTCAAATAAAAATTGAATTAGAAATGCAGTTCTATTAGAAATCCTCTATCATTATCTTAATTGCAGCTTACATCATGGCTGAACTTGCATGCGTTTCTGGTAATGAGAGAATTATAACTTTTCTTGAATACCAAACCAGAAAATGTGTTTAATTCATATGCTGATCTTTAAGTACTTAAAAACATTGGATTTAAGATAAATTCCCGATGTGCCTTATTGCACGTTTATGACTTATAAATAGGAAAATAAACATAAATGTATATTTGTGATCTGATTTCATGTTTAGTGTTTAAATATTAATAAGAAATCAGATATCTTTCTTCTTTACAAAATTCTTTTTAAAGGAATTTTATTACTTTTATGGTGTTATTGCTTTCAAGTACGGAAGTCGTAAATTTTTACGTTACATTGTAGAGCTATTAGGTTATTTTGAAGCAGGATACATGAAAAATGTTAAATTTCCTCGCCTGGGAATCGAACTTGAACCTCTCTAATACGTGCCGAGTGTACTAGCGTTACTCAAAGAAGGGATGGTGGAAGAAAAAGAGTAAATATCTTATAATTATAACACTTCTTAATTAACATTAAAACCCTTCTTAATTTTATTGATTATTTCTTAATTTTAATCATACTAATTAAATAAAATATTTAAACATAACAATTTAAAATAAGATCCAATAGCAACTTGCATTATGAAGAGTTATTTCCATCAAATCAAGTTGATATATTGCAGTATTTGCTAGTTTCTTGCAAAATCAACCTAAATAAATAAATATTATCTTGTTCACTCCAAGCAAAGTGTCAATCACTCGGTCACCAGTGATTGACACTTTGCTTTCTTAGCGGACAGCGTCAGTCAACGATGACTCAGAGTACACTCAGGCATCGTCAGTCATTAATCAGTCATTAATCAGCAATTTAAAAATTGCATTCTTCTATGAATTCTGCACAGATTTCCAGCCGGTAGCATATCGTTGGAGGGTCTGGGTCATAATCCCGACAGCCGAAATCCCGACAAGCCAGAATCCCGACAGTCGGAGTCCCGACTGTCCAAAACCCCGACAGGGCCCAAATCCCGACAACCCAAAGTCCCGACACGGTCGAAATCCCGACAAGCCAGAATCCCGACAGGGTCAGAATCCCGAGTGTCCAGAATCCCAACAGGGTCGAAATCCCGACTGTCCAAAATACCGACAAGTTAATATCTAAATACAAACACTCAATTTAGCTTAATAAAATACAATTTTTAACTAACTATTACATATTACTAATTAAAAGTTTAAATCAAAAAATCATAAAAATTATGTCATTACTTAAAATAATTTTTAACAAATTGAAATGACCGTTAAAATTTGAAAAGAAGATTTATAAAATTATTTTTATTAAGAAAAAGAAAATATCACTTACACATGCAAACGACATATTTACAGTGACACATTGCGAGCGATAGCACGAAGATATTCCATCACAGGTCGATTATCACGATCGTCCACAATAGTCATAATTCTCCTTTCTCTGTCATCATCTACCTTCCTACGTTTTGTTTGTTGTTCTCCGCGAAGAATGCATTCAACTTGGTATTCCACATGCTTCTGTTCTTTTTGAAATCCTTCTATGATGTTATAAACGCCAACACGGCCCGTCCAATTAAGGTCTCCCATCTTCTGTGCCAATCCTCAACAGCATTTTGAGTGCGCGGAGCATTTATAGCTGCCTTTTCTAGATCACTAATGATTCTAGATGGCCTCAGTTCAATATTATTTTCTTCAGATTTGCTAGTCATCAAAGCATATACTAGTTGCAGCTGTGTAAGTATGTTACGGGGTCATTAGGCCTTATTGGGATTTCGCACGTGTCGGTATTTTGACCCTGTCGGGATATTGGACAATCGGGATTTCGACCCTGTCGGGATTTTGGATTGTCGGGAGTTCGACCCTGTCGGGATTTTGGCTTGTCGGGATTCCGTCTGTCGGGATCCTGGCTTGTCGGGATTTCGGCTGTCGGGATTATGTCCGGATACCATCGTTGGAATCAGATATCACGGGCGGTGGAAGACAAAACAAGGTTGGTTAGCATGTTAACGAAGCACTAAGCAATACACGGCTTCAAACGTACAATTTAAGCAATGTACAGCAAAAAAGTTTCAAGTATCATTGAGGTTATATCAGCATAGTATTTCTTGAGGCAGGTGAAAATTCAATTATTTCCTGTGTAAGTCATATTTCATAACTCCCCATTACCAGAAAACACAACATGAAAAGACCTTCTAAAAACGTATACTAAATGTTAAACATCAATAATTCAAAAGAAATTTAAAAGCTTTCAGATTTTACATTATGCCCAAACGGACGTTGTTTAACGCTTTTTATGTTGCCTTTATTTATTAACCTCCCAGCACGCGCGTATGCGCAAAATTTACAACAATTTCAGTTTTTAATTTAGTTTATGCATTTTTCGCATATCGAAACTGAAACGTCTGAAGGTCATTTCTATTCCTTCTTTCTACCCTTTTCCACATAATGGAATGTGCCAGCAGGAAGTTATTTCACTTATTTTTAACTGGGCTTTTGTGCTACGGGGCAGCTTTTTCATAAATGTTACGACACGCGAGTGACCGTGTTTTAAATTTCGTAAAATATATTTTTTCTCAAATTTTTTGTAATTTCGTGTTATTAATTGCCGTGTATTATTTTGATTTGAAGTATTTAGCTCTGTAAATTTTATATCCGTTTTCACGGCAAAAAAAGTATGTGCAATCAGCTGATTTTGCTCGGATTCTTCAAGAATTGTCTAATGAAGAAAAGGAAGACAAGGAAACCTTTGGATGGGAGAACAATAGCGATTTGAATTCTTTGTTTTATTTAATTCTATTTTTTAGAAATAAATAAAAACATTAAAGTTAGTTTAAAGTGCGTTTTTGTAACAAGTAAGAAGTAAATTTCCTTGCAGAAGTAAGTAATGCTAAACCTTTTCTACCAAGGTGTTTTCCTTTTTTATTGTCTATACTTGTGTTTGATGAATTTTAAAATTAGCTTCAATTTTAAAATATAATTAATAAATAAGAAATTCAAAATTTTCTATAATGAAATACACTATTGCATTTCCATCTCACTAAAATAAGAACTTAAAAATAATTATATTTAAATGGATATCATTTAAAACTGCCAAGCGGACATGCTGGAAGGTTAAATATCGTGTTCAACCATAAAATTCAATTCGACAGCAATATCGGAAAATAACGTTAAAATGAGCATATCTATAGAATTTCCGATATACAGTCTCGCACGCTGGAGATATTTTATTTTATTTATTTTATTTATTTTTTTCTTCCGTACAGTGAAGCTATTGCTTGCTTTGAAATCGTTGAGTATCTTAATCAAAAAATTGTTAAAGTGTTACAAAATATGAAATCGATAATATAATACAGTCCAAATTGCAATTTTGGGCTCCCAGATGAACATATTCGGTGGAGGATTGTTATTCACCATTTTATGGCTCCAGGCACCGTTGTTTTATCACAATGTGAAAAACATGCGTAAACTTATTCAGATTCCTTATTATTTAATTTCTTTAAATTTAATACAGGGCGATAATATTTGGTGGCAATAGTTTGAAACGTGATATGGACATTTACAGTGAATCGACGCAAAATGCCAAAGCGAAATTAATAGCCCTTCTGAATGCTCCTTTGGGCTGAAAATGCAACAATAATGTGAAAAATTTATATTCAAAAGCCTTAGCTAAACTTATTGTTTTCATTCCGTTATCTCAGGATACTAAAATTCATCTTCTGAAATCTGCTCCATGATGCATTTATTGTGAGAATATTCTCTTGTAATATTAAAACACTTCCATACAAAATGTGAGGAATTTAAAAATATTATAAATATGAAAATACTCGTATACACTACGTAAGTTCACGATATCATAGCTTCTCAGTTCAGTTTTGTATTTTCACTCTTTCGACGGAGATGGAGGTCAAAGGGTTCAGCTTTTCTTGATCTTTTTACCATCCATCTTCTTGTCACCAATTTTTGGTTATTAAGGATTTCGGTATCGGCAAGTTACCGAAAGAAATTTTTCGCTTCCTGTCCTTCATATCGTTTTAAAACAGAGCATTATATTTCTTGCGAAAATATCAGGTCTCTGTCCATCCTAACAGATCGAACTATAAACGAAACTTTCTTAAAATGTGGGTCTGGACCCCCAAGGGGGTTGTGGGACCTGCTGCAGGGGTTCGCCAAAAATTTTAGCAGTTTTGGTATTTATTTAACTTATTATAATAATTTTTTAATTACCAAATATTTTTACATTATATATCTGAAAATAGATAAAGATAAGACAATACAGATAAACAAAAAACAAAAATGTTTCGACGCATTCTTTTTAATAATAAAAATGTTCGATTTACTTGCTTTACACGTGCCGCTGTCATTTCGTCTGTTACTTATTTAAAATTTTCACATTGTGCTATGTCTTAAAAATTAGAAATTAATGAAATAAAACTGCAATAGTATATTACTGTGCAAGTGAAAAATTTGACAGTTTCACTCACGTGTTTCTCGGATTTGCGCAAAGCTTACGGGGTCCCACAAAATTTTCGTAAATATTATGGGGTCCTGGGGTCGCGAAAAAATTCTCAGTTACAATAGGGGTCGCAAATGAAAAATGTGTGAGAACCCCTGCTATAAACTTTACACTGTCAAAAGAAAATGGGACAGTTCTATATCTCCCGTTCTACTACGCCAATTGACGAAATTAAAATTTCGTTTTTCAAGTCTCGAAAGCGAGATAGGTTTATATATAGCATTGTTCTAATATAAACAATATATAATATATATTGTTTATATATATATATTGTTCTATAATATATTGTTCTTTCGTAGTCTGATTAAATTGAAAAAACCTAACTTATATTTCACCTTGAATTAAATATACATGAAACATTTATCATTTCTATATCCTGATTTTTGTTGGTTTCACTTAAGCAGTTAGGGATGATATAGCTTCACATATTTAAACGAAATCACATTTTGCTTTTAAGAATTTATTTGAATAAAGGTAATTGTTGTCGGAAGGACAGAATTCATTCAACGTTCTTTGCATTGCCAAGATACCGTTAAAAATCCTAAACCCTTTACGTACACCTAGGCTAATAATGTATGAAATTAATTGAATTATAATTTCTGGCACATAAAGCATTGGAGCAGGATGTATTTTAAAGTATGATTCATAATACGTTCTTACTTATTTTCAGAAGTTGCGTAATGCACATTTATGTTTCTTTAATGTTTATTAAAAAAATATCACTCTTTCTTATTAGTTTCTTAAGTCGTGTATGTTACTAAATTTGATTAGTGCAAGTCCTCTACTGATCCTTTCTTTAATATAATTTTCACTCGTTTATTTTTGAAGTCGTGCTCAATGAACACGAAAGATTTAAATGTTGCTGAATACTTATTTGGCAACGAAATTACTTATGGAAACCACATGTCCGCAAAGCAATGGTAGCTAATGAATCAAAGTTTTGCTTACCAAATAACACATATCGCGAAATGTTTGGAGTATGTGTTATTATTTTTACGAAATAAATTTATGATGTTATATTATCACTCTTTCCGATGGCTTTCTTTGTAATTGATAGAATAGTATTTTCACTTTGATAGAAGTGATTTGTTATTGTAAGCTATTCAGCGATTATTTTTACCTCATTTTTTAGCATTAAATAATTCTCCTAAAATGTTTAAAGGAATTATTTTATTCTTATGTTATGAGATGTCTGGCAAAGGAACACTTAATTTATCGTGTTTTACATTTAAATTTATTTACGAATTTCTGTTGTTAGAGTTTTTTCAGCTTTTATCGTATACCTAGCTAGCTGGATCTCTTGGCGCATTTACATTTAATTTTCGTATGAACCATATGCAGATTGTGATTTCAATTCCGCCTGGGCTATTTTCTAAATTTTTCACTGAAAACAAATGTTTTATCGTTTCTTTTAATTTTGTAATTAACAGAATTATGTTAGTTAAAAAATACTGAAATTTTTGTATGTAACATATAATAATTTTAAGTTATTATAATATTATACCTAAAATATTATTATATTTGTATGAATTAATTAGTTCTTAAAATACTTTTTTGTCATTTTTAAATACAAGATTTAAATATTAGATTTTTTCATTATTTATAAAGTGAAAATTTTTCTTTCTTTTTTCACGTACTTAAATAAAAAAAATTATATATATTTCGTATTCATTGATATTTTTAGACAAAGTAACTTCCTGAGTGCTTATTAACCACCTGTTTTTACATCCTTGTACGAAGTAAAAAGGAAGTATTGTAATCGCGAAAAGTTTCAGGCAGCATATTTCAACGAAAATATCCATTTTGACCGCTATCGAATGCAATTTAACGATGTTTTTGCGTCATATCTGTACGTAAGGACAGAATAAAATACTCTTTTCCTTCAAAAAAATTATAAAACTGCTTTAAAATGAATTCTGAAGAGAATTTTTCGTGGCGTCTGTACGAACGTATGTACGTACGTACGTATCTCGCATAACTCAAAAACGAGTAGCCTCAGAACGTTGAAATTTTGTATATAGGACTGCTATAACATGTAGATGTGCACCTCGTATTTTGGTTGCAATCGGCAGCACCAAACGTATATAAATATATTTATATATATATCCACTCTATTACCCGGGTCAGTGATCTCAGTTTCTTTACTCTTATATGTTTGTAAATTGTACATTTTTTGCTTTAAAAATGATTGAATTATGTTGTTTTTATCTTCCGGTTAAGAATTTTATGCCTTTAGTAAATCTGTGTGCAATATTTTTAGAATTATCAGCAATTTTAAAGTTGTTTAATTGCCGCTAAGCCTGTTTTTAATTTCGTTATGTTTACATTTGAAACAGGAGACTAGTGGATTTGTTGTCAATCTAGAGAAACTTAGCTTCGCAACAACGAAGATAACGCATTCATTTATTATTGCCAATTAAATCATGCTTAATTCTTTCTGGAATTTTTTCGAGGAAATAAGCGTTTGAAATTTACTTCGTAATTTTTAATATAGATATTTTGAGCTTTTATGTATTTTTGCCTTCTCACGAAGTGAGAACTGAATTAATTGAATGAGAAATCGTCTGTGAAAAACTGTTTCTGTTTTGTTTTGTTTGCTTAATTTCTATTATACATAGTTCTAGCTTTATTATAGTATTTGAATAGAACATGTGCCAACGATTAGATAATTCTTTAAATGATGTACATTTTGTGCATTCTAAGTTATAGTATGAATGAAATATAATACTGTTAAGTAAACCTAGCGCCAGAGTGTCGCTATGGTAAACAAAGTGAATTTTAAAGAAAGCATTTATTCTATTGTGGTTTATGCGCTTTCGGCGAAGTAGGTTTAATTCAATCTAATAAGTTTAAATAAAATGCAAGAAAAAATGCGTATAATTTAATATTCCGTACAAGGAAGTCATGCGGTGTACACATCAGATTTTTTAGTACTATTAATATGATTACAACCTATTTTAAAGAATGATTCATGATAAATGAAGGCATTGAAAACTTTGCAAATAATTGCACTTATTATAAGACCAATGGACGTCTCCTATTGGATGTGTCACCTATGTTACTGCTGTGATTGGTAGTTGAAAGCTACTTAGAAATAAAATTGCCTTGCGTAGATGAAATGCTGTCAGGCGACAAGTCTGCACGGGAGATTTTATTGCGTCGATGAGCAACTTTGTCGCCTCGTGAAGACAAGCATTTAGAAGCATATATTTCTGAAAAAATCAAATGAAATTATATATATATATATATATATACACATTATAAAAGTAAAGGCAGCAAACGAAAAAACACCTACGTGGTCAAAACTTTGCGCATTTATTGCACCTTATTTTGCTTATGTTAATATTTTCACGGAAAAACAGTATTTAGGCAACTTTTAGCATACGAATTGCGAATTTTCTTTTAGCTATATATATATCGCATTTAATAATAATTGCGTTTCTTTCCCGTTTCATTAGTATATCTTGTTCTTAAAATTACATTTCTTTTTTTTTCCGTTTTTTGCATTTTATTGCCATTTTTAGTCATTAGCATTAGAAGTAAATTTCTGTCTGCTATTCAGAATCCCGTGCATTATTATTATTATTATTATTATTATTATGATGATGATGATGATGACACGACGACGACGATGATGATTATTATTGTTATTATTGCTATTATTGTTATTATTATTGTTGTTGTTGATGTCGTTGTTGTTGTCGTCGTTGTTGTCGTTGTTGGTGTTGTTATTATTATTGTTATTATTATTATTATTATTATTATTGTTATTGTTATTATTATTATTAGTGTTATTATTATTGTTATTATTATTGTTGTTGTTGGTGGTGGTGGTGGTGTTATTGTTGTTGTTATTGTTGTTATTGTTATTATTGTTATTCTACTTCTTCTTCTTCTTCTTCTTCTTATTATTATTATTTATTATTGAACTTATTTTCTAATTTAAGCCCTGATAAGTGAAGACATTGAAAACTTTGAAAATTCTTATGTTTATTGTGAGACCACTTAAATTCCAACGAAAACAAACACACACAAAAAAAAAAAAAAAAAAAAAAAAAAAAAAAAAAAAAAAAACGAATGCATATGCTTTGAAATAGTATCTAGTGCCGTAACTTAATTTTCGTGCTTGAAGAGCGCTGTATGTCAGAAAATGTATCGACAAACACTTCAGTGATCTATAAGATCTATAAGATACTCTAATTTAACCATAAACATTTCGACTTGATTCTTTATTTTAAGAATAATTAGTTTATTGTAGGAAAAGCTTTACGATAAGGACACTGCCTAGACGACAGTGAGAAGATAATTCAAATTCACAATATATTGCGTGTAAAATTATTTACAATAAGATTAGAACAAAATGTAACGCTTATATAATGTTAAGAGAAAGAAAAAAAAATTAAAGGCACCTCTGGCCTATTCTGCATGAGGATAATTTCCTGCCTATTCTGCATGAGGATAATTCGTTGCCTATTCGGTCACCAAACGACCATCTGTGCCACTAAGTGAAACATTTGTAAAGCGTATTTATTTTGTAGTATATTATTCCTTCAATTTCGACATTTTCTTTTACGCATGTGATAAGGGCATGTGATAAGTTCCCATAAATGCCATAGGATGTATTTTCAATCTGAACTTTACTAAAAATGTAGTGACCTTTAGAAATTACCATTAAGAACAGGAAGCTACGATTGCTCATGGGAACTTCCGATTTTTATCAAAGAGATTGTGTATACACAGACTTCGTCTAACTGCGGTAATATACAATAATTGTAAAGGAAAAATACCTAAAAAACCTTCGAATATTTATATACCGATCAAATTTAAATCAATATTTACAAAATTTAATCACAATATGTCGTTCGATGCAATTTTCTTACATATTGGATCGAAAGTATTAAAACTAAACGATTTTTTAAATATCAGACTTTTATTATCATTTTATCATTAAGGGCATAAATGTGACAGAAAACCATTTATGCTGACCTGTGCCCGTGGAGGAAAGAAGAATGATAGAAGGAGTACGAGTTATTTCCCTCATGATGAGGGGGGAAAATTGTAACATTTTTCCAGTTTGATGTTTAGCGGGAAAACAGTTTCCGGAAACCACTTTCCTGAAAAAAAAAAAAAAAAAGCGAAGATCTCCGAAAGAGCTTAATGCTTAATTTAGCTGGATATTGTTCAATAAAATAGCAACACGGCGATGACGGAAGCTACAGGTTCCACGAAATTCTTCATGTATATGTGTTTCATGTTTTTGCTATTATTACTGAATGCGAATAGTATTTCAAATAAATGGCATTTACACTAAATTCTACATAGTAGAGCTGACATACAAGTAATATTAAATTTTAATATTTTTTATGTGTTGTATGTGAGATATTACATTCTGAATATGTCGTTATATTTTTTACGATCGTGTGTGCGGAAAGCGAAAAAGACATAGAATTAAAACATTGTCTATTATTAAGAAATAATAAGCATTGCCTTCTTTTACAAGCGAGAATAAATACCTTCTTTTATAAATAAAAAAATGCTTTTATGTTATTCTTTGCATTTGTGAACTAACTGAAAAATTAAAGATTGCAATTTTATTTCCATTGCATCTTTTCCCTCTTTGGCAAATATTTAAAGGAAAAACGAAAAGAAATATAAAATAAATTTTGAGCTTGAAACTAATTATTTTAAAAGCTTTGGAGAATAAAAGCCGTAACGAAGTAGCCTCATTCGATAAAAAATATTACATAAAAAATAATCTAAACAGGTATTTGCTATGTACATTACGTAAAATGAATGAAATTTGCTATGTACATTACGTCTTCTTAAAAATTTAAACACATTTGGGCTTTTTTACTCATGCTTTGTTGTAATTCAAATTATATAATCAAAACGCTCTTAGTATCACAAGAAGTATTTGAGAAGATTTTACATAGCCTGGCACTAGTCATTTTTAATCTTTCGCCACTACTAAACACAGAAGTGGTGGTCATTTCGTTTAAGCACCTACTAGGCGGCCGCCCACCAGCGGCTGAGCGGTAAAGTCGCTAAACACTGGTAGTTCGGTCCGAGGTTCGAAACCCGCGAACGGGCTGGCTGCATGGGTGTTTTCAGGGTTTTCCCCATGTGTAACGTGTATACGAGCCAGTTTTCCTTAGAAAGTCCTCCACAAAGGCATCCCTCCTCTTAGACAGATGGGCCCACCAGCGGCCGAGCGTTAAAGTCGCTGAACACTGGTAGTTCGGTCCGAGGTTCGAGTCCCGTGAACGGGCTCGCTGCATGGGTGTTTTCGTGGTTTTCCCCATGTGTGACATGTATACGAGCCAGTTTCCCTTAGAAAGTCCTCCACGAAGGCATCCCTCCCTTTAGGCAGATAGCCCTAGTGTGCTTTGCCATAATTAAATACACCACCATACCACACCTTTTAGGCAGATAGCCCTCGAGGCTTTGCCGTAATTAAATAACCTAACCTAACCTAACCTACTAGGCGGCCACCGTAACCTCCAATCAGGGACAGTTAATTTACAACCATGCTTTCTCTGGGCTTCGAACGTGGTTACGTGGCAAGTATCGAAACACCCTTTATTTATCAATGTTATAGCTCCAAAATCACTCCAGTCGTAAAACAGTTATAAACACGCTGACACGTTCAGCGACACAGCCTTCACACAGTCAGGCAATAACGGTGGAGACAGCTTCACTGCAAAGCACCAGAATACAGATCCCGATTCTGCTTCGTCGTCCTCGGAACTCCACATACTCTCGAAACTCGCCACGCTACAACTCGCGATGCACTCGCCGATTCACAAGAGTATAGCTTTCGACTCAGCACAGTGTAAGACAAAACTCGACGATGCACTAATTCGCGATACACGAAAAGACTCTCTCGATGCACTCGACGACCATCGCAGCGCTAGACTTCGAGACACTAGCTCAATGACTGACTATCAGCTTGCTAGACGAGGCACACACTCACTGACTGCGGACCAGCAGGGTTTATATAGCTTTTGGATTGCGTTCGAGAACATTCTAGGCTAAACCGGTAAGAATTCGTTCCAGAAGATTCTGCATCCGTCCATGGCATATCGTCAATTTTGTCGTCAAATGGGCGATCTCTCGCCAAATGTGGCACCCGGCCTCCCCTTGTCATTTTATGGCAACCCTAAAACTGCTTTGCGGGGAAGCTATCTCACCGCACCTGGACATTTCGTAACGATATTATGAGCTGGAAATCCTATGTCCTGACAGCCACAATGAACAATATTAGTAAATCCATGTGTATAGTAAAACGGCCCGAAGGAACCATGTTCTGTTTTGTAACTTGATAATTGCGAAGTCAAAATTTTACTATTTAAATCATCTGTTGGCACGCATTTAAAAGTATGTCTACCCTGTTTACAAAAATTCAGTCCGTCTTGCCATTTCTTTTATTTCCTTGCCCGAACTAAAGGAAGTACTGCAATCGTGAAAAAACTCGGATTTTTTTCAACAAAAATACCCACTTTGACCACTCTCGAATCCTTTTAAACTATGTTTTTCAGTGATATATTTGCACGGACTGACAGAATATAGGACTATTTTTCCCAAAACAGAGTGAAAAATGAACTCAGAAGAGATTTTTTTTCTTGATGTCTGTACGCACGTACGTATGTATTTCGTGTAGCTCAAAAATGATTAGCCTCCCTGAAAGGTTGTATATGGGACTAATATAAAACGTAGTTGTCCACCTCCCTTTCTGAATAAAATAACGGTACCAAATATATATATATATATATATATATACACACACACACACAACAACTCTGTTATCCTCCTCGGTGAGCTCAATTTTTTAAATTCTTATATGTCGGTAATTTATGCATTTTTTTAAAGTTATACAGTATTTTCGCCGTATTTTGTGAATAATGCCTTCATGGTGCAATGGTAGCACACTCGAAGCATATTCAAGAGGTCCAGATTCGAATAAACAAATCTAGTGAACCTATCCTCGGACCCGTCCCTCCCCATGTGTTCCCTTCATCTGAACTGGGAGTGGAACTGAGCTAAATCGCATTTTCACGTGTAAGGTGCTCAAGGCTGTTGCCAACGGCAGGCGTATCGTGCGTTCCTTGCGATGAGGTAATTCGTGGGCTTCGGCTCACTATAGGTCAGACAAGTGAGCATTACTCAATAACAACAACCAGTGCACTTGTATCAACTTAGTGACTTTCGTCGCAGTTCGGCGGTTGCTAGGGTTAACTTCTGTATTTCAACAGCCGAGTAAATTAAAAAATGCGAATCTTATTGCTCCGGAAAGGTAAATTACGGTACTTCTGCCATCTGATTTTCCTCAATTCACGGGTTTACGATATGTTCTTTTATGATATTTTTTTCTTACCATTTCGTCCTAACAATTTAATGTTATGACTTATATACATATATATTTCTATTCATGAACACTGAGTAAAATGTAATAAAATATACAACAATAATATTTAATTATATTGTATTGTATATTTTTAGTACTTTTAATGAACAAACATTTCTGTCTGCTCCTCAAAATGAAAGGCATTCTTAATCTTGAAGTTCAGAAACTATAGCTTATTTTACATAAAATAAGCTACGAGTTGAGATGTTTCACAGGAATAAGAATCCTTTCTTTGTGAACATACCTTCGTAGCAAAACCTTTTCTCCGGGAATATTCCTTAGTAGCAATTATTTTTCTAAATATTATTTTAAAAGCTAAGAGATTTTACATAGTTAATAATTATAACGAAAGAAATTTTAAAATGACTTTAGAAGTTTTAAAATTATTTCCATTTTAAATGCATATTCCAGCATAACACCAAAAGAGATCTGTCTACATTACGAACAAATAAAAAGATTCATTTCTAAAGATAAAAACTGCATTTTTTGTTTGTAGCGTTTTGTTGCGACCGATAAAGACAAATGTATGATCATAAACCTCGAGAAGACAGAAAGATAAATGGTCGATAACAAAAAGAAAGGAAAAGAGAAAAGTGTCAAAAGGTTTAAGCAGTTCTATTTATAAAGCCCTATATATGCCGCAAATACTCGTGTATCCATAGATCTTAACTTTGAACATCCAAAAGCAAAATTACCCGTCACTTCCGTAGAGATACTTCTAATAAACCGTAGAAAATTGAACTTTTTTCGGTACCGTATCTGAACCAAAACCAACGGCACATCACGTTAGGAAATCCAGATATTAAAAGTTAACTTCAACGATTTCTTCAACTTAATTTTAAAGTATTTATAACATCTTCAGCTTTATTTCACATAAATTTACGAAGAATCGCCACATCACAGGGAATCTCCGATCTCCGATTCTATGCAAACGCAGATATAAAGTGTTAACTAAGACTATTTCGGTAACTACATTTTTAGGGCATGGTGATGTCTTTAATTTAGTGATAATCAACAAATATCGATACTGAACGTTTTCATGCAGCCGTTCAAATGGCGATTTTTAAAGCTGTTAGATTGCTATATGTTTTTTTCAAAAATCTCAGATAAAGCTGATGTTTTCCAAAAAGACTTCTTTCCTCAGCATTCTTCTCAAAGAAGGCCTTGTGTTTTTACCATATTAAAGCAAAAACCTCCGCAGTTAATTTGAAATACGAAAATATAAATTTGAATTAGTAAATAGTTTATCTTGGCTTAAAAGAACAATTGATACAGGGATTAATAATAACAATCATTTTTTTCTGTTCACGACTTAAGAACAGTTTCAAGATCAAATTATTTAACACAGGGAGGAAGCTACTTTTAATCAAAACTGTAACGAGACCTATATTTACGTACGGCTCGGAAAATTTTACCTTCACTAAAGCGCAAAATATTCATCTGGTATTCTTTGAAAGGAAAGTAATAAGAAACGTCTTGTGTGACGCAAATGTTGATGATAAAAAAATCGCAAGTTATCAAATACTGTAAAGGCCCTGATTTTCGCGGGCCGTAATTTTCGCGAAAATGAATAAATCGGTGATTTCGCGAGTTGAAAATTTCGCAAATTTTATATGAACAGAACCAACCGAAAGTTGAAAAATTTCAAAAGTACCTAAGTAAAGCTGAGAAAATTGAAAAATTCCAAAAGTACATCTTTTGCATAAAGCATTTTAAGAAACTTTCTTTTGTCCGAAAAGTTCGTCCCCCACCGTTCCCGTCTAAATGGCGAGTTCAAGCGTTTACTCAAGAATGAGTTTACTGAGTGGTATTCTAATGAACTTCAATTTCTAGAGGAAAAAGAATCTGTGGACTTGGCGAATATCACGACTAAAACCGATTTACGCTTCTTGGCTTGTGCTCGTATTTAACGGTATTGAAGCCAAACATGAGATAATTTTGAATAGCTTCAGAGAAAGCTAGTATAAATAGTAATTTAAGTAAATGAGCTGCCTTGTCTTAATTTTATTGTTTTATATTTGAGAAATATAGTTGTATATTACACAAAAAATAGTTATAAGAAGGAAAGTTGTCAAGAAAAAGCTTGTAACTGTGCAATTATTTGAGGGGAAGAAAAAAAGTATTTCGCGAGGTTTAAATTTTCGCGATTACGACGGGCTCGCGAAAATAAGGGCCTTTACAGTAGTTATTTTCCTGTATCTTTCGTAAACTACACTATTTTTCGGTTAGTGGTGGAGTCTAAGATCCAGACATCCCAGTGCTACACTAAATTCTCAAATGCATTTTTATTACCTACACGAAATTTGCCGATCACATTTCCAAAACTCTTCCTTCTTCTTAAACACTGAATTTGTAACTATGAAACAACGGAAAGACGAAGTAGATAAAGGCTCGTTCTTTGCACTGCATGGAAATTAGGTTTATAATTAATAATATTATCAACCAATCATTTTGTTATTTTGAAGCAGGAGATGGGCAAATTATGCAGTGCCCTAGCCGAACCCTGGACCTCTCTAATGCACGCCGGGTTTGCTACCGTTACACCACGAAATCAAGCTGGAACGAGGGAGAAAAATACCTTATATATTCTCCCCTTTAAAGGGAGACTGAAATTTAGAGGGGCCCAATCACCAAATACTGGCGGTGACGAATTATCGTCCACCAAATTTTAGATCGGGTGCCATTCTAGAGTCATTAGGATATTTTGAAGAAGATGATGTTTTAAAAAATAGTGCAATGCTGCCCTCACTGGGTCTTGAACCCTGGACCTCTCGAATACGCGCCCGACTGTGCTACCTGGAAGGTTTGAAAATATACTTACTGTCTAAGATGATTTTTCACAATGTATTTTAAAATTTTAAAAACCTTACGTTTTTTAATTGATGAATAAAGCCTACATGAACAATTTTTAGAACTAAATTAAGAAATGAATATAGAGAACAACTTTTTTTACGCTTACCATTAGTAAATCCAAGAAAATAAAATGTACATGTATTAACAGAAATATTTCGACATATATAAAATGTATTTTTTTTTCAAAAATTAATTGAGTTCTAATTTTATATTTTGTGTATATTAGTAAGTACACAAAATTACTTTGGATTATGCCTTGAAAGATCTTTCAGTAAGACTTGAGGCTCAACTAAATGACAAAAACCATTTTTGTACTTTTCTTATTACTCTAATAATCTATGTTTTCTACTTATGAGTGTAAAAAAAAAAAAAAAAAAAAAAAAAAAAAAAAAAAAAAAAAACTTCTTAATGATTTTTAAAGGTATAACATCGTTTTTGTTTCGTAATAAGTAATGACTTTTTCCCAGTTAAGTAGCTGAAACGATGCAAATAGCTGCATTATTTTGTCCGAGGAGCATTTTGTTTCTCTAATGAATCTCTCGAGCCTAGCATACTCTAATTTTCTTTCATAGCCCTAAAGTCAGCCGACCGCTAATACTCTTTTCTCATTGATTTTTTAACTCAGTATCCTCCATCAGTAAAACATCCCCGCACATACGTTTTTTTAATAAATTGAAATCTTTTCATAGTTTCAGTGATTTTATGAATTATCTACAGTTAACACATGTAATAAATATTATTACATGGTACAAATTAAAAACATCTGATGTGTACACCATGACTTCCTTGTACGGAATATTAAATTATACGTATTTTTTCTTGCATTTCATTTAAACTTATTGGGTTGAATTAAATCTACTTTGTTGAAAGCGCATAAACCAGAATAGAATAAATGCTCTCTTTAAAATGCACTCTATTTGTTGTACCATAGCGATACTCTGGCGCTAGGTGCACTTAATAGCATTATATTTCGTTCATATTATAACTCAGAATGCACAACATTTATATCATTTGAAAAATTATCTAATCGTTGCCGCATGTTCTATTCAAATGCTATAATAAATCTAGAACGATGTATAAAAGAAATTAAGCAACAAAACGAAAAAAGAAACCTTTTTTCACAGTCGATTCCTTATTTCTCATTCAATTAATTTCCGAAAAGGCAAAAATAGATAAAAACTCAAAATATATATATTAAAAATTACGAAGTAAATCTTAAACACTTATTTTCTGGAAAAACTTCCAGAATGGGTTAAGCATGATTTAATTCGCAGTAATAAAAGTAGGCGTTATCTTTGTTGTTGCGAAGCATAACCTCTCTAGATTGGCAACAAATCTACTATTCTGCTCTTTCAAATGCAAAGAAACATGTTCACCATGTTATTTAAAAATTAGGCTTAACCTCACTTAAAGAGCTTTTAAATTTTTGATAATTGTACAAATATTGCTTGGGGATTTAATACAAATATTGCTTGGGGATTTAGTAAAAAACCTTAACCGGAACATAAGAACAACATAATTCAATAATTTTTAAAGCAAAAAATTCACAATTTACAAGCATATAAGAGTAAAGAAACTGAGATCACTGAACAGGGTAACAGAATAGATATATATGTAAATATATTTATGTACTTTTGGTGGGGCCGTTTGCAACCTAAATACGAGGTGCACATCTACATGTTATAGCAGTCCTACATACAAAATTTCAACGTTCTGAGGCTACTCGTTTTTGAGTTATGCGAGATACATACGTAGATACGTACATTATAAAACTTTTTATTAACAAATTCTAGGATTTGAAAGCGAGAGTGGCAACAGCTTTCGAAATAAAGCAGATTTTCATCTCCAGCTTGGGAGATAGTTGCCTCTCGGGAAATGAGGGCGAAACTTATCGTTTTTCCGAGTTTTAAATTAATATCTCTGATTTTAGCAGCTTTGTTTTGGAAAAAATGGACGTTGACCTTTAACAGGACCCAGAAAAGAATCTTAGACAGTTTGGTGACGACACGATAGCTATAGTAGTGACTGAGTTATTACAAGAAATACTTCTTCTAACCACTAAATAACTTATTTAAACTAAAATTAAACAAACTATGAATGAAATCTTTCCAAATGGGACCAAACGTGAGTATAAATAATAACTATTTGTTTTCTTTCTTTTATACATTTTTTCTTTTACACATACGAAACAAACATAATACATAACAAATTATAAACATTTTTATTTTTTTCTGCAACTTTCAATTACAACACTACATAGCTTTTAAATTTGGAGAAAGTATAAAAATTTGGAAGACGATTATTAGAAAATAGGTTTATCTTAAATTGTAGACGCTCACTGATCCGTCTGATTCTTTTTAACCCAAAAAGCGTTAGCCCAGAAGGGCTATTAATTTCGTTTTGGCATTTTGTGTTGGTTTTCAAAATGTAGCCACAGAATAATAGAGCCCTGTATTACATTTGAAGATATTAAACAAAATGAAGAATCTGCGTGAATGTATGTATATCTCTCGCACTGTGAAAAAGCAACGGTACCTAGAAACATCAAATTTTGAATAACGTAGTGCTCCACTCGAATATGGGCACCTGAAATGCCAAATTTTTAATTTGATTTATTATTTATTTCATATTTTGTAAGCCTTTAACAACTGTTTGATTAATTCAACGATTTTAAAGCGAGCAATGACAACACTGTACATGGAAGAAAAAACATTTTATCTCCAGCACGTGAGACTGTATATCGAAAATTCTAAAGATAAGCTATTTTAATTATGGATAATAGTCATAATTCTATTTTAAAATTTGTTCAAATTAATTTACATAGATGTAAGGCTGCTACTCAGCAACTTGTTTTGAACATGGAGGTAAACAATGTTTCTGTTGCTTTTATTCAAGAACCTTACTCTTATCATGGTCTTATGCCTGGCTTTCCGAGCTCCTTTAGGTTATACTATGATTTTAACTCAGAAGTCATAAAGGCTGCTATTGTTGTTCGAGCAGGATTTGTACCTACGTTTTTGGATTTGAGATTTTTGGATTATAATATGGTGACTCTTGATATTATTTTTAAAGATACTAAATATTTTCTATTTTCATACTACTTTGAGCCCTCCCGATGTATTGAATTTGATTTGCATAAACGAAGTCGGGTCTTCCAGGCTAAGGATCTTGCAAAGCTTATTTGGGGTATGGGTTCCAATAGTGAGTCTGAACTGGGGTTTATTTCCTACAGTGATGCTCGAGAAACAAGCTTGGAGATTTTGTCAGCTCCCATAACTTATACGTGATCAATGAGGACTGCGGCCCTACCTTTTGTTCGGAACAGGGATCAAGCTATATAGATGTCACAATTATGGGAGCTGATTTGCTAGCAAATGTTACCCGCTGGTGTCTCTCGGACTGTGAATCATTGTCAGATCATACAATGATTGAATTCGACTTATCTGTTTCTAATGCTTTTTTAATTGCTGTCAGTAGAATTTTGTTTAATACAAAAAAAAGCAAATTGGTGATATTTTGAAAAATATTGTTCACAGTATATTTCTTTGATCATTAATGGTTTGGATTCTTGCTCAAGCACTGACTCACTTAATGTGATTGTAGATTTTATAACTTCAGCTATTTTTCGGGCATGTATTAAATCTATGCCTACTAGATACTATAGATGGTAGGCGAAAAGTGCCTTGGTGGTCATTGGAAATTTCCATTATGAGAAAGAGAGTCAACGCTGCTAGACGGAGGTTCCAGAGGACTACAGCGGATGATATAAGCGGAAATACTTTGATTTAAGGAAAAAATACAATGAAATGCTTATTGAGGCCAAATTAGAGTCTTGGAGGAAGTTTCTTTCCGATATCAATAATGAGAATGTGTGGAAAAAAATTTACACTTACGGTATTAAAGAAAATTTTATGAGAAAGATTGAGATCTCGAACCTTCGGCTTTCAAGCGGTAGCTTTACGTCTTCCTTGGAGGAAACTATCAATGCTATTCTTGATAACGTATTTTCTCCTGATTGTGTGAGGCTTGATAATGACTTTCATACTCAGTGGCGCTCATCTGCTCGCAGTAATTATGCGTCTCAGATTAATCCTCCTTTTTCGCAGGCCGAGGTTGATGGTGTAATTCGTAATTTAAGGCTTGTCAGGTCTCCTGGCCCGGATTCTATTCCCAATGAAACCATAAGATACTTCCATCGGCTTTTTCCTGCAGTTTTTCATAGATTATTTAATATATGTTTGAATCTTGGTGCTTTTCCACGAACTTGGAAGAACGCCCTCGTTATTGTGATACCCAAGAAACAAAATTTTACTGTTCCACATGTGAATAATCTTAGGTGTATCTATCTTCTTTCTTCTTTAGGTAAATGTTTTGAAAAACTAATTACTAACAGAATTACTTGGCATCTACATAAAGAAAATATTCTTAGTGCTGATCAATATGGTTTCATTGCTCAAAAATGTGCTGAGGATGCACTTCTGCGTCTTAGCAACATTGTACAGAGGGGCAAGATGAGAGGTTTGTACACTATTTTAATTTTTCTTGATATTGAAAAAGCTTTTGATAATGCATGGTGGTCAGCTATTCTTAATTTACTAAAAGAAATGAAGATGCCTCATAATGTGTTTAATGTTGTTTCTGATTTGCTTAAGGACAGGACGGTCGAGCTTTCTTTGGGTGGCACCTCAAGTGTTCGTCAACCTCAGAGAGGATGTCCGCAAGGCTCTGTTTCCGGTCCCAAGCTTTGAATTATTATTATGCATGATCTCTTACAGAAACTTTCTGATCTCTTCAGTTGTGAAGTCGTTGCCTTTGCAGATGATTTGTTGATTTGTATTCAAGGAAAAGAAATGCAAAAAGCTTTTCGTCTCGCCCAAGATGTTTTAGATTTCATTGATCATTGGTCAATAGATTTTAAGCTAAACTTTAACCATGCAAAATCCAAGACCATGTTTGTTGATAGAAAAAATACTACTTATGAAGGAATATCAATTACTTTTAAATGACAATGCCCTTGAGAGGGTGAATGAAATTAAATATCTAGGTGTTTTGCTGAACAGCAAATTTAACTGGAAAAAGCATATTTCCTACATTTCTAATAAACGTGAGAGACTTCAGCGTGGGCTGAATCGAATTGCATGTAACAGTTTTGGTGTTAAATCGAATGTTAGCGCAATTATTTATAAACAAGGCATTGTACCCTTTATTTCATATGGATGTAGAGCTTGGGGATTGTCTCTAAAAAAGAAAATTAACTCTAAACGCCTGCTTCGAGTTCAAAGACAATTTTTGCTGCGAGTTATAAGCGCAGCAAAATATTAGTTACAATGCTGTTTTCTCTCTTGCCGGATTTCCACCCCTGGATTTGTTTATTCTGATCTTTATAGATTACAAATAGTCTTGCAAATTACTCCAATTCTCACTTTGATCGTTTATTGCCCTTGTCTGTTCTACCACATCCTTCTGTAAGACAACTATTACAGATTCTGGATAGTATGGACACTGATGTAAATTTATTCTCATCTGTGTTGTATACGAATGGTAGTAGGATTGATGATGAAGTTGGTTTTGCTTATGTTATTTTTGAAGATGATATTGAAATTGAGTGTCACCAATTTCACATTAGAAATGAATGTACTGTATATATTTCTGAGCTTCTGTGTATTAATTTTTCAATCAAGTGGATAATTAGCCAGGATGGACGTGGTTCCAGCTACTTAATCTGTACGGATTCACTCTCTTCCCTGGAATCTCTTAAAAATACGTCTTTATGTAATGATATTATTGCTAATATACAACAGTCTGTCGGAGATCTGGAGAAGAAGGGTATTTCAGTGTTTTTTACATTTGTCCGTGGTCATTCGGGTAATTATGGAAACGAGAGAGCTGATTGGCTTGCTAAGAATGCAACTAAAAATGATATTAATGTTGATGTAAATATTCCAAAATCTTATTTAAAAAAACATTCAAAGCTAAAATGATTGAGCGGAGGAACTGTGATTATATCTCTTCTGATAAGGGATCTGTTACAAAAAAATTCTTCTCAACTATTTTTGAAAGACTGAAAAGTAAGGACTTGTTGCTCAATTTTAAAGTTACGCAATTTTTGTCTGGACATAGTAAGTTTAATGTTTACCTTGAACGATTTAAGCTGACATCTTCCAATTTGTGTAATTGCAGTCTTAGCGTTCAGCAAAGTGTTTTCCCACCTGCTTTTTGAATGCCCATTGCTTGATAAAGCAAGAAATCTTTTGAAATGTAGGTTAAAATTAGTTAGCTTTCAACGATTTTGTTGACTTTTATTTTAAACACTGTTAATGATTTCTTTATACATTTTTATACTTTTGTATTTACTTGTGCTTACTTGTATTACTTATACTTTTGTATTTACCTTTTTATCCTTGTTATGATTTCATTGTATTGTTGAAAACTGATGATATTACTTACTATTTTGCCTTTTTTACTTACGATTTGAAAGTCTCGTGTGGTACTTTGTGGTGCACGAGGATTTCGTTTTTCTTTAAAAAGAAAAAAAAAAAGCTATTTTCAAATTATTTTTTGATACTGCTGTTGAATTGGATTTTTATCCTTTAAGTGCGAAGAACGTGATATTTAATAAATAAAGGTAACACAAAAAACATTAATCGAAACGCCATTTTGGACGTAATATAAAATCTGAATGCTTTCAGATTTTTTTCCTGATTTACAGAATTTGAAAAGTTTATACTAAATTTTGCCAACATCTTCAGTAAATAAATCTTCATAATGTATCTTCAGTAAATAAAACGTACCTCAGTATGAATGCAAATGTAAAAGAAGATACATTTTTAATTCAAGAGCAACTGAAGATAAGTATTTTCACTAAAACAATAGTATTAAAATTTTGGTGATAGCGATAATCGGACGAATTTCACTCTGGAGTTTCTTTGAACAAAGGTAAATGACGCGGTAATGAAAATTTAAATGTAATAAGGAAACAGTAAATTAGGCAAGGAATCTTTTAAAATATTAAATAAATTTTATATATTGCAAAAAACTACATAAAGAGTGTGTAGGGCACAAATATTTTAAAATTAAAACCGCGGATTCATAATATAATGAAAATGAGGAAATTATTTTAAGAAGAGTAGCTATGAAGCGTAAGCTATTAAAGAATTTAATTTCTCAGAATAAATCTGAAAGCAAACGGAGTAAACATGAATTTGATACATTAAGCAATTGTAATGCAAATACTTTTATTATTGAAACGGTTGCATTTCTTAGTAATTAAAGAAAAAAAAGAATTCTCCAATGAACTAAAACACCTTTTATGAAAGCAAATTTATGAATATGGAGTAATCAATTTCTTTTTTTGTAAAATATATATAAAGACTATTTGTTTCAATGCATAAGTATTAAAAAAATATAATATAATATTTCTGACTTCCATTGCTCCCATCATTATTTGAATTTCCTAAGATGGCAATGATTCAAAATTCACTGAAAATTGAAATTCTATTTAACCCATATTAATAACTTAAGTAAATATGGTTAAGCGTAATCTAAAAGTCTTGTTTCTTTGAAGGTTATATTAAAGTTCGCCATTCAATTCAAGAAAAGTCTTTGAAAGTTAAAAATATACTTTTAGATCTCAAATTGCTGTCGCCACTTTTTCTACCTAAGAACTGTTACTAGCTTTTTACTAATAACTATTTGTGACTAATGGCTTAATGAATATAATGTACATTCTATATTCTTCCTACCAATAGCTTTGCAATTTTGAAAAAGATTTATTTACTTTAAAGCTGAAAATACATAAAAGAATTTATACTTTACATATGAAACGAATTCTGAGTAAAAATTACCATTGGAATATTCTTTCTGAGATACTTTCTTTTAAACAATATTTTTAAGAAAAGTTAAGTTTTTGATTTTTGCAAGAAACTTTCTATTTGTAATATATACTGAAATTATATTATTATGTTCGTTGAAATATAGTTAAACATAGTCATAAAGGAATTTGTAAAGAACAAAGAAAGACAAAATACATAATCTGAATTCAACAAGCAACACTTGGGATCCTGAAATAAATTCTAGGAGAAAAAACGTATTCAAATGAATAATTAAAGTAAAGGGTATTCATTTCTGCGTGGGAAGTTTATTTCATGTTTGACTGTTCGCGTCTATACTAATCAAATCCATGGAAAACTATTCATTTTTTAATTTCTTCAAAGGCAAATGCATAAATATCATGATTTTTTTTCCCTACGACTACAGCTAGCTACGCAGTACACTCATACCAAGTAATTACTATATTACGTGCTGCCCAGAGGGTATAGTGGTTAGGGAAGCCTACTGTTGTACTGAAGGGCCCGGGTTCGAATCTCAGAGAACACTTGCATGTTTGTAAATGTATAGTGCCTTTGCGGCATGGGGCGTTCTAAATAAATGGAAAGCCAATAGTCCTGTCGTTTGAATTGGTGATGGAGGAGACGGATGGGAGAACGTCAAACCACTACCCCAGGCCGCTCTCCCTCAAAACTAGGGTGAAATAGAAAACCAACCTTATTGAGGCTCTGGCAACTATTCTCCCGTGAAATTCACGGGCAAGACAACTGCTACATTGAGTGCATGGCACTAAATTTTATTAACATGAGTTAATATCGTTTGAGTGCACACGCCTTTATAATAGGAATTTATGCATTTTTGAAATTCTACCGGAACACTAAATGAATAGTGCTTTCACTAGGGCTTTCAGTTCAAAGCATTTATATTATCTACATATGATTCGAAGTATTTGTAATATTTGTGTGCGAATAATTGAGTTATATTACAATGGGATTAATGTAGTAGCCCCTTCCAGTATGGAGAAACCCATTATAATTCCTACACGTAAACACTACATAATTCGAAAACATTTTGGCTTCTGTTGATTCACTAATGATGTATGTCCTGATATGAGAGAAATGTTTCCTATCAACAGGTATATCATTAGTGAATTATTCAATTCTACTGACACTGAATTTCAATTGTAGGATTGCAAATAGTGAGTTATTTTTGTGTATCACTCTATGAAATGAAACTAAACAATTTTAGTCTGACAAATAGAATACGTAAGAGCCAGGGATTTTTTTTTTTCATATGATAAAACGTGATAGCCTATAGAAAGTCATATACAAACGGAAGCTTTTCCCTTGCTCTAAATATATAAACGGTTCCTGATTGGTGGAGATCTCTACTGAACCTGATGCGAATTATATTTGGAGCTGATACGAACATCTGAATTTAATATACTACATTTCTTATCATTTATATAAGCTTTAACATGATTATTACAAAAAACGACACAATTGGTCAAGCAAGGATTTCTGCTTAGATGGTTTAAACATAATGAAAACATCTCTTTTGCACGCTGAAGAACAAAACGTGACAGTTATTGTTAATATTTTTGGTGCAGCAATGCAGGAAGTTCAGCAAAGATTTCTAAACGTAATTAAAACAACGCTTCTGCACACTGAAGAACATAACGTAACTATAACTGTTAACATTTTTTGTGCAGTAATCACTGCCTAAATACGTGGCTTGTAAATTTTATAAAATTAAAATAATCTATCGCAATGTTTTCTTAATTTGTTTAGACTGAGATTCATCGTACTTTTAGCTTTAGTTTCTTTTAAACCTCAGTCAAAGCTAAAGCGCATTAAAGTTTTAGCGTGAAAATTCGTAAAATGAAAAGTTTAAGCTTTATATTTAATATCTCGTAAATTCTTAAATTTGTTTCTAATGTACTAGAATAGATCTCTTATACAAACGTTGGAAATGTATCACTAATTGGAAATGTACAAATATTCTGATAAACTATTTAAGCTCTGTTAGACACGAGTTCTAATACAAAAGCCAGCTTCAGTTCCAACATTGATTTCATAAACTTTAAAACATAATAAATCAGAAACAAAATTGACATTGAGAACCTTATACAATAACAAAAACAATAACTCGCAGGACAACATTCTCAATAGTAAGCAATATACGCGTGTGTATTTAGAGATTAAGGCGTTGACTTCACTTGGACAAAATCATCTAACAACGCAAGCAAAATCCAGGAAATTACTTATCAAACAATAAGAAGTGAATTGTAGATTGGCTTTTGCATCTAACAGGGTGTTCAGTAAATGTTGCGACAAACTTCTAGAGGAGGTATGGCACATCATAAGGATTAAAAATTGCATAGGAACCTATACCGGGAAATGTCAGGGGTAAGTGGTAGCAGAGGTAGAAGATTGGAAAGGAAACAAGACAGTGATTAATTTTAAACATTTATTGGACATGAATACAAATATTGTTTCGACAGATTGAATGTTACAAACACATGCTCGAAGTCTGCACCATCGACAGCGACAGAACATTGATTGCCGAACATGTTCAAACACACATGGGGTTTTTTTGACTGTAGCAGCTGCGCAGGCGTGTCTTTCCACGAGATCCATTTCAGACACAACTAAATCGTGATACACGGCACTCTTAATGGCTTCCCACAAAAAGAAATCAAGGCTTGATAACACCGGTGAGCGTGGGGGTCAGGAAATAGGTCCACCACGCCCAATCCATCGATGCGGGAATGATCTGCTCAAATGGCTACGGACATCCAGTCCAAAATGAGCAGGCGCCCCATCATGTTGGAACCACATGTTGAGAAGCTCTCCGTTCGTACAGCGTTCCTTGCTCTTCGTATGGTGCCTACCTCTCAAATGACGCAATCCTTACTTTTCACTAGCACTTTTCCGTAGAGCACCCCCTGGCGGCAAATAGTAACGTTTCTGGGCATGGGTTCCTATGCAATTCTTAATCCTTATGATGTGCCCCACCTTCCCTAGAAGTCTGTAGTGCGACATGATTACATGATTGCCGAACATGTTCAAACACACGTTTTTTTTTTTTTTTTTTTTTTTACTGTAGCAGCTGCGCAGCCGAGTCTTGCCACGAGATCCATTTACGATACAATCTGTATCGTAAATGGACCTTGATGTTTTTTGCACATGGTATTACTTCTTTCACTGTTATTGAAACCGCACAATAGCTCGCTGTTCCTATTCTTATGAGTTTATTTACCAATTCTCTTGTAAGTGACTGCTTGGACGATGTAAGCAATTAATAATCCAGTTTTTAAGGAAATGACGTGATGCAATAAACTTTTAGGACTCCATGGGTAGGCTCATAACTTTCATTTTATCCCGTATTTGTTTACTGTCTGTTTATGCTATTCCTTGCTCCCCACTTTTCCATAATAACGTTTTATTAATTTTGCCTTTTATATTTTTGCCGCTAACTGAAATATAGAAAAAAAAATCATGACTATAATCCAGCACCATTTTTTTCTCCTGTGCTAACTAAGTAATGATCTGGATTGGTCGAACCTTTTGCTCTTTTGACTGTCTCATTGCAGAAAATGTTGCCCAGGGTACACGCGGTGAGCGAGCGATAGATACCAGGTTAGCAAGAGGAGGGTATAGAGAACTTTAATTATCCATATTTGTTTCCAGATTTGACTTGTTCATTGAAAATCTTACGGAACTGCAAAAAAAACAATAACCAGCAGGACAATAATCTCAAAAATTGGCAATAAACGCGTGTGGATTTTGAGATTAAGACCTTGACATCACTTGATCAAAGTATTCTAAGCAGATCTCACGCAAGCAAAATCCAAGAAGTTACTTATGAAACAATGAGAAGCGAATAGTTAAAGGACTTTTGCATCTATAAAAACTTGTTCTTTTTTTACACATGGTATTATTACTTTCTTTGTTATGGAAAACGCAAGCCGTTGGTCCTCTTCTTATGACATATAAGTGACTGCTTCCACGATGTAAGCCATTAATAATCTCATTTTTAATTAAATGACGTGATGCCTTTTCCATTTAGAGCCGCATGGACAGGCTCGTAATTTTCCTTATAACTGCAATTGTTTTGTTCCCTAGTTTTACACAATAATTTTTGTTAAATAATTACTCTTTATATTCTTAAGCCAAACAGAAGTACAGACAAATCAAATCATGAATTTAATCCAGCACCATTTTTCCCTATGGTTTGATCTGAATGGTCGAATCTATTCGTCATCTGACTGTCTCGTTGCAGAGAATGTTGTCCAGGGTACATCACAGTTGGTGGGAGATGGATACCACGTGAGCACAAAGAAGGTACAGACAATTGTAAACATCTACCTTTGTTTTGGGAATTCAGTCCACGCCCAATGACATGGCAATGTCTTTGTTAATTGCATGCCAACCAAGGCAGAGATTTGCAGATACTTGATTTGTTTAAAGTAAGAATTTCTCTAGATTTATATTCCCTTTTTTATAGGTATTTTGTATGGGCAAAACGATATTATACGAGGAATTTTTGTTTTAAACAATTGGAAATATTTATGTGCGGGATATTCACATCAAATATATGTACATTAGATTTTCAGACTTGCTTGTTATTAATGCCAATCACTTGTCAAATAGCATATTTCCTTTCCTTGCCAGCAACCACAGTAAATTCAGACGCTCCTTTGAAATAATTTGCATCAGAAATGTCAAGAAAGAGGAATGGGCTTGAAAGATAATTCCCGTGAAATGCATTGCATATTCACCTTAGCGTTGGTGCCCCAATTACTTTAATCCGTCTAGCTGAAAACTAGCTGGGTTATGTACAGGATGCAAATTCATATTCGATGTGAGTGGCACTTTTCTGGTCGAGAACACAGCAAGAGGGCTGGAAATTTTCATTTTGAGAACCCGTTTCTCTCGAAAATTAATTACTCTTTCAGAGCTTTTATATTGATTCGCAAAGCTATAGGTCTTTGGGGAGTGAAACTGTAGCCATTGTTTTAAACTATTAATTTTATCTGAAAATTCTGATGGAATTATTTAATTGAAAGTAAGGCATGTAATCTTGAATTGAATTAAGAAAGCTCTGATGAAATGTTTTCTAATGGGATTTGAAATTATTTTAAATAATTTATTAAATATTTCGCATTTGCACGATTTTCTTAAATGTGCCCTTTCAAATGTAATTTGTTAGCCGTTGGGAGTCATTTCTAGCAGAGAAGATTTTAAAATAAATTTAAAAATGAACATTTTCTATGGTAAGTGTCGTTCATTAACAATTCAGCTGTACTTTGCTATCAGAAAGGCAAATGAAAATTTAAAAGAACTTTCATATCGATTATAACTTTTCATATTTAAATTTGATATTTTATTATAATATTGAAACATTTGCCATATTTAGAAATGAAAATCCATGAATCGCTTGTTAGTTTCCTTGCCCTGGAGTTCTGAAACATACATTTTTTTAAAAATGTTTTAGCTCTTTTACTGATAGTATTTGTATGAAAATACTTTTAATCCAATGGCAGCACACTTCCTCGGTGGCAATCCATTGGAAGTACCAAAACTTAGCTATCTGATCACCTAGAAATTGGCCCAAAGTGTATGCATCACAGGCATAACCCGATAATACCTTCGTGGGAAGAGGGCAAGGATTCGAACAAACATTTAGAATGCGGGAATCCAGCAGCATTGCAGAATTTGCACTATTAGTCAGCTTTCACAATAGTGTGTTACTTTAAAGTAGACACTCCATGCCATGTTTACTCTCCATATTATGACATAAAAACCACGGGAAAGACAGCAACGGAAAAACCATCAACACTCTAATTGGTTAAAATAACCTAATTCTCTCTGAACGGCGATGATTATACACGTTACGACTGCAAATGAGAAGGTCAATTGGAGTTTGCAGTACTTATTTTAAAGCAACAGACTATAACAACTATACCGTTCAATAATATCTAACATGTATAACATATGAATGTAATATACACATTTTTGTTACCTTCATTTAAAAATTTTCGGAAGGTTGCATACAAATCTTTTTGAAAGTCTTTGGTCTCCAAATGAGCTTGTTTTTAGAGCAGATCAAGATTAGAATTCAGATTCATGTGCTTTTACAACATCTGAAATGTCAGGGTATAATCATGAAACAAGTGACAAATGTGAAGGTATAAGTTAACCCGTTTTGCTTTTGAAACTAGCAAAATGGTTCTTTCCCCATTGCACCAGCTCTCTAAATCTACTTATTAAACTGCATACTTTTCATACTCAAGGATGAATAGCGTTATAACCGGGGTAAAAGTTATTTCATTTGTCTTAGCTCTTGTCTCAAAATTAACAAAAACGATTCCCTAAAGGCACTCTTTCAAATGAGCACTATCTCCCATTACAATGCCAGCTGAAAGAGAGAAGTACATTTCTACTTACCATCTTTTTAGATGAACTTTTCTTTGCATGATCATGATACTAGCATGCTCTGGACAGAAGGTGATCTATTAGACCACCTCTTTTCATTCTCCCCGCATTCTAGGCTTTGGAAAATACTAAGCAATGAGTCTCTTTGGGGGGCGGGTAAGATTCTGATATGTTTGGGGATTCTCTTTGGGGACAGATCCGACGATTGTATCTTGTTGCTGACACCTGATGACACTGTTAAAATCGAGTAGTATGTCCCCGAAGAAACGGTGAAGTGGTTAAGAATGGAGTTAGTGGACAGCTTGTAAATAAAATCTAATATGTTTACAAATACTATGACTCAAAGTTAATTATTAATTTAACGCTTTTTATTATTCTGTTCTGTAATACAGTGTAAAATTATAACTGTAGATGCTCATGCACACGGCCTTCTTATACTTTTATTTGATAATATATCATCAATGGTAATATGTCCTCTGGTCATATAGTGCTTAAGATTCACAAATCAATGACTTAATATCACATAATTCTCCGTAGAGTCTTAAGTGTTGCCATATATCCTTTCAGGCTTTTATCATTTCATGATATTAGTACAATAAATTAGGCATATTTTCAACAGTGAGCTGTCAACATTTATCTCTTATCCAATGGAAAAGTGGATTACATTACACAGATTGTTGCAATATACGAAACACAAAATAATATCTTACAGAAGTTAAATACATATTCATAATATTACTACTTCTTTTCCAAACTACACATTGTAACTTATATAATGTACTTTCTAAATATTTTTTAAACGTGTGGAAATCATAGAACAGTGAGAAGATACACAAAATATTCCGCTTACTGTGAACTTTACATTTAAAGAACTTTATTTTGCGCACTACAAAAGTTACAACATTTGCTACAAGTGTGATTAGAATAGACTGGAAGACAAAACTACTGTTTCATATAGCTGACATCTTGATCTCACCAGGCGCTCTAGTTGGCTTCTTTTACATGCTACCTTGATCATTGGATTTAATCCCATGCTACATTTTTTGGCGTATATATATTATTTCCAGGCCCGGTGGCACAGTGGCTAGCTCATCGCGCTGCAGCACCACAGGTCCGGAGATTTCCGGACTGGGCAAGGTTGACTCAGCCTTTCATCCCTTGATTTACATCACTTAGGTCGATAAAATGAGTACCAAGTTTGTTTGGGGACTAAACAATGGGGATCCTGCAACAAGCTGACAAATTGTTCATGGCTTATGCTTATGTCCCAGGGCCCACGGTCAAGAAAGCAGATTTCTGGCCCTGCAGGCCTTGGCCCATTAAAGCTGTTACGCCATTGAGTTTAGTTTTTTTATATATTTGAAGAATTGTTAATTTGTCAATGTTATTGTCTTTATGCCTTCATTTCCCTCCGATGTTCAAGAGCTGAACGTCAGATTTTCATATACATATATGAAAACTACACCGGGTGTAAACTATCCTTCCAAACTATACCCGGTGGTTAAACTCATGCATCATAAAAAAAATCACCAGTGGACTGTTCTTAGTTACATCCAAAGCGTTCGACCGAGTTTGGATGGATACACTCATATACGAGATTCAGAATTCGGGCTTCCCAGTATGTATTATACACATAATTAAATTCTACCTGGCAGGTAGACACTTTGTATTTCATGTCTCTAACATTTACTATTCGCACCGTGCTATTTTAGCTGGGTGGCACGGGAATCCTTACTGGGTCCCAATCCCTTCAACATTCACGTAAATAATATTCTTAACACACCCAACACTGCGCTTGCAACGTATGCTGATGACACAGCGATCTTTGCTCAGAATAAATATAGCGAGTTGTGCATTATTTTTATGCAATAAATATGCCAGGAAATTTTAAACTTTCATACTTACAGCATAGTGGAATTTGATATTACAACTGTATTTACAACGTGTCGCCATATGTTTGCACACGTTAGAGCAGGCTTAGGAAGCTTTCGGATGTATCCAAAACGTCTCCAGTTTGCTTTACGGTGTCTTACTGTTATTCGGAAGGTACATATATAATTAACATCGTAATATTTTAAATAGCAGTTCGTTTATGTATACGTTGCAGTAAAAAAATAGTTGAATTTATTTGTCAAATTTTCTGTTCTTGGATTTAATTATACTGTAGTGAACGTTTGTCAGAAACTCGCTTATCAAATTTTCAAGCAAAATGAAGAAATGGCCTTGGAACATAAATGTCTACTATTATTACCTTGAAAGGAACATAATAAAAGGCTTGAAATAAAATGTGAAGGAAGATTTCCCTGACATATGGCAAAGAGATTGAAACGGCAGACAGGGAAATTGCTGCAATTTAAATTAAAAGCAGGTCTTAATAACCATCCAAAAATAAAGTATAATATCTTTCTTACCGGAGTTTCTGAAGGTAAATGTGTCTCAAAAATTTTAATTAAGTGTCATATTAGCGTAATAATTTTAGTCTGCATATACTTCTTTAAACTCAAAAATGTATTTTATAAGAGCTGTTTAGTGTAGGCCCTAATTTTAATCCTGTATAATATTTATGAGAATAGCATTGTACAGCCAATACCTCTGAATTCTCTTAAGTAGATGCACAAAACGTACTCTAATTGCGAAGGAGATCTCCTAAGGGAAGGGCGTGGTGCTTTTGCTCCCTATAGGTGTAATGGACCAAGGTCGATGAGTCTCTAGCAAATTATGTGCAGCTTCGAAAATTTAACATTTCTCATGAAGCTCAATATTATGAAACTGGAGTATAAACAAATATGTTGCATTGACAGAATATAAGGTGTAAATGACCATACATTTTTGAGCGTTTTACTGCGCAAGTCATATAAAACGATCTCCTATCGATATGCTGTGCAAGTTGAAGATGGACTGACTATACGACAGATAATTTCTATAATAAATTTTCTATGCTTCTGTGCACGTCTTGGTAAATATGTTCATTTGAGCATGAAACACAGCTATGTTTATAAAAGTGCATTTTGAGGGGAAAAGGCGTCTTATATTCAGATCTGTGAAGAATATATGTAAAAAAAAATAGAATGGAGAATATTTAGGTTAACAAACTATGAATATAGAAAATCTTTACGCCAGTTTAATTTTAAAAAAGTTGGAAATATAACAAATTAATTTTCAAACTGGAACACAAACACAGGTTTGTGTGCATCATTTTCTGGTCAAATTATTTGGAAATTATCTTTTCGGTTCTGGATTCCGTACGTATTAAGTACATTTGTGCTTTTTAATGGTAATAAAGAATATTTAACTCAGATTTCATATGCTATTAATTTGATAGTTCCTGCCATTTAAGTCTCTTTTGAAACCGAATGTAACAATTCCCTTCATTTTCTCGATATTCTAATTATTTGAAATGTATTTAATTTCAGCAAATACTGTTTAACGTAAACGTTTTTCTTCTTGTTTACTTTCCCATGCTAAACCTAAAAGCCTTTAACATATTTTCGCCTTGCCATCAAAGAAGATATTCCGTTATTAAAAATTATATGACAGATTCGTCAAAGAATTTTACTCTTTATCAATTAAAAATTTCACTAATCCTCCAGAAGTTCACCTTTTATGTCATTTTTCTCACTTATCAATAAAATTCGTTGTTCCATATTTAAATATTCTATCTGTGACTTTTAATTCGTAGAAAATTTACAGCATGTCTTTTAAGTGAAGTTTCAGATATATCGGCCAAATTAAAACCACATTGAAGAAAAGAAAAGAAGAGGTAAGCAAATTTTCAAAAGCTACGATTCTGACTTTGCAATAGCTATTCATTATATATTAAGGATGTCCTATATCTAGAAGCTCGTGTCAAAGTCTTACAGACTGATAGCGGACTGCCGCTTATTCTCAAAAAAGTTTAATGAACAATGTGGAAGAAAAATTAAAGAAAATAAAAGGTAAGGAATTTGCACAGCTTTACTCTTCAGTAAATCTAACAGAATAAAAAGTAAAAATAAGGTAAAAATGTTGAAAGCTTTCAGTTTTTATATCACGCCCAAAGGGGCTTTTCTGTAAAGTTTTGTGAGTTACATTTTTATTTATTAAATATCATGTTCTTCGCATTAAAACCATAAAATTCAATTCAACAGCACTATCACAAAATCTTTAAAAAGAGCACATCTTTAGAATTTCCGATGTACAGTATCGCGTGCTGTAGATAATTTTTTTCGTACAGTGTTACCATTGCTGTCTTTGAAATCGTTGAATTTTTTAATAAAAAAATATTTAAAGTTTGAAAAATATGAAATAGATAATAAAACAAATTACACAATTGAGCTTCCAGATGTCCATAACGGACTAATAAAACAATAAATACACACATAATAAAATACAATACTTAAGATCTTTCAGATAGTTAACGCCACATATCTCAAAGGCGGCTAGGAAGGCGCTTGAGCTGAAATACCACGAGTTGGCGATAGTAAGTAACAGCATGACGCGGCCGTTACGAACTCTGAACTAACATTACCCTACACTTAAATTTAGAAAACAACTAATTTGCATTCTGGGAGCTTTACGTAAAAGAGATGTTATAGTAAAGGCTTGAATCATAAAACTTGGTTAATCATCATAAAATGCCTTATGAACTTTTTAATGGGTGCATTGGAATTACTTGAAGCGTTTCAGATATACAGAAATATCTCTTCTTTCTTTAAGGATATTAATACAAATCCAATCCTGCTAAAACTCGTAGAATTGTAATCTCTTTAACGTTTCACGTTGCTTTATATTGAGTTCGATGGCTTTTAAGATTGTTTCTGCTTTGCTGTGCTCACTGCTACCGATATAAATACAGTTGTTCGTCATTCAGTTTTGCAGAATATCATTTTCTCTTGAAATAAAGTACCTTTAGCTGACTGCTCTTGAAATAGTAATGTTTTATTCAAAATCTACTCAAAAATAAAATGCAATTTTGCCATAATTTTACGGTATTTATTTACTTTATCCTAGGAAATCTGAATATAGTTTTATATGTGTCTAAGTAGTTTGGTTTGCCTTGCTTTCTTTTAAGTAGTAAAACGAAGAAAAGGAGAACTTGATAGTCTTTCCAGACATTCAAAAATCACTATCAGTTAAATATTTTTTTTTCGTTGATGTTCTTATTCTTTATTTAATGTTTTGACACTTTTTTTAACTTTTCATAATACCCGACACAGCAAATGAATTTTTAAATTCTGCAGTCGACGAAAGTTATTTACTTTCTGCGCATGTCTTACACTATTAGTCATTATACGGTAAGTGTTATTTCATATTTCGCACTCTTTTACTTACATTTGAAATTTTCTTCCCTTTCCAGCCTTTTGAATACTTAAAATTAATATATATTTCCTCTTATTCTTCAATAGTATCACTTAAATAAAAATTCCATAACTCAAAATGCGAGCGCCATGACTTATAATTTGAGATCTCAGAAGAAATTCCACCAGAGAAAAGTAATTTGTTCTCACACGTGATGATTTTCTTCGCTGATAAATGAAAACACCATTCTTTCTTAGACATTTTAGATTTATTTCCTTGCAGCATTTTCTCTTAGTTCATCTGTAAATTTTGGATCATGATTGTACTTGAAACTGATGCACAATTTCAACTATGATCAATGTTGCTTACAAACATTTTTATATTCAGTTTTATATCAGAGCATCTATTTCTTGAATAAAACTTGGTGTCAAGATCTCAGCATAAAACAGTTAATCATCCATAGAGACGTAATTTTATAGCGGCTCGAATTTTAGGGATTACAGTTGCAAATTTTCGTCGTTTATATGATATTTAAGCCATGAGAAATGGTTTCGAGAACACAAATTACGTTAAGAATTTTACATTACTCATAATAGTTTCTGATTTCTATCATAATTATTAGTTTTTTTATTCATATTTATGTAATTATTTTCATCACTGAACAACAGAAAGCATTTGGGTTACTTTTGAACATACTTCTGAAAATTTACATACATGCAAAAGTATAAATACATGGTGTTTAGAGACTTAGCGGAGGTACAGAACCCCTTTCGGAATAGAACTTTTAGTTTCTAACGGACTCCTGAATCAGTAACATATACAGTCATATCATATTGACATGCTTTAAAATATCATGCATTCAGAGGTTGTAGTTAAATGAATGCAGATGTCATCAGTAAACCCGCTTTACATTTAAAGCCCATTCTTACAACGTGTTTATTCTCATAGTTATTAAGTAACAATAACAAGTATTAACTAGTTCATTGTAACTAGTTGCTACAAAAAACCATTTTTATTTGAGTAGCTTTATACATGGGCTCAAGGGTTTCTATTCAAAAACTGCTATATTCCTATCTCTCTATACATACCTCAGCCAGTATATCAACAGCATTTATTCTGCACTAATATATACAGATGGAATGCCCAAGAGTGCTTTGATAGAATTAATTAACTTCGATACATATTATAGTTCGAAAATGAAATTAAATGCTATAACTACATTAAACACTGTCGCACAAACGAACGGAAGCGAAATGGAACTTTGGATTTACCTACTAAGCTAAATTGTCCTTACAGTTAGTTTGACCATGTGAAATAAATCACTTGCTTCTTCCTAAAAATGCGAAATTTAAAACCAAAATACATTCCAGTTTCTATTCCTTTTTAATTAATCTCGATTTATAGATATTTAGTTTATTTTCATGGAACTTCTTTCATCAGTCATTTCATTTTTCTGAAAATATGGGCCAATACATTGGCACCTCAGCATACAAGTTTAATGCATTCTGTGACCAACATCGTAAGCCGATCTACTTCTAACCTGAAAAACATTTTGCTCATTTAAATATTATTAATCCGTTCCTTATTCCAAATCAACACCTCAGTCTTTTGTTATAGGTTTTTAAACAAGAAAACATGAATTATAATTTATAATAAACAACTGCATTAAGTGTAGGTTGGATAAACCGGAGTTTCAAACATCAGTTACTAAAGTAAAACATGTTATTAAAACATCAGAACAATGAAAGATATATATTGTTATTGCACAATAAAATTAACACGCAGTTTTACATTTTTATATCTCTGATATTAAAAGTAAAAAAATCTTACAATCTAGTAAAATCAAATTTTGGATTATCAAATGTCATATGAATATAGATGTTTTTAAAATCAACAGCTATATTTATAAATATTTTATGCGTATTATATTATCAATAACAATTTGTGATACTTTCTGTGGACTGCTGTAACACATCTTTTAATACACTTTGGCATTCATAAGAATTTAAGCTTTTCATAGCTCTACTTTCTTAACACAATAATTTCTATATTTCAACATAGCATGGATAATAAGTCATGATTCATATTAAATATTCTCATGTTGCATTGCTTGCTCTTTCAAACGTACTGTTCACACACACCATGCTGATTCTCAAAATAATGAATACTATATAAAAATATTTCCGTTAAATTTTCAACTGTTTTTCCCTTTAAAATTTCAAATACAATTCAGAATATACGTATAACAACAGTTTGCTAGCTCCCGGATTGAGAAATATATAAATAGTTTCGTTAAGTGCCCGTCCTGGGCTTTTGGTATACTTTATCTGTCACATGAAAAATTCCTTTACATGTAGTCTAAAATCCCCTGAAAGTTGTAAAGTAATAAGATAAGCACCTCATGGGGGTTATATTAAGAGTTGTTGCTGTCTTGTCCATGAACTTCATGGAAGAATGTTTGCCAAAGCCTCAAGGAGGTTTGGACTTCTATTTCCACCTCAGCTTTGAGGCAAAGCATCCAGCGGGATGGTCGAATGCCATCTACACCTCTCCTCTACCAACAATCCACACGAGAGGACTTTGGGCTCGCTATATATTTAGAGTGCTCCCATGCCACAAAGACACTATACACTTACAAACATCCATGCCTTCTCCGGGGTTCAAACCCTGGCCTTTCGGTACCACAGTAGTTTCCCCTAACCACTATACCATTTGGGCGGCATACTAGCAGGTATATGTAAGTATCTGTCAAACAGTATGTAAGACGTATTTTTTACTTAAAGTAACGTACAATCTTTACTTAAAGGACAAAATTAGAAGGTTATATAACAATTCTAGCTTAAACATATGCTGTTAGTTCATTTTGAATCTGTATATCTTAAAAGTATTTGTTTCGCCTTGTGTAATCTTTCAGGGAAAGAAATATTATCGAAATTTTACATTAGATAATTTTTTTTTTTTTTATAATACATTTGCCTACTTTTCATGGGATAGACAAATATGTTTAGCATAAATGGATTACATTACAATATTGAAATGTGATTTTGTTATGTAATATTGTTTCTTAATTCCAATTTATCAGTTAATTACTGCTTCTTAATTCAGTATTTTAACATTATTATTTTGATTTTATTGGTTCTATTTAAAGTAATTGTTGATATATAAAAATATTGAAAGTTACATTTGCTTTCTAGGCTATAATTGTGTACTTTAAATTTAAGTTTCGTATGGTTCATTTTATCCTTTAAAGTGAAAATTGATTTTTAACTTTCAATATTTTTAAAGTTAATTTGAAAGTTAAATTTGTTTTGTAGGCTGTAATTGTTAACTTTAAATTTAAGTTTGGTAGGGTTCATTTTATCCTCTAAAGTGAAGTTTGATTTTTAACTTTCAATATTTTTTTCTTTTACCTAAATACTTAAAATTAGTTACCTGGTTTTATTTGTAAGGTTTGTTATAGTAGCTTCGTTATATTAGTTATATTTTCTGACTGGTGGTAAGGTGTTGAAGAAAATGTAATTTCTAGAATTGATTACTCAAAGTGTATACTAAATTTCAACTACACACCTTATTAGTAATAATAATTAAGGATTTAATCAGCTTGAGTGTTTGCTAGTATAACTAATTGTTTAATTAATTAATTGAGGGAAAATGTTAGTTAAAATTTTACTTAATGTTAACATATCTAGCAATTCAGAAAGGAGTTGAATTTTTATTTCTCCCTGCAAATGGTATTTTCTTATTTCTGTACTATATTATAATGAATAAAACTAGTTTTACTTATTATTTTAGTATTATGATTATGACTTTATATCTAGCACACACTTTCTTAATCGGTGTTATTGCTCATTTAGTTTGGATTTTGGATTTACAAAATCTGATGTGTACACCACATGTCTTCTTTGTACGGAATATTAAATTATACACGACTTTCATGCATTTAATTCAAACATATTGAATTAACAGTTAACGAATTTTGAATTAAATTTGCTTCTTGGATAGCGCAGAAACCACAGTAAAATAAATGCACTCTCTAAAGTTCACTAAATTTATTTACCTTAGCGACACTTCGGCGCTAGGTTCACTTAACGGTATTACATTTCATTCATTTTATAACTCAGAGTGCACAAAAACTATATCATAAAGAGAATTACCCTAAGTTATACTCAAATACGATAATAAATATAAAACGATGTATAAAAGAAATTAAACAAATAAAAAGAAACAGTTTTTCACAGACGATTCAGCGCCGCTGATCCAATGCACATGCGCTACCAGTTAATTCAATTCTCACTTCGCGGCAAGGCAGAAATACATAAAAATTCAAAATATTTTCATTCAAAATTGAAAGGTATAGAAAAACATAAACACCAAGTGAAGTTAAACAATTAGAAAACAATTTTTACAATTAAAATTACAGTTTCTACGAAATAATACCTTAAGGGGGCTGTATACCTTAGAAACCGAGATTTGGGTCAAAAAACTCCTTTTTTTCGTTACGCACGATGAAAGTATTATTTCTTGTTTCCAAAACTGCTTGAAATTTGTTCTTACGTTCATTTAAACCGGAGTTATGATACTTTATTTGACATCTTGTCCTCGAAAAGCATACCGGAAGTGCACAAGACGGAAATATTTAAAAGGCCGATGTGGGTATGTCAGAGTTGTTTACTTTTATTTTCGGGCTTAAAACTTTATTTAATTGGATTTTAAAGACCAAAAAGTATTTTTATGATGGCAACGAAAAAAATTCTAGCATAATTTCAAGCTTTGTGTTATGAATTCATTAACGCATTTCCGCTCGTGTTTTGATTCTGTGTTTAGATTGCTGATAAGCGTTTTTTATTTATTACTGAGTAATATTCATTAATTTTTATAGGTATAGATAGATATTGGTATACATTAGGTACAGATATAGTAAATTAGGTATAAATATTGGTTACTACACTGCGAATGAGTATGAAAATTTTGATGTCAACCGTATCGACAATGGAAAACGATATTCCCTGATTTGGCTTTAAAAAGCTTAGAAAAATTTTAAAACCTGTTAGAAAGAAAAAAAAAATGTAAATTCTAAAAAACAAGAGGGCATTAGTTATAAATCAGGGGAATTTCAAGTTTACAAACTGATTAAAAGTAGGTATTCGAGTGTTTGAATACCTTAAACGCGTTTATCTCGTTTTTCATTTTTCGTGTTTTAATGCTAATGTGAAACACAGTATCTCTAGAAATTATGATTGAAATCTTATGCAAATTGGTATACATGTTTAGAAGACATCATGTAAGGAGATAGACTATTTACTAATTGATAAATTCATTTTTTATAAAGTTATTATGTGTTAAACATGAATTTTAATGAGAAAACATGTTTTTACTTTGTTATATTACAAATTCTAGCTCAAAAATATTTTAAATAACTTAATAGCTTTAAAATAATAGTCCACCTTCTTGATAATATCTTTACGATGGGTTTGCATTTTGTGAAATAGGAACTTACAAAATATTATACTTTTTTTAACACAGTGTTTCTAATTTATTGTAAATATTGCTGTTTTTTTGCTTGTTTTCTTACTTTACTCCATAAATACAAAATTAATGATCATTATATAACTCAATTTCTTCATTTTTTTCATCAATAATTACTTTAAAGCCAAAATTAAATGCAAAAACTTAAAAATTAAGAAAAAGATTGTTCGAAGGTACACAGCCCCCTTAAATGATAATTCCAGAATGTGTGTGTGTCATTATGGCAAAGACTCGAATGCTATCTGCCTACTCGGAGGAATGCCTTCGTGAAAGACTTTCTAACGGAAATTGGCTCGTGTACACGTTACAAATGGGGAAAACCACGAAAACGCCCAAGCAGCCAGCCCGTTCGCGGGATTCAAACCTCGGACAGAACTACCAGTGTTCAGCGACTTTACCGCTCGACCGCTGGTGGTCCTTAAATTCCAGAATGAATTAAGCATAACTTAATTCGCAGTAATAAAAGAAGACGTTACTTTGTTGTTGCAAAGCTTACTTTGTCTAGATAGGCAACAAATCAACTAAGATATTGTGGTAATTTTCAAATGTAAACAAACCTGGCTGCCATGGTAATCAAAAATTAGGCTTAGCCGCACTTAAAAAAGTTTTAAATTGTTGATAATTCCTTAATTATTGGATGCAGGTTAATTAAAGGCATACAAATCTTAACCAGAACAGAATAATTCAATAATTTTTAAACCAAAAAATCCTCAACTTACAAACATGCATGCTGATGATGTTTTTGAATTAATGAAACTAAAACATCACAATGTTCTCCATTATAAAGTTATGATATATATCAAGCAGAATTAGCTTATTCACCACAATAATTTATAAGAAATATAATATGAAATAATGAGAAAGATAATAGGAATAAAATTATACATATAAGACATATATAAAAAAATACATTCCTCAATAAATCTCAGAAGATGAAAAGAATAACTTGAATGTTTTGTTTGTTATTATAATCATAACTACAGTAAGCTGGATTTACATGTGAAAAAATATACGATTCAAATATTTCACTCATTACGTTTTAAATATTTCATTTATTTTTTTATAAATCACAAATAAGCGAGTTTAAATTTCTTTCAGCCAGTGATCCCAGATAAATGTAAACTTTAATAGCGATGCAGATTTATATTTATTTATGTTATTTAATTATATATGTGATTAAAATTAAAATAAACACTTATTTTAAAGAATCGTAAACAATATTTCTGTTAGCTTTAAAAGCACAGCGAGAAATAATTTTAATTTAAAACTTAATTGAATTTCGAAATGAAAAAAAGAAGCTATGTAACCGAAGTAGAATTTTACAGGAAGAACAAAAAAAGAAAAATTTATCCCATTTCTCACAAGAATGATAGAACTCAACACTAAAAACTATGGGACAGATGTAACTCAGTTTCATGCAATTCAGCATTTTTCAAACGTCTTCTGACGCCCTTAGGGGAGGGAATAGGATAGTCTTTTGCTCCTCCTGTAAAATTAGACTTTCATTACACAGCCCCATTTTACATCTTCCGATTAAATTACAATAAGAATTTTAAAACTTATGCTTTACTACACAAAAAATTTTAAAAAGAGTTGAATGGGATCTGAAATATTTTATCCCCTTATACCCTTAAAATCTGTGCCCGTCTATTTGTTTGTCTGTTTCTAACATCATCTCCACCAGAATGGCGGGAAATTGAGTTTCGAGAGAGGTACCACCCGGATTCCAAAAATTTGTGGGAAGCCGTTTCGACCATTCTCATCATCGTACTATTTTGCTCAGGCGAGATATTAATAAAAAAGTATGAAAACGCTAATTTTCGCAGTCATTTTTATGAGTGGCAACAGTCTCATGCTGAAGTTAAAAATCTGCATTTTACTTTCTTGTACGAAGTAAAAAGGAAGTAAAAGTTTCAGGCATCATATTTCAAAGCAAATATCCATTTTCACCGCTATCGAATGCAATTTAACGATGTTTTTGCGTGACATCTGTACGTAAGGACAGGATAAAGGACTCTTTTCCCGCAAAAATATTGTAAAACTAATTCAAATAATTCTGAAGAGAATTTTTCGTGGCGTACGTACGTATGTATGTATCTCGCATAACTCAAAAACGACTAGCCTCAGAACGTTGAAATTTTGCATATAGGATTGCTATAGCATGTAGATGTGCACCTCGTATTTTGGTTGCAATCGGCCTCACCAAAGGTATATAAATATATGTATACATAAATCTACTCTGTTACTCGGCTCAATGATCCCAGTTTCTTTATTCTTATATGTTTGTAAATTGTGCATTTTTTGCTTTAAAAATGATTGAATTATGCTGTTCTTCTATTCCGGTTAAGATTTTTAAGCCTTTAGTAAATCTGTATGCGATATTTTTAGAATTAAATTTAAAAGTTGTTTAAGTGTCGTTAAGCCTAATATTTTTTCCATGGAGGCCATTGCTTGTTTACATTTGAAACAGCAGAATAGTAGATTTGTTGCCAATCTAGAAAATATAAGCTTCCCAATAACGCCTTGATTTTTTATTGCGAATTAAATCATGCTTAATCTATTATGGAATTTATTCGAGGAAATAAGTGTTTAATATTTACTTCATAATTTTCAATACAGACATCTTGAGTTTTAATGTATTTTTGCCTTGTCGCGAAGTGAGAACTGAATTAATTGAATGAGAAATACTGAATCGTCTGTGAAAAATATTGTTTCATTTTTGTTGTTGTTCTTTGCTTAATTTCTTTTATACATTGTTTTAGATTTATTATAGTATTTGATCAGAACATGTAGCAAAGGGTACATAATTCTTAAGATGAGATAAATTTTGAGCATTCTGAGTTAAAAATGAACGAAATATAACGCTGTTAAGTTAACCTAGGGGCAGAGTGCCTCTATGATAAACAAATATAGTGAATTTAAAGAGTGCATTTATTCTATTGTGGTTTATGCGCTATCGACGAAGTAGATTGAATCCAAACCAATAAGTTTAAATGAAGTGCAAGAAAAAATGGGTATAATTTAATATTTTGTACAAGGAAGTCATGTGGTGCACACATCAGATTTTTTACGAAAGGTGTTCCCATTGCTTGGTTCACATCGTAGATTTTGTTAATAAAAAATTAGAACTTTTACAAAATACGAAATAAAAATACCATTGCTAAACATTAAATATTTATTATTCTGACATTAAAGTAAGCACGCGATTGCACGTGCCGTCATTTTAAGTCGAATTTTTTTCGTTAATGTCAGCATTTTAAATAAACAACTGTTGTTGGTCCCCCTTCTTTTTGCTTTGGCAGCAGACCGCTCATCTGGCAGGCTTGCCCACTACTATTAATAATACTTGATAAAGACAAGATTGTATTTAATAAACTATAATTACATTTTTATTGAAAAGAAACAGTTGTGCAATATCATAAAATACTGGTATGCGTGAATTCACATAACTGCATTGAATTTCACTTTTATTCAGTTTTGCTACATTCATATATTAGATTTGTTTCAGTGTATGAAAATACACACCATTTCTATTTAATCAATCATTTTTATCTCAGTTGAGTTTCTGTTTTCTGAATATCCATAGAAATAATCTATGCAGAGATCAACATGAGAGCTATTTGTCTTCAACTCAGTTTGTTTACATGAATTGTTTCAAGAAATATGCAACATTGTTTTTACAGAAAGATAACAAATACATTTTTCGGCTCAGAAATTATCTAACAATCCACCCTTTTGCGTTGTTAAGTACATTTCAAAATGAAAAGGAGGAAATGTAAAGACCTATTCTATACATACATATATAAATCGCAAAATATACCACAGTATGATAAGAATCTTATTTTACATACTGAGTGAAGAATTATGAATTGTTTTATCTCTTCTTTTTTAGACAACAAATAAGCCTTCTAAGTTATTATTTATATTTAATAGGCTCTGATTCAACAGATAAGGAAGTCTGGATATTTTACACGGACTAGAATGTGCTAAAATGAAATTGTTCTCAAATTTTTCAAAATATGCATTTTTATTCAAAATACGTGTTTTCTAAAAGTGCATTCAGAATTTTCTTTCCTTTTTCATGTATGCTTATATGCTTTTTTATATATGCACTTTCAACGAACTTTATTCATAAATTATGAAAAGAAAAAAGAAATGAGGTTTTGCAAATAAAATCTGAAATATGTCAATCAGTTAAATTTAGAGAAGAAATGTGGGAAGCGGTAAAATGCCTTGAATTTAATAAGTAGAAGAAAATTTGTCATATTGTAAGATTCTTCTCTCTTCATCTTCTTACAGCCTGCCTTAGTTGCGTAATTGGAAAACACACCCAAACAGCAGTCGGAAGATTCAGATTTCGAATTTCGAAGACCGCATTGCTCATTTTCCGTGTTTTATGCTTAGATAAGCCTATTGACTCTACAAGTGGCGCCCGAACTAAAAGGTGGTGGATTCTATCACGTCACCAGCTCACCAGTTGCAGAGAGGTAAAGATCCTGAATACTGGTAGTTCGGTCCGAGATTTGAATCCTACGAACGGGCTGGCTGCATGGACGCTATTGTGGTTTTCCCAATGCGTAATGTATTAATACGAGCCAGGTTTTCTTAGAAAGTCCTCTACGAAGGCATCATTTCCCTCCATGTAGTGTGGAAAACGTAAATAATAATGATGAATATCACGTCACCATCAAAAAAGATTTGGCCATTGGGTTTCGGCCTTCCTAGCTGCCTTTCAAGAGGAGGAGAATGTACGTTATTTCTTTCGAATTTCCTTGTTTCGTCCTTTGTACTTTCCTTCTTTCGAATCCTGTGTGGCTTCATGATATAACGAAAAGTGCAGGTGCAGCTAGCAGTCCAAAGATCCCGAGTTCGAGTACCAGCCAAAGCATCGTTCATTTTTCATATTTCCTATTTCGATAAATCTAATGATCTACACTGGTGTGCAAAAATTAAGGACGAGACGGTTTTTTCAATATAACTTTGTACAAAAGCTTTCCAAATCAACACATTTAATACCGTAAGATCCCCAATACGTAAGGACATGAGTAATGTAAGCAACGCTTAATAAAAGAGAAATCAGAGGGATAAAAAGAAGCTTTATTGAAAAAGTAGCATGGAACGCAATGCGACTGAAGGCCGAAACATCCCTGTGATGGGTGTCCAGCAAGAAACATCCGGTCTTTAATAGGGGATATGATCTCCCCTGACTGCTAGGCAGGATTCACAGCGTCTGCCCATGCTGAGAATGAGGGTGTCAATGAGTTTTTGAGGCATTGCTGCCCATTCGTCTTGCAGCGCCAATCGAAGCTCCGGAATCGTTACTGGTGGTGAGGTACGAGCTGCCAAGCGTCTGCCTAGAAAATCCCATACATGCTCGATGGGATTGAGATCCGGAGATCGTGCCGGCCAATCCATACGTTCAATATCCTCACTCTCTAAGAGCTGTTCGGCAGCTACTGTGCGATGACATGGTGCATTGTCGTCCATGAAAAGGAACTGCGGATCCATAGCGCCTCTAAAAAGACGCACATATGGAAGAAAAATCTCATTACAATAACGGGTCCCGTTGACTGAACCTGCGTAGAAGATGTGAAGGTCTGTACGACTACCAAGCATGATGCCCCCCCAAACGAGAACACCGCCACCACCATACCTGGCCCTTTCAATTATGTTCGAGGGATGATTGCGGCTTCCCGGCTCTCTCAAGATGAGTATGCGATGAGAATCGCTACTCAGACTGAGTCTGCTCTCATCTGTAAAGAGTATTCGTCCCCATTCATTGTCTCTCCAGTTCCGGTGTTCCCGGCACCAAAGAGAACGCCTTCTCCGATGGGCAGGCGTTAGAGGTACACACCGTACAGGGCGTCGTGCAAACAGACCACCACCGTGCAGTCTTCTGGCCACGGTAAAACGCGATATTGGTCGTCCAGTCGCCTGTGTCGTGTGTCTAGCGATTTCTCCCGCTGTCTGCCGCCTGTTTCTTCTGGCCTGTAAGGCAATCTGCGGGTCATCTGCGGGTGTGGTTCCTCGTGGACGACCACTACTAAACCCCCGGATAGCTGTTCCTGTAGTTTGAAATTGTCTCCAAAGTCGTGAAACGATGCTGTGAGCAATTCCGAACTCTGCAGCCACACTTGTCACACTGCGGCCTTCCTCCAACTTCCCAATGATTCGACCTCGGGTAAAAGCATCCAGATGTCGTCTAACAGATTGATTATTCGCCATTTCTCGCTGAGGCAGCAACTCGGTGTGATTTTAACTGCAATACGGCGTGCAATCTCTTTGCCAGAAATACTGATCTTACACCGACAACATGCTTTATACTACTCAGACACTCCCCCATTACGTCTACCTGTATATCTGCGCATGTGTTACCGTAGATCACCTTACTTAATCTCCTGATTGGTCTTTTTGTCCGCTCTGCCTCTTCGTTCAGCTGATATGCTAATTTTTCGACTTCGTCCTTAATTTTTGCACACCAGTGTACATAGCCCCTCAATTTTTACGTAGACCAAAGTTCCTCAGCCAGTGAGTCTGATTTTTTTTTTTTTAACAGCCTCGGAGCTCTGTAATACGGTAGTCATTAATACTACTATGTCTAATATTATAGCAATAGTTGAAGTAATATGTTTCTTACACTATTGCTAGGATTCCACATATAGGCAATAGTTTCTATGACATTTTTTGCAGATTTCCAGAGAAAATTTGCAAGTCTACGCAATCTCGTATATTATATTATTTTATAAACTTTGGGAGTATATGTTTACGTAGTTAAATCTGGAGACTACCTCAAACAAAAACGAACAGAAAGTGATATTTTCATGTGTGATATTTGTAGTTAAATTATCTTGTGCAGTGGTAATTCAGAACTAATTATCTTTTAAAAGAAAAATAATTTCTCATTAAAATTTCAAAGCTTTTATTCAACCAAAATTCTTATACATTTCCGTAGTAATTCTTTATTAATCCCAATGATTTTATTGCTAATATTAAATCTCAGCTTTTTAATGTTAGGTTGTTGTGATTTATCTCACTTGTCTTACAGTAACATCAGAAAAAGACCACGGAATGCATTGTGAAAGGAGTGCAAGACTGCTCCTGTCGATGGCAACAGCCTTGAGCAACATACAGGTGACAACATACAGGTGACAACATACAGGTGACAATACAGGTGACACCCTCAGTTTTGCTGGAGAGCAAACCAAGGAAACGGGTCCGAGGAATTGTCAGCTTACTTCCTCTAACACCAACATCTTGAAAGGACGTTCGGATCGCCGCATATTTAGAGTGTCCCCATGCCGCACAGACACTATATATTTACAAATATGCTTGCCTTCTACGATATTCCAACGCGGGCTCTTCTGTGCAGCATGCAGCGTCGCCAAACACTATTCCGGTTGGACGACTCAACTTTGTAATGAATAATATTAATGCCAAATATTATCTTTCTGTTTCAATGGGCATAATTAGAGAGTGTTTCAGGAAATAATCCACGCGCTTTGTGTTTGAATTTTATTCCAGATCATACAGTTATTTGAGTGTAGAAATCATGTCTAAATTAGTATCTTCCACTGATGGAATTATTTGATTATTACGAAGATAAGAAGACAGCCTAAATGGAAGCATTACAATACAAAATGTACTTTCGTGGAAAGAAAAAGAGTTAAGAATTCTGAACGTTCTTTTTTGTAAAAATAGTTTTATACAGCAAACTACATTGCGCTATTTCTCGTCGATTATGTTGTATTGAAAGAATGAACAATACCAGGTTTCAAATAAAAATTGGTAATGATTCTTGAATTGATGTTCACATATATATGCTATCTTTTTAGTTCAGGTTCATATTAAAAGAAACGCTTTAATTTTTAAGCTCCAATTCGGTAGACTGACAAAAACGCATGCATTTCCAAATGTTAATTCACATATATATCACCATAACATTTTTTTTTAATATTTTCTCCGCGAAAAATTCAGATTAATCACTTTACTTAACTATTTTAACAAGGAGTTATTCAGAAAGTCTGAACCAGTAGATAATACCATTGTATTACGGACAGTGAATTTAGAACCTGTTATTGTTTGTCACAGCTAAGTATAGGCACACGTAGATTTAGCACATGTAAAAAATAGTAACAGGAATTGCTTAAGCCTATTATTTACAAACGTTAATTAGAAGAGTCAATTGTTTACTTACTCAGATGGTCTTTAAAATCAAGCAAGAATTAACAGTAGTATAAATTCTGAAAGAATTGTATTCTTAAATGGAAGTCAGATAACAGCCGGAGTGAGCGGGATCCAAAAGTACAAACTCGATTCAAATTATGAGTTCACTGCTTTGAATCGTCGAAGACGGAATGCAACGAAAATATCCAACGTAAAATAACTATATCCCGTTGCAGTAGACAGGCTCAATCCAACGCATCAGTTCGGAACGATAGCTTGATAATACGCCAGTTGAAAACTGATCTCCCCAAGTGCCCAGATCCAAAGGCAAAATTTCACCTCGGAGGAGAATCTACTACAGTACTGAACTATGGAAGTGGGAAATCAAATGGAGACACTTGATGCAAAGTTGTCTTCTTTTAAATTGTAGAAGAAGCTCATTTCAAATTAAGGCAGCCAAATTCAATAAGAATATGTTCTAAGTAATTCTTATCAAGCACTAGAAATTAGTCATTTGTCAGAAATAAAAATTAGTCTTTTCATTTCTTAGTCTCAGGTGGTCTCTTTTTTATTTACTTTTTATTTTTTCTTTCTTTGTTTAATAATTAAAAACGAAAATTAAGTTAACTAGCCAACCTATCGCTCGTCGTCACATAAGTTTCATAAGTAATAATAAGTTTCACCTATTTATACTTTTTTAATCATTAATCAAAATTGACTCATAACATGAACACACCTGACGTCATCTTTCACTAAAAGAAGGAAGAATTTATCTCCGAGAACATCTGCCAGAAAAGATTCAGGAACCGAATCATTGTAGGGGGAGATAAAATGATGCACCTACAGTTTTTATTTGAGTCAGAAAAAATTATATATGTACGGTTATTAAAATCCTACAGAGAAACCAATTTCCACATATATTTTTGCGCGCGAAAGAAACAAAGTAGATTCACGAGGAGCGAATTTAAAAATTTAGCTACATAGACACTCTGCTTAACATTCTATCGATCAAACAATTCTCAGATATCCAAACCGAAAAACGCAGCGGAAGACATTTTGCTGATCAAAGTTGTACAAAATATTAAATGCATAACTGATACAAAACAAATTAGAAATTCAAAGCTCGAGCACATATTCGGATAGATGAATAGATTATTCAAAATTTGATGGCTCTAAATTTCTGCGCAATGCGGGGAATATGCATACATGCGTATACATACAGATTATTCATTATTTAATTCCTTAAAAATAATACAGGCAATAATGTTTGGTGGCAGCCAATTTTAAAAGTTATTCGCCATTTATAACGACACAAGATCCTATTTCGTGACTAATACCTGCTTTGGGGCCAATAAATAAATCATGCATTTTATATATTTGAACAAAATACAGATGCTTTTGCTATATACATAATACCACTTAAATTTGCGCAAAGGAGTACTTTTTTATAAGAAACGTCCTTAGTGCCATTGAGTCCTCCATGCATATTCACAAGGCCTATATAGACCTATTCGTCTATGGTTTACGCTTATCGGATGAAATGTCTGCTTTTTGCGGTCATATTTGGAATGCGAGTTATCGTCCTGTACGCTTTGTAAAGAAACCTAAGTACACTTTGTGGGCTTTGTAAAGCGAAGAGAAACAGTGTTTGTATGATTAGATAAATTTTTATTTTATGAATGAAAGCTAAGGGGAATTATGTGGAATATATTTTAAATAACCTACCTGATCTTATTAATAGTTTATTTGTATTTGGTTAAAGAATGAATTTAAATTGTTAAAAGTACGGTAATTGTTTTGCAAGAAAAGTGTTTACATGGAAATGACAAATGTGCCTTTTCGTCATTTCTGTGTGAAAGAGTCTATTGTGAAAATGTTTCATAGCGCATTAATTTATACGCATAAAGGAATACTAAATAAATTTAAATTAAATTTAAATTCTCCACTTGGAATGCGATTATGTATTCTGAAATACACATTGAGATACATTAATAAATACTCTGATTTATGTCATAGGTCTTTAACTCATAGCGCTCATAGAATTTTTTTTTCTTGGTACACTACGCTCATAAACAAATAGTAAAGGCGATGAAGCAAAAGTCGCAAGCACAAGATTCTGTAAAGCTACGTTTTCTGTTTTAACCAATCGGAGCAAATCATAGGAGAAATAGTTTTACCAAGGCAACAAGAACAAAATCGTTAACATTTTAAATATTTTAGTGGTTCACAGGAAAAAAGGTAACCAGCAAATGCAAAATTGTTAATAACGAATCCTATTAATGATTTACAGTCTTCCATTTTCATTAAATCTGTAAGGAGAAAAAATCAAATAAATCATAGAAGTTAACAAATTAAAAATATTCTATTGCCATTATTTCAAGACAAAGTATTCATCCATTTTTTTGTCGTTTATTTTTTTAAATCACGTTTTTATCGTAAAACGAATTGCTATAAATCTCTTTTAAGTTGGCATCATGTCAAGCTTGGGCAAGAACTCAACCAACCGTGTGATTAAAAAGGAGACCCCGTTTTCTTGAAAACCACCGTTCCGACTTGCCGTTGGACAAATGCATTTATTGATTAACTTAAAAAATACTAAAAAAAATCTCCCTATCTATACAGAGTAAAGCAAAAGCAGTCAGAAAAAATGGAAGGGATTCAGATATGTTTCACTAAGCGGCTTTATTTTTTGCAGAATTGATGGAATTTTTATTGCGAGACCCCCTAGAGGAGAAATTAGAGAAAAAATTGTATCCGGTGGAAAAGGAATGATGTGTTGCTGAGAAACACCGGATTTCCAGATGAGTTACTACATTGTTATCCTGTTTTTAAGCGAAAGACAAAACAATTCTAATTTCTTGCTTCGTAAACGTATGCAAATTTATACAGAAAAAAATGAAATTATATAAGAAAATTAATTATTGTTTCTTTGTATGTAAAATGCTAAAAAATGTAGCAAGCAAACAATTGATGAAATTTCTACAATAGTTACGTAATATTATTTTTTATAAATTCCTTGAATTTCAGAGTTTTTCTTCCATTCAGCAGCTAGCAAGTTCCACTCAGAAAGCAATGGATACTTCATAAAAAATGAAGTTTAAAGTTTCTGGGCAAACGTACGACTCTATCTACTTTTCCTGTTCGTTGGACTATGAAACTCATTTGTTTCAGAAATTCAAGTGTTTTGCAAAATTGTTTCGCATAAAAAATAACAAAACATTTCAGTTTGTGAAGACATTGTTCTATTCTGACCAATTATTTTTAATTTTAGAAACTTTCCTTTCCCTACTAGTTTCAATGTCCTGCCCCCCCCAAAAAAAAATTAACGCCGTAGTATGTACACTGCTCAAAAAAAAAAAAAAAAAAAAAAAAAAAAAAAAAAATGGGACAGTCCTATATCTCCCGATCTACTGGGCCGATTGACAAAATTCAAATTGCGTTCTTCATGTCTCGAAAGCGCGACTTAGAATATATATTAGTTTTATATATAGAACTATTCTAACATAGGTATTTTGACACAAAATCGGACTTTTTCTGAAATAACATACCAATTTTTTTACATATTTCGACTCTACGACTCAAATTACGCCTAAATATGAAATTTTGTAAAATTTGGAGCGAAATTTACGGAGAAATTCGCAAATTTATGTTTGCAATTTTTTGGCAGTTTGCGCCAAGAACTTCTTAATATATGGCAACCTAGTTTGCTTTCCCGTGAGAGGAAAAAAAGTCACCATCGTTCCTTTTTTCCAAATAATATTCTTTATATTATATTTTTAATTATAACTTATTAATTTAAGTAAGTTTTGCTTTTTCGAATTTCATTTTAATTGTTTAAGTTGCATGGATTTTTCGAATAACTGTTTTAAAAACTTCTATCTACCTCTTCGAACTACGTAAATAAAGGTGCAGCGTTTATTTTTTTTCAAATAGTTTTCTTTATATATATTTTTTGTCATAGTTATTATTTTAGGTAATTTTTAAATTTTTATACTTTTATTTTAATTGATGTGTTGCACTTTCTCTTCAGATAATTGTTTTAAAATTTTCTATTTATTCCTTCGAACTGAGCATTTTAAATATATTTATTAATATAAATTTTCCAGAATTTGATTTTATTTATTTGAATTGCATTTCTTTCGGAAGAATACTTTGAAACCCAGACTACGATGCGTTTGAAAACTGTATATATTAAAAGAGAAAATACAGTAAAGCACAGTTAACACGCCTTTCAATGGTCCGTTCAGAAACGATATATATAAATAAGAGAGATGTATAACCGACATTTTAACTTGTGATGACTTGCATACACTGCTTAAAACAGTTTTATCATTGTGCCCATTTATTTACACAATTTTATCCTACATTTGGTTTCTTAAAATGTTATTCATATTTTAGGAAAATATTTTATTTTTGAAATCCCAAGAATCAAATATCATAAGATTAAAAGATTTTAAATTTAAAAAAAAAATACAAATACTAAATTTTATTTAAAAATTTATTTTTTCTTCTCTTTTTCTTCAGGCGTTCTACTTTATTCTTGCTCTTTTTCTTTAGGCATTCTGCAAGTATATTAAAAAGTATCCAACTTTTCGAAATATCTTGGTATTTCTAACAATCATTTTAAATAAAGTTATCGTCTTCCATTTCATAAAGGACCACAAACGGCCGAGCGGTAAAGTCGCTGAACACAGGTAGTTCACTCCGGGGTTCGAATCCCAATAAACGGGCTGGCTGCATGGGCGTTTTCGTAGTTTTCCCCATATGTAACGTGTATACGAGCCAGTTTCCCTTAGAACGTCCTCCACGAAGGCATTCCTCCCTTTAGGCAGATAGCTCCCGTGTGCTTTGCCATAATTAAATAATCCAATCCTTAATTAAATATAATTTATTTGTAACTTCTACTAGAGCTGACGGTAAGAACTGAAATGCAAATGAATAATATCGTGTGCAGTCTTGATTAATATAAAATTTAAAATATTTGCATTCAGACAGAAAGTGTTTTGAAATATTTGCAATTACTTTATAAGAAGGATTTATTAATAACCGTAATAATTTCTTATTATATTACTGATGATTAGGATTCAGTTCTTGACAATTACATTCTAAATTAGAATTTTAAGGATATAATGAAAATACGCTACGCACAAAAATACATTTTAGGATAAAAAAATGAGTTGAATTTTTGTGTTTAAAACTTCTTAAATTCATTTTATAAACATCCTATCCTCGTTGTTAATTGAATCCAGAATGTTGTGTGTCGTTTATATAATTATTCTTACTCTTCCACAGAACCTGCTGTTTTATCCAGCCATTAAATAACTGCAGATCATTTCTACATAACCATTGAACTTCCATTAATTCAGTCTCTAGAAGGTTGTATGTTTATATCATAATTTGACTTTTATAAAAATGATTATTCTAAATCTTATGTTTCTATAAAAATATACTGTGCTTTAAAATTATGGATGATAGTATCAGCCACTTAATAAGTAACAGTTTGTTTAGAAATAAATTATGCAGTTAATGTCATAAAATATTTTCATAAAATTCAAACAAAACATCAAACGAAAATTCTCAGTTTTAGACAATTCGATTTTAAAAAAGTTAAAATAAAGTAGCAGACGATAAAACGCCGAAGGTAAAAATTTACTCTTACAAAAATTTACTCTCATTCTTTTTTTAAAAAAAAGGAAGGAAGAGAGAAATTAAAAAAATAGTTAAAAATTTGAATAATATCATCTATAATTTTAAAAAAATAGCTTTTCATATAGTATTAATAAATATTCATTATGCATCATTGAGGGAAAATATTTCATATAACTAATTTTCCGCAAAATGTACTTGAAATTTAAGGTTAAAAATAGCTGTGGCAATTCACTGTAACAAAATCCATTGACCACATTTGGCGTTATTATCGCTCATAAAAAAGATGCCAAATTTCAAAACGCGAAAATATGTAAATTCGTGTATATCTTAGAAAATTGTGAATAAAAAAGTCCAATTTTTTGCAGATATGCTTAAAAATACACCTACTTTAAGATGATGGTAAAAGTTTTATTGGTTATAATTCAAAAGTTTTTTCGAAAAATTTATAAAAAATTATTTAAAAATTAAAACACAAAAAAATGGGTAAATTTTATTTGGAATGAACCTAAATTTCGAAATGTGAAAGGAAAAATAATAAAAGTTTAATAACAAAAGAGATATTAATAAATATTTACCAAATTCAATTAACATTGAGGAGCAAAAATTTTGAGAGCTAATATTTTAAAAACTACTCGTACGATTTTTACAAAACTTGGTATTCTGGCATAATTTGAGTCGTAGAATCGAAACATGTAAAAAATTTGGTATGTTATTTCAGAAAAAGTCCGATTTTGTGTCAAAATACCTATGTTGGAATAGTGCTATATATAAATCTAATATATATCCTAAGTCGCGCTTTCGAGACATGAAGAACGCAATTTGAATTTCGTGAATCGCCCCAGTAGAACGGGAGATATAGCACTGTCCCTTTTATTTTTTTTTTTTTTTTTATTTTTTTTTTTTTGAGCAGTGTACATCTAAGTGATTTTGGAATCAGCATTTAAGCTGCGGTTTTAAGAGTTTAAGAAGAGCGTTAGTTCCGAATTTATGCCGCGTGTTTTGAAATAGCCTTGTACGTGAATAGTTGTTGCTTAGACAATCTGCTTAGATTATATTGATATTCTAGGTTCGGCCTTGCTGGTGCAGCCGATTTTAGCGGTTTAGATAATGACGGAGCCAATCGTGTAGCCAATATTGCTTTATTATGATTGTACATCTTATTTTTCTGTTAAGTTACTTGGCCACAGGTGGTGGTAGATTGTGAGCACTGAGCGAGTGCATTTTCTGTCAAGTTCGAATAAAAAGGTTATTCAAACATTCCTCTGCAGTCATTTGTTTCTTCCAAAACCTAACGGGAATTCAGTATTCAGTCTTTTCAGCTAAGCTCTGCAGTGCATGATCCTAAAACATACTAGGAGTTTCGTTTTGAAATAATTTTTTTCTAATGCAAATTTGCTGCCTCTTTTTCTCCTGTTATTAAAAATGTACAACTTTCTTAACATTGTTCTAAAAATTAAACCCAGTGGTAGAAAAACCAGTAGAACCAAGTGGGAGGTTCTACCACTGGGACAAAATATAGTTGTTCTGAGACACTGAGACAAAATATATTGTCTAATATTACAGCAAACGCTACAATTACAAATCTGAAATTTTTACTATCTATTTTTGTAGCTATTTGCATTCCTTCAAGCCTATAAATTATTAATCTGAATTACAATACAGATTTGAAATTGATGCTAGAGACCGACAGACTACTGTAAAAATATTTGTTTTAACCTTTTGAGGCCGGGGCTTTGGTAGCAGTAAAAGCTACCAAAAGACGGGAAATCTTGAACCGAATGCTTCCCCCCCGTTAAGAAATCACCTCCTATTTGCAACAAAGATTCTTGTGTAGTTTAATGGATTCTCAGAGGGGTGCATATATGTCGCAAAAGGGAGATCTTTGAAAGAGATAAGTGGTTGAAAACCCAGGGACGTCAAATTTGACATTTCCCCCCACTTTTCAGCCTGTAAAATGGGGGAAAAAGACATGGCCAATAAAGTGGACAACCCCGTCCATTCAAACAGGGAATATAACTGCCAATATATTGGCACTCCGTCTACAAAAGGTTAATGAAGTCCTGATCATTTAAATGTTCAACAGCGCAACGTTAGACTAGCTCAAATGTAAAGTGATGAGGATCCACTGAGAAGTGTTTATGTACATTTTAAGGTTGCTTCCATCGGTCAAATGAACAAAATTTGCATCAATATATCAAAAAGGCACAATCAGTCTTACTTCGATCTTCAGTGTTATTGCACAGAAAATTTATAAGGTTTCACTTGAATTTCTCCAGTTATCTTATTATTTTAGTTTTTCTAAAACTTCCACTAGAATGCAAATTAGTTTATAAATAAAGTTGCCAGGTTTTCAGCTACCCTTTGACTGCATTAACTAGTCACTACTTCACTTTAGGTATTCTGATGCTGAAATGTAGCTTGCCGGAACTGGTTTCATTCAGACACGATTTCTTCATAAGTACTCAGTCAGGAATGAAAAAACGGTTTAGACTAGGTTTGCATTAGATATAATCTGTTGACCGGAAAGTCACCAGGGCTGTGTTCTTGTTTATCTTGTACATTTTTGCGATTGCGAGGTTCATGTGCTAAGAAATACATTTGACTTTTTACTTCAGTTGCGAAATTCTGTCTGAAATTCTGAGAGACGAAATATTTTCCAGCATGCTATTATATTACACTGGTGATACTGAAATTTTAAACTATTGGCTTGTTTTAAAAGTGATGACGCATTTTTTCTCTGTTTTCAAAGGTCTTTTATTTACATAAAGGAGAATATGCTTTGTTTCGTAACATTTTACTTTATTTTAAATAATTTATTTTTATAATTCTCATTCACAAAAGAACGCGGATTTATCGGAAAAAAGCTGAACAAAGTGCTGATATAAGGCCTCAACTGAATTAAAGTTTATGGAACGAAAGACATTTTGAAGAGAGCGTATCAAGTGAAAGGTTTTAGGGCACAAGATTACGTAATTATGATAGGCGTGGTAACACCTTTCATCCAAACTCCACTAATTTTTACCTGTCATCAAACTTGCATGTGGTCTTTTTCTAAGCGCCTACCAATGAGCCAATTAATCAGTTGGAATATAGTTCCTTGAAACTGTCCAGTTGGACAGTTCAGCTCCTTGAAATTATTCAACAGAGCAGTTTCAAGGAATTTGTTTTTCAGAATTTTCCAGAGCTCATAAATCGTACAGGGTATACCGATAAGGAGACAACACACACAAGTTTATGACCTGACAAAGATTATTGGAGTTTGGATGAAAAGTGTTACCATGCGTATCATACTCGCCTGATCATGTGATACCAGACTTTAACTTGTTCCGCTCTCTTCAAAATATCTTTCGTGGTATTATATTCAATTCAGATGAGGCTGTAATGAGGCAATGATGAGATACTTACGAAAAATCATTTATATTGCTGTGAGTTTTATTGCAATAAATTGCAATATTTGCTACTCTGATGTAATTACCTTATAGATCGCCACGAACACGTAACACAATCAATATGTTATGTATTACTATGATAAATAACAAAGTACATAAATAATCAAAGTAAATAAATAACTGCAAATAAATCAAATAAATGCAATACATACAACTCTAGCTAATGTGAGCTGCAGGGGTAAGACAAAAAACGAAAAACCTCGTAAAATGATGTCTGAAATGAAACGTTTATTCTTACAAAAGCTGTTGCTGCCGCTGATTGTGTTTACTCACTAACACCACCTGTATAACATCCTCAATGCGTTTAAAGTGTCATTCATTATCGAGACAATGTTCTGTGCAGTTGAGGGTACATCACGTCGGAACTAAATGAATACGAATGTGAGCAAATTGTTAGGTCAATGATGGTGGGTTCTTCCATAAACAAAGTAACTGAAGTATTTGGCGTTTCAAGAAACGCAAGTATATACGAATTTTAACTCGTAGACGAAAACTGAAAAAGTTGCAACTAAATCAAACATTTACTAAATCACAGCGCGTACGAAAATGTGTCTTGAGTGAACACGACAGACGATCATTGTGCAGGATTGTGATTAAAAATAAGAGGACTAAGCTTCAAAAGTGGCTGCTGAACTGAATATTGCACTCCCAATGTCTGCTAGCACCAAAGCAATGGGAAAGAAGCTGCAAAAGCAGGTATATTTTAAGCAGGGTAACCACTCAGTGATCAAAATGCATGTGAGAGTAGAAAGTAGTACTAGCGTCATAAAACCTGGACTGTAGAGCAATAGAAGTTTGTCATCTGGCCGGATGTGTCTTGCTTCTCACTGTTTCCGACTTCTGGGCGAGTTTACGTCTGGCGAACGCCATCTCAAGCCTATGTTAAAGACCAACTACTACCGAGAGTGAAACATGGCCGGCGGTTCCGTTAAGATTTGGGCAGCCATATCTTGGTATTTCCTGGGACTTATCATTTCTGTGCAAGGTCACATTACTGCCAAGGACTATGTGAACGTTTTGGTTGATTACGTCCATCCCATGGTATAAATTGTGTTCCTCAGTGGTATTCCAAGACGTCAGAGCTTACATCAATTAGCCCATATCGTCCAGGACTATTTTTCTGAGCCTGACGGTGAAACTTTCACATCTACCATGGCCACCACTCTCACCAGATGTTAATATTATTGAGCCTTTGTGGGCTATTATGGACAGAAATCTGCGTGAACTCTATCCATAGCATTATCGCAAATAAACTTGCCAGCGTTTTACAAGACCAATGGTACAAACAGGGTTTCTTTTGCAAAGCATACAAGAACTTTATTTATCCATTCCGAGATGACTGCAAGCTATTTCAAATGGGAACAGTTTTCCTACACTGTATTAGCGATACAGTATGTTTTTTATTTCGGTGTTTCCATATTTGTCTCAAATCCTTGTATTTTTTGTGTAGGGTAATAACCTTTTTAAAATAACCTTTTTTAGTTTAAAACTAAACAGGGCAGGCACAACTTGTGCTATAGGCAAAACGTTCATCACTTGTGATATTTAAATTAACGCAACAGAAAACTAAATTTCAAATGTAGGTAACATAATCGGCGGATACAAATAAAATACACTACTTAAGTTGAGTCAGTTAATTAACGGCGATTATTTTGAAACATCGGTTATCGAAAACTTCAAAGCCAGAATATCACTATGTAGTGCTCGCGAAAATAACTAAAATGAAGACTCAGTTGCCAGGGGCTGAAATCTAAACATCCAAAACCCTCAACTTATATAAACACAATCTTAATTTGCATTATAGTGAGGAATAGGGAAATTAGAAGTTATAGTAATGGCTTAAATCAGGCGTCCTCAACCTTTTGACTAACGCGTACCATCTTAACCAAAATTGAGAACCTTTAGTACAACCATTACAAAGTACTACTACTACCACAACTACTCTTGAACAAAGCTCAGATTTACGAGTGTTAGAGAAAAAAACTAAATCAGGATTTTGAGGTTTTCATTTTAAAATTTAGTAGCTAAAAATACGAGGGTTGGAACTTTAATAGTGGCAACTATTTATTTACAAGGAATACAAAAGTGATTCATGTCACCATGTTTTACAGTTCTTCAATATAGTCGCCAGCATTGTGTACAACCCGTTTCCAACAATGTGGAAGTCACAGAATACCTGTAGTAGCGTCTGTTTTGTTGATAATTTGAATGGACCGGTCTACTGCTGTAAGAAGCTCAGGAACAGTTTGGAAGCGAGTGCCACGAAGTGGTTCCTTCTTCTTAGGAATTAAGTCATAGTCACAAGGGCTTAGATCTGGGGAGTATGGTGGATGGTAAAGCACTTCCCAGTCCCATCGCTTGAAGAAATCAGTCACAGCTTGCACTGCATGCGGCCGAGCATTGTCATGCAAAATGAGAGGAGCGTTCTGCAGAAAGTGTCGTCGTTTTTTCCTCAAAGCTGGTCGGAGATTGTGCTCCAAAAATGAGCAGTAATACCCCCTTGAGCACCAGCGCGCCGGAAATAAAACTCAGTCACGGGACCGAACGCTCTGAAACGAAGCGTCACTACCGGCCCGCGCATTTTAAGCAGTTAAGCCTAAGTTTACAAAAAAATTCGTATAAAATCAGCATTTTAATAAAAAGACTCCAAATTTATAAATTATATATATACTATACTTCTATTTAATATGTATTAAAATAAAAAATATAACGTTAATACAAATGAATGAAATATGCAAAAAACTAAAATTATTACTATGCACATGAAAACAAATACTATACACAATAAAACAAAGCTGCAAATATTACAAACACAAAATAAAAAAAGAGGAAATTAAGAATAATAATATATTCTGAATAAAATCGAAATTTAAAAATTCTGCTGTGTGTGATATAGTTCAAAACAAGGATCCACACAGAGTCCAACATTGCATATTTTGCACTCATAATATGGCTAATATTACTCATCCCGCTAATCCGCTGAATGTACTCCCCCATATTCTCCTAATGAAAAAAACAAAGCAATAAACAAGTCACTTGAACTCACACGTGCCCTTTCAAACACCCGTGTTTCCCAGTTTGTTTATATTAACTAGAAGAAATTCTTTCTTCCATTTCACTATTTGATTAATTCATCTATTTCGAAATCTCGCTCTGTCAAACCTCAAAAGACAAACGCAATTCTACTCCAACATTTCAACTAATAAACGTTCCATAAATTTCCACAATCTGTCAAAATATAAACACAGCGAGCAATAAATCCCAGCCCTTTAAAGAGCCTTGATTCTCACTTTGTTTACATCAATAAATATATCAAATACAGAAGCATAGAACAGAAACCAATGCCCGTTCATGAAGGTCAAATACCATATGAGTCGACCGTTGTGAAAACCGTTGCCGTTTAACGCCATCTAGTAGCATTTAAAAATTCAAATAAAACTTTCCGATTTCCGATTACGCATACGCGACGCTGGTCTCTCCATATCAATCGGAGCTCTTCGCGTGGAAGCGACGCTGGGCTGATAAGAGTGGAATCGCTGAGTCGCGTCCACGCGACCTTGGTCACGAACGGGATACTGCTCACTGACGGTCTGCTGTGGGGAAACGGTATGAGTTAGGATGACACTATCACAGTCGTACACGAGAATCACCATAACTTTCACATTGCTGGGGTTCTGACGAAATTTCGATTGTCGTGGGGACCCGTGATGACGCCATTCGTTTGATTGGCGTTTCAGTTCTGGCTGGTACGATCGGGCCCAAGTCTCATCCAGCGTAATGATACGGCGTAAAAAAGCATCTCCTTCGCGCTCATAGCGCTCCAGGTGGGTTCGGGCAGCATCGTATCGTAGCCATTTATGCATTTCCGTCAATTGATATGGAACCCATCGTGAAGCAATTTTTCTCATGGACAGGCGTTCCTTCAGAATGTGCAGCCCAGTCGTATACGCTAATCCTGTTTGTCCGGCCAGCTGACGAATCGTTTGGCGGTGGTTACTGTCCATTAGTGCGGCAACAGCTTGCACGTCTGCATCGCTGACACTCGGACGACCTGGCCGCAGCATGTCTGCAACGTTTTGGCGTCCTTTATTGAATGCTTTCACCCATCTTGCTACGGTTCTGTAAGATGCATATTCCCCGCAAGCCTCTTGAAGCCCTTGATGACACTGTCGTGCTGTACGACCTCTTTCACATTCAATTTTTATCCAACATCGTTGTTCTTGTTTTGAAAACATCCTGACAACACTTACTTTAGACCGCGAGCTAATACAAGGATTCGTTCTTCGCCTCACTCCGCATGCGCGTGACTTAGGCAGGACGAGTCTTTTTGCTGAGAGGTAAGAAAGGTATGTAGTTGACGTGTGGTATACGCGATATTCTTTGTTTTTTTTTTTCGTAGCGTTTTTACTACTGTGTTGCCACCATTAAAGTTCCAACCCTCGTACTTTGCTTCTTTTCGTACCACCTATTTTTCCCTTGCGTAGAACTGATAATAACTGGTTAATTAACATGAGATAACTTAAACATTAAGCACATATTAGCAATTAAATGAAATAAAATTATTCAGGATCATAAATATAGTTTGATTTAATAAACTAATAGTAATAAAAGGAGTCATCAGTGGCACATCTTGATTTTAAAGAACATTTGATACTAGTTTATCCACATCCCAGGGAAATATTTCTTCCTTGTATGGTAATCCATATAGTGATGTTGCTATGACTTCGGGGGGGGCATTTACTGGGGGCTGCTTTTTGTATGGGAAATATATTCTAGGGATCAATAATATGGATTTCCAGTACAGAAAGACAAATTGTAGCAAAGCTGGACTGTAGCAAAGTTCGCTAAGATGGCGAGATGTCTTTGCAGAGGATTAAAATTCACGTAAATTAAATCACAAAAGAAAGCCAGTTCGCTCTTTGGGATTAGGCTCCAAGTCAAACTACTAGTATTCAGCCATCTTATCACTTGGTCACTGGCGAGTTCAAGAGATGCCGAATTCCGATACGATACTAAATTGGTGAAATAATTGTATTTAAAAGTATTACGATAGCTTCAGTTTATTTCTGTGTCTTCTTTACCCGTGGAATCTTTTGAACACAAAAGAAGAATGGCAGTTAAATTATTATCACATAAATAATGAAGTATTCCTCACTGAGAGAGAAATACTTCCAAATTTATTCTATTACTGCTTGAACAGAAGATCAAGAGGTGAAGTACACGCGTTTTGAACTTTTGTATTTTAATTCTAAAATATAATTTCCCAAACAAAATTCCAGACATTTTAAATCTGCTTCGGATTTTTCTTACACTTGTTGCAATTATGACTTGCTGTGAGAGGAGGTTTCTGGAGAGAAATTGGTTAAGTATTCTCTAGGATTTAAAAATATTTATATTTAATAATACTTTGCACTGTCTCCAGAAGAGTATGGAGTTTTGGATTTGATGAATAAGCGAAATCGAAACTGATCAGCCAGAGCATTTCATAAGTGAAATAAAGGCTTATTTTGGTCTTAAAAGAAACAGAATATTTATTTTTACAATTTCCATTTTTGTTTGCAGCATGTTACTTATTTTTTACACAAAAATATAACAAACTTTTAAGAAATAAAGCTTACGCAACGCTTATCAAAGAACATGCCACGTAACGACGTTTTTAGCTCGACACGTTGTTGCCACACGGCGAATCTTAATAACTATCCAAAACATTACATCATGTTGCCATATAGGAAGTCTTAATTATATATAAACATTAAATTATGTTCCACTACAGAGTAAAGCAGAAGATCCTCATCTAGAAAGTCATCGGTGATACAAATTTAGCTAGAAAATCAGCGACGATTTTGCTAGCAAGAAGAAAAAAAAAAACAAAACAGCAGTTTAAAATATTAAAGATAAAGTTTCATTAAAAGACCATCATAGGCTAGGCCTTTTATTTATCCCCCTAAATTTGCATTTAAAATTTTATTGATTTGATTTTCCGTGTGCATTGCGTGGGGTGGCAAAACATCCTAGCTACACTACGAATGCATAACAAGTATTCTACTGGGCTGGCTTATTTTATTATCACGTGCTATATATCCTTGTCTATTCGATCTGCAAAATCAAATTAGTGATTGGATTTATTTCTCAGTAGTATGACTAGTATGGGCTAAGATAGAGCCGCCGTTATTAGTAAAAATGTCATAGGCCTTTTATTTATTCCCCTGTCTATCCTTTTGACACTTTGCTGATTGGATTTGCCATGTGAACTGTAAGAGGTGACAAAAGGTCCTCGCTGCGCTATTAAATCCATAACTAAAATTCTAATAATATTGGGTTATTCGATTGTGACCTACTGTAGATTCCTTTCTGTTGGATCCACAAAATCAAATTAGTGATTCAGTTCATTCCTAACTAATATGACTAGTATGGGCTTAGGTAAAGCTGCAGTTATCACTTATATTTTGTATGGTATAATGAAGATGAAAACAATAACATCTTAATTTGTTTCAATGCAACTATGTCTTTTTTCTTCGCTTCGTTACCAGAATCGTCCTTTTGTGTAATATTTTTAACAATATCAAATTTTTAAATCGAATTGTATTTTCTAGAATATGCGTTAATTTATAAAAACGTATTTTATTTCCTCAATAATATTAAACTCTACGCAGTTTGCTCTCTTACCTGTATCCTGACCAACGAAATTTTTCAATTCTATGAATTCCCTTAAAAAACCTTTTAACTGTTGAAAGAACTTCAACCTAATGTTTCCAAAGCGATTTTACTTAACGAACAGTCGCCTTTTTTGTATGTCTCAAGGGACCCACTTGTGTATATTTTTATTTAAAACCTGTTTAATAAATATTAGAAGGTTTTACATTTCCTAAATATTTAAATCGCGCAGCAAATAGAAACTACGCGCATGAGTAAAATAAAAAATAAAATATGCATTGCAATAACGGTACATATCTCTTAAATAAATTGTAATTGGGAAAAAAAAATCCTAATAAGGGAATGAAAAGATATTCATTAGAAGAACATCACTTTCTCTCGAAAAAAAAGGAACTAAAATACATGTGTAAAAAATATCGCGGTTTGCTTTCAGATTTATGTTTATTCTTTTAAAATTAAAAAAAAAGATCGACTTGAAATTTTGAAACATTAATATATGTGCATGAAGTAACATAATTTGAAAAAGCGCATCAAGAATAATTTTTTTCGGCAGCCTTTATTTATGAAATGGTATTAATTTTGCGTAAAATATTTTCTGAAAAGATATTTTACTTATATTTATGAATGCATGCATTTGCCTTTCAGCAATTAGCACTTTTTTCTGAAATAAACAAAAACTGTTTCTCATTAATACTTTATAAATAATTTATTCGATTCTTAAATACTGTCCAAACGTTTTGCTCGAATTTTAAAGAAACTTTCAATTTTGCCACATTTGTAAAATATTAGTTTTATCGACAAGCATTTATAAGATTAAAACAAGTTATCATTAAAATATTAAAATTGTCATTACATTATCATTAAAACCGTGAAATCAGTAAAATATCATATATAAACTCCTTTCCGCAATTTTAAATAGCCCCTTAATTTTTGTTGATTAGCTTATATTTTTTTCTCCGCAAAATCTAATGTGTAGTAAAGAGTTCTATAACATTCTTATAAGGTACAGATGAGGTGTTTCACATATTCAGAAAACGAAAATCTCCACGTGAAAAGAGATAAGGATAATGGCAACATATGTTAACAATCGTTTGGGGAAAAACGTCAACTACTAATTAGACTTTCCGCTTCAAGTAGTTTTTTACAGCTAACAAGTTACTAAATTAATTTATAGTAATATAATTAAAAATTGCTTGTATCACGCGTAAAAAGGTCCTTAAAGGTTTTTACATAACACACATTATAGAAGACTATCTTTGCATTGTAGCACACTGCATACATTGACAATGATGACGAATAACGGCACTAAAGGATGTTGCCCTGGCTATGAATTCCTAAGTATTTGGTGAATCTGCACATGATGATCATTCTAAACTCAATTTCAATACCATTATTTGGATTTTGATATTTATCATGATATTGAAACATACCGTAAATTTCTGTAGGCAGTACATGATTCATATAAATTACAAACCGTTCAAACATGTCTACTTAAATTAGACATAACAGACATGCTTATTAATCCAAACATAATGATCACTGTTCTATTCAGCTGTAGTGACACAACTGAATTTTGATAACAGGTATTTTGTTGTAGTCTTATACCTATTCGTACTCGTTCAAGAAGTAGATTTTAACTAACTTATCCAATCAATCCTAAGTTCGTAACTAATTTAATTAATGCAGATTTAAATTCGTGCATATACATTCGATTTCTATTTAATCCTAAGTTTTTTTAATTGGCGCAAATATACGAGTGCAATCCCCCCAAAAAAAGGTCTCCTAGATTTTTCGATATACAAAGAACCGTTTATTTTCTATAATTGCTACATCACTTTAAAGATTGCAGAATGCTTTATTTTTCAACATAATCGCCATTTCGGTCGATGCATTTTTGTAGACGCTGTGGCAGTTTTACAATGCCCGTGTCATACCAGCTTGCCGTAATGCCCTTCAGGAAGCGTTGAGGAGCTTCAGAAGCATCCAGATGATCCTCCGATCTTTACGCATTTTACGAACTCAACAATCGCGAAACTCAACGAATACGAACTCAACATCGTCGGCAATTGACGGCCTCCCGCTCCTTTCTTCGTCATGAATTTCAGTACGACCGGCTGTAAACTCTCTACACCACTTGCGAACGTTTTTGACATCCATGCACGACTGTCCATACGCTTCTGTCAATAGGCGGTGAATTTCAACCGGTTTAACGCCTTTTGCGTTCAAAAATTTAATAACTGCGCGCACTTCGCGGTAACGTTTATCGGGAGCTCCATTTCGAATCGCTGCCAAGCCAAGACTGAGCATCCGAACGAAGCGCCTGCGTGCTTATGTGGTAGCGGAGAAGGCACCACTCACAACAGTGTTGCCAACAACCGTATTAAAACTTTCTCTACGTCCCCAAAATATAGGAGACCTTTTTTTGGGATTGCCCTCGTATTCGATAAATTTCTATGCGTTACCTATGCTTGATCAATGTAATTTCTAATTTTTATTTATTTATTTATTTATTTATTTGTTTTCATTTTTATAATACAGTAACATTGTGTTAAAATATTCTCTATTATGAATATTTCTATTATGAATGTGAGTTGTTACGTTTTATAGCAATGTTAAGAAATTTATCCTTTCTTTCCTCATAATTCCAGGTAATAAATGAGAGGTCCGGAGTTTGACTGCTGGGATGGTATTATTAATATTAATATTTCACGGTTCCCTGATTGCAAATAAAGTTTAAATCACTTTACAAGCAGCAGGCGAATTAAAAAAGTGTAGCGGACGATAATTCACCACCATCTGGCTTGGACGACTGCCGGACGTTCCTCGACAATCGCCCTTTAAGCAGAGGAGAGTGTAAGAATGTAAAGAACCTTTCCTATCCTTACTGCATGCCTTCGTGGCGGGATTGGAAGCCTGTCAGGCTGGCTACTGGGAGATCCGGAATTTAGCGCCTGGGTTCCCTTTTTTCCAGTATCAGTTTTAAGAGTGGAATAATGGGAGGATTATTTTTCTTTCCTTTCGGCTTGAGAAACATAATTTAAAGGCAGTTTAAGGAAACAGATAATATTTAAAACAAACAATGAAAGAAAAGTAGGTAATATGAATATGCATATTCAGGAAATTATACATCTCTGTAAAATGAAACGAAATATATGGTGTAGAAAATGATTTCAGCACCATAATTTTGCTTTCAAAATTTTATGGGATCAATTGATGTTTAATCATACTTTTGGTGAAATAAGAGATTTTAGTCGCAATTGGCGCGACTTAAAACTCCGATCTAGGTTTGATTAAATTGCTTACTTATATATAAATAAACTAACACTTATTTTAGTTAGCTTGCATATAGTATCTGTGGCTCTGAATGAAAGAAAAATGATATGTACAAAGCAATAAGGAATGTGTAATAATCTTTGCGTTTGTAACTTTACAAATTTGTAGTTACAAGTTTACTAATTTCTGATCAGGGGCTCCGTAACCTTGTTACGAAATATTTGAGTACATCAATTTAAATTTGCGGAAAATAAAATTCAAAATCATTATATTGAAATGATAGAAGTGTGAAAATAGCCATAATCCCAAGTAGCACACGACGATGCAAACTGGTCCGAGAGGTTGCAAAGTATTTGCCGTTGCATCTTGGCAATTCGTCGACGTGGCTGAAACGTCATGATATGACCGCTTTTAGACGAGGTCATTTTAGCATTTTTTTCATAGCTCATCAGCGTTACTTTTAGAATGAAAAGAGACAAAATCTGCCCTATCAAGAATCTGAATTCCGCATAAGATTTACTTTGCAATGTTTCATTACTTTATTTCATCTAAATATATTAATCTAAGGTAGATTCATATAATGAAATGTAAATTTAATATAAATACTTTTGATTTATTAAATTTAATTAGTACTAAAAATACGTGCTAAATAATTGTTTTGTTAAAATAATTAATATTTAATTTTTTTATAAATATTACAGCAAAATATTTAAAAATAAAACTAATCTATGAATTAAGTTATTAAGTTATGCATTTTATATACATTAAAAAATCATATTTCTGAAATGAATGCATATCACAAGTTAGCAATTATTTTACTATTGAAATATGACTTTATTTTTTATTTTTGAAGTAAGAACGAATTCACGGCTGTCCAATACATATGTCGGAAAACTTATCGACAGTCATCAGAAGCAGACATGTACATTATTTACTGGATGCTTATATAAAAGAACATCTCGAGATTTGCGCGCTTTGGCTAGCTGCCAAATTCGAAGAAGCAACTGCGCCATTAATTCAGATTCTAGCAGTTCTATCAAGTAATTTGGTAAAGATGCCATCTGTAAGGCGTTTGAAAAGACTGACTTCATGTTTGAAATTAAATCAAGCAATGACTGATATAAATAATATCACTTATATTTAAAGTAAATGTAATGCACTGTCAGTCAAAGAACGCTATTGTGAATCTTCTCATTGTTCTGTATCTGCTTACTTCAACTGCCTTCAGCAAGTGAAATTCCATTGCTGTGAGCTCCTCTTTGGAAGCCTCTGAATTGAGGAGAATGGTGAATTTTTGCGTATTATGTGTGTGAATATCTGCTTTACAAGGAATGCTACAAGGCTAATCGTGAATCTAGTGTTGAGGCAATAGTGTCTGTGTGGTCTATAGTGGTCTGTGAAATATAGTGTTCGTGAAGTAATGTCTCTGTGGTTTGTGAAATTGTGTCTCTGTGGTTCGCAAAATAGTGTTTGTGTGGAAATCGTTTCTATCTCCAATCACTGTAGTTCCAGGGCTGCAATATTTGTATACTCTTATTAGCTTTGTGCTTCGGTTATAATGGCCTAAGTGCTATATCGCATATCATTCATATTAATCGATTATTGTGTTCATATTGAAACGTTAGCTCCCAGAATTAATTCAGAGAAAACCAAAAATAACATATAACGGTAAGCCACTTTCTTGTTTTGCTGAATATGCAATCAATACAGAAGAAACAACAATTCAAGTTGCTATGGTATGTTCATTATTTTCAAAATACAAAGAAATTATTGGACGCCAAGTTAGCGAAAATCTAACATATGCCAATAAAGTGATGCAAACCATTTCAGTCAAGTTCATTGAGAAACGTTTTGCCCATATATCTCTTACAACTTGAGCTGTGTTTAGATTTCACACGTAGATCTATCTCGACTTATATGTATACAATGAAATAATGTAAATAAACACTAACAAACACAGAAAGTGGCCGTAAATACGCTGAATACGCAAAGAAAATACGTAAAGAAATTATTACGTAAAATGCTTCCTTAAAGTACTAAATAAAGGAACACTATGCTGTAAAATATTATAAATAATAACAATACTATAAAATAAATAATAATATAAATATATAAAATCTAAAAAATAAATTATAAACAAATTAAAATATTTATAAAAGTTTACATAATTTTTGTTCCAATAAAAACGAAGAATGCTTTTTATGTGTTTTTCCCTTCTCTGTTAAACGAAAAATGTTAAGAAAGCAGTATAGTATGCTTGGACATATCTTATAATATTAAACGACCAGTAAACATATTGTTTTGAAATTCTTTTATTGAACCTTGTAAAAAAAGTAATAACAAAACTTTAATACTCTTTCCTTGCCTTTCCTGTGGTAAGAAGAGCAAAGGAAAAACATATTTTGCGAAGAGGCTTATCGTTTCATAGAAGACACCTACTTTTCTATTCAGGCGCAAGAGTAAATAAATAAATAAAGTGTAAACAGCAAAATAAAGGGAAAGGAGGAACTTGTGGGATAGCTGCAGGTATGAAATATTTTCTTTTCGCAGATTTTTGTCCAGCTGTTCAAGTACATGCCTGAGCATTTTATCACGCGAAGTTTCTGAGCGATAAGTTTCTGCTGTTCCGTACAGGTGCTCTTGAGCGAAATTTATGTTTCAGGGTCTTTCAAATACATCGACACATAAATATATATAAGTATAAAAAAGGAACTGTGGATACTTTGAGTAAGGCTGCCAATTTTGTATTGAAATAGTTTAGGAAAAACAGATGTGAATTTTCTTTGCTTTTGCTCTGAGACGTCATTTCAGTGTGGTTACCGAGCAATATAAATTATGAGCGATTTTATATGTTGCAATGTAGACAAGAAAATAAAATTATACTATGGCGTTTTCCTTTAGCTTTGCAGGGAAGAATAATGAATAAAATTCCCTTTAACTTCTTAGTGTTTCCACTGAGAAAAAGCAATTATTAGAGTGCTTAGATACCATTTTGTGCATTGATGTAAAAAATCTGATGTATACACCCCATGACTTCCTTGTACGGAATATTAAATTATATGCGTAAGTTTATTGAGATGAATTAAATCTACTTCGTTGATAGCACATAAACCACAATAAAATAAATGCACACTTTAAAATTCACTATATTTGTTTCCCATAGCATAGCGACACTCTTGCGCTAGGTTTACTTAACAGCGTTCTATTTCATTCATATTATAACTCAAAATGTACAAAATTTATATTATTTGAAGAATTATCTAATCGTTGCCACATGTTCTATTCAAATACTATAATAAATCTAAAACGATTTATAAAAGAAATTCACCTAACAAACAGTTTTTCACAGACGATTCAGTATTTCTAATTCAATTAATTCACTTTTCACTTCGCGACTTCTTCGAAATTAGGCTTAACTGCACTTAATCCAGTTTTTAAATTGTTGATAATTCTACAAATATTGCTTACAGATTTCCTAAAGGCATAACAACTTTAACCATAAGATAAGAACAACATAATTCAATCATTTTAATGCAAAAAATGCTAATTTACAAACATATAAGAGTAAAGAAACTGAGATCACTGAGCCTGGTAACAGAATGAATATATATATATATATGCGTTTGGTGCGGCCGATCGTAACCAAAATACGAGATGCACATCTACATGTTATAGCAGTCCTATAACGTGTAGATGTTATAGGATTTTTCAAAGTTAAAAATTTCAAGGTTCTGAGGCTATTCGTTTTCTGAGTTATGCGAGTATGTACAGACACCACGAAAATTTCTCTTCACAAATCATTTTAAAGCAGTTTTTTTAATTTTTTTAGAGAAAGAGAGTCTTTTGTTCTGTCCTTACGTACAGATATCACGCAAAAGCATCGTTAAATTGCATTCGATAGCAGTCAAAATGGATGTTTTCTTTGAAATATGCTGCCTGAAACCTTTCGCGATTACAATACTTCCTTTTTACTTCGTACAGGGAAGTAAAAATGATGTTACATTCTTCTCGTTTCTACAGATATCAGTAAACACACTGAAGCAAATACATCCAAGAGAAAATCCAAGTTATAAAATTCAGTCATATAAAAATTAAATGCTGTTTGAAAATTTAGAAATTTACCATTTAACGTTTGAAATCCAAGCATATGGTAAATACGTTTTCTGACTTCGAAAATATATTTTTGTCATTAAATTCACTTTAATATCAGTTTCGTACGGTCGCCAAAAATTTTAATTAACGGTATCCAGACTAATTGTAGCTGCACACAGATATTTTCTATTAAACGTAATATGACCAAAAATGTCGTAATCTAAGAGTCTAATTAATTGATGAGTGAATCAAAGCAATGATTCTGTAAACTATATATCAAGAGATACTTAAGTTATTAACTTTTTTGAAACATGCGTTATATACAAAGCACATGCATAACATCTTCTGACTCTCAAATGTTATCAAATCTCGTTATGAGTTCACCTATGAGGCGAGGAAACGTAAACTGGTATTGAGATTTGAGGATATGTATACTTTATTATTTATTAAAAGCTATATGTATCCATTTAAGAATCATCTACCAATATTTAAACCGGTTATTATAATATGAAGTACTTGAAATTCGTTGCTCACAAATTGTTTCGATATTTCAGAACGTGGTTTATCATTAATGTTGAGATGATCATCTCTAAATCTTCTAAACGATTTTAAACTACCTCTCAGAAGCATTATACAATACTTTGTTCGCTTCATGGATTTTTCGGAGACTTGATTTGTTTTTGAAGTAGTTTCGTTGTAACAAAATAAATTAGGTGACCACAAATGTAAGCAAGTATTTAGTATTTTGTATTTATTTTAAAGGCCTCCAATTTTTCCTTGGACAGAGAAAAAAAAGCCAAGATTGTACATTAAGATGTCATAAACAGGAAAAATATCTTTAATATAAAAATACGTTTCCACTTCTTTCGGATTAGCTTATATTTTTTTCGAATTTTTTGCGAAAACTCCTTTATGAAATATCTTCGTTTTGTTATTTTTTTTCAATAATTTTCTAATATCAAACTTACCATCTTATAGTTTTGTTTTGAGGTCTCCCAGTCTTGTAAGAATAACACTTACTTACATTAACTTTCCTTCTTACGAACTTTTATGCAATATCTTCTTTTCATTATTAATTTTTAATTATTTTCTAACGTCAAAACTTACATTAGAAAATTTAATTTAAATTTTTACGTTTTTGGTCTAACATTTTCCATGTCTATGTTCTCTACCTTTAAATGCTTCAATTTAACTCATTTTAATAATTATATTTACTCATTTTAATTATTAGACATTTCCAAAAATCCCGGTAATTTTCTCCAAAAGTGTTTTAAAACTCCAGTATTAACGGGAGACTTTTGTAACTTAGAAATTTTCGAAATATGACACTTTTAACTATAAAACATTATTCCTTTATTTTTTTCTTAAATTAAAAATGTCATTCTATAGTTTTAATGTTTTAATAACATTTTATGACACATTTACCTTACGTTTTAAAAGCATATTGCGATATAAAATTCTCTTCGTTAAAAATATTTACTTAAAACACTGTAAATAAATTTAAGTTCATTACAGCGTAAGAAGGAGTAATGATGAATTTTTTTCACAATTTTAAAGCGAAGGAATTTAAATGAAAGTTTTTGATTAAGCTGAGCAGTTTCTGTAGTTAAAATGTACAAGAAAAGTACTTCTATATTACATTTTACGAGGCATATTTACTAATTTACCTCAATACTATGCAATATGTTTCTTTCCTCATATCAAACCAAATTTCAGTGAATTAACGTCTTAATACACATTGAATAATTCTCCAGTATATGTTTCTGAGGGTAGTATCTGAAGTATCATGCAAGGCAATTACATGATCACCTTGTAGAAAAAATTCTATTGGTGCTCATGTTTTCGAAGCTAACAAAATATGAGCTGAAATTTTTTTAATAAAGGAAGCCCATGTAAAGGTTAAGAAATTCCTTCCCAGGCCAGTGTTTATTTATGAGGAAACTTGCTTAATATGAAAATAAAAATGCTTAGGAATAAATAAATAAAAAAAGAGGTAGAATACTACGGATAGAAATCAAGTCGCAGATGTAAACTTTGAGATCAATCCAGTGCTTGTCATCACTCAGAGAATTACAATTCGTTATCGCGTTATTGCATAATTTTTTCCCCACGTGTATGTACAATTTTTCAAGAAACGAATCTTCCACTGCAGTGCTGTGTGATAGATAATACATACGTGAACCATCCAGACATGGCATGCGCTTGGCATAGGAATAGACAGATTTTATCACCTTGAAGTTTCTGTCTCCTAACAGCTCCTAACTCCTAATTAGCTGTGTCCACCTTTAAGGAGCTCTACACCAAAGTACCTTTTCAAAGGCGCTTTGAGGAAACCCCTGATACAAAATAAGCACTCAGAGCTTCTGAAAATTGTTTAATATTCACCATTACTTAAATCGTTTTAGACAAAGTTTGGTAGCGAGTGATTTACAGGACCATGAATTCAGCTTGGTTGAATATATAGCTAGTTGTGTTCCACGCAGAGATTGACTTCTATGACGTTGAGGATGATGACATTGTGTCTTTAGATAAAGGGACAGTAATAGGAATTAACACTGAAGATGTAGGGGAGTTCCTAGAAGATCACATAATGAACCTGGCTCAAAAGAACGAGAACAACTTTAAAAGGAGCCACAGAAAGCGACTGTAGAAGAAATGTCTTCAGAGGAGGAAAGAAAAAGATATAATGTTCTTCGCTGTTAATTTCGCGATTTTTTTTTAAATAGGAGGGTGTGTGGGGTGAAACCCGAATTATTACTAAGTGGAGAAGAGTGAATTTAAGAGAGATAGAAAAGAAAAGAAAAAAATAAAGGCAGTAGGTATCTAATATTTATATGGCAAAGGATTTCTACTAACATCCGGCCGCTTTTCCTTCTTTTAATCTTACGCTAGCAAATTTAATTAAACGTATCCTATCCTTTGAATATTTATTACTGTGCTTCTATTGTGTAAAGGATACAGTACGCACGCGTATACAACGGAAGAGAACACCGAAATGCACAATCGACAATGTACCATAGGGCACCTCGGAGCTGGAAGTACAAGAAATGCTACAAAAGTCTTGCAAACTTGGGAATGAATAGTGTAGAGTCCTCTTCAAGCGCCCGGATAGAAGGAATAGAGCCACAAAGTGGGTGATTGAATGTACCCCTGGTGCCTTTCATGTCCTTATGTCCAAACGAAGATTGTTCCAAGGATGGAAGAAACATAGTATCTACGAGTTTACAGGAGCCAAGCGCTGTTTCCGCTGTCAGGACCTGGAACATACGTCGAAAGACTGCTGCCACAGGCCTTACTGCGCTTACTGCGGAGGCTGTCATGACATTAGCGAATGTAAGGCGGACTGGCCTGAATGCATTAACTGCATCATAGCAAACAGAGATTCAAAAGTTAAAGTGGATACACACCATGCAGCGTACGCAGCAAACTGCCCAACATTCCATGCGCACATCCAGAAGATTAAAGCACGTACTGACTACGGCGAGGACAACTAATTTAATAGCCTAGCAAGCAAGGCATCGTCTACCTACTACAACAGCCAGTTCACTTAATAACAAGCGCACCTCTCTAGGAAGCAAGTCAAGTATTTTCACAGTTAGTAATTTTACCTTAAAAGTCAATTAATTTACAAAAGTAATGGAAGTGAATTCAAGAACAGAGGAAAGCAATGTGCTCAAGTTTGTCCAAATCAACCTCCAAAGAGCGCGCGCGGCTACTGCACAGCTAGTGCAATATGCTATGGAGGAAGAGGCAGACTTCCTTTTAATTCAAGAACCTTTTCTTTATGCAGGGCAAGCAGCAGAATTTCCCCTCCAATGGACCGTCATCCAGGATTCAGGAAGTGAGGGAACAAGAGCGGCAGTAGTTTGTTGCCACAGCAGATGGTTGCCAGTTGTGCTAGCAAAGTTAAGAGACATGGTCACAATTGCAGTCGAGGCTATGGGACTGAGTGTCCTGGTCACGAATGTTTACATTCCACCTACAGTAGACGTTTCTCCCACATTAGATGCCTTGCAGAATATCCTTACGTCCTACCGCATGCACACCATGTATTGGCAGGAGATTTTAACTCTCATGCGGAGGACTTCGGATATCCGACCACAGACCCAAGAGGTAGAGAAGTTGTGGACTTCATTGCATGCAACGGACTCATTCTTCATAACGTGCCGGACAGTCTGCCGACCTTCGAGACCCAAATGGGAAAAGGATGGCCGGACAACTCTGTCAACAGCGCGTCTGGCTCAGAAAATACAGCACTGGACCGTAAGTGACACTCCCTCAAACTCGGACCATCGCTATATAACGTTCCAGATAGGTCAGCCACATGCGCAGTTTATGAACAAGCGTTATAGAACCAATAGCAGAAAATTAAAACAACTTGTAAGCAGGCTAGGACCAGTACTAGAGCAGGTGGACGAGGCACTTATGAAATGTCAGAACATAAAGGATGCTGACGACTTAACCACCAGTATGATACGAGAAATTCAATCTATCTGTGATGCCACCCTAGGCCTGAAATCACCAAAAGTTTTAAGAGTGGCAAACTGGTGGAAGAAAGAGCTCCGTGCACAGCGCAGTCGCACCAGGGCATTTAGGCGTAAGATGAAGAGCGAAAGAGACCCAGACAGGAGGCAAGCCCTTAGTGTTCTTTATAATAAAGAGCAAGCTCAGTACAAAAGGGCAATTACAGCCGCAAAACTTGCCAGCTGGAGGGAGTTCTGTACTAAGAATGTAGAAGTCTATGGTGCTCTCCACAAGATAGCTTCGAACAAAGTTTACAGACCACCGGAGCTAAGAGCCTTTGCAGGGCAGCAGGCTGGACACATAACAGAAATCACGCTTAGGACAATTCTTCACGCCGTACTTCCGGAAGAGGATATTACAGATCCGTCAGACCACCAGGCTTATACGCTGCACACATCTGTCCCAGATGATATGCAATTTACGGAGAAGGAAGTCTCCACAACGATCAAAATTCTCCCGAAAAGTAAAGCCCCTGGTCCGGACTCAATAGACTATCCAATCTTGAGAGCAATACATAAAGCAAGATCCGGCTTTCTCACGCGTTATTTTAACAAACTGCTAGCACTGCATAGCTTTCCGGAACCTTACAAAACGGGGCAGGTTGTGCCCTTTAAGAAGGGAAGGATCCAAACAGCCCATCCTCTTTTAGGCCGATTTGTCTTCTCCCGGTAATAGGGAAACTCTATGAGAAGCTGCTAGTCCAACGGCTTAAATTTCATATGACGCAGAGTGGGGCAATCTTTGACACACAATATGGATTCAGAGAGCTACGCTCAACGATTGCTGCCCTATCAAAGATAAGAGACTATATCAGCCACTTGCATGAAATGAAACAGCATGCAGCGGTCCTAAGTCTGGACCTGCAAAGCGCATTTCACTCTCTGTGGTGGCCCTCAATTTTAGAGGCACTGCACCAGGCAAGGATCCCTGATAACCTCTTGCAGGTTTTCAAGCAATACCTGTCCAATAGAAAGTTCATAGTAACACACACTGGCGGTGTCATAACCAGAAGCCAGACAAAAGGCTGTCCACAGGGATCGTGCGCGGGTCCAGACTTGTCGAACGCAACTTTCGATTCCATCCTACGATACGAATGGCCGTCCCATACCCAGATAGTAGCCTTTGCGGATGACGCGACCTTTGTGGTGGGCGGCAAGAGTAGAGATGAACTGCAGCAAAACTGCAATGATGTAATTGATACCTTCTCTCGGCTATGTCAGGAGAAAAAGCTAATAATTTCTGAGGCAAAATCGAAATATATAATTTATCATATGTTGGTTGTGCATTAGCACTGAAGGCGTAATGAGTACGTTTCCTCAAGCACAGAATTAAAGAATCATAAGTCAAAAGATTAACTACGAAATCTTTATTTAATAAGATAATTTGTCTTAACTAAAGCATAACAAAAAGTAATAATCTTCACAGACATTAAAATTGAAGTATTGAAAAAAATAACTTACAGAGAATCATCATCAGTACTAAATATCATCAGGCTTACCTATATTAGGCAATAAGAAAATAAACAGGAATATACTTTGCCATCGTACCTGAAAGATAAGAAAGTACTATTGGATTACACCTTTGGCCAGGTACAAGTAGCTAGGGTGAAAATCAAATATTCTGCATTGCACACGAGCTTTACTTTCTCTCGCCAATATATACCTTGGCGCACGTTCGTTTCGTATGCCTTTCGAGTTTCATTATGCAAAATACCTAAATTTATGCTAACATTGCCCCTGTTTTGCTAATGAAACTCATACCAATTGTAATTTATTCCTGCAAAACTGAAATTTAGCTTTAGGAATTGGTTTTGTCATAATATCAGCAATTATTTGCTCTGTTGAAAGATAAGCAAGTTTTACTATTCCTTTGTTATTCAAGTCGCGTATATGATGAACTTTTGTATCAATATGTTTTGTGCGTGAACTGAATTTTTCAGATTCTACAAGTCTTATAGTAGACTGATTATCTTCAAATACCTTTATCGGTAGAGTTTGGGGTAGATTGAAATCTGTTAATTTTAATATCCATAATAGTTCTTGCGTAGCTTGCGATAGTGCAACATATTCAGCTTCTGCTGAGGATAAAGAAAAACAAGTTTGTTTTCTTGAAAACCATGAAATACAGTTCCTTCCTAATAAAATAACACTTCGTGATGTAGATTTTCTATCTTCAATATCTTGTCCCCAATCAGCATCTGAATAAACTGTAATATTAGGTTCTTCACTCGACGAAATTTGTAAGGATAGGTTCTTTGTCGTGTTTAAGTATCTAATGATTCTTTTAACAGCATTCTAGTCCTTTTGACGTGGATTATTACACCTTCTGCTGAGTATGTGAGTTGAAGCTGTGATATCTGGTCTTGTGATAGACGATATATACAAAAGACTTCCAATAGCTTGGCGAAATTTATCATTTGAAGTTAGGAGATTTTCTTCCTTGTTTAGGTTATAATAGTTTGTTTCCATTGGTGTGCTGGCGGGTTTCGCTTCTTCAAGTTGAAATTGCTTGACAAGTTGATTTATTTTATTTTTCTGTGATAAGAGATAACTTCCATCTTCCTTGCGATTTATTTCCATGCCTAAGAAATATTTAGCTTCACCAAGATGCGTTATTTGGTAACGTTTCTTTAAATCATTAATTGTTTGAAGAATTATTCCTTCTTCTGTAGAACTTATTAGGATGTCATCAACATACACTATTAAATTAATTCTTTTATCACGAACCACTTTTGTGAAAAGACACGGATCTGCTTTGCTTTGACTGAACCCCAGATTCTTTAGTGTATTTTCAATTTCTGCATTCCAGCACCTAGCTGCTCGTTTGAGACCATAAATCGATTTCTGTAATTTACAAACTTTATGTCTTTCTTCCGGAACCACGAATCCTTCTGGTTGTTCCATATATATTTCTTCATTTAAGTTGCCGTACAAAAAAGCTGTTTTAACATCTAGTTGATGTACCTTGGCATTATTATACGCTGCCCATGCTAAGAAAACTCTTACCGTAGTGTGTTTCACTACTGGTGAAAAAGTTTCATCATAATCACTGCCGTATTTTTGAGTAAATCCTTTGGCTACTAAGCGTGCTTTGTATTTTATACTTTTACCAGTTTCATCATATTTTGTCTTAAACACCCATTTGCTGCCTACTGCATGTTTTCCTGGTGGTAATTCTAAGTTTATAGGTTTCATTTTCTTTTAGAGAATGTATTTCTTCTTGCATAGCCTTGATCCAAGCTTCTTGTTCACGTTTTGGTAAGTTTAGAATTTCTTCAAAGCTTTCTGGATCTTTAATTTTAAGTAAGATTGATTCTTCGTCTTCTGCTTTATAAGAGAATCTTTCCGGTGGGACCCCTTTGGTTGATCTGCTAGAAACCCTTCTTTCTACATTTTCTTCACATTTAATTAACTCTTCGGAACTTTTTGAATCTTCTGTAAAATCATCGCCAAGAGATGTTTCTTCATTATTTTCTTCATCATCTTGCGAGTTATTGAAGTGAATTAATTCTAAATCTTCAGCATTATTTTCTGCAAGTTTGTCAGGTAAAGACGAGTTTTCTGAAAATTTAACAGTTCTACTTACTATTATTTTTCTTCCACCTACATAAATCCTGTATCCCTTACTTCGTAAATCGTATCCTACGAATATTCCTTCTTCAGCTCTGTTGTCGAATTTACGCCGTTTTTGTTTGTTCACATAATAAAATGCTGTACAGCCAAATACTCGTAAGTGACTTAAGTTTGGTTTTCTACCATTCCACAATTCATGTGGTGTTCTATCTGTGGCTTTAGTTGGTAACCTATTTTGAAGATATGCAGCAGTAGCTGCTGCTTCAGCCCAGAATCCTTTCGGTAATTTAGAGTTTATTAGCAAGGCTTTTGTCATTTCTATTAAAGAGCGATTTTTCCTTTCTGCGACGCCGTTCTGTGCCGGACAATAAGGAACCGAAGTTTGGTGAAAAATGCCGAGTTTCTTTAAATAATTTTCAGTACTTTCGTTACAGCATTCTGTACCGTTGTCGGATCTGAGGACCTTTATTTTCTTTCTAAATTTATTTGTTGTCGATGCAACATACTGTTTAAGTTTCTCGAATACTTCATCTTTTGAAGTAATAAAATAAATTTGAGTATAACGCGAATAGTCATCAATGAAAGTTACGAAATATCTTTTCCCTCCTAAGCTGTTGACTTCAATTGGCCCACACACATCTGTGTACACTAAATCCAGTGGATTTTTAGATCTAAAACTAGTTTTGGGATAAGGTGTTTCAGTTAGTTTCGCTTTTACACAAGTAGAACATTCCACACTATGAGTGCATTTGCCAAGTTTAATGCCGTCTGCCAAATCATTTTTCTCAAGTGTTTTTATGGCATCTATATTTCTGTGGCCTAATCTTTGATGCCATTTTAGTATACAGTTCGTATTTGAACATGAAACATTATTAGCTAAGTATGCTTTCTCATCAATTGGGTTTACGGTCAATTTATATAAACCTTGCTGAGCGTTGCCGTCGGCTACGAGTATATTGTTACGCTTTATGTAACACTTATTACTATCAAATGTAACAATGCAACCTTTATTGGTAACAGATTGAACAGAAAGTAAATTACTATCTAAACCTGGTACATACAATACATTTTCCAATTTTATTTGTGTAACCTGACCCTTTAAGTTTTGAACTTTAAAATAACCTTCACCAATACCATAAGAATTTAATTTAGCACCATTGGCTACAGTTAGTATTTGTTTATTAGAGTCATTTAACTGAGAGAAAAATTTTTTATTACTCGTCATATGAGTGGAGGCTCCTGAGTCGATAACCCATTCTTGGGTTTGCGTATTTTCATGTTTATTTTCCACTTTTAGAACTTGATTAAACTGAATCTGCGAATTTTCAGTTTCAATACTTTTAAGATACTTATTTTCTTTAAGTTTTGTTATGTTTTCTACACTTTGTGTATTTGCTATTTGGCATGCATTACTTTTATAATTTTGAGAATAATTTCTTAATTTACTATTATTTACATCTGTTTTCGGGGAAGTTCTAGCGTTGCGTTTTAAATGAAAACAGTCATTTATCGTATGGTTATTTCTCTTACAATAAGTACAAAATTGTGTAACATACTTTGGTTTATTTTCGCTTTTACTTTTTAAAGCAACTGAATCGTACTTTTGAACTTTCTTAGTTTCCACACGTCTACAATACTCATCTATTAGTTTGTTTTTAACATATTCTAGCGACAATTCAGCTTCCGATTTACTTTCTATTGCAGTTATTAAGGAGTTGTATGAATTTGGTAAAGAACATAGTAGTATTGCGATTAAGTTATTTTCTTTAATTTCTTCACCTATACTACGCAGCTTTTCAGCCAATTCTAGTACTCCTTTGATATGTTCCTGCATTTTAGAACTTTCATTATATCTAATGGAATATAATTTTCTAAGAAGAAATAACTTATTTGTTAAATTTACACGTTCATGGACACATTTTAACTTCTGCCAAACTTCTTTTGCAGATTTACTATGTAAAACATGGATAATTTGCGAATCCGAAATGCTTAGACACATTAAAGCTTTAGCTTTACGATCATTCTTTAACCAAATATCAGTATCAGTTTCCGGTTTTTCTTCGAATGCAACATCATCTAAGCCTTCTTTTATTAGAAGTTGTTTTATTTTAAATTTCCATACTAAATAATTTTCATCTGTTAATTTTTCTATACAAATTGATTCTTTTAGAATAGACATTATTACTTGTTACAATTATTCATATAAACTTTGTGACTAGTTTTTTTTTTTTTTCAACAAAAAGTTTTAACACTTTATGCCCCTGGAATCTTACAACATTACTTACAAAATTTCAATTTCTCAGTCTCATAATCACTTGTTGGTTGTGCATTAGCACTGAAGGCGTAATGAGTACGTTTCCTCAAGCACAGAATTAAAGAATCATAAGTCAAAAGATTAACTACGAAATCTTTATTTAATAAGATAATTTGTCTTAACTTAAGCATAACAAAAAGTAATCTTCACAGACATTAAAATTGAAGTATTCAAAAGAATAACTTACAGAGAATCATCATCAGTACTAAATATCATCAGGCTTACCTATATTAGGCAATAAGAAAATAAACAGGAATATACTTTGCCATCGTACCTGAAAGATAAGAAAGTACTATTGGATTAGACCTTTGGCCAGGTACAAGTAGCTAGGGTGAAAATCAAATATTCTGCATTGCACACGAGCTTTACTTTCTCTCGCCAATATATACCTTGGCGCACGTTCGTTTCGTATGCCTTTCGAGTTTCATTATGCAAAATACCTAAATTTATACTAACATCATAAGCCAGGCCAAACTTTAATAAGAAACCCAACCATCCAGCTTAATGGGAAGACCATCAAAAGGGTCAGAGAACTAAAACTCCTGGGTATTATATTGGATGAAAAGTTCACCTGGCTGCCTCACCTTATAGCCCAAAGAGAAAAGGCTCGCCGAATCGCAAACAATCTGCAAAAAATGCAAGGCCCGCACTGGGGCCTTCGGCCCAATATCTACAAGATACTTTACTCCACTGTCGCGGAGAGGGTCCTAAGCTACGGAGCAGCCATCTGGGCAGCCCCGATGACAGTCAGAAAGGCAAAATTGCTAAGTAGTGCATAGCGACCATTTGTCCTGGCCATAACGAAGACCTACAGGACAACGTCGACAGCGGCCGCTTCGGTATTAGCAGGGCTTATGCCGCTCCCAATCAAAGCGCAGCAAGAAACCTCAATTGCAAAGGTGACGCAACTCCAACAGCCATGCACATACGGTGATACATGCTATCTGCCAGAAGTCTACGAAACACGCAGGTCCAAACTAAGCACACATCCTTCGGAATATGGACTGGGCATAAGGACTTTCCACTCACCAGCGTTAACCCCGCGCTTAGACGGACCAGGAGCCGTGCTTTGTACAGACGGGTCAAAATTGATAACGCTGTAGGCAGTGCCTATATGGCCTATATAAATGGAAACATAGCAAAGGAATGGAAGGGTCGTCTGGGCGCACAGAACTCAGAGTTCCAAGCGGAAGTAGTTGCCCTCACAAAGGCAGTGAAATGGGCAATTGACACACGGCAGAGTCGAGCTACGATATTTACTGACAGCCTGTCAAGCATTTATGCTATCAACAACCCTCTCCAGCGCTCCGCACTAATCTCGCACCTGCAAGAAGTCCTCCGTCTACAAGAAAAGTCAATGGGAATCCAAATTTCCTGGGTGAAGGCGCACGCCGGAATCCAGGGAAATGAAGCAGCAGACGCTCTTGCCAAGAAGGCTGCCCAAAATGAGGAAACGGAGCAGGTTCAGGTGCCCCTGCCCCGGTCATGCCTAAAGAGGCAAATAGAGGAGTCCGCCATTGGAAACTGGCAGAATGAATGGGACCAAATCCCGCAAGGCCGCAGAGCATATGAGTTCCTGCCTAAGGTAGAGGTGGACCGGCTCATCTCAGCGCCCTACCTCACGCGATATATAACAGGCCACGGCCCCTTTCCGACGTGCTTTGCAGAAAGGGGTCTAGCAACAACTGATATGTGTGTTTGTGACAACGTGGGCTCACCAGACCATTATGTCACGGAGTGCCCCTTAACAGCAGAATGACACATCAAATTCCCATCCACCAATGTTCTGCATTTCAAACGCCTTCTCATAAAACATCGAGGCACGCGGCAAAAGCTTAAAAGCATAATGGACAAACTAGAAAATTGGGCATAGACCTCTGCAGCCCGGAATAGGGCACATGCAATAAACACAATTGGCATAAAAGCGTCTTACAACTGTGAAGTCTCTAGATGGTTGCAGGGCCAGGGTAATACCCGAGTAGTCATAGAAAGCCGTCTGGGTGCCCTGTCCTGCTGTCACCTGTCACCTGTGTGTGGATTGGTATTGTGTATGTGTTAAATTCAATCATTTCAACTGGTTTTATGTTACGAACTTGCGTATTCTTTTATACGCAGTCAGTTTGGAACCGGGGATGAATTAACCCATTTTATATTAATTTACATTGTCAGGACTGCTCTTCTTTCTAATTGCCTTGTGAAACATCCAGAGATCTTGAATGGGAACAAGAAGCTTACTCAAGCTATGTTCGTGCGTGCGTGGGACAGACAACAGAAGTAAGAAGGATTAACTTTACCCCTTTATTTCTCACAGCGTACAGGCTCTCTCGCACTTCGGGATACAAAGACCAACATTTTTTTATCTAAAACGTAGAAAATAAGAAATATTCACTTAATAACTTACTTAACTAAATAAGAATTAAACTTAAATTCATTATAGAGACTATTGATACGAAGATTGGCCTTTTGACACTACTTAATTAGTTTCAAAAGGTTAGTGAACTATGAACACAACACGTTTTTCTGAAAATCTTAAAACATCGGTTGAGAAGTGAAAGAAGAAATCGTAGCGAGTAGAGTTGGCTTTACAGTAAAGACAAGAAAGTGAAAGTCTTAAATTTGGCTATCTTCAGGTCTTGAAAGGAAAACGTCATTGGAGAGCTATAGGCAAGAAAATCATGTCACGTCTTTGTAAGCCATAAATCTTATGACAGAGTAATAATATTATTTTTTACTCTCGTTTTTTTATTACATTCATAGGTTCCAGCGTAATTTGAAGTTTTTGTACGGGTGACTTGGCATTTCTGACCTTCTTTGCTACATCTGTGATTTAATGCAGGATTTCGCGAAATTTTCTGTCTTGGAGAAGGTTGTTGATAACATTATCAGTGAAATACTCCGGCGCATATGGACAACAGTTATCTACATGGCACGTCATACGGAAATTGACGTCTCTGGCAGGCTCATTCACCGGAGCTGTCGAAGCAGTATCCATACAGCAGAACACGATCACGGTTCTGGTGTACCATAGGCATCTGGAAATTTCGTAAAAGGTCGGTCATGAAGGCGCCTAAGGTACATTTTTGCTGATATGTCGAGTTCTACATGAGAAATAAAAATCTGCAATTATATGTAAGAAATAAATACGTAATGAAAAAAACATGTGGCGACAAATCTAAAATAATCCCTAAAGGCGGCAACAACTAGATAAATAACTAAGTAAATCAATCCATAATATTACAATAATTACAATAGGATTTAAAGACTTACAGCAACATACACTTACGAAAGTATAACAATTAATTACAGTCAAGACTATGCAAAATATGTTTGTTCAATGGGAAGTAAAATCACAATACAACTAACGGATCCGAAAAATTAATTTTTTTTCAGAGCACATATGAGAACAAAAATGTTCTGGGAAACTCAATATGTCCATTAACACAGTAATGTCGTAGTGCTCATAAACACAATAATAGCTGTTCCAAAACTCTGTACGCTGAACTTGTGGATTCCAGCGCTGATAGATATTTTTAGCAATGAGTAAATCGACTATCTTGCTAAAGAAGCCCGAAATGCTACTTAACGTTAAAACAGTTGAACTCTTGCCAATGCAAGTTTGTTCGGAGATGAGACTTTGGCTGGAGATGTAATAGCCAGCCAAAGTCTCAACTCCCAACAAGTTAAGAATAATTCCATTCCCGAGCTAAACTGAAAAAAAAAATTAATCTACCATAGCTGGACTAAAATCAAAGCACTTTAGAGGAACGAAAATATTCCCTGATGGTCAGCAAATTTATAATTGCAGCCCTCACTGTCCTGGTACACAATTTTCTCCAGTACAATATTAGACTGTCCTGCATTTCTGACCAGACTCCTCAGAATTTATCCCCCCCGGAGTGCCAGCTCCTATATTCTTCGACGATCTTCGATGCTGCAAGAGCTGTTTTTGTTAATTTTGGCCCTATCTGACCTTTCTGTACTAACGTTTGAACAAGACAACAACATGATATATATGAAAAGTAAAACCCAAATTTATTTCCAATTGCATTATAATGTGCACCCTATCTCTCATAAAATGGAATATTCATACATTATCACACAGTACTGCTAACAAGCACAGAAGCGTCTACAGATGACCTAGATCAAATTTTATTCTGCAGATAAAATATATGAGCTTTATTTACTTTGTAGAGACATTATGTATTAATTAGAAAGAGGATTTTTAATTAACCTCAATCCCTGATCAAAGAGTAGTTTTTCATATTTTCTTCTTCGTAGCATGTTTTAAGGAGAAGAAGCTGTTCAGAGATCAATTGCGTCACTTGTTGTAAGGAGTGTTTATCACTCTGTAGCAAACGTAGAAAGGAAATCTTATTTTGCCAACTGGACTTTTAAAATATAGAATAGTAAAGGCACATTTAGATAATTATAACTTAGCACTAAGGTATATATATATATATATATATATATATATAATTTGCACATATTTTTGTATATTAAGGAACGTAGGTTTAGATAATTAACTGAAAGCTACTGTATATGTATATGTAAATATGTAAGATAAAAAATATGAAAGCAAACTTCTAAATTTAATTCACTGTAACAACTTTTATTTTTTGTTTCATTTGGGAACCTCATCTCTCTGTCCTAAAAATATCGCTTAAGTCTAAACTGCATCATTAAATTAATCATGCGATCTTACGTAACTCTTAATGCAGATGCCTCTTGACAAATCACTAAACTGTGAACCAAAACTAAAAACTGAAACTTTTGACTCCCTCCCTTCTTTCTATGAACTGATGCGTCACTTTTGCTTGTGCGTTCTTTTGGCCAGACGTCTTTCTGAAACCATGTGCGTCCTGCTATATTCGCTTCCATGGCACTAATATCAAAATCGTAAATGTTCTTTAATAGGCACGAGGTAGAGTGTTAACTGAATTGTGGCCACAAAATAGGAATTTAAATAAATAAAAGGAATTTAATCCGGCTCGACTGCTGCTTCTTCAAAAATGGATGGACGCTCTAAGCATCAAGTATCTGCAGAATTAGTGTTTCTACGCATCTACGTCTCAGCGTCCGTATTTCAGTGCCTTCAAAATTGTTCTGCTATTACATTCTTAGGCCAGTTCTAATTATGAAAAATTTACACTAGTTTGTTAAGATATGTTCACAGCGAGTCATAGTAAAAGTCCTGTTTCATCGAAAATTTTAATGCAAGTTTCTACCGTATTCACGATTAAATCATTTATGTCGTGTCATCCAGCTACAGTTTCATTATATATATATATATATATATATATATATATATATGTAATAATAAAATTCCATAGTCAAAAATGCAGTTAAAATTCTAACTGTATGTTCTTTTCATTTTTAATGGCGACGGTCTCTCATATGAAAGTACGTGGAATTAAATCCCCAGCCCAGTAGACAAGTTGTTTTTCCCGCCTTTTCTACACGTACAGTTATAGAATGTTCTGGAGATATTTAAAGCGAACTGGAATGGCTGACGTGCCTGACGTCATTTATTGGAAGCTCCGCTTTTCCAGAGGCTACAAAAGCACTCGCAAAGGAATATCGAGGTCTTTTCTTTAATGTAACGATGCAGTAAACTTTATACAAAAAGTTATTAGTAGTTCTTTTTTATTTACTCCGGAGATCTGATTTTTTGTAACTGCTATTTCTCCTGAATAATAATAAATGGATCCTGTTTTCTAAACTTACCATCTGCTACTTTGAGCTACAACTACGTCTATGATTCTTCACCAATCTATTTATTCCGGGCAAAAGCTGGTACATCACATACATACATATATATATATATATATTTGAAATGTAATTTCTCATACATTATTTGTTTTGTGCAGCCGGGGCAACATGAATAAGACAAATTTTGGAATATAAAGTGGTAGGTTTATTTTAGCATCCATCTCACAAGCGTTCTCCTCGTACCTTGAGCAGAAGCCCTACTTATACATATGTGTACGTCACGAAGCTCCTCCAATCAGCGATATTAATTGAAATCACGAGGTGACGCTATCTTCTCATCAGGAGTGTTCTTAAGTACTTTATGTAATATGACAGATTTATTAGTTTGGCGATTTGGCGGGCGCCAACAGGTTAATATATTTTATACTAAAGAAAGGATTTCGCCAAAATTTAGGAACAGGGATGCAATTTAGGTAGAGAATCGCCAACACATTATTAAGCAATATTAATAGAATTTAGCTTAATCAATTGCTTTAAAAATATCATTACAGCTTATCCCCCCCATCTGAAAAGGCTTGCAGTCGCGGCCGTCGACCCAAGACAGTCCAGATAGTGAGAGCAGAAAATTTAGTTATTAGGAAATTAAGTGAGTAGGAAAACTGATTGGATTTACCTCAAGGGACACAAAATGTTTACATAAAATATGACATAAAATATTTGAATATAATTAATACAGTATATAAAATATAATAAATGATTAATGAAATTATATTATAGTAACTAAGTGCAGAACAAATAAAGCACTAATAACATATTGCTGGTTATCTACGCGGCAATAGGAAATAGTAATATAACTGAATTTGTAAGTTTATATCTTAGGGCATGCCATTCACAGTTTGTGTATGAGTCCATACAATCATTAGAGTTGTCATTCAGTCTCATCTTCAGTCTTTTACTGGTCTTTGGAGATCTCCGGATCATTTAATTAGCGCTAGAATTATGGATTAGCATTGGCTCTGAAAACATTTGAGTTTTTATGTCACGATACTAGAGCTCTTATACTCTTGTTGAAAATACACATTTTGATAGGTTTTTAATATATTTTGTCACTCTATTTTTCTCTTATTAATGATAACAAAACAAAATTTAACTTTCAACATCCATACCAGTTTTTTGTACACGATGCTGCAGAAACATAAAATGAAATTCAGAAATTTCAACAACTGAAATTTAACTTTTTCAACTGTTGCTACAATTTATAACACAAACATAGGAAAACATGAGCTCAAGGAAATGTGAGGGTATAGTACTCTACTTGTAGTATAGCCTCAATTGAGTGTTTCCCACACAGAAAGTGCATTGAACCTGAAACTCAAGTTTGAAGGAGCCCAGTAAAAGAAAAGGGCAGACAAACTTTTCAGACACTGAGAGATAAATCAATTATTAAGGGGGTCAACAGGATGAAAACTAAAAGAAGGGTTATGGATAGTTTATTGATTTATAAATTTTGATTTATTCATGATGTAATTTAAAGTTCTCGGGGGGATAATAGAACCTTAATTTTGACGCATGTACAATCTCAGTTGGTTTCTTCGTGTGAAAATTTTCCCTGTCGATTTCATAATTAACTTCAGATAATTTATTCATAATCCGATAAGGGCCTGAATAGGGTGAAGTCAATTTTCTAGTATTTGGGTATTCAAATTCCTCGTAAAGGACAAAATCTCCAGGTTGAAATTTAGATTCTACAAATCTGATGTCATATCTAGTTTTATTCGTTCGGTGGTATTCGATAGTTCTTTTCTTTGCTAAAGTCCTTGCTTCATTTAAGGAAGGGTATTTAATTTGATCAATTGGAGATTCAAAAGGGAGGTTACCAAATAGTAAGTATGCTGGGGTGAACTTAGTTACCGTATGAGGGGAGTTGTTATATTCGATAACAACTTGCTCTAGCACTTTAGTCCACGGTACATTTTTAGAAGAAGAATTTACTTTACATTTTAGTCGACTTACTATTGATTGATTTACTCTTTCTACTTTACCATTTGTCTGGGGATGGTGAGATGAAGTTAAAAGTTGTTTAACATTATGCTTTTTAAGAAATTTTTTAAATCTAGAGGAAGTGAAGGCTGCATTCCTGTCACTCAGAATTTTTTCGGGGACTTGTATTTGAAATATTTGTTTTAGACAATTGGCATAGGTTTCTGAAGTTACACTTTTAGAGGGAAAAGCCCAGACATATCTTGTTGCATGGTCAATAACTATATGTAAATATTTTTTTGTAGAATTATAATAATTAAATCCTCCCACAGTGTCAATAGAGAGACATTCGAAAGGTTTGTCCGTTGGGGGTACGTCTTGCATAAGACCAAATTTTTTCTGTTTTTTCTTTTTATTAAGTTGACAAGTATGACAATGTTTAACAAAATTTCCGATATCTTCGCTAATATGAGGCCAATAATATTGAGAGGTGATTAAGTTAAGCATAATTTGAACTCCCGGGTGACCAAAATTTTCATGTGTTTTATTCAACAATTTTAATCTTAAAGATTTAGGTACTACAATTTTATAAAAATTCTTTTTCTTAATTACCATCATATCATTTATCTCTTGGTATTTTTTTCCGCAGACATTATCAGTTTTTTGTTGTTGGATTATTTCATTTCTATCAAGTAAATGTACATAATGTTGGAGGTGCTGTGAAACAGGATGTCTAGAAAGCATGTCAGCTTCAATATTGGTAGAGCCCTTCTGATACTTTACTTCATAATTGAACATACTTAGTTTGAGTGACCAACGGAAGAGTCTACCTTTTAAATTTTTAACATTTTTGAGCCAAACGAGGGCCGCATGGTCCGTATGTATAACAAATTTTTGTCCATGCAGATAGTAATAGAATTTGTCTAGGGCATCTACTATGGCCAAACATTCTAACTCAGTAATCGTATAATTTTTCTCATAATTTCTTAAAGTTCGGGAATGATATGATACAGGGTGAAGGACATCATTTTCATCTTGTTGTTTCAAAACAGCTCCAATAGCAGTTTGAGAAGCGTCAACAAAAATATGACATGGCCTACTGGAATCATACAATTGTAAAACAGGTTTGGAAATCAGTATTCTTTTCAGTTCGTCGAAAGCTTTTTGACATTGGTCATCCCATTCCCACTTGACATCTTTTTTCAAGAGTCTGTTTAATGGAGCTCTAATAGTTGCATAATTCGGAATGAATCTATGATACACATTCACACTTCCCAAAAGTCTTTGTAACTCTTTGGTGTTACTGGGGTTTTTAAGTTTCTTAATAACTTCTATATTATGGTTATCGGGAATTATTCTACCATTTTTTATTTCATAGCCAAGAAATGTGATCTGATCTTGGGCGAACACACATTTGTTTCGATTCAATTTAATATGCTCCTCTTTAAACACCTCAAATAAAATTTTTAAATGTTCTAAATGTTCCTTCTCAGAGGAAGAGTAAACGATGATATCATCAAAGTAACTGCAAGCGAAATTAATTTTATTTTTTGTTAATATTCGTCTAATTGTTCTGTTAAAAATTGCAGGAGCATTTTTGAAACCAAAAGGGAGTCTTAGCCATTCGAATAATCCAAAATTCGTGCAAAAAGCTAATTTCTCAGTATCTGCAGGGTGAATCGGGATATGCCAGAAACCAGATCTCAAATCAATTGTAGAAAATACTTTTGCTTTACTTAATTTGTCTAACAAAGTGTCAATGCGAGGAAGAGGGTTTGCATCTGTTTTAGCCAGGGAATTCAATTTTCGATAATCTATACATAATCTAGTTTTCTTACCTTCCTCACGTTTAAGTACTAAAGTCACGGGGGATGAATATGGGCTACAACTTTCTTTAATTATACCTGCTTGTAATAACTGATCAATTTGGGTCTTAATTTCCTCTTCTTCCATAGGGGATGTTCTATAAGGTCTTAATGATACAGGCAAATCAGAATTTAAATTAATTCGTTGAGGTTCAATATTAATTTTTCCTACATCATACTTATTTTTAGAAAACACAGATGAATAATCATTTAACAATTTTTCCAAGTTATACCCTTTGTTATCGACAGTATTAGAAACAGCATTTTTCACATAAATGTTAGACTGAGAAACTAATTCCTTTGGATTTGTAGTCCGAGATTTACAGGTTGGAAAATTTCTTACATCATCATCATTATTATTAACACATGGATAAACATTTGTTGTACCACCTTGAAGTTGGAGGTGTAGAGATATGGGTCGGCTGTCAAAATGGCAGTCATCATTAAGTACAATAGCTCTCTGTTTAATTTTTAAATTAGTACAATCAATACTCAACTCAAATAATTTGCATTCATAAAGTCCTAAAATTACATAATTCAAATTATTATCAAGAACAAACAAGGTAATTTGTTTACTAATCCGTCCAATTTTCATTTGTATACAACATATTTTGTTGAAGATTATTTTTCCTTTAGTTTGGGTTACTGAAAATGATCTAACTCTTTGTACTTTTAAACGTAATTTTCTAGCTGTTTTGGAAGAAATTATTGATATGGTGGCACCACTGTCTACAACACACTCTAGACGTTTCTTATTGGGCAAATATCCCGACACCTTTAATAGTCAACTACTGTGAGGGGTTTCTGGGGTTGGTTCTATTGCAAGGGGCATAACATTAGGTGTATCAGATCTCTCCCTTCTGAAAGGACAAACCTGAAACCAGTGAAAAGCATTTGGGATTCCGTTCCGGGTGCAAAGTCTACAGGGACTAGGTGGCAATGGCAATCTATTTTGAGAATTATAATTATGATGGCTTGTAAATCCTGGACCACTGAACCGATTATAAAAATTACTTGGTCTCTGAAAACGTTGGAAATTGTTGGGTCTAGGAGAATCTTGTCTCACAGTAGCTGAAATTCTGCTTCTATTAAATCGATTGTAATCTTGGGGACTGTTCTCAATCGGAGTAACAAATCTGGGAGGTGCACTTTTGATTTGTTGATTTTCTCTAATCTTAATAAGCTTATGGACATGAGTAAGCCAAGAGATGGGGTCAGAGGGTGCGTTGATCGTCATTAAGGATTTTAATTCTATAGGAAGGCCATCCGTCAGACCCTCCAAGATCATTTCATGAGTTAGATTTAATTTTTTACCAATATCTAATTTTTTGCGAAAATATTGCGTTATGTCCTCTTTATGATCGTACTTGTAATTGGCAAAATCACCAAACGTAGTTAAAGTGGGGTCGAAAAAATTTTCCTTTAAAATTTGGACTAATTCCACATATTTAGTAATTTTATGGCAGTTTTTGACATATACGCTAAGTGCATTACCTTTTAGATATCGAGCTACATTATTAAGCTTCCACGTTTCATCTTTATCTAAATGAGTTTTGAAAGTACTCAAGCCATGAATTTATATCCATATTATTCTGCGCATCAAAGGGAATTATACTTGTTTCAGGTTCAGCGCTAGCTGCCCTTAATGAATCATCAGGATCAGAGAGGTTTTCATTAGCCATTATTCTCTTAATAATACTTTCATAAATAAAACTAATAATACTTTCATAAATAAAACTAATAATACTTTCATAAATAAAACTAATTCAAAAATAATACTCTTTAAATTTTCCCAAAACAATATTAAAACCAAAATACATCCTTTAAATACCAAATTTAAAATACATTTATACCAAAATAATACTTTTTAAAATTTTCAAAATAAAAACACTATTATTAAATCAGTAATTATAATTCAATAATAATAATATCATTTGCATCGCCAATCTTTTTACTAATTGCTTCTGTTTGACTTATTGTGACGAGAATAAGAGTGATGAAATCGACACCAAAATACACATTTTTGTATACTCTTGATTAGATTTTCGCAAAACACGATCAATCACCACACAAGCACAAAGCTCTCGAGAGCAACACAGAACGGCGTAGACGTAAGGAAAAATTTCCATCCTCAAAAGTAGGTCAACGGTAAGAGCACATTTGATGAACGACGAACTTTCGATGGAAACACAGATCACACATCACAGGGGGCAGAAGGGTGCTTCTCTGGACGTAAAATAATCTGCAGAATACCAGAATACAGGTAACAGAAGGATGATTCTCTTGAAGCAAGAACGCCTAGCGAAAAATATAGAAACATAGAAGTCGCACAGCGGCAAATTCATCTTAAGTGCGTAACATTTTATCCGTATAATCCTTGGGGTATTTTCTTTTTTAGATAATCCCTTTGAAGGTGGTATCCTACCGGCTTTCTGAAATGTAATTTCTCATACATTATTTGTTTTGTGCAGCCGGGGCAACATGAATGAGACAAATTTTGGAATATAAAGTGATAGGTTTATTTTAGCATCCATCTCATAAGCGTTCTCCTCGTACCTTGAGCAGAAGCCCTACTTATACATATGTGTACGTCACGAAGCTCCTCCAATCAGCGATATTAATTGAAATCACGAGGTGACGCTATCTTCTCATCAGGAGTGTTCTTAAGTACTTTATGTAATATGACAGATTTATTAGTTTGGCGATTTGGCGGGCGCCAACAGGTTAATATATTTTATACTAAAGAAAGGATTTCGCCAAAATTTAGGAACAGGGATGCAATTTAGGTAGAGAATCGCCAACACATTATTAAGCAATATTAATAGAATTTAGCTTAATCAATTGCTTTAAAAATATCATTACATATATATATATATAAGCGATAAGCAACGGAGGACGTGGGCACTGTCCCTTTACCAAAAGGTTAATCGGTATAGCACCACGTCCACCCATATCTAGAGCCTAAAGAGGAATCACAAGACGCCACACACCGGGCGCCCAAACCCAGAGCCAAATTCAACCCGGGGGCAGTCCAACAGACCAAATACCCACGAAAGACAGTCCCAACAACCGCCCAGGCCCCACATTTATTAAATAAAATAACAAAAGCATGCAGGGCCAAAAAGGGGGAGTTTTGACAATAAGCAAAAATTTTACAAAGGTGTAATACACACAAATATAGAATATACATAAGCTAAAGTACAGTCTGATGTTGGGCAGCCCAATAATATACAATGAGTAAAATATAGACAGTAGAATTAGACTTAATGACAATATAACATAAAAATAGAGAACATAGTGAAATACTGAATGTAAATGATTACAGCAATACACAGAGGATATACCAAAAGAAATAAAAATAAAAGAATACAATGTAACAGAATGCAATAGCGGTACAATACAATTGATCACGTGGTATTGTGGGAAAAACATGCAATAAGGCTAATTATACGATTATGAGGAATAAAAATAACATATTTAGCCTGCATAAAAGTTAACGAATATAAGATACCATACAATACTATACAATATTACAATACAATACAATACAAAAAAAAATTAACATATTTAACCTGTATTAAAAGCCAACTGATATAAGATACTATACAATACTATACAATACCACAATACAATACGATACAGTAGATACAATACCACAATATAATACGATACAGTAGATGTTATACAATACTATACAATGAAAATACAAAATACATTCAGTGTTGGTGACACAAAAATACATTTAAAATTGTCATGACACTAGTGATAAAAATACAAAATACATTCAGTGTTGGTGACACAAAAATACATTTAAAATTGTCATGACACTAGTGATCCTAATGCAGCAAATAAATTGATGCAGTTACCTGCATAAAAGATAACTTATATAAGATACCATACAATACTATACAATACTACAATACAATACAATACACAAGCTAATTAAACGATTATAATGAATAAAAATTAACATATTTAACCTGTATAAAGCCAACTGATATAAGATACTATACAATACAAAACAATACCATAATACGATACGATACAGTAGATACCATACAATACTATACAATAAAAATATAAAATACATTCAGTGTTGGTAACACAAATATACATTTAAAATTGTCATGACACTTGTGATCCTTATGCAGCAAATAAATTGATGCAGACAGTTAAATGTGTTACTATACATTTGCAAAGGATGAAATATAGACTTAAGTATGCCACAAATTATGAACATATATTATACCGTGAAAAACACAAAATACATTCAATGTTGGTATAAATACAATGGATATATTTAAAACAATGGATAATGGTTGGATATATTATACAATGAAAATCTCTAGCAACCCCAATACATTCAGTGTTATTATTACACAGAGAATTAAATGTATGATATTACATGGGCAATTGATGAAAAGAAGACAGTAACAGTATAATGTATTGTCAAATATGCAAGTATATGGTATACCGATGTTTAACAGCAACTGGCAGACAATGTACCATTAATACGCCCAACTAGATATGCCAAGATATTATATACTATTATACAGTGAAAAACGCAAAATACGTTCAATGTAGATATTATCATAGTGCATTATGAGGGAATACAGACAGTTATATGTTTGATAATACATGGGCAAAAGATAAAAATAAAGACAATAACATTATTATTCATAGGTAAATATGCAGATTTAATATATTCAGATATTTAACAGCACCTGGTAAAAATGTACCATAAGTACATTGATAGCTGCTATGGACAGCAAAGACATTATTAGGACGGGACATATGCAACAGATAAATATGCGAATTCAATATATTCAGATATTTAACAGCACCAGGTAATAAATGTACCATAAATACATTGATAGCTGCTATGGACAACAAAGAGACTATTAGGACAATACGTATGCAACAGATAAATATGCAAATTCAATATATACAGATATTTAACAGCACTTGATAATAAATGTGCATATGCAAAAGATAACATTATTATTCATCGGTAAATAGGCAAATGCAAGATATACAGATACTAAATAGCACCTGGTATTAAATGTATCATAGGTACAAGGACAGCTGTTATAGACAATATTACATGGTTGCACTTAGAAAAAGATGCTGAGAGAGAATATGTAAATATTTGACTGCTGCTATACACAGCGACTTATAACAGATGGATTACAATAGATTACAATGGTTACAAACACTTCAGAGCATAAAAGTAGATGGGTTATAATATATACAAGCAGTTGAAGAAGTTGAATCATATGTCGATATTATAAGGCACAAAGATCAAGTCCCAGATTCATCAGTTTGTCAATTAAACGGACTATCTTTTTGACTTGATGCCGTTGCTTAATCAAAAAACGACTAAAGGCAGTCCTATCCGTTGGTGGAAAAGGAATATGGAATTCAGTAGTAAGTGGGCAATCGATTAGATAGTGTTCTGGATTGCCCAGTTGTCCACAACTACAGAGTGCTGAGGAAGAGAGTCCATGTCTCTCGAAATATAAGGGAAAAGGCCCGTGGCCCGTAATGTAGAAGATCAGCTGTGGTGGCATGATTAATCGGTCTAAATCTACTTTAGGGACATGAGCAAATGCTCGGCGACCAGTTTCCTCCGAACTCCATGCATTTTGCCACAAGGAGATGGCTGTGAGAAGTAAGTGACGCTTTAGATTAGATACTGGGCGTGAAACCGTCAAGGTCTGTGTTATCTCGTGATTCTGTGCTGCTTCTTTAGCAAGCCTATCGACAGTTTCATTACCGTAGTTCCCCACATGAGCTTTTGTCCATTCTAAACAAATGTGTAGATTTTTATGTCGAGACAAGCTAGTTTGAATGTCCACAATAATGGGGGATGAATGCAGAGGATTTAAAATGGCATACAATGTGGAGAGACTATCGGTAAGAACATAGGAATGTGAATATCGATGATTAATGATTGTTTGTATGGCTTGTCGAATAGCAATAGTCTCACTCTGGAAGACGCTGTTAAAAGAAGACAGATGACATTTCCACTGGTGAACAGTTGTCTGATCTTGCAGTATGGCTATATATGCACAGCCAACCTGATCTTCCAATTTAGAGCCATCAGTATAAAAGACCAGATCAGCATGAGAAACTTGATGACTCGGTTTGAGATTAACTTTAACTCCCGTACCATAGAGGGAGGGGTGTTGATCTTCTCTGTTTATTGCTGCTTCGTAATCATGGGAGGAGAAAGAGTGATCTCCAAACTGAACTGAACAGCCAAGTTGTCTAATCAACTGATAAGCTGCGTCCTTTTCAACCGCAATAGGTAAAGGCAAGACTCCAGCTGCAACTGCGAGGGCGTTAGTTGGTGATATGCGGAAGGCACGAGTGATATTTAAGAGAAATGGTCTCTGTATACTATTTAAATGTCGGACTTTGCGTCCTTGTATTGGTGCTGCCCAAATTGCAGCACCATATGAAACAATCTTTTCAGTTACTGTTGCATATAAAACTTTAAGAAGATGTGGATTTAAGCCCCAGTGGATTCCCTTCATAAGTTTAAGGCGTTGAGCAATCACAGCAGTACGCTTCTTGAGATCTAACACATGGGGAATCCAATTGAGTTTGTCGTCGAAAATAATTCCAAGGTATTTAAGTTCACGTTTAATACGAAGACGCTTGCCATTTATGGTTATTCTCGGCTGACGAGTCATAGAACCACCCTTCTTAGGAATGATCAGAATTTGCGATTTCTCTTCAGAGATTTGCAATTTAAAATCTTCACATCTAGTCTGAAACAAAGAACAGGTCTCCTGTGAGTTTGCTTGAAGTTGATCACGAGTCCTACCTCGCACTATGAATGTGGTATCATCGGCATAAGTAACCACAGTTGTAAGTTCAGGCCATGGCTGCTTAAGGATAAGATTGTATGTCACATTCCAGAGAAAGGGGCTCGCACATGAACCCTGCGGGCACCCTCGAGTCTGACATCTATGTACCAGGCCTCCATTATAGGAAATGATCAAATGTCGATCGGACAGATAATGTGCAAGAGTATTATATAAATTGCGGGGGCAATTGGCATCTCTTAATGCATATAGAACTGCCGGTCACCACAGCGTATCGAAGGCGCTCTTTAAATCCACTGAGATAAACGCTGTGTGGTGGCCGGAGAACTTATTGCGCAGGATGGTATCTTGAACTTCCTTTAAAGCGTGCAGTGTTGATCTTTTGGTGCGAAAACCGTATTGAAAAGGACACAGATAATTTGTTGAGTGCAAATGAAATCTCAATCGTCCCATAAGAAGTTTTTCAAAAGTTTTGCCAAAAGCTGACAACAAACAAATAGGGCGATAAGAATCGGCACGGGCTGGATCACGGTGTTTCTTTAAAAATAAGATCACCTGGCCAATTTTAAAACATTGAGGAAAAGTTCCACTATTGAATAGCTTATTAAACAGGCTTTGGAAGAGACTGAGATTGGTGCTAATAATCAATTTGACAGTACGATAGTCAACACCATCTGGACCCGGTGCGCGCTTATTAGGGAGTTGGCGTAAGACTTGCCGAATTTCTTGAGTAGTAAAAATAATATCGTCTGGTGTTTGAAGACTAGAAGTTTGATATCGAATAGTCTGATGAAAGGAGGAATCAGTTGAATTATCATCTGTAGAAAAAACCGTATCAAGGACTTCTGATAGAGTTGATTCAGTCAGTTGACTATTAGGACTAACTGTAGGTAAAAGATGGAAAGTTGCTGGCTTAAACAGCTTGTCGGTCGCAATCTTATGATGAATACCATAAACAGATGTTGTCTCAGAACAAAATTTGCGCCAGCTAGTTAATTTGGCACGTATAATCATTTGTTTGTAACATGCTCTTTCCTGTCGGTAAAGAAGCAGAGTATTGGAGCTGATATTATTTCGACGCTCTTGCTTTAGCCGACGTCGAAGAGCTCTACATTTTTGTTGTTGAGTACGAAGCTGAGCATTCCACCAATTTAATGTACATAACTTCTTAGTGGTACGAATAGGCAAAACACTATCACATACTATTCGAATGGTAGCCATAAGATCACTAGTAAAATTTTGTAGATCTTCACGAGAATGCAGAGATTGAAGACGAGAATGATAAGAGGCCGAATTGGCTTGAATGGCTGCAGTAAACTGTCTGACCTTTCGGCCAGGTAAATTATAACGCCGTATGATTGAGGTGGCTGTAGTTCCCGCGAGTGAAAAACGTACGAGTATATAGTTATGGTCTGATAGACTTAGACCCTCAATTACTCGCCAGTCTTGAAGAAGAGAGGCCATAGGCAAAGTAGACAAAGTCAAATCTGGCCAACCATGTGAATGTTGACGATCAAAAGTCGGAGGAGCATCATGTGAATTATGTTTCACGAGATTAAAACTGGATATAAAATCTTCCAGAAGTCTACCCTTTACGTCCGTAGTAGCATATCCCCACGAAACATTATGAGCATTAAAATCACCAGAAAAGAGCAAATTTGGAATATATATATGTATATATATATGTGTGTGTGTGTGTGTTGTGTGTGTGTAAGATATAACAAAATACGTTAGCTGCTTTAAAAACTAATTGGCGGCCTCAAAATTAACATTCTAAATACGGTGTTTTCCCCCCTAAATTCATCTGTATTTTCAAATTCGAGATCATTCCAAGTTACATATCACTGCTTGAAAAAGGTATCTAAAACTTATATTGCCTATTTATAGCTTGGAATACTTTCTGCACCTACGAAGTATAAATACCGAATCACGAGCACTAAGCTTCTTTTTTTTTTCCTGACTTCTGCTATGCAAACAACTTTGAGCTGCCTGCGCTTCCCTGCCTGAATTGACGTCTCATCTTTTCACCTGTGCCATATAAGAAATTATCGTAATTGCTATGATTAAATAGTATATTATCTATAAGGAATTATTCTAAAGTTCCTGTAAATCTGCAAATAAATATGTCAATTGGCTAACTATAGTTCGGCATCAACTTCTTCCATCGCCCTACCACCCAACCACTCAGTCATTGCGACTGTGCTTCGAAATTATGGCACACATATATATATAGAGAGATAAATATACAACTTGCACACATTTTTATATACTTTGCAGAGATGTTATATTTACATACATTCCATTTCTTACGTAAGATTCAGTAAAAATAAGATCACAAATATTATTAATGTTTTTATGAAATGTTCCATTTTCTGCAGATGTGGGAAGAAAGGATAAAACAACTTATTCTGTTTACGATTAACTACATAAGATTTAATAGAAAATACATATAAATAACGGTAAGTATAAAGATTCTATCAACAACTGTCACAATGATTAATATGCATAAAATATATTAAAAAACGCAAAACGTTTTACTATACATAACTTTTTCGTACATATATCCACATGATTTTAATTTATCATATAATATGATATATTTTATTTCTTTAAAGAATAATGTAATATGATTTCTTTAAAGAATAATGTAATATGATTTCTTTAAAGAATTCTTTATAAATTGTAGCAATATATATATAGGAAAAGGTTTTATGTTATATAACGTTATTTAAATATATCCACATCACTTTAATTTATCATATAATATGCTATATGTTATTTCTTCAACGAATTATATAAAATATGCTATATTTTATTTCTTTAAAGGATTCTTTTTAACGTTTAATGTACCTAGAGCCAAGGAAACAGTTGCAGAAATAACGACTGGTTAAGAAGGTCAGTGAGTATTGGTAGCTTGATGCTTAATACGTGTACGAGCTCAGGTGAATGGACTGGCTATATTTTGGTTTCTTTTCTTTTCCTTTTTTTTTTCAATTTTTGCCATATGTAACGTGAATACGAACCAGTTTCCTTTATAATGTTCTCCATGAATGCGTAGTTATTTTAGACAAGTAGCCCTGGTGTGTTTTACTATGTTCAAATAACCTAACATGGCAAGAACCTTTACTTATTTAGTTACTAGCGGAAGTACTCGATACCAGTTAAGTTAGATTGTTAGTAATACATATAACAACAGAGAGAACGATAACGCTGCAATCCTTCTCTAATAACTTATACACCTTATATACTCCCCCTTTTAAAGGACAACTGGGGATTAGGGCCAAATACTGATGTTGACGAATTATCATCTACCACCAAAGTTAGGGGGCCACTTGTAAAGCCGTTACGTTTCTTGAAGCAAGATGGAAAATGTGCAATGCCCTCATCTAGATTCGATACATTCTCATTTATTTAAGCAGAAATGACTTTCGATCAAATATAATTATCTGTGAGTTTTCTGACAATCACATTTTATGCTTTTTCCAGGACTATAAGATGCACAAACTTTGTCTCAGGAAATAAGCCTCTGCGTAGGATTTTATCTTAATTAACCAATTATTATGATTTGGAAAATTTACCATAACTTTTCAGTTTCAATGCTTTCACCAGAATGCCAGTTATTTGCTGCGTAATTAAGCTGATGGTTTGATTGTTTCAGCATTAGAGTTTTTGGCAACTTCGCTTGCAGTTCACGTCCTATCACCAACTCTGTCAAAATTTATTTCGCTATTAATCGTTTTGCTCACCGACATTAAAAGCGCGCCATTATTTGATTGAGCCTGTTTAAATAGGTATTTTTGTGTAGCCTTAGATTACGGTACTTACATTTTAATTTAAATTTATGTCATTTAAATATCCGTAAGTAGCGAAGTTCGTTTTGTATCACAAATAGTACCTTCTGTTAATTTCAAGTGTTACGTAAAAAAAAAAAAATATTTAAAACCTTGAATTGTTTAAGACGTCTTTAGCTTTCAGAATGTACCTTAAAAATGCTATAGAATGCTTAAGACGTATTCAGACGGCAGGCTCTAATCTTCATTTCCCTGAGTTTCTGTAAGCGGTTGTCAGTCGACACAAAGCTCTTAGTAGGGTGTAAAATCTGTTCGAATAGAGTACTTCAGAAGAAGAATGAAAGAGTCCTGGAAGATAAGTCTTACTTTCAGACTATACGCAATTACTGTCCTTCTGACGACTTCAGGATTGTGAATGAAGATAAATCCTTTTAGAACTGTTTGCCCTGTAATATTTCATACTAATGGAAGTCAAATAGAGCTGCTCGTTGTTATAGTACTTCGCCGAATTTTAGCAGAGACAGAAAAATTTCAAACTTGTAACCACAGACGTACTTTTTAATAAATCGTATACTATGCAATTAAACATTTTATTTTTGTGTTAAAGGTTGATTACAGTTTCTGATTTGTAAATAACAGGAAAACAATGTTATAAAATATTGCAATGAGCTTTTTTGTTTGCTTCCGTATTTCAAATGCAAGTATTTTTAATGGTACATCGTTCCCTGTTGCAATTTTAAAGATTTTGTTTTGCTTGTATATAAATTATGCTTTTTTCTAAACCTGGCTTCTATGTTTTCAAAATTTTCATTTAGTCGTCTTTTTCCAATTTTGAATAAAAGTATCGGTATATTGTTTAGATGTTTCTCAAATATTGGATTTTTATTTTTGCTAATTTATTTCGTGGACTCGATCTACTATTTTCTTCAATATTCGCACATTACTTGGCAATTGTTAGTCCAGTGGGGCAATTTGCCCTGAAGGACTATTAATTTCGTTTATGCATTTTTCTTTGAAAGCTTTAGAAGGCTGTATCACTTTTCAAAATCGTTGCCACCATATATCATTGCCCTGTCTTTTATTTAAAAAAATTAAATAATGAAGAATCTCCATAAATGTATGTATGTTTCTCGCAGTGTAATAAAACAATGGTACCTAAAGCCATCAAAATTTGAATAATGTAATCTTCCATACATTATAGGCATATGGAAGTCCTAATTTGAATATGAAATTTGTTGTATTATCAATTTCATATTTTGTGACACTTCAAACGAATTTTTGATTAAAAAACTAAATGATTTCAAAGCGAGCAATGGCAACACTACGAAAAACAACATTTTTATCTCCAGCGAACTAGACTCTGTTTCGGAAATTCTAAAGATAGACTCATTTTAAAATTAAATTGCGATATTGCTGTTGAACTGAATTTTATATTTTGAGTACGTAGAACATGATATTTAATAAATAAAAGTAATACACAAAATGTATAAAATACTCTTTGGACATATTTTAAAATATGAAACCTTTCAGATTTTTTTTAATTGGTTTCTTTTTTTGTGGCTTTACTAAGATTATTTTTAAATTTTTAATTTGAATTTCTGTCACAGACACTTCAGAAACATTCTGCTTTATTTATGTACTTCTTTCTTTGCGTCATCTCCCTGATGAAGATGCGACGAAAGATGTAAATATAATTTTTAATTTTGGGCTTTCGCATGTTTCCCCCCCCACATACCTTAAGGGTTTTTTTCCCTTTAACTGTGCTTCTGTTTTTTAGCTTTTTCTTGTGATTTACTCCAAATGGAATATTGGAATGTTTTAATCGTATTTATTTTGAGTTATTACACCACTTGTTGCTAGGCTTTCAACCTCTCCCGGAATTCCGGGATTCTCTCGGAATTGAGCCCTGAAAATTAAAATCTCCAGGCTCCCGGAAGGAATTTAAAATAAATATTTCTCTCCCGGAATGTCAAGTTTCTCAAAAATAGCGACACAATGCGCACGGACGAAACGGTTGAGAACACCGAAAATCGCACGACCGCGCACAGCAGCCAAAGAGCGTCTATGCCAATACATATTCTTTGCAGTAGCGATCGGCGGTGAGTAAGGGCATTACGGGATGAGTAGTGGTTTCATTCCTGCGGGTGTCGCGCGCACGCGCCCTCATCTCCCCTCAGCCTCTCATTTTCAATCCATTTTTTTTTTTCATTTAGTCTGCAATTAGCTAGCTATCCACAAACAATTGCGTATTTTGAAATTATTAAATGTCATAACAATGTCTAGTGAAAAAGGCGATTCTGATTCTGCAAGTGAACAACAAGTGCCACAAAAAAAAGACAAAATATTCGACGTCATAGTGAAAGAAGGAGAAAGAAAAATTATGTCTGTTCTATGGGACCTGGGACCCACGAATGTGTAAATTGTTACCAGCTGCAAAGTTTTCACGTATAATTTTCCTGATAAAGAGAAGAAAGTTTTAACAGTTTTAGCATAAGATGTTTCAAGGTAAAACCATATCTAACTTAGAAACATTTTAAAACTGATACAACAAAAACTACATTGGACAAAGTTATAAATAAACAGAGTCCAGTGTTTCCAGGTTTGTCCAGGTTTCAGGCAGAGATGAGTTGCCTTTATAGACAAAGAGCAGATAAAAGAAGATGTGTCCTAAATGAGTTACGTGATGTTTTCACAAAAGAAAATTTTACATCCAAACAGTAGCATCTTCCTTTTCATTTTCCTTATGCCGTTTTCTATATACACTCTCCTTTCTAGCGGTACAGTAAAATCAAATTTAAGTTTTATTTTTTTTATTTATTTAATATTGTATTTCCCTTTTTATATGAATTGATTTCCATCGGTTTGGACTATAAACTTGTGCTCGGTGTAACAATCTGTTATACAAGAATAAATTAAGGCATTTTGTCCAATTTCTGGTGGGAAAAATGGTTTGGGTAAGCGAACGGTCATAGGAAAAGAATTTAGTTCACAAGTCGATGTTCCACTGCATTTAATGAGGAAACGATGTAGTTTTAAATATGTCATGTGCTTGTACACAAAAGACAACAACCATGTTTTCCGAGAGAAACAGTAGCAGTTTTTTAATAGAAAATAAACACGCTTAATGAAAACAGTAAATCTTGATCTTACATGCTAAAATTAGGTGTTACAATAATGATTTATAATTCAAATAATTATCAGCAGATATTCAAGCAGAACTGAGCCACGCAATAGGAACAATTATCCAGCTGACATATAAAAAAATCATAGAATTTTTTAAATTTTAAATCAGGTGGTGCAAGTTATAAATCACGACAGCTTTGCACATTCATTTCATTTTCCCGAAAATTTTACCCATCAATTTGAGAACATGAAGGTTACTGCCTGTATACGAAAAATAATAAAACAAGTATACCATTGCTCCTCTTCATCCAGTACATATTTGTTGCAAGCAAACACTTTATTTTGAAGTTAGTGCAGGCTGAAGTAGTTTACAGAATTTCCTCCAAAATACAGCAAGGTTGGTTGTACTCGGATATACCGAGGATATATTTGACATGGATATGCACATTATAATACACTCTAGCCTATGTTTCAGAAACTCATTTGATATTATTTTGTACATTCGAAACATTTAAGCATTTAATTTTATTTTGTACATTCTCCATATATAATAGAAAGTAACGGTGTTCATTACGACAGATGCTGTCCATAGGTTATTAGATCCAGAGCTCAAAGTTCCACATTTATCATCTATTCAATAACTGGCATTTTAAAGTTTTCTGAAATGCCTTATTGCCTTACATGCTTCGTCAGTTCTATTAAATATCTTGCTTATAAAATAAGAGCTTAAAGAGAATGTTTTTATCAGGGAAAAATGCATAAATTAATTAAGAATGGTTGTTGAATTCCGAAAACTGGAAATAGTTTCAAAATAAAATTCCGTAAGATAATTTATTATTTCGCCCAAAATTTTGCGAGTAGATAATAAAGTGTACATGATGATAAAGGATATAAAGGTTTTGGAAGAATTCCAGTGTAGCATAAGATTTTTACAGGAGAACGATGTTGGATGATTGTAGTTTTAAGCTCAAACGCAAAACAACACAAACGCAACCTAGCATAAAATAATTAAGTTTTGAAGTAATTCTGCGGTGCAAAAGGTGTTGAAATCGTGTACTCCGAGACTTCGGCTTTAATGTGAGTAACAGTTTATTGAATTGAGCATGGAAGGGAATACTTTGAAAGGATTTTCTGATACTGTATTTTACACGACATCATTTCGTTTAGATCTCATTTGTTTTACTGGATGGAAGATGTCATCATGCGGATGTCCCTAGAGCTGACCAATGTTTACAGCTGATAAGAGATTTGTAGAAAATGCCAGCAATCGCCAGAACCTTGTATATTCGAGAATCATAAGCTAACTTGGATAATATGATGTTTTGCGTTGTCCTGTTGAAAGGTGTGCTAAGGGAAGGCCTGAGTATATGATACATTCATAGGCATGAAAATAATCAATACTGCTTTAATTACTGGACTTACGGACTAGGAGTGAAAGGGATATGTGCCTAGTGGCATATCTCTATTATCAAACCAGGTGCTGTGCCGGTATGATGATTAAGAAACTTCCTAATTATTTTTCTTCGGTTTTATTACACATGGATACAGTTATGATGAACTTTAATCAGAAGTGAGATTAGTAAGAAAAGACAATATCACACTCCTAATGTTATTCCTAATGTATATGTATTATTCAGCACCCCATTATAAGCGTTGATATCTGAGTTATAGTATTAAAATACCTTGAAGAAATAGTTGCCTTGCTGACAATAAATGACTGGGATTAATTCCGGCGTTCTGGCTAGGCCAATATCAAGACAGACTCGACTTCTGGAAAAACATAAACATTCGTCACAGTGACTAGAACCATCGTTTATTCGGTGGGAGGTTCAGGCTCGGCAGCGACCATATGGTAATCTCTTGTCTGCTCTTTGGTTGTGGATAGGCTACATGGTTATGCATAGTCAAATTTCGAAGGCGGTCCTTGGAGCGGTTCCTCGCCTTGGTCGACACGAGTCAATGTCTAACATGCGTTCTAATTGTTTTCGGTCGACTCATTGCAGTCCACCCTTGTTATAAGCGTTCCAAAACTCATATTTTGTTAAAATCAAATTGTTCCCCTCCTGGTTGATATGCCTCTTTGGATCTCCTCTAGGGGTTGAGGCCATTAACAGTATAAAACAGGCTCGAGCAAGCCAAGTCTAGGTGACACTTCCTCCTAGTGTACTATACATGCGGATACATAAAGCTATGAAATGCAGTCAATTCACGCTCCAGCTTGCTTGATGTGGCTGTAAAATTCCTAATAGCGATATGGATAACATGTCTGTTATCTCATCCATTGGTAAATGACAGTCGATCCGACACGTCGCTATATGTGAATCTCCTAGATATATCAGCAGCTAGATATATCTTCTAGATATATCAGCGGCTAGATATATCTCCTCCTATATATATCTCCTAGATATATCCTAGTTACATCTCGTAAGGCCACTGGAACTTGACCAATGCCAATAGCAAGCTATGTCGTCCTTACGAATTGCGTTAACTTATGTAAGCCGAATAACAATTATATTATTTAAATACTCCTTTCCTAAAATAAATTCATGAAATTATGTAATTACTTTTCTCCTTGCAATATCCTTGTCTCCTAACACTAAAGTTTTCCAGAAATTTAAAAAATAATAATAATAATAATTTACCCTATAAGTATAGGGTATCCTCGGTAGAATGCAGCTACTACAGGCCTAAAGACATTTAAATTACTATTTCCAAAGGTCAGAAAACAAAAGTATGCAACAATAATCCATCACTGTCTCGGTTCCTTATAGAAAGCGCCCAATACCCTACCTAGCTGAAGCAGTTTGACCTCAGGAATGCGCAACAGTCTGCGAAAAGAAGTGCTCTTTCAAACTAACAATACCCACTACAGTGGTAAAAACAGTTAAATAAATAATAAGATAAAATATGCTTCTATTTAAAACACATAAAAATTAATGTCCTAAAGGGGAAAAATATGATTTAATAGGAGCAAGTGATCCAATAATTACCTTTCAAAGTCCTCTACAATTTTACATCACAAATAATAAAAGCGTAAAGTGCCGTTGCTAATTAATGAAGATAATATTCCTATATTTTTTATTATGAACTTTGATTTTCAGTTTTTATTTTCTAGGTATCCACGATTTTATTTACGAACAGAATTTGTGAATAAAGTTTTCCCATTCAATATATGATACAATATACTTCACTTTTTATTTCATTAAGTATTTTGAGAGAGTGAAATAAAAGCAAAGTTTCTAAAAATATTTTAAAATTTATTTATTTTTGTATTTTTGAATATAAGGTAATCAGCTTTTAAAATGATGTCCTGAAACAATATTCTTAAACTTGAGGATGGGAAAAAAATAAACTGTACCGCAGATTTAATTTCAAATAACTTTAAAAGCCAATAACCGTTAAACTGTCGTCTTCGAGATTAATAAAAGGAAGTAAATAACTAGCATTAGAATAAAATCTCAGAAGTTTTATATAGTAGCTAAATTTCTTTACAAGACTTAAAGGCATTTTGTGGGAACGTGGGGAAGATAAAGAAATGATTAAATAAAATTATTGCTAGGGGAATCCATGTGAAAATAAGTGAAACAAGGTGGTGAAACAAGGTGTCCTCGGTTGCACTGGGTTTCCTGCGGTGTGGGGAGTTTTACAAAATACAGTAATCCTTTTTCTTGAGGTGAAATGAAGGAAAGTGAAGTGCATTCATTACTTTAATCGCTAAATGTGGTAATTCGTTAAAAAAATAGTCGTCTGAGTTACTGTTGACTAATGGAAGGTCTTTTCATGCGTATCTACTTAAAATGTTAGATTTTAACTAGTAATTATGTGAAGAGTTAAACACTAAACTATTTTCAGGAAGAAACTTCGTAAGGGGAAGCTGTGTTTTAAGATGATTTAGCGGTATGATGGGGCAAAAGGAGAAGAAAAGAAGTGCGGATGATAACGGAAAAGAATGTGGAAGAATGAAGGAGATACACAAATATAGTACTATGATGAACCTCAATATGTGAGATGCAGGAAAGTCTAATGCATTTTTATCGGCCAGTGTGATGATGAACATAATTATACTGTTACTTAGTACACGTTGGAATGTGGTTCAAAACCGTTATTTAGCGCGTGATGCTAGGCAAAGCACGTTCACCTGCAAATACCCTGTAACGATGATACAACGATTTGTGCCAAGTTCTCATCTACGATGCTTTGAGTGGCATGAAATTCCGATTATTCCTTTGAAAATGTCCAACAGAAGTATTATTCGAGACTTATATGTAACGACGGAAAATGAAGTAATCTTGTAAATTCCACCTTAGATGAATTTGTACGGAACTTCATTTGTGACTATTATGTGAAGTTTCTTAAGAATGCATTCGCTAGTTACCAATTAAGATTATTTTCTAGGTTGGAATTGCGAACTTAAAATCTTGAATTTTAAGCTTAGCTCTGCCGTGCCCCGTATGTACGTAATGTTATTGAATGCCTCATAAGTACTCTTCAGCTCTTCTTAAAGTGATTCACTGAATGTGCAATTTTTAAGAAAGAATTCTCAATTAAATAAATAGGTCAAGAAAGTTTTTATACGATTGTTAAAAACCGTAGGAATTTTGTAGCTTGAGAGAGACTGGCATATCTGTATTTGTTTAAACTCGAAGCTCATAGTTAGAACGCATAAATTATTGCATTTTATTATGAGCTTTCTAAAGAATTCATTCTATCTACGAATCAACCTATGCATTGCTGCAATATGGTTAATGAAGATTGATACTGAAATATCACTTCTGTATACTCCAAATGCATGTCCAAAAATCATTTTATTTTACCGAAAATAAAAATTACACAATTAACAATTTCACTACTTACATGACATCATAAACACTTTCCTTTAAAGCACTCAGTATTTCAAATATAGTAATTAACATGTACTGTGTTGTCCATTCGTGCCACATTATGCTCATTACGTTTTCTATATTGTGTAACTAGAAATGCTTAGAGCTACGAATGCTATGCTTTAGAATGGTTCGTATCTTTCTCAGAATCTGAGTACGCTGCTTATGAACTTATGTCACATATTGATTTATATCGCATAGAGAACAAGGGATTAAAATCTTGTAAATGGCACTTGGCAGATGCATTTTCAGTAGTAATGTACACAGGAGGCATTGCTGGTTTCGTATTAATCTACTTTACGTTTATCTTAGATTTCGTATTTACATCTTTTAATGTTCATCTTATCATTACTATTGCATATGCTAGAATTTGCCTTAATGTTATTATTTGTCAGTAAATGGTAAACTTTGCACCCAAAAAGAACTATATCTCCCCTATTGGAGAAATTTAACTGCATTTTTCATGTCTCGAAAGCGCGACTTAGAATATAGCAGATTTATATATTGCATTGTACTAACATAAGTAATTTGACGTAAAATCGCACTATCTCTGACATGACGTACCAGTGTTTTTCGTTATTTCAGTTCTTCAACTGACATAATGCCTGAATATTAAATATTGTAAAATATTGTGAGAAAATTACTCAGAAATTGAAAAAATTATTTTCGTATTTTTTTACAGTTTGCGCCAAGAATTTGTTTTAACCAGTTGGCGCCCCTTGGCGAAATTCTTAATTTATGGTAACCAATTTTCCTTTCCCTTTCGCTGTGCACGAACGGGATAAAATGTGCATCATTCGTTCTTTCAAATAATTTTTACAAAGTGCGTAATTTTTACAAAGTAAATACAGGGGTTGGACAAAAATATGTAACACCTTTAAAAACATGTTTCTTTGCTTAATATGGTCTAGGAAACCCGTTGGCATCCAAACAGCTTGCAGTCTTCTCGGAATGGATAAATACAGTTCCTGTATGTTTGCCAAGGGAATATTATACCATTCTTCCTGCAAAACGGTGGCAAGTTCAGATAACGATGTTGGCGGTGGATAACGAGAACGCACTTTCCGTTCCAATGTAGACCACAAAGGTTCGATAATATTCAGGTCTGGTGACTGTGGTGGCCAGGGAAGATGGGACAGCTCATCCTCGTGCTCAGAAAACCAGTCCTGGACAATGTGAGCTGTGTGAACAGGGGCTTTGTCGTCTTGGAAGACACCATCACCATCGGGGAACAAAGTTTGTACTATGGGATGAACTTGATCGGTCAAAATGTTCACATAAGTCTTGACAATCATGTGCCCTGAAACAGTTATCATGGGGCTAGCAGAGAACCACGATATGGCTGCCCAAACCATAACAGAACCCGCCATGTTTCACTCTTGGCAACAAGCAGTCTGTATTATAGGCTTGAGATGACGTTCTCCAGACGTAAACTCGGCCAGAAGTGGGAAACAATGTGAAAGAAGACTCGTCAGACCATATTACTCGCTTCCACTGCTCTATAGTCCAGGCTTTATGACTTAAACACCACCTTTTCCTGTTACGGGCATTAGCATCACTGATGAGTGGCTTCTCAATTGCAGCACGGCCAGCAATTCCCTGTTTATGAAGCTCCTATCTAATTGTTTTGGTACTCACAGGGTTCGGTAACACAACATTGATTTCAGCAGTAACTTTTGCAGCTGTGGTCTTCTTATTTTTCGTCACAATTGCCCTTAATGATCGTCTGTCACGATCATTCAGGACACATTTTCGTTCGCGCTGTGATTTAGCAGATGATGTTTTTCCGCTTTTCAAATATGCGGAATAAATCTTCGATACAGTACCTCTTGAAACACTAAACACCTCGTCTACCTTGCTTACGGAAGCACCTACCATACGTGCTCCAACAATTTGCCCACGTTCGAAGTCTGTTAACTCTGACATAATGCAATGACAACCTCACATAACAGTACTCCGACAACAACTGAAATGTTTAGCACATTTACGAAGTTGTATAGGTGGCGTCAGTAGTCAAAAACGCCAGCGCCACCTACATATTTCATTGAAATCAATCTTTCTTTTCAAACATGCATTTCACAAGGTGTTTCCATATCTTTCTCCATCCACTGTATGTATTCCGTATGTGTTGCGAGAGTTTGAATAAAAAAACTCTAATTCTTTGCACGTATGCCTAAAAATACATCTGCTTTAAGATGATGGCAAAAAGCTTATAGTAGCTCAAAAATGCTTCGAAAAATTTATTAAAATATACAAATTTTAAAAACAAATCAGAAAATAGCTGTCAATTTTATTTAGATTGAAACTAAATTTCGAAGTATGAACGAAGGAATCAAATATGTTTAATAAAAAAGAGATAATAATAAATATATACAAAATTCAATTAACATGAAGGAGTAAATTTTGAGAGCTAATTTTTATTAAATTACTCGTACAATTGTAACAAAACTTTGACCTTCGGCATAATTTGAGTCGTAGAACCAAAATATGGAAAACGATAGGTATGTCATTCCACAAAAAGTTCGACTGCGTGTCGGAATACCTATCTTAGAACAATGCTACGTATAAATCTATTATAGAAGGACTACGACTTATATCGTGTAATTACATAAATTATAGCCACATGTGAATCTATGACTTAGTAAATATACATATATATATATTACATATTCTAATACATATATATATATATATATATATATATAATATATCAAGCAAGGTAGTAATTACAATATTGAATAACCAATTTGGTCTAGAAATTATCTTGCGCAATATGCTGCAAAATAAGTAAAATAGAAATTGTAGTAAGCTCGCCTAAAAGTTACCAGGAGCTGTTGCTCCAAAAAGTTCAACACGTTTTAAAAAAATTAATACATATGAAAATCAAACCATTAAACATGTAAAACATTAAAAAAACAGAATCAGATAAAAAAAAGGAAGCGGAAAATGGTAAATTAGCCTAACTCGACTTCCAAACTGGATTTTCAAGGGAAAAGTCACTTCCAAACTGGCTTGGGGACTTCCAAACTGGCTTTTCCAAACTGGCTTTCCTTGGTTTGGACTTCCAAACTGGCTTTTCCTTGGTTTGGGGACTTCCAAACTGGCTTTTCAACTTTTTTTGTTTTTATTTTTATTTTTATTTTGATTTTAGTCTAGATTTAAGATGTTTCGGAGTAGTTTTAACATATTTTTACACCTAAATGTGTCATTTTGTGCGGACGCGTCGGGAAATTAGAACAGAGAATTGAGACTATTAAAATTTTCCAAGACACTTTGTCTAAATTAAAAAAAAAAATTTTTAGCGTAAAAGTTTCAATTGTCTGTTTCGGAGAAACGCTTAATGGGGTTAGCTTGATTCGACGTTCAAACAAATTAAATTTCCCTTGAAAAGCCAGTTTGGAAGTCGAGTTAGGCTAATTTACCATTTTCCGCTTGCTTTTTTTTATCTGATTTTGTTTTTTTAATGTTTTACATGTTTAATGTAAATTTATATATATATATATATATATATATATATATGATGTACCAGCTTTAGTCTTAGCTTAAATTATCAGACGATAGTTTAAAAAAAAAAACAGGATCCATTTATTATTATTCAGGAGAAATAGCAGTTACAAAATCAGATATCCGGAGTAAGTAAAAAGGGTTACTAATAACTTTTTGTATGAAGTTTACTGCATCGTGACATTTAAGAAAAAGCCCCCGATATTCCTTTGCGAGTCCTTTTATAGCCTCCGGAAAGGCGGAACTTCCAAGAAATGACGTCAGCCCCATCAGCCAATCCAGTTCGCTTTAAATATTTCCAGAACATTCTAAAACTGTACGTGTAGAAAAGGCGGGCAGAACAACTTGACTACAGGGCTGTGGATTTAATTCCACGTACTTTCAAATAAGAGAACGTCGCCATTAAAAGTGAAAAGAACATACAGTTAGAATTTTAAGTGTATTGCTGACTATGGAATTTTATTATTACATATATATATATATACTAAGTCACACATTCGAGATACGAAAAACGCAATTTAAATTTCATCGATCGGCCCGGTAGAACAGAAGATATACAACTACCCCTATTGTGTGTATGGTGTGTGCAAAGTATACCTACATAAAAGGTAAAGTATACTGTGTGCAAAGTATACCTACATAAAACCTTGCTCCTAAAAGATCTGCGTCAAACGTAACTAGCCATGATCCATAGAAGCACTTTAGTAACACATTAGTTATAATAAAATTAGCTATTACACAAGACTCTGCCTACAAATATTACGTATTATGACCAGCTTAGTAAAGAAGATTATATAAAATAATCCAATACCAGTACGTTATATTCAATAACAGAACATTTGGACATATACTCCTTCAGTAAGAAATAGACACACTGCAAAAAACATTCAACAGCGCTCATTTCGGGTTATAAATAAAATGTATGAAGTAACCTATTATCCATATTTTTTTAAATACAAATAAGAAGTTAAACGAAGAATTTTAAATTATCTTTTCCAATGCAGGTGATTGTTTTTAAAGATACGTGTAAGCGAGATACAGACCAAACTAAAAACAAGAAAAGAAAACTTTGTAAACTATTTCAATACGCATTTACTTCAAATGGGCTACTTCGGAAAAAATTAGAAGTTTAATTACAGTTAAATGATATCACAGGTCACTCAATTACTTCACTTTTTATTTAATTATATTTTGGGGAGCGTGAAATTGCCGACAACCAAATTAAATTATCTCAAAAAATTGGTTCGCGCTATCAAATTAATTAGTACGAGACGAACAGAAAAATACAGACCGAATCTGTCTCGACGGGTTACTCGAAATCTCACGAAACAGTTTCGAGATCTTCCTTAAATTCTTTTCTGATTGCTGCTGTGATGGTGGCAAGCGAGAACGATGGAATAATTAAGTTTTTATAAGCAATTTACCATTTTTTTTTTGTGATTTCTTTTCTCCTTTCTGCACGTCATCAACTGAGGCTGTAGAACTAGAAAAGAACATCAAGTATGCAAATGAACTGAAAATTATGCACATTTTATTAGGATTTTTATTACAGCGGCATTTACCAAGAGCGGTTTCGAGTTTGCAAAATAGGAGAAGAAAATAGCCACGAATTTGAGACAAGAGAATGAAGGATAAATGGTAGCGCTAAATTAGATTATTTCTTTTTTGCATTAAAGGTAAATTTAAACGACTATAAAATTTCTTTCCTACAGCAGTAGGTACTAAAAATGCCTTAGTATATTTAAAAAAAGAAGTGGATTTGTGCAAACACTTGATAATGCAGATATAATGTAAATATGGCAATTATGTATGTATCATGTGCTACGATTCTGCTTATTCAATCACAAATCTGAACAAAGAAGTCTAGAAAACTGATATTAGGTTTTACTAGATTTTTCCCCGCATTTGGGATATATTACAGAACAACTAGAAGATCATATTTTTAAAATAATATAACAAACAGCTCCTTTAAATGCCATTAACTTTAATGATAAGTAAACATTGGCCATAAAATATTCATTCCATATATCTGCAGCTTACTAGCTTTGTAGACACATTAGTTTATTTTAAAGAGACATGAAATATGAACAATACCCTTGGCGGGATTCACAAACTCGCCGAGGTGGTCCATGTGTCCCACCGAAGACCTCTGGAATACCTGGACCTCTCGAATACGTGCCGAGTGTGCTACCGTTACACCACGATAACATGTAGAAAAGGAGAGAGGAAATGCCTTATATACTCCCCCTTTTAAAGGGCGACTGATAATTAGGGGCCCCAATACCCAAATCCAGGTTGTGAAATATCATCTTCCACCACCATTTTAATTCGGGCATCACTGTAGAGTCATTAGATTTTTCTGAAGCAGAAGAGATGAAAAATGAGCAATGTCCTCCCCGGGATTCGAACCTGTACCTCTCGAATATGCGCAAAGTGGGCTACGGTTACACCACGAAAGCATGAAGAAAAGGAGAAAATACCTTGCAACTTAACCCGCAAGCACGGGCGCCAGGTATCTCATAACCCGGGGGCATATTCTTTGTCCCTTATCTGAAAACCTCTTTCCTGGAAATGGACGAAACGTTTTATAGCTGAATTCAAGGTCACAATAATGTAGCTGGGAAATCCGTAGAGAGATTCTTCGAATACGTTTTTAGGAATTGTACTGTTTGGGTATGTGACACCTGCGCGCCTTCTCGCGTTTCTCAGATTTTCACCCTCAGTTTCTTAGTTAGCATGGAAAGGAATCTAAGTTAAGATAAAAAATTGGAAAGGTTGAGAAATATTCTCGAAATCCTTTCAACGGTTGATGAAACGTTTAAGAGAAGAGGAGGAAGAATTAATAGATGAAGAACAGAACAGCAATTATAATTCATCAACAGACAGTGATACAGAGACTGAATTAGATAGTGAATTAGAAAATCAATGAAATGATGAAAATTATGTTGGTAAAAATGTCTTGGCATAAAAGAGAAACAAATTCAGAACGAATGTTAGGACTAGTTCTAAAAACATTATCTTTAAAAGTCTAGCAAATACTGGTTATTCGAAAGTGGAAGATTACTCAAATCAACAGCGGCAACAAATCATTCTCCTTTGGAAACTAAAAAAAAAAAAAAAAAAAGTTTAGGAGATTGCAACATGGAACCACTATCTAAAAAGATGAAAAAAGTTTACAGAAGATGCGCTGAGTGCCCTAAAAACAAGGACAGAAATACACGGTTTCTGTGCGAGAAATGTAATATCAGTATTTGTATAGAGCATATGTGTTCAGTCTGCCAGAGATGTGCAAAATAATTGTATATTAAGTACTTCATTTATTATATTCTTTAACATATTCTAAAGTTCATTGTTTGTATGTTAATCCACATTTACACTCATATTTATATTATCAATGTAATTTAAAACGTGTTAATTGCTTTCGGGTATCACATACCCAGCGCGCCTTCTCGTGTTCGTAAATTTGGCCCGCGTGCTCGTGGGTTAATTAGTCTTCTTTACAGTGTTATTTTGCATTGTTAACAATTTAATTTTAAACCTAGCTTTTTCGTTAAAAGTAAGCACTTATAGATTTGAAAAAGAAATGTAACACTAGAGATAAAATCGAGTTTCACGCAGATGAAACTTATTATTATAAAAAATTAAAAACATAATTTAGATTTTATTTAATTTTAGTTTTTTACTATACAGAATGGTATATGTCATTTTATCCTTTTGTTTTGTAGATATTACTGTCCAAATGCTGATCTCCATGAGCTACATACTTTTGAAGCCGCACTTCGAAATTCTTCGCTATGCATCTGATAATTTGTCCCTTAATTATCTGCGATCCAAGTCTGAAGTTTTCAGTTTTTAGATACCTACAAAGAAAATAATCACAAGTGAGAACTAGGGGACAGAGTGGCCATACAATGGCACCATATTGTGAGCAGCACAAGACGTGCATTGCAAAACTTGTGGCTGGGCTTCACAAGTTAATGGTTCATAACCGCAAGTATTTGGAAAATATTACCTTTAAAGCAAAATGATAAAAATTTGCAAGTATTGCTGTAAACAATGATAAAACAGTATCTGGAATGTGACCCATGTTTTAGGTTTAATTTCTGTCTTAATTCAAAAAGAATTCTTTCCGCTGAATTTCTTCAAGGCATACGATTATTACGCAGCTTATTGTCTTTGGTGTAAAAGGAAAATCTAGACATGGCAATGGAAAACTTTGAGCGAAAAATCTTTGAGTTTTCGATTTTATTATTTTAGTCTGTGATAATGCTTTGCCAATGATTAAAACAAATATTAGACCAGGCTGACAACGGCAGTTCGGTAATGCTTAATTTGCAGTGCATCCTAAGCTACAATTCAATAGATATTATTTATTAATTTTGAAAATATTTTATGATTATTTAAAACAACTTTATTACTTTCGTTGTCAGAGCGAAGGTCTGATCTGAAATGTTTGTTTGATCTTAAATGTTGCTGTTTAAAATGTGTGCAAAACGTGGAGCTTTTCAGTTCATACAACTAGATTAGATAAATTTCAAGCCTAACTATTAATAAAAGTTTACTTTAACGAAACTGGCTTAAATTTTTGCACTGACCCATTGTACAAGAAATTTATCGATTTATTTCCAGAAAGAAAGTTTCTACCGCTTAAAATACGATAAAACGACTTCAAATGTACCTCAAATCATTTATCTGAAGTTCCCAAAATACTGGTTTTTCTTATTAGAATTTAAACTTAAAATATTTGCGCATCATTTAGTCATTATTCGGTTTTCGTTAGTTTGGGGTTTGAAAGCTTAAATCATTTTGATATTAATATTGTGTTTTTAAATACTGAGAAGTCTGTAAACTTCCTGTCAAATGTTTCTCGTAACAATGACAAGTTAAAATACATTATTACTATTATGACGAACAGTATTTTATATTTGGTTCCTTTCCATGGTGTAAATATATCTTCTTTTTTCAAACTAAACTATCACCCGCATTATTCCTAACTCTCAATCTTTCATTTTGATTCCATGCTTTGTGTTTATATCACATATTTCCTTTTCAAAACAACGTAATGTTACTTTGTATTTAAATTAATACGAAAATTAGAATTTATTTAAAATTAGAACCTCAATTATTTGGCTCACGCGTTTAATCCTGCTTTCCAGAATTCATTCTCTGCATACTGAATAAACATTGAACTACTAATTTACTTTACGGGCAGTCTGAGCTTTACCTCTATTTCACATATTCGATGTGACAACTAAACACTTCATCTCATCAAATTCACATGCTCCTTCAGTAAAACAAAACCGTTACTCTACATAACATATTCAGCAATTTTCATAAAAACACAATCATATAATAACGTTCTGACTTAGGGAAATCAATTTGATCACAAGTATACAATTTGAAAATGTACTACGAGAGAAATATTTATGAAACCACCACAGTTGTTTGATTTTGCTGTATTCGAACTGAAATAATCATGAGCAGATATCTAACACGTCTGACCTTGATTACTACAGTGTTGCTGATCTTAGAGGTAAGAGTAAAGGCTTAAGATTTCTCATTCGATCATAACTTGTAGTCTCAGATTCTATTGCGGGACATTAATGGCAACATAGTACATGGTGAATTTATTTCGCAAACAACGTCTCATGTGACGAATCTTTTATGATCTTAGATGTGACGAAAGATTATATAAAGGTCGCCAAATAAATTGTTGGAGCGATTAGTGAAACAGAATGATAAGCAAAAGATGAATGATGAGCAATGATACTTCAACTGTACTGATTGGGCTTGCATTTTGTTTGACGAACTGGAAGCCTGGACCCACTATTCCACTGATAAGAGTGTCATGACCCAGAAGAATTTCAGTACAGTACGTTGGGATGTAACTAGACATGCATTAAAGATGTGAAGTGGTGTTCTTGTATTGGGCATAATGTTTCCCCTTGTACAATGACACGTCGGCTATAATGGTGATCTTCATCGCTATTCTGTTATGGATACTGGTTTTCCTTCTTTCCACACTAGCTGGCGTGCGATATGTGAATGTCCATCAAGGTGATTATTACGCGAGAGAAGTCACTGAATGTGTGTGTAGACAGAAAGAGCTATTTTGTAACGCTTTTTAGGATAAACAATAGATAATAATTCTCAATCACCATACATAAACGCAGCAACATTAAAAAAGGGACTACACTACATTAATATATGCATTTATTTTAAAGTATAATTATTATTTAAGTAATTAGTTATCTTATTATGAGTTTTGATTTTACTGCGCTTACCCAAAAGTCGGTTGCGCCCCTAGGAGGGCAAATCACCGTCTCAGGCTAATCAGTTATAATGGGTGGGTGACACGATATTATAGCTTGTTATTTAAATCTTCTTCCTGATGATTATCTAACATTATACTGATTTTCTTTCTGATGATGATTTGATCATGGAAGAACTGGATTCACATGAAAGTAACATGTTCTCTAAAATAAACCTAATGAAAATAGAGAATAATCTTTGATAGGTTAGTTTTATATATTTCTAACGAACATATTATAGATAACAAATTAAGGTAAAAATAATATTACGCTTCAATATACCTAAAATTTAAGAAGGAATCTTCTTGTTATATTTCAAACAACTGAAGTAAAAGAATATTCTTTCAATACATAACAAACCAATATTTACAATTCTGACAACCTGGGATCGTCATTAACCTTTATAACTTTCCTTTAATCTCTACCTCTATGATAAGCATTAAATAAATCTTTATACATGTATACAAGTATACTCTAGGAATTTGGAAACACTTTATGAATGCATGTTAACGACGGACGGAGAATTAATTCAAAAACTCATTAACCCGCAGGGAAGTAGTAAAAAATAAGGTTTAATTCCCATTTAAAAGCGTTTATAACATCACTGGAAGCAATCTAAATTTTTCTAACTTAAGTTAGGTACTTTGAAAAATGTTATTTTTCTAAGACATCCTGCGTAATCTAGCGAACTCAAACTTTGATTATCATTTTAACGTGCAATATTTTCTAAAAATAATTTTCAGCTTCTTTTCTGTGCAATGAAACTTGTTCATGGTACTTGTAATTATTAGACTAAGAAACGAGGCAAAAGAAAGGCGCTTTATAGATTTTAAGCTATAAAGTGTTGTTTAATATACATAATTCCTTTTTACAACTTTTTCTTTTTGATTCTCTTTCTTCGCTGGTTGATACTATCAGCTTATCACCATTACGCTTTTTTGTTTGAAAATAAGCGTTTAGTTATTTATTTAAGTCTTAGTATCCTTGCAGCTACTTTAATTACGTACAAGTGTTTAGTAGTAATAGATTTAGATTCCAAGATTGGTACCTTTAGTAACTGAAAGCTGAATAAGCAATGCATTACTGCTTCTTTAAATCTCTTTCAAACTGAAGCATTTTACTAAGTACATGAAGTAGAAATTTATATTAATATGTGAATTAACTGGAAACGTTAAGCTATGTTTGAATGCATAGCTTGAAAAATAAAAAAGCATTTTGAATAGTAAAATTGCATCAGCATATTTCTCAGTTTTTCTCTTTGTGTTTCAGAATAAAAAAGTTAGAATTTTTAAAACTCTGATTTCATATTTATTTAATACCTGTACGAAATTTACTACAATGAAACTCTAGTTGTATGAGAAAATGGGTAAAGCCTGTGGGGATTCATTTAATTTACCTAACAGTTAATTTTATTTCATAGCAACATCCCTTTTATTCTCGTTTTGAACCCACGCTTCCTCGCAAGAATGTTAAACAGTTAGCGCGCGTGTATTCAAATGTGGCAGAAAGAAGTAGTGTTTAAGGAAAGCTTCTTGAAGGTGTTTTAAAGCGTGTTCTCTCTGTCTGAATTCCACGTTGTTTGATTTACTTGCAATTAGATTTTCACGACGTTGAGCGCTTCTAGCCATTAGACATGTTTACGCCGACTTTTACGAATCAGATCCTGCCTGCGCTTTAGGTAATCTGTGAAAGCTTTTAGTCTAACCTCATTTTATTTTATTTTAAGTTACTTTTTAACTCTTGAGTTAAGCCAAAAATGTAAGTTTCTTTAAGCATGAGTCGGTGCCATCTGTGAAATTTATATTGAGTTAATAAAGAGTTCTTTGCACCCTTCTCTGGAGTTTTTCGGACTTAATTCATTATACAGTCTTCTAGCTATCGTCAGTATATGTTTGCAAAGATTACGAGAGGCTATAAACCATCTGGAATAAGCCCTAGCAATTATTAAATAGAACAGTAAGATAGAAATAAAAAGATATAACATAGTTAAGCAAATAAAAGGCGTATTAGAACACGTTTACATGTTTACGGTATTTACTAATAATTTAAAAAATCTCATATTTCTTTGATATTGGAACATTTATGGGCATTTATGCTGTTCCACATTCATTCACGTGTAATAAACAAATTATCATAGGTTGCAACCTGGATTATGATTTCACAGTTTATATTTGTAACTGAAGTGTTTTTTGACAATGCTTTTACAGATCTCTAGTGCATTTAATAATTTCTGCTGTTAAAAAATAAAGAACCTGTGAATGAATATAAAAATTTGTCATACAGCTCGGTTGGAAGATGGTGACAACTAGAGTCACGAAGTTTCGAACTCACCTAGTCCGGTGCTCAAACATGCCCATATTAGAGCCCGAAATTTTAATTTCCTATCTGGTTTTGTAAAAGTTTAACGATTTTTATTATTTAACATTTAGTATTTAATTTTTTGTTTAAACTTAACATTTAAAACAATGCCATTGTATGGAAGCATTCCGGAATTCGTATATTCCGGAATGCTTTCATACAATGGCGAGAACCGCTGCCCTAGAGAATGAATGGTGTCTGTATTTCAACCGCTATCTTCATGAACAATGCCATTGTATGAAAGCATTCCGGAATATACGAATTCCGGAATGCCATTGTATGGAAGCATTCCGGAATTCGTATATTCCGGAATGCTTTCATACAATGGCATTGTTCATGAAGATAACGGTTGAAATACAGACACCATTCATTCTCTAGGGCAGCGGTTCTCAACCTTTTGGACTAACACGTAACATCTACACAAAAATTGAGAAACTTTAGTACCACCACTGCATTTTACTATGATTAATTTTCAATTTTACAAAAGAAATATTAAAAAAAATATATTTTGCCGTGTGTACATCCTATTGGCTATTTGTATTAAATATGCACACATAAAAGAATATTAGATTAAATGTTGGTTACCATTTTAGTTATCAAAATTTAAGTTATAATACTTTAATTCTAAACTTTTGTGCGAAATTTGGGCCTGTTTAAGAGAGATCAGTTTCTTTATGTTTGGTTTTATTTCACATAATTTTAACCGTAATTTAAGACCCACTTTTCATTTTGTTTTGTATTTATATTTTAAATATAACACGGTAAAAAATTATCGTTCACACAAATTAGTTGTGCAAAAGGACAATAAAAAATTAATAGCTTTATTACAAATGCCTTTAAATTCGTTTTTTCGGTTCAGCCCAAAGTTAAAAAATGGGCTATTTTTGATATTTTCAGTTATTGTTCGTTCACAGGAAATTTCTATAAATTGTTCTTATTCTTCGCGACATAAGATTTCAGGCACATTTGAATAAAATGGATTTCTAATCAAATTTTCTTTTTCACCATCCTCGCAGAAATGCATGTTAAAATTATTTATCAATGAAAAACAATAATTTTTAATATAAGATGCTAATTCTTCTCTTATTTTCAAAATTTGTTTTCGTTAGAAAACTTTTTAAAATTGGTAAAAAGCTTAAAATATTATTATTCAGTTCTCAGATTATTAGCTATATTTTTTTTGTCATTGGATTTATTTTATCTCTAATGGTAAACAAACACTTTGTCTTTGCAATCCTAAATTTAATTCATTTAACTTTCAAAAAATATCAGTTAAATATGCTAAACACGCCAGCCATAAATCACCAAATAAACATTTTTGCAATTCAAATTTTGAATCACAGAGGAAAATTTGAATATCTGACTGAAGTTCAAAAAGACGATTTAAAACTTTGCCTCTAGATAACCACCTTACTTCGGAATATAAAAAAAAGCATTTCACATTCACTGCCCGTTCCTTGGCATAAAATCGTAAATATCCTTGAATTTAAATTTGAATTTTAATAAAATTAACAATTTTCACAGCTTGATTCAAAACGATTTTCAGGTTTTCGGGGACTGTTTTGAATAAATTAAGTTTCATATGCGACTTTTTTTTATTTGAGAAATAACACCGAAAGGTTTTTCTGTTAACGTCCGAGCTCCGTCACTGCATACGGCAATGCACTTATTCTAAGGAATGACATTCTCAGATATGAAACCGTCGATTACTTTGAAAATTTCATTTGCAGTTGCTTTATTATAAAGAAATTCACAAAATACTCTTCGTGAATTCGTTTATCTTGTTCGAAGCGTATGTAAACTAATAATTGCAAAGTTCGTTTTATCGGATTGCAATGCGAAATACTCATTGCGTTTTATTTTTTGAATGAATGTCTCTTTTATGGAATTTGGCATTTTACGAGTTCATCGACTTACTATTATCATTTGGTAAGGGAATATTATTAAGTTCATTAGCCGTATTTTCATCGAATAATGTTAAAATGAAAGATGCTATGCGGTTTTAATCAAAAATGTGAGCCTGTCCTGTTTTCGTAATTCTTAGGCTTAGTATGTAACTCTCTTGCAAGCTTTTTCACTTGAAGTAGCAACAAATTTCATGACTTGTTTACTAAATTTGAACTCCGATAATTTCCTTTGAAAATATTATTCAGAATTTTCCTTTAACCCTTTCGCCGTCCTCTCCTGTCATCGAAAATTTCTCCCCAGCGGCCCTTTGTTTTTTGTAGCGTGTAATGTTGTTTTCTCTATACATACATAACTTTCGTAGTGGATGAATTTAAATTAATATTAAATAAAATTATGAAGAAATAAAGCATAATGGAAAAGTAATAATATCTCTGCTTATTTCTAACAGCAGGATTAATTTGATAACATCTGATCCAGGCGGTCCAATCCTCCCCTTTTGTTGTTGTAATCTTTTACAATTATTGTTTGTTTTTACAGTTCCTTTCCGCGTTTCAACATCAATCATAGAGTTACTATGGACTGTAGTCATCAGACGTATATCCTTCTTGTCTTTCCAATTCAGAACCTCATTTTTTCACTTTTTCTGCTGAGCAGACGTTAAAGATCTCTTACTTTCTTCTATCTTATATAAAATGAAACGAATATTCATAAAACCCGAAGGGGGCAATTCAATTAGAAATGGAATGCCTGATTAGCACTGCCCTCTAAAAGGTATTAGAACAAACAAAAATGAAAACTCAAACAAGTAAACATTTAGAAAGCGTTTTAAACGTTTAAAAGTTTTAAAATGTAGAAGAGCGCTTGAAGCGCATTACGGCCGCCCTGCAGAAGTTTCATTTGAACGCGCTAGATGCGTTACGGACGATGAAGAGGTTAAACTGGCATACTTAGATTCAAAATGTTAAGAAAGTGTATCGTTTTAAGAAACGATAGTTTCATACTTTGTTTGGATAATAGTTCACCTCAAAGAAGGCACTGGGGTTGAGGGTTCATTTCATCTCCACTCAAAGTAAAGCCAAATGATAAATAAATTTCATTATATTTTCTAGAAAAAAACTTTTCTTTTGTTTTCAATATTCTTAGTGCTAGCAGATTGTCCCGGATCCATTACCTGTGAATTATGACTTTTGCGATTAGCCATTTTTCCATTTTGAAAATCTCAATATTTAAATGCGCGATATATTATGAGTTCTTCAAAAACAAACGGCGATATTCTCAAATCGCATAGAAGCATAGAGAAGTAAGAAATACAAAGCAACAAGAAGACAAAGTATCTGCTGGCAGAGACAGCAAATCGACGTAAAAAAGAATTCTGATTGAAAACAGAACACCATGAGCCCAAAAATGGTGGCGACATACTAATAACTAGATCAAATCTAAAAGAATTAATGAGGCATTAATATCTTTTTACAGCAACTTACTTTTTTCCCTATTAAACACAATATCATTTTTTATTCATCCTTTTTGAAAACATCATTGGTGACAAATTATGTTAGTATGTTCACGGGTAAAACAATATTTGTGGAAAATGCTTTGTTTCTCTGCGTACTAACTATTATCCCTTGGGAACAACCAGTGGTACGCGACCACCGGTTAAGAATCGTTGCTCCAGGGAATATAGTACTAAGCGTACATGATCGTGTACATATCTAGTGTGACTTTATTATACGTAAAGGTAGGATACTCTTATAATTTTATGGTCATATTATTAGAACTGTGTTTGTCCGATACAGACATTCTTAACCCATTAACCGCCAAAACTACAAGGAATGTTTCTTTTCTCATGAAAACAATACTTTCTGGCTAATTCTACACTCTCAATAGGAGTTTGCAAAAGGAATAATGCATTCTCGCGTCTGAAATCTAAAAGAAACTTTATATTTTCAGTAGTAAAAAGTGGTGATATTTAGTAAGTTCAGATACGGTCTCACCTCATATAATTTATCAGTATTGTCAATTTGACTATTGTCAAATGCAAATTCTGCTTCAAATTCCTGTACTGCAAACGTGATATCGATTCTCGTACAGGAACAGAAATGTCCTTATCAAAAGACCAATAAATGTTTTCTTGAGGTAAAGAATGATATCCTGTAAGCCTCATATAAGCTTCAGATGCAATAAAGTCTGGGCCTTTTTTTTTTCTGAGCGTATATTTTTGTCTGTTCAACGAGAAGAGAGTAAATGCCTAAACCAAACAGAAAATCGAAAATCTGTGCACTAGTTTTACCTTGTGTTTTGTCTTTTATAATTTCTCTCCTATCTCTTTCTTCATATTCTTCCTGAGACATAATTAACACTTCCTTTTTTATCCACTTTGCGTTTTGAAAGCACTTAACTAAGTCAATTTTAAAATTTAAGAAAAAACAGTCATAAAAAGAGTAGTCAATATGTAATATCGAAAACAAAAAATCATTTTACTTTGTTAAAGTTATATAACACCTTAATCTTGCGTCCAGAAAAATTTAGTCTCCAAATTCTTTCCCAGGATCGAAAAGAAAGTAGATTCTATCTTGTCTACTCATCCAATAACAAATTACACGTCATTCATATCCTTCGCCGAGGGAAAATTACTCCAATACCGAAGGAGATGAGGGAAAATCGAGAATTTACAAGAAACATGGGGATGCTGACTTGTTACCGGTTAGCCAAAACTAGTGAGAAATTCCATAGGCGCAAGATCCGCTAATAATAAGATACTTTTTTTTTCTTTCCGACAATCGTCCAAGATTTTGCGGAAGGCGAAATTTCCCATGGGGCGAGAGATTTTTTTGTATCCGCTCCGAGCACATACGTGTCTCAGCGGGAGACTGAGATTCAATCAGATTCTGGGATTGAGTGCTGCTTTTCTCCTTTTTTCTGCTATATCTCGATGTCCTGGGGTTCGATTGGAGAGTCCAATAAGACTTGCAGTTGCTGGACAGGAAGTAACTATGTTATTTTTTACCATCAAGTAGCTCTTTACTGGAAATTTTGTCGTTTAGCAGATTTAGCTTGTAGAATAAAAATATTAAAGACTCTGATTTGTGGTACTAAGTTTTATTGCCTCACAGTTGCTCATTACCATCAGAATTCTAGTAACTTCATATACTAGATTCTGTAACTTTTTACTGTTGATTTTCAAAACTTCTTGCCACTTTTCCATTCGCTTAATTTTGAATGACAAGGCATTTTCCTCTTTTTGCGAACAATAATATTATGTTGCATGCATGACTAATAACAAATCTTCAGGATTTATCCTGTGGAACATCTCCTTTTGGACTTTAATAATAATATGTTAGCAGTTTAGAGTTCTAGGTTCTCTTATAAAGCATGCACATAGATGATGCTGAAAATTTTATTCAAACTTATCAAAGTGACAGAGATAATGGATAGAGTTCAACTGTTAAAGTAAAAGGTATTTGGTAAAAATTGTCAAAGAAAGTAACAATTATAAATTTGAAACAACTGTGCATTCTATATTAGATATTCATTTTTATAATTACATTTTCCTTTGACAACTTTTATTAAATAATGGTTCATTTTACTCGCGTAATTCATCCTGTTTGCTTCTCCATTTTTAAGGAAACTTATTTTTCATAACCATGTAGAGATTGGGCTGGCAAACGAAAAATTAACATGTGTTTCTTTTGTTATTTATTTATTACAAATTCCTTTTAGATGTGGTATTTTTTTCGTAGCCGCTAATTTTTAATTAAGCATGTCTTTTTGTTTCAGTTCTCATGGCGTTTCCTTTACGAATATGTTATGATAAATGTAACACTTCGTTTTGCTTTTATTTTACTTAGTTTTATATCTACTTTTCTGTACAGAGTTAAGTTTTGAGTTTTACTCTGCAGTATTGTATTTTACATTCTAAATTTTGCAAAGTTTCTGCTATGTACATAAATAAAATATATCTGGCTGTAACTAACGTTTTGTCCCAAAATTCGTTCTTGATAAAGTTACAAAAAACATGAAAGAAATACCTTTAGTGAGGGTAGTAATAACCACAGAAATCTGTGATTGTCTGCTGACGTTTGAGTAATTTTTCAAACTCTTCGGCCCAGAAACTTGGTCTAGCAACAGTCACTGAAAACTTGGTTCTGTGTCCAAAAACAGATCAATCTCTTTAGGACGTCCTGTGCAGAATAAAGGATAGCACCAGCTAGATGTACTGCAGGTGTGAAAGGTACAAGTTCAAAGGAATGGTATCGGGTTTATGTGGTGTGTGTGACAAAAAGAGATCCCATTCGAGTCCATACAGCGTCCAGTCGGTTAATGCAGACACTTGTGGTCTTGCATTATCTTGATGGAACATTTTTTATCCGCCGGAATTCAGTTCGACTTTTTTTTTCTTTTCACACGGACCAGCATCCTGCTCTACACCTTACTGTCGCAGGTTTTACCTTTTCCTAGATACTCTTTGTGGATAATAGCATGCCAATCTCACCAGATACCGAGCATGATCATTTTGTTAGTCAAATTGCGCTTTGCGACGCTGCCGACAGGCTCACCGAGCTCAGATCAACCCACTTTTCAACGTGTGCCGTTGAAGTAAATCCACTTTTCTTCACAAGCGACGATTCGGTCCAGAATTTTGTCCTTGCGTTGATATTCAAGCAGATTAGTGTTATAAAAAATGTGTGAAAATAAGTTACGAGCACCATACGTGAACGCACTCGTGAAACCATTAAATGTTATCAAATAATGAAAATAAAAAAAGAATGAGAAGTTAATGTTGTGACCACAATAACCCTAAGAAACATGAATGTAAGATAAGACATGTAACCTGAGGAAAGAAAATGTTATGCATGGTACTTATCCAGTGACGACAGACAAATAAACATAATAAAACATTCACGTGTAAATAAATTATTTATTTTCCTTTTCCTGTGTTATTAACATTTGTCTTTCGTAAATTATTAGAGCACACATAAACACGCCCAGATCTACAGAACCTGACTCTACATTACTTAATGAACGCACATACAGATACGTGGACAAGATAATCTTGATCCATCAACTGCAGAAAAGTCATGAGAATAAAATATCCACTGAAGTAGGTCATGCCTTGTTAAAACTATGCTTTTTTACTGAATCTTACATGAAACACAATATTTGCAGGTGTTAAACACGCAATCGACTTCAGCACGATGATGTAAGAAGAAAAATTTCGAACAGTTGAAGATTCACGACATCATCCATCTTCTTAGATCGTACTAATATCTATAACATTTAACCACAAGTTGCTTGAAAAGTCTCAATAAGCCGCAAATAGTATGGAGTTATTTTCGGTAAACTACAGGTCGAGGTCTTGTTCACGAAAAAGTACAGCGGTATACAATTGAAGAGGCAAAATAATGGCGTCAGGAGAGGAACCAAGGCCGAAGCCCGTCTTTCACCCCGTACTTCAACCAGCAGAAGAGAGAACAAACCGGTCGCTGAAGCAAAGAATGTGAAGGGAGAATAAGGTATGCTGTTGTAGACATGATATAAAACAGCCTGACCAGTCTCAGGCGACTCCCGAATCGAAGTCAGCATGCGGTGAAGCAAACGCGCAGGGAACTGCCGATATCCCTTCTACTTGAAATGTTAGTGAAGTAGGAAGCATGAATCTGCTATGGTTACCATTATATTATTATTTCTTACGTAATACTGTATTAAATTATGCTTTTATTTTAAAATATCTATGGTAATATATTTATATAAATAAACTCATCGATGTAACATTTAGTAAGCCGCCTAACCGGTATAACCAAATCGCATCGTCACATGTTAGGTGCTCAAGGCTGTTGCCAACGACAGGCGCATACTAACGCTCCTTGCCACGAGGAATTTCGTGGGCTTGGGCTGACTTCGTCAGAAAGGTGAGCATAAACAAAAACAACAATGCATTTATTAAAATAATTAAAAAATAAAGAACGCAACGTAGCACTTAAGTACCTCCCAAATACTGACTGCGTGGTTTTAGATTAACGGCGAAGTAACTGATACTTACCTCTCAGCTGAAGGAGGTTCGGAAATGTGAGCAAACTAAGGCATGGGTAGAATTACATCAAGTTGTTAATAAGTGCTTTTGAAGATATTTTCGAGCTCTTTTATTGTGCAAAAGAATGCGGAAACATTTTTATCGGGGTTAGTGTTTTAATTGTTTCTGAGAGAGAATTAGTTTTTAAGAAAAGAGTTAATTTGAAGGTGCCTTTGTTAAATATCGGACAATTAGGTGTTTTAAACTTTCTAAACCTTAAACTTAAACTGACGTGTGGTGCCGGACCAAAATTAACTAAAAAAAATCAAATAAATCATAAAAACAATATATCATAAGAACAATCGTATAGTGGTAATGGGTTAGTACAATAGGGCGCGTTGTGAAGCCCACTAGGGAAAAACAAAAACGCAAATTCAATCAAAGTTCCATGTTTCTTAAAAAGCCTCCCGGCTCAAACAAATGGAGTGACATGACAGACCACAGTAAATTACACGCAAAATTAAACAAATGAACATAAAATATAATCAAACACATTTATTAATTTATCGAATATCTAATTTCAAATAGCTGGCCAGACTACCCTTACGTACAACAGTTATTAGTATTCCACATTGTGTATCAATTCAAAGGTTCATTGATGAAGATCAAATTTCCAAATTAACGTAGTAAAGATTCTCATGTTTATCCTCTAACATCAAATTATATATTTAAAGTGGATCTCACCTAAAATATTCAAGAATTTTACAATTTACAGAATTACACATTAATTAAGTTAACATTCTCAAATCCTACAGTATCATAATTGTAACACTCATATTTTACTCACTTCGTTTTTGACATAAAGTGTTAATCAAGGTAATTAACGTATAAGAAAAAAGAAATTTGCAGCGTAACGATTAATTAATTTTTCAAGCAAATTCAACACTACGGTATCATATTCTAATTTCAGCAAACATTAAACTGACAACTCCAGTCTGGTTTTTGAGAAAAATCATTAAGATAATTCAAAATAAATAAAAATACAAAATCATCACTCACTGATCCTTCCGCAACATACAATCCTATACACAGGGAAAAGTCTCCTCGTTTCGTGAATTCATCTCTTAAATATCTTAGGAACAATACAATCATTCTACACACAGGGAAATGTATCTTTCTTTTCGTGAATTCATCTATTAGATTTCTTAGGAACATTACAATCGTTCTCATCACAGAGAAAAGTCTCTTTCCTTTTTCATGGATTCATCTCCTTGCCGAAGGTACTCAATGACCTCCGACGAACCGTTGTCGAAACCCGCACTGCGCCGGATACTCCCCACGGATATTAAAATGGTTCGATTTCAACTCTGCGTTCATAACAGCAGAGAGTCCTCAAAGACTAAAGAAGAAGATAACAGAAGTAATCAGTGGTTAAAGTAGTCGGTAAAGTACTCTAGGAAATTAGCACTTAATTTCAAATCTTTCTAGAAGAAAATGCTCTTCTAGCAGCTTAGTCAATACAATCCCGACCCGTTTTGGGCCGAAGCCAGCCGCAGGGCGAAAGCCTACGCGCACTCTTACGATACTTAAAAAATGTTGCAACTCAAATCATTCCATATCGGACTCCGCTCCAAAATCTGAATCAACAGTCGGCGCCTGCGAGAGCAAGACTCGCAAGGGGTCAAGCCCTCACACTCTTTTTCTCCTTTTCCTTCCAGCTCAAAAATCAGACTCCGAATGAATCTAACAAGGTGCAAACCTCAAAGGAAATCTCGGTTTCTCCGCCTCTGTAAGTTCATAGGCCTACAAAAAATTATCAAATTATGCAAATCCCAGAATTTTACTTTAACTTTAATTGAGAAATTGCACCCCCACGACGAATCAAAAACCAGAGAAATCTGACAATGAAGCCAAATATCTGTACCTCGGAAAAAATGTGGGAAAGTAAAATAAACCCCCCAACTAACAAGCGGAAACTAACGATAAGAAGGTACAATTACCTAAGCTTACTGAAAGAAGCATTGCAACTACAAAAAAGCGAAAGAAAGACGATTTTTGTTACGACGACATTAGTAAAAAGACCACCAGCGAAGGAAGCGACAACACAACTGGTAGTTAAAAGGCCATAAACCAGGTGGCTCTTGCAACTGTTTCTTGGCTGTGTTTACATCAACAGTTACACCTAAATAAGGCTTTTAACAACTTAATAATATTATTTATTTCAGATTAAAGTATACATGAGTACAAATAAAATACTAGAATAATGCTAACTTAAAACACACATTAATAATTAAAATTCGTGACATAACACCTTTGTTAGATGTTATTTTGTTCTTTTCAAAAGAGGTTTTTAGGATTGTCCATTTTTGGGGTTAGTGTCATTATTATGTTAAAATTTGAGGGATTTGATGAAGTTTAGGTTTTAGAAATTTTGCGCCATTCGGTTCTTATAAGTAAGGCAGATAATCTGCGTTGCTTAAGAAAACTTCATACTGAGATACTTTCAAATGTTCCTGATTTCTTTAATAATCTGGGTTATAATTTTAAAATAAAATTTTCCAATGTCAGGTTCCAATTCAATTGCTCATTATCAAATTCATAGTGTTACTTTTTTAATACTACTTTAGAAGACAAACAACAAAAATCAGCGTTATATTTACCAAATTTTCACAGGACTAGTTTCGATGGTTTTACCGAACCACCATCTTCAGCTGCAAAACCGCAAATGAAAAGATAGGAAATAATGATT